>NC_132883.1:26045372-28789122 GCF_030463535.1 Salminus brasiliensis
TCTGAAAGTTTCCCTCACACTTAATCTCACTAAATGTGAGTCTGGGAAAGCTAGAGTATCCTAGGTTTGTAAGAAGGTGGGCCAAGGTGAAGTGCGCCCTCTTGAGGCTAAGATACCAACCCTGCAGTTGTGCTTTTGTAGAACCCCTGTTCTAATGACTCCTGACTACACTCAATTCTTCAAGCTGTAAGCTGGGGCTGGAGCTGTCCTCCTTAAAGAAGACTCGAGGTGTTGACCATCCAGTTTATTTTTCATAGAAATTGAAGGAACATCAGATCATGTATAGGACCACTGAGAAGGAAGCCTAGCACTCTTATTAGCTTTTCAACACTTTATGTGGGGTTGAGTGTTTTGGCAGTAGTGCTCTATATATACCACAATATCAGCTGAAGACTGATGAGATGGTTCATGATTGTTCAAGGTTTTAATGTTCAGAATAAGAAAGATTGTGAAAATGTAGTTGCTGATGCGTTGTCTAGGCAGTAGTGTGAGGGTGTTATGACCCTGGGGAGTGTAGAAGAGAGCCTCGTTGGTGCAGCCATGTTTGTTTACAGCGTCAGAAAGATGAAGCAGTTTAGGAACACAGAGTCCTAACCTGACGTCAGTCCAATTATTCCATTCCACCTTAAATGGTGCAGCAGATTTAGTCAAAAGTATTCACCAACTGTATAGCACCAGAATGGAACAGGTGGAACATAATTGGGATGAGATGCCGATTTCAGTAGGGCATCAATCTTAGTGTGCTTCTCCATCCTTCTTCTACTTAAGCACAACTCTAATAATGAACATATGATGCTTTAAATACAAAAACAGAAAATATTATTTAAATTCAGCCTGTAGTTCAAAACTACATCCAACCAAACACCACTGTCTGACTCACTGTTGTCTTTACCTAGTTAATAGATGTAGATCTGCACTCTTAGCTCCTTCAGTGGGGGTTTTTTTCAACCATTTCAGCCCAAAAAAAAAAAGCTTCTAAGCTTTTCAGTCCCTGAGATCAGTCCTGGAGGACTTGTGTCCATCTGCTGAATTAAGAAAACAAATGGTAAATGTGGCATCAATCTATACAAAATGAAAATGTGAGCGAGTTAGACAGTCATGCAGTGAGGTGAGGATGAATCAATGCGAGGACCAGCGGGCAGTGTTTTCTTCTTTTTCTTGTCTTACCTTTGTCTTCTTTTCGTCTTATATTTTCTTTTTTATCTTTGTCGTCTTTGTCGTCTTTCTTCTTTGTCTTTGTAATTTTCTTTTTTCTTGTTTTCTTCTTTGACTTCTTTTTCTCAATATATATTTTTTTGTCTTTCTTCTGTCTTCTTAGTCTTCGGCTTTTTGTTTTTCTTATTTTTCTTTTCTTAGTGTTTTTGTCTTGTCAAGTCAAATTTATTTGTATAGTGCTTTGTACAACTGTTGTGGTCACAAAGCAGCTTTACATAATTAGTAATTAGTAAAAGACAGAAAAAAGTCTTTAATAGCAGTCCTAAAATAGAGCCTTGTGGAACTCCATATCTTACTTCTGTGTAATTTGAAGATAAATCTTTACAAACTCCTTTAGATATGATTTGAACCACCATAGGGCTGGTCCTGTGATTCCAACCATTTTCTCTAATCTTTCTAGTAATATAGTATGATCTATTGTATCAAAGGCTGCACTAAGGTCTAGTAGGGCTAATAAAGATACATAGCCTTTATCAGAGGCAAGAAGGAGATCATTTTTATTCTTCACTAGGGAGGTCTCAGTGCTGTGATGGGATCTGAATCCAGATTGGAATTTCTCATACATGTCATTTGTACTCAGGTATAAGCAGAGTTGTTGGCCTACAGCTTTTTCTAAAATCTTGGATATGTATGTTAAGTTGGAGATGGGTCTGTAAATAGACAATACACAAGGATCAAGATTTGGCTACTGGATTAAAGGTTTTTTAAGTTTTTTAAGGTTTTTGGGAAATGCCCTAGGCTAAGGGATGAATTTACAATTGTTAAAAGAGGTCTAATTAGAAGTGAGAGTATTTCTTTTAGCAATTTAGAGGGAATCGGGTCAAGTTGTACAGGCTGTACAATTTGGTGAGGAAATATTTTTTTTTTCTAGTAAGTTTAGAGATCTCGCTAAAAAGAACTCTGGGATTGTCTGTTTTTGTTTTTCTCAATCAGCGAGGCCAAATACGCTGAGCGAGCTTTAATGAGTGCCTTTCTATATTGACTAAGGCTGTCCTTCCACACAGAGTGGAACACCTCTAGTTTGGTCGTCCACCATTTACGCTCTAGTTTCTGCACTGTTTTTAGTTTTTGCCTTGTCATTTTACTTTTAAACAGTGCTTCTTTGTCTAAGGTTGATTGAAGGGTATTTTCCAGGTCGTTCGTTAATGTAACTAGCTCCGTTTGGAGTCATTGGGGTTATTGCGCGCTTTAGACAGTGTTGCGGGGAAAAAATTAACATTTTGCCTAAGATGTGTCTCAAAGGAGATTATATAATGGTCTGATATTACTGAGCTTTGAGGTACAATATTTAGATGATCAATTATAACACTCAGGGTCAGGACTAAATCTAGGGTATGGTTACAGTAATGTGTGGGTCCAGTCACATTTTTTGTAATGCCGACAGAATCTAAGATTGATACAAACGCTTTTGCTAATGGATCATCTGCTTTTTCAAAATGAATATTAAAGTCTTCTAATATTATAAATTTGTCACTGCACACTGACAAAATCACAAAATTATTTAAAAAATTCATAATATATCTCCTGGAGGCCTATAAATGTTAATTTAGTCTGAATGCATTTTTATTTGTTGCTGGATTTGATTTTTTAATGTAGAAAATCTCAAAAAAAGTGAAAGTGTTAGTGTTTTTGAATAATATGTAGTGTATTCTGGTAGATTATGCATACTCCACCTCCTGTGCCTGATAATCTAGGGCTATGTACATATTTATAACCTGCGGCGGTGGCTTCATTTACTGCTATACATTGATCAGGTTTCAGTGTGGCAGAAAATGTCTAGTTTCTAATTAATTTATTAAAACAAGCAGATTTAGATATTCTATGTTTGGCTTTAATTTGGGGCACAGACAGTCTTAATACAATGAAACCTGGGTGACACCTCAAAGCAGCTCGCAGACGGTTTAGCGTGTCTGTCTGCGGCCTGGTCCCGGCTTTGGATTGTCAGCAGCCTTTTACACTACTCGACTAACTAGCAGACTATGCGTTATGCTGCACGAAAATAGGGCAGCACCCTCCTGCGTGGGGTGGACGCCATCCCTACCTAAAAAACAGGCTTGCCCTCAAACTTTAATCAGTTATCTATGTTATTTAGTGCTGTGATTCGGCTGTAAGACTCAATCGAATGAAGTTGCCGGTGAGTGGAAGCACAAGATAGATGTTTCTAATAAAGTGACCGTAACTTAAAGCTACCTTACACTCAGCAAAAGTCCATTCTCTATCAGCAGAGAAACCTTTGGATGAAAAGTACTGAGCTATCTTTTGCTCATTAATATATTTCTTCACTATGCCATTGATTACTTTTTCAAAATCAGAATCAGTCCACTGAGGCATTTCAGTCCCTCCCTTAACTAAGGTGCTGCTTTTATAGTTAAGAGACTTCCATGAGTCTTTACCAAGATTCTGAGTATGTTGGCCTTTTCTTGACATGGTGTGGAAACAGGAGAACAAATCCAAGTTTTCTTCTTATTAACTAAACTACAGAAGAACAAAAACAACTCCGTTCAGAGAGGATTACGGTTACAAACGTTACGTTTAACAGTAACAAAACAAACTTCTCTCCTTTAGAGAGGATAACAGCCACAAAACACTAGGTTTTTATCAGTGACAAACAGATAACTTCTCTTCTTTCAGAGAGGCTAACAATTACTGACTCCTCTGTCTTAAGAAAACAGAATTTCTCTCAGATTCGAAATGGCGTTTACTCACCAAGAAGGTTTTAGTAGGCCATCCGGGTCACGGCACCACATTGTTAGAAATCCGGCATAAAGGAGACAGATTCAGGAGTCAGGAGACTGGATCTTTAGCATTGGAGTTTATTCACGTGCAGACAGAAAATCATACACTGGCACAGCTTAGTTGATCACGGTCAGTCTAGTCTAGTCCGACCATGTCTAGTCCGAACCAATCCAGTCTGAACCAATCCAGTCTGAACCAATCCAGTCTGAAACAGAATCCAGTCTAAAACAGAATCCAGTCTGATTAGGGGTATTTTGAGAGGGCCTTATATATATTGGAAATTGTGGGAGGGGAAAGGTTCATGAAGAGGAGTTTAAGGAGGGGTAGGAGGGGGATGAAGGACAGGTCACTTGGAGTATCAACAGTAGGGGGTGATAGTTAGCACTTTAAAGAGGGGTAGGAGGTGGGTGAAGTTGAGGGGGGTTGATGGTCATCACACATCAAAGGTCATCGGTATGACCACTTGATTGTTGTCACCTTTTGAGGGTTATTCGAATTACCATATACAAAGAGAGAGAGTGACCACTTTAGGCCGGCAGACGAAGGGTAACAAAAGGTGAGACAAAGGATTAAGATAACCATTTGATAAGTTGAAACCACATGAAAGTAATGTTAGAAAGGGCCATATTTTCTCTCAGCTACAACTCTCAGGTCTTTGGTCTTCACCTATATAAGGCCATCAGTTGTCAGGTACATCTGGATTGTACACAAAACTGTCTTCCCTCCATTGGGCGTTGTGCCCACTTGGGCTATTCGGGGTCAGTGTGGGTGGAGGTGGAAGAACTGCCGATTGGCTTTTCAATTTTGCTTTCTGTCAGTGTGATCTCACCCTTGCATGAGTATGATGCAGGACCTCTAGTGTGCACCTTAGGAGTGTCTGGTGGGTTAGGGGGTTCAGGCTGATCTTTGACCTTGAACTTGACCAAACCTTGCATCTCCATCTCCACATCAGTTTCGGTCCAGGTGGTCACTTGAAGTGGTCACTGCATTGCTGTCTGCTCTTGTCCATCTGATTCAGGGGCATATGGAGGTGGTCTCAGGTTTGAGCCAAGAATACAGCCCGGGCTTGTTTGTCTTGTCATCATGTTGTTTGCTTATCTCCATGTTGTGAAAGTTAGCCTACGAGTGATAAGAAGATAAGGGGTGATAAGAGAAGTACAGGGGTGCTATAAGAAGATAAATGGGTGATGAGAAATATTGGCGTAATACAAGAAGATATGGGGTGATAAGAGAAATAAAGGGGTGAAACCAGTAGAAGGATGTTACAAGAGAAATATGGAGTGTTAAGAGAAATATGGGGAGTTATAAAGAATAAATTAAGGGGTGTTAAAAGAAAAAGAAGGGGTATTATTAGAAGAAACTGGGTATTACAAGAAGGGTGAGTAATTATACAAGTGAAGAGATAGGGTATAGTGTACACAGAAGCTTGTGTGTGTGAATTATCGTGTGTCTCTCAGTCTATGTGTGGATTCTGGGTGGCTATGTTCTGTTGGGGTTGAAGGGATATGTTTGGAGAGTAATTCTAAAAACTCGCCATACTGTTGTCTTTTATTGTGAGATCTTGTGCTTTGCAGGAGATCTCACAATAAGAAAAATCTCATAAAAACGAGAGAGGAACTATATTTAAGTTTGTGCACAGAATCAATAAAAGCCAAATTAATTGGGGTTGTAAAAAGATAAGGGTAAAAGCTGAAAAGAATTCTGTTATTGTCTCAGAAAAATGTGTGCATTTGTGGGAGGTTGCAAATTTAAGGGAAGACACAGTATGGGGGCCCCCGGAGAGAAGAAAAAGAGGAGTAAATGTTACATGTTGTATGTCTAGTCTGAGATTTTGTTTTAATGGCCAATAAAAGATAAATGGATCCATTCGATAGAGTTATGTGATAATGAGTGTAGAAAAGCAGTAGGAAATCTATGAAATAAATAGGTTTTGTAGATATGTGGGTTGGAATGAAGTATAGGAAAATTAATGAGCCCTGACTGGGCATCAGAGAGGGAGATAGGTAAAGGAACAGTTTCATAAACCACTAAAGCAGCCCATACTGGCACCAGGTCACGTGTAGTACAAGAATACTGTTAATAAGTCCTGTGGTTGTTGTATGGATACTGGAATGTGGGTTTTATAGTGTAAGTCCAACCTACCAACCTGAGAAAGAGATTTGACTAGGTTCAAATAGTTATACATAGAAGATGTGTTTATATCTTGTGTAGGTAATTCTTTGTATGAATAACATAAGCATTATTGTTAAGCACTGTAGGAAAGTAATCTCTGGTATTTCTGTTCTATCCTGGCAGAAAGGGAATCTATCCACCTGTACATACTAGCATATAAATAGGTTCTGCACAGATGCTTTTGGTTGAACTTTCACCACTGGAAAGGGGAGCCTCATGTATGCAAGCATACACATACACTAAGGTTTAAGGTTGGTAGAGAGTTAAATCACTTTTAAACACACATGGTTAAAGATTCTCTCACTTGATTAGCTTAAGATTAGATCTGAATTACAAGTAATCTGGTTTGATTCTCCTTTCTCTTTTATGGGATGTGAGAGGAGACAGAAAGAAGGACCTAAGGAGGGGTAACTGGTGAGTGACGTGCCAGAAACGTCACATGGACTGAGTGGAAGAAGCTGTGCTGACTTCCGATCAGGCTAGTGTGCTTATCCACAGATCACTTCCCTGTATACACCTGCATTCTAAACAAATGTGTATTCATATTTATAGTGCTATTAATTATATAATACTTGCTAACAGTTGCCAACTGATTGGTTGGGCAGTGACTTTGATTACTTAAAGATAACACACTTGGGGGTTAAACATTTTGTTGAAAGCCACAGGTAGGGAAGTATTTGGTGGTTTAACTCTTACTAGAGGAGGACTTTTTTTTTTTTTTAGAGTGGTCATACATTCTTAAGGTCTGGGCTGTTCTGAAGTTGGCAAACCTCAGTTAATTTCAACAACTCGTATAGTAACTTTTAATAAACAAATAAATAAATATCGTATAATTCAAAGTAGACAGTGAAGTGGTAGTAATTTCAATAATTTAAAGTAATCTTTTTCACACTCAAATAACATAGAGGCCATTATTATGCCAACTATGGGTACAAACACTTCAAAAGGAATTACTCCTGTTGATGTAGTTAAAATAATCCATTAATTAAAGGCATAACTAAGACATCAGAGAAATGGCACAAGCGTTGGCCTGACATTGACCAACCATGGCCAGTGGAGGGGACTCTTAATCCAGATGTAATTAAAGTAATGCAAGTACTTCTGGCCACGTACAAGGCTAACCAAAAGAAAGGTAAGAAGGGGGAAAAAAACATAAGAAGAAGAGACCGATGGAGCTCGGCATTCTCCAGTTGCTTGAATAAGAAGGGCAGAAACTGGTCAAAGCAGCAAAGGATAAGAGAGAGAGGAGTGCAGCAGAAATGGAGAGACAGATGAGAGGAATAGGAAAGCAGATGGCAGAAATTAATGAGCCATTTTCACACGTAAACAAGAACCCCCCACATATGAGAAGGAATTGAGAGTCTGAGAAGATCTATCCCCAGCTCCCAGTGATCACTCAAGAGGGCAAATATCACATCAGAGATGATGGCCGAATAGTGGAAGCAGGAAAAGCAGAAACAATTATAATAATGTATTTTCCAAAAGCAAGAAGAAATCAACATATATGTAAACTGAAGGTGAAGTGAAGATCAGGAGGACAAAAGTTGGAGATGATGTGGATGAAAGTGCGTGGGAAGCCAGAAGAGGATGTGATCCAGCAGTCACGCTTAGAACGTGAACAAGTAAGACAAAGAATAAAGAAAGAAAATGAATGCTTACTTACCGATAACACAGTTGCAGATGAAAAAAAAAGCCAGAAAGCCAGAGGTCCACATTCAGACAACCATATACAGTTGATGTATAGTCTCTTGGAATCATGAGGTCCTGTGAACAAAGACAAAGAAGAAAGTCAACAGCTGAAAAGAAACATAATGCTTTCTTACCGATGACACAGTTGAAGATGAATAGAAAGTCAGTCAGATTGAGTTGCAGATGTAGACAACGGCAAAAAATTGGAGATCGATAGCCTCTTGGGATCATGAAATCCTGTCAACTAGTAGGACAAAAAAGAAAATCAAAATATGAAAAGAAAGTGAATGTATACTCACCTGTTACACAGTTGAAGATAAATTAAAAGCCAATAAGAAGAAAAATCCAGATACAGACAACGGCAAACAGCTGGAGATGAACAGTCTCTTGACATCATGAGGTCCTGTGAACAAGACAAAGAAGAAAGTCAATACATGAAAAGAAACTGAATGTATACTTACCTGTTACAAAGTTGCAGATGAATACACAGCCAGTAAGACAGAAGTACAGATGCAGACAACCACATGCAGCTGGACATGGACAGTGTCTTGGGATCATGAAGTCATGTGAACGAGTAAGACAAAGAAGAAAGTCAATACATGAAAAGAAACTGAATGCTTACTTACCGATCACACAGTTGCAGATGAATAGAAAGTCAGTCAGATTGAGTTCCAGATGCAGACGACGGCAAACACTTGGAGAACTATAGCCTCTTGGGATCATGAAGTCCTGTGAACAAGTAAGACAAAGAAGAAAATCAATACATGAAAAGAAACTGAAGGTATACTTACCTGTCACACAGTTGCAGATGAATAGAAAGTCAGTCAGATTGAGTTCCAGATGCAGACAACGGCCAAAACTTGGAGATCGATAGCCTCTTGGTATCATGAAGTCCTGTGAACAAGTAAAACAAAGAAGAAAGTCAAAACATGTAAAGAAACTGAATGTATACTTACCTGTTACACAGTTGCAGATGAATAGAAAGTCAGTCAGATTGAGTTCCAGATGCAGTCAACGGCAAACACTTGGAGATCGATAGCCTCTTGGGGTCATGAAGTCCTGTCAACAAGTAAGACATAGAAGAAAATCAATACATGAAAAAAAACTGAATGTATACTTACCTATTACACAGTTGCAGATGAAAAAAAAAGCCGGTAAGCCAGAGTTCCAGATGCAGACAACCATATACAGCTGGACATGGATAGTCTCTTGGGATCATGAAGTCCTGTGAACAAGTAAGACAAAGAAGAAAATCAATACATGAAAAGAAACTGAATGCTTACTTACCGATTACACAGTTGTAGATGAATACAAAGTCAGTCAGATTGAGTTCCAGATGAAGACAACGGCAAACACTTGGAGATCGATAGCCTCTTGGGATTATGAAGTCCTGTGAACAAGTAAGACAAAGAAGAAAGTCAATACATGAAAAGAAACTGAATGTTTACTTACCTGTAACACAGTTGCAGATGAAAACACAGCTAATAAGACGAAAAATCCAGATACAGTTGAAAAGTCTCTTGGGATCACAAGGTCCTGTGAACAAGTAAGACAAAGAAGAAAATGAATACATGAAAAGAAATTGAACGTATACTTACCTGTCACACAGTTGCAGATGAATAGAAAGTCAGTCAGATTGATTTCCAGATGCAGACAACGGCAAACACTTGGAGATCGATAGCCTCTTGGTATCATGAAGTCCTGTGAACAAGTAAGACAAAGAAGAAAGTCAATACATGAAAAGAAAATGAATGTATATTTGCCTGTTACACAGTTGTAGATGAATACAAAGCCAGTAAGAAAGAATTCCAGATGCAGACCACCACATCCAGCTGGACATGGATAGTCTCTTGGGATCATGAGGTCCTGTAAACAAGAGAAAGAAGAAAGTCAATACATGAAAAGAAAATGAATGTATATTTACCTGTTACACAGTTGCAGATGAATAGAAAGTTAGTCAGATTGAGTTCCAGATGCAGACAACGGCAAACACTTGGAGATCGATAGCCTCTTGGGGTCATGAAGTCCTGTGAACAAGTAAGAAAAAGAAGAAAGTCAAAACATGAAAAGAAACTGAATGTATACTTACCTGTTGCACAGTTGCAGATGAATAGAAAGTCAGAAACGGAAGTCAAGAAACGGAAACAGAAGTCAAGAAACGGAATGTATACTTACCTATAACACAGTTGCAGATGAATACAAAGCCAATAAAACGTGAAATCCAGATGCAGACAACGGCAAACAGCTGGAGATGAATAGTCTCTTGGGATCATGAGGTCCTGTAAACAAGACAAAAAAAAGTCAATACATGAAAAGAAACTGAATGTATACTTACCTGTTGCACAGTTGCAGATGAATAGAAAGTCAGAAATGGAAGTCAAGAAACGGAAACAGAAGTCAAGAAACGGAATGTATACTTACTTGTTACACAGTTGCAGATGAAAAAAAGCCAATAAAACGTAAAATCCAGATTCAGACAACCACAAATAGCTGGACATGGACAGTCTCTTGGGATCATGAGGTCCTGTAAACAAGACAAAAAGAAAGTCAATACATGAAAAGAAACTGAATGTATACTTACCTGTTACACAGTTGCAGATGAGTACACAGTCAGTAAGAAAGAATTCCAGATGCAGACAACCACATACAGCTGGACATGGACAGACTTTTGGGATCATGAAGTCCTGTGAACAAGTAAGACAAAGAAGAAAGTCAATACATGAAAAGAAACTGAATGTATACTTACCTGTTACACAGTTGCAGATGAATAGGAAGTAAGTTAGATTGAGTTCCAGATGCAGACAACGGCAAACACTTGGAGATCGATAGCCTCTTGGGATCATGAAGTCCTGTCAAGTAGTAAGACAAAGAAGAAAATCAAAACATGAAAAGAAACTGAATGTATACTTACCTGTTACACAGTTGCAGATGAATACACAGTCAGTAAGAAAGAATTCCAGATGCAGACAACCACATACAGCTGGACATCGATAGCCTCTTGGGATCATGAAGTCCTGTAAACAAGACAAAAAGAAAGTCAATACATGAAAAGAAACTGAATGTATACTTACCTGTTACAAAGTTGCAGATGAATACAAAGCCAGTAAGAAAGAATTCCAGATGCAGACAACCACATCCAGCTGGACATGGATAGTCTCTTGGGATCATGAGGTCCTGTAAACAAGACAAAGAAGAAAGTCAATACATGAAAAGAAACTGAATGTATACTTATCTGTTACACAGTTTCAGTTGAAAAAAAGCCAGTAAGCCAGAGTTCCAGATTCAGACAACCATATACGGTTGATGTATAGTCTCTTGGGATCACGAGGTCCTGTGAACAAGTAAGACAAAGAAGAAAGTCAATACATGAAAAGAAATTGAATGTATACTTACCTGTTACACAGTTGCAGATGAATAGAAAGTCAGTCAGATTGAGATCCTGATGCAGACAACGACAAACACTTGGAGATCGATAGCCTCTTGGGATCATGAAGTCCTGTGAACAAGTAAGACAAAGAAGAAAATCAAAATATGAAAAGAAACTGAATGTATACTTATCTGTAACACAGTTGCAGATGAATACACAGCCAATAAGACGTAAAATCCAGATGCAGATGAATAGTCTCTTGGGATCATGAGGTCCTGTAAACAAGACAAAGAAGAAAGTCAATACATGAAAAGAAGCTGAATGTATACTTACCTGTTACACAGTTGCAGATGAATACACAGCCATTAAGAAAGAATTCCAGATGCAGACAACCACAAATAGCTGGACATGGACAGTCTCTTGGGATCATGAAGTCCTGTGAAAAAGTGAGACAACGAAGAAAGTCAATACATGAAAAGAAACTGAATGTATACATACCTGTTACACAGTTGCAGATGAAAAAAAGCCAGTAACCCAGAGTTCCAGATTCAGACAACCATATACAGTTGATGTATAGTCTCTTGGGATCATGAAGTCCTGTGAATAAGTAAGACAAAGAAGAAAATCAATGCATGAAAAGAAACTGAATGTATACTTACCTGTTACACAGTTGCAGATGAATAGAAAGTCAGTCAGATTGAGTTCCAGATGCAGACAACCACATACAGCTGGAAATATACAGACTCTTGGGATAATGAGGTCCTGTGAACAAGTAAGACAAAGAAGAAAATCAAAATATGAAAAGAAATTGAATGTATACTTACCTGTTACACAGTTGCAGATGAATACACGGCCATTAAGACGAAAAATCCAGATGCAGATGAATAGTCTCTTGGGATCATGAAGTCCTGTGAACAAGTAAGACAAAGAAGAAAGTCAATACATGAAAAGAAACTGAACGTATACTTTCCTGTTACACAATTGCAGATGAATACACGGCCATTAAGAAAGAATTCAAGATGCAGACAACCACATACAGCTGGACATGGACAAAGTCTTGGGATAATGAGGTCCAGTAAACAAGTCAAAAAAGAAAGTCAATACATGAAAAGAAACTGATTTTCTATTCATCTGCAACTCTGTAATTGGTAATAAGAATTCAGTCAGATTGAGTTCCAGATGAAGACAACGGCAAACACTTGGAGATCGATAGCCTCTTGGGATCATGAAGTCCTGTAAAAAAGACAAAGAAGAAAGTCAATACATGAAAAGAAACTGAATGTATACTTACCTGTTACACAGTTGCAGATGAATACACAGCCAATAAGACGAAAAATCCAGTGCAGATGAATTGTCTCTTGGGATCATGAAGTCCTGTCAACAAGTAAGACAAAGAAGAAAATCAAAATATGAAAAGAAACTGAATGTATACTTACCTGTTACACAGTTGCAGATGAATACACAGCCAATAAGACGAAAAATCCAGTGCAGATGAATAGTCTCTTGGGATCATGAAGTCCTGTCAACAAGTAAGACAAGGAAGAAAATCAAAATATGAAAAGAAACTGAATGTATACTTACCTGTTACACATTTGCAGATGAAAAGAAACGGAATGTATACTTACCTGTTACACAGTTGCAGATGAATACACAGCCAGTAAGAAAGAATTCCAGATGCAGACAACCACATACAACTGGACATGGACAATCTCTTGGGATCATGAAGTCCTGTAAAGAAGACAAAAAGAAAGTCAATACATGAAAAGAAACTGAATGTATACGTACCTGTTACACAATTGCAGATGAATAGGAAGTTAGTTAGATTGAGTTCCAGATGCAGACAACAGCAAGCACTTGGAGATTGATAGCCTCTTGGGATCATGAAGTCCTGTCAAGAAGTAAGACAAAGAAGAAAATCAAAACATGAAAAGAAACTGAATGTATACTTACCTGTTACACAGTTGCAGATGAATACACAGTCAGTAAGAAAGAATTCCAGATGCAGACAACCACATACAGCTGGAGATCGATAGCCTCTTGGGATCATGAGGTCCTGTAAACAAGACAAAAAGAAAGTCAATACATGAAAAGAAACTGAATGTATACTTACCTGTTATACAGTTGCAGATGAATAGAAAGTCAATCAGATTGAGTTCCAGATGCAGACAACGGAGGACACCTTTCGCTGTACAATGTGCACTGTACAGTGAAAAATATGTGCACCTTACCTTACCTTGGGATCATGAGGTCCTGTAAACAAGAAAAAAAGAAATTCAATACATGAAAAGAAACTGAATGCTTACTTACCGATTACACAGTTGGAGATGAATACACAGCCATTATGAAAGAATTCCAGATGCAGACAACCACATACAGCTGGACATGGACAGACTCTTGGGATCATGAAGTCCTGTGAACAAGTAAGACAAAATAGAAAGTCAATACATGAAAAGAAGCTGAATGTATACTTACCTGTTACACAGTTGCAGATGAAAAAAAGCCAGTAAGCCAGAGTTCCAGATTCAGTCAACCATATACAGTTGATGTATAGTCTCCTGGGATCATGAAGTCCTGTGAACAAGTAAGACAAAGAAAAAAGTAAATACATGAAAAGAAACTGAATGTATACTTACCTGTAACACAGTTGCAGATGAGCACACAGCCAATGAGACGAAAAATCCAGATGAAGACAATGGCAAACACTTGGAGATCGATAGCCTCTTGGGATCATGAAGTCCTGTCAACAAGTAAGACAAAGAAGAAAATCAAAACATGAAAAGAAACTGAATGTATACTTACCTGTTACACAGTTGCAGATGAATACACAGTCAGTTAGAAAGAATTCCAGATGCAGAAAACCACATACAGCTGGACATCAATAGCCTCTTGGGATCATGAAGTCCTGTAAACAAGACAAAAAGAAAGTCAATACATGAAAAGAAACTGAATGTATACTTACCTGTTACAGAGTTGCAGATTAATACACAGCCAGAAAGAAAGAATTCCAGATGCAGACAACCACATACAGCTGGACATCAATAGCCTCTTGGGATCATGAAGTCCTGTAAACAAGACAAAAAGAAAGTCAATACATGAAAAGAAACTGAATGTATACTTACCTGTTACAGAGTTGCAGATTAATACACAGCCAGAAAGAAAGAATTCCAGATGCAGACAACCACATACAGCTAGACATGGATAGCCTCTTGGGATCATGAAATCCTGTCAACAAGTAAGACAAAGAACAAAATCAAAATATGAAAAGAAAGTGAATGTATACTCACCTGTTACACAGTTAAAGATAAATAAACAGTCAATAAGAAGAAAAATCCAGATACAGACAACGGCAAACAGCTGGAGATGAACAGTCTCTTGGCATCATGAGGTCCTGTGAACAAGAAAGTCAATACATGAAAAGAAACTGAATGTTTACTTACCTGTTACACAGTTGCAGATGAATACACAGCCAGTACGACAGAGTTCCAGATGCAGACTACGGCAAAAAGTTGGAAATAGATAGTCTCTTGGTATCATGAGGGCCTGTCAACAAGTAAGACAAAGAAGAAAGTCAAAACATGAAAAGAAACTGAATGTATACTTACCTGTTACACAGTTGCAGATGAAAAAAAAGCCAGTAAGCCAGAGTTCCAGATTCAGACAACCATATACAGTTGATGTATCGTCTCTTGAGATCACGAGGTCCTGTCAACAAGTAAGACAAAGAAGAAAATCAAAATATAAAAAGAAACTGAATGTTTACTTACCTGTAACACAGTTGCAGATTAATACACAGTCAGTAAGAAAGAATTCAAGATGCAGACAACCACATACAGCTGCATATGGACAGTCTCTTGGGATCATGAAGTCATGTGAACAAGTAAGACTAAGAAGAAAGTCAATACATGAAAAGAAACTGAATGCTTACTTACCGATTACACAGTTGCAGATAAATTGAAAGTCAGTCAGATTGAGATCCAGATGCAGACAACGGCAAACACTTGGAGATCGATAGCCTCTTGGGATCATGAAGTCCTGACAACAAGTAAGACAAAGAAGAAAGTCAATACATGAAAAGAATGTGAATGTTTACTTACCTGTTACACAGTTGCAGATGAAAAAAAGCCAGTAAGCTAGAGTTCCAGATTCAGACAACCATATACAGTTGATGTATAGTCTCTTGAGATCATGAGGTCCTGTGAAAGGGACAAAATGAAAGTCAATACATGAAAAGAAATGGAATGTATACTTACCTGTTACACAGTTGCAGACTAATACACAGCCAGTAAGAAAGACTTCCAGATGCAGACAACCACATACAGCTGGACTTGAATATCTCTTGGGATCATGAAGTCCTGACAAAGAGTAAGACAAAGATGAAAATCAAAATATGAAAAGAAACTGAATGTATACTTACCTGTTACACAGTTGAAGATGAAAAAAAGGCCAGTAAGCCAGAGTTCCAGATGCAGACAACCATATACAGTTGATGTATAGTCTCTTGGGATCATGAGGTCCTGTGAACAAGTAAAACAATGAAGAAAGTTAATACATGAAAAGAAACGGAATGTTTACTTACCTGTTACACAGTTGCAGATGAATACGCAGCAAGAAAGAAAGAATTCCAGATGCAGACAACATACAGCTGGACATGGACAGTCTCTTGGGATCATGAAGGCCTGTGAACAAGTAAGACAAAGAAGAAAGTCAATACATGAAAAGAAACTGAATGTATACTTACTTGTTACACAGTTGCAGATGAAAAAAAAAAAAAAAAAACGTAAGCCAGAGTTCCAGATTCAGACAACCATATACAGTTGATGTATAGCCTCTTGGGATCACAAAATCCTGTGAACAAGTAAGACAAAGAAGGAAGTCAATACATGAAAATAAACTGAATGCTTACTTACCGATTACACAGATGCAGATGAATAGAAAATCAGTCAGATTGAGATCCAGATGCAGACAACGGCAAACACTTGGAGATCGACAGACTCTTGGGATCATGAGGTCCTGTAAACAAGACAAAAAGAAATTCAATACATGAAAAGAAACTGAATTTATACTTACCTGTTACACAGTTGCAGATGAATACACAGCCAATAAGACGAAAAATCCAGATGCAGATAACCACATACAGCTGGACATGGACAGTCTCTTGGGATCATGAAGTCCTGTGAACAAGTAAGACAGTGAAAATCAAAATATGAAAAGAAACTGAACGTATACTTACCTGTTACACAGTTGCAGATGAATAGAAAGACAGTCAGATTGAGTTCCAGATGCAGACAACGGCAAACAGCTGGAGATGAATAGTCTTTTGGGATCATGAGGTCCTGTAAACAAGACAAAAAGAAAGTCAATACATGAAAAGAAACCGAATGTATACTTACCTGTTACACAGTTGCAGATGAATATACAGCCAATAAGACGAAAAATCCAGATGCAGATGAATAGTCTCTTGGGCTCATGAGGTCCTGTAAACAAGACAAAGAAGAAAGTCAATGCATGAAAAGAAACTGAATGCTTACTTAGCAATTACACAGTTGCAGATGAATAGAAAGTCAGTCAGATTGAGATCCAGATGCAGACGACGGCAAACACTTGGAGATCGATAGCCTCTTGGGATCACGAAGTCCTGTCAACACGACAAAGAAGAAAATCAAAACATGAAAAGAAACTGAATGTATACTTACCTGTTACACAGTTGCAGATGAATACACAGTCAGTAAGAAAGAATTCCAGATGCAGACAACCACATACAGCTGGACATCGATAGCCTCTTGGGATCATGAAGTCCTGTAAACAAGACAAAAAGAAAGTCAATACATGAAAAGAAGCTGAACGTATACTTACCTGTTACACAGTTGCAGATGAAAAGAAACGGAATGTATACTAACCTGTAACACAGTTGCAGATTAATACAAAGCCAAAAAGAAAAAAAAATCCAGATGCAGACAACAGCAACCAGCTGGAGATGAATACTCTCTTGGGATCATGACGTCCTGTCAACAAGTAAGACAAAGAAGAAAATCAAAATATGAAAAGAAATTGAATGTATACTTACCTATAACACAGTTGCAGATGAATACACAGCCAATAAAACGTAAAATCCAGATGCAGACAACGGCAAACAGCTTGAGTTGAATAGTCTCTTGGGATCATGAGTCAATAAAAAAGTCAATACATGAAAAGAAACTGAATGCTTACTTACCTGTTACACATTTGCAGATGAATACACAGCCAAGAAGACGAAAAATCCAGATGCAGACAACGGCAAACAGCAGGAGATGAATAGTCTCTTGGGATCATGGAGTCCTGTGAACAAGTAATACAAAGAAGAAAATCAAAATATGAAAAGAAACTGAATATATACTTACCAGTTACACAGTTGCAGATGAACACACAGCAATTAAGAAAGAATTCCAGATGCAGACAACCACATACAGCTGGACATGGACAGTCTCTTGGGATCATGAAGTCCTGTGAACAAGTAAGACAAAGAAGAAAATCAAAATATGAAAAGAAACTGAATATATACTTACCAGTTACACAGTTGCAGATGAACACACAGCCATTAAGAAAGAATTCCAGATGCAGACAACCACATACAGCTGGACATGGACAGTGTCTTGGGATCATGAAGTCCTGTGAACAAGTAAGACAAAGAAGAAAATCAAAATATGAAAAGAAACTGAATGTATACTTACCGATTACACAGTTGCAGATGAATACACAGCCAATAGGACGTAAAATCCAGATGCAGACAACGGCAAACAGCTGGAGATGAATAGTCTCTTGGGATCATGAGGTCTTGTAAACAAGACAAAAAAAAAGTCAATACATGAATAGAAACGGAATGTATACTTACCTGTTACACAGTTGCAGATGAATATAAAATCAGTCAGGTTGAGTTCCAGATTCAGACAATGGCAAACAGCTGGAGATTGAGAGCCTCTTGGGATCATGAGGTCCTGTGAACAAGTAAGACAAAGAAGAAAATCAAAATATGAAAAGAAACTGAATGTATACTTACCGATTACACAGTTGCAGATGAAAAAAAAAGCCAGTAAGCCAGAGTTCCAGATTCAGACAACCATATATAGTTGATGTGTAGTCTCTTGGGATCACGAGGTCCTGTGAACAAGTAAACAAGACAAAGAAGAAAGTCAATACATGAAAAGAAACTGAATGTTTACTTACCTGTAACACAGTTGCAGATGAATACACAGCCAATAAGACGTAAAATCCAGATGCAGTTGAAAAGTCTCTTGGGATCACGAGGTCCTGTGAACAAGTAAGACAAAGAAGAAAGTCAATACATGAAATGAAACTGATTGCTTACTTACTGATTACACAGTTGCAGATGAACAGAAAGTCAGTTAGATTGAGTTCCAGATGCAGACGACGGCAAACACTTGGAGATTGATAGCCTCTTGGGATCATGATTTCCTGTGAACAAGTAAGACAAAGAAGAAAGTCAATACATGAAAAGAAACTGAATGTTTACTTACATGTAACACAGTTGCAGATGAATACACAGCCAATAAGACGAAAAATCCAGATGCAGTTGAAAAGTCTCTTGGGATCACGAGGTCCTGTGAACAAGTAAGACAAAGAAAAAAGTAAATACATGAAAAGAAACGTAAAGCTTACTTACCTGTAACACAGTTGCAGATGAATACACAGCCAATAAGATGTAAAATCCAGATGCAGACAACAGCAAACAGCTGGAGATGAATAGTCTCTTGGGATCATGAGGTCCTGTAAATAAGACAAAAAAAAGTCAATACATGAATAGAAACGGAATGTATACTTACCTGTTACAAAGTTGCAGATGAATACAAAGACAGTAAGAAATACTCTCTTGGGATCATGAGGTCCTGTAAACAAGACAAAGAAGAAAGTCAACACATAAAAAGAAACTGAATGTATAGTTACCTGTCACACAGTTGCAGATGAAAAAAAAAGCCGGTAAGCCAGAGTTCCAGATGCTGACAACCATATGCAGTTGATGTATAGTCTCTTGGGATCACAAGGTTCTGTGAACAAGTAAGACAAAGAAGAAAGTCAATACATGAAAAGAAACTGAATGCTTACTTTCCGATTACACACTTGCAGATGAATACACAGCCAATAAGACGGAAAATCCAGATGCAGACAATGGCAAACACTTGGAGATCGATATCCTCTTTGGATCATGAAGTCCTGTGAACAAGTAAGACAAAGAAAAAAGTCAATGAATGAAAAGAAACTGAATGTATACTTACCTGTTACAAAGTTGCAGATGAATACAAAGCCAGTAAGAAAGAATTCCAGATGCAGACAACCACATCCAGCTGGACATGGATAGTCCCTTGGGATCACGAGGTCCTGTGAAGAAGTAAGACAAAGAAGAAAATCAAAATATAAAAAGAACCTGAATGTATACTTACGTGTTACACAGTTGCAGATGAATACACACCCAATAAGACGTAAAATCCAGATGCAGACAACGGCAAACAGCTGGAAATGAATAGTCTCTTGGGATCATGAGGTCCTGTTAAAAAGACAAAGAAGAAAGTCAATAAATGAAAAGAAGCTGAATGTATACTTACCTGTTACACAGTTGCAGATGAATAGACAGCCATTAAGAAAGAATTCCAGATGCAGACAATCACATACAGCTGGACATGGACAGTGTCTTGGGATCATGAAGTCCTGTGAACAAGTAAGACAAAGAAGAAAGTCAATACATGAAAAGAAACTGAATGCTTACTTACCGATCACACAGTTGCAGATGAATAGAAAGTCAGTCAGATTGAGTTCCAGATGCAGACGACGGCAAACACTTGGAGAACTATAGCCTCTTGGGATCATGAAGTCCTGTGAACAAGTAAGACAAAGAAGAAAATCAATACATGAAAAGAAACTGAAGGTATACTTACCTGTCACACAGTTGCAGATGAATAGAAAGTCAGTCAGATTGAGTTCCAGATGCAGACAACGGCCAAAACTTGGAGATCGATAGCCTCTTGGTATCATGAAGTCCTGTGAACAAGTAAAACAAAGAAGAAAGTCAAAACATGTAAAGAAACTGAATGTATACTTACATGTTACACAGTTGCAGATGAATACACAGCCAAGAAGACGAAATATCCAGATGCAGTCAGGTTGAGTTCCAGATGCAGACAACAGCAAATAATTGAAGGTTTGATAGCCTCTTGGGATCACTAGGTCTTGTGAACAAGTAAGACAAAGAATAAAATCAAAATATGAAAAGAAACTGAATGTATACTTACCTGTAACACAGTTGCAGATGAATACACAGCCAGTTAGAAAGAATTCCAGATGCAGACAACCACATACAGCTGGACATGGACAGTCTCTTGGGATCATGAAGTTCTGTGAACAAGTAAGACAAAGAAGAAAATCAAAATATGAAAAGAAACTGAATGTATACTTACCGATTACACAGTTGCAGATAAAAACAAAGCCAGTAAGCCAGAGTTCCAGATTCAGACAACCATATATAGTTGATGTATAGTCTCTTGGGATCACGAGGTCCTGTGAAAAAGGAAGACAAAGAAGAAAATCAAAATATGAAAAGAAACTGAATGTATACTTACCGATTACACAGTTGCAGATAAAAAAAAAGCCAGTAAGCCAGAGTTCCAGATTCAGACAACCATATATAGTTGATGTATAGTCTCTTGGGATCACGAGGTCCTGTGAAAAATGAAAACAAAGAAGAAAGTCAATACATGAAAAGAAACTGAATGTTTACTTACCTGTAACACAGTTGCAGATGAATACACAGCCAATAAGACGTAAAATCCAGATGCAGACAACGGCAAACAGATGGAGATGAATAGACTCTTGGGATCATGAGGTCCTGTAAATAAGACAAAAAAAAGTCAATACATGAATAGAAACGGAATGTATACTTACCTGTTACACAGTTGCAGATGAATACACAGCCAGTAAGAAAGAGTTCCAGATGCAGACATCATACAGCTGGACAAGGACAGTCTCTTGGGATCATGAAGTCCTGTGAACAACTAAGACAAAGAAGAAAGTCAATACATGAAAAGAAACTGAATGCTTACTTACCTGTTACACAGTTGCAGATGAATAGAAAATCAGTCAGGTTAAGTTTCAGATTCAGACAACGGCAAACACTTGGAGATCGATAGCCTCTTGGGATCATGAAGTCCTGTCAACAATTACGACAAAGAATAAAATCAAAATATGAAAAGAAACTGAATGTATACTTACCTGTAACACAGTTGCAGATGAATACACAGCCAGTTAGAAAGAATTCCAGATGCAGACAACCACATACAGCTGGACATGGACAGTCTCTTGGGATCATGAAGTTCTGTGAACAAGTAAGACAAAGAAGAAAATCAAAATATGAAAAGAAACTGAATGTATACTTACCGATTACACAGTTGCAGATAAAAAAAAGCCAGTAAGCCAGAGTTCCAGATTCAGACAACCATATACAGTTGATGTATAGTCTCTTGAGATCACAAGGTCCTGTGAAAAAGGAAGACAAAGAAGAAAGTCATTACATGAAAAGAAACTGAATGTATACTTACCTGTAACACAGTTGCAGATGAATACACAGCCAAGAAGACGAAAAATCCAGATTCAGACAACGGCAAACAGCCGGAGATGAATAGTCTCTTGGGATCATGGAGTCCTGTGAACAAGTAATACAAAGAAGAAAATCAAAATATGAAAAGAAACTGAATATATACTTACCAGTTACACAGTTGCAGATGAACACACAGCAATTAATAAAGAATTCCAGATGCAGACAACCACATACAGCTGGACATGGACAGTCTCTTGGGATCATGAAGTCCTGTGAACAAGTAAGACAAAGAAGAAAATCAAAATATGAAAAGAAACTGAATATATACTTACCAGTTACACAGTTGCAGATGAACACACAGCCATTAAGAAAGAATTCCAGATGCAGACAACCACATACAGCTGGACATGGACAGTGTCTTGGGATCATGAAGTCCTGTGAACAAGTAAGACAAAGAAGAAAATCAAAATATGAAAAGAAACTGAATGTATACTTACCGATTACACAGTTGCAGATGAATACACAGCCAATAGGACGTAAAATCCAGATGCAGACAACGGCAAACAGCTGGAGATGAATAGTCTCTTGGGATCATGAGGTCCTGTAAACAAGACAAAAAAAAAGTCAATACATGAATAGAAACGGAATGTATACTTACCTGTTACACAGTTGCAGATGAATATAAAATCAGTCAGGTTGAGTTCCAGATTCAGACAATGGCAAACAGCTGGAGATTGAGAGCCTCTTGGGATCATGAGGTCCTGTGAACAAGTAAGACAAAGAAGAAAATCAAAATATGAAAAGAAACTGAATGTATACTTACCGATTACACAGTTGCAGATGAAAAAAAAAGCCAGTAAGCCAGAGTTCCAGATTCAGACAACCATATATAGTTGATGTGTAGTCTCTTGGGATCACGAGGTCCTGTGAACAAGTAAACAAGACAAAGAAGAAAGTCAATACATGAAAAGAAACTGAATGTTTACTTACCTGTAACACAGTTGCAGATGAATACACAGCCAATAAGACGTAAAATCCAGATGCAGTTGAAAAGTCTCTTGGGATCACGAGGTCCTGTGAACAAGTAAGACAAAGAAGAAAGTAAATACATGAAAAGAAACGTAAAGCTTACTTACCTGTAACACAGTTGCAAATGAATACACAGCCAATAAGACGTAAAATCCAGATGCAGACAACGGCAAACAGCTGGAGATGTATAGACTCTTGGGATCACGAGGTCCTGTAAATAAGACAAAAAAACGTCAATACATGAATAGAAACGGAATGTATACTTACCTGTTACACATTTGCAGATGAATACACAGCCAAGAAGACGAAAAATCCAGATGCAGACAACGGCAAACAGCCGGAGATGAATAGTCTCTTGGGATCATGGAGTCCTGTGAACAAGTAAGACAAAGAAGAAAATCAAAATATGAAAAGAAACTGAATATATACTTACCAGTTACACAGTTGCAGATGAACACACAGCAATTAAGAAAGAATTCCAGATGCAGACAACCACATACAGCTGGACATGGACAGTGTCTTGGGATCATGAAGTCCTGTGAACAAGTAAGACAAAGAAGAAAATAAAAATATGAAAAGAAACTGAATATATACTTACCAGTTACACAGTTGCAGATGAACACACAGCCATTAAGAAAGAATTCCAGATGCAGACAACCACATACAGCTGGACATGGACAGTGTCTTGGGATCATGAAGTCCTGTGAACAAGTAAGACAAAGAAGAAAGTCAATACATGAAAAGAAATTGAATGCTTACTTACCAAATACACAGTTGCAGATGAATACACAGCCAATAAGACGTAAAATCCAGATGCAGACAACGGCAAACAGCTGGAGATGAATAGTCTCTTGGGATCATGAGGTCCTGTAAACAAGACAAAAAAAAAAGTCAATACATGAATAGAAACGGAATGTATACTTACCTGTTACACAGTTGCAGATGAATATAAAATCAGTCAGGTTGAGTTCCAGATTCAGACAATGGCAAACAGCTGGAGATTGAGAGCCTCTTGGGATCATGAGGTCCTGTGAACAAGTAAGACAAAGAAGAAAATCAAAATATGAAAAGAAACTGAATGTATACTTACCGATTACACAGTTGCAGATGAAAAAAAAAGCCAGTAAGCCAGAGTTCCAGATTCAGACAACCATATATAGTTGATGTGTAGTCTCTTGGGATCACGAGGTCCTGTGAACAAGTAAGACAAAGAAGAAAGTCAATACATGAAATGAAACTGAATGCTTACTTAACGATTACACAGTTGCAGATGAACAGAAAGTCAGTTAGATTGAGTTCCAGATGCAGACGACGGCAAACACTTGGAGATTGATAGCCTCTTGGGATCATGATGTCCTGTGAACAAGTAAGACAAAGAAGAAAGTCAATACATGAAAAGAAACTGAATGTTTACTTACATGTAACACAGTTGCAGATGAATACACAGCCAATAAGACGAAAAATCCAGATGCAGTTGAAAAGTCTCTTGGGATCACGAGGTCCTGTGAACAAGTAAGACAAAGAAAAAAGTAAATACATGAAAAGAAACGTAAAGCTTACTTACCTGTAACACAGTTGCAGATGAATACACAGCCAATAAGATGTAAAATCCAGATGCAGACAACAGCAAACAGCTGGAGATGAATAGTCTCTTGGGATCATGAGGTCCTGTAAATAAGACAAAAAAAAAGTCAATACATGAATAGAAACGGAATGTATACTTACCTGTTACAAAGTTGCAGATGAATACAAAGACAGTAAGAAAGATTTCCAGATGCAGACAACCACATACAGCTGGACATGGATAGTCTCTTGGGATCATGAAGTTCTCTGAACAAGTAAGACAAAGAAGAAAGTCAATACATGAAATGAAACTGAATGCTTACTTTCGGATTACACAGTTGCAGACGAACACAGCCAATAAGACGAAAACTCCAGATGCAGACAATGGCAAACAGCTGGAGATAGATACAATCTTGGCATCAAGAGATCCTGTCAACAAGTAAGACAAAGAAGAAAGTCAATACATTAAAAGAAACTTAATGTATACCTACCTGTTACACAGTTGCAGATGAACACAGCCAATAAGATAAAAAATCCAGATGCAGACAACAGCAAACAGCTGGAGATGAATACTCTCTTGGGATCATGAGGTCCTGTAAACAAGACAAAGAAGAAAGTCAACACATAAAAAGAAACTGAATGTATAGTTACCTGTCACACAGTTGCAGATGAAAAAAAAAGCCGGTAAGCCAGAGTTCCAGATGCTGACAACCATATGCAGTTGATGTATAGTCTCTTGGGATCACAAGGTTCTGTGAACAAGTAAGACAAAGAAGAAAGTCAATACATGAAAAGAAACTGAATGCTTACTTTCCGATTACACAGTTGCAGATGAATACACAGCCAATAAGACGGAAAATCCAGATGCAGACAATGGCAAACACTTGGAGATCGATATCCTCTTTGGATCATGAAGTCCTGTGAACAAGTAAGACAAAGAAAAAAGTCAATGAATGAAAAGAAACTGAATGTATACTTACCTGTTACAAAGTTGCAGATGAATACAAAGCCAGTAAGAAAGAATTCCAGATGCAGACAACCACATCCAGCTGGACATGGACAGTGTCTTGGGATCATGAAGTCCTGTGAACAAGTAAGACAAAGAAGAAAGTCAATACATGAAAAGAAACTGAATGCTTACTTACCGATTACACAGTTGCAGATGAATAGAAAGTCAGTCAGATTGAGTTCCAGATGCAGATGACGGCAAACACTTGGAGAACTATAGCCTCTTGGGATCATGAAGTCCTGTGAACAAGTAAGACAAAGAAGAAAATCAATACATGAAAAGAAACTGAAGGTATACTTACCTGTCACACAGTTGCAGATCAATAGAAAGTCAGTCAGATTGAGTTCCAGATGCAGACAACGGCCAAAACTTGGAGATCGATAGCCTCTTGGTATCATGAAGTCCTGTGAACAAGTAAAACAAAGAAGAAAGTCAAAACATGTAAAGAAACTGAATGTATACTTACCTGTTACACAGTTGCAGATGAATAGAAAGTCAGTCAGATTGAGTTCCAGATGCAGTCAACGGCAAACACTTGGAGATCGATAGCCTCTTGGGGTCATGAAGTCCTGTCAACAAGTAAGACATAGAAGAAAATCAATACATGAAAAAAAACTGAATGTATACTTACCTATTACACAGTTGCAGATGAAAAAAAAAGCCGGTAAGCCAGAGTTCCAGATGCAGACAACCATATACAGCTGGACATGGATAGTCTCTTGGGATCATGAAGTCCTGTGAACAAGTAAGACAAAGAAGAAAATCAATACATGAAAAGAAACTGAATGCTTACTTACCGATTACACAGTTGTAGATGAATACAAAGTCAGTCAGATTGAGTTCCAGATGAAGACAACGGCAAACACTTGGAGATCGATAGCCTCTTGGGATCATGAAGTCCTGTGAACAAGTAAGACAAAGAAGAAAGTCAATACATGAAAAGAAACTGAATGTTTACTTACCTGTAACACAGTTGCAGATGAAAACACAGCTAATAAGACGAAAAATCCAGATACAGTTGAAAAGTCTCTTGGGATCACAAGGTCCTGTGAACAAGTAAGACAAAGAAGAAAATGAATACATGAAAAGAAATTGAAGGTATATTTACCTGTTACACAGTTGCAGATGAATAGAAAGTCAGTCAGATTGAGTTCCAGATGCAGTCAACGGCAAACACTTGGAGATCGATAGCCTCTTGGGGTCATGAAGTCCTGTGAACAAGTAAGAAAAAGAAGAAAGTCAAAACATGAAAAGAAACTGAATGTATACTTACCTGTTGCACAGTTGCAGATGAATAGAAAGTCAGAAACGGAAGTCAAGAAACGGAAACAGAAGTCAAGAAACGGAATGTATACTTACCTGTTACACAGTTGTAGATGAATACAAAGCCAGTAAGAAAGAATTCCAGATGCAGACCACCACATCCAGCTGGACATGGATAGTCTCTTGGGATCATGAGGTCCTGTAAACAAGAGAAAGAATAAAGTCAATACATGAAAAGAAACTGAATGTATACTTAGCTGTTGCACAGTTGCAGATGAATAGAAAGTCGGAAATGGAAGTCAAGAAACGGAAACAGAAGTCAAGAAACGGAATGTATACTTACTTGTTACACAGTTGCAGATGAAAAAAAGCCAATAAAACGTAAAATCCAGATTCAGACAACCACAAATAGCTGGACATGGACAGTCTCTTGGGATCATGAGGTCCTGTAAACAAGACAAAAAGAAAGTCAATACATGAAAAGAAACTGAATGTATACTTACCTGTTACACAGTTGCAGATGAGTACACAGTCAGTAAGAAAGAATTCCAGATGCAGACAACATACAGCTGGACATGGACAGACTTTTGGGATCATGAAGTCCTGTGAACAAGTAAGACAAAGAAGAAAGTCAATACATGAAAAGAAACTGAATGTATACTTACCTGTTACACAGTTGCAGATGAATAGGAAGTAAGTTAGATTGAGTTCCAGATGCAGACAACGGCAAACACTTGGAGATCGATAGCCTCTTGGGATCATGAAGTCCTGTCAAGTAGTAAGACAAAGAAGAAAATCAAAACATGAAAAGAAACTGAATGTATACTTACCTGTTACACAGTTGCAGATGAATACACAGTCAGTAAGAAAGAATTCCAGATGCAGACAACCACATACAGCTGGACATCGATAGCCTCTTGGGATCATGAAGTCCTGTAAACAAGACAAAAAGAAAGTCAATACATGAAAAGAAACTGAATGTATACTTACCTGTTACAAAGTTGCAGATGAATACAAAGCCAGTAAGAAAGAATTCCAGATGCAGACAACCACATCCAGCTGGACATGGATAGTCTCTTGGGATCATGAGGTCCTGTAAACAAGACAAAGAAGAAAGTCAATACATGAAAAGAAACTGAATGTATACTTACCTGTTACACAGTTTCAGTTGAAAAAAAGCCAGTAAGCCAGAGTTCCAGATTCAGACAACCATATACGGTTGATGTATAGTCTCTTGGGATCACGAGGTCCTGTGAACAAGTAAGACAAAGAAGAAAGTCAATACATGAAAAGAAATTGAATGTATACTTACCTGTTACACAGTTGCAGATGAATAGAAAGTCAGTCAGATTGAGATCCTGATGCAGACAACGACAAACACTTGGAGATTGATAGCCTCTTGGGATCATGAAGTCCTGTGAACAAGTAAGACAAAGAAGAAAATCAAAATATGAAAAGAAACTGAATGTATACTTATCTGTAACACAGTTGCAGATGAATACACAGCCAATAAGACGTAAAATCCAGATGCAGATGAATAGTCTCTTGGGATCATGAGGTCCTGTAAACAAGACAAAGAAGAAAGTCAATACATGAAAAGAAGCTGAATGTATACTTACCTGTTACACAGTTGCAGATGAATACAAAGCCATTAAGAAAGAATTCCAGATGCAGACAACCACAAATAGCTGGACATGGACAGTCTCTTGGGATCATGAAGTCCTGTGAAAAAGTGAGACAACGAAGAAAGTCAATACATGAAAAGAAACTGAATGTATACATACCTGTTACACAGTTGCAGATGAAAAAAAGCCAGTAACCCAGAGTTCCAGATTCAGACAACCATATACAGTTGATGTATAGTCTCTTGGGATCATGAAGTCCTGTGAATAAGTAAGACAAAGAAGAAAATCAATGCATGAAAAGAAACTGAATGTATACTTACCTGTTACACAGTTGCAGATGAATAGAAAGTCAGTCAGATTGAGTTCCAGATGCAGACAACCACATACAGCTGGAAATATACAGACTCTTGGGATAATGAGGTCCTGTAAACAAGTAAGACAAAGAAGAAAATCAAAATATGAAAAGAAATTGAATGTATACTTACCTGTTACACAGTTGCAGATAAATACACGGCCATTAAGACGAAAAATCCAGATGCAGATGAATAGTCTCTTGGGATCATGAAGTCCTGTGAACAAGTAAGACAAAGAAGAAAGTCAATACATGAAAAGAAACTGAACGTATACTTTCCTGTTACACAATTGCAGATGAATACACGGCCATTAAGAAAGAATTCAAGATGCAGACAACCACATACAGCTGGACATGGACAAAGTGTTGGGATAATGAGGTCCAGTAAACAAGTCAAAAACGAAAGTCAATACATGAAAAGAAACTGATTTTCTATTCATCTGCAACTCTGTAATTGTTAATAAGAATTCAGTCAGATTGAGTTCCAGATGAAGACAACGGCAAACACTTGGAGATCGATAGCCTCTTGGGATCATGAAGTCCTGTAAAAAAGACAAAGAAGAAAGTCAATACATGAAAAGAAACTGAATGTATACTTACCTGTTACACAGTTGCAGATGAATACACAGCCAATAAGACGAAAAATCCAGTGCAGATGAATTGTCTCTTGGGATCATGAAGTCCTGTCAACAAGTAAGACAAAGAAGAAAATCAAAATATGAAAAGAAACTGAATGTATACTTACCTGTTACACAGTTGCAGATGAATACACAGCCAATAAGACGAAAAATCCAGTGCAGATGAATAGTCTCTTGGGATCATGAAGTCCTGTCAACAAGTAAGACAAAGAAGAAAATCAAAATATGAAAAGAAACTGAATGTATACTTACCTGTTACACATTTGCAGATGAAAAGAAACGGAATGTATACTTACCTGTTACACAGTTGCAGATAAATACACAGCCAGTAAGAAAGAATTCCAGATGCAGACAACCACATACAACTGGACATGGACAATCTCTTGGGATCATGAAGTCCTGTAAAGAAGACAAAAAGAAAGTCAATACATGAAAAGAAACTGAATGTATACGTACCTGTTACACAATTGCAGATGAATAGGAAGTTAGTTAGATTGAGTTCCAGATGCAGACAACAGCAAGCACTTGGAGATTGATAGCCTCTTGGGATCATGAAGTCCTGTCAAGAAGTAAGACAAAGAAGAAAATCAAAACATGAAAAGAAACTGAATGTATACTTACCTGTTACACAGTTGCAGATGAATACACAGTCAGTAAGAAAGAATTCCAGATGCAGACAACCACATACAGCTGGAGATCGATAGCCTCTTGGGATCATGAGGTCCTGTAAACAAGACAAAAAGAAAGTCAATACATGAAAAGAAACTGAATGTATACTTACCTGTTATACAGTTGCAGATGAATAGAAAGTCAGTCAGATTGAGTTCCAGATGCAGACAACGGAGGATACCTTTCGCTGTACAATGTGCACTGTACAGTGAAAAATATGTGCACCTTACCTTACCTTGGGATCATGAGGTCCTGTAAACAAGAAAAAAAGAAAGTCAATACATGAAAAGAAACTGAATGCTTACTTACCGATTACACAGTTGGAGATGAATACACAGCCATTATGAAAGAATTCCAGATGCAGACAACCACATACAGCTGGACATGGACAGACTCTTGGGATCATGAAGTCCTGTGAACAAGTAAGACAAAATAGAAAGTCAATACATGAAAAGAAGCTGAATGTATACTTACCTGTTACACAGTTGCAGATGAAAAAAAGCCAGTAAGCCAGAGTTCCAGATTCAGTCAACCATATACAGTTGATGTATAGTCTCCTGGGATCATGAAGTCCTGTGAACAAGTAAGACAAAGAAAAAAGTAAATACATGAAAAGAAACTGAATGTATACTTACCTGTAACACAGTTGCAGATGAGCACACAGCCAATAAGACGAAAAATCCAGATGAAGACAATGGCAAACACTTGGAGATCGATAGCCTCTTGGGATCATGAAGTCCTGTCAACAAGTAAGACAAAGAAGAAAATCAAAACATGAAAAGAAACTGAATGTATACTTACCTGTTACACAGTTGCAGATGAATACACAGTCAGTTAGAAAGAATTCCAGATGCAGAAAACCACATACAGCTGGACATCAATAGCCTCTTGGGATCATGAAGTCCTGTAAACAAGACAAAAAGAAAGTCAATACATGAAAAGAAACTGAATGTATACTTACCTGTTACAGAGTTGCAGATTAATACACAGCCAGAAAGAAAGAATTCCAGATGCTGACAACCATATGCAGTTGATGTATAGTCTCTTGGGATCACAAGGTTCTGTGAACAAGTAAGACAAAGAAGAAAGTCAATACATGAAAAGAAACTGAATGCTTACTTTCCGATTACACAGTTGCAGATGAATACACAGCCAATAAGACGGAAAATCCAGATGCAGACAATGGCAAACACTTGGAGATCGATATCCTCTTTGGATCATGAAGTCCTGTGAACAAGTAAGACAAAGAAAAAAGTCAATGAATGAAAAGAAACTGAATGTATACTTACCTGTTACAAAGTTGCAGATGAATACAAAGCCAGTAAGAAAGAATTCCAGATGCAGACAACCACATCCAGCTGGACATGGACAGTGTCTTGGGATCATGAAGTCCTGTGAACAAGTAAGACAAAGAAGAAAGTCAATACATGAAAAGAAACTGAATGCTTACTTACCGATTACACAGTTGCAGATGAATAGAAAGTCAGTCAGATTGAGTTCCAGATGCAGATGACGGCAAACACTTGGAGAACTATAGCCTCTTGGGATCATGAAGTCCTGTGAACAAGTAAGACAAAGAAGAAAATCAATACATGAAAAGAAACTGAAGGTATACTTACCTGTCACACAGTTGCAGATCAATAGAAAGTCAGTCAGATTGAGTTCCAGATGCAGACAACGGCCAAAACTTGGAGATCGATAGCCTCTTGGTATCATGAAGTCCTGTGAACAAGTAAAACAAAGAAGAAAGTCAAAACATGTAAAGAAACTGAATGTATACTTACCTGTTACACAGTTGCAGATGAATAGAAAGTCAGTCAGATTGAGTTCCAGATGCAGTCAACGGCAAACACTTGGAGATCGATAGCCTCTTGGGGTCATGAAGTCCTGTCAACAAGTAAGACATAGAAGAAAATCAATACATGAAAAAAAACTGAATGTATACTTACCTATTACACAGTTGCAGATGAAAAAAAAAGCCGGTAAGCCAGAGTTCCAGATGCAGACAACCATATACAGCTGGACATGGATAGTCTCTTGGGATCATGAAGTCCTGTGAACAAGTAAGACAAAGAAGAAAATCAATACATGAAAAGAAACTGAATGCTTACTTACCGATTACACAGTTGTAGATGAATACAAAGTCAGTCAGATTGAGTTCCAGATGAAGACAACGGCAAACACTTGGAGATCGATAGCCTCTTGGGATCATGAAGTCCTGTGAACAAGTAAGACAAAGAAGAAAGTCAATACATGAAAAGAAACTGAATGTTTACTTACCTGTAACACAGTTGCAGATGAAAACACAGCTAATAAGACGAAAAATCCAGATACAGTTGAAAAGTCTCTTGGGATCACAAGGTCCTGTGAACAAGTAAGACAAAGAAGAAAATGAATACATGAAAAGAAATTGAAGGTATATTTACCTGTTACACAGTTGCAGATGAATAGAAAGTCAGTCAGATTGAGTTCCAGATGCAGTCAACGGCAAACACTTGGAGATCGATAGCCTCTTGGGGTCATGAAGTCCTGTGAACAAGTAAGAAAAAGAAGAAAGTCAAAACATGAAAAGAAACTGAATGTATACTTACCTGTTGCACAGTTGCAGATGAATAGAAAGTCAGAAACGGAAGTCAAGAAACGGAAACAGAAGTCAAGAAACGGAATGTATACTTACCTGTTACACAGTTGTAGATGAATACAAAGCCAGTAAGAAAGAATTCCAGATGCAGACCACCACATCCAGCTGGACATGGATAGTCTCTTGGGATCATGAGGTCCTGTAAACAAGAGAAAGAATAAAGTCAATACATGAAAAGAAACTGAATGTATACTTAGCTGTTGCACAGTTGCAGATGAATAGAAAGTCGGAAATGGAAGTCAAGAAACGGAAACAGAAGTCAAGAAACGGAATGTATACTTACTTGTTACACAGTTGCAGATGAAAAAAAGCCAATAAAACGTAAAATCCAGATTCAGACAACCACAAATAGCTGGACATGGACAGTCTCTTGGGATCATGAGGTCCTGTAAACAAGACAAAAAGAAAGTCAATACATGAAAAGAAACTGAATGTATACTTACCTGTTACACAGTTGCAGATGAGTACACAGTCAGTAAGAAAGAATTCCAGATGCAGACAACATACAGCTGGACATGGACAGACTTTTGGGATCATGAAGTCCTGTGAACAAGTAAGACAAAGAAGAAAGTCAATACATGAAAAGAAACTGAATGTATACTTACCTGTTACACAGTTGCAGATGAATAGGAAGTAAGTTAGATTGAGTTCCAGATGCAGACAACGGCAAACACTTGGAGATCGATAGCCTCTTGGGATCATGAAGTCCTGTCAAGTAGTAAGACAAAGAAGAAAATCAAAACATGAAAAGAAACTGAATGTATACTTACCTGTTACACAGTTGCAGATGAATACACAGTCAGTAAGAAAGAATTCCAGATGCAGACAACCACATACAGCTGGACATCGATAGCCTCTTGGGATCATGAAGTCCTGTAAACAAGACAAAAAGAAAGTCAATACATGAAAAGAAACTGAATGTATACTTACCTGTTACAAAGTTGCAGATGAATACAAAGCCAGTAAGAAAGAATTCCAGATGCAGACAACCACATCCAGCTGGACATGGATAGTCTCTTGGGATCATGAGGTCCTGTAAACAAGACAAAGAAGAAAGTCAATACATGAAAAGAAACTGAATGTATACTTACCTGTTACACAGTTTCAGTTGAAAAAAAGCCAGTAAGCCAGAGTTCCAGATTCAGACAACCATATACGGTTGATGTATAGTCTCTTGGGATCACGAGGTCCTGTGAACAAGTAAGACAAAGAAGAAAGTCAATACATGAAAAGAAATTGAATGTATACTTACCTGTTACACAGTTGCAGATGAATAGAAAGTCAGTCAGATTGAGATCCTGATGCAGACAACGACAAACACTTGGAGATTGATAGCCTCTTGGGATCATGAAGTCCTGTGAACAAGTAAGACAAAGAAGAAAATCAAAATATGAAAAGAAACTGAATGTATACTTATCTGTAACACAGTTGCAGATGAATACACAGCCAATAAGACGTAAAATCCAGATGCAGATGAATAGTCTCTTGGGATCATGAGGTCCTGTAAACAAGACAAAGAAGAAAGTCAATACATGAAAAGAAGCTGAATGTATACTTACCTGTTACACAGTTGCAGATGAATACAAAGCCATTAAGAAAGAATTCCAGATGCAGACAACCACAAATAGCTGGACATGGACAGTCTCTTGGGATCATGAAGTCCTGTGAAAAAGTGAGACAACGAAGAAAGTCAATACATGAAAAGAAACTGAATGTATACATACCTGTTACACAGTTGCAGATGAAAAAAAGCCAGTAACCCAGAGTTCCAGATTCAGACAACCATATACAGTTGATGTATAGTCTCTTGGGATCATGAAGTCCTGTGAATAAGTAAGACAAAGAAGAAAATCAATGCATGAAAAGAAACTGAATGTATACTTACCTGTTACACAGTTGCAGATGAATAGAAAGTCAGTCAGATTGAGTTCCAGATGCAGACAACCACATACAGCTGGAAATATACAGACTCTTGGGATAATGAGGTCCTGTAAACAAGTAAGACAAAGAAGAAAATCAAAATATGAAAAGAAATTGAATGTATACTTACCTGTTACACAGTTGCAGATAAATACACGGCCATTAAGACGAAAAATCCAGATGCAGATGAATAGTCTCTTGGGATCATGAAGTCCTGTGAACAAGTAAGACAAAGAAGAAAGTCAATACATGAAAAGAAACTGAACGTATACTTTCCTGTTACACAATTGCAGATGAATACACGGCCATTAAGAAAGAATTCAAGATGCAGACAACCACATACAGCTGGACATGGACAAAGTGTTGGGATAATGAGGTCCAGTAAACAAGTCAAAAACGAAAGTCAATACATGAAAAGAAACTGATTTTCTATTCATCTGCAACTCTGTAATTGTTAATAAGAATTCAGTCAGATTGAGTTCCAGATGAAGACAACGGCAAACACTTGGAGATCGATAGCCTCTTGGGATCATGAAGTCCTGTAAAAAAGACAAAGAAGAAAGTCAATACATGAAAAGAAACTGAATGTATACTTACCTGTTACACAGTTGCAGATGAATACACAGCCAATAAGACGAAAAATCCAGTGCAGATGAATTGTCTCTTGGGATCATGAAGTCCTGTCAACAAGTAAGACAAAGAAGAAAATCAAAATATGAAAAGAAACTGAATGTATACTTACCTGTTACACAGTTGCAGATGAATACACAGCCAATAAGACGAAAAATCCAGTGCAGATGAATAGTCTCTTGGGATCATGAAGTCCTGTCAACAAGTAAGACAAAGAAGAAAATCAAAATATGAAAAGAAACTGAATGTATACTTACCTGTTACACATTTGCAGATGAAAAGAAACGGAATGTATACTTACCTGTTACACAGTTGCAGATAAATACACAGCCAGTAAGAAAGAATTCCAGATGCAGACAACCACATACAACTGGACATGGACAATCTCTTGGGATCATGAAGTCCTGTAAAGAAGACAAAAAGAAAGTCAATACATGAAAAGAAACTGAATGTATACGTACCTGTTACACAATTGCAGATGAATAGGAAGTTAGTTAGATTGAGTTCCAGATGCAGACAACAGCAAGCACTTGGAGATTGATAGCCTCTTGGGATCATGAAGTCCTGTCAAGAAGTAAGACAAAGAAGAAAATCAAAACATGAAAAGAAACTGAATGTATACTTACCTGTTACACAGTTGCAGATGAATACACAGTCAGTAAGAAAGAATTCCAGATGCAGACAACCACATACAGCTGGAGATCGATAGCCTCTTGGGATCATGAGGTCCTGTAAACAAGACAAAAAGAAAGTCAATACATGAAAAGAAACTGAATGTATACTTACCTGTTATACAGTTGCAGATGAATAGAAAGTCAGTCAGATTGAGTTCCAGATGCAGACAACGGAGGATACCTTTCGCTGTACAATGTGCACTGTACAGTGAAAAATATGTGCACCTTACCTTACCTTGGGATCATGAGGTCCTGTAAACAAGAAAAAAAGAAAGTCAATACATGAAAAGAAACTGAATGCTTACTTACCGATTACACAGTTGGAGATGAATACACAGCCATTATGAAAGAATTCCAGATGCAGACAACCACATACAGCTGGACATGGACAGACTCTTGGGATCATGAAGTCCTGTGAACAAGTAAGACAAAATAGAAAGTCAATACATGAAAAGAAGCTGAATGTATACTTACCTGTTACACAGTTGCAGATGAAAAAAAGCCAGTAAGCCAGAGTTCCAGATTCAGTCAACCATATACAGTTGATGTATAGTCTCCTGGGATCATGAAGTCCTGTGAACAAGTAAGACAAAGAAAAAAGTAAATACATGAAAAGAAACTGAATGTATACTTACCTGTAACACAGTTGCAGATGAGCACACAGCCAATAAGACGAAAAATCCAGATGAAGACAATGGCAAACACTTGGAGATCGATAGCCTCTTGGGATCATGAAGTCCTGTCAACAAGTAAGACAAAGAAGAAAATCAAAACATGAAAAGAAACTGAATGTATACTTACCTGTTACACAGTTGCAGATGAATACACAGTCAGTTAGAAAGAATTCCAGATGCAGAAAACCACATACAGCTGGACATCAATAGCCTCTTGGGATCATGAAGTCCTGTAAACAAGACAAAAAGAAAGTCAATACATGAAAAGAAACTGAATGTATACTTACCTGTTACAGAGTTGCAGATTAATACACAGCCAGAAAGAAAGAATTCCAGATGCAGACAACCACATACAGCTGGACATGGATAGCCTCTTGGGATCATGAAATCCTGTCAACAAGTAAGACAAAGAACAAAATCAAAATATGAAAAGAAAGTGAATGTATACTCACCTGTTACACAGTTAAAGATAAATAAACAGCCAATAAGAAGAAAAATCCAGATACAGACAACGGCAAACAGCTGGAGATGAACAGTCTCTTGGCATCATGAGGTCCTGTGAACAAGAAAGTCAATACATGAAAAGAAACTGAATGTTTACTTACCTGTTACACAGTTGCAGATGAATACACAGCCAGTACGACAGAGTTCCAGATGCAGACTATGGCAAAAAGTTGGAAATAGATAGTCTCTTGGTATCATGAGGGCCTGTCAACAAGTAAGACAAAGAAGAAAGTCAAAACATGAAAAGAAACTGAATGTATACTTACCTGTTACACAGTTGCAGATGAAAAAAAAGCCAGTAAGCCAGAGTTCCAGATTCAGACAACCATATACAGTTGATGTATCGTCTCTTGAGATCACGAGGTCCTGTCAACAAGTAAGACAAAGAAGAAAATCAAAATATAAAAAGAAACTGAATGTTTACTTACCTGTAACACAGTTGCAGATTAATACACAGTCAGTAAGAAAGAATTCAAGATGCAGACAACCACATACAGCTGCATATGGACAGTCTCTTGGGATCATGAAGTCATGTGAACAAGTAAGACTAAGAAGAAAGTCAATACATGAAAAGAAACTGAATGCTTACTTACCGATTACACAGTTGCAGATAAATTGAAAGTCAGTCAGATTGAGATCCAGATGCAGACAACGGCAAACACTTGGAGATCGATAGCCTCTTGGGATCATGAAGTCCTGTCAACAAGTAAGACAAAGAAGAAAGTCAATACATGAAAAGAATGTGAATGTTTACTTACCTGTTACACAGTTGCAGATGAAAAAAAGCCAGTAAGCTAGAGTTCCAGATTCAGACAACCATATACAGTTGATGTATAGTCTCTTGAGATCATGAGGTCCTGTGAAAGGGACAAAATGAAAGTCAATACATGAAAAGAAATGGAATGTATACTTACCTGTTACACAGTTGCAGACTAATACACAGCCAGTAAGAAAGACTTCCAGATGCAGACAACCACATACAGCTGGACTTGAATATCTCTTGGGATCATGAAGTCCTGACAAAGAGTAAGACAAAGATGAAAATCAAAATATGAAAAGAAACTGAATGTATACTTACCTGTTACACAGTTGAAGATGAAAAAAAGGCCAGTAAGCCAGAGTTCCAGATGCAGACAACCATATACAGTTGATGTATAGTCTCTTGGGATCACGAGGTCCTGTGAACAAGTAAAACAATGAAGAAAGTTAATACATGAAAAGAAACGGAATGTTTACTTACCTGTTACACAGTTGCAGATGAATACACAGCAAGAAAGAAAGAATTCCAGATGCAGACAACATACAGCTGGACATGGACAGTCTCTTGGGATCATGAAGGCCTGTGAACAAGTAAGACAAAGAAGAAAGTCAATACATGAAAAGAAACTGAATGTATACTTACTTGTTACACAGTTGCAGATGAAAAAAAAAAAAAAAAAAACGTAAGCCAGAGTTCCAGATTCAGACAACCATATACAGTTGATGTATAGCCTCTTGGGATCACAAAATCCTGTGAACAAGTAAGACAAAGAAGGAAGTCAATACATGAAAATAAACTGAATGCTTACTTACCGATTACACAGATGCAGATGAATAGAAAATCAGTCAGATTGAGATCCAGATGCAGACAACGGCAAACACTTGGAGATCGACAGACTCTTGGGATCATGAAGTCCTGTGAACAAGTAAGACAGTGAAAATCAAAATATGAAAAGAAACTGAACGTATACTTACCTGTTACACAGTTGCAGATGAATAGAAAGACAGTCAGATTGAGTTCCAGATGCAGACAACGGCAAACAGCTGGAGATGAATAGTCTTTTGGGATCATGAGGTCCTGTAAACAAGACAAAAAGAAAGTCAATACATGAAAAGAAACCGAATGTATACTTACCTGTTACACAGTTGCAGATGAATATACAGCCAATAAGACGAAAAATCCAGATGCAGATGAATAGTCTCTTGGGCTCATGAGGTCCTGTAAACAAGACAAAGAAGAAAGTCAATGCAGGAAAAGAAACTGAATGCTTACTTAGCAATTACACAGTTGCAGATGAATAGAAAGTCAGTCAGATTGAGATCCAGATGCAGACGACGGCAAACACTTGGAGATCGATAGCCTCTTGGGATCACGAAGTCCTGTCAACACGACAAAGAAGAAAATCAAAATATGAAAAGAAACTGAATGCTTACTTACCGTTTACACAGTTGCAGGTGAATAGAAAGTCAGTCAGATTGAGATCCAGATGCACACAACGGCAAACACTTGGAGATCGATAGCCTCTTGGGATCATGAAGTCCTGTGAACAAGTAAGACAAAGAAGAAAATCAAAACATCAAAAGAAACTGAATGTTTACTTACCTGTAACAGAGTTGCAGATGATTACACAGCCAATAACACGAAAAATCCAGATGCAGACAACGGCAAAAAGCTGGAGATGAATAGTCTCTTGGGATCATGAGGTCCTGTAAACAAAAGAAACTGAATGCTTTTCTACCGATTACACAGTTGCAGATGAATACACAGTCAGTAAGAAAAAATTCCAGATGCAGACAACGGCAAACAGCTGGAGATGAATAGTCTTTTGGGATCATGAGGTCCTGTAAACAAGACAAAAAAGAAAGTCAGTACTTGAATAGAAATTGAATGTAAAATCCAGGTGCAAAATCCAGGTGCAGATGTATAGTCTCTTGGGATCATGAGGTCCTGTAAACAAGACAAAGAAGAAAGTCAATACATGAAAAGAAACTGAAAGCTTAATTACCTGTCACACAGTTGCAGATGAATACACAGCCAATAAGATGAAAAATCCAGATGCAGATGAATAGTCTCTTGGGATAATGAGGTTCTGTAAACAAGACAAAGAAGAGAGTCAATACATGAAAAGAAACTGAATGTATACTTACCTGTTACACAGTTGCAGATGAATACACAGCCAATAAGACGAAAAATCCAGTGCAGATGAATAGTCTCTTGGGATCATGAAGTCCTGTCAACAAGTAAGACAAAGAAGAAAATCAAAATATGAAAAGAAACTGAATGTATACTTACCTGTTACACATTTGCAGATGAAAAGAAACGGAATGTATACTTACCTGTTACACAGTTGCAGATGAATACACAGCCAGTAAGAAAGAATTCCAGATGCAGACAACCACATACAACTGGACATGGACAATCTCTTGGGATCATGAAGTCCTGTAAAGAAGACAAAAAGAAAGTCAATACATGAAAAGAAACTGAATGTATACGTACCTGTTACACAGTTGCAGATGAATACACAGCCAGTAAGAAAGAATTCCAGATGCAGACAACCACATACAGCTGCACATGGAAAGTGTCTTGGGATCATGAAGTCCTGTCAACAAGTAAGACAAAGAAGAAAATCAAAACATGAAAAGAAACTGAATGTATACTTACCTGTTACACAGTTGCAGATGAATACACAGTCAGTAAGAAAGAATTCCAGATGCAGACAACCACATACAGCTGGACATCGATAGCCTCTTGGGATCATGAAGTCCTGTAAACAAGACAAAAAGAAAGTCAATACATGAAAAGAAGCTGAACGTATACTTACCTGTTACACAGTTGCAGATGAAAAGAAACGGAATGTATACTAACCTGTAACACAGTTGCAGATTAATACAAAGCCAAAAAGAAAAAAAAATCCAGATGCAGACAACAGCAACCAGCTGGAGATGAATACTCTCTTGGGATCATGACGTCCTGTCAACAAGTAAGACAAAGAAGAAAATCAAAATATGAAAAGAAATTGAATGTATACTTACCTATAACACAGTTGCAGATGAATACACAGCCAAAAAACGTAAAATCCAGATGCAGACAACGGCAAACAGCTTGAGTTGAATAGTCTCTTGGGATCATGAGTCAATAAAAAAGTCAATACATGAAAAGAAACTGAATGCTTACTTACCGATTACACAGTTGCAGATAAATTGAAAGTCAGTCAGATTGAGATCCAGATGCAGACAACGGCAAACACTTGGCGATCGATAGCCTCTTGGGATCATGAAGTCCTGTGAACAAGACAGACAAAGAAGAAAATCAAAATACGAAAAGAAACTGAATGTACACTTACCTGTTACACAGTTGCAGATGAATACACAGCAAGAAAGAAAGAATTCCAGATGCAGACAGCCACATACAGCTGGACATGGACAGACTCTTGGGATCATGAAGTACTGTGAACAAGACAAAGAAGAAAATCAAAATATGAAAAGAAACTGAATGTATACTTACCTGTTACACAGTTGCTGATAAAGAAAAGCCAGTAAGCCAGAGTTCCAGATTCAGACAACCATATACAATTGATGTATAAACTCTTGGGATCACAAGGTCCTGTGAATAAGTAAGACAAAAAAGAAAGACAATATATGAAAAGAAACTGAATGTATACTTACCTGTTACACAGTTGCAGATGAATATGAAGTCAGACAGATTGAGTTCCAGATGCAGACAACGGCAAACAGCTGGAGATGAATACTCTCTTGGGATCATGAGGTCCTGTAAACAAGATAAAAAGAAAGTCAATACATGAAAAGAAACTGAATGTATACTTACCTGTTGCACTGTTGCAGATGAATACAAAGCCAATAAGATGAAAAATCCAGATGCAGATGAATATTCTCTTGGGATCACGAGGTCCTGTGAACAAGTAAGACAAAGAAGAAAGTCAATACATGAAAAGAAACTGAATGTATACTTACCTGTTACACAGTTGCAGTTGAATAGAAAGTCAGTCAGGTTGAGTTCCAAATGCAGACAAAGGCAAACACTTGGAGATCGATAGCCTCTTGGGATCATGAAGTCCTGTGAACAAGACAAAGATGAACATCTAAATATGAAAAGAAACTGAATGTTTACTTACCTGTAAAACAGTTGCAGATGAATACACAGCCAATAAGACGAAAAATTCAGATGCGGTTGAAAAGTCTCTTGGGATCACGAGGTCCTGTGAACATGTAAGACAAAGAAGAAAGTCAATACATGAAAAGAAACGGAATGCTTACTTACCGATTACACAGTTGCAGATGAAAACACAGCCAATAAGACGTAAAATCCAGATGCAGACAACGGCAAACAGCTGTGGATGAATAATCTCTTGGGATCATGAGGTCCTGTAAATAAGACAAAAAAAAAGTCAATACATGAAAAGAAACTGAATGTATACTTACCTGTTACAAAGTTGCAGATGAATACAAAGCCAATAAGACATAAAATCCAGATGCAGACAACCACATACAGCTGGACAAGGACAGTCTATTTGGATCATGAAGTCCTGTGAACAAGTAAGACAAAGAAGAAAATCAAAATATGAAAAGAAACTGAATGTATACTTACGTGAAACACAGTTGCAGATGAATACACACCCAATAAGACATAAAATCCAGATGCAGACAACGGCAAACAGGTGGAAATGAATAGTCTCTTGGGATCATGAGGTCCTGTAAACAAGTAAGACAAAGAAGAAAATCAAAATATGAAAAGAAACTGAATGTTTACTTACCTGTAACACAGTTGCAGATGAATACACTGTCAGTAAGCCAGAATTCCAGATTCAGACAACCATATACAGTTGATTTATAGTCTCTTGGGATCACGAAGTACTGTGAACAAGTAAGACAAAGAAGAAAGTCAATACATGAAAAGAAACTGAATGTATACTTACCTGTAACACAGTTGCAGATGAATACACTGTCAGTAAGAAAGAATTCCAGATGCAGACAACCACATACAGCTGGACATCGATAGCCTCTTGGGATCATGAGGTCCTGTAAACAAGACAAAAAAAAAAAGCCAATACATGAAAAGAAACTGAATGTATACTTACCTGTTACACAGTTGCAGTTGAAAAAAAGCCAGTAAGCCAGAGTTCCAGATTCAGACAACCATATACAGCTGGACATCGATAGCCTCTTGGGATCACGAGGTCCTGTGAACAAGGAAGACAAAGAAGAAAGTCAATACATGAAAAGAAATTGAATGTATACTTACCTGTTACAAATTTGCAGATGAATATAAATTCAGTCAGATTGAGATCCTGATGCAGACAACGGCAAACACTTGGAGATCGATAGCCTCTTGGGATCATGAAGTCCTGTGAACAAGTAAGACAAAGAAGAAAATCAAAAGATGAAAAAAAACTGAATGTATACTTACATGTTACACAGTTGCAGATGAAAAGAAACGGTATGTATACTTACCAGTTGCACAGTTGCAGATGTATAAAAAGTCATTCAGATTGAGTTGCAGATGCAGACAACGGCAAACACTTGGAGATCTATAGCCTCTTGGGATCATGAAGTCCTGTGAACAAGTAAGACAAAGAAGAAAGTCAATACATGAAAAGAAACGGAATGTATACTTACCTATAACACAGTTGTAGATGAATACACAGCCAATAAAATGTAAAATCCAGATGCAGACAACGGCAAACAGCTGGAGATGAATAGTCTCTTGGGATCATGAGGTCCTGTAAACAAGACAAAAAAAAAAGTCAATACATGAATAGAAACGGAATGTATACCTACCTGTTACACAGTTGCAGATGAAAAGAAACGGAATGTATACTTACCTGTTACAAAGTTGCAGATGAATAGAAAGTCAGTCAGATTGAGTTCCAGATGCAGACAACGGCAAACACTTGGAGATCGATAGCCTCTTGGGGTCATGAAGTCCTGTGAACAAGTAAGAAAAAGAAGAAAGTCAAAACATGAAAAGAAACTGAATGTATACTTACCTGTTGCACAGTTGCAGATGAATAGAAAGTCAGAAACGGAAGTCAAGAAACGGAATGTATACTTACCTGTTGCACAGTTGCAGATGAATAGAAAGTCAGTCAGATTGAGTTCCAGATGCAGACAACGGCAAGCACTTGGAGATCGATAGCCTCTTGGGATCATGAAGTCCTGTCAACAAGTAAGACAAATAAGAAAGTCAATACATGAAAAGAAACTGAATGTATACTTACCTTTTACACAGTTGCAGATGAATAGAAAGTCAGTAAGAAAGAATTCCAGATGCAGACAACCACATACAGCTGGACATCGATAGCCTCTTGGGATCATGAAGTCCTGTAAACAAGACAAAAAGAAAGTCAATACATGAAAAGAAACTGAATGTATACCTACCTGTTACACAGTTGCAGATGAAAAGAAACGGAATGTATACTTACCTGTTACAAAGTTGCAGATGAATAGAAAGTCAGTCAGATTGAGTTCCAGATGCAGACAACGGCAAACAGCTGGAGATGAATAGTCTCTTGGGATCATGAGGTCCTGTAAACAAGACAAAAAAAAAGTCAATACATGAATAGAAACGGAATGTATACCTACCTGTTACACAGTTGCAGATGAAAAGAAACGGAATGTATACTTACCTGTTACAAAGTTGCAGATGAATAGAAAGTCAGTCAGATTGAGTTCCAGATGCAGACAACGGCAAACACTTGGAGATCGATAGCCTCTTGGGGTCATGAAGTCCTGTGAACAAGTAAGAAAAAGAAGAAAGTCAAAACATGAAAAGAAACTGAATGTATACTTACCTGTTGCACAGTTGCAGATGAATAGAAAGTCAGAAACGGAAGTCAAGAAACGGAATGTATACTTACCTGTTGCACAGTTGCAGATGAATAGAAAGTCAGTCAGATTGAGTTCCAGATGCAGACAACGGCAAGCACTTGGAGATCGATAGCCTCTTGGGATCATGAAGTCCTGTCAACAAGTAAGACAAATAAGAAAGTCAATACATGAAAAGAAACTGAATGTATACTTACCTTTTACACAGTTGCAGATTAATAGAAAGTCAGTAAGAAAGAATTCCAGATGCAGACAACCACATACAGCTGGACATCGATAGCCTCTTGGGATCATGAAGTCCTGTAAACAAGACAAAAAGAAAGTCAATACATGAAAAGAAACTGAATGTATACTTACCTGTTACAAAGTTGCAGATGAATAAAAAAAGCTAGTAAGCCAGAGTTCCAGATGCAGATAACCATATACAGTTGATGCATAGTCTCTTGGGATCATGAGGTCCTGTAAACAAGACAAAGAAGAAAGTCAATACATGAAAAGAAACTGAATGTATACTTACCTGTTACACAGTTGCAGATGAATAGGAAGTACGTTAGATTGAGTTCCAGATGCAGACAACGGCAAGCACTTGGAGATCGATAGCCTCTTGGGATCATGAAGTCCTGTCAAGAAGTAAGACAAAGAAGAAAATCAAAACATGAAAAGAAACTGAATGTATACTTACCTGTTACACAGTTGCAGATGAATACACAGTCAGTAAGAAAGAATTCCAGATGCAGACAACCACATACAGCTGGACATGGACAGTCTCTTGGGATCATGAAGTCCTGTGAACAAGTAAGAAAAATAAGAAAGTCAAAACATGAAAAGAAACTGAATGTATACTTACCTGTTGCACAGTTGCAGATGAATAGAAAGTCAGAAACGGAAGTCAAGAAACGGAAACGGAAGTCAAGAAACGGAATGTATACTTACCTGTTGCACAGTTGCAGATGAATAGAAAGTCAGTCAGATTGAGTTCCAGATGCAGACAACGGCAAACACTTGGAGATCTATAGCCTCTTGGGATCATGAAGTCCTGTAAACAAGACAAAAAAAGTCAATACATGAAGAGAAATGGAATGTATACTTACCTGTTACACAGTTGCAGATGAATACAAAGCCAGTAAGAAAGAATTCCAGATGCAGACAACCACATACAGCTGGACATCGATAGCCTCTTGGGATCATGAAGTCCTGTCAAGAAGTCAGACAAAGAAGAAAATCAAAACATGAAAAGAAACTGAATGTATACTTACCTGATACACAGTTGCAGATGAATACACAGTCAGTAAGAAAGAATTCCAGATGCAGACAACCAAATTCAGCTGGACATCGATAGCCTCTTGGGATCATGAAGTCCTGTAAACAAGTAAGACAAAGAAGAAAATCAAAACATAAAAAGAAACTGAATGTTTACTTACCTTTAACACAGTTGCAGATGAATACACAGCCAATAAGACAAAAAATCCAGATGCAGATGAATAGTCTCTTGGGATCATGAGGTCCTGTAAACAAGACAAAGAAGAAAGTCAATACATGAAAAGAAACTGAATGTATACTTACCTGTTACACAGTTGCAGATGAAAAAAAGCCAGTAAGCCAGAGTTCCAGATTCAGACAACCATATACAGTTGATGTATATTCTCTTGGGATCACGAGGTCCTGTGAATAAGACAAAGAAGAAAGTCAATGCATGAAAAGAAGCTGAATGTATACTTACCTGTAACAAAGTTCCAAATGAATACACAACCATTAAAAAAGAATTCCAGATGCAGACAACCACAAATAGCTGGACATGGACAGTCTCTTGGGATCATGAAGTCCTGTGAACAAGTGAGACAACGAAGAAAGTCAATACATGAAAAGAAACTGAATGTATACTTACCTGTTACAAAGTTGCAGATGAATACAAAGCCAGTAAGAAAGAATTCCAGATGCAGACAACCACATCCAGCTGGACATGAATAGTCTCTTGGGATCATGAGGTCCTGTACACAAGACAAAGAAGAAAGTCAATACATGAAAAGTAACTGAATTTATACTTACCTGTTACACTGTTGCAGATGAATACACAGTCAGTAAGAAAGAATTCCAGATGCAGACAACCACATACAGCTGGACAACGATAGCCTCTTGGGATCATGAGGTCCTGTAAACAAGACAAAGAAGAAAGTCAATACATGAAAAGAAACTGAATGCTTACTTACCAATTACACAGTTGGAGATGAATACACAGCCATTAAGAAAGAATTCCAGATGCAGACAACCACATACAGCTGGACATGGACAGACTCTTGGGATCATGAAGTCCTGTGAACAAGTAAGACAATATATAAAGTCAATACATGAAAAGAAGCTGAATGTATACTTACCTGTTACACAGTTGCAGATGAAAAAAAGCCAGTAAGCCAGAGTTCCAGATTCAGTCAACCATATACAGTTGATGTATAGTCTCCTGGGATCATGAAGTCCTGTGAACAAGTAAGACAAAGAAAAAAGTAAATACATGAAAAGAAACTGAATGTATACTTACCTGTAACACAGTTGCAGATGAACACAGCCAATAAGACGAAAAATCCAGATGCAGACAATGGCAAACACTTGGAGATCGATAGCCTCATGGGATCATGAAGTCCTGTCAACAAGTAACAAAGAAGAAAATCCAAATATGAAAAGAAACTGAATGTATACTTACCTGTATCACAGTTGCAGATGAAAAAAAGCCAGTAAGCCAGAGTTCCAGATTCAGACAACCATATACAGTTGATGTATATTCTCTTGGGATCACGAGGTCCTGTGAATAAGACAAAGAAGAAAGTCAATGCATGAAAAGAAGCTGAATGTATACTTACCTGTAACAAAGTTCCAAATGAATACACAACCATTAAAAAAGAATTCCAGATGCAGACAACCACAAATAGCTGGACATGGACAGTCTCTTGGGATCATGAAGTCCTGTGAACAAGTGAGACAACGAAGAAAGTCAATACATGAAAAGAAACTGAATGTATACTTACCTGTTACAAAGTTGCAGATGAATACAAAGCCAGTAAGAAAGAATTCCAGATGCAGACAACCACATCCAGCTGGACATGAATAGTCTCTTGGGATCATGAGGTCCTGTACACAAGACAAAGAAGAAAGTCAATACATGAAAAGTAACTGAATTTATACTTACCTGTTACACTGTTGCAGATGAATACACAGTCAGTAAGAAAGAATTCCAGATGCAGACAACCACATACAGCTGGACAACGATAGCCTCTTGGGATCATGAGGTCCTGTAAACAAGACAAAGAAGAAAGTCAATACATGAAAAGAAACTGAATGCTTACTTACCAATTACACAGTTGGAGATGAATACACAGCCATTAAGAAAGAATTCCAGATGCAGACAACCACATACAGCTGGACATGGACAGACTCTTGGGATCATGAAGTCCTGTGAACAAGTAAGACAATATATAAAGTCAATACATGAAAAGAAGCTGAATGTATACTTACCTGTTACACAGTTGCAGATGAAAAAAAGCCAGTAAGCCAGAGTTCCAGATTCAGTCAACCATATACAGTTGATGTATAGTCTCCTGGGATCATGAAGTCCTGTGAACAAGTAAGACAAAGAAAAAAGTAAATACATGAAAAGAAACTGAATGTATACTTACCTGTAACACAGTTGCAGATGAACACAGCCAATAAGACGAAAAATCCAGATGCAGACAATGGCAAACACTTGGAGATCGATAGCCTCATGGGATCATGAAGTCCTGTCAACAAGTAACAAAGAAGAAAATCCAAATATGAAAAGAAACTGAATGTATACTTACCTGTATCACAGTTGCAGATGAAAAAAAGCCAGTAAGCCAGAGTTCCAGATTCAGACAACCATATACAGTTGATGTATATTCTCTTGGGATCACGAGGTCCTGTGAATAAGACAAAGAAGAAAGTCAATGCATGAAAAGAAGCTGAATGTATACTTACCTGTAACAAAGTTCCAAATGAATACACAACCATTAAAAAAGAATTCCAGATGCAGACAACCACAAATAGCTGGACATGGACAGTCTCTTGGGATCATGAAGTCCTGTGAACAAGTGAGACAACGAAGAAAGTCAATACATGAAAAGAAACTGAATGTATACTTACCTGTTACAAAGTTGCAGATGAATACAAAGCCAGTAAGAAAGAATTCCAGATGCAGACAACCACATCCAGCTGGACATGAATAGTCTCTTGGGATCATGAGGTCCTGTACACAAGACAAAGAAGAAAGTCAATACATGAAAAGTAACTGAATTTATACTTACCTGTTACACTGTTGCAGATGAATACACAGTCAGTAAGAAAGAATTCCAGATGCAGACAACCACATACAGCTGGACAACGATAGCCTCTTGGGATCATGAGGTCCTGTAAACAAGACAAAGAAGAAAGTCAATACATGAAAAGAAACTGAATGCTTACTTAACAATTACACAGTTGGAGATGAATACACAGCCATTAAGAAAGAATTCCAGATGCAGACAACCACATACAGCTGGACATGGACAGACTCTTGGGATCATGAAGTCCTGTGAACAAGTAAGACAATATATAAAGTCAATACATGAAAAGAAGCTGAATGTATACTTACCTGTTACACAGTTGCAGATGAAAAAAAGCCAGTAAGCCAGAGTTCCAGATTCAGTCAACCATATACAGTTGATGTATAGTCTCCTGGGATCATGAAGTCCTGTGAACAAGTAAGACAAAGAAAAAAGTAAATACATGAAAAGAAACTGAATGTATACTTACCTGTAACACAGTTGCAGATGAACACAGCCAATAAGACGAAAAATCCAGATGCAGACAATGGCAAACACTTGGAGATCGATAGCCTCATGGGATCATGAAGTCCTGTCAACAAGTAACAAAGAAGAAAATCCAAATATGAAAAGAAACTGAATGTATACTTACCTGTATCACAGTTGCAGATTAATACACAGCCAATAAGATGAAAAATCCAGATGCAGACAACAGCAAACAGCTGGAGATGAATAGTCTCTTGGGATCATGAGGTCCTGTAAACAAGTAAGACAAAGAAGAAAGTCAATACATGAAAAGAAGCTGAATGTATACTTACCTGTTACACAGTTACAGATGAATACACAGCCATTAAGAAAGAATTCCAGATGCAGAAAACCACAAATAGCTGGACATGGACAGTCTCTTGGGATCATGAAGTCCTGTGAACAAGTAAGACAAAGAAGAAATTCAATACATGAAAAGAAACTGAATGTATACTTACCTGTTACAAAGTTGCAGATGAAAACAAAGCCAGTAAGAAAGAATTCCAGATGCAGACAATCACATCCAGCTGTACACAGATAGTCTCTTGGGATCATGAGGTCCTGTAAAGAAGACAAAGAAGAAAGTCAATATATGAAAAGAAACTGAATGTATACTTACCTGTTACACAGTTGCAGATGAATACACAGTCAGAAAGAAAAAATTCCAGATGCAGACAACCAAATTCAGCTGGACATCGATAGCCTCTTGGGATCATGAAGTCCTGTAAACAAGTAAGACAAAGAAGAAAATCAAAACATAAAAAGAAACTGAATGTTTACTTACCTTTAACACAGTTGCAGATGAATACACAGCCAATAAGACAAAAAATCCAGATGCAGATGAATAGTCTCTTGGGATCATGAGGTCCTGTAAACAAGACAAAGAAGAAAGTCAATACATGAAAAGAAACTGAATGTATACTTACCTGTTACACAGTTGCAGATGAAAAAAAGCCAGTAAGCCAGAGTTCCAGATTCAGACAACCATATACAGTTGATGTATATTCTCTTGGGATCACGAGGTCCTGTGAATAAGACAAAGAAGAAAGTCAATGCATGAAAAGAAGCTGAATGTATACTTACCTGTAACAAAGTTCCAAATGAATACACAACCATTAAAAAAGAATTCCAGATGCAGACAACCACAAATAGCTGGACATGGACAGTCTCTTGGGATCATGAAGTCCTGTGAACAAGTGAGACAACGAAGAAAGTCAATACATGAAAAGAAACTGAATGTATACTTACCTGTTACAAAGTTGCAGATGAATACAAAGCCAGTAAGAAAGAATTCCAGATGCAGACAACCACATCCAGCTGGACATGAATAGTCTCTTGGGATCATGAGGTCCTGTACACAAGACAAAGAAGAAAGTCAATACATGAAAAGTAACTGAATTTATACTTACCTGTTACACTGTTGCAGATGAATACACAGTCAGTAAGAAAGAATTCCAGATGCAGACAACCACATACAGCTGGACAACGATAGCCTCTTGGGATCATGAGGTCCTGTAAACAAGACAAAGAAGAAAGTCAATACATGAAAAGAAACTGAATGCTTACTTACCAATTACACAGTTGGAGATGAATACACAGCCATTAAGAAAGAATTCCAGATGCAGACAACCACATACAGCTGGACATGGACAGACTCTTGGGATCATGAAGTCCTGTGAACAAGTAAGACAATATATAAAGTCAATACATGAAAAGAAGCTGAATGTATACTTACCTGTTACACAGTTGCAGATGAAAAAAAGCCAGTAAGCCAGAGTTCCAGATTCAGTCAACCATATACAGTTGATGTATAGTCTCCTGGGATCATGAAGTCCTGTGAACAAGTAAGACAAAGAAAAAAGTAAATACATGAAAAGAAACTGAATGTATACTTACCTGTAACACAGTTGCAGATGAACACAGCCAATAAGACGAAAAATCCAGATGCAGACAATGGCAAACACTTGGAGATCGATAGCCTCATGGGATCATGAAGTCCTGTCAACAAGTAACAAAGAAGAAAATCCAAATATGAAAAGAAACTGAATGTATACTTACCTGTATCACAGTTGCAGATGAAAAAAAGCCAGTAAGCCAGAGTTCCAGATTCAGACAACCATATACAGTTGATGTATATTCTCTTGGGATCACGAGGTCCTGTGAATAAGACAAAGAAGAAAGTCAATGCATGAAAAGAAGCTGAATGTATACTTACCTGTAACAAAGTTCCAAATGAATACACAACCATTAAAAAAGAATTCCAGATGCAGACAACCACAAATAGCTGGACATGGACAGTCTCTTGGGATCATGAAGTCCTGTGAACAAGTGAGACAACGAAGAAAGTCAATACATGAAAAGAAACTGAATGTATACTTACCTGTTACAAAGTTGCAGATGAATACAAAGCCAGTAAGAAAGAATTCCAGATGCAGACAACCACATCCAGCTGGACATGAATAGTCTCTTGGGATCATGAGGTCCTGTACACAAGACAAAGAAGAAAGTCAATACATGAAAAGTAACTGAATTTATACTTACCTGTTACACTGTTGCAGATGAATACACAGTCAGTAAGAAAGAATTCCAGATGCAGACAACCACATACAGCTGGACAACGATAGCCTCTTGGGATCATGAGGTCCTGTAAACAAGACAAAGAAGAAAGTCAATACATGAAAAGAAACTGAATGCTTACTTAACAATTACACAGTTGGAGATGAATACACAGCCATTAAGAAAGAATTCCAGATGCAGACAACCACATACAGCTGGACATGGACAGACTCTTGGGATCATGAAGTCCTGTGAACAAGTAAGACAATATATAAAGTCAATACATGAAAAGAAGCTGAATGTATACTTACCTGTTACACAGTTGCAGATGAAAAAAAGCCAGTAAGCCAGAGTTCCAGATTCAGTCAACCATATACAGTTGATGTATAGTCTCCTGGGATCATGAAGTCCTGTGAACAAGTAAGACAAAGAAAAAAGTAAATACATGAAAAGAAACTGAATGTATACTTACCTGTAACACAGTTGCAGATGAACACAGCCAATAAGACGAAAAATCCAGATGCAGACAATGGCAAACACTTGGAGATCGATAGCCTCATGGGATCATGAAGTCCTGTCAACAAGTAACAAAGAAGAAAATCCAAATATGAAAAGAAACTGAATGTATACTTACCTGTATCACAGTTGCAGATTAATACACAGCCAATAAGATGAAAAATCCAGATGCAGACAACAGCAAACAGCTGGAGATGAATAGTCTCTTGGGATCATGAGGTCCTGTAAACAAGTAAGACAAAGAAGAAAGTCAATACATGAAAAGAAGCTGAATGTATACTTACCTGTTACACAGTTACAGATGAATACACAGCCATTAAGAAAGAATTCCAGATGCAGAAAACCACAAATAGCTGGACATGGACAGTCTCTTGGGATCATGAAGTCCTGTGAACAAGTAAGACAAAGAAGAAATTCAATACATGAAAAGAAACTGAATGTATACTTACCTGTTACAAAGTTGCAGATGAAAACAAAGCCAGTAAGAAAGAATTCCAGATGCAGACAATCACATCCAGCTGTACACAGATAGTCTCTTGGGATCATGAGGTCCTGTAAAGAAGACAAAGAAGAAAGTCAATATATGAAAAGAAACTGAATGTATACTTACCTGTTACACAGTTGCAGATGAATACACAGTCAGAAAGAAAAAATTCCAGATGCAGACAACCAAATTCAGCTGGACATCGATAGCCTCTTGGGATCATGAAGTCCTGTAAACAAGTAAGACAAAGAAGAAAATCAAAACATAAAAAGAAACTGAATGTTTACTTACCTTTAACACAGTTGCAGATGAATACACAGCCAATAAGACAAAAAATCCAGATGCAGATGAATAGTCTCTTGGGATCATGAGGTCCTGTAAACAAGACAAAGAAGAAAGTCAATACATGAAAAGAAACTGAATGTATACTTACCTGTTGCACAGTTGCAGATGAATAGAAAGTCAGAAACGGAAGTCAAGAAACGGAAACGGAAGTCAAGAAACGGAATGTATACTTACCTGTTGCACAGTTGCAGATGAATAGAAAGTCAGTCAGATTGAGTTCCAGATGCAGACAACGGCAAACACTTGGAGATCTATAGCCTCTTGGGATCATGAAGTCCTGTAAACAAGACAAAAAAAGTCAATACATGAAGAGAAACGGAATGTATACTTACCTGTTACACAGTTGCAGATGAATACAAAGCCAGTAAGAAAGAATTCCAGATGCAGACAACCGCATACAGCTGGACATGGATAGTCTCTTGGGATCAGGAGGTCCTGTAAACAAGAGAAAGAAGAAAGTCAATACATTAAAAGAAAATGAATGTATACTTACCTGCTACACAGTTGCAGATGAATAGAAAGTCAGTCAGATTGAGGTCCAGATGCAGACAACAGCAAACACTTGAAGATCGATAGCCTCTTGGGGTCATGAAGTCCTGTGAACAAGTAAGAAAAAGAAGAAAGTCAAAACATGAAAAGAAACTGAATGTATACTTACCTGTTGCACAGTTGCAGATGAATAGAAAGTCAGAAACGGAAGTCAAGAAACGGAAACGGAAGTCAAGAAACGGAATGTATACTTACCTGTTACACAGTTGCAGTTGAAAAAAAGCCAGTAAGCCAGAGTTGCAGATTCAGACAACCATATTCAGTTGATGTATAGTCTCTTGGGATCACGAGGTCCTGTGAACAAGTAAGACAAAGAAGAAAGTCAATTCATGAAAAGAAACTGAATGTATACTTACCTGTTACACAGTTGCAGATGAATAGAAAGTTAGTCAGATTGAGTTCCAGATGCAGACAACGGCAAACACTTGGAGATCGATAGCCTCTTGGGGTCATGAAGTCCTGTGAACAAGTAAGAAAAAGAAGAAAGTCAAAACATGAAAAGAAACTGAATGTATACTTACCTGTTGCACAGTTGCAGATGAATAGAAAGTCAGAAACGGAAGTCAAGAAACTTAAACGGAAGTCAAGAAACGGAATGTATGCTTACCTGTTACACAGTTGCAGTTGAAAAAAAGCCAGTAAGTCAGAGTTGCAGATTCAGTTGATGTATAGTCTCTTGGGATCACGAGGTCCTGTGAACAAGTAAGACAAAGAAGAAAGTCAATACATAAAAAGAAACTGAATGTATACTTACCTGTTACACAGTTGCAGTTGAATAGAAAGTCAGTCAGGTTGAGTTCCAGATGCAGACAAAGGCAAACACTTGGAGATCCAAAGCCTCTTGGTATCATGAAGTCCTGTCAACAAGTAAGACAAAGAAGAAAATCAAAACATGAAAAGAAACTGAATGTTTACTTACCTGTAACACAGTTGCAGATGAATACACAGCCAATAAGACAAAAAATCCAGATGCAGATGAATAGTCTCTTGGGATCATGAGGTCCTGTAAACAAGACAAAGAAGAAAGTCAATACATGAAAAGAAACTGAATGTATACTTACCTGTTACACAGTTGCAGATGAATACACAGTCAGTAAGAAAGAATTCCAGATGCAGACAACCACATACAGCTGGACATGGACAGTCTCTTGGGATCATGAAGTCCTGTGAACAAGTAAGAAAAAGAAGAAAGTCAAAACATGAAAACAATCTGAATGTATACTTACCTGTTGCACAGTTGCAGATGAATAGAAAGTCAGAAACGGAAGTCAAGAAACGGAAACGGAAGTCAAGAAACGGAATGTATACTTACCTGTTGCACAGTTGCAGATGAATAGAAAGTCAGTCAGATTGAGTTCCAGATGCAGACAACGGCAAACACTTGGAGATCTATAGCCTCTTGGGATCATGAAGTCCTGTAAACAAGACAAAAAAAGTCAATACATGAAGAGAAATGGAATGTATACTTACCTGTTACACAGTTGCAGATGAATACAAAGCCAGTAAGAAAGAATTCCAGATGCAGACAACCACATACAGCTGGACATCGATAGCCTCTTGGGATCATGAAGTCCTGTCAAGAAGTAAGACAAAGAAGAAAATCAAAACATGAAAAGAAACTGAATGTATACTTACCTGATACACAGTTGCAGATGAATACACAGTCAGTAAGAAAGAATTCCAGATGCAGACAACCAAATTCAACTGGACATCGATAGCCTCTTGGGATCATGAAGTCCTGTAAACAAGTAAGACAAAGAAGAAAATCAAAACATAAAAAGAAACTGAATGTTTACTTACCTTTAACACAGTTGCAGATGAATACACAGCCAATAAGACAAAAAATCCAGAGGCAGATGAATAGTCTCTTGGGATCATGAGGTCCTGTAAACAAGACAAAGAAGAAAGTCAATACATGAAAAGAAACTGAATGTATACTTACCTGTTACACAGTTGCAGATGAAAAAAAGCCAGTAAGCCAGAGTTCCAGATTCAGACAACCATATACAGTTGATGTATATTCTCTTGGGATCACGAGGTCCTGTGAATAAGACAAAGAAGAAAGTCAATGCATGAAAAGAAGCTGAATGTATACTTACCTGTAACAAAGTTCCAAATGAATACACAACCATTAAGAAAGAATTCCAGATGCAGACAACCACAAATAGCTGGACATGGACAGTCTCTTGGGATCATGAAGTCCTGTGAACAAGTGATACAACGAAGAAAGTCAATACATGAAAAGAAACTGAATGTATACTTACCTGTTACAAAGTTGCAGATGAATACAAAGCCAGTAAGAAAGAATTCCAGATGCAGACAACCACATCCAGCTGGACATGAATAGTCTCTTGGGATCATGAGGTCCTGTACACAAGACAAAGAAGAAAGTCAATACATGAAAAGTAACTGAATTTATACTTACCTGTTACACTGTTGCAGATGAATACACAGTCAGTAAGAAAGAATTCCAGATGCAGACAACCACATACAGCTGGACAACGATAGCCTCTTGGGATCATGAGGTCCTGTAAACAAGACAAAGAAGAAAGTCAATACATGAAAAGAAACTGAATGCTTACTTACCAATTACACAGTTGGAGATGAATACACAGCCATTAAGAAAGAATTCCAGATGCAGACAACCACATACAGCTGGACATGGACAGACTCTTGGGATCATGAAGTCCTGTGAACAAGTAAGACAATATATAAAGTCAATACATGAAAAGAAGCTGAATGTATACTCACCTGTTACACAGTTGCAGATGAAAAAAAGCCAGTAAGCCAGAGTTCCAGATTCAGTCAACCATATACAGTTGATGTATAGTCTCCTGGGATCATGAAGTCCTGTGAACAAGTAAGACAAAGAAAAAAGTAAATACATGAAAAGAAACTGAATGTATACTTACCTGTAACACAGTTGCAGATGAACACAGCCAATAAGACGAAAAATCCAGATGTAGACAATGGCAAACACTTGGAGATCGATAGCCTCATGGGATCATGAAGTCCTGTCAACAAGTAACAAAGAAGAAAATCCAAATATGAAAAGAAACTGAATGTATACTTACCTGTATCACAGTTGCAGATTAATACACAGCCAATAAGATGAAAAATCCAGATGCAGACAACAGCAAACAGCTGGAGATGAATAGTCTCTTGGGATCATGAGGTCCTGTAAACAAGTAAGACAAAGAAGAAAGTCAATACATGAAAAGAAGCTGAATGTATACTTACCTGTTACACAGTTACAAATGAATACACAGCCATTAAGAAAGAATTCCAGATGCAGAAAACCACAAATAGCTGGACATGGACAGTCTCTTGGGATCATGAAGTCCTGTGAACAAGTAAGACAAAGAAGAAATTCAATACATGAAAAGAAACTGAATGTATACTTACCTGTTACAAAGTTGCAGATGAAAACAAAGCCAGTAAGAAAGAATTCCAGATGCAGACAATCACATCCAGCTGTACACAGATAGTCTCTTGGGATCATGAGGTCCTGTAAAGAAGACAAAGAAGAAAGTCAATATATGAAAAGAAACTGAATGTATACTTACCTGTTACACAGTTGCAGATGAATACACAGTCAGTAAGAAAAAATTCCAGATGCAGACAACCAAATTCAGCTGGACATCGATAGCCTCTTGGGATCATGAAGTCCTGTAAACAAGTAAGACAAAGAAGAAAATCAAAACATAAAAAGAAACTGAATGTTTACTTACCTTTAACACAGTTGCAGATGAATACACAGCCAATAAGACAAAAAATCCAGATGCAGATGAATAGTCTCTTGGGATCATGAGGTCCTGTAAACAAGACAAAGAAGAAAGTCAATACATGAAAAGAAACTGAATGTATACTTACCTGTTACACAGTTGCAGATGAATACACAGTCAGTAAGAAAGAATTCCAGATGCAGACAACCACATACAGCTGGACATGGACAGTCTCTTGGGATCATGAAGTCCTGTGAACAAGTAAGAAAAAGAAGAAAGTCAAAACATGAAAAGAAACTGAATGTATACTTACCTGTTGCACAGTTGCAGATGAATAAAAAGTCAGAAACGGAAGTCAAGAAACGGAAACGGAAGTCAAGAAACGGAATGTATACTTACCTGTTGCACAGTTGCAGATGAATAGAAAGTCAGTCAGATTGAGTTCCAGATGCAGACAACGGCAAACACTTGGAGATCTATAGCCTCTTGGGATCATGAAGACCTGTAAACAAGACAAAAAAAGTCAATACATGAAGAGAAACGGAATGTATAGTTACCTGTTACACAGTTGCAGATGAATACAAAGCCAGTAAGAAAGAATTCCAGATGCAGACAACCGCATACAGCTGGACATGGATAGTCTCTTGGGATCAGGAGGTCCTGTAAACAAGAGAAAGAAGAAAGTCAATACATTAAAAGAAAATGAATGTATACTTACCTGTTACACAGTTGCAGATGAATAGAAAGTCAGTCAGATTGAGATCCAGATGCAGACAACAGCAAACACTTGAAGATCGATAGCCTGTTGAGGTCATGAAGTCCTGTGAACAAGTAAGAAAAAGAAGAAAGTCAAAACATGAAAAGAAACTGAATGTATACTTACCTGTTGCACAGTTGCAGATGAATAGAAAGTCAGAAACGGAAGTCAAGAAACGGAAACGGAAGTCAAGAAACGGAATGTATACTTACCTGTTACACAGTTGCAGTTGAAAAAAAGCCAGTAAGCCAGAGTTGCAGATTCAGACAACCATATTCAGTTGATGTATAGTCTCTTGGGATCACGAGGTCCTGTGAACAAGTAAAACAAAGAAGAAAGTCAATTCATGAAAAGAAACTGAATGTATACTTACCTGTTACACAGTTGCAGATGAATAGAAAGTTAGTCAGATTGAGTTCCAGATGCAGACAACGGCAAACACTTGGAGATCGATAGCCTCTTGGGGTCATGAAGTCCTGTGAACAAGTAAGAAAAAGAAGAAAGTCAAAACATGAAAAGAAACTGAATGTATACTTACCTGTTGCACAGTTGCAGATGAATAGAAAGTCAGAAACGGAAGTCAAGAAACTTAAACGGAAGTCAAGAAACGGAATGTATGCTTACCTGTTACACAGTTGCAGTTGAAAAAAAGCCAGTAAGCCAGAGTTGCAGATTCAGTTGATGTATAGTCTCTTGGGATCACGAGGTCCTGTGAACAAGACAAAGAAGAAAGTCAATACATGAAAAGAAACTGAATGTATACTTACCTGTTACACAGTTGCAGTTGAATAGAAAGTCAGTCAGGTTGAGTTCCAGATGCAGACAAAGGCAAACACTTGGAGATCCAATGCCTCTTGGTATCATGAAGTCCTGTCAACAAGTAAGACAAAGAAGAAAATCAAAACATGAAAAGAAACTGAATGTTTACTTAACTGTAACACAGTTGCAGATGAATACACAGCCAATAAGACAAAAAATCCAGATGCAGATGAATAGTCTCTTGGGATCATGAGGTCCTGTAAACAAGACAAAGAAGAAAGTCAATACATGAAAAGAAACTGAATGTATACTTACCTGTTACACAGTTGCAGATGAATACACAGTCAGTAAGAAAGAATTCCAGGTGCAGACAACCACATACAGCTGGACATCGATAGCCTCTTGGAATCATGAGATCCTGTAAACAAGAGAAAGAAGAAAGTCAATACATGAAAAGAAAATGAATGTATACTTACCTGTTACACAGTTGCAGATGAATAGAAAGTTAGTCAGATTGAGTTCCAGATGCAGACAACCACATACAGTTGATGTATAGTCTCTTGGGATGATGAGGTCCTGTGAACAAGTAAGACAAAGAAGAAAGTCAATACATGAAAAGAAACTGAATGTATACTTACCTGTTACAAAGTTGCAGATGAATACAAAGCCAGTAAGAAAGAATTCCAGATGCAGACCACCACATCCAGCTGGACATGGATAGTCTCTTGGGATCATGAGGTCCTGTAAACAAGAGAAAGAAGAAAGTCAATACATGAAAAGAAAATGAATGTATATTTACCTGTTACACAGTTGCAGATGAATAGAAAGTTAGTCAGATTGAGTTCCAGATGCAGACAACGGCAAACACTTGGAGATCGATAGCCTCTTGGGGTCATGAAGTCCTGTGAACAAGTAAGAAAAAGAAGAAAGTCAAAACATGAAAAGAAACTGAATGTATACTTACCTGTTGCACAGTTGCAGATAAATAGAAAGTCAGAAACGGAAGTCAAGAAACGGAAACAGAAGTCAAGAAACGGAATGTATACTTCCCTATAACACAGTTGTAGATGAATACAAAGCCAATAAAACGTAAAATCCAGATGCAGACAACGGCAAACAGCTGGAGATGAATAGTGTCTTGGGATCATGAGGTCCTGTAAACAAGACAAAAAAAAGTCAATACATGAAAAGAAACTGAATGTATACTTACCTGTTACACAGTTGCAGATGAATACACAGTCAGTAAGAAAGAATTTCAGATGCAGACAACCACATACAGCTGGACATCGATAGCCTCTTGGGATCATGAAGTCCTGTAAACAAGACAAAAAAAAGTCAATACATGAAAAGAAACTGAATGTATACTTACCTGTTACACAGTTGCAGATGAAAAAAAGGCAATAAAACGTAAAATCCAGATTCAGACAACCACAAATAGCTGGACATGGACAGTCTCTTGGGATCATGAAGTCCTGTGAACAAGTGAGAAAACGAAGAAAGTCAATACATGAAAAGAAACTGAATGTATAGTTACCTGTTACACAGTTGCAGATGAGTACACAGTCAGTAAGAAAGAATTCCAGATGCAGACAACATACAGCTGGACATGGACAGACTTTTGGGATCATGAAGTCCTGTGAACAAGTAAGACAAAGAAGAAAGTCAATACATGAAAAGAAACTGAATGTATACTTACCTGTTACACAGTTGCAGATGAATAGGAAGTAAGTTAGATTGAGTTCCAGATGCAGACAACGGCAAGCACTTGGAGATCGATAGCCTCTTGGGATCATGAAGTCCTGTCAAGTAGTAAAACAAAGAAGAAAATCAAAACATGAAAAGAAACTGAATGTATACTTACCTGTTACACAGTTGCAGATGAATACACAGTCAGTAAGAAAGAATTCCAGATGCAGACAACCACATACAGCTGGACATCGATAGCCTCTTGGGATCATGAGGTCCTGTAAATAAGACAAAAAGAAAGTCAATACATGAAAAGAAACTGAATGTATACTTACCTGTTACACAGTTGCAGTAGAAAAAAAGCCAGTAAGCCAGAGTTCCAGATTCAGACAACCATATACAGTTGATGTATAGTCTCTTGGGATCACGAGGTCCTGTGAACAAGTAAGACAAAGAAGAAAGTCAATACATGAAAAGAAATTGAATGTATACTCACCTGTAACACAGTTGCAGATGAATAGAAAGTCAGTCAGATTGAGATCCTGATGCAGACAGCGACAAACACTTGGAGATCGATAGCCTCTAGGGATCATGAAGTCCTGTGAACAAGTAAGACAAAGAAGAAAATCAAAATATGAAAAGAAACTGAATGTATACTTATCTGTAACACAGTTGCAGATGAATACACAGCCAATAAGACGTAAAATCCAGATGCAGATGAATAGTCTCTTGGGATCATGAGGTCCTGTAAACAAGACAAAGAAAAAAGTCAATACATGAAAAGAAGCTGAATGTATACTTACCTGTTACACAGTTGCAGATAAATACACAGCCATTAAGAAAGAATTCCAGATGCAGACAACCACAAATAGCTGGACATGGACAGTCTCTTGGGATCATGAAGTCCTGTGAAAAAGTGAGACAACGAAGAAAGTCAATACATGAAAAGAAACTGAATGTATACATACCTGTTACACAGTTGCAGATGAAAAAAAGCCAGTAAGCCAGAGTTCCAGATTCAGATAACCATATACAGTTGATGTATAGTCTCTTGGGATCATGATGTCCTGTGAACAAGTAAGACAAAGAAGAAAATCAAAATATGAATAGAAACTGAATGTTTACTTACCTATAACACAGTTGCAGATGAATACACAGCCAATAAGACGAAAAATCCAGATGCAGATGAATAGTCTCTTGGGATCATGAAGTCCTGTCAACAAGTAAGACAAAAAAGAAAATCAATGCATGAAAAGAAACTGAATGTATACTTACCTGTTACACAGTTGCAGATGAATAGAAAGTCAGTCAGATTGAGGTCCTGATGCAGACAACCACATACAGCTGGACAAGGACAGTCTCTTTGGATCATGAAGTCCTGTGAACAAGTAAGACAAAGAAGAAAGTCAATACATGAAAAGAAACTGAATGTATACTTACCTGTCACACAGTTGCAGATGAATGCACAGTCAGTAAGAAAGAATTCCAGATGCAGACAACCACATATAGCTGGACATCAATAGCCTCTTGGGATCATGAAGTCCTGCAAACAATACAAAAAGAAAGTCAAAACATGAAAAGAAACTGAATGTATACTTACCTGTTACACAGTTGCAGATGAATAGAAAGTAGATTGAATTCCAGATGCAGACAACAGCAAGTACTTGGAGATCGATAGCCTCTTGGGATCATGAAGTCCTGTGAACAAGTAAGACAAAGAAGAAAATCAAAATATAAAAAGAAACTGAATGTATACTTACCTGTTACACAGTTGCAGATGAATACACAGTCAGTAAGAAAGAATTCCAGATGCAGACAACCACATACAGCTAGACATGGATAGTCTCTTTGGATCATGAAGTCTTGTGAACAAGTAAGACAAAGAAGAAAATCAAAATATAAAAAGAAACTGAAGGTATACTTACGTGTAACACAGTTGCAGATGAATACACACCCAATAAGACGTAAAAGCCAGATGCAGACAACGGCAAACAGCTGGAAATGAATAGACTCTTGGGATCATGAGGTCATGTAAACAAGTAAGAAAAAGAAGAAAATCAAAATATGAAAAGAAACTGAATGCATACTTACCTGTTACACAGTTGCAGATCAATAGAACGTCAGTCAGATTGAGTTCCAGATGCAGACAACGGCAAACACTTGGAGATCGAAAGCCTCTTGGGATCATGAAGTCCTGTGAACAAGTAAGACAAAGAAGAAAGTTAAAATATGAAAAGAAACTGAATGTATACTTACCTGGAACACAGTTGCAGATTAATACAAAACCAATAAGATAAAAAATCTAGAAGCAGACAATGGCAAACAGCTTGAGATGAATACTCTCTTGGGGTCATGAGGTCCTGTAAACAAGATAAAAAAAGTCAATACATAAAAAGAAACTGAATGTATACTTACCTGTTACACAGTTGCAGATGAAAACACAGCCAGTAAGAAAGAATTCCAGAGGCAGACAACCACATACAGCTGGACATGGATAGTCTCTTGGGATCATGAAGTCCTGTGAACAAGTAAGATAAAGAAGAAAGTCAATACATGAAAAGAAACTTAAAGTATACTTACCTGTCACACAGTTGCAGATGAAAAAAAGCCAGTAAGCCAGAGTTCCAGATTTAGACAACCAAATATAGTTGATGTATAGTCTCTTGGGATCACGAGGTCCTGTGAACAAGTAAGACAAATAAGAAAGTCAATACATGAAATGAAACTGAATGCTTACATACCGATTACACAGTTGCAGATGAATAGAAAGTCAGTTAGATTGAGTTCCAGATGCAGATGACGGCAAACACTTGGAGATTGATAGCCTCTTGGGAAGGTGAAGTCCTGTGAACAAGTAAGACAAATAAGAAAGTCAATACATGAAAAGAAACTGAATGTATACTTACCTGTTACACAGTTGCAGTTGAAAAGAAACGGAATGTATACTTACCTATTGCACAGTTGCAGATGAATACACAGCTAATAAGACGGAAAATCCAGATGCAGACAACGGCAAACCCTTGGAGATCGATAGCCTCTTGGGATCATGAAGTCCTGTGAACAAGTAAAACAAAGAAAAAAGTCAATACATGAAAAGAAACTGAATGTATACTTACCTGTTACAAAGTTGCAGATGAATACAAAGCCAGTAAGAAAGAATTCCAGATGCAGACAACCACATCCAGCTGGACATGGATAGTCTTTTGGGATCACGAGGTCCTGAGAAGAAGTAAGTCAAAGAAGAAAATCAAAATATGAAAAGAAAATGAATGTATTCTTACGTGTTTCACAGTTACAGATGAATACACACCCAATAAGACGTAAAATCCAGATGCAGACAACCACATCCAGCTGGACATGGATAGTCTCTTGGGATCATGAGGTCCTGTAAACAAGTAAGACAAAGAAGAAAGTCAATACATGAAAAGAAACTGAATGTATACTTACCTGTTACACAGTTGCAGATGAATAGAAAGTCAGTCAGATTGAGTTCCAGATGAAGACAACAGTAAACACTTGGAGATCGATAGTCTCTTGGGATCAAGAAGTCCTGTCAAAAAGTAAGACAAAGAAGAAAATCAAAACATGAAAAGAAACTGAATGTTTACTTACCTGTAACACAGTTGCAGATGAATACACAGCCAATAAGACTAAAAATCCAGATGCAGATGAATAGTCTCTTGGGATAATGAGGTGCTGTAAACAAGACAAAGAAGAAAGTCAATACATGAAAAGAAACTGAATGTATACTTACCTGTTACACAGTTGCAAATGAATACACAGCCAATAAGACGAAAAATCCAGATGCAGACAACCACATACAGCTGGACAGGGAAAGTCTCTTGGGATCATGAAATCCTGTGAACAAGTAAGACAAAGAAGAAAGTTAATACATGAAAAGAAACGGAATGTATACTTACCTGTTACACAGTTGAAGATGAAAAAAGAGCCAGTAAGACAAAAAATCCAAATGCAGACAACGGCAAACAGCTGGAGATGAATAGTCTCTTGGGATAATGAGGTCCTGTAACAAGACAAAAAGAAAGTCAATACATGAAATGAAACTGAATGTATACTTACCTTTTACACAGTTGCAGATGAATACACAGCCAGTAAGATAAAAAATCCAGATGCAGATAAATAGTCTCTTGAGATTATGAGGTCCTGTAAACAAGACAAAGAAGAAAGTCAATACATGAAAAGAAACTGAATGTATACTTACCTGTTACACAGTTGCAGATCAATACACAGCCATTAAGAAAGAATTCCAGATGCAGACAACCACATACAGCTGGACATGGAAAGTCTCTTGGGATCATGAAATCCTGTGAACAAGTAAGACAAAGAAGAAAGTCAATACATGAAAAGAAACTGAATGTATACTTACCTGTAACACAGTTGCAGATGAATACACAGCCAATAAGACAAAAAATCCAGATGCAGATGAATAGTCTCTTGGGATAATGAGGTCTTGTGAACAAGATAAAGAAGAAAGTCAATACATGAAAAGAAACTGAATGTATACTTACCTGTTACACAGTTGCAGATGAATAGAAAGTCAGTCACACTGAGTTCCAGATGCAGACAACGGCAAACACCTGGACATCGATAACCTCTTGGGATCATGAAGTCCTGTGAACAAGTAAGACAAAGAAGAAAGTCAAAATCTGAAAAGAAACTGAATGTTTACTTACCTGTAACACAGTTGCAGATGAATACACAGCCAATAAGACGAAAAATCCAGATGGAGATGAATAGTCTCTTGGGATAATGAGGTCCTGTAAACAAGACAAAGAAGAACGTTAATACATGAAAAGAAGCTGAATATATACTTACACGTTACACAGTTGCAGATGAATACACAGCCAATAAGACTAAAAATCCAGATGCAGATGAATAGTCTCTTGGGATAATGAGGTCTTGTAAACAAGTAAGACAAAGAAGAAAGTCAATACATGAAAAGAAACTGAATGTACACTTACCTGTAACACAGTTGCAGATGAATACACAGCCAATAAGACAAAAAATCCAGATGCAGATGAATAGTCTCTTGGGATAATGAGGTCTTGTGAACAAGATAAAGAAGAAAGTCAATACATGAAAAGAAACTGAATGTATACTTACCTGTTACACAGTTGCAGATGAATAGAAAGTCAGTCACACTGAGTTCCAGATGCAGACAACGGCAAACACCTGGACATCGATAACCTCTTGGGATCATGAAGTCCTGTGAACAAGTAAGACAAAGAAGAAAGTCAAAATCTGAAAAGAAACTGAATGTTTACTTACCTGTAACACAGTTGCAGATGAATACACAGCCAATAAGACGAAAAATCCAGATGGAGATGAATAGTCTCTTGGGATAATGAGGTCCTGTAAACAAGACAAAGAAGAACGTTAATACATGAAAAGAAGCTGAATATATACTTACACGTTACACAGTTGCAGATGAATACACAGCCAATAAGACTAAAAATCCAGATGCAGATGAATAGTCTCTTGGGATAATGAGGTCTTGTAAACAAGTAAGACAAAGAAGAAAGTCAATACATGAAAATAAACTGAATGTACACTTACCTGTTACACAGTTGCAGATGAATACACAGCCAGTAAGAAAGAATTCCATATGCAGACAACCACATACAGCTGTACATGGACAGTCTTCTGGGATCATGAAGTCCTGTGAACAAATAAGACAAAGAAGAAAGTTAATACATGAAAAGAAACGGAATGTATACTTACCTGTTACACAGTTGAAGATGAAAAAAGAGCCAGTAAGACAAAAAATCCAAATGCAGACAACGGCAAACAGCTGGAGATGAATAGTCTCTTGGGATAATGAGGTCCTGTAACAAGACAAAAAGAAAGTCAATACATGAAATGAAACTGAATGTATACTTACCTTTTACACAGTTGCAGATGAATACACAGCCAGTAAGATAAAAAATCCAGATGCAGATAAATAGTCTCTTGGGATAATGAGGTCCTGTAAACAAGACAAAGAAGAAAGTCAATACATGAAAAGAAACTGAATGTATACTTACCTGTTACACAGTTGCAGATCAATACACAGCCATTAAGAAAGAATTCCAGATGCAGACAACCACATACAGCTGGACATGGAAAGTCTCTTGGGATCATGAAATCCTGTGAACAAGTAAGACAAAGAAGAAAGTCAATACATGAAAAGAAACTGAATGTATACTTACCTGTAACACAGTTGCAGATGAATACACAGCCAATAAGACAAAAAATCCAGATGCAGATGAATAGTCTCTTGGGATAATGAGGTCTTGTGAACAAGATAAAGAAGAAAGTCAATACATGAAAAGAAACTGAATGTATACTTACCTGTTACACAGTTGCAGATGAATAGAAAGTCAGTCACACTGAGTTCCAGATGCAGACAACGGCAAACACCTGGACATCGATAACCTCTTGGGATCATGAAGTCCTGTGAACAAGTAAGACAAAGAAGAAAGTCAAAATCTGAAAAGAAACTGAATGTTTACTTACCTGTAACACAGTTGCAGATGAATACACAGCCAATAAGACGAAAAATCCAGATGGAGATGAATAGTCTCTTGGGATAATGAGGTCCTGTAAACAAGACAAAGAAGAACGTTAATACATGAAAAGAAGCTGAATATATACTTACACGTTACACAGTTGCAGATGAATACACAGCCAATAAGACTAAAAATCCAGATGCAGATGAATAGTCTCTTGGGATAATGAGGTCTTGTAAACAAGTAAGACAAAGAAGAAAGTCAATACATGAAAAGAAACTGAATGTACACTTACCTGTAACACAGTTGCAGATGAATACACAGCCAATAAGACAAAAAATCCAGATGCAGATGAATAGTCTCTTGGGATAATAAGGTCTTGTGAACAAGATAAAGAAGAAAGTCAATACATGAAAAGAAACTGAATGTATACTTACCTGTTACACAGTTGCAGATGAATAGAAAGTCAGTCACACTGAGTTCCAGATGCAGACAACGGCAAACACCTGGACATCGATAACCTCTTGGGATCATGAAGTCCTGTGAACAAGTAAGACAAAGAAGAAAGTCAAAATCTGAAAAGAAACTGAATGTTTACTTACCTGTAACACAGTTGCAGATGAATACACAGCCAATAAGATGAAAAATCCAGATGCAGACAACATCAAACACCAGGAGATTAATAGTCTCTTGGGATCATGAGGTCCTGTAAACAAGACAAAAAGAAAGTCAATACATGAAAAGAAACGGAATGTATACTAACCTGTTACACAGTTGCAGATGAATACACAGCCAACAAGACGAAAAATCCAGATGCAGATGAATACTCTCTCAGGATCATGAAGTCCTGTGAACAAGTAAGACAAAGAAGAAAGTCCATACATGAAAAGAAACTGAATGCTTACTTACCTACTACACAGTTGCAGATGAATAGAAAGTCAGTCAGATTGAGATCCAGACGCAGATAACGGCAAACACTTGGAGATCGATAGCCTCTTGGGATCATGAAGTCCTGTCAACAAGTAAGACAAAGAAGAAAATCAAAATATGAAAAGAAACTGAATGTTTACTTACCTGTAACACAGTTGCAGATTAATACACAGCCAATAAGATAAAAAATCCGGATGCAGACAACGGCAAACAGCTGGAGATGAATAGTCTCTTGGGATCATGAAGTCCTGTAAACAAGACAAAAAGAAAGTCAATACATGAAAAGAAACTAAATGTATACTTACCTGTTACACAGTTGATGATGAATACAAAGCCATTAAAATAGAATTCCAGATGCAGACAGCCACATATAGCTGGACATGGATAGTCTCTTGGGATCATGAAGTCCTGTGAACAAGTAAGACAAAGAAGAAAATCAAAATATGAAAAGAAACTGAATGTATACTTACCTGTTACACAGCTGCAGATGAATACACAGCCAGTAATAAAGAATTCCAGATGCAGATGAAGAGCAAGTTAGTTGTAAGGAGTGCAAATTGAGAAACAACCAACCAAGAAAAACGCATTTTTAGCTAAACAAAAAAACAAAACACTTTTCGTTTGAGAGTCATATCTCATATGAAGACATAATAGAAAAGCCTATTATCTTTTGAAAATAACAAAATCTGATATGTGTGACTGTCATTGTAAGGCGAAGTCCAGTCCAAAAAAGAATTCTATTAGACAAAGTATTTATGAGTGTAGGACTTACAGGTCTGATATGATGGAGTTACAGCAAAGGATTAAATGTTTTTATTCAATAATAAGGCCAGTGAATGTCAGTTTTCTTGGCTGGGTATTTTCACAGCTGCTGTATCTTGTTTGGTGTTTCTGGGTTTTACAGCTCTTTATGTCAAGTGTAAACAGATCCAAAGTGTCATTCTCAGTGCTGATTACACCTGAAATTAACCATAAACCAGAGGTGAGTGGCTAGCAACAGGGTAATGCAGCTCAACACATGTTTCAGTTTACTACACACCCATGTCGCCTCTCCAAAGTCACAGTGATTCTAAAGTCACTCAATACAAAGCACTCAAAAACCAAACCATAAAACACTGCTTAAATCACAAATACATTAATAAAGACTTTGAGCCCATTTCCCTGAAACGGTTCACCCATTAAAGAAAATGGACGAAGAGGGTGGGAGCAGGTGGCTAGTGTTTTCTTACCTGACTGGTGTGACTGGGTAGGGCCAGTAAGTCCTGGCATAGCACCTTCTCTATGTTCCTGGAGAGTACAACAGATCCCAGGCAGCACATGTGAAGCCTTTCTCTGTGGTAAAGGACCAGACATCAAATCTGAAATCAGCAGTGGAGTGCGAAGAGTCAGCTGAACGGCTTGTTCCCTCATCAGTAGGTAAGCAAGTGGCCCGGAGATGACAATCCTGCCATCTGTCTTCTTTCAAACAGTGTCTGGAATCTAGTGCACTAGTGGCACCATGACATCATGACATTACCCTTTGGGCCCCATATTTAAGAGTGTCTTGCAATAAAATTTTCAACAGTGAGAAGGCCGCCCTTAGTAGTTGTCCTCGTTGCTGGAGCATGCAGAGCCATAGACAAACTGCTGAAGACATTTAATTGGTTAGAGAGGTGAAAACCAGCTGTGGGGGTGAAGAAAACCTCTGTTTTCCATGGTCAAGATGATGCTTGCAGGGCTGCTCCATGGCCACCATTGTCCTTGAGGGAATAAAACAGGGGTTAGTTAGTTAGTAAAGCAAAGTAATGTAAAGTAACACACAATTTCACCTCATGAATAAAATCATACACAAGGCTTGGCTCAACATATAAGGAATTGTACAACTTACTTAGAACCTATAATTCCATCAGTAAGGATCTTCATTACAGTGAAGTTAGCCACAGCTAAACCTTTGCTACTGCTTGGTTCTCTCCTTTTGGCTTGTGACCTGGCCTACTTCTAATATACTGCCACATAGTGGATGGAGTAGGAATTACCATGAAAAATGCCATCTGTTGCAACACTGGAGTCACATGGGTATCAGCTATGGCTTCAAGTTGTAGGACTTTTTATGGCATTATAGACAATAGGCAAGTGGCTTAAAGGTCCAACCACAACAGGCCCAATGAGACATAAAGAACCAGCACAACAGGCCCAGTGAGACTAGGGATGCACCTATCAGATATTAGGATCGGATATGTGTCTCTATATTAACAACGCTCGCTCCCTTTTGGTCTCACTGACTTAATATTTCAGAATTAAAGCCAGCTAACACTGATAAATACATGAGTAACAAATCAATACACACAACTAATCATCAAAATTATTACATTTTTAGATAAAAAAATAAAAACAAAACACTATTCTGTTGATAGTCAAATCTCATATGAAGACATATTAGAATAGCCTAGTATCTTTTGAAAATAACAAAATCTGGCATGTGTGACTGTCTGATATACATTGTAAAGCGAACGCTGTACCAAGGTCCTGCACAATTGTTTCTTATTTTAGTGACAAATAAATAGCAATTTAATACATTCATATCTGTGTGTTAATTTGTTACATGGTCTATAAAATGTGGATACCGAAAACTCTCACAGAGATAAGGAGCTGCTGGTGTTAGTTATAAAGACAATTAAACCTACTGAAGAACAGAGACTAAATGAAAATCAAAGACTAACCTTAACTTCCTTACTTTTAAGGAATGGATATATTTTAGCACTTTAGACAATATAAACATGCATGTAGCACATTTTTATAACGAATAAATCATTACTGTGACACTGTCATAAAATATGCCTATTTGAACTATTTTTACGAAATATTTATCCAGTGAAACATCCATATAGCACACACATCCAAAATCAGCTGTAGTGTACAGAGACACATCTGATAAATATACAGCTACCCTTAGAATAGCCAGATTACAATTTGCTAACAAATGCTTAAGAGAGCCTGGAGAATTCTGGAGAAAGGTCTTGTGGACAAATGAGACTAGGATTAACCTATATCAGAGTGATGGAAAGACAGAAATTGTGGATTGCTCACTCGCGCTTCAAGGGAGGTAAAATTTAGTTTGCACTCACCCTCTTATTAACGGTACATACTTGGAGCCCATAGGAACCATCCAAAACATAGAAGTTGGAAAGCTCCCACAAAGGTGTTTGTACTTCAGAAATCCTTCTTTCTGAAGATGTTTTATAATCCTGGGTGTTTCCTTGTGAAAGTAAAGTCTGAACCGTGCAAGTCCTCAGTTTGAGTTGCTGAGAGTCAATTTAGGAGTGATCCCTTTATCTTACTGAGTGCTCTGTGTGTAAGTTTATTCTAATGTCCATATGACAGCACAAAACCTCATGAATAAAAACATACACAAGGCTTGGCTGAACATATGAGGAAACGTACAACTTACTTAGAACCTATAGTTCCATCAGTAAGGATCTTCATTACAGTGAAGTTAGCCACAGCTAAACCTTTGCTAAAGCATGGTTCTCTCCTTTTGGCTTGTAACCTGGCCTACTTCCAATATACTGCCACATAGTGGATGGAGTAGGAATTACCATGTAAAATGCCATCTGTTGCAACACTGGAGTCACATGGGTATCAGCTATGGCTTCAAGTTGTAGGACTTTTTATGGCATTATAGACGATAGGCAAGTGGCTTAAAGGTCCAACCACAACAGGCCCAATGAGACATAAAGAACCAGCACAACAGGCCCAGTGAGACTAGGGATGCACCTAGCAGATATTAGGATCGGATATGTGTCCCTATATTAACAATGCTCGCTCCTTTTTGGTCTCACTGACTTAATATTTCAGAATTAAAGCCAGCCAACACTGATAAATACATGAGTAACAAATCAATACACACAACTAATCATCAAAATTATTACATTTTTAGATAAATAAAAAAAAAAACACTATTCTGTTGAGAGTCAAATCTCATATGAAGACATATTAGAATAGCCTAGTATTGAAAATAACAAAATCTGGCATGTGTGACTGTCTGATATACATTGTAAGGCAAACGCTGTACCAAGGTCCTGCACAATTGTTTCTTATTTTAGTGACAAATAAATAGCAATTTAATACATTCATATCTGTGTGTTAATTTGTTGTATTTTATTTTACAAAGTTAGTGAGGGAAAATTGACATCAATCCTGATGTTTTAAGTCTCTCCCACATGGTGAGGTAAACAGTTTATTTATTTAACAATGTATCGGATCAATGTTGTGTATCGATCGATAAGTTTATGTATTGGTATAGAAACTGAACAATGTTGGTGCATCCCTAAATGTAACATATAGGAAACAGGATATGACATCACTGCTGTAGTGTGTCTTTGACAACTTCCCTAGTTAATAGAATATGCCTACATTGATAAATCCCCATACATTTCACCCTGATTGGTGAATGTTTAGCCTTTCAAATGCATGCTTGAATGTGATTGGCTAATGGCAACCACAATAATTGACATGTAAAGTCTTCTGGACAGACAGTATTATAGAATAGGCTAAAGATGCAGCATGTAAAATTGTAGCTTGACTGGATGTGCATGGATGAATGTATAGATTTTAACATGTATTTGTGATGCAATAAGCTGTTTTATTAATTGCTTAAACTATAGAGGAGCATTATTGGGCTAATGAGCATTATGAGCTAAATAGTTTAATTGTCACTTTAACAGGTAAGGACACCAGTTTCTCTCAGAGTTAGCTTAAGTTTTACTAATAAAAAAGGTAACTTTGATTAAAAACAAAATAATAATACTGTCTTGCAGACATCTGATTGATGTCATTTATGGCTGATTTACCGTTACAGTAACTTGATCACAATATTCTGCAAAATAAAATGTAGTAGTTTACTATAGCTCCACTGAATATTGGTTTTGAAATATACCACTGTTTCCTAAGAGGAAGCTGTAACAGGAACAGGTCATTGTAATTTTATGTGTAACCCAGGTTTTAAATGTTCAGAACATTCAAATCAGATGCGAAGCAAAAAAACAATAAATAAATAAAAAAACTTTTAAAAATAATACAACATGAATAAACTGTTCAAAACAGCCATTAGAGCAGATAGAAAATGACTTACTGATAAGTAAGGTAAATAAAACGAGCCTTAAATGACAGCCAATAGCTTGTTGCCAAGACTGGTCTGCGTCAGAGACGGCCAATCAGCGCTCAGGGGGGCGTTACCTCGGCTCCTCCGCTAGAGACGAGAAGTATTTTGTAGACATATGTAGATGCCTGGGACTTACGATCGCCAAGTATGGGATTTACTGCCATTTTTACTGCCAATATTGAACATGTTTGTGCGGATGTTTCAGAGTATTGCAGCACAAAAACAAAGTAGTAAGCTGACTTAAAATAGAGCAACTCCAACAAAGGTGCAGAGTTAAATTGAGAGGAACATAAGTTGATGCAGTAGATTAAAATGTTTGTGCATGTATCATCAAGGCCTAGCCTGCAGTGAAGTGCCAGAATAGTGACTGGAATGGGCATCACTGTCTTGTTGGATGCACATGTGCATAAATCTTCCATAAATGTACAGCCATTTCTTTTCACCATTGTGTTTGATCCAGTTGTACCAGAGAGTTGCACGGCCCCTAACTTTTTATCGCTAGGGGTCAACCTAACCAAACACAAAAGAGCCTGTCACTATCAAAAGTCTTCAACCTTGTTTGTGGTTAAAGCATAGTTACAGCACAGTGCTCATGTGTCTGAGACTCGTGAATTAATTAGGCAGTTGAGAATGTTGGCAGTCCCAAAAACTTGGCCCTGCCATCTATGGATGCTTAAAAATGCTTCCTCTCCACCTGCGCTGAGATGCCTTCAAGACCTGCAATGCAAAACCCACTGGTGTAAAAATATCAAATATTATAATGCGAGCAAGTAATAAATTAAACAAACTTGATGTGTATTCCAGGATTTCACATAATTGTGTTATATCTGACAACTGTGTTAAGATATACTTTTAAATTATGAAACAGTATGATCAATATTTTATTGTGTATTTGATTATTTTATCACTTTCCATTTCCTTTTGTTTACGGTACCATTTACAATTGAGTGGACTGATGCTCTTGTGTGCTCTAGATATTTTGGAAATTGCTAAACCACTTTATCCACAGTTGTTGGTGAGTCCACTTCATCACAGTCCCTGATGGACTGCTTACAGTGCCCATTACAATTGACTGCCCAGATTCTCTTTTGTCCACAGCCCTTTTTGATGTGGCTACGAACTTCATATATGAGGCTTTCGCCAACATCGTCGACTGTTCTTGGTACAATCGCCTGACCAGATTCTCTTCTGTCCACAGTGTTACTGTTACATTCAAGACTTAGGTGATCCAGTATTGCATATGTGATACTGTTAGTGCTGCCATCTGGTGGCCTGTTTCTTGTTGTTTTTGTTTTTCTCTCTCTCCCTCTCCTGGTGAAACGACTGATTGGAAACAGCTGATCTCAATGCGTGTGCTGGTTGGCTGCAGTGTCTGAGCTTTGTCATTGAAATGGTGCCATTGGCATTTATCTAGTTGCCCGTGGCGTTCTCACCATGTGGCCAAAGGTGGTTGTGATTGAGGCTGTTCAGGATATATAATTCTTATTATTTTTTTTTTTTGCTGTTAGATTTAGCTTTGTACTTCTCGTAAATCTGTTTGGCCCTGAATGTAATGGCTGGCTACCACTACGTCGATTGTTTTAACATGACAATTCACAGTTTGATGTATGTGAATCTATTGTAGTCTACTCTTTTCTGTGTCATTATGTACTTGTTGATGTCCAAGTGGTTAAATCATAGTCATGTTTGTAGTGGTGAGTGCCATTTACTATTTTAATTTCATTTATTATTTTTCCTTTTCTCTTACTTCATGTTGGGGAGGCAGGTAAGGCCATTGTATTTTGTTTTATTATTTTTTAGTTAGGTTAGTTAGTAAGGAGGGATGTTGGTCTTTGCTCACCCTGACGCTATATGATGTTGACTGTGGTCTTGTTATGTTTGCCTATAATACTACTTTTTCATTTGAGCATTAAATCTGTTTCTTTATGGATTGTTTATGTCCTCAAGCCATAAACTAGTATTTTTATGAAATGGTTTAATAAACTGGGCTGTAAGATTACTCAAAAATCGAAAAACTTCCAAAATGTAAGCAACATGTTAATTGTCCCACCAGGGATATTAACACAGTAGACCACTATTGCACTGTACTGAGGGATGCTCTGTCCCCCATGCAGCTCTGGGTCACTCTGATAACTGTCTGGTTCAAATAATTCTAACCTACAAGCAGAGAAACTTAAATCTGCAAAGCCTGTAGTGAAGACAGTGAAAAAAGTAGGCCAGAGTTATAAGAACTGCTTTTTATTGGAATTTAAAAACCTGAATGTTCTTATACGAGTGAAGAAGTGTCAAGGTTCTTCTGTTCCCTGTATGCTCTGTGACTAATTTGCTGAACAAGTAGATCTATCTGAGATGTTTCCAAGCTGTTTTAAGCCTGCGTCTGAGATGAACACTGTATGTGAACTTTTACATTCTGAATTTTTAGTCGAAAGTAAGTCAGAAGATGCTGAAAATGATTCCACATCAAAACCGAATTTTATTAAAGAGGCTTTGATGGAGGAACAAAGTTGGGCTCAATCTCTTGATAACTGTAGACTAACTGCTGTAACAGAAGAAAGTAATGCCCCATCATGCAGTTATGTATTTTTAGCAAGATGTACATGTACTTAGCATGTACTTAGCTTAGCCCCCTGACAGTGTGTTCTCTGGTCATCTGGGTATACAGAAAACAAATCACCAGATCATGTGTTTTTTCTTTTGACCTGGTCCTAAAGCTGATGCTGTGTTATGTTGAGTTACGGGAAAACCCAATCAGGTTATTCCATCCACATCACTTCATCCAATCCTAGCATTATGAGCACCATTTCAACGTGTGTAGGGCCACTGCCCTGGCCACTGATCAAATCCTTCTACTTTTGTGTTACCCCTTGACCAGCTACCTAAACAAATGCTCATGCTTCATTACAGTAACAAGGCTGTGATGGCTGTCTTAAGTATGTTGCGAGAAGGTCACAAAGTGTGTTCAGGTTTTTCGCTGCTGCACCTGCATCATTATTCTCCATTTTTTTTGTTCCAGACATGAGGAGCTCCTCCCTTTCTGTTCCACATTGCATTGTTTTTCGCTGCTGCACCTGCATCATTATTCTCCATTTTTTTTGTTCCAGACATGAGGAGCTCCTCCCTTTCTGTTCCACATTGCATTGTTTTTCGCTGCTGCACCTGCATCATTATTCTCCATTTTTTTTTGTTCCAGACATGAGGAGCTCCTCCCTTTCTGTTCCACATTGCATTGTGGTATAATGTAAAAAAGTGTCCATTGTAACCACACTGAGTATGCACCAAAAATTAGCTGTGCGCTAATCAGTGTACATTCGGCACCATTTAAGGTGGCTTCCAGTAAGAAGCTGGAGAATAACTCCAGCCTTGTTGGTGCAGCCGTTTCTTTACGGCATCATAAATCAGCACATTTTACAGTTGTAAAATACATCCAGATAGATCCGGGAACTAATTTTACTGAAGTTCTGAAATTGTTAGCAATTGATCATCACATGTCCAGTGCATATCACCCCGAATCTCAGGGTTCTCTAGAATGTTTTCAACAACCTCAGTGCTTCGTACCTACTGTCTTTAGGTAGATAAAGAATGTGATGATGGCATCCTGGTCTTATTGTTTGCCATTTGTGAAAGTGATCAGGATTCCATTGGGTTTAGCCATTCACAGCTGAATTGTGAATTTCACTTTGGAGATAAAAGACTTGTACGTACCAGGTTCTGCCCTGTGTGCAGAGTTTTAAGGAAGATTGTGTTGATGGAGGTGGATCTGCTAATAGGGTTTTGCTAAGTTCTCCCCTACTGCTTCTGAAGTATCTGCTTTTGTCACACCAGATCTCTTTCTGCAATATTCCGTAATGCCATTTGGGTTACAAAAGGCTCCTGCCACCTTCCAACGTCTCATGTGGAACATTCTAGCAAATGTAAACAATTGTGAAGCATGTCTGGATGTCGTTGTGATGTCTAGATGTCTATCAGAGTTGGAATGAACATTTGGCAATCCTCTGAAATGTGTTTAAGCGCTTTCTGAAAGTTTCCCTCACACTTAATCTCACTAAATGTGAGTCTGGGAAAGCTAGAGTATCCTAGGTTTGTAAGAAGGTGGGCCAAGGTGAAGTGCGCCCTCTTGAGGCTAAGATACCAACCCTGCAGTTGTGCTTTTGTAGAACCCCTGTTCTAATGACTCCTGACTACACTCAATTCTTCAAGCTGTAAGCTGGGGCTGGAGCTGTCCTCCTTAAAGAAGACTCGAGGTGTTGACCATCCAGTTTATTTTTCATAAAAATTGAAGGAACATCAGATCATGTATAGAACCACTGAGAAGGAAGCTTAGCACTCTTATTAGCTTTTCAACACTTTATGTGGGGTTGAGTGTTTTGGCAGTAGTGCTCTATATATACCACAATATCAGCTGAAGACTGATGAGATGGTTCATGATTGTTCAAGGTTTTAATGTTCAGAATAAGAAAGATTGTGAAAATGTAGTTGCTGATGCGTTGTCTAGGCAGTAGTGTGAGGGTGTTATGACCCTGGGGAGTGTAGAAGAGAGCCTCGTTGGTGCAGCCGTGTTTGTTTACAGCGTCAGAAAGACGAAGCAGTTTAGGAACACAGAGTCCTAATCTGACGTCAGTCCAATTATTCCATTCCACCTTAAATGGTGCAGCAGTTTCAGTCAAAAGTATTCACCCCCCATCTACTACTAAACATAACAAGTGCTTTCTCCAAATTCAATAATGCTAAATCGCAATGAGGGGTGTGAATAATTTGGACTGCAACTGTACAGCACCAGAATGGAACAGGTGGAGCATAATTGGGATGAGATGCCGATTTCAGTAGGGCATCAATCTTAGTGTGCTTCTCTATCCTTCTTCCACTTAAACACAACTCTAATAATAAACATATGATGCTTTAAATACAAAAACAGAAAATTATATTATTTATATTCAGCCTGTAGTTCAAAACTACTTCCAACCAAACACCACTGTCTGACTCACTGTTGTCTTTTCCTAGTTAATAGATGTAGATCTGCACTCTTAGCTCCTTCAGTGGAGTTTTTTTTCAACCATTTCAGCCCAAAAAAAAAAAAAAAAAAGCTTCTAAGCTTTTCAGTCCCTGAGATCAGTACTGGAGGACTTATGTGTCCCATCTGCTGAATTAAGAAAACAAATGGTAAATGTGGCATCAATCAGTTAGACAGTCATGCAGTGAAGTGAAGATGAATCAATGTGAGGACCAGCAGGCAGGAGGGTAGTGTTTTCTTCTTTTTCTTGTCTTACCTTTGTCTTCTTTTCTTCTTATCTTTTTTTTTATATCTTTGTCTTCTTTCTTCTTTGTCTTTGTAATTTTCTTTTTTCTTGTTTTCTTCTTTGACTTCTTTTGGTCGTCCTCCATTTACGCTCTAGTTTCTGCACTGTTTTTAGTTTTTGCCTTGTCATTTTACTTTTAAACAGTGCTTCTTTGTCTAAGGTTGATTGAAGGGTATTTTGTAGGTCGTTTGTTAATTTAACTAGCTCCGTTTGGAGTCATTGGGGTTATCGTGCGCTTTAGACAGTGTTACGGGGACAAATGAACATTTTGCCTAAGATGTATCTCAAAGGAGATTAGATAATGGTCTGATATTACTGAGCTTTGAGGTACAATATTTAGATGATCAATTATAACACCCAGGGTCAGGACTAAATCTAGGGTATGGTTACAGTAATGTGTGGGTCCAGTCACATTTTTTGTGATGCCGACAGAATCTAAGATTGATACAAACGCCTTTGTTAATGGATCATCTGCTTTTTCAAAATGAATATTAAAGTCTTCTACTATTATAACTTTGTCACTGCACACTGACAAGTCTGCAGCAAAATCACAAAATGATTAAAAAAATTCAGAATATGACCCTGGAGGCCTATAAATATTAATTTAGTCTGAATGCATTTTTATTTGTGGCTGGATTTGATTTATTAATGTAGAAAATCTCAAAAGAAGTGAAAGTGTTAGTGTTTTTGAATAATATCTAGTGTATTCTGGTAGGTTATGCATACTCCACCTCCTGTGCCTGATAATCTAGGGCTATGTACATATTTATAACCTGCGGTGGTGGCTTCATTTACTGCTATACATTGATCAGGTTTCAGTGTGGCAGAAAATGTCTAGTTTCTAATTAATTTATTAAAACAAGCAGATTTAGATATTCTATGTTTGGCTTTAATTTGGGGCACAGACAGTCTTAATACAATGAAACCTGGGTGACGCCTCAAAGCAGCTCGCAGACGGTTTAGCGTGTGTCTGCGGCCTGGTCCCGGCTTTGGATTGTCAGCAGCCTTTTACACTACTCGACTAACTAGCAGACTATGCGTTATGCTGCACGAAAATAGGGCAGCACCCTCCTGCGTGGGGTGGACGCCATCCCTACCTAAAAAACAGGCTTGCCCTCAAACTTTAATCAATTATCTGTGCTATATAGCACTGTGATTCGGCTGTAAGACTCAGCGGCGCGCCTCATTGGAATGGGGCCAAAGCAAATTACGGCAATAAAGTTGCCGGTGAGTGGAAGCATAAGGTAGGTGTTTCTAATAAAGTGACCATAACCTAAAGCTACCTTACACTCAGCAAAAGTCCATTCTCTATCAGCAGAGAAACCTTTGGATGAAAAGTACTGAGCTATCTTTTGCTCATTAATATGTTTCTTCACTATGCCATTGATTACCTTTTCAAAATCAGAATCAGTCCACTGAGGCATTTCAGTCTCTCCCTTAGCTAAGGTGCTGCTTTTATAGTTAAGAGGCTTCCATGAGTATGATGGCCTTTTCTTGACATGGTGAGGAAACAGGAGAACAAAACCAAGTTTTCTTCTTATTAACTAAACTACAGAAGAACAAAAACACAACTCCGTTCAGAGAGGATTACTGTTACAAACGTTACGTTTAACAGTAACAAAACAAACTTCTCTCCTTTAGAGAGGATAACAGCCACAAAACACTAGGTTTTTATCAGTGACAAACAGATAACTTCTCTTCTTTCAGAGAGGCTAACAATTACTGACTCCTCTGTCTTAGGAAACCAGAATTTCTCTCAGATTCGAAATGATGTTTACTCACCAAGAAGGTTTTAGTAGGCCATCCGGGTCACAACACCACATTGTTAGAAATCCGGCATACAGGACACAGATTCAGGAGTCAGGAGACTGGATCTTTAGCATTGGAGTTTATTCACATGCAGACAGAAAATCATACACTGGCACAGCTTAGTTGATCACGGTCAGTCTAGTCTAGTCCGACCATGTCTAGTCCGAACCAATCCAGTCTAAGACAAAATTCAGTCCAAAACTGAATTCAGTCTAAAACAGAATCCAGTCTGATTAGGGGTATTTTGAGAGGGCCTTATATATATTGGAAATTGTGGGAGGGGAAACGAAGGGTAACAAAAGGTGAGACAAAGGATTAAGATAACCATTTGATAAGTTGAAACCACATGAAAGTAATGTTAGAAAGGGCCATATTTTCTCTCAGCTGCAACTCTCAGGTCTTTGGTCTTCACCTATATAAGGCCATCAGTTGTCAGGTACATCTGGATTGTACACAAAACTGTCTGCCCTCCATTGGGTGTTGTGCCCACTTGGGCTATTCGGGGTCAGTGTGGGTGGAGGTAAAGAACTGCCGATTGGCTTTTCAATTTTGCTTTCTGTCAGCGTGATCTCACCCTTGCATGAGTATGATGCAGGACCTCTAGTGTGCACCTTAGGAGTGTCTGGTGGGTTAGGGGGTTCAGGCTGATCTTTGACCTTGAACTTGACCAAACCTTGCATCTCCATCTCCACATCAGTTTCGGTCCAGGTGGTCATGTGAAGTGGTCACTGCACTGCTGTCTGCTCTTGTCCATCTGATTCAGGGGCATATGGAGGTGGTCTCAGGTTTGAGCCGAGAATACAGCCCGGGCTTGTTTGTCTTGTCATCATGTTGTTTGCTTATCTCCATGTTGTGAAAGTTAGCTTACGAGTGATAAGAAGATAAGGGGTGATGAGAGAAATATTGGGGTAATACAAGAAGATATGGGGTGATGAGAGAAACAAAGGGGTGAAACCAGTAGAAGGATGTTACAAGAGAAATATGGAGTGTTAAGAGAAATATGGGGAGTTATAAAGAATAAATAAAGGGGTGTTAAAAGAAAAAGAAGGGGTATTAATAGAAGAAACTGGGTATTACAAGAAGGGTGAGTAATTATACAAGTGAAGAGATAGGGTATAGTGTACACAGAAGAAAGTAAAGCGATAGCTTAAAAGGGATAGCTTGTGTGTGTGAATGTGAAGGGAATTATCGTGTGTCTCTCAGTCTGTGTGTGGATTCTGGGTGGCTATGTTCTGTTGGGGTTGAAGGGATATGTTTGGAGAGTAATTCTAAAAACTCTCCATACTGTTGTCTTTTATTGTGAGATCTTGTGCTTTGCAGGAGATCTCACAATAAGAAAAATCTCATAAAAACGAGAGGAGCTATATTTAAGTTTGTGCACAGAATCAATAAAAGCCAAATTAATTGGGGTTGTAAAAAGATAAGGGTAAAAGCTGAAAATAATTCTGTTATTGTCTCAGAAAAATGTGTGCCTTTGTGGGAGGTTTAAGGGAAGATACAGTATGGGGGCCACCGGAGAATAGAAAAACAGGAGTAAATGTTACATGTTGTATGTCTAGTCTGAGATTTAGTTTTAATGGCCAATAAAAGATAAATGGATCCATTAGATAGAGTTATGTGATAATGAGTGTAGAAAAGCAGTAGGAAATCTATGAAATAAATAGGTTTTGTAGATATGTGGGTTGGAACGAAGTATAGGAAAATTAATGAGCCTGGACTGGACGTCAGAGAGGGAGATAGGTAAAGGAACAGTTTCATAAACCACTAAAGCAGCCCATACTGGCACCAGGTCACGTGTAGTACAATAATACTGTTAATAAGTCCTGTGGTTGTTGTATGGATACTGGAATGTGGGTTTTATAGTGTAAGTCCAACCTACCAACCTGAGAAAGAGATTGACTAGGTTAAAATAGTTATACATAGAAGATGTGTTTATATCTTATGTGTAGGTAATTCTTTGTATGAATAACAAGCATTATTGTTAAGCACTGTAGGAAAGTAATCTCTGGTATTTCTGTTCTATGCTGGTATCTCTGGTATTTCTGTTCTATGCTGGCAGAAAGGGAATCTATCCACCTGTACATACTAGCATCTAAATATGTTCTGCACACATGCTTCTAGTTGAACTTTGACCACTGGAAAGGGGAGCCTCATGTATGCAAGCATACACATACACTAAGGTTTAAGGTTGGTAGAGAGTTAAATCACTTTTAAACACACATTGTTAAAGATTCTCTCACTTGATTAGCTTAAGATTAGATCTACAAGTAATCTGGTTTAATTCTCCTTTCTCTTTTATGGGATGTGAGAGGAGACAGAAAGAAGGACCTAAGGAGGGGCAGCTGGCGAGCGACGTGCCAGAAACATCACATGGACTGAGTGGAAGAAGCTGTGCTGACTTCAGATCAGGCTAGTGTGCTTATCCACAGATCACTTCCCTGTATACACCTGCATTCTAAACAAATGTGTATTCATATTTATAGTGCTATTAATTATATAATACTTGCTAACAGCGTATAAGATGCTGCATGAAGCTTGCCAACTGATTGGTCGGGCAGTGACTTTGATTACTTAAAGAGAACACACTTGGGGGTTAAACATTTTGTTGAAAGCCACAGGTAGGGAAGTATTTGGTGTTTTTTTTTTTTTTTTTTTTTTTTTTTTAGTGTTCATACATTCTTAAGGTCTGGGCTGGTCTGAAGTTGGCAAACCTCAGTTAATTTCAACAACTCGTATAGTAACTTATAATAAACAAATAAATAAATATTGTATAATTCAAAGTAGACAGTGAAGTGGTAGTAACTTCAAAAATTTTAAAGTAATCTTTTTCACACTCAAATAACATAAAGAGGCCATTATTATGCCAACTATGGGTACAAACACTTCGAAAGGAATTACTGTTCCTGTTGATGTAGTTAAAATAATCCATTAATTAAAGGCATAACTAAGACATCAGAGAAATGACACAAGCGTTGGCCTGACATTGACCAACCTTGGCCAGTGGAGGGGACTCTTAATCCAGATGTAATTAAAGTAATGCAAGTACTTGTGGCCACGTACAAGGCTAACCAAAAGAAAGGTAAGAAGGGGGAAAAACATAAGGAGAAGAGACCGATGGAGCTTGGCATTCTCCAGTTGCTGGAATAAGAAGGGCAGAAACTGGTCAAAGCAGCAAAGGATAAGAGAGAGAGGAGTGCAGAAGAAATGGAGAGACAGATGAGAGGAATAGGAAAGCAGATGGCAGAAATTAATAAGCCATTTTCACACGTAAACCCAGTAAAGAACCCCCCACCATATGAGAAGGAATTGAAGTCTGAGAAGATCTATCCCCAGCTCCCAGTGATCACTCAAGAGGGCAAATATCACATCAGAGATGATGATGACCGAATAGTGGAAGCAGGAAAAGCAGAAACAATTATAAAAATGTATTTTCCAAAAGCAAGAAGAAATCAACATATATGTAAACTGAAGGTGAAGTGAAGATCAGGAGGACAAAAGTTGGAGATGATGTGGATGAAAGTGCGTGGGAAGAAGCCAGAAGAGGATGTGATCCAGCAGTCACGCGGATCCTGGTGAGGGCAGAAAGGAAAGGAGACAAGACGAGAAAGTATGAGGACTCAACAGATGAGAGTTCTAATAAAATGAGTATATGAAGGTAGTGATCAAGGTAAGGAACATAGTCTTTCCACCTGAAGGGGATTCTTTCCAACAGCAGCCGGTACAAGAATGGAAGAAGAAATGTAGAGAGGCGTATAGACCAATGCCTTTCTCACGTGGACACTGCTATGACTTTAGAAAGTCAAAAATCATTGGAGAAGCAGTTGAAGGAGCTGCAGATGCAGACGAAAGAATTGAGGCTGGAAGGATCTCAGAAAGTGGATGAGAAATATGCATTGCACCCCAAAAAAGGATTGTCATGTGACAATATGTGTCCAGTGATTATCTGAGGACCGACATTAGAGTACAAGCCTTGGCAGAATACAGACATGTCTGATGTCATGGAAAAATTGCCAACTCTTCAAGATGGAGCACATCCTTGGAGTAAGAAGAGATCATGGTGGGAACAGAACCTGCTGTAGGAGATATTAAGAGACTTCTTGCTATTCTCCGGGGAGTTCCAGCCATGGAAGAAATTCTGCAAAAAGCTGGATTTGATTGCTACGTGGGGACAGCGGTAAATGATCCAGAACGGTTTGCTGCAATTAGAGGTCGGGTGTGGACAGCATTGAGATACATTTCCAACAAATATACATCCTGATAACATTGGGAGAACCATTGGGAGAGGAAGAAAACCCTAGAGCCTTATGTGTCAAGAACCCATCAAGGGAGAAATCACAGGGCATGACCCGGAAGCAAATCCATACAAAACAATAAATCCTTCGAGCCAAAATACAGAAAGGACTGCCGTTGTCTGTGAAAAACAAACTGGCAGAAGTCGTGGGCTTAGAAGGTATGGCAAAAGGGGTTTATACAGACCACATTTCTCATCAAGTGGAGTTGTATAGGGAGAAGGAACAGGACCAAAAAGAGCAAGATCAAGAGACCCTCAGAAAACCGACCTCACATACAACTGGTGGAGAACAAGAAAAAAGAAAAAAAAAAATGCAAGCCCTGGTTATACCAAGCCAGCCTCCAAAAAATCAGCAAGATCAGCCTTCACAACAACTGCAGCCAAATCAGGTTCACCCTCATTGACTCAACCATCATCAGTGGTTCCAGATGTCTCCTGGCCACAGCCAGTTTTTGGTCAAGTACTCAAGGAATCATAGGAAGAGGAAGAAGATTTGATCCAACCTTTCAGCAATCCTTGAAGCATGCTACAACTGTGGAATGGTAGGTCACCTCGCTCGAGAGTGCAACAGACCAAGAGAAAGTTTCAGGGGAAATTACAGAGGAGGATTCAGGGTCCAATTGAGGCCATTCAGGGGACCGGTGAACCCTTATAGGGGCCTGGAACCAGGATTCTAGAGGTGTCCAGAGAATTCGAAAGGGGGTGTCAGCTGGTAGCATCAGAGCCAGAGTGATCCAACCATTGAGGTGAAAGTAAATAATTGACCATTAAAGATGATGGCAGATGGCGGAGCAGCTTTCACATGTAGCCAGCCTGAAGATGCTACACATCTCCCCATGTCTGGTCAGTGGATTCGGACAATCGGGTTTCAGGGAGTGAAACAGCTGATTCCTCTCACAGAACCAATAGAGCTCTGCTATAAAGATATGAAGATTACAATACCCATTCTGGTATCAGAACACACACCAATAGCATTGTTGGGAAGAGATGCTTTGTGCAAATTGAACTGCACAATAAAATGTACACCAGACGGATGCCTGGTGGAAGTGCCAAGTGACATTGTCCACCAACTACTGATGACGACAGAAGCCGAAGCTTCATCAGTGTTCTGGATTGGAAATCTTACTGCAGCCTTCTTGGAGCCGGCCAAGTTGTGGGAGATGTTTATTGCGGCAAACCTGCCTGATGCAGTACTGTTAAACAGTACTGTTATTCAGTATGTAGATGATCATAATTGCTGCAGATGTTGGCTGAGAAGGGGCATAAGGTCTCTCAGAAAAAGGTGCAGTACTGTCAGAAGAAGGTAGTTTATTTGGGTCAGACAATAACGCAGGGGCACAGAAGTATTTCTGACAAACAGTTGAAGCTATTCGTTATGCTCCCAAGCCCAGAACAGTCAGGGAACTGATGACATTTTTAGGTTTTGCAAGTTACTCTATAGAGGACTATGCCAGTTTAATAGGGCCTTTGAGGGCTATGCTTAAAGATATTGGGAATGCTAAACTCCACTGTAACTTATCCGGGACACGAGATGGCCTTTTAGCATTTGAGACGATTAAACAGAGGTTACAAGAGGCTCCAGCATTGGCGCTTCCAGATTACTCTAAGAATTCCTTATTGTATGGGTCTTGTACTTCTACTGGAGGTAAATATGCATGTGCAGTCCTCTGTCAAGCGACAGGTACAGTAACAGGTCCACAGCCTATTTCTTATTATTCTACAGCATTTTCAGGAGTTGAATTAGGGTTGCCATTATGTTATAGAGCTATGGTAGGAGTCCATTTAATGTATGAGAAAGTGTCATCCAGTAACAATTATTACCCATCATAGCCTTAGAAATCTACTGAACCATGGCAAATACACATTGACTATGTCAAGGCTGAGTTATTATTATAAGCTTCTAGAACAGGAAGATGTCACCCTAATGAGGTGTGTCACAGTGAATCCAGCTGACACCTTGCCAACTTCAGAAGATGGTGAACCCCATGATTGTGTTCAAGACGCTGAGAAATACTCAAGGCTTAGGTCAGATTTGCAAGCCCTCCCACTGCATAATGCAGACTTGGAATATTGGACTGATGGGTCTTATTATAGGAGAGGCAATACATTGTGTGCAGGTTATGCAGTAGTAAAAGCCCAAGGAGCAAACTTTGTGGTTGAGAAAGCTGCAGTAATACCACAGCCTGCTTCAGCACAACTTGATAAACTTATAGGGTTAACAGAAGCATGTTTATTGGCAGAAGGTAAGCAAGTGACTATCTATACTGATTCTGCCTATGCACATAGCGTGTGTCACCTGTTTGGTGCAATATGGAATAGGGGGTTTAAGAAAACAGATGGTTCTCCTATACAGCATCATGAGCAAATAATGAAATTGTTACATGCCATGATGAAGCCCAAAGAAAGTGCTATAGCTAAATGTGTAACACATAAAAGAGACATGTCAAAAGTCATTCAGGGGAATAAAGCGGCTGATGACGCTGCACAGGTAGCAGCTGATGACGCTGCACAAGGAGCAGACAAATGGGGTGAAGTCTTTTTGGTTACGCATGAGGTAGACATGGAAGACAAAATAACAATCAAGGATGTGACCTTAATGCAGGAAGCAGTTCCTGATAAAGATAAACAGTTGTGGCGAGATCGAGGGGCCACTCCAGATTCTACTGGCCTTTAGAGTAATCATGAGGGGCTGATAGTCGCATAGTCCTATGCGTGATTTAGTAGTGGACTTTGTTGACATGATTAAACCAATAGGAGGTAAGAGATTTGTTAGTCGTGGAAGACTGATTTTCGAGATGGCCAGAGGCCTGTCCAACTAAATGGAAAGATGCACATTTAGTTGCCAAGTTTCTGTGCAGAGAAGTCATAAGCAAGTGGGGACTTCCACATCGAATATCCTCAGATAATGGGAAGGAGTTTGTAGAAGTGAAATTCATTAGATTAAATAGCGTCTTAGGGCAGTGTATCATCCACAAAGTCAGGAAATTTGTGTAAAAAATTTAATGGTAAGAACCGCATTGTGAAAATCTGTCAGCACAGGTCTGAATTGGGTTGCTGCTCTTCCATTGGCGTTAATGGTGTGTCGATCACGTGAGCTGTGTGATTTGCACATGACACCGCATGAGTTGGCAACAGGCAGACGAATGCCAATGCCTTGCTTGCATACAAGTGTAAAGGGTTCAAGTCTTGGCCTTTTAGAAGATGAAATGAGAGCGTATGTAACATACATGGCTAATCCACATAAGAGAATATCCATGTATGTTTCTGACAGGCAAAAGAAAGAAGAGGTGCAGGAGAGGCTGGATGAGCAAAAGAGGAGTGTGGTGCAACCTGGGGACAAGTTGTTTGTGAAGGTGTTTAAAAGAAAATGATATAACGAACGCCGTGAAGGTCCTTTTGAGGTTGTGCGCAGTCCAAGTTAAAGGGTCTCCAACGTGGTATAATTTGTCACATTGTGGTAAAGCACCAAGGGAAGAAACACCTCATGTGCATGAAAGAGATGTGGAAGGCTCAAGAGAACCAGGACGTACAGAAGGAGAGAGGCAGGAAGATCTACAGGGTCAAACTCCAAAAGAGGAGATTGTCCATGATGTGGACAATGGTGATGACTCTGTGGGCATTTCTGATGATGCCGGAAATGACTCTGCAATTAACCAATAGGAAAGAAGATTTGGGGACATTGAGTTTAGGGATGTCCCAGAAACAGCAGGAACTAGTTCAGGGGAGTGTAAAGCACTAAAAGGGTACTGAGGACACTGATTCCTCAACAGGGGGAGTCAGAGAGTCAAATAGACGTACAAGTCCAAAACCAGTACAAAAAAGGGTCAGACCTAAACGTTACGAAGACTGAGGTAGATGTGTCATTGGAGAAGATGACTTTATTAGCATCAAATGTTACTGAAGATATAAATAAAGAAGTAACTTTCTTTCGTATTACAAAGAAGAAAGTCAATACATGATAAGAAACTGAATGTATACTTACCTGTTACACAGTTGCAGATGAATACACAGCCAGTAAGCCAGAGTTCCAGATTCAGACAACCATATACAGTTGATAAATAATCTCTTGGGATCATGTCCTGTGAACAAGTAAAACAAAGAAAAAAGTCAATACATAAAAAGAAACTGAATGCTTACTTACCGATTACACAGTTGCAGATGAATACACAGCCAGTAAGCTAGAGTTCCAGATTCAGAAAACCATATACAGTTGATGTATAGTCTCTTGAGATCATGAGGTCCTGTGAACAAGTAAGACAAAGAAGAAAGTCAATACATTAAAATAAACGGAATGTATAGTTACCTGTTACACATTTGCAGATGAATACACCGTCAGTAATCCAAAATTCCAGATGCAGACGATGGCAAAAAGTTGGAGATGGATACACTCTTAGGATCAAGAGGTCATATAAACAAGTAAGACAAATAAGAAAGTCAATACATGAAAAGAAACTGAATGTATACTTACCTGTTACAGAGTTGCAGATTAATACACAGCCAGTAAGAAAGAATTCCAGATGCAGACAACCACATACAGCTGGACATGGATAGCCTCTTGGGATCATGAAATCCTGTCAACAAGTAAGACAAAGAAGAAAGTCAATACATGAAAAGAAACTGAATGTATACTCACCTGTTACACAGTTGAAGATAAATAAACAGCCAATAAGAAGAAAAACCCAGATACAGACAACGGCAAACAGCTGGAGATGAACAGTCTCTTGGCATCATGAGGTCCTGTGAACAAGAAAGTCAATACATGAAAAGAAACTGAATGTTTACTTACCTGTTACACAGTTGCAGATGAATACACAGCCAGTACGACAGAGTTCCAGATGCAGACTACGGCAAAAAGTTGGAAATAGATAGTCTCTTGGTATCATGAGGGCCTGTCAACAAGTAAGACAAAGAAGAAAGTCAAAACATGAAAAGAAACTGAATGTATACTTACCTGTTACACAGTTGCAGATGAAAAAAAGCCAGTAAGCCAGAGTTCTAGATTCAGACAACCATATACAGTTGATGTATCGTCTCTTGAGATCACGAGGTCCTGTCAACAAGTAAGACAAAGAAGAAATTCAAAATATGAAAAGAAACTGAATGTTTACTTACCGATTACACAGTTGCAGATAAATAGAAAGTCAGTCAGATTGAGATCCAGATGCAGACAACGGCAAACACTTGGAGATCGATAGCCTCTTGGGATCATGAAGTCCTGTCAACAAGTAAGACAAAGAAGAAAGTCAATACATGAAAAGAAACTGAATGTTTACTTACCTGTTACACAGTTGCAGATGAATACACAGCCAGTAAGAAAGACTTCCAGATGCAGACAACCACATACAGATGGACATGGATAGTGTCTTGCGATCATGAAGTCCTGTGAACAAGTAAAACAAAGAAAAAAAGTCAAATCATGAAAAGAAACTGAATGCTTACTTACCGATTACACAGTTGCAGATGAAAAAAAGCCAGTAAGCTAGAGTTCCAGATTCAGACAACCACATACAGTTGATGTATAGTCTCTTGAGATCATGAGGTCCTGTGAAAGGGACAAAATGAAAGTCAATACATGAAAAGAAGCGGAATGTATACTTACTTGTTACACAGTTGCAGACTAATACACAGCCAGTACGAAAGACTTCCAGATGCAGACAACCACATACAGCTGGACATGGACAGTCTCTTGGGATCATGAAGGCCTGTGAACAAGTAAGACAAAGAAGAAAGTCAATACATGAAAATAAACTGAATGCTTACTTACCTGTTACACAGTTGCAGGTGAATAGAAAGTCAGTCAGATTGAGATCCAGATGCACACAACGGCAAACACTTGGAGATCGATAGCCTCTTGGGATCATGAAGTCCTGTGAACAAGTAAGAAAAAGAAGAAAATCAAAATATGAAAAGAAACTGAATGTTTACTTACCTGTAACACAGTTGCAGATGGTTACACAGCCAATAAGACGAAAAATCCAGATGCAGACAACGGCAAACAGCTGGAGATGAATAGTCTTTTGGGATCATGAGGTCCTGTAAACAAAAGAAACTGAATGCTTTTCTACCGATTACACAGTTGCAGATGAATACACAGTCAGTAAGAAAGAATTCCACATGCAGACAACGGCAAACAGCTGGAGATGAATAGTCTCTTGGGATCATGAGGTCCTGTAAACAAGACAAAGAAGAAAGTCAATACATGAAAAGAAACTGAATGCTTAATTACCCGTCACACAGTTGCAGATGAATACACAGCCAATAAGACGTAAAATACAGATGCAGACAACGGCAAACAGCTGGAGATAAATAGTCTCTTGGGATCATGAGGTCCTGTAAACAAAACAAAAAAAAGTCAATACATGAAAAGAAGCGGAATGTATACTTACTTGTTACACAGTTGCAGACTAATACACAGCCAGTAAGAAAGACTTCCAGATGCAGACAACCACATACAGCTGTACTTGAATATCTCTTGGGATCATGAAGTCCTGACAAAGAGTAAGACAAAGATGAAAATCAATATATGAAAAGAAACTGAATGTATACTTACCTGTTACACAGTTGCGGATGAAAAAAAGGCCAGTAAGCCAGAGTTCCAGATGCAGACAACCATATACAGTTGATGTAAAGTCTCTTGGGATCACGAGGTCCTGTGAACAAGTAAAACAATGAAGAAAGTTAATACATGAAAAGAAACGGAATGTTTACTTACCTGTTACACAGTTGCAGATGAATACACAGCAAGAAAGAAAGAATTCCAGATGCAGACAACATACAGCTGGACATGGACAGTCTCTTGGGATCATGAAGGCCTGTGAACAAGTAAGACAAAGAAGAAAGTCAATACATGAAAATAAACTGAATGCTTACTTACCGATTACACAGTTGCAGATGAATAGAAAATCAGTCAGATTGAGATCCAGATGCAGACAACGGCAAACACTTGGAGATCGACAGACTCTTGGGATCATGAGGTCCTGTAAACAAGACAAAAAGAAAGTCAATACATGAAAAGAAACTGAATGTATACTTACCTGTTACACAGTTGCAGGTGAATAGAAAGTCAGTCAGATTGAGATCCAGATGCACACAACGGCAAACACTGGGAGATCGATAGCCTCTTGGGATCATGAAGTCCTGTGAACAAGTAAGAAAAAGAAGAAAATCAAAATATGAAAAGAAACTGAATGTTTACTTACCTGTAACACAGTTGCAGATGATTACACAGCCAATAAGAAGAAAAATCCAGATGCAGACAATGGCAAACAGCTGGAGATGAATAGTCTTTTGGGATCATGAGGTCCTGTAAACAAAAGAAACTGAATGCTTTTCTACCGATTACACAGTTGCAGATGAATACACAGTCAGTAAGAAAGAATTCCACATGCAGACAACGGAAAACAGCTGGAGATGAATAGTCTCTTTGGATCATGAGGTCCTGTAAACAAGACAAAAAGAAAGTCAATACATGAAAAGGAACTGAATGTATACTTACCTGTTTCAAAGTTGCAGGTGAATACAAAGCCAGTAAGAAAGAATTCCTGATGCAGACAACCACATCCAGCTGGACATGGAAAGTCTCTTGGGATCATGAGGTCCTGTAAACAAGACAAAGAAGAAAGTCAATACATGAAAAGAAACTGAATGTATACTTACCTGTTACACAGTTGCAGATGAATACACAGTCAGTAAGAAAGAATTCCAGATGCAGAAAACCACATACAGCTGGACATCGATAGCCTCTTGGGATCATGAAATCCTATAAACAAGACAAAAAGAAGTCAATACATGAAAAGAAACTAAATGTATACTTACCTGTTACACAGTTGCAGATGAAAAAAAAGCTAGTAAGCCAGAGTTCCAGATGCAGATAACCATATACAGTTGATGTATCGTCTCTTGGGATCACGAGGTTCTGTGAACAAGTAAGATAAAGAAGAAAGTCAATACATGAAAAGAAACTGAATGCTTACTTACCGATTACACAGTTGCAGATGAATAGAAAGTCAGTCAGATTGAGATCCAGATGCAGACAACGGCAAACACTTGGAGATCGATAGCCTCTTGGGATCATGAAGTCCTGTCAACAAGTAAGACAAAGAAGAAAATCCAAATATGAAAAGAAACTGAATGTATACTTACCTGTAACACAGTTGCAGATTAATACACAGCCAATAAGATGAAAAATCAAGATGCAGACAATGGCAAACAGCTGGAGATGAATAGTCTCTTGGGATCATGAGGTCCTGTAAACAAGTAAGACAAAGAAGAAAGTCAATACATGAAAAGAAACTGAATGCTTACTTACCGATTACACAGTTGCAGATGAAAAAAATAAAGCCAGTAAACCAGAGTTCCAGATTCAGACAACCATATACAGTTGATTTATAGTCTCTTGGGATCATGAGGTACTGTGAACAAGTAAGACAAAGAAGAAAGTCAATACATGAAAAGAAACTGAATGTATACTTACCTGTTACACAGTTGCAGATGAATACACAGTCAGTAAGAAAGAATTCCAGATGCAGACAACCACAAATAGCTGGACATGGACAGTCTCTTGGGATCATGAAGTCCTGTGAACAAGTGAGACAACGAAGAAAGTCAATACATGAAAAGAAACTGAATGTATACTTACCTGTTACAAAGTTGCAGATGAAAACAAAGCCAGTAAGAAAGAATTCCAGATCCAGACAACCACATCCAGCTGGACACGGATAGTCTCTAGGGATCATGAGGTCCTGTAAACAAGACAAAGAAGAAAGTCAATACATGAAAAGAAACTGAATGTATACTTACCTGTTACACAGTTGCAGATGAATAGGAAGCAAGTTAGATTGAGTTCCAGATGCAGACAACGGCAAGCACTTGGAGATCGATAGCCTCTTGGGATCATGAAGTCCTGTCAAGAAGTAAGACAAAGAAGAAAATCAAAACATGAAAAGAAACTGAATGTATACTTACCTGTTACACAGTTGCAGATGAATACACAGTCAGTAAGAAAGAATTCCAGATGCAGACAATCACATACAGCTGGACATCGATAGCCTCTTGGGATCATGAGGTCCTGTAAACAAGACAAAAAGAAAGTCAATACATGGAAAGTAACTGAATTTATACTTACCTGTTACACTGTTGCAGATGAATACAGTCAGTAAGAAAGAATTCCAGATGCAGACAACGGCAAACACTTGGAGATCGATAGCCTCTTGGGATCATAAAGTCCTGTCAACAAGTAAGACAAAGAAGAAAGTCAATACATGAAAAGAAACTGAATGTTTACTTACCTGTTACACAGTTGCAGATGAATACACAGCCAGTAAGAAAGAACTCCAGATACAGACAACTACATACAGATGGACATGGATAGTGTCTTGCGATCATGAAGTCCTGTGAACAAGTAAAACAAAAAAAAAAGTCAAATCATGAAAAGAAACTGAATGCTTACTTACCGATTACATAGTTGCAGATGAAAAAAAGCCAGTAAGCTAGAGTTCCAGATTCAGACAACCATATACAGTTGAAGTATAGTCTCTTGAGATCATGAGGTCCTCTGAAAGGGACAAAATGAAAGTCAATACATGAAAAGAAATGGAATGTATACTTACCTTTTACACAGTTGCAGACTAATACACAGCCAGTAAGAAAGACTTCCAGATGCAGACAACCACATACAGCTGGACTTGAATATCTCTTGGGATCATGAAGTCCTGACAAAGAGTAAGACAAAGATGAAAATCAAAATATGAAAAGAAACTGAATGTATACTTACCTGTTACACAGTTGCAGATGAAAAAAAGGCCAGTAAGCCGGAGTTCCAGATGCAGACAACCATATACAGTTGATGTAAAGTCTCTTGGGATGACGAGGTCCTGTGAACAAGTAAAACAATGAAGAAAGTCAATACATGAAAAGAAACTGAATGTATACTTACTTGTTACACAGTTGCAGATGAAAAAAAAAAAAAAAAACGTAAGCCAGAGTTCCAGATTCAGACAACCATATACAGTTGATGTATAGCCTCTTGGGATCACAAAATCCTGTGAACAAGTAAGACAAAGAAGGAAGTCAATAAATGAAAATAAACTGAATGCTTACTTACCGATTACACAGATGCAGATGAATAGAAAATCAGTCAGATTGAGATCCAGATGCAGACAACGGCAAACACTTGGAGATCGACAGACTCTTGGGATCATGAGGTCCTGTAAACAAGACAAAAAGAAATTCAATACATGAAAAGAAACTGAATGTATACTTACCTGTTACACAGTTGCAGATGAATACACAGCCAATAAGACGAAAAATCCAGATGCAGACAACCACATACAGCTGGACATGGACAGTCTCTTGGGATCATGAAGTCCTGTGAACAAGTAAGACAGAAGAAAATCAAAATATGAAAAGAAACTGAACGTATACTTACCTGTTACACAGTTGCAGATGAATAGAAAGACAGTCAGATTGAGTTCCAGATGCAGACAACGGCAAACAGCTGGAGATGAATAGTCTTTTGGGATCATGAGGTCCTGTAAACAAGACAAAAAGAAAGTCAATACATGAAAAGAAACCGAATGTATACTTACCTGTTAAACAGTTGCAGATGAATACACAGCCAATAAGACGTAAAATCCAGATGCAGATGAATAGTCTCTTGGGCTCATGAGGTCCTGTAAACAAGACAAAGAAGAAAGTCAATGCAGGAAAAGAAACGGAATGTATACTGACCTGTTACACAGTTGCAGATGAATATACAGCCAGTAAGAAAGAAATCCAGATGCAGACAACCACATACAGCTGGACATTGACAGTCTCTTGAGATCATGAAGTCCTGTGAATAAGTAAGACAAAGAAGAAAGTCAATACTTGAAAAGAAACTGAATGCTTACTTAGCAATTACACAGTTGCAGATGAATAGAAAGTCAGTCAGATTGAGATCCAGATGCAGACGACGGCAAACACTTGGAGATCGATAGCCTCTTGGGATCACGAAGTCCTGTCAACACGACAAAGAAGAAAATCAAAATATGAAAAGAAACTGAATGCTTACTTACCGTTTACACAGTTGCAGGTGAATAGAAAGTCAGTCAGATTGAGATCCAGATGCACACAACGGCAAACACTTGGAGATCGATAGCCTCTTGGGATCATGAAGTCCTGTGAACAAGTAAGACAAAGAAGAAAATCAAAATATGAAAAGAAACTGAATGTTTACTTACCTGTAACACAGTTGCAGATGATTACACAGCCAATAACACGAAAAATCCAGATGCAGACAACGGCAAACAGCTGGAGATGAATAGTCTCTTGGGATCATGAGGTCCTGTAAACAAAAGAAACTGAATGCTTTTCTACCGATTACACAGTTGCAGATGAATACACAGTCAGTAAGAAAAAATTCCAGATGCAGAAAACCACATACAGCTGGACATCGATAGGCTCTTGGGATCATGAAATCCTATAAACAAGACAAAAAGAAGTCAATACATGAAAAGAAACTGAATGTATACTTACCTGTTGCAAAGTTGCAGATAAATACAAAGCCAGTAAGAAAGAGTTCCAGATGCAGACAACCACATACAGCTGGACAAGGACAGTCTCTTGGGATCATGAAGTCCTGTGAACAAGTAAGACAAAGAAGAAAGTCAATACATGGAAAGAAACTGAATGTATACTTACCTGTTACAAAGTTGCAGATGAATACAAATCCAGTAAGAAAGAATTCCAGATGCAGACAACCACATCCAGCTGGACATGGATAGTCTCTTGGGATCATGAGGTCCTGTAAACAATACAAAGAAGAAAGTCAATATATGAAAAGAAACTGAATATATACTTACCTGTTACACAGTTGCAGATGATAGAAAGTCAGTCAGATTGAGTTCCAGATGCAGACAATGGCAAATACTTGGAGATCGATAGCCTCTTGGGATCATGAAGTCCTGTGAACAAGTAAGACAAAGAAGAAAATCAAAATATGAAAAGAAACGGAATGCTTACTTACCGATTACACAGTTGCAGATGAAAACATAGCCATTAAGAAAGAATTTCAGATGCAGACAACCTCGTACAGCTGGACATGGATAGCCTCTTGGGATCATAAAGTCCTGTGAACAAGTAAGCCAAAGAAGAAAATCAAAATATGAAAAGAAATTGTATGTATACTTACCTGTAACACAGTTGCAGATGAATACACAGCCAATAAGACGTAAAATCCAGATGCAGACAACGGCAAACAGCTGGAGATGAATAGTCTCTTGGGATCATGAGGTCCTGTGAATAAGACAAAAAAAAGTCAATACATGAAAACAAACTGAATGTATACTTACCTGTTACACAGTTGCAGATGAAAAGAAACGGAATATATACTTATCTGTTGCACAGTTGCAGATGAATAGAAAGTCAGTCAGATTGAGTTCCAGATGCAGACAACGGCAAACACTTGGAGATCTATAGCCTCTTGGGATCATGAAGTCCTGTCAAGAAGTAAGACAAAGAAGAAAATCAAAACATGAAAACAAACTGAATGTATACTTACCTTTTACACAGTTGCAGATGAATACACAAGTCAAGTCAAGTCAAGTCAAGTGGGTTTATTGTCATTTCAACTACATACAGAGTACACAGTGAAACGAAACAACGTTCCTCCCGGACCATGGTGCAACATAGACAGTGCATACAAGACACAAGTGCAACACAAACAAACAAGTGCGGACAGACAACACAGTACAGACAGAGGATAATAAATAATGACTGTAGTGTGCAAGTTGTGCAATGTGCGATAAATAGAGTCCAGTGAGGTAGTAAAGTCAGTCAGTAAGAAAGAATTCCAGTTGCAGACAACCACATACAGCTGGACATAGACAGTCTCTTGGGATAATGAAGTCCTGTGAATAAATAAGACAAATAAGAAAGTCAATACATGAAAAGAAACTGAATGTATACTTACCAGTTGCACAGTTGCAGATGAATAGAAAATCAGTCAGATTGAGTTCCAGATGCAGACAACCACATCCAACTGGACATGGATAGTCTCTTAGGTTCATGAGGTCCTGTAAACAAGACAAAGAAGAAAGTAAATACATGAAAAGAAACTGAATGTATACTTACCTGTTACAAAGTTGCAGATGAATACAAATCTAGTAAGAAAGAATTCCAGATGCAGACAACCACATCCAACTGGACATGGATAGTCTCTTAGAATCATGAGGTCCTGTAAACAAGACAAAGAAGAAAGTAAATACATGAAAAGAAACTGAAAGCTTACTTACCGATTACACAGTTGCAGATAAATTGAAAGTCAGTCAGATTGAGATCCAGATGCAGACAACGGCAAACACTTGGAGATCGATAGCCTCTTGGGATCATGAAGTCCTGTCAACAAGTAAGACAAAGAAGAAAGTCAATACATGAAAAGAAACTGAATGTTTACTTACCTGTAACACAGTTGCAGATGAATACACAGCCAGTAAGAAAGAACTCCAGATACAGACAACTACATACAGATGGACATGGATAGTGTCTTGCGATCATGAAGTCCTGTGAACAAGTAAAACAAAAAAAAAAGTCAAATCATGAAAAGAAACTGAATGCTTACTTACCGATTACATAGTTGCAGATGAAAAAAAGCCAGTAAGCTAGAGTTCCAGATTCAGACAACCATATACAGTTGATGTATAGTCTCTTGAGATCATGAGGTCCTCTGAAAGGGACAAAATGAAAGTCAATACATGAAAAGAAATGGAATGTATACTTACCTTTTAAACAGTTGCAGACTAATACACAGCCAGTAAGAAAGACTTCCAGATGCAGACAACCACATACAGCTGGACTTGAATATCTCTTGGGATCATGAAGTCCTGACAAAGAGTAAGACAAAGATGAAAATCAAAATATGAAAAGAAACTGAATGTATACTTACCTGTTACACAGTTGCAGATGAAAAAAAGGCCAGTAAGCCGGAGTTCCAGATGCAGACAACCATATACAGTTGATGTAAAGTCTCTTGGGATGACGAGGTCCTGTGAACAAGTAAAACAATGAAGAAAGTTAATACATGAAAAGAAACTGAATGTTTACTTACCTGTTACACAATTGCAGATGAATACACAGCAAGAAAAAAAGAATTCCAGATGCAGACAACATACAGCTGGACATGGACAGTCTCTTGGGAACATGAAGGCCTGTGAACAAGTAAGACAAAGAAGAAAGTCAATACATGAAAAGAAACTGAATGTATACTTACTTGTTACACAGTTGCAGATGAAAAAAAAAAAAAAAAAACGTAAGCCAGAGTTCCAGATTCAGACAACCATATACAGTTGATGTATAGCCTCTTGGGATCACAAAATCCTGTGAACAAGTAAGACAAAGAAGGAAGTCAATAAATGAAAATAAACTGAATGCTTACTTACCGATTACACAGATGCAGATGAATAGAAAATCAGTCAGATTGAGATCCAGATGCAGACAACGGCAAACACTTGGAGATCGACAGACTCTTGGGATCATGAGGTCCTGTAAACAAGACAAAAAGAAATTCAATACATGAAAAGAAACTGAATGTATACTTACCTGTTACACAGTTGCAGATGAATACACAGCCAATAAGACGAAAAATCCAGATGCAGACAACCACATACAGCTGGACATGGACAGTCTCTTGGGATCATGAAGTCCTGTGAACAAGTAAGACAGAAGAAAATCAAAATATGAAAAGAAACTGAACGTATACTTACCTGTTACACAGTTGCAGATGAATAGAAAGACAGTCAGATTGAGTTCCAGATGCAGACAACGGCAAACAGCTGGAGATGAATAGTCTTTTGGGATCATGAGGTCCTGTAAACAAGACAAAAAGAAAGTCAATACATGAAAAGAAACCGAATGTATACTTACCTGTTAAACAGTTGCAGATGAATACACAGCCAATAAGACGTAAAATCCAGATGCAGATGAATAGTCTCTTGGGCTCATGAGGTCCTGTAAACAAGACAAAGAAGAAAGTCAATGCAGGAAAAGAAACGGAATGTATACTGACCTGTTACACAGTTGCAGATGAATATACAGCCAGTAAGAAAGAAATCCAGATGCAGACAACCACATACAGCTGGACATCGACAGTCTCTTGAGATCATGAAGTCCTGTGAATAAGTAAGACAAAGAAGAAAGTCAATACTTGAAAAGAAACTGAATGCTTACTTAGCAATTACACAGTTGCAGATGAATAGAAAGTCAGTCAGATTGAGATCCAGATGCAGACGACGGCAAACACTTGGAGATCGATAGCCTCTTGGGATCATGAGGTCCTGTAAACAAGACAAAGAAGAAAGTCAATACATGAAAAGAAACTGAATGTATACTTACCTGTTACAAAGTTGCAGATGAATACAAAGCCAGTAAGAAAGAATTCCAGATGCAGACAACTACATACAGCTGGAGATCGATAGCCTCTTGGGATCATGAGGTCCTGTAAACAAGACAAAGAAGAAAGTCAATACATGAAAAGAAACTGAATGTATACTTACCTGTTACACAGTTGCAGATGAAAAAAAAAGCTAGTAAGCCAGAGTTCCAGATGCAGATAACCATATACAGTTCATGTATAGTCTCTTGGGATCACGAGGTTCTGTGAACAAGTAAGACAAAGAAGAAAGTCAATACATGAAAAGAAACTGAATGCTAACTTACCGATTACACAGTTGCAGATGAAAAAAAGCCAGTAAGCTAGAGTTCCAGATTCAGAAAACCATATACAGTTGATGTATAGTCTCTTGAGATCATGAGGTCCTGTGAACAAGTAAGACAAAGAAGAAAGTCAATACATTAAAATAAACGGAATGTATAGTTACCTGTTACACATTTGCAGATGAATACACCGTCAGTAATCCAAAATACCAGATGCAGACAATGGCAAAAAGTTGGAGATGGATACACTCTTAGGATCAAGAGGTCATATGAACAACTAAGACAAATAAGAAAATCAATACATGAAAAGAAACTGAATGTATACTTACCTGTTACAGAGTTGCAGATTAATACACAGCCAGTAAGAAAGAATTCCAGATGCAGACAACCACATATAGCTGGACATGGATAGCCTCTTGGGATCATGAAATCCTGTCAACAAGTAAGACAAAGAACAAAATCAAAATATGAAAAGAAACTGAATGTATACTCACCTGTTACACAGTTGAAGATAAATAAACAGCCAATAAGAAGAAAAATCCAGATACAGACAACGGCAAACAGCTGGAGATGAACAGTCTCTTGGCATCATGAGGTCCTGTGAACAAGAAAGTCAATACATGAAAAGAAACTGAATGTTTACTTACCTGTTACACAGTTGCAGATGAATACACAGCCAGTACGACAGAGTTCCAGATGCAGACTACGGCAAAAAGTTGGAAATAGATAGTCTCTTGGTATCATGAGGGCCTGTCAACAAGTAAGACAAAGAAGAAAGTCAAAACATGAAAAGAAACTGAATGTATACTTACCTGTTACACAGTTGCAGATGAAAAAAAAGCCAGTAAGCCAGAGTTCCAGATTCAGACAACCATATACAGTTGATGTATCGTCTCTTGAGATCACGAGGTCCTGTCAAGAAGTAAGACAAAGAAGAAAATCAAAATATAAAAAGAAACTGAAAGCTTACTTACCGATTACACAGTTGCAGATAAATTGAAAGTCAGTCAGATTGAGATCCAGATGCAGACAACGGCAAACACTTGGAGATCGATAGTCTCTTGGGATCATGAGGTACTGTGAACAAGTAAGACAAAGAAGAAAGTCAATACATGAAAAGAAACTGAATGTATACTTACCTGTTAAACAGTTGCAGATGAATACACAGTCAGTAAGAAAGAATTCCAGATGCAGACAACCACAAATAGCTGGACATGGACAGTCTCTTGGGATCATGAAGTCCTGTGAACAAGTGAGACAACGAAGAAAGTCAATACATGAAAAGAAACTGAATGTATACTTACCTGTTACAAAGTTGCAGATGAAAACAAAGCCAGTAAGAAAGAATTCCAGATCCAGACAACCACATCCAGCTGGACACGGATAGTCTCTAGGGATCATGAGGTCCTGTAAACAAGACAAAGAAGAAAGTCAATACATGAAAAGAAACTGAATGTATACTTACCTGTTACACAGTTGCAGATGAATAGGAAGCAAGTTAGATTGAGTTCCAGATGCAGACAACGGCAAGCACTTGGAGATCGATAGCCTCTTGGGATCATGAAGTCCTGTCAAGAAGTAAGACAAAGAAGAAAATCAAAACATGAAAAGAAACTGAATGTATACTTACCTGTTACACAGTTGCAGATGAATACACAGTCAGTAAGAAAGAATTCCAGATGCAGACAATCACATACAGCTGGACATCGATAGCCTCTTGGGATCATGAGGTCCTGTAAACAAGACAAAAAGAAAGTCAATACATGGAAAGTAACTGAATTTATACTTACCTGTTACACTGTTGCAGATGAATACAGTCAGTAAGAAAGAATTCCAGATGCAGACAACCACATACAGCTGGACATCGATAGCCTCTTGGGATCATGAGGTCCTGTAAACAAGACAAAAAGAAAGTCAATACATGAAAAGAAACTGAATGTATACTTACCTTTTACACAGTTGCAGTTGAAAAAAAGCCAGTAAGCCAGAGTTCCAGATTCAGACAACCATATACAGTTGATGTATAGTCTCCTGGGATCACGAGGTTCTGTGAACAAGTAAGACAAAGAAGAAAGTCAATACATGAAAAGAAACTGAATGCTTAGTTACAGATTAATAGAATTATTTGCAGATGAATAGAAAGTCAGTCAGATTGAGTTCCAGATGCAGACAACGGCAAACACTTGGAGATCGATAGCCTCTTGGGATCATGAAGTCCTGTCAACAAGTAAGACAAAGAAGAAAATCAAAACATGAAAAGAAACTGAATGTATACTTACCTGTTACACAGTTGCAGATGAATACACAGTCAATAAGAAAGAATTCCAGATGCAGACAACCACATACAGCTGGACATCGATAGCCTCTTGGGATCATGAAGTCCTGTAAACAAGACAAAAAGAAAGTCAATACATGAAAAGAAACTGAATGTATACTTACCTATTACACAGTTGCAGATGAATAGAAAGTCAGTCAGATTGAGTTCCAAATGCAGACAACGGAGGACACCTTTCGCTGTACAATGTGCACTGTACAGTGAAAAATACGTGCACCTTACCTTACCTTGGGATCATGAGGTCCTGTAAACAAGAAAAAAAGAAAGTCAATACGTGAAAAAATGAATGCTTACTTACCGATTACACAGTTGGAGATGAATACACAGCCATTATGAAAGAATTCCAGATGCAGACAACCACATACAGCTGGACATGGACAGACTCTTGGGATCATGAAGTCCTGTGAACAAGTAAGACAAAATAGAAAGTCAATACATGAAAAGAAGCTGAATGTATACTTACCTGTTACACAGTTGCAGATGAAAAAAAGCCAGTAAGCCAGAGTTCCAGATTCAGTCAACCATATACAGTTGATGTATAGTCTCCTGGGATCATGAAGTCCTGTGAACAAGTAAGACAAAGAAAAAAGTAAATACATGAAAAGAAACTGAATGTATACTTATCTGTTACACAGTTACAGATGAATACACAGTCAGTAAGAAAGAATTCCAGATGCAGACAACCACATACAGCTGGACATGGACAGTCTCTTGGGATCATGAAGTCCTGTAAATAAGTAAGACAAATAAGAAAGTCAATACATGAAAAGAAACTGAATGTATACTTACCTGTTACACAGTTGCAGATGAATACACAGTCAGTAAGAAAGAATTCCAGATGCAGACAACCACATACAGCTAGACATCGTTAGCCTCTTGGGATCATGAAGTCCTGTAAACAAGACAAAAAGAAAGTCAATGCATGAAGAGAAACTGAATGTATACTTACCTGTTACAAAGTTGCAGATGAATAGAAAGTCAGTCAGATTGAGTTCCAGATGCAGACACCGGCAAACACTTGGAGATCTATAGCCTGTTGGGATCATGAAGTCCTGTCAACAACTAAGACAAAAAAGAAAATCAAAATATGAAAAGAAATTGAATGTATACTTACCTATAACACAGTTGCAGATGAATACACAGCCAATAAAACGTAAAATCCAGATGCAGACAAAGGCAAACAGCTAGCGATGAATAGTCTCTTGGGATCATGAGGTCCTGTAAACAAGACAAAAAAAGTCAATACATGAAGAGAAACGGAATGTATACTTACCTGTTACACAGTTGCAGATGAATACAAAGCCAGTAAGAAAGAATTCCAGATGCAGACAACCACATACAGCTGGACATCGATAGCCTCTTGGGATCATGAGGTCCTGTAAACAAGACAAAGAAGAAAATCAAAACATGAAAAGAAACTGAATGTATACTTACCTGATACACAGTTGCAAATGAATACACAGTCAGTAAGAAAGAATTCCAGATGCAGACAACCACATACAGCTGGACATCGATAGCCTCTTGGGATCATGAAGTCCTGTAAACAAGTAAGACAAAGAAGAAAATCAAAACATGAAAAGAAACTGAATGTTTACTTACCTTTAACACAGTTGCAGATGAATACACAGCCAATAAGACAAAAAATCCAGATGCAGATGAATAGTATCTTGGGATCATGAGGTCCTGTAAACAAGATAAAGAAGAAAGTCAATACATGAAAAGAAACTGAATGTATACTTACCTGTTACACAGTTGCAGATGAGTACACAGTCAGTAAGAAAGAATTCCAGATGCAGACAACATACAGCTGGACATGGACAGACTCTTGGGATCATGAAGTCCTTTGAACAAGTAAGACAAAGAAGAAAGTCAATACATGAAAAGAAACTGAATGTATACTTACCTGTTACAAAGTTGCAGATGAATACAAAGCCAGTAAGAAAGAATTCCAGATGCAGACAACCACATACAGCTGGACATCGATAGCCTCTTGGGATCATGAGGTCCTGTAAACAAGACAAAGAAGAAAGTCAATACATGAAAAGAAACTGAATGTATACTTACCTGTTACACAGTTGCAGATGAAAAAAAAAGCTAGTAAGCCAGAGTTCCAGATGCAGATAACCATATACAGTTCATGTATAGTCTCTTGGGATCACGAGGTTCTGTGAACAAGTAAGACAAAGAAGAAAGTCAATACATGAAAAGAAACTGAATGCTAACTTACCGATTACACAGTTGCAGATGAAAAAAAGCCAGTAAGCTAGAGTTCCAGATTCAGAAAACCATATACAGTTGATGTATAGTCTCTTGAGATCATGAGGTCCTGTGAACAAGTAAGACAAAGAAGAAAGTCAATACATTAAAATAAACGGAATGTATAGTTACCTGTTACACATTTGCAGATGAATACACCGTCAGTAATCCAAAATACCAGATGCAGACAATGGCAAAAAGTTGGAGATTGATACACTCTTAGGATCAAGAGGTCATATGAACAAGTAAGACAAATAAGAAAATCAATACATGAAAAGAAACTGAATGTATACTTACCTGTTACAGAGTTGCAGATTAATACACAGCCAGTAAGAAAGAATTCCAGATGCAGACAACCACATATAGCTGGACATGGATAGCCTCTTGGGATCATGAAATCCTGTCAACAAGTAAGACAAAGAACAAAATCAAAATATGAAAAGAAACTGAATGTATACTCACCTGTTACACAGTTGAAGATAAATAAACAGCCAATAAGAAGAAAAATCCAGATACAGACAACGGCAAACAGCTGGAGATGAACAGTCTCTTGGCATCATGAGGTCCTGTGAACAAGAAAGTCAATACATGAAAAGAAACTGAATGTTTACTTACCTGTTACACAGTTGCAGATGAATACACAGCCAGTACGACAGAGTTCCAGATGCAGACTACGGCAAAAAGTTGGAAATAGATAGTCTCTTGGTATCATGAGGGCCTATCAACAAGTAAGACAAAGAAGAAAGTCAAAACATGAAAAGAAACTGAATGTATACTTACCTGTTACACAGTTGCAGATGAAAAAAAGCCAGTAAGCCAGAGTTCCAGATTCAGACAACCATATACAGTTGATGTATCGTCTCTTGAGATCACGAGGTCCTGTCAAGAAGTAAGACAAAGAAGAAAATCAAAATATAAAAAGAAACTGAATGTTTACTTACCTGTAACACAGTTGCAGATTAATACACAGTCAGTAAGAAAGAATTCAAGATGCAGACAACCACATACAGCTGCATATGGACAGTCTCTTGGGATCATGAAGTCATGTGAACAAGTAAGACTAAGAAGAAAGTCAATACATAAAAAAGAAACTGAAAGCTTACTTACCGATTACACAGTTGCAGATAAATTGAAAGTCAGTCAGATTGAGATCCAGATGCAGACAACGGCAAACACTTGGAGATCGATAGCCTCTTGGGATCATGAAGTCCTGTCAACAAGTAAGACAAAGAAGAAAGTCAATACATGAAAAGAAACTGAATGTTTACTTACCTGTTACACAGTTGCAGATGAATACACAGCCAGTAAGAAAGAACTCCAGATACAGACAACTACATACAGATGGACATGGATAGTGTCTTGCGATCATGAAGTCCTGTGAACAAGTAAAACAAAAAAAAAAGTCAAATCATGAAAAGAAACTGAATGCTTACTTACCGATTACATAGTTGCAGATGAACAAAAGCCAGTAAGCTAGAGTTCCAGATTCAGACAACCATATACAGTTGAAGTATAGTCTCTTGAGATCATGAGGTCCTCTGAAAGGGACAAAATGAAAGTCAATACATGAAAAGAAATGGAATGTATACTTACCTTTTACACAGTTGCAGACTAATACACAGCCAGTAAGAAAGACTTCCAGATGCAGACAACCACATACAGCTGGACTTGAATATCTCTTGGGATCATGAAGTCCTGACAAAGAGTAAGACAAAGATGAAAATCAAAATATGAAAAGAAACTGAATGTATACTTACCTGTTACACAGTTGCAGATGAAAAAAAGGCCAGTAAGCCGGAGTTCCAGATGCAGACAACCATATACAGTTGATGTAAAGTCTCTTGGGATGACGAGGTCCTGTGAACAAGTAAAACAATGAAGAAAGTTAATACATGAAAAGAAACTGAATGTTTACTTACCTGTTACACAATTGCAGATGAATACATAGCAAGAAAGAAAGAATTCCAGATGCAGACAACATACAGCTGGACATGGACAGTCTCTTGGGAACATGAAGGCCTGTGAACAAGTAAGACAAAGAAGAAAGTCAATACATGAAAAGAAACTGAATGTATACTTACTTGTTACACAGTTGCAGATGAAAAAAAAAAAAAAAAAACGTAAGCCAGAGTTCCAGATTCAGACAACCATATACAGTTGATGTATAGCCTCTTGGGATCACAAAATCCTGTGAACAAGTAAGACAAAGAAGGAAGTCAATAAATGAAAATAAACTGAATGCTTACTTACCGATTACACAGATGCAGATGAATAGAAAATCAGTCAGATTGAGATCCAGATGCAGACAACGGCAAACACTTGGAGATCGACAGACTCTTGGGATCATGAGGTCCTGTAAACAAGACAAAAAGAAATTCAATACATGAAAAGAAACTGAATGTATACTTACCTGTTACACAGTTGCAGATGAATACACAGCCAATAAGACGAAAAATCCAGATGCAGACAACCACATACAGCTGGACATGGACAGTCTCTTGGGATCATGAAGTCCTGTGAACAAGTAAGACAGAAGAAAATCAAAATATGAAAAGAAACTGAATGTATACTTACCTGTTACACAGTTGCAGATGAATACACAGCCAATAAGACGTAAAATCCAGATGCAGATGAATAGTCTCTTGGGCTCATGAGGTCCTGTAAACAAGACAAAGAAGAAAGTCAATGCAGGAAAAGAAACGGAATGTATACTGACCTGTTACACAGTTGCAGATGAATATACAGCCAGTAAGAAAGAAATCCAGATGCAGACAACCACATACAGCTGGACATTGACAGTCTCTTGAGATCATGAAGTCCTGTGAATAAGTAAGACAAAGAAGAAAGTCAATACTTGAAAAGAAACTGAATGCTTACTTAGCAATTACACAGTTGCAGATGAATAGAAAGTCAGTCAGATTGAGATCCAGATGCAGACGACGGCAAACACTTGGAGATCGATAGCCTCTTGGGATCACGAAGTCCTGTCAACACGACAAAGAAGAAAATCAAAATATGAAAAGAAACTGAATGCTTACTTACCGTTTACACAGTTGCAGGTGAATAGAAAGTCAGTCAGATTGAGATCCAGATGCACACAACGGCAAACACTTGGAGATCGATAGCCTCTTGGGATCATGAAGTCCTGTGAACAAGTAAGACAAAGAAGAAAATCAAAATATGAAAAGAAACTGAATGTTTACTTACCTGTAACACAGTTGCAGATGATTACACAGCCAATAACACGAAAAATCCAGATGCAGACAACGGCAAACAGCTGGAGATGAATAGTCTCTTGGGATCATGAGGTCCTGTAAACAAAAGAAACTGAATGCTTTTCTACCGATTACACAGTTGCAGATGAATACACAGTCAGTAAGAAAAAATTCCAGATGCAGAAAACCACATACAGCTGGACATCGATAGGCTCTTGGGATCATGAAATCCTATAAACAAGACAAAAAGAAGTCAATACATGAAAAGAAACTGAATGTATACTTACCTGTTGCAAAGTTGCAGATAAATACAAAGCCAGTAAGAAAGAGTTCCAGATGCAGACAACCACATACAGCTGGACAAGGACAGTCTCTTGGGATCATGAAGTCCTGTGAACAAGTAAGACAAAGAAGAAAGTCAATACATGGAAAGAAACTGAATGTATACTTACCTGTTACAAAGTTGCAGATGAATACAAATCCAGTAAGAAAGAATTCCAGATGCAGACAACCACATCCAGCTGGACATGGATAGTCTCTTGGGATCATGAGGTCCTGTAAACAATACAAAGAAGAAAGTCAATATATGAAAAGAAACTGAATATATACTTACCTGTTACACAGTTGCAGATGATAGAAAGTCAGTCAGATTGAGTTCCAGATGCAGACAATGGCAAATACTTGGAGATCGATAGCCTCTTGGGATCATGAAGTCCTGTGAACAAGTAAGACAAAGAAGAAAATCAAAATATGAAAAGAAACGGAATGCTTACTTACCGATTACACAGTTGCAGATGAAAACATAGCCATTAAGAAAGAATTTCAGATGCAGACAACCTCGTACAGCTGGACATGGATAGCCTCTTGGGATCATAAAGTCCTGTGAACAAGTAAGCCAAAGAAGAAAATCAAAATATGAAAAGAAATTGTATGTATACTTACCTGTAACACAGTTGCAGATGAATACACAGCCAATAAGACGTAAAATCCAGATGCAGACAACGGCAAACAGCTGGAGATGAATAGTCTCTTGGGATCATGAGGTCCTGTGAATAAGACAAAAAAAAGTCAATACATGAAAACAAACTGAATGTATACTTACCTGTTACACAGTTGCAGATGAAAAGAAACGGAATGTATACTTATCTGTTGCACAGTTGCAGATGAATAGAAAGTCAGTCAGATTGAGTTCCAGATGCAGACAACGGCAAACACTTGGAGATCTATAGCCTCTTGGGATCATGAAGTCCTGTCAAGAAGTAAGACAAAGAAGAAAATCAAAACATGAAAACAAACTGAATGTATACTTACCTTTTACACAGTTGCAGATGAATACACAAGTCAAGTCAAGTCAAGTCAAGTGGGTTTATTGTCATTTCAACTACATACAGAGTACACAGTGAAACGAAACAACGTTCCTCCCGGACCATGGTGCAACATAGACAGTGCATACAAGACACAAGTGCAACACAAACAAACAAGTGCGGACAGACAACACAGTACAGACAGAGGATAATAAATAATGACTGTAGTGTGCAAGTTGTGCAATGTGCGATAAATAGAGTCCAGTGAGGTAGTAAAGTCAGTCAGTAAGAAAGAATTCCAGTTGCAGACAACCACATACAGCTGGACATAGACAGTCTCTTGGGATAATGAAGTCCTGTGAATAAGTAAGACAAATGAGAAAGTCAATACTTGAAAAGAAACTGAATGCTTACTTAGCAATTACACAGTTGCAGATGAATAGAAAATCAGTCAGATTGAGTTCCAGATGCAGACAACCACATCCAACTGGACATGGATAGTCTCTTAGGTTCATGAGGTCCTGTAAACAAGACAAAGAAGAAAGTAAATACATGAAAAGAAACTGAATGTATACTTACCTGTTACAAAGTTGCAGATGAATACAAATCTAGTAAGAAAGAATTCCAGATGCAGACAACCACATCCAACTGGACATGGATAGTCTCTTAGAATCATGAGGTCCTGTAAACAAGACAAAGAAGAAAGTAAATACATGAAAAGAAACTGAATGTATACTTACGTATTACACAGTTGCAGATGAATAGAAAGTCAGTCAGATTGAGATCCAGATGCAGACAACGGCAAACACTTGGAGACCGATAGCCTCTTGGGATCATGAAGTCATGTGAACAAGTAAGACTAAGAAGAAAGTCAATACATGAAAAGAAACTGAAAGCTTACTTACCGATTACACAGTTGCAGATAAATTGAAAGTCAGTCAGATTGAGATCCAGATGCAGACAACGGCAAACACTTGGAGATCGATAGCCTCTTGGGATCATGAAGTCCTGTCAACAAGTAAGACAAAGAAGAAAGTCAATACATGAAAAGAAACTGAATGTTTACTTACCTGTTACACAGTTGCAGATGAATACACAGCCAGTAAGAAAGAACTCCAGATACAGACAACTACATACAGATGGACATGGATAGTGTCTTGCGATCATGAAGTCCTGTGAACAAGTAAAACAAAAAAAAAAGTCAAATCATGAAAAGAAACTGAATGCTTACTTACCGATTACATAGTTGCAGATGAAAAAAAGCCAGTAAGCTAGAGTTCCAGATTCAGACAACCATATACAGTTGATGTATAGTCTCTTGAGATCATGAGGTCCTCTGAAAGGGACAAAATGAAAGTCAATACATGAAAAGAAATGGAATGTATACTTACCTTTTAAACAGTTGCAGACTAATACACAGCCAGTAAGAAAGACTTCCAGATGCAGACAACCACATACAGCTGGACTTGAATATCTCTTGGGATCATGAAGTCCTGACAAAGAGTAAGACAAAGATGAAAATCAAAATATGAAAAGAAACTGAATGTATACTTACCTGTTACACAGTTGCAGATGAAAAAAAGGCCAGTAAGCCGGAGTTCCAGATGCAGACAACCATATACAGTTGATGTAAAGTCTCTTGGGATGACGAGGTCCTGTGAACAAGTAAAACAATGAAGAAAGTTAATACATGAAAAGAAACTGAATGTTTACTTACCTGTTACACAATTGCAGATGAATACACAGCAAGAAAAAAAGAATTCCAGATGCAGACAACATACAGCTGGACATGGACAGTCTCTTGGGAACATGAAGGCCTGTGAACAAGTAAGACAAAGAAGAAAGTCAATACATGAAAAGAAACTGAATGTATACTTACTTGTTACACAGTTGCAGATGAAAAAAAAAAAAAAAAAACGTAAGCCAGAGTTCCAGATTCAGACAACCATATACAGTTGATGTATAGCCTCTTGGGATCACAAAATCCTGTGAACAAGTAAGACAAAGAAGGAAGTCAATAAATGAAAATAAACTGAATGCTTACTTACCGATTACACAGATGCAGATGAATAGAAAATCAGTCAGATTGAGATCCAGATGCAGACAACGGCAAACACTTGGAGATCGACAGACTCTTGGGATCATGAGGTCCTGTAAACAAGACAAAAAGAAATTCAATACATGAAAAGAAACTGAATGTATACTTACCTGTTACACAGTTGCAGATGAATACACAGCCAATAAGACGAAAAATCCAGATGCAGACAACCACATACAGCTGGACATGGACAGTCTCTTGGGATCATGAAGTCCTGTGAACAAGTAAGACAGAAGAAAATCAAAATATGAAAAGAAACTGAACGTATACTTACCTGTTACACAGTTGCAGATGAATAGAAAGACAGTCAGATTGAGTTCCAGATGCAGACAACGGCAAACAGCTGGAGATGAATAGTCTTTTGGGATCATGAGGTCCTGTAAACAAGACAAAAAGAAAGTCAATACATGAAAAGAAACCGAATGTATACTTACCTGTTAAACAGTTGCAGATGAATACACAGCCAATAAGACGTAAAATCCAGATGCAGATGAATAGTCTCTTGGGCTCATGAGGTCCTGTAAACAAGACAAAGAAGAAAGTCAATGCAGGAAAAGAAACGGAATGTATACTGACCTGTTACACAGTTGCAGATGAATATACAGCCAGTAAGAAAGAAATCCAGATGCAGACAACCACATACAGCTGGACATCGACAGTCTCTTGAGATCATGAAGTCCTGTGAATAAGTAAGACAAAGAAGAAAGTCAATACTTGAAAAGAAACTGAATGCTTACTTAGCAATTACACAGTTGCAGATGAATAGAAAGTCAGTCAGATTGAGATCCAGATGCAGACGACGGCAAACACTTGGAGATCGATAGCCTCTTGGGATCATGAGGTCCTGTAAACAAGACAAAGAAGAAAGTCAATACATGAAAAGAAACTGAATGTATACTTACCTGTTACAAAGTTGCAGATGAATACAAAGCCAGTAAGAAAGAATTCCAGATGCAGACAACTACATACAGCTGGAGATCGATAGCCTCTTGGGATCATGAGGTCCTGTAAACAAGACAAAGAAGAAAGTCAATACATGAAAAGAAACTGAACGTATACTTACCTGTTACACAGTTGCAGATGAAAAAAAAAGCTAGTAAGCCAGAGTTCCAGATGCAGATAACCATATACAGTTCATGTATAGTCTCTTGGGATCACGAGGTTCTGTGAACAAGTAAGACAAAGAAGAAAGTCAATACATGAAAAGAAACTGAATGCTAACTTACCGATTACACAGTTGCAGATGAAAAAAAGCCAGTAAGCTAGAGTTCCAGATTCAGAAAACCATATACAGTTGATGTATAGTCTCTTGAGATCATGAGGTCCTGTGAACAAGTAAGACAAAGAAGAAAGTCAATACATTAAAATAAACGGAATGTATAGTTACCTGTTACACATTTGCAGATGAATACACCGTCAGTAATCCAAAATACCAGATGCAGACAATGGCAAAAAGTTGGAGATGGATACACTCTTAGGATCAAGAGGTCATATGAACAACTAAGACAAATAAGAAAATCAATACATGAAAAGAAACTGAATGTATACTTACCTGTTACAGAGTTGCAGATTAATACACAGCCAGTAAGAAAGAATTCCAGATGCAGACAACCACATATAGCTGGACATGGATAGCCTCTTGGGATCATGAAATCCTGTCAACAAGTAAGACAAAGAACAAAATCAAAATATGAAAAGAAACTGAATGTATACTCACCTGTTACACAGTTGAAGATAAATAAACAGCCAATAAGAAGAAAAATCCAGATACAGACAACGGCAAACAGCTGGAGATGAACAGTCTCTTGGCATCATGAGGTCCTGTGAACAAGAAAGTCAATACATGAAAAGAAACTGAATGTTTACTTACCTGTTACACAGTTGCAGATGAATACACAGCCAGTACGACAGAGTTCCAGATGCAGACTACGGCAAAAAGTTGGAAATAGATAGTCTCTTGGTATCATGAGGGCCTGTCAACAAGTAAGACAAAGAAGAAAGTCAAAACATGAAAAGAAACTGAATGTATACTTACCTGTTACACAGTTGCAGATGAAAAAAAAGCCAGTAAGCCAGAGTTCCAGATTCAGACAACCATATACAGTTGATGTATCGTCTCTTGAGATCACGAGGTCCTGTCAAGAAGTAAGACAAAGAAGAAAATCAAAATATAAAAAGAAACGGAAAGCTTACTTACCGATTACACAGTTGCAGATAAATTGAAAGTCAGTCAGATTGAGATCCAGATGCAGACAACGGCAAACACTTGGAGATCGATAGCCTCTTGGGATCATGAAGTCCTGTCAACAAGTAAGACAAAGAAGAAAGTCAATACATGAAAAGAAACTGAATGTTTACTTACCTGTTACACAGTTGCAGATGAATACACAGCCAATAACACGAAAAATCCAGATGCAGACAACGGCAAACAGCTGGAGATGAATAGTCTCTTGGGATCATGAGGTCCTGTAAACAAAAGAAACTGAATGCTTTTCTACCGATTACACAGTTGCAGATGAATACACAGTCAGTAAGAAAAAATTCCAGATGCAGAAAACCACATACAGCTGGACATCGATAGGCTCTTGGGATCATGAAATCCTATAAACAAGACAAAAAGAAGTCAATACATGAAAAGAAACTGAATGTATACTTACCTGTTGCAAAGTTGCAGATAAATACAAAGCCAGTAAGAAAGAGTTCCAGATGCAGACAACCACATACAGCTGGACAAGGACAGTCTCTTGGGATCATGAAGTCCTGTGAACAAGTAAGACAAAGAAGAAAGTCAATACATGGAAAGAAACTGAATGTATACTTACCTGTTACAAAGTTGCAGATGAATACAAATCCAGTAAGAAAGAATTCCAGATGCAGACAACCACATCCAGCTGGACATGGATAGTCTCTTGGGATCATGAGGTCCTGTAAACAATACAAAGAAGAAAGTCAATATATGAAAAGAAACTGAATATATACTTACCTGTTACACAGTTGCAGATGATAGAAAGTCAGTCAGATTGAGTTCCAGATGCAGACAATGGCAAATACTTGGAGATCGATAGCCTCTTGGGATCATGAAGTCCTGTGAACAAGTAAGACAAAGAAGAAAATCAAAATATGAAAAGAAACGGAATGCTTACTTACCGATTACACAGTTGCAGATGAAAACATAGCCATTAAGAAAGAATTTCAGATGCAGACAACCTCGTACAGCTGGACATGGATAGCCTCTTGGGATCATAAAGTCCTGTGAACAAGTAAGCCAAAGAAGAAAATCAAAATATGAAAAGAAATTGTATGTATACTTACCTGTAACACAGTTGCAGATGAATACACAGCCAATAAGACGTAAAATCCAGATGCAGACAACGGCAAACAGCTGGAGATGAATAGTCTCTTGGGATCATGAGGTCCTGTGAATAAGACAAAAAAAAGTCAATACATGAAAACAAACTGAATGTATACTTACCTGTTACACAGTTGCAGATAAATACAAATCCAGTAAGAAAGAGTTCCAGATGCAGACAACCACATACAGCTGGACAAGGACAGTCTCTTGGGATCATGTAGTCCTGTGAACAAGTAAGACAAAGAAGAAAGTCAATATATGGAAAGAAACTGAATGTATACTTACCTGTTACACAGTTGCAGATGAAAAGAAACGGAATGTATACTTATCTGTTGCACAGTTGCAGATGAATAGAAAGTCAGTCAGATTGAGTTCCAGATGCAGACAACGGCAAACACTTGGAGATCTATAGCCTCTTGGGATCATGAAGTCCTGTCAAGAAGTAAGACAAAGAAGAAAATCAAAACATGAAAACAAACTGAATGTATACTTACCTTTTACACAGTTGCAGATGAATACACAAGTCAAGTCAAGTCAAGTCAAGTGGGTTTATTGTCATTTCAACTACATACAGAGTACACAGTGAAACGAAACAACGTTCCTCCCGGACCATGGTGCAACATAGACAGTGCATACAAGACACAAGTGCAACACAAACAAACAAGTGCGGACAGACAACACAGTACAGACAGAGGATAATAAATAATGACTGTAGTGTGCAAGTTGTGCAATGTGCGATAAATAGAGTCCAGTGAGGTAGTAAAGTCAGTCAGTAAGAAAGAATTCCAGTTGCAGACAACCACATACAGCTGGACATAGACAGTCTCTTGGGATAATGAAGTCCTGTGAATAAGTAAGACAAATAAGAAAGTCAATACATGAAAAAAAACCGAATGTATCTTTACATGTTACACAGTTGTAGATGAAAAGAAACGGAATGTATACTTACCAGTTGCACAGTTGCAGATGAATAGAAAATCAGTCAGATTGAGTTCCAGATGCAGACAACCACATCCAACTGGACATGGATAGTCTCTTAGGTTCATGAGGTCCTGTAAACAAGACAAAGAAGAAAGTAAATACATGAAAAGAAACTGAATGTATACTTACGTATTACACAGTTGCAGATGAATAGAAAGTCAGTCAGATTGAGATCCAGATGCAGACAACGGCAAACACTTGGAGATCGATAGCCTCTTGGGATCATGAAGTCCTGTGAACAAGTAAGACAAAGAAGAAAATCAAAATATGAAAAGAAACTGAATGTTTACTTACCTGTAAAACAGTTGCAGATGAATACACAGCCAGTAAGACGAAAAATCCAGATGCATTTGAATAGTCTCTTGGGATCACAAGGTCCTGTGAACAAGTAAGACAAAGAAGAAAGTCAATACATGAAAAGAAACGGAATGTATACTTACCTATTGCACAGTTGCAGATGAATAGAACGTCAGTCAGATTAAGATCCAGATGCAGACAACGGCAAACACTTGGAGATCGATAGCCTCTTGGGATCATGAGGTCCTGTAAACAAGATAAAAAGAAAGTCAATACATGAAAAGAAACTGAATGTATACTTACCTGTTACACTGTTGCAGATTAATACAAAGCCAATAAGATGAAAAATCCAGATGCAGATGAATATTCTCTTGGGATCATGAAGTCCTGTGAACAAGACAAAGATGAAAATCTAAATATGAAAAGAAACTGAATGTTTACTTACCTGTAACACAGTTGCAGACGAATACACAGCCAATAAGACGAAAAATTCAGATGCGGTTGAAAAGTCTCTTGGGATCACGAGGTCCTGTGAACATGTAAGACAAAGAAGAAAGTCAATACATGAAAAGAAACGGAATGCTTACTTACCGATTACACAGTTGCAGATGAAAACACAGCCAATAAGACGTAAAATCCAGATGCAGACAACGGCAAACAGCTGGAGATGAATAGTCTCTTGGGATCATGAGGTCCTGTAAATAAGACAAAAAGAAAAAGTCAATACATGAAAAGAAACTGAATGTATACTTACCTGTTACAAAGTTGCAGATGAATACAAAGCCAATAAGAAAGAGTTCCAGATGAAGACAACCACATACAGCTGGACAAGGACAGTCTCTTTGGATTATGAAGTCCTGTGAACAAGTAAGACAAAGAAGAAAATCAAAATATGAAAAGAAACTGAATGTATACTTACGTGTAACACAGTTGCAGATGAATACACACCCAATAAGACATAAAATCCAGATGCAGACAACGGCAAACAGGTGGAAATGAAAAGTCTCTTGGGATCATGAGGTCCTGTAAACAAGTAAGACAAAGAAGAAAATCAAAATATGAAAAGAAACTGAATGTTTACTTACCTGTAACACAGTTGCAGATGAATACACAGCCAATAAGACAACAAATCCAGATGCAGATGAATAGTCTCTTGGGATCATGAGGTCCAGTAAACAAGACAAAGAAAAAAGTCAAAACATGAAAAGAAGCTGAAAGTATACTTACCTGTTACACAGTTGCAAATGAATACCGAGTCAGTCAGATTGAGTTCCAGATGCAGACAACCACATACAGCTGGACATGGACAGTCTCTTGGGGTCATGAAGTCCTGTGAAGAAGCAAGACAACTAAGAAAGTCAATACATGAAAAGAAACTGAACGTATGCTTACCTGTTACACAGTTACAGATGAAAAGAAACGGAATGTATACTTACCTGTTGCACAGTTGCAGATGAATAGAAAGTCAGTCAGATTGAGTTCCAGATGCAGACAACGGCAAACACTTGGAGATCGATTGCCACTTGGGATCATGAACTCCTGTGAACAAGTAAGACAAAGAAGAAAATCAAAATATTAAAAGAAATTGAATGTATACTTACCTATAACACAGTTGCAGATGAATACACAGCCAATAAGACGAAAAATCCAGATGCAGCTGAATAGTCTCTTGGGATCATGAGGTCCTGTAAACAAAACAAAAAAAAGTCAATACATGAATTGAAACGGAATGTATACTTACCTGTAACACAGTTGCAGATGAATACACAGCCAGTAAGAAAGAATTCCAGATGCAGACAACCACATCCAGCTGGACATGGAAAGTCTCTTGGGATCATGAAATCCTATTAACAAGACAAAGAAGAAAGTCAATACATGAAAAGAAACTGAATGTATACTTACCTGTTACAAAGTTGCAGATGAATACAAATCTAGTAAGAAAGAATTCCAGATGCAGATAACGGCAAACACTTGGAGATCGATAGCCTCTTGGGATCATGAAGTCCTGTGAACAAGTAAGACAAAGAAGAAAATCAAAATATGAAAAGAAACTGAATGTTTACTTACCTGTAAAACAGTTGCAGATGAATACACAGCCAATAAGACGAAAAATCCAGATGCATTTGAATAGTCTCTTGGGATCACAAGGTCCTGTGAACAAGTAAGACAAAGAAGAAAGTCAATACATGAAAAGAAACGGAATGTATACTTACCTATTGCACAGTTGCAGATGAATAGAACGTCAGTCAGATTGAGTTCCAGATGCAGATAACGGCAAACACTTGGAGATCGATAGCCTCTTGGGATCATGAAGTCCTGTGAACAAGTAAGACAAAGAAGGAAATCAAAATATGAAAAGAAATTGAATGTATACTTACCTATAGCACAGTTGCAGATGAATACACAGCCAATAAAACGTAAAATCCAGATGCAGACAACAGCAAACAGCTGGAGATGAATAGTCTCTTGGGATCATGAGGTCCTGTAAACAAGACAAAAAAAAGTCAATACATAAATAGAAACGGAATGTATACTTACCTGTTAAACAGTTGCAGATGAATACACAGCCAGTAAGAAAGAGTTCCAGATGCAGACAACCACATACCGATAGACAAGGACAGTCTCTTGGGATCATGAAGTCCTGTGAACAAGTAAGACAGAGAAGAAAGTCAATACATGAAAAGAAACTGAATGTATACTTACCTGTTACACAGTTGCAAATGAATAGAACGTCAGTCAGATTGAGTTCCAGATGCAGACAACGGCAAACACTTGGAGATCGATAGCCTCTTGGGATCATGAAGTCCTGTCAAGAAGTAAGACAAAGAAGAAAATCAAAACATGAAAACAAACTGAATGTATACCTACCTGTTACACAGTTGCAGATGAATACCCAGTCAGTAAGAAAGAATTCCAGATGCAGACAATCACATACAGCTGGACATGGACAGTCTCTTGGGATCATGAAGTCCTGTGAATAAGTAAGACAAATAAGAAGGTCAATACAAGAAAAGAAACTGAATGTATACTTACCTGTTACACAGTTGCAGATGAAAAGAAACGGAATGTATACTTACCTGTTACACAGTTGCAGATGAAAAGAAATTGAATGTATACTTACCTATAACACAGTTGCAGATGAATACTCAGCCAATAAAATGTAAAATCCAGATGCAGACAACGGCAAAAAGCTGGAGATCTATAGCCTCTTGGGATCATGAGGTCCTGTAAACAAGACAAAAAGAAAGTCAATACATGAAAAGAAACTGAATGTATACTTGCCTATTACAAAGTTGCAGATGAATACAAAGCCAGTAAGAAAGAATTCCAGATGCAGACAACGACATCCAGCTGGACATGGATAGTCTCTTGGGATCATGAGGTCCTGTAAACAAGACAAAGAAGAAAGTCAATACATGAAAAGAAACTGAATGTATACTTTCCTGTTACACAGTTGCAGATGAATACACAGCCAATAAGAGAAACAATCCAGATGCAGATGAATAGTCTCTTGGGATAATGAGGTCCTGTAAACAAGACAAAGAAGAAAGTCAATACATGAAAAGAAGCTGAATGTATACTTACCTGTTAGAAAGTTGCAGATGAATACACAGCCATTAAGAAAGAATTCCAGATGCAGACAACCACAAATAATTGGACATGGACAGTCTCTTGGGATCATGAAGTCCTGTGAACAAGTGAGACAACGAAGAAAGTCAATACATGAAAAGAAACTGAATGTATACTTACCTGTTACACTGTTGCAGATGAATACACAGTCAGTAAGAAAGAATTCCAGATGCAGACAACCACATACAGCTGGACATCGATAGCCTCTTGGGATCATGAGGTCCTGTAAAGAAGACAAAAAGAAAGTCAATACATGAAAAGAAACTGAATGTATACTTACCTGTTACACAGTTGCAGTTGAAAAAAAGCCAGTAAGCCAGAGTTCCAGATTCAGACATCCATATACATTTGATGTATAGTCTCTTGGGATCACGTGGTCCTGTGAACAAGTAAGACAAAGAAGAAAGTCAATACATGAAAAGAAATTGAATGTATACTTACCTGTTACACAGTTGCAGATGAATAGAAAGTCAGTAAGATTGAGATCCTGATGCAAACAACGACAAACACTTGGAGATCGATAGCCTCTTGGGATCACAAAGTCCTGTGAACAAGTAAGACAAAGAAGAAAATCAAAATATGAGAAGAAACTGAATGTATATTCATCTGTAACACAGTTGCAGATGAATACACAGCCAATAAGATGTAAAATCCAGATGCAGATGAATAGTCTCTTTGGTTCATGAGGTCCTGTAAACAAGTAAGACAAAGAAGAAAGTCAAAACATGAAAAGAAACTGAATGTATACTTACCTGTTACACAGTTGCAGATGAAAAAAAAAGCTAGTAAGCCAGAGGTCCAGATGCAGATAAGAAACTGAATGCTTAGTTACAGATAAATAGAATTAGTTGCAGATGAATAGAAAGTCAGATTGAGTTCCAGATGCAGACAACGGAGGACACATTTCGCTGTACAATGTACACTGTACAGTGACAAATACGTGCACCTTACCTTACCTTGGGATCATGAGGTCCTGTAAACAAGAAAAAAAGAAAGTCAATACATGAAAAGAAACTGAATGCTTACTTACCGATTACACAGTTGGAGATGAATACACAGCCATTAAGAAAGAATTCCAGATGCAGACAACCATATACAGCTGGACATGGACAGACTCTTGGGATCATGAAGTCCTGTGAACAAGTAAGACAAAATAGAAAGTCAATACATGAAAAGAAGCTGAATGTATACTTACCTGTTACACAGTTGCAGATAAAAAAAAGCCAGTAAGCCAGAGTTCCAGATTCAGTCAACCATATACAGTTGATGTATAGTCTCCTGGGATCATGAAGTCCTGTGAACAAGTAAGACAAAGAAGAAAATCCAAATATGAAAAGAAACTGAATGTATACTTACCTGTAACACAGTTGCAGATTAATACACAGCCAATAAGATGAAAAATCCAGATGCAGACAACGGCAAACAGCTGGAGATGAATAGTCTCTTGGGATCATGAGGTCCTGTAAACAAGTAAGACAAAGAAGAAAGTCAATACATGAAAAGAAACTGAATGCTTACTTACCGATTACACAGTTGCAAATGAAAAAAATAAAGCCAGTAAGCCAGAATTCCAGATTCAGACAACCATATACAGTTGATTTATAGTCTCTTGGGATCATGAGGTACTGTGAACAAGTAAGAAAAAGAAGAAAGTCAAAACATGAAAAGAAACTGAATGTATACTTACCTGTTGCACAGTTGCAGATGAATAGAAAGTCAGAAACGGAAGTCAAGAAACGGAAACGGAAGTCAAGAAACGGAATGTATACTTACCTGTTACACAGTTGCAGATGAATACACAGCCAATAAGACGAAAAATTCAGATGCAGTTGAAAAGTCTCTTGGGATCACGAGGTCCTGTGAACAAGTAAGACAAAGAAGAAAGTCAATACATGAAAAGAAACGGAATGCTTACTTACCGATTACACAGTTGCAGATGAAAACACAGCCAATAAGACGTAAAATCCAGATGCAGACAACGGCAAACAGCTGGAGATGAATAGTCTCTTGGGATCATGAGGTTCTGTAAATAAGACAAAAAAAAAAGTCAATACATGAATAGAAACGGAATGTATACTTACCTGTTACACAGTTGCAGATGAAAAAAAGCCAGTAAGCCAGAGTTCCAGATACAGACAACCATATACAGTTGATGTATAGTCTCTTGGGATCAAGAGGTCCTGTGAACAAGTAAGACAAAGAAGAAAGTCAATACATGAAAAGAAACTGAATGCTTACTTACCTTTTACAAACTTGCAGATGAATACAAATCCAGTAAGAAAGAATTCCAGATGCAGACAATCACATCCAGCTGGACATGGATAGTCTCTTGGGATCATGAGGTCCTGTAAACAAGACAAATAAGAAAGTCAATACATGAAAAGAAACTGAATGTATACTTACCTGTTACACAGTTGCAGATGAATAGAAAGTCAGTAAGATTGAGTTCCATATGCAGACAACCGCAAACACTTGGAGATCGATAACCTCTTGGGATCATGAAGTCCTGTCAACAAGTAAGACAAAGAAGAAAGTCAATACATGAAAAGAAACTGAATGTATACTTACCTGTTACACAGTTGCAGATGAATACACAGTAAGTAAGAAAGAATTCCAGATGCAGACAACCACATACAGCTGGACATCGATAGCCTCTTGGGATCATGAAGTCCTGTCAAGAAGACAACAAGAAAGTCAATACATGAAAAGAAACTGAATGTATACTTACCTTTTACAAACTTGCAGATGAATACAAATCCAGTAAGAAAGAATTCCAGATGCAGACAACCACATCCAGCTGGACATGGATAGTCTCTTGGGATCATGAGGTCCTGTAAACAAGACAAAGAAGAAAGTCAATACATGAAAAGAAACTGAATGTATACTTACCTGTTACACAGTTGCAGATGAATACACAGTCAGTAAGAAAGAGTTCCAGATGCAGACAACCACATACAGCTGGACAAGGACAATCTCTTGGGATCATGAAGTCCTGTGAACAAGTAAGACAAATAAGAAAATCAAAACATGAATACAAACTGAATGTATACTTACTTGTTACACAGTTGCAGATGAATACACAGTCAGTAAGAAAGAATTCCAGTTGCAGACAACCACATACAGCTGGACATGGACAGACTCTTGGGATCATGAAGTCCTGTGAATAAGTAAGACAAATAAGAAAGTCAATACATGAATAGAAACTGAATGAATACTTACCTGTTACACAGTTGCAGATGAAAAGAAACGGAATGTATACTTACCTGTTGCACAGTTGCAGATGAATACACAGTCAGTAAGAAAGAATTCCAGTTACAGACAAATACATACAGCTGGACATGGACAGTCTCTTGGGATCAAGAAGTCCTGTCAACAAGTAAGACAAAGAAGAAAATCAAAAGATGAAAAGAAATTGAATGTATACTTACCTGTTGCACAGTTGCAGATGAATAGAAAGTCAGTCAGATTGAGTTCCAGATGCAGACAACGGCAAACACTTGGAGATCGATAGCCTCTTAGGGTCATGAAGTCCTGTGAACAAGTAAGAAAAAGAAGAAAGTCAAAACATGAAAAGAAACTGAATGTATACTTACCTTTTACAAACTTGCAGATGAATACAAATCCAGTAAGAAAGAATTCCAGATGCAGACAACCACATCCAGCTGGACATGGATAGTCTCTTGGGATCATGAAGTCCTGTGAATAAGTAAGACAAATAAGAAAGTCAATACATGAATAGAAACTGAATGAATACTTACCTGTTACACAGTTGCAGATGAAAAGAAACGGAATATATACTTACCTGTTACACTGTTGCAGATGAATACACAGTCAGTAAGAAAGAATTCCAGATGCAGACAACCACATACAGCTAGACATGGATAGTCTCTTTGGATCATGAAATCTTGTGAACAAGTAAGACAAAGAAGAAAATCAAAACATGAAAAGAAACTGAATGTATACTTACCTCTTGCACAGTTGCAGATGAATAGAAAGTCAGTCAAATTGAGATCCAGATGCCGACAACGGCAAACACTTGGAGATCGATAGCCTCTTGGGATCATGAAGTCCTGTCAAGAAGTAAGAAAAAGAAGAAAGTCAAAACATGAAAAGAAACTGAATGTATACTTACCTGTTGCACAGTTGCAGATGAATAGAAAGTCAGTCAGATTGAGTTCCAGATGCAGACAATGGCAAACACTTGGAGATCGATAGGCTCTTGGGATCATGAAGTCCTGTGAACAAGTAAGACAAAGAAGAAAATCAAAATATGAAAAGAAACTGAATGTTTACTTAACTGTAACACAGTTGCAAATGAATACACAGCCAATAAGACGAAAAATCCAGGTGCAGCTGATTAGTCTCTTGGGATCACGAGGTCCTGTGAACAAGTAAGACAAAGAAGAAAATCAAAATATGAAAAGAAACTGAATGTTTACTTAACTGTAACACAGTTGCAGATGAATACACAGCCAATAAAACGTAAAATCCATATGCAGACAACAGCAAACAGCTGGAGATGAATAGTCTCTTGGGATCATGAGGTCCTGTAAACAAGACAAAGAAAAAAGTCAATACATGAAAAGAAACTGAATGTATACTTACCTGTTACAAAGTTGCAGATGAATACAAAGCCAGTAAGAAAGAGTTCCAGATGCAGACAACCACATACAGCTGGACAAGGACAGTCTCTTGGGATCATGAAGTCCTGTGAACAAGTAAGACAAAGAAGAAAGTCAATACATGGAAAGAAACTGAATGTATACTTACCTGTTACAAAGTTGCAGATGAATGCATCTGGAATTCTTTCTTACAGGATTTGTAGACAACCACATCCACCTGGACAGGGATAGTCTCTTGGGATCATGAGGTCCTGTAAACAAGACAAAGAAGAAAGTCAATACATGAAAAGAAACTGAATGTATACTTACCTGTTACACAGTTGCAGATGAATAGAAAGTCAGTAAGAAAGAATTCCAGATGCAGACAACCACATACAGCTGGACATCGATAGCCTCTTGGGATCATGAAGTCCTGTAAACAAGACAAAAAGAAAGTCAATACATGAAAAGAAACTGAATGTATACTTATCTGTTACACAGTTGCAGATGAATACAAAGCCAGTAAGAAAGAATTCCAGATGCAGACAACCACATCCAGCTGGACATGGATAGTCTCTTGGGATCATGAAGTCCTGTAAACAAGACAAAGAAGAAAGTCAATACATGAAAAGAAACTGAATGTATACTTACCTGTTACACAGTTGCAGATGAATACACAGTCAGTCAGATTGAGTTCCAGATGTAGACAACGGCAAACACTTGGAGATCGATAGCCTCTTGGGGTCATGAAGTCCTGTGAACAAGTAAGACAAAGTAGAAAGTCAATACATGAAAACAAACTGAATGTATACTTACCTGTTACACAGTTGCAGATGAATACACAGTCAGAAAGAAAGAATTCCAGTTGCAGACAACCACATCCAGCTGGACATAGACAGTCTCTTGGGATCATGAAGTCCTGTGAATAAGTAAGACAAAGAAGAAAGTCAATACATGAAAAGAAACTGAGTGTATACTTACCTGTTACACAGTTGCAGATGAAAAGAAACGGAATGTATACTTACCTGTTACACAGTTGCAGATGAATACACAGTCAGTAAGAAAGAATTCCAGTTGCAGACAACCACATACAGCTGGACATGGACAGACTCTTGGGATCATGAAGTCCTGTGAATAAGTAAGACAAATAAGAAAGTCAATACATGAATAGAAACTGAATGAATACTTACCTGTTACACAGTTGCAGATGAAAAGAAACGGAATGTATACTTACCTGTTGCACAGTTGCAGATGAATACACAGTCAGTAAGAAAGAATTCCAGTTACAGACAAATACATACAGCTGGACATGGACAGTCTCTTGGGATCAAGAAGTCCTGTCAACAAGTAAGACAAAGAAGAAAATCAAAACATGAAAAGAAACTGAATGTATACTTACCTCTTGCACAGTTGCAGATGAATAGAAAGTCAGTCAAATTGAGATCCAGATGCCGACAACGGCAAACACTTGGAGATCGATAGCCTCTTGGGATCATGAAGTCCTGTCAAGAAGTAAGAAAAAGAAGAAAATCAAAACATGAAAAGAAACTGAATGTATACTTACCTGATACACAGTTGCAGATGAAAAGAAACGGAATGTATACTTACCTGTTGCACAGTTGCAGATGAATACACAGTTAGTAAGAAAGAATTCCAGTTGCAGACAACCACATACAGCTGGACATGGACAGTCTCTTGGGATCATGAAGTCCTGTCAACAAGTAAGACAAAGAAGAAAATCAAAATATGAAAAGAAATTCAATGTATACTTACCTATAAAACACAGTTGCAGATGAATACACAGCCAATAAAACGTAAAATCCAGATGCAGAAAACGGCAAACAGCTGGATATGAATAGTCTCTTGGGATCATGAGGTCCTGTAAACAAGACAAAAAAAAGTCAATACATGAATAGAAACAGAATGTATACTTACCTGTTACACAGTTGCAGATGAATACACAGCCAGTAAGAAAGAGTTCCAGATGCAGACAACCACATACAGCTGGACAAGGACAATCTCTTGGGATCATGAAGTCCTGTGAACAAGTAAGACAAATAAGAAAATCAAAACATGAAAACAAACTGAATGTATACTTACTTGTTACACAGTTGCAGATGAATACACAGTCAGTAAGAAAGAATTCCAGTTGCAGACAACCACATACAGCTGGACATGGACAGATTCTTGGGATCATGAAGTCCGGTGAATAAGTAAGACAAATAAGAAAGTCAATACATGAATAGAAACTGAATGAATACTTACCTGTTACACAGTTGCAGATGAAAAGAAACGGAATGTATACTTACCTGTTGCACAGTTGCAGATGAATACACAGTCAGTAAGAAAGAATTCCAGTTACAGACAAATACATACAGCTGGACATGGACAGTCTCTTGGGATCAAGAAGTCCTGTCAACAAGTAAGACAAAGAAGAAAATCAAAAGATGAAAAGAAATTGAATGTACACTTACCTGTTACACAGTTGCAGATGAATAGAAAGTCAGTAAGAAAGAATTCCAGATGCAGACAACCACATACAGCTGGACATCGATAGCCTCTTGGGATCATGAAGTCCTGTAAACAAGACAAAAAGAAAGTCAAAACATGAAAAGAAACTGAATGTATACTTACCTGTTGCACAGTTGCAGATGAATAGAAAATCAGTCAGATTGAGATCCAGATGCAGACAATGGCAAACACTTGGAGATCGATAGGCTCTTGGGATCATGAAGTCCTGTGAACAAGTAAGACAAAGAAGAAAATCAAAATATGAAAAGAAACTGAATGTTTACTTAACTGTAACACAGTTGCAAATGAATACACAGCCAATAAGACGAAAAATCCAGGTGCAGCTGATTAGTCTCTTGGGATCACGAGGTCCTGTGAACAAGTAAGACAAAGAAGAAAATCAAAATATGAAAAGAAACTGAATGTTTACTTAACTGTAACACAGTTGCAGATGAATACACAGCCAATAAAACGTAAAATCCATATGCAGACAACAGCAAACAGCTGGAGATGAATAGTCTCTTGGGATCATGAGGTCCTGTAAACAAGACAAAGAAAAAAGTCAATACATGAAAAGAAACTGAATGTATACTTACCTGTTACAAAGTTGCAGATGAATACAAAGCCAGTAAGAAAGAGTTCCAGATGCAGACAACCACATACAGCTGGACAAGGACAGTCTCTTGGGATCATGAAGTCCTGTGAACAAGTAAGACAAAGAAGAAAGTCAATACATGGAAAGAAACTGAATGTATACTTACCTGTTACAAAGTTGCAGATGAATGCATCTGGAATTCTTTCTTACAGGATTTGTAGACAACCACATCCACCTGGACAGGGATAGTCTCTTGGGATCATGAGGTCCTGTAAACAAGACAAAGAAGAAAGTCAATACATGAAAAGAAACTGAATGTACACTTACCTGTTACACAGTTGCAGATGAATAGAAAGTCAGTAAGAAAGAATTCCAGATGCAGACAACCACATACAGCTGGACATCGATAGCCTCTTGGGATCATGAAGTCCTGTAAACAAGACAAAAAGAAAGTCAATACATGAAAAGAAACTGAATGTATACTTATCTGTTACACAGTTGCAGATGAATACAAAGCCAGTAAGAAAGAATTCCAGATGCAGACAACCACATCCAGCTGGACATGGATAGTCTCTTGGGATCATGAAGTCCTGTAAACAAGACAAAGAAGAAAGTCAATACATGAAAAGAAACTGAATGTATACTTACCTGTTACACAGTTGCAGATGAATACACAGTCAGTCAGATTGAGTTCCAGATGTAGACAACGGCAAACACTTGGAGATCGATAGCCTCTTGGGGTCATGAAGTCCTGTGAACAAGTAAGACAAAGTAGAAAGTCAATACATGAAAACAAACTGAATGTATACTTACCTGTTACACAGTTGCAGATGAATACACAGTCAGAAAGAAAGAATTCCAGTTGCAGACAACCACATCCAGCTGGACATAGACAGTCTCTTGGGATCATGAAGTCCTGTGAATAAGTAAGACAAAGAAGAAAGTCAATACATGAAAAGAAACTGAGTGTATACTTACCTGTTACACAGTTGCAGATGAAAAGAAACGGAATGTATACTTACCTGTTACACAGTTGCAGATGAATACACAGTCAGTAAGAAAGAATTCCAGTTGCAGACAACCACATACAGCTGGACATGGACAGACTCTTGGGATCATGAAGTCCTGTGAATAAGTAAGACAAATAAGAAAGTCAATACATGAATAGAAACTGAATGAATACTTACCTGTTACACAGTTGCAGATGAAAAGAAACGGAATGTATACTTACCTGTTGCACAGTTGCAGATGAATACACAGTCAGTAAGAAAGAATTCCAGTTACAGACAAATACATACAGCTGGACATGGACAGTCTCTTGGGATCAAGAAGTCCTGTCAACAAGTAAGACAAAGAAGAAAATCAAAAGATGAAAAGAAATTGAATGTATACTTACCTGTTGCACAGTTGCAGATGAATAGAAAGTCAGTCAGATTGAGTTCCAGATGCAGACAACGGCAAACACTTGGAGATCGATAGCCTCTTAGGGTCATGAAGTCCTGTGAACAAGTAAGAAAAAGAAGAAAGTCAAAACATGAAAAGAAACTGAATGTATACTTACCTGTTGCACAGTTGCAGATGAATACACAGTCAGTAAGAAAGAATTCCAGATGCAGACAACGGCAAACACTTGGAGATCGATAGCCTCTTGGGATCATGAAGTCCTGTGAACAAGTATGACAAAGAAGAAAATCAAAACATGAAAAGAAACTGAGTGTATACTTACCTGTTACACAGTTGCAGATGAAAAGAAACGGAATGTATACTTACCTGTTACACTGTTGCAGATGAATACACAGTCAGTAAGAAAGAATTCCAGATGCAGACAACCACATACAGCTAGACATGGATAGTCTCTTTGGATCATGAAATCTTGTGAACAAGTAAGACAAAGAAGAAAATCAAAACATGAAAAGAAACTGAATGTATACTTACCTCTTGCACAGTTGCAGATGAATAGAAAGTCAGTCAAATTGAGATCCAGATGCCGACAACGGCAAACACTTGGAGATCGATAGCCTCTTGGGATCATGAAGTCCTGTCAAGAAGTAAGAAAAAGAAGAAAATCAAAACATGAAAAGAAACTGAATGTATACTTACCTGATACACAGTTGCAGATGAAAAGAAACGGAATGTATACTTACCTGTTGCACAGTTGCAGATGAATACACAGTTAGTAAGAAAGAATTCCAGTTGCAGACAACCACATACAGCTGGACATGGACAGTCTCTTGGGATCATGAAGTCCTGTCAACAAGTAAGACAAAGAAGAAAATCAAAATATGAAAAGAAATTGAATGTATACTTACCTATAACACAGTTGCAGATGAATACACAGCCAATAAAACGTAAAATCCAGATGCAGAAAACGGCAAACAGCTGGATATGAATAGTCTCTTGGGACCATGAGGTCCTGTAAACAAGACAAAAAAAAGTCAATACATGAATAGAAACAGAATGTATACTTACCTGTTACACAGTTGCAGATGAATACACAGCCAGTAAGAAAGAGTTCCAGATGCAGACAACCACATACAGCTGGACAAGGACAATCTCTTGGGATCATGAAGTCCTGTGAACAAGTAAGACAAATAAGAAAATCAAAACATGAAAACAAACTGAATGTATACTTACTTGTTACACAGTTGCAGATGAATACACAGTCAGTAAGAAAGAATTCCAGTTGCAGACAACCACATACAGCTGGACATGGTCAGACTCTTGGGATCATGAAGTCCTGTGAATAAGTAAGACAAATAAGAAAGTCAATACATGAATAGAAACTGAATGAATACTTACCTGTTACACAGTTGCAGATGAAAAGAAACGGAATGTATACTTACCTGTTGCACAGTTGCAGATGAATAGAAAATCAGTCAGATTGAGATCCAGATGCAGACAATGGCAAACACTTGGAGATCGATAGGCTCTTGGGATCATGAAGTCCTGTGAACAAGTAAGACAAAGAAGAAAATCAAAATATGAAAAGAAACTGAATGTTTACTTAACTGTAACACAGTTGCAAATGAATACACAGCCAATAAGACGAAAAATCCAGGTGCAGCTGATTAGTCTCTTGGGATCACGAGGTCCTGTGAACAAGTAAGACAAAGAAGAAAATCAAAATATGAAAAGAAACTGAATGTTTACTTAACTGTAACACAGTTGCAGATGAATACACAGCCAATAAAACGTAAAATCCATATGCAGACAACAGCAAACAGCTGGAGATGAATAGTCTCTTGGGATCATGAGGTCCTGTAAACAAGACAAAGAAAAAAGTCAATACATGAAAAGAAACTGAATGTATACTTACCTGTTACAAAGTTGCAGATGAATACAAAGCCAGTAAGAAAGAGTTCCAGATGCAGACAACCACATACAGCTGGACAAGGACAGTCTCTTGGGATCATGAAGTCCTGTGAACAAGTAAGACAAAGAAGAAAGTCAATACATGGAAAGAAACTGAATGTATACTTACCTGTTACAAAGTTGCAGATGAATGCATCTGGAATTCTTTCTTACAGGATTTGTAGACAACCACATCCACCTGGACAGGGATAGTCTCTTGGGATCATGAGGTCCTGTAAACAAGACAAAGAAGAAAGTCAATACATGAAAAGAAACTGAATGTATACTTACCTGTTACACAGTTGCAGATGAATAGAAAGTCAGTAAGAAAGAATTCCAGATGCAGACAACCACATACAGCTGGACATCGATAGCCTCTTGGGATCATGAAGTCCTGTAAACAAGACAAAAAGAAAGTCAATACATGAAAAGAAACTGAATGTATACTTACCTGTTACACAGTTGCAGATGAATACAAAGCCAGTAAGAAAGAATTCCAGATGCAGACAACCACATCCAGCTGGACATGGATAGTCTCTTGGGATCATGAAGTCCTGTAAACAAGACAAAGAAGAAAGTCAATACATGAAAAGAAACTGAATGTATACTTACCTGTTACACAGTTGCAGATGAATACACAGTCAGTCAGATTGAGTTCCAGATGTAGACAACGGCAAACACTTGGAGATCGATAGCCTCTTGGGGTCATGAAGTCCTGTGAACAAGTAAGACAAAGTAGAAAGTCAATACATGAAAACAAACTGAATGTATACTTACCTGTTACACAGTTGCAGATGAATACACAGTCAGAAAGAAAGAATTCCAGTTGCAGACAACCACATCCAGCTGGACATAGACAGTCTCTTGGGATCATGAAGTCCTGTGAATAAGTAAGACAAAGAAGAAAGTCAATACATGAAAAGAAACTGAGTGTATACTTACCTGTTACACAGTTGCAGATGAAAAGAAACGGAATGTATACTTACCTGTTACACAGTTGCAGATGAATACACAGTCAGTAAGAAAGAATTCCAGACGCAGACAACCACATACAGCTGGACATGGACAGACTCTTCAGATCATGAAGTCCTGTGAAAAAGTAAGACAAAGAAGAAAGTCAATACATGAAAAGAAACTGAATGTATACTTACCTGTTACACAGTTGCAGATGAATACACAGCCAATAACACAAAAAATCCAGGTGCAGTTGAATAGGCTCTTGGCATCATGAGGTCCTGTAAACAAGACAAAGAAGAAAGTCAATACATGAAAAGAAACTGAATGCTTACTTACCTACTACACAGTTGCAGATGAATAGAAAGTCAGTCAGATTGAGATCCAGACGCAGACAACGGCAAACACTTTGTCTTACTTGTTGACAGGACTTCATGATCCCAAGAGGCTATCGATCTCAAAGTGTTTGCCGTTGTCTGCGTCTGGTTCTCAATCTGACTGACTTTCTATTCATCTGCAACTGTGTAACAGGTAAGTAAGCATTCAGTTTCTATTCATATTTTGATTTTCTTCTTTGTCTTATTTGTTGACAGGACTTCATGATCCCAAGAGGCTATCGATCTCAAAGAAGAAAATCAAAATATGAAAAGAAACTGAATGTATACTTACCTGTTACACAGTTGCAGATGAATACACAGCCATTAAGAAAGAATTCCAGATGCAGATGAAGAGCAAGTTAGTTGATTGAGAAACATCCAACCAAGAAAAACGCATTTTTAGCTAAACAAAAAAACAAAACACTTTTCGGTTGAGAGTCATATCTCATATGAAGACATATTAGAAAAGCCTATTATCTTTTGAAAATAACAAAATCTGACATGTGTGACTGTCATTGTAAGGCCAAGTAGGAAGGCATTAAGAATCAGTCCAAAAAATAATTATATCAGACAAAGTATTTATGAGTGTAGGACTTAGAGGTCTGATATGATGGAGTTACAGCAAAGGATTAAACATTTTTAATCAATAATAAGGCCAGTGAATGTCAGTTTTCTTGGCTGGGTATTTTCACAGCTGCTGTATCTTGTTTGGTGTTTCTGGGCTTTACAGCTCTTTATGTCAAGTGTAAACAGATCCAAAGTGTCATTCTCAGTGCTGATTACATCTGAAATTAACCATAAACCAGAGGTGAGTGGCTAGCAACAGGGTAATGCAGCTCAACACATGTTTCAGTTTACTACACACCCATGTCGACTCTCCAAAGTCACAGTGATTCTAAAGTCACTCAATACAAAGCACTTAAAAACCAAACCATAAAACACTGCTTAAATCACAAATACATTAATAAAGACTTTGAGCCCATTTCCCTGAAACGGTTCACCCATTAAAGATAATAGACAAAGAAGGTTGGGAGCAGGTGGCTAGTGTTTTCTTACCTGACTGGTGTGACTGGGTAGGGCCAGTAAGTCCTGGCATAGCACCTTCTCTATGTTCCTGGAGAGTACAACAGATCCCAGTCAGCACATGTGAAGCCTTTCTCGGTGGTAAAGGACCAGACATCAAACCTGCAATCAGCAGTGGAGTGCAAAAAGTCTGCAGAATGGCTTGCTCCCTCATCGGTAGGTAAGCAAGTGGCCCAGAGACGACAATCCTGGCGTCTGTCTTCTTTCAAACTGTGTCTTGAATCTAGTGCACTAGTGGCACCGTGACACTGTGGCATTACCCTTTGGGCCCTATATTTAAGAGTGTCTTACAATAAAATTTTCAACAGTGAGAACGCCGCCCTTAGTAGTTGTCCTCGTTGCTGGAGCATGCAGAGCCATAGACAAACTGCTGAAGACATTTAATTGGTTAGAGAGGTGAAAACCAGCTGTGGGGGTGTAGAAAACCTCTGTTTTCCATGGTCAAGATGATGCTTGCAGGGCTGCTCCATGGCCACCATTGTCTTTGAAGAAAAAAACACAGAGGTTAGTTAGTTAGTAAAGCAAAGTAATGTAAAGTAACACACATAGTGTATTCCAAGATTAAAACTGGCTAAGATAAACAATCAATAGCTATCAGCTGGGATACAGACAGACAGAAAGAGCATTGTGGATGGATGGAGAGAGAAAAGAGTTGTAAGGGAACAAGACAGGAAAACAAACCCCAGAAACTTACTAAACTCTGTTAACATGGCTGCACCTAATCTCACCCCCAATACCCAACTTCACCACTTTCACCATTGGTACTATTTTCATATGTTTCTAAGACTAGAACAAGCTGAATTTAAAAGAACAGGTCATGTGTTTCTACATCCAAGCACATTTTCACTAGAGTTTGGGGAGCTCAGTCAAGTTAGTTTGATATTGGATCTGCAGATATTTACTTCTCCCCTGCTCTCACTCACAATGTCCTAACATCTGACATGATTTTTTTAAACAATAGAGAACAGATAAACTGCAATCACTAAATATTCTTCTCAAAATGAAAAGACTGGAAATGTTGAGGAAATATAATCAAAATAGCCAGAATTCTTGCAGCAGGTGCCGTAGATGGTAAAAGAACGTCTATAAAGTGTGGATACCGAAAACTCTCACAGAGATAAGGAGCTGCTGGTGTTAGTTAAAAAGACAGTCAAACCTACTGAAGAACAGAGACTAAATAAAAATCAATGACTAACCTTAACTTCCTCACTTTTAAGGAATGGATATATTTTAGCACTTCAGACAATATAAACATGCATGTAGCACATTTTTATAACGAATAAATCATTACTGTGACACTGTCATAAAATATGCCTATTTGAACCATTTTTAAATAATATTGTTCCAGTAAAACATCCATATAGCTTACACATCCAAAGTCAGCTGTAGTGTACAGAGACACATCTGATAAATATACTACAACCCTTAGAATAGCCAGATTACAATTTGCTAACAAATGCTTAAGAGATCCTGGAGAATTCTGGAGAAAGGTCTTGTGGACAAATGAGACTAGGATTAACCTATATCAGAGTGATGGAAAGACAGAAATTGTGGATTGCTCACTCGCGCTTCAAGGGAGGTAAAATTTAGTTTGCACTCACCCTCTTATTAACGGTACATACTTGGAGCCCATAGGAACCATCCAAAACATAGGTGTTGGAAAGCTCCCACAAAGGTGTTTGTACTTCAGAAATCTTTCTTTCTGAAGACATTTTATAATCCTGGGTGTTTCCTTGTGAAAGTAAAGTCTGAACTGTGCAAGTCCTCAGTTTGAGTTGCTGAGAGTCAATTTAGGAGTGATCCCTTTATCCTACAGAGTGCTCTGTGTGTAAGTTTATTCTAATGTCCATATGAAAGCACAAAACCTCATGAATAAAAACATACACAAGGCTTGGCTGAACATATAAGGAAACGTACAACTTACTTAGAACCTATAGTTCCATCAGTAATCTTCATTACAGTGAAGTTAGCCACAGCTAAACCTTTGCTAAAGCATGGTTCTCTCCTTTTGGCTTGTAACCTGGCCTACTTCCAATATACTGCCACATAGTGGATGGAGTAGGAATTACCATGTAAAATGCCATCTGTTGCAACAATGGAGTCACATGGGTATCAGCTATGGCTTCAAGTTGTAGGACTTTTTATGGCATTATAGACAATAGGCAAGTGGCTTAAAGGTCCAACCACAACAGGCCCAATGAGACATAAAGAACCAGCACAACAGGCCCAGTGAGACTAGGGATGCACCTATCAGATATTAGGATCGGATATGTGTCCCTATATTAACAACGACCCCTTTTGGTCTCACTGACTTAATATTTCAGAATTACTTATTTTAGTGACAAATAAATAGCAATTTAATACATTCATATCTGTGTGTTAATTTGTTGTATTTTATTTTACAAACATGGTGAGGTAAACAGTTTATTTTTTTAACAATGTATCGGATCAATATTGTGTATCGATCGATAAGTTTATGTATTGGTATAGAAACTGAACAATGTTGGTGCATCATTAAATGTAACATATAGGAAACAGTGTGTCTTTGACAACTTCCCTAGTTAATAGAATATGCCTACATTGATAAATGCCCATACGTTTCACCCTGATTGGTGAATGTTTAGCCTTTCAAATGCATGCTTGAATGTGATTGGCTAATGGCAACCACAATAATTGACATGTCAAGTCTTCTGGACAGACAGTATTATAGAATAGGCTAAAGACGCAGTATGTAAAATTGCAGCTTGACTGGCTGTATGGTTTCTGAGAAACAGTTACGTACCACTGACCTCACCCTGCTCTGCTCACTGAGAGACAGGTAATCAGTCACACAAGTCATGTCAGACTTACTATTCAAACGTGCTGTATGTAGCTGTTACTTAATATCTGTCCGTGTCTCTTTGGATTAGGACAGAGTCATCACCACAGGCCCTCTCCTGCATTTTATCCACCGACTTGATGATCTGGTCTTAAAAACTGCTGAAGGTATACAAACTGTCCTCCTAGAACAGCTGCAGCTTTGCTTGGTCTGCCACTCAGAAGATCCAAATTTCATCAAGATGTCTGATGTAAGCCTGTACCTTTTTGTGATGTAAAACTGTGGTGCATGTATAGATTTTAACATGTATTTGTGATGCAATAAGCTGTTTTATTAATTGCTTAAACTATAGAGGAGCATTATTGGGCTAATGAGCATTATGAGCTAAATAGTTTAATTGTCACTTTAACAGGTAAGGACACCAGTTTCTCTCAGAGTTAGCTTAAGTTTTACCTATAAAAAAGGTAACTTTGATTAAAAACAAAATAATAATACTGTCTTGCAGACATCTGATTGATGTCATTTATGGCTGATTTACCGTTACAGTAACTTGATCACAATATTCTGCAAAATAAAATGTAGTAGTTTACTATAGCTCCACTGAATATTGGTTTTGTTTGTTGGTTTTATTTGGTTTCCTAAGAGGAATCTGTAACAGGAACAGGTCATTGTAATGTTATGTGTTACCCAGGTTTTAAATGTTCAGAACATTAAAATCAGATGCAAAGCAAAAAACAATAAATAAATAAAAGCAAAAAAACTTTTAAAAATAATACAACGTGAATAAACTGCTCAAAACAGCCATTAAAGCAGATAGAAAATGACTTACTGATAAGTAAGGTAAATAAAATGAGCCTTAAATGACAGCCAATAGCTTGTTGCCAAGACTGGTCTGCGTCAGAGACGGCCAATCAGCGCTCAGGGGGGCGTTACCTCGGCTCCTCCGCTAGAGACGTGCTGTGGATCAGAAAAAAGGTGAGAACGGCAGAGTGAAACACGATGGAAAGTTTTATTAAACTTTGTTTCATAAAATCGCTCATAAAGGTGAACGTTGAGAAGTACGACTGAAACGACGATTTGGATTTAGTCTGCATTTGATTTTGTGAGTGTAATAGGTGAAGCTTTTGGTGCAAATAGTTCAAAAGATTAAAAAGAAAAGCCTGTAGAGTTGAGGCTAACATGCTTAGGGGTCAAGGGGTCATGAGCGAGTGGGCAGTGCTGGCCACCATTTCATGCTGCTAATGAGAGTTTTATATTGAAAGAGGGAAGAAAAAATTGCTTTACTTTGTAAATGTAGTATTATGTGTATCTATTAAGGCGCTGTTTTTGGGAACAGGTCAGTTTTTTCTGGGTGTAATTTTACTCTACTCTGCAATCTGGCTGCACCTGCGTGAACACTCTGCAGCAGTAGTGGCGTGGTGGCGCTGTAAAGTAATCAGTACAGTGCACCGGGGAAGATGCTGCCAAAATTCTGCGTGCTGTGAGCTGCAGATAAAAGTCTTACCACACAGTGCGTCTCACCTGTGGAGCTGTGTCTCTAAAAGCAGCTCAGAACTCAAAGCTAACTTCAGGTTCGCCTGTATCAGGGTTGAGTGCAGAAACAGTCCTAAAGCTTCCTCTGTGAAACTGATACTGCAGCACGCACACTGTTTCCTCTCCCGAGGCCCCGTCTCAAATCAGTCCCTCTTCACTTTATGGGTCATATAAAAATAGCAGCATCTCCACCAAACAGAGCATGATATGTGTGATCAAGTCATTTCTACTCAGCAGTCGGTTCTACAATTTCCTATTTAGGCTCTCAGAATCATCAGAGACACTTTTCACCTCAAAAGGCACTTGGTGGTCAGTTTGAAGACACTAACCTGTGTGCTGTCCACACCAAAAGAATCACCCTTCTGCTTAAACACCTCCAGCTGGTCGGCAGAGAGCGCACAAACCAGGGCAGTGACTTTTACTTTTTATTTGATTTTGATAGTTAAATCACTTAGGAGCTCGCTGAAGTAATGCTAATGTACCAACAGCTGTGCTAGCTAGCTAGGTTAGCAAGTGCTGCTTTCTCAATAAAGCTGTACAGGAAGATCATGGTCATCTTAGCTCCTTTTATTTGAAACAGATTTAGAAGGCATATTAATAATAGAAGCACTTTATAATTGTGTAATTGCATACTGTAGTTCATCTGTTTCTCTGCATACTTTCACCCTGTTCTTCAGTGGTGAGGACCACCACAGAGCAGGTATTCTGTGGGAGGTGAGCTTTTTATAGCACTGCAGTGTTAAATGTCTGGACGAGTCCAGAACAAATGTGTAAACTGCTCGTTTGGAGCGATAAAAGCAACATTCCTGCAACATCCTCAAATCTGAATGTCCAGATCACTTTTCAGAGGTTTTGATGGCTGATTCTAAAGTCGTGATGAGCGGCAAGTTAGCATGGTGACATTCGTCAAAGTGGTACGTGCCAGTGGATGGCATTTTCGGATGGTGCAGTGGCCACTTCCTAGTGCCAGATGCTGATTAGGAACTGAACCCCCTTTCAAAATGTGCCTGAGCTCTTTACCTACTGGATAGGCTTGACTTTGGGCCCAAGTTATCTTACTAAACTGAGAAATCCTGCTTTGTGAAATGCCCCCCAGGAGTGGCTAAATGTTTACATAAGATACAACTGATTTTGTTAGATGAACAGAATTACTGACACATTTGGTTCATTTTGTTGCTCTTGGCGTGCAGGTATCCCACCAATGCAGAGTAATAATTTTATTCTTTTATTATTGTTGATCACAGAAGAGTAGTTGGTGTAATATTGGTGGGGAGATTTGAGTAATTCTCTTGTTTTGGTTGAGACTGAGAACTTGTGTCTTTGCTAAAGGAATGCATTGTTGGAGAGGATGCTACGCCTGAGGCCCACGTTAAGGTGTTGCGTGAAAAGTACAGGACGACACAACCTGATTTAATGATCGTGAAGGACCACATGAAGACTTTTGCATTGGCAGCATGGAGAAAGGGGTTTGGCCATTGAAAATGTATACTTGTGTCTTTAATAGTCTATTATAAGATATTTTTGGCTATTCAAGGTTTTTACTCTTCACTACTGCCTTCATCACTACACTTTATTGCAACTATATAATGAAACTTTCGTGTATTTTCTGCTTTTATCTTACAGTTGTATGATGAGTTCAATGCCATCCATCCTTTAATGGTGTACGTTTGTCACTGCTTCACCTGAAACAATGCTGGGAGTTTAGCTCTAAAGGCCTCCTAGGTGATCTTCAAGAGATGCTCGTCAAAAGTGTAAGCACACAATTTTTTTATCTTTACCAGCAGACCTACAGACCTACTCTTAATTTCATTGATACTCTCAGACATGTACAGTTTCAGGAAAAGGTGCTTCAGTGTGTATCTAATATTACACTAAATGATGTTTAGTATTCCCTTGATGTTTGTGTAATGGGCCATCTGCATAGTAAAGTGATTTCATTGTGGAAAATCTTACTTACTAAACTTGGACACTCTGTGGGTTCTGTGTGGTAAAATGTTGCTTCTGGTTTCTGGTGGGTGCTTTTCTTTTTAATAAGGCTTAATTTTCTCTGGAGTATAAATGTAACCATTTGATATGGATTCTTTGAGTATGGCATACATTTAGCCATGTTAGGATGATTTTTTTTTTTAGCTGGTATAATAAAACCTTTTTTGCTTTATTTCATTGTTTTGTTTGCTGTGAGTGCCACATTTGAATAGTATTGAGTCTAATTGTTTTTGTTTGTTTGATGCTCTTTCAATTAATGCTAAAGTTGTGTATGTTTACTACTAAATAAACAGCATAGACAAACATTGTGAACATGTGTGGATATTTCAGGTACACTTTAGTCACACTAGGGTCCAGAGTGGCTTGTCACTGGCGTAGTGCCTCTAAAAGCACTGGTTGGTACCTTTTGAAAAGGGGATACAGTTGTACCATAATTTAAAGGTACATTTTAGCCTCATAGGGTTCTACAGAAGCACGAAGCCTTGGTGTAGTCATGGATGATCAGTTATCGTTCTCAAGTCATGTTGCAAACATAACTCGGTCCTGCAGATTTCTTCTGTACAACATCAGGAGAATTCGACCCTTCCTCTCTAGAGAGGCCGCCCAGGTGCTTGTTCAGTCTCTCGTCACTTCCAGACTTGATTACTGCAACTCTCTTCTGGCTGGTCTCCCTCTGCGCACCATCAGGCCCCTGCAGCTCATCCAGAATGCAGCGGCACGGGTCGTCTTCAATGTCCCTAAATTCAGCCATGTCACTCCACTGCTGCGTTCTCTCCACTGGCTTCCTGTAGCTGCCCGCATCAGATTCAAAACCCTGACGCTGGCCTACAAAGCCAAGACTGGACCAGCCCCTCCGTTCTTGATGGCAATGGTCAAAAGCCGGTCTGCACCAAGAGCCCTTCGAGCTTCAAGTACGGCTCGGCTCGACCCGCCATCCCTCAAAATCCGCGGAAGACAAGCGTCCAGACTTTTTTCTGTCCTGGCACCAAAGTGGTGGAACGAGCTTCCCCTGGGTGTCCGAACGGCCGAGTCGCTCGCTGTCTTCAAACGCAGACTGAAGACCCACCTCTTCAGAGAGTACTTGGGCGAATAGAGTACTATGGTCGCCTTATTGTATTGTGTTTAGTAATGTCTAAGCTTAGAGGTATCTTTGAATTATTAGTCTATTCTAACTAGCTAAGGTTTCTTTCTTGGGTAAATAGCAAAGCACTTTGTAAGTCGCTCTGGATAAGAGCGTCTGCTAAATGCCGTAAATGTAAATGTAAATGTAACAGTCTAACAGTGGATTAGGGCTGCCCGTGGTGATTGTGTGGCTTTAAGCAGATGTGAAGGACGATTCACCACAAGAATACAGCCAAACACTTTCAGGTAAGTTCCAGTGGTATGTAATGTTGAATTTGTGTAGAAATCAAAAGAGAGTACACGCAACAAAAACAAAAAATAGACGAGCTAGATAGTACACTCTTTGTACAACAAGGCCTCAGCTGCCTTCATCTGAGGGCTGCAAAGCCTCACGCACGTCTACTATTGCTTCAGCCTACTCCGTGCAAGCTGAACCCCCTTATTGCCTCCTACACAGCCCTTTTAAGATGTATGCTGAAATTGATCCAACTCGCACAAAACATTAAAGTATGAGAAGTCAGTAAAAGAATAACCGTAAAGTTAAGCTAGCTGTAATCAAGGAAACACCTGCATTTAGTTCTCCTTCCATTAAAGCAAGATTATACAAATTTAGGCTTTGGTGATAATGATTTAGTACCACAGTGAAGTTGTAAAGTAAACCAGAAATAAACCCATATAAATAAGCAAACAAGAGCATGTCATCATTATTATGGCTTAGTACTAAAGTAAAGCAGATGATTGCATGACAGAACAGCACTGACCACAGAATACCTCAAAATGGCCGTTAACTCTTCATCTAAGGTGTGTTTTGAGTTGAATTTAGTAAAAACAAGTCTTTCTGAATGTGTGTTTACACACATTTGATGGGACAGTGCAACACTGCTGAAAGTTAATCCTGCTTTTCTGAACACTATTTAATGTTTGTGTTTTATCATGTGCTGATCATTATAACAGTGAGGCACACAGGAACTTTCACTGTCACTATGGCTAATTTACACTTTGCCATTTAGGCCAGTAAGATGCTTTAAAGAAGTATTTTGTAGACATATGTATATGTGTGTCTGCAGGTGTGGAGGTCCATGGTATAACATGTGAATTTGCACAACCAGTTCTACTCAGCGCTCAACCACGACTGATCGTCTTGTTCAGCAGTGGCACTTCGAGAGATGCCTGGGACTTACGATCGCCAAGTATGGGATTTACTGCCATTTTTACTGCCAATATTGAACATGTTTGTGTGGATGTTTCAGAGTATTGCAGCACAAAAACAAAGTAGTAAGCTGACTTAAAATAGAGCAACTCCAACAAAGGTGCAGAGTTAAATTGAGAGGAACATAAGTTGATGCAGTAGATTAAAATGTTTGTGCATGTATCATTGTTGGGAAGGCCTAGCCTGCAGTGAAGTGCCAGAATAGTGACTGGAATGGGCGTCACTGTCTTGTTGGATGCACATGTGCATAAATCTTCCATAAATGTACACTGACCAGCCATTTCTTTTCACCACTGTGTTTGATCCAGTTGTACCAGAGAGTTGCACGGCCCCTAACTTTTTATCTCTAGGGGTCAACCTAACCAAACACAAAAGAGCCTGTCACTATCAAAAGTCTTCAACCTTGATTGTGGTTAAAGCATAGTTACAGCACAGTGCTCATGTGTCTGAGACTCGTGAATTAATTAGGCAGTTGAGAATGTTGGCAGTCCCAAAAACTTGGCCCTGCCATCTATGGATGCTTAAAGATGCTTCCTCTCCACCTGCGCTGAGATGCCTTCAAGACCTGCAATGCAAAACCCACTGGTGTGAAAATATCAATTATTATAGTGCAAGCAAGTAATAAATTAAATAAACTTGATGTGTATTCCAGGATTTCACATAATTGTGTTATATCTGACAACTGTGTTAAGATATACTTTTAAATTACGAAACAGTATGATCAATATTTTGATTATCATATAGTTTTGAATTTCAACTTGTCAGATTCTCTTCTGTCCACAGGTCTTGATTATTCAGGAGTGGCTACGAAATGTATTAATGAGGCTCTGACCAACCTCATCCACAGTTCTTGTTGAGTCCACTTTTTCACACTTCTTGTGATACCACTTACAGTGCCCATTGCAATCACCTGCCCAGATTTTTTCCTGTCCACAGCCCTCTATGATTCTGAAGTGGCTATGAAGTTCATTAATGAGGCGATCACCATCTTCATTCACAGATCTTGGTGAGTCCACTTCATCACACTTGTTTTATGCTGTTTACAGAGCCCATGACATAGTTTGTCCAAAGTAGCTTATTTACACAGCCCTCAATGATTCAACTTCATTAATGAGGCTGTTACCAACCTCATTCACAGTTTTTGGTCCACTTGGTCCACTTGGTCCACTTTATCACGTTCCATTTCCTTTCGTTTATGGTACCATTTACAATTGAGTGGACTGATGCTCTTGTGTGCTCTAGATATTTTGGAAATTGCTAAACCACTTTATCCACAGTTGTTGGTGAGTCCACTTCATCACAGTCCCTGATGGACTGCTTACAGTGCCCATTACAATCGACTGCCCAGATTCTCTTTTGTCCACAGCCCTTTTTGATTCAGAAGTGGCTACGAACTTCATATATGAGGCTTTCGCCAACATCGTCCACTGTTCTTGGTACAATCGCCTGCCCAGATTCTCTTCTGTCCACAGTGTTACTGTTACATTCAAGACATAGGTGATCCTGTGATCCAGTATTGCATATTTGATACTGTTAGTGCTGCCATCTGGTGGCCTGTTTCTTGTTGTTTTTGTTTTTCTCTCTCTCCCTCTCCTGGTGAAACGACTGATTGGAAACAGCTGATCTCAATGCGTGTGCTGGTTGGCTGCAGTGTCTGAGCTTTGTCATTGAAATGGTGCCATTGGCGTTTATCTAGTCGCCCGTGGCGTTCTCACCATGTGGCCAAAGGTGGTTGTGATTGAGGCTGTTCAAGATATATAACATGACAATTCACAGTTTGATGTATGTGGATCTATTGTAGCCTACTGTTTTCTGTGTCATTATGTACTTGTTGATGTCCAAGTGGTTTAATCATAGTCATGTTTGTAGTGGTGAGTGCCATTTACTATTTTAATTTCATTTATTATTTTTCATTTATTATTCTCTTGCTTCATGTTGGGGAGGCAGGTAAGGCCATTGTATTTTGTTTTATTATTTTTTAGTTAGGTTAGTTAGTAAGGAGGGATGTCATGTGTGTCTGTAATTTTGGCCTTTGCTCACCCTGATGCTATATGATGTTGACTGTGGTCTTGATATGTTTGCCTATAATACTACATTTTCATTTGAGCATTAAATCTGTTTCTTTATGGTTTGTTTATCTCCTCAAGCCCTAAACTAGTTTTTTTTATGAAATGGTTTAATAAACTGGGCTGTAAGATTACTCAAAAATTGACTAACTTTACAAGACTTTAACAAAGCAAAACTTCACCAAAAGTGAAGTAGAAAAGAAAAACGTAGGCCAGAGTTATAAGAAAAAGTAGGCCAGAGTTATAAGAACTGCTTTTTATTGGAATTTAAAAACCTGAATGTTCTTATACGACTGAAGACGTGTCGAGGTTCTTCTGTTCCCTGTATGCTCTGTGACTAATTTGCTGAACAAGTAGATCTATCTGAGATGTTTCCAAGCTGTTTTAAGCCTGCGTCTGAGATGAACACTGTATGTGAACTTTTACATTCTGAATTTTTAGTTGAAAGTAAGTCAGAAGATGCTGAAAATGATTTCACATCAAAACTGAATTTTATTAAAGAGGCTTTGATGGAGGAACAAAGTTGGGATCAATCTCTTGATAACTGTAGACTAACTGCTGTAACAGAAGAAAGTAATGCCCCATCATGCAGTTATGTATTTTCAGCAAGATGTACATGTACTTAGCATGTACTTAGCTTAGCCCCCTGACAGTGTGTTCTCTGGTCATCTGGGTATACAGAAAACACATCAGCAGATCATGTGTTTTTTCTTTTGGCCTGGTCCTAAAGCTGATGCTGTGTTATGTTGAGTTACGGGAAAACCCAATCAGGTTATTCCATCCACATCACTTCATCCAATCCTAGCATTATGAGCACCATTTCAACGTGTGTAGGGCAGCTGCCCTGGCCACTGATCAAATCCTTCTACTTTTGTGTTACCCCTTGACCAGCTACCTAAACAAATGCTCATGCTTCATTACAGTAACAAGGCTGTGATGGCTGTCTTAAGTATGTTGCGAGAAGGTTACAAAGTATGTTCAGGTTTTTCGCTGCTGCTGCTGCACCTGCATCATTATCCTCTATTTTATTTGTTCCAGACATGAGGAGCTCCTCCCTTACTGTTCCACATTGCATTGTGGTATAATGTAAAAAAGTGTCCATTGAGTATACACCAAAAATTAGCTGTGCGCTAATCCGTATACGTTCGGCACCATTTAAGGTGGCTTCCAGTAAGAAGCTGGAGAATAACTCCAGCCTTGTTGGTGCAGCCGTTTCTTTACGGCATCATAAATCAGCACATTTTACAGTTGTAAAATACATCCAGATAGATCCGGGAACTAATTTTACTGAAGTTCTGAAATTGTTAGCAATTGATCATCACATGTCCAGTGCATATCACCCCGAATCTCAGGGTTCTCTAGAATGTTTTCAACAACCTCAGTGCTTCGTACCTACTGTCTTTAGGTAGATAAAGAATGTGATGATGGCATCCTGGTCTTATTGTTTGCCATTTGTGAAAGTGATCAGGATTCCATTGGGTTTAGCCATTCACAGCTGAATTGTGAATTTCACTTTGGAGATAAAAGACTTGTACGTACCAGGTTCTGCCCTGTGTGCAGAGTTTTCAGGAAGATTGTGTTGATGGAGGTGGATCTGCTAATAGGGTTTTGCTAAGTTCTCCCCTACTGCTTCTGAAGTATCTGCTTTTGTCACACCAGATCTCTTTCTACAGTATTCCGTAATGCCATTTGGGTTACAAAAGGTAATAGCTAATGTAAACAATTGTGAAGCATGTCTGGATGTCGTTGTGATGTCTAGATGTCTATCAGAGTTGGAATGAACATTTGGCAATCCTCTGAAATGTGTTTAAGCGCTTATAGTTAAGTTTCCCTCACACTTAATCTCACTAAATGTGAGTCTGGGAAAGCTAGAGTATCCTAGGTTTGTAAGAAGGTGGGCCAAGGTGAAGTGCGCCCTCTTGAGGCTAAGATACCAACCCTGCAGTTGTGCTTTTGTAGAACCCCTGTTCTAATGACTCCTGACTACACTCAATTCTTCAAGCTGTAAGCTGGGGCTGGAGCTGTCCTCCTTAAAGAAGACTCGAGGTGTTGACCATCCAGTTTATTTTTCATAGAAATTGAAGGAACATCAGATCATGTATAGAACCACTGAGAAGGAAGCCTAGCACTCTTATTAGCTTTTCAACACTTTATGTGGGGTTGAGTGTTTTGGCAGTAGTGCTCTATATATACCACAATATCAGCTGAAGACTGATGAGATGGTTCATGATTGTTCAAGGTTTTAATGTTCAGAATAAGAAAGATTGTGAAAATGTAGTTGCTGATGCGTTGTCTAGGCAGTAGTGTGAGGGTGTTATGACCCTGGGGAGTGTAGAAGAGAGCCTCGTTGGTGCAGCCATGTTTGTTTACAGCGTCAGAAAGATGAAGCAGTTTAGGAACACAGAGTCCTAACCTGACGTCAGTCCAATTATTCCATTCCACCATAAATGTTGCAGCAGATTTAGTCAAAAGTATTCACCAACTGTATAGCACCAGAATGGAACAGGTGGAACATAATTGGGATGAGATGCCGATTTCAGTAGGGCATCAATCTTAGTGTGCTTCTCTATCCTTCTTCTACTTAAGCACAACTCTAATAATGAACATATGATGCTTTAAATACAAAAACAGAAAATATTATTTAAATTCAGCCTGTAGTTCAAAACTACATCCAACCAAACACCACTGTCTGACTCACTGTTGTCTTTACCTAGTTAATAGATGTAGATCTGCACTCTTAGCTCCTTCAGTGGGGTTTTTTTATAACCATTTCAGCCCAAAAAAAAAGCTTCTAAGCTTTTCAGTCCCTGAGATCAGTCCTGGAGGACTTGTGTCCATCTGCTGAATTAAGAAAACAAATGGTAAATGTGGCATCAATCTATACAAAATGAAAATGTGAGCGAGTTAGACAGTCATGCAGTGAGGTGAGGATGAATCAATGCGAGGACCAGCGGGCAGTGTTTTCTTCTTTTTCTTGTCTTACCTTTGTCTTCTTTTCGTCTTATATTTTCTTTTTTATCTTTGTCGTCTTTCTTCTTTGTCTTTGTAATTTTCTTTTTTCTTGTTTCCTTCTTTGACTTCTTTTTCTCAATATATATTTTTTTGTCTTTCTTCTGTCTTCTTAGTCTTCGGCTTTTTGTTTTTCTTATTTTTCTTTTCTTAGTGTTTTTGTCTTGTCAAGTCAAATTTATTTGTATAGTGCTTTGTACAACTGTTGTGGTCACAAAGCAGCTTTACATAATTAGTAATTAGTAAAAGACAGAAAAAAGTCTTTAATAGCAGTCCTAAAATAGAGCCTTGTGGAACTCCATATCTTACTTCTGTGTAATTTGAAGATAAATCTTTACAAACTCCTTTAGATATGATTTGAACCACCATAGGGCTGGTCCTGTGATTCCAACCATTTTCTCTAATCTTTCTAGTAATATAGTATGATCTATTGTATCAAAGGCTGCACTAAGGTCTAGTAGGGCTAATAAAGATACATAGCCTTTATCAGAGGCAAGAAGGAGATCATTTTTATTCTTCACTAGGGAGGTCTCAGTGCTGTGATGGGATCTGAATCCAGATTGGAATTTCTCATACATGTCATTTGTACTCAGGTATAAGCAGAGTTGTTGGCCTACAGCTTTTTCTAAAATCTTGGATATGTATGTTAAGTTGGAGATGGGTCTGTAAATAGACAATACACAAGGATCAAGATTTGGCTTCTGGATTAAAGGTTTTATGACTGCCAATTTAAGTTTTTTAAGGTTTTTGGGAAATGCCCTAGGCTAAGGGATGAATTTACAATTGTTAAAAGAGGTCTAATTAGAAGTGAGAGTATTTCTTTTAGCAATTTAGAGGGAATCGGGTCAAGTTGTACAGGCTGTACAATTTGGTGAGGAAATATTTTTTTTTTCTAGTAAGTTTAGAGATCTCGCTAAAAAGAACTCTGGGATTGTCTGTTTTTGTTTTTCTCAATCAGCGAGGCCAAATACGCTGAGCGAGCTTTAATGAGTGCCTTTCTATATTGACTAAGGCTGTCCTTCCACACAGAGTGGAACACCTCTAGTTTGGTCGTCCACCATTTACGCTCTAGTTTCTGCACTGTTTTTAGTTTTTGCCTTGTCATTTTACTTTTAAACAGTGCTTCTTTGTCTAAGGTTGATTGAAGGGTATTTTCCAGGTCGTTCGTTAATGTAACTAGCTCCGTTTGGAGTCATTGGGGTTATTGCGCGCTTTAGACAGTGTTGCGGGGAAAAAATTAACATTTTGCCTAAGATGTGTCTCAAAGGAGATTAGATAATGGTCTGATATTACTGAGCTTTGAGGTACAATATTTAGATGATCAATTATAACACTCAGGGTCAGGACTAAATCTAGGGTATGGTTACAGTAATGTGTGGGTCCAGTCACATTTTTTGTGATGCCGACAGAATCTAAGATTGATACAAACGCCTTTGCTAATGGATCATCTGCTTTTTCAAAATGAATATTAAAGTCTTCTACTATTATAACTTTGTCACTGCACACTGACAAAATCACAAAATTATTTAAAAAAGTCAGAATATGACCCTGGAGGCCTATAAATATTAATTTAGTCTGAATGCATTTTTATTTGTTGCTGGATTTGATTTTTTAATGTAGAAAATCTCAAAAGAAGTGAAAGTGTTAGTGTTTTTGAATAATATGTAGTGTATTCTGGTAGATTATGCATACTCCACCTCCTGTGCCTGATAATCTAGGGCTATGTACATATTTATAACCTGCGGCGGTGGCTTCATTTACTGCTATACATTGATCAGGTTTCAGTGTGGCAGAAAATGTCTAGTTTCTAATTAATTTATTAAAACAAGCAGATTTAGATATTCTATGTTTGGCTTTAATTTGGGGCACAGACAGTCTTAATACAATGAAACCTGGGTGACAACTCAAAGCAGCTCGCAGACGGTTTAGCGTGTCTGTCTGCGGCCTGGTCCCGGCTTTGGATTGTCAGCAGCCTTTTACACTACTCGACTAACTAGCAGACTATGCGTTATGCTGCACGAAAATAGGGCAGCACCCTCCTGCGTGGGGTGGACGCCATCCCTACCTAAAAAACAGGCTTGCCCTCAAACTTTAATCAGTTATCTATGTTATTTAGTGCTGTGATTCGGCTGTAAGACTCAATCGAATGAAGTTGCCGGTGAGTGGAAGCACAAGATAGATGTTTCTAATAAAGTGACCGTAACTTAAAGCTACCTTACACTCAGCAAAAGTCCATTCTCTATCAGCAGAGAAACCTTTGGATGAAAAGTACTGAGCTATCTTTTGCTCATTAATATATTTCTTCACTATGCCATTGATTACTTTTTCAAAATCAGAATCAGTCCACTGAGGCATTTCAGTCCCTCCCTTAACTAAGGTGCTGCTTTTATAGTTAAGAGACTTCCATGAGTCTTTACCAAGATTCTGAGTATGTTGGCCTTTTCTTGACATGGTGTGGAAACAGGAGAACAAATCCAAGTTTTCTTCTTATTAACTAAACTACAGAAGAACAAAAACACAACTCCGTTCAGAGAGGATTACGGTTACAAACGTTACGTTTAACAGTAACAAAACAAACTTCTCTCCTTTAGAGAGGATAACAGCCACAAAACACTAGGTTTTTATCAGTGACAAACAGATAACTTCTCTTCTTTCAGAGAGGCTAACAATTACTGACTCCTCTGTCTTAAGAAAACAGAATTTCTCTCAGATTCGAAATGGCGTTTACTCACCAAGAAGGTTTTAGTAGGCCATCCGGGTCACGGCACCACATTGTTAGAAATCCGGCATAAAGGAGACAGATTCAGGAGTCAGGAGACTGGATCTTTAGCATTGGAGTTTATTCACGTGCAGACAGAAAATCATACACTGGCACAGCTTAGTTGATCACGGTCAGTCTAGTCTAGTCCGACCATGTCTAGTCCGAACCAATCCAGTCTGAACCAATCCAGTCTGAACCAATCCAGTCTGAAACAGAATCCAGTCTAAAACAGAATCCAGTCTGATTAGGGGTATTTTGAGAGGGCCTTATATATATTGGAAATTGTGAAGAGGAGTTTAAGGAGGGGTAGGAGGGGGATGAAGGACAGGTCACTTGGAGTATCAACAGTAGGGGGTGATAGTTAGCACTTTAAAGAGGGGTAGGAGGTGGGTGAAGTTGAGGGGGGTTGATGGTCATCACACATCAAAGGTCATCGGTATGACCACTTGATTGTTGTCACCTTTTGAGGGTTATTCGAATTACCATATACAAAGAGAGAGAGTGACCACTTTAGGCCGGCAGACGAAGGGTAACAAAAGGTGAGACAAAGGATTAAGATAACCATTTGATAAGTTGAAACCACATGAAAGTAATGTTAGAAAGGGCCATATTTTCTCTCAGCTACAACTCTCAGGTCTTTGGTCTTCACCTATATAAGGCCATCAGTTGTCAGGTACATCTGGATTGTACACAAAACTGTCTTCCCTCCATTGGGCGTTGTGCCCACTTGGGCTATTCGGGGTCAGTGTGGGTGGAGGTGGAAGAACTGCCGATTGGCTTTTCAATTTTGCTTTCTGTCAGTGTGATCTCACCCTTGCATGAGTATGATGCAGGACCTCTAGTGTGCACCTTAGGAGTGTCTGGTGGGTTAGGGGGTTCAGGCTGATCTTTGACCTTGAACTTGACCAAACCTTGCATCTCCATCTCCACATCAGTTTCGGTCCAGGTGGTCACGTGAAGTGGTCACTGCATTGCTGTCTGCTCTTGTCCATCTGATTCAGGGGCATATGGAGGTGGTCTCAGGTTTGAGCCGAGAATACAGCCCGGGCTTGTTTGTCTTGTCATCATGTTGTTTGCTTATCTCCATGTTGTGAAAGTTAGCCTACGAGTGATAAGAAGATAAGGGGTGATAAGAGAAGTACAGGGGTGCTATAAGAAGATAAATGGGTGATGAGAAATATTGGCGTAATACAAGAAGATATGGGGTGATAAGAGAAATAAAGGGGTGAAACCAGTAGAAGGATGTTACAAGAGAAATATGGAGTGTTAAGAGAAATATGGGGAGTTATAAAGAATAAATTAAGGGGTGTTAAAAGAAAAAGAAGGGGTATTATTAGAAGAAACTGGGTATTACAAGAAGGGTGAGTAATTATACAAGTGAAGAGATAGGGTATAGTGTACACAGAAGCTTGTGTGTGTGAATGTGAAGGGAATTATCGTGTGTCTCTCAGTCTATGTGTGGATTCTGGGTGGCTATGTTCTGTTGGGGTTGAAGGGATATGTTTGGAGAGTAATTCTAAAAACTCGCCATACTGTTGTCTTTTATTGTGAGATCTTGTGCTTTGCAGGAGATCTCACAATAAGAAAAATCTCATAAAAACGAGAGAGGAGCTATATTTAAGTTTGTGCACAGAATCAATAAAAGCCAAATTAATTGGGGTTGTAAAAAGATAAGGGTAAAAGCTGAAAAGAATTCTGTTATTGTCTCAGAAAAATGTGTGCATTTGTGGGAGGTTGCAAATTTAAGGGAAGACACAGTATGGGGGCCCCCGGAGAGAAGAAAAAGAGGAGTAGATGTTACATGTTGTATGTCTAGTCTGAGATTTTGTTTTAATGGCCAATAAAAGATAAATGGATCCATTCGATAGAGTTATGTGATAATGAGTGTAGAAAAGCAGTAGGAAATCTATGAAATAAATAGGTTTTGTAGATATGTGGGTTGGAATGAAGTATAGGAAAATTAATGAGCCCTGACTGGGCATCAGAGAGGGAGATAGGTAAAGGAACAGTTTCATAAACCACTAAAGCAGCCCATACTGGCACCAGGTCACGTGTAGTACAAGAATACTGTTAATAAGTCCTGTGGTTGTTGTATGGATACTGGAATGTGGGTTTTATAGTGCAAGTCCAACCTACCAACCTGAGAAAGAGATTTGACTAGGTTCAAATAGTTATACATAGAAGATGTGTTTATATCTTGTGTAGGTAATTCTTTGTATGAATAACATAAGCATTATTGTTAAGCACTGTAGGAAAGTAATCTCTGGTATTTCTGTTCTATCCTGGCAGAAAGGGAATCTATCCACCTGTACATACTAGCATATAAATAGGTTCTGCACAGATGCTTTTGGTTGAACTTTCACCACTGGAAAGGGGAGCCTCATGTATGCAAGCATACACATACACTAAGGTTTAAGGTTGGTAGAGAGTTAAATCACTTTTAAACACACATGGTTAAAGATTCTCTCACTTGATTAGCTTAAGATTAGATCTGAATTACAAGTAATCTGGTTTGATTCTCCTTTCTCTTTTATGGGATGTGAGAGGAGACAGAAAGAAGGACCTAAGGAGGGGCAACTGGTGAGTGACGTGCCAGAAACGTCACATGGACTGAGTGGAAGAAGCTGTGCTGACTTCCGATCAGGCTAGTGTGCTTATCCACAGATCACTTCCCTGTATACACCTGCATTCTAAACAAATGTGTATTCATATTTATAGTGCTATTAATTATATAATACTTGCTAACAGTTGCCAACTGATTGGTTGGGCAGTGACTTTGATTACTTAAAGATAACACACTTGGGGGTTAAACATTTTGTTGAAAGCCACAGGTAGGGAAGTATTTGGTGGTTTAACTCTTACTAGAGGATTACTTTTTTTTTTTTTTTTTAGAGTGGTCATACATTCTTAAGGTCTGGGCTGTTCTGAAGTTGGCAAACCTCAGTTAATTTCAACAACTCGTATAGTAACTTTTAATAAACAAATAAATAAATATCGTATAATTCAAAGTAGACAGTGAAGTGGTAGTAATTTCAATAATTTAAAGTAATCTTTTTCACACTCAAATAACATAGAGGCCATTATTATGCCAACTATGGGTACAAACACTTCAAAAGGAATTACTCCTGTTGATGTAGTTAAAATAATCCATTAATTAAAGGCATAACTAAGACATCAGAGAAATGGCACAAGCGTTGGCCTGACATTGACCAACCATGGCCAGTGGAGGGGACTCTTAATCCAGATGTAATTAAAGTAATGCAAGTACTTCTGGCCACGTACAAGGCTAACCAAAAGAAAGGTAAGAAGGGGGAAAAAAACATAAGAAGAAGAGACCGATGGAGCTCGGCATTCTCCAGTTGCTTGAATAAGAAGGGCAGAAACTGGTCAAAGCAGCAAAGGATAAGAGAGAGAGGAGTGCAGCAGAAATGGAGAGACAGATGAGAGGAATAGGAAAGCAGATGGCAGAAATTAATAAGCCATTTTCACACGTAAACCCAGTAAAGAACCCCCCACATATGAGAAGGAATTGAGAGTCTGAGAAGATCTATCCCCAGCTCCCAGTGATCACTCAAGAGGGCAAATATCACATCAGAGATGATGGCCGAATAGTGGAAGCAGGAAAAGCAGAAACAATTATAATAATGTATTTTCCAAAAGCAAGAAGAAATCAACATATATGTAAACTGAAGGTGAAGTGAAGATCAGGAGGACAAAAGTTGGAGATGATGTGGATGAAAGTGCGTGGGAAGCCAGAAGAGGATGTGATCCAGCAGTCACGCTTAGAACGTGAACAAGTAAGACAAAGAATAAAGAAAGAAAATGAATGCTTACTTACCGATAACACAGTTGCAGATGAAAAAAAAAGCCAGAAAGCCAGAGGTCCACATTCAGACAACCATATACAGTTGATGTATAGTCTCTTGGAATCATGAGGTCCTGTGAACAAAGACAAAGAAGAAAGTCAACAGCTGAAAAGAAACATAATGCTTTCTTACCGATGACACAGTTGAAGATGAATAGAAAGTCAGTCAGATTGAGTTGCAGATGTAGACAACGGCAAAAAATTGGAGATCGATAGCCTCTTGGGATCATGAAATCCTGTCAACTAGTAGGACAAAAAAGAAAATCAAAATATGAAAAGAAAGTGAATGTATACTCACCTGTTACACAGTTGAAGATAAATTAAAAGCCAATAAGAAGAAAAATCCAGATACAGACAATGGCAAACAGCTGGAGATGAACAGTCTCTTGGCATCATGAGGTCCTGTGAACAAGACAAAGAAGAAAGTCCATACATGAAAAGAAACTGAATGTATACTTACCTGTTACAAAGTTGCAGATGAATACACAGCCAGTAAGACAGAAGTCCAGATGCAGACAACCACATGCAGCTGGACATGGACAGTGTCTTGGGATCATGAAGTCATGTGAACGAGTAAGACAAAGAAGAAAATCAAAATATGAAAAGAAACTGAATGTATACATACCTGTTACACAGTTGCAGATGAATACACAGCCAATAAGAAGAAAAATCCAGATACAGACAACGGCAAACAGCTGGAGATGAACAGTCTCTTGGCATCATGAGGTCCTGTGAACAAGACAAAGAAGAAAGTCAATACATGAAAAGAAACTGAATGTATACTTACCTGTTACAAAGTTGCAGATGAATACACAGCCAATAAGACAGAAGTCCAGATGCAGACAACCACATGCAGCTGGACATGGACAGTCTCTTGGGATCTTGAGGTCCTATGACCAAGTAAGACTAAGAAGAAAGTCAATACATGAAAAGAAACGGAATGCTTACTTAGCAATTACACAGTTGCAGATGAATACACAGCCAATTAGAAAAAAAATCCAGATGCAGATGAATAGTCTCTTGGGATCATGAGGTCCTGTAAACAAGACAAAATGAAAGTCAATACATGAAAAGAAACGGAATGTAGACTTACCTGTTACACAGTTGCAGATGAATACACAGCCAGTAAGAAATACTTCCAGATGCAGATAACCACATACAGCTGGACTTGAATAGTCTCTTGGGATCATGAAGTCCTGTGAACAAGTAAGACAAAGATGAAAATCAAAATATTAAAAAAAGAAACTGAATGTATACTTACCTGTAACACAGTTGCAGATTAATACACAGCCAATAAGACGAAAAACCCAGATGCAGATGAATAGTCTCTTGGGATCATGAGGTCCTGAAAACAAGACAAAGAAGAAATTCAATACATGAAAAAAACTGAATGTATACTTACCTGTTACAAAGTTGCAGATGAAAAAAAAGCCAGTAAGGCAGAGTTCCAGATTCAGACAACCATATACAGTTGCTGTATAGTCTCTTGGGATCACGAGGTCCTGTGAAGAAGTAAAACAAAGAACAAAGTTAATACATGAAAAGAAACAGAATGTTTACTTACCTGTAACAAAGTTGCAGATGAATACACAGTAAGAAAGAAAGAATTCCAGATGCAGACAACCACATACAGCTGGACATGGACAGTCTCTTGGGATCATGAAGTCCTGACAACAAGTAAGACAAAGAAGAAAATCAAAACATGAAAAGAAACTGAATGTTTACTTACCTGTAACAAAGTTGCAGATGAATACACAGCCAATAAGACGAAAAATCCAGATAAAGACAACAACATACAGCTGGAGATGAATAGTCTCTTGGGATCATGAAGTCTTCTGAATAAGTAAGACAAAGAAGAAAGTCAATACATGAAAAGACACGGAATGCTTACTTACCGATTAAACAGTTGCAGATGAATACACAGCCATTCAAAAAGAATTCCAGATGCAGACAACCACATATAGCTGGACATGGACAGTCTCTTGGGATCATGAAGTTCTCTGAACAAGTAAGACAAAGAAGAAAGTCAATACATGAAATGAAACTGAATGCTTACTTTCGGATTACACAGTTGCAGACGAACACAGCCAATAAGACGAAAACTCCAGATGCAGACAATGGCAAACAGCTGGAGATAGATACAATCTTGGCATCAAGAGATCCTGTCAACAAGTAAGACAAAGAAGAAAGTCAATACATTAAAAGAAACTTAATGTATACCTACCTGTTACACAGTTGCAGATGAACACAGCCAATAAGATGAAAAATCCAGATGCAGACAACGGCAAACAGCTGGAGATAGATACACTCTTGGCATCAAGAGGTCCTGTCAACAAGTAAGACAAAGATGAAAGTCAAAACATGAAAAGAAACTGAATGTATACTTACCTATTACACAGTTGCAGATGAAGACACAGCCAAGAAGATGAAAAATCCAGATGCAGACAACGGCAAACAGCTGGATATAGATACACTCTTGGCATCAAGAGGTCCTGTCAACAAGTAAGACAAAGATGAAAGTCAATACATTAAAAGAAACTTAATGTATACCTACCTGTTACACAGTTGCAGATGAATACACAGCCAGTAAGAAAGAATTCCAGATGCAGACAACCACATACAGCTGGACATGGATAGTCTCTTGGGAACATGAAGTCCTGTGAACAAGTAAGACAAAGAAGAAAATCAAAATATAAAAAGAAACTGAATGTATACTTATGTGTTACACAATTGCAGATGAATACACTCCCAATAAGACGAAAATTCCAGATGCAGTTGAATAGTCTTTTGGGATCACGAGGTCCTGTGAACAAGTAAGACAAAGAAGAAAGTCAATACATGAAAAGAAACTGAATGTATACTTACCTGTAACACAGCTGTAGATGTACAAAGCCAATAAGACGAAAAATCCAGATGCAGACAAAGGCAAACAGCTGGAGATGAATAGTCTCTTGGGATCATGAGGTCCTGTAAACAAGACAAAGAAGAAAGTCAATACATGAAAAGAAACTGAATGTATACTTACCTGTTACACAGTTGCAGATGAATACACAGCCAGTAAGAAAGAATTCCAGATGCAGACAACCACATACAGCTGGACATGGACAGTCTCTTGGGATCATGAAGTCCTGGGAACAAGACAAAGAAGAAAGTCAATACATGAAAAGAAACGGAATGTATACTTACCTGTTACACAGTTGCAGGTGAAAAAAATAGCCAGTAAGCCAGAGTTCCAGATTCAGACAACCATATACAGTTGATATATAGTCTCTTGGCATCATGAAGTCCTGTGAACAAGTAAGACAAATAAGAAAATCAAAATATGAAAAGAAACTGAATGTACACTTACCGATTACACAGTTGCAGATGAATACACAGCCATTAACAATGAATTCCAGATGCAGACAACCACATACAGCTGGACATGGACAGTCTGTTGGGATCATGAAGTCCTATGAAAAAGTAAGACACAGAAGAATATCAAAATATGAAAAGAAACTGAATGTATACTTAACTGTTACACAGTTGCAGATGAATACACAGCCAAGAAGACGAAAAATCCAGATGCAGTCAGGTTGAGTTCCAGATGCAGACAACCACATACAGTTGATGTATAGTCTCTTGAGATCACAAGGTCCTGTAAAAAAGGAAGACAAAGAAGAAAGTCATTACATGAAAAGAAACTGAATGTATACTTACCTGTAACACAGTTGCAGATGAATACACAGCCAATAAGACGTAAAATCCAGATGCAGTTGAAAAGTCTCTTGGGATCATGAGGTCCTGTAAATAAGACAAAAAAAAGTCAATACATGAATAGAAACGGAATGTATACTTACCTGTTACACATTTGCAGATGAATACACAGCCAAGAAGACGAAAAATCCAGATGCAGACAACGGCAAACAGCCGGAGATGAATAGTCTCTTGGGATCATGGAGTCCTGTGAACAAGTAAGACAAAGAAGAAAATCAAAATATGAAAAGAAACTGAATATATACTTACCAGTTACACAGTTGCAGATGAACACACAGCCATTAAGAAAGAATTCCAGATGCAGACAACCACATACAGCTGGACATGGACAGTGTCTTGGGATCATGAAGTCCTGTGAACAAGTAAGACAAAGAAGAAAGTCAATACATTAAAAGAAATTAAATGCTTACTTACCAAATACACAGTTGCAGATGAATACACAGCCACTAAGACGTAAAATCCAGATGCAGACAACGGCAAACAGCTGGAGATGAATAGTCTCTTGGGATCATGAGGTCCTGTAAACAAGACAAAAAAAAAAGTCAATACATGAATAGAAACGGAATGTATACTTTCCTGTTACACAGTTGCAGATGAATATAAAATCAGTCAGGTTGAGTTCCAGATTCAGACAATGGCAAACAGCTGGAGATTGAGAGCCTCTTGGGATCATGAGGTCCTGTGAACAAGTAAGACAAAGAAGAAAATCAAAATATGAAAAGAAACTGAATGTATACTTACCGATTACACAGTTGCAGATGAAAAAAAAAGCCAGTAAGCCAGAGTTCCAGATTCAGACAACCACATATAGTTGATGTGTAGTCTCTTGGGATCACGAGGTCCTGTGAACAAGTAAGACAAAGAAGAAAGTCAATACATGAAATGAAACTGAATGCTTACTTACCGATTACACAGTTGCAGATGAACAGAAAGTCAGTTAGATTGAGTTCCAGATGCAGACGACGGCAAACACTTGGAGATTGATAGCCTCTTGGGATCATGATGTCCTGTGAACAAGTAAGACAAAGAAGAAAGTCAATACATGAAAAGAAACTGAATGTTTACTTACATGTAACACAGTTGCAGATGAATACACAGCCAATAAGACGAAAAATCCAGATGCAGTTGAAAAGTCTCTTGGGATCACGAGGTCCTGTGAACAAGTAAGACAAAGAAAAAAGTAAATACATGAAAAGAAACGTAAAGCTTACTTACCTGTAACACAGTTGCAGATGAATACACAGCCAATAAGATGTAAAATCCAGATGCAGAAAACAGCAAACAGCTGGAGATGAATAGTCTCTTGGGATCAGGAGGTCCTGTAAATAAGACAAAAAAAAGTCAATACATGAATAGAAACGGAATGTATACTTACCTGTTACAAAGTTGCAGATGAATACAAAGACAGTAAGAAAGATTTCCAGATGCAGACAACCACATACAGCTGGACATGGATAGTCTCTTGGGATCATGAAGTTCTCTGAACAAGTAAGACAAAGAAGAAAGTCAATACATGAAATGAAACTGAATGCTTACTTTCGGATTACACAGTTGCAGACGAACACAGCCAATAAGACGAAAACTCCAGATGCAGACAATGGCAAACAGCTGGAGATAGATACAATCTTGGCATCAAGAGATCCTGTCAACAAGTAAGACAAAGAAGAAAGTCAATACATTAAAAGAAACTTAATGTATACCTACCTGTTACACAGTTGCAGATGAACACAGCCAATAAGATAAAAAATCCAGATGCAGACAACAGCAAACAGCTGGAGATGAATACTCTCTTGGGATCATGAGGTCCTGTAAACAAGACAAAGAAGAAAGTCAACTCATAAAAAGAAACTGAATGTATAGTTACCTGTCACACAGTTGCAGATGAAAAAAAAAGCCGGTAAGCCAGAGTTCCAGATGCTGACAACCATATGCAGTTGATGTATAGTCTCTTGGGATCACAAGGTTCTGTGAACAAGTAAGACAAAGAAGAAAGTCAATACATGAAAAGAAACTGAATGCTTACTTTCCGATTACACAGTTGCAGATGAATACACAGCCAATAAGACGGAAAATCCAGATGCAGACAATGGCAAACACTTGGAGATCGATATCCTCTTTGGATCATGAAGTCCTGTGAACAAGTAAGACAAAGAAAAAAGTCAATGAATGAAAAGAAACTGAATGTATACTTACCTGTTACAAAGTTGCAGATGAATACAAAGCCAGTAAGAAAGAATTCCAGATGCAGACAACCACATCCAGCTGGACATGGATAGTCCCTTGGGATCACGAGGTCCTGTGAAGAAGTAAGACAAAGAAGAAAATCAAAATATAAAAAGAACCTGAATGTATACTTACGTGTTACACAGTTGCAGATGAATACACACCCAATAAGACGTAAAATCCAGATGCAGACAACGGCAAACAGCTGGAAATGAATAGTCTCTTGGGATCATGAGGTCCTGTTAAAAAGACAAAGAAGAAAGTGAATAAATGAAAAGAAGCTGAATGTATACTTACCTGTTACACAGTTGCAGATGAATAGACAGCCATTAAGAAAGAATTCCAGATGCAGACAATCAAATACAGCTGGACATGGACAGTGTCTTGGGATCATGAAGTCCTGTGAACAAGTAAGACAAAGAAGAAAATCAATACATGAAAAGAAACTGAATGCTTACTTACCGATTACACAGTTGTAGATGAATACAAAGTCAGTCAGATTGAGTTCCAGATGCAGACAACGGCAAACACTTGGAGATCGATAGCCTCTTGGTATCATGAAGTCCTGTGAACAAGTAAGACAAAGAAGAAAGTCAAAACATGAAAAGAAACTGAATGTTTACTTACCTGTAACACAGTTGCAGATCAAAACACAGCTAATAAGACGAAAAATCCAGATACAGTTGAAAAGTCTCTTGGGATCACAAGGTCCTGTGAACAAGTAAGACAAAGAAGAAAATGAATACATGAAAAGAAATTGAAGGTATACTTATCTGTCACACAGTTGCAGATGAATAGAAAGTCAGTCAGATTGAGTTCCAGATGCAGACAACGGCAAACACTTGGAGATCGATAGCCTCTTGGTATCATGAAGTCCTGTGAACAAGTAAGACAAAGAAGAAAGTCAAAACATGAAAAGAAACTGAATGCATACTTACCTGTTACACAGTTGCAGATGAATAGAAAGTCAGTAGGATTGAGTTCCAGATGCAGACAACGGCAAACACTTGGAGATCGATAGCCTCTTGGGATCATGAAGTCCTGTCAACAAGTAAGACAAAGAAGAAAATCAATACATGAAAAGAAACTGAATGTATACTTACCTATTACACAGTTGCAGATGAAAAAAAGCCAGTAAGCCAGAGTTCCAGATTTAGACAACCATATATATTTGATGTATAGTCTCTTGGGATCACGAGGTCCTGTGAACAAGTAAGACAACAAAGAAAGTCAATACATGAAATGAAACTGAATGCTTACTTACCGATTACACAGTTGCAGATGAATACACAGCCAGTAAGAAAGAGTTCCAGATGCAGACAACATCATACAGCTGGACAAGGACAGTCTCTTGGGATCATGAAGTCCTGTGAACAAGTAAGACAAAGAAGAAAGTCAAAATATGAAAAGAAACTGAATGTATACTTACATGTAACACAGTTGCAGATGAATACACAGCCAATAAGACGAAAAATCCAGATGCAGATGAATAGTCTCTTGGGATCATGAAGTCCTGTGAATAAGTAAGACAAATAAGAAAGTCAGTACATGAAAAGAAACTGAATGTATACTTACCTGTTACACGGTTGCAGTTGAAAAGAAACAGAATGTATACTTACCTATTGCACAGTTGCAGATGAATAGAAAGTCAGTCAGATTGAGTTCCAGATGCAGACAACGGCAAACCCTTGCAGATCGATAGCCTCTTGGGATCATTAAGTCCTGTCAACAAGTAAGACAAAGAAGAAAATCTAAATATGAAAAGAAATTGAATGTATACTTACCTATAACACAGTTGCAGATGAATACACACCCAATAAGACGTAAAATCCAGATGCAGACAACGGCAAACAGCTGGAAATGAATAGTCTCTTGGGATAATGAGGTCCTGTAAACAAGATAAAAAGAAAGTCAATACATGAAAAGAAACTGAATGTATACTTACCTGTTACACAGTTGCAGATGAATAGAAAGTCAGTCAGATTGAGTTCCAGATGCAGACAACAGTAAACACTTGGAGATCGATAGCCTCTTGGGATCATGAAGTCCTGTGAACAAGACAAAGAAGAAAATTAAAACATGAAAAGAAACTGAATGTATACTTACCTGTTACACTGTTGCAGATTAATACACATCCAATAAGACAAAAAATCCAGATGCAGATGAATAGTCTCTTGTGATCATGAGGTCCTGTAAACAAGACAAAGAAGAAAGTCAATACAACAAAAGAAACTGAATGTACACTTACCTATTACATAGTTGCAGATGAATAGAAAGTCAGTCAGATTGAGATCCAGTTGCAGACAACCACATACAGCTGGACATGGATAGTCTCTCTGGATCATGAAGTCCTGTGAACAAGTAAGACACAAAAGAAAATCAAAATATGAAAAGAAACTGAATATATACTTACGTGTTACACAGTTACAGATGAATACACACCCAATAAGACGAAAAATCCAGATGCAGTTGAATAGCCTCTTGGGATCACGAGGTCCTGTGAACAAGTAAGACAAAGAAGAAAATCAATACATGAAAAGAAACGGAATGCTTACTTACCGATAACACAGTTGCAGATGAATACACAGCCATTAAGAAAGAATTTCAGATGCAGACTACCACATACAGCTGGACATGGACAGTCTCTTGGGATCATGAAGTCCTGTGAAGAAGTAAGACAAAGAAGAAAGTCAATACATGAAAAGAAACTGAATGTATACTTACCTGTTACACAGTTGCAGATGAATAGAAAGTCAGTCAGATTGAGTTCCAGATGCAGACAACGGTAAACACTTGGAGATCAATATCCTCTTGGGATCATGAAGTCCTGTGAACAAGACAAAGAAGAAAATCAATTCATGAAAAGAAACTGAATGTTTACTTACCTGTAACACAGTTGCAGATGATAACACAGCCAATAAGACGAAAAATCCAGATGCAGTTGAAAAGTCTCTTGGGATCACGAGGTCCTGTGAACAAGTAAGACAAAGAAGAAAATCAATACATGAAAAGAAACTGAAGGTATACTTATCTGTCACACACTTTCAGATGAATAGAAAGTCAGTCAGATTGAGTTCCAGATGCAGACAACCACATACAGCTGGACATCGATAGCCTCTTGGGATCATGAAGTCCTGTCAACAAGTAAGACAAAGAAAATGCAAATATGAAAAGAAATTGAATGTATACTTACCTGTAACACAGTTGCAGATTAATACACAGCCAATAAGATGAAAAATCCAGATGCAGATGAATAGTCTCTTGGGATCATGAGGTCCTGTAAACAAGACAAAATGAAAGTCAATACATGAAAAGAAACGGAATGTAGACTTACCTGTTACACAGTTGCAGATGAATACACAGCCAGTAAGAAATACTTCCAGATGCAGATAACCACATACAGCTGGACTTGAATAGTCTCTTGGAATCATGAAGTCCTGTGAACAAGTAAGACAAAGATGAAAATCAAAATATTAAAAAAAGAAACTGAATGTATACTTACCTGTAACACAGTTGCAGATTAATACACAGCCAATAAGACGAAAAACCCAGATGCAGATGAATAGTCTCTTGGGATCATGAGGTCCTGAAAACAAGACAAAGAAGAAATTCAATACATGAAAAAAACTGAATGTATACTTACCTGTTACAAAGTTGCAGATGAAAAAAAAGCCAGTAAGGCAGAGTTCCAGATTCAGACAACCATATACAGTTGCTGTATAGTCTCTTGGGATCACGAGGTCCTGTGAAGAAGTAAAACAAAGAACAAAGTTAATACATGAAAAGAAACAGAATGTTTACTTACCTGTAACAAAGTTGCAGATGAATACACAGTAAGAAAGAAAGAATTCCAGATGCAGACAACCACATACAGCTGGACATGGACAGTCTCTTGGGATCATGAAGTCCTGACAACAAGTAAGACAAAGAAGAAAATCAAAACATGAAAAGAAACTGAATGTTTACTTACCTGTAACAAAGTTGCAGATGAATACACAGCCAATAAGACGAAAAATCCAGATAAAGACAACAACATACAGCTGGAGATGAATAGTCTCTTGGGATCATGAAGTCTTCTGAATAAGTAAGACAAAGAAGAAAGTCAATACATGAAAAGACACGGAATGCTTACTTACCGATTAAACAGTTGCAGATGAATACACAGCCATTCAAAAAGAATTCCAGATGCAGACAACCACATATAGCTGGACATGGACAGTCTCTTGGGATCATGAAGTTCTCTGAACAAGTAAGACAAAGAAGAAAGTCAATACATGAAATGAAACTGAATGCTTACTTTCGGATTACACAGTTGCAGACGAACACAGCCAATAAGACGAAAACTCCAGATGCAGACAATGGCAAACAGCTGGAGATAGATACAATCTTGGCATCAAGAGATCCTGTCAACAAGTAAGACAAAGAAGAAAGTCAATACATTAAAAGAAACTTAATGTATACCTACCTGTTACACAGTTGCAGATGAACACAGCCAATAAGATGAAAAATCCAGATGCAGACAACGGCAAACAGCTGGAGATAGATACACTCTTGGCATCAAGAGGTCCTGTCAACAAGTAAGACAAAGATGAAAGTCAAAACATGAAAAGAAACTGAATGTATACTTACCTATTACACAGTTGCAGATGAAGACACAGCCAAGAAGATGAAAAATCCAGATGCAGACAACGGCAAACAGCTGGATATAGATACACTCTTGGCATCAAGAGGTCCTGTCAACAAGTAAGACAAAGAAGAAAATCAAAATATAAAAAGAAACTGAATGTATACTTATGTGTTACACAATTGCAGATGAATACACTCCCAATAAGACGAAAATTCCAGATGCAGTTGAATAGTCTTTTGGGATCACGAGGTCCTGTGAACAAGTAAGACAAAGAAGAAAGTCAATACATGAAAAGAAACTGAATGTATACTTACCTGTAACACAGCTGTAGATGTACAAAGCCAATAAGACGAAAAATCCAGATGCAGACAAAGGCAAACAGCTGGAGATGAATAGTCTCTTGGGATCATGAGGTCCTGTAAACAAGACAAAGAAGAAAGTCAATACATGAAAAGAAACTGAATGTATACTTACCTGTTACACAGTTGCAGATGAATACACAGCCAGTAAGAAAGAATTCCAGATGCAGACAACCACATACAGCTGGACATGGACAGTCTCTTGGGATCATGAAGTCCTGGGAACAAGACAAAGAAGAAAGTCAATACATGAAAAGAAACGGAATGTATACTTACCTGTTACACAGTTGCAGGTGAAAAAAATAGCCAGTAAGCCAGAGTTCCAGATTCAGACAACCATATACAGTTGATATATAGTCTCTTGGCATCATGAAGTCCTGTGAACAAGTAAGACAAATAAGAAAATCAAAATATGAAAAGAAACTGAATGTACACTTACCGATTACACAGTTGCAGATGAATACACAGCCATTAACAATGAATTCCAGATGCAGACAACCACATACAGCTGGACATGGACAGTCTGTTGGGATCATGAAGTCCTATGAAAAAGTAAGACACAGAAGAATATCAAAATATGAAAAGAAACTGAATGTATACTTAACTGTTACAAAGTTGCAGATGAATACACAGCCAAGAAGACGAAAAATCCAGATGCAGTCAGGTTGAGTTCCAGATGCAGACAACCACATACAGTTGATGTATAGTCTCTTGAGATCACAAGGTCCTGTAAAAAAGGAAGACAAAGAAGAAAGTCATTACATGAAAAGAAACTGAATGTATACTTACCTGTAACACAGTTGCAGATGAATACACAGCCAATAAGACGTAAAATCCAGATGCAGTTGAAAAGTCTCTTGGGATCATGAGGTCCTGTAAATAAGACAAAAAAAAGTCAATACATGAATAGAAACGGAATGTATACTTACCTGTTACACATTTGCAGATGAATACACAGCCAAGAAGACGAAAAATCCAGATGCAGACAACGGCAAACAGCCGGAGATGAATAGTCTCTTGGGATCATGGAGTCCTGTGAACAAGTAAGACAAAGAAGAAAATCAAAATATGAAAAGAAACTGAATATATACTTACCAGTTACACAGTTGCAGATGAACACACAGCAATTAAGAAAGAATTCCACATGCAGACAACCACATACAGCTGGACATGGACAGTCTCTTGGGATCATGAAGTCCTGTGAACAAGTAAGACAAAGAAGAAAATCAAAATATGAAAAGAAACTGAATATATACTTACCAGTTACACAGTTGCAGATGAACACACAGCCATTAAGAAAGAATTCCAGATGCAGACAACCACATACAGCTGGACATGGACAGTGTCTTGGGATCATGAAGTCCTGTGAACAAGTAAGACAAAGAAGAAAGTCAATACATTAAAAGAAATTAAATGCTTACTTACCAAATACACAGTTGCAGATGAATACACAGCCACTAAGACGTAAAATCCAGATGCAGACAACGGCAAACAGCTGGAGATGAATAGTCTCTTGGGATCATGAGGTCCTTTAAACAAGACAAAAAAAAAAGTCAATACATGAATAGAAACGGAATGTATACTTTCCTGTTACACAGTTGCAGATGAATATAAAATCAGTCAGGTTGAGTTCCAGATTCAGACAATGGCAAACAGCTGGAGATTGAGAGCCTCTTGGGATCATGAGGTCCTGTGAACAAGTAAGACAAAGAAGAAAATCAAAATATGAAAAGAAACTGAATGTATACTTACCGATTACACAGTTGCAGATGAAAAAAAAAGCCAGTAAGCCAGAGTTCCAGATTCAGACAACCACATATAGTTGATGTGTAGTCTCTTGGGATCACGAGGTCCTGTGAACAAGTAAGACAAAGAAGAAAGTCAATACATGAAATGAAACTGAATGCTTACTTACCGATTACACAGTTGCAGATGAACAGAAAGTCAGTTAGATTGAGTTCCAGATGCAGACGACGGCAAACACTTGGAGATTGATAGCCTCTTGGGATCATGATGTCCTGTGAACAAGTAAGACAAAGAAGAAAGTCAATACATGAAAAGAAACTGAATGTTTACTTACATGTAACACAGTTGCAGATGAATACACAGCCAATAAGACGAAAAATCCAGATGCAGTTGAAAAGTCTCTTGGGATCACGAGGTCCTGTGAACAAGTAAGACAAAGAAAAAAGTAAATACATGAAAAGAAACGTAAAGCTTACTTACCTGTAACACAGTTGCAGATGAATACACAGCCAATAAGATGTAAAATCCAGATGCAGAAAACAGCAAACAGCTGGAGATGAATAGTCTCTTGGGATCAGGAGGTCCTGTAAATAAGACAAAAAAAAGTCAATACATGAATAGAAACGGAATGTATACTTACCTGTTACAAAGTTGCAGATGAATACAAAGACAGTAAGAAAGATTTCCAGATGCAGACAACCACATACAGCTGGACATGGATAGTCTCTTGGGATCATGAAGTTCTCTGAACAAGTAAGACAAAGAAGAAAGTCAATACATGAAATGAAACTGAATGCTTACTTTCGGATTACACAGTTGCAGACGAACACAGCCAATAAGACGAAAACTCCAGATGCAGACAATGGCAAACAGCTGGAGATAGATACAATCTTGGCATCAAGAGATCCTGTCAACAAGTAAGACAAAGAAGAAAGTCAATACATTAAAAGAAACTTAATGTATACCTACCTGTTACACAGTTGCAGATGAACACAGCCAATAAGATAAAAAATCCAGATGCAGACAACAGCAAACAGCTGGAGATGAATACTCTCTTGGGATCATGAGGTCCTGTAAACAAGACAAAGAAGAAAGTCAACTCATAAAAAGAAACTGAATGTATAGTTACCTGTCACACAGTTGCAGATGAAAAAAAAAGCCGGTAAGCCAGAGTTCCAGATGCTGACAACCATATGCAGTTGATGTATAGTCTCTTGGGATCACAAGGTTCTGTGAACAAGTAAGACAAAGAAGAAAGTCAATACATGAAAAGAAACTGAATGCTTACTTTCCGATTACACAGTTGCAGATGAATACACAGCCAATAAGACGGAAAATCCAGATGCAGACAATGGCAAACACTTGGAGATCGATATCCTCTTTGGATCATGAAGTCCTGTGAACAAGTAAGACAAAGAAAAAAGTCAATGAATGAAAAGAAACTGAATGTATACTTACCTGTTACAAAGTTGCAGATGAATACAAAGCCAGTAAGAAAGAATTCCAGATGCAGACAACCACATCCAGCTGGACATGGATAGTCCCTTGGGATCACGAGGTCCTGTGAAGAAGTAAGACAAAGAAGAAAATCAAAATATAAAAAGAACCTGAATGTATACTTACGTGTTACACAGTTGCAGATGAATACACACCCAATAAGACGTAAAATCCAGATGCAGACAACGGCAAACAGCTGGAAATGAATAGTCTCTTGGGATCATGAGGTCCTGTTAAAAAGACAAAGAAGAAAGTCAATAAATGAAAAGAAGCTGAATGTATACTTACCTGTTACACAGTTGCAGATGAATAGACAGCCATTAAGAAAGAATTCCAGATGCAGACAATCAAATACAGCTGGACATGGACAGTGTCTTGGGATCATGAAGTCCTGTGAACAAGTAAGACAAAGAAGAAAATCAATACATGAAAAGAAACTGAATGCTTACTTACCGATTACACAGTTGTAGATGAATACAAAGTCAGTCAGATTGAGTTCCAGATGCAGACAACGGCAAACACTTGGAGATCGATAGCCTCTTGGTATCATGAAGTCCTGTGAACAAGTAAGACAAAGAAGAAAGTCAAAACATGAAAAGAAACTGAATGTTTACTTACCTGTAACACAGTTGCAGATCAAAACACAGCTAATAAGACGAAAAATCCAGATACAGTTGAAAAGTCTCTTGGGATCACAAGGTCCTGTGAACAAGTAAGACAAAGAAGAAAATGAATACATGAAAAGAAATTGAAGGTATACTTATCTGTCACACAGTTGCAGATGAATAGAAAGTCAGTCAGATTGAGTTCCAGATGCAGACAACGGCAAACACTTGGAGATCGATAGCCTCTTGGTATCATGAAGTCCTGTGAACAAGTAAGACAAAGAAGAAAGTCAAAACATGAAAAGAAACTGAATGCATACTTACCTGTTACACAGTTGCAGATGAATAGAAAGTCAGTAGGATTGAGTTCCAGATGCAGACAACGGCAAACACTTGGAGATCGATAGCCTCTTGGGATCATGAAGTCCTGTCAACAAGTAAGACAAAGAAGAAAATCAATACATGAAAAGAAACTGAATGTATACTTACCTATTACACAGTTGCAGATGAAAAAAAGCCAGTAAGCCAGAGTTCCAGATTTAGACAACCATATATATTTGATGTATAGTCTCTTGGGATCACGAGGTCCTGTGAACAAGTAAGACAACAAAGAAAGTCAATACATGAAATGAAACTGAATGCTTACTTACCGATTACACAGTTGCAGATGAATACACAGCCAGTAAGAAAGAGTTCCAGATGCAGACAACATCATACAGCTGGACAAGGACAGTCTCTTGGGATCATGAAGTCCTGTGAACAAGTAAGACAAAGAAGAAAGTCAAAATATGAAAAGAAACTGAATGTATACTTACATGTAACACAGTTGCAGATGAATACACAGCCAATAAGACGAAAAATCCAGATGCAGATGAATAGTCTCTTGGGATCATGAAGTCCTGTGAATAAGTAAGACAAATAAGAAAGTCAGTACATGAAAAGAAACTGAATGTATACTTACCTGTTACACGGTTGCAGTTGAAAAGAAACAGAATGTATACTTACCTATTGCACAGTTGCAGATGAATAGAAAGTCAGTCAGATTGAGTTCCAGATGCAGACAACGGCAAACCCTTGCAGATCGATAGCCTCTTGGGATCATTAAGTCCTGTCAACAAGTAAGACAAAGAAGAAAATCTAAATATGAAAAGAAATTGAATGTATACTTACCTATAACACAGTTGCAGATGAATACACACCCAATAAGACGTAAAATCCAGATGCAGACAACGGCAAACAGCTGGAAATGAATAGTCTCTTGGGATAATGAGGTCCTGTAAACAAGATAAAAAGAAAGTCAATACATGAAAAGAAACTGAATGTATACTTACCTGTTACACAGTTGCAGATGAATAGAAAGTCAGTCAGATTGAGTTCCAGATGCAGACAACAGTAAACACTTGGAGATCGATAGCCTCTTGGGATCATGAAGTCCTGTGAACAAGACAAAGAAGAAAATTAAAACATGAAAAGAAACTGAATGTATACTTACCTGTTACACTGTTGCAGATTAATACACATCCAATAAGACAAAAAATCCAGATGCAGATGAATAGTCTCTTGTGATCATGAGGTCCTGTAAACAAGACAAAGAAGAAAGTCAATACAACAAAAGAAACTGAATGTACACTTACCTATTACATAGTTGCAGATGAATAGAAAGTCAGTCAGATTGAGATCCAGTTGCAGACAACCACATACAGCTGGACATGGATAGTCTCTCTGGATCATGAAGTCCTGTGAACAAGTAAGACACAAAAGAAAATCAAAATATGAAAAGAAACTGAATATATACTTACGTGTTACACAGTTACAGATGAATACACACCCAATAAGACGAAAAATCCAGATGCAGTTGAATAGCCTCTTGGGATCACGAGGTCCTGTGAACAAGTAAGACAAAGAAGAAAATCAATACATGAAAAGAAACTGAATGTATACTTACCTGTTACACAGTTGCAGATGAATAGAAAGTCAGTCAGATTGAGTTCCAGATGCAGACAACGGTAAACACTTGGAGATCAATATCCTCTTGGGATCATGAAGTCCTGTGAACAAGACAAAGAAGAAAATCAATTCATGAAAAGAAACTGAATGTTTACTTACCTGTAACACAGTTGCAGATGATAACACAGCCAATAAGACGAAAAATCCAGATGCAGTTGAAAAGTCTCTTGGGATCACGAGGTCCTGTGAACAAGTAAGACAAAGAAGAAAATCAATACATGAAAAGAAACTGAAGGTATACTTATCTGTCACACACTTTCAGATGAATAGAAAGTCAGTCAGATTGAGTTCCAGATGCAGACAACCACATACAGCTGGACATCGATAGCCTCTTGGGATCATGAAGTCCTGTCAACAAGTAAGACAAAGAAAATGCAAATATGAAAAGAAATTGAATGTATACTTACCTGTAACACAGTTGCAGATTAATACACAGCCAATAAGATGAAAAATCCAGATGCAGACAACGGCAAACAGCTGGAGATGAATAGTCTCTTGGGATCATGAGGTCCTGTAAACAAGTAAGACAAAGAAGAAAGTCAATACATGAAAAGAAAATGAATGATTACTTACCGATTACACAGTTGCAGATGAAAAAATTAAAGCCAGTAAGCCAGAGTTCCAGATTCAGACAACCATATACAGCTGATTTATAGTCTCTTGGGATGACGAGGTACTGTGAAGAAGTAAGACAAAGAAAGTCAATACATGAAAAGAAACTGAATGTATACTTACCTGTAACACAGTTGAAAATGAATACACAACCAATAAGACAAAAAATCCAGACAACCACATACAGCTGGAAATCGATAGCCTATTGGGATCATGAGGTCCTGAAAACAAGACAAAAAGAAAGTCAATACATAAAAAAACGGAATGTTTACTTACCTGTTACACAGTTGCAGATGAACACACAGTCAGTAAGAAAGAATTCCAGATACAGACAACAACATACAGCTGGACATGGACAGTCTCTTGGGATCACGAGGTCCTGTGAAAAAGTAAGACAAAGAAGAAAATCAATACATGAAAAGAAACTGAATGTATACTTACCTGTTACACAGTTGCAGATGAATAGAAAGTCAGTCAGATTGAGTTCCAGATGCAAACAACGGCAAACACATGGGAATCGATAGCCTCTTGGGATCATGAAGTCCTGTCAACAAGTAAGACAAAGAAGAAAATCAATACATGAAAAGAAATGGAATGTATACTTACCTACTACACAGTTACAGAAGAACAAAGTCAGTCAGATTGAGATCCAGATGCAGACAACGGCAAGCACTTGGAGATCGATAGCCTCTTAGGATCATGAAGTCCCGTAAACAAGTAAGACAAAGAAGAAAGTCAATACATGAAAATAAACTGAATGTATACTTACCTGTTACACAGTTGCAGATGAATACACAGCCAATAAGACGAAAAATGCAGATGCAGATGAATAGTCTCTTGGGATAATGAGGTCCTGTAAACAAGACAAAGAAGAACGTTAATACATGAAAAGAAGCTGAATGTATACTTACCCGTAACACAGTTGCAGATGAATACACAGCCATTAAGAAAGAATTCCAGATGCAGACAACCACATACAGCTGGACATGGACAGTCTCTTGGGATCATGAAATCCTGTGAACAAGTAAGACAAAGAAGAAAGTCAATACATGAAAAGAAACTGAATGTATACTTACCTGTTACACAGTTGCATATGAAAAAAAGCCAATAAGCCAGAGTTCCGAATTCAAAAAACCATATACAGTTGATGTATAGTCTCTTGGGATCATGAAGTCCTGTAAACAAGTAAGACAAAGAAGAAAGTCAGTACATGAAAAGAAAATGAATGCTTATTTACCGATTACACAGTTGCAGATGAATTAAAAAAGTCAGTCAGATTGAGTTCCAGATGCAGACAACCATATACAGTTGATGTATAGTCTCTTGGGATCATGAAGTCTTGTAAACAAGTTAGACAAAAAACAAAGTTAATACATGAAAAGAAACTGAATGCTTACTTACCAATTTCACAGTTGCAGATGAATAGAAAGTCAGTAAGATTGAGTTCCAGATGCAGACAACGGCAAACACTTGGAGATCGATAGCCTCTTGGGATCATGAAGTCCTGTCAACAAGTAAGACAAAGAAGAAAGTCAATACATGAAAAGAAACAGAATGTATATTTACCTGTTACACAGTTGCAGACTAATACACAGCCAGTAAGAAAGACTTCCAGATGCAGACAACCACACACAGCTGGACTTGAATATCTCTTGGGATCATGAAGTCCTGACAAAGAGTAAGACAAAGACGAAAGTCAATACATGAAAAGAAACTGAATGTATACTTACCTGTTACAAAGTTGCAGATGAATAGAAAGTCAGTCAGATTGAGTTCCAGATGCAGACAACGGCAAACACTTGAAGATCGATAGCCTCTTAGGATCATGAAGTCCTGTCAACAAGTAAGACAAAGAAGAAAATCAAAACATGAAAAGAAACTGAATGTTTACTTACCTGTAACACAGTTGCAGATGAATACACAGCCAATAAGACAAAAAATCCAGATGCAGATGAATAGTCTCTTAGGATCATGAGGTCCTGTAAACAAGACAAAGAAGAAAGTCAATGCATGAAAAGAAACTGAATGTATACTTACCTGTTACACAGTTACAAATGAGTACACAGTCAGTAAGAAAGAATTCCAGATGCAGACAACCACATACAGCTGGACATCGATAGCCTCTTGGGATCATGAGGTCCTGTAAACAAGACAAAGAAGAAAGTCAATATATGAAAAGAAACTGAATGTATACTTACCTGTTACACAGTTGCAGATGAAACAAAAAGCTAGTAAGCCAGAGTTCCAGATGCAGATAACCATATACAGTTGATGTATAGTCTCTTGGGATCACGAGGTTCTGTGAAGAAGTAAGACAAAGAAGAAAGTCAATACATGAAAAGAAACTGAATGCTTACTTACGGATTACACAGTTGCAGATGAATAGAAAGTCAGTCAGATTGAGATCCAGATGCAGACAACGGCAAACACTTGGAGATCGATAGCCTCTTGGGATCATGAAGTCCTGTGAACAAGTAAGACAAAGAAGAAAATCAAAATATGAAAAGAAACGGAATGTATACTTACCTGTTACACAGTTGCAGATGAATAGAAAGATAGTCAGATTGAGTTCCAGATGCAGACAATGGCAAAAAGTTGGAGATGAATAGTCTCTTGGGATCATGAGGTCCTGTAAACAAGAAAAAAAGAAAGTCAATACATGAAAAGAAACTGAATGCATACTTACCGATTACACAGTTGGAGATGAATACACAGCCATTAAGAAAGAATTCCAGATGCAGACAACCACATACAGCTGGACATGGACAGACTCTTGGGATCATGAAGTCCTGTGAACAAGTAAGACAAAGAAAAAAGTAAATACATGAAAAGAAACTGAAAGTATACTTACCTGTAACACAGTTGCAGATGAACACAGCCAATAAGACGAAAAATCCAGATGCAGACAATGGCAAACACTTGGAGATCGATAGCCTCATGGGATCATGAGGTCCTGTCAACAAGTAAGACAAAGAAGAAAATCCAAATATGAAAAGAAACTGAATGTATACTTACCTGTAACACAGTTGCAGATTAATACACCGCCAATAAGATGAAAAATCCAGATGCAGACAACAGCAAACAGCTGGAGATGAATAGTCTCTTGGGATCATGAGGTCCTGTAAACAAGTATGACAAAGAAGAAAGTCAATACATGAACAGAAGCTGAATGTATACTTACCTGTTACAAAGTTGCAGATGAAAACAAAGCCAGTAAGAAAGAATTCCAGATGCAGTCAACCACATCCAGATGGACACAGATAGTCTCTTGGGATCATGAGGTCCTGTAAACAAGACAAAGAAGAAAGTCAATATATGAAAAGAAACTGAATGCTTATTTACCGATAACACAGTTGCAGATGAATACACAGCCATTAAGAAAGAATTCCAGATGCAGAAGACCACATATAGCTGCACATGGACAGTCTCTTGGGATCATGAAGTCCTGTGAACAAGTAAGACAAAGAAGAATATCAAAATATGAAAAAGAAACCGAATGTATACTTACCTGTTAAACAGTTGCAGATGAATACACAGCCAATAAGACGAAAAATCCAGATGCAGATGAATAGTCTCTTGGGCTCATGAGGTCCTGTAAACAAGACAAAGAAGAAAGTCAATACAGGAAAAGAAACGGAATGTATACTTACCTGTTACACAGTTGCAGATGAATATACAGCCACAGTAAGAAAGAAATCCAGATGCAGACAACCACATACAGCTGGACATTGACAGTCTCTTGAGATCATGAAGTCCTGTGAATAAATAAGACAAAGAAGAAAATCAAAATATGAAAAGAAACTGAATGCTTACTTACCGATTACACAGTTGCAGGTGTATAGAAAGTCAGTCAGATTGAGATCCAGATGCACACAACGGCAAACACTTGGAGATCGATAGCCTCTTGGGATTATGAAGTCCTGTGAACAAGTAAGACAAAGACGAAAATCAAAATATGAAAAGAAACTGAATGTTTACTTACCTGTAACACAGTTGCAGATGATTACACAGCCAATTAGACGAAAAATCCAGATGCAGACAACGGCAAACAGCTGGAGATGAATAGTCTCTTGGGATCATGAGGTCCTGTAAACAAAAGAAACTGAATGCTTTTCTACCGATTACACAGTTGCAGATGAATACACATTCAGTAACAAAGAACTCCAGATGCAGACAATGGCACACAGCTGGAGATGAATACTCTCTTGGGATCATGAGGTCCTGTAAACAAGACAAAAAAGAAAGTCAGTACTTGAATAGAAACTGAATGTAAAATCCAGGTGTAAAATCCAGGTGCAGATGAATAGTCTCTTGGGATCATGAGGTCCTGTAAACAAGACAAAGAAGAAAGTCAATACATGAAAAGAAACTGAATGCTTAATTACCTGTCACACAGTTGCAGATGAATACACAGCCAATAAGACGAAAAATCCAGATGCAGATGAATAGTCTCTTGGGATAATGAGGTCCTGTAAACAAGACAAAGAAGAGAGGCAATACATGAAAAGAAACTGAATGTATACTTACTTGTTACACAGTAGCAGATGAATACACAGCCAGTAAGAAAGAATTCCAGATGCAGACAACCACATACAGCTGCACATGGACAGTGTCTTGGGATCATGAAGTCCTGTCAACAAGTAAGACAAAGAAGAAAATCAAAACATGAAAAGAAACTGAATGTATACTTACCTGTTACACAGTTGCAGATGAATACACAGTCAGTAAGAAAGAATTCCAGATGCAGACAACCACGTACAGCTGGACATCGATAGCCTCTTGGGATCATGAAGTCCTGTAACCAAGACAAAAAGAAAGTCAATACATAAAAAGAAACTGAATGTATACTTACCTGTTACACAGTTACAGATGAATACACAGCCAATAAAACGTAAAATCCAGATGCAGACAAAGGCAAACAGCTAGAGATGAATAGTCTCTTGGGATCATGAGGTCCTGTAAACAAGACAAAAAAAGTCAATACATGAAGAGAAACTGAATATATACTTACCTGTTACACAGTTGCAGATAAATACAAAGCCAGTAAGAAAGAATTCCAGATGCAGAAAACCACATACAGCTGGACATCGATAGCCTCTTGGGATCATGAAGTCCTGTCAAGAAGTAAGACAAAGAAGAAAATCAAAACATGAAAAGAAACTGAATGTTTACTTACCTTTAACACAGTTGCAGATGAATACACAGCCAATAAGACAAAAAATCCAGATGCAGATGAATAGTCTCTTGGGATCATGAGGTCCTGTAAACAAGTAAGACAAAGAAAAAAGTAAATACATGAAAAGAAACTGAAAGTATACTTACCTGTAACACAGTTGCAGATGAACACAGCCAATAAGACGAAAAATCCAGATGCAGACAATGGCAAACACTTGGAGATCGATAGCCTCATGGGATCATGAAGTCCTGTAAACAAGACAAAGAAGAAAGTCAATACATGAAAAGAAACTGAATGTATACTTACCTGTAACACAGTTGCAGATTAATACAACGCCAATAAGATGAAAAATCCAGATGCAGACAACAGCAAACAGCTGGAGATGAATAGTCTCTTGGGATCATGAGGTCCTGTAAACAAGAGAAAGAAGAAAGTCAATACATGAAAAGAAACTGAATGTATACTTACCTGTAACACAGTTGCAGATTAATACAACGCCAATAAGATGAAAAATCCAGATGCAGACAACAGCAAACAGCTGGAGATGAATAGTCTCTTGGGATCATGAGGTCCTGTAAACAAGAGAAAGAAGAAAGTCAATACATGAAAAGAAAATGAATGTATATTTACCTGTTACACAGTTGCAGATGAATAGAAAGTTAGTCAGATTGAGTTCCAGATGCAGACAACCACATACAGTTGATGTATAGTCTCTTGGGATGATGAGGTCCTGTGAACAAGTAAGACAAAGAAGAAAGTCAATACATGAAAAGAAACTGAATGTATACTTACCTGTTACAAAGTTGCAGATGAATACAAAGCCAGTAAGAAAGAATTCCAGATGCAGACCACCACATCCAGCTGGACATGGATAGTCTCTTGGGATCATGAGGTCCTGTAAACAAGAGAAAGAAGAAAGTCAATACATGAAAAGAAAATGAATGTATATTTACCTGTTACACAGTTGCAGATGAATAGAAAGTTAGTCAGATTGAGTTCCAAATGCAGACAACGGCAAAAACTTGGAGATCGATAGCCTCTTGGGGTCATGAAGTCCTGTGAACAAGTAAGAAAAAGAAGAAAGTCAAAACATGAAAAGAAACTGAATGTATACTTACCTGTTGCACAGTTGCAGATGAATAGAAAGTCAGAAACGGAAGTCAAGAAACGGAAACAGAAGTCAAGAAACAGAATGTATACTTACCTATAACACAGTTGCAGATGAATACAAAGCCAATAAAACGTAAAATCCAGATGCAGACAACGGCAAACAGCTGGAGATGAATAGTCTCTTGGGATCATGAGGTCCTGTAAACAATACAAAAAAAAGTCAATACATGAAAAGAAACTGAATGTATACTTACCTGTTGCACAGTTGCAGATGAATAGAAAGTCAGAAACGGAAGTCAAGAAACGGAAACAGAAGTCAAGAAACGGAATGTATACTTACTTGTTAAACAGTTGCAGATGAAAAAAAGCCAATAAAACGTAAAATCCAGATTCAGACAACCACAAATAGCTGGACATGGACAGTCTCTTGGGATCATGAAGTCCTGTGAACAAGTGAGACAACGAAGAAAGTCAATACATGAAAAGAAACTGAATGTATACTTACCGATAACACAGTTGCAGATGAGTACACAGTCAGTAAGAAAGAATTCCAGATGCAGACAACATACAGCTGGACATGGACAGACTTTTGGGATCATGAAGTCCTGTGAACAAGTAAGACAAAGAAGAAAGTCAATACATGAAAAGAAACTGAATGTATACTTACCTGTTACACAGTTGCAGATGAATAGAAAGTCAGAAACGGAAGTCAAGAAACGGAAACAGAAGTCAAGAAACGGAATGTATACTTACTTGTTACACAGTTGCAGATGAAAAAAAGCCAATAAAACGTAAAATCCAGATTCAGACAACCACAAATAGCTGGACATGGACAGTCTCTTGGGATCATGAAGTCCTGTGAACAAGTGAGACAACGAAGAAAGTCAATACATGAAAAGAAACTGAATGTATACTTACCTGTTACACAGTTGCAGATGAGTACACAGTCAGTAAGAAAGAATTCCAGATGCAGACAACATACAGCTGGACATGGACAGACTTTTGGGATCATGAAGTCCTGTGAACAAGTAAGACAAAGAAGAAAGTCAATACATGAAAAGAAACTGAATGTATACTTACCTGTTACACAGTTGCAGATGAATAGGAAGTAAGTTAGATTGAGTTCCAGATGCAGACAACGGCAAGCACTTGGAGATCGATAGCCTCTTGGGATCATGAAGTCCTGTCAAGTAGTAAGACAAAGAAGAAAATCAAAACATGAAAAGAAACTGAATGTATACTTACCTGTTACACAGTTGCAGATGAATACACAGCCAATAAGACGAAAAATCCAGTGCAGATGAATTGTCTCTTGGGATCATGAAGTCCTGTCAACAAGTAAGACAAAGAAGAAAATCAAAATATGAAAAGAAACTGAATGTATACTTACCTGTTACACAGTTGCAGATGAATACACAGCCAATAAGACGAAAAATCCAGTGCAGATGAATAGTCTCTTGGGATCATGAAGTCCTGTCAACAAGTAAGACAAAGAAGAAAATCAAAATATGAAAAGAAACTGAATGTATACTTACCTGTTACACATTTGCAGATGAAAAGAAACGGAATGTATACTTACCTGTTACACAGTTGCAGATGAATACACAGCCAGTAAGAAAGAATTCCAGATGCAGACAACCACATACAACTGGACATGGACAATCTCTTGGGATCATGAAGTCCTGTCACAAGTAAGACAAATAAGAAAGTCAATACATGAAAAGAAACTGAATGTATACTTACCTGTTACACAGTTGCAGATGAATAGAAAGTCAGTCAGATTGAGTTCCAGATGCAGACAACGGCAAACACTTGGAGATCGATAGCCTCTTCAGATCATGAAGTCCTGTGAACAAGTAAGCCAAAGAAGAAAATCAAAATATGAAAAGAAATTGAATGTATATTTACCTGTAACACAGTTGCAGATGAATACACAGCCAATAAGACGTAAAATCCAGATGCAGATGAATAGTCTCTTGGGATCATGAGGTCCTGTAAACAAGACAAAAAAGAAAGTCAATACATGAAAAAAAGCTGAATGTATACTTACCTGTTACACATTAGCAGATGAAAAAAAAGCTAGTAAGCCAGAGTTCCAGATGCAGATAACCATATACAGTTGATGTATAGTCTCTTTGGATCACGAGGTTCTGTGAACAAGTAAGACAAAGAAGAAAATCAAAATATGAAAAGAAATTTAATGTATACTTACCTGTTACACAGTTGCAGATGAATAGAAAGTCAGTCAGATTGAGTTCCAGATGCAGACAATGGCAAAAAGCTGGAGATGAATAGTCTCTTGGGATCATGAGGTCCTGTAAACAAGAAAAAAAGAAAGTCAATACATGAAAAGAAACTGAATGCTTACTTACCGATTACACAGTTGGAGATGAATACACAGCCATTAAGAAAGAATTCCAGATGCAGACAACCAAAAATAGCTGGACATGGACAGTCTCTTGGGATCATGAAGTCCTGTGAACAAGTGAGACAACGAAGAAAGTCAATACATGAAAAGAAACTGAATGTATACTTAACTGATACACAGTTGCAGATAAAAAAAAAGCCAGTAAGCCAGAGTTCCAGATTCAGACAACCATATACAGTTGATGTATAGTCTCTTGGGACCATGAAGTCCTGTGAACAAGTAAGACAAAGAAAAAAGTCAATACATGAAAAGAAACTGAATGTATAATTATCTGTAACAGTTGCACATGAATACACAGCCAATAAGACGAAAAATCCAGATGCAGATGAATAGTCTCTTTGAATCATGAGGTCCTGTAAACAAGACAAAGAAGAAAGGCAATACATAAAAAAAATCTGGATGCTGACTTACCGATTACACAGTTGCAGATGAATACACAGCCATTAAGAAAGAATTCCAGATGCAGACAACCACATACAGCTGGACATGGACAGACTCCTTGAATCATGAAGTCCTGTCAACAAGTAAAACAAAGAAGAAAATCAAAATATTAAAAGAAACAGAATGTATACTTACCTGTTATACAGTTGCTGATGAAAACACAGCCAATAAGACAAAAAATCCAGGTGCAGATGAATAGTCTCTTGGCATGATGAGGTCCTGTAAACAAGACAAAGAAGAAAGTCAATACATGAAAAGAAACTGAATTCTTACTTACCGATTACACAGTTGTAGAAGAATAGAAAGTCAGTCAGATTGAGATCCAGATGCAGACAACGGCAAACACTTGGAGATCGATAGTCTCTTGGGATCATGAGGTCCTATAAACAAGACAAAAATAAAGTCAATACATGAAAAGAAACTGAATGTTAACTTACCGATTACACAGTTGGATATGAATACACAGCCATTAAGAAAGAATTCCAGATCCAGACAACCACATACAGCTGGACATGGACAGACTCTTGGGATCATGAAGTCCTGTGAACAAGTAAGACAAAATAGAAAGTCAGTACATGAAAAGAAGCTGAATGTGTACTTACCTGTAACACAGTTGCAGATGAACACACAGCTAATAAGACGAAAAATCCAGATGCAGACAATGGCAAACACTTGGAGATCGATAGTCTCTTGGGATCATGAAGTCCTGTCAACAAGTAAGACAAAGAAGAAAATCCAAATATGAAAAGAAACTGAATGTATACTTACCTGTAACAAAGTTGCAGATTAATACACAGCCAATAAGATGAAAAATCCAGATGCAAACAACGGCAAACAGCTGGAGATGAATAGTCTCTTGGGATCATGAGGTCCTGTAAACAAGACAAAGAAGAAAGTCAATACATGAAAAGAAACTGAATGCTTACTTACCGATTACACAGTTGCAGATGAAAAAATTAAAGCCAGTAAGCCAGAGTTCCAGATTCAGACAACCATATACAGCTGATTTATAGTCTCTTGGGATGACGAGGTACTGTGAAGAAGTAAGACAAAGAAAGTCAATACATGAAAAGAAACTGAATGTATACTTACCTGTAACACAGTTGCAGATGAATACACAGTCAGTAAGAAAGAATTCCAGATGCAGACAACCACATACAGCTGGACATCGATAGCCTCTTGGGATCATGAGGTCCTGTAAACAAGACAAAAAGAAAGTCATTACATGAAAAGAAACTGAATGTATACTTACCTGTTACACAGTTGCAGTTGAAAAAAAGCCAGTAAGCCAGAGTTCCAGATTCAGACAACCATATACAGTTGATGTATAGTCTCTTGGGATCACGAGGTCCTGTGAACAAGTAAGACAAAGAAGAAAGTCAATACATGAAAAGAAATTGAATGTATACTCACCTGTTACACAGTTGCAGATGAATAGAAAGTCAGTCAGATTGAGATCCTGATGCAGACAACGACAAACACTTGGAGATCGATAGCCTCTTGGGATCATGAAGTCCTGTGAACAAGTAAGATAAAGAAGAAAATCAAAATATGAAAAGAAACTGAATGTATACTTATCTGTAACACAGTTGCAGAAGAATACACAGCCAATAAGACGTAAAATCCAGATGCAGATGAATAGTCTCTTGGGATCATGAGGTCCTGTAAACAAGACAAAGAAGAAAGTCAATACATGAAAAGAAGCTGAATGTATACTTACCTGTTACACAGTTGCAGATGAATACACAGCCATTAAGAAAGAATTCCAGATGCAGACAACCACAAATAGCTGGACATGGACAGTCTCTTGGGATCATGAAGTCCTGTGAACAAGTAAGACAAAGAAGAAAATCAAAATATGAATAGAAACTGAATGTTTACTTACCTGTAACACAGTTGCAGATGAATAGAAAGTCAGTCAGATTGAGTTCCTGATGCAGACAACGGCAAACACTTGGAGATCAATAGTCTCTTGGGATCATGAGGTCCTATAAACAAGACAAAAATAAAGTCAATACATGAAAAGAAACTGAATTCTTACTTACCGATTACACAGTTGTAGAAGAATAGAAAGTCAGTCAGATTGAGATCCAGATGCAGACAACGACAAACACTTGGAGATCGATAGCCTCTTGGGATCATGAAGTCCTGTCAAAAAGTAAGAAAATCAAAATATGAAAAGAAACTGAATGTATACTTACCTGTTACACAATTTCAGATGAATACACGGCCATTAAGAAAGAATTCAAGATGCAGACAACCACATACAGCTGGACATGGACAGAGTCTTGGGATATTGAGGTCCAGTAAACAAGTCAAAAAAGAAAGTCAATACATGAAAAGAAACTGATTTTCTATTCATCTGCAACTCTGTAATTGGTAATAAGAATTCAGTCAGATTGAGTTCCAGATGCAGACAACGGCAAACACTTGGAGATCGATAGCCTCTTGGGATCATGAAGTCCTGTAAACAAGACAAAGAAGAAAGTCAATACATGAAAAGAAACTGAATGTATACTTACCTGTTACACAGTTGCAGATGAATACACAGCCAATAAGACGAAAAATCCAGTGCAGATGAATTGTCTCTTGGGATCATGAAGTCCTGTCAACAAGTAAGACAAAGAAGAAAATCAAAATATGAAAAGAAACTGAATGTATACTTACCTGTTACACAGTTGCAGATGAATACACAGCCAATAAGACGAAAAATCCAGTGCAGATGAATAGTCTCTTGGGATCATGAAGTCCTGTCAACAAGTAAGACAAAGAAGAAAATCAAAATATGAAAAGAAACTGAATGTATACTTACCTGTTACACATTTGCAGATGAAAAGAAACGGAATGTATACTTACCTGTTACACAGTTGCAGATGAATACACAGCCAGTAAGAAAGAATTCCAGATGCAGACAACCACATACAACTGGACATGGACAATCTCTTGGGATCATGAAGTCCTGTCACAAGTAAGACAAATAAGAAAGTCAATACATGAAAAGAAACTGAATGTATACTTACCTGTTACACAGTTGCAGATGAATAGAAAGTCAGTCAGATTGAGTTCCAGATGCAGACAACGGCAAACACTTGGAGATCGATAGCCTCTTCAGATCATGAAGTCCTGTGAACAAGTAAGCCAAAGAAGAAAATCAAAATATGAAAAGAAATTGAATGTATATTTACCTGTAACACAGTTGCAGATGAATACACAGCCAATAAGACAAAAAATCCAGATACAGATAAATAGTCTCTTGGGATAATGAGGTCCTGTAAACAACACAAAGAAGAAAGTCAATACATGAAAAGAAACTGAATGTAAACTTACCTGTTACACGGTTGCAGATGAATAGAAAGTCAGTCAGATTGAGTTCCAGATACAGACAACGGCAAGCACGTGGAGATCGATAGCCTCTTGGGATCATGAAGTCCTTTCAACAAGTAAGACAAAGAAGAAAATCAAAACATGAAAAGGAACTGAATGTATACTTACCTGTTACACAGTTGCAGATGAAAAAAAGCCAGTAAGCCAGAGTTCCAGATGCAGATAACCATATACAGTTGATGTATAGTCTCTTGGGATCACGAGGTCCTGTGAACAAGTAAGACAAAGAAGAAAGTCAATACATGAAAAGAAACTGAATGTAAACTTACCTGTTACACGGTTGCAGATGAATAGAAAGTCAGTCAGATTGAGTTCCAGATGCAGACAACGGCAAACACTTGGAGATTGATAGCCTCTTGGGAAGGTGAAGTCCTGTGAACAAGTAAGACAAATAAGAAAGTCAATACATGAAAAGAAACTGAATGTATACTTACCTGTTACACAGTTGCAGTTGAAAAGAAACGGAATGTATACTTACCTATTGCACAGTTGCAGATGAATACACAGCTAATAAGACGGAAAATCCAGATGCAGACAACGGCAAACCCTTGGAGATCGATAGCCTCTTGGGATCATCAAGTCCTGTGAACAAGTAAAACAAAGAAAAAAGTCAATACATGAAAAGAAAATGAATGTATACTTACCTGTTACAAAGTTGCAGATGAATACAAAGCCAGTAAGAAAGAATTCCTGATGCAGACAACCACATCCAGCTGGACATTGATAGTCTTTTGGGATCACGAGGTCCTGTGAAGAAGTAAGACAAAGAAGAAAATCAAAATATAAAAAGAAACTGAATGTATTCTTACGTGTTTCACAGTTACAGATGAATACACACCCAATAAGACGTAAAATCCAGATGCAGACAACGGCAAACAGCTGGAAATGAATAGTCTCTTGGGATCATGAGGTCCTGTAAACAAGTAAGACAAAGAAGAAAGTCAATACATGAAAAGAAACTGAATGTATACTTACCTGTTACACAGTTGCAGATGAATAGAAAGTCAGTCAGATTGAGTTCCAGATGAAGACAACAGTAAACACTTGGAGATCGATAGCCTCTTGGGATCATGAAGTCCTGTGAACAAGACAAAGAAGAAAATCAAAATATGAAAAGAAACTGAATGTATACTTACCTGTTACACTGTTGCAGATTAATACACATCCAATAAGACAAAAAATCCAGATGCAGATGAATAGTCTCTTGTTATCATGAGGTCCTGTAAACAAGACAAAGAAGAAAGTCAATTCAAGAAAAGAAACTGAATGTACACTTACCTGTTACACAGTTGCAGATGAATACACAGCCAGTAAGAAAGAATTCCAGATGCAGACAACCACTTACAGCTGGACATGGATAGTCTTTTGGGATCATGAAAGTCCTGTGAATAAGTAAGACAAAGAAGAAAGTCAATACATGAAAAGAAACTGAATGCTTACTTTCCGATTACACAGTTGCAGATTAATAGAAAGTCAGTCAGATTGAGATCCAGATGCGGACAACCACATACAGCTGGACATGGATAGTCTCTTGGGATCATGAAGTCCTGTGAACAAGTAAGACACAGAAGAAAATCAAAATATGAAAAGAAACTGAATATATACTTACGTGTTACACAGTTACAGATGAATACACACCCAATAAGACGTAAAATCCAGATGCAGACAACGGCAATCAGCTGGAAATGAATAGTCTCTTGGGATCACAAGGTTCTGTGAACAAGTAAGACACAGAATAAAGTAAATACATGAAAAGAAACTGAATGCTTACTTTCCGATTACACAGTTGCAGATTAATAGAAAGTCAGTCAGATTGAGATCCAGATGCGGACAACCACATACAGCTGGACATGGATAGTCTCTTGGGATCATGAAGTCCTGTGAACAAGTAAGACACAGAAGAAAATCAAAATATGAAAAGAAACTGAATATATACTTACGTGTTACACAGTTACAGATGAATACACACCCAATAAGACGTAAAATCCAGATGCAGACAACGGCAATCAGCTGGAAATGAATAGTCTCTTGGGATCACAAGGTTCTGTGAACAAGTAAGACACAGAATAAAGTAAATACATGAAAAGAAACTGAATGTATACTTACCTGTTACACAGTTGCAGATGAAAAAAAAGCCAGTAAGCCAGAGTTCCGAATTCAAAAAACCATACACAGTTGATGTATAGTCTCTTGGGAGTATGAAGTCCTGTAAACAAGTAAGACAAAGAAGAAAGTCAATACATGAAAATTAACTGAATGTATACTTACCTGTTACACAGTTGCAGATGAACACAGCCAGTAAGAATGAATTCCAGATGCAGACAACCACATACAGCTGGACATGGACAGTCTCTTGGGATCATGAAGTCTTGTGAACAAGTAAGATAAAGAAGAAAGTCAATACATGAAAAGAAACTGAATGCTTATTTACCGATTACACAGTTGCAGATGAATAAAAAAAGTCAGTCAGATTGAGTTCCAGATGCAGACAACCATATACAGGTAATGTATAGTCTATTAGGATCAAGAGGTCCTGTGAACAAGTAAGACAAAGAAAAAAGTCAGTACATGAAAAGAAGCTGAATGTATACTTACCGATTACACAGTTGCAGATGAATAAAAAAAGTTAGTCAGATTGAGTTCCAGATGTAGACAACCACATACAGCTGGACATGGACAGTCTCTTGGGATCATGAAGGCCTGTGAACAAGTAAGACAAAAAACAAAGTTAATACATGAAAAGAAACTGAATGCTTACTTACCAATTTCACAGTTGCAGATGAATAGAAAGTCAGTAAGATTGAGTTCCAGATGCAGACAACGGCAAACACTTGGAGATCGATAGCCTCTTGGGATCAAGAAGTCCTGTTAAAAAGTAAGACAAAGAAGAAAATCAAAACATGAAAAGAAACTGAATGTTTACTTACCTGTAACACAGTTGCAGATGAATACACAGCCAATAAGACTAAAAATCCAGATGCAGATGAATAGTCTCTTGGGATAATGAGGTGCTGTAAACAAGACAAAGAAGAAAGTCAATACATGAAAAACTGAATGTATACTTACCTGTTACACAGTTGCAAATGAATACACAGCCAATGAGACGAAAAATCCAGATGCAGACAACCACATACAGCTGGACATGGAAAGTCTCTTGGGATCATGAAATCCTGTGAACAAGTAAGACAAATAAGAAAGTTAATACATGAAAAGAAACGGAATGTATACTTACCTGTTACACAGTTGCAGATGAAAAAAGAGCCAGTAAGACGAAAAATCCAAATGCAGACAACGGCAAACAGCTGGAGATGAATAGTCTCTTGGGATCATGAGGTCATGTATACAAGACAAAAAGAAAGTCAATACATGAAAAAAGCTGAATGTATCTTACCTGTAACACAGTTGCAGATGAATACACAGCCAAAAAGACGAAAAAATCCAGATGCAGATGAATAGTCTCTTGGGATAATGAGGTCCTGTAAAAAGACAAAAAGAAAGTCAATACATGAAATGAAACTGAATGTATACTTACCTTTTACACAGTTACAGATGAATACACAGCCAATAAGATGAAAAATCCAGATGCAGATGAATAGTCTCTTGGGATAATGAGGTCCTGTAAACAAGACAAAGAAGAAAGTCAATACATGAAAAGAAACTGAATGTATACTTACCTGTTACACAGTTGCAGATGAATACACAGCCATTAAGAAAGAATTCCAGATGCAGACAACCACATACAGCTGGACATGGAAAGTCTCTTGGGATCATGAAATCCTGTGAACAAGTAAGACAAAGAAGAAAGTCAATACATGAAAAGAAACTGAATGTATACTTACCTGTAACACAGTTGCAGATGAATACACAGCCAATAAGACGAAAAATCCAGATGCAGATGAATAGTCTCTTGGGATAATGAGGTCTTGTGAACAAGATAAAGAAGAAAGTCAATACATGAAAAGAAACTGAATGTATACTTACCTGTTACACAGTTGCACATGAATAGAAAGTCAGTCACACTGAGTTCCAGATGCAGACAACAGCAAACACCTGGAGATCGATAGCCTCTTGGGAAGTCCTGTCAACAAGTAAGACAAAGAAGAAAATCAAAATATGAAAAGAAACTGAATGTATACTTACCTGTTACACAGTTGCAGATGATTACACAGTCAATAAGATGAAAAATCCAGATGCAGACAACGGCAAACAGCTGGAGATGAATAGTATCTTGGGATCATGAAGTTCTCTGAACAAGTAAGACAAAGAAGAAAGTTAATATTTGAAAAGAAACGGAATGTATACTTACCTGTTAAACAGTTGCAGATGGAAAAAGCCAGTAAGCCAGAGTTCCAAATTCGAACAACCATATACAGTTAATGTATAGTCTCTTGGGATCATGAAGTCCTGTAAACAAGACAAAGAAGAAAGTCAATTCAAGAAAAGAAACTGAATGTACACTTACCTGTTACACAGTTGCAGATGAATACACAGCCAGTAAGAAAGAATTCCAGATGCAGACAACCACTTACAGCTGGACATGGATAGTCTTTTGGGATCATGAAGTCCTGTGAATAAGTAAGACAAAGAAGAAAGTCAATACATGAAAAGAAACTGAATGCTTACTTTCCGATTACACAGTTGCAGATTAATAGAAAGTCAGTCAGATTGAGATCCAGATGCGGACAACCACATACAGCTGGACATGGATAGTCTCTTGGGATCATGAAGTCCTGTGAACAAGTAAGACAGAAGAAAATCAAAAAATGAAAAGAAACTGAATGTATACTTACCTGTTCATAGTTGCAGATGAATACACAGCCAATAAGATGAAAAATCCAGATGCAGACAACATCAAACACCAGGAGATTAATAGTCTCTTGGGATCATGAGGTCCTGTAAACAAGACAAAAAGAAAGTCAATACATGAAAAGAAACTGAATGTATACTTACCTGTTGCAAAGTTGCAGATAAATACAAATCCAGTAAGAAAGAGTTCCAGATGCAGACAACCACATACAGCTGGACAAGGACAGTCTCTTGGGATCATGTAGTCCTGTGAACAAGTAAGACAAAGAAGAAAGTCAATATATGGAAAGAAACTGAATGTATACTTACCTGTTACACAGTTGCAGATGAAAAGAAACGGAATGTATACTTATCTGTTGCACAGTTGCAGATGAATAGAAAGTCAGTCAGATTGAGTTCCAGATGCAGACAACGGCAAACACTTGGAGATCTATAGCCTCTTGGGATCATGAAGTCCTGTCAAGAAGTAAGACAAAGAAGAAAATCAAAACATGAAAACAAACTGAATGTATACTTACCTTTTACACAGTTGCAGATGAATACACAAGTCAAGTCAAGTCAAGTCAAGTGGGTTTATTGTCATTTCAACTACATACAGAGTACACAGTGAAACGAAACAACGTTCCTCCCGGACCATGGTGCAACATAGACAGTGCATACAAGACACAAGTGCAACACAAACAAACAAGTGCGGACAGACAACACAGTACAGACAGAGGATAATAAATAATGACTGTAGTGTGCAAGTTGTGCAATGTGCGATAAATAGAGTCCAGTGAGGTAGTAAAGTCAGTCAGTAAGAAAGAATTCCAGTTGCAGACAACCACATACAGCTGGACATAGACAGTCTCTTGGGATAATGAAGTCCTGTGAATAAGTAAGACAAATAAGAAAGTCAATACATGAAAAAAAACTGAATGTATCTTTACCTGTTACACAGTTGTAGATGAAAAGAAACGGAATGTATACTTACCAGTTGCACAGTTGCAGATGAATAGAAAATCAGTCAGATTGAGTTCCAGATGCAGACAACCACATCCAACTGGACATGGATAGTCTCTTAGGTTCATGAGGTCCTGTAAACAAGACAAAGAAGAAAGTAAACACATGAAAAGAAACTGAATGTATACTTACCTGTTACAAAGTTGCAGATGAATACAAATCTAGTAAGAAAGAATTCCAGATGCAGACAACCACATCCAACTGGACATGGATAGTCTCTTAGAATCATGAGGTCCTGTAAACAAGACAAAGAAGAAAGTAAATACATGAAAAGAAACTGAATGTATACTTACGTATTACACAGTTGCAGATGAATAGAACGTCAGTCAGATTGAGATCCAGATGCAGACAACTGCAAACACTTGGAGATCGATAGCCTCTTGGGATCATGAAGTCCTGTGAACAAGTAAGACAAAGAAGAAAATCAAAATATGAAAAGAAACTGAATGTTTACTTACCTGTAAAACAGTTGCAGATGAATACACAGCCAATAAGACGAAAAATCCAGATGCATTTGAATAGTCTCTTGGGATCACAAGGTCCTGTGAACAAGTAAGACAAAAAAAAGTCAATACATAAATAGAAACGGAATGTATACTTACCTGTTACACAGTTGCAGATGAATACACAGCCAGTAAAAAAGAGTTCCAGATGCAGACAACCACATACCGATAGACAAGGACAGTCTCTTGGGATCATGAAGTCCTTTGAACAAGTAAGACAGAGAAGAAAGTCAATACATGAAAAGAAACTGAATGTATACTTACCTGTTACACAGTTGCAAATGAATAGAAAGTCAGTCAGATTGAGTTCCAGATGCAGACAACGGCAAACACTTGGAGATCGATAGCCTCTTGGGATCATGAAGTCCTGTCAAGAAGTAAGACAAAGAAGAAAATCAAAACATGAAAACAAACTGAATGTATACTTACCTGTTACACAGTTGCAGATGAATACCCAGTCAGTAAGAAAGAATTCCAGATGCAGACAATCACATACAGCTGGACATGGACAGTCTCTTGGGATCATGAAGTCCTATGAATAAGTAAGACAAATAAGAAAGTCAATATAAGAAAAGAAACTGAATGTATACTTACCTGTTACACAGTTGCAGATGAAAAGAAACGGAATGTATACTTACCTATAACACAGTTGCAGATGAATACACAGCCAATAAAATGTAAAATCCAGATGCAGACAACGGCAAAAAGCTGGAGATCTATAGCCTCTTGGGATCATGAGGTCCTGTAAACAAGACAAAAAGAAAGTCAATACATGAAAAGAAACTGAATGTATACTTGCATATTACAAAGTTGCAGATGAATACAAAGCCAGTAAGAAAGAATTCCAGATGCAGACAACGACATCCAGCTGGACATGGATAGTCTCTTGGGATCATGAGGTCCTGTAAACAAGACAAAGAAGAAAGTCAATACATGAAAAGAAACTGAATGTATACTTACCTGTTACACAGTTGCAGATGAATAATTAGTAAGTTAGATTGAGTTCCAGATGCAGACAACGGCAAGCACTTGGAGATCGATAGCCTCTTGGGATCATGAAGTCCTGTCAAGAAGTAAGACAAAGAAGAAAATCAAAACATGAAAAGAAACTGAATGTATACTTACCTGTTACACAGTTGCAGATGAATACACAGCCAATAAGACAAACAATCCAGATGCAGATGAATAGTCTCTTGGGATCATGAGGTCCTGTAAACAAGACAACGAAGAAAGTCAATACATGAAAAGAAGCTGAATGTATACTTACCTGTTACAAAGTTGCAGATGAATACACAGCCATTAAGAAAGAATTCCAGATGCAGACAACCACATACAGCTGGACATCGATAGCCTCTTGGGATCATGAGGTCCTGTAAACAAGACAAAAAGAAAGTCAATACATGAAAAGAAACTGAATGTATACTTACCTGTTACACAGTTGCAGTTGAAAAAAAGCCAGTAAGCCAGAGTTCCAGATTCAGACAACCATATAAATTTGATGTATAGTCTCTTGGGATCACGTGGTCCTGTGAACAAGTAAGACAAAGAAGAAAGTCAATACATGAAAAGAAATTGAATGTATACTTACCTGTTACACAGTTGCAGATGAATAGAAAGTCAGTAAGATTGAGATCCTGATGCAGACAACGACAAACACTTGGAGATCGATAGCCTCTTGGGATCACAAAGTCCTGTGAACAAGTAAGACAAAGAAGAAAATCAAAATATGAAAAGAAACTGAATGTATACTTACCTGTTACACAGTTGCAGATGACTACACAGCCAAGAAGACGAAAAATCCAGATGCAGACAAAGGCAAACAGCTGGAGATGAATAGTCTCTTGGGATCATTTAGTCCTGTGAACAAATAAGACAAAGAAGAATGTCAATACATGAAAAGAAGCTGAATGTATACTTACCTGTTACACAGTTGCAGATGAAAAAAAGCCAGTAAGCCAGAGTTCCAGATTCACACAACCATATACAGTTGATGTATTGTCTCTTGGGATCATGAAGTCCTGTGAACAAGTAAGACAAAGAAGAAAGTCAAAACATGAAAAGAAACTGAATGTATACTTACCTGTTACACAGTTGCAGATGAAAAAAAAAGCTAGTAAGCCAGAGGTCCAGATGCAGATAACCATATACAGTTGATGTATAGTCTCTTGGGATCACGAGGTTCTGTGAACAAGTTAGACAAAGAAGAAAGTCAATACATGAAAAGAAACTGAATGCTTAGTTACAGATTAATAGAATTAGTTGCAGATGAATAGAAAGTCAGTCAGATTGAGTTCCAGATGCAGACAACGGAGGACACATTTCGCTGTACAATGTACACTGTACAGTGACAAATACGTGCACCTTACCTTACCTTGGGATCATGAGGTCCTGTAAACAAGAAAAAAAAAAAAGTCAATACATGAAAAGAAACTGAATGCTTACTTACCGATTACACAGTTGGAGATGAATACACAGCCATTAAGAAAGAATTCCAGATGCAGACAACCATATACAGCTGGACATGGACAGACTCTTGGGATCATGAAGTCCTGTGAACAAGTAAGACAAAATAGAAAGTCAATACATAAAAAGGAGCTGAATGTATACTTACCTGTTACACAGTTGCAGATGAAAAAAAGCCAGTAAGCCAGAGTTCCAGATTCAGTCAACCATATACAGTTGATGTATAGTCTCCTGGGATCATGAAGTCCTGTGAACAAGTAAGACAAAGAAGAAAATCCAAATATGAAAAGAAACTGAATGTATACTTACCTGTAACACAGTTGCAGATTAATACACAGCCAATAAGATGAAAAATCCAGATGCAGACAACGGCAAACAGCTGGAGATGAATAGTCTCTTGGGATCATGAGGTCCTGTAAACAAGTAAGACAAAGAAAAAAAGTCAATACATGAAAAGAAACTGAATGCTTACTTACCGATTACACAGTTGCAAATGAAAAAAATAAAGCCAGTAAGCCAGAATTCCAGATTCAGACAACCATATACAGCTGGACATCGATAGCCTCTTGGGATCACGAGGTCCTGTGAACAAGGAAGACAAAGAAGAAAGTCAATACATGAAAAGAAATTGAATGTATACTTACCTGTTACAAAGTTGCAGATGAATACAAATCCAGTAAGAAAGAATTCCAGATGCAGACAACCACATCCAGCTGGACATGGAAAGTCTCTTGGGATCATGAGGTCCTGTAAACAAGTCAAAGAAGAAAGTCAATACATGAAAAGAAACTAAATGTATACTTACCTGTTACAAAGTTGCAGATGAATACAAAGCCAGTAAGAAAGAATTCCAGATGCAGACAACCACATCCAGCTGGACATGGATAGCCTCTTGGGATCATGAAGTCCTGTGAACAAGTAAGACAAAGAAGAAAATCAAAAGATGAAAAAAAACTGAATGTATACTTACCTGTTACACAGTTGCAGATAAATACACAGTCAGTAAGAAAGAATTCCAGTTGCAGACAACCACATACAGCTGGACATAGACAGTCTCTTGGGATAATGAAGTCCTGTGAATAAGTAAGACAAATAAGAAAGTCAATACATGAAAAAAAACTGAATGTATACTTACCTGTTACACAGTTGCAGATGAAAAGAAACGGTATGTATACTTACCAGTTGCACAGTTGCAGATGAATAGAAAGTCATTCAGATTGAGTTGCAGATGCAGACAACGGCAAACACTTGGAGATCTATAGCCTCTTGGGATCATGAAGTCCTGTGAACAAGTAAGACAAAGAAGAAAGTCAAAACATGAAAAGAAACTGAATGTTTACTTACCTGTAACACAGTTGCAGATGAATACACAGCCAATAAGACAAAAAATCCAGATGCAGTTGAATAGTCTCTTGGGATCACGAGGTCCTTTGAAGAAGTAAGACAAAGAAGAAAGTCAATACATGAAAAGAAACGGAATGTATACTTACCTATAACACAGTTGCAGATGAATACACAGCCAATAAAATGTAAAATCCAGATGCAGACAACGGCAAACAGCTGGAGATGAATAGTCTCTTGGGATCATGAGGTCCTGTAAACAAGACAAAAAAAAAGTCAATACATGAATAGAAACGGAATGTATACCCACCTGTTACACAGTTGCTGATGAAAAGAAACGGAATGTATACTTACCTGTTACACAGTTGCAGATGAACACACAGCCAGTAAGAAAGAGTTCCAGTTGCAGACAACCACATACAGCTGGACATGGACAGTCTCTTGGGATCATGAAGTCCTGTGAACAAGTAAGACAAAGAAGAAAGTCAATACATGAAAAGAAACTGAATGTATACTTACCTGTTACACAGTTGCAGATGAATACACAGTCAGTAAGAAAGAATTCCAGATGCAGACAACCACATACAGCTGGACATCGATAGCCTCTTGGGATCATGAAGTCCTGTGAACAAGACAAAAAGAAAGTCAATACATGAAAAGAAACTGAATGTATACTTACCTGTTACAAAGTTGCAGATGAATAGAAAGTCAGTCAGATTGAGTTCCAGATGCAGACAACGGCAAACACTTGGAGATCGATAGCCTCTTGGGGTCATGAAGTCCTGTGAACAAGTAAGAAAAAGAAGAAAGTCAAAACATGAAAAGAAACTGAATGTATACTTACCTGTTGCACAGTTGCAGATGAATAGAAAGTCAGAAACGGAAGTCAAGAAACGGAATGTATACTTACCTGTTGCACAGTTGCAGATGAATAGAAAGTCAGTCAGATTGAGTTCCAGATGCAGACAACGGCAAGCACTTGGAGATCGATAGCCTCTTGGGATCATGAAGTCCTGTCACGAAGTAAGACAAAGAAGAAAATCAAAACATAAAAAGATACTGAATGTATACTTACCTGTTACACAGTTACAGATGAATACACAGTCAGTAAGAAAGAATTCCAGATGCAGACAACCACATACAGCTGGAAACCGATAGCCTCTTGGGATCATGAAGTCCTGTAAACAAGACAAAAAGAAAGTCAATACATGAATCAGAATCAGATTCAGAATCAGAATCTCTTTATTTCATATGTTACACATACAAGGAATTTGTCTTGGTGAGAGCAACACGTATGACAAGTAACAAAAAAAAAACAAAAACAGAATATTCTTAAACTAAAGGAAAATGACACTAAACAATAAATAGGGTAGGGGATAAATTAAAAAAGTAAAAAGTACTAAGGTAAAAAAGAGCTGAAAATATATTTACAGAAAAGAACATCTGTACAGGTGTGCAAATAGTCATAGTGCAAAATAGGCAGAGTGCAAAATAGCTGTTCAGTCCGGTTTGGTACAGTTCAGTTGTAAGTTTGAGGTTTACAGTGGGAGGTCTCCACTGTGATTGAGGAGCGCTACAGCTCTGGGGAAGAAGCTGTTAGCATGACGTGTTGTGCTGGTTTTGATGGACCGCAGTCTTCTACCCGAGGGGAGTGTCTGGAAGAGGAGGTGTCCAGGATGTGAGGGGTCAGATGTTATCTTGCCAGCCCGCTTCCTCATCCTGCTGGTGTAGATCTGCTGAAGTGATGGCAGGTTACATCCGATGATCCTCTCTGCTGTCCTGATGATGCGCTGGAGTTTGGTTCTTTCTTGTGAGGTGGAGGAACCAAACCAGATAGTTATGGAGGCTGTGATAATGGACTCGATGATCGCTGTGTAGAACTGGATCATCAGGGTCTGTGGCAGGTTGAATTTCTTGAGCTGTCTCAAGAAGAACATTCTTTGTTGAGCTTTCTTGATGATGGAGATGGTGTTTTTCTCCCATTTCAAGTCTCTGGAAATGGTGGTGACCAGGAACTTGAGTGACTCCACCATTGATGCTGCAGTGTTGTTGATGTGGAAGGGGGGAAGGGTGGGTGGATTGCGTCGGACGTCCACCACCACCTCTACAGTCTTTTCTGTGTTTAGCAGCAGGTGGTTGTTGCTGCACCAGGACAACGGCAAACAGCTGGAAATGAATAGTCTCTTGGGATCATGAGGTCCTGTAAACAAGTAAGACAAAGAAGAAAGTCAAAACATGAAAAGAAACTGAATGTATACTTACCTGTTACACAGTTGCAGATGAATACACAGTCAGTAAGAAAGAATTCCAGATGCAGACAACCACATACAGCTGGACATGGACAGTCTCTTGGGATCATGAAGTCCTGTGAATAAGTAAGACGAATAAGAAAGTCAATACATGAAAAGAAACTGAATGTATACTTACCTGTTACACAGTTGCAGATGAATAGAAAGTCAGTCAGATTGACTTCCAGATGCAGACAATGGCAAACACTTGGAGATCGATAGCCTCTTGGGATCATGAAGTCCTGTCAACAAGTAAGACAAATAAGAAAGTCAATACATGAAAAGAAACTGAATGTATACTTACCTGTTACACAGTTGCAGATGAAAAGAAACTGAATGTATACTTACCTGTTACACAGTTGCAGATGAATAGAAAGTCAGTAAGAAAGAATTCCAGATGCAGACAACCACATACAGCTGGACATCGATAGCCTCTTGGGATCATGAAGTCCGGTAAACAAGACAAAAAGAAAGTCAATACATGAAAAGAAACTGAATGTATACTTACCTGTTACAAAGTTGCAGATGAATAAATAGCCAGTAAGAAAGAATTCCAGATGCAGACAACGACATCCAGCTGGACATGGATAGTCTCTTGGGATCATGAGGTTCTGTAAACAAGACAAAGAAGAAAGTCAATACATGAAAAGAAACTGAATGTATACTTACCTGTTACACAGTTGCAGATGAATAGGAAGTAAGTTAGATTGAGTTCCAGATGCAGACAACGGCAAGCACTTGGAGATCGATAGCCTCTTCGGATCATGAAGTCCTGTCAAGAAGTAAGACAAAGAAGAAAATCAAAACATGAAAAGAAACTGAATGTATACTTACCTGTTACACAGTTGCAGATGAATACACAGTCATTAAGAAAGAATTCCAGATGCAGACAACCACATACAGCTGGACATGGACAGTCTCTTGGGATCATGAAGTCCTGTGAACAAGTAAGAAAAAGAAGAAAGTCAAAACATGAAAAGAAACTGAATGTATACTTACCTGTTACAAAGTTGCAGATGAATACAAATCTAGTAAGAAAGAATTCCAGATGCAGACAACCACATCCAACTGGACATGGATAGTCTCTTAGAATCATGAGGTCCTGTCAACAAGACAAAGAAGAAAGTAAATACATGAAAAGAAACTGAATGTATACTTACGCATTACACAGTTGCAGATGAATAGAAAGTCAGTCAGATTGAGATCCAGATGCAGACAACTGCAAACACTTGGAGATCGATAGCCTCTTGGGATCATGAAGTCCTGTGAACAAGTAAGACAAAGAAGAAAATCAAAATATGAAAAGAAACTGAATGTTTACTTACCTGTAAAACAGTTGCAGATGAATACACAGCCAATAAGACGAAAAATCCAGATGCATTTGAATAGTCTCTTGGGATCACAAGGTCCTGTGAACAAGTAAGACAAAGAAGAAAGTCAATACATGAAAAGAAACGGAATGTATACTTACCTATTGCACAGTTGCAGATGAATAGAACGTCAGTCAGATTGAGATCCAGATGCAGACAACGGCAAACACTTGGAGATCGATAGCCTCTTGGGATCATGAAGTCCTGTGAACAAGTAAGACAAAGAAGAAAATCAAAATATGAAAAGAAATTGAATGTATACTTACCTATAACACAGTTGCAGATGAATACACAGCCAATAAAACGTAAAATCCAGATGCAGACAACAGCAAACAGCTGGAGATGAATAGTCTCTTGGGATCATGAGGTCCTGTAAACAAGACAAAAAAAAGTCAATACATAAATAGAAACGGAATGTATACTTACCTGTTACACAGTTGCAGATGAATACACAGCCAGTAAGAAAGAGTTCCAGATGCAGACAACCACATACCGATAGACAAGGACAGTCTCTTGGGATCATGAAGTCCTTGGAACAAGTAAGACAGAGAAGAAAGTCAATACATGAAAAGAAACTGAATGTATACTTACCTGTTACACAGTTGCAAATGAATAGAAAGTCAGTCAGATTGAGTTCCAGATGCAGACAACGGCAAACACTTGGAGATTGATAGCCTCTTGGGATCATGAAGTCCTGTCAAGAAGTAAGACAAAGAAGAAAATCAAAACATGAAAACAAACTGAATGTATACTTACCTGTTACACAGTTGCAGATGAATACCCAGTCAGTAAGAAAGAATTCCAGATGCAGACAATCACATACAGCTGGACATGGACAGTCTCTTGGGATCATGAAGTCCTGTGAACAAGTAAGACAAAGAAGAAAATCAAAATATGAAAAGAAATTGAATGTATACTTACCTATAACACAGTTGCAGATGAATACACAGCCAATAAAACGTAAAATCCAGATGCAGACAACAGCAAACAGCTGGAGATGAATAGTCTCTTGGGATCATGAGGTCCTGTAAACAAGACAAAAAAAAGTCAATACATAAATAGAAACGGAATGTATACTTACCTGTTACACAGTTGCAGATGAATACACAGCCAGTAAGAAAGAGTTCCAGATGCAGACAACCACATACCGATAGACAAGGACAGTCTCTTGGGATCATGAAGTCCTTGGAACAAGTAAGACAGAGAAGAAAGTCAATACATGAAAAGAAACTGAATGTATACTTACCTGTTACACAGTTGCAAATGAATAGAAAGTCAGTCAGATTGAGTTCCAGATGCAGACAACGGCAAACACTTGGAGATTGATAGCCTCTTGGGATCATGAAGTCCTGTCAAGAAGTAAGACAAAGAAGAAAATCAAAACATGAAAACAAACTGAATGTATACTTACCTGTTACACAGTTGCAGATGAATACCCAGTCAGTAAGAAAGAATTCCAGATGCAGACAATCACATACAGCTGGACATGGACAGTCTCTTGGGATCATGAAGTCCTGTGAATAAGTAAGACAAATAAGAAAGTCAATACAAGAAAAGAAACTGAATGTATACTTACCTGTTACACAGTTGCAGATGAAAAGAAACGGAATGTATACTTACCTGTTGCACAGTTGCAGATGAATAGAAAGTCAGTCAGATTGAGTTCCAGATGCAGACAACGGCAAACACTTGGAGACTGATAGCCTCTTGGGGTCATGAAGTCCTGTGAACAAGTAAGAAAAAGAAGAAAATAAAAATATGAAAAGAAATTGAATGTATACTTACCTATAACACAGTTGCAGATGAATACACAGCCAATAAAATGTAAAATCCAGATGCAGACAACGGCAAAAAGCTGGAGATCTATAGCCTCTTGGGATCATGAGGTCCTGTAAACAAGACAAAAAGAAAGTCAATACATGAAAAGAAACTGAATGTATACTTGCCTATTACAAAGTTGCAGATGAATACAAAGCCAGTTAGAAAGAATTCCAGATGCAGACAACGACATCCAGCTGGACATGGATAGTCTCTTGGGATCATGAGGTCCTGTAAACAAGACAAAGAAGAAAGTCAATACATGAAAAGAAACTGAATGTATACTTACCTGTTACACAGTTGCAGATGAATAATTAGTAAGTTAGATTGAGTTCCAGATGCAGACAACGGCAAGCACTTGGAGATCGATAGCCTCTTGGGATCATGAAGTCCTGTCAAGAAGTAAGACAAAGAAGAAAATCAAAACATGAAAAGAAACTGAATGTATACTTACCTGTTACACAGTTGCAGATGAATACACAGCCAATAAGACAAACAATCCAGATGCAGATGAATAGTCTCTTGGGATCATGAGGTCCTGTAAACAAGACAAAGAAGAAAGTCAATACATGAAAAGAAGCTGAATGTATACTTACCTGTTACAAAGTTGCAGATGAATACACAGCCATTAAGAAAGAATTCCAGATGCAGACAACCACATACAGCTGGACATCGATAGCCTCTTGGGATCATGAGGTCCTGTAAACAAAACAAAAAGAAAGTCAATACATGAAAAGAAACTGAATGTATACTTACCTGTTACACAGTTGCAGTTGAAAAAAAGCCAGTAAGCCAGAGTTCCAGATTCAGACAACCATATAAATTTGATGTATAGTCTCTTGGGATCACGTGGTCCTGTGAACAAGTAAGACAAAGAAGAAAGTCAATACATGAAACGAAATTGAATGTATACTTACCTGTTACACAGTTGCAGATGAATAGAAAGTCAGTAAGATTGAGATCCTGATGCAGACAACGACAAACACTTGGAGATCGATAGCCTCTTGGGATCACAAAGTCCTGTGAACAAGTAAGACAAAGAAGAAAATCAAAATATGAAAAGAAACTGAATGTATACTTACCTGTTACACAGTTGCAGATGACTACACAGCCAAGAAGACGAAAAATCCAGATGTAGACAAAGGCAAACAGCTGGAGATGAATAGTCTCTTGGGATCATGAAGTCCTGTGAACAAATAAGACAAAGAAGAATGTCAATACATGAAAAGAAGCTGAATGTATACTTACCTGTTACACAGTTGCAGATGAAAAAAAAGCCAGTAAGCCAGAGTTCCAGATTCACACAACCATATACAGTTGATGTATTGTCTCTTGGGATCATGAAGTCCTGTGAACAAGTAAGACAAAGAAGAAAGTCAAAACATGAAAAGAAACTGAATGTATACTTACCTGTTACACAGTTGCAGATGAAAAAAAAAGCTAGTAAGCCAGAGGTCCAGATGCAGATAACCATATACAGTTGATGTATAGTCTCTTGGGATCACGAGGTTCTGTGAACAAGTTAGACAAAGAAGAAAGTCAATACATGAAAAGAAACTGAATGCTTAGTTACAGATTAATAGAATTAGTTGCAGATGAATAGAAAGTCAGTCAGATTGAGTTCCAGATGCAGACAACGGAGGACACATTTCGCTGTACAATGTACACTGTACAGTGACAAATACGTGCACCTTACCTTACCTTGGGATCATGAGGTCCTGTAAACAAGAAAAAAAGAAAGTCAATACATGAAAAGAAACTGAATGCTTACTTACCGATTACACAGTTGCAGATGAATACACAGCCATTAAGAAAGAATTCCAGATGCAGACAACCATATACAGCTGGACATGGACAGACTCTTGGGATCATGAAGTCCTGTGAACAAGTAAGACAAAATAGAAAGTCAATACATGAAAAGAAACTGAATGTATACTTACCTGTTACACAGTTGCAGATGAAAAGAAACTGAATGTATACTTACCTGTTACACAGTTGCAGATGAATAGAAAGTCAATAAGAAAGAATTCCAGATGCAGACAACCACATACAGCTGGACATCGATAGCCTCTTGGGATCATGAAGTCCGGTAAACAAGACAAAAAGAAAGTCAATACATGAAAAGAAACTGAATGTATACTTACCTGTTACAAAGTTGCAGATGAATAAATAGCCAGTAAGAAAGAATTCCAGATGCAGACAACGACATCCAGCTGGACATGGATAGTCTCTTGGGATCATGAGGTTCTGTAAACAAGACAAAGAAGAGAGTCAATACATGAAAAGAAACTGAATGTATACTTACCTGTTACACAGTTGCAGATGAATACACAGTCAGTAAGAAAGAATTCCAGATGCAGACAACCACATACAGCTAGACATGGACAGTCTCTTGGGATCATGAAGTCCTGTGAACAAGTAAGAAAAAGAAGAAAGTCAAAACATGAAAAGAAACTGAATGTATACTTACCTGTTGCACAGTTGCAGATGAATAGAAAGTCAGAAACGGAAGTTAAGAAACGGAAACGGAAGTCAAGAAACGGAATGTATACTTACCTGTTGCACAGTTGCAGATGAATAGAAAGTCAGTCAGATTGAGTTCCAGATGCAGACAACGGCAAACACTTGGAGATCTATACCTCTTGGGATCATGAAGTCCTGTAAAAAAGACAAAAAAAAGTCAATACATGAAGAGAAACGGAATGTATACTTACCTGTTACACAGTTGCAGATGAATACAAAGCCAGTAAGAAAGAATTCCAGATGCAGACAACCACATACAGCTGGACATCGATAGCCTCTTGGGATCATGAAGTCCTGTCAAGAAGTAAGACAAAGAAGAAAATCAAAACATGAAAAGAAACTGAATGTATACTTATATGATACACAGTTGCAGATGAATACACAGTCAGTAAGAAAGAATTCCAGATGCAGACAACCAAATTCAGCTGGACATCGATAGCCTCTTGGGATCATGAAGTCCTGTAAACAAGACAAAAAAAGTCAATACATGAAGAGAAACGGAATGTATACTTACCTGTTACACAGTTGCAGATGAATACAAAGCCAGTAAGAAAGAATTCCAGATGCAGACAACCACATACAGCTGGACATCGATAGCCTCTTGGGATCATGAAGTCCTGTAAACAAGTAAGACAAAGAAGAAAATCAAAACATAAAAAGAAACTGAATGTTTACTTACCTTTAACACAGTTGCAGATGAATACACAGCCAATAAGACAAAAAATCCAGATGCAGATAAATAGTCTCTTGGGATCATGAGGTCCTGTAAACAAGACAAAGAAGAAAGTCAATGCATGAAAAGAAGCTGAATGTATACTTACCTGTAACAAAGTTCCAAATGAATACACAACCATTAAGAAAGAATTCCAGATGCAGACAACCACAAATAGCTGGACATGGACAGTCTCTTGGGATCATGAAGTCCTGTGAACAAGTGAGACAACGAAGAAAGTCAATACATGAAAAGAAACTGAATGTATACTTAACTGTTACAAAGTTGCAGATGAATACAAAGCCAGTAAGAAAGAATTCCAGATGCAGACAACCACATCCAGCTGGACATGAATAGTCTCTTGGGATCATGAGGTCCTGTACACAAGACAAAGAAGAAAGTCAATACATGAAAAGTAACTGAATTTATACATACCTGTTACACTGTTGCAGATGAATACAAAGCCAGTAAGAAAGAATTCCAGATGCAGACAACCACATCCAGCTGGACATGAATAGTCTCTTGGGATCATGAGGTCCTGTAAACAAGACAAAGAAGAAAGTCAATACATGAAAAGAAACTGAATGTATACTTACCTGTTACACAGTTGCAGATGAAAAAAAAAAGCTAGTAAGCCAGAGTTTCAGATGCAGATAACCATATACAGTTGATGCATAGTCTCTTGGGATCACGAGGTTCTGTGAACAAGTAAGAAAGAAGAAAGTCAATACATGAAAAGAATCTGAATGCTTATTTACCGATTACACAGTTGCAGATGAATAGAAAGTCAGTCAGATTGAGATCCAGATGCAGACAACGGCAAACACTTGGAGATCGATAGCCTCTTGGGATCATGAAGTCCTGTGAACAAGTAAGACAAAGAAGAAAATCAAAATATGAAAAGAAACGGAATGTATACTTACCTGTAACACAGTTGCAGATGAATAGAAAGTTAGTCAGATTGAGTTCCAGATGCAGATAATGGCAAGAAGTTGGAGATGAATAGTCTCTTGGGATCATGAGGTCCTGTAAACAAGAAAAAAAGAAAGTCAATACATGAAAAGAAACTGAATGCTTACTTACCAATTACACAGTTGGAGATGAATACACAGCCATTAAGAAAGAATTCCAGATGCAGACAACCACATACAGCTGGACATGGACAGACTCTTGGGATCATGAAGTCCTGTGAACAAGTGAGACAAAGAAGAAAGTCAATACATGAAAAGAAGCTGAATGTATACTTACCTGTTACACAGTTGCAGATGAAAAAAAGCCAGTAAGCCAGAGTTCCAGATTCAATCAACCATATACAGTTGATGTATAGTCTCCTGGGATCATGAAGTCCTGTGAACAAGTAAGACAAAGAAAAAAGTAAATACATGAAAAGAAACTGAATGTATACTTACCTGTAACACAGTTGCAGATGAACACAGCCAATAAGACGAAAAATCCAGATGCAGACAATGGCAAACACTTGGAGATCGATAGCCTCATGGGATCATGAAGTCCTGTCAACAAGTAACAAAGAACAAAATCCAAATATGAAAAGAAACTGAATGTATACTTACCTGTATCACAGTTGCAGATTAATACACAGCCAATAAGATGAAAAATCCAGATGCAGACAACAGCAAACAGCTGGAGATGAATAGTCTCTTGGGATCATGAGGTCCTGTAAACAAGTATGACAAAGAAGAAAGTCAATACATGAAAAGAAACTGAATGCTTACTTACCGATTACACAGTTGCAGATGAAAAAAATAAAGCCAGTAAGCCAGAGTTCCAGATTCAGACAACCATATACAGTTGATTTATAGTCTCTTGGGATCACGAGGTACTGTGAACAAGTAAGACAAAGAAGAAAGTCAATACATGAAAAGAAGCTGAATGTATACTTACCTGTTACACAGTTGCAGATGAATACACAGCCATTAAGAAAGAATTCCAGATGCAGACAACCACATCCAGCTGGACACAGATAGTCTCTTGGGATCATGAGGTCCTGTAAAGAAGACAAAGAAGAAAGTCAATATATGAAAAGAAACTGAATGTATACTTACCTGTTACACAGTTGCAGATGAATACACAGCTAGCAAGAAAGAATTTCAGATGCAGACAACAACATACAGCTGGAGATCGATAGCCTGTTGGGATCATGAGGTCCTGTAAACAAGACAAAAAGAAAGTCAATACATGAAAAGAAACTGAATGTATACTTACCTGTTACACAGTTGCAGTTGAAAAAAAGCCAGTAAGCCAGAGTTCCAGATTCAGACAACCATATACAGTTGATGTATAGTCTCTTGGGATGATGAGGTCCTGTGAACAAGTAAGACAAAGAAGAAAGTCAATACATGAAAAGAAATTGAATGTATACTTACCTGTAACACAGTTGCAGATGAAAAGAAACGGAATGTATACTTACCTGTTACAATGTTGCAGATGAATACACAGTCAGTAAGAAAGAGTTCCAGATGCAGACAACCACATACAGCTGGACAAGGACAGTCTCTTGGGATCATGAAGTCCTGTGAACAAGTAAGACAAAGAAGAAAATCAAAATATGAAAAGAAATTGAATGTATACTTACCTATAACACAGTTGCAGATGAATACACAGCCAATAAAACGTAAAATCCAGATGCAGACAACGGCAAACAGCTGGAGATGAATAGTCTCTTGGGATCATGAGGTCCTGTGAACAAGTAAGACAAAGAAAAAAGTCAATACATGAAAAGCAACTGAATGTATACTTACATGTTACAAAGTTGCAGATGAATGCATCTGGAATTCTTTCTTACTGGATTTGTAGACAACCACATCCACCTGGACAGGGATAGTCTCTTGGGATCATGAGGTCCTGTAAACAAGACAAAGAAAAAAGTCAATAAATGAAAAGAAACTGAATGTATACTTACCTGTTACACAGTTGCAGATGAATAGAAAGTCAGTAAGAAAGAATTCCAGATGCAGACAACCACATCCAGCTGGACATGGATAGTCTCTTGGGATCATGAGGTCCTGTAATCAAGACAAAGAAGAAAGTCAATACATGAAAAGAAACTGAATGTACACTTACCTGTTACACAGTTGCAGATGAATAGAAAGTCAGTCACATTATGTTCCAGATGCAGACAACGGCAAACACTTGGAGATCTATAGCCTCTTGGGGTCATGAAGTCCTGTGAACAAGTAAGAAAAAGAAGAAAGTCAAAACATGAAAAGAAACTGAATGTATACTTACCTGTTGCACAGTTGCAGATGAATAGAAAGTCAGTCACATTGAGTTCCAGATGCAGACAACGGCAAACACTTGGAGATCTATAGCCTCTTGGGATCATGAAGTCCTGTCAGCAAGTAAGACAAAGAAGAAAGTCAATACATGAAAAGAAACTGAATGTATACTTACCTGTTACACAGTTGCAGAGGAATACACAGCCATTAAGAAAGAATTCCAGATGCAGACAACCACAAATAGCTGGACATGGACAGTCTCTTGGGATCATGAAGTCCTGTGAACAAGACAAAGAAGAAAATCAATACATGAAAAGAAACTGAATGTATACTTACCTGTTACACAGTTGCAGATGAATAGGAAGTAAGTTAGATTGAGGTCCAGATGCAAACAACGGCAAGCACTTGGAGATCGATAGCCTCTTGGGATCATAAAGTCCTGTAAACAAGACAAAAAGAAAGTCAATACATGAAAAGAAGCTGAATGTATACTTACCTGTTACACAGTTGGAGATGAAAAAAAAGCCAGTAAGCCAGATTCACACAACCATATACAGTTGATGTATAGTCTCTTGGGATCATGAATTCCTGTGAACAAGTCAGACAAAGAAGAAAGTCAATGCATGAAAAGAAACTGAATGTATACTTACCTGTTACACAGTTGCAGATGAAAAGAAACGGAATGTATACTTACCTGTTACACAGCTGCAGATGAATACACAGTCAGCAAGAAAGAATTCCAGATGCAGACAACCACATACAGCTGGACAAGGACAGTCTCTTGGGATCATGAAGTCCTGTGAACAAGTCAATACATAAAAAAAACTGAATGTATACTTACCTGTTACAAAGTTGCAGATGAATACAAAGCCAGTAAGAAAGAATTCCAGATGCAGACAACCACATCCAGCTGGACAAGGACAGTCTCTTAGGATCATGAGGTCCTGTAAACAAGACAAAGAAGAAAGTCAATACATGAAAAGAAACTGAATGTATACTTACCTGTTACACAGTTGCAGATGAATAGAAAGTCAGTCAGATTGAGTTCCAGATGCAGACAACGGCAAACACTTGGAGATTGATAGCCTCTTGGGGTCATGAAGTCCTGTGAACAAGTAAGAAAAAGAAGAAAATAAAAATATGAAAAGAAATTGAATGTATACTTACCTATAACACAGTTGCAGATGAATACACAGCCAATAAAACGTAAAATCCAGATGCAGACAACGGCAAACAGCTGAAGATGAATAGTCTCTTGGGATCATGAAGTCCTGTAAACAAGACAAAAAGAAAGTCAATACATGAAAAGAAACTGAATGTATACTTACCTGTTACACAGTTGCAGATGAATACACAGTCAGTCAGATTGAGTTCCAGATGTAGACAACGGCAAACACTTGGAGATCGATAGCCTCTTGGGGTCATGAAGTCCTGTGAACAAGTAAGACAAAGTAGAAAGTCAATACATGAAAACAAACTGAATGTATACTTACCTGTTACACAGTTGCAGATGAATACACAGTCAGAAAGAAAGAATTCCAGTTGCAGACAACCACATCCAGCTGGACATAGACAGTCTCTTGGGATCATGAAGTCCTGTGAACAAGTAAGACAAAGAAGAAAGTCAATACATGAAAAGAAACTGAGTGTATACTTACCTGTTACACAGTTGCAGATGAAAAGAAACGGAATGTATACTTACCTGTTACACAGTTGCAGATGAATACACAGTCAGTAAGAAAGAATTCCAGACGCAGACAACCACATACAGCTGGACATGGACAGACTCTTCGGATCATGAAGTCCTGTGAAAAAGTAAGACAAAGAAGAAAGTCAATACATGAAAAGAAACTGAATGTATACTTACCTGTAACACAGTTGCAGATGAATACACAGCCAATAACACGAAAAATCCAGGTGCAGTTGAATAGTCTCTTGGCATGATGAGGTCCTGTAAACAAGACAAAGAAGAAAGTCAATACATGAAAAGAAACTGAATGTATACGTACCTGTTACACAGTTGCAGATGAATAGAAAGTCAGTTAGATTGAGTTCCAGATGCAGACAACGGCAAACACTTGGAGATCGATAGCCTCTTGGGATCATGAAGTCCTGTCAACAAGTAAGACAAAAAAGAAAATCAAAATATGAAAAGAATCTGAATGTTTACTTACCTGTAACACAGTTGCAGATGAATACAAAGCCAATAAGACGAAAAATCCAGATGCAGATGAATAGTCTCTTGGCATAATGAGGTCCTGTAAACAAGACAAAGAAGAAAGTCAATACATGAAAAGAAACTGAATGCTTACTTACCTACTACACAGTTGCAGATGAATAGAAAGTCAGTCAGATTGAGATCCAGACGCAGACAACGGCAAACACTTTGTCTTACTTGTTGACAGGACTTCATGATCCCAAGAGGCTATCGATCTCAAAGTGTTTGCCGTTGTCTGCGTCTGGATCTCAATCTGACTGACTTTCTATTCATCTGCAACTGTGTAACAGGTAAGTAAGCATTCAGTTTCTTTTCATATTTTGATTTTCTTCTTTGTCTTACTTGTTGACAGGACTTCATGATCCCAAGAGGCTATCGATCTGAAAGAAGAAAATCAAAATATGAAAAGAAACTGAATGTATACTTACCTGTTACACAGTTGCAGATGAATACACAGCCATTAAGAAAGAATTCCAGATGCAGATGAAGAGCAAGTTAGTTGATTGAGAAACATCCAACCAAGAAAAACGCATTTTTAGCTAAACAAAAAAACAAAACACTTTTCGGTTGAGAGTCATATCTTATATGAAGACATATTAGAAAAGCCTATTATCTTTTGAAAATAACAAAATCTGACATGTGTGACTGTCATTGTAAGGCCAAGTAGGAAGGCATTAAGAATCAGTCCAAAAAATAATTATATCAGACAAAGTATTTATGAGTGTAGGACTTAGAGGTCTGATATGATGGAGTTACAGCAAAGGATTAAACATTTTTAATCAATAATAAGGCCAGTGAATGTCAGTTTTCTTGGCTGGGTATTTTCACAGCTGTTGTATCTTGTTTGGTGTTTCTGGGCTTTACAGCTCTTTATGTCAAGTGTAAACAGATCCAAAGTGTCATTCTCAGTGCTGATTACATCTGAAATTAACCATAAACCAGAGGTGAGTGGCTAGCAACAGGGTAATGCAGCTCAACACATGTTTCAGTTTACTACACACCCATGTCGCCTCTCCAAAGTCACAGTGATTCTAAAGTCACTCAATACAAAGCACTTAAAAACCAAACCATAAAACACTGCTTAAATCACAAATACATTAATAAAGACTTTGAGCCCATTTCCCTGAAACGGTTCACCCATTAAAGATAATAGACAAAGAAGGTTGGGAGCAGGTGGCTAGTGTTTTCTTACCTGACTGGTGTGACTGGGTAGGGCCAGTAAGTCCTGGCATAGCACCTTCTCTATGTTCCTGGAGAGTACAACAGATCCCAGGCAGCACATGTGAAGCCTTTCTCGGTGGTAAAGGACCAGACATCAAACCTGCAATCAGCAGTGGAGTGCAAAAAGTCTGCAGAATGGCTTGCTCCCTCATCGGTAGGTAAGCAAGTGGCCCAGAGACGACAATCCTGGCGTCTGTCTTCTTTCAAACTGTGTCTTGAATCTAGTGCACTAGTGGCACCGTGACACTGTGGCATTACCCTTTGGGCCCTATATTTAAGAGTGTCTTACAATAAAATTTTCAACAGTGAGAACGCCGCCCTTAGTAGTTGTCCTCGTTGCTGGAGCATGCAGAGCCATAGACAAACTGCTGAAGACATTTAATTGGTTAGAGAGGTGAAAACCAGCTGTGGGGGTGTAGAAAACCTCTGTTTTCCATGGTCAAGATGATGCTTGCAGGGCTGCTCCATGGCCACCATTGTCTTTGAAGAAAAAAACACAGAGGTTAGTTAGTTAGTAAAGCAAAGTAATGTAAAGTAACACACATAGTGTATTCCAAGATTAAGACAAAGAAGGTTGGGAGCAGGTGGCTAGTGTTTTCTTACCTGACTGGTGTGACTGGGTAGGGCCAGTAAGTCCTGGCATAGCACCTTCTCTATGTTCCTGGAGAGTACAACAGATCCCAGGCAGCACATGTGAAGCCTTTCTCGGTGGTAAAGGACCAGACATCAAACCTGCAATCAGCAGTGGAGTGCAAAAAGTCTGCAGAATGGCTTGCTCCCTCATCAGTAGGTAAGCAAGTGGCCCAGAGACGACAATCCTGGCGTCTGTCTTCTTTCAAACTGTGTCTTGAATCTAGTGCACTAGTGGCACCGTGACACTGTGGCATTACCCTTTGGGCCCTATATTTAAGAGTGTCTTACAATAAAATTTTCAACAGTGAGAACGCCGCCCTTAGTAGTTGTCCTCGTTGCTGGAGCATGCAGAGCCATAGACAAACTGCTGAAGACATTTAATTGGTTAGAGAGGTGAAAACCAGCTGTGGGGGTGTAGAAAACCTCTGTTTTCCATGGTCAAGATGATGCTTGCAGGGCTGCTCCATGGCCACCATTGTCTTTGAAGAAAAAACACAGAGGTTAGTTAGTTAGTAAAGCAAAGTAATGTAAAGTAACACACATAGTGTATTCCAAGATTAAAACTGGCTAAGATAAACAATCAATAGCTATCAGCTGGGATACAGACAGACAGAAAGAGCATTGTGGATGGATGGAGAGAGAAAAGAGTTGTAAGGGAACAAGACAGGAAAACAAACCCCAGAAACTTACTAAACTCTGTTAACATGGCTGCACCTAATCTCACCCCCAATACCCAACTTCACCACTTTCACCATTGGTACTATTTTCATATGTTTCTAAGACTAGAACAAGCTGAATTTAAAAGAACAGGTCATGTGTTTGTACATCCAAGCACATTTTCACTAGAGTTTGGGGAGCTCAGTCAAGTTAGTTTGATATTGGATCTGCAGATATTTACTTCTCCCCTGCTCTCACTCACAATGTCCTAACATCTCTGACATGATTTTTTTAAACAATAGAGAACAGATAAACTGCAATCACTAAATATTCTTCTCAAAATGAAAAGACTGGAAATGTTGAGGAAATATAATCAAAATAGCCAGAATTCTTGCAGCAGGTGCCGTAGATGGTAAAAGAACGTCTATAAAGTGTGGATACCGAAAACTCTCACAGAGATAAGGAGCTGCTGGTGTTAGTTAAAAAGACAGTCAAACCTACTGAAGAACAGAGACTAAATAAAAATCAATGACTAACCTTAACTTCCTCACTTTTAAGGAATGGATATATTTTAGCACTTTAGACAATATAAACATGCATGTAGCACATTTTTATAACGAATAAATCATTACTGTGACACTGTCATAAAATATGCCTATTTGAACCATTTTTAAATAATATTGTTCCAGTAAAACATCCATATAGCTTACACATCTAAAGTCAGCTGTAGTGTACAGAGACACATCTGATAAATATACTACAACCCTTAGAATAGCCAGATTACAATTTGCTAACAAATTAAGAGATCCTGGAGAATTCTGGAGAAAGGTCTTGTGGACAAATGAGACTAGGATTAACCTATATCAGAGTGATGGAAAGACAGAAATTGTGGATTGCTCACTCGCGCTTCAAGGGAGGTAAAATTTAGTTTGCACTCACCCTCTTATTAACGGTACATACTTGGAGCCCATAGGAACCATCCAAAACATAGGTGTTGGAAAGCTCCCACAAAGGTGTTTGTACTTCAGAAATCTTTCTTTCTGAAGACATTTTATAATCCTGGGTGTTTCCTTGTGAAAGTAAAGTCTGAACTGTGCAAGTCCTCAGTTTGAGTTGCAGAGAGTCAATTTAGGAGTGATCCCTTTATCCTACAGAGTGCTCTGTGTGTAAGTTTATTCTAATGTCCATATGAAAGCACAAAACCTCATGAATAAAAACATACACAAGGCTTGGCTGAACATATAAGGAAACGTACAACTTACTTAGAACCTATAGTTCCATCAGTAAGGATCTTCATTACAGTGAAGTTAGCCACAGCTAAACCTTTGCTAAAGCATGGTTCTCTCCTTTTGGCTTGTAACCTGGCCTACTTCCAATATACTGCCACATAGTGGATGGAGTAGGAATTACCATGTAAAATGCCATCTGTTGCAACAATGGAGTCACATGGGTATCAGCTATGGCTTCAAGTTGTAGGACTTTTTATGGCATTATAGACAATAGGCAAGTGGCTTAAAGGTCCAACCACAACAGGCCCAATGAGACATAAAGAACCAGCACAACAGGCCCAGTGAGACTAGGGATGCACCTATCAGATATTAGGATCGGATATGTGTCCCTATATTAACAACGACCCCTTTTGGTCTCACTGACTTAATATTTCAGAATTACTTATTTTAGTGACAAATAAATAGCAATTTAATACATTCATATCTGTGTGTTAATTTGTTGTATTTTATTTTACAAACATGGTGAGGTAAACAGTTTATTTTTTTAACAATGTATCGGATCAATATTGTGTATCGATCGATAAGTTTATGTATTGGTATAGAAACTGAACAATGTTGGTGCATCATTAAATGTAACATATAGGAAACAGTGTGTCTTTGACAACTTCCCTAGTTAATAGAATATGCCTACATTGATAAATCCCCATACGTTTCACCCTGATTGGTGAATGTTTAGCCTTTCAAATGCATGCTTGAATGTGATTGGCTAATGGCAACCACAATAATTGACATGTCAAGTCTTCTGGACAGACAGTATTATAGAATGGGCTAAAGACGCAGTATGTAAAATTGCAGCTTGACTGGCTGTATGGTTTCTAAGAAACAGTTACGTACCACTGACCTCACCCTGCTCTGCTCACTGAGAGACAGGTAATCAGTCACACAAGTCATGTCAGACTTACTATTCAAACGTGCTGTATGTAGCTGTTACTTAATATCTGTCCGTGTCTCTTTGGATTAGGACAGAGTCATCACCACAGGCCCTCTCCTGCATTTTATCCACCGACTTGATGATCTGGTCTTAAAAACTGCTGAAGGTATACAAACTGTCCTCCTAGAACAGCTGCAGCTTTGCTTGGTCTGCCACTCAGAAGATCCAAATTTCATCAAGATGTCTGATGTAAGCCTGTACCTTTTTGTGATGTAAAACTGTGGTGCATGTATAGATTTTAACATGTATTTGTGATGCAATAAGCTGTTTTATTAATTGCTTAAACTATAGAGGAGCATTATTGGGCTAATGAGCATTATGAGCTAAATAGTTTAATTGTCACTTTAACAGGTAAGGACACCAGTTTCTCTCAGAGTTAGCTTAAGTTTTACCTATAAAAAAGGTAACTTTGATTAAAAACAAAATAATAATACTGTCTTGCAGACATCTGATTGATGTCATTTATGGCTGATTTACCGTTACAGTAACTTGATCACAATATTCTGCAAAATAAAATGTAGTAGTTTACTATAGCTCCACTGAATATTGGTTTTGTTTGTTGGTTTTATTTGGTTTCCTAAGAGGAATCTGTAACAGGAACAGGTCATTGTAATTTTATGTGTTACCCAGGTTTTAAATGTTCAGAACATTAAAATCAGATGCAAAGCAAAAAACAATAAATAAATAAAAGCAAAAAAACTTTTAAAAATAATACAACGTGAATAAACTGCTCAAAACAGCCATTAAAGCAGATAGAAAATGACTTACTGATAAGTAAGGTAAATAAAACGAGCCTTAAATGACAGCCAATAGCTTGTTGCCAAGACTGGTCTGCGTCAGAGACGGCCAATCAGCGCTCAGGGGGGCGTTACCTCGGCTCCTCCGCTAGAGACGTGCTGTGGATCAGAAAAAAGGTGAGAACGGCAGAGTGAAACACGATGGAAAGTTTTATTAAACTTTGTTTCATAAAATCGCTCATAAAGGTGAACGTTGAGAAGTACGACTGAAACGACGATTTGGATTTAGTCTGCATTTGATTTTGTGAGTGTAATAGGTGAAGCTTTTGGTGCAAATAGTTCAAAAGATTAAAAAGAAAAGCCTGTAGAGTTGAGGCTAACATGCTTAGGGGTCAAGGGGTCATGAGCGAGTGGGCAGTGCTGGCCACCATTTCATGCTGCTAATGAGAGTTTTATATTGAAAGAGGGAAGAAAACATTGCTTTACTTTGTAAATGTAGTATTATGTGTATCTATTAAGGCGCTGTTTTTGGGAACAGGTCAGTTTTTTCTGGGTGTAATTTTACTCTACTCTGCAATCTGGCTGCACCTGCGTGAACACTCTGCAGCAGTAGTGGCGTGGTGGCGCTGTAAAGTAATCAGTACAGTGCACCGGGGAAGATGCCGCCAAAATTCTGCGTGCTGTGAGCTGCAGATAAAAGTCTTACCACACAGTGCGTCTCACCTGTGGAGCTGTGTCTCTAAAAGCAGCTCAGAACTCAAAGCTAACTTCAGGTTCGCCTGTATCAGGGTTGAGTGCAGAAACAGTCCTAAAGCTTCCTCTGTGAAACTGATACTGCAGCACACACACTGTTTCCTCTCCCGAGGCCCCGTCTCAAATCAGTCCCTCTTCACTATGTAGTGCACTTTATGGGTCATATAAAAATAGCAGCATCTCCACCAAACAGAGCATGATATGTGTGATCAAGTCATTTCTACTCAGCAGTCGGTTCTACAATTTCCTATTTAGGCTCTCAGAATCATCAGAGACACTTTTCACCTCAAAAGGCACTTGGTGGTCAGTTTGAAGACACTAACCTGTGTGCTGTCCACACCAAAAGAATCACCCTTCTGCTTAAACACCTCCAGCTGGTCGGCAGAGAGCGCACAAACCAGGGCAGTGACTTTTACTTTTTATTTGATTTTGATAGTTAAATCACTTAGGAGCTCGCTGAAGTAATGCTAATGTACCAACAGCTGTGCTAGCTAGCTAGGTTAGCAAGTGCTGCTTTCTCAATAAAGCTGTACAGGAAGATCATGGTCATCTTAGCTCCTTTTATTTGAAACAGATTTAGAAGGCATATTAATAATAGAAGCACTTTATAATTGTGTAATTGCATACTGTAGTTCATCTGTTTCTCTGCATACTTTCACCCTGTTCTTCAGTGGTGAGGACCACCACAGAGCAGGTATTCTGTGGGAGGTGAGCTTTTTATAGCACTGCAGTGTTAAATGTCTGGACGAGTCCAGAACAAATGTGTAAACTGCTCGTTTGGAGCGATAAAAGCAACATTCCTGCAACATCCTCAAATCTGAATGTCCAGATCACTTTTCAGAGGTTTTGATGGCTGATTCTAAAGTCGTGATGAGCGGCAAGTTAGCATGGTGACATTCGTTAAAGTGGTACGTGCCAGTGGATGGCATTTTCGGATGGTGCAGTGGCCACTTCCTAGTGCCAGATGCTGATTAGGAACTGAACCCCCTTTCAAAATGTGCCTGAGCTCTTTACCTACTGGATAGGCTTGACTTTGGGCCCAAGTTATCTTACTAAACTGAGAAATCCTGCTTTGTGAAATGCCCCCCAGGAGTGGCTAAATGTTTACATAAGATACAACTGATTTTGTTAGATGAACAGAATTACTGACACATTTGGTTCATTTTGTTGCTCTTGGCGTGCAGGTATCCCACCAATGCAGAGTAATAATTTTATTCTTTTATTATTGTTGATCACAGAAGAGTAGTTGGTGTAATATTGGTGGGGAGATTTGAGTAATTCTCTTGTTTTGGTTGAGACTGAGAACTTGTGTCTTTGCTAAAGGAATGCATTGTTGGAGAGGATGCTACGCCTGAGGCCCACGTTAAGGTGTTGCGTGAAAAGTACAGGACGACACAACCTGATTTAATGATCGTGAAGGACCACATGAAGACTTTTGCATTGGCAGCATGGAGAAAGGGGTTTGGCCATTGAAAATGTATACTTGTGTCTTTAATAGTCTATTATAAGATATTTTTGGCTATTCAAGGTTTTTACTCTTCACTACTGCCTTCATCACTACACTTTATTGCAACTATATAATGAAACTTTCGTGTATTTTCTGCTTTTATCTTACAGTTGTATGATGAGTTCAATGCCATCCATCCTTTAATGGTGTACGTTTGTCACTGCTTCACCTGAAACAATGCTGGGAGTTTAGCTCTAAAGGCCTCCTAGGTGATCTTCAAGAGATGCTCGTCAAAAGTGTAAGCACACAATTTTTTTATCTTTACCAGCAGACCTACAGACCTACTCTTAATTTCATTGATACTCTCAGACATGTACAGTTTCAGGAAAAGGTGCTTCAGTGTGTATCTAATATTACACTAAATGATGTTTAGTATTCCCTTGATGTTTGTGTAATGGGCCATCTGCATAGTAAAGTGATTTCATTGTGGAAAATCTTACTTACTAAACTTGGACACTCTGTGGGTTCTGTGTGGTAAAATGTTGCTTCTGGTTTCTGGTGGGTGCTTTTCTTTTTAATAAGGCTTAATTTTCTCTGGAGTATAAATGTAACCATTTGATATGGATTCTTTGAGTATGGCATACATTTAGCCATGTTAGGATGATTTTTTTTTTTTAGCTGGTATAATAAAACCTTTTTTGCTTTATTTCATTGTTTTGTTTGCTGTGAGTGCCACATTTGAATAGTATTGAGTCTAATTGTTTTTGTTTGTTTGATGCTCTTTCAATTAATGTTAAAGTTATACATACATAAAGTTGTGTATGTTTACTACTAAATAAACAGCATAGACAAACATTGTGAACATGTGTGGATATTTCAGGTACACTTTAGTCACACTAGGGTCCAGAGTGGCTTGTCACTGGGGTAGTGCCTCTAAAAGCACTGGTTGGTACCTTTTGAAAAGGGGATACAGTTGTACCATAATTTAAAGGTACATTTTAGCCTCATAGGGTTCTACAGAAGCACGAAGCCTTGGTGTAGTCATGGATGATCAGTTATCGTTCTCAAGTCATGTTGCAAACATAACTCGGTCCTGCAGATTTCTTCTGTACAACATCAGGAGAATTCGACCCTTCCTCTCTAGAGAGGCCGCCCAGGTGCTTGTTCAGTCTCTCGTCACTTCCAGACTTGATTACTGCAACTCTCTTCTGGCTGGTCTCCCTCTGCGCACCATCAGGCCCCTGCAGCTCATCCAGAATGCAGCGGCACGGGTCGTCTTCAATGTCCCTAAATTCAGCCATGTCACTCCACTGCTGCGTTCTCTCCACTGGCTTCCTGTAGCTGCCCGCATCAGATTCAAAACCCTGACGCTGGCCTACAAAGCCAAGACTGGACCAGCCCCTCCGTTCTTGATGGCAATGGTCAAAAGCCGGTCTGCACCAAGAGCCCTTCGAGCTTCAAGTACGGCTCGGCTCGACCCGCCATCCCTCAAAATCCGCGGAAGACAAGCGCCCAGACTTTTTTCTGTCCTGGCACCAAAGTGGTGGAACGAGCTTCCCCTGGGTGTCCGAACGGCCGAGTCGCTCGCTGTCTTCAAACGCAGACTGAAGACCCACCTCTTCAGAGAGTACTTGGGCGAATAGAGTACTATGGTCGCCTTATTGTATTGTGTTTAGTAATGTCTAAGCTTAGAGGTATCTTTGAATTATTAGTCTATTCTAACTAGCTAAGGTTTCTTTCTTGGGTAAATAGCAAAGCACTTTGTAAGTCGCTCTGGATAAGAGCGTCTGCTAAATGCCGTAAATGTAAATGTAAATGTAACAGTCTAACAGTGGATTAGGGCTGCCCGTGGTGATTGTGTGGCTTTAAGCAGATGTGAAGGACGATTCACCACAAGAATACAGCCAAACACTTTCAGGTAAGTTCCAGTGGTATGTAATGTTGAATTTGTGTAGAAATCAAAAGAGAGTACACGCAACAAAAACAAAAAATAGACGAGCTAGATAGTACACTCTTTGTACAACAAGGCCTCAGCTGCCTTCATCTGAGGGCTGCAAAGCCTCACGCACGTCTACTATTGCTTCAGCCTACTCCGTGCAAGCTGAACCCCCTTATTGCCTCCTACACAGCCCTTTTAAGATGTATGCTGAAATTGATCCAACTCGCACAAAACATTAAAGTATGAGAAGTCAGTAAAAGAATAACCGTAAAGTTAAGCTAGCTGTAATCAAGGAAACACCTGCATTTAGTTCTCCTTCCATTAAAGCAAGATTATACAAATTTAGGCTTTGGTGATAATGATTTAGTACCACAGTGAAGTTGTAAAGTAAACCAGAAATAAACCCATATAAATAAGCAAACAAGAGCATGTCATCATTATTATGGCTTAGTACTAAAGTAAAGCAGATGATTGCATGACAGAACAGCACTGACCACAGAATACCTCAAAATGGCCGTTAACTCTTCATCTAAGGTGTGTTTTGAGTTGAATTTAGTAAAAACAAGTCTTTCTGAATGTGTGTTTACACACATTTGATGGGACAGTGCAACACTGCTGAAAGTTAATCCTGCTTTTCTGAACACTATTTAATGTTTGTGTTTTATCATGTGCTGATCATTATAACAGTGAGGCACACAGGAACTTTCACTGTCACTATGGCTAATTTACACTTTGCCATTTAGGCCAGTAAGATGCTTTTGTATTTTGTAGACATATGTATATGTGTGTCTGCAGGTGTGGAGGTCCATGATATAACATGTGAATTTGCACAACCAGTTCTACTCAGCGCTCAACCACGACTGATCGTCTTGTTCAGCAGTGGCACTTCGAGAGATGCCTGGGACTTACGATCGCCAAGTATGGGATTTACTGCCATTTTTACTGCCAATATTGAACATGTTTGTGTGGATGTTTCAGAGTATTGCAGCACAAAAACAAAGTAGTAAGCTGACTTAAAATAGAGCAACTCCAACAAAGGTGCAGAGTTAAATTGAGAGGAACATAAGTTGATGCAGTAGATTAAAATGTTTGTGCATGTATCATTGTTGGGAAGGCCTAGCCTGCAGTGAAGTGCCAGAATAGTGACTGGAATGGGCGTCACTGTCTTGTTGGATGCACATGTGCATAAATCTTCCATAAATGTACACTGACCAGCCATTTCTTTTCACCACTGTGTTTGATCCAGTTGTACCAGAGAGTTGCACGGTCCCTAACTTTTTATCTCTAGGGGTCAACCTAACCAAACACAAAAGAGCCTGTCACTATCAAAAGTCTTCAACCTTGATTGTGGTTAAAGCATAGTTACAGCACAGTGCTCATGTGTCTGAGACTCGTGAATTAATTAGGCAGTTGAGAATGTTGGCAGTCCCAAAAACTTGGCCCTGCCATCTATGGATGCTTAAAGATGCTTCCTCTCCACCTGCGCTGAGATGCCTTCAAGACCTGCAATGCAAAACCCACTGGTGTGAAAATATCAATTATTATAGTGCAAGCAAGTAATAAATTAAATAAACTTGATGTGTATTCCAGGATTTCACATAATTGTGTTATATCTGACAACTGTGTTAAGATATACTTTTAAATTACGAAACAGTATGATCAATATTTTGATTATCATATAGTTTTGAATTTCAACTTGTCAGATTCTCTTCTGTCCACAGGTCTTGATTATTCAGGAGTGGCTACGAAATGTATTAATGAGGCTCTGACCAACCTCATCCACAGTTCTTGTTGAGTCCACTTTTTCACACTTCTTGTGATACCACTTACAGTGCCCATTGCAATCACCTGCCCAGATTTTTTCCTGTCCACAGCCCTCTATGATTCTGAAGTGGCTATGAAGTTCATTAATGAGGCGATCACCATCTTCATTCACAGATCTTGGTGAGTCCACTTCATCACACTTGTTTTATGCTGTTTACAGAGCCCATGACATAGTTTGTCCAAAGTAGCTTATTTACACAGCCCTCAATGATTCAACTTCATTAATGAGGCTGTTACCAACCTCATTCACAGTTTTTGGTCCACTTGGTCCACTTGGTCCACTTTATCACGTTCCATTTCCTTTCGTTTATGGTACCATTTACAATTGAGTGGACTGATGCTCTTGTGTGCTCTAGATATTTTGGAAATTGCTAAACCACTTTATCCACAGTTGTTGGTGAGTCCACTTCATCACAGTCCCTGATGGACTGCTTACAGTGCCCATTACAATCGACTGCCCAGATTCTCTTTTGTCCACAGCCCTTTTTGATTCAGAAGTGGCTACGAACTTCATATATGAGGCTTTCGCCAACATCGTCCACTGTTCTTGGTACAATCGCCTGCCCAGATTCTCTTCTGTCCACAGTGTTACTGTTACATTCAAGACATAGGTGATCCTGTGATCCAGTATTGCATATTTGATACTGTTAGTGCTGCCATCTGGTGGCCTGTTTCTTGTTGTTTTTGTTTTTCTCTCTCTCCCTCTCCTGGTGAAACGACTGATTGGAAACAGCTGATCTCAATGCGTGTGCTGGTTGGCTGCAGTGTCTGAGCTTTGTCATTGAAATGGTGCCATTGGCGTTTATCTAGTCGCCCGTGGCGTTCTCACCATGTGGCCAAAGGTGGTTGTGATTGAGGCTGTTCAAGATATATAACATGACAATTCACAGTTTGATGTATGTGGATCTATTGTAGCCTACTGTTTTCTGTGTCATTATGTACTTGTTGATGTCCAAGTGGTTTAATCATAGTCATGTTTGTAGTGGTGAGTGCCATTTACTATTTTAATTTCATTTATTATTTTTCATTTATTATTCTCTTGCTTCATGTTGGGGAGGCAGGTAAGGCCATTGTATTTTGTTTTATTATTTTTTAGTTAGGTTAGTTAGTAAGGAGGGATGTCATGTGTGTCTGTAATTTTGGCCTTTGCTCACCCTGATGCTATATGATGTTGACTGTGGTCTTGATATGTTTGCCTATAATACTACATTTTCATTTGAGCATTAAATCTGTTTCTTTATGGTTTGTTTATCTCCTCAAGCCCTAAACTAGTTTTTTTTATGAAATGGTTTAATAAACTGGGCTGTAAGATTACTCAAAAATTGACTAACTTTACAAGACTTTAACAAAGCAAAACTTCACCAAAAGTGAAGTAGAAAAGAAAAACGTAGGCCAGAGTTATAAGAAAAAGTAGGCCAGAGTTATAAGAACTGCTTTTTATTGGAATTTAAAAACCTGAATGTTCTTATACGACTGAAGACGTGTCGAGGTTCTTCTGTTCCCTGTATGCTCTGTGACTAATTTGCTGAACAAGTAGATCTATCTGAGATGTTTCCAAGCTGTTTTAAGCCTGCGTCTGAGATGAACACTGTATGTGAACTTTTACATTCTGAATTTTTAGTTGAAAGTAAGTCAGAAGATGCTGAAAATGATTTCACATCAAAACTGAATTTTATTAAAGAGGCTTTGATGGAGGAACAAAGTTGGGATCAATCTCTTGATAACTGTAGACTAACTGCTGTAACAGAAGAAAGTAATGCCCCATCATGCAGTTATGTATTTTCAGCAAGATGTACATGTACTTAGCATGTACTTAGCTTAGCCCCCTGACAGTGTGTTCTCTGGTCATCTGGGTATACAGAAAACACATCAGCAGATCATGTGTTTTTTCTTTTGGCCTGGTCCTAAAGCTGATGCTGTGTTATGTTGAGTTACGGGAAAACCCAATCAGGTTATTCCATCCACATCACTTCATCCAATCCTAGCATTATGAGCACCATTTCAACGTGTGTAGGGCAGCTGCCCTGGCCACTGATCAAATCCTTCTACTTTTGTGTTACCCCTTGACCAGCTACCTAAACAAATGCTCATGCTTCATTACAGTAACAAGGCTGTGATGGCTGTCTTAAGTATGTTGCGAGAAGGTTACAAAGTATGTTCAGGTTTTTCGCTGCTGCTGCTGCACCTGCATCATTATCCTCTATTTTATTTGTTCCAGACATGAGGAGCTCCTCCCTTACTGTTCCACATTGCATTGTGGTATAATGTAAAAAAGTGTCCATTGAGTATACACCAAAAATTAGCTGTGCGCTAATCCGTATACGTTCGGCACCATTTAAGGTGGCTTCCAGTAAGAAGCTGGAGAATAACTCCAGCCTTGTTGGTGCAGCCGTTTCTTTACGGCATCATAAATCAGCACATTTTACAGTTGTAAAATACATCCAGATAGATCCGGGAACTAATTTTACTGAAGTTCTGAAATTGTTAGCAATTGATCATCACATGTCCAGTGCATATCACCCCGAATCTCAGGGTTCTCTAGAATGTTTTCAACAACCTCAGTGCTTCGTACCTACTGTCTTTAGGTAGATAAAGAATGTGATGATGGCATCCTGGTCTTATTGTTTGCCATTTGTGAAAGTGATCAGGATTCCATTGGGTTTAGCCATTCACAGCTGAATTGTGAATTTCACTTTGGAGATAAAAGACTTGTACGTACCAGGTTCTGCCCTGTGTGCAGAGTTTTCAGGAAGATTGTGTTGATGGAGGTGGATCTGCTAATAGGGTTTTGCTAAGTTCTCCCCTACTGCTTCTGAAGTATCTGCTTTTGTCACACCAGATCTCTTTCTACAGTATTCCGTAATGCCATTTGGGTTACAAAAGGTAATAGCTAATGTAAACAATTGTGAAGCATGTCTGGATGTCGTTGTGATGTCTAGATGTCTATCAGAGTTGGAATGAACATTTGGCAATCCTCTGAAATGTGTTTAAGCGCTTTCTGAAAGTTTCCCTCACACTTAATCTCACTAAATGTGAGTCTGGGAAAGCTAGAGTATCCTAGGTTTGTAAGAAGGTGGGCCAAGGTGAAGTGCGCCCTCTTGAGGCTAAGATACCAACCCTGCAGTTGTGCTTTTGTAGAACCCCTGTTCTAATGACTCCTGACTACACTCAATTCTTCAAGCTGTAAGCTGGGGCTGGAGCTGTCCTCCTTAAAGAAGACTCGAGGTGTTGACCATCCAGTTTATTTTTCATAGAAATTGAAGGAACATCAGATCATGTATAGGACCACTGAGAAGGAAGCCTAGCACTCTTATTAGCTTTTCAACACTTTATGTGGGGTTGAGTGTTTTGGCAGTAGTGCTCTATATATACCACAATATCAGCTGAAGACTGATGAGATGGTTCATGATTGTTCAAGGTTTTAATGTTCAGAATAAGAAAGATTGTGAAAATGTAGTTGCTGATGCGTTGTCTAGGCAGTAGTGTGAGGGTGTTATGACCCTGGGGAGTGTAGAAGAGAGCCTCGTTGGTGCAGCCATGTTTGTTTACAGCGTCAGAAAGATGAAGCAGTTTAGGAACACAGAGTCCTAACCTGACGTCAGTCCAATTATTCCATTCCACCTTAAATGGTGCAGCAGATTTAGTCAAAAGTATTCACCAACTGTATAGCACCAGAATGGAACAGGTGGAACATAATTGGGATGAGATGCCGATTTCAGTAGGGCATCAATCTTAGTGTGCTTCTCCATCCTTCTTCTACTTAAGCACAACTCTAATAATGAACATATGATGCTTTAAATACAAAAACAGAAAATATTATTTAAATTCAGCCTGTAGTTCAAAACTACATCCAACCAAACACCACTGTCTGACTCACTGTTGTCTTTACCTAGTTAATAGATGTAGATCTGCACTCTTAGCTCCTTCAGTGGGGGTTTTTTTCAACCATTTCAGCCCAAAAAAAAAAAGCTTCTAAGCTTTTCAGTCCCTGAGATCAGTCCTGGAGGACTTGTGTCCATCTGCTGAATTAAGAAAACAAATGGTAAATGTGGCATCAATCTATACAAAATGAAAATGTGAGCGAGTTAGACAGTCATGCAGTGAGGTGAGGATGAATCAATGCGAGGACCAGCGGGCAGTGTTTTCTTCTTTTTCTTGTCTTACCTTTGTCTTCTTTTCGTCTTATATTTTCTTTTTTATCTTTGTCGTCTTTGTCGTCTTTCTTCTTTGTCTTTGTAATTTTCTTTTTTCTTGTTTTCTTCTTTGACTTCTTTTTCTCAATATATATTTTTTTGTCTTTCTTCTGTCTTCTTAGTCTTCGGCTTTTTGTTTTTCTTATTTTTCTTTTCTTAGTGTTTTTGTCTTGTCAAGTCAAATTTATTTGTATAGTGCTTTGTACAACTGTTGTGGTCACAAAGCAGCTTTACATAATTAGTAATTAGTAAAAGACAGAAAAAAGTCTTTAATAGCAGTCCTAAAATAGAGCCTTGTGGAACTCCATATCTTACTTCTGTGTAATTTGAAGATAAATCTTTACAAACTCCTTTAGATATGATTTGAACCACCATAGGGCTGGTCCTGTGATTCCAACCATTTTCTCTAATCTTTCTAGTAATATAGTATGATCTATTGTATCAAAGGCTGCACTAAGGTCTAGTAGGGCTAATAAAGATACATAGCCTTTATCAGAGGCAAGAAGGAGATCATTTTTATTCTTCACTAGGGAGGTCTCAGTGCTGTGATGGGATCTGAATCCAGATTGGAATTTCTCATACATGTCATTTGTACTCAGGTATAAGCAGAGTTGTTGGCCTACAGCTTTTTCTAAAATCTTGGATATGTATGTTAAGTTGGAGATGGGTCTGTAAATAGACAATACACAAGGATCAAGATTTGGCTTCTGGATTAAAGGTTTTATGACTGCCAATTTAAGTTTTTTAAGGTTTTTGGGAAATGCCCTAGGCTAAGGGATGAATTTACAATTGTTAAAAGAGGTCTAATTAGAAGTGAGAGTATTTCTTTTAGCAATTTAGAGGGAATCGGGTCAAGTTGTACAGGCTGTACAATTTGGTGAGGAAATATTTTTTTTTTCTAGTAAGTTTAGAGATCTCGCTAAAAAGAACTCTGGGATTGTCTGTTTTTGTTTTTCTCAATCAGCGAGGCCAAATACGCTGAGCGAGCTTTAATGAGTGCCTTTCTATATTGACTAAGGCTGTCCTTCCACACAGAGTGGAACACCTCTAGTTTGGTCGTCCACCATTTACGCTCTAGTTTCTGCACTGTTTTTAGTTTTTGCCTTGTCATTTTACTTTTAAACAGTGCTTCTTTGTCTAAGGTTGATTGAAGGGTATTTTCCAGGTCGTTCGTTAATGTAACTAGCTCCGTTTGGAGTCATTGGGGTTATTGCGCGCTTTAGACAGTGTTGCGGGGAAAAAATTAACATTTTGCCTAAGATGTGTCTCAAAGGAGATTATATAATGGTCTGATATTACTGAGCTTTGAGGTACAATATTTAGATGATCAATTATAACACTCAGGGTCAGGACTAAATCTAGGGTATGGTTACAGTAATGTGTGGGTCCAGTCACATTTTTTGTGATGCCGACAGAATCTAAGATTGATACAAACGCCTTTGCTAATGGATCATCTGCTTTTTCAAAATGAATATTAAAGTCTTCTAATATTATAAATTTGTCACTGCACACTGACAAAATCACAAAATTATTTAAAAAATTCATAATATATCTCCTGGAGGCCTATAAATGTTAATTTAGTCTGAATGCATTTTTATTTGTTGCTGGATTTGATTTTTTAATGTAGAAAATCTCAAAAAAAGTGAAAGTGTTAGTGTTTTTGAATAATATGTAGTGTATTCTGGTAGATTATGCATACTCCACCTCCTGTGCCTGATAATCTAGGGCTATGTACATATTTATAACCTGCGGCGGTGGCTTCATTTACTGCTATACATTGATCAGGTTTCAGTGTGGCAGAAAATGTCTAGTTTCTAATTAATTTATTAAAACAAGCAGATTTAGATATTCTATGTTTGGCTTTAATTTGGGGCACAGACAGTCTTAATACAATGAAACCTGGGTGACACCTCAAAGCAGCTCGCAGACGGTTTAGCGTGTCTGTCTGCGGCCTGGTCCCGGCTTTGGATTGTCAGCAGCCTTTTACACTACTCGACTAACTAGCAGACTATGCGTTATGCTGCACGAAAATAGGGCAGCACCCTCCTGCGTGGGGTGGACGCCATCCCTACCTAAAAAACAGGCTTGCCCTCAAACTTTAATCAGTTATCTATGTTATTTAGTGCTGTGATTCGGCTGTAAGACTCAATCGAATGAAGTTGCCGGTGAGTGGAAGCACAAGATAGATGTTTCTAATAAAGTGACCGTAACTTAAAGCTACCTTACACTCAGCAAAAGTCCATTCTCTATCAGCAGAGAAACCTTTGGATGAAAAGTACTGAGCTATCTTTTGCTCATTAATATATTTCTTCACTATGCCATTGATTACTTTTTCAAAATCAGAATCAGTCCACTGAGGCATTTCAGTCCCTCCCTTAACTAAGGTGCTGCTTTTATAGTTAAGAGACTTCCATGAGTCTTTACCAAGATTCTGAGTATGTTGGCCTTTTCTTGACATGGTGTGGAAACAGGAGAACAAATCCAAGTTTTCTTCTTATTAACTAAACTACAGAAGAACAAAAACAACTCCGTTCAGAGAGGATTACGGTTACAAACGTTACGTTTAACAGTAACAAAACAAACTTCTCTCCTTTAGAGAGGATAACAGCCACAAAACACTAGGTTTTTATCAGTGACAAACAGATAACTTCTCTTCTTTCAGAGAGGCTAACAATTACTGACTCCTCTGTCTTAAGAAAACAGAATTTCTCTCAGATTCGAAATGGCGTTTACTCACCAAGAAGGTTTTAGTAGGCCATCCGGGTCACGGCACCACATTGTTAGAAATCCGGCATAAAGGAGACAGATTCAGGAGTCAGGAGACTGGATCTTTAGCATTGGAGTTTATTCACGTGCAGACAGAAAATCATACACTGGCACAGCTTAGTTGATCACGGTCAGTCTAGTCTAGTCCGACCATGTCTAGTCCGAACCAATCCAGTCTGAACCAATCCAGTCTGAACCAATCCAGTCTGAACCAATCCAGTCTGAAACAGAATCCAGTCTAAAACAGAATCCAGTCTGATTAGGGGTATTTTGAGAGGGCCTTATATATATTGGAAATTGTGAAGAGGAGTTTAAGGAGGGGTAGGAGGGGGATGAAGGACAGGTCACTTGGAGTATCAACAGTAGGGGGTGATAGTTAGCACTTTAAAGAGGGGTAGGAGGTGGGTGAAGTTGAGGGGGGTTGATGGTCATCACACATCAAAGGTCATCGGTATGACCACTTGATTGTTGTCACCTTTTGAGGGTTATTCGAATTACCATATACAAAGAGAGAGAGTGACCACTTTAGGCCGGCAGACGAAGGGTAACAAAAGGTGAGACAAAGGATTAAGATAACCATTTGATAAGTTGAAACCACATGAAAGTAATGTTAGAAAGGGCCATATTTTCTCTCAGCTACAACTCTCAGGTCTTTGGTCTTCACCTATATAAGGCCATCAGTTGTCAGGTACATCTGGATTGTACACAAAACTGTCTTCCCTCCATTGGGCGTTGTGCCCACTTGGGCTATTCGGGGTCAGTGTGGGTGGAGGTGGAAGAACTGCCGATTGGCTTTTCAATTTTGCTTTCTGTCAGTGTGATCTCACCCTTGCATGAGTATGATGCAGGACCTCTAGTGTGCACCTTAGGAGTGTCTGGTGGGTTAGGGGGTTCAGGCTGATCTTTGACCTTGAACTTGACCAAACCTTGCATCTCCATCTCCACATCAGTTTCGGTCCAGGTGGTCACTTGAAGTGGTCACTGCATTGCTGTCTGCTCTTGTCCATCTGATTCAGGGGCATATGGAGGTGGTCTCAGGTTTGAGCCGAGAATACAGCCCGGGCTTGTTTGTCTTGTCATCATGTTGTTTGCTTATCTCCATGTTGTGAAAGTTAGCCTACGAGTGATAAGAAGATAAGGGGTGATAAGAGAAGTACAGGGGTGCTATAAGAAGATAAATGGGTGATGAGAAATATTGGCGTAATACAAGAAGATATGGGGTGATAAGAGAAATAAAGGGGTGAAACCAGTAGAAGGATGTTACAAGAGAAATATGGAGTGTTAAGAGAAATATGGGGAGTTATAAAGAATAAATTAAGGGGTGTTAAAAGAAAAAGAAGGGGTATTATTAGAAGAAACTGGGTATTACAAGAAGGGTGAGTAATTATACAAGTGAAGAGATAGGGTATAGTGTACACAGAAGCTTGTGTGTGTGAATGTGAAGGGAATTATCGTGTGTCTCTCAGTCTATGTGTGGATTCTGGGTGGCTATGTTCTGTTGGGGTTGAAGGGATATGTTTGGAGAGTAATTCTAAAAACTCGCCATACTGTTGTCTTTTATTGTGAGATCTTGTGCTTTGCAGGAGATCTCACAATAAGAAAAATCTCATAAAAACGAGAGAGGAACTATATTTAAGTTTGTGCACAGAATCAATAAAAGCCAAATTAATTGGGGTTGTAAAAAGATAAGGGTAAAAGCTGAAAAGAATTCTGTTATTGTCTCAGAAAAATGTGTGCATTTGTGGGAGGTTGCAAATTTAAGGGAAGACACAGTATGGGGGCCCCCGGAGAGAAGAAAAAGAGGAGTAAATGTTACATGTTGTATGTCTAGTCTGAGATTTTGTTTTAATGGCCAATAAAAGATAAATGGATCCATTCGATAGAGTTATGTGATAATGAGTGTAGAAAAGCAGTAGGAAATCTATGAAATAAATAGGTTTTGTAGATATGTGGGTTGGAATGAAGTATAGGAAAATTAATGAGCCCTGACTGGGCATCAGAGAGGGAGATAGGTAAAGGAACAGTTTCATAAACCACTAAAGCAGCCCATACTGGCACCAGGTCACGTGTAGTACAAGAATACTGTTAATAAGTCCTGTGGTTGTTGTATGGATACTGGAATGTGGGTTTTATAGTGTAAGTCCAACCTACCAACCTGAGAAAGAGATTTGACTAGGTTCAAATAGTTATACATAGAAGATGTGTTTATATCTTGTGTAGGTAATTCTTTGTATGAATAACATAAGCATTATTGTTAAGCACTGTAGGAAAGTAATCTCTGGTATTTCTGTTCTATCCTGGCAGAAAGGGAATCTATCCACCTGTACATACTAGCATATAAATAGGTTCTGCACAGATGCTTTTGGTTGAACTTTCACCACTGGAAAGGGGAGCCTCATGTATGCAAGCATACACATACACTAAGGTTTAAGGTTGGTAGAGAGTTAAATCACTTTTAAACACACATGGTTAAAGATTCTCTCACTTGATTAGCTTAAGATTAGATCTGAATTACAAGTAATCTGGTTTGATTCTCCTTTCTCTTTTATGGGATGTGAGAGGAGACAGAAAGAAGGACCTAAGGAGGGGCAACTGGTGAATGACGTGCCAGAAACGTCACATGGACTGAGTGGAAGAAGCTGTGCTGACTTCCGATCAGGCTAGTGTGCTTATCCACAGATCACTTCCCTGTATACACCTGCATTCTAAACAAATGTGTATTCATATTTATAGTGCTATTAATTATATAATACTTGCTAACAGTTGCCAACTGATTGGTTGGGCAGTGACTTTGATTACTTAAAGATAACACACTTGGGGGTTAAACATTTTGTTGAAAGCCACAGGTAGGGAAGTATTTGGTGGTTTAACTCTTACTAGAGGAGGACTTTTTTTTTTTTTTAGAGTGGTCATACATTCTTAAGGTCTGGGCTGTTCTGAAGTTGGCAAACCTCAGTTAATTTCAACAACTCGTATAGTAACTTTTAATAAACAAATAAATAAATATCGTATAATTCAAAGTAGACAGTGAAGTGGTAGTAATTTCAATAATTTAAAGTAATCTTTTTCACACTCAAATAACATAGAGGCCATTATTATGCCAACTATGGGTACAAACACTTCAAAAGGAATTACTCCTGTTGATGTAGTTAAAATAATCCATTAATTAAAGGCATAACTAAGACATCAGAGAAATGGCACAAGCGTTGGCCTGACATTGACCAACCATGGCCAGTGGAGGGGACTCTTAATCCAGATGTAATTAAAGTAATGCAAGTACTTCTGGCCACGTACAAGGCTAACCAAAAGAAAGGTAAGAAGGGGGAAAAAAACATAAGAAGAAGAGACCGATGGAGCTCGGCATTCTCCAGTTGCTTGAATAAGAAGGGCAGAAACTGGTCAAAGCAGCAAAGGATAAGAGAGAGAGGAGTGCAGCAGAAATGGAGAGACAGATGAGAGGAATAGGAAAGCAGATGGCAGAAATTAATGAGCCATTTTCACACGTAAACAAGAACCCCCCACATATGAGAAGGAATTGAGAGTCTGAGAAGATCTATCCCCAGCTCCCAGTGATCACTCAAGAGGGCAAATATCACATCAGAGATGATGGCCGAATAGTGGAAGCAGGAAAAGCAGAAACAATTATAATAATGTATTTTCCAAAAGCAAGAAGAAATCAACATATATGTAAACTGAAGGTGAAGTGAAGATCAGGAGGACAAAAGTTGGAGATGATGTGGATGAAAGTGCGTGGGAAGCCAGAAGAGGATGTGATCCAGCAGTCACGCTTAGAACGTGAACAAGTAAGACAAAGAATAAAGAAAGAAAATGAATGCTTACTTACCGATAACACAGTTGCAGATGAAAAAAAAAGCCAGAAAGCCAGAGGTCCACATTCAGACAACCATATACAGTTGATGTATAGTCTCTTGGAATCATGAGGTCCTGTGAACAAAGACAAAGAAGAAAGTCAACAGCTGAAAAGAAACATAATGCTTTCTTACCGATGACACAGTTGAAGATGAATAGAAAGTCAGTCAGATTGAGTTGCAGATGTAGACAACGGCAAAAAATTGGAGATCGATAGCCTCTTGGGATCATGAAATCCTGTCAACTAGTAGGACAAAAAAGAAAATCAAAATATGAAAAGAAAGTGAATGTATACTCACCTGTTACACAGTTGAAGATAAATTAAAAGCCAATAAGAAGAAAAATCCAGATACAGACAACGGCAAACAGCTGGAGATGAACAGTCTCTTGACATCATGAGGTCCTGTGAACAAGACAAAGAAGAAAGTCAATACATGAAAAGAAACTGAATGTATACTTACCTGTTACAAAGTTGCAGATGAATACACAGCCAGTAAGACAGAAGTCCAGATGCAGACAACCACATGCAGCTGGACATGGACAGTGTCTTGGGATCATGAAGTCATGTGAACGAGTAAGACAAAGAAGAAAATCAAAATATGAAAAGAAACTGAATGTATACATACCTGTTACACAGTTGCAGATGAATACACAGCCAATAAGAAGAAAAATCCAGATACAGACAACGGCAAACAGCTGGAGATGAACAGTCTCTTGGCATCATGAGGTCCTGTGAACAAGACAAAGAAGAAAGTCAATACATGAAAAGAAACTGAATGTATACTTACCTGTTACAAAGTTGCAGATGAATACACAGCCAGTAAGACAGAAGTCCAGATGCAGACAACCACATGCAGCTGGACATGGACAGTCTCTTGGGATCTTGAGGTCCTATGACCAAGTAAGACTAAGAAGAAAGTCAATACATGAAAAGAAACTGAATGTATACTTACCTGTTACACAGTTGCAGATGGAAAAAAAAGCCCGTAAGCCAGAGTTCCAGATTCAGAAAACCATATACTGTTGATATATAGTCTCTTGGGATCATGAAGTCCTTTCAACAAGTAAGACAAAGAAGAAAGTCATTACATGAAAAGAAACGGAATGCTTACTTAGCAATTACACAGTTGCAGATGAATACACAGCCAATTAGAAAAAAAATCCAGATGCAGATGAATAGTCTCTTGGGATCATGAGGTCCTGTAAACAAGACAAAATGAAAGTCAATACATGAAAAGAAACGGAATGTAGACCTACCTGTTACACAGTTGCAGATGAATACACAGCCAGTAAGAAATACTTCCAGATGCAGATAACCACATACAGCTGGACTTGAATAGTCTCTTGGGATCATGAAGTCCTGTGAACAAGTAAGACAAAGATGAAAATCAAAATATTAAAAAAAGAAACTGAATGTATACTTACCTGTAACACAGTTGCAGATTAATACACAGCCAATAAGACGAAAAACCCAGATGCAGATGAATAGTCTCTTGGGATCATGAGGTCCTGAAAACAAGACAAAGAAGAAATTCAATACATGAAAAAAACTGAATGTATACTTACCTGTTACAAAGTTGCAGATGAAAAAAAAGCCAGTAAGGCAGAGTTCCAGATTCAGACAACCATATACAGTTGCTGTATAGTCTCTTGGGATCACGAGGTCCTGTGAAGAAGTAAAACAAAGAACAAAGTTAAAACATGAAAAGAAACGGAATGATTACTTACCTGTAACAAAGTTGCAGATGAATACACAGTAAGAAAGAAAGAATTCCAGATGCATACAACATACAGCTGGACATGGACAGTCTCTTGGGATCATGAAGTCCTGTCAACAAGTAAGACAAAGAAGAAAATCAAAACATGAAAAGAAACTGAATGTTTACTTACCTGTAACAAAGTTGCAGATGAATACACAGCCAATAAGACGAAAAATCCAGATGCACACAACTGCAAACAGCTGGAGATGAATAGTCTCTTGGGATCATGAGGTCCTGTTAACAAGACAAAAAGAAAGTCAATACATGAAAAGAAATGGAATGTATACTTACCTGTGACACAGTTGCAGATGAATACACAGTCAGTAAGAAAGAATTCCAGATGCAGACAACCACATACAGCTGGACATGGACAATCTCTTGGGATCATGAAGTCCTGTCAACAAGTAAGACAAGGAAGAAAATCAATGCATGAAAAGAAGGTGAATGTATACTTACCTGTTACACAGTTGCAGATGAATACACAGCCAATAAGACGAAAAATCCAGATAAAGACAACAACATACAGCTGGAGATGAATAGTCTCTTGGGATCATGAAGTCTTCTGAATAAGTAAGACAAAGAAGAAAGTCAATACATGAAAAGACACGGAATGCTTACTTACCGATTAAACAGTTGCAGATGAATACACAGCCATTCAAAAAGAATTCCAGATGCAGACAACCACATATAGCTGGACATGGACAGTCTCTTGGGATCATGAAGTTCTCTGAACAAGTAAGACAAAGAAGAAAGTCAATACATGAAATGAAACTGAATGCTTACTTTCGGATTACACAGTTGCAGACGAACACAGCCAATAAGACGAAAACTCCAGATGGAGACAATGGCAAACAGCTGGAGATAGATACACTCTTGGCATCAAGAGATCCTGTCAACAAGTAAGACAAAGATGAAAGTCAAAACATGAAAAGAAATTGAATGTATACTTACCTATTACACAGTTGCAGATGAAGACACAGCCAAGAAGACGAAAACTCCAGATGCAGACAATGGCAAACAGCTGGAGATAGATACACTCTTGGCATCAAGAGGTCCTGTCAACAAGTAAGACAAAGATGAAAGTCAATACATGAAACGAAACGGAATATATACTTACCTGTTACACCGTTGCAGATGAATACACAGCCAGTAAGAAAGAATTCCAGATGCAGACAACCACATACAGCTGGACTTGGATAGTCTCTTGGGAACATGAAGTCCTGTGAACAAGTAAGACAAAGAAGAAAATCAAAATATAAAAAGAAACTGAATGTATACTTATGTGTTACACAATTGCAGATGAATACACTCCCAATAAGACGAAAATTCCAGATGCAGTTGAATAGTCTTTTGGGATCACGAGGTCCTGTGAACAAGTAAGACAAAGAAGAAAGTCAATACATGAAAAGAAACTGAATGTATACTTACCTGTAACACAGCTGTAGATGTACAAAGCCAATAAGACGAAAAATCCAGATGCAGACAACGGCAAACAGCTGGACATGGACAGTCTCTTGGGATCATGAAGTCCTGGGAACAAGACAAAGAAGAAAGTCAATACATGAAAAGAAACGGAATGTATACTTACCTGTTACACAGTTGCAGGTGAAAAAAAAGCCAGTAAGCCAGAGTTCCAGATTCAGACAACCATATACAGTTTGATGTATAGTCTCTTGGCATCATGAAGTCCTGTGAACAAGTAAGACAAATAAGAAAATCAAAATATGAAAAGAAACTGAATGTATACTTACCGATTACACAGTTGCAGATGAATACACAGCCATTAAGAAAGAATTCCAGATGCAGACAACCACATACAGCTGGACATGGACAGTCTCTTGGGATCATGAAGTCCTATGAAAAAGTAAGACAAAGAAGAAAATCAAAATATGAAAAGAAACTGAATATATACTTACCAGTAACACAGTTGCAGATGAACACACAGCAATTAAGAAAGAATTCCAGATGCAGACAACCACATACAGCTGGACATGGACAGTGTCTTGGGATCATGAAGTCCTGTGAACAAGTAAGACAAAGAAGAAAGTCAATACATGAAAAGAAACTGAATGCTTACTTACCAAATACACAGTTGCAGATGAATACACAGCCAATAGGACGTAAAATCCAGATGCAGACAACGGCAAACAGCTGGAGATGAATAGTCTCTTGGGATCATGAGGTCCTGTAAACAAGACAAAAAAAAAGTCAATACATGAATAGAAACGGAATGTATACTTACGTGTTACACAGTTGCAGATGAATATAAAATCAGTCAGGTTGAGTTCCAGATTCAGACAATGGCAAACAGCTGGAGATTGAGAGCCTCTTGGGATCATGAGGTCCTGTGAACAAGTAAGACAAAGAAGAAAATCAAAATATGAAAAGAAACTGAATGTATACTTACCGATTACACAGTTGCAGATGAAAAAAAAAGCCAGTAAGCCAGAGTTCCAGATTCAGACAACCATATATAGTTGATGTGTAGTCTCTTGGGATCACGAGGTCCTGTGAACAAGTAAACAAGACAAAGAAGAAAGTCAATACATGAAAAGAAACTGAATGTTTACTTACCTGTAACACAGTTGCAGATGAATACACAGCCAATAAGACGTAAAATCCAGATGCAGTTGAAAAGTCTCTTGGGATCACGAGGTCCTGTGAACAAGTAAGACAAAGAAGAAAGTAAATACATGAAAAGAAACGTAAAGCTTACTTACCTGTAACACAGTTGCAGATGAATACACAGCCAAGAAGACGAAAAATCCAGATGCAGACAACGGCAAACAGCCGGAGATGAATAGTCTCTTGGGATCATGGAGTCCTGTGAACAAGTAAGACAAAGAAGAAAATCAAAATATGAAAAGAAACTGAATATATACTTACCAGTTACACAGTTGCAGATGAACACACAGCCATTAAGAAAGAATTCCAGATGCAGACAACCACATACAGCTGGACATGGATAGTCTCTTGGGATCATGAAGTTCTCTGAACAAGTAAGACAAAGAAGAAAGTCAATACATGAAATGAAACTGAATGCTTACTTTCGGATTACACAGTTGCAGACGAACACAGCCAATAAGACGAAAACTCCAGATGCAGACAATGGCAAACAGCTGGAGATAGATACAATCTTGGCATCAAGAGATCCTGTCAACAAGTAAGACAAAGAAGAAAGTCAATACATTAAAAGAAACTTAATGTATACCTACCTGTTACACAGTTGCAGATGAACACAGCCAATAAGATAAAAAATCCAGATGCAGACAACAGCAAACAGCTGGAGATGAATACTCTCTTGGGATCATGAGGTCCTGTAAACAAGACAAAGAAGAAAGTCAACACATAAAAAGAAACTGAATGTATAGTTACCTGTCACACAGTTGCAGATGAAAAAAAAAGCCGGTAAGCCAGAGTTCCAGATGCTGACAACCATATGCAGTTGATGTATAGTCTCTTGGGATCACAAGGTTCTGTGAACAAGTAAGACAAAGAAGAAAGTCAATACATGAAAAGAAACTGAATGCTTACTTTCCGATTACACACTTGCAGATGAATACACAGCCAATAAGACGGAAAATCCAGATGCAGACAATGGCAAACACTTGGAGATCGATATCCTCTTTGGATCATGAAGTCCTGTGAACAAGTAAGACAAAGAAAAAAGTCAATGAATGAAAAGAAACTGAATGTATACTTACCTGTTACAAAGTTGCAGATGAATACAAAGCCAGTAAGAAAGAATTCCAGATGCAGACAACCACATCCAGCTGGACATGGATAGCCCCTTGGGATCACGAGGTCCTGTGAAGAAGTAAGACAAAGAAGAAAATCAAAATATAAAAAGAACCTGAATGTATACTTACGTGTTACACAGTTGCAGATGAATACACACCCAATAAGACGTAAAATCCAGATGCAGACAACGGCAAACAGCTGGAAATGAATAGTCTCTTGGGATCATGAGGTCCTGTTAAAAAGACAAAGAAGAAAGTCAATAAATGAAAAGAAGCTGAATGTATACTTACCTGTTACACAGTTGCAGATGAATAGAAAGTCAGTCAGATTGAGTTCCAGATGCAGACGACGGCAAACACTTGGAGAACTATAGCCTCTTGGGATCATGAAGTCCTGTGAACAAGTAAGACAAAGAAGAAAATCAATACATGAAAAGAAACTGAAGGTATACTTACCTGTCACACAGTTGCAGATGAATAGAAAGTCAGTCAGATTGAGTTCCAGATGCAGACAACGGCCAAAACTTGGAGATCGATAGCCTCTTGGTATCATGAAGTCCTGTGAACAAGTAAAACAAAGAAGAAAGTCAAAACATGTAAAGAAACTGAATGTATACTTACCTGTTACACAGTTGCAGATGAATACACAGCCAAGAAGACGAAAAATCCAGATGCAGTCAGGTTGAGTTCCAGATGCAGACAACAGCAAATAATTGAAGGTTTGATAGCCTCTTGGGATCACTAGGTCTTGTGAACAAGTAAGACAAAGAATAAAATCAAAATATGAAAAGAAACTGAATGTATACTTACCTGTAACACAGTTGCAGATGAATACACAGCCAGTTAGAAAGAATTCCAGATGCAGACAACCACATACAGCTGGACATGGACAGTCTCTTGGGATCATGAAGTTCTGTGAACAAGTAAGACAAAGAAGAAAATCAAAATATGAAAAGACACTGAATGTATAATTACCGATTACACAGTTGCAGATAAAAAAAAAGCCAGTAAGCCAGACTTCCAGATTCAGACAACCATATATAGTTGATGTATAGTCTCTTGGGATCACGAGGTCCTGTGAAAAAGGAAGACAAAGAAGAAAATCAAAATATGAAAAGAAACTGAATGTATACTTACCGATTACACAGTTGCAGATAAAAAAAAAGCCAGTAAGCCAGAGTTCCAGATTCAGACAACCATATATAGTTGATGTATAGTCTCTTGGGATCACGAGGTCCTGTGAAAAAGGAAGACAAAGAAGAAAGTCAATACATGAAAAGAAACTGAATGTTTACTTACCTGTAACACAGTTGCAGATGAATACACAGCCAATAAGACGTAAAATCCAGATGCAGACAACGGCAAACAGATGGAGATGAATAGACTCTTGGGATCATGAGGTCCTGTAAATAAGACAAAAAAAAGTCAATACATGAATAGAAACGGAATGTATACTTACCTGTTACACAGTTGCAGATGAATACACAGCCAGTAAGAAAGAGTTCCAGATGCAGACATCATACAGCTGGACAAGGACAGTCTCTTGGGATCATGAAGTCCTGTGAACAACTAAGACAAAGAAGAAAGTCAATACATGAAAAGAAACTGAATGCTTACTTACCTGTTACACAGTTGCAGATGAATAGAAAATCAGTCAGGTTAAGTTTCAGATTCAGACAACGGCAAACACTTGGAGATCGATAGCCTCTTGGGATCATGAAGTCCTGTCAACAATTACGACAAAGAATAAAATCGAAATATGAAAAGAAACTGAATGTATACTTACCTGTAACACAGTTGCAGATGAATACACAGCCAGTTAGAAAGAATTCCAGATGCAGACAACCACATACAGCTGGACATGGACAGTCTCTTGGGATCATGAAGTTCTGTGAACAAGTAAGACAAAGAAGAAAATCAAAATATGAAAAGAAACTGAATGTATACTTACCGATTACACAGTTGCAGATAAAAAAAAGCCAGTAAGCCAGAGTTCCAGATTCAGACAACCATATACAGTTGATGTATAGTCTCTTGAGATCACAAGGTCCTGTGAAAAAGGAAGACAAAGAAGAAAGTCATTACATGAAAAGAAACTGAATGTATACTTACCTGTAACACAGTTGCAGATGAATACACAGCCAAGAAGACGAAAAATCCAGATGCAGACAACGGCAAACAGCCGGAGATGAATAGTCTCTTGGGATCATGGAGTCCTGTGAACAAGTAATACAAAGAAGAAAATCAAAATATGAAAAGAAACTGAATATATACTTACCAGTTACACAGTTGCAGATGAACACACAGCAATTAATAAAGAATTCCAGATGCAGACAACCACATACAGCTGGACATGGACAGTCTCTTGGGATCATGAAGTCCTGTGAACAAGTAAGACAAAGAAGAAAATCAAAATATGAAAAGAAACTGAATTTATACTTACCAGTTACACAGTTGCAGATGAACACACAGCCATTAAGAAAGAATTCCAGATGCAGACAACCACATACAGCTGGACATGGACAGTGTCTTGGGATCATGAAGTCTTGTGAACAAGTAAGACAAAGAAGAAAATCAAAATATGAAAAGAAACTGAATGTATACTTACCGATTACACAGTTGCAGATGAATACACAGCCAATAGGACGTAAAATCCAGATGCAGACAACGGCAAACAGCTGGAGATGAATAGTCTCTTGGGATCATGAGGTCCTGTAAACAAGACAAAAAAAAAGTCAATACATGAATAGAAACGGAATGTATACTTACCTGTTACACAGTTGCAGATGAATATAAAATCAGTCAGGTTGAGTTCCAGATTCAGACAATGGCAAACAGCTGGAGATTGAGAGCCTCTTGGGATCATGAGGTCCTGTGAACAAGTAAGACAAAGAAGAAAATCAAAATATGAAAAGAAACTGAATGTATACTTACCGATTACACAGTTGCAGATGAAAAAAAAAGCCAGTAAGCCAGAGTTCCAGATTCAGACAACCATATATAGTTGATGTGTAGTCTCTTGGGATCACGAGGTCCTGTGAACAAGTAAGACAAAGAAGAAAGTCAATACATGAAATGAAACTGAATGCTTACTTAACGATTACACAGTTGCAGATGAACAGAAAGTCAGTTAGATTGAGTTCCAGATGCAGACGACGGCAAACACTTGGAGATTGATAGCCTCTTGGGATCATGATGTCCTGTGAACAAGTAAGACAAAGAAGAAAGTCAATACATGAAAAGAAACTGAATGTTTACTTACATGTAACACAGTTGCAGATGAATACACAGCCAATAAGACGAAAAATCCAGATGCAGTTGAAAAGTCTCTTGGGATCACGAGGTCCTGTGAACAAGTAAGACAAAGAAAAAAGTAAATACATGAAAAGAAACGTAAAGCTTACTTACCTGTAACACAGTTGCAGATGAATACACAGCCAATAAGATGTAAAATCCAGATGCAGACAACAGCAAACAGCTGGAGATGAATAGTCTCTTGGGATCATGAGGTCCTGTTAATAAGACAAAAAAAAGTCAATACATGAATAGAAACGGAATGTATACGTACCTGTTACAAAGTTGCAGATGAATACAAAGACAGTAAGAAAGATTTCCAGATGCAGACAACCACATACAGCTGGACATGGATAGTCTCTTGGGATCATGAAGTTCTCTGAACAAGTAAGACAAAGAAGAAAGTCAATACATGAAATGAAACTGAATGCTTACTTTCGGATTACACAGTTGCAGACGAACACAGCCAATAAGACGAAAACTCCAGATGCAGACAATGGCAAACAGCTGGAGATAGATACAATATTGGCATCAAGAGATCCTGTCAACAAGTAAGACAAAGAAGAAAGTCAATACATTAAAAGAAACTTAATGTATACCTACCTGTTACACAGTTGCAGATGAACACAGCCAATAAGATAAAAAATCCAGATGCAGACAACAGCAAACAGCTGGAGATGAATACTCTCTTGGGATCATGAGGTCCTGTAAACAAGACAAAGAAGAAAGTCAACACATAAAAAGAAACTGAATGTATAGTTACCTGTCACACAGTTGCAGATGAAAAAAAAAGCCGGTAAGCCAGAGTTCCAGATGCTGACAACCATATGCAGTTGATGTATAGTCTCTTGGGATCACAAGGTTCTGTGAACAAGTAAGACAAAGAAGAAAGTCAATACATGAAAAGAAACTGAATGCTTACTTTCCGATTACACAGTTGCAGATGAATACACAGCCAATAAGACGGAAAATCCAGATGCAGACAATGGCAAACACTTGGAGATCGATATCCTCTTTGGATCATGAAGTCCTGTGAACAAGTAAGACAAAGAAAAAAGTCAATGAATGAAAAGAAACTGAATGTATACTTACCTGTTACAAAGTTGCAGATGAATACAAAGCCAGTAAGAAAGAATTCCAGATGCAGACAACCACATCCAGCTGGACATGGACAGTGTCTTGGGATCATGAAGTCCTGTGAACAAGTAAGACAAAGAAGAAAGTCAATACATGAAAAGAAACTGAATGCTTACTTACCGATTACACAGTTGCAGATGAATAGAAAGTCAGTCAGATTGAGTTCCAGATGCAGACGACGGCAAACACTTGGAGAACTATAGCCTCTTGGGATCATGAAGTCCTGTGAACAAGTAAGACAAAGAAGAAAATCAATACATGAAAAGAAACTGAAGGTATACTTACCTGTCACACAGTTGCAGATGAATAGAAAGTCAGTCAGATTGAGTTCCAGATGCAGACAACGGCCAAAACTTGGAGATCGATAGCCTCTTGGTATCATGAAGTCCTGTGAACAAGTAAAACAAAGAAGAAAGTCAAAACATGTAAAGAAACTGAATGTATACTTACCTGTTACACAGTTGCAGATGAATAGAAAGTCAGTCAGATTGAGTTCCAGATGCAGTCAACGGCAAACACTTGGAGATCGATAGCCTCTTGGGGTCATGAAGTCCTGTCAACAAGTAAGACATAGAAGAAAATCAATACATGAAAAAAAACTGAATGTATACTTACCTATTACACAGTTGCAGATGAAAAAAAAAGCCGGTAAGCCAGAGTTCCAGATGCAGACAACCATATACAGCTGGACATGGATAGTCTCTTGGGATCATGAAGTCCTGTGAACAAGTAAGACAAAGAAGAAAATCAATACATGAAAAGAAACTGAATGCTTACTTACCGATTACACAGTTGTAGATGAATACAAAGTCAGTCAGATTGAGTTCCAGATGAAGACAACGGCAAACACTTGGAGATCGATAGCCTCTTGGGATCATGAAGTCCTGTGAACAAGTAAGACAAAGAAGAAAATCAATACATGAAAAGAAACTGAATGCTTACTTACCTGTCACACAGTTGCAGATGAATAGAAAGTCAGTCAGATTGAGTTCCAGATGCAGACAACGGCAAACACTTGGAGATCGATAGCCTCTTGGTATCATGAAGTCCTGTGAACAAGTAAGACAAAGAAGAAAGTCAATACATGAAAAGAAAATGAATGTATATTTGCCTGTTACACAGTTGTAGATGAATACAAAGCCAGTAAGAAAGAATTCCAGATGCAGACCACCACATCCAGCTGGACATGGATAGTCTCTTGGGATCATGAGGTCCTGTAAACAAGAGAAAGAAGAAAGTCAATACATGAAAAGAAAATGAATGTATATTTACCTGTTACACAGTTGCAGATGAATAGAAAGTTAGTCAGATTGAGTTCCAGATGCAGACAACGGCAAACACTTGGAGATCGATAGCCTCTTGGGGTCATGAAGTCCTGTGAACAAGTAAGAAAAAGAAGAAAGTCAAAACATGAAAAGAAACTGAATGTATACTTACCTGTTGCACAGTTGCAGATGAATAGAAAGTCAGAAACGGAAGTCAAGAAACGGAAACAGAAGTCAAGAAACGGAATGTATACTTACCTATAACACAGTTGCAGATGAACACAAAGCCAATAAAACGTAAAATCCAGATGCAGACAACGGCAAACAGCTGGAGATGAATAGTCTCTTGGGATCATGAGGTCCTGTAAACAAGACAAAAAAAAGTCAATACATGAAAAGAAACTGAATGTATACTTACCTGTTGCACAGTTGCAGATGAATAGAAAGTCAGAAATGGAAGTCAAGAAACGGAAACAGAAGTCAAGAAACGGAATGTATACTTACTTGTTACACAGTTGCAGATGAAAAAAAGCCAATAAAACGTAAAATCCAGATTCAGACAACCACAAATAGCTGGACATGGACAGTCTCTTGGGATCATGAGGTCCTGTGAACAAGTAAGACAAAGAAGAAAATCAAAATATGAAAAGAAACTGAATGTATACTTACCGATTACACAGTTGCAGATGAAAAAAAAAGCCAGTAAGCCAGAGTTCCAGATTCAGACAACCATATATAGTTGATGTGTAGTCTCTTGGGATCACGAGGTCCTGTGAACAAGTAAGACAAAGAAGAAAGTCAATACATGAAATGAAACTGAATGCTTACTTAACGATTACACAGTTGCAGATGAACAGAAAGTCAGTTAGATTGAGTTCCAGATGCAGACGACGGCAAACACTTGGAGATTGATAGCCTCTTGGGATCATGATGTCCTGTGAACAAGTAAGACAAAGAAGAAAGTCAATACATGAAAAGAAACTGAATGTTTACTTACATGTAACACAGTTGCAGATGAATACACAGCCAATAAGACGAAAAATCCAGATGCAGTTGAAAAGTCTCTTGGGATCACGAGGTTCTGTGAACAAGTAAGACAAAGAAAAAAGTAAATACATGAAAAGAAACGTAAAGCTTACTTACCTGTAACACAGTTGCAGATGAATACACAGCCAATAAGATGTAAAATCCAGATGCAGACAACAGCAAACAGCTGGAGATGAATAGTCTCTTGGGATCATGAGGTCCTGTAAATAAGACAAAAAAAAAGTCAATACATGAATAGAAACGGAATGTATACTTACCTGTTACAAAGTTGCAGATGAATACAAAGACAGTAAGAAAGATTTCCAGATGCAGACAACCACATACAGCTGGACATGGATAGTCTCTTGGGATCATGAAGTTCTCTGAACAAGTAAGACAAAGAAGAAAGTCAATACATGAAATGAAACTGAATGCTTACTTTCGGATTACACAGTTGCAGACGAACACAGCCAATAAGACGAAAACTCCAGATGCAGACAATGGCAAACAGCTGGAGATAGATACAATATTGGCATCAAGAGATCCTGTCAACAAGTAAGACAAAGAAGAAAGTCAATACATTAAAAGAAACTTAATGTATACCTACCTGTTACACAGTTGCAGATGAACACAGCCAATAAGATAAAAAATCCAGATGCAGACAACAGCAAACAGCTGGAGATGAATACTCTCTTGGGATCATGAGGTCCTGTAAACAAGACAAAGAAGAAAGTCAACACATAAAAAGAAACTGAATGTATAGTTACCTGTCACACAGTTGCAGATGAAAAAAAAAGCCGGTAAGCCAGAGTTCCAGATGCTGACAACCATATGCAGTTGATGTATAGTCTCTTGGGATCACAAGGTTCTGTGAACAAGTAAGACAAAGAAGAAAGTCAATACATGAAAAGAAACTGAATGCTTACTTTCCGATTACACAGTTGCAGATGAATACACAGCCAATAAGACGGAAAATCCAGATGCAGACAATGGCAAACACTTGGAGATCGATATCCTCTTTGGATCATGAAGTCCTGTGAACAAGTAAGACAAAGAAAAAAGTCAATGAATGAAAAGAAACTGAATGTATACTTACCTGTTACAAAGTTGCAGATGAATACAAAGCCAGTAAGAAAGAATTCCAGATGCAGACAACCACATCCAGCTGGACATGGACAGTGTCTTGGGATCATGAAGTCCTGTGAACAAGTAAGACAAAGAAGAAAGTCAATACATGAAAAGAAACTGAATGCTTACTTACCGATTACACAGTTGCAGATGAATAGAAAGTCAGTCAGATTGAGTTCCAGATGCAGACGACGGCAAACACTTGGAGATCGATAGCCTCTTGGTATCATGAAGTCCTGTGAACAAGTAAAACAAAGAAGAAAGTCAAAACATGTAAAGAAACTGAATGTATACTTACCTGTTACACAGTTGCAGATGAATAGAAAGTCAGTCAGATTGAGTTCCAGATGCAGTCAACGGCAAACACTTGGAGATCGATAGCCTCTTGGGGTCATGAAGTCCTGTCAACAAGTAAGACATAGAAGAAAATCAATACATGAAAAAAAACTGAATGTATACTTACCTATTACACAGTTGCAGATGAAAAAAAAAGCCGGTAAGCCAGAGTTCCAGATGCAGACAACCATATACAGCTGGACATGGATAGTCTCTTGGGATCATGAAGTCCTGTGAACAAGTAAGACAAAGAAGAAAATCAATACATGAAAAGAAACTGAATGCTTACTTACCGATTACACAGTTGTAGATGAATACAAAGTCAGTCAGATTGAGTTCCAGATGAAGACAACGGCAAACACTTGGAGATCGATAGCCTCTTGGGATCATGAAGTCCTGTGAACAAGTAAGACAAAGAAGAAAATCAATACATGAAAAGAAACTGAATGCTTACTTACCTGTCACACAGTTGCAGATGAATAGAAAGTCAGTCAGATTGAGTTCCAGATGCAGACAACGGCAAACACTTGGAGATCGATAGCCTCTTGGTATCATGAAGTCCTGTGAACAAGTAAGACAAAGAAGAAAGTCAATACATGAAAAGAAAATGAATGTATATTTGCCTGTTACACAGTTGTAGATGAATACAAAGCCAGTAAGAAAGAATTCCAGATGCAGACCACCACATCCAGCTGGACATGGATAGTCTCTTGGGATCATGAGGTCCTGTAAACAAGAGAAAGAAGAAAGTCAATACATGAAAAGAAAATGAATGTATATTTACCTGTTACACAGTTGCAGATGAATAGAAAGTTAGTCAGATTGAGTTCCAGATGCAGACAACGGCAAACACTTGGAGATCGATAGCCTCTTGGGGTCATGAAGTCCTGTGAACAAGTAAGAAAAAGAAGAAAGTCAAAACATGAAAAGAAACTGAATGTATACTTACCTGTTGCACAGTTGCAGATGAATAGAAAGTCAGAAACGGAAGTCAAGAAACGGAAACAGAAGTCAAGAAACGGAATGTATACTTACCTATAACACAGTTGCAGATGAATACAAAGCCAATAAAACGTAAAATCCAGATGCAGACAACGGCAAACAGCTGGAGATGAATAGTCTCTTGGGATCATGAGGTCCTGTAAACAAGACAAAAAAAAGTCAATACATGAAAAGAAACTGAATGTATACTTAGCTGTTGCACAGTTGCAGATGAATAGAAAGTCGGAAATGGAAGTCAAGAAACGGAAACAGAAGTCAAGAAACGGAATGTATACTTACTTGTTACACAGTTGCAGATGAAAAAAAGCCAATAAAACGTAAAATCCAGATTCAGACAACCACAAATAGCTGGACATGGACAGTCTCTTGGGATCATGAGGTCCTGTAAACAAGACAAAAAGAAAGTCAATACATGAAAAGAAACTGAATGTATACTTACCTGTTACACAGTTGCAGATGAGTACACAGTCAGTAAGAAAGAATTCCAGATGCAGACAACATACAGCTGGACATGGACAGACTTTTGGGATCATGAAGTCCTGTGAACAAGTAAGACAAAGAAGAAAGTCAATACATGAAAAGAAACTGAATGTATACTTACCTGTTACACAGTTGCAGATGAATAGGAAGTAAGTTAGATTGAGTTCCAGATGCAGACAACGGCAAACACTTGGAGATCGATAGCCTCTTGGGATCATGAAGTCCTGTCAAGTAGTAAGACAAAGAAGAAAATCAAAACATGAAAAGAAACTGAATGTATACTTACCTGTTACACAGTTGCAGATGAATACAAAGCCATTAAGAAAGAATTCCAGATGCAGACAACCACAAATAGCTGGACATGGACAGTCTCTTGGGATCATGAAGTCCTGTGAAAAAGTGAGACAACGAAGAAAGTCAATACATGAAAAGAAACTGAATGTATACATACCTGTTACACAGTTGCAGATGAAAAAAAGCCAGTAACCCAGAGTTCCAGATTCAGACAACCATATACAGTTGATGTATAGTCTCTTGGGATCATGAAGTCCTGTGAATAAGTAAGACAAAGAAGAAAATCAATGCATGAAAAGAAACTGAATGTATACTTACCTGTTACACAGTTGCAGATGAATAGAAAGTCAGTCAGATTGAGTTCCAGATGCAGACAACCACATACAGCTGGAAATATACAGACTCTTGGGATAATGAGGTCCTGTAAACAAGTAAGACAAAGAAGAAAATCAAAATATGAAAAGAAATTGAATGTATACTTACCTGTTACACAGTTGCAGATGAATACACGGCCATTAAGACGAAAAATCCAGATGCAGATGAATAGTCTCTTGGGATAATGAAGTCCTGTGAACAAGTAAGACAAAGAAGAAAGTCAATACATGAAAAGAAACTGAACGTATACTTTCCTGTTACACAATTGCAGATGAATACACGGCCATTAAGAAAGAATTCAAGATGCAGACAACCACATACAGCTGGACATGGACAAAGTCTTGGGATAATGAGGTCCAGTAAACAAGTCAAAAAAGAAAGTCAATACATGAAAAGAAACTGATTTTCTATTCATCTGCAACTCTGTAATTGGTAATAAGAATTCAGTCAGATTGAGTTCCAGATGAAGACAACGGCAAACACTTGGAGATCGATAGCCTCTTGGGATCATGAAGTCCTGTAAAAAAGACAAAGAAGAAAGTCAATACATGAAAAGAAACTGAATGTATACTTACCTGTTACACAGTTGCAGATGAATACACAGCCAATAAGACGAAAAATCCAGTGCAGATGAATTGTCTCTTGGGATCATGAAGTCCTGTCAACAAGTAAGACAAAGAAGAAAATCAAAATATGAAAAGAAACTGAATGTATACTTACCTGTTACACAGTTGCAGATGAATACACAGCCAATAAGACGAAAAATCCAGTGCAGATGAATAGTCTCTTGGGATCATGAAGTCCTGTCAACAAGTAAGACAAAGAAGAAAATCAAAATATGAAAAGAAACTGAATGTATACTTACCTGTTACACATTTGCAGATGAAAAGAAACGAATGTATACTTACCTGTTACACAGTTGCAGATAAATACACAGCCAGTAAGAAAGAATTCCAGATGCAGACAACCACATACAACTGGACATGGACAATCTCTTGGGATCATGAAGTCCTGTAAAGAAGACAAAAAGAAAGTCAATACATGAAAAGAAACTGAATGTATACGTACCTGTTACACAATTGCAGATGAATAGGAAGTTAGTTAGATTGAGTTCCAGATGCAGACAACAGCAAGCACTTGGAGATTGATAGCCTCTTGGGATCATGAAGTCCTGTCAAGAAGTAAGACAAAGAAGAAAATCAAAACATGAAAAGAAACTGAATGTATACTTACCTGTTACACAGTTGCAGATGAATACACAGTCAGTAAGAAAGAATTCCAGATGCAGACAACCACATACAGCTGGAGATCGATAGCCTCTTGGGATCATGAGGTCCTGTAAACAAGACAAAAAGAAAGTCAATACATGAAAAGAAACTGAATGTATACTTACCTGTTATACAGTTGCAGATGAATAGAAAGTCAGTCAGATTGAGTTCCAGATGCAGACAACGGAGGACACCTTTCGCTGTACAATGTGCACTGTACAGTGAAAAATATGTGCACCTTACCTTACCTTGGGATCATGAGGTCCTGTAAACAAGAAAAAAAGAAAGTCAATACATGAAAAGAAACTGAATGCTTACTTACCGATTACACAGTTGGAGATGAATACACAGCCATTATGAAAGAATTCCAGATGCAGACAACCACATACAGCTGGACATGGACAGACTCTTGGGATCATGAAGTCCTGTGAACAAGTAAGACAAAATAGAAAGTCAATACATGAAAAGAAGCTGAATGTATACTTACCTGTTACACAGTTGCAGATGAAAAAAAGCCAGTAAGCCAGAGTTCCAGATTCAGTCAACCATATACAGTTGATGTATAGTCTCCTGGGATCATGAAGTCCTGTGAACAAGTAAGACAAAGAAAAAAGTAAATACATGAAAAGAAACTGAATGTATACTTACCTGTAACACAGTTGCAGATGAGCACACAGCCAATAAGACGAAAAATCCAGATGAAGACAATGGCAAACACTTGGAGATCGATAGCCTCTTGGGATCATGAAGTCCTGTCAACAAGTAAGACAAAGAAGAAAATCAAAACATGAAAAGAAACTGAATGTATACTTACCTGTTACACAGTTGCAGATGAATACACAGTCAGTTAGAAAGAATTCCAGATGCAGAAAACCACATACAGCTGGACATCAATAGCCTCTTGGGATCATGAAGTCCTGTAAACAAGACAAAAAGAATGTCAATACATGAAAAGAAACTGAATGTATACTTACCTGTTACAGAGTTGCAGATTAATACACAGCCAGAAAGAAAGAATTCCAGATGCAGACAACCACATACAGCTGGACATGGATAGCCTCTTGGGATCATGAAATCCTGTCAACAAGTAAGACAAAGAACAAAATCAAAATATGAAAAGAAAGTGAATGTATACTCACCTGTTACACAGTTAAAGATAAATAAACAGCCAATAAGAAGAAAAATCCAGATACAGACAACGGCAAACAGCTGGAGATGAACAGTCTCTTGGCATCATGAGGTCCTGTGAACAAGAAAGTCAATACATGAAAAGAAACTGAATGTTTACTTACCTGTTACACAGTTGCAGATGAATACACAGCCAGTACGACAGAGTTCCAGATGCAGACTACGGCAAAAAGTTGGAAATAGATAGTCTCTTGGTATCATGAGGGCCTGTCAACAAGTAAGACAAAGAAGAAAGTCAAAACATGAAAAGAAACTGAATGTATACTTACCTGTTACACAGTTGCAGATGAAAAAAAAGCCAGTAAGCCAGAGTTCCAGATTCAGACAACCATATACAGTTGATGTATCGTCTCTTGAGATCACGAGGTCCTGTCAACAAGTAAGACAAAGAAGAAAATCAAAATATAAAAAGAAACTGAATGTTTACTTACCTGTAACACAGTTGCAGATTAATACACAGTCAGTAAGAAAGAATTCAAGATGCAGACAACCACATACAGCTGCATATTGACAGTCTCTTGGGATCATGAAGTCATGTGAACAAGTAAGACTAAGAAGAAAGTCAATACATGAAAAGAAACTGAATGCTTACTTACCGATTACACAGTTGCAGATAAATTGAAAGTCAGTCAGATTGAGATCCAGATGCAGACAACGGCAAACACTTGGAGATCGATAGCCTCTTGGGATCATGAAGTCCTGTCAACAAGTAAGACAAAGAAGAAAGTCAATACATGAAAAGAATGTGAATGTTTACTTACCTGTTACACAGTTGCAGATGAAAAAAAGCCAGTAAGCTAGAGTTCCAGATTCAGACAACCATATACAGTTGATGTATAGTCTCTTGAGATCATGAGGTCCTGTGAAAGGGACAAAATGAAAGTCAATACATGAAAAGAAATGGAATGTATACTTACCTGTTACACAGTTGCAGACTAATACACAGCCAGTAAGAAAGACTTCCAGATGCAGACAACCACATACAGCTGGACTTGAATATCTCTTGGGATCATGAAGTCCTGACAAAGAGTAAGACAAAGATGAAAATCAAAATATGAAAAGAAACTGAATGTATACTTACCTGTTACACAGTTGAAGATGAAAAAAAGGCCAGTAAGCCAGAGTTCCAGATGCAGACAACCATATACAGTTGATGTATAGTCTCTTGGGATCACGAGGTCCTGTGAACAAGTAAAACAATGAAGAAAGTTAATACATGAAAAGAAACGGAATGTTTACTTACCTGTTACACAGTTGCAGATGAATACACAGCAAGAAAGAAAGAATTCCAGATGCAGACAACATACAGCTGGACATGGACAGTCTCTTGGGATCATGAAGGCCTGTGAACAAGTAAGACAAAGAAGGAAGTCAATACATGAAAATAAACTGAATGCTTACTTACCGATTACACAGATGCAGATGAATAGAAAATCAGTCAGATTGAGATCCAGATGCAGACAACGGCAAACACTTGGAGATCGACAGACTCTTGGGATCATGAGGTCCTGTAAACAAGACAAAAAGAAATTCAATACATGAAAAGAAACTGAATGTATACTTACCTGTTACACAGTTGCAGATGAATACACAGCCAATAAGACGAAAAATCCAGATGCAGACAACCACATACAGCTGGACATGGACAGTCTCTTGGGATCATGAAGTCCTGTGAACAAGTAAGACAGTGAAAATCAAAATATGAAAAGAAACTGAACGTATACTTACCTGTTACACAGTTGCAGATGAATAGAAAGACAGTCAGATTGAGTTCCAGATGCAGACAACGGCAAACAGCTGGAGATGAATAGTCTTTTGGGATCATGAGGTCCTGTAAACAAGACAAAAAGAAAGTCAATACATGAAAAGAAACCGAATGTATACTTACCTGTTACACAGTTGCAGATGAATATACAGCCAATAAGACGAAAAATCCAGATGCAGATGAATAGTCTCTTGGGCTCATGAGGTCCTGTAAACAAGACAAAGAAGAAAGTCAATGCAGGAAAAGAAACTGAATGCTTACTTAGCAATTACACAGTTGCAGATGAATAGAAAGTCAGTCAGATTGAGATCCAGATGCAGACGACGGCAAACACTTGGAGATCGATAGCCTCTTGGGATCACGAAGTCCTGTCAACACGACAAAGAAGAAAATCAAAATATGAAAAGAAACTGAATGCTTACTTACCGTTTACACAGTTGCAGGTGAATAGAAAGTCAGTCAGATTGAGATCCAGATGCACACAACGGCAAACACTTGGAGATCGATAGCCTCTTGGGATCATGAAGTCCTGTGAACAAGTAAGACAAAGAAGAAAATCAAAATATGAAAAGAAACGGAATGCTTACTTACCGATTACACAGTTGCAGATGAAAACACAGCCATTAAGAAAGAATTTCAGATGCAGACAACCTCATACAGCTGGAGATGAATAGTCTCTTGGGATCATGAGGTCCTGTAAACAAGACAAAAAAAAGTCAATACATGAAAAGAAACTGAATGTATACTTAGCTGTTGCACAGTTGCAGATGAATAGAAAGTCGGAAATGGAAGTCAAGAAACGGAAACAGAAGTCAAGAAACGGAATGTATACTTACTTGTTACACAGTTGCAGATGAAAAAAAGCCAATAAAACGTAAAATCCAGATTCAGACAACCACAAATAGCTGGACATGGACAGTCTCTTGGGATCATGAGGTCCTGTAAACAAGACAAAAAGAAAGTCAATACATGAAAAGAAACTGAATGTATACTTACCTGTTACACAGTTGCAGATGAGTACACAGTCAGTAAGAAAGAATTCCAGATGCAGACAACATACAGCTGGACATGGACAGACTTTTGGGATCATGAAGTCCTGTGAACAAGTAAGACAAAGAAGAAAGTCAATACATGAAAAGAAACTGAATGTATACTTACCTGTTACACAGTTGCAGATGAATAGGAAGTAAGTTAGATTGAGTTCCAGATGCAGACAACGGCAAACACTTGGAGATCGATAGCCTCTTGGGATCATGAAGTCCTGTCAAGTAGTAAGACAAAGAAGAAAATCAAAACATGAAAAGAAACTGAATGTATACTTACCTGTTACACAGTTGCAGATGAATACAAAGCCATTAAGAAAGAATTCCAGATGCAGACAACCACAAATAGCTGTACATGGACAGTCTCTTGGGATCATGAAGTCCTGTGAAAAAGTGAGACAACGAAGAAAGTCAATACATGAAAAGAAACTGAATGTATACATACCTGTTACACAGTTGCAGATGAAAAAAAGCCAGTAACCCAGAGTTCCAGATTCAGACAACCATATACAGTTGATGTATAGTCTCTTGGGATCATGAAGTCCTGTGAATAAGTAAGACAAAGAAGAAAATCAATGCATGAAAAGAAACTGAATGTATACTTACCTGTTACACAGTTGCAGATGAATAGAAAGTCAGTCAGATTGAGTTCCAGATGCAGACAACCACATACAGCTGGAAATATACAGACTCTTGGGATAATGAGGTCCTGTAAACAAGTAAGACAAAGAAGAAAATCAAAATATGAAAAGAAATTGAATGTATACTTACCTGTTACACAGTTGCAGATGAATACATGGCCATTAAGACGAAAAATCCAGATGCAGATGAATAGTCTCTTGGGATCATGAAGTCCTGTGAACAAGTAAGACAAAGAAGAAAGTCAATACATGAAAAGAAACTGAACGTATACTTTCCTGTTACACAATTGCAGATGAATACACGGCCATTAAGAAAGAATTCAAGATGCAGACAACCACATACAGCTGGACATGGACAAAGTCTTGGGATAATGAGGTCCAGTAAACAAGTCAAAAAAGAAAGTCAATACATGAAAAGAAACTGATTTTCTATTCATCTGCAACTCTGTAATTGGTAATAAGAATTCAGTCAGATTGAGTTCCAGATGAAGACAACGGCAAACACTTGGAGATCGATAGCCTCTTGGGATCATGAAGTCCTGTAAAAAAGACAAAGAAGAAAGTCAATACATGAAAAGAAACTGAATGTATACTTACCTGTTACACAGTTGCAGATGAATACACAGCCAATAAGACGAAAAATCCAGTGCAGATGAATTGTCTCTTGGGATCATGAAGTCCTGTCAACAAGTAAGACAAAGAAGAAAATCAAAATATGAAAAGAAACTGAATGTATACTTACCTGTTACACAGTTGCAGATGAATACACAGCCAATAAGACGAAAAATCCAGTGCAGATGAATAGTCTCTTGGGATCATGAAGTCCTGTCAACAAGTAAGACAAAGAAGAAAATCAAAATATGAAAAGAAACTGAATGTATACTTACCTGTTACACATTTGCAGATGAAAAGAAACGAATGTATACTTACCTGTTACACAGTTGCAGATAAATACACAGCCAGTAAGAAAGAATTCCAGATGCAGACAACCACATACAACTGGACATGGACAATCTCTTGGGATCATGAAGTCCTGTAAAGAAGACAAAAAGAAAGTCAATACATGAAAAGAAACTGAATGTATACGTACCTGTTACACAATTGCAGATGAATAGGAAGTTAGTTAGATTGAGTTCCAGATGCAGACAACAGCAAGCACTTGGAGATTGATAGCCTCTTGGGATCATGAAGTCCTGTCAAGAAGTAAGACAAAGAAGAAAATCAAAACATGAAAAGAAACTGAATGTATACTTACCTGTTACACAGTTGCAGATGAATACACAGTCAGTAAGAAAGAATTCCAGATGCAGACAACCACATACAGCTGGAGATCGATAGCCTCTTGGGATCATGAGGTCCTGTAAACAAGACAAAAAGAAAGTCAATACATGAAAAGAAACTGAATGTATACTTACCTGTTATACAGTTGCAGATGAATAGAAAGTCAGTCAGATTGAGTTCCAGATGCAGACAACGGAGGACACCTTTCGCTGTACAATGTGCACTGTACAGTGAAAAATATGTGCACCTTACCTTACCTTGGGATCATGAGGTCCTGTAAACAAGAAAAAAAGAAAGTCAATACATGAAAAGAAACTGAATGCTTACTTACCGATTACACAGTTGGAGATGAATACACAGCCATTATGAAAGAATTCCAGATGCAGACAACCACATACAGCTGGACATGGACAGACTCTTGGGATCATGAAGTCCTGTGAACAAGTAAGACAAAATAGAAAGTCAATACATGAAAAGAAGCTGAATGTATACTTACTTGTTACACAGTTGCAGATGAAAAAAAGCCAGTAAGCCAGAGTTCCAGATTCAGTCAACCATATACAGTTGATGTATAGTCTCCTGGGATCATGAAGTCCTGTGAACAAGTAAGACAAAGAAAAAAGTAAATACATGAAAAGAAACTGAATGTATACTTACCTGTAACACAGTTGCAGATGAGCACACAGCCAATAAGACGAAAAATCCAGATGAAGACAATGGCAAACACTTGGAGATCGATAGCCTCTTGGGATCATGAAGTCCTGTCAACAAGTAAGACAAAGAAGAAAATCAAAACATGAAAAGAAACTGAATGTATACTTACCTGTTACACAGTTGCAGATGAATACACAGTCAGTTAGAAAGAATTCCAGATGCAGAAAACCACATACAGCTGGACATCAATAGCCTCTTGGGATCATGAAGTCCTGTAAACAAGACAAAAAGAATGTCAATACATGAAAAGAAACTGAATGTATACTTACCTGTTACAGAGTTGCAGATTAATACACAGCCAGAAAGAAAGAATTCCAGATGCAGACAACCACATACAGCTGGACATGGATAGCCTCTTGGGATCATGAAATCCTGTCAACAAGTAAGACAAAGAACAAAATCAAAATATGAAAAGAAAGTGAATGTATACTCACCTGTTACACAGTTAAAGATAAATAAACAGCCAATAAGAAGAAAAATCCAGATACAGACAACGGCAAACAGCTGGAGATGAACAGTCTCTTGGCATCATGAGGTCCTGTGAACAAGAAAGTCAATACATGAAAAGAAACTGAATGTTTACTTACCTGTTACACAGTTGCAGATGAATACACAGCCAGTACGACAGAGTTCCAGATGCAGACTACGGCAAAAAGTTGGAAATAGATAGTCTCTTGGTATCATGAGGGCCTGTCAACAAGTAAGACAAAGAAGAAAGTCAAAACATGAAAAGAAACTGAATGTATACTTACCTGTTACACAGTTGCAGATGAAAAAAAAGCCAGTAAGCCAGAGTTCCAGATTCAGACAACCATATACAGTTGATGTATCGTCTCTTGAGATCACGAGGTCCTGTCAACAAGTAAGACAAAGAAGAAAATCAAAATATAAAAAGAAACTGAATGTTTACTTACCTGTAACACAGTTGCAGATTAATACACAGTCAGTAAGAAAGAATTCAAGATGCAGACAACCACATACAGCTGCATATGGACAGTCTCTTGGGATCATGAAGTCATGTGAACAAGTAAGACTAAGAAGAAAGTCAATACATGAAAAGAAACTGAATGCTTACTTACCGATTACACAGTTGCAGATAAATTGAAAGTCAGTCAGATTGAGATCCAGATGCAGACAACGGCAAACACTTGGAGATCGATAGCCTCTTGGGATCATGAAGTCCTGTCAACAAGTAAGACAAAGAAGAAAGTCAATACATGAAAAGAATGTGAATGTTTACTTACCTGTTACACAGTTGCAGATGAAAAAAAGCCAGTAAGCTAGAGTTCCAGATTCAGACAACCATATACAGTTGATGTATAGTCTCTTGAGATCATGAGGTCCTGTGAAAGGGACAAAATGAAAGTCAATACATGAAAAGAAATGGAATGTATACTTACCTGTTACACAGTTGCAGACTAATACACAGCCAGTAAGAAAGACTTCCAGATGCAGACAACCACATACAGCTGGACTTGAATATCTCTTGGGATCATGAAGTCCTGACAAAGAGTAAGACAAAGATGAAAATCAAAATATGAAAAGAAACTGAATGTATACTTACCTGTTACACAGTTGAAGATGAAAAAAAGGCCAGTAAGCCAGAGTTCCAGATGCAGACAACCATATACAGTTGATGTATAGTCTCTTGGGATCACGAGGTCCTGTGAACAAGTAAAACAATGAAGAAAGTTAATACATGAAAAGAAACGGAATGTTTACTTACCTGTTACACAGTTGCAGATGAATACACAGCAAGAAAGAAAGAATTCCAGATGCAGACAACATACAGCTGGACATGGACAGTCTCTTGGGATCATGAAGGCCTGTGAACAAGTAAGACAAAGAAGAAAGTCAATACATGAAAAGAAACTGAATGTATACTTACTTGTTACACAGTTGCAGATGAAAAAAAAAAAAAAAAAACGTAAGCCAGAGTTCCAGATTCAGACAACCATATACAGTTGATGTATAGCCTCTTGGGATCACAAAATCCTGTGAACAAGTAAGACAAAGAAGGAAGTCAATACATGAAAATAAACTGAATGCTTACTTACCGATTACACAGATGCAGATGAATAGAAAATCAGTCAGATTGAGATCCAGATGCAGACAACGGCAAACACTTGGAGATCGACAGACTCTTGGGATCATGAGGTCCTGTAAACAAGACAAAAAGAAATTCAATACATGAAAAGAAACTGAATGTATACTTACCTGTTACACAGTTGCAGATGAATACACAGCCAATAAGACGAAAAATCCAGATGCAGACAACCACATACAGCTGGACATGGACAGTCTCTTGGGATCATGAAGTCCTGTGAACAAGTAAGACAGTGAAAATCAAAATATGAAAAGAAACTGAACGTATACTTACCTGTTACACAGTTGCAGATGAATAGAAAGACAGTCAGATTGAGTTCCAGATGCAGACAACGGCAAACAGCTGGAGATGAATAGTCTTTTGGGATCATGAGGTCCTGTAAACAAGACAAAAAGAAAGTCAATACATGAAAAGAAACCGAATGTATACTTACCTGTTACACAGTTGCAGATGAATATACAGCCAATAAGACGAAAAATCCAGATGCAGATGAATAGTCTCTTGGGCTCATGAGGTCCTGTAAACAAGACAAAGAAGAAAGTCAATGCAGGAAAAGAAACTGAATGCTTACTTAGCAATTACACAGTTGCAGATGAATAGAAAGTCAGTCAGATTGAGATCCAGATGCAGACGACGGCAAACACTTGGAGATCGATAGCCTCTTGGGATCACGAAGTCCTGTCAACACGACAAAGAAGAAAATCAAAATATGAAAAGAAACTGAATGCTTACTTACCGTTTACACAGTTGCAGGTGAATAGAAAGTCAGTCAGATTGAGATCCAGATGCACACAACGGCAAACACTTGGAGATCGATAGCCTCTTGGGATCATGAAGTCCTGTGAACAAGTAAGACAAAGAAGAAAATCAAAATATGAAAAGAAACGGAATGCTTACTTACCGATTACACAGTTGCAGATGAAAACACAGCCATTAAGAAAGAATTTCAGATGCAGACAACCTCATACAGCTGGAGATGAATAGTCTCTTGGGATCATGAGGTCCTGTAAACAAGACAAAAAAAAGTCAATACATGAAAAGAAACTGAATGTATACTTAGCTGTTGCACAGTTGCAGATGAATAGAAAGTCGGAAATGGAAGTCAAGAAACGGAAACAGAAGTCAAGAAACGGAATGTATACTTACTTGTTACACAGTTGCAGATGAAAAAAAGCCAATAAAACGTAAAATCCAGATTCAGACAACCACAAATAGCTGGACATGGACAGTCTCTTGGGATCATGAGGTCCTGTAAACAAGACAAAAAGAAAGTCAATACATGAAAAGAAACTGAATGTATACTTACCTGTTACACAGTTGCAGATGAGTACACAGTCAGTAAGAAAGAATTCCAGATGCAGACAACATACAGCTGGACATGGACAGACTTTTGGGATCATGAAGTCCTGTGAACAAGTAAGACAAAGAAGAAAGTCAATACATGAAAAGAAACTGAATGTATACTTACCTGTTACACAGTTGCAGATGAATAGGAAGTAAGTTAGATTGAGTTCCAGATGCAGACAACGGCAAACACTTGGAGATCGATAGCCTCTTGGGATCATGAAGTCCTGTCAAGTAGTAAGACAAAGAAGAAAATCAAAACATGAAAAGAAACTGAATGTATACTTACCTGTTACACAGTTGCAGATGAATACAAAGCCATTAAGAAAGAATTCCAGATGCAGACAACCACAAATAGCTGGACATGGACAGTCTCTTGGGATCATGAAGTCCTGTGAAAAAGTGAGACAACGAAGAAAGTCAATACATGAAAAGAAACTGAATGTATACATACCTGTTACACAGTTGCAGATGAAAAAAAGCCAGTAACCCAGAGTTCCAGATTCAGACAACCATATACAGTTGATGTATAGTCTCTTGGGATCATGAAGTCCTGTGAATAAGTAAGACAAAGAAGAAAATCAATGCATGAAAAGAAACTGAATGTATACTTACCTGTTACACAGTTGCAGATGAATAGAAAGTCAGTCAGATTGAGTTCCAGATGCAGACAACCACATACAGCTGGAAATATACAGACTCTTGGGATAATGAGGTCCTGTAAACAAGTAAGACAAAGAAGAAAATCAAAATATGAAAAGAAATTGAATGTATACTTACCTGTTACACAGTTGCAGATGAATACACGGCCATTAAGACGAAAAATCCAGATGCAGATGAATAGTCTCTTGGGATCATGAAGTCCTGTGAACAAGTAAGACAAAGAAGAAAGTCAATACATGAAAAGAAACTGAATGTATACTTTCCTGTTACACAATTGCAGATGAATACACGGCCATTAAGAAAGAATTCAAGATGCAGACAACCACATACAGCTGGACATGGACAAAGTCTTGGGATAATGAGGTCCAGTAAACAAGTCAAAAAAGAAAGTCAATACATGAAAAGAAACTGATTTTCTATTCATCTGCAACTCTGTAATTGGTAATAAGAATTCAGTCAGATTGAGTTCCAGATGAAGACAACGGCAAACACTTGGAGATCGATAGCCTCTTGGGATCATGAAGTCCTGTAAAAAAGACAAAGAAGAAAGTCAATACATGAAAAGAAACTGAATGTATACTTACCTGTTACACAGTTGCAGATGAATACACAGCCAATAAGACGAAAAATCCAGTGCAGATGAATTGTCTCTTGGGATCATGAAGTCCTGTCAACAAGTAAGACAAAGAAGAAAATCAAAATATGAAAAGAAACTGAATGTATACTTACCTGTTACACAGTTGCAGATGAATACACAGCCAATAAGACGAAAAATCCAGTGCAGATGAATAGTCTCTTGGGATCATGAAGTCCTGTCAACAAGTAAGACAAAGAAGAAAATCAAAATATGAAAAGAAACTGAATGTATACTTACCTGTTACACATTTGCAGATGAAAAGAAACGAATGTATACTTACCTGTTACACAGTTGCAGATAAATACACAGCCAGTAAGAAAGAATTCCAGATGCAGACAACCACATACAACTGGACATGGACAATCTCTTGGGATCATGAAGTCCTGTAAAGAAGACAAAAAGAAAGTCAATACATGAAAAGAAACTGAATGTATACGTACCTGTTACACAATTGCAGATGAATAGGAAGTTAGTTAGATTGAGTTCCAGATGCAGACAACAGCAAGCACTTGGAGATTGATAGCCTCTTGGGATCATGAAGTCCTGTCAAGAAGTAAGACAAAGAAGAAAATCAAAACATGAAAAGAAACTGAATGTATACTTACCTGTTACACAGTTGCAGATGAATACACAGTCAGTAAGAAAGAATTCCAGATGCAGACAACCACATACAGCTGGAGATCGATAGCCTCTTGGGATCATGAGGTCCTGTAAACAAGACAAAAAGAAAGTCAATACATGAAAAGAAACTGAATGTATACTTACCTGTTATACAGTTGCAGATGAATAGAAAGTCAGTCAGATTGAGTTCCAGATGCAGACAACGGAGGACACCTTTCGCTGTACAATGTGCACTGTACAGTGAAAAATATGTGCACCTTACCTTACCTTGGGATCATGAGGTCCTGTAAACAAGAAAAAAAGAAAGTCAATACATGAAAAGAAACTGAATGCTTACTTACCGATTACACAGTTGGAGATGAATACACAGCCATTATGAAAGAATTCCAGATGCAGACAACCACATACAGCTGGACATGGACAGACTCTTGGGATCATGAAGTCCTGTGAACAAGTAAGACAAAATAGAAAGTCAATACATGAAAAGAAGCTGAATGTATACTTACCTGTTACACAGTTGCAGATGAAAAAAAGCCAGTAAGCCAGAGTTCCAGATTCAGTCAACCATATACAGTTGATGTATAGTCTCCTGGGATCATGAAGTCCTGTGAACAAGTAAGACAAAGAAAAAAGTAAATACATGAAAAGAAACTGAATGTATACTTACCTGTAACACAGTTGCAGATGAGCACACAGCCAATAAGACGAAAAATCCAGATGAAGACAATGGCAAACACTTGGAGATCGATAGCCTCTTGGGATCATGAAGTCCTGTCAACAAGTAAGACAAAGAAGAAAATCAAAACATGAAAAGAAACTGAATGTATACTTACCTGTTACACAGTTGCAGATGAATACACAGTCAGTTAGAAAGAATTCCAGATGCAGAAAACCACATACAGCTGGACATCAATAGCCTCTTGGGATCATGAAGTCCTGTAAACAAGACAAAAAGAATGTCAATACATGAAAAGAAACTGAATGTATACTTACCTGTTACAGAGTTGCAGATTAATACACAGCCAGAAAGAAAGAATTCCAGATGCAGACAACCACATACAGCTGGACATGGATAGCCTCTTGGGATCATGAAATCCTGTCAACAAGTAAGACAAAGAACAAAATCAAAATATGAAAAGAAAGTGAATGTATACTCACCTGTTACACAGTTAAAGATAAATAAACAGCCAATAAGAAGAAAAATCCAGATACAGACAACGGCAAACAGCTGGAGATGAACAGTCTCTTGGCATCATGAGGTCCTGTGAACAAGAAAGTCAATACATGAAAAGAAACTGAATGTTTACTTACCTGTTACACAGTTGCAGATGAATACACAGCCAGTACGACAGAGTTCCAGATGCAGACTACGGCAAAAAGTTGGAAATAGATAGTCTCTTGGTATCATGAGGGCCTGTCAACAAGTAAGACAAAGAAGAAAGTCAAAACATGAAAAGAAACTGAATGTATACTTACCTGTTACACAGTTGCAGATGAAAAAAAAGCCAGTAAGCCAGAGTTCCAGATTCAGACAACCATATACAGTTGATGTATCGTCTCTTGAGATCACGAGGTCCTGTCAACAAGTAAGACAAAGAAGAAAATCAAAATATAAAAAGAAACTGAATGTTTACTTACCTGTAACACAGTTGCAGATTAATACACAGTCAGTAAGAAAGAATTCAAGATGCAGACAACCACATACAGCTGCATATGGACAGTCTCTTGGGATCATGAAGTCATGTGAACAAGTAAGACTAAGAAGAAAGTCAATACATGAAAAGAAACTGAATGCTTACTTACCGATTACACAGTTGCAGATAAATTGAAAGTCAGTCAGATTGAGATCCAGATGCAGACAACGGCAAACACTTGGAGATCGATAGCCTCTTGGGATCATGAAGTCCTGTCAACAAGTAAGACAAAGAAGAAAGTCAATACATGAAAAGAATGTGAATGTTTACTTACCTGTTACACAGTTGCAGATGAAAAAAAGCCAGTAAGCTAGAGTTCCAGATTCAGACAACCATATACAGTTGATGTATAGTCTCTTGAGATCATGAGGTCCTGTGAAAGGGACAAAATGAAAGTCAATACATGAAAAGAAATGGAATGTATACTTACCTGTTACACAGTTGCAGACTAATACACAGCCAGTAAGAAAGACTTCCAGATGCAGACAACCACATACAGCTGGACTTGAATATCTCTTGGGATCATGAAGTCCTGACAAAGAGTAAGACAAAGATGAAAATCAAAATATGAAAAGAAACTGAATGTATACTTACCTGTTACACAGTTGAAGATGAAAAAAAGGCCAGTAAGCCAGAGTTCCAGATGCAGACAACCATATACAGTTGATGTATAGTCTCTTGGGATCACGAGGTCCTGTGAACAAGTAAAACAATGAAGAAAGTTAATACATGAAAAGAAACGGAATGTTTACTTACCTGTTACACAGTTGCAGATGAATACACAGCAAGAAAGAAAGAATTCCAGATGCAGACAACATACAGCTGGACATGGACAGTCTCTTGGGATCATGAAGGCCTGTGAACAAGTAAGACAAAGAAGAAAGTCAATACATGAAAAGAAACTGAATGTATACTTACTTGTTACACAGTTGCAGATGAAAAAAAAAAAAAAAAACGTAAGCCAGAGTTCCAGATTCAGACAACCATATACAGTTGATGTATAGCCTCTTGGGATCACAAAATCCTGTGAACAAGTAAGACAAAGAAGGAAGTCAATACATGAAAATAAACTGAATGCTTACTTACCGATTACACAGATGCAGATGAATAGAAAATCAGTCAGATTGAGATCCAGATGCAGACAACGGCAAACACTTGGAGATCGACAGACTCTTGGGATCATGAGGTCCTGTAAACAAGACAAAAAGAAATTCAATACATGAAAAGAAACTGAATGTATACTTACCTGTTACACAGTTGCAGATGAATACACAGCCAATAAGACGAAAAATCCAGATGCAGACAACCACATACAGCTGGACATGGACAGTCTCTTGGGATCATGAAGTCCTGTGAACAAGTAAGACAGTGAAAATCAAAATATGAAAAGAAACTGAACGTATACTTACCTGTTACACAGTTGCAGATGAATAGAAAGACAGTCAGATTGAGTTCCAGATGCAGACAACGGCAAACAGCTGGAGATGAATAGTCTTTTGGGATCATGAGGTCCTGTAAACAAGACAAAAAGAAAGTCAATACATGAAAAGAAACCGAATGTATACTTACCTGTTACACAGTTGCAGATGAATATACAGCCAATAAGACGAAAAATCCAGATGCAGATGAATAGTCTCTTGGGCTCATGAGGTCCTGTAAACAAGACAAAGAAGAAAGTCAATGCAGGAAAAGAAACTGAATGCTTACTTAGCAATTACACAGTTGCAGATGAATAGAAAGTCAGTCAGATTGAGATCCAGATGCAGACGACGGCAAACACTTGGAGATCGATAGCCTCTTGGGATCACGAAGTCCTGTCAACACGACAAAGAAGAAAATCAAAATATGAAAAGAAACTGAATGCTTACTTACCGTTTACACAGTTGCAGGTGAATAGAAAGTCAGTCAGATTGAGATCCAGATGCACACAACGGCAAACACTTGGAGATCGATAGCCTCTTGGGATCATGAAGTCCTGTGAACAAGTAAGACAAAGAAGAAAATCAAAACATCAAAAGAAACTGAATGTTTACTTACCTGTAACAGAGTTGCAGATGATTACACAGCCAATAACACGAAAAATCCAGATGCAGACAACGGCAAACAGCTGGAGATGAATAGTCTCTTGGGATCATGAGGTCCTGTAAACAAAAGAAACTGAATGCTTTTCTATCGATTACACAGTTGCAGATGAATACAAAGTCAGTAAGAAAAAATTCCAGATGCAGACAACGGCAAACAGCTGGAGATGAATAGTCTCTTGGGATCATGAGGTCCTGTAAACAAGACAAAAAAGAAAGTCAGTACTTGAATAGAAATTGAATGTAAAATCCAGGTGCAAAATCCAGGTGCAGATGTATAGTCTCTTGGGATCATGAGGTCCTGTAAACAAGACAAAGAAGAAAGTCAATACATGAAAAGAAACTGAAAGCTTAATTACCTGTCACACAGTTGCAGATGAATACACAGCCAATAAGATGAAAAATCCAGATGCAGATGAATAGTCTCTTGGGATAATGAGGTCCTGTAAACAAGACAAAGAAGAGAGTCAATACATGAAAAGAAACTGAATGTATACTTACCTGTTACACAGTTGCAGATGAATACACAGCCAGTAAGAAAGAATTCCAGATGCAGACAACCACATACAGCTGCACATGGAAAGTGTCTTGGGATCATGAAGTCCTGTCAACAAGTAAGACAAAGAAGAAAATCAAAACATGAAAAGAAACTGAATGTATACTTACCTGTTACACAGTTGCAGATGAATACACAGTCAGTAAGAAAGAATTCCAGATGCAGACAACCACATACAGCTGGACATCGATAGCCTCTTGGGATCATGAAGTCCTGTAAACAAGACAAAAAGAAAGTCAATACATGAAAAGAAGCTGAACGTATACTTACCTGTTACACAGTTGCAGATGAAAAGAAACGGAATGTATACTAACCTGTAACACAGTTGCAGATTAATACAAAGCCAAAAAGAAAAAAAAATCCAGATGCAGACAACAGCAACCAGCTGGAGATGAATACTCTCTTGGGATCATGACGTCCTGTCAACAAGTAAGACAAAGAAGAAAATCAAAATATGAAAAGAAATTGAATGTATACTTACCTATAACACAGTTGCAGATGAATACACAGCCAATAAAACGTAAAATCCAGATGCAGACAACGGCAAACAGCTTGAGTTGAATAGTCTCTTGGGATCATGAGTCAATAAAAAAGTCAATACATGAAAAGAAACTGAATGCTTACTTACCGATTACACAGTTGCAGATAAATTGAAAGTCAGTCAGATTGAGATCCAGATGCAGACAACGGCAAACACTTGGCGATCGATAGCCTCTTGGGATCATGAAGTCCTGTGAACAAGACAGACAAAGAAGAAAATCAAAATACGAAAAGAAACTGAATGTACACTTACCTGTTACACAGTTGCAGATGAATACACAGCAAGAAAGAAAGAATTCCAGATGCAGACAGCCACATACAGCTGGACATGGACAGACTCTTGGGATCATGAAGTACTGTGAACAAGACAAAGAAGAAAATCAAAATATGAAAAGAAACTGAATGTATACTTACCTGTTACACAGTTGCTGATAAAGAAAAGCCAGTAAGCCAGAGTTCCAGATTCAGACAACCATATACAATTGATGTATAAACTCTTGGGATCACAAGGTCCTGTGAATAAGTAAGACAAAAAAGAAAGACAATATATGAAAAGAAACTGAATGTATACTTACCTGTTACACAGTTGCAGATGAATATGAAGTCAGACAGATTGAGTTCCAGATGCAGACAACGGCAAACAGCTGGAGATGAATACTCTCTTGGGATCATGAGGTCCTGTAAACAAGATAAAAAGAAAGTCAATACATGAAAAGAAACTGAATGTATACTTACCTGTTGCACTGTTGCAGATGAATACAAAGCCAATAAGATGAAAAATCCAGATGCAGATGAATATTCTCTTGGGATCACGAGGTCCTGTGAACAAGTAAGACAAAGAAGAAAGTCAATACATGAAAAGAAACTGAATGTATACTTACCTGTTACACAGTTGCAGTTGAATAGAAAGTCAGTCAGGTTGAGTTCCAAATGCAGACAAAGGCAAACACTTGGAGATCGATAGCCTCTTGGGATCATGAAGTCCTGTGAACAAGACAAAGATGAACATCTAAATATGAAAAGAAACTGAATGTTTACTTACCTGTAAAACAGTTGCAGATGAATACACAGCCAATAAGACGAAAAATTCAGATGCGGTTGAAAAGTCTCTTGGGATCACGAGGTCCTGTGAACATGTAAGACAAAGAAGAAAGTCAATACATGAAAAGAAACGGAATGCTTACTTACCGATTACACAGTTGCAGATGAAAACACAGCCAATAAGACGTAAAATCCAGATGCAGACAACGGCAAACAGCTGTGGATGAATAATCTCTTGGGATCATGAGGTCCTGTAAATAAGACAAAAAAAAGTCAATACATGAAAAGAAACTGAATGTAGATGAATACAAAGCCAATAAGACATAAAATCCAGATGCAGACAACCACATACAGCTGGACAAGGACAGTCTATTTGGATCATGAAGTCCTGTGAACAAGTAAGACAAAGAAGAAAATCAAAATATGAAAAGAAACTGAATGTATACTTACGTGTAACACAGTTGCAGATGAATACACACCCAATAAGACATAAAATCCAGATGCAGACAACGGCAAACAGGTGGAAATGAATAGTCTCTTGGGATCATGAGGTCCTGTAAACAAGTAAGACAAAGAAGAAAATCAAAATATGAAAAGAAACTGAATGTTTACTTACCTGTAACACAGTTGCAAATGAAAAAAATAAAGCCAGTAAGCCAGAATTCCAGATTCAGACAACCATATACAGTTGATTTATAGTCTCTTGGGATCACGAGGTACTGTGAACAAGTAAGACAAAGAAGAAAGTCAATACATGAAAAGAAACTGAATGTATACTTACCTGTAACACAGTTGCAGATGAATACACTGTCAGTAAGAAAGAATTCCAGATGCAGACAACCACATACAGCTGGACATCGATAGCCTCTTGGGATCATGAGGTCCTGTAAACAAGACAAAAAAAAAAAGCCAATACATGAAAAGAAACTGAATGTATACTTACCTGTTACACAGTTGCAGTTGAAAAAAAGCCAGTAAGCCAGAGTTCCAGATTCAGACAACCATATACAGCTGGACATCGATAGCCTCTTGGGATCACGAGGTCCTGTGAACAAGGAAGACAAAGAAGAAAGTCAATACATGAAAAGAAATTGAATGTATACTTACCTGTTACAAATTTGCAGATGAATATAAATTCAGTCAGATTGAGATCCTGATGCAGACAACGGCAAACACTTGGAGATCGATAGCCTCTTGGGATCATGAAGTCCTGTGAACAAGTAAGACAAAGAAGAAAATCAAAACATGAAAAGAAACTGAATGTATACTTACCTGTTACAAAGTTGCAGATGAATACAAATCCAGTAAGAAAGAATTCCAGATGCAGACAACCACATCCAGCTGGACATGGAAAGTCTCTTGGGATCATGAGGTCCTGTAAACAAGTCAAAGAAGAAAGTCAATACATGAAAAGAAACTAAATGTATACTTACCTGTTACAAAGTTGCAGATGAATACAAAGCCAGTAAGAAAGAATTCCAGATGCAGACAACCACATCCAGCTGGACATGGATAGCCTCTTGGGATCATGAAGTCCTGTGAACAAGTAAGACAAAGAAGAAAATCAAAAGATGAAAAAAAACTGAATGTATACTTACATGTTACACAGTTGCAGATGAAAAGAAACGGTATGTATACTTACCAGTTGCACAGTTGCAGATGAATAAAAAGTCATTCAGATTGAGTTGCAGATGCAGACAACGGCAAACACTTGGAGATCTATAGCCTCTTGGGATCATGAAGTCCTGTGAACAAGTAAGACAAAGAAGAAAGTCAAAACATGAAAAGAAACTGAATGTTTACTTACCTGTAACACAGTTGCAGATGAATACATAGCCAATAAGACGAAAAATCCAGATGCAGTTGAATAGTCTCTTGGGATCACGAGGTCCTGTGAATAAGTAAGACAAAGAAGAAAGTCAATACATGAAAAGAAACGGAATGTATACTTACCTATAACACAGTTGTAGATGAATACACAGCCAATAAAATGTAAAATCCAGATGCAGACAACGGCAAACAGCTGGAGATGAATAGTCTCTTGGGATCATGAGGTCCTGTAAACAAGACAAAAAAAAAAGTCAATACATGAATAGAAACGGAATGTATACCTACCTGTTACACAGTTGCAGATGAAAAGAAACGGAATGTATACTTACCTGTTACAAAGTTGCAGATGAATAGAAAGTCAGTCAGATTGAGTTCCAGATGCAGACAACGGCAAACACTTGGAGATCGATAGCCTCTTGGGGTCATGAAGTCCTGTGAACAAGTAAGAAAAAGAAGAAAGTCAAAACATGAAAAGAAACTGAATGTATACTTACCTGTTGCACAGTTGCAGATGAATAGAAAGTCAGAAACGGAAGTCAAGAAACGGAATGTATACTTACCTGTTGCACAGTTGCAGATGAATAGAAAGTCAGTCAGATTGAGTTCCAGATGCAGACAACGGCAAGCACTTGGAGATCGATAGCCTCTTGGGATCATGAAGTCCTGTCAACAAGTAAGACAAATAAGAAAGTCAATACATGAAAAGAAACTGAATGTATACTTACCTTTTACACAGTTGCAGATGAATAGAAAGTCAGTAAGAAAGAATTCCAGATGCAGACAACCACATACAGCTGGACATCGATAGCCTCTTGGGATCATGAAGTCCTGTAAACAAGACAAAAAGAAAGTCAATACATGAAAAGAAACTGAATGTATACCTACCTGTTACACAGTTGCAGATGAAAAGAAACGGAATGTATACTTACCTGTTACAAAGTTGCAGATGAATAGAAAGTCAGTCAGATTGAGTTCCAGATGCAGACAACGGCAAACAGCTGGAGATGAATAGTCTCTTGGGATCATGAGGTCCTGTAAACAAGACAAAAAAAAAAGTCAATACATGAATAGAAACGGAATGTATACCTACCTGTTACACAGTTGCAGATGAAAAGAAACGGAATGTATACTTACCTGTTACAAAGTTGCAGATGAATAGAAAGTCAGTCAGATTGAGTTCCAGATGCAGACAACGGCAAACACTTGGAGATCGATAGCCTCTTGGGGTCATGAAGTCCTGTGAACAAGTAAGAAAAAGAAGAAAGTCAAAACATGAAAAGAAACTGAATGTATACTTACCTGTTGCACAGTTGCAGATGAATAGAAAGTCAGAAACGGAAGTCAAGAAACGGAATGTATACTTACCTGTTGCACAGTTGCAGATGAATAGAAAGTCAGTCAGATTGAGTTCCAGATGCAGACAACGGCAAGCACTTGGAGATCGATAGCCTCTTGGGATCATGAAGTCCTGTCAACAAGTAAGACAAATAAGAAAGTCAATACATGAAAAGAAACTGAATGTATACTTACCTTTTACACAGTTGCAGATTAATAGAAAGTCAGTAAGAAAGAATTCCAGATGCATACAACCACATACAGCTGGACATCGATAGCCTCTTGGGATCATGAAGTCCTGTAAACAAGACAAAAAGAAAGTCAATACATGAAAAGAAACTGAATGTATACTTACCTGTTACAAAGTTGCAGATGAATAAAAAAAGCTAGTAAGCCAGAGTTCCAGATGCAGATAACCATATACAGTTGATGCATAGTCTCTTGGGATCATGAGGTCCTGTAAACAAGACAAAGAAGAAAGTCAATACATGAAAAGAAACTGAATGTATACTTACCTGTTACACAGTTGCAGATGAATAGGAAGTACGTTAGATTGAGTTCCAGATGCAGACAACGGCAAGCACTTGGAGATCGATAGCCTCTTGGGATCATGAAGTCCTGTCAAGAAGTAAGACAAAGAAGAAAATCAAAACATGAAAAGAAACTGAATGTATACTTACCTGTTACACAGTTGCAGATGAATACACATTCAGTAAGAAAGAATTCCAGATGCAGACAACCACATACAGCTGGACATGGACAGTCTCTTGGGATCATGAAGTCCTGTGAACAAGTAAGAAAAATAAGAAAGTCAAAACATGAAAAGAAACTGAATGTATACTTACCTGTTGCACAGTTGCAGATGAATAGAAAGTCAGAAACGGAAGTCAAGAAACGGAAACGGAAGTCAAGAAACGGAATGTATACTTACCTGTTGCACAGTTGCAGATGAATAGAAAGTCAGTCAGATTGAGTTCCAGATGCAGACAACGGCAAACACTTGGAGATCTATAGCCTCTTGGGATCATGAAGTCCTGTAAACAAGACAAAAAAAGTCAATACATGAAGAGAAATGGAATGTATACTTACCTGTTACACAGTTGCAGATGAATACAAAGCCAGTAAGAAAGAATTCCAGATGCAGACAACCACATACAGCTGGACATCGATAGCCTCTTGGGATCATGAAGTCCTGTCAAGAAGTCAGACAAAGAAGAAAATCAAAACATGAAAAGAAACTGAATGTATACTTACCTGATACACAGTTGCAGATGAATACACAGTCAGTAAGAAAGAATTCCAGATGCAGACAACCAAATTCAGCTGGACATCGATAGCCTCTTGGGATCATGAAGTCCTGTAAACAAGTAAGACAAAGAAGAAAATCAAAACATAAAAAGAAACTGAATGTTTACTTACCTTTAACACAGTTGCAGATGAATACACAGCCAATAAGACAAAAAATCCAGATGCAGATGAATAGTCTCTTGGGATCATGAGGTCCTGTAAACAAGACAAAGAAGAAAGTCAATACATGAAAAGAAACTGAATGTATACTTACCTGTTACACAGTTGCAGATGAAAAAAAGCCAGTAAGCCAGAGTTCCAGATTCAGACAACCATATACAGTTGATGTATATTCTCTTGGGATCACGAGGTCCTGTGAATAAGACAAAGAAGAAAGTCAATGCATGAAAAGAAGCTGAATGTATACTTACCTGTAACAAAGTTCCAAATGAATACACAACCATTAAAAAAGAATTCCAGATGCAGACAACCACAAATAGCTGGACATGGACAGTCTCTTGGGATCATGAAGTCCTGTGAACAAGTGAGACAACGAAGAAAGTCAATACATGAAAAGAAACTGAATGTATACTTACCTGTTACAAAGTTGCAGATGAATACAAAGCCAGTAAGAAAGAATTCCAGATGCAGACAACCACATCCAGCTGGACATGAATAGTCTCTTGGGATCATGAGGTCCTGTACACAAGACAAAGAAGAAAGTCAATACATGAAAAGTAACTGAATTTATACTTACCTGTTACACTGTTGCAGATGAATACACAGTCAGTAAGAAAGAATTCCAGATGCAGACAACCACATACAGCTGGACAACGATAGCCTCTTGGGATCATGAGGTCCTGTAAACAAGACAAAGAAGAAAGTCAATACATGAAAAGAAACTGAATGCTTACTTACCAATTACACAGTTGGAGATGAATACACAGCCATTAAGAAAGAATTCCAGATGCAGACAACCACATACAGCTGGACATGGACAGACTCTTGGGATCATGAAGTCCTGTGAACAAGTAAGACAATATATAAAGTCAATACATGAAAAGAAGCTGAATGTATACTTACCTGTTACACAGTTGCAGATGAAAAAAAGCCAGTAAGCCAGAGTTCCAGATTCAGTCAACCATATACAGTTGATGTATAGTCTCCTGGGATCATGAAGTCCTGTGAACAAGTAAGACAAAGAAAAAAGTAAATACATGAAAAGAAACTGAATGTATACTTACCTGTAACACAGTTGCAGATGAACACAGCCAATAAGACGAAAAATCCAGATGCAGACAATGGCAAACACTTGGAGATCGATAGCCTCATGGGATCATGAAGTCCTGTCAACAAGTAACAAAGAAGAAAATCCAAATATGAAAAGAAACTGAATGTATACTTACCTGTATCACAGTTGCAGATGAAAAAAAGCCAGTAAGCCAGAGTTCCAGATTCAGACAACCATATACAGTTGATGTATATTCTCTTGGGATCACGAGGTCCTGTGAATAAGACAAAGAAGAAAGTCAATGCATGAAAAGAAGCTGAATGTATACTTACCTGTAACAAAGTTCCAAATGAATACACAACCATTAAAAAAGAATTCCAGATGCAGACAACCACAAATAGCTGGACATGGACAGTCTCTTGGGATCATGAAGTCCTGTGAACAAGTGAGACAACGAAGAAAGTCAATACATGAAAAGAAACTGAATGTATACTTACCTGTTACAAAGTTGCAGATGAATACAAAGCCAGTAAGAAAGAATTCCAGATGCAGACAACCACATCCAGCTGGACATGAATAGTCTCTTGGGATCATGAGGTCCTGTACACAAGACAAAGAAGAAAGTCAATACATGAAAAGTAACTGAATTTATACTTACCTGTTACACTGTTGCAGATGAATACACAGTCAGTAAGAAAGAATTCCAGATGCAGACAACCACATACAGCTGGACAACGATAGCCTCTTGGGATCATGAGGTCCTGTAAACAAGACAAAGAAGAAAGTCAATACATGAAAAGAAACTGAATGCTTACTTAACAATTACACAGTTGGAGATGAATACACAGCCATTAAGAAAGAATTCCAGATGCAGACAACCACATACAGCTGGACATGGACAGACTCTTGGGATCATGAAGTCCTGTGAACAAGTAAGACAATATATAAAGTCAATACATGAAAAGAAGCTGAATGTATACTTACCTGTTACACAGTTGCAGATGAAAAAAAGCCAGTAAGCCAGAGTTCCAGATTCAGTCAACCATATACAGTTGATGTATAGTCTCCTGGGATCATGAAGTCCTGTGAACAAGTAAGACAAAGAAAAAAGTAAATACATGAAAAGAAACTGAATGTATACTTACCTGTAACACAGTTGCAGATGAACACAGCCAATAAGACGAAAAATCCAGATACAGACAATGGCAAACACTTGGAGATCGATAGCCTCATGGGATCATGAAGTCCTGTCAACAAGTAACAAAGAAGAAAATCCAAATATGAAAAGAAACTGAATGTATACTTACCTGTATCACAGTTGCAGATTAATACACAGCCAATAAGATGAAAAATCCAGATGCAGACAACAGCAAACAGCTGGAGATGAATAGTCTCTTGGGATCATGAGGTCCTGTAAACAAGTAAGACAAAGAAGAAAGTCAATACATGAAAAGAAGCTGAATGTATACTTACCTGTTACACAGTTACAGATGAATACACAGCCATTAAGAAAGAATTCCAGATGCAGAAAACCACAAATAGCTGGACATGGACAGTCTCTTGGGATCATGAAGTCCTGTGAACAAGTAAGACAAAGAAGAAATTCAATACATGAAAAGAAACTGAATGTATACTTACCTGTTACAAAGTTGCAGATGAAAACAAAGCCAGTAAGAAAGAATTCCAGATGCAGACAATCACATCCAGCTGTACACAGATAGTCTCTTGGGATCATGAGGTCCTGTAAAGAAGACAAAGAAGAAAGTCAATATATGAAAAGAAACTGAATGTATACTTACCTGTTACACAGTTGCAGATGAATACACAGTCAGAAAGAAAAAATTCCAGATGCAGACAACCAAATTCAGCTGGACATCGATAGCCTCTTGGGATCATGAAGTCCTGTAAACAAGTAAGACAAAGAAGAAAATCAAAACATAAAAAGAAACTGAATGTTTACTTACCTTTAACACAGTTGCAGATGAATACACAGCCAATAAGACAAAAAATCCAGATGCAGATGAATAGTCTCTTGGGATCATGAGGTCCTGTAAACAAGACAAAGAAGAAAGTCAATACATGAAAAGAAACTGAATGTATACTTACCTGTTGCACAGTTGCAGATGAATAGAAAGTCAGAAACGGAAGTCAAGAAACGGAAACGGAAGTCAAGAAACGGAATGTATACTTACCTGTTGCACAGTTGCAGATGAATAGAAAGTCAGTCAGATTGAGTTCCAGATGCAGACAACGGCAAACACTTGGAGATCTATAGCCTCTTGGGATCATGAAGTCCTGTAAACAAGACAAAAAAAGTCAATACATGAAGAGAAACGGAATGTATAGTTACCTGTTACACAGTTGCAGATGAATACAAAGCCAGTAAGAAAGAATTCCAGATGCAGACAACCGCATACAGCTGGACATGGATAGTCTCTTGGGATCAGGAGGTCCTGTAAACAAGAGAAAGAAGAAAGTCAATACATTAAAAGAAAATGAATGTATACTTACCTGCTACACAGTTGCAGATGAATAGAAAGTCAGTCAGATTGAGGTCCAGATGCAGACAACAGCAAACACTTGAAGATCGATAGCCTCTTGGGGTCATGAAGTCCTGTGAACAAGTAAGAAAAAGAAGAAAGTCAAAACATGAAAAGAAACTGAATGTATACTTACCTGTTACACAGTTGCAGATGAATACACAGTCAGTAAGAAAGAATTCCAGATGCAGACAACCACATACAGCTGGACATGGACAGTCTCTTGGGATCATGAAGTCCTGTGAACAAGTAAGAAAAAGAAGAAAGTCAAAACATGAAAAGAAACTTAATGTATACTTACCTGTTGCACAGTTGCAGATGAATAGAAAGTCAGAAACGGAAGTCAAGAAACGGAAACGGAAGTCAAGAAACGGAATGTATACTTACCTGTTACACAGTTGCAGTTGAAAAAAAGCCAGTAAGCCAGAGTTGCAGATTCAGACAACCATATTCAGTTGATGTATAGTCTCTTGGGATCACGAGGTCCTGTGAACAAGTAAAACAAAGAAGAAAGTCAATTCATGAAAAGAAACTGAATGTATACTTACCTGTTACACAGTTGCAGATGAATAGAAAGTTAGTCAGATTGAGTTCCAGATGCAGACAACGGCAAACACTTGGAGATCGATAGCCTCTTGGGGTCATGAAGTCCTGTGAACAAGTAAGAAAAAGAAGAAAGTCAAAACATGAAAAGAAACTGAATGTATACTTACCTGTTGCACAGTTGCAGATAAATAGAAAGTCAGAAACGGAAGTCAAGAAACGGAAACAGAAGTCAAGAAACGGAATGTATACTTCCCTATAACACAGTTGTAGATGAATACAAAGCCAATAAAACGTAAAATCCAGATGCAGACAACGGCAAACAGCTGGAGATGAATAGTGTCTTGGGATCATGAGGTCCTGTAAACAAGACAAAAAAAAGTCAATACATGAAAAGAAACTGAATGTATACTTACCTGTTACACAGTTGCAGATGAATACACAGTCAGTAAGAAAGAATTTCAGATGCAGACAACCACATACAGCTGGACATCGATAGCCTCTTGGGATCATGAAGTCCTGTAAACAAGACAAAAAAAAGTCAATACATGAAAAGAAACTGAATGTATACTTACCTGTTACACAGTTGCAGAAGAAAAAAAGGCAATAAAACGTAAAATCCAGATTCAGACAACCACAAATAGCTGGACATGGACAGTCTCTTGGGATCATGAAGTCCTGTGAACAAGTGAGAAAACGAAGAAAGTCAATACATGAAAAGAAACTGAATGTATACTTACCTGTTACACAGTTGCAGATGAGTACACAGTCAGTAAGAAAGAATTCCAGATGCAGACAACATACAGCTGGACATGGACAGACTTTTGGGATCATGAAGTCCTGTGAACAAGTAAGACAAAGAAGAAAGTCAATACATGAAAAGAAACTGAATGTATACTTACCTGTTACACAGTTGCAGATGAATAGGAAGTAAGTTAGATTGAGTTCCAGATGCAGACAACGGCAAGCACTTGGAGATCGATAGCCTCTTGGGATCATGAAGTCCTGTCAAGTAGTAAAACAAAGAAGAAAATCAAAACATGAAAAGAAACTGAATGTATACTTACCTGTTACACAGTTGCAGATGAATACACAGTCAGTAAGAAAGAATTTCAGATGCAGACAACCACATACAGCTGGACATCGATAGCCTCTTGGGATCATGAAGTCCTGTAAACAAGACAAAAAGAAAGTCAATACATGAAAAGAAACTAATGTATACTAACCTGTTAGACAGTTTCAGTTGAAAAAAAGCCAGTAAGACAGAGTTCCAGATTCAGACAACCATATACGGTTGATGTATAGTCTCTTGGGATCACGAGGTCCTGTGAACAAGTAAGACAAAGAAGAAAGTCAATACATGAAAAGAAATTTAATGTATACTTACCTGTTACACAGTTGCAGATGAATAGAAAGTCAGTCAGATTAAGTTCCAGATGCAGACAATGGCAAAAAGCTGGAGATGAATAGTCTCTTGGGATCATGAGGTCCTGTAAACAAGAAAAAAAGAAAGTCAATACATGAAAAGAAACTGAATGCTTACTTACCGATTACACAGTTGGAGATGAATACACAGCCATTAAGAAAGAATTCCAGATGCAGACAACCACAAATAGCTGGACATGGACAGTCTCTTGGGATCATGAAGTCCTGTGAACAAGTGAGACAACGAAGAAAGTCAATACATGAAAAGAAACTGAATGTATACTTAACTGATACACAGTTGCAGATGAAAAAAAGCCAGTAAGCCAGAGTTCCAGATTCAGACAACCATATACAGTTGATGTATAGTCTCTTGGGACCATGAAGTCCTGTGAACAAGTAAGACAAAGAAAAAAGTCAATACATGAAAAGAAACTGAATGTATAATTATCTGTAACAGTTGCACATGAATACACAGCCAATAAGACAAAAAATCCAGATGCAGATGAATAGTCTCTTTGAATCATGAGGTCCTGTAAACAAGACAAAGAAGAAAGTCAATACATTAAAAAAAACTGGATGCTTACTTACCGATTACACAGTTGGATATGAATACACAGCCATTAAGAAAGAATTCCAGATGCAGACAACCACATACAGCTGGACATGGACAGACTCTTGGGATCATGAAGTCCTGTGAACAAGTAAGACAAAATAGAAAGTCAATACATGAAAAGAAGCTGACTGTATACTTACCTGTAACACAGTTGCAGATGAACACACAGCCAATAAGACGAAAAATCCAGATGCAGACAATGGCAAACACTTGGAGATCGATAGTCTCTTGGGATCATGAAGTCCTGTCAACAAGTAAGACAATGAAGAAAATCCAAATATGAAAAGAAACTGAATGTATACTTACCTGTAACACAGTTGCAGATTAATACACAGCCAATAAGATGAAAAATCCAGATGCAGACAACGGCAAACAGCTGGAGATGAATAGTCACTTGGGATCACGAGGTCCTGTGAACAAGTAAGACAAAGAAGACAGTCAATACATGAAAAGAAACTGAATGTATACTTACCTGTTACACAGTTGCAGATGAAAAAATTAAAGCCAGTAAGCCAGAGTTCCAGATTCAGACAACCATATACAGCTGATTTATAGTCTCTTGGGATGACGAGGTACTGTGAAGAAGTAAGACAAAGAAAGTCAATACATGAAAAGAAACTGAATGTATACTTACCTGTAACACAGTTGCAGATGAATACACAGTCAGTAAGAAAGAATTCCAGATGCAGACAACCACATACAGCTGGACATCGATAGCCTCTTGGGATCATGAGGTCCTGTAAATAAGACAAAAAGAAAGTCAATACATGAAAAGAAACTGAATGTATACTTACCTGTTACACAGTTGCAGTAGAAAAAAAGCCAGTAAGCCAGAGTTCCAGATTCAGACAACCATATACAGTTGATGTATAGTCTCTTGGGATCACGAGGTCCTGTGAACAAGTAAGACAAAGAAGAAAGTCAATACATGAAAAGAAATTGAATGTATACTCACCTGTAACACAGTTGCAGATGAATAGAAAGTCAGTCAGATTGAGATCCTGATGCAGACAGCGACAAACACTTGGAGATCGATAGCCTCTAGGGATCATGAAGTCCTGTGAACAAGTAAGACAAAGAAGAAAATCAAAATATGAAAAGAAACTGAATGTATACTTATCTGTAACACAGTTGCAGATGAATACACAGCCAATAAGACGTAAAATCCAGATGCAGATGAATAGTCTCTTGGGATCATGAGGTCCTGTAAACAAGACAAAGAAGAAAGTCAATACATGAAAAGAAGCTGAATGTATACTTACCTGTTACACAGTTGCAGATAAATACACAGCCATTAAGAAAGAATTCCAGATGCAGACAACCACAAATAGCTGGACATGGACAGTCTCTTGGGATCATGAAGTCCTGTGAAAAAGTGAGACAACGAAGAAAGTCAATACATGAAAAGAAACTGAATGTATACATACCTGTTACACAGTTGCAGATGAAAAAAAGCCAGTAAGCCAGAGTTCCAGATTCAGATAACCATATACAGTTGATGTATAGTCTCTTGGGATCATGATGTCCTGTGAACAAGTAAGACAAAGAAGAAAATCAAAATATGAATAGAAACTGAATGTTTACTTACCTATAACACAGTTGCAGATGAATACACAGCCAATAAGACGAAAAATCCAGATGCAGATGAATAGTCTCTTGGGATCATGAAGTCCTGTCAACAAGTAAGACAAAAAAGAAAATCAATGCATGAAAAGAAACTGAATGTATACTTACCTGTTACACAGTTGCAGATGAATAGAAAGTCAGTCAGATTGAGTTCCTGATGCAGACAACGGCAAACACTTGGAGATCAATAGTCTCTTGGGATCATGAGGTCCTGTAATCAAGACAAAGAAGAAAGTCAATACATGAAAAGAAGCTGAATGTATACTTACCTGTTACACAATTTCAGATGAATACACGGCCATTAAGAAAGAATTCAAGATGCAGACAACCACATACAACTGGACATGGACAGAGTCTTGGGATAATGAGGTCCAGTAAACAAGTCAAAAAAGAAAGTCAATACATGAAAAGAAACTGAATGTATACATACCTGTTACACAGTTGCAGATGAAAAAAAGCCAGTAAGCCAGATTTCCAGATTCAGATAACCATATACAGTTGATGTATAGTCTCTTGGGATCATGATGTCCTGTGAACAAGTAAGACAAAGAAGAAAATCAAAATATGAATAGAAACTGAATGTTTACTTACCTATAACACAGTTGCAGATGAATACACAGCCAATAAGACGAAAAATCCAGATGCAGATGAATAGTCTCTTGGGATCATGAAGTCCTGTCAACAAGTAAGACAAAAAAGAAAATCAATGCATGAAAAGAAACTGAATGTATACTTACCTGTTACACAGTTGCAGATGAATAGAAAGTCAGTCAGATTGAGGTCCTGATGCAGACAACCACATACAGCTGGACAAGGACAGTCTCTTTGGATCATGAAGTCCTGTGAACAAGTAAGACAAAGAAGAAAGTCAATACATGAAAAGAAACTGAATGTATACTTACCTGTCACACAGTTGCAGATGAATGCACAGTCAGTAAGAAAGAATTCCAGATGCAGACAACCACATATAGCTGGACATCAATAACCTCTTGGGATCATGAAGTCCTGCAAACAATACAAAAAGAAAGTCAAAACATGAAAAGAAACTGAATGTATACTTACCTGTTACACAGTTGCAGATGAATAGAAAGTAGATTGAATTCCAGATGCAGACAACAGCAAGTACTTGGAGATCGATAGCCTCTTGGGATCATGAAGTCCTGTGAACAAGTAAGACAAAGAAGAAAATCAAAATATAAAAAGAAACTGAATGTATACTTACCTGTTACACAGTTGCAGATGAATACACAGTCAGTAAGAAAGAATTCCAGATGCAGACAACCACATACAGCTAGACATGGATAGTCTCTTTGGATCATGAAGTCTTGTGAACAAGTAAGACAAAGAAGAAAATCAAAATATAAAAAGAAACTGAAGGTATACTTACGTGTAACACAGTTGCAGATGAATACACACCCAATAAGACGTAAAAGCCAGATGCAGACAACGGCAAACAGCTGGAAATGAATAGTCTCTTGGGATCATGAGGTCATGTAAACAAGTAAGAAAAAGAAGAAAATCAAAATATGAAAAGAAACTGAATGCATACTTACCTGTTACACAGTTGCAGATCAATAGAACGTCAGTCAGATTGAGTTCCAGATGCAGACAACGGCAAACACTTGGAGATCGAAAGCCTCTTGGGATCATGAAGTCCTGTGAACAAGTAAGACAAAGAAGAAAGTTAAAATATGAAAAGAAACTGAATGTATACTTACCTGGAACACAGTTGCAGATTAATACAAAACCAATAAGATAAAAAATCTAGAAGCAGACAATGGCAAACAGCTTGAGATGAATACTCTCTTGGGGTCATGAGGTCCTGTAAACAAGATAAAAAAAGTCAATACATAAAAAGAAACTGAATGTATACTTACCTGTTACACAGTTGCAGATGAAAACACAGCCAGTAAGAAAGAATTCCAGAGGCAGACAACCACATACAGCTGGACATGGATAGTCTCTTGGGATCATGAAGTCCTGTGAACAAGTAAGATAAAGAAGAAAGTCAATACATGAAAAGAAACTTAAAGTATACTTACCTGTCACACAGTTGCAGATGAAAAAAAGCCAGTAAGCCAGAGTTCCAGATTTAGACAACCAAATATAGTTGATGTATAGTCTCTTGGGATCACGAGGTCCTGTGAACAAGTAAGACAAATAAGAAAGTCAATACATGAAATGAAACTGAATGCTTACATACCGATTACACAGTTGCAGATGAATAGAAAGTCAGTTAGATTGAGTTCCAGATGCAGATGACGGCAAACACTTGGAGATTGATAGCCTCTTGGGAAGGTGAAGTCCTGTGAACAAGTAAGACAAATAAGAAAGTCAATACATGAAAAGAAACTGAATGTATACTTACCTGTTACACAGTTGCAGTTGAAAAGAAACGGAATGTATACTTACCTATTGCACAGTTGCAGATGAATACACAGCTAATAAGACGGAAAATCCAGATGCAGACAACGGCAAACCCTTGGAGATCGATAGCCTCTTGGGAAGGTGAAGTCCTGTGAACAAGTAAAACAAAGAAAAAAGTCAATACATGAAAAGAAACTGAATGTATACTTACCTGTTACAAAGTTGCAGATGAATACAAAGCCAGTAAGAAAGAATTCCATATGCAGACAACCACATACAGCTGTACATGGACAGTCTTCTGGGATCATGAAGTCCTGTGAACAAATAAGACAAAGATGAAAGTCAATACATGAAAAGAAACTGAATGGTTACTTACCGATTACACAGTTGCAGATGAATAAAAAAAGTCAGTCAGATTGAGTTCCAGATGCAGACAACCATATACAGTTGATGTATAGTCTATTAGGATCAAGAGGTCTGTGAACAAGTAAGACAAAGAAGAAAGTCAGTACATGAAAAGAAACTGAATGCTTACTTACCGATTTCACAGCTGCAGATGAATAAAAAAAGTCAGTCAGATTGAGTTCCAGATGCAGACAACGACAAACACTTGGAGATTGATAGCCTCTTGGGATCATGAAGTCCTATCAACAAGTAAGACAAAGAAGAAAATCAAACAATGAAAAGAAACTGAATGTATACTTACCTGTTACACAGTTGCAGATGAATACACAGCCAGAAAGAAAGAATTCCAGATGCAGACAACCACATCCAGCTGGACATGGACAGTCTCTTGGGATCATGAAGGCCTGTGAACAAGTAAGACAAAAAACAAAGTCAATACATGAAAAGAAACTGAATGTATACTTACCTGTAACACAGTTGCAGATGAATAGAAAGTTAGTCAGATTGAGTTCCAGATGCAGACAATGGCAAAAAGTTGGAGATGAATAGTCTCTTGGGATCATGAGGTCCTGTAAACAAGAAAAAAAGAAAGTCAATACATGAAAAGAAACTGAATGCATACTTACCGATTACACAGTTGGAGATGAATACACAGCCATTAAGAAAGAATTCCAGATGCAGACAACCACATACAGCTGGACATGGACAGACTATTGGGATCATGAAGTCCTGTGAACAAGTAAGACAATATATAAAGTCAATACATGAAAATAAGCTGAATGTATACTTACCTGTTACACAGTTGCAGATGAAAAAAAGCCAGTAAGCCAGAGTAACAGATTCAGTCAACCATATACAGTTGATGTATAGTCTCCTGGGATCATGAAGTCCTGTAAACAAGTAAGACAAAGAAAAAAGTAAATACATGAAAAGAAACTGAAAGCATACTTACCTGTAACACAGTTGCAGATGAACACAGCCAATAAGACGAAAAATCCAGATGCAGACAATGGCAAACACTTGGAGATCGATAGCCTCATGGGATCATGAAGTCCTGTCAACAAGTAAGACAAAGAAGAAAATCCAAATATGAAAAGAAACTGAATGTATATTTACCTGTAACACACTTGCAGATTAATACACCGCCAATAAGATGAAAAATCCAGATGCAGACAACAGCAAACAGCTGGAGATGAATAGTCTCTTGGGATCATGAGGTCCTGTAAACAAGTATGACAAAGAAGAAAGTCAATACATGAACAGAAGCTGAATGTATACTTACCTGTTACACAGTTGCAGATGAGTACACAGTCAGTGAGAAAGAATTCCAGATGCAGACAACATACAGCTGGACATGGACAGACTCTTGGGATCATGTAGTCCTGTGAACAAGTAAGACAAAGAAGAAAGTCAATACATGAAAAGAAACTGAATGTATACTTACCTGTTACAAAGTTGCAGATGAAAACAAAGCCAGTAAGAAAGAATTCCAGATGCAGTCAACCACATCCAGCTGGACACAGATAGTCTCTTGGGATCATGAGGTCCTGTAAACAAGACAAAGAAGAAAGTCAATATATGAAAAGAAACTGAATGTATACTTACCTGTTACACAGTTGCAGATGAATAGGAAGTAAGTTAGATTGAGTTCCAGATGCAGACAACGGCAAGCACTTGGAGATCGATAGCCTCTTGGGATCATGAAGTCCTGTCAAGAAGTAAGACAAAGAAGAAAATCAAAACATGAAAAGAAACTGAATTAATACTTACCTGTTACACAGTTGCAGATGAATACACAGTCAGTAAGAAAGAATTCCAGATGCAGACAACAACATACAGCTGGAGATCGATAGCCTCTTGGGATCATGAGGTCCTGTAAACAAGACAAAAAGAAAGTCAATACATGAAAAGTAACTGAATTTATACTTACTTGTTACACAGTTGCAGATGAAAAAAAGCCAATAAAACGTAAAATCCAGATTCAGACAACCACAAATAGCTGGACATGGACAGTCTCTTGGGATCATGAAGTCCTGTGAACAAGTGAGACAACGAAGAAAGTCAATACATGAAAAGAAACTGAATGTATACTTACCTGTTACACAGTTTCAGTTGAAAAAAAGCCAGTAAGCCAGAGTTCCAGATTCAGACAACCATATACGGTTGATGTATAGTCTCTTGGGATCACGAGGTCCTGTGAACAAGTAAGACAAAGAAGAAAGTCAATACATGAAAAGAAATTGAATGTATACTTACCTGTTACACAGTTGCAGATGAATAGAAAGTCAGTCAGATTGAGATCCTGATGCAGACAACGACAAACACTTGGAGATCGATAGCCTCTTGGGATCATGAAGTCCTGTGAACAAGTAAGACAAAGAAGAAAATCAAAATATGAAAATAAACTGAATGTATACTTATCTGTAACACAGTTGCAGATGAATACACAGCCAATAAGACGTAAAATCCTGATGCAGATGAATAGTCTCTTGGGATCATGAGGTCCTGTAAACAAGACAAAGAAGAAAGTCAATACATGAAAAGAAGCTGAATGTATACTTACCTGTTACACAGTTGCAGATGAATACACAGCCATTAAGAAAGAATTCCAGATGCAGACAACCACAAATAGCTGGACATGGACAGTCTCTTGGGATCATGAAGTCCTGTGAATAAGTAAGACAAAGAAGAAAATCAATGCATGAAAAGAAACTGAATGTATACTTACCTGTTACACAGTTGCAGATGAAAAGAAAGTCAGTCAGATTGAGTTCCAGATGCAGACAACCACATACAGCTGGAAATATACAGACTCTTGGGATAATGAGGTCCTGTAAACAAGTAAGACAAAGAAGAAAATCAAAATATGAAAAGAAACTGAATGTATACTTACCTGTTACACAGTTGCAGATGAAAAGAAACGGAATGTATACTTACCTGTTACACAGTTACAGATGAGTACACAGTCAGTAAGAAAGAATTCCACATGCAGACAACCACATACAGCTGGACATCGATAGCCTCTTGGGATCATGAAGTCCTGTAAACAAGTAAGACAAAGAAGAAAGTCAATACATGAAAAGAAACTGAATGTTTACTTACCTTTAACACAGTTGCAGATGAATACACGGCCATTAAGACGAAAAATCCAGATGCAGATGAATAGTCTCTTGGGATCATGAAGTACTATGAACAAGTAAGACAAAGAAGAAAGTCAATACATGAAAAGAAACTGAACGTATACTTACCTGTTACACAATTGCAGATGAATACACGGCCATTAAGAAAGAATTCAAGATGCAGACAACCACATACAGCTGGACATGGACAAAGTCTTGGGATAATGAGGTCCAGTAAACAAGTCAAAAAAGAAAGTCAATACATGAAAAGAAACTGATTTTCTATTCATCTGCAACTCTGTAATTGGTAATAAGAATTCAGTCAGATTGAGTTCCAGATGTAGACAACGGCAAACACTTGGAGATCGATAGCCTCTTGGGATCATGAAGTCCTGTAAACAAGACAAAGAAGAAAGTCAATACATGAAAAGAAACTGAATGTATACTTACCTGTTACACAGTTGCAGATGAAAAGAAACGGAATGTATACTTACCTGTTACACAGTTGCAGATGAATACACAGCCAGTAAGAAAGAATTCCAGATGCAGACAACCACATACAACTGGACATGGACAATCTCTTGGGATCATGAAGTCCTGTCAACAAGTAAGACAAAGAAGAAAATCAAAATATGAAAAGAAACTGAATGTATACTTACCTGTTACACATTTGCAGATGAAAAGAAACGGAATGTATACTTACCTGTTACACAGTTGCAGATGAATACACAGCCAGTAAGAAAGAATTCCAGATGCAGACAACCACATACAACTGGACATGGACAATCTCTTGGGATCATGAAGTCCTGTCACAAGTAAGACAAATAAGAAAGTCAATACATGAAAAGAAACTGAATGTATACTTACCTGTTACACGGTTGCAGATGAATAGAAAGTCAGTCAGATTGAGTTCCAGATGCAGACAACGGCAAACACTTGGAGATCGATAGCCTCTTGGGGTCATGAAGTCCTGTGAACAAGTAAGAAAAAGAAGAAAGTCAAAACATGAAAAGAAACTGAATGTATACTTACCTGTTGCACAGTTGCAGATGAATAGAAAGTCAGAAACGGAAGTCAAGAAACGGAAACAGAAGTCAAGAAACGGAATGTATACTTACCTATAACACAGTTGCAGATGAATACAAAGCCAATAAAACGTAAAATCCAGATGCAGACAACGGCAAACAGCTGGAGATGAATAGTCTCTTGGGATCATGAGGTCCTGTAAACAAGACAAAAAAAAGTCAATACATGAAAAGAAACTGAATGTATACTTACCTGTTGCACAGTTGCAGATGAATAGAAAGTCAGAAACGGAAGTCAAGAAACGGAAACAGAAGTCAAGAAACGGAATGTATACTTACTTGTTACACAGTTGCAGATGAAAAAAAGCCAATAAAACGTAAAATCCAGATTCAGACAACCACAAATAGCTGGACATGGACAGTCTCTTGGGATCATGAAGTCCTGTGAACAAGTGAGACAACGAAGAAAGTCAATACATGAAAAGAAACTGAATGTATACTTACCTGTTACACAGTTTCAGTTGAAAAAAAGCCAGTAAGCCAGAGTTCCAGATTCAGACAACCATATACGGTTGATGTATAGTCTCTTGGGATCACGAGGTCCTGTGAACAAGTAAGACAAAGAAGAAAGTCAATACATGAAAAGAAACTGAACGTATACTTACCTGTTACACAATTGCAGATGAATACACGGCCATTAAGAAAGAATTCAAGATGCAGACAACCACATACAGCTGGACATGGACAAAGTCTTGGGATAATGAGGTCCAGTAAACAAGTCAAAAAAGAAAGTCAATACATGAAAAGAAACTGATTTTCTATTCATCTGCAACTCTGTAATTGGTAATAAGAATTCAGTCAGATTGAGTTCCAGATGCAGACAACGGCAAACACTTGGAGATCGATAGCCTCTTGGGATCATGAAGTCCTGTAAACAAGACAAAGAAGAAAGTCAATTCATGAAAAGAAACTGAATGTATACTTACCTGTTACACAGTTGCAGATGAATACACAGCCAATAAGACGAAAAATCCAGTGCAGATGAATAGTCTCTTGGGATCATGAAGTCCTGTCAACAAGTAAGACAAAGAAGAAAATCAAAATATGAAAAGAAACTGAATGTATACTTACCTGTTACACATTTGCAGATGAAAAGAAACGGAATGTATACTTACCTGTTACACAGTTGCAGATGAATACACAGCCAGTAAGAAAGAATTCCAGATGCAGACAACCACATACAACTGGACATGGACAATCTCTTGGGATCATGAAGTACTGTCACAAGTAAGACAAATAAGAAAGTCAATACATGAAAAGAAACTGAATGTATACTTACCTGTTTCACGGTTGCAGCTGAATAGAAAGTCAGTCAGATTGAGTTCCAGATGCAGACAACGGCAAACACTTGGAGATCGATAGCCTCTTCAGATCATGAAGTCCTGTGAACAAGTAAGCCAAAGAAGAAAATCAAAATATGAAAAGAAATTGAATGTATATTTACCTGTAACACAGTTGCAGATGAATACACAGCCAATAAGACAAAAAATCCAGATACAGATAAATAGTCTCTTGGGATAATGAGGTCCTGTAAACAACACAAAGAAGAAAGTCAATACATGAAAAGAAACTGAATGTAAACTTACCTGTTACACGGTTGCAGATGAATAGAAAGTCAGTCAGATTGAGTTCCAGATGCAGACAACGGCAAGCACGTGGAGATCGATAGCCTCTTGGGATCATGAAGTCCTTTCAACAAGTAAGACAAAGAAGAAAATCAAAACATGAAAAGGAACTGAATGTATACTTACCTGTTACACGGTTGCAGATGAAAAAAAGCCAGTAAGCCAGAGTTCCAGATGCAGATAACCATATACAGTTGATGTATGGTCTCTTGGGATCACGAGGTCCTGTGAACAAGTAAGACAAAGAAGAAAGTCAATACATGAAAAGAAACTGAATGCTTACTTACCGATTACACAGTTGCAGATGAATACACAGCCAATAAGACGAAAAATCCAGATGCCGATGAATAGTCTCTTGGGATCACAAGGTCCTGTGAACAAGTAAGACAAAGAAGAAAGTCAATACATGAAAAGAAACAGAATGTATACTTACCTGTTACACAGTTGCAGATGAATAGAAAGTCAGTCAGATTGAGTTCCAGATGCAGACAATGGCAAACACTTGGAGATCGATAGCCTCTTCAGATCATGAAGTCCTGTGAACAAGTAAGCCAAAGAAGAAAATCAAAATATGAAAAGAAATTGAATGTATATTTACCTGTAACACAGTTGCAGATGAATACACAGCCAATAAGACAAAAAATCCAGATACAGATAAATAGTCTCTTGGGACAATGAGGTCCTGTAAACAACACAAAGAAGAAAGTCAATACATGAAAAGAAACTGAATGTAAACTTACCTGTTACACAGTTGCAGATGAATAGAAAGTCAGTCAGATTGAGTTCCAGATGCAGACAACGGCAAGCACGTGGAGATCGATAGCCTCTTGGGATCATGAAGTCCTTTCAACAAGTAAGACAAAGAAGAAAATCAAAACATGAAAAGGAACTGAATGTATACTTACCTGTTACACGGTTGCAGATGAAAAAAAGCCAGTAAGCCAGAGTTCCAGATGCAGATAACCATATACAGTTGATGTATAGTCTCTTGGGATCACGAGGTCCTGTGAACAAGTAAGACAAAGAAGAAAGTCAATACATGAAAAGAAACTGAATGCTTACTTACCGATTACACAGTTGCAGATGAATACACAGCCAATAAGACGAAAAATCCAGATGCAGATGAATAGTCTCTTGGGATCACAAGGTCCTGTGAACAAGTAAGACAAAGAAGAAAGTCAATACATGAAAAGAAACAGAATGTATTCTTACCTATTGCACAGTTGCAGATTAATACACGGCCAATAAGACGTAAAATCCAGATGCAGACAACGGCAAACAGCTGGAGATGAATAGTCTCTTGGGATCATGAGGTCCTGTAAATAAGATAAAAAGAAAGTCAATACATGAAAAGAAACTGAATGTATACTTACCTGTTACACAGTTGCAGATGAAAAGAAACGGAATGTATACTTACCTGTTGGACAGTTGCAGATGAATAGAAAGTCAGTCAGATTGAGTTCCAGATGCAGACAACGGCAAACACTTGGAGATCTATAGCCTCTTGGGATCATGAAGTCCTGTGAACGAGTAAGAAAAAGAAGAAAATCAAAATATGAAAAGAAACTGAATGTATACTTACCTGTAACAAAGTTGCAGATTAATACAAAGCCAATAAGATAAAAAATCCAAATGCAGACAATGGCAAACAGCTGGAGATGAATAGTCTCTTGGGATCATGAGGTCCTGTAAACAAGAGAAAAAAAAGTCAATACATAAATAGAAATGGAATGTATACTTACCTGTTACACAGTTGCAGATGAATAGAAAGTCAGTCAGATTGAGATCCAGATGCAGACAACAGCAAACACTTGGAGATCGATAGCCTCTTGGGATCATGAAGTCCTGTGAACAAGACAGACAAAGAAGAAAATCAAAATACGAAAAGAAACTGAATGTTTACTTACCTGTTACACAGTTGCAGATGAATACACAGTCACTAAGAAAGAATTCAAGATGCAGACAACCACATACAGCTGGAGATCGATAGCCTCTGGGGATCATTAAGTCCTGTAAACAAGACAATAAGAAAGTCAATACATGAAAAGAAACTGAATATATACTTACCTGTTACACAGTTGCAGATGAAAAGAAACGGAATGTATACTTACCTGTTACACAGATGCAGATGAATGCACAGTCAGTAAGAAAGAATTCCAGATGCAGACAACCACATACAGCTAGACATGGATAGTCTCTTTGGATCATGAAGTCTTGTGAACAAGTAAGAAAAAGAAGAAAGTCAAAACATGAAAAGAAACTGAATGTCTACTTACCTGTTACACAGTTGCAGATGAATAGAATGTCAGTCAGATTGAGCTCCAGATGCAGACAACAGCAAACACTTGGAGATCTATAGCCTATTGGGATCATGAAGTCCTGTCAACAAGTAAGACAAAGAAGAAAATCAAAACATGAAAAGAAACTGAATGTATACTTACGTGTTACACAGTTGCAGATGAATACACAGTCAGTAAGAAAGAATTCCAGATGCAGACAACCACATACAGCTGGACATGGACAGTCTCTTGGGATCATGAAGTCCTGTAAACAAGACAAAAAGAAAGTCAATACATGAAAAGAAACTGCATGTATACTTACCTGTTACACAGTTGCAGATGAATAGAAAGTCAGTCAGATTGAGATTCAGATGCAGACAACGGCAAACACTTGGAGATCGATAGCCTCTTGCGATCATGAAGTCCTGTCAACAAGTAAGACGAAGAAGAAATTGAAAACATGAAATCAAACTGAATGTATACTTACCTGTTACACAGTTGCAGATGAATACAAAGCCAATAAGATAAAAAATCCAGATGCAGACAACAGCAAACAGCTGGAGATGAATAGTCTCTTGGGATCATGAGTTCCTGTAAACAAGATAAAAAGAAAGTCAATACGTGAAAAAAAACGGAATGTATACTTACCTGTTACACAGTTGCAGATGAAAAAAAGCCAGTAAGCCAGAGTTCCAGATTCAGACAACCATATACAGTTGATGTAAAGTCCCTTGGGATCACGAGGTCCTGTGAACAAGTAAGACAAAGAAGAAAGTTAATACATGAAAAGAAACTGAATGCTTACTTACCGATTACACAGTTGCAGATGAATGCACAGTCAGTAAGAAAGAATTCCAGATGCACACAACCACATACAACTGGACATCAATAGCCTCTTGGGATCATGAAGTCCTGCAAACAATACAAAAAGTAAGTCAATACATGAAAAGAAACTGAATGTATACTTACCTGTTACACAGTTGCAGATGAATAGAAAGTAGATTGAATTCCAGATGCAGACAACGGCAAGTACTTGGAGATCGATAGCCTCTTGGGATCATGACGTCCTGTGAACAAGTAAGAAAAAGAAGAAAATCAAAATATAAAAAGAAACTGAATGTATACTTACCTGTTACACAGTTGCAGATGAATACACAGTCAGTAAGAAAGAATTCCAGATGCAGACAACCACATACAGCTAGACATGGATAGTCTCTTTGGATCATGAAGTCTTGTGAACAAGTAAGACAAAAAAGAAATATGAAAAAAAAAGTCAAAAGTCAAAATATGAAAAGAAACTGAATGTATACTTACCTGGAACACAGTTGCAGATTAATACAAAACCAATAAGATAAAAAATCTAGATGCAGACAATGGCAAACAGCTGGAGATGAATACTCTCTTGGGGTCATGAGGTCCTGTAAACAAGATAAAAAAAAGTCAATACATAAAAAGAAACTGAATGTATACTTACCTATTACACAGTTGCAGATGAATACACAGTCAATAAGACGAAAAATCCAGATGTAGATGAATGGTCTCTTGGGATAATGAGGTCCTGTAAACAAGACAAAGAAGAAAGTCAATACATGAAAAGAAACTGAATGTACACTTACCCGTTACACAGTTGCAGATGAATACACACCCAATAAGACGTAAAATCCAGATGCAGACAACGGCAAACCCTTGGAGATCGATAGCCTCTTGGGATCATGAAGTCCTGTGAACAAGAAAAACAAATTGCACAGTTGCAGATGAATACACAGCTAATAAGACGGAAAATCCAGATGCAGACAACGGCAAACAGCTGGAAATGAATAGTCTCTTGGGATCATGAGGTCCTGTAAACAAGTAAGACAAAGAAGAAAGTTAATTCAAGAAAAGAAACTGAATGTACACTTACCTGTTACACAGTTGCAGATGAATACACAGCCAGTAAGAAAGAATTCCAGATGCAGACAACCACTTACAGCTGGACATGGATAGTCTTTTGGGATCATGAAGTCCTGTGAATAAGTAAGACAAAGAAGAAAGTCAATACATGAAAAGAAACTGAATGCTTACTTTCCGATTACACAGTTGCAGATTAATAGAAAGTCAGTCAGATTGAGATCCAGATGCGGACAACCACATACAGCTGGACATGGATAGTCTCTTGGGATCATGAAGTCCTGTGAACAAGTAAGACACAGAAGAAAATCAAAATATGAAAAGAAACTGAATATATACTTACGTGTTACACAGTTACAGATGAATACACACCCAATAAGACGTAAAATCCAGATGCAGACAACGGCAATCAGCTGGAAATGAATAGTCTCTTGGGATCACAAGGTTCTGTGAACAAGTAAGACACAGAAGAAAGTAAATACATGAAAAGAAACTGAATGTATACTTACCTGTTACACAGTTGCAGATGAAAAAAAAGCCAGTAAGCCAGAGTTCCGAATTCAAAAAACCATATACAGTTGATGTATAGTCTCTTGGGATCATGAAGTCCTGCAAACAAGTAAGACAAAGAAGAAAGTCAATACATGAAAATTAACTGAATGTATACTTACCTGTTACAAAGTTGCAGATGAACACAGCCAGTAAGAATGAATTCCAGATGCAGACAACCACAAACAGCTGGACATGGACAGTCTCTTGGGATCATGAAGTCCTGTGAACAAGTAAGATAAAGAAGAAAGTCAATACATGAAAAGAAACTGAATGCTTATTTACCGATTACACAGTTGCAGATGAATAAAAAAAGTCAGTCAGATTGAGTTCCAGATGCAGACAACCACATACAGCTGGACATGGACAGTCTCTTGGGATCATGAAGGCCTGTGAACAAGTAAGACAAAAAACAAAGTTAATACATGAAAAGAAACTGAATGCTTACTTACCAATTTCACAGTTGCAGATGAATAGAAGGTCAGTAAGATTGAGTTCCAGATGCAGACAACGGCAAACACTTGGAGATCGATAGCCTCTTGGGATCAAGAAGTCCTGTCAAAAAGTAAGACAAAGAAGAAAATCAAAACATGAAAAGAAACTGAATGTTTACTTACCTGTAACACAGTTGCAGATGAATACACAGCCAATAAGACTAAAAATCCAGATGCAGATGAATAGTCTCTTGGGATAATGAGGTGCTGTAAACAAGACAAAGAAGAAAGTCAATACATGAAAAACTGAATGTATACTTACCTGTTACACAGTTGCAAATGAATACACAGCCAATAAGACGAAAAATCCAGATGCAGACAACCACATACAGCTGGACATGGAAAGTCTCTTGGGATCATGAAATCCTGTGAACAAGTAAGACAAAGAAGAAAGTTAATACATGAAAAGAAACGGAATGTATACTTACCTGTTACAAAGTTGCAGATGAAAAAAGAGCCAGTAAGACGAAAAATCCAAATGCAGACAACGGCAAACAGCTGGAGATGAATAGTCTCTTGGGATCATGAGGTCATGTATACAAGACAAAAAGAAAGTCAATACATGAAAAAAGCTGAATGTATCTTACCTGTAACACAGTTGCAGATGAATACACAGCCAAAAAGACGAAAAAATCCAGATGCAGATGAATAGTCTCTTGGGATAATGAGGTCCTGTAAACAAGACAAAGAAGAAAGTCAATACATGAAAAGAAACTGAATGTATACTTACCTGTTACACAGTTGCAGATGAATACACAGCCATTAAGAAAGAATTCCAGATGCAGACAACCACATACAGCTGGACATGGAAAGTCTCTTGGGATCAAGAAATCCTGTGAACAAGTAAGACAAAGAAGAAAGTCAATACATGAAAAGAAACTGAATGTATACTTACCTGTAACACAGTTGCAGATGAATACACAGCCAATAAGACGATAAATCCAGATGCAGATGAATAGTCTCTTGGGATAATTAGGTCTTGTGAACAAGATAAAGAAGAAAGTCAATACATGAAAAGAAACTGAATGTATACTTACCTGTTACACAGTTGCAGATGATTAGAAAGTCAGTCACACTGAGTTCCAGATGCAGACAACAGCAAACACCTGGAGATCGATAGCCTCTTAGGATCATTAAGTCCTGTCAACAAGTAAGACAAAGAAGAAAATCAAAATATGAAAAGAAACTGAATGTATACTTACCTGTTACACAGTTGCAGATGATTACACAGTCAATAAGATGAAAAATCCAGATGCAGACAACGGCAAACAGCTGGAGATGAATAGTATCTTGGGATCATGAAGTTCTCTGAACAAGTAAGACAAAGAAGAAAGTTAATATATGAAAAGAAACGGAATGTATACTTACCTGTTACACAGTTGCAGATGAAAAAAGCCAGTAAGCCAGAGTTCCAAATTCGAACAACCATATACAGTTAATGTATAGTCTCTTGGGATCATGAAGTCCTGTAAACAAGTAAGACAAAGAAGAAAGTCAATACATGAAAAGAAACTGAATGTATACTTACCTGTTGCACAGTTGCAGATGAATACACAGCCATTAAGAAATAATTCCAGATGCAGACAACCACATACAGCTGGAAATATACAGACTCTTGGGATAATGAGGTCCTGTAAACAAGTCTAAGAAGAAAGTCAATACATGAAAAGAAACTGAATGCTTACTTACCTACTACACAGTTGCAGAAGAACAAAGTCAGTCAGATTGAGATCCAGATGCAGACAACGGCAAACACTTGGAGATCGATAACCTCTTGGGATCATGAAGTCCTGTGAACAAGTAAGACAAAGAAGAAAGTCAAAATCTGAAAAGAAACTGAATGTTTACTTACCTGTAACACAGTTGAAGATGAATACACAGCCAATAAGACGAAAAATCCAGATGCAGATGAATAGTCTCTTGGGATAATGAGGTCTTGTAAACAAGTAAGACAAAGATGAAAGTCAATACATGAAAAGAAACTGAATGGTTACTTACCGATTACACAGTTGCAGATGAATAAAAAAAGTCAGTCAGATTGAGTTCCAGATGCAGACAACGACAAACACTTGGAGATTGATAGCCTCTTGGGATCATGAAGTCCTATCAACAAGTAAGACAAAGAAGAAAATAAAAAAATGAAAAGAAACTGAATGTATACTTACCTGTTACACAGTTGCAGATGAATACACAGCCAATAAGATGAAAAATCCAGATGCAGACAACATCAAACACCAGGAGATTAATAGTCTCTTGGGATCATGAGGTCCTGTAAACAAGACAAAAAGAAAGTCAATACATGAAAAGAAACGGAATGTATACTAACCTGTTACACAGTTGCAGATGAATACACAGCCAACAAGACGAAAAATCCAGATGCAGATGAATACTCTCTCAGGATCATGAAGTCCTGTGAACAAGTAAGACAAAGAAGAAAGTCCATACATGAAAAGAAACTGAATGCTTACTTACCTACTACACAGTTGCAGATGAATAGAAAGTCAGTCAGATTGAGATCCAGACGCAGATAACGGCAAACACTTGGAGATCGATAGCCTCTTGGGATCATGAAGTCCTGTCAACAAGTAAGACAAAGAAGAAAATCAAAATATGAAAAGAAACTGAATGTTTACTTACCTGTAACACAGTTGCAGATTAATACACAGCCAATAAGATAAAAAATCCGGATGCAGACAACGGCAAACAGCTGGAGATGAATAGTCTCTTGGGATCATGAAGTCCTGTAAACAAGACAAAAAGAAAGTCAATACATGAAAAGAAACTAAATGTATACTTACCTGTTACACAGTTGATGATGAATACAAAGCCATTAAAATAGAATTCCAGATGCAGACAGCCACATATAGCTGGACATGGATAGTCTCTTGGGATCATGAAGTCCTGTGAACAAGTAAGACAAAGAAGAAAATCAAAATATGAAAAGAAACTGAATGTATACTTACCTGTTACACAGCTGCAGATGAATACACAGCCAGTAATAAAGAATTCCAGATGCAGATGAAGAGCAAGTTAGTTGTAAGGAGTGCAAATTGAGAAACAACCAACCAAGAAAAACGCATTTTTAGCTAAACAAAAAAACAAAACACTTTTCGTTTGAGAGTCATATCTCATATGAAGACATAATAGAAAAGCCTATTATCTTTTGAAAATAACAAAATCTGATATGTGTGACTGTCATTGTAAGGCGAAGTCCAGTCCAAAAAAGAATTCTATTAGACAAAGTATTTATGAGTGTAGGACTTACAGGTCTGATATGATGGAGTTACAGCAAAGGATTAAATGTTTTTATTCAATAATAAGGCCAGTGAATGTCAGTTTTCTTGGCTGGGTATTTTCACAGCTGCTGTATCTTGTTTGGTGTTTCTGGGTTTTACAGCTCTTTATGTCAAGTGTAAACAGATCCAAAGTGTCATTCTCAGTGCTGATTACACCTGAAATTAACCATAAACCAGAGGTGAGTGGCTAGCAACAGGGTAATGCAGCTCAACACATGTTTCAGTTTACTACACACCCATGTCGCCTCTCCAAAGTCACAGTGATTCTAAAGTCACTCAATACAAAGCACTCAAAAACCAAACCATAAAACACTGCTTAAATCACAAATACATTAATAAAGACTTTGAGCCCATTTCCCTGAAACGGTTCACCCATTAAAGAAAATGGACGAAGAGGGTGGGAGCAGGTGGCTAGTGTTTTCTTACCTGACTGGTGTGACTGGGTAGGGCCAGTAAGTCCTGGCATAGCACCTTCTCTATGTTCCTGGAGAGTACAACAGATCCCAGGCAGCACATGTGAAGCCTTTCTCTGTGGTAAAGGACCAGACATCAAATCTGAAATCAGCAGTGGAGTCAGCTGAACGGCTTGTTCCCTCATCAGTAGGTAAGCAAGTGGCCCGGAGATGACAATCCTGCCATCTGTCTTCTTTCAAACAGTGTCTGGAATCTAGTGCACTAGTGGCACCATGACATCATGACATTACCCTTTGGGCCCCATATTTAAGAGTGTCTTGCAATAAAATTTTCAACAGTGAGAAGGCCGCCCTTAGTAGTTGTCCTCGTTGCTGGAGCATGCAGAGCCATAGACAAACTGCTGAAGACATTTAATTGGTTAGAGAGGTGAAAACCAGCTGTGGGGGTGAAGAAAACCTCTGTTTTCCATGGTCAAGATGATGCTTGCAGGGCTGCTCCATGGCCACCATTGTCCTTGAGGAAAAAAAACAGGGGTTAGTTAGTTAGTAAAGCAAAGTAATGTAAAGTAACACACAATTTCACCTCATGAATAAAAACATACACAAGGCTTGGCTGAACATATAAGGAAACGTACAACTTACTTAGAACCTATAATTCCATCAGTAAGGATCTTCATTACAGTGAAGTTAGCCACAGCTAAACCTTTGCTAAAGCATGGTTCTCTCCTTTTGGCTTGTAACCTGGCCTACTTCCAATATACTGCCACATAGTGGATGGAGTAGGAATTACCATGTAAAATGCCATCTGTTGCAACACTGGAGTCACATGGGTATCAGCTATGGCTTCAAGTTGTAGGACTTTTTATGGCATTATAGACGATAGGCAAGTGGCTTAAAGGTCCAACCACAACAGGCCCAATGAGACATAAAGAACCAGCACAACAGGCCCAGTGAGACTAGGGATGCACCTATCAGATATTAGGATCGGATATGTGTCCCTATATTAACAACGCTCGCTCCCTTTTGGTCTCACTGACTTAATATTTCAGAATTAAAGCCAGCCAACACTGATAAATACATGAGTAACAAATCAATACACACAACTAATCACCAAAATTATTACATTTTTAGCTAAAAAATAAAAACAAAACACTATTCTGTTGAGAGTCAAATCTCATATAAAGACATATTAGAATAGCCTAGTATCTTTTGAAAATAACAAAATCTGGCATGTGTGATATACATTGTAAGGCGAACGCTGTACCAAGGTCCTGCACAATTGTTTCTTATTTTAGTGACAAATAAATAGCAATTTAATACATTCATATCTGTGTGTTAATTTGTTACATGGTCTATAAAATGTGGATACCGAAAACTCTCACAGAGATAAGGAGCTGCTGGTGTTAGTTACAAAGACAATTAAACCTACTGAAGAACAGAGACTAAATGAAAATCAAAGACTAACCTTAACTTCCTTACTTTTAAGGAATGGATATGTTTTAGCACTTTAGACAATATAAACATGCATGTAGCACATTTTTATAACGAATAAATCATTACTGTGACACTGTCATAAAATATGCCTATTTGAACTATTTTTACGAAATATTTATCCAGTGAAACATCCATATAGCACACACATCCAAAATCAGCTGTAGTGTACAGAGACACATCTGATAAATATACAGCTACCCTTAGAATAGCCAGATTACAATTTGCTAACAAATGCTTAAGAGAGCCTGGAGAATTCTGGAGAAAGGTCTTGTGGACAAATGAGACTAGGATTAACCTATATCAGAGTGATGGAAAGACAGAAATTGTGGATTGCTCACTCGCGCTTCAAGGGAGGTAAAATTTAGTTTGCACTCACCCTCTTATTAACGGTACATACTTGGAGCCCATAGGAACCATCCAAAACATAGAAGTTGGAAAGCTCCCACAAAGGTGTTTGTACTTCAGAAATCCTTCTTTCTGAAGATGTTTTATAATCCTGGGTGTTTCCTTGTGAAAGGAAAGTCTGAACCGTGCAAGTCCTCAGTTTGAGTTGCTGAGAGTCAATTTAGGAGTGATCCCTTTATCTTACTGAGTGCTCTGTGTGTAAGTTTATTCTAATGTCCATATGAAAGCACAAAACCTCATGAATAAAAACATACACAAGGCTTGGCTGAACATATGAGAAAACGTACAACTTACTTAGAACCTATAGTTCCATCAGTAAGGATCTTCATTACAGTGAAGTTAGCCACAGCTAAACCTTTGCTAAAGCATGGTTCTCTCCTTTTGGCTTGTAACCTGGCCTACTTCCAATATACTGCCACATAGTGGATGGAGTAGGAATTACCATGTAAAATGCCATCTGTTGCAACACTGGAGTCACATGGGTATCAGCTATGGCTTCAAGTTGTAGGACTTTTTATGGCATTATAGACGATAGGCAAGTGGCTTAAAGGTCCAACCACAACAGGCCCAATGAGACATAAAGAACCAGCACAACAGGCCCAGTGAGACTAGGGATGCACCTAGCAGATATTAGGATCGGATATGTGTCCCTATATTAACAATGCTCGCTCCTTTTTGGTCTCACTGACTTAATATTTCAGAATTAAAGCCAGCCAACACTGATAAATACATGAGTAACAAATCAATACACACAACTAATCATCAAAATTATTACATTTTTAGATAAATAAAAAAAAAACACTATTCTGTTGAGAGTCAAATCTCATATGAAGACATATTAGAATAGCCTAGTATTGAAAATAACAAAATCTGGCATGTGTGACTGTCTGATATACATTGTAAGGCGAACGCTGTACCAAGGTCCTGCACAATTGTTTCTTATTTTAGTGACAAATAAATAGCAATTTAATACATTCATATCTGTGTGTTAATTTATTGTATTTTATTTTACAAAGTTAGTGAGGGAAAATTGACATCAATCCTGATGTTTTAAGTCTCTCCCACATGGTGAGGTAAACAGTTTATTTATTTAACAATGTATCGGATCAATATTGTGTATCGATCGATAAGTTTATGTATTGGTATAGAAACTGAACAATGTTGGTGCATCCCTAAATGTAACATATAGGAAACAGGATATGACATCACTGCTGTAGTGTGTCTTTGACAACTTCCCTAGTTAATAGAATATGCCTACATTGATAAATCCCCATACATTTCACCCTGATTGGTGAATGTTTAGCCTTTCAAATGCATGCTTGAATGTGATTGGCTAATGGCAACCACAATAATTGACATGTAAAGTCTTCTGGACAGACAGTATTATAGAATAGGCTAAAGATGCAGCATGTAAAATTGTAGCTTGACTGGATGTGCATGGATGCATGTATAGATTTTAACATGTATTTGTGATGCAATAAGCTGTTTTATTAATTGCTTAAACTATGTAAACTATGTAACTAGTGCTCAAAAAAAGTAATGAGCATTATGAGCTAAATAGTTTAATTGTCACTTTAACAGGTAAGGACACCAGTTTCTCTCAGAGTTAGCTTAAGTTTTACTAATAAAAAAGGTAACTTTGATTAAAAACAAAATAATAATACTGTCTTGCAGACATCTGATTGATGTCATTTATGGCTGATTTACCGTTACAGTAACTTGATCACAATATTCTGCAAAATAAAATGTAGTAGTTTACTATAGCTCCACTGAATATTGGTTTTGAAATATACCACTGTTTCCTAAGAGGAAGCTGTAACAGGAACAGGTCATTGTAATTTTATGTGTAACCCAGGTTTTAAATGTTCAGAACATTCAAATCAGATGCGAAGCAAAAAAACAATAAATAAATAAAAAAACTTTTAAAAATAATACAACATGAATAAACTGTTCAAAACAGCCATTAGAGCAGATAGAAAATGACTTACTGATAAGTAAGGTAAATAAAACGAGCCTTAAATGACAGCCAATAGCTTGTTGCCAAGACTGGTCTGCGTCAGAGACGGCCAATCAGCGCTCAGGGGGGCGTTACCTCGGCTCCTCCGCTAGAGACGAGAAGTATTTTGTAGACATATGTAGATGCCTGGGACTTACGATCGCCAAGTATGGGATTTACTGCCATTTTTACTGCCAATATTGAACATGTTTGTGCGGATGTTTCAGAGTATTGCAGCACAAAAACAAAGTAGTAAGCTGACTTAAAATAGAGCAACTCCAACAAAGGTGCAGAGTTAAATTGAGAGGAACATAAGTTGATGCAGTAGATTAAAATGTTTGTGCATGTATCATCAAGGCCTAGCCTGCAGTGAAGTGCCAGAATAGTGACTGGAATGGGCATCACTGTCTTGTTGGATGCACATGTGCATAAATCTTCCATAAATGTACAGCCATTTCTTTTCACCATTGTGTTTGATCCAGTTGTACCAGAGAGTTGCACGGCCCCTAACTTTTTATCGCTAGGGGTCAACCTAACCAAACACAAAAGAGCCTGTCACTATCAAAAGTCTTCAACCTTGTTTGTGGTTAAAGCATAGTTACAGCACAGTGCTCATGTGTCTGAGACTCGTGAATTAATTAGGCAGTTGAGAATGTTGGCAGTCCCAAAAACTTGGCCCTGCCATCTATGGATGCTTAAAAATGCTTCCTCTCCACCTGCGCTGAGATGCCTTCAAGACCTGCAATGCAAAACCCACTGGTGTAAAAATATCAAATATTATAATGCGAGCAAGTAATAAATTAAACAAACTTGATGTGTATTCCAGGATTTCACATAATTGTGTTATATCTGACAACTGTGTTAAGATATACTTTTAAATTATGAAACAGTATGATCAATATTTTATTGTGTATTTGATTATTTTATCACTTTCCATTTCCTTTCGTTTACGGTACCATTTACAATTGAGTGGACTGATGCTCTTGTGTGCTCTAGATATTTTGGAAATTGCTAAACCACTTTATCCACAGTTGTTGGTGAGTCCACTTCATCACAGTCCCTGATGGACTGCTTACAGTGCCCATTACAATTGACTGCCCAGATTCTCTTTTGTCCACAGCCCTTTTTGATGTGGCTACGAACTTCATATATGAGGCTTTCGCCAACATCGTCGACTGTTCTTGGTACAATCGCCTGACCAGATTCTCTTCTGTCCACAGTGTTACTGTTACATTCAAGACTTAGGTGATCCAGTATTGCATATGTGATACTGTTAGTGCTGCCATCTGGTGGCCTGTTTCTTGTTGTTTTTGTTTTTCTCTCTCTCCCTCTCCTGGTGAAACGACTGATTGGAAACAGCTGATCTCAATGCGTGTGCTGGTTGGCTGCAGTGTCTGAGCTTTGTCATTGAAATGGTGCCATTGGCATTTATCTAGTTGCCCGTGGCGTTCTCACCATGTGGCCAAAGGTGGTTGTGATTGAGGCTGTTCAGGATATATAATTCTTATTATTTTTTTTTTTTGCTGTTAGATTTAGCTTTGTACTTCTCGTAAATCTGTTTGGCCCTGAATGTAATGGCTGGCTACCACTACGTCGATTGTTTTAACATGACAATTCACAGTTTGATGTATGTGAATCTATTGTAGTCTACTCTTTTCTGTGTCATTATGTACTTGTTGATGTCCAAGTGGTTAAATCATAGTCATGTTTGTAGTGGTGAGTGCCATTTACTATTTTAATTTCATTTATTATTTTTCCTTTTCTCTTACTTCATGTTGGGGAGGCAGGTAAGGCCATTGTATTTTGTTTTATTATTTTTTAGTTAGGTTAGTTAGTAAGGAGGGATGTTGGTCTTTGCTCACCCTGACGCTATATGATGTTGACTGTGGTCTTGTTATGTTTGCCTATAATACTACTTTTTCATTTGAGCATTAAATCTGTTTCTTTATGGATTGTTTATGTCCTCAAGCCATAAACTAGTATTTTTATGAAATGGTTTAATAAACTGGGCTGTAAGATTACTCAAAAATCGAAAAACTTCCAAAATGTAAGCAACATGTTAATTGTCCCACCAGGGATATTAACACAGTAGACCACTATTGCACTGTACTGAGGGATGCTCTGTCCCCCATGCAGCTCTGGGTCACTCTGATAACTGTCTGGTTCAAATAATTCTAACCTACAAGCAGAGAAACTTAAATCTGCAAAGCCTGTAGTGAAGACAGTGAAAAAAGTAGGCCAGAGTTATAAGAACTGCTTTTTATTGGAATTTAAAAACCTGAATGTTCTTATACGAGTGAAGAAGTGTCAAGGTTCTTCTGTTCCCTGTATGCTCTGTGACTAATTTGCTGAACAAGTAGATCTATCTGAGATGTTTCCAAGCTGTTTTAAGCCTGCGTCTGAGATGAACACTGTATGTGAACTTTTACATTCTGAATTTTTAGTCGAAAGTAAGTCAGAAGATGCTGAAAATGATTCCACATCAAAACCGAATTTTATTAAAGAGGCTTTGATGGAGGAACAAAGTTGGGCTCAATCTCTTGATAACTGTAGACTAACTGCTGTAACAGAAGAAAGTAATGCCCCATCATGCAGTTATGTATTTTTAGCAAGATGTACATGTACTTAGCATGTACTTAGCTTAGCCCCCTGACAGTGTGTTCTCTGGTCATCTGGGTATACAGAAAACAAATCACCAGATCATGTGTTTTTTCTTTTGACCTGGTCCTAAAGCTGATGCTGTGTTATGTTGAGTTACGGGAAAACCCAATCAGGTTATTCCATCCACATCACTTCATCCAATCCTAGCATTATGAGCACCATTTCAACGTGTGTAGGGCCACTGCCCTGGCCACTGATCAAATCCTTCTACTTTTGTGTTACCCCTTGACCAGCTACCTAAACAAATGCTCATGCTTCATTACAGTAACAAGGCTGTGATGGCTGTCTTAAGTATGTTGCGAGAAGGTCACAAAGTGTGTTCAGGTTTTTCGCTGCTGCACCTGCATCATTATTCTCCATTTTTTTTGTTCCAGACATGAGGAGCTCCTCCCTTTCTGTTCCACATTGCATTGTTTTTCGCTGCTGCACCTGCATCATTATTCTCCATTTTTTTTGTTCCAGACATGAGGAGCTCCTCCCTTTCTGTTCCACATTGCATTGTGGTATAATGTAAAAAAGTGTCCATTGAGTATACACCAAAAATTAGCTGTGCGCTAATCCGTATACGTTCGGCACCATTTAAGGTGGCTTCCAGTAAGAAGCTGGAGAATAACTCCAGCCTTGTTGGTGCAGCCGTTTCTTTACGGCATCATAAATCAGCACATTTTACAGTTGTAAAATACATCCAGATAGATCCGGGAACTAATTTTACTGAAGTTCTGAAATTGTTAGCAATTGATCATCACATGTCCAGTGCATATCACCCCGAATCTCAGGGTTCTCTAGAATGTTTTCAACAACCTCAGTGCTTCGTACCTACTGTCTTTAGGTAGATAAAGAATGTGATGATGGCATCCTGGTCTTATTGTTTGCCATTTGTGAAAGTGATCAGGATTCCATTGGGTTTAGCCATTCACAGCTGAATTGTGAATTTCACTTTGGAGATAAAAGACTTGTACGTACCAGGTTCTGCCCTGTGTGCAGAGTTTTCAGGAAGATTGTGTTGATGGAGGTGGATCTGCTAATAGGGTTTTGCTAAGTTCTCCCCTACTGCTTCTGAAGTATCTGCTTTTGTCACACCAGATCTCTTTCTACAGTATTCCGTAATGCCATTTGGGTTACAAAAGGTAATAGCTAATGTAAACAATTGTGAAGCATGTCTGGATGTCGTTGTGATGTCTAGATGTCTATCAGAGTTGGAATGAACATTTGGCAATCCTCTGAAATGTGTTTAAGCGCTTTCTGAAAGTTTCCCTCACACTTAATCTCACTAAATGTGAGTCTGGGAAAGCTAGAGTATCCTAGGTTTGTAAGAAGGTGGGCCAAGGTGAAGTGCGCCCTCTTGAGGCTAAGATACCAACCCTGCAGTTGTGCTTTTGTAGAACCCCTGTTCTAATGACTCCTGACTACACTCAATTCTTCAAGCTGTAAGCTGGGGCTGGAGCTGTCCTCCTTAAAGAAGACTCGAGGTGTTGACCATCCAGTTTATTTTTCATAAAAATTGAAGGAACATCAGATCATGTATAGAACCACTGAGAAGGAAGCTTAGCACTCTTATTAGCTTTTCAACACTTTATGTGGGGTCGAGTGTTTTGGCAGTAGTGCTCTATATATACCACAATATCAGCTGAAGACTGATGAGATGGTTCATGATTGTTCAAGGTTTTAATGTTCAGAATAAGAAAGATTGTGAAAATGTAGTTGCTGATGCGTTGTCTAGGCAGTAGTGTGAGGGTGTTATGACCCTGGGGAGTGTAGAAGAGAGCCTCGTTGGTGCAGCCGTGTTTGTTTACAGCGTCAGAAAGACGAAGCAGTTTAGGAACACAGAGTCCTAACCTGACGTCAGTCCAATTATTCCATTCCACCTTAAATGGTGCAGCAGTTTCAGTCAAAAGTATTCACCCCCCCATCTACTACTAAACATAACAAGTGCTTTCTCCAAATTCAATAATGCTAAATTGCAATGAGGGGTGTGAATAATTTGGACTGCAACTGTACAGCACCAGAATGGAACAGGTGGAGCATAATTGGGATGAGATGCCGATTTCAGTAGGGCATCAATCTTAGTGTGCTTCTCTATCCTTCTTCCACTTAAACACAACTCTAATAATAAACATATGATGCTTTAAATACAAAAACAGAAAATTATATTATTTATATTCAGCCTGTAGTTCAAAACTACTTCCAACCAAACACCACTGTCTGACTCACTGTTGTCTTTTCCTAGTTAATAGATGTAGATCTGCACTCTTAGCTCCTTCAGTGTAGTTTTTTTCAACCATTTCAGCCCAAAAAAAAAAAAAAAAAAAAGCTTCTAAGCTTTTCAGTCCCTGAGATCAGTACTGGAGGACTTATGTGTCCCATCTGCTGAATTAAGAAAACAAATGGTAAATGTGGCATCAATCTATACAAAATGAAAATGTGAACGAGTTAGACAGTCATGCAGTGAGGTGAAGATGAATCAATGTGAGGACCAGCGGGCAGGAGGGTAGTGTTTTCTTCTTTTTCTTGTCTTACCTTTGTCTTCTTTTCTTCTTATCTTTTTTTATATCTTTGTCTTCTTTCTTCTTTGTCTTTATAGTTTTCTTTTTTCTTGTTTTCTTCTTTTGGTCGTCCTCCATTTACGCTCTAGTTTCTGCACTGTTTTTAGTTTTTGCCTTGTCATTTTACTTTTAAACAGTGCTTCTTTGTCTAAGGTTGATTGAAGGGTATTTTCTAGGTCGTTTGTTAATTTAACTAGCTCCGTTTGGAGTCATTGGGGTTATCGTGCGCTTTAGACAGTGTTACGGGGACAAATGAACATTTTGCCTAAGATGTATCTCAAAGGAGATTAGATAATGGTCTGATATTACTGAGCTTTGAGGTACAATATTTAGATGATCAATTATAACACCCAGGGTCAGGACTAAATCTAGGGTATGGTTACAGTAATGTGTGGGTCCAGTCACATTTTTTGTGATGCCGACAGAATCTAAGATTGATACAAACGCCTTTGTTAATGGATCATCTGCTTTTTCAAAATGAATATTAAAGTCTTCTACTATTATAACTTTGTCACTGCACACTGACAAGTCTGCAGCAAAATCACAAAATGATTAAAAAAATTCAGAATATGACCCTGGAGGCCTATAAATATTAATTTAGTCTGAATGCATTTTTATTTGTGGCTGGATTTGATTTATTAATGTAGAAAATCTCAAAAGAAGTGAAAGTGTTAGTGTTTTTGAATAATATCTAGTGTATTCTGGTAGATTATGCATACTCCACCTCCTGTGCCTGATAATCTAGGGCTATGTACATATTTATAACCTGCGGTGGTGGCTTCATTTACTGCTATACATTGATCAGGTTTCAGTGTGGCAGAAAATGTCTAGTTTCTAATTAATTTATTAAAACAAGCAGATTTAGATATTCTATGTTTGGCTTTAATTTGGGGCACAGACAGTCTTAATACAATGAAACCTGGGTGACGCCTCAAAGCAGCTCGCAGACGGTTTAGCGTGTGTCTGCGGCCTGGTCCCGGCTTTGGATTGTCAGCAGCCTTTTACACTACTCGACTAACTAGCAGACTATGCGTTATGCTGCACGAAAATAGGGCAGCACCCTCCTGCGTGGGGTGGACGCCATCCCTACCTAAAAAACAGGCTTGCCCTCAAACTTTAATCAATTATCTGTGCTATATAGCACTGTGATTCGGCTGTAAGACTCAGCGGCGCGCCTCATTGGAATGGGGCCAAAGCAAATTACGGCAATAAAGTTGCCGGTGAGTGGAAGCATAAGGTAGGTGTTTCTAATAAAGTGACCATAACCTAAAGCTACCTTACACTCAGCAAAAGTCCATTCTCTATCAGCAGAGAAACCTTTGGATGAAAAGTACTGAGCTATCTTTTGCTCATTAATATGTTTCTTCACTATGCCATTGATTACCTTTTCAAAATCAGAATCAGTCCACTGAGGCATTTCAGTCTCTCCCTTAGCTAAGGTGCTGCTTTTATAGTTAAGAGGCTTCCATGAGTATGATGGCCTTTTCTTGACATGGTGAGGAAACAGGAGAACAAAACCAAGTTTTCTTCTTATTAACTAAACTACAGAAGAACAAAAACACAACTCCGTTCAGAGAGGATTACTGTTACAAACGTTACGTTTAACAGTAACAAAACAAACTTCTCTCCTTTAGAGAGGATAACAGCCACAAAACACTAGGTTTTTATCAGTGACAAACAGATAACTTCTCTTCTTTCAGAGAGGCTAACAATTACTGACTCCTCTGTCTTAGGAAACCAGAATTTCTCTCAGATTCGAAATGATGTTTACTCACCAAGAAGGTTTTAGTAGGCCATCCGGGTCACAACACCACATTGTTAGAAATCCGGCATACAGGACACAGATTCAGGAGTCAGGAGACTGGATCTTTAGCATTGGAGTTTATTCACATGCAGACAGAAAATCATACACTGGCACAGCTTAGTTGATCACGGTCAGTCTAGTCTAGTCCGACCATGTCTAGTCCGAACCAATCCAGTCTAAGACAAAATTCAGTCCAAAACTGAATTCAGTCTAAAACAGAATCCAGTCTGATTAGGGGTATTTTGAGAGGGCCTTATATATATTGGAAATTGTGGGAGGGGAAACGAAGGGTAACAAAAGGTGAGACAAAGGATTAAGATAACCATTTGATAAGTTGAAACCACATGAAAGTAATGTTAGAAAGGGCCATATTTTCTCTCAGCTGCAACTCTCAGGTCTTTGGTCTTCACCTATATAAGGCCATCAGTTGTCAGGTACATCTGGATTGTACACAAAACTGTCTTCCCTCCATTGGGCGTTGTGCCCACTTGGGCTATTCGGGGTCAGTGTGGGTGGAGGTAAAGAACTGCCGATTGGCTTTTCAATTTTGCTTTCTGTCAGCGTGATCTCACCCTTGCATGAGTATGATGCAGGACCTCTTAGGAGTGTCTGGTGGGTTAGGGGGTTCAGGCTGATCTTTGACCTTGAACTTGACCAAACCTTGCATCTCCATCTCCACATCAGTTTCGGTCCAGGTGGTCATGTGAAGTGGTCACTGCACTGCTGTCTGCTCTTGTCCATCTGATTCAGGGGCATATGGAGGTGGTCTCAGGTTTGAGCCGAGAATACAGCCCGGGCTTGTTTGTCTTGTCATCATGTTGTTTGCTTATCTCCATGTTGTGAAAGTTAGCTTACGAGTGATAAGAAGATAAGGGGTGATGAGAGAAATATTGGGGTATATTGGGGTGATGAGAGAAACCCCAATATGGGGGTGATGAGAGAAACAAAGGGGTGAAACCAGTAGAAGGATGTTACAAGAGAAATATGGAGTGTTAAGAGAAATATGGGGAGTTATAAAGAATAAATAAAGGGGTGTTAAAAGAAAAAGAAGGGGTATTAATAGAAGAAACTGGGTATTACAAGAAGGGTGAGTAATTATACAAGTGAAGAGATAGGGTATAGTGTACACAGAAGAAAGTAAAGCGATAGCTTAAAAGGGATAGCTTGTGTGTGTGAATGTGAAGGGAATTATCGTGTGTCTCTCAGTCTGTGTGTGGATTCTGGGTGGCTATGTTCTGTTGGGGTTGAAGGGATATGTTTGGAGAGTAATTCTAAAAACTCTCCATACTGTTGTCTTTTATTGTGAGATCTTGTGCTTTGCAGGAGATCTCACAATAAGAAAAATCTCATAAAAACGAGAGGAGCTATATTTAAGTTTGTGCACAGAATCAATAAAAGCCAAATTAATTGGGGTTGTAAAAAGATAAGGGTAAAAGCTGAAAATAATTCTGTTATTGTCTCAGAAAAATGTGTGCCTTTGTGGGAGGTTTAAGGGAAGATACAGTATGGGGGCCCCCGGAGAATAGAAAAACAGGAGTAAATGTTACATGTTGTATGTCTAGTCTGAGATTTTGTTTTAATGGCCAATAAAAGATAAATGGATCCATTAGATAGAGTTATGTGATAATGAGTGTAGAAAAGCAGTAGGAAATCTATGAAATAAATAGGTTTTGTTGATATGTGGGTTGGAACGAAGTATAGTAAAAATTAATGAGCCCGGACTGGACGTCAGAGAGGGAGATAGGTAAAGGAACAGTTTCATAAACCACTAAAGCAGCCCATACTGGCACCAGGTCACGTGTAGTACAAGAATACTGTTAATAAGTCCTGTGGTTGTTGTATGGATACTGGAATGTGGGTTTTATAGTGTAAGTCCAACCTACCAACCTGAGAAAGAGATTGACTAGGTTAAAATAGTTATACATAGAAGATGTGTTTATATCTTATGTGTAGGTAATTCTTTGTATGAATAACAAGCATTATTGTTAAGCACTGTAGGAAAGTAATCTCTGGTATTTCTGTTCTATGCTGGTATCTCTGGTATTTCTGTTCTATGCTGGCAGAAAGGGAATCTATCCACCTGTACATACTAGCATCTAAATATGTTCTGCACACATGCTTCTAGTTGAACTTTGACCACTGGAAAGGGGCGCCTCATGTATGCAAGCATACACATACACTAAGGTTTAAGGTTGGTAGAGAGTTAAATCACTTTTAAACACACATAGTTAAAGATTCTCTCACTTGATTAGCTTAAGATTAGATCTACAAGTAATCTGGTTTGATTCTCCTTTCTCTTTTATGGGATGTGAGAGGAGACAGAAAGAAGGACCTAAGGAGGGGCAGCTGGCGAGCGACGTGCCAGAAACATCACATGGACTGAGTGGAAGAAGCTGTGCTGACTTCAGATCAGGCTAGTGTGCTTATCCACAGATCACTTCCCTGTATACACCTGCATTCTAAACAAATGTGTATTCATATTTATAGTGCTATTAATTATATAATACTTGCTAACAGCGTATAAGATGCTGCATGAAGCTTGCCAACTGATTGGTCGGGCAGTGACTTTGATTACTTAAAGAGAACACACTTGGGGGTTAAACATTTTGTTGAAAGCCACAGGTAGGGAAGTATTTGGTGTTTTTTTTTTTTTTTTTTTTTTTTTTTAGTGTTCATACATTCTTAAGGTCTGGGCTGGTCTGAAGTTGGCAAACCTCAGTTAATTTCAACAACTCGTATAGTAACTTATAATAAACAAATAAATAAATATTGTATAATTCAAAGTAGACAGTGAAGTGGTAGTAACTTCAAAAATTTTAAAGTAATCTTTTTCACACTCAAATAACATAAAGAGGCCATTATTATGCCAACTATGGGTACAAACACTTCGAAAGGAATTACTGTTCCTGTTGATGTAGTTAAAATAATCCATTAATTAAAGGCATAACTAAGACATCAGAGAAATGACACAAGCGTTGGCCTGACATTGACCAACCTTGGCCAGTGGAGGGGACTCTTAATCCAGATGTAATTAAAGTAATGCAAGTACTTGTGGCCACGTACAAGGCTAACCAAAAGAAAGGTAAGAAGGGGGAAAAACATAAGGAGAAGAGACCGATGGAGCTTGGCATTCTCCAGTTGCTGGAATAAGAAGGGCAGAAACTGGTCAAAGCAGCAAAGGATAAGAGAGAGAGGAGTGCAGAAGAAATGGAGAGACAGATGAGAGGAATAGGAAAGCAGATGGCAGAAATTAATAAGCCATTTTCACACGTAAACCCAGTAAAGAACCCCCCACCATATGAGAAGGAATTGAAGTCTGAGAAGATCTATCCCCAGCTCCCAGTGATCACTCAAGAGGGCAAATATCACATCAGAGATGATGATGACCGAATAGTGGAAGCAGGAAAAGCAGAAACAATTATAAAAATGTATTTTCCAAAAGCAAGAAGAAATCAACATATATGTAAACTGAAGGTGAAGTGAAGATCAGGAGGACAAAAGTTGGAGATGATGTGGATGAAAGTGCGTGGGAAGAAGCCAGAAGAGGATGTGATCCAGCAGTCACGCGGATCCTGGTGAGGGCAGAAAGGAAAGGAGACAAGACGAGAAAGTATGAGGACTCAACAGATGAGAGTTCTAATAAAATGAGTATATGAAGGTAGTGATCAAGGTAAGGAACATAGTCTTTCCACCTGAAGGGGATTCTTTCCAACAGCAGCCGGTACAAGAATGGAAGAAGAAATGTAGAGAGGCGTATAGACCAATGCCTTTCTCACGTGGACACTGCTATGACTTTAGAAAGTCAAAAATCATTGGAGAAGCAGTTGAAGGAGCTGCAGATGCAGACGAAAGAATTGAGGCTGGAAGGATCTCAGAAAGTGGATGAGAAATATGCATTGCACCCCAAAAAAGGATTGTCATGTGACAATATGTGTCCAGTGATTATCTGAGGACCGACATTAGAGTACAAGCCTTGGCAGAATACAGACATGTCTGATGTCATGGAAAAATTGCCAACTCTTCAAGATGGAGCACATCCTTGGAGTAAGAAGAGATCATGGTGGGAACAGAACCTGCTGTAGGAGATATTAAGAGACTTCTTGCTATTCTCCGGGGAGTTCCAGCCATGGAAGAAATTCTGCAAAAAGCTGGATTTGATTGCTACGTGGGGACAGCGGTAAATGATCCAGAACGGTTTGCTGCAATTAGAGGTCGGGTGTGGACAGCATTGAGATACATTTCCAACAAATATACATCCTGATAACATTGGGAGAACCATTGGGAGAGGAAGAAAACCCTAGAGCCTTATGTGTCAAGAACCCATCAAGGGAGAAATCACAGGGCATGACCCGGAAGCAAATCCATACAAAACAATAAATCCTTCGAGCCAAAATACAGAAAGGACTGCCGTTGTCTGTGAAAAACAAACTGGCAGAAGTCGTGGGCTTAGAAGGTATGGCAAAAGGGGTTTATACAGACCACATTTCTCATCAAGTGGAGTTGTATAGGGAGAAGGAACAGGACCAAAAAGAGCAAGATCAAGAGACCCTCAGAAAACCGACCTCACATACAACTGGTGGAGAACAAGAAAAAAGAAAAAAAAAATGCAAGCCCTGGTTATACCAAGCCAGCCTCCAAAAAATCAGCAAGATCAGCCTTCACAACAACTGCAGCCAAATCAGGTTCACCCTCATTGACTCAACCATCATCAGTGGTTCCAGATGTCTCCTGGCCACAGACAGTTTTTGGTCAAGTACTCAAGGAATCATAGGAAGAGGAAGAAGATTTGATCCAACCTTTCAGCAATCCTTGAAGCATGCTACAACTGTGGAATGGTAGGTCACCTCGCTCGAGAGTGCAACAGACCAAGAGAAAGTTTCAGGGGAAATTACAGAGGAGGATTCAGGGTCCAATTGAGGCCATTCAGGGGACCGGTGAACCCTTATAGGGGCCTGGAACCAGGATTCTAGAGGTGTCCAGAGAATTCGAAAGGGGGTGTCAGCTGGTAGCATCAGAGCCAGAGTGATCCAACCATTGAGGTGAAAGTAAATAATTGACCATTAAAGATGATGGCAGATGGCGGAGCAGCTTTCACATGTAGCCAGCCTGAAGATGCTACACATCTCCCCATGTCTGGTCAGTGGATTCGGACAATCGGGTTTCAGGGAGTGAAACAGCTGATTCCTCTCACAGAACCAATAGAGCTCTGCTATAAAGATATGAAGATTACAATACCCATTCTGGTATCAGAACACACACCAATAGCATTGTTGGGAAGAGATGCTTTGTGCAAATTGAACTGCACAATAAAATGTACACCAGACGGATGCCTGGTGGAAGTGCCAAGTGACATTGTCCACCAACTACTGATGACGACAGAAGCCGAAGCTTCATCAGTGTTCTGGATTGGAAATCTTACTGCAGCCTTCTTGGAGCCGGCCAAGTTGTGGGAGATGTTTATTGCGGCAAACCTGCCTGATGCAGTACTGTTAAACAGTACTGTTATTCAGTATGTAGATGATCATAATTGCTGCAGATGTTGGCTGAGAAGGGGCATAAGGTCTCTCAGAAAAAGGTGCAGTACTGTCAGAAGAAGGTAGTTTATTTGGGTCAGACAATAACGCAGGGGCACAGAAGTATTTCTGACAAACAGTTGAAGCTATTCGTTATGCTCCCAAGCCCAGAACAGTCAGGGAACTGATGACATTTTTAGGTTTTGCAAGTTACTCTATAGAGGACTATGCCAGTTTAATAGGGCCTTTGAGGGCTATGCTTAAAGATATTGGGAATGCTAAACTCCACTGTAACTTATCCGGGACACGAGATGGCCTTTTAGCATTTGAGACGATTAAACAGAGGTTACAAGAGGCTCCAGCATTGGCGCTTCCAGATTACTCTAAGAATTCCTTATTGTATGGGTCTTGTACTTCTACTGGAGGTAAATATGCATGTGCAGTCCTCTGTCAAGCGACAGGTACAGTAACAGGTCCACAGCCTATTTCTTATTATTCTACAGCATTTTCAGGAGTTGAATTAGGGTTGCCATTATGTTATAGAGCTATGGTAGGAGTCCATTTAATGTATGAGAAAGTGTCATCCAGTAACAATTATTACCCATCATAGCCTTAGAAATCTACTGAACCATGGCAAATACACATTGACTATGTCAAGGCTGAGTTATTATTATAAGCTTCTAGAACAGGAAGATGTCACCCTAATGAGGTGTGTCACAGTGAATCCAGCTGACACCTTGCCAACTTCAGAAGATGGTGAACCCCATGATTGTGTTCAAGACGCTGAGAAATACTCAAGGCTTAGGTCAGATTTGCAAGCCCTCCCACTGCATAATGCAGACTTGGAATATTGGACTGATGGGTCTTATTATAGGAGAGGCAATACATTGTGTGCAGGTTATGCAGTAGTAAAAGCCCAAGGAGCAAACTTTGTGGTTGAGAAAGCTGCAGTAATACCACAGCCTGCTTCAGCACAACTTGATAAACTTATAGGGTTAACAGAAGCATGTTTATTGGCAGAAGGTAAGCAAGTGACTATCTATACTGATTCTGCCTATGCACATAGCGTGTGTCACCTGTTTGGTGCAATATGGAATAGGGGGTTTAAGAAAACAGATGGTTCTCCTATACAGCATCATGAGCAAATAATGAAATTGTTACATGCCATGATGAAGCCCAAAGAAAGTGCTATAGCTAAATGTGTAACACATAAAAGAGACATGTCAAAAGTCATTCAGGGGAATAAAGCGGCTGATGACGCTGCACAGGTAGCAGCTGATGACGCTGCACAAGGAGCAGACAAATGGGGTGAAGTCTTTTTGGTTACGCATGAGGTAGACATGGAAGACAAAATAACAATCAAGGATGTGACCTTAATGCAGGAAGCAGTTCCTGATAAAGATAAACAGTTGTGGCGAGATCGAGGGGCCACTCCAGATTCTACTGGCCTTTAGAGTAATCATGAGGGGCTGATAGTCGCATAGTCCTATGCGTGATTTAGTAGTGGACTTTGTTGACATGATTAAACCAATAGGAGGTAAGAGATTTGTTAGTCGTGGAAGACTGATTTTCGAGATGGCCAGAGGCCTGTCCAACTAAACGGAAAGATGCACATTTAGTTGCCAAGTTTCTGTGCAGAGAAGTCATAAGCAAGTGGGGACTTCCACATCGAATATCCTCAGATAATGGGAAGGAGTTTGTAGAAGTGAAATTCATTAGATTAAATAGCGTCTTAGGGCAGTGTATCATCCACAAAGTCAGGAAATTTGTGTAAAAAATTTAATGGTAAGAACCGCATTGTGAAAATCTGTCAGCACAGGTCTGAATTGGGTTGCTGCTCTTCCATTGGCGTTAATGGTGTGTCGATCACGTGAGCTGTGTGATTTGCACATGACACCGCATGAGTTGGCAACAGGCAGACGAATGCCAATGCCTTGCTTGCATGCAAGTGTAAAGGGTTCAAGTCTTGGCCTTTTAGAAGATGAAATGAGAGCGTATGTAACATACATGGCTAATCCACATAAGAGAATATCCATGTATGTTTCTGACAGGCAAAAGAAAGAAGAGGTGCAGGAGAGGCTGGATGAGCAAAAGAGGAGTGTGGTGCAACCTGGGGACAAGTTGTTTGTGAAGGTGTTTAAAAGAAAATGATATAACGAACGCCGTGAAGGTCCTTTTGAGGTTGTGCGCAGTCCAAGTTAAAGGGTCTCCAACGTGGTATAATTTGTCACATTGTGGTAAAGCACCAAGGGAAGAAACACCTCATGTGCATGAAAGAGATGTGGAAGGCTCAAGAGAACCAGGACGTACAGAAGGAGAGAGGCAGGAAGATCTACAGGGTCAAACTCCAAAAGAGGAGATTGTCCATGATGTGGACAATGGTGATGACTCTGTGGGCATTTCTGATGATGCCGGAAATGACTCTGCAATTAACCAATAGGAAAGAAGATTTGGGGACATTGAGTTTAGGGATGTCCCAGAAACAGCAGGAACTAGTTCAGGGGAGTGTAAAGCACTAAAAGGGTACTGAGGACACTGATTCCTCAACAGGGGGAGTCAGAGAGTCAAATAGACGTACAAGTCCAAAACCAGTACAAAAAAGGGTCAGACCTAAACGTTACGAAGACTGAGGTAGATGTGTCATTGGAGAAGATGACTTTATTAGCATCAAATGTTACTGAAGATATAAATAAAGAAGTAACTTTCTTTCGTATTACAAAGAAGAAAGTCAATACATGATAAGAAACTGAATGTATACTTACCTGTTACACAGTTGCAGATGAATACACAGCCAGTAAGCCAGAGTTCCAGATTCAGACAACCATATACAGTTGATAAATAATCTCTTGGGATCATGTCCTGTGAACAAGTAAAACAAAGAAAAAAGTCAATACATAAAAAGAAACTGAATGCTTACTTACCGATTACACAGTTGCAGATGAATACACAGCCAGTAAGCTAGAGTTCCAGATTCAGAAAACCATATACAGTTGATGTATAGTCTCTTGAGATCATGAGGTCCTGTGAACAAGTAAGACAAAGAAGAAAGTCAATACATTAAAATAAACGGAATGTATAGTTACCTGTTACACATTTGCAGATGAATACACCGTCAGTAATCCAAAATTCCAGATGCAGACGATGGCAAAAAGTTGGAGATGGATACACTCTTAGGATCAAGAGGTCATATAAACAAGTAAGACAAATAAGAAAGTCAATACATGAAAAGAAACTGAATGTATACTTACCTGTTACAGAGTTGCAGATTAATACACAGCCAGTAAGAAAGAATTCCAGATGCAGACAACCACATACAGCTGGACATGGATAGCCTCTTGGGATCATGAAATCCTGTCAACAAGTAAGACAAAGAAGAAAGTCAATACATGAAAAGAAACTGAATGTATACTCACCTGTTACACAGTTGAAGATAAATAAACAGCCAATAAGAAGAAAAACCCAGATACAGACAACGGCAAACAGCTGGAGATGAACAGTCTCTTGGCATCATGAGGTCCTGTGAACAAGAAAGTCAATACATGAAAAGAAACTGAATGTTTACTTACCTGTTACACAGTTGCAGATGAATACACAGCCAGTACGACAGAGTTCCAGATGCAGACTACGGCAAAAAGTTGGAAATAGATAGTCTCTTGGTATCATGAGGGCCTGTCAACAAGTAAGACAAAGAAGAAAGTCAAAACATGAAAAGAAACTGAATGTATACTTACCTGTTACACAGTTGCAGATGAAAAAAAGCCAGTAAGCCAGAGTTCTAGATTCAGACAACCATATACAGTTGATGTATCGTCTCTTGAGATCACGAGGTCCTGTCAACAAGTAAGACAAAGAAGAAATTCAAAATATGAAAAGAAACTGAATGTTTACTTACCGATTACACAGTTGCAGATAAATAGAAAGTCAGTCAGATTGAGATCCAGATGCAGACAACGGCAAACACTTGGAGATCGATAGCCTCTTGGGATCATGAAGTCCTGTCAACAAGTAAGACAAAGAAGAAAGTCAATACATGAAAAGAAACTGAATGTTTACTTACCTGTTACACAGTTGCAGATGAATACACAGCCAGTAAGAAAGACTTCCAGATGCAGACAACCACATACAGATGGACATGGATAGTGTCTTGCGATCATGAAGTCCTGTGAACAAGTAAAACAAAGAAAAAAAGTCAAATCATGAAAAGAAACTGAATGCTTACTTACCGATTACACAGTTGCAGATGAAAAAAAGCCAGTAAGCTAGAGTTCCAGATTCAGACAACCACATACAGTTGATGTATAGTCTCTTGAGATCATGAGGTCCTGTGAAAGGGACAAAATGAAAGTCAATACATGAAAAGAAGCGGAATGTATACTTACTTGTTACACAGTTGCAGACTAATACACAGCCAGTACGAAAGACTTCCAGATGCAGACAACCACATACAGCTGGACATGGACAGTCTCTTGGGATCATGAAGGCCTGTGAACAAGTAAGACAAAGAAGAAAGTCAATACATGAAAATAAACTGAATGCTTACTTACCTGTTACACAGTTGCAGGTGAATAGAAAGTCAGTCAGATTGAGATCCAGATGCACACAACGGCAAACACTTGGAGATCGATAGCCTCTTGGGATCATGAAGTCCTGTGAACAAGTAAGAAAAAGAAGAAAATCAAAATATGAAAAGAAACTGAATGTTTACTTACCTGTAACACAGTTGCAGATGATTACACAGCCAATAAGACGAAAAATCCAGATGCAGACAACGGCAAACAGCTGGAGATGAATAGTCTTTTGGGATCATGAGGTCCTGTAAACAAAAGAAACTGAATGCTTTTCTACCGATTACACAGTTGCAGATGAATACACAGTCAGTAAGAAAGAATTCCACATGCAGACAACGGCAAACAGCTGGAGATGAATAGTCTCTTGGGATCATGAGGTCCTGTAAACAAGACAAAGAAGAAAGTCAATACATGAAAAGAAACTGAATGCTTAATTACCCGTCACACAGTTGCAGATGAATACACAGCCAATAAGACGTAAAATACAGATGCAGACAACGGCAAACAGCTGGAGATAAATAGTCTCTTGGGATCATGAGGTCCTGTAAACAAAACAAAAAAAAGTCAATACATGAAAAGAAGCGGAATGTATACTTACTTGTTACACAGTTGCAGACTAATACACAGCCAGTAAGAAAGACTTCCAGATGCAGACAACCACATACAGCTGTACTTGAATATCTCTTGGGATCATGAAGTCCTGACAAAGAGTAAGACAAAGATGAAAATCAATATATGAAAAGAAACTGAATGTATACTTACCTGTTACACAGTTGCGGATGAAAAAAAGGCCAGTAAGCCAGAGTTCCAGATGCAGACAACCATATACAGTTGATGTAAAGTCTCTTGGGATCACGAGGTCCTGTGAACAAGTAAAACAATGAAGAAAGTTAATACATGAAAAGAAACGGAATGTTTACTTACCTGTTACACAGTTGCAGATGAATACACAGCAAGAAAGAAAGAATTCCAGATGCAGACAACATACAGCTGGACATGGACAGTCTCTTGGGATCATGAAGGCCTGTGAACAAGTAAGACAAAGAAGAAAGTCAATACATGAAAATAAACTGAATGCTTACTTACCGATTACACAGTTGCAGATGAATAGAAAATCAGTCAGATTGAGATCCAGATGCAGACAACGGCAAACACTTTGAGATCGACAGACTCTTGGGATCATGAGGTCCTGTAAACAAGACAAAAAGAAAGTCAATACATGAAAAGAAACTGAATGTATACTTACCTGTTACACAGTTGCAGGTGAATAGAAAATCAGTCAGATTGAGATCCAGATGCACACAACGGCAAACACTTGGAGATCGATAGCCTCTTGGGATCATGAAGTCCTGTGAACAAGTAAGAAAAAGAAGAAAATCAAAATATGAAAAGAAACTGAATGTTTACTTACCTGTAACACAGTTGCAGATGATTACACAGCCAATAAGACGAAAAATCCAGATGCAGACAATGGCAAACAGCTGGAGATGAATAGTCTTTTGGGATCATGAGGTCCTGTAAACAAAAGAAACTGAATGCTTTTCTACCGATTACACAGTTGCAGATGAATACACAGTCAGTAAGAAAGAATACCACATGCAGACAACGGAAAACAGCTGGAGATGAATAGTCTCTTTGGATCATGAGGTCCTGTAAACAAGACAAAAAGAAAGTCAATACATGAAAAGGAACTGAATGTATACTTACCTGTTACACAGTTGCAGATGAAAAAAAAGCTAGTAAGCCAGAGTTCCAGATGCAGATAACCATATACAGTTGATGTATCGTCTCTTGGGATCACGAGGTTCTGTGAACAAGTAAGATAAAGAAGAAAGTCAATACATGAAAAGAAACTGAATGCTTACTTACCGATTACACAGTTGCAGATGAATAGAAAGTCAGATTGAGATCCAGATGCAGACAACGGCAAACACTTGGAGATCGATAGCCTCTTGGGATCATGAAGTCCTGTCAACAAGTAAGACAAAGAAGAAAATCCAAATATGAAAAGAAACTGAATGTATACTTACCTGTAACACAGTTGCAGATTAATACACAGCCAATAAGATGAAAAATCAAGATGCAGACAATGGCAAACAGCTGGAGATGAATAGTCTCTTGGGATCATGAGGTCCTGTAAACAAGTAAGACAAAGAAGAAAGTCAATACATGAAAAGAAACTGAATGCTTACTTACCGATTACACAGTTGCAGATGAAAAAAATAAAGCCAGTAAACCAGAGTTCCAGATTCAGACAACCATATACAGTTGATTTATAGTCTCTTGGGATCATGAGGTACTGTGAACAAGTAAGACAAAGAAGAAAGTCAATACATGAAAAGAAACTGAATGTATACTTACCTGTTACACAGTTGCAGATGAATACACAGTCAGTAAGAAAGAATTCCAGATGCAGACAACCACAAATAGCTGGACATGGACAGTCTCTTGGGATCATGAAGTCCTGTGAACAAGTGAGACAACGAAGAAAGTCAATACATGAAAAGAAACTGAATGTATACTTACCTGTTACAAAGTTGCAGATGAAAACAAAGCCAGTAAGAAAGAATTCCAGATCCAGACAACCACATCCAGCTGGACACGGATAGTCTCTAGGGATCATGAGGTCCTGTAAACAAGACAAAGAAGAAAGTCAATACATGAAAAGAAACTGAATGTATACTTACCTGTTACACAGTTGCAGATGAATAGGAAGCAAGTTAGATTGAGTTCCAGATGCAGACAACGGCAAGCACTTGGAGATCGATAGCCTCTTGGGATCATGAAGTCCTGTCAAGAAGTAAGACAAAGAAGAAAATCAAAACATGAAAAGAAACTGAATGTATACTTACCTGTTACACAGTTGCAGATGAATACACAGTCAGTAAGAAAGAATTCCAGATGCAGACAATCACATACAGCTGGACATCGATAGCCTCTTGGGATCATGAGGTCCTGTAAACAAGACAAAAAGAAAGTCAATACATGGAAAGTAACTGAATTTATACTTACCTGTTACACTGTTGCAGATGAATACAGTCAGTAAGAAAGAATTCCAGATGCAGACAACCACATACAGCTGGACATCGATAGCCTCTTGGGATCATGAGGTCCTGTAAACAAGACAAAAAGAAAGTCAATACATGAAAAGAAACTGAATGTATACTTACCTTTTACACAGTTGCAGTTGAAAAAAAGCCAGTAAGCCAGAGTTCCAGATTCAGACAAGCATATACAGTTGATGTATAGTCTCCTGGGATCACGAGGTTCTGTGAACAAGTAAGACAAAGAAGAAAGTCAATACATGAAAAGAAACTGAATGCTTAGTTACAGATTAATAGAATTATTTGCAGATGAATAGAAAGTCAGTCAGATTGAGTTCCAGATGCAGACAACGGCAAACACTTGGAGATCGATAGCCTCTTGGGATCATGAAGTCCTGTCAACAAGTAAGACAAAGAAGAAAATCAAAACATGAAAAGAAACTGAATGTATACTTACCTGTTACACAGTTGCAGATGAATACACAGTCAGTAAGAAAGAATTCCAGATGCAGACAACCACATACAGCTGGACATCGATAGCCTCTTGGGATCATGAAGTCCTGTAAACAAGACAAAAAGAAAGTCAATACATGAAAAGAAACTGAATTTATACTTACCTATTACACAGTTGCAGATGAATAGAAAGTCAGTCAGATTGAGTTCCAGATGCAGACAACGGAGGACACCTTTCGCTGTACAATGTGCACTGTACAGTGAAAAATACGTGCACCTTACCTTACCTTGGGATCATGAGGTCCTGTAAACAAGAAAAAAAGAAAGTCAATACGTGAAAAAATGAATGCTTACTTACCGATTACACAGTTGGAGATGAATACACAGCCATTATGAAAGAATTCCAGATGCAGACAACCACATACAGCTGGACATGGACAGACTCTTGGGATCATGAAGTCCTGTGAACAAGTAAGACAAAATAGAAAGTCAATACATGAAAAGAAGCTGAATGTATACTTACCTGTTACACAGTTGCAGATGAAAAAAAGCCAGTAAGCCAGAGTTCCAGATTCAGTCAACCATATACAGTTGATGTATAGTCTCCTGGGATCATGAAGTCCTGTGAACAAGTAAGACAAAGAAAAAAGTAAATACATGAAAAGAAACTGAATGTATACTTATCTGTTACACAGTTACAGATGAATACACAGTCAGTAAGAAAGAATTCCAGATGCAGACAACCACATACAGCTGGACATGGACAGTCTCTTGGGATCATGAAGTCCTGTAAATAAGTAAGACAAATAAGAAAGTCAATACATGAAAAGAAACTGAATGTATACTTACCTGTTACACAGTTGCAGATGAATACACAGTCAGTAAGAAAGAATTCCAGATGCAGACAACCACATACAGCTAGACATCGTTAGCCTCTTGGGATCATGAAGTCCTGTAAACAAGACAAAAAGAAAGTCAATGCATGAAGAGAAACTGAATGTATACTTACCTGTTACAAAGTTGCAGATGAATAGAAAGTCAGTCAGATTGAGTTCCAGATGCAGACACCGGCAAACACTTGGAGATCTATAGCCTCTTGGGATCATGAAGTCCTGTCAACAACTAAGACAAAAAAGAAAATCAAAATATGAAAAGAAATTGAATGTATACTTACCTATAACACAGTTGCAGATGAATACACAGCCAATAAAACGTAAAATCCAGATGCAGACAAAGGCAAACAGCTAGCGATGAATAGTCTCTTGGGATCATGAGGTCCTGTAAACAAGACAAAAAAAGTCAATACATGAAGAGAAACGGAATGTATACTTACCTGTTACACAGTTGCAGATGAATACAAAGCCAGTAAGAAAGAATTCCAGATGCAGACAACCACATACAGCTGGACATCGATAGCCTCTTGGGATCATGAGGTCCTGTAAACAAGACAAAGAAGAAAATCAAAACATGAAAAGAAACTGAATGTATACTTACCTGATACACAGTTGCAAATGAATACACAGTCAGTAAGAAAGAATTCCAGATGCAGACAACCACATACAGCTGGACATCGATAGCCTCTTGGGATCATGAAGTCCTGTAAACAAGTAAGACAAAGAAGAAAATCAAAACATGAAAAGAAACTGAATGTTTACTTACCTTTAACACAGTTGCAGATGAATACACAGCCAATAAGACAAAAAATCCAGATGCAGATGAATAGTATCTTGGGATCATGAGGTCCTGTAAACAAGATAAAGAAGAAAGTCAATACATGAAAAGAAACTGAATGTATACTTACCTGTTACACAGTTGCAGATGAGTACACAGTCAGTAAGAAAGAATTCCAGATGCAGACAACATACAGCTGGACATGGACAGACTCTTGGGATCATGAAGTCCTTTGAACAAGTAAGACAAAGAAGAAAGTCAATACATGAAAAGAAACTGAATGTATACTTACCTGTTACAAAGTTGCAGATGAATACAAAGCCAGTAAGAAAGAATTCCAGATGCAGACAACCACATACAGCTGGACATCGATAGCCTCTTGGGATCATGAGGTCCTGTAAACAAGACAAAGAAGAAAGTCAATACATGAAAAGAAACTGAATGTATACTTACCTGTTACACAGTTGCAGATGAAAAAAAAAGCTAGTAAGCCAGAGTTCCAGATGCAGATAACCATATACAGTTCATGTATAGTCTCTTGGGATCACGAGGTTCTGTGAACAAGTAAGACAAAGAAGAAAGTCAATACATGAAAAGAAACTGAATGCTAACTTACCGATTACACAGTTGCAGATGAAAAAAAGCCAGTAAGCTAGAGTTCCAGATTCAGAAAACCATATACAGTTGATGTATATTCTCTTGAGATCATGAGGTCCTGTGAACAAGTAAGACAAAGAAGAAAGTCAATACATGAAAAGAAACTGAATGTATACTTACCTGTTACAGAGTTGCAGATTAATACACAGCCAGTAAGAAAGAATTCCAGATGCAGACAACCACATATAGCTGGACATGGATAGCCTCTTGGGATCATGAAATCCTGTCAACAAGTAAGACAAAGAACAAAATCAAAATATGAAAAGAAACTGAATGTATACTCACCTGTTACACAGTTGAAGATAAATAAACAGCCAATAAGAAGAAAAATCCAGATACAGACAACGGCAAACAGCTGGAGATGAACAGTCTCTTGGCATCATGAGGTCCTGTGAACAAGAAAGTCAATACATGAAAAGAAACTGAATGTTTACTTACCTGTTACACAGTTGCAGATGAATAGAAAGTTAGTCAGATTGAGTTCCAGATGCAGACTACGGCAAAAAGTTGGAAATAGATAGTCTCTTGGTATCATGAGGGCCTATCAACAAGTAAGACAAAGAAGAAAGTCAAAACATGAAAAGAAACTGAATGTATACTTACCTGTTACACAGTTGCAGATGAAAAAAAGCCAGTAAGCCAGAGTTCCAGATTCAGACAACCATATACAGTTGATGTATCGTCTCTTGAGATCACGAGGTCCTGTCAAGAAGTAAGACAAAGAAGAAAATCAAAATATAAAAAGAAACTGAATGTTTACTTACCTGTAACACAGTTGCAGATTAATACACAGTCAGTAAGAAAGAATTCAAGATGCAGACAACCACATACAGCTGCATATGGACAGTCTCTTGGGATCATGAAGTCATGTGAACAAGTAAGACTAAGAAGAAAGTCAATACATGAAAAGAAACTGAAAGCTTACTTACCGATTACACAGTTGCAGATAAATTGAAAGTCAGTCAGATTGAGATCCAGATGCAGACAACGGCAAACACTTGGAGATCGATAGCCTCTTGGGATCATGAAGTCCTGTCAACAAGTAAGACAAAGAAGAAAGTCAATACATGAAAAGAAACTGAATGTTTACTTACCTGTTACACAGTTGCAGATGAATACACAGCCAGTAAGAAAGAACTCCATATACAGACAACCACATACAGCTGGACTTGAATATCTCTTGGGATCATGAAGTCCTGACAAAGAGTAAGACAAAGATGAAAATCAAAATATGAAAAGAAACTGAATGTATACTTACCTGTTACACAGTTGCAGATGAAAAAAAGGCCAGTAAGCCGGAGTTCCAGATGCAGACAACCATATACAGTTGATGTAAAGTCTCTTGGGATGACGAGGTCCTGTGAACAAGTAAAACAATGAAGAAAGTTAATACATGACAAGAAACTGAATGTTTACTTACCTGTTACACAATTGCAGATGAATACATAGCAAGAAAGAAAGAATTCCAGATGCAGACAAGATACAGCTGGACATGGACAGTCTCTTGGGAACATGAAGGCCTGTGAACAAGTAAGACAAAGAAGAAAGTCAATACATGAAAAGAAACTGAATGTATACTTACTTGTTACACAGTTGCAGATGAAAAAAAAAAAAAAAAACGTAAGCCAGAGTTCCAGATTCAGACAACCATATACAGTTGATGTATAGCCTCTTGGGATCACAAAATCCTGTGAACAAGTAAGACAATGAAGGAAGTCAATAAATGAAAATAAACTGAATGCTTACTTACCGATTACACAGATGCAGATGAATAGAAAATCAGTCAGATTGAGATCCAGATGCAGACAACGGCAAACACTTGGAGATCGACAGACTCTTGGGATCATGAGGTCCTGTAAACAAGACAAAAAGAAATTCAATACATGAAAAGAAACTGAATGTATACTTACCTGTTACACAGTTGCAGATGAATACACAGCCAATAAGACGAAAAATCCAGATGCAGACAACCACATACAGCTGGACATGGACAGTCTCTTGGGATCATGAAGTCCTGTGAACAAGTAAGACAGAAGAAAATCAAAATATGAAAAGAAGCTGAATGTATACTTACCTGTTACACAGTTGCAGATGAATAGAAAGACAGTCAGATTGAGTTCCAGATGCAGACAACGGCAAACAGCTGGAGATGAATAGTCTTTTGGGATCATGAGGTCCTGTAAACAAGACAAAAAGAAAGTCAATACATGAAAAGAAACCGAATGTATACTTACCTGTTAAACAGTTGCAGATGAATACACAGCCAATAAGACGTAAAATCCAGATGCAGATGAATAGTCTCTTGGGCTCATGAGGTCCTGTAAACAAGACAAAGAAGAAAGTCAATACATGAAAAGAAACCGAATGTATACTTACCTGTTACACAGTTGCAGATGAATATACAGCCAGTAAGAAAGAAATCCAGATGCAGACAACCACATACAGCTGGACATTGACAGTCTCTTGAGATAATGAAGTCCTGTGAATAAGTAAGACAAAGAAGAAAGTCAATACTTGAAAAGAAACTGAATGCTTACTTAGCAATTACACAGTTGCAGATGAATAGAAAGTCAGTCAGATTGAGATCCAGATGCAGACGACGGCAAACACTTGGAGATCGATAGCCTCTTGGGATCACGAAGTCCTGTCAACACGACAAAGAAGAAAATCAAAATATGAAAAGAAACTGAATGCTTACTTACCGTTTACACAGTTGCAGGTGAATAGAAAGTCAGTCAGATTGAGATCCAGATGCACACAACGGCAAACACTTGGAGATCGATAGCCTCTTGGGATCATGAAGTCCTGTGAACAAGTAAGACAAAGAAGAAAATCAAAATATGAAAAGAAACTGAATGTTTACTTACCTGTAACACAGTTGCAGATGATTACACAGCCAATAACACGAAAAATCCAGATGCAGACAACGGCAAACAGCTGGAGATGAATAGTCTCTTGGGATCATGAGGTCCTGTAAACAAAAGAAACTGAATGCTTTTCTACCGATTACACAGTTGCAGATGAATACACAGTCAGTAAGAAAAAATTCCAGATGCAGAAAACCACATACAGCTGGACATCGATAGGCTCTTGGGATCATGAAATCCTATAAACAAGACAAAAAGAAGTCAATACATGAAAAGAAACTGAATGTATACTTACCTGTTGCAAAGTTGCAGATAAATACAAAGCCAGTAAGAAAGAGTTCCAGATGCAGACAACCACATACAGCTGGACAAGGACAGTCTCTTGGGATCATGAAGTCCTGTGAACAAGTAAGACAAAGAAGAAAGTCAATACATGGAAAGAAACTGAATGTATACTTACCTGTTACAAAGTTGCAGATGAATACACAGCCAATAAGACGGAAAATCCAGATGCAGACAATGGCAAACACTTGGAGATCGATATCCTCTTTGGATCATGAAGTCCTGTGAACAAGTAAGACAAAGAAAAAAGTCAATGAATGAAAAGAAACTGAATGTATACTTACCTGTTACAAAGTTGCAGATGAATACAAAGCCAGTAAGAAAGAATTCCAGATGCAGACAACCACATCCAGCTGGACATGGATAGTCCCTTGGGATCACGAGGTCCTGTGAAGAAGTAAGACAAAGAAGAAAATCAAAATATAAAAAGAACCTGAATGTATACTTACGTGTTACACAGTTGCAGATGAATAGACAGCCATTAAGAAAGAATTCCAGATGCAGACAATCAAATACAGCTGGACATGGACAGTGTCTTGGGATCATGAAGTCCTGTGAACAAGTAAGACAAAAAAGAAAATCAATACATGAAAAGAAACTGAATGCTTACTTACCGATTACACAGTTCTAGATGAATACAAAGTCAGTCAGATTGAGTTCCAGATGCAGACAACGGCAAACACTTGGAGATCGATAGCCTCTTGGTATCATGAAGTCCTGTGAACAAGTAAGACAAAGAAGAAAGTCAAAACATGAAAAGAAACTGAATGTTTACTTACCTGTAACACAGTTGCAGATCAAAACACAGCTAATAAGACGAAAAATCCAGATACAGTTGAAAAGTCTCTTGGGATCACAAGGTCCTGTGAACAAGTAAGACAAAGAAGAAAATGAATACATGAAAAGAAATTGAAGGTATACTTATCTGTCACACAGTTGCAGATGAATAGAAAGTCAGTCAGATTGAGTTCAAGATGCAGACAACGGCAAACACTTGGAGATCGATAGCCTCTTGGTATCATGAAGTCCTGTGAACAAGTAAGACAAAGAAGAAAGTCAAAACATGAAAAGAAACTGAATGCATACTTACCTGTTACACAGTTGCAGATGAATAGAAAGTCAGTAGGATTGAGTTCCAGATGCAGACAACGGCAAACACTTGGAGATCGATAGCCTCTTGGGATCATGAAGTCCTGTCAACAAGTAAGACAAAGAAGAAAATCAATACATGAAAAGAAACTGAATGTATACTTACCTATTACACAGTTGCAGATGAAAAAAAGCCAGTAAGCCAGAGTTCCAGATTTAGACAACCATATATATTTGATGTATAGTCTCTTGGGATCACGAGGTCCTGTGAACAAGTAAGACAACAAAGAAAGTCAATACATGAAATGAAACTGAATGCTTACTTACCGATTACACAGTTGCAGATGAATACACAGCCAGTAAGAAAGAGTTCCAGATGCAGACAACATCATACAGCTGGACAAGGACAGTCTCTTGGGATCATGAAGTCCTGTGAACAAGTAAGACAAAGAAGAAAGTCAAAATATGAAAAGAAACTGAATGTATACTTACATGTAACACAGTTGCAGATGAATACACAGCCAATAAGACGAAAAATCCAGATGCAGATGAATAGTCTCTTGGGATCATGAAGTCCTGTGAATAAGTAAGACAAATAAGAAAGTCAGTACATGAAAAGAAACTGAATGTATACTTACCTGTTACACGGTTGCAGTTGAAAAGAAACAGAATGTATACTTACCTATTGCACAGTTGCAGATGAATAGAAAGTCAGTCAGATTGAGTTCCAGATGCAGACAACGGCAAACCCTTGCAGATCGATAGCCTCTTGGGATCATTAAGTCCTGTCAACAAGTAAGACAAAGAAGAAAATCTAAATATGAAAAGAAATTGAATGTATACTTACCTATAACACAGTTGCAGATGAATACACACCCAATAAGACGTAAAATCCAGATGCAGACAACGGCAAACAGCTGGAAATGAATAGTCTCTTGGGATAATGAGGTCCTGTAAACAAGATAAAAAGAAAGTCAATACATGAAAAGAAACTGAATGTATACTTACCTGTTACACAGTTGCAGATGAATAGAAAGTCAGTCAGATTGAGTTCCAGATGCAGACAACAGTAAACACTTGGAGATCGATAGCCTCTTGGGATCATGAAGTCCTGTGAACAAGACAAAGAAGAAAATTAAAACATGAAAAGAAACTGAATGTATACTTACCTGTTACACTGTTGCAGATTAATACACATCCAATAAGACAAAAAATCCAGATGCAGATGAATAGTCTCTTGTGATCATGAGGTCCTGTAAACAAGACAAAGAAGAAAGTCAATACAACAAAAGAAACTGAATGTACACTTACCTATTACATAGTTGCAGATGAATAGAAAGTCAGTCAGATTGAGATCCAGTTGCAGACAACCACATACAGCTGGACATGGATAGTCTCTCTGGATCATGAAGTCCTGTGAACAAGTAAGACACAAAAGAAAATCAAAATATGAAAAGAAACTGAATATATACTTACGTGTTACACAGTTACAGATGAATACACACCCAATAAGACGAAAAATCCAGATGCAGTTGAATAGCCTCTTGGGATCACGAGGTCCTGTGAACAAGTAAGACAAAGAAGAAAATCAATACATGAAAAGAAACGGAATGCTTACTTACCGATTACACAGTTGCAGATGAATACACAGCCATTAAGAAAGAATTTCAGATGCAGACTACCACATACAGCTGGACATGGACAGTCTCTTGGGATCATGAAGTCCTGTGAAGAAGTAAGACAAAGAAGAAAGTCAATACATGAAAAGAAACTGAATGTATACTTACCTGTTACACAGTCGCAGATGAATAGAAAGTCAGTCAGATTGAGTTCCAGATGCAGACAACGGTAAACACTTGGAGATCAATATCCTCTTGGGATCATGAAGTCCTGTGAACAAGACAAAGAAGAAAATCAATTCATGAAAAGAAACTGAATGTTTACTTACCTGTAACACAGTTGCAGATGATAACACAGCCAATAAGACGAAAAATCCAGATGCAGTTGAAAAGTCTCTTGGGATCACGAGGTCCTGTGAACAAGTAAGACAAAGAAGAAAATCAATACATGAAAAGAAACTGAAGGTATACTTATCTGTCACACACTTTCAGATGAATAGAAAGTCAGTCAGATTGAGTTCCAGATGCAGACAACCACATACAGCTGGACATCGATAGCCTCTTGGGATCATGAAGTCCTGTCAACAAGTAAGACAAAGAAAATGCAAATATGAAAAGAAATTGAATGTATACTTACCTGTAACACAGTTGCAGATTAATACACAGCCAATAAGATGAAAAATCCAGATGCAGACAACGGCAAACAGCTGGAGATGAATAGTCTCTTGGGATCATGAGGTCCTGTAAACAAAAGAAACTGAATGCTTTTCTACCGATTACACAGTTGCAGATGAATACACAGTCAGTAAGAAAAAATTCCAGATGCAGAAAACCACATACAGCTGGACATCGATAGGCTCTTGGGATCATGAAATCCTATAAACAAGACAAAAAGAAGTCAATACATGAAAAGAAACTGAATGTATACTTACCTGTTGCAAAGTTGCAGATAAATACAAAGCCAGTAAGAAAGAGTTCCAGATGCAGACAACCACATACAGCTGGACAAGGACAGTCTCTTGGGATCATGAAGTCCTGTGAACAAGTAAGACAAAGAAGAAAGTCAATACATGGAAAGAAACTGAATGTATACTTACCTGTTACAAAGTTGCAGATGAATACACAGCCAATAAGACGGAAAATCCAGATGCAGACAATGGCAAACACTTGGAGATCGATATCCTCTTTGGATCATGAAGTCCTGTGAACAAGTAAGACAAAGAAAAAAGTCAATGAATGAAAAGAAACTGAATGTATACTTACCTGTTACAAAGTTGCAGATGAATACAAAGCCAGTAAGAAAGAATTCCAGATGCAGACAACCACATCCAGCTGGACATGGATAGTCCCTTGGGATCACGAGGTCCTGTGAAGAAGTAAGACAAAGAAGAAAATCAAAATATAAAAAGAACCTGAATGTATACTTACGTGTTACACAGTTGCAGATGAATAGACAGCCATTAAGAAAGAATTCCAGATGCAGACAATCAAATACAGCTGGACATGGACAGTGTCTTGGGATCATGAAGTCCTGTGAACAAGTAAGACAAAAAAGAAAATCAATACATGAAAAGAAACTGAATGCTTACTTACCGATTACACAGTTCTAGATGAATACAAAGTCAGTCAGATTGAGTTCCAGATGCAGACAACGGCAAACACTTGGAGATCGATAGCCTCTTGGTATCATGAAGTCCTGTGAACAAGTAAGACAAAGAAGAAAGTCAAAACATGAAAAGAAACTGAATGTTTACTTACCTGTAACACAGTTGCAGATCAAAACACAGCTAATAAGACGAAAAATCCAGATACAGTTGAAAAGTCTCTTGGGATCACAAGGTCCTGTGAACAAGTAAGACAAAGAAGAAAATGAATACATGAAAAGAAATTGAAGGTATACTTATCTGTCACACAGTTGCAGATGAATAGAAAGTCAGTCAGATTGAGTTCCAGATGCAGACAACGGCAAACACTTGGAGATCGATAGCCTCTTGGTATCATGAAGTCCTGTGAACAAGTAAGACAAAGAAGAAAGTCAAAACATGAAAAGAAACTGAATGCATACTTACCTGTTACACAGTTGCAGATGAATAGAAAGTCAGTAGGATTGAGTTCCAGATGCAGACAACGGCAAACACTTGGAGATCGATAGCCTCTTGGGATCATGAAGTCCTGTCAACAAGTAAGACAAAGAAGAAAATCAATACATGAAAAGAAACTGAATGTATACTTACCTATTACACAGTTGCAGATGAAAAAAAGCCAGTAAGCCAGAGTTCCAGATTTAGACAACCATATATATTTGATGTATAGTCTCTTGGGATCACGAGGTCCTGTGAACAAGTAAGACAACAAAGAAAGTCAATACATGAAATGAAACTGAATGCTTACTTACCGATTACACAGTTGCAGATGAATACACAGCCAGTAAGAAAGAGTTCCAGATGCAGACAACATCATACAGCTGGACAAGGACAGTCTCTTGGGATCATGAAGTCCTGTGAACAAGTAAGACAAAGAAGAAAGTCAAAATATGAAAAGAAACTGAATGTATACTTACATGTAACACAGTTGCAGATGAATACACAGCCAATAAGACGAAAAATCCAGATGCAGATGAATAGTCTCTTGGGATCATGAAGTCCTGTGAATAAGTAAGACAAATAAGAAAGTCAGTACATGAAAAGAAACTGAATGTATACTTACCTGTTACACGGTTGCAGTTGAAAAGAAACAGAATGTATACTTACCTATTGCACAGTTGCAGATGAATAGAAAGTCAGTCAGATTGAGTTCCAGATGCAGACAACGGCAAACCCTTGCAGATCGATAGCCTCTTGGGATCATTAAGTCCTGTCAACAAGTAAGACAAAGAAGAAAATCTAAATATGAAAAGAAATTGAATGTATACTTACCTATAACACAGTTGCAGATGAATACACACCCAATAAGACGTAAAATCCAGATGCAGACAACGGCAAACAGCTGGAAATGAATAGTCTCTTGGGATAATGAGGTCCTGTAAACAAGATAAAAAGAAAGTCAATACATGAAAAGAAACTGAATGTATACTTACCTGTTACACAGTTGCAGATGAATAGAAAGTCAGTCAGATTGAGTTCCAGATGCAGACAACAGTAAACACTTGGAGATCGATAGCCTCTTGGGATCATGAAGTCCTGTGAACAAGACAAAGAAGAAAATTAAAACATGAAAAGAAACTGAATGTATACTTACCTGTTACACTGTTGCAGATTAATACACATCCAATAAGACAAAAAATCCAGATGCAGATGAATAGTCTCTTGTGATCATGAGGTCCTGTAAACAAGACAAAGAAGAAAGTCAATACAACAAAAGAAACTGAATGTACACTTACCTATTACATAGTTGCAGATGAATAGAAAGTCAGTCAGATTGAGATCCAGTTGCAGACAACCACATACAGCTGGACATGGATAGTCTCTCTGGATCATGAAGTCCTGTGAACAAGTAAGACACAAAAGAAAATCAAAATATGAAAAGAAACTGAATATATACTTACGTGTTACACAGTTACAGATGAATACACACCCAATAAGACGAAAAATCCAGATGCAGTTGAATAGCCTCTTGGGATCACGAGGTCCTGTGAACAAGTAAGACAAAGAAGAAAATCAATACATGAAAAGAAACGGAATGCTTACTTACCGATTACACAGTTGCAGATGAATACACAGCCATTAAGAAAGAATTTCAGATGCAGACTACCACATACAGCTGGACATGGACAGTCTCTTGGGATCATGAAGTCCTGTGAAGAAGTAAGACAAAGAAGAAAGTCAATACATGAAAAGAAACTGAATGTATACTTACCTGTTACACAGTTGCAGATGAATAGAAAGTCAGTCAGATTGAGTTCCAGATGCAGACAATGGTAAACACTTGGAGATCAATATCCTCTTGGGATCATGAAGTCCTGTGAACAAGACAAAGAAGAAAATCAATTCATGAAAAGAAACTGAATGTTTACTTACCTGTAACACAGTTGCAGATGATAACACAGCCAATAAGACGAAAAATCCAGATGCAGTTGAAAAGTCTCTTGGGATCACGAGGTCCTGTGAACAAGTAAGACAAAGAAGAAAATCAATACATGAAAAGAAACTGAAGGTATACTTATCTGTCACACACTTTCAGATGAATAGAAAGTCAGTCAGATTGAGTTCCAGATGCAGACAACCACATACAGCTGGACATCGATAGCCTCTTGGGATCATGAAGTCCTGTCAACAAGTAAGACAAAGAAAATGCAAATATGAAAAGAAATTGAATGTATACTTACCTGTAACACAGTTGCAGATTAATACACAGCCAATAAGATGAAAAATCCAGATGCAGACAACGGCAAACAGCTGGAGATGAATAGTCTCTTGGGATCATGAGGTCCTGTAAACAAGTAAGACAAAGAAGAAAGTCAATACATGAACAGAAGCTGAATGTATACTTACCTGTTACAAAGTTGCAGATGAAAACAAAGCCAGTAAGAAAGAATTCCAGATGCAGTCAACCACATCCAGATGGACACAGATAGTCTCTTGGGATCATGAGGTCCTGTAAACAAGACAAAGAAGAAAGTCAATATATGAAAAGAAACTGAATGCTTATTTACCGATAACACAGTTGCAGATGAATACACAGCCATTAAGAAAGAATTCCAGATGCAGAAGACCACATATAGCTGCACATGGACAGTCTCTTGGGATCATGAAGTCCTGTGAACAAGTAAGACAAAGAAGAATATCAAAATATGAAAAAGAAACCGAATGTATACTTACCTGTTAAACAGTTGCAGATGAATACACAGCCAATAAGACGAAAAATCCAGATGCAGATGAATAGTCTCTTGGGCTCATGAGGTCCTGTAAACAAGACAAAGAAGAAAGTCAATACAGGAAAAGAAACGGAATGTATACTTACCTGTTACACAGTTGCAGATGAATATACAGCCAGTAAGAAAGAAATCCAGATGCAGACAACCACATACAGCTGGACATTGACAGTCTCTTGAGATCATGAAGTCCTGTGAATAAATAAGACAAAGAAGAAAATCAAAATATGAATAGAAACTGAATGCTTACTTACTGATTACACAGTTGCAGGTGTATAGAAAGTCAGTCAGATTGAGATCCAGATGCACACAACGGCAAACACTTGGAGATCGATAGCCTCTTGGGATTATGAAGTCCTGTGAACAAGTAAGACAAAGACGAAAATCAAAATATGAAAAGAAACTGAATGTTTACTTACCTGTAACACAGTTGCAGATGATTACACAGCCAATTAGACGAAAAATCCAGATGCAGACAACGGCAAACAGCTGGAGATGAATAGTCTCTTGGGATCATGAGGTCCTGTAAACAAAAGAAACTGAATGCTTTTCTACCGATTACACAGTTGCAGATGAATACACATTCAGTAACAAAGAACTCCAGATGCAGACAATGGCACACAGCTGGAGATGAATACTCTCTTGGGATCATGAGGTCCTGTAAACAAGACAAAAAAGAAAGTCAGTACTTGAATAGAAACTGAATGTAAAATCCAGGTGTAAAATCCAGGTGCAGATGAATAGTCTCTTGGGATCATGAGGTCCTGTAAACAAGACAAAGAAGAAAGTCAATACATGAAAAGAAACTGAATGCTTAATTACCTGTCACACAGTTGCAGATGAATACACAGCCAATAAGACGAAAAATCCAGATGCAGATGAATAGTCTCTTGGGATAATGAGGTCCTGTAAACAAGACAAAGAAGAGAGGCAATACATGAAAAGAAACTGAATGTATACTTACTTGTTACACAGTAGCAGATGAATACACAGCCAGTAAGAAAGAATTCCAGATGCAGACAACCACATACAGCTGCACATGGACAGTGTCTTGGGATCATGAAGTCCTGTCAACAAGTAAGACAAAGAAGAAAATCAAAACATGAAAAGAAACTGAATGTATACTTACCTGTTACACAGTTGCAGATGAATACACAGTCAGTAAGAAAGAATTCCAGATGCAGACAACCACGTACAGCTGGACATCGATAGCCTCTTGGGATCATGAAGTCCTGTAACCAAGACAAAAAGAAAGTCAATACATGAAAAGAAATTGAATGTATACTTACCTGTTACACAGTTGCAGATGAATAGAAAGTCAGTCAGATTGAGTTCCAGATGCAGACAACGGCAAACACTTGGAGATCGATAGCCTATTGGGATCATGAAGTCCTGTGAATAAGTAAGACAAATAAGAAAGTCAATACATAAAAAGAAACTGAATGTATACTTACCTGTTACACAGTTACAGATGAATACACAGCCAATAAAACGTAAAATCCAGATGCAGACAAAGGCAAACAGCTAGAGATGAATAGTCTCTTGGGATCATGAGGTCCTGTAAACAAGACAAAAAAAGTCAATACATGAAGAGAAACTGAATATATACTTACCTGTTACACAGTTGCAGATAAATACAAAGCCAGTAAGAAAGAATTCCAGATGCAGTCAACCACATCCAGCTGGACACAGATAGTCTCTTGGGATCATGAGGTCCTGTAAACAAGACAAAGAAGAAAGTCAATATATGAAAAGAAACTGAATTTATACTTACCTGTTACACAGTTGCAGATGAATAGAAAGTTAGTCAGATTGAGTTCCAGATGCAGACAACCACATACAGTTGATGTATAGTCTCTTGGGATGATGAGGTCCTGTGAACAAGTAAGACAAAGAAGAAAGTCAATACATGAAAAGAAACTGAATGTATACTTACCTGTTACAAAGTTGCAGATGAATACAAAGCCAGTAAGAAAGAATTCCAGATGCAGACCACCACATCCAGCTGGACATGGATAGTCTCTTGGGATCATGAGGTCCTGTAAACAAGAGAAAGAAGAAAGTCAATACATGAAAAGAAAATGAATGTATATTTACCTGTTACACAGTTGCAGATGAATAGAAAGTTAGTCAGATTGAGTTCCAAATGCAGACAACGGCAAAAACTTGGAGATCGATAGCCTCTTGGGGTCATGAAGTCCTGTGAACAAGTAAGAAAAAGAAGAAAGTCAAAACATGAAAAGAAACTGAATGTATACTTACCTGTTACAAAGTTGCAGATGAAAACAAAGCCAGTAAGAAAGAATTCCAGATGCAGACAACATACAGCTGGACATGGACAGACTTTTGGGATCATGAAGTCCTGTGAACAAGTAAGACAAAGAAGAAAGTCAATACATGAAAAGAAACTGAATGTATACTTACCTGTTACACAGTTGCAGATGAATAGAAAGTCAGAAACGGAAGGCAAGAAACGGAAACAGAAGTCAAGAAACAGAATGTATACTTACCTATAACACAGTTGCAGATGAATACAAAGCCAATAAAACGTAAAATCCAGATGCAGACAACGGCAAACAGCTGGAGATGAATAGTCTCTTGGGATCATGAGGTCCTGTAAACAAGACAAAAAAAAGTCAATACATGAAAAGAAACTGAATGTATACTTACCTGTTGCACAGTTGCAGATGAATAGAAAGTCAGAAACGGAAGTCAAGAAACGGAAACAGAAGTCAAGAAACGGAATGTATACTTACTTGTTACACAGTTGCAGATGAAAAAAAGCCAATAAAACGTAAAATCCAGATTCAGACAACCACAAATAGCTGGACATGGACAGTCTCTTGGGATCATGAAGTCCTGTGAACAAGTGAGACAACGAAGAAAGTCAATACATGAAAAGAAACTGAATGTATACTTACCTGTTACACAGTTGCAGATGAGTACACAGTCAGTAAGAAAGAATTCCAGATGCAGACAACATACAGCTGGACATGGACAGACTTTTGGGATCATGAAGTCCTGTGAACAAGTAAGACAAAGAAGAAAGTCAATACATGAAAAGAAACTGAATGTATACTTACCTGTTACACAGTTGCAGATGAATAGGAAGTAAGTTAGATTGAGTTCCAGATGCAGACAACGGCAAGCACTTGGAGATCGATAGCCTCTTGGGATCATGAAGTCCTGTCAAGTAGTAAGACAAAGAAGAAAATCAAAACATGAAAAGAAACTGAATGTATACTTACCTGTTACACAGTTGCAGATGAATACACAGTCAGTAAGAAAGAATTCCAGATGCAGACAACCACATACAGCTGGACATCGATAACCTCTTGGGATCATGAAGTCCTGTAAACAAGACAAAAAGAAAGTCAATACATGAAAAGAAACTGAATGTATACTTACCTGTTACAAAGTTGCAGATGAATACAAAGCCAGTAAGAAAGAATTCCAGATGCAGACAACCACATCAAGCTGGACATGGATAGTCTCTTGGGATCATGAGGTCCTGTAAACAAGACAAAAAGAAAGTCAATACATGAAAAGAAATTGAATGTATACTTACCTATTACACAGTTGCAGATGAATAGAAAGTCAGTCAGATTGAGATCCTGATGCAGACAACGACAAACACTTGGAGATCGATAGCCTCTTGGGATCATGAAGTCCTGTGAACAAGTAAGACAAAGAAGACAGTCAATACATGAAAAGAAACTGAATGTATACTTATCTGTAACACAGTTGCAGATGAATACACAGCCAATAAGACGTAAAATCCAGATGCAGATGAATAGTCTCTTGGGATCATGAGGTCCTGTAAACAAGACAAAGAAGAAAGTCAATACATGAAAAAAAGCTGAATGTATACTTACCTGTTACACATTAGCAGATGAAAAAAAAGCTAGTAAGCCAGAGTTCCAGATGCAGATAACCATATACAGTTGATGTATAGTCTCTTTGGATCACGAGGTTCTGTGAACAAGTAAGACAAAGAAGAAAATCAAAATATGAAAAGAAATTTAATGTATACTTACCTGTTACACAGTTGCAGATGAATAGAAAGTCAGTCAGATTGAGTTCCAGATGCAGACAATGGCAAAAAGCTGGAGATGAATAGTCTCTTGGGATCATGAGGTCCTGTAAACAAGAAAAAAAGAAAGTCAATACATGAAAAGAAACTGAATGCTTACTTACCGATTACACAGTTGGAGATGAATACACAGCCATTAAGAAAGAATTCCAGATGCAGACAACCAAAAATAGCTGGACATGGACAGTCTCTTGGGATCATGAAGTCCTGTAAACAAGTGAGACAACGAAGAAAGTCAATACATGAAAAGAAACTGAATGTATACTTAACTGATACACAGTTGCAGATAAAAAAAAAAGCCAGTAAGCCAGAGTTCCAGATTCAGACAACCATATACAGTTGATGTATAGTCTCTTGGGACCATGAAGTCCTGTGAACAAGTAAGACAAAGAAAAAAGTCAATACATGAAAAGAAACTGAATGTATAATTATCTGTAACAGTTGCACATGAATACACAGCCAATAAGACGAAAAATCCAGATGCAGATGAATAGTCTCTTTGAATCATGAGGTCCTGTAAACAAGACAAAGAAGAAAGTCAATACATGAAAAGAAACTGAATTCTTACTTACCGATTACACAGTTGTAGAAGAATAGAAAGTCAGTCAGATTGAGATCCAGATGCAGACAACGGCAAACACTTGGAGATCGATAGTCTCTTGGGATCATGAGGTCCTATAAACAAGACAAAAATAAAGTCAATACATGAAAAGAAACTGAATGTTAACTTACCGATTACACAGTTGGATATGAATACACAGCCATTAAGAAAGAATTCCAGATCCAGACAACCACATACAGCTGGACATGGACAGACTCTTGGGATCATGAAGTCCTGTGAACAAGTAAGACAAAATAGAAAGTCAGTACATGAAAAGAAGCTGAATGTGTACTTACCTGTAACACAGTTGCAGATGAACACACAGCCAATAAGACGAAAAATCCAGATGCAGACAATGGCAAACACTTGGAGATCGATAGTCTCTTGGGATCATGAAGTCCTGTCAACAAGTAAGACAAAGAAGAAAATCCAAATATGAAAAGAAACTGAATGTATACTTACCTGTAACAAAGTTGCAGATTAATACACAGCCAATAAGATGAAAAATCCAGATGCAAACAACGGCAAACAGCTGGAGATGAATAGTCTCTTGGGATCATGAGGTCCTGTAAACAAGACAAAGAAGAAAGTCAATACATGAAAAGAAACTGAATGCTTACTTACCGATTACACAGTTGCAGATGAAAAAATTAAAGCCAGTAAGCCAGAGTTCCAGATTCAGACAACCATATACAGCTGATTTATAGTCTCTTGGGATGACGAGGTACTGTGAAGAAGTAAGACAAAGAAAGTCAATACATGAAAAGAAACTGAATGTATACTTACCTGTAACACAGTTGCAGATGAATACACAGTCAGTAAGAAAGAATTCCAGATGCAGACAACCACATACAGCTGGACATCGATAGCCTCTTGGGATCATGAGGTCCTGTAAACAAGACAAAAAGAAAGTCATTACATGAAAAGAAACTGAATGTATACTTACCTGTTACACAGTTGCAGTTGAAAAAAAGCCAGTAAGCCAGAGTTCCAGATTCAGACAACCATATACAGTTGATGTATAGTCTCTTGGGATCATGAAGTCCTGTGAACAAGTAAGATAAAGAAGAAAATCAAAATATGAAAAGAAACTGAATGTATACTTATCTGTAACACAGTTGCAGAAGAATACACAGCCAATAAGACGTAAAATCCAGATGCAGATGAATAGTCTCTTGGGATCATGAGGTCCTGTAAACAAGACAAAGAAGAAAGTCAATACATGAAAAGAAGCTGAATGTATACTTACCTGTTACACAGTTGCAGATGAATACACAGCCATTAAGAAAGAATTCCAGATGCAGACAACCACAAATAGCTGGACATGGACAGTCTCTTGGGATCATGAAGTCCTGTGAACAAGTAAGACAAAGAAGAAAATCAAAATATGAAAAGAAACTGAATATATACTTACCTGTTACACAGTTGCAGATGAATACACAGCCATTAAGAAAGAATTCCAGATGCAGACAACCACAAATAGCTGGACATGGACAGTCTCTTGGGCTCATGAAGTCCTGTGAACAAGTAAGACAAAGAAGAAAATCAAAATATGAAAAGAAACTGAATATATACTTACCTGTTACACAGTTGCAGATGAAAAAAAGCCAGTAACCCAGAGTTCCAGATTCAGACAACCATATACAGTTGATGTATAGTCTCTTGGGATCATGAAGTCCTGTGAACAAGTAAGACAAAGAAGAAAATCAAAATATGAATAGAAACTGAATGTTTACTTACCTGTAACACAGTTGCAGATGAATAGAAAGTCAGTCAGATTGAGTTCCTGATGCAGACAACGGCAAACACTTGGAGATCAATAGTCTCTTGGGATCATGAGGTCCTATAAACAAGACAAAAATAAAGTCAATACATGAAAAGAAACTGAATTCTTACTTACCGATTACACAGTTGTAGAAGAATAGAAAGTCAGTCAGATTGAGATCCAGATGCAGACAACGACAAACACTTGGAGATCGATAGCCTCTTGGGATCATGAAGTCCTGTCAAAAAGTAAGAAAATCAAAATATGAAAAGAAACTGAATGTATACTTACCTGTTACACAATTTCAGATGAATACACGGCCATTAAGAAAGAATTCAAGATGCAGACAACCACATACAGCTGGACATGGACAGAGTCTTGGGATATTGAGGTCCAGTAAACAAGTCAAAAAAGAAAGTCAATACATGAAAAGAAACTGATTTTCTATTCATCTGCAACTCTGTAATTGGTAATAAGAATTCAGTCAGATTGAGTTCCAGATGCAGACAACGGCAAACACTTGGAGATCGATAGCCTCTTGGGATCATGAAGTCCTGTAAACAAGACAAAGAAGAAAGTCAATACATGAAAAGAAACTGAATGTATACTTACCTGTTACACAGTTGCAGATGAATACACAGCCAATAAGACGAAAAATCCAGTGCAGATGAATTGTCTCTTGGGATCATGAAGTCCTGTCAACAAGTAAGACAAAGAAGAAAATCAAAATATGAAAAGAAACTGAATGTATACTTACCTGTTACACAGTTGCAGATGAATACACAGCCAATAAGACGAAAAATCCAGTGCAGATGAATAGTCTCTTGGGATCATGAAGTCCTGTCAACAAGTAAGACAAAGAAGAAAATCAAAATATGAAAAGAAACTGAATGTATACTTACCTGTTACACATTTGCAGATGAAAAGAAACGGAATGTATACTTACCTGTTACACAGTTGCAGATGAATACACAGCCAGTAAGAAAGAATTCCAGATGCAGACAACCACATACAACTGGACATGGACAATCTCTTGGGATCATGAAGTCCTGTCACAAGTAAGACAAATAAGAAAGTCAATACATGAAAAGAAACTGAATGTATACTTACCTGTTACACAGTTGCAGATGAATAGAAAGTCAGTCAGATTGAGTTCCAGATGCAGACAACGGCAAACACTTGGAGATCGATAGCCTCTTCAGATCATGAAGTCCTGTGAACAAGTAAGCCAAAGAAGAAAATCAAAATATGAAAAGAAATTGAATGTATATTTACCTGTAACACAGTTGCAGATGAATACACAGCCAATAAGACAAAAAATCCAGATACAGATAAATAGTCTCTTGGGATAATGAGGTCCTGTAAACAACACAAAGAAGAAAGTCAATACATGAAAAGAAACTGAATGTAAACTTACCTGTTACACGGTTGCAGATGAATAGAAAGTCAGTCAGATTGAGTTCCAGATACAGACAACGGCAAGCACGTGGAGATCGATAGCCTCTTGGGATCATGAAGTCCTTTCAACAAGTTAGACAAAGAAGAAAATCAAAACATGAAAAGGAACTGAATGTATACTTACCTGTTACACAGTTGCAGATGAAAAAAAGCCAGTAAGCCAGAGTTCCAGATGCAGATAACCATATACAGTTGATGTATAGCCTCTTGTGATCATGTAGTCCTGTGAACAAGTAAGACAAAGAAGAAAGTCAATACATGAAAAGAAACTGAATGTCTACTTACCTGTTACACAGTTGCAGATGAATACAAAGCCAGTAAGAAAGAATTCCAGATGCAGACAAACACATCCAGCTGGACATGGATAGTCTCTGGGATCATGAGGTCCTGTAAAAAAGACAAAGAAGAAAGTCAATAAATAAAAAGAAACTGAATGTCTACTTACCTGTTACACAGTTGCAGATGAATACACACCCAATAAGACGTAAAATCCAGATGCAGACAACGGCAAACAGCTGAAAATGAATAGTCTCTTGGGATCATAAAGTCCTGTCAAGAAGTAAGACAAATAAGAAAGTCAATACATGTAAAGAAACTGAATGTATACTTACCTGTTACACAGTTGCAGATGAATAGAAAGTCAGTCAGATTGAGCTCCAGATGCAGACAACAGAAAACACTTGGAGATCTATAGCCTCTTGGGATCATGAAGTCCTGTCAACAAGTAAGACAAAGAAGAAAATCAAAACATGAAAAGAAACTCAATGTATACTTACGTGTTACACAGTAGCAGATGAATACACAGTCAGTAAGAAAGAATTCCAGATGCAGACAACCACATACAGCTGGACATCGATAGCCTCTTGGGATCATGAAGTCCTGTAAACAAGACAAAAAGAAAGTCAATACATGAAAAGAAACTGAATGTATACTTACATGTTACACAGTTGCAGATGAATACACAGTCAGTAAGAAAGAATTCCAGATGCAGACAACCACATACAGCTGGACATCGATAGCCTCTTGCGATCATGAAGTCCTGTCAACAAGTAAGACGAAGAAGAAATTGAAAACATGAAATCAAACTGAATGTATACTTACCTGTTACACAGTTGCAGATGAATACAAAGCCAATAAGATAAAAAATCCAGATGCAGACAACAGCAAACAGCTGGAGATGAATAGTCTCTTGGGATCATGAGGTCCTGTAAACAAGATAAAAAGAAAGTCAATATGTGAAAAAAAACGGAATGTATACTTACCTGTTACACAGTTGCAGATGAAAAAAAGCCAGTAAGCCAGAGTTCCAGATTCAGACAACCATATACAGTTGATGTAAAGTCTGTTGGGATCACGAGGTCCTGTGAACAAGTAAGACAAAGAAGAAAGTCAATACATGAAAAGAAACGGAATGTATTCTTACCTTTAACACAGTTGCAGATTAATACAAAGCCAATAAGATAAAAAAATCCAGATGCAGACAACAGAAAACAGCTGGAGATGAATAGTCTCTTGGGATCATGAGGTCCTGTAAACAAGATAAAAAGAAAGTCAATACATGAAAAGAAACGGAATGTATACCTACCTGTTACACAGTTGCAGATGAAAAAAAGCCAGTAAGCCAGAGTTCCAGATTCAGACAACCATATACAGTTGATGTAAAGTCTCTTGGGATCATGAAGTCCTGTAAACAAGTAAGACAAAGAAGAAAGTTAATACATGAAAAGAAACTGAATGCTTACTTACCGATTACACAGTTGCAGATGAATAGAAAGTCAGTCAGATTGAGATCCAGATGCAGACAATGGCAAACACTTGGAGATGAATAGTCTCTTGGGATCATGAGGTCCTGTAAATAAGACAAAAAAAAAAAGTCAATACATGAATAGAAACGGAATGTATACTTACCTGTTACACAGTTGCAGATGAATACACAGCCAGTAAGAAAGAGTTCCAGATGCAGACAACCACATACAGCTGGACAAGGACAGTCTCTTTGGATCATGAAGTCCTGTGAACAAGTAAGACAAAAAAGAAAGTCAATACATGAAAAGAAACTGAATGTATACTTACCTGTTACACAGTTGCAGATGAATGCACAGTCAGTAAGAAAGAATTCCAGATGCAGACAACCACATACAACTGGACATCAATAGCCTCTTGGTATCATGAAGTCCTGCAAACAATACAAAAAGAAAGTCAATACATGAAAAGAAACTGAGAGTATACTTACCTGTTACACAGTTGCAGATGAATAGAAAGTAGATTGAATTCCAGATGCAGACAACGGCAAGTACTTGGAGATCGATAGCCTCTTGGGATCATGAAGTCCTGTCAACAAGTAAGACAAAGAAGAAAGTCAAAATATGAAAAGAAACTGAATGTATACTTACCTGTTACACAGTTGCAGATGAATACACAGTCAGTAAGAAAGAATTCCAGATGCAGACAACCACATACAGCTAGACATGGATAGTCTCTTTGGATCATGAAGTCTTGTGAACAAGTAAGACAAAGAAGAAAATCAAAATATAAAAAGAAACTGAAGGTATACTTACCTGTTACACAGTTGCAGATGAATACACACCCAATAAGACGTAAAAGTCAGATGCAGACAACGGCAAACAGCTGGAAATGAATAGTCTCTTGGGATCATGAGGTCATGTAAACAAGTAAGACAAAGAAGAAAGTCAAAACATGAAAAGAAACTGAATGTATACTTACCTGTTACACAGTTGCAGATGAATACACAGCCAATAAGACGAAAAATTCAGATGCAGTTGAAAAGTCTCTTGGGATCACGAGGTCCTGTGAACAAGTAAGACAAAGAAGAAAATCAAAATATGAAAAGAAACTGAATGCATAATTACCTGTTACACAGTTGCAGATCAATAGAAAGTCAGTCAGATTGAGTTCCAGATGCAGACAACGGCAAACACTTGGAGATCGAAAGCCTCTTGGGATCATGAAGTCCTGTGAACAAGTAAGACAAAGAAGAAAGTCAAAATATGAAAAGAAACTGAATGTATACTTACCTGGAACACAGTTGCAGATTAATACAAAACCAATAAGATAAAAAATCTAGATGCAGACAATGGCAAACAGCTGGAGATGAATACTCTCTTGGGGTCATGAGGTCCTGTAAACAAGATAAAAAAAGTCAATACATAAAAAGAAACTGAATGTATACTTACCTATTACACAGTTGCAGATGAATACACAGCCAATAAGACGAAAAATCCAGATGTAGATGAATGGTCTCTTGGGATAATGAGGTCCTGTAAACAAGACAAAGAAGAAAGTCAATACATGAAAAGAAACTGAATGTACACTTACCCGTTACACAGTTGCAGATGAAAACACAGCCAGTAAGAAAGAATTCCAGATGCAGACAACCACATACAGCTAGACATGGATAGTCTCTTGGGATCATGAAGTCCTGTGAACAAGTAAGATAAAGAAGAAAGTCAATACATGAAAAGAAACTTAATGTATACTTACCTTTCACACCGTTGCAGATGAAAAAAAGCCAGTAAGCCAGAGTTCCAGATTTAGACAACCAAATATAGTTGATGTATAGTCTCTTGGGATCACGAGGTCCTGTGAACAAGTAAGAAAAATAAGAAAGTCAATACATGAAATGAAACTGAATGCTTACATACCGATTACACAGTTGCAGATAAATAGAAAGTCAGTTAGATTGAGTTCCAGATGCAGACGACGGCAAACACTTGGAGATTGATAGCCTCTTGGGAAGGTGAAGTCCTGTGAACAAGTAAGACAAATAAGAAAGTCAATACATGAAAAGAAACTGAATGTATACTTACCTGTTACACAGTTGCAGTTGAAAAGAAACGGAATGTATACTTACCTATTGCACAGTTGCAGATGAATACACAGCTAATAAGACGGAAAATCCAGATGCAGACAACGGCAAACACTTGGAGATCGATAGCCTCTTGGGATCATCAAGTCCTGTGAACAAGTAAAACAAAGAAAAAAGTCAATACATGAAAAGAAAATGAATGTATACTTACCTGTTACAAAGTTGCAGATGAATACAAAGCCAGTAAGAAAGAATTCCTGATGCAGACAACCACATCCAGCTGGACATTGATAGTCTTTTGGGATCACGAGGTCCTGTGAAGAAGTAAGACAAAGAAGAAAATCAAAATATAAAAAGAAACTGAATGTATTCTTACGTGTTTCACAGTTACAGATGAATACACACCCAATAAGACGTAAAATCCAGATGCAGACAACGGCAAACAGCTGGAAATGAATAGTCTCTTGGGATCATGAGGTCCTGTAAACAAGTAAGACAAAGAAGAAAGTCAATACATGAAAAGAAACTGAATGTATACTTACCTGTTACACAGTTGCAGATGAATAGAAAGTCAGTCAGATTGAGTTCCAGATGAAGACAACAGTAAACACTTGGAGATCGATAGCCTCTTGGGATCATGAAGTCCTGTGAACAAGACAAAGAAGAAAATCAAAATATGAAAAGAAACTGAATGTATACTTACCTGTTACACTGTTGCAGATTAATACACATCCAATAAGACAAAAAATCCAGATGCAGATGAATAGTCTCTTGTTATCATGAGGTCCTGTAAACAAGACAAAGAAGAAAGTCAATTCAAGAAAAGAAACTGAATGTACACTTACCTGTTACACAGTTGCAGATGAATACACAGCCAGTAAGAAAGAATTCCAGATGCAGACAACCACTTACAGCTGGACATGGATAGTCTTTTGGGATCATGAAAGTCCTGTGAATAAGTAAGACAAAGAAGAAAGTCAATACATGAAAAGAAACTGAATGCTTACTTTCCGATTACACAGTTGCAGATTAATAGAAAGTCAGTCAGATTGAGATCCAGATGCGGACAACCACATACAGCTGGACATGGATAGTCTCTTGGGATCATGAAGTCCTGTGAACAAGTAAGACACAGAAGAAAATCAAAATATGAAAAGAAACTGAATATATACTTACGTGTTACACAGTTACAGATGAATACACACCCAATAAGACGTAAAATCCAGATGCAGACAACGGCAATCAGCTGGAAATGAATAGTCTCTTGGGATCACAAGGTTCTGTGAACAAGTAAGACACAGAATAAAGTAAATACATGAAAAGAAACTGAATGTATACTTACCTGTTACACAGTTGCAGATGAAAAAAAAGCCAGTAAGCCAGAGTTCCGAATTCAAAAAACCATACACAGTTGATGTATAGTCTCTTGGGAGTATGAAGTCCTGTAAACAAGTAAGACAAAGAAGAAAGTCAATACATGAAAATTAACTGAATGTATACTTACCTGTTACACAGTTGCAGATGAACACAGCCAGTAAGAATGAATTCCAGATGCAGACAACCACATACAGCTGGACATGGACAGTCTCTTGGGATCATGAAGTCTTGTGAACAAGTAAGATAAAGAAGAAAGTCAATACATGAAAAGAAACTGAATGCTTATTTACCGATTACACAGTTGCAGATGAATAAAAAAAGTCAGTCAGATTGAGTTCCAGATGCAGACAACCATATACAGGTAATGTATAGTCTATTAGGATCAAGAGGTCCTGTGAACAAGTAAGACAAAGAAAAAAGTCAGTACATGAAAAGAAGCTGAATGTATACTTACCGATTACACAGTTGCAGATGAATAAAAAAAGTTAGTCAGATTGAGTTCCAGATGTAGACAACCACATACAGCTGGACATGGACAGTCGCTTGGGATCATGAAGGCCTGTGAACAAGTAAGACAAAAAACAAAGTTAATACATGAAAAGAAACTGAATGCTTACTTACCAATTTCACAGTTGCAGATGAATAGAAAGTCAGTAAGATTGAGTTCCAGATGCAGACAACGGCAAACACTTGGAGATCGATAGCCTCTTGGGATCAAGAAGTCCTGTTAAAAAGTAAGACAAAGAAGAAAATCAAAACATGAAAAGAAACTGAATGTATACTTACCTGTAACACAGTTGCAGATGAATACACAGTCAATAAGATGAAAAATCCAGATGCAGACAACGGCAAACAGCTGGAGATGAATAGTATCTTGGGATCATGAAGTTCTCTGAACAAGTAAGACAAAGAAGAAAGTTAATATATGAAAAGAAACGGAATGTATACTTACCTGTTAAACAGTTGCAGATGGAAAAAGCCAGTAAGCCAGAGTTCCAAATTCGAACAACCATATACAGTTAATGTATAGTCTCTTGGGATCATGAAGTCCTGTAAACAAGACAAAGAAGAAAGTCAATTCAAGAAAAGAAACTGAATGTACACTTACCTGTTACACAGTTGCAGATGAATACACAGCCAGTAAGAAAGAATTCCAGATGCAGACAACCACTTACAGCTGGACATGGATAGTCTTTTGGGATCATGAAGTCCTGTGAATAAGTAAGACAAAGAAGAAAGTCAATACATGAAAAGAAACTGAATGCTTACTTTCCGATTACACAGTTGCAGATTAATAGAAAGTCAGTCAGATTGAGATCCAGATGCGGACAACCACATACAGCTGGACATGGATAGTCTCTTGGGATCATGAAGTCCTGTGAACAAGTAAGACACAGAAGAAAATCAAAAAATGAAAAGAAACTGAATGTATACTTACCTGTTACACAGTTGCAGATGAATACACAGCCAATAAGATGAAAAATCCAGATGCAGACAACATCAAACACCAGGAGATTAATAGTCTCTTGGGATCATGAGGTCCTGTAAACAAGACAAAAAGAAAGTCAATACATGAAAAGAAACTGAATGTATACTTACCTGTTGCAAAGTTGCAGATAAATACAAATCCAGTAAGAAAGAGTTCCAGATGCAGACAACCACATACAGCTGGACAAGGACAGTCTCTTGGGATCATGTAGTCCTGTGAACAAGTAAGACAAAGAAGAAAGTCAATATATGGAAAGAAACTGAATGTATACTTACCTGTTACACAGTTGCAGATGAAAAGAAACGGAATGTATACTTATCTGTTGCACAGTTGCAGATGAATAGAAAGTCAGTCAGATTGAGTTCCAGATGCAGACAACGGCAAACACTTGGAGATCTATAGCCTCTTGGGATCATGAAGTCCTGTCAAGAAGTAAGACAAAGAAGAAAATCAAAACATGAAAACAAACTGAATGTATACTTACCTTTTACACAGTTGCAGATGAATACACAAGTCAAGTCAAGTCAAGTCAAGTGGGTTTATTGTCATTTCAACTACATACAGAGTACACAGTGAAACGAAACAACGTTCCTCCCGGACCATGGTGCAACATAGACAGTGCATACAAGACACAAGTGCAACACAAACAAACAAGTGCGGACAGACAACACAGTACAGACAGAGGATAATAAATAATGACTGTAGTGTGCAAGTTGTGCAATGTGCGATAAATAGAGTCCAGTGAGGTAGTAAAGTCAGTCAGTAAGAAAGAATTCCAGTTGCAGACAACCACATACAGCTGGACATAGACAGTCTTTTGGGATAATGAAGTCCTGTGAATAAGTAAGACAAATAAGAAAGTCAATACATGAAAAAAAACTGAATGTATCTTTACCTGTTACACAGTTGTAGATGAAAAGAAACGGAATGTATACTTACCAGTTGCACAGTTGCAGATGAATAGAAAATCAGTCAGATTGAGTTCCAGATGCAGACAACCACATCCAACTGGACATGGATAGTCTCTTAGGTTCATGAGGTCCTGTAAACAAGACAAAGAAGAAAGTAAACACATGAAAAGAAACTGAATGTATACTTACCTGTTACAAAGTTGCAGATGAATACAAATCTAGTAAGAAAGAATTCCAGATGCAGACAACCACATCCAACTGGACATGGATAGTCTCTTAGAATCATGAGGTCCTGTAAACAAGACAAAGAAGAAAGTAAATACATGAAAAGAAACTGAATGTATACTTACGTATTACACAGTTGCAGATGAATAGAACGTCAGTCAGATTGAGATCCAGATGCAGACAACTGCAAACACTTGGAGATCGATAGCCTCTTGGGATCATGAAGTCCTGTGAACAAGTAAGACAAAGAAGAAAATCAAAATATGAAAAGAAACTGAATGTTTACTTACCTGTAAAACAGTTGCAGATGAATACACAGCCAATAAGACGAAAAATCCAGATGCATTTGAATAGTCTCTTGGGATCACAAGGTCCTGTGAACAAGTAAGACAAAAAAAAGTCAATACATAAATAGAAACGGAATGTATACTTACCTGTTACACAGTTGCAGATGAATACACAGCCAGTAAGAAAGAGTTCCAGATGCAGACAACCACATACCGATAGACAAGGACAGTCTCTTGGGATCATGAAGTCCTTTGAACAAGTAAGACAGAGAAGAAAGTCAATACATGAAAAGAAACTGAATGTATACTTACCTGTTACACAGTTGCAAATGAATAGAAAGTCAGTCAGATTGAGTTCCAGATGCAGACAACGGCAAACACTTGGAGATCGATAGCCTCTTGGGATCATGAAGTCCTGTCAAGAAGTAAGACAAAGAAGAAAATCAAAACATGAAAACAAACTGAATGTATACTTACCTGTTACACAGTTGCAGAGGAATACCCAGTCAGTAAGAAAGAATTCCAGATGCAGACAATCACATACAGCTGGACATGGACAGTCTCTTGGGATCATGAAGTCCTATGAATAAGTAAGACAAATAAGAAAGTCAATATAAGAAAAGAAACTGAATGTATACTTACCTGTTACACAGTTGCAGATGAAAAGAAACGGAATGTATACTTACCTGTTGCACAGTTGCAGATGAATAGAAAGTCAGTCAGATTGAGTTCCAGATGCAGACAACGGCAAAAGCTTGGAGATCTATAGCCTCTTGGGATCATGAAGTCCTGTCAAAAAGTTAGACAAAGAAGAAAATCAAAATATGAAAAGAAATTGAATGTATACTTACCTATAACACAGTTGCAGATGAATACACAGCCAATAAAATGTAAAATCCAGATGCAGACAACGGCAAAAAGCTGGAGATCTATAGCTTCTTGGGATCATGAGGTCCTGTAAACAAGACAAAAAGAAAGTCAATACATGAAAAGAAACTGAATGTATACTTGCCTATTACAAAGTTGCAGATGAATACAAAGCCAGTAAGAAAGAATTCCAGATGCAGACAACGACATCCAGCTGGACATGGATAGTCTCTTGGGATCATGAGGTCCTGTAAACAAGACAAAGAAGAAAGTCAATACATGAAAAGAAACTGAATGTATACTTACCTGTTACACAGTTGCAGATGAATAATTAGTAAGTTAGATTGAGTTCCAGATGCAGACAACGGCAAGCACTTGGAGATCGATAGCCTCTTGGGATCATGAAGTCCTGTCAAGAAGTAAGACAAAGAAGAAAATCAAAACATGAAAAGAAACTGAATGTATACTTACCTGTTACACAGTTGCAGATGAATACACAGCCAATAAGACAAACAATCCAGATGCAGATGAATAGTCTCTTGGGATCATGAGGTCCTGTAAACAAGACAACGAAGAAAGTCAATACATGAAAAGAAGCTGAATGTATACTTACCTGTTACAAAGTTGCAGATGAATACACAGCCATTAAGAAAGAATTCCAGATGCAGACAACCACATACAGCTGGACATCGATAGCCTCTTGGGATCATGAGGTCCTGTAAACAAGACAAAAAGAAAGTCAATACATGAAAAGAAACTGAATGTATACTTACCTGTTACACAGTTGCAGTTGAAAAAAAGCCAGTAAGCCAGAGTTCCAGATTCAGACAACCATATAAATTTGATGTATAGTCTCTTGGGATCACGTGGTCCTGTGAACAAGTAAGACAAAGAAGAAAGTCAATACATGAAAAGAAATTGAATGTATACTTACCTGTTACACAGTTGCAGATGAATAGAAAGTCAGTAAGATTGAGATCCTGATGCAGACAACGACAAACACTTGGAGATCGATAGCCTCTTGGGATCACAAAGTCCTGTGAACAAGTAAGACAAAGAAGAAAATCAAAATATGAAAAGAATCTGAATGTATACTTACCTGTTACACAGTTGCAGATGACTACACAGCCAAGAAGACGAAAAATCCAGATGCAGACAAAGGCAAACAGCTGGAGATGAATAGTCTCTTGGGATCATTTAGTCCTGTGAACAAATAAGACAAAGAAGAATGTCAATACATGAAAAGAAGCTGAATGTATACTTACCTGTTACACAGTTGCAGATGAAAAAAAGCCAGTAAGCCAGAGTTCCAGATTCACACAACCATATACAGTTGATGTATTGTCTCTTGGGATCATGAAGTCCTGTGAACAAGTAAGACAAAGAAGAAAGTCAAAACATGAAAAGAAACTGAATGTATACTTACCTGTTACACAGTTGCAGATGAAAAAAAAAGCTAGTAAGCCAGAGGTCCAGATGCAGATAACCATATACAGTTGATGTATAGTCTCTTGGGATCACGAGGTTCTGTGAACAAGTTAGACAAAGAAGAAAGTCAATACATGAAAAGAAACTGAATGCTTAGTTACAGATTAATAGAATTAGTTGCAGATGAATAGAAAGTCAGTCAGATTGACTTCCAGATGCAGACAACGGAGGACACATTTCGCTGTACAATGTACACTGTACAGTGACAAATACGTGCACCTTACCTTACCTTGGGATCATGAGGTCCTGTAAACAAGAAAAAAAAAAAGTCAATACATGAAAAGAAACTGAATGCTTACTTACCGATTACACAGTTGGAGATGAATACACAGCCATTAAGAAAGAATTCCAGATGCAGACAACCATATACAGCTGGACATGGACAGACTCTTGGGATCATGAAGTCCTGTGAACAAGTAAGACAAAATAGAAAGTCAATACATGAAAAGAAGCTGAATGTATACTTACCTGTTACACAGTTGCAGATGAAAAAAAGCCAGTAAGCCAGAGTTCCAGATTCAGTCAACCATATACAGTTGATGTATAGTCTCCTGGGATCATGAAGTCCTGTGAACAAGTAAGACAAAGAAGAAAATCCAAATATGAAAAGAAACTGAATGTATACTTACCTGTAACACAGTTGCAGATTAATACACAGCCAATAAGATGAAAAATCCAGATGCAGACAACGGCAAACAGCTGGAGATGAATAGTCTCTTGGGATCATGAGGTCCTGTAAACAAGTAAGACAAAGAAAAAAAGTCAATACATGAAAAGAAACTGAATGCTTACTTACCGATTACACAGTTGCAAATGAAAAAAATAAAGCCAGTAAGCCAGAATTCCAGATTCAGACAACCATATACAGCTGGACATCGATAGCCTCTTGGGATTACGAGGTCCTGTGAACAAGGAAGACAAAGAAGAAAGTCAATACATGAAAAGAAATTGAATGTATACTTACCTGTTACAAAGTTGCAGATGAATACAAATCCAGTAAGAAAGAATTCCAGATGCAGACAACCACATCCAGCTGGACATGGAATGTCTCTTGGGATCATGAGGTCCTGTAAACAAGTCAAAGAAGAAAGTCAATACATGAAAAGAAACTAAATGTATACTTACCTGTTACAAAGTTGCAGATGAATACAAAGCCAGTAAGAAAGAATTCCAGATGCAGACAACCACATCCAGCTGGACATGGATAGCCTCTTGGGATCATGAAGTCCTGTGAACAAGTAAGACAAAGAAGAAAATCAAAAGATGAAAAAAAACTGAATGTATACTTACCTGTTACACAGTTGCAGATAAATACACAGTCAGTAAGAAAGAATTCCAGTTGCAGACAACCACATACAGCTGGACATAGACAGTCTCTTGGGATAATGAAGTCCTGTGAATAAGTAAGACAAATAAGAAAGTCAATACATGAAAAAAAACTGAATGTATACTTACCTGTTACACAGTTGCAGATGAAAAGAAACGGTATGTATACTTACCAGTTGCACAGTTGCAGATGAATAGAAAGTCATTCAGATTGAGTTGCAGATGCAGACAACGGCAAACACTTGGAGATCTATAGCCTCTTGGGATCATGAAGTCCTGTGAACAAGTAAGACAAAGAAGAAAGTCAAAACATGAAAAGAAACTGAATGTTTACTTACCTGTAACACAGTTGCAGATGAATACACAGCCAATAAGACAAAAAATCCAGATGCAGTTGAATAGTCTCTTGGGATCACGAGGTCCTGTGAAGAAGTAAGACAAAGAAGAAAGTCAATACATGAAAAGAAACGGAATGTATACTTACCTATAACACAGTTGCAGATGAATACACAGCCAATAAAATGTAAAATCCAGATGCAGACAACGGCAAACAGCTGGAGATGAATAGTCTCTTGGGATCATGAGGTCCTGTAAACAAGACAAAAAAAAAGTCAATACATGAATAGAAACGGAATGTATACCCACCTGTTACACAGTTGCTGATGAAAAGAAACGGAATGTATACTTACCTGTTACACAGTTGCAGATGAACACACAGCCAGTAAGAAAGAGTTCCAGTTGCAGACAACCACATACAGCTGGACATGGACAGTCTCTTGGGATCATGAAGTCCTGTGAACAAGTAAGACAAAGAAGAAAGTCAATACATGAAAAGAAACTGAATGTATACTTACCTGTTACACAGTTGCAGATGAATACACAGTCAGTAAGAAAGAATTCCAGATGCAGACAACCACATACAGCTGGACATCGATAGCCTCTTGGGATCATGAAGTCCTGTGAACAAGACAAAAAGAAAGTCAATACATGAAAAGAAACTGAATGTATACTTACCTGTTACAAAGTTGCAGATGAATAGAAAGTCAGTCAGATTGAGTTCCCGATGCAGACAACGGCAAACACTTGGAGATCGATAGCCTCTTGGGGTCATGAAGTCCTGTGAACAAGTAAGAAAAAGAAGAAAGTCAAAACATGAAAAGAAACTGAATGTATACTTACCTGTTGCACAGTTGCAGATGAATAGAAAGTCAGAAACGGAAGTCAAGAAACGGAATGTATACTTACCTGTTGCACAGTTGCAGATGAATAGAAAGTCAGTCAGATTGAGTTCCAGATGCAGACAACGGCAAGCACTTGGAGATCGATAGCCTCTTGGGATCATGAAGTCCTGTCACGAAGTAAGACAAAGAAGAAAATCAAAACATAAAAAGATACTGAATGTATACTTACCTGTTACACAGTTACAGATGAATACACAGTCAGTAAGAAAGAATTCCAGATGCAGACAACCACATACAGCTGGAAACCGATAGCCTCTTGGGATCATGAAGTCCTGTAAACAAGACAAAAAGAAAGTCAATACATGAATCAGAATCAGATTCAGAATCAGAATCTCTTTATTTCATATGTTACACATACAAGGAATTTGTCTTGGTGAGAGCAACACGTATGACAAGTAACAAAAAAAAAACAAAAACAGAATATTCTTAAACTAAAGGAAAATGACACTAAACAATAAATAGGGTAGGGGATAAATTAAAAAAGTAAAAAGTACTAAGGTAAAAAAGAGCTGAAAATATATTTACAGAAAAGAACATCTGTACAGGTGTGCAAATAGTCATAGTGCAAAATAGGCAGAGTGCAAAATAGCTGTTCAGTCCGGTTTGGTACAGTTCAGTTGTAAGTTTGAGGTTTACAGTGGGAGGTCTCCACTGTGATTGAGGAGTGCTACAGCTCTGGGGAAGAAGCTGTTAGCATGACGTGTTGTGCTGGTTTTGATGGACCGCAGTCTTCTACCCGAGGGGAGTGTCTGGAAGAGGAGGTGTCCAGGATGTGAGGGGTCAGATGTTATCTTGCCAGCCCGCTTCCTCATCCTGCTGGTGTAGATCTGCTGAAGTGATGGCAGGTTACATCCGATGATCCTCTCTGCTGTCCTGATGATGCGCTGGAGTTTGGTTCTTTCTTGTGAGGTGGAGGAACCAAACCAGATAGTTATGGAGGCTGTGATAATGGACTCGATGATCGCTGTGTAGAACTGGATCATCAGGGTCTGTGGCAGGTTGAATTTCTTGAGCTGTCTCAAGAAGAACATTCTTTGTTGAGCTTTCTTGATGATGGAGATGGTGTTTTTCTCCCATTTCAAGTCTCTGGAAATGGTGGTGACCAGGAACTTGAGTGACTCCACCATTGATGCTGCAGTGTTGTTGATGTGGAAGGGGGGAAGGGTGGGTGGATTGCGTCGGACGTCCACCACCACCTCTACAGTCTTTTCTGTGTTTAGCAGCAGGTGGTTGTTGCTGCACCAGGACAACGGCAAACAGCTGGAAATGAATAGTCTCTTGGGATCATGAGGTCCTGTAAACAAGTAAGACAAAGAAGAAAGTCAAAACATGAAAAGAAACTGAATGTATACTTACCTGTTACACAGTTGCAGATGAATACACAGTCAGTAAGAAAGAATTCCAGATGCAGACAACCACATACAGCTGGACATGGACAGTCTCTTGGGATCATGAAGTCCTGTGAATAAGTAAGACGAATAAGAAAGTCAATACATGAAAAGAAACTGAATGTATACTTACCTGTTACACAGTTGCAGATGAATAGAAAGTCAGTCAGATTGACTTCCAGATGCAGACAATGGCAAACACTTGGAGATCGATAGCCTCTTGGGATCATGAAGTCCTGTCAACAAGTAAGACAAATAAGAAAGTCAATACATGAAAAGAAACTGAATGTATACTTACCTGTTACACAGTTGCAGATGAAAAGAAACTGAATGTATACTTACCTGTTACACAGTTGCAGATGAATAGAAAGTCAGTAAGAAAGAATTCCAGATGCAGACAACCACATACAGCTGGACATCGATAGCCTCTTGGGATCATGAAGTCCGGTAAACAAGACAAAAAGAAAGTCAATACATGAAAAGAAACTGAATGTATACTTACCTGTTACAAAGTTGCAGATGAATAAATAGCCAGTAAGAAAGAATTCCAGATGCAGACAACGACATCCAGCTGGACATGGATAGTCTCTTGGGATCATGAGGTTCTGTAAACAAGACAAAGAAGAAAGTCAATACATGAAAAGAAACTGAATGTATACTTACCTGTTACACAGTTGCAGATGAATAGGAAGTAAGTTAGATTGAGTTCCAGATGCAGACAACGGCAAGCACTTGGAGATCGATAGCCTCTTCGGATCATGAAGTCCTGTCAAGAAGTAAGACAAAGAAGAAAATCAAAACATGAAAAGAAACTGAATGTATACTTACCTGTTACACAGTTGCAGATGAATACACAGTCATTAAGAAAGAATTCCAGATGCAGACAACCACATACAGCTGGACATGGACAGTCTCTTAGAATCATGAGGTCCTGTAAACAAGACAAAGAAGAAAGTAAATACATGAAAAGAAACTGAATGTATACTTACGTATTACACAGTTGCAGATGAATAGAAAGTCAGTCAGATTGAGATCCAGATGCAGACAACTGCAAACACTTGGAGATCGATAGCCTCTTGGGATCATGAAGTCCTGTGAACAAGTAAGACAAAGAAGAAAATCAAAATATGAAAAGAAACTGAATGTTTACTTACCTGTAAAACAGTTGCAGATGAATACACAGCCAATAAGACGAAAAATCCAGATGCATTTGAATAGTCTCTTGGGATCACAAGGTCCTGTGAACAAGTAAGACAAAGAAGAAAGTCAATACATGAAAAGAAACGGAATGTATACTTACCTATTGCACAGTTGCAGATGAATAGAACGTCAGTCAGATTGAGATCCAGATGCAGACAACGGCAAACACTTGGAGATCGATAGCCTCTTGGGATCATGAAGTCCTGTGAACAAGTAAGACAAAGAAGAAAATCAAAATATGAAAAGAAATTGAATGTATACTTACCTATAACACAGTTGCAGATGAATACACAGCCAATAAAACGTAAAATCCAGATGCAGACAACAGCAAACAGCTGGAGATGAATAGTCTCTTGGGATCATGAGGTCCTGTAAACAAGACAAAAAAAAGTCAATACATAAATAGAAACGGAATGTATACTTACCTGTTACACAGTTGCAGATGAATACACAGCCAGTAAGAAAGAGTTCCAGATGCAGACAACCACATACCGATAGACAAGGACAGTCTCTTGGGATCATGAAGTCCTTGGAACAAGTAAGACAGAGAAGAAAGTCAATACATGAAAAGAAACTGAATGTATACTTACCTGTTACACAGTTGCAAATGAATAGAAAGTCAGTCAGATTGAGTTCCAGATGCAGACAACGGCAAACACTTGGAGATTGATAGCCTCTTGGGATCATGAAGTCCTGTGAAGAAGTAAGACAAAGAAGAAAATCAAAACATGAAAACAAACTGAATGTATACTTACCTGTTACACAGTTGCAGATGAATACCCAGTCAGTAAGAAAGAATTCCAGATGCAGACAATCACATACAGCTGGACATGGACAGTCTCTTGGGATCATGAAGTCCTGTGAATAAGTAAGACAAATAAGAAAGTCAATACAAGAAAAGAAACTGAATGTATACTTACCTGTTACACAGTTGCAGATGAAAAGAAACGGAATGTATACTTACCTGTTGCACAGTTGCAGATGAATAGAAAGTCAGTCAGATTGAGTTCCAGATGCAGACAACGGCAAACACTTGGAGATCTATAGCCTCTTTGGATCATGAAGTCCTGTCAAAAAGTTAGACAAAGAAGAAAATCAAAATATGAAAAGAAATTGAATGTATACTTACCTATAACACAGTTGCAGATGAATACACAGCCAATAAAATGTAAAATCCAGATGCAGACAACGGCAAAAAGCTGGAGATCTATAGCCTCTTGGGATCATGAGGTCCTGTAAACAAGACAAAAAGAAAGTCAATACATGAAAAGAAACTGAATGTATACTTGCCTATTACAAAGTTGCAGATGAATACAAAGCCAGTAAGAAAGAATTCCAGATGCAGACAACGACATCCAGCTGGACATGGATAGTCTCTTGGGATCATGAGGTCCTGTAAACAAGACAAAGAAGAAAGTCAATACATGAAAAGAAACTGAATGTATACTTACCTGTTACACAGTTGCAGATGAATAATTAGTAAGTTAGATTGAGTTCCAGATGCAGACAACGGCAAGCACTTGGAGATCGATAGCCTCTTGGGATCATGAAGTCCTGTCAAGAAGTAAGACAAAGAAGAAAATCAAAACATGAAAAGAAACTGAATGTATACTTACCTGTTACACAGTTGCAGATGAATACACAGCCAATAAGACAAACAATCCAGATGCAGATGAATAGTCTCTTGGGATCATGAGGTCCTGTAAACAAGACAAAGAAGAAAGTCAATACATGAAAAGAAGCTGAATGTATACTTACCTGTTACAAAGTTGCAGATGAATACACAGCCATTAAGAAAGAATTCCAGATGCAGACAACCACATACAGCTGGACATCGATAGCCTCTTGGGATCATGAGGTCCTGTAAACAAGACAAAAAGAAAGTCAATACATGAAAAGAAACTGAATGTATACTTACCTGTTACACAGTTGCAGTTGAAAAAAAGCCAGTAAGCCAGAGTTCCAGATTCAGACAACCATATAAATTTGATGTATAGTCTCTTGGGATCACGTGGTCCTGTGAACAAGTAAGACAAAGAAGAAAGTCAATACATGAAACGAAATTGAATGTATACTTACCTGTTACACAGTTGCAGATGAATAGAAAGTCAGTAAGATTGAGATCCTGATGCAGACAACGACAAACACTTGGAGATCGATAGCCTCTTGGGATCACAAAGTCCTGTGAACAAGTAAGACAAAGAAGAAAATCAAAATATGAAAAGAAACTGAATGTATACTTACCTGTTACACAGTTGCAGATGACTACACAGCCAAGAAGACGAAAAATCCAGATGTAGACAAAGGCAAACAGCTGGAGATGAATAGTCTCTTGGGATCATGAAGTCCTGTGAACAAATAAGACAAAGAAGAATGTCAATACATGAAAAGAAGCTGAATGTATACTTACCTGTTACACAGTTGCAGATGAAAAAAAAGCCAGTAAGCCAGAGTTCCAGATTCACACAACCATATACAGTTGATGTATTGTCTCTTGGGATCATGAAGTCCTGTGAACAAGTAAGACAAAGAAGAAAGTCAAAACATGAAAAGAAACTGAATGTATACTTACCTGTTACACAGTTGCAGATGAAAAAAAAAGCTAGTAAGCCAGAGGTCCAGATGCAGATAACCATATACAGTTGATGTATAGTCTCTTGGGATCACGAGGTTCTGTGAACAAGTTAGACAAAGAAGAAAGTCAATACATGAAAAGAAACTGAATGCTTAGTTACAGATTAATAGAATTAGTTGCAGATGAATAGAAAGTCAGTCAGATTGAGTTCCAGATGCAGACAACGGAGGACACATTTCGCTGTACAATGTACACTGTACAGTGACAAATACGTGCACCTTACCTTACCTTGGGATCATGAGGTCCTGTAAACAAGAAAAAAAGAAAGTCAATACATGAAAAGAAACTGAATGCTTACTTACCGATTACACAGTTGGAGATGAATACACAGCCATTAAGAAAGAATTCCAGATGCAGACAACCATATACAGCTGGACATGGACAGACTCTTGGGATCATGAAGTCCTGTGAACAAGTAAGACAAAATAGAAAGTCAATACATGAAAAGAAGCTGAATGTATACTTACCTGTTACACAGTTGCAGATGAAAAAAAGCCAGTAAGCCAGAGTTCCAGATTCAGTCAACCATATACAGTTGATGTATAGTCTCCTGGGATCATGAAGTCCTGTGAACAAGTAAGACAAAGAAGAAAATCCAAATATGAAAAGAAACTGAATGTATACTTACCTGTAACACAGTTGCAGATTAATACACAGCCAATAAGATGAAAAATCCAGATGCAGACAACGGCAAACAGCTGGAGATGAATAGTCTCTTGGGATCATGAGGTCCTGTAAACAAGTAAGACAAAGAAGAAAGTCAATACATGAAAAGAAACTGAATGCTTACTTACCGATTACACAGTTGCAAATGAAAAAAATAAAGCCAGTAAGCCAGAATTCTAGATTCAGACAACCATATACAGCTGGACATCGATAGCCTCTTGGGATCATGAGGTCCTGTAAACAAGACAAAAAAAAAAGCCAATACATGAAAAGAAACTGAATGTATACTTACCTGTTACACAGTTGCAGTTGAAAAAAAGCCAGTAAGCCAGAGTTCCAAATTCTGACAACCAAATACAGCTGGACATCGATAGCCTCTTGGGATCACGAGGTCCTGTGAACAAGGAAGACAAAGAAGAAAGTCAATACATGAAAAGAAATTGAATGTATACTTACCTGTTACAAAGTTGCAGATGAATACAAATCCAGTAAGAAAGAATTCCAGATGCAGACAACCACATCCAGCTGGACATGGAAAGTCTCTTGGGATCATGAGGTCCTGTAAACAAGTGAAAGAAGAAAGTCAATACATGAAAAGAAACTAAATGTATACTTACCTGTTACAAAGTTGCAGATGAATACAAAGCCAGTAAGAAAGAATTCCAGATGCAGACAACCACATACAGCTTGACATGGATAGCCTCTTGGGATCATGAAGTCCTGTGAACAAGTAAGACAAAGAAGAAAATCAAAAGATGAAAAAAAACTGAATGTATACTTACCTGTTACACAGTTGCAGATAAATACACAGTCAGTAAGAAAGAATTCCAGTTGCAGACAACCACATACAGCTGGACATAGACAGTCTCTTGGGATAATGAAGTCCTGTGAATAAGTAAGACAAATAAGAAAGTCAATACATGAAAAAAAACTGAATGTATACTTACCTGTTACACAGTTGCAGATGAAAAGAAACGGTATGTATACTTACCAGTTGCACAGTTGCAGATGAATAGAAAGTCATTCAGATTGAGTTGCAGACGCAGACAACGGCAAACACTTGGAGATCTATAGCCTCTTGGGATCATGAAGTCCTGTGAACAAGTAAGACAAAGAAGAAAGTCAAAACATGAAAAGAAACTGAATGTTTACTTACCTGTAACACAGTTGCAGATGAATACACAGCCAATAAGACGAAAAATCCAGATGCAGTTGAATAGTCTCTTGGGATCACGAGGTCCTGTGAAGAAGTAAGACAAAGAAGAAAGTCAATACATGAAAAGAAACGGAATGTATACTTACCTATAACACAGTTGCAGATGAATACACAGCCAATAAAATGTAAAATCCAGATGCAGACAACGGCAAACAGCTGGAGATGAATAGTCTCTTGGGATCATGAGGTCCTGTAAACAAGACAAAAAAAAAAGTCAATACATGAATAGAAACGGAATGTATACCCACCTGTTACACAGTTGCAGATGAAAAGAAACGGAATGTATACTTACCTGTTACACAGTTGCAGATGAATACACAGCCAGTAAGAAAGAGTTCCAGTTGCAGACAACCACATACAGCTGGACATGGACAGTCTCTTGGGATCATGAAGTCCTGTGAACAAGTAAGACAAAGAAGAAAGTCAATACATGAAAAGAAACTGAATGTATACTTACCTGTTACACAGTTGCAGATGAATACACAGTCAGTAAGAAAGAATTCCAGATGCAGACAACCACATACAGCTGGACATCGATAGCCTCTTGGGATCATGAAGTCCTGTGAACAAGACAAAAAGAAAGTCAATACATGAAAAGAAACTGAATGTATACTTACCTGTTACAAAGTTGCAGATGAATAGAAAGTCAGTCAGATTGAGTTCCAGATGCAGACAACGGCAAACACTTGGAGATCGATAGCCTCTTGGGGTCATGAAGTCCTGTGAACAAGTAAGAAAAAGAAGAAAGTCAAAACATGAAAAGAAACTGAATGTATACTTACCTGTTGCACAGTTGCAGATGAATAGAAAGTCAGAAACGGAAGTCAAGAAACGGAATGTATACTTACCTGTTGCACAGTTGCAGATGAATAGAAAGTCAGTCAGATTGAGTTCCAGATGCAGACAACGGCAAGCACTTGGAGATCGATAGCCTCTTGGGATCATGAAGTCCTGTCACGAAGTAAGACAAAGAAGAAAATCAAAACATAAAAAGATACTGAATGTATACTTACCTGTTACACAGTTACAGATGAATACACAGTCAGTAAGAAAGAATTCCAGATGCAGACAACCACATACAGCTGGAAACCGATAGCCTCTTGGGATCATGAAGTCCTGTAAACAAGACAAAAAGAAAGTCAATACATGAATCAGAATCAGATTCAGAATCAGAATCTCTATTTCATATGTTACACATACAAGGAATTTGTCTTGGTGAGAGCAACACGTATGACAAGTAACAAAAAAAAAACAAAAACAGAATATTCTTAAACTAAAGGAAAATGACACTAAACAATAAATAGGGTAGGGGATAAATTAAAAAAGTAAAAAGTACTAAGGTAAAAAAGAGCTGAAAATATATTTACAGAAAAGAACATCTGTACAGGTGTGCAAATAGTCATAGTGCAAAATAGGCAGAGTGCAAAATAGCTGTTCAGTCCGGTTTGGTACAGTTCAGTTGTAAGTTTGAGGTTTACAGTGGGAGGTCTCCACTGTGATTGAGGAGCGCTACAGCTCTGGGGAAGAAGCTGTTAGCATGACGTGTTGTGCTGGTTTTGATGGACCGCAGTCTTCTACCCGAGGGGAGTGTCTGGAAGAGGAGGTGTCCAGGATGTGAGGGGTCAGATGTTATCTTGCCAGCCCGCTTCCTCATCCTGCTGGTGTAGATCTGCTGAAGTGATGGCAGGTTACATCCGATGATCCTCTCTGCTGTCCTGATGATGCGCTGGAGTTTGGTTCTTTCTTGTGAGGTGGAGGAACCAAACCAGATAGTTATGGAAGCTGTGATAATGGACTCGATGATCGCTGTGTAGAACTGGATCATCAGGGTCTGTGGCAGGTTGAATTTCTTGAGCTGTCTCAAGAAGAACATTCTTTGTTGAGCTTTCTTGATGATGGAGATGGTGTTTTTCTCCCATTTCAAGTCTCTGGAAATGGTGGTGACCAGGAACTTGAGTGACTCCACCATTGATGCTGCAGTGTTGTTGATGTGGAGGGGGGGGGGAGGGTGGGTGGATTGCGTCGGACGTCCACCACCACCTCTACAGTCTTTTCTGTGTTTAGCAGCAGGTGGTTGTTGCTGCACCAGGACAACGGCAAACAGCTGGAAATGAATAGTCTCTTGGGATCATGAGGTCCTGTAAACAAGTAAGACAAAGAAGAAAGTCAAAACATGAAAAGAAACTGAATGTATACTTACCTGTTACACAGTTGCAGATGAATACACAGTCAGTAAGAAAGAATTCCAGATGCAGACAACCACATACAGCTGGACATGGACAGTCTCTTGGGATCATGAAGTCCTGTGAATAAGTAAGACGAATAAGAAAGTCAATACATGAAAAGAAACTGAATGTATACTTACCTGTTACACAGTTGCAGATGAAAAGAAACTGAATGTATACTTACCTGTTACACAGTTGCAGATGAATAGAAAGTCAGTAAGAAAGAATTCCAGATGCAGACAACCACATACAGCTGGACATCGATAGCCTCTTGGGATCATGAAGTCCGGTAAACAAGACAAAAAGAAAGTCAATACATGAAAAGAAACTGAATGTATACTTACCTGTTACAAAGTTGCAGATGAATAAATAGCCAGTAAGAAAGAATTCCAGATGCAGACAACGACATCCAGCTGGACATGGATAGTCTCTTGGGATCATGAGGTTCTGTAAACAAGACAAAGAAGAAAGTCAATACATGAAAAGAAACTGAATGTATACTTACCTGTTACACAGTTGCAGATGAATACACAGTCAGTAAGAAAGAATTCCAGATGCAGACAACCACATACAGCTAGACATGGACAGTCTCTTGGGATCATGAAGTCCTGTGAACAAGTAAGAAAAAGAAGAAAGTCAAAACATGAAAAGAAACTGAATGTATACTTACCTGTTGCACAGTTGCAGATGAATAGAAAGTCAGAAACGGAAGTTAAGAAACGGAAACGGAAGTCAAGAAACGGAATGTATACTTACCTGTTGCACAGTTGCAGATGAATAGAAAGTCAGTCAGATTGAGTTCCAGATGCAGACAACGGCAAACACTTGGAGATCTATACCTCTTGGGATCATGAAGTCCTGTAAAAAAGACAAAAAAAAGTCAATACATGAAGAGAAACGGAATGTATACTTACCTGTTACACAGTTGCAGATGAATACAAAGCCAGTAAGAAAGAATTCCAGATGCAGACAACCACATACAGCTGGACATCGATAGCCTCTTGGGATCATGAAGTCCTGTCAAGAAGTAAGACAAAGAAGAAAATCAAAACATGAAAAGAAACTGAATGTATACTTATATGATACACAGTTGCAGATGAATACACAGTCAGTAAGAAAGAATTCCAGATGCAGACAACCAAATTCAGCTGGACATCGATAGCCTCTTGGGATCATGAAGTCCTGTAAACAAGACAAAAAAAGTCAATACATGAAGAGAAACGGAATGTATACTTACCTGTTACACAGTTGCAGATGAATACAAAGCCAGTAAGAAAGAATTCCAGATGCAGACAACCACATACAGCTGGACATCGATAGCCTCTTGGGATCATGAAGTCCTGTAAACAAGTAAGACAAAGAAGAAAATCAAAACATAAAAAGAAACTGAATGTTTACTTACCTTTAACACAGTTGCAGATGAATACACAGCCAATAAGACAAAAAATCCAGATGCAGATAAATAGTCTCTTGGGATCATGAGGTCCTGTAAACAAGACAAAGAAGAAAGTCAATGCATGAAAAGAAGCTGAATGTATACTTACCTGTAACAAAGTTCCAAATGAATACACAACCATTAAGAAAGAATTCCAGATGCAGACAACCACAAATAGCTGGACATGGACAGTCTCTTGGGATCATGAAGTCCTGTGAACAAGTGAGACAACGAAGAAAGTCAATACATGAAAAGAAACTGAATGTATACTTAACTGTTACAAAGTTGCAGATGAATACAAAGCCAGTAAGAAAGAATTCCAGATGCAGACAACCACATCCAGCTGGACATGAATAGTCTCTTGGGATCATGAGGTCCTGTACACAAGACAAAGAAGAAAGTCAATACATGAAAAGTAACTGAATTTATACATACCTGTTACACTGTTGCAGATGAATACAAAGCCAGTAAGAAAGAATTCCAGATGCAGACAACCACATCCAGCTGGACATGAATAGTCTCTTGGGATCATGAGGTCCTGTAAACAAGACAAAGAAGAAAGTCAATACATGAAAAGAAACTGAATGTATACTTACCTGTTACACAGTTGCAGATGAAAAAAAAAAGCTAGTAAGCCAGAGTTTCAGATGCAGATAACCATATACAGTTGATGCATAGTCTCTTGGGATCACGAGGTTCTGTGAACAAGTAAGAAAGAAGAAAGTCAATACATGAAAAGAATCTGAATGCTTATTTACCGATTACACAGTTGCAGATGAATAGAAAGTCAGTCAGATTGAGATCCAGATGCAGACAACGGCAAACACTTGGAGATCGATAGCCTCTTGGGATCATGAAGTCCTGTGAACAAGTAAGACAAAGAAGAAAATCAAAATATGAAAAGAAACGGAATGTATACTTACCTGTAACACAGTTGCAGATGAATAGAAAGTTAGTCAGATTGAGTTCCAGATGCAGATAATGGCAAGAAGTTGGAGATGAATAGTCTCTTGGGATCATGAGGTCCTGTAAACAAGAAAAAAAGAAAGTCAATACATGAAAAGAAACTGAATGCTTACTTACCAATTACACAGTTGGAGATGAATACACAGCCATTAAGAAAGAATTCCAGATGCAGACAACCACATACAGCTGGACATGGACAGACTCTTGGGATCATGAAGTCCTGTGAACAAGTGAGACAAAGAAGAAAGTCAATACATGAAAAGAAGCTGAATGTATACTTACCTGTTACACAGTTGCAGATGAAAAAAAGCCAGTAAGCCAGAGTTCCAGATTCAATCAACCATATACAGTTGATGTATAGTCTCCTGGGATCATGAAGTCCTGTGAACAAGTAAGACAAAGAAAAAAGTAAATACATGAAAAGAAACTGAATGTATACTTACCTGTAACACAGTTGCAGATGAACACAGCCAATAAGACGAAAAATCCAGATGCAGACAATGGCAAACACTTGGAGATCGATAGCCTCATGGGATCATGAAGTCCTGTCAACAAGTAACAAAGAACAAAATCCAAATATGAAAAGAAACTGAATGTATACTTACCTGTATCACAGTTGCAGATTAATACACAGCCAATAAGATGAAAAATCCAGATGCAGACAACAGCAAACAGCTGGAGATGAATAGTCTCTTGGGATCATGAGGTCCTGTAAACAAGTATGACAAAGAAGAAAGTCAATACATGAAAAGAAACTGAATGCTTACTTACCGATTACACAGTTGCAGATGAAAAAAATAAAGCCAGTAAGCCAGAGTTCCAGATTCAGACAACCATATACAGTTGATTTATAGTCTCTTGGGATCACGAGGTACTGTGAACAAGTAAGACAAAGAAGAAAGTCAATACATGAAAAGAAGCTGAATGTATACTTACCTGTTACACAGTTGCAGATGAATAGGAAGTAAGTTAGATTGAGTTCCAGATGCAGACAACGGCAAACACTTGGAGATCGATAGCCTCTTGGGATCATGAAGTCCTGTCAAGTAGTAAGACAAAGAAGAAAATCAAAACATGAAAAGAAACTGAATGTATACTTACCTGTTACACAGTTGCAGATGAATACACAGCCATTAAGAAAGAATTCCAGATGCAGACAACCACATCCAGCTGGACACAGATAGTCTCTTGGGATCATGAGGTCCTGTAAAGAAGACAAAGAAGAAAGTCAATATATGAAAAGAAACTGAATGTATACTTACCTGTTACACAGTTGCAGATGAATACACAGCTAGCAAGAAAGAATTTCAGATGCAGACAACAACATACAGCTGGAGATCGATAGCCTGTTGGGATCATGAGGTCCTGTAAACAAGACAAAAAGAAAGTCAATACATGAAAAGAAACTGAATGTATACTTACCTGTTACACAGTTGCAGTTGAAAAAAAGCCAGTAAGCCAGAGTTCCAGATTCAGACAACCATATACAGTTGATGTATAGTCTCTTGGGATGATGAGGTCCTGTGAACAAGTAAGACAAAGAAGAAAGTCAATACATGAAAAGAAATTGAATGTATACTTACCTGTAACACAGTTGCAGATGAAAAGAAACGGAATGTATACTTACCTGTTACAATGTTGCAGATGAATACACAGTCAGTAAGAAAGAGTTCCAGATGCAGACAACCACATACAGCTGGACAAGGACAGTCTCTTGGGATCATGAAGTCCTGTGAACAAGTAAGACAAAGAAGAAAATCAAAATATGAAAAGAAATTGAATGTATACTTACCTATAACACAGTTGCAGATGAATACACAGCCAATAAAACGTAAAATCCAGATGCAGACAACGGCAAACAGCTGGAGATGAATAGTCTCTTGGGATCATGAGGTCCTGTGAACAAGTAAGACAAAGAAAAAAGTCAATACATGAAAAGCAACTGAATGTATACTTACATGTTACAAAGTTGCAGATGAATGCATCTGGAATTCTTTCTTACTGGATTTGTAGACAACCACATCCACCTGGACAGGGATAGTCTCTTGGGATCATGAGGTCCTGTAAACAAGACAAAGAAAAAAGTCAATAAATGAAAAGAAACTGAATGTATACTTACCTGTTACACAGTTGCAGATGAATAGAAAGTCAGTAAGAAAGAATTCCAGATGCAGACAACCACATCCAGCTGGACATGGATAGTCTCTTGGGATCATGAGGTCCTGTAATCAAGACAAAGAAGAAAGTCAATACATGAAAAGAAACTGAATGTACACTTACCTGTTACACAGTTGCAGATGAATAGAAAGTCAGTCACATTATGTTCCAGATGCAGACAACGGCAAACACTTGGAGATCTATAGCCTCTTGGGGTCATGAAGTCCTGTGAACAAGTAAGAAAAAGAAGAAAGTCAAAACATGAAAAGAAACTGAATGTATACTTACCTGTTGCACAGTTGCAGATGAATAGAAAGTCAGTCACATTGAGTTCCAGATGCAGACAACGGCAAACACTTGGAGATCTATAGCCTCTTGGGATCATGAAGTCCTGTCAGCAAGTAAGACAAAGAAGAAAGTCAATACATGAAAAGAAACTGAATGTATACTTACCTGTTACACAGTTGCAGAGGAATACACAGCCATTAAGAAAGAATTCCAGATGCAGACAACCACAAATAGCTGGACATGGACAGTCTCTTGGGATCATGAAGTCCTGTGAACAAGACAAAGAAGAAAATCAATACATGAAAAGAAACTGAATGTATACTTACCTGTTACACAGTTGCAGATGAATAGGAAGTAAGTTAGATTGAGGTCCAGATGCAAACAACGGCAAGCACTTGGAGATCGATAGCCTCTTGGGATCATAAAGTCCTGTAAACAAGACAAAAAGAAAGTCAATACATGAAAAGAAGCTGAATGTATACTTACCTGTTACACAGTTGGAGATGAAAAAAAAGCCAGTAAGCCAGATTCACACAACCATATACAGTTGATGTATAGTCTCTTGGGATCATGAATTCCTGTGAACAAGTCAGACAAAGAAGAAAGTCAATGCATGAAAAGAAACTGAATGTATACTTACCTGTTACACAGTTGCAGATGAAAAGAAACGGAATGTATACTTACCTGTTACACAGCTGCAGATGAATACACAGTCAGCAAGAAAGAATTCCAGATGCAGACAACCACATACAGCTGGACAAGGACAGTCTCTTGGGATCATGAAGTCCTGTGAACAAGTCAATACATAAAAAAAACTGAATGTATACTTACCTGTTACAAAGTTGCAGATGAATACAAAGCCAGTAAGAAAGAATTCCAGATGCAGACAACCACATCCAGCTGGACAAGGACAGTCTCTTAGGATCATGAGGTCCTGTAAACAAGACAAAGAAGAAAGTCAATACATGAAAAGAAACTGAATGTATACTTACCTGTTACACAGTTGCAGATGAATAGAAAGTCAGTCAGATTGAGTTCCAGATGCAGACAACGGCAAACACTTGGAGATTGATAGCCTCTTGGGGTCATGAAGTCCTGTGAACAAGTAAGAAAAAGAAGAAAATAAAAATATGAAAAGAAATTGAATGTATACTTACCTATAACACAGTTGCAGATGAATACACAGCCAATAAAACGTAAAATCCAGATGCAGACAACGGCAAACAGCTGAAGATGAATAGTCTCTTGGGATCATGAAGTCCTGTAAACAAGACAAAAAGAAAGTCAATACATGAAAAGAAACTGAATGTATACTTACCTGTTACACAGTTGCAGATGAATACACAGTCAGTCAGATTGAGTTCCAGATGTAGACAACGGCAAACACTTGGAGATCGATAGCCTCTTGGGGTCATGAAGTCCTGTGAACAAGTAAGACAAAGTAGAAAGTCAATACATGAAAACAAACTGAATGTATACTTACCTGTTACACAGTTGCAGATGAATACACAGTCAGAAAGAAAGAATTCCAGTTGCAGACAACCACATCCAGCTGGACATAGACAGTCTCTTGGGATCATGAAGTCCTGTGAACAAGTAAGACAAAGAAGAAAGTCAATACATGAAAAGAAACTGAGTGTATACTTACCTGTTACACAGTTGCAGATGAAAAGAAACGGAATGTATACTTACCTGTTACACAGTTGCAGATGAATACACAGTCAGTAAGAAAGAATTCCAGACGCAGACAACCACATACAGCTGGACATGGACAGACTCTTCGGATCATGAAGTCCTGTGAAAAAGTAAGACAAAGAAGAAAGTCAATACATGAAAAGAAACTGAATGTATACTTACCTGTAACACAGTTGCAGATGAATACACAGCCAATAACACGAAAAATCCAGGTGCAGTTGAATAGTCTCTTGGCATGATGAGGTCCTGTAAACAAGACAAAGAAGAAAGTCAATACATGAAAAGAAACTGAATGTATACGTACCTGTTACACAGTTGCAGATGAATAGAAAGTCAGTTAGATTGAGTTCCAGATGCAGACAACGGCAAACACTTGGAGATCGATAGCCTCTTGGGATCATGAAGTCCTGTCAACAAGTAAGACAAAAAAGAAAATCAAAATATGAAAAGAATCTGAATGTTTACTTACCTGTAACACAGTTGCAGATGAATACAAAGCCAATAAGACGAAAAATCCAGATGCAGATGAATAGTCTCTTGGCATAATGAGGTCCTGTAAACAAGACAAAGAAGAAAGTCAATACATGAAAAGAAACTGAATGCTTACTTACCTACTACACAGTTGCAGATGAATAGAAAGTCAGTCAGATTGAGATCCAGACGCAGACAACGGCAAACACTTTGTCTTACTTGTTGACAGGACTTCATGATCCCAAGAGGCTATCGATCTCAAAGTGTTTGCCGTTGTCTGCGTCTGGATCTCAATCTGACTGACTTTCTATTCATCTGCAACTGTGTAACAGGTAAGTAAGCATTCAGTTTCTTTTCATATTTTGATTTTCTTCTTTGTCTTACTTGTTGACAGGACTTCATGATCCCAAGAGGCTATCGATCTGAAAGAAGAAAATCAAAATATGAAAAGAAACTGAATGTATACTTACCTGTTACACAGTTGCAGATGAATACACAGCCATTAAGAAAGAATTCCAGATGCAGATGAAGAGCAAGTTAGTTGATTGAGAAACATCCAACCAAGAAAAACGCATTTTTAGCTAAACAAAAAAACAAAACACTTTTCGGTTGAGAGTCATATCTTATATGAAGACATATTAGAAAAGCCTATTATCTTTTGAAAATAACAAAATCTGACATGTGTGACTGTCATTGTAAGGCCAAGTAGGAAGGCATTAAGAATCAGTCCAAAAAATAATTATATCAGACAAAGTATTTATGAGTGTAGGACTTAGAGGTCTGATATGATGGAGTTACAGCAAAGGATTAAACATTTTTAATCAATAATAAGGCCAGTGAATGTCAGTTTTCTTGGCTGGGTATTTTCACAGCTGTTGTATCTTGTTTGGTGTTTCTGGGCTTTACAGCTCTTTATGTCAAGTGTAAACAGATCCAAAGTGTCATTCTCAGTGCTGATTACATCTGAAATTAACCATAAACCAGAGGTGAGTGGCTAGCAACAGGGTAATGCAGCTCAACACATGTTTCAGTTTACTACACACCCATGTCGCCTCTCCAAAGTCACAGTGATTCTAAAGTCACTCAATACAAAGCACTTAAAAACCAAACCATAAAACACTGCTTAAATCACAAATACATTAATAAAGACTTTGAGCCCATTTCCCTGAAACGGTTCACCCATTAAAGATAATAGACAAAGAAGGTTGGGAGCAGGTGGCTAGTGTTTTCTTACCTGACTGGTGTGACTGGGTAGGGCCAGTAAGTCCTGGCATAGCACCTTCTCTATGTTCCTGGAGAGTACAACAGATCCCAGGCAGCACATGTGAAGCCTTTCTCGGTGGTAAAGGACCAGACATCAAACCTGCAATCAGCAGTGGAGTGCAAAAAGTCTGCAGAATGGCTTGCTCCCTCATCGGTAGGTAAGCAAGTGGCCCAGAGACGACAATCCTGGCGTCTGTCTTCTTTCAAACTGTGTCTTGAATCTAGTGCACTAGTGGCACCGTGACACTGTGGCATTACCCTTTGGGCCCTATATTTAAGAGTGTCTTACAATAAAATTTTCAACAGTGAGAACGCCGCCCTTAGTAGTTGTCCTCGTTGCTGGAGCATGCAGAGCCATAGACAAACTGCTGAAGACATTTAATTGGTTAGAGAGGTGAAAACCAGCTGTGGGGGTGTAGAAAACCTCTGTTTTCCATGGTCAAGATGATGCTTGCAGGGCTGCTCCATGGCCACCATTGTCTTTGAAGAAAAAAACACAGAGGTTAGTTAGTTAGTAAAGCAAAGTAATGTAAAGTAACACACATAGTGTATTCCAAGATTAAGACAAAGAAGGTTGGGAGCAGGTGGCTAGTGTTTTCTTACCTGACTGGTGTGACTGGGTAGGGCCAGTAAGTCCTGGCATAGCACCTTCTCTATGTTCCTGGAGAGTACAACAGATCCCAGGCAGCACATGTGAAGCCTTTCTCGGTGGTAAAGGACCAGACATCAAACCTGCAATCAGCAGTGGAGTGCAAAAAGTCTGCAGAATGGCTTGCTCCCTCATCAGTAGGTAAGCAAGTGGCCCAGAGACGACAATCCTGGCGTCTGTCTTCTTTCAAACTGTGTCTTGAATCTAGTGCACTAGTGGCACCGTGACACTGTGGCATTACCCTTTGGGCCCTATATTTAAGAGTGTCTTACAATAAAATTTTCAACAGTGAGAACGCCGCCCTTAGTAGTTGTCCTCGTTGCTGGAGCATGCAGAGCCATAGACAAACTGCTGAAGACATTTAATTGGTTAGAGAGGTGAAAACCAGCTGTGGGGGTGTAGAAAACCTCTGTTTTCCATGGTCAAGATGATGCTTGCAGGGCTGCTCCATGGCCACCATTGTCTTTGAAGAAAAAACACAGAGGTTAGTTAGTTAGTAAAGCAAAGTAATGTAAAGTAACACACATAGTGTATTCCAAGATTAAAACTGGCTAAGATAAACAATCAATAGCTATCAGCTGGGATACAGACAGACAGAAAGAGCATTGTGGATGGATGGAGAGAGAAAAGAGTTGTAAGGGAACAAGACAGGAAAACAAACCCCAGAAACTTACTAAACTCTGTTAACATGGCTGCACCTAATCTCACCCCCAATACCCAACTTCACCACTTTCACCATTGGTACTATTTTCATATGTTTCTAAGACTAGAACAAGCTGAATTTAAAAGAACAGGTCATGTGTTTGTACATCCAAGCACATTTTCACTAGAGTTTGGGGAGCTCAGTCAAGTTAGTTTGATATTGGATCTGCAGATATTTACTTCTCCCCTGCTCTCACTCACAATGTCCTAACATCTCTGACATGATTTTTTTAAACAATAGAGAACAGATAAACTGCAATCACTAAATATTCTTCTCAAAATGAAAAGACTGGAAATGTTGAGGAAATATAATCAAAATAGCCAGAATTCTTGCAGCAGGTGCCGTAGATGGTAAAAGAACGTCTATAAAGTGTGGATACCGAAAACTCTCACAGAGATAAGGAGCTGCTGGTGTTAGTTAAAAAGACAGTCAAACCTACTGAAGAACAGAGACTAAATAAAAATCAATGACTAACCTTAACTTCCTCACTTTTAAGGAATGGATATATTTTAGCACTTTAGACAATATAAACATGCATGTAGCACATTTTTATAACGAATAAATCATTACTGTGACACTGTCATAAAATATGCCTATTTGAACCATTTTTAAATAATATTGTTCCAGTAAAACATCCATATAGCTTACACATCTAAAGTCAGCTGTAGTGTACAGAGACACATCTGATAAATATACTACAACCCTTAGAATAGCCAGATTACAATTTGCTAACAAATTAAGAGATCCTGGAGAATTCTGGAGAAAGGTCTTGTGGACAAATGAGACTAGGATTAACCTATATCAGAGTGATGGAAAGACAGAAATTGTGGATTGCTCACTCGCGCTTCAAGGGAGGTAAAATTTAGTTTGCACTCACCCTCTTATTAACGGTACATACTTGGAGCCCATAGGAACCATCCAAAACATAGGTGTTGGAAAGCTCCCACAAAGGTGTTTGTACTTCAGAAATCTTTCTTTCTGAAGACATTTTATAATCCTGGGTGTTTCCTTGTGAAAGTAAAGTCTGAACTGTGCAAGTCCTCAGTTTGAGTTGCAGAGAGTCAATTTAGGAGTGATCCCTTTATCCTACAGAGTGCTCTGTGTGTAAGTTTATTCTAATGTCCATATGAAAGCACAAAACCTCATGAATAAAAACATACACAAGGCTTGGCTGAACATATAAGGAAACGTACAACTTACTTAGAACCTATAGTTCCATCAGTAAGGATCTTCATTACAGTGAAGTTAGCCACAGCTAAACCTTTGCTAAAGCATGGTTCTCTCCTTTTGGCTTGTAACCTGGCCTACTTCCAATATACTGCCACATAGTGGATGGAGTAGGAATTACCATGTAAAATGCCATCTGTTGCAACAATGGAGTCACATGGGTATCAGCTATGGTTTCAAGTTGTAGGACTTTTTATGGCATTACAGACAATAGGCAAGTGGCTTAAAGGTCCAACCACAACAGGCCCAATGAGACATAAAGAACCAGCACAACAGGCCCAGTGAGACTAGGGATGCACCTATCAGATATTAGGATCGGATATGTGTCCCTATATTAACAACGACCCCTTTTGGTCTCACTGACTTAATATTTCAGAATTACTTATTTTAGTGACAAATAAATAGCAATTTAATACATTCATATCTGTGTGTTAATTTGTTGTATTTTATTTTACAAACATGGTGAGGTAAACAGTTTATTTTTTTAACAATGTATCGGATCAATATTGTGTATCGATCGATAAGTTTATGTATTGGTATAGAAACTGAACAATGTTGGTGCATCATTAAATGTAACATATAGGAAACAGTGTGTCTTTGACAACTTCCCTAGTTAATAGAATATGCCTACATTGATAAATCCCCATACGTTTCACCCTGATTGGTGAATGTTTAGCCTTTCAAATGCATGCTTGAATGTGATTGGCTAATGGCAACCACAATAATTGACATGTCAAGTCTTCTGGACAGACAGTATTATAGAATGGGCTAAAGACGCAGTATGTAAAATTGCAGCTTGACTGGCTGTATGGTTTCTAAGAAACAGTTACGTACCACTGACCTCACCCTGCTCTGCTCACTGAGAGACAGGTAATCAGTCACACAAGTCATGTCAGACTTACTATTCAAACGTGCTGTATGTAGCTGTTACTTAATATCTGTCCGTGTCTCTTTGGATTAGGACAGAGTCATCACCACAGGCCCTCTCCTGCATTTTATCCACCGACTTGATGATCTGGTCTTAAAAACTGCTGAAGGTATACAAACTGTCCTCCTAGAACAGCTGCAGCTTTGCTTGGTCTGCCACTCAGAAGATCCAAATTTCATCAAGATGTCTGATGTAAGCCTGTACCTTTTTGTGATGTAAAACTGTGGTGCATGTATAGATTTTAACATGTATTTGTGATGCAATAAGCTGTTTTATTAATTGCTTAAACTATAGAGGAGCATTATTGGGCTAATGAGCATTATGAGCTAAATAGTTTAATTGTCACTTTAACAGGTAAGGACACCAGTTTCTCTCAGAGTTAGCTTAAGTTTTACCTATAAAAAAGGTAACTTTGATTAAAAACAAAATAATAATACTGTCTTGCAGACATCTGATTGATGTCATTTATGGCTGATTTACCGTTACAGTAACTTGATCACAATATTCTGCAAAATAAAATGTAGTAGTTTACTATAGCTCCACTGAATATTGGTTTTGTTTGTTGGTTTTATTTGGTTTCCTAAGAGGAATCTGTAACAGGAACAGGTCATTGTAATTTTATGTGTTACCCAGGTTTTAAATGTTCAGAACATTAAAATCAGATGCAAAGCAAAAAACAATAAATAAATAAAAGCAAAAAAACTTTTAAAAATAATACAACGTGAATAAACTGCTCAAAACAGCCATTAAAGCAGATAGAAAATGACTTACTGATAAGTAAGGTAAATAAAACGAGCCTTAAATGACAGCCAATAGCTTGTTGCCAAGACTGGTCTGCGTCAGAGACGGCCAATCAGCGCTCAGGGGGGCGTTACCTCGGCTCCTCCGCTAGAGACGTGCTGTGGATCAGAAAAAAGGTGAGAACGGCAGAGTGAAACACGATGGAAAGTTTTATTAAACTTTGTTTCATAAAATCGCTCATAAAGGTGAACGTTGAGAAGTACGACTGAAACGACGATTTGGATTTAGTCTGCATTTGATTTTGTGAGTGTAATAGGTGAAGCTTTTGGTGCAAATAGTTCAAAAGATTAAAAAGAAAAGCCTGTAGAGTTGAGGCTAACATGCTTAGGGGTCAAGGGGTCATGAGCGAGTGGGCAGTGCTGGCCACCATTTCATGCTGCTAATGAGAGTTTTATATTGAAAGAGGGAAGAAAACATTGCTTTACTTTGTAAATGTAGTATTATGTGTATCTATTAAGGCGCTGTTTTTGGGAACAGGTCAGTTTTTTCTGGGTGTAATTTTACTCTACTCTGCAATCTGGCTGCACCTGCGTGAACACTCTGCAGCAGTAGTGGCGTGGTGGCGCTGTAAAGTAATCAGTACAGTGCACCGGGGAAGATGCCGCCAAAATTCTGCGTGCTGTGAGCTGCAGATAAAAGTCTTACCACACAGTGCGTCTCACCTGTGGAGCTGTGTCTCTAAAAGCAGCTCAGAACTCAAAGCTAACTTCAGGTTCGCCTGTATCAGGGTTGAGTGCAGAAACAGTCCTAAAGCTTCCTCTGTGAAACTGATACTGCAGCACACACACTGTTTCCTCTCCCGAGGCCCCGTCTCAAATCAGTCCCTCTTCACTATGTAGTGCACTTTATGGGTCATATAAAAATAGCAGCATCTCCACCAAACAGAGCATGATATGTGTGATCAAGTCATTTCTACTCAGCAGTCGGTTCTACAATTTCCTATTTAGGCTCTCAGAATCATCAGAGACACTTTTCACCTCAAAAGGCACTTGGTGGTCAGTTTGAAGACACTAACCTGTGTGCTGTCCACACCAAAAGAATCACCCTTCTGCTTAAACACCTCCAGCTGGTCGGCAGAGAGCGCACAAACCAGGGCAGTGACTTTTACTTTTTATTTGATTTTGATAGTTAAATCACTTAGGAGCTCGCTGAAGTAATGCTAATGTACCAACAGCTGTGCTAGCTAGCTAGGTTAGCAAGTGCTGCTTTCTCAATAAAGCTGTACAGGAAGATCATGGTCATCTTAGCTCCTTTTATTTGAAACAGATTTAGAAGGCATATTAATAATAGAAGCACTTTATAATTGTGTAATTGCATACTGTAGTTCATCTGTTTCTCTGCATACTTTCACCCTGTTCTTCAGTGGTGAGGACCACCACAGAGCAGGTATTCTGTGGGAGGTGAGCTTTTTATAGCACTGCAGTGTTAAATGTCTGGACGAGTCCAGAACAAATGTGTAAACTGCTCATTTGGAGCGATAAAAGCAACATTCCTGCAACATCCTCAAATCTGAATGTCCAGATCACTTTTCAGAGGTTTTGATGGCTGATTCTAAAGTCGTGATGAGCGGCAAGTTAGCATGGTGACATTCGTTAAAGTGGTACGTGCCAGTGGATGGCATTTTCGGATGGTGCAGTGGCCACTTCCTAGTGCCAGATGCTGATTAGGAACTGAACCCCCTTTCAAAATGTGCCTGAGCTCTTTACCTACTGGATAGGCTTGACTTTGGGCCCAAGTTATCTTACTAAACTGAGAAATCCTGCTTTGTGAAATGCCCCCCAGGAGTGGCTAAATGTTTACATAAGATACAACTGATTTTGTTAGATGAACAGAATTACTGACACATTTGGTTCATTTTGTTGCTCTTGGCGTGCAGGTATCCCACCAATGCAGAGTAATAATTTTATTCTTTTATTATTGTTGATCACAGAAGAGTAGTTGGTGTAATATTGGTGGGGAGATTTGAGTAATTCTCTTGTTTTGGTTGAGACTGAGAACTTGTGTCTTTGCTAAAGGAATGCATTGTTGGAGAGGATGCTACGCCTGAGGCCCACGTTAAGGTGTTGCGTGAAAAGTACAGGACGACACAACCTGATTTAATGATCGTGAAGGACCACATGAAGACTTTTGCATTGGCAGCATGGAGAAAGGGGTTTGGCCATTGAAAATGTATACTTGTGTCTTTAATAGTCTATTATAAGATATTTTTGGCTATTCAAGGTTTTTACTCTTCACTACTGCCTTCATCACTACACTTTATTGCAACTATATAATGAAACTTTCGTGTATTTTCTGCTTTTATCTTACAGTTGTATGATGAGTTCAATGCCATCCATCCTTTAATGGTGTACGTTTGTCACTGCTTCACCTGAAACAATGCTGGGAGTTTAGCTCTAAAGGCCTCCTAGGTGATCTTCAAGAGATGCTCGTCAAAAGTGTAAGCACACAATTTTTTTATCTTTACCAGCAGACCTACAGACCTACTCTTAATTTCATTGATACTCTCAGACATGTACAGTTTCAGGAAAAGGTGCTTCAGTGTGTATCTAATATTACACTAAATGATGTTTAGTATTCCCTTGATGTTTGTGTAATGGGCCATCTGCATAGTAAAGTGATTTCATTGTGGAAAATCTTACTTACTAAACTTGGACACTCTGTGGGTTCTGTGTGGTAAAATGTTGCTTCTGGTTTCTGGTGGGTGCTTTTCTTTTTAATAAGGCTTAATTTTCTCTGGAGTATAAATGTAACCATTTGATATGGATTCTTTGAGTATGGCATACATTTAGCCATTAGGATGATTTTTTTTTTTTAGCTGCTTTATTTCATTGTTTTGTTTGCTGTGAGTGCCACATTTGAATAGTATTGAGTCTAATTGTTTTTGTTTGTTTGATGCTCTTTCAATTAATGTTAAAGTTATACATACATAAAGTTGTGTATGTTTACTACTAAATAAACAGCATAGACAAACATTGTGAACATGTGTGGATATTTCAGGTACACTTTAGTCACACTAGGGTCCAGAGTGGCTTGTCACTGGGGTAGTGCCTCTAAAAGCACTGGTTGGTACCTTTTGAAAAGGGGATACAGTTGTACCATAATTTAAAGGTACATTTTAGCCTCATAGGGTTCTACAGAAGCACGAAGCCTTGGTGTAGTCATGGATGATCAGTTATCGTTCTCAAGTCATGTTGCAAACATAACTCGGTCCTGCAGATTTCTTCTGTACAACATCAGGAGAATTCGACCCTTCCTCTCTAGAGAGGCCGCCCAGGTGCTTGTTCAGTCTCTCGTCACTTCCAGACTTGATTACTGCAACTCTCTTCTGGCTGGTCTCCCTCTGCGCACCATCAGGCCCCTGCAGCTCATCCAGAATGCAGCGGCACGGGTCGTCTTCAATGTCCCTAAATTCAGCCATGTCACTCCACTGCTGCGTTCTCTCCACTGGCTTCCTGTAGCTGCCCGCATCAGATTCAAAACCCTGACGCTGGCCTACAAAGCCAAGACTGGACCAGCCCCTCCGTACTTGATGGCAATGGTCAAAAGCCGGTCTGCACCAAGAGCCCTTCGAGCTTCAAGTACGGCTCGGCTCGACCCGCCATCCCTCAAAATCCGCGGAAGACAAGCGTCCAGACTTTTTTCTGTCCTGGCACCAAAGTGGTGGAACGAGCTTCCCCTGGGTGTCCGAACGGCCGAGTCGCTCGCTGTCTTCAAACGCAGACTGAAGACCCACCTCTTCAGAGAGTACTTGGGCGAATAGAGTACTATGGTCGCCTTATTGTATTGTGTTTAGTAATGTCTAAGCTTAGAGGTATCTTTGAATTATTAGTCTATTCTAACTAGCTAAGGTTTCTTTCTTGGGTAAATAGCAAAGCACTTTGTAAGTCGCTCTGGATAAGAGCGTCTGCTAAATGCCGTAAATGTAAATGTAAATGTAACAGTCTAACAGTGGATTAGGGCTGCCCGTGGTGATTGTGTGGCTTTAAGCAGATGTGAAGGACGATTCACCACAAGAATACAGCCAAACACTTTCAGGTAAGTTCCAGTGGTATGTAATGTTGAATTTGTGTAGAAATCAAAAGAGAGTACACGCAACAAAAACAAAAAATAGACGAGCTAGATAGTACACTCTTTGTACAACAAGGCCTCAGCTGCCTTCATCTGAGGGCTGCAAAGCCTCACGCACGTCTACTATTGCTTCAGCCTACTCCGTGCAAGCTGAACCCCCTTATTGCCTCCTACACAGCCCTTTTAAGATGTATGCTGAAATTGATCCAACTCGCACAAAACATTAAAGTATGAGAAGTCAGTAAAAGAATAACCGTAAAGTTAAGCTAGCTGTAATCAAGGAAACACCTGCATTTAGTTCTCCTTCCATTAAAGCAAGATTATACAAATTTAGGCTTTGGTGATAATGATTTAGTACCACAGTGAAGTTGTAAAGTAAACCAGAAATAAACCCATATAAATAAGCAAACAAGAGCATGTCATCATTATTATGGCTTAGTACTAAAGTAAAGCAGATGATTGCATGACAGAACAGCACTGACCACAGAATACCTCAAAATGGCCGTTAACTCTTCATCTAAGGTGTGTTTTGAGTTGAATTTAGTAAAAACAAGTCTTTCTGAATGTGTGTTTACACACATTTGATGGGACAGTGCAACACTGCTGAAAGTTAATCCTGCTTTTCTGAACACTATTTAATGTTTGTGTTTTATCATGTGCTGATCATTATAACAGTGAGGCACACAGGAACTTTCACTGTCACTATGGCTAATTTACACTTTGCCATTTAGGCCAGTAAGATGCTTTTGTATTTTGTAGACATATGTATATGTGTGTCTGCAGGTGTGGAGGTCCATGATATAACATGTGAATTTGCACAACCAGTTCTACTCAGCGCTCAACCACGACTGATCGTCTTGTTCAGCAGTGGCACTTCGAGAGATGCCTGGGACTTACGATCGCCAAGTATGGGATTTACTGCCATTTTTACTGCCAATATTGAACATGTTTGTGTGGATGTTTCAGAGTATTGCAGCACAAAAACAAAGTAGTAAGCTGACTTAAAATAGAGCAACTCCAACAAAGGTGCAGAGTTAAATTGAGAGGAACATAAGTTGATGCAGTAGATTAAAATGTTTGTGCATGTATCATTGTTGGGAAGGCCTAGCCTGCAGTGAAGTGCCAGAATAGTGACTGGAATGGGCGTCACTGTCTTGTTGGATGCACATGTGCATAAATCTTCCATAAATGTACACTGACCAGCCATTTCTTTTCACCACTGTGTTTGATCCAGTTGTACCAGAGAGTTGCACGGCCCCTAACTTTTTATCTCTAGGGGTCAACCTAACCAAACACAAAAGAGCCTGTCACTATCAAAAGTCTTCAACCTTGATTGTGGTTAAAGCATAGTTACAGCACAGTGCTCATGTGTCTGAGACTCGTGAATTAATTAGGCAGTTGAGAATGTTGGCAGTCCCAAAAACTTGGCCCTGCCATCTATGGATGCTTAAAGATGCTTCCTCTCCACCTGCGCTGAGATGCCTTCAAGACCTGCAATGCAAAACCCACTGGTGTGAAAATATCAATTATTATAGTGCAAGCAAGTAATAAATTAAATAAACTTGATGTGTATTCCAGGATTTCACATAATTGTGTTATATCTGACAACTGTGTTAAGATATACTTTTAAATTACGAAACAGTATGATCAATATTTTGATTATCATATAGTTTTGAATTTCAACTTGTCAGATTCTCTTCTGTCCACAGGTCTTGATTATTCAGGAGTGGCTACGAAATGTATTAATGAGGCTCTGACCAACCTCATCCACAGTTCTTGTTGAGTCCACTTTTTCACACTTCTTGTGATACCACTTACAGTGCCCATTGCAATCACCTGCCCAGATTTTTTCCTGTCCACAGCCCTCTATGATTCTGAAGTGGCTATGAAGTTCATTAATGAGGCGATCACCATCTTCATTCACAGATCTTGGTGAGTCCACTTCATCACACTTGTTTTATGCTGTTTACAGAGCCCATGACATAGTTTGTCCAAAGTAGCTTATTTACACAGCCCTCAATGATTCAACTTCATTAATGAGGCTGTTACCAACCTCATTCACAGTTTTTGGTCCACTTGGTCCACTTGGTCCACTTTATCACGTTCCATTTCCTTTCGTTTATGGTACCATTTACAATTGAGTGGACTGATGCTCTTGTGTGCTCTAGATATTTTGGAAATTGCTAAACCACTTTATCCACAGTTGTTGGTGAGTCCACTTCATCACAGTCCCTGATGGACTGCTTACAGTGCCCATTACAATCGACTGCCCAGATTCTCTTTTGTCCACAGCCCTTTTTGATTCAGAAGTGGCTACGAACTTCATATATGAGGCTTTCGCCAACATCGTCCACTGTTCTTGGTACAATCGCCTGCCCAGATTCTCTTCTGTCCACAGTGTTACTGTTACATTCAAGACATAGGTGATCCTGTGATCCAGTATTGCATATTTGATACTGTTAGTGCTGCCATCTGGTGGCCTGTTTCTTGTTGTTTTTGTTTTTCTCTCTCTCCCTCTCCTGGTGAAACGACTGATTGGAAACAGCTGATCTCAATGCGTGTGCTGGTTGGCTGCAGTGTCTGAGCTTTGTCATTGAAATGGTGCCATTGGCGTTTATCTAGTCGCCCGTGGCGTTCTCACCATGTGGCCAAAGGTGGTTGTGATTGAGGCTGTTCAAGATATATAACATGACAATTCACAGTTTGATGTATGTGGATCTATTGTAGCCTACTGTTTTCTGTGTCATTATGTACTTGTTGATGTCCAAGTGGTTTAATCATAGTCATGTTTGTAGTGGTGAGTGCCATTTACTATTTTAATTTCATTTATTATTTTTCATTTATTATTCTCTTGCTTCATGTTGGGGAGGCAGGTAAGGCCATTGTATTTTGTTTTATTATTTTTTAGTTAGGTTAGTTAGTAAGGAGGGATGTCATGTGTGTCTGTAATTTTGGCCTTTGCTCACCCTGATGCTATATGATGTTGACTGTGGTCTTGATATGTTTGCCTATAATACTACATTTTCATTTGAGCATTAAATCTGTTTCTTTATGGTTTGTTTATCTCCTCAAGCCCTAAACTAGTTTTTTTTATGAAATGGTTTAATAAACTGGGCTGTAAGATTACTCAAAAATTGACTAACTTTACAAGACTTTAACAAAGCAAAACTTCACCAAAAGTGAAGTAGAAAAGAAAAACGTAGGCCAGAGTTATAAGAAAAAGTAGGCCAGAGTTATAAGAACTGCTTTTTATTGGAATTTAAAAACCTGAATGTTCTTATACGACTGAAGACGTGTCGAGGTTCTTCTGTTCCCTGTATGCTCTGTGACTAATTTGCTGAACAAGTAGATCTATCTGAGATGTTTCCAAGCTGTTTTAAGCCTGCGTCTGAGATGAACACTGTATGTGAACTTTTACATTCTGAATTTTTAGTTGAAAGTAAGTCAGAAGATGCTGAAAATGATTTCACATCAAAACTGAATTTTATTAAAGAGGCTTTGATGGAGGAACAAAGTTGGGATCAATCTCTTGATAACTGTAGACTAACTGCTGTAACAGAAGAAAGTAATGCCCCATCATGCAGTTATGTATTTTCAGCAAGATGTACATGTACTTAGCATGTACTTAGCTTAGCCCCCTGACAGTGTGTTCTCTGGTCATCTGGGTATACAGAAAACACATCAGCAGATCATGTGTTTTTTCTTTTGGCCTGGTCCTAAAGCTGATGCTGTGTTATGTTGAGTTACGGGAAAACCCAATCAGGTTATTCCATCCACATCACTTCATCCAATCCTAGCATTATGAGCACCATTTCAACGTGTGTAGGGCAGCTGCCCTGGCCACTGATCAAATCCTTCTACTTTTGTGTTACCCCTTGACCAGCTACCTAAACAAATGCTCATGCTTCATTACAGTAACAAGGCTGTGATGGCTGTCTTAAGTATGTTGCGAGAAGGTTACAAAGTATGTTCAGGTTTTTCGCTGCTGCTGCTGCACCTGCATCATTATCCTCTATTTTATTTGTTCCAGACATGAGGAGCTCCTCCCTTACTGTTCCACATTGCATTGTGGTATAATGTAAAAAAGTGTCCATTGAGTATACACCAAAAATTAGCTGTGCGCTAATCCGTATACGTTCGGCACCATTTAAGGTGGCTTCCAGTAAGAAGCTGGAGAATAACTCCAGCCTTGTTGGTGCAGCCGTTTCTTTACGGCATCATAAATCAGCACATTTTACAGTTGTAAAATACATCCAGATAGATCCGGGAACTAATTTTACTGAAGTTCTGAAATTGTTAGCAATTGATCATCACATGTCCAGTGCATATCACCCCGAATCTCAGGGTTCTCTAGAATGTTTTCAACAACCTCAGTGCTTCGTACCTACTGTCTTTAGGTAGATAAAGAATGTGATGATGGCATCCTGGTCTTATTGTTTGCCATTTGTGAAAGTGATCAGGATTCCATTGGGTTTAGCCATTCACAGCTGAATTGTGAATTTCACTTTGGAGATAAAAGACTTGTACGTACCAGGTTCTGCCCTGTGTGCAGAGTTTTCAGGAAGATTGTGTTGATGGAGGTGGATCTGCTAATAGGGTTTTGCTAAGTTCTCCCCTACTGCTTCTGAAGTATCTGCTTTTGTCACACCAGATCTCTTTCTACAGTATTCCGTAATGCCATTTGGGTTACAAAAGGTAATAGCTAATGTAAACAATTGTGAAGCATGTCTGGATGTCGTTGTGATGTCTAGATGTCTATCAGAGTTGGAATGAACATTTGGCAATCCTCTGAAATGTGTTTAAGCGCTTTCTGAAAGTTTCCCTCACACTTAATCTCACTAAATGTGAGTCTGGGAAAGCTAGAGTATCCTAGGTTTGTAAGAAGGTGGGCCAAGGTGAAGTGCGCCCTCTTGAGGCTAAGATACCAACCCTGCAGTTGTGCTTTTGTAGAACCCCTGTTCTAATGACTCCTGACTACACTCAATTCTTCAAGCTGTAAGCTGGGGCTGGAGCTGTCCTCCTTAAAGAAGACTCGAGGTGTTGACCATCCAGTTTATTTTTCATAGAAATTGAAGGAACATCAGATCATGTATAGGACCACTGAGAAGGAAGCCTAGCACTCTTATTAGCTTTTCAACACTTTATGTGGGGTTGAGTGTTTTGGCAGTAGTGCTCTATATATACCACAATATCAGCTGAAGACTGATGAGATGGTTCATGATTGTTCAAGGTTTTAATGTTCAGAATAAGAAAGATTGTGAAAATGTAGTTGCTGATGCGTTGTCTAGGCAGTAGTGTGAGGGTGTTATGACCCTGGGGAGTGTAGAAGAGAGCCTCGTTGGTGCAGCCATGTTTGTTTACAGCGTCAGAAAGATGAAGCAGTTTAGGAACACAGAGTCCTAACCTGACGTCAGTCCAATTATTCCATTCCACCTTAAATGGTGCAGCAGATTTAGTCAAAAGTATTCACCAACTGTATAGCACCAGAATGGAACAGGTGGAACATAATTGGGATGAGATGCCGATTTCAGTAGGGCATCAATCTTAGTGTGCTTCTCCATCCTTCTTCTACTTAAGCACAACTCTAATAATGAACATATGATGCTTTAAATACAAAAACAGAAAATATTATTTAAATTCAGCCTGTAGTTCAAAACTACATCCAACCAAACACCACTGTCTGACTCACTGTTGTCTTTACCTAGTTAATAGATGTAGATCTGCACTCTTAGCTCCTTCAGTGGGGGTTTTTTTCAACCATTTCAGCCCAAAAAAAAAAAGCTTCTAAGCTTTTCAGTCCCTGAGATCAGTCCTGGAGGACTTGTGTCCATCTGCTGAATTAAGAAAACAAATGGTAAATGTGGCATCAATCTATACAAAATGAAAATGTGAGCGAGTTAGACAGTCATGCAGTGAGGTGAGGATGAATCAATGCGAGGACCAGCGGGCAGTGTTTTCTTCTTTTTCTTGTCTTACCTTTGTCTTCTTTTCGTCTTATATTTTCTTTTTTATCTTTGTCGTCTTTGTCGTCTTTCTTCTTTGTCTTTGTAATTTTCTTTTTTCTTGTTTTCTTCTTTGACTTCTTTTTCTCAATATATATTTTTTTGTCTTTCTTCTGTCTTCTTAGTCTTCGGCTTTTTGTTTTTCTTATTTTTCTTTTCTTAGTGTTTTTGTCTTGTCAAGTCAAATTTATTTGTATAGTGCTTTGTACAACTGTTGTGGTCACAAAGCAGCTTTACATAATTAGTAATTAGTAAAAGACAGAAAAAAGTCTTTAATAGCAGTCCTAAAATAGAGCCTTGTGGAACTCCATATCTTACTTCTGTGTAATTTGAAGATAAATCTTTACAAACTCCTTTAGATATGATTTGAACCACCATAGGGCTGGTCCTGTGATTCCAACCATTTTCTCTAATCTTTCTAGTAATATAGTATGATCTATTGTATCAAAGGCTGCACTAAGGTCTAGTAGGGCTAATAAAGATACATAGCCTTTATCAGAGGCAAGAAGGAGATCATTTTTATTCTTCACTAGGGAGGTCTCAGTGCTGTGATGGGATCTGAATCCAGATTGGAATTTCTCATACATGTCATTTGTACTCAGGTATAAGCAGAGTTGTTGGCCTACAGCTTTTTCTAAAATCTTGGATATGTATGTTAAGTTGGAGATGGGTCTGTAAATAGACAATACACAAGGATCAAGATTTGGCTACTGGATTAAAGGTTTTTTAAGTTTTTTAAGGTTTTTGGGAAATGCCCTAGGCTAAGGGATGAATTTACAATTGTTAAAAGAGGTCTAATTAGAAGTGAGAGTATTTCTTTTAGCAATTTAGAGGGAATCGGGTCAAGTTGTACAGGCTGTACAATTTGGTGAGGAAATATTTTTTTTTTCTAGTAAGTTTAGAGATCTCGCTAAAAAGAACTCTGGGATTGTCTGTTTTTGTTTTTCTCAATCAGCGAGGCCAAATACGCTGAGCGAGCTTTAATGAGTGCCTTTCTATATTGACTAAGGCTGTCCTTCCACACAGAGTGGAACACCTCTAGTTTGGTCGTCCACCATTTACGCTCTAGTTTCTGCACTGTTTTTAGTTTTTGCCTTGTCATTTTACTTTTAAACAGTGCTTCTTTGTCTAAGGTTGATTGAAGGGTATTTTCCAGGTCGTTCGTTAATGTAACTAGCTCCGTTTGGAGTCATTGGGGTTATTGCGCGCTTTAGACAGTGTTGCGGGGAAAAAATTAACATTTTGCCTAAGATGTGTCTCAAAGGAGATTAGATAATGGTCTGATATTACTGAGCTTTGAGGTACAATATTTAGATGATCAATTATAACACTCAGGGTCAGGACTAAATCTAGGGTATGGTTACAGTAATGTGTGGGTCCAGTCACATTTTTTGTAATGCCGACAGAATCTAAAATTGATACAAACGCCTTTGCTAATGGATCATCTGCTTTTTCAAAATGAATATTAAAGTCTTCTAATATTATAAATTTGTCACTGCACACTGACAAAATCACAAAATTATTTAAAAAATTCATAATATATCTCCTGGAGGCCTATAAATGTTAATTTAGTCTGAATGCATTTTTATTTGTTGCTGGATTTGATTTTTTAATGTAGAAAATCTCAAAAAAAGTGAAAGTGTTAGTGTTTTTGAATAATATGTAGTGTATTCTGGTAGATTATGCATACTCCACCTCCTGTGCCTGATAATCTAGGGCTATGTACATATTTATAACCTGCGGCGGTGGCTTCATTTACTGCTATACATTGATCAGGTTTCAGTGTGGCAGAAAATGTCTAGTTTCTAATTAATTTATTAAAACAAGCAGATTTAGATATTCTATGTTTGGCTTTAATTTGGGGCACAGACAGTCTTAATACAATGAAACCTGGGTGACACCTCAAAGCAGCTCGCAGACGGTTTAGCGTGTCTGTCTGCGGCCTGGTCCCGGCTTTGGATTGTCAGCAGCCTTTTACACTACTCGACTAACTAGCAGACTATGCGTTATGCTGCACGAAAATAGGGCAGCACCCTCCTGCGTGGGGTGGACGCCATCCCTACCTAAAAAACAGGCTTGCCCTCAAACTTTAATCAGTTATCTATGTTATTTAGTGCTGTGATTCGGCTGTAAGACTCAATCGAATGAAGTTGCCGGTGAGTGGAAGCACAAGATAGATGTTTCTAATAAAGTGACCGTAACTTAAAGCTACCTTACACTCAGCAAAAGTCCATTCTCTATCAGCAGAGAAACCTTTGGATGAAAAGTACTGAGCTATCTTTTGCTCATTAATATATTTCTTCACTATGCCATTGATTACTTTTTCAAAATCAGAATCAGTCCACTGAGGCATTTCAGTCCCTCCCTTAACTAAGGTGCTGCTTTTATAGTTAAGAGACTTCCATGAGTCTTTACCAAGATTCTGAGTATGTTGGCCTTTTCTTGACATGGTGTGGAAACAGGAGAACAAATCCAAGTTTTCTTCTTATTAACTAAACTACAGAAGAACAAAAACAACTCCGTTCAGAGAGGATTACGGTTACAAACGTTACGTTTAACAGTAACAAAACAAACTTCTCTCCTTTAGAGAGGATAACAGCCACAAAACACTAGGTTTTTATCAGTGACAAACAGATAACTTCTCTTCTTTCAGAGAGGCTAACAATTACTGACTCCTCTGTCTTAAGAAAACAGAATTTCTCTCAGATTCGAAATGGCGTTTACTCACCAAGAAGGTTTTAGTAGGCCATCCGGGTCACGGCACCACATTGTTAGAAATCCGGCATAAAGGAGACAGATTCAGGAGTCAGGAGACTGGATCTTTAGCATTGGAGTTTATTCACGTGCAGACAGAAAATCATACACTGGCACAGCTTAGTTGATCACGGTCAGTCTAGTCTAGTCCGACCATGTCTAGTCCGAACCAATCCAGTCTGAACCAATCCAGTCTGAAACAGAATCCAGTCTAAAACAGAATCCAGTCTGATTAGGGGTATTTTGAGAGGGCCTTATATATATTGGAAATTGTGGGAGGGGAAAGGTTCATGAAGAGGAGTTTAAGGAGGGGTAGGAGGGGGATGAAGGACAGGTCACTTGGAGTATCAACAGTAGGGGGTGATAGTTAGCACTTTAAAGAGGGGTAGGAGGTGGGTGAAGTTGAGGGGGGTTGATGGTCATCACACATCAAAGGTCATCGGTATGACCACTTGATTGTTGTCACCTTTTGAGGGTTATTCGAATTACCATATACAAAGAGAGAGAGTGACCACTTTAGGCCGGCAGACGAAGGGTAACAAAAGGTGAGACAAAGGATTAAGATAACCATTTGATAAGTTGAAACCACATGAAAGTAATGTTAGAAAGGGCCATATTTTCTCTCAGCTACAACTCTCAGGTCTTTGGTCTTCACCTATATAAGGCCATCAGTTGTCAGGTACATCTGGATTGTACACAAAACTGTCTTCCCTCCATTGGGCGTTGTGCCCACTTGGGCTATTCGGGGTCAGTGTGGGTGGAGGTGGAAGAACTGCCGATTGGCTTTTCAATTTTGCTTTCTGTCAGTGTGATCTCACCCTTGCATGAGTATGATGCAGGACCTCTAGTGTGCACCTTAGGAGTGTCTGGTGGGTTAGGGGGTTCAGGCTGATCTTTGACCTTGAACTTGACCAAACCTTGCATCTCCATCTCCACATCAGTTTCGGTCCAGGTGGTCACTTGAAGTGGTCACTGCATTGCTGTCTGCTCTTGTCCATCTGATTCAGGGGCATATGGAGGTGGTCTCAGGTTTGAGCCAAGAATACAGCCCGGGCTTGTTTGTCTTGTCATCATGTTGTTTGCTTATCTCCATGTTGTGAAAGTTAGCCTACGAGTGATAAGAAGATAAGGGGTGATAAGAGAAGTACAGGGGTGCTATAAGAAGATAAATGGGTGATGAGAAATATTGGCGTAATACAAGAAGATATGGGGTGATAAGAGAAATAAAGGGGTGAAACCAGTAGAAGGATGTTACAAGAGAAATATGGAGTGTTAAGAGAAATATGGGGAGTTATAAAGAATAAATTAAGGGGTGTTAAAAGAAAAAGAAGGGGTATTATTAGAAGAAACTGGGTATTACAAGAAGGGTGAGTAATTATACAAGTGAAGAGATAGGGTATAGTGTACACAGAAGCTTGTGTGTGTGAATTATCGTGTGTCTCTCAGTCTATGTGTGGATTCTGGGTGGCTATGTTCTGTTGGGGTTGAAGGGATATGTTTGGAGAGTAATTCTAAAAACTCGCCATACTGTTGTCTTTTATTGTGAGATCTTGTGCTTTGCAGGAGATCTCACAATAAGAAAAATCTCATAAAAACGAGAGAGGAACTATATTTAAGTTTGTGCACAGAATCAATAAAAGCCAAATTAATTGGGGTTGTAAAAAGATAAGGGTAAAAGCTGAAAAGAATTCTGTTATTGTCTCAGAAAAATGTGTGCATTTGTGGGAGGTTGCAAATTTAAGGGAAGACACAGTATGGGGGCCCCCGGAGAGAAGAAAAAGAGGAGTAAATGTTACATGTTGTATGTCTAGTCTGAGATTTTGTTTTAATGGCCAATAAAAGATAAATGGATCCATTCGATAGAGTTATGTGATAATGAGTGTAGAAAAGCAGTAGGAAATCTATGAAATAAATAGGTTTTGTAGATATGTGGGTTGGAATGAAGTATAGGAAAATTAATGAGCCCTGACTGGGCATCAGAGAGGGAGATAGGTAAAGGAACAGTTTCATAAACCACTAAAGCAGCCCATACTGGCACCAGGTCACGTGTAGTACAAGAATACTGTTAATAAGTCCTGTGGTTGTTGTATGGATACTGGAATGTGGGTTTTATAGTGTAAGTCCAACCTACCAACCTGAGAAAGAGATTTGACTAGGTTCAAATAGTTATACATAGAAGATGTGTTTATATCTTGTGTAGGTAATTCTTTGTATGAATAACATAAGCATTATTGTTAAGCACTGTAGGAAAGTAATCTCTGGTATTTCTGTTCTATCCTGGCAGAAAGGGAATCTATCCACCTGTACATACTAGCATATAAATAGGTTCTGCACAGATGCTTTTGGTTGAACTTTCACCACTGGAAAGGGGAGCCTCATGTATGCAAGCATACACATACACTAAGGTTTAAGGTTGGTAGAGAGTTAAATCACTTTTAAACACACATGGTTAAAGATTCTCTCACTTGATTAGCTTAAGATTAGATCTGAATTACAAGTAATCTGGTTTGATTCTCCTTTCTCTTTTATGGGATGTGAGAGGAGACAGAAAGAAGGACCTAAGGAGGGGTAACTGGTGAGTGACGTGCCAGAAACGTCACATGGACTGAGTGGAAGAAGCTGTGCTGACTTCCGATCAGGCTAGTGTGCTTATCCACAGATCACTTCCCTGTATACACCTGCATTCTAAACAAATGTGTATTCATATTTATAGTGCTATTAATTATATAATACTTGCTAACAGTTGCCAACTGATTGGTTGGGCAGTGACTTTGATTACTTAAAGATAACACACTTGGGGGTTAAACATTTTGTTGAAAGCCACAGGTAGGGAAGTATTTGGTGGTTTAACTCTTACTAGAGGAGGACTTTTTTTTTTTTTTAGAGTGGTCATACATTCTTAAGGTCTGGGCTGTTCTGAAGTTGGCAAACCTCAGTTAATTTCAACAACTCGTATAGTAACTTTTAATAAACAAATAAATAAATATCGTATAATTCAAAGTAGACAGTGAAGTGGTAGTAATTTCAATAATTTAAAGTAATCTTTTTCACACTCAAATAACATAGAGGCCATTATTATGCCAACTATGGGTACAAACACTTCAAAAGGAATTACTCCTGTTGATGTAGTTAAAATAATCCATTAATTAAAGGCATAACTAAGACATCAGAGAAATGGCACAAGCGTTGGCCTGACATTGACCAACCATGGCCAGTGGAGGGGACTCTTAATCCAGATGTAATTAAAGTAATGCAAGTACTTCTGGCCACGTACAAGGCTAACCAAAAGAAAGGTAAGAAGGGGGAAAAAAACATAAGAAGAAGAGACCGATGGAGCTCGGCATTCTCCAGTTGCTTGAATAAGAAGGGCAGAAACTGGTCAAAGCAGCAAAGGATAAGAGAGAGAGGAGTGCAGCAGAAATGGAGAGACAGATGAGAGGAATAGGAAAGCAGATGGCAGAAATTAATGAGCCATTTTCACACGTAAACAAGAACCCCCCACATATGAGAAGGAATTGAGAGTCTGAGAAGATCTATCCCCAGCTCCCAGTGATCACTCAAGAGGGCAAATATCACATCAGAGATGATGGCCGAATAGTGGAAGCAGGAAAAGCAGAAACAATTATAATAATGTATTTTCCAAAAGCAAGAAGAAATCAACATATATGTAAACTGAAGGTGAAGTGAAGATCAGGAGGACAAAAGTTGGAGATGATGTGGATGAAAGTGCGTGGGAAGCCAGAAGAGGATGTGATCCAGCAGTCACGCTTAGAACGTGAACAAGTAAGACAAAGAATAAAGAAAGAAAATGAATGCTTACTTACCGATAACACAGTTGCAGATGAAAAAAAAAGCCAGAAAGCCAGAGGTCCACATTCAGACAACCATATACAGTTGATGTATAGTCTCTTGGAATCATGAGGTCCTGTGAACAAAGACAAAGAAGAAAGTCAACAGCTGAAAAGAAACATAATGCTTTCTTACCGATGACACAGTTGAAGATGAATAGAAAGTCAGTCAGATTGAGTTGCAGATGTAGACAACGGCAAAAAATTGGAGATCGATAGCCTCTTGGGATCATGAAATCCTGTCAACTAGTAGGACAAAAAAGAAAATCAAAATATGAAAAGAAAGTGAATGTATACTCACCTGTTACACAGTTGAAGATAAATTAAAAGCCAATAAGAAGAAAAATCCAGATACAGACAACGGCAAACAGCTGGAGATGAACAGTCTCTTGACATCATGAGGTCCTGTGAACAAGACAAAGAAGAAAGTCAATACATGAAAAGAAACTGAATGTATACTTACCTGTTACAAAGTTGCAGATGAATACACAGCCAGTAAGACAGAAGTCCAGATGCAGACAACCACATGCAGCTGGACATGGACAGTGTCTTGGGATCATGAAGTCATGTGAACGAGTAAGACAAAGAAGAAAGTCAATACATGAAAAGAAACTGAATGCTTACTTACCGATCACACAGTTGCAGATGAATAGAAAGTCAGTCAGATTGAGTTCCAGATGCAGACGACGGCAAACACTTGGAGAACTATAGCCTCTTGGGATCATGAAGTCCTGTGAACAAGTAAGACAAAGAAGAAAATCAATACATGAAAAGAAACTGAAGGTATACTTACCTGTCACACAGTTGCAGATGAATAGAAAGTCAGTCAGATTGAGTTCCAGATGCAGACAACGGCCAAAACTTGGAGATCGATAGCCTCTTGGTATCATGAAGTCCTGTGAACAAGTAAAACAAAGAAGAAAGTCAAAACATGTAAAGAAACTGAATGTATACTTACCTGTTACACAGTTGCAGATGAATACACAGCCAAGAAGACGAAAAATCCAGATGCAGTCAGGTTGAGTTCCAGATGCAGACAACAGCAAATAATTGAAGGTTTGATAGCCTCTTGGGATCACTAGGTCTTGTGAACAAGTAAGACAAAGAATAAAATCAAAATATGAAAAGAAACTGAATGTATACTTACCTGTAACACAGTTGCAGATGAATACACAGCCAGTTAGAAAGAATTCCAGATGCAGACAACCACATACAGCTGGACATGGACAGTCTCTTGGGATCATGAAGTTCTGTGAACAAGTAAGACAAAGAAGAAAATCAAAATATGAAAAGACACTGAATGTATAATTACCGATTACACAGTTGCAGATAAAAAAAAAGCCAGTAAGCCAGACTTCCAGATTCAGACAACCATATATAGTTGATGTATAGTCTCTTGGGATCACGAGGTCCTGTGAAAAAGGAAGACAAAGAAGAAAATCAAAATATGAAAAGAAACTGAATGTATACTTACCGATTACACAGTTGCAGATAAAAAAAAAGCCAGTAAGCCAGAGTTCCAGATTCAGACAACCATATATAGTTGATGTATAGTCTCTTGGGATCATGAGGTCCTGTGAAAAAGGAAGACAAAGAAGAAAGTCAATACATGAAAAGAAACTGAATGTTTACTTACCTGTAACACAGTTGCAGATGAATACACAGCCAATAAGACGTAAAATCCAGATGCAGACAACGGCAAACAGATGGAGATGAATAGACTCTTGGGATCATGAGGTCCTGTAAATAAGACAAAAAAAAGTCAATACATGAATAGAAACGGAATGTATACTTACCTGTTACACAGTTGCAGATGAATACACAGCCAGTAAGAAAGAGTTCCAGATGCAGACATCATACAGCTGGACAAGGACAGTCTCTTGGGATCATGAAGTCCTGTGAACAACTAAGACAAAGAAGAAAGTCAATACATGAAAAGAAACTGAATGCTTACTTACCTGTTACACAGTTGCAGATGAATAGAAAATCAGTCAGGTTAAGTTTCAGATTCAGACAACGGCAAACACTTGGAGATCGATAGCCTCTTGGGATCATGAAGTCCTGTCAACAATTACGACAAAGAATAAAATCAAAATATGAAAAGAAACTGAATGTATACTTACCTGTAACACAGTTGCAGATGAATACACAGCCAGTTAGAAAGAATTCCAGATGCAGACAACAACATACAGCTGGACATGGACAGTCTCTTGGGATCATGAAGTTCTGTGAACAAGTAAGACAAAGAAGAAAATCAAAATATGAAAAGAAACTGAATGTATACTTACCGATTACACAGTTGCAGATAAAAAAAAGCCAGTAAGCCAGAGTTCCAGATTCAGACAACCATATACAGTTGATGTATAGTCTCTTGAGATCACAAGGTCCTGTGAAAAAGGAAGACAAAGAAGAAAGTCATTACATGAAAAGAAACTGAATGTATACTTACCTGTAACACAGTTGCAGATGAATACACAGCCAAGAAGACGAAAAATCCAGATGCAGACAACGGCAAACAGCCGGAGATGAATAGTCTCTAGGGATCATGGAGTCCTGTGAACAAGTAATACAAAGAAGAAAATCAAAATATGAAAAGAAACTGAATATATACTTACCAGTTACACAGTTGCAGATGAACACACAGCAATTAATAAAGAATTCCAGATGCAGACAACCACATACAGCTGGACATGGACAGTCTCTTGGGATCATGAAGTCCTGTGAACAAGTAAGACAAAGAAGAAAATCAAAATATGAAAAGAAACTGAATATATACTTACCAGTTACACAGTTGCAGATGAACACACAGCCATTAAGAAAGAATTCCAGATGCAGACAACCACATACAGCTGGACATGGACAGTGTCTTGGGATCATGAAGTCTTGTGAACAAGTAAGACAAAGAAGAAAATCAAAATATGAAAAGAAACTGAATGTATACTTACCGATTACACAGTTGCAGATGAATACACAGCCAATAGGACGTAAAATCCAGATGCAGACAACGGCAAACAGCTGGAGATGAATAGTCTCTTGGGATCATGAGGTCCTGTAAACAAGACAAAAAAAAAGTCAATACATGAATAGAAACGGAATGTATACTTACCTGTTACACAGTTGCAGATGAATATAAAATCAGTCAGGTTGAGTTCCAGATTCAGACAATGGCAAACAGCTGGAGATTGAGAGCCTCTTGGGATCATGAGGTCCTGTGAACAAGTAAGACAAAGAAGAAAATCAAAATATGAAAAGAAACTGAATGTATACTTACCGATTACACAGTTGCAGATGAAAAAAAAAGCCAGTAAGCCAGAGTTCCAGATTCAGACAACCATATATAGTTGATGTGTAGTCTCTTGGGATCACGAGGTCCTGTGAACAAGTAAGACAAAGAAGAAAGTCAATACATGAAATGAAACTGAATGTATACTTACCTGTTACACAGTTGCAGATGAATAGAAAGTCAGTCAGATTGAGTTCCAGATGCAGACGACGGCAAACACTTGGAGATTGATAGCCTCTTGGGATCATGATGTCCTGTGAACAAGTAAGACAAAGAAGAAAGTCAATACATGAAAAGAAACTGAATGTTTACTTACATGTAACACAGTTGCAGATGAATACACAGCCAATAAGACGAAAAATCCAGATGCAGTTGAAAAGTCTCTTGGGATCACGAGGTCCTGTGAACAAGTAAGACAAAGAAAAAAGTAAATACATGAAAAGAAACGTAAAGCTTACTTACCTGTAACACAGTTGCAGATGAATACACAGCCAATAAGATGTAAAATCCAGATGCAGACAACAGCAAACAGCTGGAGATGAATAGTCTCTTGGGATCATGAGGTCCTGTTAATAAGACAAAAAAAAGTCAATACATGAATAGAAACGGAATGTATACTTACCTGTTACAAAGTTGCAGATGAATACAAAGACAGTAAGAAAGATTTCCAGATGCAGACAACCACATACAGCTGGACATGGATAGTCTCTTGGGATCATGAAGTTCTCTGAACAAGTAAGACAAAGAAGAAAGTCAATACATGAAATGAAACTGAATGCTTACTTTCGGATTACACAGTTGCAGACGAACACAGCCAATAAGACGAAAACTCCAGATGCAGACAATAGCAAACAGCTGGAGATAGATACAATATTGGCATCAAGAGATCCTGTCAACAAGTAAGACAAAGAAGAAAGTCAATACATTAAAAGAAACTTAATGTATACCTACCTGTTACACAGTTGCAGATGAACACAGCCAATAAGATAAAAAATCCAGATGCAGACAACAGCAAACAGCTGGAGATGAATACTCTCTTGGGATCATGAGGTCCTGTAAACAAGACAAAGAAGAAAGTCAACACATAAAAAGAAACTGAATGTATAGTTACCTGTCACACAGTTGCAGATGAAAAAAAAAGCCGGTAAGCCAGAGTTCCAGATGCTGACAACCATATGCAGTTGATGTATAGTCTCATGGGATCACAAGGTTCTGTGAACAAGTAAGACAAAGAAGAAAGTCAATACATGAAAAGAAACTGAATGCTTACTTTCCGATTACACAGTTTCAGATGAATACACAGCCAATAAGACGGAAAATCCAGATGCAGACAATGGCAAACACTTGGAGATCGATATCCTCTTTGGATCATGAAGTCCTGTGAACAAGTAAGACAAAGAAAAAAGTCAATGAATGAAAAGAAACTGAATGTATACTTACCTGTTACAAAGTTGCAGATGAATACAAAGCCAGTAAGAAAGAATTCCAGATGCAGACAACCACATCCAGCTGGACATGGACAGTGTCTTGGGATCATGAAGTCCTGTGAACAAGTAAGACAAAGAAGAAAGTCAATACATGAAAAGAAACTGAATGCTTACTTACCGATTACACAGTTGCAGATGAATAGAAAGTCAGTCAGATTGAGTTCCAGATGCAGACGACGGCAAACACTTGGAGAACTATAGCCTCTTGGGATCATGAAGTCCTGTGAACAAGTAAGACAAAGAAGAAAATCAATACATGAAAAGAAACTGAAGGTATACTTACCTGTCACACAGTTGCAGATGAATAGAAAGTCAGTCAGATTGAGTTCCAGATGCAGACAACGGCCAAAACTTGGAGATCGATAGCCTCTTGGTATCATGAAGTCCTGTGAACAAGTAAAACAAAGAAGAAAGTCAAAACATGTAAAGAAACTGAATGTATACTTACCTGTTACACAGTTGCAGATGAATAGAAAGTCAGTCAGATTGAGTTCCAGATGCAGTCAACGGCAAACACTTGGAGATCGATAGCCTCTTGGGGTCATGAAGTCCTGTCAACAAGTAAGACATAGAAGAAAATCAATACATGAAAAAAAACTGAATGTATACTTACCTATTACACAGTTGCAGATGAAAAAAAAAGCCGGTAAGCCAGAGTTCCAGATGCAGACAACCATATACAGCTGGACATGGATAGTCTCTTGGGATCATGAAGTCCTGTGAACAAGTAAGACAAAGAAGAAAATCAATACATGAAAAGAAACTGAATGCTTACTTACCGATTACACAGTTGTAGATGAATACAAAGTCAGTCAGATTGAGTTCCAGATGAAGACAACGGCAAACACTTGGAGATCGATAGCCTCTTGGGATTATGAAGTCCTGTGAACAAGTAAGACAAAGAAGAAAGTCAATACATGAAAAGAAACTGAATGTTTACTTACCTGTAACACAGTTGCAGATGAAAACACAGCTAATAAGACGAAAAATCCAGATACAGTTGAAAAGTCTCTTGGGATCACAAGGTCCTGTGAACAAGTAAGACAAAGAAGAAAATGAATACATGAAAAGAAATTGAACGTATACTTACCTGTCACACAGTTGCAGATGAATAGAAAGTCAGTCAGATTGATTTCCAGATGCAGACAACGGCAAACACTTGGAGATCGATAGCCTCTTGGTATCATGAAGTCCTGTGAACAAGTAAGACAAAGAAGAAAGTCAATACATGAAAAGAAAATGAATGTATATTTGCCTGTTACACAGTTGTAGATGAATACAAAGCCAGTAAGAAAGAATTCCAGATGCAGACCACCACATCCAGCTGGACATGGATAGTCTCTTGGGATCATGAGGTCCTGTAAACAAGAGAAAGAAGAAAGTCAATACATGAAAAGAAAATGAATGTATATTTACCTGTTACACAGTTGCAGATGAATAGAAAGTTAGTCAGATTGAGTTCCAGATGCAGACAACGGCAAACACTTGGAGATCGATAGCCTCTTGGGGTCATGAAGTCCTGTGAACAAGTAAGAAAAAGAAGAAAGTCAAAACATGAAAAGAAACTGAATGTATACTTACCTGTTGCACAGTTGCAGATGAATAGAAAGTCAGAAACGGAAGTCAAGAAACGGAAACAGAAGTCAAGAAACGGAATGTATACTTACCTATAACACAGTTGCAGATGAATACAAAGCCAATAAAACGTAAAATCCAGATGCAGACAACGGCAAACAGCTGGAGATGAATAGTCTCTTGGGATCATGAGGTCCTGTAAACAAGACAAAAAAAAGTCAATACATGAAAAGAAACTGAATGTATACTTACCTGTTGCACAGTTGCAGATGAATAGAAAGTCAGAAATGGAAGTCAAGAAACGGAAACAGAAGTCAAGAAACGGAATGTATACTTACTTGTTACACAGTTGCAGATGAAAAAAAGCCAATAAAACGTAAAATCCAGATTCAGACAACCACAAATAGCTGGACATGGACAGTCTCTTGGGATCATGAGGTCCTGTAAACAAGACAAAAAGAAAGTCAATACATGAAAAGAAACTGAATGTATACTTACCTGTTACACAGTTGCAGATGAGTACACAGTCAGTAAGAAAGAATTCCAGATGCAGACAACCACATACAGCTGGACATGGACAGACTTTTGGGATCATGAAGTCCTGTGAACAAGTAAGACAAAGAAGAAAGTCAATACATGAAAAGAAACTGAATGTATACTTACCTGTTACACAGTTGCAGATGAATAGGAAGTAAGTTAGATTGAGTTCCAGATGCAGACAACGGCAAACACTTGGAGATCGATAGCCTCTTGGGATCATGAAGTCCTGTCAAGTAGTAAGACAAAGAAGAAAATCAAAACATGAAAAGAAACTGAATGTATACTTACCTGTTACACAGTTGCAGATGAATACACAGTCAGTAAGAAAGAATTCCAGATGCAGACAACCACATAGAGCTGGACATCGATAGCCTCTTGGGATCATGAAGTCCTGTAAACAAGACAAAAAGAAAGTCAATACATGAAAAGAAACTGAATGTATACTTACCTGTTACAAAGTTGCAGATGAATACAAAGCCAGTAAGAAAGAATTCCAGATGCAGACAACCACATCCAGCTGGACATGGATAGTCTCTTGGGATCATGAGGTCCTGTAAACAAGACAAAGAAGAAAGTCAATACATGAAAAGAAACTGAATGTATACTTATCTGTTACACAGTTTCAGTTGAAAAAAAGCCAGTAAGCCAGAGTTCCAGATTCAGACAACCATATACGGTTGATGTATAGTCTCTTGGGATCACGAGGTCCTGTGAACAAGTAAGACAAAGAAGAAAGTCAATACATGAAAAGAAATTGAATGTATACTTACCTGTTACACAGTTGCAGATGAATAGAAAGTCAGTCAGATTGAGATCCTGATGCAGACAACGACAAACACTTGGAGATCGATAGCCTCTTGGGATCATGAAGTCCTGTGAACAAGTAAGACAAAGAAGAAAATCAAAATATGAAAAGAAACTGAATGTATACTTATCTGTAACACAGTTGCAGATGAATACACAGCCAATAAGACGTAAAATCCAGATGCAGATGAATAGTCTCTTGGGATCATGAGGTCCTGTAAACAAGACAAAGAAGAAAGTCAATACATGAAAAGAAGCTGAATGTATACTTACCTGTTACACAGTTGCAGATGAATACACAGCCATTAAGAAAGAATTCCAGATGCAGACAACCACAAATAGCTGGACATGGACAGTCTCTTGGGATCATGAAGTCCTGTGAAAAAGTGAGACAACGAAGAAAGTCAATACATGAAAAGAAACTGAATGTATACATACCTGTTACACAGTTGCAGATGAAAAAAAGCCAGTAACCCAGAGTTCCAGATTCAGACAACCATATACAGTTGATGTATAGTCTCTTGGGATCATGAAGTCCTGTGAATAAGTAAGACAAAGAAGAAAATCAATGCATGAAAAGAAACTGAATGTATACTTACCTGTTACACAGTTGCAGATGAATAGAAAGTCAGTCAGATTGAGTTCCAGATGCAGACAACCACATACAGCTGGAAATATACAGACTCTTGGGATAATGAGGTCCTGTGAACAAGTAAGACAAAGAAGAAAATCAAAATATGAAAAGAAATTGAATGTATACTTACCTGTTACACAGTTGCAGATGAATACACGGCCATTAAGACGAAAAATCCAGATGCAGATGAATAGTCTCTTGGGATCATGAAGTCCTGTGAACAAGTAAGACAAAGAAGAAAGTCAATACATGAAAAGAAACTGAACGTATACTTTCCTGTTACACAATTGCAGATGAATACACGGCCATTAAGAAAGAATTCAAGATGCAGACAACCACATACAGCTGGACATGGACAAAGTCTTGGGATAATGAGGTCCAGTAAACAAGTCAAAAAAGAAAGTCAATACATGAAAAGAAACTGATTTTCTATTCATCTGCAACTCTGTAATTGGTAATAAGAATTCAGTCAGATTGAGTTCCAGATGAAGACAACGGCAAACACTTGGAGATCGATAGCCTCTTGGGATCATGAAGTCCTGTAAAAAAGACAAAGAAGAAAGTCAATACATGAAAAGAAACTGAATGTATACTTACCTGTTACACAGTTGCAGATGAATACACAGCCAATAAGACGAAAAATCCAGTGCAGATGAATTGTCTCTTGGGATCATGAAGTCCTGTCAACAAGTAAGACAAAGAAGAAAATCAAAATATGAAAAGAAACTGAATGTATACTTACCTGTTACACAGTTGCAGATGAATACACAGCCAATAAGACGAAAAATCCAGTGCAGATGAATAGTCTCTTGGGATCATGAAGTCCTGTCAACAAGTAAGACAAGGAAGAAAATCAAAATATGAAAAGAAACTGAATGTATACTTACCTGTTACACATTTGCAGATGAAAAGAAACGGAATGTATACTTACCTGTTACACAGTTGCAGATGAATACACAGCCAGTAAGAAAGAATTCCAGATGCAGACAACCACATACAACTGGACATGGACAATCTCTTGGGATCATGAAGTCCTGTAAAGAAGACAAAAAGAAAGTCAATACATGAAAAGAAACTGAATGTATACGTACCTGTTACACAATTGCAGATGAATAGGAAGTTAGTTAGATTGAGTTCCAGATGCAGACAACAGCAAGCACTTGGAGATTGATAGCCTCTTGGGATCATGAAGTCCTGTCAAGAAGTAAGACAAAGAAGAAAATCAAAACATGAAAAGAAACTGAATGTATACTTACCTGTTACACAGTTGCAGATGAATACACAGTCAGTAAGAAAGAATTCCAGATGCAGACAACCACATACAGCTGGAGATCGATAGCCTCTTGGGATCATGAGGTCCTGTAAACAAGACAAAAAGAAAGTCAATACATGAAAAGAAACTGAATGTATACTTACCTGTTATACAGTTGCAGATGAATAGAAAGTCAGTCAGATTGAGTTCCAGATGCAGACAACGGAGGACACCTTTCGCTGTACAATGTGCACTGTACAGTGAAAAATATGTGCACCTTACCTTACCTTGGGATCATGAGGTCCTGTAAACAAGAAAAAAAGAAATTCAATACATGAAAAGAAACTGAATGCTTACTTACCGATTACACAGTTGGAGATGAATACACAGCCATTATGAAAGAATTCCAGATGCAGACAACCACATACAGCTGGACATGGACAGACTCTTGGGATCATGAAGTCCTGTGAACAAGTAAGACAAAATAGAAAGTCAATACATGAAAAGAAGCTGAATGTATACTTACCTGTTACACAGTTGCAGATGAAAAAAAGCCAGTAAGCCAGAGTTCCAGATTCAGTCAACCATATACAGTTGATGTATAGTCTCCTGGGATCATGAAGTCCTGTGAACAAGTAAGACAAAGAAAAAAGTAAATACATGAAAAGAAACTGAATGTATACTTACCTGTAACACAGTTGCAGATGAGCACACAGCCAATGAGACGAAAAATCCAGATGAAGACAATGGCAAACACTTGGAGATCGATAGCCTCTTGGGATCATGAAGTCCTGTCAACAAGTAAGACAAAGAAGAAAATCAAAACATGAAAAGAAACTGAATGTATACTTACCTGTTACACAGTTGCAGATGAATACACAGTCAGTTAGAAAGAATTCCAGATGCAGAAAACCACATACAGCTGGACATCAATAGCCTCTTGGGATCATGAAGTCCTGTAAACAAGACAAAAAGAAAGTCAATACATGAAAAGAAACTGAATGTATACTTACCTGTTACAGAGTTGCAGATTAATACACAGCCAGAAAGAAAGAATTCCAGATGCAGACAACCACATACAGCTGGACATCAATAGCCTCTTGGGATCATGAAGTCCTGTAAACAAGACAAAAAGAAAGTCACTACATGAAAAGAAACTGAATGTATACTTACCTGTTACAGAGTTGCAGATTAATACACAGCCAGAAAGAAAGAATTCCAGATGCAGACAACCACATACAGCTAGACATGGATAGCCTCTTGGGATCATGAAATCCTGTCAACAAGTAAGACAAAGAACAAAATCAAAATATGAAAAGAAAGTGAATGTATACTCACCTGTTACACAGTTAAAGATAAATAAACAGTCAATAAGAAGAAAAATCCAGATACAGACAACGGCAAACAGCTGGAGATGAACAGTCTCTTGGCATCATGAGGTCCTGTGAACAAGAAAGTCAATACATGAAAAGAAACTGAATGTTTACTTACCTGTTACACAGTTGCAGATGAATACACAGCCAGTACGACAGAGTTCCAGATGCAGACTACGGCAAAAAGTTGGAAATAGATAGTCTCTTGGTATCATGAGGGCCTGTCAACAAGTAAGACAAAGAAGAAAGTCAAAACATGAAAAGAAACTGAATGTATACTTACCTGTTACACAGTTGCAGATGAAAAAAAAGCCAGTAAGCCAGAGTTCCAGATTCAGACAACCATATACAGTTGATGTATCGTCTCTTGAGATCACGAGGTCCTGTCAACAAGTAAGACAAAGAAGAAAATCAAAATATAAAAAGAAACTGAATGTTTACTTACCTGTAACACAGTTGCAGATTAATACACAGTCAGTAAGAAAGAATTCAAGATGCAGACAACCACATACAGCTGCATATGGACAGTCTCTTGGGATCATGAAGTCATGTGAACAAGTAAGACTAAGAAGAAAGTCAATACATGAAAAGAAACTGAATGCTTACTTACCGATTACACAGTTGCAGATAAATTGAAAGTCAGTCAGATTGAGATCCAGATGCAGACAACGGCAAACACTTGGAGATCGATAGCCTCTTGGGATCATGAAGTCCTGACAACAAGTAAGACAAAGAAGAAAGTCAATACATGAAAAGAATGTGAATGTTTACTTACCTGTTACACAGTTGCAGATGAAAAAAAGCCAGTAAGCTAGAGTTCCAGATTCAGACAACCATATACAGTTGATGTATAGTCTCTTGAGATCATGAGGTCCTGTGAAAGGGACAAAATGAAAGTCAATACATGAAAAGAAATGGAATGTATACTTACCTGTTACACAGTTGCAGACTAATACACAGCCAGTAAGAAAGACTTCCAGATGCAGACAACCACATACAGCTGGACTTGAATATCTCTTGGGATCATGAAGTCCTGACAAAGAGTAAGACAAAGATGAAAATCAAAATATGAAAAGAAACTGAATGTATACTTACCTGTTACACAGTTGAAGATGAAAAAAAGGCCAGTAAGCCAGAGTTCCAGATGCAGACAACCATATACAGTTGATGTATAGTCTCTTGGGATCATGAGGTCCTGTGAACAAGTAAAACAATGAAGAAAGTTAATACATGAAAAGAAACGGAATGTTTACTTACCTGTTACACAGTTGCAGATGAATACACAGCAAGAAAGAAAGAATTCCAGATGCAGACAACATACAGCTGGACATGGACAGTCTCTTGGGATCATGAAGGCCTGTGAACAAGTAAGACAAAGAAGAAAGTCAATACATGAAAAGAAACTGAATGTATACTTACTTGTTACACAGTTGCAGATGAAAAAAAAAAAAAAAAACGTAAGCCAGAGTTCCAGATTCAGACAACCATATACAGTTGATGTATAGCCTCTTGGGATCACAAAATCCTGTGAACAAGTAAGACAAAGAAGGAAGTCAATACATGAAAATAAACTGAATGCTTACTTACCGATTACACAGATGCAGATGAATAGAAAATCAGTCAGATTGAGATCCAGATGCAGACAACGGCAAACACTTGGAGATCGACAGACTCTTGGGATCATGAGGTCCTGTAAACAAGACAAAAAGAAATTCAATACATGAAAAGAAACTGAATTTATACTTACCTGTTACACAGTTGCAGATGAATACACAGCCAATAAGACGAAAAATCCAGATGCAGATAACCACATACAGCTGGACATGGACAGTCTCTTGGGATCATGAAGTCCTGTGAACAAGTAAGACAGTGAAAATCAAAATATGAAAAGAAACTGAACGTATACTTACCTGTTACACAGTTGCAGATGAATAGAAAGACAGTCAGATTGAGTTCCAGATGCAGACAACGGCAAACAGCTGGAGATGAATAGTCTTTTGGGATCATGAGGTCCTGTAAACAAGACAAAAAGAAAGTCAATACATGAAAAAAAACCGAATGTATACTTACCTGTTACACAGTTGCAGATGAATATACAGCCAATAAGACGAAAAATCCAGATGCAGATGAATAGTCTCTTGGGCTCATGAGGTCCTGTAAACAAGACAAAGAAGAAAGTCAATGCAGGAAAAGAAACTGAATGCTTACTTAGCAATTACACAGTTGCAGATGAATAGAAAGTCAGTCAGATTGAGATCCAGATGCAGACGACGGCAAACACTTGGAGATCGATAGCCTCTTGGGATCACGAAGTCCTGTCAACACGACAAAGAAGAAAATCAAAACATGAAAAGAAACTGAATGTATACTTACCTGTTACACAGTTGCAGATGAATACACAGTCAGTAAGAAAGAATTCCAGATGCAGACAACCACATACAGCTGGACATCGATAGCCTCTTGGGATCATGAAGTCCTGTAAACAAGACAAAAAGAAAGTCAATACATGAAAAGAAGCTGAACGTATACTTACCTGTTACACAGTTGCAGATGAAAAGAAACGGAATGTATACTAACCTGTAACACAGTTGCAGATTAATACAAAGCCAAAAAGAAAAAAAAATCCAGATGCAGACAACAGCAACCAGCTGGAGATGAATACTCTCTTGGGATCATGACGTCCTGTCAACAAGTAAGACAAAGAAGAAAATCAAAATATGAAAAGAAATTGAATGTATACTTACCTATAACACAGTTGCAGATGAATACACAGCCAATAAAACGTAAAATCCAGATGCAGACAACGGCAAACAGCTTGAGTTGAATAGTCTCTTGGGATCATGAGTCAATAAAAAAGTCAATACATGAAAAGAAACTGAATGCTTACTTACCTGTTACACATTTGCAGATGAATACACAGCCAAGAAGACGAAAAATCCAGATGCAGACAACGGCAAACAGCAGGAGATGAATAGTCTCTTGGGATCATGGAGTCCTGTGAACAAGTAATACAAAGAAGAAAATCAAAATATGAAAAGAAACTGAATATATACTTACCAGTTACACAGTTGCAGATGAACACACAGCAATTAAGAAAGAATTCCAGATGCAGACAACCACATACAGCTGGACATGGACAGTCTCTTGGGATCATGAAGTCCTGTGAACAAGTAAGACAAAGAAGAAAATCAAAATATGAAAAGAAACTGAATATATACTTACCAGTTACACAGTTGCAGATGAACACACAGCCATTAAGAAAGAATTCCAGATGCAGACAACCACATACAGCTGGACATGGACAGTGTCTTGGGATCATGAAGTCCTGTGAACAAGTAAGACAAAGAAGAAAATCAAAATATGAAAAGAAACTGAATGTATACTTACCGATTACACAGTTGCAGATGAATACACAGCCAATAGGACGTAAAATCCAGATGCAGACAACGGCAAACAGCTGGAGATGAATAGTCTCTTGGGATCATGAGGTCTTGTAAACAAGACAAAAAAAAAGTCAATACATGAATAGAAACGGAATGTATACTTACCTGTTACACAGTTGCAGATGAATATAAAATCAGTCAGGTTGAGTTCCAGATTCAGACAATGGCAAACAGCTGGAGATTGAGAGCCTCTTGGGATCATGAGGTCCTGTGAACAAGTAAGACAAAGAAGAAAATCAAAATATGAAAAGAAACTGAATGTATACTTACCGATTACACAGTTGCAGATGAAAAAAAAAGCCAGTAAGCCAGAGTTCCAGATTCAGACAACCATATATAGTTGATGTGTAGTCTCTTGGGATCACGAGGTCCTGTGAACAAGTAAACAAGACAAAGAAGAAAGTCAATACATGAAAAGAAACTGAATGTTTACTTACCTGTAACACAGTTGCAGATGAATACACAGCCAATAAGACGTAAAATCCAGATGCAGTTGAAAAGTCTCTTGGGATCACGAGGTCCTGTGAACAAGTAAGACAAAGAAGAAAGTCAATACATGAAATGAAACTGAATGCTTACTTACTGATTACACAGTTGCAGATGAACAGAAAGTCAGTTAGATTGAGTTCCAGATGCAGACGACGGCAAACACTTGGAGATTGATAGCCTCTTGGGATCATGATTTCCTGTGAACAAGTAAGACAAAGAAGAAAGTCAATACATGAAAAGAAACTGAATGTTTACTTACATGTAACACAGTTGCAGATGAATACACAGCCAATAAGACGAAAAATCCAGATGCAGTTGAAAAGTCTCTTGGGATCACGAGGTCCTGTGAACAAGTAAGACAAAGAAAAAAGTAAATACATGAAAAGAAACGTAAAGCTTACTTACCTGTAACACAGTTGCAGATGAATACACAGCCAATAAGATGTAAAATCCAGATGCAGACAACAGCAAACAGCTGGAGATGAATAGTCTCTTGGGATCATGAGGTCCTGTAAATAAGACAAAAAAAAGTCAATACATGAATAGAAACGGAATGTATACTTACCTGTTACAAAGTTGCAGATGAATACAAAGACAGTAAGAAATACTCTCTTGGGATCATGAGGTCCTGTAAACAAGACAAAGAAGAAAGTCAACACATAAAAAGAAACTGAATGTATAGTTACCTGTCACACAGTTGCAGATGAAAAAAAAAGCCGGTAAGCCAGAGTTCCAGATGCTGACAACCATATGCAGTTGATGTATAGTCTCTTGGGATCACAAGGTTCTGTGAACAAGTAAGACAAAGAAGAAAGTCAATACATGAAAAGAAACTGAATGCTTACTTTCCGATTACACACTTGCAGATGAATACACAGCCAATAAGACGGAAAATCCAGATGCAGTCAACGGCAAACACTTGGAGATCGATAGCCTCTTGGGGTCATGAAGTCCTGTCAACAAGTAAGACATAGAAGAAAATCAATACATGAAAAAAAACTGAATGTATACTTACCTATTACACAGTTGCAGATGAAAAAAAAAGCCGGTAAGCCAGAGTTCCAGATGCAGACAACCATATACAGCTGGACATGGATAGTCTCTTGGGATCATGAAGTCCTGTGAACAAGTAAGACAAAGAAGAAAATCAATACATGAAAAGAAACTGAATGCTTACTTACCGATTACACAGTTGTAGATGAATACAAAGTCAGTCAGATTGAGTTCCAGATGAAGACAACGGCAAACACTTGGAGATCGATATCCTCTTTGGATCATGAAGTCCTGTGAACAAGTAAGACAAAGAAAAAAGTCAATGAATGAAAAGAAACTGAATGTATACTTACCTGTTACAAAGTTGCAGATGAATACAAAGCCAGTAAGAAAGAATTCCAGATGCAGACAACCACATCCAGCTGGACATGGATAGTCCCTTGGGATCACGAGGTCCTGTGAAGAAGTAAGACAAAGAAGAAAATCAAAATATAAAAAGAACCTGAATGTATACTTACGTGTTACACAGTTGCAGATGAATACACACCCAATAAGACGTAAAATCCAGATGCAGACAACGGCAAACAGCTGGAAATGAATAGTCTCTTGGGATCATGAGGTCCTGTTAAAAAGACAAAGAAGAAAGTCAATAAATGAAAAGAAGCTGAATGTATACTTACCTGTTACACAGTTGCAGATGAATAGACAGCCATTAAGAAAGAATTCCAGATGCAGACAATCACATACAGCTGGACATGGACAGTGTCTTGGGATCATGAAGTCCTGTGAACAAGTAAGACAAAGAAGAAAGTCAATACATGAAAAGAAACTGAATGCTTACTTACCGATCAGACAGTTGCAGATGAATAGAAAGTCAGTCAGATTGAGTTCCAGATGCAGACGACGGCAAACACTTGGAGAACTATAGCCTCTTGGGATCATGAAGTCCTGTGAACAAGTAAGACAAAGAAGAAAATCAATACATGAAAAGAAACTGAAGGTATACTTACCTGTCACACAGTTGCAGATGAATAGAAAGTCAGTCAGATTGAGTTCCAGATGCAGACAACGGCCAAAACTTGGAGATCGATAGCCTCTTGGTATCATGAAGTCCTGTGAACAAGTAAAACAAAGAAGAAAGTCAAAACATGTAAAGAAACTGAATGTATACTTACATGTTACACAGTTGCAGATGAATACACAGCCAAGAAGACGAAATATCCAGATGCAGTCAGGTTGAGTTCCAGATGCAGACAACAGCAAATAATTGAAGGTTTGATAGCCTCTTGGGATCACTAGGTCTTGTGAACAAGTAAGACAAAGAATAAAATCAAAATATGAAAAGAAACTGAATGTATACTTACCTGTAACACAGTTGCAGATGAATACACAGCCAGTTAGAAAGAATTCCAGATGCAGACAACCACATACAGCTGGACATGGACAGTCTCTTGGGATCATGAAGTTCTGTGAACAAGTAAGACAAAGAAGAAAATCAAAATATGAAAAGAAACTGAATGTATACTTACCGATTACACAGTTGCAGATAAAAACAAAGCCAGTAAGCCAGAGTTCCAGATTCAGACAACCATATATAGTTGATGTATAGTCTCTTGGGATCACGAGGTCCTGTGAAAAAGGAAGACAAAGAAGAAAATCAAAATATGAAAAGAAACTGAATGTATACTTACCGATTACACAGTTGCAGATAAAAAAAAAGCCAGTAAGCCAGAGTTCCAGATTCAGACAACCATATATAGTTGATGTATAGTCTCTTGGGATCACGAGGTCCTGTGAAAAATGAAAACAAAGAAGAAAGTCAATACATGAAAAGAAACTGAATGTTTACTTACCTGTAACACAGTTGCAGATGAATACACAGCCAATAAGACGTAAAATCCAGATGCAGACAACGGCAAACAGATGGAGATGAATAGACTCTTGGGATCATGAGGTCCTGTAAATAAGACAAAAAAAAGTCAATACATGAATAGAAACGGAATGTATACTTACCTGTTACACAGTTGCAGATGAATACACAGCCAGTAAGAAAGAGTTCCAGATGCAGACATCATACAGCTGGACAAGGACAGTCTCTTGGGATCATGAAGTCCTGTGAACAACTAAGACAAAGAAGAAAGTCAATACATGAAAAGAAACTGAATGCTTACTTACCTGTTACACAGTTGCAGATGAATAGAAAATCAGTCAGGTTAAGTTTCAGATTCAGACAACGGCAAACACTTGGAGATCGATAGCCTCTTGGGATCATGAAGTCCTGTCAACAATTACGACAAAGAATAAAATCAAAATATGAAAAGAAACTGAATGTATACTTACCTGTAACACAGTTGCAGATGAATACACAGCCAGTTAGAAAGAATTCCAGATGCAGACAACCACATACAGCTGGACATGGACAGTCTCTTGGGATCATGAAGTTCTGTGAACAAGTAAGACAAAGAAGAAAATCAAAATATGAAAAGAAACTGAATGTATACTTACCGATTACACAGTTGCAGATAAAAAAAAGCCAGTAAGCCAGAGTTCCAGATTCAGACAACCATATACAGTTGATGTATAGTCTCTTGAGATCACAAGGTCCTGTGAAAAAGGAAGACAAAGAAGAAAGTCATTACATGAAAAGAAACTGAATGTATACTTACCTGTAACACAGTTGCAGATGAATACACAGCCAAGAAGACGAAAAATCCAGATTCAGACAACGGCAAACAGCCGGAGATGAATAGTCTCTTGGGATCATGGAGTCCTGTGAACAAGTAATACAAAGAAGAAAATCAAAATATGAAAAGAAACTGAATATATACTTACCAGTTACACAGTTGCAGATGAACACACAGCAATTAATAAAGAATTCCAGATGCAGACAACCACATACAGCTGGACATGGACAGTCTCTTGGGATCATGAAGTCCTGTGAACAAGTAAGACAAAGAAGAAAATCAAAATATGAAAAGAAACTGAATATATACTTACCAGTTACACAGTTGCAGATGAACACACAGCCATTAAGAAAGAATTCCAGATGCAGACAACCACATACAGCTGGACATGGACAGTGTCTTGGGATCATGAAGTCCTGTGAACAAGTAAGACAAAGAAGAAAATCAAAATATGAAAAGAAACTGAATGTATACTTACCGATTACACAGTTGCAGATGAATACACAGCCAAAAGGACGTAAAATCCAGATGCAGACAACGGCAAACAGCTGGAGATGAATAGTCTCTTGGGATCATGAGGTCCTGTAAACAAGACAAAAAAAAAGTCAATACATGAATAGAAACGGAATGTATACTTACCTGTTACACAGTTGCAGATGAATATAAAATCAGTCAGGTTGAGTTCCAGATTCAGACAATGGCAAACAGCTGGAGATTGAGAGCCTCTTGGGATCATGAGGTCCTGTGAACAAGTAAGACAAAGAAGAAAATCAAAATATGAAAAGAAACTGAATGTATACTTACCGATTACACAGTTGCAGATGAAAAAAAAAGCCAGTAAGCCAGAGTTCCAGATTCAGACAACCATATATAGTTGATGTGTAGTCTCTTGGGATCACGAGGTCCTGTGAACAAGTAAACAAGACAAAGAAGAAAGTCAATACATGAAAAGAAACTGAATGTTTACTTACCTGTAACACAGTTGCAGATGAATACACAGCCAATAAGACGTAAAATCCAGATGCAGTTGAAAAGTCTCTTGGGATCACGAGGTCCTGTGAACAAGTAAGACAAAGAAGAAAGTAAATACATGAAAAGAAACGTAAAGCTTACTTACCTGTAACACAGTTGCAAATGAATACACAGCCAATAAGACGTAAAATCCAGATGCAGACAACGGCAAACAGCTGGAGATGTATAGACTCTTGGGATCACGAGGTCCTGTAAATAAGACAAAAAAACGTCAATACATGAATAGAAACGGAATGTATACTTACCTGTTACACATTTGCAGATGAATACACAGCCAAGAAGACGAAAAATCCAGATGCAGACAACGGCAAACAGCCGGAGATGAATAGTCTCTTGGGATCATGGAGTCCTGTGAACAAGTAAGACAAAGAAGAAAATCAAAATATGAAAAGAAACTGAATATATACTTACCAGTTACACAGTTGCAGATGAACACACAGCAATTAAGAAAGAATTCCAGATGCAGACAACCACATACAGCTGGACATGGACAGTCTCTTGGGATCATGAAGTCCTGTGAACAAGTAAGACAAAGAAGAAAATCAAAATATGAAAAGAAACTGAATATATACTTACCAGTTACACAGTTGCAGATGAACACACAGCCATTAAGAAAGAATTCCAGATGCAGACAACCACATACAGCTGGACATGGACAGTGTCTTGGGATCATGAAGTCCTGTGAACAAGTAAGACAAAGAAGAAAGTCAATACATGAAAAGAAATTGAATGCTTACTTACCAAATACACAGTTGCAGATGAAAAAAAAAGCCAGTAAGCCAGAGTTCCAGATTCAGACAACCATATATAGTTGATGTGTAGTCTCTTGGGATCACGAGGTCCTGTGAACAAGTAAGACAAAGAAGAAAGTCAATACATGAAATGAAACTGAATGCTTACTTAACGATTACACAGTTGCAGATGAATACAAAGACAGTAAGAAAGATTTCCAGATGCAGACAACCACATCCAGCTGGACATGGATAGTCTCTTGGGATCATGAGGTCCTGTAAACAAGAGAAAGAAGAAAGTCAATACATGAAAAGAAAATGAATGTATATTTACCTGTTACACAGTTGCAGATGAATAGAAAGTTAGTCAGATTGAGTTCCAGATGCAGACAACGGCAAACACTTGGAGATCGATAGCCTCTTGGGGTCATGAAGTCCTGTGAACAAGTAAGAAAAAGAAGAAAGTCAAAACATGAAAAGAAACTGAATGTATACTTACCTGTTGCACAGTTGCAGATGAATAGAAAGTCAGAAACGGAAGTCAAGAAACGGAAACAGAAGTCAAGAAACGGAATGTATACTTACCTATAACACAGTTGCAGATGAATACAAAGCCAATAAAACGTAAAATCCAGATGCAGACAACGGCAAACAGCTGGAGATGAATAGTCTCTTGGGATCATGAGGTCCTGTAAACAAGACAAAAAAAAGTCAATACATGAAAAGAAACTGAATGTATACTTAGCTGTTGCACAGTTGCAGATGAATAGAAAGTCGGAAATGGAAGTCAAGAAACGGAAACAGAAGTCAAGAAACGGAATGTATACTTACTTGTTACACAGTTGCAGATGAAAAAAAGCCAATAAAACGTAAAATCCAGATTCAGACAACCACAAATAGCTGGACATGGACAGTCTCTTGGGATCATGAGGTCCTGTAAACAAGACAAAAAGAAAGTCAATACATGAAAAGAAACTGAATGTATACTTACCTGTTACACAGTTGCAGATGAGTACACAGTCAGTAAGAAAGAATTCCAGATGCAGACAACATACAGCTGGACATGGACAGACTTTTGGGATCATGAAGTCCTGTGAACAAGTAAGACAAAGAAGAAAGTCAATACATGAACAGAAACTGAATGTATACTTACCTGTTACACAGTTGCAGATGAATAGGAAGTAAGTTAGATTGAGTTCCAGATGCAGACAACGGCAAACACTTGGAGATCGATAGCCTCTTGGGATCATGAAGTCCTGTCAAGTAGTAAGACAAAGAAGAAAATCAAAACATGAAAAGAAACTGAATGTATACTTACCTGTTACACAGTTGCAGATGAATACACAGTCAGTAAGAAAGAATTCCAGATGCAGACAACCACATACAGCTGGACATCGATAGCCTCTTGGGATCATGAAGTCCTGTAAACAAGACAAAAAGAAAGTCAATACATGAAAAGAAACTGAATGTATACTTACCTGTTACAAAGTTGCAGATGAATACAAAGCCAGTAAGAAAGAATTCCAGATGCAGACAACCACATCCAGCTGGACATGGATAGTCTCTTGGGATCATGAGGTCCTGTAAACAAGACAAAGAAGAAAGTCAATACATGAAAAGAAACTGAATGTATACTTACCTGTTACACAGTTTCAGTTGAAAAAAAGCCAGTAAGCCAGAGTTCCAGATTCAGACAACCATATACGGTTGATGTATAGTCTCTTGGGATCACGAGGTCCTGTGAACAAGTAAGACAAAGAAGAAAGTCAATACATGAAAAGAAATTGAATGTATACTTACCTGTTACACAGTTGCAGATGAATAGAAAGTCAGTCAGATTGAGATCCTGATGCAGACAACGACAAACACTTGGAGATCGATAGCCTCTTGGGATCATGAAGTCCTGTGAACAAGTAAGACAAAGAAGAAAATCAAAATATGAAAAGAAACTGAATATATACTTATCTGTAACACAGTTGCAGATGAATACACAGCCAATAAGACGTAAAATCCAGATGCAGATGAATAGTCTCTTGGGATCATGAGGTCCTGTAAACAAGACAAAGAAGAAAGTCAATACATGAAAAGAAGCTGAATGTATACTTACCTGTTACACAGTTGCAGATGAATACAAAGCCATTAAGAAAGAATTCCAGATGCAGACAACCACAAATAGCTGGACATGGACAGTCTCTTGGGATCATGAAGTCCTGTGAAAAAGTGAGACAACGAAGAAAGTCAATACATGAAAAGAAACTGAATGTATACATACCTGTTACACAGTTGCAGATGAAAAAAAGCCAGTAACCCAGAGTTCCAGATTCAGACAACCATATACAGTTGATGTATAGTCTCTTGGGATCATGAAGTCCTGTGAATAAGTAAGACAAAGAAGAAAATCAATGCATGAAAAGAAACTGAATGTATACTTACCTGTTACACAGTTGCAGATGAATAGAAAGTCAGTCAGATTGAGTTCCAGATGCAGACAACCACATACAGCTCGAAATATACAGACTCTTGGGATAATGAGGTCCTGTAAACAAGTAAGACAAAGAAGAAAATCAAAATATGAAAAGAAATTGAATGTATACTTACCTGTTACACAGTTGCAGATGAATACACGGCCATTAAGACGAAAAATCCAGATGCAGATGAATAGTCTCTTGGGATCATGAAGTCCTGTGAACAAGTAAGACAAAGAAGAAAGTCAATACATGAAAAGAAACTGAACGTATACTTTCCTGTTACACAATTGCAGATGAATACACGGCCATTAAGAAAGAATTCAAGATGCAGACAACCACATACAGCTGGACATGGACAAAGTGTTGGGATAATGAGGTCCAGTAAACAAGTCAAAAACGAAAGTCAATACATGAAAAGAAACTGATTTTCTATTCATCTGCAACTCTGTAATTGTTAATAAGAATTCAGTCAGATTGAGTTCCAGATGAAGACAACGGCAAACACTTGGAGATCGATAGCCTCTTGGGATCATGAAGTCCTGTAAAAAAGACAAAGAAGAAAGTCAATACATGAAAAGAAACTGAATGTATACTTACCTGTTACACAGTTGCAGATGAATACACAGCCAATAAGACGAAAAATCCAGTGCAGATGAATTGTCTCTTGGGATCATGAAGTCCTGTCAACAAGTAAGACAAAGAAGAAAATCAAAATATGAAAAGAAACTGAATGTATACTTACCTGTTACACAGTTGCAGATGAATACACAGCCAATAAGACGAAAAATCCAGTGCAGATGAATAGTCTCTTGGGATCATGAAGTCCTGTCAACAAGTAAGACAAAGAAGAAAATCAAAATATGAAAAGAAACTGAATGTATACTTACCTGTTACACATTTGCAGATGAAAAGAAACGGAATGTATACTTACCTGTTACACAGTTGCAGATAAATACACAGCCAGTAAGAAAGAATTCCAGATGCAGACAACCACATACAACTGGACATGGACAATCTCTTGGGATCATGAAGTCCTGTAAAGAAGACAAAAAGAAAGTCAATACATGAAAAGAAACTGAATGTATACGTACCTGTTACACAATTGCAGATGAATAGGAAGTTAGTTAGATTGAGTTCCAGATGCAGACAACAGCAAGCACTTGGAGATTGATAGCCTCTTGGGATCATGAAGTCCTGTCAAGAAGTAAGACAAAGAAGAAAATCAAAACATGAAAAGAAACTGAATGTATACTTACCTGTTACACAGTTGCAGATGAATACACAGTCAGTAAGAAAGAATTCCAGATGCAGACAACCACATACAGCTGGAGATCGATAGCCTCTTGGGATCATGAGGTCCTGTAAACAAGACAAAAAGAAAGTCAATACATGAAAAGAAACTGAATGTATACTTACCTGTTATACAGTTGCAGATGAATAGAAAGTCAGTCAGATTGAGTTCCAGATGCAGACAACGGAGGATACCTTTCGCTGTACAATGTGCACTGTACAGTGAAAAATATGTGCACCTTACCTTACCTTGGGATCATGAGGTCCTGTAAACAAGAAAAAAAGAAAGTCAATACATGAAAAGAAACTGAATGCTTACTTACCGATTACACAGTTGGAGATGAATACACAGCCATTATGAAAGAATTCCAGATGCAGACAACCACATACAGCTGGACATGGACAGACTCTTGGGATCATGAAGTCCTGTGAACAAGTAAGACAAAATAGAAAGTCAATACATGAAAAGAAGCTGAATGTATACTTACCTGTTACACAGTTGCAGATGAAAAAAAGCCAGTAAGCCAGAGTTCCAGATTCAGTCAACCATATACAGTTGATGTATAGTCTCCTGGGATCATGAAGTCCTGTGAACAAGTAAGACAAAGAAAAAAGTAAATACATGAAAAGAAACTGAATGTATACTTACCTGTAACACAGTTGCAGATGAGCACACAGCCAATAAGACGAAAAATCCAGATGAAGACAATGGCAAACACTTGGAGATCGATAGCCTCTTGGGATCATGAAGTCCTGTCAACAAGTAAGACAAAGAAGAAAATCAAAACATGAAAAGAAACTGAATGTATACTTACCTGTTACACAGTTGCAGATGAATACACAGTCAGTTAGAAAGAATTCCAGATGCAGAAAACCACATACAGCTGGACATCAATAGCCTCTTGGGATCATGAAGTCCTGTAAACAAGACAAAAAGAAAGTCAATACATGAAAAGAAACTGAATGTATACTTACCTGTTACAGAGTTGCAGATTAATACACAGCCAGAAAGAAAGAATTCCAGATGCAGACAACCACATACAGCTGGACATGGATAGCCTCTTGGGATCATGAAATCCTGTCAACAAGTAAGACAAAGAACAAAATCAAAATATGAAAAGAAAGTGAATGTATACTCACCTGTTACACAGTTAAAGATAAATAAACAGCCAATAAGAAGAAAAATCCAGATACAGACAACGGCAAACAGCTGGAGATGAACAGTCTCTTGGCATCATGAGGTCCTGTGAACAAGAAAGTCAATACATGAAAAGAAACTGAATGTTTACTTACCTGTTACACAGTTGCAGATGAATACACAGCCAGTACGACAGAGTTCCAGATGCAGACTATGGCAAAAAGTTGGAAATAGATAGTCTCTTGGTATCATGAGGGCCTGTCAACAAGTAAGACAAAGAAGAAAGTCAAAACATGAAAAGAAACTGAATGTATACTTACCTGTTACACAGTTGCAGATGAAAAAAAAGCCAGTAAGCCAGAGTTCCAGATTCAGACAACCATATACAGTTGATGTATCGTCTCTTGAGATCACGAGGTCCTGTCAACAAGTAAGACAAAGAAGAAAATCAAAATATAAAAAGAAACTGAATGTTTACTTACCTGTAACACAGTTGCAGATTAATACACAGTCAGTAAGAAAGAATTCAAGATGCAGACAACCACATACAGCTGCATATGGACAGTCTCTTGGGATCATGAAGTCATGTGAACAAGTAAGACTAAGAAGAAAGTCAATACATGAAAAGAAACTGAATGCTTACTTACCGATTACACAGTTGCAGATAAATTGAAAGTCAGTCAGATTGAGATCCAGATGCAGACAACGGCAAACACTTGGAGATCGATAGCCTCTTGGGATCATGAAGTCCTGTCAACAAGTAAGACAAAGAAGAAAGTCAATACATGAAAAGAATGTGAATGTTTACTTACCTGTTACACAGTTGCAGATGAAAAAAAGCCAGTAAGCTAGAGTTCCAGATTCAGACAACCATATACAGTTGATGTATAGTCTCTTGAGATCATGAGGTCCTGTGAAAGGGACAAAATGAAAGTCAATACATGAAAAGAAATGGAATGTATACTTACCTGTTACACAGTTGCAGACTAATACACAGCCAGTAAGAAAGACTTCCAGATGCAGACAACCACATACAGCTGGACTTGAATATCTCTTGGGATCATGAAGTCCTGACAAAGAGTAAGACAAAGATGAAAATCAAAATATGAAAAGAAACTGAATGTATACTTACCTGTTACACAGTTGAAGATGAAAAAAAGGCCAGTAAGCCAGAGTTCCAGATGCAGACAACCATATACAGTTGATGTATAGTCTCTTGGGATCACGAGGTCCTGTGAACAAGTAAAACAATGAAGAAAGTTAATACATGAAAAGAAACGGAATGTTTACTTACCTGTTACACAGTTGCAGATGAATACACAGCAAGAAAGAAAGAATTCCAGATGCAGACAACATACAGCTGGACATGGACAGTCTCTTGGGATCATGAAGGCCTGTGAACAAGTAAGACAAAGAAGAAAGTCAATACATGAAAAGAAACTGAATGTATACTTACTTGTTACACAGTTGCAGATGAAAAAAAAAAAAAAAAAAACGTAAGCCAGAGTTCCAGATTCAGACAACCATATACAGTTGATGTATAGCCTCTTGGGATCACAAAATCCTGTGAACAAGTAAGACAAAGAAGGAAGTCAATACATGAAAATAAACTGAATGCTTACTTACCGATTACACAGATGCAGATGAATAGAAAATCAGTCAGATTGAGATCCAGATGCAGACAACGGCAAACACTTGGAGATCGACAGACTCTTGGGATCATGAGGTCCTGTAAACAAGACAAAAAGAAATTCAATACATGAAAAGAAACTGAATGTATACTTACCTGTTACACAGTTGCAGATGAATACACAGCCAATAAGACGAAAAATCCAGATGCAGACAACCACATACAGCTGGACATGGACAGTCTCTTGGGATCATGAAGTCCTGTGAACAAGTAAGACAGTGAAAATCAAAATATGAAAAGAAACTGAACGTATACTTACCTGTTACACAGTTGCAGATGAATAGAAAGACAGTCAGATTGAGTTCCAGATGCAGACAACGGCAAACAGCTGGAGATGAATAGTCTTTTGGGATCATGAGGTCCTGTAAACAAGACAAAAAGAAAGTCAATACATGAAAAGAAACCGAATGTATACTTACCTGTTACACAGTTGCAGATGAATATACAGCCAATAAGACGAAAAATCCAGATGCAGATGAATAGTCTCTTGGGCTCATGAGGTCCTGTAAACAAGACAAAGAAGAAAGTCAATGCAGGAAAAGAAACTGAATGCTTACTTAGCAATTACACAGTTGCAGATGAATAGAAAGTCAGTCAGATTGAGATCCAGATGCAGACGACGGCAAACACTTGGAGATCGATAGCCTCTTGGGATCACGAAGTCCTGTTAACACGACAAAGAAGAAAATCAAAATATGAAAAGAAACTGAATGCTTACTTACCGTTTACACAGTTGCAGGTGAATAGAAAGTCAGTCAGATTGAGATCCAGATGCACACAACGGCAAACACTTGGAGATCGATAGCCTCTTGGGATCATGAAGTCCTGTGAACAAGTAAGACAAAGAAGAAAATCAAAACATCAAAAGAAACTGAATGTTTACTTACCTGTAACAGAGTTGCAGATGATTACACAGCCAATAACATGAAAAATCCAGATGCAGACAACGGCAAAAAGCTGGAGATGAATAGTCTCTTGGGATCATGAGGTCCTGTAAACAAAAGAAACTGAATGCTTTTCTACCGATTACACAGTTGCAGATGAATACACAGTCAGTAAGAAAAAATTCCAGATGCAGACAACGGCAAACAGCTGGAGATGAATAGTCTCTTGGGATCATGAGGTCCTGTAAACAAGACAAAAAAGAAAGTCAGTACTTGAATAGAAATTGAATGTAAAATCCAGGTGCAAAATCCAGGTGCAGATGTATAGTCTCTTGGGATCATGAGGTCCTGTAAACAAGACAAAGAAGAGAGTCAATACATGAAAAGAAACTGAAAGCTTAATTACCTGTCACACAGTTGCAGATGAATACACAGCCAATAAGATGAAAAATCCAGATGCAGATGAATAGTCTCTTGGGATAATGAGGTTCTGTAAACAAGACAAAGAAGAGAGTCAATACATGAAAAGAAACTGAATGTATACTTACCTGTTACACAGTTGCAGATGAATACACAGCCAATAAGACGAAAAATCCAGTGCAGATGAATAGTCTCTTGGGATCATGAAGTCCTGTCAACAAGTAAGACAAAGAAGAAAATCAAAATATGAAAAGAAACTGAATGTATACTTACCTGTTACACATTTGCAGATGAAAAGAAACGGAATGTATACTTACCTGTTACACAGTTGCAGATGAATACACAGCCAGTAAGAAAGAATTCCAGATGCAGACAACCACATACAACTGGACATGGACAATCTCTTGGGATCATGAAGTCCTGTAAAGAAGACAAAAAGAAAGTCAATACATGAAAAGAAACTGAATGTATACGTACCTGTTACACAGTTGCAGATGAATACACAGCCAGTAAGAAAGAATTCCAGATGCAGACAACCACATACAGCTGCACATGGAAAGTGTCTTGGGATCATGAAGTCCTGTCAACAAGTAAGACAAAGAAGAAAATCAAAACATGAAAAGAAACTGAATGTATACTTACCTGTTACACAGTTGCAGATGAATACACAGTCAGTAAGAAAGAATTCCAGATGCAGACAACCACTTACAGCTGGACATCGATAGCCTCTTGGGATCATGAAGTCCTGTAAACAAGACAAAAAGAAAGTCAATACATGAAAAGAAGCTGAACGTATACTTACCTGTTACACAGTTGCAGATGAAAAGAAACGGAATGTATACTAACCTGTAACACAGTTGCAGATTAATACAAAGCCAAAAAGAAAAAAAAATCCAGATGCAGACAACAGCAACCAGCTGGAGATGAATACTCTCTTGGGATCATGACGTCCTGTCAACAAGTAAGACAAAGAAGAAAATCAAAATATGAAAAGAAATTGAATGTATACTTACCTATAACACAGTTGCAGATGAATACACAGCCAAAAAACGTAAAATCCAGATGCAGACAACGGCAAACAGCTTGAGTTGAATAGTCTCTTGGGATCATGAGTCAATAAAAAAGTCAATACATGAAAAGAAACTGAATGCTTACTTACCGATTACACAGTTGCAGATAAATTGAAAGTCAGTCAGATTGAGATCCAGATGCAGACAACGGCAAACACTTGGCGATCGATAGCCTCTTGGGATCATGAAGTCCTGTGAACAAGACAGACAAAGAAGAAAATCAAAATACGAAAAGAAACTGAATGTACACTTACCTGTTACACAGTTGCAGATGAATACACAGCAAGAAAGAAAGAATTCCAGATGCAGACAGCCACATACAGCTGGACATGGACAGACTCTTGGGATCATGAAGTACTGTGAACAAGACAAAGAAGAAAATCAAAATATGAAAAGAAACTGAATGTATACTTACCTGTTACACAGTTGCTGATAAAGAAAAGCCAGTAAGCCAGAGTTCCAGATTCAGACAACCATATACAATTGATGTATAAACTCTTGGGATCACAAGGTCCTGTGAATAAGTAAGACAAAAAAGAAAGACAATATATGAAAAGAAACTGAATGTATACTTACCTGTTACACAGTTGCAGATGAATATGAAGTCAGACAGATTGAGTTCCAGATGCAGACAACGGCAAACAGCTGGAGATGAATACTCTCTTGGGATCATGAGGTCCTGTAAACAAGATAAAAAGAAAGTCAATACATGAAAAGAAACTGAATGTATACTTACCTGTTGCACTGTTGCAGATGAATACAAAGCCAATAAGATGAAAAATCCAGATGCAGATGAATATTCTCTTGGGATCACGAGGTCCTGTGAACAAGTAAGACAAAGAAGAAAGTCAATACATGAAAAGAAACTGAATGTATACTTACCTGTTACACAGTTGCAGTTGAATAGAAAGTCAGTCAGGTTGAGTTCCAAATGCAGACAAAGGCAAACACTTGGAGATCGATAGCCTCTTGGGATCATGAAGTCCTGTGAACAAGACAAAGATGAACATCTAAATATGAAAAGAAACTGAATGTTTACTTACCTGTAAAACAGTTGCAGATGAATACACAGCCAATAAGACGAAAAATTCAGATGCGGTTGAAAAGTCTCTTGGGATCACGAGGTCCTGTGAACATGTAAGACAAAGAAGAAAGTCAATACATGAAAAGAAACGGAATGCTTACTTACCGATTACACAGTTGCAGATGAAAACACAGCCAATAAGACGTAAAATCCAGATGCAGACAACGGCAAACAGCTGTGGATGAATAATCTCTTGGGATCATGAGGTCCTGTAAATAAGACAAAAAAAAAGTCAATACATGAAAAGAAACTGAATGTATACTTACCTGTTACAAAGTTGCAGATGAATACAAAGCCAATAAGACATAAAATCCAGATGCAGACAACCACATACAGCTGGACAAGGACAGTCTATTTGGATCATGAAGTCCTGTGAACAAGTAAGACAAAGAAGAAAATCAAAATATGAAAAGAAACTGAATGTATACTTACGTGTAACACAGTTGCAGATGAATACACACCCAATAAGACATAAAATCCAGATGCAGACAACGGCAAACAGGTGGAAATGAATAGTCTCTTGGGATCATGAGGTCCTGTAAACAAGTAAGACAAAGAAGAAAATCAAAATATGAAAAGAAACTGAATGTTTACTTACCTGTAACACAGTTGCAGATGAAAAAAATAAAGCCAGTAAGCCAGAATTCCAGATTCAGACAACCATATACAGTTGATTTATAGTCTCTTGGGATCACGAGGTACAGTGAACAAGTAAGACAAAGAAGAAAGTCAATACATGAAAAGAAACTGAATGTATACTTACCTGTAACACAGTTGCAGATGAATACACTGTCAGTAAGAAAGAATTCCAGATGCAGACAACCACATACAGCTGGACATCGATAGCCTCTTGGGATCATGAGGTCCTGTAAACAAGACAAAAAAAAAAAGCCAATACATGAAAAGAAACTGAATGTATACTTACCTGTTACACAGTTGCAGTTGAAAAAAAGCCAGTAAGCCAGAGTTCCAGATTCATACAACCATATACAGCTGGACATCGATAGCCTCTTGGGATCACGAGGTCCTGTGAACAAGGAAGACAAAGAAGAAAGTCAATACATGAAAAGAAATTGAATGTATACTTACCTGTTACAAATTTGCAGATGAATATAAATTCAGTCAGATTGAGATCCTGATGCAGACAACGGCAAACACTTGGAGATCGATAGCCTCTTGGGATCATGAAGTCCTGTGAACAAGTAAGACAAAGAAGAAAATCAAAACATGAAAAGAAACTGAATGTATACTTACCTGTTACAAAGTTGCAGATGAATACAAATCCAGTAAGAAAGAATTCCAGATGCAGACAACCACATCCAGCTGGACATGGAAAGTCTCTTGGGATCATGAGGTCCTGTAAACAAGTCAAAGAAGAAAGTCAATACATGAAAAGAAACTAAATGTATACTTACCTGTTACAAAGTTGCAGATGAATACAAAGCCAGTAAGAAAGAATTCCAGATGCAGACAACCACATCCAGCTGGACATGGATAGCCTCTTGGGATCATGAAGTCCTGTGAACAAGTAAGACAAAGAAGAAAATCAAAAGATGAAAAAAAACTGAATGTATACTTACATGTTACACAGTTGCAGATGAAAAGAAACGGTATGTATACTTACCAGTTGCACAGTTGCAGATGAATAAAAAGTCATTCAGATTGAGTTGCAGATGCAGACAACGGCAAACACTTGGAGATCTATAGCCTCTTGGGATCATGAAGTCCTGTGAACAAGTAAGACAAAGAAGAAAGTCAAAACATGAAAAGAAACTGAATGTTTACTTACCTGTAACACAGTTGCAGATGAATACATAGCCAATAAGACGAAAAATCCAGATGCAGTTGAATAGTCTCTTGGGATCACGAGGTCCTGTGAATAAGTAAGACAAAGAAGAAAGTCAATACATGAAAAGAAACGGAATGTATACTTACCTATAACACAGTTGTAGATGAATACACAGCCAATAAAATGTAAAATCCAGATGCAGACAACGGCAAACAGCTGGAGATGAATAGTCTCTTGGGATCATGAAGTCCTGTAAACAAGACAAAAAGAAAGTCAATACATGAAAAGAAACTGAATGTATACCTACCTGTTACACAGTTGCAGATGAAAAGAAACGGAATGTATACTTACCTGTTACAAAGTTGCAGATGAATAGAAAGTCAGTCAGATTGAGTTCCAGATGCAGACAACGGCAAACAGCTGGAGATGAATAGTCTCTTGGGATCATGAGGTCCTGTAAACAAGACAAAAAAAAAGTCAATACATGAATAGAAATGGAATGTATACCTACCTGTTACACAGTTGCAGATGAAAAGAAACGGAATGTATACTTACCTGTTACAAAGTTGCAGATGAATAGAAAGTCAGTCAGATTGAGTTCCAGATGCAGACAACGGCAAACACTTGGAGATCGATAGCCTCTTGGGGTCATGAAGTCCTGTGAACAAGTAAGAAAAAGAAGAAAGTCAAAACATGAAAAGAAACTGAATGTATACTTACCTGTGGCACAGTTGCAGATGAATAGAAAGTCAGAAACGGAAGTCAAGAAACGGAATGTATACTTACCTGTTGCACAGTTGCAGATGAATAGAAAGTCAGTCAGATTGAGTTCCAGATGCAGACAACGGCAAGCACTTGGAGATCGATAGCCTCTTGGGATCATGAAGTCCTGTCAACAAGTAAGACAAATAAGAAAGTCAATACATGAAAAGAAACTGAATGTATACTTACCTTTTACACAGTTGCAGATTAATAGAAAGTCAGTAAGAAAGAATTCCAGATGCAGACAACCACATACAGCTGGACATCGATAGCCTCTTGGGATCATGAAGTCCTGTAAACAAGACAAAAAGAAAGTCAATACATGAAAAGAAACTGAATGTATACTTACCTGTTACAAAGTTGCAGATGAATAAAAAAAGCTAGTAAGCCAGAGTTCCAGATGCAGATAACCATATACAGTTGATGCATAGTCTCTTGGGATCATGAGGTCCTGTAAACAAGACAAAGAAGAAAGTCAATACATGAAAAGAAACTGAATGTATACTTACCTGTTACACAGTTGCAGATGAATAGGAAGTACGTTAGATTGAGTTCCAGATGCAGACAACGGCAAGCACTTGGAGATCGATAGCCTCTTGGGATCATGAAGTCCTGTCAAGAAGTAAGACAAAGAAGAAAATCAAAACATGAAAAGAAACTGAATGTATACTTACCTGTTACACAGTTGCAGATGAATACACAGTCAGTAAGAAAGAATTCCAGATGCAGACAACCACATACAGCTGGACATGGACAGTCTCTTGGGATCATGAAGTCCTGTGAACAAGTAAGAAAAATAAGAAAGTCAAAACATGAAAAGAAACTGAATGTATACTTACCTGTTGCACAGTTGCAGATGAATAGAAAGTCAGAAACGGAAGTCAAGAAACGGAAACGGAAGTCAAGAAACGGAATGTATACTTACCTGTTGCACAGTTGCAGATGAATAGAAAGTCAGTCAGATTGAGTTCCAGATGCAGACAACGGCAAACACTTGGAGATCTATAGCCTCTTGGGATCATGAAGTCCTGTAAACAAGACAAAAAAAGTCAATACATGAAGAGAAATGGAATGTATACTTACCTGTTACACAGTTGCAGATGAATACAAAGCCAGTAAGAAAGAATTCCAGATGCAGACAACCACATACAGCTGGACATCGATAGCCTCTTGGGATCATGAAGTCCTGTCAAGAAGTCAGACAAAGAAGAAAATCAAAACATGAAAAGAAACTGAATGTATACTTACCTGATACACAGTTGCAGATGAATACACAGTCAGTAAGAAAGAATTCCAGATGCAGACAACCAAATTCAGCTGGACATCGATAGCCTCTTGGGATCATGAAGTCCTGTAAACAAGTAAGACAAAGAAGAAAATCAAAACATAAAAAGAAACTGAATGTTTACTTACCTTTAACACAGTTGCAGATGAATACACAGCCAATAAGACAAAAAATCCAGATGCAGATGAATAGTCTCTTGGGATCATGAGGTCCTGTAAACAAGACAAAGAAGAAAGTCAATACATGAAAAGAAACTGAATGTATACTTACCTGTTACACAGTTGCAGATGAAAAAAAGCCAGTAAGCCAGAGTTCCAGATTCAGACAACCATATACAGTTGATGTATATTCTCTTGGGATCACGAGGTCCTGTGAATAAGACAAAGAAGAAAGTCAATGCATGAAAAGAAGCTGAATGTATACTTACCTGTAACAAAGTTCCAAATGAATACACAACCATTAAAAAAGAATTCCAGATGCAGACAACCACAAATAGCTGGACATGGACAGTCTCTTGGGATCATGAAGTCCTGTGAACAAGTGAGACAACGAAGAAAGTCAATACATGAAAAGAAACTGAATGTATACTTACCTGTTACAAAGTTGCAGATGAATACAAAGCCAGTAAGAAAGAATTCCAGATGCAGACAACCACATCCAGCTGGACATGAATAGTCTCTTGGGATCATGAGGTCCTGTACACAAGACAAAGAAGAAAGTCAATACATGAAAAGTAACTGAATTTATACTTACCTGTTACACTGTTGCAGATGAATACACAGTCAGTAAGAAAGAATTCCAGATGCAGACAACCACATACAGCTGGACAACGATAGCCTCTTGGGATCATGAGGTCCTGTAAACAAGACAAAGAAGAAAGTCAATACATGAAAAGAAACTGAATGCTTACTTACCAATTACACAGTTGGAGATGAATACACAGCCATTAAGAAAGAATTCCAGATGCAGACAACCACATACAGCTGGACATGGACAGACTCTTGGGATCATGAAGTCCTGTGAACAAGTAAGACAATATATAAAGTCAATACATGAAAAGAAGCTGAATGTATACTTACCTGTTACACAGTTGCAGATGAAAAAAAGCCAGTAAGCCAGAGTTCCAGATTCAGTCAACCATATACAGTTGATGTATAGTCTCCTGGGATCATGAAGTCCTGTGAACAAGTAAGACAAAGAAAAAAGTAAATACATGAAAAGAAACTGAATGTATACTTACCTGTAACACAGTTGCAGATGAACACAGCCAATAAGACGAAAAATCCAGATGCAGACAATGGCAAACACTTGGAGATCGATAGCCTCATGGGATCATGAAGTCCTGTCAACAAGTAACAAAGAAGAAAATCCAAATATGAAAAGAAACTGAATGTATACTTACCTGTATCACAGTTGCAGATGAAAAAAAGCCAGTAAGCCAGAGTTCCAGATTCAGACAACCATATACAGTTGATGTATATTCTCTTGGGATCACGAGGTCCTGTGAATAAGACAAAGAAGAAAGTCAATGCATGAAAAGAAGCTGAATGTATACTTACCTGTAACAAAGTTCCAAATGAATACACAACCATTAAAAAAGAATTCCAGATGCAGACAACCACAAATAGCTGGACATGGACAGTCTCTTGGGATCATGAAGTCCTGTGAACAAGTGAGACAACGAAGAAAGTCAATACATGAAAAGAAACTGAATGTATACTTACCTGTTACAAAGTTGCAGATGAATACAAAGCCAGTAAGAAAGAATTCCAGATGCAGACAACCACATCCAGCTGGACATGAATAGTCTCTTGGGATCATGAGGTCCTGTACACAAGACAAAGAAGAAAGTCAATACATGAAAAGTAACTGAATTTATACTTACCTGTTACACTGTTGCAGATGAATACACAGTCAGTAAGAAAGAATTCCAGATGCAGACAACCACATACAGCTGGACAACGATAGCCTCTTGGGATCATGAGGTCCTGTAAACAAGACAATGAAGAAAGTCAATACATGAAAAGAAACTGAATGCTTACTTACCAATTACACAGTTGGAGATGAATACACAGCCATTAAGAAAGAATTCCAGATGCAGACAACCACATACAGCTGGACATGGACAGACTCTTGGGATCATGAAGTCCTGTGAACAAGTAAGACAATATATAAAGTCAATACATGAAAAGAAGCTGAATGTATACTTACCTGTTACACAGTTGCAGATGAAAAAAAGCCAGTAAGCCAGAGTTCCAGATTCAGTCAACCATATACAGTTGATGTATAGTCTCCTGGGATCATGAAGTCCTGTGAACAAGTAAGACAAAGAAAAAAGTAAATACATGAAAAGAAACTGAATGTATACTTACCTGTAACACAGTTGCAGATGAACACAGCCAATAAGACGAAAAATCCAGATGCAGACAATGGCAAACACTTGGAGATCGATAGCCTCATGGGATCATGAAGTCCTGTCAACAAGTAACAAAGAAGAAAATCCAAATATGAAAAGAAACTGAATGTATACTTACCTGTATCACAGTTGCAGATTAATACACAGCCAATAAGATGAAAAATCCAGATGCAGACAACAGCAAACAGCTGGAGATGAATAGTCTCTTGGGATCATGAGGTCCTGTAAACAAGTAAGACAAAGAAGAAAGTCAATACATGAAAAGAAGCTGAATGTATACTTACCTGTTACACAGTTACAGATGAATACACAGCCATTAAGAAAGAATTCCAGATGCAGAAAACCACAAATAGCTGGACATGGACAGTCTCTTGGGATCATGAAGTCCTGTGAACAAGTAAGACAAAGAAGAAATTCAATACATGAAAAGAAACTGAATGTATACTTACCTGTTACAAAGTTGCAGATGAAAACAAAGCCAGTAAGAAAGAATTCCAGATGCAGACAATCACATCCAGCTGTACACAGATAGTCTCTTGGGATCATGAGGTCCTGTAAAGAAGACAAAGAAGAAAGTCAATATATGAAAAGAAACTGAATGTATACTTACCTGTTACACAGTTGCAGATGAATACACAGTCAGAAAGAAAAAATTCCAGATGCAGACAACCAAATTCAGCTGGACATCGATAGCCTCTTGGGATCATGAAGTCCTGTAAACAAGTAAGACAAAGAAGAAAATCAAAACATAAAAAGAAACTGAATGTTTACTTACCTTTAACACAGTTGCAGATGAATACACAGCCAATAAGACAAAAAATCCAGATGCAGATGAATAGTCTCTTGGGATCATGAGGTCCTGTAAACAAGACAAAGAAGAAAGTCAATACATGAAAAGAAACTGAATGTATACTTACCTGTTACACAGTTGCAGATGAAAAAAAGCCAGTAAGCCAGAGTTCCAGATTCAGACAACCATATACAGTTGATGTATATTCTCTTGGGATCACGAGGTCCTGTGAATAAGACAAAGAAGAAAGTCAATGCATGAAAAGAAGCTGAATGTATACTTACCTGTAACAAAGTTCCAAATGAATACACAACCATTAAAAAAGAATTCCAGATGCAGACAACCACAAATAGCTGGACATGGACAGTCTCTTGGGATCATGAAGTCCTGTGAACAAGTGAGACAACGAAGAAAGTCAATACATGAAAAGAAACTGAATGTATACTTACCTGTTACAAAGTTGCAGATGAATACAAAGCCAGTAAGAAAGAATTCCAGATGCAGACAACCACATCCAGCTGGACATGAATAGTCTCTTGGGATCATGAGGTCCTGTACACAAGACAAAGAAGAAAGTCAATACATGAAAAGTAACTGAATTTATACTTACCTGTTACACTGTTGCAGATGAATACACAGTCAGTAAGAAAGAATTCCAGATGCAGACAACCACATACAGCTGGACAACGATAGCCTCTTGGGATCATGAGGTCCTGTAAACAAGACAAAGAAGAAAGTCAATACATGAAAAGAAACTGAATGCTTACTTACCAATTACACAGTTGGAGATGAATACACAGCCATTAAGAAAGAATTCCAGATGCAGACAACCACATACAGCTGGACATGGACAGACTCTTGGGATCATGAAGTCCTGTGAACAAGTAAGACAATATATAAAGTCAATACATGAAAAGAAGCTGAATGTATACTTACCTGTTACACAGTTGCAGATGAAAAAAAGCCAGTAAGCCAGAGTTCCAGATTCAGTCAACCATATACAGTTGATGTATAGTCTCCTGGGATCATGAAGTCCTGTGAACAAGTAAGACAAAGAAAAAAGTAAATACATGAAAAGAAACTGAATGTATACTTACCTGTAACACAGTTGCAGATGAACACAGCCAATAAGACGAAAAATCCAGATGCAGACAATGGCAAACACTTGGAGATCGATAGCCTCATGGGATCATGAAGTCCTGTCAACAAGTAACAAAGAAGAAAATCCAAATATGAAAAGAAACTGAATGTATACTTACCTGTATCACAGTTGCAGATGAAAAAAAGCCAGTAAGCCAGAGTTCCAGATTCAGACAACCATATACAGTTGATGTATATTCTCTTGGGATCACGAGGTCCTGTGAATAAGACAAAGAAGAAAGTCAATGCATGAAAAGAAGCTGAATGTATACTTACCTGTAACAAAGTTCCAAATGAATACACAACCATTAAAAAAGAATTCCAGATGCAGACAACCACAAATAGCTGGACATGGACAGTCTCTTGGGATCATGAAGTCCTGTGAACAAGTGAGACAACGAAGAAAGTCAATACATGAAAAGAAACTGAATGTATACTTACCTGTTACAAAGTTGCAGATGAATACAAAGCCAGTAAGAAAGAATTCCAGATGCAGACAACCACATCCAGCTGGACATGAATAGTCTCTTGGGATCATGAGGTCCTGTACACAAGACAAAGAAGAAAGTCAATACATGAAAAGTAACTGAATTTATACTTACCTGTTACACTGTTGCAGATGAATACACAGTCAGTAAGAAAGAATTCCAGATGCAGACAACCACATACAGCTGGACAACGATAGCCTCTTGGGATCATGAGGTCCTGTAAACAAGACAAAGAAGAAAGTCAATACATGAAAAGAAACTGAATGCTTACTTAACAATTACACAGTTGGAGATGAATACACAGCCATTAAGAAAGAATTCCAGATGCAGACAACCACATACAGCTGGACATGGACAGACTCTTGGGATCATGAAGTCCTGTGAACAAGTAAGACAATATATAAAGTCAATACATGAAAAGAAGCTGAATGTATACTTACCTGTTACACAGTTGCAGATGAAAAAAAGCCAGTAAGCCAGAGTTCCAGATTCAGTCAACCATATACAGTTGATGTATAGTCTCCTGGGATCATGAAGTCCTGTGAACAAGTAAGACAAAGAAAAAAGTAAATACATGAAAAGAAACTGAATGTATACTTACCTGTAACACAGTTGCAGATGAACACAGCCAATAAGACGAAAAATCCAGATGCAGACAATGGCAAACACTTGGAGATCGATAGCCTCATGGGATCATGAAGTCCTGTCAACAAGTAACAAAGAAGAAAATCCAAATATGAAAAGAAACTGAATGTATACTTACCTGTATCACAGTTGCAGATTAATACACAGCCAATAAGATGAAAAATCCAGATGCAGACAACAGCAAACAGCTGGAGATGAATAGTCTCTTGGGATCATGAGGTCCTGTAAACAAGTAAGACAAAGAAGAAAGTCAATACATGAAAAGAAGCTGAATGTATACTTACCTGTTACACAGTTACAGATGAATACACAGCCATTAAGAAAGAATTCCAGATGCAGAAAACCACAAATAGCTGGACATGGACAGTCTCTTGGGATCATGAAGTCCTGTGAACAAGTAAGACAAAGAAGAAATTCAATACATGAAAAGAAACTGAATGTATACTTACCTGTTACAAAGTTGCAGATGAAAACAAAGCCAGTAAGAAAGAATTCCAGATGCAGACAATCACATCCAGCTGTACACAGATAGTCTCTTGGGATCATGAGGTCCTGTAAAGAAGACAAAGAAGAAAGTCAATATATGAAAAGAAACTGAATGTATACTTACCTGTTACACAGTTGCAGATGAATACACAGTCAGAAAGAAAAAATTCCAGATGCAGACAACCAAATTCAGCTGGACATCGATAGCCTCTTGGGATCATGAAGTCCTGTAAACAAGTAAGACAAAGAAGAAAATCAAAACATAAAAAGAAACTGAATGTTTACTTACCTTTAACACAGTTGCAGATGAATACACAGCCAATAAGACAAAAAATCCAGATGCAGATGAATAGTCTCTTGGGATCATGAGGTCCTGTAAACAAGACAAAGAAGAAAGTCAATACATGAAAAGAAACTGAATGTATACTTACCTGTTGCACAGTTGCAGATGAATAGAAAGTCAGAAACGGAAGTCAAGAAACGGAAACGGAAGTCAAGAAACGGAATGTATACTTACCTGTTGCACAGTTGCAGATGAATAGAAAGTCAGTCAGATTGAGTTCCAGATGCAGACAACGGCAAACACTTGGAGATCTATAGCCTCTTGGGATCATGAAGTCCTGTAAACAAGACAAAAAAAGTCAATACATGAAGAGAAACGGAATGTATAGTTACCTGTTACACAGTTGCAGATGAATACAAAGCCAGTAAGAAAGAATTCCAGATGCAGACAACCGCATACAGCTGGACATGGATAGTCTCTTGGGATCAGGAGGTCCTGTAAACAAGAGAAAGAAGAAAGTCAATACATTAAAAGAAAATGAATGTATACTTACCTGCTACACAGTTGCAGATGAATAGAAAGTCAGTCAGATTGAGGTCCAGATGCAGACAACAGCAAACACTTGAAGATCGATAGCCTCTTGGGGTCATGAAGTCCTGTGAACAAGTAAGAAAAAGAAGAAAGTCAAAACATGAAAAGAAACTGAATGTATACTTACCTGTTGCACAGTTGCAGATGAATAGAAAGTCAGAAACGGAAGTCAAGAAACGGAAACGGAAGTCAAGAAACGGAATGTATACTTACCTGTTACACAGTTGCAGTTGAAAAAAAGCCAGTAAGCCAGAGTTGCAGATTCAGACAACCATATTCAGTTGATGTATAGTCTCTTGGGATCACGAGGTCCTGTGAACAAGTAAGACAAAGAAGAAAGTCAATTCATGAAAAGAAACTGAATGTATACTTACCTGTTACACAGTTGCAGATGAATAGAAAGTTAGTCAGATTGAGTTCCAGATGCAGACAACGGCAAACACTTGGAGATCGATAGCCTCTTGGGGTCATGAAGTCCTGTGAACAAGTAAGAAAAAGAAGAAAGTCAAAACATGAAAAGAAACTGAATGTATACTTACCTGTTGCACAGTTGCAGATGAATAGAAAGTCAGAAACGGAAGTCAAGAAACTTAAACGGAAGTCAAGAAACGGAATGTATGCTTACCTGTTACACAGTTGCAGTTGAAAAAAAGCCAGTAAGTCAGAGTTGCAGATTCAGTTGATGTATAGTCTCTTGGGATCACGAGGTCCTGTGAACAAGTAAGACAAAGAAGAAAGTCAATACATAAAAAGAAACTGAATGTATACTTACCTGTTACACAGTTGCAGTTGAATAGAAAGTCAGTCAGGTTGAGTTCCAGATGCAGACAAAGGCAAACACTTGGAGATCCAAAGCCTCTTGGTATCATGAAGTCCTGTCAACAAGTAAGACAAAGAAGAAAATCAAAACATGAAAAGAAACTGAATGTTTACTTACCTGTAACACAGTTGCAGATGAATACACAGCCAATAAGACAAAAAATCCAGATGCAGATGAATAGTCTCTTGGGATCATGAGGTCCTGTAAACAAGACAAAGAAGAAAGTCAATACATGAAAAGAAACTGAATGTATACTTACCTGTTACACAGTTGCAGATGAATACACAGTCAGTAAGAAAGAATTCCAGATGCAGACAACCACATACAGCTGGACATGGACAGTCTCTTGGGATCATGAAGTCCTGTGAACAAGTAAGAAAAAGAAGAAAGTCAAAACATGAAAACAATCTGAATGTATACTTACCTGTTGCACAGTTGCAGATGAATAGAAAGTCAGAAACGGAAGTCAAGAAACGGAAACGGAAGTCAAGAAACGGAATGTATACTTACCTGTTGCACAGTTGCAGATGAATAGAAAGTCAGTCAGATTGAGTTCCAGATGCAGACAACGGCAAACACTTGGAGATCTATAGCCTCTTGGGATCATGAAGTCCTGTAAACAAGACAAAAAAAGTCAATACATGAAGAGAAATGGAATGTATACTTACCTGTTACACAGTTGCAGATGAATACAAAGCCAGTAAGAAAGAATTCCAGATGCAGACAACCACATACAGCTGGACATCGATAGCCTCTTGGGATCATGAAGTCCTGTCAAGAAGTAAGACAAAGAAGAAAATCAAAACATGAAAAGAAACTGAATGTATACTTACCTGATACACAGTTGCAGATGAATACACAGTCAGTAAGAAAGAATTCCAGATGCAGACAACCAAATTCAACTGGACATCGATAGCCTCTTGGGATCATGAAGTCCTGTAAACAAGTAAGACAAAGAAGAAAATCAAAACATAAAAAGAAACTGAATGTTTACTTACCTTTAACACAGTTGCAGATGAATACACAGCCAATAAGACAAAAAATCCAGAGGCAGATGAATAGTCTCTTGGGATCATGAGGTCCTGTAAACAAGACAAAGAAGAAAGTCAATACATGAAAAGAAACTGAATGTATACTTACCTGTTACACAGTTGCAGATGAAAAAAAGCCAGTAAGCCAGAGTTCCAGATTCAGACAACCATATACAGTTGATGTATATTCTCTTGGGATCACGAGGTCCTGTGAATAAGACAAAGAAGAAAGTCAATGCATGAAAAGAAGCTGAATGTATACTTACCTGTAACAAAGTTCCAAATGAATACACAACCATTAAGAAAGAATTCCAGATGCAGACAACCACAAATAGCTGGACATGGACAGTCTCTTGGGATCATGAAGTCCTGTGAACAAGTGATACAACGAAGAAAGTCAATACATGAAAAGAAACTGAATGTATACTTACCTGTTACAAAGTTGCAGATGAATACAAAGCCAGTAAGAAAGAATTCCAGATGCAGACAACCACATCCAGCTGGACATGAATAGTCTCTTGGGATCATGAGGTCCTGTACACAAGACAAAGAAGAAAGTCAATACATGAAAAGTAACTGAATTTATACTTACCTGTTACACTGTTGCAGATGAATACACAGTCAGTAAGAAAGAATTCCAGATGCAGACAACCACATACAGCTGGACAACGATAGCCTCTTGGGATCATGAGGTCCTGTAAACAAGACAAAGAAGAAAGTCAATACATGAAAAGAAACTGAATGCTTACTTACCAATTACACAGTTGGAGATGAATACACAGCCATTAAGAAAGAATTCCAGATGCAGACAACCACATACAGCTGGACATGGACAGACTCTTGGGATCATGAAGTCCTGTGAACAAGTAAGACAATATATAAAGTCAATACATGAAAAGAAGCTGAATGTATACTCACCTGTTACACAGTTGCAGATGAAAAAAAGCCAGTAAGCCAGAGTTCCAGATTCAGTCAACCATATACAGTTGATGTATAGTCTCCTGGGATCATGAAGTCCTGTGAACAAGTAAGACAAAGAAAAAAGTAAATACATGAAAAGAAACTGAATGTATACTTACCTGTAACACAGTTGCAGATGAACACAGCCAATAAGACGAAAAATCCAGATGTAGACAATGGCAAACACTTGGAGATCGATAGCCTCATGGGATCATGAAGTCCTGTCAACAAGTAACAAAGAAGAAAATCCAAATATGAAAAGAAACTGAATGTATACTTACCTGTATCACAGTTGCAGATTAATACACAGCCAATAAGATGAAAAATCCAGATGCAGACAACAGCAAACAGCTGGAGATGAATAGTCTCTTGGGATCATGAGGTCCTGTAAACAAGTAAGACAAAGAAGAAAGTCAATACATGAAAAGAAGCTGAATGTATACTTACCTGTTACACAGTTACAAATGAATACACAGCCATTAAGAAAGAATTCCAGATGCAGAAAACCACAAATAGCTGGACATGGACAGTCTCTTGGGATCATGAAGTCCTGTGAACAAGTAAGACAAAGAAGAAATTCAATACATGAAAAGAAACTGAATGTATACTTACCTGTTACAAAGTTGCAGATGAAAACAAAGCCAGTAAGAAAGAATTCCAGATGCAGACAATCACATCCAGCTGTACACAGATAGTCTCTTGGGATCATGAGGTCCTGTAAAGAAGACAAAGAAGAAAGTCAATATATGAAAAGAAACTGAATGTATACTTACCTGTTACACAGTTGCAGATGAATACACAGTCAGTAAGAAAAAATTCCAGATGCAGACAACCAAATTCAGCTGGACATCGATAGCCTCTTGGGATCATGAAGTCCTGTAAACAAGTAAGACAAAGAAGAAAATCAAAACATAAAAAGAAACTGAATGTTTACTTACCTTTAACACAGTTGCAGATGAATACACAGCCAATAAGACAAAAAATCCAGATGCAGATGAATAGTCTCTTGGGATCATGAGGTCCTGTAAACAAGACAAAGAAGAAAGTCAATACATGAAAAGAAACTGAATGTATACTTACCTGTTACACAGTTGCAGATGAATACACAGTCAGTAAGAAAGAATTCCAGATGCAGACAACCACATACAGCTGGACATGGACAGTCTCTTGGGATCATGAAGTCCTGTGAACAAGTAAGAAAAAGAAGAAAGTCAAAACATGAAAAGAAACTGAATGTATACTTACCTGTTGCACAGTTGCAGATGAATAAAAAGTCAGAAACGGAAGTCAAGAAACGGAAACGGAAGTCAAGAAACGGAATGTATACTTACCTGTTGCACAGTTGCAGATGAATAGAAAGTCAGTCAGATTGAGTTCCAGATGCAGACAACGGCAAACACTTGGAGATCTATAGCCTCTTGGGATCATGAAGTCCTGTAAACAAGACAAAAAAAGTCAATACATGAAGAGAAACGGAATGTATAGTTACCTGTTACACAGTTGCAGATGAATACAAAGCCAGTAAGAAAGAATTCCAGATGCAGACAACCGCATACAGCTGGACATGGATAGTCTCTTGGGATCAGGAGGTCCTGTAAACAAGAGAAAGAAGAAAGTCAATACATTAAAAGAAAATGAATGTATACTTACCTGTTACACAGTTGCAGATGAATAGAAAGTCAGTCAGATTGAGATCCAGATGCAGACAACAGCAAACACTTGAAGATCGATAGCCTGTTGGGGTCATGAAGTCCTGTGAACAAGTAAGAAAAAGAAGAAAGTCAAAACATGAAAAGAAACTGAATGTATACTTACCTGTTGCACAGTTGCAGATGAATAGAAAGTCAGAAACGGAAGTCAAGAAACGGAAACGGAAGTCAAGAAACGGAATGTATACTTACCTGTTACACAGTTGCAGTTGAAAAAAAGCCAGTAAGCCAGAGTTGCAGATTCAGACAACCATATTCAGTTGATGTATAGTCTCTTGGGATCACGAGGTCCTGTGAACAAGTAAAACAAAGAAGAAAGTCAATTCATGAAAAGAAACTGAATGTATACTTACCTGTTACACAGTTGCAGATGAATAGAAAGTTAGTCAGATTGAGTTCCAGATGCAGACAACGGCAAACACTTGGAGATCGATAGCCTCTTGGGGTCATGAAGTCCTGTGAACAAGTAAGAAAAAGAAGAAAGTCAAAACATGAAAAGAAACTGAATGTATACTTACCTGTTGCACAGTTGCAGATGAATAGAAAGTCAGAAACGGAAGTCAAGAAACTTAAACGGAAGTCAAGAAACGGAATGTATGCTTACCTGTTACACAGTTGCAGTTGAAAAAAAGCCAGTAAGCCAGAGTTGCAGATTCAGTTGATGTATAGTCTCTTGGGATCACGAGGTCCTGTGAACAAGACAAAGAAGAAAGTCAATACATGAAAAGAAACTGAATGTATACTTACCTGTTACACAGTTGCAGTTGAATAGAAAGTCAGTCAGGTTGAGTTCCAGATGCAGACAAAGGCAAACACTTGGAGATCCAATGCCTCTTGGTATCATGAAGTCCTGTCAACAAGTAAGACAAAGAAGAAAATCAAAACATGAAAAGAAACTGAATGTTTACTTAACTGTAACACAGTTGCAGATGAATACACAGCCAATAAGACAAAAAATCCAGATGCAGATGAATAGTCTCTTGGGATCATGAGGTCCTGTAAACAAGACAAAGAAGAAAGTCAATACATGAAAAGAAACTGAATGTATACTTACCTGTTACACAGTTGCAGATGAATACACAGTCAGTAAGAAAGAATTCCAGGTGCAGACAACCACATACAGCTGGACATCGATAGCCTCTTGGAATCATGAGGTCCTGTAAACAAGAGAAAGAAGAAAGTCAATACATGAAAAGAAAATGAATGTATACTTACCTGTTACACAGTTGCAGATGAATAGAAAGTTAGTCAGATTGAGTTCCAGATGCAGACAACCACATACAGTTGATGTATAGTCTCTTGGGATGATGAGGTCCTGTGAACAAGTAAGACAAAGAAGAAAGTCAATACATGAAAAGAAACTGAATGTATACTTACCTGTTACAAAGTTGCAGATGAATACAAAGCCAGTAAGAAAGAATTCCAGATGCAGACCACCACATCCAGCTGGACATGGATAGTCTCTTGGGATCATGAGGTCCTGTAAACAAGAGAAAGAAGAAAGTCAATACATGAAAAGAAAATGAATGTATATTTACCTGTTACACAGTTGCAGATGAATAGAAAGTTAGTCAGATTGAGTTCCAGATGCAGACAACGGCAAACACTTGGAGATCGATAGCCTCTTGGGGTCATGAAGTCCTGTGAACAAGTAAGAAAAAGAAGAAAGTCAAAACATGAAAAGAAACTGAATGTATACTTACCTGTTGCACAGTTGCAGATAAATAGAAAGTCAGAAACGGAAGTCAAGAAACGGAAACAGAAGTCAAGAAACGGAATGTATACTTCCCTATAACACAGTTGTAGATGAATACAAAGCCAATAAAACGTAAAATCCAGATGCAGACAACGGCAAACAGCTGGAGATGAATAGTGTCTTGGGATCATGAGGTCCTGTAAACAAGACAAAAAAAAGTCAATACATGAAAAGAAACTGAATGTATACTTACCTGTTACACAGTTGCAGATGAATACACAGTCAGTAAGAAAGAATTTCAGATGCAGACAACCACATACAGCTGGACATCGATAGCCTCTTGGGATCATGAAGTCCTGTAAACAAGACAAAAAAAAGTCAATACATGAAAAGAAACTGAATGTATACTTACCTGTTACACAGTTGCAGATGAAAAAAAGGCAATAAAACGTAAAATCCAGATTCAGACAACCACAAATAGCTGGACATGGACAGTCTCTTGGGATCATGAAGTCCTGTGAACAAGTGAGAAAACGAAGAAAGTCAATACATGAAAAGAAACTGAATGTATACTTACCTGTTACACAGTTGCAGATGAGTACACAGTCAGTAAGAAAGAATTCCAGATGCAGACAACATACAGCTGGACATGGACAGACTTTTGGGATCATGAAGTCCTGTGAACAAGTAAGACAAAGAAGAAAGTCAATACATGAAAAGAAACTGAATGTATACTTACCTGTTACACAGTTGCAGATGAATAGGAAGTAAGTTAGATTGAGTTCCAGATGCAGACAACGGCAAGCACTTGGAGATCGATAGCCTCTTGGGATCATGAAGTCCTGTCAAGTAGTAAAACAAAGAAGAAAATCAAAACATGAAAAGAAACTGAATGTATACTTACCTGTTACACAGTTGCAGATGAATACACAGTCAGTAAGAAAGAATTCCAGATGCAGACAACCACATACAGCTGGACATCGATAGCCTCTTGGGATCATGAGGTCCTGTAAATAAGACAAAAAGAAAGTCAATACATGAAAAGAAACTGAATGTATACTTACCTGTTACACAGTTGCAGTAGAAAAAAAGCCAGTAAGCCAGAGTTCCAGATTCAGACAACCATATACAGTTGATGTATAGTCTCTTGGGATCACGAGGTCCTGTGAACAAGTAAGACAAAGAAGAAAGTCAATACATGAAAAGAAATTGAATGTATACTCACCTGTAACACAGTTGCAGATGAATAGAAAGTCAGTCAGATTGAGATCCTGATGCAGACAGCGACAAACACTTGGAGATCGATAGCCTCTAGGGATCATGAAGTCCTGTGAACAAGTAAGACAAAGAAGAAAATCAAAATATGAAAAGAAACTGAATGTATACTTATCTGTAACACAGTTGCAGATGAATACACAGCCAATAAGACGTAAAATCCAGATGCAGATGAATAGTCTCTTGGGATCATGAGGTCCTGTAAACAAGACAAAGAAAAAAGTCAATACATGAAAAGAAGCTGAATGTATACTTACCTGTTACACAGTTGCAGATAAATACACAGCCATTAAGAAAGAATTCCAGATGCAGACAACCACAAATAGCTGGACATGGACAGTCTCTTGGGATCATGAAGTCCTGTGAAAAAGTGAGACAACGAAGAAAGTCAATACATGAAAAGAAACTGAATGTATACATACCTGTTACACAGTTGCAGATGAAAAAAAGCCAGTAAGCCAGAGTTCCAGATTCAGATAACCATATACAGTTGATGTATAGTCTCTTGGGATCATGATGTCCTGTGAACAAGTAAGACAAAGAAGAAAATCAAAACATAAAAAGAAACTGAATGTTTACTTACCTTTAACACAGTTGCAGATGAATACACAGCCAATAAGACAAAAAATCCAGATGCAGATGAATAGTCTCTTGGGATCATGAGGTCCTGTAAACAAGACAAAGAAGAAAGTCAATACATGAAAAGAAACTGAATGTATACTTACCTGTTACACAGTTGCAGATGAAAAAAAGCCAGTAAGCCAGAGTTCCAGATTCAGACAACCATATACAGTTGATGTATATTCTCTTGGGATCACGAGGTCCTGTGAATAAGACAAAGAAGAAAGTCAATGCATGAAAAGAAGCTGAATGTATACTTACCTGTAACAAAGTTCCAAATGAATACACAACCATTAAAAAAGAATTCCAGATGCAGACAACCACAAATAGCTGGACATGGACAGTCTCTTGGGATCATGAAGTCCTGTGAACAAGTGAGACAACGAAGAAAGTCAATACATGAAAAGAAACTGAATGTATACTTACCTGTTACAAAGTTGCAGATGAATACAAAGCCAGTAAGAAAGAATTCCAGATGCAGACAACCACATCCAGCTGGACATGAATAGTCTCTTGGGATCATGAGGTCCTGTACACAAGACAAAGAAGAAAGTCAATACATGAAAAGTAACTGAATTTATACTTACCTGTTACACTGTTGCAGATGAATACACAGTCAGTAAGAAAGAATTCCAGATGCAGACAACCACATACAGCTGGACAACGATAGCCTCTTGGGATCATGAGGTCCTGTAAACAAGACAAAGAAGAAAGTCAATACATGAAAAGAAACTGAATGCTTACTTACCAATTACACAGTTGGAGATGAATACACAGCCATTAAGAAAGAATTCCAGATGCAGACAACCACATACAGCTGGACATGGACAGACTCTTGGGATCATGAAGTCCTGTGAACAAGTAAGACAATATATAAAGTCAATACATGAAAAGAAGCTGAATGTATACTTACCTGTTACACAGTTGCAGATGAAAAAAAGCCAGTAAGCCAGAGTTCCAGATTCAGTCAACCATATACAGTTGATGTATAGTCTCCTGGGATCATGAAGTCCTGTGAACAAGTAAGACAAAGAAAAAAGTAAATACATGAAAAGAAACTGAATGTATACTTACCTGTAACACAGTTGCAGATGAACACAGCCAATAAGACGAAAAATCCAGATGCAGACAATGGCAAACACTTGGAGATCGATAGCCTCATGGGATCATGAAGTCCTGTCAACAAGTAACAAAGAAGAAAATCCAAATATGAAAAGAAACTGAATGTATACTTACCTGTATCACAGTTGCAGATGAAAAAAAGCCAGTAAGCCAGAGTTCCAGATTCAGACAACCATATACAGTTGATGTATATTCTCTTGGGATCACGAGGTCCTGTGAATAAGACAAAGAAGAAAGTCAATGCATGAAAAGAAGCTGAATGTATACTTACCTGTAACAAAGTTCCAAATGAATACACAACCATTAAAAAAGAATTCCAGATGCAGACAACCACAAATAGCTGGACATGGACAGTCTCTTGGGATCATGAAGTCCTGTGAACAAGTGAGACAACGAAGAAAGTCAATACATGAAAAGAAACTGAATGTATACTTACCTGTTACAAAGTTGCAGATGAATACAAAGCCAGTAAGAAAGAATTCCAGATGCAGACAACCACATCCAGCTGGACATGAATAGTCTCTTGGGATCATGAGGTCCTGTACACAAGACAAAGAAGAAAGTCAATACATGAAAAGTAACTGAATTTATACTTACCTGTTACACTGTTGCAGATGAATACACAGTCAGTAAGAAAGAATTCCAGATGCAGACAACCACATACAGCTGGACAACGATAGCCTCTTGGGATCATGAGGTCCTGTAAACAAGACAAAGAAGAAAGTCAATACATGAAAAGAAACTGAATGCTTACTTAACAATTACACAGTTGGAGATGAATACACAGCCATTAAGAAAGAATTCCAGATGCAGACAACCACATACAGCTGGACATGGACAGACTCTTGGGATCATGAAGTCCTGTGAACAAGTAAGACAATATATAAAGTCAATACATGAAAAGAAGCTGAATGTATACTTACCTGTTACACAGTTGCAGATGAAAAAAAGCCAGTAAGCCAGAGTTCCAGATTCAGTCAACCATATACAGTTGATGTATAGTCTCCTGGGATCATGAAGTCCTGTGAACAAGTAAGACAAAGAAAAAAGTAAATACATGAAAAGAAACTGAATGTATACTTACCTGTAACACAGTTGCAGATGAACACAGCCAATAAGACGAAAAATCCAGATGCAGACAATGGCAAACACTTGGAGATCGATAGCCTCATGGGATCATGAAGTCCTGTCAACAAGTAACAAAGAAGAAAATCCAAATATGAAAAGAAACTGAATGTATACTTACCTGTATCACAGTTGCAGATTAATACACAGCCAATAAGATGAAAAATCCAGATGCAGACAACAGCAAACAGCTGGAGATGAATAGTCTCTTGGGATCATGAGGTCCTGTAAACAAGTAAGACAAAGAAGAAAGTCAATACATGAAAAGAAGCTGAATGTATACTTACCTGTTACACAGTTACAGATGAATACACAGCCATTAAGAAAGAATTCCAGATGCAGAAAACCACAAATAGCTGGACATGGACAGTCTCTTGGGATCATGAAGTCCTGTGAACAAGTAAGACAAAGAAGAAATTCAATACATGAAAAGAAACTGAATGTATACTTACCTGTTACAAAGTTGCAGATGAAAACAAAGCCAGTAAGAAAGAATTCCAGATGCAGACAATCACATCCAGCTGTACACAGATAGTCTCTTGGGATCATGAGGTCCTGTAAAGAAGACAAAGAAGAAAGTCAATATATGAAAAGAAACTGAATGTATACTTACCTGTTACACAGTTGCAGATGAATACACAGTCAGAAAGAAAAAATTCCAGATGCAGACAACCAAATTCAGCTGGACATCGATAGCCTCTTGGGATCATGAAGTCCTGTAAACAAGTAAGACAAAGAAGAAAATCAAAACATAAAAAGAAACTGAATGTTTACTTACCTTTAACACAGTTGCAGATGAATACACAGCCAATAAGACAAAAAATCCAGATGCAGATGAATAGTCTCTTGGGATCATGAGGTCCTGTAAACAAGACAAAGAAGAAAGTCAATACATGAAAAGAAACTGAATGTATACTTACCTGTTGCACAGTTGCAGATGAATAGAAAGTCAGAAACGGAAGTCAAGAAACGGAAACGGAAGTCAAGAAACGGAATGTATACTTACCTGTTGCACAGTTGCAGATGAATAGAAAGTCAGTCAGATTGAGTTCCAGATGCAGACAACGGCAAACACTTGGAGATCTATAGCCTCTTGGGATCATGAAGTCCTGTAAACAAGACAAAAAAAGTCAATACATGAAGAGAAACGGAATGTATAGTTACCTGTTACACAGTTGCAGATGAATACAAAGCCAGTAAGAAAGAATTCCAGATGCAGACAACCGCATACAGCTGGACATGGATAGTCTCTTGGGATCAGGAGGTCCTGTAAACAAGAGAAAGAAGAAAGTCAATACATTAAAAGAAAATGAATGTATACTTACCTGCTACACAGTTGCAGATGAATAGAAAGTCAGTCAGATTGAGGTCCAGATGCAGACAACAGCAAACACTTGAAGATCGATAGCCTCTTGGGGTCATGAAGTCCTGTGAACAAGTAAGAAAAAGAAGAAAGTCAAAACATGAAAAGAAACTGAATGTATACTTACCTGTTGCACAGTTGCAGATGAATAGAAAGTCAGAAACGGAAGTCAAGAAACGGAAACGGAAGTCAAGAAACGGAATGTATACTTACCTGTTACACAGTTGCAGTTGAAAAAAAGCCAGTAAGCCAGAGTTGCAGATTCAGACAACCATATTCAGTTGATGTATAGTCTCTTGGGATCACGAGGTCCTGTGAACAAGTAAGACAAAGAAGAAAGTCAATTCATGAAAAGAAACTGAATGTATACTTACCTGTTACACAGTTGCAGATGAATAGAAAGTTAGTCAGATTGAGTTCCAGATGCAGACAACGGCAAACACTTGGAGATCGATAGCCTCTTGGGGTCATGAAGTCCTGTGAACAAGTAAGAAAAAGAAGAAAGTCAAAACATGAAAAGAAACTGAATGTATACTTACCTGTTGCACAGTTGCAGATGAATAGAAAGTCAGAAACAGAAGTCAAGAAACTTAAACGGAAGTCAAGAAACGGAATGTATGCTTACCTGTTACACAGTTGCAGTTGAAAAAAAGCCAGTAAGTCAGAGTTGCAGATTCAGTTGATGTATAGTCTCTTGGGATCACGAGGTCCTGTGAACAAGTAAGACAAAGAAGAAAGTCAATACATAAAAAGAAACTGAATGTATACTTACCTGTTACACAGTTGCAGTTGAATAGAAAGTCAGTCAGGTTGAGTTCCAGATGCAGACAAAGGCAAACACTTGGAGATCCAAAGCCTCTTGGTATCATGAAGTCCTGTCAACAAGTAAGACAAAGAAGAAAATCAAAACATGAAAAGAAACTGAATGTTTACTTACCTGTAACACAGTTGCAGATGAATACACAGCCAATAAGACAAAAAATCCAGATGCAGATGAATAGTCTCTTGGGATCATGAGGTCCTGTAAACAAGACAAAGAAGAAAGTCAATACATGAAAAGAAACTGAATGTATACTTACCTGTTACACAGTTGCAGATGAATACACAGTCAGTAAGAAAGAATTCCAGATGCAGACAACCACATACAGCTGGACATGGACAGTCTCTTGGGATCATGAAGTCCTGTGAACAAGTAAGAAAAAGAAGAAAGTCAAAACATGAAAACAATCTGAATGTATACTTACCTGTTGCACAGTTGCAGATGAATAGAAAGTCAGAAACGGAAGTCAAGAAACGGAAACGGAAGTCAAGAAACGGAATGTATACTTACCTGTTGCACAGTTGCAGATGAATAGAAAGTCAGTCAGATTGAGTTCCAGATGCAGACAACGGCAAACACTTGGAGATCTATAGCCTCTTGGGATCATGAAGTCCTGTAAACAAGACAAAAAAAGTCAATACATGAAGAGAAATGGAATGTATACTTACCTGTTACACAGTTGCAGATGAATACAAAGCCAGTAAGAAAGAATTCCAGATGCAGACAACCACATACAGCTGGACATCGATAGCCTCTTGGGATCATGAAGTCCTGTCAAGAAGTAAGACAAAGAAGAAAATCAAAACATGAAAAGAAACTGAATGTATACTTACCTGATACACAGTTGCAGATGAATACACAGTCAGTAAGAAAGAATTCCAGATGCAGACAACCAAATTCAACTGGACATCGATAGCCTCTTGGGATCATGAAGTCCTGTAAACAAGTAAGACAAAGAAGAAAATCAAAACATAAAAAGAAACTGAATGTTTACTTACCTTTAACACAGTTGCAGATGAATACACAGCCAATAAGACAAAAAATCCAGAGGCAGATGAATAGTCTCTTGGGATCATGAGGTCCTGTAAACAAGACAAAGAAGAAAGTCAATACATGAAAAGAAACTGAATGTATACTTACCTGTTACACAGTTGCAGATGAAAAAAAGCCAGTAAGCCAGAGTTCCAGATTCAGACAACCATATACAGTTGATGTATATTCTCTTGGGATCACGAGGTCCTGTGAATAAGACAAAGAAGAAAGTCAATGCATGAAAAGAAGCTGAATGTATACTTACCTGTAACAAAGTTCCAAATGAATACACAACCATTAAGAAAGAATTCCAGATGCAGACAACCACAAATAGCTGGACATGGACAGTCTCTTGGGATCATGAAGTCCTGTGAACAAGTGATACAACGAAGAAAGTCAATACATGAAAAGAAACTGAATGTATACTTACCTGTTACAAAGTTGCAGATGAATACAAAGCCAGTAAGAAAGAATTCCAGATGCAGACAACCACATCCAGCTGGACATGAATAGTCTCTTGGGATCATGAGGTCCTGTACACAAGACAAAGAAGAAAGTCAATACATGAAAAGTAACTGAATTTATACTTACCTGTTACACTGTTGCAGATGAATACACAGTCAGTAAGAAAGAATTCCAGATGCAGACAACCACATACAGCTGGACAACGATAGCCTCTTGGGATCATGAGGTCCTGTAAACAAGACAAAGAAGAAAGTCAATACATGAAAAGAAACTGAATGCTTACTTACCAATTACACAGTTGGAGATGAATACACAGCCATTAAGAAAGAATTCCAGATGCAGACAACCACATACAGCTGGACATGGACAGACTCTTGGGATCATGAAGTCCTGTGAACAAGTAAGACAATATATAAAGTCAATACATGAAAAGAAGCTGAATGTATACTCACCTGTTACACAGTTGCAGATGAAAAAAAGCCAGTAAGCCAGAGTTCCAGATTCAGTCAACCATATACAGTTGATGTATAGTCTCCTGGGATCATGAAGTCCTGTGAACAAGTAAGACAAAGAAAAAAGTAAATACATGAAAAGAAACTGAATGTATACTTACCTGTAACACAGTTGCAGATGAACACAGCCAATAAGACGAAAAATCCAGATGTAGACAATGGCAAACACTTGGAGATCGATAGCCTCATGGGATCATGAAGTCCTGTCAACAAGTAACAAAGAAGAAAATCCAAATATGAAAAGAAACTGAATGTATACTTACCTGTATCACAGTTGCAGATTAATACACAGCCAATAAGATGAAAAATCCAGATGCAGACAACAGCAAACAGCTGGAGATGAATAGTCTCTTGGGATCATGAGGTCCTGTAAACAAGTAAGACAAAGAAGAAAGTCAATACATGAAAAGAAGCTGAATGTATACTTACCTGTTACACAGTTACAAATGAATACACAGCCATTAAGAAAGAATTCCAGATGCAGAAAACCACAAATAGCTGGACATGGACAGTCTCTTGGGATCATGAAGTCCTGTGAACAAGTAAGACAAAGAAGAAATTCAATACATGAAAAGAAACTGAATGTATACTTACCTGTTACAAAGTTGCAGATGAAAACAAAGCCAGTAAGAAAGAATTCCAGATGCAGACAATCACATCCAGCTGTACACAGATAGTCTCTTGGGATCATGAGGTCCTGTAAAGAAGACAAAGAAGAAAGTCAATATATGAAAAGAAACTGAATGTATACTTACCTGTTACACAGTTGCAGATGAATACACAGTCAGTAAGAAAAAATTCCAGATGCAGACAACCAAATTCAGCTGGACATCGATAGCCTCTTGGGATCATGAAGTCCTGTAAACAAGTAAGACAAAGAAGAAAATCAAAACATAAAAAGAAACTGAATGTTTACTTACCTTTAACACAGTTGCAGATGAATACACAGCCAATAAGACAAAAAATCCAGATGCAGATGAATAGTCTCTTGGGATCATGAGGTCCTGTAAACAAGACAAAGAAGAAAGTCAATACATGAAAAGAAACTGAATGTATACTTACCTGTTACACAGTTGCAGATGAATACACAGTCAGTAAGAAAGAATTCCAGATGCAGACAACCACATACAGCTGGACATGGACAGTCTCTTGGGATCATGAAGTCCTGTGAACAAGTAAGAAAAAGAAGAAAGTCAAAACATGAAAAGAAACTGAATGTATACTTACCTGTTGCACAGTTGCAGATGAATAAAAAGTCAGAAACGGAAGTCAAGAAACGGAAACGGAAGTCAAGAAACGGAATGTATACTTACCTGTTGCACAGTTGCAGATGAATAGAAAGTCAGTCAGATTGAGTTCCAGATGCAGACAACGGCAAACACTTGGAGATCTATAGCCTCTTGGGATCATGAAGTCCTGTAAACAAGACAAAAAAAGTCAATACATGAAGAGAAACGGAATGTATAGTTACCTGTTACACAGTTGCAGATGAATACAAAGCCAGTAAGAAAGAATTCCAGATGCAGACAACCGCATACAGCTGGACATGGATAGTCTCTTGGGATCAGGAGGTCCTGTAAACAAGAGAAAGAAGAAAGTCAATACATTAAAAGAAAATGAATGTATACTTACCTGTTACACAGTTGCAGATGAATAGAAAGTCAGTCAGATTGAGATCCAGATGCAGACAACAGCAAACACTTGAAGATCGATAGCCTGTTGGGGTCATGAAGTCCTGTGAACAAGTAAGAAAAAGAAGAAAGTCAAAACATGAAAAGAAACTGAATGTATACTTACCTGTTGCACAGTTGCAGATGAATAGAAAGTCAGAAACGGAAGTCAAGAAACGGAAACGGAAGTCAAGAAACGGAATGTATACTTACCTGTTACACAGTTGCAGTTGAAAAAAAGCCAGTAAGCCAGAGTTGCAGATTCAGACAACCATATTCAGTTGATGTATAGTCTCTTGGGATCACGAGGTCCTGTGAACAAGTAAAACAAAGAAGAAAGTCAATTCATGAAAAGAAACTGAATGTATACTTACCTGTTACACAGTTGCAGATGAATAGAAAGTTAGTCAGATTGAGTTCCAGATGCAGACAACGGCAAACACTTGGAGATCGATAGCCTCTTGGGGTCATGAAGTCCTGTGAACAAGTAAGAAAAAGAAGAAAGTCAAAACATGAAAAGAAACTGAATGTATACTTACCTGTTGCACAGTTGCAGATGAATAGAAAGTCAGAAACGGAAGTCAAGAAACTTAAACGGAAGTCAAGAAACGGAATGTATGCTTACCTGTTACACAGTTGCAGTTGAAAAAAAGCCAGTAAGCCAGAGTTGCAGATTCAGTTGATGTATAGTCTCTTGGGATCACGAGGTCCTGTGAACAAGACAAAGAAGAAAGTCAATACATGAAAAGAAACTGAATGTATACTTACCTGTTACACAGTTGCAGTTGAATAGAAAGTCAGTCAGGTTGAGTTCCAGATGCAGACAAAGGCAAACACTTGGAGATCCAATGCCTCTTGGTATCATGAAGTCCTGTCAACAAGTAAGACAAAGAAGAAAATCAAAACATGAAAAGAAACTGAATGTTTACTTAACTGTAACACAGTTGCAGATGAATACACAGCCAATAAGACAAAAAATCCAGATGCAGATGAATAGTCTCTTGGGATCATGAGGTCCTGTAAACAAGACAAAGAAGAAAGTCAATACATGAAAAGAAACTGAATGTATACTTACCTGTTACACAGTTGCAGATGAATACACAGTCAGTAAGAAAGAATTCCAGGTGCAGACAACCACATACAGCTGGACATCGATAGCCTCTTGGAATCATGAGGTCCTGTAAACAAGAGAAAGAAGAAAGTCAATACATGAAAAGAAAATGAATGTATACTTACCTGTTACACAGTTGCAGATGAATAGAAAGTTAGTCAGATTGAGTTCCAGATGCAGACAACCACATACAGTTGATGTATAGTCTCTTGGGATGATGAGGTCCTGTGAACAAGTAAGACAAAGAAGAAAGTCAATACATGAAAAGAAACTGAATGTATACTTACCTGTTACAAAGTTGCAGATGAATACAAAGCCAGTAAGAAAGAATTCCAGATGCAGACCACCACATCCAGCTGGACATGGATAGTCTCTTGGGATCATGAGGTCCTGTAAACAAGAGAAAGAAGAAAGTCAATACATGAAAAGAAAATGAATGTATATTTACCTGTTACACAGTTGCAGATGAATAGAAAGTTAGTCAGATTGAGTTCCAGATGCAGACAACGGCAAACACTTGGAGATCGATAGCCTCTTGGGGTCATGAAGTCCTGTGAACAAGTAAGAAAAAGAAGAAAGTCAAAACATGAAAAGAAACTGAATGTATACTTACCTGTTGCACAGTTGCAGATAAATAGAAAGTCAGAAACGGAAGTCAAGAAACGGAAACAGAAGTCAAGAAACGGAATGTATACTTCCCTATAACACAGTTGTAGATGAATACAAAGCCAATAAAACGTAAAATCCAGATGCAGACAACGGCAAACAGCTGGAGATGAATAGTGTCTTGGGATCATGAGGTCCTGTAAACAAGACAAAAAAAAGTCAATACATGAAAAGAAACTGAATGTATACTTACCTGTTACACAGTTGCAGATGAATACACAGTCAGTAAGAAAGAATTTCAGATGCAGACAACCACATACAGCTGGACATCGATAGCCTCTTGGGATCATGAAGTCCTGTAAACAAGACAAAAAAAAGTCAATACATGAAAAGAAACTGAATGTATACTTACCTGTTACACAGTTGCAGATGAAAAAAAGGCAATAAAACGTAAAATCCAGATTCAGACAACCACAAATAGCTGGACATGGACAGTCTCTTGGGATCATGAAGTCCTGTGAACAAGTGAGAAAACGAAGAAAGTCAATACATGAAAAGAAACTGAATGTATACTTACCTGTTACACAGTTGCAGATGAGTACACAGTCAGTAAGAAAGAATTCCAGATGCAGACAACATACAGCTGGACATGGACAGACTTTTGGGATCATGAAGTCCTGTGAACAAGTAAGACAAAGAAGAAAGTCAATACATGAAAAGAAACTGAATGTATACTTACCTGTTACACAGTTGCAGATGAATAGGAAGTAAGTTAGATTGAGTTCCAGATGCAGACAACGGCAAGCACTTGGAGATCGATAGCCTCTTGGGATCATGAAGTCCTGTCAAGTAGTAAAACAAAGAAGAAAATCAAAACATGAAAAGAAACTGAATGTATACTTACCTGTTACACAGTTGCAGATGAATACACAGTCAGTAAGAAAGAATTCCAGATGCAGACAACCACATACAGCTGGACATCGATAGCCTCTTGGGATCATGAGGTCCTGTAAATAAGACAAAAAGAAAGTCAATACATGAAAAGAAACTGAATGTATACTTACCTGTTACACAGTTGCAGTAGAAAAAAAGCCAGTAAGCCAGAGTTCCAGATTCAGACAACCATATACAGTTGATGTATAGTCTCTTGGGATCACGAGGTCCTGTGAACAAGTAAGACAAAGAAGAAAGTCAATACATGAAAAGAAATTGAATGTATACTCACCTGTAACACAGTTGCAGATGAATAGAAAGTCAGTCAGATTGAGATCCTGATGCAGACAGCGACAAACACTTGGAGATCGATAGCCTCTAGGGATCATGAAGTCCTGTGAACAAGTAAGACAAAGAAGAAAATCAAAATATGAAAAGAAACTGAATGTATACTTATCTGTAACACAGTTGCAGATGAATACACAGCCAATAAGACGTAAAATCCAGATGCAGATGAATAGTCTCTTGGGATCATGAGGTCCTGTAAACAAGACAAAGAAAAAAGTCAATACATGAAAAGAAGCTGAATGTATACTTACCTGTTACACAGTTGCAGATAAATACACAGCCATTAAGAAAGAATTCCAGATGCAGACAACCACAAATAGCTGGACATGGACAGTCTCTTGGGATCATGAAGTCCTGTGAAAAAGTGAGACAACGAAGAAAGTCAATACATGAAAAGAAACTGAATGTATACATACCTGTTACACAGTTGCAGATGAAAAAAAGCCAGTAAGCCAGAGTTCCAGATTCAGATAACCATATACAGTTGATGTATAGTCTCTTGGGATCATGATGTCCTGTGAACAAGTAAGACAAAGAAGAAAATCAAAATATGAATAGAAACTGAATGTTTACTTACCTATAACACAGTTGCAGATGAATACACAGCCAATAAGACGAAAAATCCAGATGCAGATGAATAGTCTCTTGGGATCATGAAGTCCTGTCAACAAGTAAGACAAAAAAGAAAATCAATGCATGAAAAGAAACTGAATGTATACTTACCTGTTACACAGTTGCAGATGAATAGAAAGTCAGTCAGATTGAGGTCCTGATGCAGACAACCACATACAGCTGGACAAGGACAGTCTCTTTGGATCATGAAGTCCTGTGAACAAGTAAGACAAAGAAGAAAGTCAATACATGAAAAGAAACTGAATGTATACTTACCTGTCACACAGTTGCAGATGAATGCACAGTCAGTAAGAAAGAATTCCAGATGCAGACAACCACATATAGCTGGACATCAATAGCCTCTTGGGATCATGAAGTCCTGCAAACAATACAAAAAGAAAGTCAAAACATGAAAAGAAACTGAATGTATACTTACCTGTTACACAGTTGCAGATGAATAGAAAGTAGATTGAATTCCAGATGCAGACAACAGCAAGTACTTGGAGATCGATAGCCTCTTGGGATCATGAAGTCCTGTGAACAAGTAAGACAAAGAAGAAAATCAAAATATAAAAAGAAACTGAATGTATACTTACCTGTTACACAGTTGCAGATGAATACACAGTCAGTAAGAAAGAATTCCAGATGCAGACAACCACATACAGCTAGACATGGATAGTCTCTTTGGATCATGAAGTCTTGTGAACAAGTAAGACAAAGAAGAAAATCAAAATATAAAAAGAAACTGAAGGTATACTTACGTGTAACACAGTTGCAGATGAATACACACCCAATAAGACGTAAAAGCCAGATGCAGACAACGGCAAACAGCTGGAAATGAATAGACTCTTGGGATCATGAGGTCATGTAAACAAGTAAGAAAAAGAAGAAAATCAAAATATGAAAAGAAACTGAATGCATACTTACCTGTTACACAGTTGCAGATCAATAGAACGTCAGTCAGATTGAGTTCCAGATGCAGACAACGGCAAACACTTGGAGATCGAAAGCCTCTTGGGATCATGAAGTCCTGTGAACAAGTAAGACAAAGAAGAAAGTTAAAATATGAAAAGAAACTGAATGTATACTTACCTGGAACACAGTTGCAGATTAATACAAAACCAATAAGATAAAAAATCTAGAAGCAGACAATGGCAAACAGCTTGAGATGAATACTCTCTTGGGGTCATGAGGTCCTGTAAACAAGATAAAAAAAGTCAATACATAAAAAGAAACTGAATGTATACTTACCTGTTACACAGTTGCAGATGAAAACACAGCCAGTAAGAAAGAATTCCAGAGGCAGACAACCACATACAGCTGGACATGGATAGTCTCTTGGGATCATGAAGTCCTGTGAACAAGTAAGATAAAGAAGAAAGTCAATACATGAAAAGAAACTTAAAGTATACTTACCTGTCACACAGTTGCAGATGAAAAAAAGCCAGTAAGCCAGAGTTCCAGATTTAGACAACCAAATATAGTTGATGTATAGTCTCTTGGGATCACGAGGTCCTGTGAACAAGTAAGACAAATAAGAAAGTCAATACATGAAATGAAACTGAATGCTTACATACCGATTACACAGTTGCAGATGAATAGAAAGTCAGTTAGATTGAGTTCCAGATGCAGATGACGGCAAACACTTGGAGATTGATAGCCTCTTGGGAAGGTGAAGTCCTGTGAACAAGTAAGACAAATAAGAAAGTCAATACATGAAAAGAAACTGAATGTATACTTACCTGTTACACAGTTGCAGTTGAAAAGAAACGGAATGTATACTTACCTATTGCACAGTTGCAGATGAATACACAGCTAATAAGACGGAAAATCCAGATGCAGACAACGGCAAACCCTTGGAGATCGATAGCCTCTTGGGATCATGAAGTCCTGTGAACAAGTAAAACAAAGAAAAAAGTCAATACATGAAAAGAAACTGAATGTATACTTACCTGTTACAAAGTTGCAGATGAATACAAAGCCAGTAAGAAAGAATTCCAGATGCAGACAACCACATCCAGCTGGACATGGATAGTCTTTTGGGATCACGAGGTCCTGAGAAGAAGTAAGACAAAGAAGAAAATCAAAATATGAAAAGAAAATGAATGTATTCTTACGTGTTTCACAGTTACAGATGAATACACACCCAATAAGACGTAAAATCCAGATGCAGACAACCACATCCAGCTGGACATGGATAGTCTCTTGGGATCATGAGGTCCTGTAAACAAGTAAGACAAAGAAGAAAGTCAATACATGAAAAGAAACTGAATGTATACTTACCTGTTACACAGTTGCAGATGAATAGAAAGTCAGTCAGATTGAGTTCCAGATGAAGACAACAGTAAACACTTGGAGATCGATAGTCTCTTGGGATCAAGAAGTCCTGTCAAAAAGTAAGACAAAGAAGAAAATCAAAACATGAAAAGAAACTGAATGTTTACTTACCTGTAACACAGTTGCAGATGAATACACAGCCAATAAGACTAAAAATCCAGATGCAGATGAATAGTCTCTTGGGATAATGAGGTGCTGTAAACAAGACAAAGAAGAAAGTCAATACATGAAAAGAAACTGAATGTATACTTACCTGTTACACAGTTGCAAATGAATACACAGCCAATAAGACGAAAAATCCAGATGCAGACAACCACATACAGCTGGACAGGGAAAGTCTCTTGGGATCATGAAATCCTGTGAACAAGTAAGACAAAGAAGAAAGTTAATACATGAAAAGAAACGGAATGTATACTTACCTGTTACACAGTTGAAGATGAAAAAAGAGCCAGTAAGACAAAAAATCCAAATGCAGACAACGGCAAACAGCTGGAGATGAATAGTCTCTTGGGATAATGAGGTCCTGTAACAAGACAAAAAGAAAGTCAATACATGAAATGAAACTGAATGTATACTTACCTTTTACACAGTTGCAGATGAATACACAGCCAGTAAGATAAAAAATCCAGATGCAGATAAATAGTCTCTTGAGATAATGAGGTCCTGTAAACAAGACAAAGAAGAAAGTCAATACATGAAAAGAAACTGAATGTATACTTACCTGTTACACAGTTGCAGATCAATACACAGCCATTAAGAAAGAATTCCAGATGCAGACAACCACATACAGCTGGACATGGAAAGTCTCTTGGGATCATGAAATCCTGTGAACAAGTAAGACAAAGAAGAAAGTCAATACATGAAAAGAAACTGAATGTATACTTACCTGTAACACAGTTGCAGATGAATACACAGCCAATAAGACAAAAAATCCAGATGCAGATGAATAGTCTCTTGGGATAATGAGGTCTTGTGAACAAGATAAAGAAGAAAGTCAATACATGAAAAGAAACTGAATGTATACTTACCTGTTACACAGTTGCAGATGAATAGAAAGTCAGTCACACTGAGTTCCAGATGCAGACAACGGCAAACACCTGGACATCGATAACCTCTTGGGATCATGAAGTCCTGTGAACAAGTAAGACAAAGAAGAAAGTCAAAATCTGAAAAGAAACTGAATGTTTACTTACCTGTAACACAGTTGCAGATGAATACACAGCCAATAAGACGAAAAATCCAGATGGAGATGAATAGTCTCTTGGGATAATGAGGTCCTGTAAACAAGACAAAGAAGAACGTTAATACATGAAAAGAAGCTGAATATATACTTACACGTTACACAGTTGCAGATGAATACACAGCCAATAAGACTAAAAATCCAGATGCAGATGAATAGTCTCTTGGGATAATGAGGTCTTGTAAACAAGTAAGACAAAGAAGAAAGTCAATACATGAAAAGAAACTGAATGTACACTTACCTGTAACACAGTTGCAGATGAATACACAGCCAATAAGACAAAAAATCCAGATGCAGATGAATAGTCTCTTGGGATAATGAGGTCTTGTGAACAAGATAAAGAAGAAAGTCAATACATGAAAAGAAACTGAATGTATACTTACCTGTTACACAGTTGCAGATGAATAGAAAGTCAGTCACACTGAGTTCCAGATGCAGACAACGGCAAACACCTGGACATCGATAACCTCTTGGGATCATGAAGTCCTGTGAACAAGTAAGACAAAGAAGAAAGTCAAAATCTGAAAAGAAACTGAATGTTTACTTACCTGTAACACAGTTGCAGATGAATACACAGCCAATAAGACGAAAAATCCAGATGGAGATGAATAGTCTCTTGGGATAATGAGGTCCTGTAAACAAGACAAAGAAGAACGTTAATACATGAAAAGAAGCTGAATATATACTTACACGTTACACAGTTGCAGATGAATACACAGCCAATAAGACTAAAAATCCAGATGCAGATGAATAGTCTCTTGGGATAATGAGGTCTTGTAAACAAGTAAGACAAAGAAGAAAGTCAATACATGAAAATAAACTGAATGTACACTTACCTGTTACACAGTTGCAGATGAATACACAGCCAGTAAGAAAGAATTCCATATGCAGACAACCACATACAGCTGTACATGGACAGTCTTCTGGGATCATGAAGTCCTGTGAACAAATAAGACAAAGAAGAAAGTTAATACATGAAAAGAAACGGAATGTATACTTACCTGTTACACAGTTGAAGATGAAAAAAGAGCCAGTAAGACAAAAAATCCAAATGCAGACAACGGCAAACAGCTGGAGATGAATAGTCTCTTGGGATAATGAGGTCCTGTAACAAGACAAAAAGAAAGTCAATACATGAAATGAAACTGAATGTATACTTACCTTTTACACAGTTGCAGATGAATACACAGCCAGTAAGATAAAAAATCCAGATGCAGATAAATAGTCTCTTGGGATAATGAGGTCCTGTAAACAAGACAAAGAAGAAAGTCAATACATGAAAAGAAACTGAATGTATACTTACCTGTTACACAGTTGCAGATCAATACACAGCCATTAAGAAAGAATTCCAGATGCAGACAACCACATACAGCTGGACATGGAAAGTCTCTTGGGATCATGAAATCCTGTGAACAAGTAAGACAAAGAAGAAAGTCAATACATGAAAAGAAACTGAATGTATACTTACCTGTAACACAGTTGCAGATGAATACACAGCCAATAAGACAAAAAATCCAGATGCAGATGAATAGTCTCTTGGGATAATGAGGTCTTGTGAACAAGATAAAGAAGAAAGTCAATACATGAAAAGAAACTGAATGTATACTTACCTGTTACACAGTTGCAGATGAATAGAAAGTCAGTCACACTGAGTTCCAGATGCAGACAACGGCAAACACCTGGACATCGATAACCTCTTGGGATCATGAAGTCCTGTGAACAAGTAAGACAAAGAAGAAAGTCAAAATCTGAAAAGAAACTGAATGTTTACTTACCTGTAACACAGTTGCAGATGAATACACAGCCAATAAGACGAAAAATCCAGATGGAGATGAATAGTCTCTTGGGATAATGAGGTCCTGTAAACAAGACAAAGAAGAACGTTAATACATGAAAAGAAGCTGAATATATACTTACACGTTACACAGTTGCAGATGAATACACAGCCAATAAGACTAAAAATCCAGATGCAGATGAATAGTCTCTTGGGATAATGAGGTCTTGTAAACAAGTAAGACAAAGAAGAAAGTCAATACATGAAAAGAAACTGAATGTACACTTACCTGTAACACAGTTGCAGATGAATACACAGCCAATAAGACAAAAAATCCAGATGCAGATGAATAGTCTCTTGGGATAATGAGGTCTTGTGAACAAGATAAAGAAGAAAGTCAATACATGAAAAGAAACTGAATGTATACTTACCTGTTACACAGTTGCAGATGAATAGAAAGTCAGTCACACTGAGTTCCAGATGCAGACAACGGCAAACACCTGGACATCGATAACCTCTTGGGATCATGAAGTCCTGTGAACAAGTAAGACAAAGAAGAAAGTCAAAATCTGAAAAGAAACTGAATGTTTACTTACCTGTAACACAGTTGCAGATGAATACACAGCCAATAAGACGAAAAATCCAGATGGAGATGAATAGTCTCTTGGGATAATGAGGTCCTGTAAACAAGACAAAGAAGAACGTTAATACATGAAAAGAAGCTGAATATATACTTACACGTTACACAGTTGCAGATGAATACACAGCCAATAAGACTAAAAATCCAGATGCAGATGAATAGTCTCTTGGGATAATGAGGTCTTGTAAACAAGTAAGACAAAGAAGAAAGTCAATACATGAAAATAAACTGAATGTACACTTACCTGTTACACAGTTGCAGATGAATACACAGCCAGTAAGAAAGAATTCCATATGCAGACAACCACATACAGCTGTACATGGACAGTCTTCTGGGATCATGAAGTCCTGTGAACAAATAAGACAAAGATGAAAGTCAATACATGAAAAGAAACTGAATGGTTACTTACCGATTACACAGTTGCAGATGAATAAAAAAAGTCAGTCAGATTGAGTTCCAGATGCAGACAACCATATACAGTTGATGTATAGTCTATTAGGATCAAGAGGTCTGTGAACAAGTAAGACAAAGAAGAAAGTCAGTACATGAAAAGAAACTGAATGCTTACTTACCGATTTCACAGCTGCAGATGAATAAAAAAAGTCAGTCAGATTGAGTTCCAGATGCAGACAACGACAAACACTTGGAGATTGATAGCCTCTTGGGATCATGAAGTCCTATCAACAAGTAAGACAAAGAAGAAAATCAAACAATGAAAAGAAACTGAATGTATACTTACCTGTTACACAGTTGCAGATGAATACACAGCCAGAAAGAAAGAATTCCAGATGCAGACAACCACATACAGCTGGACATGGACAGTCTCTTGGGATCACGAAGGCCTGTGAACAAGTAAGACAAAAAACAAAGTCAATACATGAAAAGAAACTGAATGTATACTTACCTGTAACACAGTTGCAGATGAACACATAGCCAATAAGACGAAAAATCCAGATGTAGACAATGGCAAACACTTGGAGATCGATAGCCTCTTGGGATCATGAAGCCTGTAAAGAAGTAAGACAAAGAAGAAAATCAAACAATGAAAAGAAACTGAATGTATACTTACCTGTAACACAGTTGCAGATGAATACACAGCCATTAAGAAATAATTCCAGATGCAGACAACCACATACAGCTGGAAATAGACAGACTCTTAGGATAATGAGGTCCTGTAAACAAGTCAAAGAAGAAAGTCAATACATGAAAAGAAACTGAATGTATACTTACCTTTTACACAGTTGCAGATGAATAGAAAATCAGTCAGATTGAGATCCAGATGCAGACAACGGCAAACAGCTGGAGATGAATAGTCTCTTGGGATCATGAAGTCCTGTGAACAAGTAAGACAAAGAAGAAAGTTAATACATGAAAAGAAACGGAATGTATATTTACCTGTTACACAGTTGCAGATGAAAAAAAAGCCAGTAAGACGAAAAATCAAAATGCAGACAACGGCAAACAGCTGGAGATGAATAGTCTCTTGGGATCATGAGGTCATGTATACAAGACAAAAAGAAAGTCAATACATGAAAAAAGCTGAATGTATACTTACCTGTTACACAGTTGCAGATGAATACACAGCCAGTAAGAATGAATTCCAGATGCAGACAACCACATGCAGGTGGACATGGATAGTCTCTTGGGATCATGAAGTCCTGTGAACAAGTAAGACAAAGAAAAAAGTCAATATATGAAAAGAAACTGAATGTATACTTACCTGTAACACAGTTGCAGATGAATACACAGCCAATAAGACAAAAAATCCAGATGCAGATGAATAGTCACTTGGGATAATGAGGTGCTGTAAACAAGACAAAGAAGAAAGTCAATACATGAAAAGAAACTGAATGTATACTTACCTGTTACACAGTTGCAAATGAATACACAGCCAATAAGACGAAAAATCCAGATGCAGATGAATACTCTCTCAGGATCATGAAGTCCTGTGAACAAGTAAGACAAAGAAGAAAGTCCATACATGAAAAGAAACTGAATGCTTACTTACCTACTACACAGTTGCAGATGAATAGAAAGTCAGTCAGATTGAGATCCAGACGCAGATAACGGCAAACACTTGTAGATCGATAGCCTCTTGGGATCATGAAGTCCTGTCAACAAGTAAGACAAAGAAGAAAATCAAAATATGAAAAGAAACTGAATGTTTACTTACCTGTAACACAGTTGCAGATTAATACACAGCCAATAAGATAAAAAATCCGGATGCAGACAACGGCAAACAGCTGGAGATGAATAGTCTCTTGGGATCATGAAGTCCTGTAAACAAGACAAAAAGAAAGTCAATACATGAAAAGAAACTAAATGTATACTTACCTGTTACACAGTTGATGATGAATACAAAGCCATTAAAATAGAATTCCAGATGCAGACAGCCACATATAGCTGGACATGGATAGTCTCTTGGGATCATGAAGTCCTGTGAACAAGTAAGACAAAGAAGAAAGTCAATACTTGAAAAGAAACTGAATGCTTACCTACCGATTACACAGTTTCAGATGAATACACAGCCATTAAGAAAGAATTCCAGATGCAGAAGACCACATGCAGCTGCACATGGACAGTCTCTTGGGATCATGAAGTCCTGTGAACAATTAAGACAAAGAAGAAAATCAAAATATGAAAAGAAACTGAATGTATACTTACGTGTCCCACAGGTGCAGATGAATACACAGCCAATAGGAGGAAAAATCCAGATGCAGTTGAATAGTCTCTTGGGATAACGAGGTCCTGTGAACAAGTTAGACAAAGAAGAAAGTCAATACATGAAAAGACACTGAATGTATATTTACCTGTTACACAGTTGCAGATGAATATACAGTCAGTAAAAAACAATTCCAGATGCAGACAACCACATACAGCTGGACATGGACAGACTCTTGGATCATGAAGTCCTGTGAACAAGTAAGACAAAGAAGAAAATCAAAATATGAAAAGAAACTGAATGTATACTTACCTGTTACACAGCTGCAGATGAATACACAGCCAGTAATAAAGAATTTCAGATGCAGATGAAGAGCAAGTTAGTTGTAAGGAGTGCAAATTGAGAAACAACCAACCAAGAAAAACGCATTTTTAGCTAAACAAAAAAACAAAACACTTTTCGTTTGAGAGTCATATCTCATATGAAGACATATTAGAAAAGCCTATTATCTTTTGAAAATAACAAAATCTGACACGTGTGACTGTCATTGTAAGGCGAAGTCCAGTCCAAAAAAGAATTCTATTAGACAAAGTATTTATGAGTGTAGGACTTACAGGTCTGATATGATGGAGTTACAGCAAAGGATTAAATGTTTTTATTCAATAATAAGGCCAGTGAATGTCAGTTTTCTTGGCTGGGTCTTTTCACAGCTGCTGTATCTTGTTTGGTGTTTCTGGGTTTTACAGCTCTTTATGTCAAGTGTAAACAGATCCAAAGTGTCATTCTCAGTGCTGATTACACCTGAAATTAACCATAAACCAGAGGTGAGTGGCTAGCAACAGGGTAATGCAGCTCAACACATGTTTCAGTTTACTACACACCCATGTTGCCTCTCCAAAGTCACAGTGATTCTAAAGTCACTCAATACAAAGCACTCAAAAACCAAACCATAAAACACTGCTTAAATCACAAATACATTAATAAAGACTTTGAGCCCATTTCCCTGAAACGGTTCACCCATTAAAGAAAATGGACGAAGAGGGTGGGAGCAGGTGGCTAGTGTTTTCTTACCTGACTGGTGTGACTGGGTAGGGCCAGTAAGTCCTGGCATAGCACCTTCTCTATGTTCCTGGAGAGTACAACAGATCCCAGGCAGCACATGTGAAGCCTTTCTCTGTGGTAAAGGACCAGACATCAAATCTGAAATCAGCAGTGGAGTGCGAAGAGTCAGCTGAATGGCTTGTTCCCTCATCAGTAGGTAAGCAAGTGGCCCGGAGACGACAATCCTGCCATCTGTCTTCTTTCAAACAGTGTCTGGAATCTAGTGCACTAGTGGCACCGTGACATCATGACATTACCCTTTGGGCCCTATATTTAAGAGTGTCTTGCAATAAAATTTTCAACAGTGAGAAGGCCGCCCTTAGTAGTTGTCCTCGTTGCTGGAGCATGCAGAGCCATAGACAAACTGCTGAAGACATTTAATTGGTTAGAGAGGTGAAAACCAGCTGTGGGGGTGAAGAAAACCTCTGTTTTCCATGGTCAAGATGATGCTTGCAGGGCTGCTCCATGGCCACCATTGTCCTTGAGGGAAAAAAACAGGGGTTAGTTAGTTAGTAAAGCAAAGTAATGTAAAGTAACACACAATTTCACCTCATGAATAAAATCATACACAAGGCTTGGCTCAACATATAAGGAATTGTACAACTTACTTAGAACCTATAATTCCATCAGTAAGGATCTTCATTACAGTGAAGTTAGCCACAGCTAAACCTTTGCTACTGCTTGGTTCTCTCCTTTTGGCTTGTGACCTGGCCTACTTCTAATATACTGCCACATAGTGGATGGAGTAGGAATTACCATGAAAAATGCCATCTGTTGCAACACTGGAGTCACATGGGTATCAGCTATGGCTTCAAGTTGTAGGACTTTTTATGGCATTATAGACAATAGGCAAGTGGCTTAAAGGTCCAACCACAACAGGCCCAATGAGACATAAAGAACCAGCACAACAGGCCCAGTGAGACTAGGGATGCACCTATCAGATATTAGGATCGGATATGTGTCTCTATATTAACAACGCTCGCTCCCTTTTGGTCTCACTGACTTAATATTTCAGAATTAAAGCCAGCTAACACTGATAAATACATGAGTAACAAATCAATACACACAACTAATCATCAAAATTATTACATTTTTAGATAAAAAAATAAAAACAAAACACTATTCTGTTGATAGTCAAATCTCATATGAAGACATATTAGAATAGCCTAGTATCTTTTGAAAATAACAAAATCTGGCATGTGTGACTGTCTGATATACATTGTAAAGCGAACGCTGTACCAAGGTCCTGCACAATTGTTTCTTATTTTAGTGACAAATAAATAGCAATTTAATACATTCATATCTGTGTGTTAATTTGTTACATGGTCTATAAAATGTGGATACCGAAAACTCTCACAGAGATAAGGAGCTGCTGGTGTTAGTTATAAAGACAATTAAACCTACTGAAGAACAGAGACTAAATGAAAATCAAAGACTAACCTTAACTTCCTTACTTTTAAGGAATGGATATATTTTAGCACTTTAGACAATATAAACATGCATGTAGCACATTTTTATAACGAATAAATCATTACTGTGACACTGTCATAAAATATGCCTATTTGAACTATTTTTACGAAATATTTATCCAGTGAAACATCCATATAGCACACACATCCAAAATCAGCTGTAGTGTACAGAGACACATCTGATAAATATACAGCTACCCTTAGAATAGCCAGATTACAATTTGCTAACAAATGCTTAAGAGAGCCTGGAGAATTCTGGAGAAAGGTCTTGTGGACAAATGAGACTAGGATTAACCTATATCAGAGTGATGGAAAGACAGAAATTGTGGATTGCTCACTCGCGCTTCAAGGGAGGTAAAATTTAGTTTGCACTCACCCTCTTATTAACGGTACATACTTGGAGCCCATAGGAACCATCCAAAACATAGAAGTTGGAAAGCTCCCACAAAGGTGTTTGTACTTCAGAAATCCTTCTTTCTGAAGATGTTTTATAATCCTGGGTGTTTCCTTGTGAAAGTAAAGTCTGAACCGTGCAAGTCCTCAGTTTGAGTTGCTGAGAGTCAATTTAGGAGTGATCCCTTTATCTTACTGAGTGCTCTGTGTGTAAGTTTATTCTAATGTCCATATGACAGCACAAAACCTCATGAATAAAAACATACACAAGGCTTGGCTGAACATATGAGGAAACGTACAACTTACTTAGAACCTATAGTTCCATCAGTAAGGATCTTCATTACAGTGAAGTTAGCCACAGCTAAACCTTTGCTAAAGCATGGTTCTCTCCTTTTGGCTTGTAACCTGGCCTACTTCCAATATACTGCCACATAGTGGATGGAGTAGGAATTACCATGTAAAATGCCATCTGTTGCAACACTGGAGTCACATGGGTATCAGCTATGGCTTCAAGTTGTAGGACTTTTTATGGCATTATAGACGATAGGCAAGTGGCTTAAAGGTCCAACCACAACAGGCCCAATGAGACATAAAGAACCAGCACAACAGGCCCAGTGAGACTAGGGATGCACCTAGCAGATATTAGGATCGGATATGTGTCCCTATATTAACAATGCTCGCTCCTTTTTGGTCTCACTGACTTAATATTTCAGAATTAAAGCCAGCCAACACTGATAAATACATGAGTAACAAATCAATACACACAACTAATCATCAAAATTATTACATTTTTAGATAAATAAAAAAAAAAACACTATTCTGTTGAGAGTCAAATCTCATATGAAGACATATTAGAATAGCCTAGTATTGAAAATAACAAAATCTGGCATGTGTGACTGTCTGATATACATTGTAAGGCAAACGCTGTACCAAGGTCCTGCACAATTGTTTCTTATTTTAGTGACAAATAAATAGCAATTTAATACATTCATATCTGTGTGTTAATTTGTTGTATTTTATTTTACAAAGTTAGTGAGGGAAAATTGACATCAATCCTGATGTTTTAAGTCTCTCCCACATGGTGAGGTAAACAGTTTATTTATTTAACAATGTATCGGATCAATGTTGTGTATCGATCGATAAGTTTATGTATTGGTATAGAAACTGAACAATGTTGGTGCATCCCTAAATGTAACATATAGGAAACAGGATATGACATCACTGCTGTAGTGTGTCTTTGACAACTTCCCTAGTTAATAGAATATGCCTACATTGATAAATCCCCATACATTTCACCCTGATTGGTGAATGTTTAGCCTTTCAAATGCATGCTTGAATGTGATTGGCTAATGGCAACCACAATAATTGACATGTAAAGTCTTCTGGACAGACAGTATTATAGAATAGGCTAAAGATGCAGCATGTAAAATTGTAGCTTGACTGGATGTGCATGGATGAATGTATAGATTTTAACATGTATTTGTGATGCAATAAGCTGTTTTATTAATTGCTTAAACTATAGAGGAGCATTATTGGGCTAATGAGCATTATGAGCTAAATAGTTTAATTGTCACTTTAACAGGTAAGGACACCAGTTTCTCTCAGAGTTAGCTTAAGTTTTACTAATAAAAAAGGTAACTTTGATTAAAAACAAAATAATAATACTGTCTTGCAGACATCTGATTGATGTCATTTATGGCTGATTTACCGTTACAGTAACTTGATCACAATATTCTGCAAAATAAAATGTAGTAGTTTACTATAGCTCCACTGAATATTGGTTTTGAAATATACCACTGTTTCCTAAGAGGAAGCTGTAACAGGAACAGGTCATTGTAATTTTATGTGTAACCCAGGTTTTAAATGTTCAGAACATTCAAATCAGATGCGAAGCAAAAAAACAATAAATAAATAAAAAAACTTTTAAAAATAATACAACATGAATAAACTGTTCAAAACAGCCATTAGAGCAGATAGAAAATGACTTACTGATAAGTAAGGTAAATAAAACGAGCCTTAAATGACAGCCAATAGCTTGTTGCCAAGACTGGTCTGCGTCAGAGACGGCCAATCAGCGCTCAGGGGGGCGTTACCTCGGCTCCTCCGCTAGAGACGAGAAGTATTTTGTAGACATATGTAGATGCCTGGGACTTACGATCGCCAAGTATGGGATTTACTGCCATTTTTACTGCCAATATTGAACATGTTTGTGCGGATGTTTCAGAGTATTGCAGCACAAAAACAAAGTAGTAAGCTGACTTAAAATAGAGCAACTCCAACAAAGGTGCAGAGTTAAATTGAGAGGAACATAAGTTGATGCAGTAGATTAAAATGTTTGTGCATGTATCATCAAGGCCTAGCCTGCAGTGAAGTGCCAGAATAGTGACTGGAATGGGCATCACTGTCTTGTTGGATGCACATGTGCATAAATCTTCCATAAATGTACAGCCATTTCTTTTCACCATTGTGTTTGATCCAGTTGTACCAGAGAGTTGCACGGCCCCTAACTTTTTATCGCTAGGGGTCAACCTAACCAAACACAAAAGAGCCTGTCACTATCAAAAGTCTTCAACCTTGTTTGTGGTTAAAGCATAGTTACAGCACAGTGCTCATGTGTCTGAGACTCGTGAATTAATTAGGCAGTTGAGAATGTTGGCAGTCCCAAAAACTTGGCCCTGCCATCTATGGATGCTTAAAAATGCTTCCTCTCCACCTGCGCTGAGATGCCTTCAAGACCTGCAATGCAAAACCCACTGGTGTAAAAATATCAAATATTATAATGCGAGCAAGTAATAAATTAAACAAACTTGATGTGTATTCCAGGATTTCACATAATTGTGTTATATCTGACAACTGTGTTAAGATATACTTTTAAATTATGAAACAGTATGATCAATATTTTATTGTGTATTTGATTATTTTATCACTTTCCATTTCCTTTCGTTTACGGTACCATTTACAATTGAGTGGACTGATGCTCTTGTGTGCTCTAGATATTTTGGAAATTGCTAAACCACTTTATCCACAGTTGTTGGTGAGTCCACTTCATCACAGTCCCTGATGGACTGCTTACAGTGCCCATTACAATTGACTGCCCAGATTCTCTTTTGTCCACAGCCCTTTTTGATGTGGCTACGAACTTCATATATGAGGCTTTCGCCAACATCGTCGACTGTTCTTGGTACAATCGCCTGACCAGATTCTCTTCTGTCCACAGTGTTACTGTTACATTCAAGACTTAGGTGATCCAGTATTGCATATGTGATACTGTTAGTGCTGCCATCTGGTGGCCTGTTTCTTGTTGTTTTTGTTTTTCTCTCTCTCCCTCTCCTGGTGAAACGACTGATTGGAAACAGCTGATCTCAATGCGTGTGCTGGTTGGCTGCAGTGTCTGAGCTTTGTCATTGAAATGGTGCCATTGGCATTTATCTAGTTGCCCGTGGCGTTCTCACCATGTGGCCAAAGGTGGTTGTGATTGAGGCTGTTCAGGATATATAATTCTTATTATTTTTTTTTTTTGCTGTTAGATTTAGCTTTGTACTTCTCGTAAATCTGTTTGGCCCTGAATGTAATGGCTGGCTACCACTACGTCGATTGTTTTAACATGACAATTCACAGTTTGATGTATGTGAATCTATTGTAGTCTACTCTTTTCTGTGTCATTATGTACTTGTTGATGTCCAAGTGGTTAAATCATAGTCATGTTTGTAGTGGTGAGTGCCATTTACTATTTTAATTTCATTTATTATTTTTCCTTTTCTCTTACTTCATGTTGGGGAGGCAGGTAAGGCCATTGTATTTTGTTTTATTATTTTTTAGTTAGGTTAGTTAGTAAGGAGGGATGTTGGTCTTTGCTCACCCTGACGCTATATGATGTTGACTGTGGTCTTGTTATGTTTGCCTATAATACTACTTTTTCATTTGAGCATTAAATCTGTTTCTTTATGGATTGTTTATGTCCTCAAGCCATAAACTAGTATTTTTATGAAATGGTTTAATAAACTGGGCTGTAAGATTACTCAAAAATCGAAAAACTTCCAAAATGTAAGCAACATGTTAATTGTCCCACCAGGGATATTAACACAGTAGACCACTATTGCACTGTACTGAGGGATGCTCTGTCCCCCATGCAGCTCTGGGTCACTCTGATAACTGTCTGGTTCAAATAATTCTAACCTACAAGCAGAGAAACTTAAATCTGCAAAGCCTGTAGTGAAGACAGTGAAAAAAGTAGGCCAGAGTTATAAGAACTGCTTTTTATTGGAATTTAAAAACCTGAATGTTCTTATACGAGTGAAGAAGTGTCAAGGTTCTTCTGTTCCCTGTATGCTCTGTGACTAATTTGCTGAACAAGTAGATCTATCTGAGATGTTTCCAAGCTGTTTTAAGCCTGCGTCTGAGATGAACACTGTATGTGAACTTTTACATTCTGAATTTTTAGTCGAAAGTAAGTCAGAAGATGCTGAAAATGATTCCACATCAAAACCGAATTTTATTAAAGAGGCTTTGATGGAGGAACAAAGTTGGGCTCAATCTCTTGATAACTGTAGACTAACTGCTGTAACAGAAGAAAGTAATGCCCCATCATGCAGTTATGTATTTTTAGCAAGATGTACATGTACTTAGCATGTACTTAGCTTAGCCCCCTGACAGTGTGTTCTCTGGTCATCTGGGTATACAGAAAACAAATCACCAGATCATGTGTTTTTTCTTTTGACCTGGTCCTAAAGCTGATGCTGTGTTATGTTGAGTTACGGGAAAACCCAATCAGGTTATTCCATCCACATCACTTCATCCAATCCTAGCATTATGAGCACCATTTCAACGTGTGTAGGGCCACTGCCCTGGCCACTGATCAAATCCTTCTACTTTTGTGTTACCCCTTGACCAGCTACCTAAACAAATGCTCATGCTTCATTACAGTAACAAGGCTGTGATGGCTGTCTTAAGTATGTTGCGAGAAGGTCACAAAGTGTGTTCAGGTTTTTCGCTGCTGCACCTGCATCATTATTCTCCATTTTTTTTGTTCCAGACATGAGGAGCTCCTCCCTTTCTGTTCCACATTGCATTGTTTTTCGCTGCTGCACCTGCATCATTATTCTCCATTTTTTTTTGTTCCAGACATGAGGAGCTCCTCCCTTTCTGTTCCACATTGCATTGTGGTATAATGTAAAAAAGTGTCCATTGTAACCACACTGAGTATGCACCAAAAATTAGCTGTGCGCTAATCAGTGTACATTCGGCACCATTTAAGGTGGCTTCCAGTAAGAAGCTGGAGAATAACTCCAGCCTTGTTGGTGCAGCCGTTTCTTTACGGCATCATAAATCAGCACATTTTACAGTTGTAAAATACATCCAGATAGATCCGGGAACTAATTTTACTGAAGTTCTGAAATTGTTAGCAATTGATCATCACATGTCCAGTGCATATCACCCCGAATCTCAGGGTTCTCTAGAATGTTTTCAACAACCTCAGTGCTTCGTACCTACTGTCTTTAGGTAGATAAAGAATGTGATGATGGCATCCTGGTCTTATTGTTTGCCATTTGTGAAAGTGATCAGGATTCCATTGGGTTTAGCCATTCACAGCTGAATTGTGAATTTCACTTTGGAGATAAAAGACTTGTACGTACCAGGTTCTGCCCTGTGTGCAGAGTTTTAAGGAAGATTGTGTTGATGGAGGTGGATCTGCTAATAGGGTTTTGCTAAGTTCTCCCCTACTGCTTCTGAAGTATCTGCTTTTGTCACACCAGATCTCTTTCTGCAATATTCCGTAATGCCATTTGGGTTACAAAAGGCTCCTGCCACCTTCCAACGTCTCATGTGGAACATTCTAGCAAATGTAAACAATTGTGAAGCATGTCTGGATGTCGTTGTGATGTCTAGATGTCTATCAGAGTTGGAATGAACATTTGGCAATCCTCTGAAATGTGTTTAAGCGCTTTCTGAAAGTTTCCCTCACACTTAATCTCACTAAATGTGAGTCTGGGAAAGCTAGAGTATCCTAGGTTTGTAAGAAGGTGGGCCAAGGTGAAGTGCGCCCTCTTGAGGCTAAGATACCAACCCTGCAGTTGTGCTTTTGTAGAACCCCTGTTCTAATGACTCCTGACTACACTCAATTCTTCAAGCTGTAAGCTGGGGCTGGAGCTGTCCTCCTTAAAGAAGACTCGAGGTGTTGACCATCCAGTTTATTTTTCATAAAAATTGAAGGAACATCAGATCATGTATAGAACCACTGAGAAGGAAGCTTAGCACTCTTATTAGCTTTTCAACACTTTATGTGGGGTTGAGTGTTTTGGCAGTAGTGCTCTATATATACCACAATATCAGCTGAAGACTGATGAGATGGTTCATGATTGTTCAAGGTTTTAATGTTCAGAATAAGAAAGATTGTGAAAATGTAGTTGCTGATGCGTTGTCTAGGCAGTAGTGTGAGGGTGTTATGACCCTGGGGAGTGTAGAAGAGAGCCTCGTTGGTGCAGCCGTGTTTGTTTACAGCGTCAGAAAGACGAAGCAGTTTAGGAACACAGAGTCCTAATCTGACGTCAGTCCAATTATTCCATTCCACCTTAAATGGTGCAGCAGTTTCAGTCAAAAGTATTCACCCCCCATCTACTACTAAACATAACAAGTGCTTTCTCCAAATTCAATAATGCTAAATCGCAATGAGGGGTGTGAATAATTTGGACTGCAACTGTACAGCACCAGAATGGAACAGGTGGAGCATAATTGGGATGAGATGCCGATTTCAGTAGGGCATCAATCTTAGTGTGCTTCTCTATCCTTCTTCCACTTAAACACAACTCTAATAATAAACATATGATGCTTTAAATACAAAAACAGAAAATTATATTATTTATATTCAGCCTGTAGTTCAAAACTACTTCCAACCAAACACCACTGTCTGACTCACTGTTGTCTTTTCCTAGTTAATAGATGTAGATCTGCACTCTTAGCTCCTTCAGTGGAGTTTTTTTTCAACCATTTCAGCCCAAAAAAAAAAAAAAAAAAAGCTTCTAAGCTTTTCAGTCCCTGAGATCAGTACTGGAGGACTTATGTGTCCCATCTGCTGAATTAAGAAAACAAATGGTAAATGTGGCATCAATCAGTTAGACAGTCATGCAGTGAAGTGAAGATGAATCAATGTGAGGACCAGCAGGCAGGAGGGTAGTGTTTTCTTCTTTTTCTTGTCTTACCTTTGTCTTCTTTTCTTCTTATCTTTTTTTTATATCTTTGTCTTCTTTCTTCTTTGTCTTTGTAATTTTCTTTTTTCTTGTTTTCTTCTTTGACTTCTTTTGGTCGTCCTCCATTTACGCTCTAGTTTCTGCACTGTTTTTAGTTTTTGCCTTGTCATTTTACTTTTAAACAGTGCTTCTTTGTCTAAGGTTGATTGAAGGGTATTTTGTAGGTCGTTTGTTAATTTAACTAGCTCCGTTTGGAGTCATTGGGGTTATCGTGCGCTTTAGACAGTGTTACGGGGACAAATGAACATTTTGCCTAAGATGTATCTCAAAGGAGATTAGATAATGGTCTGATATTACTGAGCTTTGAGGTACAATATTTAGATGATCAATTATAACACCCAGGGTCAGGACTAAATCTAGGGTATGGTTACAGTAATGTGTGGGTCCAGTCACATTTTTTGTGATGCCGACAGAATCTAAGATTGATACAAACGCCTTTGTTAATGGATCATCTGCTTTTTCAAAATGAATATTAAAGTCTTCTACTATTATAACTTTGTCACTGCACACTGACAAGTCTGCAGCAAAATCACAAAATGATTAAAAAAATTCAGAATATGACCCTGGAGGCCTATAAATATTAATTTAGTCTGAATGCATTTTTATTTGTGGCTGGATTTGATTTATTAATGTAGAAAATCTCAAAAGAAGTGAAAGTGTTAGTGTTTTTGAATAATATCTAGTGTATTCTGGTAGGTTATGCATACTCCACCTCCTGTGCCTGATAATCTAGGGCTATGTACATATTTATAACCTGCGGTGGTGGCTTCATTTACTGCTATACATTGATCAGGTTTCAGTGTGGCAGAAAATGTCTAGTTTCTAATTAATTTATTAAAACAAGCAGATTTAGATATTCTATGTTTGGCTTTAATTTGGGGCACAGACAGTCTTAATACAATGAAACCTGGGTGACGCCTCAAAGCAGCTCGCAGACGGTTTAGCGTGTGTCTGCGGCCTGGTCCCGGCTTTGGATTGTCAGCAGCCTTTTACACTACTCGACTAACTAGCAGACTATGCGTTATGCTGCACGAAAATAGGGCAGCACCCTCCTGCGTGGGGTGGACGCCATCCCTACCTAAAAAACAGGCTTGCCCTCAAACTTTAATCAATTATCTGTGCTATATAGCACTGTGATTCGGCTGTAAGACTCAGCGGCGCGCCTCATTGGAATGGGGCCAAAGCAAATTACGGCAATAAAGTTGCCGGTGAGTGGAAGCATAAGGTAGGTGTTTCTAATAAAGTGACCATAACCTAAAGCTACCTTACACTCAGCAAAAGTCCATTCTCTATCAGCAGAGAAACCTTTGGATGAAAAGTACTGAGCTATCTTTTGCTCATTAATATGTTTCTTCACTATGCCATTGATTACCTTTTCAAAATCAGAATCAGTCCACTGAGGCATTTCAGTCTCTCCCTTAGCTAAGGTGCTGCTTTTATAGTTAAGAGGCTTCCATGAGTATGATGGCCTTTTCTTGACATGGTGAGGAAACAGGAGAACAAAACCAAGTTTTCTTCTTATTAACTAAACTACAGAAGAACAAAAACACAACTCCGTTCAGAGAGGATTACTGTTACAAACGTTACGTTTAACAGTAACAAAACAAACTTCTCTCCTTTAGAGAGGATAACAGCCACAAAACACTAGGTTTTTATCAGTGACAAACAGATAACTTCTCTTCTTTCAGAGAGGCTAACAATTACTGACTCCTCTGTCTTAGGAAACCAGAATTTCTCTCAGATTCGAAATGATGTTTACTCACCAAGAAGGTTTTAGTAGGCCATCCGGGTCACAACACCACATTGTTAGAAATCCGGCATACAGGACACAGATTCAGGAGTCAGGAGACTGGATCTTTAGCATTGGAGTTTATTCACATGCAGACAGAAAATCATACACTGGCACAGCTTAGTTGATCACGGTCAGTCTAGTCTAGTCCGACCATGTCTAGTCCGAACCAATCCAGTCTAAGACAAAATTCAGTCCAAAACTGAATTCAGTCTAAAACAGAATCCAGTCTGATTAGGGGTATTTTGAGAGGGCCTTATATATATTGGAAATTGTGGGAGGGGAAACGAAGGGTAACAAAAGGTGAGACAAAGGATTAAGATAACCATTTGATAAGTTGAAACCACATGAAAGTAATGTTAGAAAGGGCCATATTTTCTCTCAGCTGCAACTCTCAGGTCTTTGGTCTTCACCTATATAAGGCCATCAGTTGTCAGGTACATCTGGATTGTACACAAAACTGTCTGCCCTCCATTGGGTGTTGTGCCCACTTGGGCTATTCGGGGTCAGTGTGGGTGGAGGTAAAGAACTGCCGATTGGCTTTTCAATTTTGCTTTCTGTCAGCGTGATCTCACCCTTGCATGAGTATGATGCAGGACCTCTAGTGTGCACCTTAGGAGTGTCTGGTGGGTTAGGGGGTTCAGGCTGATCTTTGACCTTGAACTTGACCAAACCTTGCATCTCCATCTCCACATCAGTTTCGGTCCAGGTGGTCATGTGAAGTGGTCACTGCACTGCTGTCTGCTCTTGTCCATCTGATTCAGGGGCATATGGAGGTGGTCTCAGGTTTGAGCCGAGAATACAGCCCGGGCTTGTTTGTCTTGTCATCATGTTGTTTGCTTATCTCCATGTTGTGAAAGTTAGCTTACGAGTGATAAGAAGATAAGGGGTGATGAGAGAAATATTGGGGTAATACAAGAAGATATGGGGTGATGAGAGAAACAAAGGGGTGAAACCAGTAGAAGGATGTTACAAGAGAAATATGGAGTGTTAAGAGAAATATGGGGAGTTATAAAGAATAAATAAAGGGGTGTTAAAAGAAAAAGAAGGGGTATTAATAGAAGAAACTGGGTATTACAAGAAGGGTGAGTAATTATACAAGTGAAGAGATAGGGTATAGTGTACACAGAAGAAAGTAAAGCGATAGCTTAAAAGGGATAGCTTGTGTGTGTGAATGTGAAGGGAATTATCGTGTGTCTCTCAGTCTGTGTGTGGATTCTGGGTGGCTATGTTCTGTTGGGGTTGAAGGGATATGTTTGGAGAGTAATTCTAAAAACTCTCCATACTGTTGTCTTTTATTGTGAGATCTTGTGCTTTGCAGGAGATCTCACAATAAGAAAAATCTCATAAAAACGAGAGGAGCTATATTTAAGTTTGTGCACAGAATCAATAAAAGCCAAATTAATTGGGGTTGTAAAAAGATAAGGGTAAAAGCTGAAAATAATTCTGTTATTGTCTCAGAAAAATGTGTGCCTTTGTGGGAGGTTTAAGGGAAGATACAGTATGGGGGCCACCGGAGAATAGAAAAACAGGAGTAAATGTTACATGTTGTATGTCTAGTCTGAGATTTAGTTTTAATGGCCAATAAAAGATAAATGGATCCATTAGATAGAGTTATGTGATAATGAGTGTAGAAAAGCAGTAGGAAATCTATGAAATAAATAGGTTTTGTAGATATGTGGGTTGGAACGAAGTATAGGAAAATTAATGAGCCTGGACTGGACGTCAGAGAGGGAGATAGGTAAAGGAACAGTTTCATAAACCACTAAAGCAGCCCATACTGGCACCAGGTCACGTGTAGTACAATAATACTGTTAATAAGTCCTGTGGTTGTTGTATGGATACTGGAATGTGGGTTTTATAGTGTAAGTCCAACCTACCAACCTGAGAAAGAGATTGACTAGGTTAAAATAGTTATACATAGAAGATGTGTTTATATCTTATGTGTAGGTAATTCTTTGTATGAATAACAAGCATTATTGTTAAGCACTGTAGGAAAGTAATCTCTGGTATTTCTGTTCTATGCTGGTATCTCTGGTATTTCTGTTCTATGCTGGCAGAAAGGGAATCTATCCACCTGTACATACTAGCATCTAAATATGTTCTGCACACATGCTTCTAGTTGAACTTTGACCACTGGAAAGGGGAGCCTCATGTATGCAAGCATACACATACACTAAGGTTTAAGGTTGGTAGAGAGTTAAATCACTTTTAAACACACATTGTTAAAGATTCTCTCACTTGATTAGCTTAAGATTAGATCTACAAGTAATCTGGTTTGATTCTCCTTTCTCTTTTATGGGATGTGAGAGGAGACAGAAAGAAGGACCTAAGGAGGGGCAGCTGGCGAGCGACGTGCCAGAAACATCACATGGACTGAGTGGAAGAAGCTGTGCTGACTTCAGATCAGGCTAGTGTGCTTATCCACAGATCACTTCCCTGTATACACCTGCATTCTAAACAAATGTGTATTCATATTTATAGTGCTATTAATTATATAATACTTGCTAACAGCGTATAAGATGCTGCATGAAGCTTGCCAACTGATTGGTCGGGCAGTGACTTTGATTACTTAAAGAGAACACACTTGGGGGTTAAACATTTTGTTGAAAGCCACAGGTAGGGAAGTATTTGGTGTTTTTTTTTTTTTTTTTTTTTTTTTTTTAGTGTTCATACATTCTTAAGGTCTGGGCTGGTCTGAAGTTGGCAAACCTCAGTTAATTTCAACAACTCGTATAGTAACTTATAATAAACAAATAAATAAATATTGTATAATTCAAAGTAGACAGTGAAGTGGTAGTAACTTCAAAAATTTTAAAGTAATCTTTTTCACACTCAAATAACATAAAGAGGCCATTATTATGCCAACTATGGGTACAAACACTTCGAAAGGAATTACTGTTCCTGTTGATGTAGTTAAAATAATCCATTAATTAAAGGCATAACTAAGACATCAGAGAAATGACACAAGCGTTGGCCTGACATTGACCAACCTTGGCCAGTGGAGGGGACTCTTAATCCAGATGTAATTAAAGTAATGCAAGTACTTGTGGCCACGTACAAGGCTAACCAAAAGAAAGGTAAGAAGGGGGAAAAACATAAGGAGAAGAGACCGATGGAGCTTGGCATTCTCCAGTTGCTGGAATAAGAAGGGCAGAAACTGGTCAAAGCAGCAAAGGATAAGAGAGAGAGGAGTGCAGAAGAAATGGAGAGACAGATGAGAGGAATAGGAAAGCAGATGGCAGAAATTAATAAGCCATTTTCACACGTAAACCCAGTAAAGAACCCCCCACCATATGAGAAGGAATTGAAGTCTGAGAAGATCTATCCCCAGCTCCCAGTGATCACTCAAGAGGGCAAATATCACATCAGAGATGATGATGACCGAATAGTGGAAGCAGGAAAAGCAGAAACAATTATAAAAATGTATTTTCCAAAAGCAAGAAGAAATCAACATATATGTAAACTGAAGGTGAAGTGAAGATCAGGAGGACAAAAGTTGGAGATGATGTGGATGAAAGTGCGTGGGAAGAAGCCAGAAGAGGATGTGATCCAGCAGTCACGCGGATCCTGGTGAGGGCAGAAAGGAAAGGAGACAAGACGAGAAAGTATGAGGACTCAACAGATGAGAGTTCTAATAAAATGAGTATATGAAGGTAGTGATCAAGGTAAGGAACATAGTCTTTCCACCTGAAGGGGATTCTTTCCAACAGCAGCCGGTACAAGAATGGAAGAAGAAATGTAGAGAGGCGTATAGACCAATGCCTTTCTCACGTGGACACTGCTATGACTTTAGAAAGTCAAAAATCATTGGAGAAGCAGTTGAAGGAGCTGCAGATGCAGACGAAAGAATTGAGGCTGGAAGGATCTCAGAAAGTGGATGAGAAATATGCATTGCACCCCAAAAAAGGATTGTCATGTGACAATATGTGTCCAGTGATTATCTGAGGACCGACATTAGAGTACAAGCCTTGGCAGAATACAGACATGTCTGATGTCATGGAAAAATTGCCAACTCTTCAAGATGGAGCACATCCTTGGAGTAAGAAGAGATCATGGTGGGAACAGAACCTGCTGTAGGAGATATTAAGAGACTTCTTGCTATTCTCCGGGGAGTTCCAGCCATGGAAGAAATTCTGCAAAAAGCTGGATTTGATTGCTACGTGGGGACAGCGGTAAATGATCCAGAACGGTTTGCTGCAATTAGAGGTCGGGTGTGGACAGCATTGAGATACATTTCCAACAAATATACATCCTGATAACATTGGGAGAACCATTGGGAGAGGAAGAAAACCCTAGAGCCTTATGTGTCAAGAACCCATCAAGGGAGAAATCACAGGGCATGACCCGGAAGCAAATCCATACAAAACAATAAATCCTTCGAGCCAAAATACAGAAAGGACTGCCGTTGTCTGTGAAAAACAAACTGGCAGAAGTCGTGGGCTTAGAAGGTATGGCAAAAGGGGTTTATACAGACCACATTTCTCATCAAGTGGAGTTGTATAGGGAGAAGGAACAGGACCAAAAAGAGCAAGATCAAGAGACCCTCAGAAAACCGACCTCACATACAACTGGTGGAGAACAAGAAAAAAGAAAAAAAAAAATGCAAGCCCTGGTTATACCAAGCCAGCCTCCAAAAAATCAGCAAGATCAGCCTTCACAACAACTGCAGCCAAATCAGGTTCACCCTCATTGACTCAACCATCATCAGTGGTTCCAGATGTCTCCTGGCCACAGCCAGTTTTTGGTCAAGTACTCAAGGAATCATAGGAAGAGGAAGAAGATTTGATCCAACCTTTCAGCAATCCTTGAAGCATGCTACAACTGTGGAATGGTAGGTCACCTCGCTCGAGAGTGCAACAGACCAAGAGAAAGTTTCAGGGGAAATTACAGAGGAGGATTCAGGGTCCAATTGAGGCCATTCAGGGGACCGGTGAACCCTTATAGGGGCCTGGAACCAGGATTCTAGAGGTGTCCAGAGAATTCGAAAGGGGGTGTCAGCTGGTAGCATCAGAGCCAGAGTGATCCAACCATTGAGGTGAAAGTAAATAATTGACCATTAAAGATGATGGCAGATGGCGGAGCAGCTTTCACATGTAGCCAGCCTGAAGATGCTACACATCTCCCCATGTCTGGTCAGTGGATTCGGACAATCGGGTTTCAGGGAGTGAAACAGCTGATTCCTCTCACAGAACCAATAGAGCTCTGCTATAAAGATATGAAGATTACAATACCCATTCTGGTATCAGAACACACACCAATAGCATTGTTGGGAAGAGATGCTTTGTGCAAATTGAACTGCACAATAAAATGTACACCAGACGGATGCCTGGTGGAAGTGCCAAGTGACATTGTCCACCAACTACTGATGACGACAGAAGCCGAAGCTTCATCAGTGTTCTGGATTGGAAATCTTACTGCAGCCTTCTTGGAGCCGGCCAAGTTGTGGGAGATGTTTATTGCGGCAAACCTGCCTGATGCAGTACTGTTAAACAGTACTGTTATTCAGTATGTAGATGATCATAATTGCTGCAGATGTTGGCTGAGAAGGGGCATAAGGTCTCTCAGAAAAAGGTGCAGTACTGTCAGAAGAAGGTAGTTTATTTGGGTCAGACAATAACGCAGGGGCACAGAAGTATTTCTGACAAACAGTTGAAGCTATTCGTTATGCTCCCAAGCCCAGAACAGTCAGGGAACTGATGACATTTTTAGGTTTTGCAAGTTACTCTATAGAGGACTATGCCAGTTTAATAGGGCCTTTGAGGGCTATGCTTAAAGATATTGGGAATGCTAAACTCCACTGTAACTTATCCGGGACACGAGATGGCCTTTTAGCATTTGAGACGATTAAACAGAGGTTACAAGAGGCTCCAGCATTGGCGCTTCCAGATTACTCTAAGAATTCCTTATTGTATGGGTCTTGTACTTCTACTGGAGGTAAATATGCATGTGCAGTCCTCTGTCAAGCGACAGGTACAGTAACAGGTCCACAGCCTATTTCTTATTATTCTACAGCATTTTCAGGAGTTGAATTAGGGTTGCCATTATGTTATAGAGCTATGGTAGGAGTCCATTTAATGTATGAGAAAGTGTCATCCAGTAACAATTATTACCCATCATAGCCTTAGAAATCTACTGAACCATGGCAAATACACATTGACTATGTCAAGGCTGAGTTATTATTATAAGCTTCTAGAACAGGAAGATGTCACCCTAATGAGGTGTGTCACAGTGAATCCAGCTGACACCTTGCCAACTTCAGAAGATGGTGAACCCCATGATTGTGTTCAAGACGCTGAGAAATACTCAAGGCTTAGGTCAGATTTGCAAGCCCTCCCACTGCATAATGCAGACTTGGAATATTGGACTGATGGGTCTTATTATAGGAGAGGCAATACATTGTGTGCAGGTTATGCAGTAGTAAAAGCCCAAGGAGCAAACTTTGTGGTTGAGAAAGCTGCAGTAATACCACAGCCTGCTTCAGCACAACTTGATAAACTTATAGGGTTAACAGAAGCATGTTTATTGGCAGAAGGTAAGCAAGTGACTATCTATACTGATTCTGCCTATGCACATAGCGTGTGTCACCTGTTTGGTGCAATATGGAATAGGGGGTTTAAGAAAACAGATGGTTCTCCTATACAGCATCATGAGCAAATAATGAAATTGTTACATGCCATGATGAAGCCCAAAGAAAGTGCTATAGCTAAATGTGTAACACATAAAAGAGACATGTCAAAAGTCATTCAGGGGAATAAAGCGGCTGATGACGCTGCACAGGTAGCAGCTGATGACGCTGCACAAGGAGCAGACAAATGGGGTGAAGTCTTTTTGGTTACGCATGAGGTAGACATGGAAGACAAAATAACAATCAAGGATGTGACCTTAATGCAGGAAGCAGTTCCTGATAAAGATAAACAGTTGTGGCGAGATCGAGGGGCCACTCCAGATTCTACTGGCCTTTAGAGTAATCATGAGGGGCTGATAGTCGCATAGTCCTATGCGTGATTTAGTAGTGGACTTTGTTGACATGATTAAACCAATAGGAGGTAAGAGATTTGTTAGTCGTGGAAGACTGATTTTCGAGATGGCCAGAGGCCTGTCCAACTAAACGGAAAGATGCACATTTAGTTGCCAAGTTTCTGTGCAGAGAAGTCATAAGCAAGTGGGGACTTCCACATCGAATATCCTCAGATAATGGGAAGGAGTTTGTAGAAGTGAAATTCATTAGATTAAATAGCGTCTTAGGGCAGTGTATCATCCACAAAGTCAGGAAATTTGTGTAAAAAATTTAATGGTAAGAACCGCATTGTGAAAATCTGTCAGCACAGGTCTGAATTGGGTTGCTGCTCTTCCATTGGCGTTAATGGTGTGTCGATCACGTGAGCTGTGTGATTTGCACATGACACCGCATGAGTTGGCAACAGGCAGACGAATGCCAATGCCTTGCTTGCATACAAGTGTAAAGGGTTCAAGTCTTGGCCTTTTAGAAGATGAAATGAGAGCGTATGTAACATACATGGCTAATCCACATAAGAGAATATCCATGTATGTTTCTGACAGGCAAAAGAAAGAAGAGGTGCAGGAGAGGCTGGATGAGCAAAAGAGGAGTGTGGTGCAACCTGGGGACAAGTTGTTTGTGAAGGTGTTTAAAAGAAAATGATATAACGAACGCCGTGAAGGTCCTTTTGAGGTTGTGCGCAGTCCAAGTTAAAGGGTCTCCAACGTGGTATAATTTGTCACATTGTGGTAAAGCACCAAGGGAAGAAACACCTCATGTGCATGAAAGAGATGTGGAAGGCTCAAGAGAACCAGGACGTACAGAAGGAGAGAGGCAGGAAGATCTACAGGGTCAAACTCCAAAAGAGGAGATTGTCCATGATGTGGACAATGGTGATGACTCTGTGGGCATTTCTGATGATGCCGGAAATGACTCTGCAATTAACCAATAGGAAAGAAGATTTGGGGACATTGAGTTTAGGGATGTCCCAGAAACAGCAGGAACTAGTTCAGGGGAGTGTAAAGCACTAAAAGGGTACTGAGGACACTGATTCCTCAACAGGGGGAGTCAGAGAGTCAAATAGACGTACAAGTCCAAAACCAGTACAAAAAAGGGTCAGACCTAAACGTTACGAAGACTGAGGTAGATGTGTCATTGGAGAAGATGACTTTATTAGCATCAAATGTTACTGAAGATATAAATAAAGAAGTAACTTTCTTTCGTATTACAAAGAAGAAAGTCAATACATGATAAGAAACTGAATGTATACTTACCTGTTACACAGTTGCAGATGAATACACAGCCAGTAAGCCAGAGTTCCAGATTCAGACAACCATATACAGTTGATAAATAATCTCTTGGGATCATGTCCTGTGAACAAGTAAAACAAAGAAAAAAGTCAATACATAAAAAGAAACTGAATGCTTACTTACCGATTACACAGTTGCAGATGAATACACAGCCAGTAAGCTAGAGTTCCAGATTCAGAAAACCATATACAGTTGATGTATAGTCTCTTGAGATCATGAGGTCCTGTGAACAAGTAAGACAAAGAAGAAAGTCAATACATTAAAATAAACGGAATGTATAGTTACCTGTTACACATTTGCAGATGAATACACCGTCAGTAATCCAAAATTCCAGATGCAGACGATGGCAAAAAGTTGGAGATGGATACACTCTTAGGATCAAGAGGTCATATAAACAAGTAAGACAAATAAGAAAGTCAATACATGAAAAGAAACTGAATGTATACTTACCTGTTACAGAGTTGCAGATTAATACACAGCCAGTAAGAAAGAATTCCAGATGCAGACAACCACATACAGCTGGACATGGATAGCCTCTTGGGATCATGAAATCCTGTCAACAAGTAAGACAAAGAAGAAAGTCAATACATGAAAAGAAACTGAATGTATACTCACCTGTTACACAGTTGAAGATAAATAAACAGCCAATAAGAAGAAAAACCCAGATACAGACAACGGCAAACAGCTGGAGATGAACAGTCTCTTGGCATCATGAGGTCCTGTGAACAAGAAAGTCAATACATGAAAAGAAACTGAATGTTTACTTACCTGTTACACAGTTGCAGATGAATACACAGCCAGTACGACAGAGTTCCAGATGCAGACTACGGCAAAAAGTTGGAAATAGATAGTCTCTTGGTATCATGAGGGCCTGTCAACAAGTAAGACAAAGAAGAAAGTCAAAACATGAAAAGAAACTGAATGTATACTTACCTGTTACACAGTTGCAGATGAAAAAAAGCCAGTAAGCCAGAGTTCTAGATTCAGACAACCATATACAGTTGATGTATCGTCTCTTGAGATCACGAGGTCCTGTCAACAAGTAAGACAAAGAAGAAATTCAAAATATGAAAAGAAACTGAATGTTTACTTACCGATTACACAGTTGCAGATAAATAGAAAGTCAGTCAGATTGAGATCCAGATGCAGACAACGGCAAACACTTGGAGATCGATAGCCTCTTGGGATCATGAAGTCCTGTCAACAAGTAAGACAAAGAAGAAAGTCAATAAATGAAAAGAAGCTGAATGTATACTTACCTTTTACACAGTTGCAGATGAATACACAGCCAGTAAGAAAGACTTCCAGATGCAGACAACCACATACAGATGGACATGGATAGTGTCTTGCGATCATGAAGTCCTGTGAACAAGTAAAACAAAGAAAAAAAGTCAAATCATGAAAAGAAACTGAATGCTTACTTACCGATTACACAGTTGCAGATGAAAAAAAGCCAGTAAGCTAGAGTTCCAGATTCAGACAACCACATACAGTTGATGTATAGTCTCTTGAGATCATGAGGTCCTGTGAAAGGGACAAAATGAAAGTCAATACATGAAAAGAAGCGGAATGTATACTTACTTGTTACACAGTTGCAGACTAATACACAGCCAGTACGAAAGACTTCCAGATGCAGAAAACCACATACAGCTGGACATGGACAGTCTCTTGGGATCATGAAGGCCTGTGAACAAGTAAGAACAAAGAAGAAAGTCAATACATGAAAATAAACTGAATGCTTACTTACCTGTTACACAGTTGCAGGTGAATAGAAAGTCAGTCAGATTGAGATCCAGATGCACACAACGGCAAACACTTGGAGATCGATAGCCTCTTGGGATCATGAAGTCCTGTGAACAAGTAAGAAAAAGAAGAAAATCAAAATATGAAAAGAAACTGAATGTTTACTTACCTGTAACACAGTTGCAGATGATTACACAGCCAATAAGACGAAAAATCCAGATGCAGACAACGGCAAACAGCTGGAGATGAATAGTCTTTTGGGATCATGAGGTCCTGTAAACAAAAGAAACTGAATGCTTTTCTACCGATTACACAGTTGCAGATGAATACACAGTCAGTAAGAAAGAATTCCACATGCAGACAACGGCAAACAGCTGGAGATGAATAGTCTCTTGGGATCATGAGGTCCTGTAAACAAGACAAAGAAGAAAGTCAATACATGAAAAGAAGCGGAATGTATACTTACTTGTTACACAGTTGCAGACTAATACACAGCCAGTAAGAAAGACTTCCAGATGCAGACAACCACATACAGCTGTACTTGAATATCTCTTGGGATCATGAAGTCCTGACAAAGAGTAAGACAAAGATGAAAATCAATATATGAAAAGAAACTGAATGTATACTTACCTGTTACACAGTTGCGGATGAAAAAAAGGCCAGTAAGCCAGAGTTCCAGATGCAGACAACCATATACAGTTGATGTAAAGTCTCTTGGGATCACGAGGTCCTGTGAACAAGTAAAACAATGAAGAAAGTTAATACATGAAAAGAAACGGAATGTTTACTTACCTGTTACACAGTTGCAGATGAATACACAGCAAGAAAGAAAGAATTCCAGATGCAGACAACATACAGCTGGACATGGACAGTCTCTTGGGATCATGAAGGCCTGTGAACAAGTAAGACAAAGAAGAAAGTCAATACATGAAAATAAACTGAATGCTTACTTACCGATTACACAGTTGCAGATGAATAGAAAATCAGTCAGATTGAGATCCAGATGCAGACAACGGCAAACACTTGGAGATCGACAGACTCTTGGGATCATGAGGTCCTGTAAACAAGACAAAAAGAAAGTCAATACATGAAAAGAAACTGAATGTATACTTACCTGTTACACAGTTGCAGGTGAATAGAAAGTCAGTCAGATTGAGATCCAGATGCACACAACGGCAAACACTTGGAGATCGATAGCCTCTTGGGATCATGAAGTCCTGTGAACAAGTAAGAAAAAGAAGAAAATCAAAATATGAAAAGAAACTGAATGTTTACTTACCTGTAACACAGTTGCAGATGATTACACAGCCAATAAGACGAAAAATCCAGATGCAGACAATGGCAAACAGCTGGAGATGAATAGTCTTTTGGGATCATGAGGTCCTGTAAACAAAAGAAACTGAATGCTTTTCTACCGATTACACAGTTGCAGATGAATACACAGTCAGTAAGAAAGAATTCCACATGCAGACAACGGAAAACAGCTGGAGATGAATAGTCTCTTTGGATCATGAGGTCCTGTAAACAAGACAAAAAGAAAGTCAATACATGAAAAGGAACTGAATGTATACTTACCTGTTTCAAAGTTGCAGGTGAATACAAAGCCAGTAAGAAAGAATTCCTGATGCAGACAACCACATCCAGCTGGACATGGAAAGTCTCTTGGGATCATGAGGTCCTGTAAACAAGACAAAGAAGAAAGTCAATACATGAAAAGAAACTGAATGTATACTTACCTGTTACACAGTTGCAGATGAATACACAGTCAGTAAGAAAGAATTCCAGATGCAGAAAACCACATACAGCTGGACATCGATAGCCTCTTGGGATCATGAAATCCTATAAACAAGACAAAAAGAAGTCAATACATGAAAAGAAACTAAATGTATACTTACCTGTTACACAGTTGCAGATGAAAAAAAAGCTAGTAAGCCAGAGTTCCAGATGCAGATAACCATATACAGTTGATGTATCGTCTCTTGGGATCACGAGGTTCTGTGAACAAGTAAGATAAAGAAGAAAGTCAATACATGAAAAGAAACTGAATGCTTACTTACCGATTACACAGTTGCAGATGAATAGAAAGTCAGTCAGATTGAGATCCAGATGCAGACAACGGCAAACACTTGGAGATCGATAGCCTCTTGGGATCATGAAGTCCTGTCAACAAGTAAGACAAAGAAGAAAATCCAAATATGAAAAGAAACTGAATGTATACTTACCTGTAACACAGTTGCAGATTAATACACAGCCAATAAGATGAAAAATCAAGATGCAGACAATGGCAAACAGCTGGAGATGAATAGTCTCTTGGGATCATGAGGTCCTGTAAACAAGTAAGACAAAGAAGAAAGTCAATACATGAAAAGAAACTGAATGCTTACTTACCGATTACACAGTTGCAGATGAAAAAAATAAAGCCAGTAAACCAGAGTTCCAGATTCAGACAACCATATACAGTTGATTTATAGTCTCTTGGGATCATGAGGTACTGTGAACAAGTAAGACAAAGAAGAAAGTCAATACATGAAAAGAAACTGAATGTATACTTACCTGTTACACAGTTGCAGATGAATACACAGTCAGTAAGAAAGAATTCCAGATGCAGACAACCACAAATAGCTGGACATGGACAGTCTCTTGGGATCATGAAGTCCTGTGAACAAGTGAGACAACGAAGAAAGTCAATACATGAAAAGAAACTGAATGTATACTTACCTGTTACAAAGTTGCAGATGAAAACAAAGCCAGTAAGAAAGAATTCCAGATCCAGACAACCACATCCAGCTGGACACGGATAGTCTCTAGGGATCATGAGGTCCTGTAAACAAGACAAAGAAGAAAGTCAATACATGAAAAGAAACTGAATGTATACTTACCTGTTACACAGTTGCAGATGAATAGGAAGCAAGTTAGATTGAGTTCCAGATGCAGACAACGGCAAGCACTTGGAGATCGATAGCCTCTTGGGATCATGAAGTCCTGTCAAGAAGTAAGACAAAGAAGAAAATCAAAACATGAAAAGAAACTGAATGTATACTTACCTGTTACACAGTTGCAGATGAATACACAGTCAGTAAGAAAGAATTCCAGATGCAGACAACCACATACAGCTAGACATCGTTAGCCTCTTGGGATCATGAAGTCCTGTAAACAAGACAAAAAGAAAGTCAATGCATGAAGAGAAACTGAATGTATACTTACCTGTAACACAGTTGCAGATTAATACACAGCCAATAAGATGAAAAATCAAGATGCAGACAATGGCAAACAGCTGGAGATGAATAGTCTCTTGGGATCATGAGGTCCTGTAAACAAGTAAGACAAAGAAGAAAGTCAATACATGAAAAGAAACTGAATGCTTACTTACCTGTTACAAAGTTGCAGATGAATAGAAAGTCAGTCAGATTGAGTTCCAGATGCAGACACCGGCAAACACTTGGAGATCTATAGCCTCTTGGGATCATGAAGTCCTGTCAACAACTAAGACAAAAAAGAAAATCAAAATATGAAAAGAAATTGAATGTATACTTACCTATAACACAGTTGCAGATGAATACACAGCCAATAAAACGTAAAATCCAGATGCAGACAAAGGCAAACAGCTAGCGATGAATAGTCTCTTGGGATCATGAGGTCCTGTAAACAAGACAAAAAAAGTCAATACATGAAGAGAAACGGAATGTATACTTACCTGTTACACAGTTGCAGATGAATACAAAGCCAGTAAGAAAGAATTCCAGATGCAGACAACCACATACAGCTGGACATCGATAGCCTCTTGGGATCATGAGGTCCTGTAAACAAGACAAAGAAGAAAATCAAAACATGAAAAGAAACTGAATGTATACTTACCTGATACACAGTTGCAAATGAATACACAATCAGTAAGAAAGAATTCCAGATGCAGACAACCACATACAGCTGGACATCGATAGCCTCTTGGGATCATGAAGTCCTGTAAACAAGTAAGACAAAGAAGAAAATCAAAACATGAAAAGAAACTGAATGTTTACTTACCTTTAACACAGTTGCAGATGAATACACAGCCAATAAGACAAAAAATCCAGATGCAGGTGAATAGTATCTTGGGATCATGAGGTCCTGTAAACAAGATAAAGAAGAAAGTCAATACATGAAAAGAAACTGAATGTATACTTACCTGTTACACAGTTGCAGATGAGTACACAGTCAGTAAGAAAGAATTCCAGATGCAGACAACATACAGCTGGACATGGGCAGACTCTTGGGATCATGAAGTCCTTTGAACAAGTAAGACAAAGAAGAAAGTCAATACATGAAAAGAAACTGAATGTATACTTACCTGTTACAAAGTTGCAGATGAATACAAAGCCAGTAAGAAAGAATTCCAGATGCAGACAACCACATACAGCTGGACATCGATAGCCTCTTGGGATCATGAGGTCCTGTAAACAAGACAAAGAAGAAAGTCAATACATGAAAAGAAACTGAATGTATACTTACCTGTTACACAGTTGCAGATGAAAAAAAAAGCTAGTAAGCCAGAGTTCCAGATGCAGATAACCATATACAGTTCATGTATAGTCTCTTGGGATCACGAGGTTCTGTGAACAAGTAAGACAAAGAAGAAAGTCAATACATGAAAAGAAACTGAATGCTAACTTACCGATTACACAGTTGCAGATGAAAAAAAGCCAGTAAGCTAGAGTTCCAGATTCAGAAAACCATATACAGTTGATGTATAGTCTCTTGAGATCATGAGGTCCTGTGAACAAGTAAGACAAAGAAGAAAGTCAATACATTAAAATAAACGGAATGTATAGTTACCTGTTACACATTTGCAGATGAATACACCGTCAGTAATCCAAAATACCAGATGCAGACAATGGCAAAAAGTTGGAGATTGATACACTCTTAGGATCAAGAGGTCATATGAACAAGTAAGACAAATAAGAAAATCAATACATGAAAAGAAACTGAATGTATACTTACCTGTTACAGAGTTGCAGATTAATACACAGCCAGTAAGAAAGAATTCCAGATGCAGACAACCACATATAGCTGGACATGGATAGCCTCTTGGGATCATGAAATCCTGTCAACAAGTAAGACAAAGAACAAAATCAAAATATGAAAAGAAACTGAATGTATACTCACCTGTTACACAGTTGAAGATAAATAAACAGCCAATAAGAAGAAAAATCCAGATACAGACAACGGCAAACAGCTGGAGATGAACAGTCTCTTGGCATCATGAGGTCCTGTGAACAAGAAAGTCAATACATGAAAAGAAACTGAATGTTTACTTACCTGTTACACAGTTGCAGATGAATACACAGCCAGTACGACAGAGTTCCAGATGCAGACTACGGCAAAAAGTTGGAAATAGATAGTCTCTTGGTATCATGAGGGCCTATCAACAAGTAAGACAAAGAAGAAAGTCAAAACATGAAAAGAAACTGAATGTATACTTACCTGTTACACAGTTGCAGATGAAAAAAAGCCAGTAAGCCAGAGTTCCAGATTCAGACAACCATATACAGTTGATGTATCGTCTCTTGAGATCACGAGGTCCTGTCAAGAAGTAAGACAAAGAAGAAAATCAAAATATAAAAAGAAACTGAATGTTTACTTACCTGTAACACAGTTGCAGATTAATACACAGTCAGTAAGAAAGAATTCAAGATGCAGACAACCACATACAGCTGCATATGGACAGTCTCTTGGGATCATGAAGTCATGTGAACAAGTAAGACTAAGAAGAAAGTCAATACATGAAAAGAAACTGAAAGCTTACTTACCGATTACACAGTTGCAGATAAATTGAAAGTCAGTCAGATTGAGATCCAGATGCAGACAACGGCAAACACTTGGAGATCGATAGCCTCTTGGGATCATGAAGTCCTGTCAACAAGTAAGACAAAGAAGAAAGTCAATACATGAAAAGAAACTGAATGTTTACTTACCTGTTACACAGTTGCAGATGAATACACAGCCAGTAAGAAAGAACTCCAGATACAGACAACTACATACAGATGGACATGGATAGTGTCTTGCGATCATGAAGTCCTGTGAACAAGTAAAACAAAAAAAAAAGTCAAATCATGAAAAGAAACTGAATGCTTACTTACCGATTACATAGTTGCAGATGAAAAAAAGCCAGTAAGCTAGAGTTCCAGATTCAGACAACCATATACAGTTGAAGTATAGTCTCTTGAGATCATGAGGTCCTCTGAAAGGGACAAAATGAAAGTCAATACATGAAAAGAAATGGAATGTATACTTACCTTTTACACAGTTGCAGACTAATACACAGCCAGTAAGAAAGACTTCCAGATGCAGACAACCACATACAGCTGGACTTGAATATCTCTTGGGATCATGAAGTCCTGACAAAGAGTAAGACAAAGATGAAAATCAAAATATGAAAAGAAACTGAATGTATACTTACCTGTTACACAGTTGCAGATGAAAAAAAGGCCAGTAAGCCGGAGTTCCAGATGCAGACAACCATATACAGTTGATGTAAAGTCTCTTGGGATGACGAGGTCCTGTGAACAAGTAAAACAATGAAGAAAGTTAATACATGAAAAGAAACTGAATGTTTACTTACCTGTTACACAATTGCAGATGAATACATAGCAAGAAAGAAAGAATTCCAGATGCAGACAACATACAGCTGGACATGGACAGTCTCTTGGGAACATGAAGGCCTGTGAACAAGTAAGACAAAGAAGAAAGTCAATACATGAAAAGAAACTGAATGTATACTTACTTGTTACACAGTTGCAGATGAAAAAAAAAAAAAAAACGTAAGCCAGAGTTCCAGATTCAGACAACCATATACAGTTGATGTATAGCCTCTTGGGATCACAAAATCCTGTGAACAAGTAAGACAAAGAAGGAAGTCAATAAATGAAAATAAACTGAATGCTTACTTACCGATTACACAGATGCAGATGAATAGAAAATCAGTCAGATTGAGATCCAGATGCAGACAACGGCAAACACTTGGAGATCGACAGACTCTTGGGATCATGAGGTCCTGTAAACAAGACAAAAAGAAATTCAATACATGAAAAGAAACTGAATGTATACTTACCTGTTACACAGTTGCAGATGAATACACAGCCAATAAGACGAAAAATCCAGATGCAGACAACCACATACAGCTGGACATGTACAGTCTCTTGGGATCATGAAGTCCTGTGAACAAGTAAGACAGAAGAAAATCAAAATATGAAAAGAAACTGAACGTATACTTACCTGTTACACAGTTGCAGATGAATAGAAAGACAGTCAGATTGAGTTCCAGATGCAGACAACGGCAAACAGCTGGAGATGAATAGTCTTTTGGGATCATGAGGTCCTGTAAACAAGACAAAAAGAAAGTCAATACATGAAAAGAAACCGAATGTATACTTACCTGTTAAACAGTTGCAGATGAATACACAGCCAATAAGACGTAAAATCCAGATGCAGATGAATAGTCTCTTGGGCTCATGAGGTCCTGTAAACAAGACAAAGAAGAAAGTCAATGCAGGAAAAGAAACGGAATGTATACTGACCTGTTACACAGTTGCAGATGAATATACAGCCAGTAAGAAAGAAATCCAGATGCAGACAACCACATACAGCTGGACATTGACAGTCTCTTGAGATCATGAAGTCCTGTGAATAAGTAAGACAAAGAAGAAAGTCAATACTTGAAAAGAAACTGAATGCTTACTTAGCAATTACACAGTTGCAGATGAATAGAAAGTCAGTCAGATTGAGATCCAGATGCAGACGACGGCAAACACTTGGAGATCGATAGCCTCTTGGGATCACGAAGTCCTGTCAACACGACAAAGAAGAAAATCAAAATATGAAAAGAAACTGAATGCTTACTTACCGTTTACACAGTTGCAGGTGAATAGAAAGTCAGTCAGATTGAGATCCAGATGCACACAACGGCAAACACTTGGAGATCGATAGCCTCTTGGGATCATGAAGTCCTGTGAACAAGTAAGACAAAGAAGAAAATCAAAATATGAAAAGAAACTGAATGTTTACTTACCTGTAACACAGTTGCAGATGATTACACAGCCAATAACACGAAAAATCCAGATGCAGACAACGGCAAACAGCTGGAGATGAATAGTCTCTTGGGATCATGAGGTCCTGTAAACAAAAGAAACTGAATGCTTTTCTACCGATTACACAGTTGCAGATGAATACACAGTCAGTAAGAAAAAATTCCAGATGCAGAAAACCACATACAGCTGGACATCGATAGGCTCTTGGGATCATGAAATCCTATAAACAAGACAAAAAGAAGTCAATACATGAAAAGAAACTGAATGTATACTTACCTGTTGCAAAGTTGCAGATAAATACAAAGCCAGTAAGAAAGAGTTCCAGATGCAGACAACCACATACAGCTGGACAAGGACAGTCTCTTGGGATCATGAGGGCCTGTCAACAAGTAAGACAAAGAAGAAAGTCAAAACATGAAAAGAAACTGAATGTATACTTACCTGTTACACAGTTGCAGATGAAAAAAAAGCCAGTAAGCCAGAGTTCCAGATTCAGACAACCATATACAGTTGATGAATCGTCTCTTGAGATCACGAGGTCCTGTCAAGAAGTAAGACAAAGAAGAAAATCAAAATATAAAAAGAAACTGAATGTTTACTTACCTGTAACACAGTTGCAGATTAATACACAGTCAGTAAGAAAGAATTCAAGATACAGACAACCACATACAGCTGCATATGGACAGTCTCTTGGGATCATGAAGTCATGTGAACAAGTAAGACTAAGAAGAAAGTCAATACATGAAAAGAAACTGAAAGCTTACTTACCGATTACACAGTTGCAGATAAATTGAAAGTCAGTCAGATTGAGATCCAGATGCAGACAACGGCAAACACTTGGAGATCGATAGCCTCTTGGGATCATGAAGTCCTGTCAACAAGTAAGACAAAGAAGAAAGTCAATACATGAAAAGAAACTGAATGTTTACTTACCTGTTACACAGTTGCAGATGAATACACAGCCAGTAAGAAAGAACTCCAGATACAGAGAACTACATACAGATGGACATGGATAGTGTCTTGCGATCATGAAGTCCTGTGAACAAGTAAAACAAAAAAAAAAGTCAAATCATGAAAAGAAACTGAATGCTTACTTACCGATTACATAGTTGCAGATGAAAAAAAGCCAGTAAGCTAGAGTTCCAGATTCAGACAACAATATACAGTTGATGTATAGTCTCTTGAGATCATGAGGTCCTCTGAAAGGGACAAAATGAAAGTCAATACATGAAAAGAAATGGAATGTATACTTACCTTTTAAACAGTTGCAGACTAATACACAGCCAGTAAGAAAGACTTCCAGATGCAGACAACCACATACAGCTGGACTTGAATATCTCTTGGGATCATGAAGTCCTGACAAAGAGTAAGACAAAGATGAAAATCAAAATATGAAAAGAAACTGAATGTATACTTACCTGTTACACAGTTGCAGATGAAAAAAAGGCCAGTAAGCCGGAGTTCCAGATGCAGACAACCATATACAGTTGATGTAAAGTCTCTTGGGATGACGAGGTCCTGTGAACAAGTAAAACAATGAAGAAAGTTAATACATGAAAAGAAACTGAATGTTTACTTACCTGTTACACAATTGCAGATGAATACACAGCAAGAAAAAAAGAATTCCAGATGCAGACAACATACAGCTGGACATGGACAGTCTCTTGGGAACATGAAGGCCTGTGAACAAGTAAGACAAAGAAGAAAGTCAATACATGAAAAGAAACTGAATGTATACTTACTTGTTACACAGTTGCAGATGAAAAAAAAAAAAAAAAAACGTAAGCCAGAGTTCCAGATTCAGACAACCATATACAGTTGATGTATAGCCTCTTGGGATCACAAAATCCTGTGAACAAGTAAGACAAAGAAGGAAGTCAATAAATGAAAATAAACTGAATGCTAACTTACCGATTACACAGATGCAGATGAATAGAAAATCAGTCAGATTGAGATCCAGATGCAGACAACGGCAAACACTTGGAGATCGACAGACTCTTGGGATCATGAGGTCCTGTAAACAAGACAAAAAGAAATTCAATACATGAAAAGAAACTGAATGTATACTTACCTGTTACACAGTTGCAGATGAATACACAGCCAATAAGACGAAAAATCCAGATGCAGACAACCACATACAGCTGGACATGGACAGTCTCTTGGGATCATGAAGTCCTGTGAACAAGTAAGACAGAAGAAAATCAAAATATGAAAAGAAACTGAACGTATACTTACCTGTTACACAGTTGCAGATGAATAGAAAGACAGTCAGATTGAGTTCCAGATGCAGACAACGGCAAACAGCTGGAGATGAATAGTCTTTTGGGATCATGAGGTCCTGTAAACAAGACAAAAAGAAAGTCAATACATGAAAAGAAACCGAATGTATACTTACCTGTTAAACAGTTGCAGATGAATACACAGCCAATAAGACGTAAAATCCAGATGCAGATGAATAGTCTCTTGGGCTCATGAGGTCCTGTAAACAAGACAAAGAAGAAAGTCAATGCAGGAAAAGAAACGGAATGTATACTGACCTGTTACACAGTTGCAGATGAATATACAGCCAGTAAGAAAGAAATCCAGATGCAGACAACCACATACAGCTGGACATCGACAGTCTCTTGAGATCATGAAGTCCTGTGAATAAGTAAGACAAAGAAGAAAGTCAATACTTGAAAAGAAACTGAATGCTTACTTACCGTTTACACAGTTGCAGGTGAATAGAAAGTCAGTCAGATTGAGATCCAGATGCACACAACGGCAAACACTTGGAGATCGATAGCCTCTTGGGATCATGAGGTCCTGTAAACAAGACAAAGAAGAAAGTCAATACATGAAAAGAAACTGAATGTATACTTACCTGTTACAAAGTTGCAGATGAATACAAAGCCAGTAAGAAAGAATTCCAGATGCAGACAACTACATACAGCTGGAGATCGATAGCCTCTTGGGATCATGAGGTCCTGTAAACAAGACAAAGAAGAAAGTCAATACATGAAAAGAAACTGAATGTATACTTACCTGTTACACAGTTGCAGATGAAAAAAAAAGCTAGTAAGCCAGAGTTCCAGATGCAGATAACCATATACAGTTCATGTATAGTCTCTTGGGATCACGAGGTTCTGTGAACAAGTAAGACAAAGAAGAAAGTCAATACATGAAAAGAAACTGAATGCTAACTTACCGATTACACAGTTGCAGATGAAAAAAAGCCAGTAAGCTAGAGTTCCAGATTCAGAAAACCATATACAGTTGATGTATAGTCTCTTGAGATCATGAGGTCCTGTGAACAAGTAAGACAAAGAAGAAAGTCAATACATTAAAATAAACGGAATGTATAGTTACCTGTTACACATTTGCAGATGAATACACCGTCAGTAATCCAAAATACCAGATGCAGACAATGGCAAAAAGTTGGAGATGGATACACTCTTAGGATCAAGAGGTCATATGAACAACTAAGACAAATAAGAAAATCAATACATGAAAAGAAACTGAATGTATACTTACCTGTTACAGAGTTGCAGATTAATACACAGCCAGTAAGAAAGAATTCCAGATGCAGACAACCACATATAGCTGGACATGGATAGCCTCTTGGGATCATGAAATCCTGTCAACAAGTAAGACAAAGAACAAAATCAAAATATGAAAAGAAACTGAATGTATACTCACCTGTTACACAGTTGAAGATAAATAAACAGCCAATAAGAAGAAAAATCCAGATACAGACAACGGCAAACAGCTGGAGATGAACAGTCTCTTGGCATCATGAGGTCCTGTGAACAAGAAAGTCAATACATGAAAAGAAACTGAATGTTTACTTACCTGTTACACAGTTGCAGATGAATACACAGCCAGTACGACAGAGTTCCAGATGCAGACTACGGCAAAAAGTTGGAAATAGATAGTCTCTTGGTATCATGAGGGCCTGTCAACAAGTAAGACAAAGAAGAAAGTTAAAACATGAAAAGAAACTGAATGTATACTTACCTGTTACACAGTTGCAGATGAAAAAAAAGCCAGTAAGCCAGAGTTCCAGATTCAGACAACCATATACAGTTGATGTATCGTCTCTTGAGATCACGAGGTCCTGTCAAGAAGTAAGACAAAGAAGAAAATCAAAATATAAAAAGAAACTGAATGTTTACTTACCTGTAACACAGTTGCAGATTAATACACAGTCAGTAAGAAAGAATTCAAGATACAGACAACCACATACAGCTGCATATGGACAGTCTCTTGGGATCATGAAGTCATGTGAACAAGTAAGACTAAGAAGAAAGTCAATACATGAAAAGAAACTGAAAGCTTACTTACCGATTACACAGTTGCAGATAAATTGAAAGTCAGTCAGATTGAGATCCAGATGCAGACAACGGCAAACACTTGGAGATCGATAGCCTCTTGGGATCATGAAGTCCTGTCAACAAGTAAGACAAAGAAGAAAGTCAATACATGAAAAGAAACTGAATGTTTACTTACCTGTTACACAGTTGCAGATGAATACACAGCCAATAACACGAAAAATCCAGATGCAGACAACGGCAAACAGCTGGAGATGAATAGTCTCTTGGGATCATGAGGTCCTGTAAACAAAAGAAACTGAATGCTTTTCTACCGATTACACAGTTGCAGATGAATACACAGTCAGTAAGAAAAAATTCCAGATGCAGAAAACCACATACAGCTGGACATCGATAGGCTCTTGGGATCATGAAATCCTATAAACAAGACAAAAAGAAGTCAATACATGAAAAGAAACTGAATGTATACTTACCTGTTGCAAAGTTGCAGATAAATACAAAGCCAGTAAGAAAGAGTTCCAGATGCAGACAACCACATACAGCTGGACAAGGACAGTCTCTTGGGATCATGAAGTCCTGTGAACAAGTAAGACAAAGAAGAAAGTCAATACATGGAAAGAAACTGAATGTATACTTACCTGTTACAAAGTTGCAGATGAATACAAATCCAGTAAGAAAGAATTCCAGATGCAGACAACCACATCCAGCTGGACATGGATAGTCTCTTGGGATCATGAGGTCCTGTAAACAATACAAAGAAGAAAGTCAATATATGAAAAGAAACTGAATATATACTTACCTGTTACACAGTTGCAGATGATAGAAAGTCAGTCAGATTGAGTTCCAGATGCAGACAATGGCAAATACTTGGAGATCGATAGCCTCTTGGGATCATGAAGTCCTGTGAACAAGTAAGACAAAGAAGAAAATCAAAATATGAAAAGAAACGGAATGCTTACTTACCGATTACACAGTTGCAGATGAAAACATAGCCATTAAGAAAGAATTTCAGATGCAGACAACCTCGTACAGCTGGACATGGATAGCCTCTTGGGATCATAAAGTCCTGTGAACAAGTAAGCCAAAGAAGAAAATCAAAATATGAAAAGAAATTGTATGTATACTTACCTGTAACACAGTTGCAGATGAATACACAGCCAATAAGACGTAAAATCCAGATGCAGACAACGGCAAACAGCTGGAGATGAATAGTCTCTTGGGATCATGAGGTCCTGTGAATAAGACAAAAAAAAGTCAATACATGAAAACAAACTGAATGTATACTTACCTGTTACACAGTTGCAGATGAAAAGAAACGGAATGTATACTTATCTGTTGCACAGTTGCAGATGAATAGAAAGTCAGTCAGATTGAGTTCCAGATGCAGACAACGGCAAACACTTGGAGATCTATAGCCTCTTGGGATCATGAAGTCCTGTCAAGAAGTAAGACAAAGAAGAAAATCAAAACATGAAAAGAAACTGAATGTATACTTACCTGTTACACAGTTGCAGATGAATACACAGTCAGTTAGAAAGAATTCCAGATGCAGAAAACCACATACAGCTGGACATCAATAGCCTCTTGGGATCATGAAGTCCTGTAAACAAGACAAAAAGAAAGTCAATACATGAAAAGAAACTGAATGTATACTTACCTGTTGCAAAGTTGCAGATAAATACAAAGCCAGTAAGAAAGAGTTCCAGATGCAGACAACCACATACAGCTGGACAATGACAGTCTCTTGGGATCATGAAGTCCTGTGAACAAGTAAGACAAAGAAGAAAGTCAATACATGGAAAGAAACTGAATATATACTTACCTGTTACACAGTTGCAGATGATAGAAAGTCAGTCAGATTGAGTTCCAGATGCAGACAATGGCAAATACTTGGAGATCGATAGCCTCTTGGGATCATGAAGTCCTGTGAACAAGTAAGACAAAGAAGAAAATCAAAATATGAAAAGAAACGGAATGCTTACTTACCGATTACACAGTTGCAGATGAAAACATAGCCATTAAGAAAGAATTTCAGATGCAGACAACCTCGTACAGCTGGACATGGATAGCCTCTTGGGATCATAAAGTCCTGTGAACAAGTAAGCCAAAGAAGAAAATCAAAATATGAAAAGAAATTGTATGTATACTTACCTGTAACACAGTTGCAGATGAATACACAGCCAATAAGACGTAAAATCCAGATGCAGACAACGGCAAACAGCTGGAGATGAATAGTCTCTTGGGATCATGAGGTCCTGTGAATAAGACAAAAAAAAGTCAATACATGAAAACAAACTGAATGTATACTTACCTGTTACACAGTTGCAGATGAAAAGAAACGGAATGTATACTTATCTGTTGCACAGTTGCAGATGAATAGAAAGTCAGTCAGATTGAGTTCCAGATGCAGACAACGGCAAACACTTGGAGATCTATAGCCTCTTGGGATCATGAAGTCCTGTCAAGAAGTAAGACAAAGAAGAAAATCAAAACATGAAAACAAACTGAATGTATACTTACCTTTTACACAGTTGCAGATGAATACACAAGTCAAGTCAAGTCAAGTGGGTTTATTGTCATTTCAACTACATACAGAGTACACAGTGAAACGAAACAACGTTCCTCCCGGACCATGGTGCAACATAGACAGTGCATACAAGACACAAGTGCAACACAAACAAACAAGTGCGGACAGACAACACAGTACAGACAGAGGATAATAAATAATGACTGTAGTGTGCAAGTTGTGCAATGTGCGATAAATAGAGTCCAGTGAGGTAGTAAAGTCAGTCAGTAAGAAAGAATTCCAGTTGCAGACAACCACATACAGCTGGACATAGACAGTCTCTTGGGATAATGAAGTCCTGTGAATAAGTAAGACAAATAAGAAAGTCAATACATGAAAAGAAACTGAATGTATACTTACCAGTTGCACAGTTGCAGATGAATAGAAAATCAGTCAGATTGAGTTCCAGATGCAGACAACCACATCCAACTGGACATGGATAGTCTCTTAGGTTCATGAGGTCCTGTAAACAAGACAAAGAAGAAAGTAAATACATGAAAAGAAACTGAATGTATACTTACCTGTTACAAAGTTGCAGATGAATACAAATCTAGTAAGAAAGAATTCCAGATGCAGACAACCACATCCAACTGGACATGGATAGTCTCTTAGAATCATGAGGTCCTGTAAACAAGACAAAGAAGAAAGTAAATACATGAAAAGAAACTGAATGTATACTTACGTATTACACAGTTGCAGATGAATAGAAAGTCAGTCAGATTGAGATCCAGATGCAGACAACGGCAAACACTTGGAGACCGATAGCCTCTTGGGATCATGAAGTCATGTGAACAAGTAAGACTAAGAAGAAAGTCAATACATGAAAAGAAACTGAAAGCTTACTTACCGATTACACAGTTGCAGATAAATTGAAAGTCAGTCAGATTGAGATCCAGATGCAGACAACGGCAAACACTTGGAGATCGATAGCCTCTTGGGATCATGAAGTCCTGTCAACAAGTAAGACAAAGAAGAAAGTCAATACATGAAAAGAAACTGAATGTTTACTTACCTGTTACACAGTTGCAGATGAATACACAGCCAGTAAGAAAGAACTCCAGATACAGAGAACTACATACAGATGGACATGGATAGTGTCTTGCGATCATGAAGTCCTGTGAACAAGTAAAACAAAAAAAAAAGTCAAATCATGAAAAGAAACTGAATGCTTACTTACCGATTACATAGTTGCAGATGAAAAAAAGCCAGTAAGCTAGAGTTCCAGATTCAGACAACAATATACAGTTGATGTATAGTCTCTTGAGATCATGAGGTCCTCTGAAAGGGACAAAATGAAAGTCAATACATGAAAAGAAATGGAATGTATACTTACCTTTTAAACAGTTGCAGACTAATACACAGCCAGTAAGAAAGACTTCCAGATGCAGACAACCACATACAGCTGGACTTGAATATCTCTTGGGATCATGAAGTCCTGTGAACAAGTAAGACAAAGATGAAAATCAAAATATGAAAAGAAACTGAATGTATACTTACCTGTTACACAGTTGCAGATGAAAAAAAGGCCAGTAAGCCGGAGTTCCAGATGCAGACAACCATATACAGTTGATGTAAAGTCTCTTGGGATGACGAGGTCCTGTGAACAAGTAAAACAATGAAGAAAGTTAATACATGAAAAGAAACTGAATGTTTACTTACCTGTTACACAATTGCAGATGAATACACAGCAAGAAAAAAAGAATTCCAGATGCAGACAACATACAGCTGGACATGGACAGTCTCTTGGGAACATGAAGGCCTGTGAACAAGTAAGACAAAGAAGAAAGTCAATACATGAAAAGAAACTGAATGTATACTTACTTGTTACACAGTTGCAGATGAAAAAAAAAAAAAAAAAACGTAAGCCAGAGTTCCAGATTCAGACAACCATATACAGTTGATGTATAGCCTCTTGGGATCACAAAATCCTGTGAACAAGTAAGACAAAGAAGGAAGTCAATAAATGAAAATAAACTGAATGCTAACTTACCGATTACACAGATGCAGATGAATAGAAAATCAGTCAGATTGAGATCCAGATGCAGACAACGGCAAACACTTGGAGATCGACAGACTCTTGGGATCATGAGGTCCTGTAAACAAGACAAAAAGAAATTCAATACATGAAAAGAAACTGAATGTATACTTACCTGTTACACAGTTGCAGATGAATACACAGCCAATAAGACGAAAAATCCAGATGCAGACAACCACATACAGCTGGACATGGACAGTCTCTTGGGATCATGAAGTCCTGTGAACAAGTAAGACAGAAGAAAATCAAAATATGAAAAGAAACTGAACGTATACTTACCTGTTACACAGTTGCAGATGAATAGAAAGACAGTCAGATTGAGTTCCAGATGCAGACAACGGCAAACAGCTGGAGATGAATAGTCTTTTGGGATCATGAGGTCCTGTAAACAAGACAAAAAGAAAGTCAATACATGAAAAGAAACCGAATGTATACTTACCTGTTAAACAGTTGCAGATGAATACACAGCCAATAAGACGTAAAATCCAGATGCAGATGAATAGTCTCTTGGGCTCATGAGGTCCTGTAAACAAGACAAAGAAGAAAGTCAATGCAGGAAAAGAAACGGAATGTATACTGACCTGTTACACAGTTGCAGATGAATATACAGCCAGTAAGAAAGAAATCCAGATGCAGACAACCACATACAGCTGGACATCGACAGTCTCTTGAGATCATGAAGTCCTGTGAATAAGTAAGACAAAGAAGAAAGTCAATACTTGAAAAGAAACTGAATGCTTACTTACCGTTTACACAGTTGCAGGTGAATAGAAAGTCAGTCAGATTGAGATCCAGATGCACACAACGGCAAACACTTGGAGATCGATAGCCTCTTGGGATCATGAGGTCCTGTAAACAAGACAAAGAAGAAAGTCAATACATGAAAAGAAACTGAATGTATACTTACCTGTTACACAGTTGCAGATGAAAAAAAAAGCTAGTAAGCCAGAGTTCCAGATGCAGATAACCATATACAGTTCATGTATAGTCTCTTGGGATCACGAGGTTCTGTGAACAAGTAAGACAAAGAAGAAAGTCAATACATGAAAAGAAACTGAATGCTAACTTACCGATTACACAGTTGCAGATGAAAAAAAGCCAGTAAGCTAGAGTTCCAGATTCAGAAAACCATATACAGTTGATGTATAGTCTCTTGAGATCATGAGGTCCTGTGAACAAGTAAGACAAAGAAGAAAGTCAATACATTAAAATAAACGGAATGTATAGTTACCTGTTACACATTTGCAGATGAATACACCGTCAGTAATCCAAAATACCAGATGCAGACAATGGCAAAAAGTTGGAGATGGATACACTCTTAGGATCAAGAGGTCATATGAACAACTAAGACAAATAAGAAAATCAATACATGAAAAGAAACTGAATGTATACTTACCTGTTACAGAGTTGCAGATTAATACACAGCCAGTAAGAAAGAATTCCAGATGCAGACAACCACATATAGCTGGACATGGATAGCCTCTTGGGATCATGAAATCCTGTCAACAAGTAAGACAAAGAACAAAATCAAAATATGAAAAGAAACTGAATGTATACTCACCTGTTACACAGTTGAAGATAAATAAACAGCCAATAAGAAGAAAAATCCAGATACAGACAACGGCAAACAGCTGGAGATGAACAGTCTCTTGGCATCATGAGGTCCTGTGAACAAGAAAGTCAATACATGAAAAGAAACTGAATGTTTACTTACCTGTTACACAGTTGCAGATGAATACACAGCCAGTACGACAGAGTTCCAGATGCAGACTACGGCAAAAAGTTGGAAATAGATAGTCTCTTGGTATCATGAGGGCCTGTCAACAAGTAAGACAAAGAAGAAAGTTAAAACATGAAAAGAAACTGAATGTATACTTACCTGTTACACAGTTGCAGATGAAAAAAAAGCCAGTAAGCCAGAGTTCCAGATTCAGACAACCATATACAGTTGATGTATCGTCTCTTGAGATCACGAGGTCCTGTCAAGAAGTAAGACAAAGAAGAAAATCAAAATATAAAAAGAAACTGAATGTTTACTTACCTGTAACACAGTTGCAGATTAATACACAGTCAGTAAGAAAGAATTCAAGATACAGACAACCACATACAGCTGCATATGGACAGTCTCTTGGGATCATGAAGTCATGTGAACAAGTAAGACTAAGAAGAAAGTCAATACATGAAAAGAAACTGAAAGCTTACTTACCGATTACACAGTTGCAGATAAATTGAAAGTCAGTCAGATTGAGATCCAGATGCAGACAACGGCAAACACTTGGAGATCGATAGCCTCTTGGGATCATGAAGTCCTGTCAACAAGTAAGACAAAGAAGAAAGTCAATACATGAAAAGAAACTGAATGTTTACTTACCTGTTACACAGTTGCAGATGAATACACAGCCAATAACACGAAAAATCCAGATGCAGACAACGGCAAACAGCTGGAGATGAATAGTCTCTTGGGATCATGAGGTCCTGTAAACAAAAGAAACTGAATGCTTTTCTACCGATTACACAGTTGCAGATGAATACACAGTCAGTAAGAAAAAATTCCAGATGCAGAAAACCACATACAGCTGGACATCGATAGGCTCTTGGGATCATGAAATCCTATAAACAAGACAAAAAGAAGTCAATACATGAAAAGAAACTGAATGTATACTTACCTGTTGCAAAGTTGCAGATAAATACAAAGCCAGTAAGAAAGAGTTCCAGATGCAGACAACCACATACAGCTGGACAAGGACAGTCTCTTGGGATCATGAAGTCCTGTGAACAAGTAAGACAAAGAAGAAAGTCAATACATGGAAAGAAACTGAATGTATACTTACCTGTTACAAAGTTGCAGATGAATACAAATCCAGTAAGAAAGAATTCCAGATGCAGACAACCACATCCAGCTGGACATGGATAGTCTCTTGGGATCATGAGGTCCTGTAAACAATACAAAGAAGAAAGTCAATATATGAAAAGAAACTGAATATATACTTACCTGTTACACAGTTGCAGATGATAGAAAGTCAGTCAGATTGAGTTCCAGATGCAGACAATGGCAAATACTTGGAGATCGATAGCCTCTTGGGATCATGAAGTCCTGTGAACAAGTAAGACAAAGAAGAAAATCAAAATATGAAAAGAAACGGAATGCTTACTTACCGATTACACAGTTGCAGATGAAAACATAGCCATTAAGAAAGAATTTCAGATGCAGACAACCTCGTACAGCTGGACATGGATAGCCTCTTGGGATCATAAAGTCCTGTCAACAAGTAAGCCAAAGAAGAAAATCAAAATATGAAAAGAAATTGTATGTATACTTACCTGTAACACAGTTGCAGATGAATACACAGCCAATAAGACGTAAAATCCAGATGCAGACAACGGCAAACAGCTGGAGATGAATAGTCTCTTGGGATCATGAGGTCCTGTGAATAAGACAAAAAAAAGTCAATACATGAAAACAAACTGAATGTATACTTACCTGTTACACAGTTGCAGATGAATAGAAAGTCAGTCAGATTGAGTTCCAGATGCAGACAACGGCAAACACTTGGAGATCTATAGCCTCTTGGGATCATGAAGTCCTGTCAAGAAGTAAGACAAAGAAGAAAATCAAAACATGAAAAGAAACTGAATGTATACTTACCTGTTACACAGTTGCAGATGAATACACAGTCAGTTAGAAAGAATTCCAGATGCAGAAAACCACATACAGCTGGACATCAATAGCCTCTTGGGATCATGAAGTCCTGTAAACAAGACAAAAAGAAAGTCAATACATGAAAAGAAACTGAATGTATACTTACCTGTTGCAAAGTTGCAGATAAATACAAAGCCAGTAAGAAAGAGTTCCAGATGCAGACAACCACATACAGCTGGACAATGACAGTCTCTTGGGATCATGAAGTCCTGTGAACAAGTAAGACAAAGAAGAAAGTCAATACATGGAAAGAAACTGAATATATACTTACCTGTTACACAGTTGCAGATGATAGAAAGTCAGTCAGATTGAGTTCCAGATGCAGACAATGGCAAATACTTGGAGATCGATAGCCTCTTGGGATCATGAAGTCCTGTGAACAAGTAAGACAAAGAAGAAAATCAAAATATGAAAAGAAACGGAATGCTTACTTACCGATTACACAGTTGCAGATGAAAACATAGCCATTAAGAAAGAATTTCAGATGCAGACAACCACATACAGCTGGACAAGGACAGTCTCTTGGGATCATGAAGTCCTGTGAACAAGTAAGACAAAGAAGAAAGTCAATACATGGAAAGAAACTGAATGTATACTTACCTGTTACAAAGTTGCAGATGAATGCATCTGGAATTCTTTCTTACAGGATTTGTAGACAACCACATCCACCTGGACAGGGATAGTCTCTTGGGATCATGAGGTCCTGTAAACAAGACAAAGAAGAAAGTCAATACATGAAAAGAAACTGAATGTACACTTACCTGTTACACAGTTGCAGATGAATACAAAGCCAGTAAGAAAGAGTTCCAGATGCAGACAACCACATACAGCTGGACAAGGACAGTCTCTTGGGATCATGAAGTCCTGTGAACAAGTAAGACAAAGAAGAAAGTCAATACATGGAAAGAAACTGAATGTATACTTACCTGTTACAAAGTTGCAGATGAATGCATCTGGAATTCTTTCTTACAGGATTTGTAGACAACCACATCCACCTGGACAGGGATAGTCTCTTGGGATCATGAGGTCCTGTAAACAAGACAAAGAAGAAAGTCAATACATGAAAAGAAACTGAATGTACACTTACCTGTTACACAGTTGCAGATGAATAGAAAGTCAGTAAGAAAGAATTCCAGATGCAGACAACCACATACAGCTGGACATCGATAGCCTCTTGGGATCATGAAGTCCTGTAAACAAGACAAAAAGAAAGTCAATACATGAAAAGAAACTGAATGTATACTTATCTGTTACACAGTTGCAGATGAATACAAAGCCAGTAAGAAAGAATTCCAGATGCAGACAACCACATCCAGCTGGACATGGATAGTCTCTTGGGATCATGAAGTCCTGTAAACAAGACAAAGAAGAAAGTCAATACATGAAAAGAAACTGAATGTATACTTACCTGTTACACAGTTGCAGATGAATACACAGTCAGTCAGATTGAGTTCCAGATGTAGACAATGGCAAACACTTGGAGATCGATAGCCTCTTGGGATCATGAAGTCCTGTGAACAAGTATGACAAAGAAGAAAATCAAAACATGAAAAGAAACTGAGTGTATACTTACCTGTTACACAGTTGCAGATGAAAAGAAACGGAATGTATACTTACCTGTTACACTGTTGCAGATGAATACACAGTCAGTAAGAAAGAATTCCAGATGCAGACAACCACATACAGCTAGACATGGATAGTCTCTTTGGATCATGAAATCTTGTGAACAAGTAAGACAAAGAAGAAAATCAAAACATGAAAAGAAACTGAATGTATACTTACCTCTTGCACAGTTGCAGATGAATAGAAAGTCAGTCAAATTGAGATCCAGATGCCGACAACGGCAAACACTTGGAGATCGATAGCCTCTTGGGATCATGAAGTCCTGTCAACAAGTAAGACAAAGAAGAAAATCAAAATATGAAAAGAAATTGAATGTATACTTACCTATAACACAGTTGCAGATGAATACACAGCCAATAAAACGTAAAATCCAGATGCAGAAAACGGCAAACAGCTGGATATGAATAGTCTCTTGGGACCATGAGGTCCTGTAAACAAGACAAAAAAAAGTCAATACATGAATAGAAACAGAATGTATACTTACCTGTTACACAGTTGCAGATGAATACACAGCCAGTAAGAAAGAGTTCCAGATGCAGACAACCACATACAGCTGGACAAGGACAATCTCTTGGGATCATGAAGTCCTGTGAACAAGTAAGACAAATAAGAAAATCAAAACATGAAAACAAACTGAATGTATACTTACTTGTTACACAGTTGCAGATGAATACACAGTCAGTAAGAAAGAATTCCAGTTGCAGACAACCACATACAGCTGGACATGGACAGACTCTTGGGATCATGAAGTCCTGTGAATAAGTAAGACAAATAAGAAAGTCAATACATGAATAGAAACTGAATGAATACTTACCTGTTACACAGTTGCAGATGAAAAGAAACGGAATGTATACTTACCTGTTGCACAGTTGCAGATGAATAGAAAATCAGTCAGATTGAGATCCAGATGCAGACAATGGCAAACACTTGGAGATCGATAGGCTCTTGGGATCATGAAGTCCTGTGAACAAGTAAGACAAAGAAGAAAATCAAAATATGAAAAGAAACTGAATGTTTACTTAACTGTAACACAGTTGCAAATGAATACACAGCCAATAAGACGAAAAATCCAGGTGCAGCTGATTAGTCTCTTGGGATCACGAGGTCCTGTGAACAAGTAAGACAAAGAAGAAAATCAAAATATGAAAAGAAACTGAATGTTTACTTAAGTGTAACACAGTTGCAGATGAATACACAGCCAATAAAACGTAAAATCCATATGCAGACAACAGCAAACAGCTGGAGATGAATAGTCTCTTGGGATCATGAGGTCCTGTAAACAAGACAAAGAAAAAAGTCAATACATGAAAAGAAACTGAATGTATACTTACCTGTTACAAAGTTGCAGATGAATACAAAGCCAGTAAGAAAGAGTTCCAGATGCAGACAACCACATACAGCTGGACAAGGACAGTCTCTTGGGATCATGAAGTCCTGTGAACAAGTAAGACAAAGAAGAAAGTCAATACATGGAAAGAAACTGAATGTATACTTACCTGTTACAAAGTTGCAGATGAATGCATCTGGAATTCTTTCTTACAGGATTTGTAGACAACCACATCCACCTGGACAGGGATAGTCTCTTGGGATCATGAGGTCCTGTAAACAAGACAAAGAAGAAAGTCAATACATGAAAAGAAACTGAATGTATACTTACCTGTTACACAGTTGCAGATGAATAGAAAGTCAGTAAGAAAGAATTCCAGATGCAGACAACCACATACAGCTGGACATCGATAGCCTCTTGGGATCATGAAGTCCTGTAAACAAGACAAAAAGAAAGTCAATACATGAAAAGAAACTGAATGTATACTTACCTGTTACACAGTTGCAGATGAATACAAAGCCAGTAAGAAAGAATTCCAGATGCAGACAACCACATCCAGCTGGACATGGATAGTCTCTTGGGATCATGAAGTCCTGTAAACAAGACAAAGAAGAAAGTCAATACATGAAAAGAAACTGAATGTATACTTACCTGTTACACAGTTGCAGATGAATACACAGTCAGTCAGATTGAGTTCCAGATGTAGACAACGGCAAACACTTGGAGATCGATAGCCTCTTGGGGTCATGAAGTCCTGTGAACAAGTAAGACAAAGTAGAAAGTCAATACATGAAAACAAACTGAATGTATACTTACCTGTTACACAGTTGCAGATGAATACACAGTCAGAAAGAAAGAATTCCAGTTGCAGACAACCACATCCAGCTGGACATAGACAGTCTCTTGGGATCATGAAGTCCTGTGAATAAGTAAGACAAAGAAGAAAGTCAATACATGAAAAGAAACTGAGTGTATACTTACCTGTTACACAGTTGCAGATGAAAAGAAACGGAATGTATACTTACCTGTTACACAGTTGCAGATGAATACACAGTCAGTAAGAAAGAATTCCAGACGCAGACAACCACATACAGCTGGACATGGACAGACTCTTCAGATCATGAAGTCCTGTGAAAAAGTAAGACAAAGAAGAAAGTCAATACATGAAAAGAAACTGAATGTATACTTACCTGTTACACAGTTGCAGATGAATACACAGCCAATAACACAAAAAATCCAGGTGCAGTTGAATAGGCTCTTGGCATCATGAGGTCCTGTAAACAAGACAAAGAAGAAAGTCAATACATGAAAAGAAACTGAATGCTTACTTACCTACTACACAGTTGCAGATGAATAGAAAGTCAGTCAGATTGAGATCCAGACGCAGACAACGGCAAACACTTTGTCTTACTTGTTGACAGGACTTCATGATCCCAAGAGGCTATCGATCTCAAAGTGTTTGCCGTTGTCTGCGTCTGGTTCTCAATCTGACTGACTTTCTATTCATCTGCAACTGTGTAACAGGTAAGTAAGCATTCAGTTTCTTTTCATATTTTGATTTTCTTCTTTGTCTTATTTGTTGACAGGACTTCATGATCCCAAGAGGCTATCGATCTCAAAGAAGAAAATCAAAATATGAAAAGAAACTGAATGTATACTTACCTGTTACACAGTTGCAGATGAATACACAGCCATTAAGAAAGAATTCCAGATGCAGATGAAGAGCAAGTTAGTTGATTGAGAAACATCCAACCAAGAAAAACGCATTTTTAGCTAAACAAAAAAACAAAACACTTTTCGGTTGAGAGTCATATCTCATATGAAGACATATTAGAAAAGCCTATTATCTTTTGAAAATAACAAAATCTGACATGTGTGACTGTCATTGTAAGGCCAAGTAGGAAGGCATTAAGAATCAGTCCAAAAAATAATTATATCAGACAAAGTATTTATGAGTGTAGGACTTAGAGGTCTGATATGATGGAGTTACAGCAAAGGATTAAACATTTTTAATCAATAATAAGGCCAGTGAATGTCAGTTTTCTTGGCTGGGTATTTTCACAGCTGCTGTATCTTGTTTGGTGTTTCTGGGCTTTACAGCTCTTTATGTCAAGTGTAAACAGATCCAAAGTGTCATTCTCAGTGCTGATTACATCTGAAATTAACCATAAACCAGAGGTGAGTGGCTAGCAACAGGGTAATGCAGCTCAACACATGTTTCAGTTTACTACACACCCATGTCGACTCTCCAAAGTCACAGTGATTCTAAAGTCACTCAATACAAAGCACTTAAAAACCAAACCATAAAACACTGCTTAAATCACAAATACATTAATAAAGACTTTGAGCCCATTTCCCTGAAACGGTTCACCCATTAAAGATAATAGACAAAGAAGGTTGGGAGCAGGTGGCTAGTGTTTTCTTACCTGACTGGTGTGACTGGGTAGGGCCAGTAAGTCCTGGCATAGCACCTTCTCTATGTTCCTGGAGAGTACAACAGATCCCAGTCAGCACATGTGAAGCCTTTCTCGGTGGTAAAGGACCAGACATCAAACCTGCAATCAGCAGTGGAGTGCAAAAAGTCTGCAGAATGGCTTGCTCCCTCATCGGTAGGTAAGCAAGTGGCCCAGAGACGACAATCCTGGCGTCTGTCTTCTTTCAAACTGTGTCTTGAATCTAGTGCACTAGTGGCACCGTGACACTGTGGCATTACCCTTTGGGCCCTATATTTAAGAGTGTCTTACAATAAAATTTTCAACAGTGAGAACGCCGCCCTTAGTAGTTGTCCTCGTTGCTGGAGCATGCAGAGCCATAGACAAACTGCTGAAGACATTTAATTGGTTAGAGAGGTGAAAACCAGCTGTGGGGGTGTAGAAAACCTCTGTTTTCCATGGTCAAGATGATGCTTGCAGGGCTGCTCCATGGCCACCATTGTCTTTGAAGAAAAAAACACAGAGGTTAGTTAGTTAGTAAAGCAAAGTAATGTAAAGTAACACACATAGTGTATTCCAAGATTAAAACTGGCTAAGATAAACAATCAATAGCTATCAGCTGGGATACAGACAGACAGAAAGAGCATTGTGGATGGATGGAGAGAGAAAAGAGTTGTAAGGGAACAAGACAGGAAAACAAACCCCAGAAACTTACTAAACTCTGTTAACATGGCTGCACCTAATCTCACCCCCAATACCCAACTTCACCACTTTCACCATTGGTACTATTTTCATATGTTTCTAAGACTAGAACAAGCTGAATTTAAAAGAACAGGTCATGTGTTTCTACATCCAAGCACATTTTCACTAGAGTTTGGGGAGCTCAGTCAAGTTAGTTTGATATTGGATCTGCAGATATTTACTTCTCCCCTGCTCTCACTCACAATGTCCTAACATCTGACATGATTTTTTTAAACAATAGAGAACAGATAAACTGCAATCACTAAATATTCTTCTCAAAATGAAAAGACTGGAAATGTTGAGGAAATATAATCAAAATAGCCAGAATTCTTGCAGCAGGTGCCGTAGATGGTAAAAGAACGTCTATAAAGTGTGGATACCGAAAACTCTCACAGAGATAAGGAGCTGCTGGTGTTAGTTAAAAAGACAGTCAAACCTACTGAAGAACAGAGACTAAATAAAAATCAATGACTAACCTTAACTTCCTCACTTTTAAGGAATGGATATATTTTAGCACTTCAGACAATATAAACATGCATGTAGCACATTTTTATAACGAATAAATCATTACTGTGACACTGTCATAAAATATGCCTATTTGAACCATTTTTAAATAATATTGTTCCAGTAAAACATCCATATAGCTTACACATCCAAAGTCAGCTGTAGTGTACAGAGACACATCTGATAAATATACTACAACCCTTAGAATAGCCAGATTACAATTTGCTAACAAATGCTTAAGAGATCCTGGAGAATTCTGGAGAAAGGTCTTGTGGACAAATGAGACTAGGATTAACCTATATCAGAGTGATGGAAAGACAGAAATTGTGGATTGCTCACTCGCGCTTCAAGGGAGGTAAAATTTAGTTTGCACTCACCCTCTTATTAACGGTACATACTTGGAGCCCATAGGAACCATCCAAAACATAGGTGTTGGAAAGCTCCCACAAAGGTGTTTGTACTTCAGAAATCTTTCTTTCTGAAGACATTTTATAATCCTGGGTGTTTCCTTGTGAAAGTAAAGTCTGAACTGTGCAAGTCCTCAGTTTGAGTTGCTGAGAGTCAATTTAGGAGTGATCCCTTTATCCTACAGAGTGCTCTGTGTGTAAGTTTATTCTAATGTCCATATGAAAGCACAAAACCTCATGAATAAAAACATACACAAGGCTTGGCTGAACATATAAGGAAACGTACAACTTACTTAGAACCTATAGTTCCATCAGTAATCTTCATTACAGTGAAGTTAGCCACAGCTAAACCTTTGCTAAAGCATGGTTCTCTCCTTTTGGCTTGTAACCTGGCCTACTTCCAATATACTGCCACATAGTGGATGGAGTAGGAATTACCATGTAAAATGCCATCTGTTGCAACAATGGAGTCACATGGGTATCAGCTATGGCTTCAAGTTGTAGGACTTTTTATGGCATTATAGACAATAGGCAAGTGGCTTAAAGGTCCAACCACAACAGGCCCAATGAGACATAAAGAACCAGCACAACAGGCCCAGTGAGACTAGGGATGCACCTATCAGATATTAGGATCGGATATGTGTCCCTATATTAACAACGACCCCTTTTGGTCTCACTGACATAATATTTCAGAATTACTTATTTTAGTGACAAATAAATAGCAATTTAATACATTCATATCTGTGTGTTAATTTGTTGTATTTTATTTTACAAACATGGTGAGGTAAACAGTTTATTTTTTTAACAATGTATTGGATCAATATTGTGTATCGATCGATAAGTTTATGTATTGGTATAGAAACTGAACAATGTTGGTGCATCATTAAATGTAACATATAGGAAACAGTGTGTCTTTGACAACTTCCCTAGTTAATAGAATATGCCTACATTGATAAATGCCCATACGTTTCACCCTGATTGGTGAATGTTTAGCCTTTCAAATGCATGCTTGAATGTGATTGGCTAATGGCAACCACAATAATTGACATGTCAAGTCTTCTGGACAGACAGTATTATAGAATAGGCTAAAGACGCAGTATGTAAAATTGCAGCTTGACTGGCTGTATGGTTTCTGAGAAACAGTTACGTACCACTGACCTCACCCTGCTCTGCTCACTGAGAGACAGGTAATCAGTCACACAAGTCATGTCAGACTTACTATTCAAACGTGCTGTATGTAGCTGTTACTTAATATCTGTCCGTGTCTCTTTGGATTAGGACAGAGTCATCACCACAGGCCCTCTCCTGCATTTTATCCACCGACTTGATGATCTGGTCTTAAAAACTGCTGAAGGTATACAAACTGTCCTCCTAGAACAGCTGCAGCTTTGCTTGGTCTGCCACTCAGAAGATCCAAATTTCATCAAGATGTCTGATGTAAGCCTGTACCTTTTTGTGATGTAAAACTGTGGTGCATGTATAGATTTTAACATGTATTTGTGATGCAATAAGCTGTTTTATTAATTGCTTAAACTATAGAGGAGCATTATTGGGCTAATGAGCATTATGAGCTAAATAGTTTAATTGTCACTTTAACAGGTAAGGACACCAGTTTCTCTCAGAGTTAGCTTAAGTTTTACCTATAAAAAAGGTAACTTTGATTAAAAACAAAATAATAATACTGTCTTGCAGACATCTGATTGATGTCATTTATGGCTGATTTACCGTTACAGTAACTTGATCACAATATTCTGCAAAATAAAATGTAGTAGTTTACTATAGCTCCACTGAATATTGGTTTTGTTTGTTGGTTTTATTTGGTTTCCTAAGAGGAATCTGTAACAGGAACAGGTCATTGTAATGTTATGTGTTACCCAGGTTTTAAATGTTCAGAACATTAAAATCAGATGCAAAGCAAAAAACAATAAATAAATAAAAGCAAAAAAACTTTTAAAAATAATACAACGTGAATAAACTGCTCAAAACAGCCATTAAAGCAGATAGAAAATGACTTACTGATAAGTAAGGTAAATAAAATGAGCCTTAAATGACAGCCAATAGCTTGTTGCCAAGACTGGTCTGCGTCAGAGACGGCCAATCAGCGCTCAGGGGGGCGTTACCTCGGCTCCTCCGCTAGAGACGTGCTGTGGATCAGAAAAAAGGTGAGAACGGCAGAGTGAAACACGATGGAAAGTTTTATTAAACTTTGTTTCATAAAATCGCTCATAAAGGTGAACGTTGAGAAGTACGACTGAAACGACGATTTGGATTTAGTCTGCATTTGATTTTGTGAGTGTAATAGGTGAAGCTTTTGGTGCAAATAGTTCAAAAGATTAAAAAGAAAAGCCTGTAGAGTTGAGGCTAACATGCTTAGGGGTCAAGGGGTCATGAGCGAGTGGGCAGTGCTGGCCACCATTTCATGCTGCTAATGAGAGTTTTATATTGAAAGAGGGAAGAAAAAATTGCTTTACTTTGTAAATGTAGTATTATGTGTATCTATTAAGGCGCTGTTTTTGGGAACAGGTCAGTTTTTTCTGGGTGTAATTTTACTCTACTCTGCAATCTGGCTGCACCTGCGTGAACACTCTGCAGCAGTAGTGGCGTGGTGGCGCTGTAAAGTAATCAGTACAGTGCACCGGGGAAGATGCTGCCAAAATTCTGCGTGCTGTGAGCTGCAGATAAAAGTCTTACCACACAGTGCGTCTCACCTGTGGAGCTGTGTCTCTAAAAGCAGCTCAGAACTCAAAGCTAACTTCAGGTTCGCCTGTATCAGGGTTGAGTGCAGAAACAGTCCTAAAGCTTCCTCTGTGAAACTGATACTGCAGCACGCACACTGTTTCCTCTCCCGAGGCCCCGTCTCAAATCAGTCCCTCTTCACTTTATGGGTCATATAAAAATAGCAGCATCTCCACCAAACAGAGCATGATATGTGTGATCAAGTCATTTCTACTCAGCAGTCGGTTCTACAATTTCCTATTTAGGCTCTCAGAATCATCAGAGACACTTTTCACCTCAAAAGGCACTTGGTGGTCAGTTTGAAGACACTAACCTGTGTGCTGTCCACACCAAAAGAATCACCCTTCTGCTTAAACACCTCCAGCTGGTCGGCAGAGAGCGCACAAACCAGGGCAGTGACTTTTACTTTTTATTTGATTTTGATAGTTAAATCACTTAGGAGCTCGCTGAAGTAATGCTAATGTACCAACAGCTGTGCTAGCTAGCTAGGTTAGCAAGTGCTGCTTTCTCAATAAAGCTGTACAGGAAGATCATGGTCATCTTAGCTCCTTTTATTTGAAACAGATTTAGAAGGCATATTAATAATAGAAGCACTTTATAATTGTGTAATTGCATACTGTAGTTCATCTGTTTCTCTGCATACTTTCACCCTGTTCTTCAGTGGTGAGGACCACCACAGAGCAGGTATTCTGTGGGAGGTGAGCTTTTTATAGCACTGCAGTGTTAAATGTCTGGACGAGTCCAGAACAAATGTGTAAACTGCTCGTTTGGAGCGATAAAAGCAACATTCCTGCAACATCCTCAAATCTGAATGTCCAGATCACTTTTCAGAGGTTTTGATGGCTGATTCTAAAGTCGTGATGAGCGGCAAGTTAGCATGGTGACATTCGTTAAAGTGGTACGTGCCAGTGGATGGCATTTTCGGATGGTGCAGTGGCCACTTCCTAGTGCCAGATGCTGATTAGGAACTGAACCCCCTTTCAAAATGTGCCTGAGCTCTTTACCTACTGGATAGGCTTGACTTTGGGCCCAAGTTATCTTACTAAACTGAGAAATCCTGCTTTGTGAAATGCCCCCCAGGAGTGGCTAAATGTTTACATAAGATACAACTGATTTTGTTAGATGAACAGAATTACTGACACATTTGGTTCATTTTGTTGCTCTTGGCGTGCAGGTATCCCACCAATGCAGAGTAATAATTTTATTCTTTTATTATTGTTGATCACAGAAGAGTAGTTGGTGTAATATTGGTGGGGAGATTTGAGTAATTCTCTTGTTTTGGTTGAGACTGAGAACTTGTGTCTTTGCTAAAGGAATGCATTGTTGGAGAGGATGCTACGCCTGAGGCCCACGTTAAGGTGTTGCGTGAAAAGTACAGGACGACACAACCTGATTTAATGATCGTGAAGGACCACATGAAGACTTTTGCATTGGCAGCATGGAGAAAGGGGTTTGGCCATTGAAAATGTATACTTGTGTCTTTAATAGTCTATTATAAGATATTTTTGGCTATTCAAGGTTTTTACTCTTCACTACTGCCTTCATCACTACACTTTATTGCAACTATATAATGAAACTTTCGTGTATTTTCTGCTTTTATCTTACAGTTGTATGATGAGTTCAATGCCATCCATCCTTTAATGGTGTACGTTTGTCACTGCTTCACCTGAAACAATGCTGGGAGTTTAGCTCTAAAGGCCTCCTAGGTGATCTTCAAGAGATGCTCGTCAAAAGTGTAAGCACACAATTTTTTTATCTTTACCAGCAGACCTACAGACCTACTCTTAATTTCATTGATACTCTCAGACATGTACAGTTTCAGGAAAAGGTGCTTCAGTGTGTATCTAATATTACACTAAATGATGTTTAGTATTCCCTTGATGTTTGTGTAATGGGCCATCTGCATAGTAAAGTGATTTCATTGTGGAAAATCTTACTTACTAAACTTGGACACTCTGTGGGTTCTGTGTGGTAAAATGTTGCTTCTGGTTTCTGGTGGGTGCTTTTCTTTTTAATAAGGCTTAATTTTCTCTGGAGTATAAATGTAACCATTTGATATGGATTCTTTGAGTATGGCATACATTTAGCCATGTTAGGATGATTTTTTTTTTTAGCTGGTATAATAAAACCTTTTTTGCTTTATTTCATTGTTTTGTTTGCTGTGAGTGCCACATTTGAATAGTATTGAGTCTAATTGTTTTTGTTTGTTTGATGCTCTTTCAATTAATGCTAAAGTTGTGTATGTTTACTACTAAATAAACAGCATAGACAAACATTGTGAACATGTGTGGATATTTCAGGTACACTTTAGTCACACTAGGGTCCAGAGTGGCTTGTCACTGGGGTAGTGCCTCTAAAAGCACTGGTTGGTACCTTTTGAAAAGGGGATACAGTTGTACCATAATTTAAAGGTACATTTTAGCCTCATAGGGTTCTACAGAAGCACGAAGCCTTGGTGTAGTCATGGATGATCAGTTATCGTTCTCAAGTCATGTTGCAAACATAACTCGGTCCTGCAGATTTCTTCTGTACAACATCAGGAGAATTCGACCCTTCCTCTCTAGAGAGGCCGCCCAGGTGCTTGTTCAGTCTCTCGTCACTTCCAGACTTGATTACTGCAACTCTCTTCTGGCTGGTCTCCCTCTGCGCACCATCAGGCCCCTGCAGCTCATCCAGAATGCAGCGGCACGGGTCGTCTTCAATGTCCCTAAATTCAGCCATGTCACTCCACTGCTGCGTTCTCTCCACTGGCTTCCTGTAGCTGCCCGCATCAGATTCAAAACCCTGACGCTGGCCTACAAAGCCAAGACTGGACCAGCCCCTCCGTTCTTGATGGCAATGGTCAAAAGCCGGTCTGCACCAAGAGCCCTTCGAGCTTCAAGTACGGCTCGGCTCGACCCGCCATCCCTCAAAATCCGCGGAAGACAAGCGTCCAGACTTTTTTCTGTCCTGGCACCAAAGTGGTGGAACGAGCTTCCCCTGGGTGTCCGAACGGCCGAGTCGCTCGCTGTCTTCAAACGCAGACTGAAGACCCACCTCTTCAGAGAGTACTTGGGCGAATAGAGTACTATGGTCGCCTTATTGTATTGTGTTTAGTAATGTCTAAGCTTAGAGGTATCTTTGAATTATTAGTCTATTCTAACTAGCTAAGGTTTCTTTCTTGGGTAAATAGCAAAGCACTTTGTAAGTCGCTCTGGATAAGAGCGTCTGCTAAATGCCGTAAATGTAAATGTAAATGTAACAGTCTAACAGTGGATTAGGGCTGCCCGTGGTGATTGTGTGGCTTTAAGCAGATGTGAAGGACGATTCACCACAAGAATACAGCCAAACACTTTCAGGTAAGTTCCAGTGGTATGTAATGTTGAATTTGTGTAGAAATCAAAAGAGAGTACACGCAACAAAAACAAAAAATAGACGAGCTAGATAGTACACTCTTTGTACAACAAGGCCTCAGCTGCCTTCATCTGAGGGCTGCAAAGCCTCACGCACGTCTACTATTGCTTCAGCCTACTCCGTGCAAGCTGAACCCCCTTATTGCCTCCTACACAGCCCTTTTAAGATGTATGCTGAAATTGATCCAACTCGCACAAAACATTAAAGTATGAGAAGTCAGTAAAAGAATAACCGTAAAGTTAAGCTAGCTGTAATCAAGGAAACACCTGCATTTAGTTCTCCTTCCATTAAAGCAAGATTATACAAATTTAGGCTTTGGTGATAATGATTTAGTACCACAGTGAAGTTGTAAAGTAAACCAGAAATAAACCCATATAAATAAGCAAACAAGAGCATGTCATCATTATTATGGCTTAGTACTAAAGTAAAGCAGATGATTGCATGACAGAACAGCACTGACCACAGAATACCTCAAAATGGCCGTTAACTCTTCATCTAAGGTGTGTTTTGAGTTGAATTTAGTAAAAACAAGTCTTTCTGAATGTGTGTTTACACACATTTGATGGGACAGTGCAACACTGCTGAAAGTTAATCCTGCTTTTCTGAACACTATTTAATGTTTGTGTTTTATCATGTGCTGATCATTATAACAGTGAGGCACACAGGAACTTTCACTGTCACTATGGCTAATTTACACTTTGCCATTTAGGCCAGTAAGATGCTTTTGTATTTTGTAGACATATGTATATGTGTGTCTGCAGGTGTGGAGGTCCATGGTATAACATGTGAATTTGCACAACCAGTTCTACTCAGCGCTCAACCACGACTGATCGTCTTGTTCAGCAGTGGCACTTCGAGAGATGCCTGGGACTTACGATCGCCAAGTATGGGATTTACTGCCATTTTTACTGCCAATATTGAACATGTTTGTGTGGATGTTTCAGAGTATTGCAGCACAAAAACAAAGTAGTAAGCTGACTTAAAATAGAGCAACTCCAACAAAGGTGCAGAGTTAAATTGAGAGGAACATAAGTTGATGCAGTAGATTAAAATGTTTGTGCATGTATCATTGTTGGGAAGGCCTAGCCTGCAGTGAAGTGCCAGAATAGTGACTGGAATGGGCGTCACTGTCTTGTTGGATGCACATGTGCATAAATCTTCCATAAATGTACACTGACCAGCCATTTCTTTTCACCACTGTGTTTGATCCAGTTGTACCAGAGAGTTGCACGGCCCCTAACTTTTTATCTCTAGGGGTCAACCTAACCAAACACAAAAGAGCCTGTCACTATCAAAAGTCTTCAACCTTGATTGTGGTTAAAGCATAGTTACAGCACAGTGCTCATGTGTCTGAGACTCGTGAATTAATTAGGCAGTTGAGAATGTTGGCAGTCCCAAAAACTTGGCCCTGCCATCTATGGATGCTTAAAGATGCTTCCTCTCCACCTGCGCTGAGATGCCTTCAAGACCTGCAATGCAAAACCCACTGGTGTGAAAATATCAATTATTATAGTGCAAGCAAGTAATAAATTAAATAAACTTGATGTGTATTCCAGGATTTCACATAATTGTGTTATATCTGACAACTGTGTTAAGATATACTTTTAAATTACGAAACAGTATGATCAATATTTTGATTATCATATAGTTTTGAATTTCAACTTGTCAGATTCTCTTCTGTCCACAGGTCTTGATTATTCAGGAGTGGCTACGAAATGTATTAATGAGGCTCTGACCAACCTCATCCACAGTTCTTGTTGAGTCCACTTTTTCACACTTCTTGTGATACCACTTACAGTGCCCATTGCAATCACCTGCCCAGATTTTTTTCTGTCCACAGCCCTCTATGATTCTGAAGTGGCTATGAAGTTCATTAATGAGGCGATCACCATCTTCATTCACAGATCTTGGTGAGTCCACTTCATCACACTTGTTTTATGCTGTTTACAGAGCCCATGACATAGTTTGTCCAAAGTAGCTTATTTACACAGCCCTCAATGATTCAACTTCATTAATGAGGCTGTTACCAACCTCATTCACAGTTTTTGGTCCACTTGGTCCACTTGGTCCACTTTATCACGTTCCATTTCCTTTCGTTTATGGTACCATTTACAATTGAGTGGACTGATGCTCTTGTGTGCTCTAGATATTTTGGAAATTGCTAAACCACTTTATCCACAGTTGTTGGTGAGTCCACTTCATCACAGTCCCTGATGGACTGCTTACAGTGCCCATTACAATTGACTGCCCAGATTCTCTTTTGTCCACAGCCCTTTTTGATTCAGAAGTGGCTACGAACTTCATATATGAGGCTTTCGCCAACATCGTCCACTGTTCTTGGTACAATCGCCTGCCCAGATTCTCTTCTGTCCACAGTGTTACTGTTACATTCAAGACATAGGTGATCCTGTGATCCAGTATTGCATATTTGATACTGTTAGTGCTGCCATCTGGTGGCCTGTTTCTTGTTGTTTTTGTTTTTCTCTCTCTCCCTCTCCTGGTGAAACGACTGATTGGAAACAGCTGATCTCAATGCGTGTGCTGGTTGGCTGCAGTGTCTGAGCTTTGTCATTGAAATGGTGCCATTGGCGTTTATCTAGTCGCCCGTGGCGTTCTCACCATGTGGCCAAAGGTGGTTGTGATTGAGGCTGTTCAAGATATATAACATGACAATTCACAGTTTGATGTATGTGGATCTATTGTAGCCTACTGTTTTCTGTGTCATTATGTACTTGTTGATGTCCAAGTGGTTTAATCATAGTCATGTTTGTAGTGGTGAGTGCCATTTACTATTTTAATTTCATTTATTATTTTTCATTTATTATTCTCTTGCTTCATGTTGGGGAGGCAGGTAAGGCCATTGTATTTTGTTTTATTATTTTTTAGTTAGGTTAGTTAGTAAGGAGGGATGTCATGTGTGTCTGTAATTTTGGCCTTTGCTCACCCTGATGCTATATGATGTTGACTGTGGTCTTGTTATGTTTGCCTATAATACTACATTTTCATTTGAGCATTAAATCTGTTTCTTTATGGTTTGTTTATCTCCTCAAGCCCTAAACTAGTTTTTTTTATGAAATGGTTTAATAAACTGGGCTGTAAGATTACTCAAAAATTGACTAACTTTACAAGACTTTAACAAAGCAAAACTTCACCAAAAGTGAAGTAGAAAAGAAAAACGTAGGCCAGAGTTATAAGAAAAAGTAGGCCAGAGTTATAAGAACTGCTTTTTATTGGAATTTAAAAACCTGAATGTTCTTATACGACTGAAGACGTGTCGAGGTTCTTCTGTTCCCTGTATGCTCTGTGACTAATTTGCTGAACAAGTAGATCTATCTGAGATGTTTCCAAGCTGTTTTAAGCCTGCGTCTGAGATGAACACTGTATGTGAACTTTTACATTCTGAATTTTTAGTTGAAAGTAAGTCAGAAGATGCTGAAAATGATTTCACATCAAAACTGAATTTTATTAAAGAGGCTTTGATGGAGGAACAAAGTTGGGATCAATCTCTTGATAACTGTAGACTAACTGCTGTAACAGAAGAAAGTAATGCCCCATCATGCAGTTATGTATTTTCAGCAAGATGTACATGTACTTAGCATGTACTTAGCTTAGCCCCCTGACAGTGTGTTCTCTGGTCATCTGGGTATACAGAAAACACATCAGCAGATCATGTGTTTTTTCTTTTGGCCTGGTCCTAAAGCTGATGCTGTGTTATGTTGAGTTACGGGAAAACCCAATCAGGTTATTCCATCCACATCACTTCATCCAATCCTAGCATTATGAGCACCATTTCAACGTGTGTAGGGCAGCTGCCCTGGCCACTGATCAAATCCTTCTACTTTTGTGTTACCCCTTGACCAGCTACCTAAACAAATGCTCATGCTTCATTACAGTAACAAGGCTGTGATGGCTGTCTTAAGTATGTTGCGAGAAGGTTACAAAGTATGTTCAGGTTTTTCGCTGCTGCTGCTGCACCTGCATCATTATCCTCTATTTTATTTGTTCCAGACATGAGGAGCTCCTCCCTTACTGTTCCACATTGCATTGTGGTATAATGTAAAAAAGTGTCCATTGAGTATACACCAAAAATTAGCTGTGCGCTAATCCGTATACGTTCGGCACCATTTAAGGTGGCTTCCAGTAAGAAGCTGGAGAATAACTCCAGCCTTGTTGGTGCAGCCGTTTCTTTACGGCATCATAAATCAGCACATTTTACAGTTGTAAAATACATCCAGATAGATCCGGGAACTAATTTTACTGAAGTTCTGAAATTGTTAGCAATTGATCATCACATGTCCAGTGCATATCACCCCGAATCTCAGGGTTCTCTAGAATGTTTTCAACAACCTCAGTGCTTCGTACCTACTGTCTTTAGGTAGATAAAGAATGTGATGATGGCATCCTGGTCTTATTGTTTGCCATTTGTGAAAGTGATCAGGATTCCATTGGGTTTAGCCATTCACAGCTGAATTGTGAATTTCACTTTGGAGATAAAAGACTTGTACGTACCAGGTTCTGCCCTGTGTGCAGAGTTTTCAGGAAGATTGTGTTGATGGAGGTGGATCTGCTAATAGGGTTTTGCTAAGTTCTCCCCTACTGCTTCTGAAGTATCTGCTTTTGTCACACCAGATCTCTTTCTACAGTATTCCGTAATGCCATTTGGGTTACAAAAGGTAATAGCTAATGTAAACAATTGTGAAGCATGTCTGGATGTCGTTGTGATGTCTAGATGTCTATCAGAGTTGGAATGAACATTTGGCAATCCTCTGAAATGTGTTTAAGCGCTTATAGTTAAGTTTCCCTCACACTTAATCTCACTAAATGTGAGTCTGGGAAAGCTAGAGTATCCTAGGTTTGTAAGAAGGTGGGCCAAGGTGAAGTGCGCCCTCTTGAGGCTAAGATACCAACCCTGCAGTTGTGCTTTTGTAGAACCCCTGTTCTAATGACTCCTGACTACACTCAATTCTTCAAGCTGTAAGCTGGGGCTGGAGCTGTCCTCCTTAAAGAAGACTCGAGGTGTTGACCATCCAGTTTATTTTTCATAGAAATTGAAGGAACATCAGATCATGTATAGAACCACTGAGAAGGAAGCCTAGCACTCTTATTAGCTTTTCAACACTTTATGTGGGGTTGAGTGTTTTGGCAGTAGTGCTCTATATATACCACAATATCAGCTGAAGACTGATGAGATGGTTCATGATTGTTCAAGGTTTTAATGTTCAGAATAAGAAAGATTGTGAAAATGTAGTTGCTGATGCGTTGTCTAGGCAGTAGTGTGAGGGTGTTATGACCCTGGGGAGTGTAGAAGAGAGCCTCGTTGGTGCAGCCATGTTTGTTTACAGCGTCAGAAAGATGAAGCAGTTTAGGAACACAGAGTCCTAACCTGACGTCAGTCCAATTATTCCATTCCACCTTAAATGGTGCAGCAGATTTAGTCAAAAGTATTCACCAACTGTATAGCACCAGAATGGAACAGGTGGAACATAATTGGGATGAGATGCCGATTTCAGTAGGGCATCAATCTTAGTGTGCTTCTCTATCCTTCTTCTACTTAAGCACAACTCTAATAATGAACATATGATGCTTTAAATACAAAAACAGAAAATATTATTTAAATTCAGCCTGTAGTTCAAAACTACATCCAACCAAACACCACTGTCTGACTCACTGTTGTCTTTACCTAGTTAATAGATGTAGATCTGCACTCTTAGCTCCTTCAGTGGGGGTTTTTTTCAACCATTTCAGCCCAAAAAAAAAAGCTTCTAAGCTTTTCAGTCCCTGAGATCAGTCCTGGAGGACTTGTGTCCATCTGCTGAATTAAGAAAACAAATGGTAAATGTGGCATCAATCTATACAAAATGAAAATGTGAGCGAGTTAGACAGTCATGCAGTGAGGTGAGGATGAATCAATGCGAGGACCAGCGGGCAGTGTTTTCTTCTTTTTCTTGTCTTACCTTTGTCTTCTTTTCGTCTTATATTTTCTTTTTTATCTTTGTCGTCTTTCTTCTTTGTCTTTGTAATTTTCTTTTTTCTTGTTTCCTTCTTTGACTTCTTTTTCTCAATATATATTTTTTTGTCTTTCTTCTGTCTTCTTAGTCTTCGGCTTTTTGTTTTTCTTATTTTTCTTTTCTTAGTGTTTTTGTCTTGTCAAGTCAAATTTATTTGTATAGTGCTTTGTACAACTGTTGTGGTCACAAAGCAGCTTTACATAATTAGTAATTAGTAAAAGACAGAAAAAAGTCTTTAATAGCAGTCCTAAAATAGAGCCTTGTGGAACTCCATATCTTACTTCTGTGTAATTTGAAGATAAATCTTTACAAACTCCTTTAGATATGATTTGAACCACCATAGGGCTGGTCCTGTGATTCCAACCATTTTCTCTAATCTTTCTAGTAATATAGTATGATCTATTGTATCAAAGGCTGCACTAAGGTCTAGTAGGGCTAATAAAGATACATAGCCTTTATCAGAGGCAAGAAGGAGATCATTTTTATTCTTCACTAGGGAGGTCTCAGTGCTGTGATGGGATCTGAATCCAGATTGGAATTTCTCATACATGTCATTTGTACTCAGGTATAAGCAGAGTTGTTGGCCTACAGCTTTTTCTAAAATCTTGGATATGTATGTTAAGTTGGAGATGGGTCTGTAAATAGACAATACACAAGGATCAAGATTTGGCTTCTGGATTAAAGGTTTTATGACTGCCAATTTAAGTTTTTTAAGGTTTTTGGGAAATGCCCTAGGCTAAGGGATGAATTTACAATTGTTAAAAGAGGTCTAATTAGAAGTGAGAGTATTTCTTTTAGCAATTTAGAGGGAATCGGGTCAAGTTGTACAGGCTGTACAATTTGGTGAGGAAATATTTTTTTTTTCTAGTAAGTTTAGAGATCTCGCTAAAAAGAACTCTGGGATTGTCTGTTTTTGTTTTTCTCAATCAGCGAGGCCAAATACGCTGAGCGAGCTTTAATGAGTGCCTTTCTATATTGACTAAGGCTGTCCTTCCACACAGAGTGGAACACCTCTAGTTTGGTCGTCCACCATTTACGCTCTAGTTTCTGCACTGTTTTTAGTTTTTGCCTTGTCATTTTACTTTTAAACAGTGCTTCTTTGTCTAAGGTTGATTGAAGGGTATTTTCCAGGTCGTTCGTTAATGTAACTAGCTCCGTTTGGAGTCATTGGGGTTATTGCGCGCTTTAGACAGTGTTGCGGGGAAAAAATTAACATTTTGCCTAAGATGTGTCTCAAAGGAGATTAGATAATGGTCTGATATTACTGAGCTTTGAGGTACAATATTTAGATGATCAATTATAACACTCAGGGTCAGGACTAAATCTAAGGTATGGTTACAGTAATGTGTGGGTCCAGTCACATTTTTTGTGATGCCGACAGAATCTAAGATTGATACAAACGCCTTTGCTAATGGATCATCTGCTTTTTCAAAATGAATATTAAAGTCTTCTACTATTATAAATTTGTCACTGCACACTGACAAAATCACAAAATTATTAAAAAAATTCAGAATATGACCCTGGAGGCCTATAAATATTAATTTAGTCTGAATGCATTTTTATTTGTTGCTGGATTTGATTTTTTAATGTAGAAAATCTCAAAAGAAGTGAAAGTGTTAGTGTTTTTGAATAATATGTAGTGTATTCTGGTAGATTATGCATACTCCACCTCCTGTGCCTGATAATCTAGGGCTATGTACATATTTATAACCTGCGGCGGTGGCTTCATTTACTGCTATACATTGATCAGGTTTCAGTGTGGCAGAAAATGTCTAGTTTCTAATTAATTTATTAAAACAAGCAGATTTAGATATTCTATGTTTGGCTTTAATTTGGGGCACAGACAGTCTTAATACAATGAAACCTGGGTGACCTCAAAGCAGCTCGCAGACGGTTTAGCGTGTCTGTCTGCGGCCTGGTCCCGGCTTTGGATTGTCAGCAGCCTTTTACACTACTCGACTAACTAGCAGACTATGCGTTATGCTGCACGAAAATAGGGCAGCACCCTCCTGCGTGGGGTGGACGCCATCCCTACCTAAAAAACAGGCTTGCCCTCAAACTTTAATCAGTTATCTATGTTATTTAGTGCTGTGATTCGGCTGTAAGACTCAATCGAATGAAGTTGCCGGTGAGTGGAAGCACAAGATAGATGTTTCTAATAAAGTGACCGTAACTTAAAGCTACCTTACACTCAGCAAAAGTCCATTCTCTATCAGCAGAGAAACCTTTGGATGAAAAGTACTGAGCTATATTTTGCTCATTAATATATTTCTTCACTATGCCATTGATTACTTTTTCAAAATCAGAATCAGTCCACTGAGGCATTTCAGTCCCTCCCTTAACTAAGGTGCTGCTTTTATAGTTAAGAGACTTCCATGAGTCTTTACCAAGATTCTGAGTATGTTGGCCTTTTCTTGACATGGTGTGGAAACAGGAGAACAAATCCAAGTTTTCTTCTTATTAACTAAACTACAGAAGAACAAAAACACAACTCCGTTCAGAGAGGATTACGGTTACAAACGTTACGTTTAACAGTAACAAAACAAACTTCTCTCCTTTAGAGAGGATAACAGCCACAAAACACTAGGTTTTTATCAGTGACAAACAGATAACTTCTCTTCTTTCAGAGAGGCTAACAATTACTGACTCCTCTGTCTTAAGAAAACAGAATTTCTCTCAGATTCGAAATGGCGTTTACTCACCAAGAAGGTTTTAGTAGGCCATCCGGGTCACGGCACCACATTGTTAGAAATCCGGCATAAAGGAGACAGATTCAGGAGTCAGGAGACTGGATCTTTAGCATTGGAGTTTATTCACGTGCAGACAGAAAATCATACACTGGCACAGCTTAGTTGATCACGGTCAGTCTAGTCTAGTCCGACCATGTCTAGTCCGAACCAATCCAGTCTGAACCAATCCAGTCTAAAACAGAATCCAGTCTAAAACAGAATCCAGTCTAAAACAGAATCCAGTCTGATTAGGGGTATTTTGAGAGGGCCTTATATATATTGGAAATTGTGGGAGGGGAAAGGTTCATGAAGAGGAGTTTAAGGAGGGGTAGGAGGGGGATGAAGGACAGGTCACTTGGAGTATCAACAGTAGGGGGTGATAGTTAGCACTTTAAAGAGGGGTAGGAGGTGGGTGAAGTTGAGGGGGGTTGATGGTCATCACACATCAAAGGTCATCGGTATGACCACTTGATTGTTGTCACCTTTTGAGGGTTATTCGAATTACCATATACAAAGAGAGAGAGTGACCACTTTAGGCCGGCAGACGAAGGGTAACAAAAGGTGAGACAAAGGATTAAGATAACCATTTGATAAGTTGAAACCACATGAAAGTAATGTTAGAAAGGGCCATATTTTCTCTCAGCTACAACTCTCAGGTCTTTGGTCTTCACCTATATAAGGCCATCAGTTGTCAGGTACATCTGGATTGTACACAAAACTGTCTTCCCTCCATTGGGCGTTGTGCCCACTTGGGCTATTCGGGGTCAGTGTGGGTGGAGGTGGAAGAACTGCCGATTGGCTTTTCAATTTTGTTTTCTGTCAGTGTGATCTCACCCTTGCATGAGTATGATGCAGGACCTCTAGTGTGCACCTTAGGAGTGTCTGGTGGGTTAGGGGGTTCAGGCTGATCTTTGACCTTGAACCTGACCAAACCTTGCATCTCCATCTCCACATCAGTTTCGGTCCAGGTGGTCACGTGAAGTGGTCACTGCATTGCTGTCTGCTCTTGTCCATCTGATTCAGGGGCATATGGAGGTGGTCTCAGGTTTGAGCCGAGAATACAGCCCGGGCTTGTTTGTCTTGTCATCATGTTGTTTGCTTATCTCCATGTTGTGAAAGTTAGCCTACGAGTGATAAGAAGATAAGGGGTGATAAGAGAAGTACAGGGGTGCTATAAGAAGATAAATGGGTGATGAGAAATATTGGCGTAATACAAGAAGATATGGGGTGATAAGAGAAACAAAGGGGTGAAACCAGTAGAAGGATGTTACAAGAGAAATATGGAGTGTTAAGAGAAATATGGGGAGTTATAAAGAATAAATTAAGGGGTGTTAAAAGAAAAAGAAGGGGTATTATTAGAAGAAACTGGGTATTACAAGAAGGGTGAGTAATTATACAAGTGAAGAGATAGGGTATAGTGTACACAGAAGCTTGTGTGTGTGAATGTGAAGGGAATTATCGTGTGTCTCTCAGTCTATGTGTGGATTCTGGGTGGCTATGTTCTGTTGGGGTTGAAGGGATATGTTTGGAGAGTAATTCTAAAAACTCACCATACTGTTGTCTTTTATTGTGAGATCTTGTGCTTTGCAGGAGATCTCACAATAAGAAAAATCTCATAAAAACGAGAGAGGAGCTATATTTAAGTTTGTGCACAGAATCAATAAAAGCCAAATTAATTGGGGTTGTAAAAAGATAAGGGTAAAAGCTGAAAAGAATTCTGTTATTGTCTCAGAAAAATGTGTGCATTTGTGGGAGGTTGCAAATTTAAGGGAAGACACAGTATGGGGGCCCCCGGAGAGAAGAAAAAGAGGAGTAAATGTTACATGTTGTATGTCTAGTCTGAGATTTTGTTTTAATGGCCAATAAAAGATAAATGGATCCATTCGATAGAGTTATGTGATAATGAGTGTAGAAAAGCAGTAGGAAATCTATGAAATAAATAGGTTTTGTAGATATGTGGGTTGGAATGAAGTATAGGAAAATTAATGAGCCCTGACTGGGCATCAGAGAGGGAGATAGGTAAAGGAACAGTTTCATAAACCACTAAAGCAGCCCATACTGGCACCAGGTCACGTGTAGTACAATAATACTGTTAATAAGTCCTGTGGTTGTTGTATGGATACTGGAATGTGGGTTTTATAGTGTAAGTCCAACCTACCAACCTGAGAAAGAGATTTGACTAGTTTCAAATAGTTATACATAGAAGATGTGTTTATATCTTGTGTAGGTAATTCTTTGTATGAATAACATAAGCATTATTGTTAAGCACTGTAGGAAAGTAATCTCTGGTATTTCTGTTCTATCCTGGCAGAAAGGGAATCTATCCACCTGTACATACTAGCATCTAAATAGGTTCTGCACAGATGCTTTTGGTTGAACTTTCACCACTGGAAAGGGGAGCCTCATGTATGCAAGCATACACATACACTAAGGTTTAAGGTTGGTAGAGAGTTAAATCACTTTTAAACACACATGGTTAAAGATTCTCTCACTTGATTAGCTTAAGATTAGATCTGAATTACAAGTAATCTGGTTTGATTCTCCTTTCTCTTTTATGGGATGTGAGAGGAGACAGAAAGAAGGACCTAAGGAGGGGCAACTGGTGAGTGACGTGCCAGAAACGTCACATGGACTGAGTGGAAGAAGCTGTGCTGACTTCCGATCAGGCTAGTGTGCTTATCCACAGATCACTTCCCTGTATACACCCGCATTCTAAACAAATGTGTATTCATATTTATAGTGCTATTAATTATATAATACTTGCTAACAGTTGCCAACTGATTGGTTGGGCAGTGACTTTGATTACTTAAAGATAACACACTTGGGGGTTAAACATTTTGTTGAAAGCCACAGGTAGGGAAGTATTTGGTGGTTTAACTCTTACTAGAGGAGGACTTTTTTTTTTTTTTAGAGTGGTCATACATTCTTAAGGTCTGGGCTGTTCTGAAGTTGGCAAACCTAATTTCAACAACTCGTATAGTAACTTTTAATAAACAAATAAATAAATATCGTATAATTCAAAGTAGACAGTGAAGTGGTAGTAATTTCAATAATTTAAAGTAATCTTTTTCACACTCAAATAACATAGAGGCCATTATTATGCCAACTATGGGTACAAACACTTCAAAAGGAATTACTCCTGTTGATGTAGTTAAAATAATCCATTAATTAAAGGCATAACTAAGACATCAGAGAAATGGCACAAGCGTTGGCCTGACATTGACCAACCATGGCCAGTGGAGGGGACTCTTAATCCAGATGTAATTAAAGTAATGCAAGTACTTCTGGCCACGTACAAGGCTAACCAAAAGAAAGGTAAGAAGGGGGAAAAAAACATAAGAAGAAGAGACCGATGGAGCTTGGCATTCTCCAGTTGCTTGAATAAGAAGGGCAGAAACTGGTCAAAGCAGCAAAGGATAAGAGAGAGAGGAGTGCAGCAGAAATGGAGAGACAGATGAGAGGAATAGGAAAGCAGATGGCAGAAATTAATGAGCCATTTTCACACGTAAACAAGAACCCCCCACATATGAGAAGGAATTGAAGTCTGAGAAGATCTATCCCCAGCTCCCAGTGATCACTCAAGAGGGCAAATATCACATCAGAGATGATGGCCGAATAGTGGAAGCAGGAAAAGCAGAAACAATTATAATAATGTATTTTCCAAAAGCAAGAAGAAATCAACATATATGTAAACTGAAGGTGAAGTGAAGATCAGGAGGACAAAAGTTGGAGATGATGTGGATGAAAGTGCGTGGGAAGCCAGAAGAGGATGTGATCCAGCAGTCACGCTTAGAACGTGAACAAGTAAGACAAAGAATAAAGTCAATACATGAAAAGAAAATGAATGCTTACTTACCGATAACACAGTTGCAGATGAAAAAAAAAGCCAGAAAGCCAGAGGTCCACATTCAGACAACCATATACAGTTGATGTATAGTCTCTTGGAATCATGAGGTCCTGTGAACAAAGACAAAGAAGAAAGTCAACAACTGAAAAGAAACATAATGCTTTCTTACCGATGACACAGTTGAAGATGAATAGAAAGTCAGTCAGATTGAGTTGCAGATGTAGACAACGGCAAAAAATTGGAGACCGATAGCCTCTTGGGATCATGAAATCCTGTCAACTAGTAGGACAAAAAAGAAAATCAAAATATGAAAAGAAAGTGAATGTATGCTCACCTGTTACACAGTTGAAGATAAATTAAAAGCCAATAAGAAGAAAAATCCAGATACAGACAACGGCAAACAGCTGGAGATGAACAGTCTCTTGGCATCATGAGGTCCTCTGAACAAGACAAAGAAGAAAGTCAATACATGAAAAGAAACTGAATGTATACTTACCTGTTACAAAGTTGCAGATGAATACACAGCCAGTAAGATAGAAGTCCAGATGCAGACAACCACATGCAGCTGGACATGGACAGTGTCTTGGGATCATGAAGTCATGTGAACGAGTAAGACAAAGAAGAAAATCAAAATATGAAAAGAAACTGAATGTATACATACCTGTTACACAGTTGCAGATGAATACACAGCCAATAAGAAGAAAAATCCAGATGCAGACAATGGCAAACAGCTGGAGATGGTCAGTCTCTTGGGATCTTGAGGTCCTATGACCAAGTAAGACTAAGAAGAAAGTCAATACATGAAAAGAAACTGAATGTATACTTACCTGTTACACAGTTGCAGATGGAAAAAAAAGCCCGTAAGCCAGAGTTCCAGATTCAGAAAACCATATACTGTTGATATATAGTCTCTTGGAATCATGAAGTCCTTTCAACAAGTAAGACAAAGAAGAAAGTCATTACATGAAAAGAAACGGAATGCTTACTTAGCAATTACACAGTTGCAGATGAATACACAGCCAATTAGAAAAAAAATCCAGATGCAGATGAATAGTCTCTTGGGATCATGAGGTCCTGTAAACAAGACAAAATGAAAGTCAATACATGAAAAGAAACGGAATGTAGACTTACCTGTTACACAGTTGCAGATGAATACACAGCCAGTAAGAAATACTTCCAGATGCAGATAACCACATACAGCTGGACTTGAATAGTCTCTTGGGATCATGAAGTCCTGTGAACAAGTAAGACAAAGATGAAAATCAAAATATTAAAAAAGAAACTGAATGTATACTTACCTGTAACACAGTTGCAGATTAATACACAGCCAATAAGACGAAAAACCCAGATGCAGATGAATAGTCTCTTGGGATCATGAGGTCCTGAAAACAAGACAAAGAAGAAATTCAATACATGAAAAAAACTGAATGTATACTTACCTGTTACAAAGTTGCAGATGAAAAAAAAGCCAGTAAGGCAGAGTTCCAAATTCAGACAACCATATACAGTTGCTGTATAGTCTCTTGGGATCACGAGGTCCTGTGAAGAAGTAAAACAAAGAAGAAAGTTAATACATGAAAAGAAACGGAATGTTTACTTACCTGTAACAAAGTTGCAGATGAATACACAGTAAGAAAGAAAGAATTCCAGATGCAGACAACATACAGCTGGACATGGACAGTCTCTTGGGATCATGAAGTCCTGTCAACAAGTAAGACAAAGAAGAAAATCAAAACATGAAAAGAAACTGAACGTTTACTTACCTGTAACAAAGTTGCAGATGAATACACAGCCAATAAGACGAAAAATCCAGATGCACACAACTGCAAACAGCTGGAGATGAATAGTCTCTTGGGATCATGAGGTCCTGTTAACAAGACAAAAAGAAAGTCAATACATGAAAAGAAATGGAATGTATACTTACCTGTTACACAGTTGCAGATGAATACACAGTCAGTAAGAAAGAATTCCAGATGCAGACAACCACATACAGCTGGACATGGACAATCTCTTGGGATCATGAAGTCCTGTCAACAAGTAAGACAAAGAAGAAAATCAAAATATGAAAAGAAACTGAATGTTTTCTTACCTGTAACACAGTTGCAGATGAATACACAGCCAATAAGACGAAAATTCAAGATGCAGATGAATAGTCTCTTGGGATCATGAGGTCTTGTAAACAAGACAAGGAAGAAAATCAATGCATGAAAAGAAGCTGAATGTATACTTACCTTTTACACAGTTGCAGATGAATACACAGCCAATAAGACGAAAAATCCAGATAAAGACAACAACATACAGCTGGAGATTAATAGTCTCTTGGGATCATGAAGTCTTCTGAATAAGTAAGACAAAGAAGAAAGTCAATACATGAAAAGACACGGAATGCTTACTTACCGATTAAACAGTTGCAGATGAATACACAGCCATTCAAAAAGAATTCCAGATGCAGACAACCACATATAGCTGGACATGGACAGTCTCTTGGGATCATGAAGTTCTCTGAACAAGTAAGACAAAGAAGAAAGTCAATACATGAAATGAAACTGAATGCTTACTTTCGGATTACACAGTTGCAGATGAACACAGCCAATAAGATGAAAAATCCAGATGCAGACAACGGCAAACAGCTGGAGATAGATACACTCTTGGCATCAAGAGATCCTGTCAACAAGTAAGACAAAGAAGAAAGTCAATACATTAAAAGAAACTTAATGTATACCTACCTGTTACACAGTTGCAGATGAACACAGCCAATAAGATGAAAAATCCAGATGCAGACAACGGCAAACAGCTGGAGATAGATACACTCTTGGCATCAAGAGGTCCTGTCAACAAGTAAGACAAAGATGAAAGTCAATACATGAAACGAAACGGAATATATACTTACCTGTTACACCGTTGCAGATGAATACACAGCCAGTAAGACGAAAATTCCAGATGCAGTTGAATAGTCTTTTGGGATCACGAGGTCCTGTGAACAAGTAAGACAAAGAAGAAAGTCAATACATGAAAAGAAACTGAATGTATACTTACCTGTAACACAGCTGTAGATGTACAAAGCCAATAAGACGAAAAATCAAGATGCAGACAACGGCAAACAGCTGGAGATGAATAGTCTCTTGGGATCATGAGGTCCTGTAAACAAGACAATAATAAGGTCAATTCATGAAAAGAAACTGAATGTATACTTACCTGTTACACAGCTGCAGATGAATACACAGCCAGTAAGAAAGAATTCCAGATGCAGACAACCACATACAGCTGGACATGGACAGCCTCTTGGGATCATGAAGTCCTGTGAACAAGTGAGACAAAGAAGAAAGTCAATACATGAAAACAAACTGAATGTATACTTACCTGTAACACAGTTGCAGATGAATACACAGCAAATAAGACGAAAAATCCAGATGCAGATGAATAGTCTCTTGGGATCATGAGGTCCTGTAAACAAGACAAAGAAGAAAGTCAATACATGAAAAGAAACTGAATGTATTCTTACCTGTTACACAGTTGCAGATGAATACACAGCCAGTAAGAAAGAATTCCAGATGCAGACAACCACATACAGCTCGACATGGACAGTCTCTTGGGATCATGAAGTCCTGGGAACAAGACAAAAAAGAAAGTCAATACATGAAAAGAAACGGAATGTATACTTACCTGTTACACAGTTGCAGGTGAAAAAAAAGCCAGTAAGCCAGAGTTCCAGATTCAGACAACCATATACAGTTGATGTATAGTCTCTTGGCATCATGAAGTCCTGTGAACAAGTAAGACAAATAAGAAAATCAAAATATGAAAAGAAACTGAATGTATACTTACCTGTTACACAGTTGCAGATGAATACACAGCCATTAAGAATGAATTCCAGATGCAGACAACCACATACAGCTGGACATGGACAGTCTGTTGGGATCATGAAGTCCTATGAAAAAGTAAGACAAAGAAGAATATCAAAATATGAAAAGAAACTGAATGTATACTTAACTGTTACACAGTTGCAGATGAATACACAGCCAAGAAGACGAAAAATCCAGATGCAGTCAGGTTGAGTTCCAGATGCAGACAACAGCAAATAATTGAAGGTTTGATAGCCTCTTGGGATCACTAGGTCTTGTGAACAAGTAAGACAAAGAATAAAATCAAAATATGAAAAGAAACTGAATGTATACTTACCTGTTACACAGTTGCAGATGAATACACAGCCAGTTAGAAAGAATTCCAGATGCAGACAACCACATACAGCTGGACATGGACAGTCTCTTGGGATCATGAAGTCCTGTGAACAAGTAGGACAAAGCAGAAAATCAAAATATGAAAAGAAACTGAATGTATACTTACCTGTTACACAGTTGCAGATGAAAAAAAAAGCCAGTAAGCCAGAGTTCCAGATTCAGACAACCATATATAGTTGATGTATAGTCTCTTGGGATCACGAGGTCCTGTGAACAAGTAAACAAGACAAAGAAGAAAGTCAATACATGAAAAGAAACTGAATGTTTACTTACCTGTAACACAGTTGCAGATGAATACACAGCCAATAAAACGTAAAATCCAGATGCAGACAACGGCAAACAGCTGGAGATGAACAGACTCTTGGGATCATGAGGTCCTGTAAATAAGACAAAAAAAAGTCAATACATGAATAGAAACGGAATGTATACTTACCTTTTACACAGTTGCAGATGAATACACAGCCAGTAAGAAAGAGTTCCAGATGCAGACAACATCATACAGCTGGACAAGGACAGTCTCTTGGGATCATGAAGTCCTGTGAACAAGTAAGACAAAGAAGAAAGTCAATACATGAAAAGAAACTGAATGCTTACTTACCTGTTACACAGTTGCAGATGAATAGAAAATCAGTCAGGTTAAGTTTCAGATTCAGACAACGGCAAACACTTGGAGATCGATAGCCTCTTGGGATCATGAAGTCCTGTCAACAATTACGACAAAGAATAAAATCAAAATATGAAAAGAAACTGAATGTATACTTACCGATTACACAGTTGCAGATAAAAAAAAAAGCCAGTAAGCCAGAGTTCCAGATTCAGACAACCATATACAGTTGATGTATAGTCTCTTGAGATCACAAGGTCCTGTGAAAAAGGAAGACAAAGAAGAAAGTCATTACATGAAAAGAAACTGAATGTAGACTTACCTGTAACACAGTTGCAGATGAACACGCAGCCATTAAGAAAGAATTCCAGATGCAGACAACCACATACAGCTGGACATGGACAGTGTCTTGGGATCATGAAGTCCTGTGAACAAGTAAGACAAAGAAGAAAGTCAATACATGAAAAGAAACTGAACGCTTACTTACCACATACACAGTTGCAGATGAATACACAGCCAATAGGACTTAAAATCCAGATGCAGACAACAGCAAACAGCTGGAGATGAATAGTCTCTTGGGATCATGAGGTCCTGTAAACAAGACAAAAAAAAAGTCAATACATGAATAGAAACGGAATGTATACTTACCTGTTACACAGTTGCAGATGAATATAAAATCAGTCAGGTTGAGTTCCAGATTCAGACAATGGCAAACAGCTGGAGATTGAGAGCCTCTTGGGATCATGAGGTCCTGTGAACAAGTAAGACAAAGAAGAAAATCAAAATATGAAAAGAAACTGAATGTATACTTACCGATTACACAGTTGTAGATGAAAAAAAAAGCCAGTAAGCCAGAGTTCCAGATTCAGACAACCATATATAGTTGATGTGTAGTCTCTTGGGATCACGAGGTCCTGTGAACAAGTAAACAAGACAAAGAAGAAAGTCAATACATGAAAAGAAACTGAATGTTTACTTACCTGTAACACAGTTGCAGATGAATACACAGCCAATAAGACGTAAAATCCAGATGCAGTTGAAAAGTCTCTTGGGATCACGAGGTCCTGTGAACAAGTAAGACAAAGAAGAAAGTAAATACATGAAAAGAAACGTAAAGCTTACTTACCTGTAACACAGTTGCAGATGAATACACAGCCAATAAGACGTAAAATCCAGATGCAGACAACGGCAAACAGCTGGAGATGTATAGACTCTTGGGATCATGAGGTCCTGTAAATAAGACAAAAAAAAGTCAATACATGAATAGAAACGGAAAGTATACTTACCTGTTACACATTTGCAGATGAATACACAGCCAAGAAGACGAAAAATCCAGATGCAGACAACGGCAAACAGCCGGAGATGAATAGTCTCTTGGGATCATGAAGTCCTGTGAACAAGTAAGACAAAGAAGAAAATCAAAATATGAAAAGAAACTGAATATATACTTACCAGTTACACAGTTGCAGATGAACACACAGCCATTAAGAAAGAATTCCAGATGCAGACAACCACATACAGCTGGACATGGACAGTGTCTTGGGATCATGAAGTCCTGTGAACAAGTAAGACAAAGAAGAAAGTCAATACATGAAAAGAAACTGAATGCTTACTTACCTGTAACACAGTTGCAGATGAATACACAGCCAATAAGAGGTAAAATCCAGATGCAGTTGAAAAGTCTCTTGGGATCACGAGGTCCTGTGAACAAGTAAGACAAAGAAGAAAATCAATACATGAAAAGAAACGTAAAGCTTACTTACCTGTAACACAGTTGCAGATGAATACACAGCCAATAAGAGGTAAAATCCAGATGCAAACAACAGCAAACAGCTGGAGATGAATAGTCTCTTGGGATCATGAGGTCCTGTAAATAAGACAAAAAAAAGTCAATACATGAATAGAAACGGAATGTATTCTTACCTGTTACACAGTTGCAGATGAATACACAGCCAGTAAGAAAGAGTTCCAGATGCAGACAACATCATACAGCTGGACAAGGACAGTCTCTTGGGATCATGAAGTCCTGTGAACAAGTAAGACAAAGAAGAAAGTCAATACATGAAAAGAAACTGAATGTATACTTACCTGTTACAAAGTTGCAGATGAATACAAAGACAGTAAGATTGAGTTACAGATGCAGATAACGGCAAACACTTGGAGATTGATAGCCTCTTGGTATCATGAAGTCCTGTGAACAAGTAAGACAAAGAAGAAAGTCAAAACATGAAAAGAAACTGAGTGCTTACTTACCGACTACACAGTTGCAGATGAATAGAAAGTCAGTCAGATTGAGATCCAGATGCAGACAACGGCAAACACTTGGAGATCGATAGCCTCTTGGGATCCAGATGCAGTTGAATAGTCTTTTGGGATCACGAGGTCCTGTGAACAAGTAAGACAAAGAAGAAAGTCAATACATGAAAAGAAACTGAATGTATACTTACCTGTAATACAGCTGTAGATGTACACAGCCAATAAGACGAAAAATCAAGATGTAGACAACGGCAAACAGCTGGAGATGAATAGTCTCTTGGGATCATGAGGTCCTGTAAACTAGACAATAATAAGGTCAATTCATGAAAAGAAACTGAATGTATACTTACTTGTTACTCAGTTGGAGATGAAAAAAAGCCAGTAAGCCAGAGTTCCAGATTCAGACAACCATATACAGTTGATGTATAGCCTCTTGGGATCACGAGGTCCTGTGAGCAAGTTAGACAAAGAAGAAAGTCAATACATGAAAAGAAACTGAATGTATACTTACCTATTACAGAGTTGTAGATGAATACACAGACAATAAGAAAGAATTCCAGATGCAGACAACTACATACAGCTGGACATGAACAGTCTCTTGGGATCATGAAGTCCTGTGAACAAGTAAGACAAAGAAGAAAGTCAATACATGAAAAGAAACGTAAAGCTTACTTACCTGTTACACAGTTGCAGATGAAAAAAAGCCAGTAAGCCAGAGTTCCAGATTCAGACAACCATATATAGTTGATGTATAGTCTCTTGGGATCACGAGGTCCTGTGAACAAGTAAGACAAAGAAGAAAGTCAATACATGAAATGAAACTGAATGCTTACTTACCGATTACACAGTTGCAGATGAACAGAAAGTCAGTTAGATTGAGTTCCAGATGCAGACGACGGCAAACACTTGGAGATTGATAGCCTCTTGGGATCATGATGTCCTGTGAACAAGTAAGACAAAGAAGAAAGTCAATACATGAAAAGAAACGTAAAGCTTACTTACCTGTAACACAGTTGCAGATGAATACACAGCCAATAAGACGAAAAATCCAGATGCAGTTGAAAAGTCTCTTGGGATCACGAGGTCCTGTGAACAAGTAAGATAAAGAAGAAAATCAATACATGAAAAGAAACGTAAAGCTTACTTACCTGTAACACAGTTGCAGATGAATACACAGCCAATAAGAGGTAAAATCCAGATGCAGACAACAGCAAACAGCTGGAGATGAATAGTCTCTTGGGATCATGAGGTCCTGTAAATAAGACAAAAAAAAGTCAATACATGAATAGAAACGGAATGTATACTTACTTGTTACAAAGTTGCAGATGAATACAAAGACAGTAAGAAAGAATTCCAGATGCAGACAACAACATACAGCTGGACATGGATAGTCTCTTGGGATCAGGAGGTCCTGTAAACAAGACAAAGAAGAAAGTCAACACATAAAAAGAAACTGAATGTATAGTTACCTGTCACACAGTTGCAGATGAAAAAAAAAGCCGGTAAGCCAGAGTTCCAGATGCTGACAACCATATGCAGTTGATGTATAGTCTCTTGGGATCACAAGGTTCTGTGAACAAGTAAGACAAAGAAGAAAGTCAATACATGAAAAGAAACTGAATGCTTACTTTCCGATTACACAGTTGCAGATGAATACACAGCCAATAAGACGGAAAATCCAGATGCAGACAATGGCAAACACTTGGAGATCGATATCCTCTTTGGATCATGAAGTCCTGTGAACAAGTAAGACAAAGAAAAAAGTCAATGCATGAAAAGAAACTGAATGTATACTTACCTGTTACAAAGTTGCAGATGAATACAAAGCCAGTAAGAAAGAATTCCAGATGCAGACAACCACATCCAGCTGGACATGGATAGTCCCTTGGGATCACGAGGTCCTGTTAAAAAGACAAAGAAGAAAGTCAATAAATGAAAAGAAGCTGAATGTATACTTACCTTTTACACAGTTGCAGATGAATACACAGCCATTAAGAAAGAATTCCAGATGCAGACAATCACATACAGCTGGACATGGATAGTCTCTTGGGATCATGAAGTCCTGTGAACAAGTAAGACAAAGAAGAAAGTCAATACATGAAAAGAAACTGAATGCTTACTTACCGATTACACAGTTGCAGATGAACAGAAAGTCAGTCAGATTGAGTTCCAGATGCAGACAACGGCCAAAACTTGGAGATCGATAGCCTCTTGGTATCATGAAGTCCTGTGAACAAGTAAAACAAAGAAGAAAGTCAAAACATGAAAAGAAACTGAATGTATACTTACCTGTTACACAGTTGCAGATGAATAGAAAGTCAGTCAGATTGAGTTCCAGATGCAGACAACGGCAAACACTTGGAGATCGATAGCCTCTTGGGATCATGAAGTCCTGTGAACAAGTAAGACAAAGAAGAAAGTCAATACATGAAAAGAAACTGAATGTTTACTTACCTGTAACACAGTTGCAGATGAAAACACAGCTAATAAGACGAAAAATCCAGATGCAGTTGAAAAGTCTCTTGGGATCACAAGGTCCTGTGAACAAGTAAGACAAAGAAGAAAATGAAGACATGAAAAGAAACTGAAGGTATACTTACCTGTCACACAGTTGCAGATGAATAGAAAGTCAGTCAGATTGAGTTCCAGATGCAGACAACGGCAAACACTTGGAGATCGATAGCCTCTTGGGATCATGAAGTCCTGTCAACAAGTAAGACAAAGAAGAAAATCAATACATGAAAAGAAACTGAATGTATACTTACCTATTACACAGTTGCAGATGAAAAAAAGCCAGTAAGCCAGAGTTCCAGATTTAGACAACCATATATATTTGATGTATAGTCTCTTGGGATCACGAGGTCCTGTGAACAAGTAAGACAAAAAAGAAAGTCAATACATGAAATGAAACTGAATGCTTACTTACCGATTAAACAGTTGCAGTTGAATAGAAAGTGAGTTAGATTGAGTTCCAGATGCAGACGTCGGCAAACACTTGGAGATTGGTAGCCTCTTGGGATCATGAAGTCCTGTGAACAAGTAAGATAAAGAAGAAAGTCAAAATATGAAAAGAAACTGAATGTATACTTACATGTAACACAGTTGCAGATTAATTCAAAGCCAATAAGACGAAAAATCCAGATGCAGATGAATAATCGCTTGGGATAATGAGGTCCTGTAAACAAGACAAAGAAGAAAGTCAATACAGAATGTACACTTACCTTTTACACAGTTGCAGATGAATACACAGCCAATAAGACGAAAAATCCAGATGCAGTTGAATAGTCTCTTGGGATCATGAAGTCCTGTGAATAAGTAAGACAAATAAGAAAGTCAGTACATGAAAAGAAACTGAATGTATACTTACCTGTTACACGGTTGCAGTTGAAAAGAAACAGAATGTATACTTACCTATTGCACAGTTGCAGATGAATAGAAAGTCAGTCAGATTGAGTTCCCGATGCAGACAACGGCAAACCCTTGCAGATCGAAAGCCTCTTGGGATCATGAAGTCCTGTGAACAAGTAAGACAAAGAAGAAAGTCAATACATGAAAAGAAACTGAATGTTTACTTACCTGTAACACAGTTGCAGATGAAAACACAGCTAATAAGACGAAAAATCCAGATGCAGTTGAAAAGTCTCTTGGGATCACAAGGTCCTGTGAACAAGTAAGACAAAGAAGAAAATGAAGACATGAAAAGAAACTGAAGGTATACTTACCTGTCACACAGTTGCAGATGAATAGAAAGTCAGTCAGATTGAGTTCCAGATGCAGACAACGGCAAACACTTGGAGATCGATAGCCTCTTGGGATCATGAAGTCCTGTCAACAAGTAAGACAAAGAAGAAAATCAATACATGAAAAGAAACTGAATGTATACTTACCTATTACACAGTTGCAGATGAAAAAAAGCCAGTAAGCCAGAGTTCCAGATTTAGACAACCATATATATTTGATGTATAGTCTCTTGGGATCACGAGGTCCTGTGAACAAGTAAGACAAAAAAGAAAGTCAATACATGAAATGAAACTGAATGCTTACTTACCGATTAAACAGTTGCAGTTGAATAGAAAGTGAGTTAGATTGAGTTCCAGATGCAGACGTCGGCAAACACTTGGAGATTGGTAGCCTCTTGGGATCATGAAGTCCTGTGAACAAGTAAGATAAAGAAGAAAGTCAAAATATGAAAAGAAACTGAATGTATACTTACATGTAACACAGTTGCAGATTAATTCAAAGCCAATAAGACGAAAAATCCAGATGCAGATGAATAATCGCTTGGGATAATGAGGTCCTGTAAACAAGACAAAGAAGAAAGTCAATACAGAATGTACACTTACCTTTTACACAGTTGCAGATGAATACACAGCCAATAAGACGAAAAATCCAGATGCAGTTGAATAGTCTCTTGGGATCATGAAGTCCTGTGAATAAGTAAGACAAATAAGAAAGTCAGTACATGAAAAGAAACTGAATGTATACTTACCTGTTACACGGTTGCAGTTGAAAAGAAACAGAATGTATACTTACCTATTGCACAGTTGCAGATGAATAGAAAGTCAGTCAGATTGAGTTCCCGATGCAGACAACGGCAAACCCTTGCAGATCGAAAGCCTCTTGGGATCATTAAGTCCTGTCAACAAGTAAGACAAAGAAGAAAATCTAAATATGAAAAGAAATTGAATGTATACTTACCTATAACACAGTTGCAGATGAATACACACCCAATAAGACGTAAAATCCAGATGCAGACAACGGCAAACAGCTGGAAATGAATAGTCTCTTGGGATCATGAGTTCCTGTAGACAAGATAAAAAGAAAGTCAATACATGAAAAGAAACTGAATATATACTTACCTGTTACACAGTTGCAGATGAATAGAAAGTCAGTCAGATTGAGTTCCAGATGCAGACAACAGTAAACACTTGGAGATCGATAGCCTCTTGGGATCATGAAGTCCTGTGAACAAGACAAAGAAGAAAATTAAAACATGAAAAGAAACTGAATATATACTTACCTGTTACACTGTTGCAGATTAATACACATCCAATAAGACAAAAAATCCATATGCAGATGAATAGTCTCTTGTGATCATGAGGTCCTGTAAACAAGACAAAGAAGAAAGTCAATACAACAAAAGAAACTGAATGTACACTTACCTATTACATAGTTGCAGATGAATAGAAAGTCAGTCAGATTGAGATCCAGTTGCAGACAACCACATACAGCTGGACATGGATAGTCTCTCTGGATCATCAAGTCCTGTGAACAAGTAAGACACAAAAGAAAATCAAAATATGAAAAGAAACTGAATATATACTTACGTGTTACACAGTTACAGATGAATACACACCCAATAAGACGAAAAATCCAGATGCAGTTGAATAGCCTCTTGGGATCACGAGGTCCTGTGAACAAGTAAGACAAAGAAGAAAATCAATACATGAAAAGAAACGGAATGCTTACTTACCGATTACACAGTTGCAGATGAATACACAGCCATTAAGAAAGAATTTCAGATGCAGACTACCACATACAGCTGGACATGGACAGTCTCTTGGGATCATGAAGTCCTGTGAAGAAGTAAGACAAAGAAGAAAGTCAATACATGAAAAGAAACTGAACGTATACTTACCTGTTACACAGTTGCAGATGAATAGAAAGTCAGTCAGATTGAGTTCCAGATGCAGACAACGGTAAACACTTGGAGATCAATATCCTCTTGGGATCATGAAGTCCTGTGAACAAGACAAAGAAGAAAATCAATTCATGAAAAGAAACTGAATGTTTACATACCTGTAACCCAGTTGCAGACGATAACACAGCGAATAAGATGAAAAATCCAGATGCAGTTGAAAAGTCTCTTGGGATCACAAGGTCCTGTGAACAAGTAAGACAAAGAAGAAAATCAATACATGAAAAGAAACTGAAGGTATACTTATCTGTCACACACTTGCAGATGAATAGAAAGTCAGTCAGATTGAGTTCCAGATGCAGACAACCACATACAGCTGGACATCGATAGCCTCTTGGGATCATGAAGTCCTGTCAAGAAGTAAGACAAAGACGAAAATCCAAATATGAAAAGAAACTGAATGTATACTTACCTGTAACACAGTTGCAGATTAATACACAGCCAATAAGATGAAAAATCCAGATGCAGACAACGGCAAACAGCTGGAGATGAATAGTCTCTTGGGATCATGAGGTCCTGTAAACAAGTAAGACAAAGAAGAAAGTCAATACATGAAAAGAAACTGAATGCTTACTTACCGATTACACAGTTGCAGATGAAAAAATTAAAGCCAGTAAGCCAGAGTTCCAGATTCAGACAACCATATACAGCTGATTTATAGTCTCTTGGGATGACGAGGTACTGTGAAGATGTAAGACAAAGAAAGTCAATACATGAAAAGAAACTGAATGTATACTTACCTGTAACACAGTTGAAAATGAATACACAACCAATAAGACGAAAAATCCAGACAACCACATACAGCTGGAAATCGATAGCCTATTGGGATCCTGAAAACAAGACAAAAAGAAAGTCAATACATAAAAAAACTGAATGTTTACTTACCTGTTACACAGTTGCAGATGAACACACAGTCAGTAAGAAAGAATTCCAGATACAGACAACAACATACAGCTGGACATGGATAGTCTCTTGGGATCACGAGGTCCTGTGAAAAAGTAAGACAAAGAAGAAAGTCAATACATGAAAAGAAACTGAATGTATACTTACCTGTTACACAGTTGCAGATGAATAGAAAGTCAGTCAGATTGAGTTCCAGATGCAAACAACGGCAAACACATGGGAATCGATAGCCTCTTGGGATCATGAAGTCCTGTCAACAAGTAAGACAAAGAAGAAAATCAATACATGAAAAGAAATGGTAATGTATACTTACCTACTACACAGTTACAGAAGAACAAAGTCAGTCAGATTGAGATCAAGATGCAGACAACGGCAAGCACTTGGAGATCGATAGCCTCTTAGGATCATGAAGTCCCGTAAACAAGTAAGACAAAGAAGAAAGTCAATACATGAAAATAAACTGAATGTATACTTACCTGTTACACAGTTGCAGATGAACACAGCCAGTAAGAAAGAATTCCAGATGCAGACAACCACATACAGCTGGACATGGACAGTCTCTTGGGATCATGAAGTCCTGTGAACAAGTAAGACAAAGAAGAAAGTCAATACATGAAAAGAAACTGAATGTATACTTACCTGTAACACAGTTGCAGATGAATACACAGCCAATAAGACGAAAAATCCAGATGCAGATGAATAGTCTCTTGGGATAATGAGGTCCTGTAAACAAGACAAAGAAGAACGTTAATACATGAAAAGAAGCTGAATGCATACTTACCCGTGACACAGTTGCAGATGAATACACAGCCATTAAGAAAGAATTCCAGATGCAGACAACCACATACAGCTGGACATGGACAGTCTCTTGGGATCATGAAATCCTGTGAACAAGTAAGACAAAGAAGAAAGTCAATACATTAAAATAAATGGAATGTATAGTTACCTGTTACACATTTGCAGATGAATACACCGTCAATAATCCAAAATTCCAGATGCAGACGATGGCAAAAAGTTGGAGATGGATACACTCTTAGGATCAAGAGGTCATATAAACAAGTAAGACAAATAAGAAAGTCAATACATGAAAAGAAACTGAATGTATACTTACCTGTTACAGAGTTGCAGATTAATACACAGCCAGTAAGAAAGAATTCCAGATGCAGACAACCACATACAGCTGGACATGGATAGCCTCTTGGGATCATGAAATCCTGTCAACAAGTAAGACAAAGAAGAAAGTCAATACATGAAAAGAAACTGAATGTATACTCACCTGTTACACAGTTGAAGATAAATAAACAGCCAATAAGAAGAAAAATCCAGATACAGACAACGGCAAACAGCTGGAGATGAACAGTCTCTTGGCATCATGAGGTCCTGTGAACAAGAAAGTCAATACATGAAAAGAAACTGAATGTTTACTTACCTGTTACACAGTTGCAGATGAATACACACCCAGTACGACAGAGTTCCAGATGCAGACTACGGCAAAAAGTTGGAAATAGATAGTCTCTTGGTATCATGAGGGCCTGTCAACAAGTAAGACAAAGAAGAAAGTCAAAACATGAAAAGAAACTGAATGTATACTTACCTGTTACACAGTTGCAGATGAAAAAAAAGCCAGTAAGCCAGAGTTCCAGATTCAGACAACCATATACAGTTGATGTATCGTCTCTTGAGATCACGAGGTCCTGTCAACAAGTAAGACAAAGAAGAAAATCAAAATATGAAAAGAAACTGAATGTTTACTTACCTGTAACACAGTTGCAGATTAATACACAGTCAGTAAGAAAGAATTCAAGATGCAGACAACCACATACAGCTGCATATGGACAGTCTCTTGGGATCATGAAGTCCTGTGAACAAGTAAGACTAAGAAGAAAGTCAATACATGAAAAGAAACTGAATGCTTATGTCGGCTCTATTTCACTATAAATCCCCCAATCAGCTAATAAGCATTTAAAAATGGTGCATAAAAGAATCCAGCTCCGAAGTCAATAGAAAGGCAGAGTGCAACCTTTATTTCTGTATAAAGTATACAAAACAGGTAAAGACTAAGGCACTACATGTAATGCGTTAGCCTGAGACAGCCAGCACTCTCCAAAAGCAGTCTAAACAGTGGGGCTCCTCTTGGGCCTTATATACAGTCCTTATCTAGCTGTGGCTACCCCCACGCATATTTTTTTATTGTAATATTTTATGGTTGGATCCGCTTATAATACTATGGGAAGCCCCTTACTCCTTAATCTTGTCACTATTGTATTCGCTTATATCCGTCGTTTGTAAGACTTTGTTTTTTAAAAAGAGCACAAACACCTGCAAGGTCATTTGTGCTGACGATCGCACTACTGCAGAATTTTGGGTGCTTTCCACTGAGTTTACCTCAGATTCACCCCAAGTGGGCTCTGCCAAGCCCCCCACGGGCATTTACACTAATCTTGAGTACAGAAACGCTGACTGGCTCAGACTTGGTCATTATAGCAGAATACACATACAATCATGTTTATGAGTACATAATGTGTTCTTACACACAAATAATCCATCACTTACTTACCTGTTACACAGTTGCAGATGAATACACAGCCAGTAAGAAAGACTTCCAGATGCAGACAACCACATACAGATGGACATGGATAGTGTCTTGCGATCATGAAGTCCTGTGAACAAGTAAAACAAAGAAAAAAAGTCAAATCATGAAAAGAAACTGAATGCTTACTTACCGATTACACAGTTGCAGATGAAAAAAAGCCAGTAAGCTAGAGTTCCAGATTCAGACAACCATATACAGTTGATGTATAGTCTCTTGAGATCATGAGGTCCTGTGAAAGGGACAAAATGAAAGTCAATACATGAAAAGAAACTGAATGCTTACTTACCTGTTACACAGTTGCAGATGAATACATAGGGGCATATGTCCCTTTATTGACTTTCCTTTCTGCTGTTCTGGGGTCCAAAGTGGCTGCCCCATTCCAACTAACTTCAGCATGGATCTTATGTACTGTTTCAGCAGGGCGCTTCAGCGCCTCTGTGTGAAACTCCATCCCTATTGGATTGAAGCCATCTGCCAAAATCATAGACGCGGAGCCACGCTCCCACAAAACAGAGCGTGTAGTGATGGACAGGTAGACTTGTAGCTCCCTACATTGTCTATCCTGAATGTCTGCTGCCACAGATAGTGGTTCAAATGATCCCCATGGCAGGTTCTCTAACCCCAATGTGACTCCTGTTGCACTAGAATTAGTCAAGATTAGGTTTAAGACAGGAGTCAATAGTCTTGAGGTCCAAAAACACCTAATTCTCTCAGTTAGTCTGAGGTGTGGAAAGACCTCTTCAGCAAGGTCTAGGTTATACCAATCAGTTAACAACCACAACTTATGATTGATAAGCTGCTCTGATTGCCAACGCTCGATGCCTTGCACATTCTTGTATGTTCTCTCTAACCAGAAATGAGTTCTGATTCCCTGCGTTTCAGCTAAAAGCAGCTCACTATCCATGATTGCTGCTCTTCTCTACAAGACAAATACAATTTTACACACACCACCCTGTGTGTTCCAACAAAGTCTAGCTACTAATATTCCTTCACAGAGCCCCTATCCAAGTAAACACATGCAATAATACCCTTTATACTTCTGTAACCGGTGTAGGTCACGGCTACGTATAGCTCCTACAGCTATATCTTTTGCTACTTCAACGTACAATAGCCAATATTCTTTAACACAACCTGGTGTTTTATTAACCATCAACACACTTTGTCATATATCCACCAATACATTTTCTGAGGCTTTTTCAACTATCAATTGATATAGGATACACACTACTCTTGCAGGCCTAGGCCTGTGGGCCCGCAAGGTCAGCTCTAGTTCCGTATATCTCTATTTACCGATATCCAGTAAACTTCAAGGTATGCTCTGTCACTTTATTCCCTCTCCTAATACATGTTAGGATCTTAATAACAACACGGACAAATGTCCTCAAAGGTATGATATCAATAGAGACCACAGTATGAGAGATAATAATACCATTGCCTGTGCCTCCCATTATCTTTTAAACTTCATTAGACATCTTAAACACAAAGCTTCAAACATAGCAAGCGCTTAGCAGAATAAGACACAGCTAAAACATGTATTAAACAACATTTAAGACAGACAAACCGTGTAACATATACTTTGGTACCACTATTACTTGTGCACTGTTTCCTTTTTTCTCTAGGCCTTTCTCTTTAATGGCTTTATCTCTGAGGGTTATTCCCTTAACCCTTTTTTCTCTCTGCCGGCTTTTCTCTATGCCATTTTATCATCACTTTTTTATTTGGTTTTCTGACTGTTACTCCTTTTTCTGTGGTTTTCTAAAAGTTTTTTGCTTTTTATTTGGTTTTCTAGTATTTATTTACTTTTTATTTGGTTTTCTAATAACAGTTATCAGCATTTCTCATTGACTCGGAGCCAGATATACTGGAAGCTGAACACCACTGAGGCCTGTGGACAGCCAGGCCCTATCCCCCCTTAAGCAGATGTTTGAATACAAAGATCGGCTTACCTTAAAGTTGAAACGGGCGCGCTGAAGGACAGGAGGACAGGAACAGGCCAGGCACAGGTGCGGCGTCAGTCAAACAGGGCGCAAGGCGCGGAGAGCGAAGCCAACCAACGGGCCACCAAAATGTCGGCTCTATTTCACTATAAATCCCCCAATCAGCTAATAAGCATTTAAAAATGGTGCATAAAAGAATCCAGCTCCGAAGTCAATAGAAAGGCAGAGTGCAACCTTTATTTCTGTATAAAGTATACAAAACAGGTAAAGACTAAGGCACTACATGTAATGCGTTAGCCTGAGACAGCCAGCACTCTCCAAAAGCAGTCTAAACAGTGGGGCTCCTCTTGGGCCTTATATACAGTCCTTATCTAGCTGTGGCTACCCCCACGCATATTTTTTTATTGTAATATTTTATGGTTGGATCCGCTTATAATACTATGGGAAGCCCCTTACTCCTTAATCTTGTCACTATTGTATTCGCTTATATCCGTCGTTTGTAAGACTTTGTTTTTTAAAAAGAGCACAAACACCTGCAAGGTCATTTGTGCTGACGATCGCACTACTGCAGAATTTTGGGTGCTTTCCACTGAGTTTACCTCAGATTCACCCCAAGTGGGCTCTGCCAAGCCCCCCACGGGCATTTACACTAATCTTGAGTACAGAAACGCTGACTGGCTCAGACTTGGTCATTATAGCAGAATACACATACAATCATGTTTATGAGTACATAATGTGTTCTTACACACAAATAATCCATCATTTCCCCCTTTCGTAACTTTATGTTACGAATAATATAGCAGGGTAGGAATGTCAATACATGTGAATACAACAGGATATATGCTTATATGCGTATACAAGGTAATGGAAAACATACCAGGTGGATATATGTATCAAGTGGATATAAAAAGTAAACATTATACTGGAGGATATAATAAGTAAAACATTATACTGTAAGAAGTAAAAGATCAAAGGTAAAAATCACCCCAAAAGGTTGTGACTGCTAAAGCTTATTCATCCCCGGTTGACAACTTCCCAGAGAGGTTCCATGCATGTAGCTTAACTAGTTTCGTGCTACATGATTATATCAAATTATGATTATACTGTTGTTGATATGATTGATATTGGTATGATGTTGATATTATTGTTAGGATATAATGAGGAAACTAACATGGACACAACACTAACATTTAACACTGGAACAAAAACAAAATCACACAAAACAACTAACAAAACAAAAACAAAACAAAACTAAACAACTACAACTATCATTGGACATTTCTACAAACAAAACTAAACAACTACAACTATCATTGGACATTTCTACAACTAACATATTATCATTTCCCCCCTAGGAACTAACAGACTAAGGATAACAACAAACAATCAGGTGGGGGAGTTAGGACTTATGAATAGATGACATGGGAACATAGTCGGAGTAATCAGGTGGCTGAAAATCATCCGCAAAGAGATCGTCAGAGGATGATATGGTCTGGAGGATAGGTTTTGACAAATAATTGGGGCTGGGACGCAGATTGTAAAAGCCTGCATACATTTCTTTGGACACAGATTTGTCTACTGCCCTGACTATAAGGCCTCGAATGCAGGGGATGACACAACAACCACACAAAGCCAACAATGAGATGCCCACAATCAGACTAGACAGAATGGCAATGGCAAAGGCCTTCCATCTGCCAAACATAGATTCCAGCCAGCCAGTTAAACTGGTGTCGACGCCAGAATTCTCAGCTAGTTCGTTGCGGAGACTCTTCAGATACGAAAGGGCTCTGGTGATGCTTCCATCACTGGCAGTATGATTCGGAATGATTGTACAACACGAGTCTCCAAACATAGCACATACTCCACCTCTTTCAGCTAACAACATGTCAAGAGCAACACGATTTTGCCATGACATTAAAGAGGAAGCATGGAGTTGTTCAGCAATGGCGGACAGGGCATCATGAGTGTAGTTGACAAAACGTTGTTGATTGTAGTAGATATAATTTATCCAATCAACATTCTTGTTGAGAGTAACCCACCATAAGATGGATTCAAAGCCTGCAGCGATTGGATTTCTGGCCTTAAACTCATCAGGGAACCCCCTTGGGACACCTATAGCGTCAATATAAACTTTGTCATCAAAGCTGGAGAGAGGGGTATCACGTCGAACTCTATGTTTATGGGGAGTAGATGCTGGGTTCAAAATGCCTTTGTCCAGTTCTTCTTGTGAAACTGGAACTAGAGTGAAAGGGACAATTAACATTACTCTAACACATAGACCTGTCCAGCCATCATCTAGGGTAACATACAGCCAAGGATCTCCACATACCCAGTATACGTCTGGGACAGAGACTGTATTGTCTTTAAGGGCAAATAAGGGATGATTTGGTTGCACAAACTCAACAAATGTGTTGGTGTGCGTCTCAAACATACGAGATCCAGTCTTTGAAGTTGAGACAGTCCTGTCTACCATCCAAATTCTTTCACATTGTCCTGTGAAGTTGCTCAGCTCGGGACCTGTGCCAGTTGGTGCATAAAAACAATCAGGGAAAACAGTAGTGTTAAGCCAAGATGCCAGTACATTGGTCTGATTACCAGTAACAACTGGTGTGGGCATTGGAGAGAAGATTGTCATGTTTTGATATTTAGAACAAAGGGCATCATTCTGAAAGTTATGGTACCATGAGTTACCCTTATACATCAGACACCAGAATGGACACAGGTCGCTGGATGAGACACCCAGATTATTATTACATTCAGTAGAGTTAAATGGGACAGGCCAAATTAAAGGGTGTGTGCGTCCTTTTGCACATACCACACAATTGTCTTTTGTGAGAGAACGGGCCGTAAAGGACATATAAGACATCCAAACATTTGTGACCTGGACAGAGGTTTCTACATTAGGCTGTGTCTTGAGCGTGTTCAATAATGTATAAAGACTATTTGTCACACTTCTGGGCAACCGGAATGATATGAGTTTGAGAGACTCGTTGGTGAAATTTTTGTGCGGCTGGTAGGGATAGTTTGTCAAATCGTTCTTTTCAGTTGACAAAATGATAGGTAGGACAACAAGAATTGAAATGACAGTTAAAATCAACAATGTCCACCTTAGGCCACAAAGCCCAGGCCACCGAAAAGGGTGCCATGGGCGCCTACATGGGGTTACCATGATGCTGGAAAGAGGTTGAGGATTCACAGGCTGCAGATGCTCCTGGAGGGGACTGGTAGGATGACGTGGACGGATCAGAATATGGGTGATAATTCAGATCAAACAAAGCTTCGGTGTGCTGAATAGGGATTCTTGAATGCTTGCAACTCACAGGGCGGGTGTTGCGATATAGAACCAGTCCACACTCCGGCATCCACGCACACGAAACCCAGGTGTAAAGGACAGCTCCACTGCTTTTGGTGACAGTGCAATTCAACCAGATAGATTTACCTGGGAGCCTGGTATGGATCTCGAACCCTTCTTTAGTAGGCTGATCACCCAGGATTAGCCTTATTCTCTTCAGCAGGCGGGCAGCGGTACTTGGTTTGGCGAAGGTTCTAATATAGCTAGGGAAGTCGTGTGATGCTGGGCCAAAGCTATGAGGTTGTGGCCACTGGATAGGCAAACCCCCTTCCGCGGGTCTGACCTGGGTGGATATAGGAGAGACTGCTGAACAGTCTACTCCTTCAAATACGTTAAAATCACACTTGAACTCCAGGGTCACGTAGGTGGTGGAGGGGGTATTCAACCGCCTCCTTGTTATACAGGTTATACAGGGTGTGTTCAGCTTATTGTTCTTTGGTGTGGCTCACTTCCGGCCTTGACGGCTGTACCTTAAATACAAGAAAACAAACACTATCCAGACATAAATGAAAAAAAGGAAAATATGGTGATTGAAAATAGGGCTACACCTCAGTATATTGCATGACAATGCACTGACCAGGATACGTTAATCTAGCTTTCTCATAGAAATGCTTAACAGTAGGAACAATACAAATAAGCAGTACGAGAATAGTGACAATTGTGACTAGAATTTGAGGCAGCATTGTTTGCCAATGCTGCGATTTCATCCAGGCCCACCAAGAGCTATCCTGTGGATCAATACTGGCTAGGTATTGATCACGACGCTTAGTCAATATATTCAGTATACTTGTGAGGTTATCTACTATCCCCCTCGGGTGGATGTAGGTACAACAATGGTTGCCAAACAGTACACAGGTACCTGCATTATTGGCCTTGGATACATCACTAGTAAATCGTTTTGAGAGTTCAAGCTTCTCAATGTCACTCAGCTGTCCGTTTTCCTGCAATGAGTCAATGGTGTAGTTTAAGAAATGCTGTTGATTATACCACAGATAATGCAACAAGGAATCATTTTTGACTTGTGCCCATGAAAATTGTTCTGGTGATACAAGTGGGTTGCCGGCAAATACTAACTCCAAAAATTTGACAGAATCTATAGGTGTGTTCTGAGGAATGTTGATGGTTGGGCTAACCGTTGGGGCAATATCATGATCAATTAAAAAGTCAGAGTTAAACAGGGTAACACTTCCTGTTAGTACTACCGGGGCGCAACAACCATACCAATTGGGTGGAATGGCTTGTATTAGTCCTGTGTTGTCACAGACCCAGAAGATATCTGCGACAGGTAAAGTACCTTTAGTGAAATCTAACATAAAACTAGTGTCAGCTACTAAAGTGCGGTTTGCTTTGACAATGATCTTTCTACCTACTGCATCATACCTTGTTTTACAAAGTTTGGTCATGCCAGTGCTACCCAAGGTAGAACAGAAACAAAGTGGGTAAGATTGATCAGGTACTACAATATTACTTGGCAGTGTTGTAGCTGGTCTTGTTAACAGAAATGGATCACACTTGTGTAAATTGTCATCCATTTGACGAGGATCCATGTAATGTAACAGACAACGTAGGATACACTTTTTCTCTAAGTGTCTTCGATCTCTACACATACTAATGCTACTTAATGGTGCTATTTGAGGTTTTAGTCCTACATTATGACAAGCTATACAAGGTTGGTTAGTAAATGATTTGGCAGAAAATAGAAGGTATTGATATAACATATTGTATTGTCCACCATGTTTGGTGACAACTTCGGTTCTGTTTAACCAGATTTCTTGGCCAGGGAACCAGTCAGGTTCCTGGTTGGAGTTGTTATGGTCATCGTGGAGTGACGTGATTGATATGTCAGCAAAATCTCCCGCTAGTAAGTACAGCAAGACAATCCATATAGACATGTTTGTTCTGTTTTCTACTCAACTCTCAACCCTCCTAATCTCAAAATTTTTGGATGCTGCCCAATTTCTTCACCTGGTAAGCGACGAGGGCCCCTATTAATGGCCCGACCCCGCTTTAATCAGGACTGATGAGAGGGGGACTTCTTAGAGAATTGTGAGTAGATGTGAGTGCACAATTACTTAACTGCTGTCTGAGTCTTCAGATTGTGACTGCTGTCTGGTCATGCTTCTAGTGACCGGTCTGGACACACCACTTGGTCCTGCTTTCTCACTTCCGTCAGTTGGTGAGGGTGTCTTCGTAGGAGTGTCACCTGGTTGTGCTTCGGCTTGTGGTGAGGCAGGCTCAGCTGGCTGGTCCGATTTGGTCAATTCAGGTGCTCTGGAACAATGATTCATGTGATACCAGTGAGGACGTCCTTCTACTTTCAAGGCTGTTGGGGTAGTTATTATTACCTTGAATGGACCCTCACGCCTAGGTGTACTCCATTTTCTTTTGAAAGTTTTAATGTACACCAGATCACCAGGGAGTACCTCCTTGATGTCATCATCTAAGGAAAGTCCTTTCCTATTGATTGTGGCCCCTTTCACGTCTTGGTGGATTTCTCTGTGAATTCGTGTTAGGGCCCTAGTGTACTGTGCCAAATCTGCCTGCAATTGGTCACATGCCACATCAAAAGTTTGAGGGGCTCTCAGGTATGGAACAGGCATTGGCCTACCCGTCATCATTTCATGAGGGGTCAAATGTGTGATGCGGTTTGTGGTACTCCGCATAGCCATCAAAGCTAGTGGCAATGCATCTAGCCAATTGATTTTGTCACCACTGTCCATGATGATTTTGGCTATTTTGTCTTTCAACATGCCATTGTATCTTTCTACAAGGCCTTGACTCTGAGGATGATAGACACATCCCAGTCTCTGCTTTACTCGTAAAGCTTGTGTGAGGTAATGGATAGTGGAGTTAACAAAATGAGGCCCATTGTCTGAGCTGATTTTGTCTGGGATTCCAAATCGTGGGATCACATCCCTAAGTAGAAATTTGGCAAATGCTGCTGCTGAAGCATGACGTGTGGCGGTGGCCTCTGCCCACCGACTGAAAACATCAATGATCATGATGATGTACCTGCATTTTCTAATTTCGGTTCCCATGTCCACATAATCCATCATTATATGTCTGAATGGACCATCGGGAGTGGGAATGTGCCCTAAAGGTGCTGTAAATGATTTCCTGTAGTTGTAAGCAATACAGACTGCACAACTGGATAAAAAGTGATCTACAGTTGGGACCAAGTAGGGTGACCACCAATCCCTTTTGATTTCTTTCAGGATGTCTTTTCTTTGTTTGTGGGCTGGCCCATGGGCGTCTGAAATGAGTGTTGTTAACAACTTACAAGGGGCCAGAAACAGTCCGTTAGGACCGTACCATAGACCATGGATGCACATGGCACCCCTCTTTTTCCAGGCACTTTTTTCCAGTACACTAGCACTATCTTGGGCTTCTTTTAGGCTAGTGAGATCAGCAATATAGGCCTGCTGATCATCAGGGATACTGTATTCCCTGCCAATTGGGCCTACTGGGCACTGTAGGACAGATGAGGCTGCCTCTTTAGCCTGTTGATCTGCAAAATTGTTGCCTCTAGTGACTATGGAATGGTCTGTCTTGTGGCCTGCACACTTGACAATAGCCAGTTTTGCAGGCAATTGAATGGCAGCTAACAGATCAGAAATGGCTTCCCCATGTGCTATTTGGGTCCCATCAGCTCTTACAAAACCCCTTTGGGCCCATATTGACCCATACAAATGACAGACTCCATAAGCATAAGCTGAGTCTGTAAATATAGTGCACTTTTTGTCGCCCGCTAGTTGGCAGGCTGTGGTAAGTGCTTTGATCTCAGCTACTTGAGCTGAACATGGCTGTGGGATAGAGGCTTGATATAGAGTCTCAAAACTGTCAGTATTCTGGTTGTACTGTACGACTGCAAACCCTGCTAAATTACCGTCTGGGCCCTTAAAACAGGAACCATCAACAAATAGGGTTTGCTCTGTGTCTGGGAGAGGATCACTGTACATGTTCTCCCTTGGTTTTAAGAAGTTGGAGGTCAGGACCTCACAGTCATGTGGGGTTCCCTCGTCTGGTGTGGTCAGCCTTTCTGCTGGGTTGACCCTATTACATTTGTGGATGGTCAATTCGGGTGCAGAAAGTATAATGTGATATCCAGTTCGTCTGGCATTAGTTAAAACAAATGAATTGGATGTTAACAACGAATGCAATGCATGGTTGGTATACAAATCAACCTTGTGGCCTTGGGTGATAGAAGTAGCTTTTTCATAGGCAAAGGCTGCTGCAGCCAAGCCTTGGTAACAAGGGGGCATACCCTGTTCAATTTTGTCAAGCTGGGTACTAAAGTATGCAACTGGCTGATACCCGCCATCAGATGCCTGTGTCAATACGGCATTTGCATACCCACTCTTGGTTGCTACAAACAGTTGAAATGGTTTAGAATAATTTGGGTTTGCTAGTGCTGGAGCAGTACATAAGTCCACTTTTATGGCCTCAAAGGCTTGCAATGCTTCCTCATCCCACTCTAATTGCCCTTTCAAATTTTGCTGGCCTGCTGCTCGAATTAACCTCCTAAGAGGAGATGTTTTTAGTGCAAAGTCACAAATCCATTGTCTACTGTAGCCTGCCATACCTAAAAAGGTTAGCATTTCAGAGACTGTAGTGGGTCTAGGTGCATTTTTTACTGCTGTGACGTGAGCCGTGGTGATGGCTTTCTGGCCTCCACTTAGTTTTCTGCCTAGGTATTCTACCTCTTTCTGACAGAACTGTAATTTTGATTTGCTTACCTTATGCCCTTTTTCCGCCAACGCTGTTAGGATTGTTAGCGAATCTGCTTCACACTGTTCTTTACTCCGTGAAGTAACTAGAATATCATCACAGTATTGTAAGACAGTGCTTGTTACGTTTATATCAGCCAAATCCATGGCCAATACTCTGTTAAATACAGAAGGGGACTCATTGAATCCCTGTGGTAGGCGGGTGTATGTTAACTGTCTTCCGCCATAAGTAAATGCAAACAAATACCTGGACTTTTCATTCAGTGGAATACTGAAAAAGGCTGAGCATAAATCAATAACTGTATACCACTCTGTGTCTGGTGGTATATTGCTGAGTAAGGTGTGAGGGTCAGGTACTACTGGTGTTTCAGCGTCTACTATTGTGTTTATAGCACGAAGGTCGTGTACTAATCGCCATTTGTCAGAGTTTGGTTTGCGAACCGGAAAAATAGGTGTATTACATGGACTTTTGGTCTCAACTAATACCCCTGCTTTAATCAAGCCTTCTATGGTTGGCTTGATTCCAGTGTAGGCTGCATTACTGAGTGGATATTGGTGCTGATATGGTAGACGAGCATTTGGTTTGACTTGAATTTCGACTTCACCTCCTGAGGTTACTAGGCCTATGTCAGTGTCATGTGTTGTCCACAATTTCTGTGGTACATTAGCTAAAATGTCTTCCTGCTCTTGAGTGAGTGTGTATTGACCTACTGTGAGTGTTCTGTCAACAAGGACCTTTTCTGCAACTGTTCTATCTACTGATTTTACAGCTATCCTATAATAGGAACCATCGGCTGACCTATGTATGAACCTATTGTCAGTTTTCACCCAATTGATTTCTCTGCATGCCTTCATCATGGGTCCTAGGTCTTGGGGTTGACTGTCTTGTGCAGTCATCAAGGAAACATGTGGAACTGCATTGTCCACTCTGTACCACTGGGCAGTTTGGGTGTCTAGTTCTGCTGTAGCTGCCACCCCTTGAGGACCGATAAAGATGTCTCCTGTAGTGAGGAGAACGTTGGAGTCTTGCATACTTTGTGTCCATGCTGCATCATATTCTGTGTTGGTGTTTGTTGGGTCATAATATAGAGTGCAGTGGAGGTCATCCATCACATCAGTCATGTTTGGCCATACTGCTTTGATCCAGGTTTTCCAGCTGTTGAAGCTATTCATCAAGTTTGGTTCCATTAATTTGAGCCAGTACACAGTGGGTTGTTCAGGGCTTTGCTCAATTTCAGTCATCAGCATTTGCAACGCAGTTGGTGGTAGTTCAATCATCACCCCGTCCGGAGTGCATTTGATGTCGGCATTCAATTTGCATAAGATATCTCTACCCAACAAATTTACTGGAGTTGAATGTGAAAATAACATTGGCATAACAACGGTTTTGGTGTCTAGGGTCAATTCTAGTGGTTCAGTGAAGGTTAAGACTTGTGTTTTCCCAGAGAATCCTTGAGTTCTGATCTTTTTGTTGGACAGGGGGAGTTGAGCTCCTTCAGGGCCGATCACCGAGTATGTAGCTCCAGTGTCCACTAGAAATGACGTCTTTTGTTGACCATTTATTGAGAGTTTTATTCTTGGCTCTCCAGTTGCAGATGCTGAAGCGGTCAATTGCAGATACTCCCCCTTTGGATTCTCTAGGCCTCGTCAATACCAATCTTGAGTTGGCACTGCCCCGTTAGGGCAGACACGGCTTATGTGTCCTGGTTGTCCACATGTCCAGCATTCAACTTGGGATTGTCTTGGTGGGGCAGTTGAGTATGGAGCAGCGGTTTGAAAAGGTTGTTGTACTGGATGTTCAGCAGCTTCAGGTCCACCACCTGTCATTGGTGCATAATAGGGTGGCCTGCCTCCTCTTGCTCCTCTGCCTCCTCGACCTCTTCCTCTTCCTCTGTGACCCCGGTTTGCTCCACCAACATAGAAGTTGATGGGGGCCATGAAAGGTGTGTTAATATTTGGAGGTACGTTTATTTGCTGACTTGGTGTTGTCATCAGTTGCTGGTTTGGCATTGTTACAGCTGGTGAAACTACTTGAGGCTGGGATGTTGCCACTATTTGAGGCTGTTGAGTGGCCACAGTCTGCATGGTGTTAGTCACTGGAATTGGAGTGGGTTGAATCATGGCTGGTTGGGTTAGCACTGCAGCTTGATAAGCTGGGTCAGTTTTGTCTTCTTTCTTTGGTTTTTCTTTTTTCTTTAATTCAGTCAATTGTGCTTTTTGTAGTAGGGCAGTCAACTTCTCCAGGCTTTCTTTGTCTTGTTCCTTCTTCTTTCTGTGTCTTTCCACATGGTGAACCACATGATCTTTAAAGGTTTGCCACGGCATGCTGCTTAATCCCACGACGCCTTCTAGGGCTTCTTGTACTTCTTGGGGAAGGCTCTTTTTCAGCATCATCTGGAAAAATTTGCGATTGGTTTGATTGTGATTCCAGGCAGTTCCTGTTTCTTCCAGCCATTTTCTCTGAAAGTTGCTGATGTGTTCGTTTATGCATGTTTCAGGTTTCAGTTCCATGGCTTCCAGTTGTCCTGGGTCCATGTTGGATGGGTATTCTTTTCTGATGGCATTCCAAACAAGGTTTCTGTACCTGTCAGCTGAGGTTTCATCATAATAATTTCTTTTTACCAGGTCTGGTTCTCCGGCCAATGTGAAGATTTCTTCCATCTTTGCTTTCCCTATGGTTTGGGAGAGAATAGCCTTCAGGTCTCCTACAGCCAGTTTATGACCTGTAGTGCGTTCTTCAAAAGCTGTGATCCACTTTTGGCCTCCATCATGCATGCTGGGTAGTTGGTCAATCAGGCCTTTAAGATCTAGGAAGGACCATGGGACATAGGTTTGTTCAGATCCCTTGTAAAGAATGGGGTACAGGGAAGCTTTGTCTTTCTTGCCCTTCTTGTCCTTGATACGTCTTGATCGTCTTGGTGCATAGGTGTCATCTATTAGCTTTCTTATTTCTTCATCTTCTGATGAACTTTCAGCCGTACCACTTTGTTGTTCTTCTTGGTAGTTCATCTCTTGTCTTTCTCTTCTCATGTCTCGGGGTGGTGAGCTGGTTTTACGTGGTCTCTGGATCTGGTCTTTTTGTTTTTTCAGGAGCTTCAGTTCTGCTTCAGTCTGTTTTGCCAGTTCTTCTGTCTCCCTCATCAATGTGTTGAAATGTGCTTGTTCATCCTCACGTCTGTGTCTTGCATGCTGCTCTGACTCAATCATCAGTTCACCATGCACTCGTCGAGGGATCATGATGTCGGTGTTGTCTTGCATTAATTTGGTCGTCCAGCCACTTGTTGCGTCTTCTTGTTCATGAGGTGTGCTCTGCGTTGAAGGCTTTTGATAAGAACCTCCATTGTTATACAGCCATTCGTCATCAGGTGCATTCAGAGTTATTGCTGGGGTGTCTCTCTTTGGTGAGTCATCTCTTGTGCACAGGCTGTGTAGTGTCAGCTTGGGTGGACTCGGGGAAACTGCAGTTGGTCTCTCAGTCCCCCTCTCGGGCTGCCTCACCTCTTCACTGGATGGACATGGGGTTGGAGTCTGGTAATGACTCTCAGGGACTGCAGGTGTGCTTGTGGAATCTGGTTGATCTTTGACTTTGAACTTGACCATACCTTGCATTTCCATCTCCATGTCAGCCTCAGTCCACGTGGTTACTTGCAGTGGGCACTGGGTTGCAGTTGGTTCTTTGTCCTTGGAGCCTGGAACATATGGAGGTGGTCGTTCACGTTTGAGTTTGGGGTACAGTCGGGGTCGTTCTGGTTGGTCCCCATGTTGCTTGTACAGCTTCTCTTTTTCTTTCAGAAGTGTGGCTTGCTCCATGAAGGCTTTGAGAATGATCATACGTCTTTGCTGCTTGATATGTTTTTTCTTGGACGTCACCACCTTTTTCCCTTCTAGGTCTGCAATTGTTTGACACAAGTCTTCATCAAAGGTTCCTCTCTTGGGCCACTGATGTGTGAGGTTCTTGGTCAGTTTGTTCCACTTCCGCATGGTCCTCTTTAATTCTACCTCTGGAGCTATTCCTGAGGCTGCCACTAAGTCTATGGGTGATGGTTCCCTTTTTTCTGTCTTTGAAGCTCGTGATCCCATCATGTGTGTTACTTAAGTGATAGTGTACTAGTGTAATCTAAAAATAATTTAGGTGCTACTAAAGGGTTGCTAACAGACTGAGTGAGTGTGTGCGTGTATTAGGTGGGTGCGAGTTAACCTGTGGGTGGGTGTGAGGTGAGTCAGTCCAATGGTCACCGCCTCTGGGTGGAGTTTTCTCTCTCTCGTCCCCTCCTTGGTTTCAGCCAGGAAAGGGTTTGCTATCTGCTCTCTCTCTCTCTCCTGTGGATCACTGGAGACAGAGACCTAATAAAACATTAGGCTTAGCATGTGTCTTTTTCTTTTCATTTACTTTATTTAAATGTAGAATAACTTTGGTTAATTCTACTGTTTCAATCTCTGCCTATTCTTTTATCATGCTAATAAAGTACGTGGCTTACTTAAGAAAATGTTTCTAGGATAATTTATGTAGTTGCCTGGCCTTCACACCTTATACACTTTATTGGTCTTTTGCGCTGGGTTGGATGACTAGGGCATATGTCCCTTTATTGACTTTCCTTTCTGCTGTTCTGGGGTCCAAAGTGGCTGCCCCATTCCAACTAACTTCAGCATGGATCTTATGTACTGTTTCAGCAGGGCGCTTCAGCGCCTCTGTGTGAAACTCCATCCCTATTGGATTGAAGCCATCTGCCAAAATCATAGACGCGGAGCCACGCTCCCACAAAACAGAGCGTGTAGTGATGGACAGGTAGACTTGTAGCTCCCTACATTGTCTATCCTGAATGTCTGCTGCCACAGATAGTGGTTCAAATGATCCCCATGGCAGGTTCTCTAACCCCAATGTGACTCCTGTTGCACTAGAATTAGTCAAGATTAGGTTTAAGACAGGAGTCAATAGTCTTGAGGTCCAAAAACACCTAATTCTCTCAGTTAGTCTGAGGTGTGGAAAGACCTCTTCAGCAAGGTCTAGGTTATACCAATCAGTTAACAACCACAACTTATGATTGATAAGCTGCTCTGATTGCCAACGCTCGATGCCTTGCACATTCTTGTATGTTCTCTCTAACCAGAAATGAGTTCTGATTCCCTGCGTTTCAGCTAAAAGCAGCTCACTATCCATGATTGCTGCTCTTCTCTACAAGACAAATACAATTTTACACACACCACCCTGTGTGTTCCAACAAAGTCTAGCTACTAATATTCCTTCACAGAGCCCCTATCCAAGTAAACACATGCAATAATACCCTTTATACTTCTGTAACCGGTGTAGGTCACGGCTACGTATAGCTCCTACAGCTATATCTTTTGCTACTTCAACGTACAATAGCCAATATTCTTTAACACAACCTGGTGTTTTATTAACCATCAACACACTTTGTCATATATCCACCAATACATTTTCTGAGGCTTTTTCAACTATCAATTGATATAGGATACACACTACTCTTGCAGGCCTAGGCCTGTGGGCCCGCAAGGTCAGCTCTAGTTCCGTATATCTCTATTTACCGATATCCAGTAAACTTCAAGGTATGCTCTGTCACTTTATTCCCTCTCCTAATACATGTTAGGATCTTAATAACAACACGGACAAATGTCCTCAAAGGTATGATATCAATAGAGACCACAGTATGAGAGATAATAATACCATTGCCTGTGCCTCCCATTATCTTTTAAACTTCATTAGACATCTTAAACACAAAGCTTCAAACATAGCAAGCGCTTAGCAGAATAAGACACAGCTAAAACATGTATTAAACAACATTTAAGACAGACAAACCGTGTAACATATACTTTGGTACCACTATTACTTGTGCACTGTTTCCTTTTTTCTCTAGGCCTTTCTCTTTAATGGCTTTATCTCTGAGGGTTATTCCCTTAACCCTTTTTTCTCTCTGCCGGCTTTTCTCTATGCCATTTTATCATCACTTTTTTATTTGGTTTTCTGACTGTTACTCCTTTTTCTGTGGTTTTCTAAAAGTTTTTTGCTTTTTATTTGGTTTTCTAGTATTTATTTACTTTTTATTTGGTTTTCTAATAACAGTTATCAGCATTTCTCATTGACTCGGAGCCAGATATACTGGAAGCTGAACACCACTGAGGCCTGTGGACAGCCAGGCCCTATCCCCCCTTAAGCAGATGTTTGAATACAAAGATCGGCTTACCTTAAAGTTGAAACGGGCGCGCTGAAGGACAGGAGGACAGGAACAGGCCAGGCACAGGTGCGGCGTCAGTCAAACAGGGCGCAAGGCGCGGAGAGCGAAGCCAACCAACGGGCCACCAAAATGTCGGCTCTATTTCACTATAAATCCCCCAATCAGCTAATAAGCATTTAAAAATGGTGCATAAAAGAATCCAGCTCCGAAGTCAATAGAAAGGCAGAGTGCAACCTTTATTTCTGTATAAAGTATACAAAACAGGTAAAGACTAAGGCACTACATGTAATGCGTTAGCCTGAGACAGCCAGCACTCTCCAAAAGCAGTCTAAACAGTGGGGCTCCTCTTGGGCCTTATATACAGTCCTTATCTAGCTGTGGCTACCCCCACGCATATTTTTTTATTGTAATATTTTATGGTTGGATCCGCTTATAATACTATGGGAAGCCCCTTACTCCTTAATCTTGTCACTATTGTATTCGTTTGTAAGACTTTGTTTTTTAAAAAGAGCACAAACACCTGCAAGGTCATTTGTGCTGACGATCGCACTACTGCAGAATTTTGGGTGCTTTCCACTGAGTTTACCTCAGATTCACCCCAAGTGGGCTCTGCCAAGCCCCCCACGGGCATTTACACTAATCTTGAGTACAGAAACGCTGACTGGCTCAGACTTGGTCATTATAGCAGAATACACATACAATCATGTTTATGAGTACATAATGTGTTCTTACACACAAATAATCCATCACTTACTTACCTGTTACACAGTTGCAGATGAATACACAGCCAGTAAGAAAGACTTCCAGATGCAGACAACCACATACAGATGGACATGGATAGTGTCTTGCGATCATGAAGTCCTGTGAACAAGTAAAACAAAGAAAAAAAGTCAAATCATGAAAAGAAACTGAATGCTTACTTACCGATTACACAGTTGCAGATGAAAAAAAGCCAGTAAGCTAGAGTTCCAGATTCAGACAACCATATACAGTTGATGTATAGTCTCTTGAGATCATGAGGTCCTGTGAAAGGGACAAAATGAAAGTCAATACATGAAAAGAAACTGAATGCTTACTTACCTGTTACACAGTTGCAGATGAATACACAGCCAGTAAGAAAGACTTCCAGATGCAGACAACCACATACAGCTGGACATGAATATCTCTTCGGATCATGAAGTCCTGACAAAGAGTAAGACAAAGATGAAAATCAATATATGAAAAGAAACTGAATGTATACTTACCTGTTACACAGTTGCAGATGAAAAAAAGGCCAGTAAGCCAGAGTTCCAGATGCAGACAACCATATACAGTTGATGTAAAGTCTCTTGGGATCACGAGGTCCTGTGAACAAGTAAAACAATGAAGAAAGTTAATACATGAAAAGAAACAGAATGTTTACTTACCTGTTACACAGTTGTAGATGAATACACAGCAAGAAAGAAAGAATTCCAGATGCAGACAACATACAGCTGGACATGGACAGTCTCTTGGGATCATGAAGGCCTGTGAACAAGTAAGACAAAGAAGAAAGTCAATACATGAAAATAAACTGAATGCTTACTTACCGATTACACAGTTGCAGATGAATAGAAAATCAGTCAGATTGAGATCCAGATGCACACAACGGCAAACACTTGGAGATCGATAGCCTCTTGGGATCATGAGGTCCTGTAAACAAGACAAAAAGAAAGTCAATACATGAAAAGAAACTGAATGTATACTTACCTGTTACACAGTTGCAGGTGAATAGAAAGTCAGTCAGATTGAGATCCAGATGCACAAAACGGCAAACACTTGAAGATCGATAGCCTCTTGGGATCATGAAGTCCTGTGAACAAGTAAGAAAAAGAAGAAAGTCAATACATGAAAAGAAACTGAATGTATACTTACCTGTTACAAAGTTGCAGATGAATACAAATCCAATAAGAAAGAATTCCAGATTCAGACAACCACATCCAGCTGGACATGGAAAGTCTCTTGGGATCATGAGGTCCTGTAAACAAAAGAAACTGAATGCTTTTCTACCGATTACACAGTTGCAGATGAATACACAGTCAGTAAGAAAGAATTCCACATGCAGACAACGGCAAACAGCTGGAGATGAATAGTCTCTTCGGATCATGAGGTCCTGTAAACAAGACAAAAAGAAAGTCAATACATGAAAAGGAACTGAATGTATACTTACCTGTTACAAAGTTGCAGGTGAATACAAAGCCAGTAAGAAAGAGTTCCAGATGCAGACAACCACATCCAGCTGGACAAGGACAGTCTCTTGGAATCATGAAGTCCTGTGAACAAGTAAGACAAAGAAGAAAGTCAATACATGAAAAGAAACTGAATGTATACTTACCTGTTACAAAGTTGCAGATGAATACAAATCCAATAAGAAAGAATTCCAGATTCAGACAACCACATCCAGCTGGACATGGAAAGTCTCTTGGGATCATGAGGTCCTGTAAACAAGACAAAGAAGAAAGTCAATACTTACCTGTTACACAGTTGCAGATGAATAGAAAGTCAGTCAGATTGAGTTCCAGATGCAGACAACGGCAAGCACTTGGAGATCGATAGCCTCTGGGGATCATGAAGTCCTGTCAAGAAGTAAGACAAAGAAGAAAATCAAAATATGAAAAGAAATTGAATGTATACTTACCTATAACACAGTTGCAGATGAATACACAGCCAATAAAACGTAAAATCCAGATGCAGACAACGGCAAACAGCTGGAGATAAATAGTCTCTTGGGATCATGAGGTCCTGTAAACAAAAAAAAAAAAGTCAATACATGAAAAGAAACGGAATGTATACTTACCTGTTACACAGTTGCAGATGAATACACAGCCAGTAAGAAAGAATTCCAGATGCAGACAACCACATACAGCTGGACAACGACAATCTCTTGGGATCACGAAGTCCTGTCAACAAGTAAGACAAAGAAGAAAGTCAATACATGAAAAGAAACTAAATGTATACTTACCTGTTACACAGTTGCAGATGAATAGAAAGTCAGTCAGATTGAGTTCCAGATGCAGACAACAGCAAACACTTGGAGATCGATAGCCTGTTGGGATCATGAATTCCAGTCAAAAAGTAAGACAAAGAAGAAAATCAAAACATGAAAAGAAACTGAATGTATACTTACCTGTTATAAAGTTGCAGATGAATACAACTCCAGTAAGAAAGAATTCCAGATGCAGACAACCACATCCAGCTGGACATGGATAGTCTCTTGGGATCATGAGGTCCTGTAAACAATACAAAGAAGAAAGTCAAAATATGAAAAGAAACTGAATATATACTTACCTGTTACACAGTTGCAGATGATAGAAAGTCAGTAAGATTGAGTTCCAGATGCAGACAACGGCAAACACTTGGAGATCGATAGCCTCTTGGGATCATGAAGTCCTGTGAACAAGTAAGATAAAGAAGAAAATCAAAATATGAAAAGAAACGGAATGCTTACTTACCGATTACACAGTTGCAGATGAAAACACATCCATTAAGAAAGAATTTCAGATGCAGACAACCTCATACAGCTGGACATGGATAGCCTCTTGGGATCAAAAAGTCCTGTGAACAAGTAAGCCAAAGAAGAAAATCAAAATATGAAAAGAAATTGTATGTATACTTATCTGTAACACAGTTGCAGATGAATACACAGCCAATAAGACGTAAAATCCAGATGCAGACAACGGCAAACAGCTGGAGATAAATAGTCTCTTGGGATCATGAGCTCCTGTAAACAAAACAAAAAAAAGTCAATACATGAAAAGAAACGGAATGTATACTTACCTGTTACACAGTTGCAGATGAATACACAGCCAGTAAGAAATAATTCCAGATGCAGACAACCACATACAGCTGGACAACGACAATCTCTTGGGATCACGAAGTCCTGTCAACAAGTAAGACAAGGAAGAAAGTCAATACATGAAAAGAAACTAAATGTATACTTACCTGTTACAAAGTTGCAGATGAATACAAATCCAGTAAGAAATAATTCCAGATGCAGACAACCACATACAGCTGGACAACGACAATCTCTTGGGATCACGAAGTCCTGTCAACAAGTAAGACAAAGAAGAAAGTCAATACATGAAAAGAAACTGAATGTATACTTACCTGTTACACAGTTGCAGTTGAAAAAAAGCTAGTAAGCCAGAGTTCCAGATTCAGACAACCATATACAGTTGATGTATAGTCTCTTGGGATCACGAGGTCCTGTGAACAAGTAAGACAAAGAAGAAAGTCAATACATGAAAAGAAATTGAATGTATACTTACCTGTTACACAGTTGCAGATGAATAGAAAGTCAGTCAGATTGAGATCCTGATGCAGACAACGACAAACACTTGGAGATCGATAGCCTCTTGGGATCATGAGGTCCTGTCAAGAAGTAAGACAAAGAAGAAAATCAAAATATGAAAAGAAACTGAATGTATACTTACCTGTTACACAGTAGCAGATGAATACACAGCCAATAAGACGTAAAATCCAGATGCAGATGAATAGTCTCTTGGGATCATGAGGTCCTGTAAACAAGACAAAGAAGAAAGTCAATACATGAAAAGAAACTGAATGTATACTTATCTGTTACACAGTTGCAGATGAATGGGAAGTAAGTTGGATTGAGTTCCAGATGCAGACAACGGCAAGCACTTTGAGATCGATAGCCTCTTGGGATCATGAAGTCCTGTCAAGAAGTAAGACAAAGAAGAAAATCAAAACATGAAAAGAAACTGAATGTATACTTACCTGTTACACAGTTGCAGATGAAAAGAAACGGAATGTATACTTACCTGTTACACAGATGCAGATGAATACACAGTCAGTAAGAAAGAATGCCAGATGCAGACAACCACATACAGCTGGAGATCGATAGCCTCTTGGGATCATGAGGTCCTGTAAACAAAACAAAAAGAAAGTCAATACATGAAAAGTAACTGAATTTATACTTACCTGTTACACTGTTGCAGATGAATACACAGTCAGAAAGAAAGAATTCCAGATGCAGACAACCACATAAAGCTGGACATCGATAGTCTCTTCGGATCATGAAGTCCTGTGAACAAGTAAGACAAAGAAGAAAGTCAAAACATGAAAAGAAACTGAATGTATACTTACCTGTTACACAGTTGCAGATGAAAAAAAAGCTAGTAAGCCAGAGTTCCAGATGCAGATAACCATATACAGTTGATGTATCGTCTCTTGGGATCACGAGGTTCGGTGAACAAGTAAGACAAAGAAGAAAGTCAATACATGAAAAGAAACTGAATGCTTACTTACCGATTACACAGTTGCAGATGAATAGAAAGTCAGTCAGATTGAGATCCAGATGCAGACAACGGCAAACACTTGGAGATCGATAGCCTCTTGGGATCATGAAGTCCTGTCAACAAGTAAGACAAAGAAGAAAATCCAAATATGAAAAGAAACTGAATGTATACTTACCTGTAACACAGTTGCAGATTAATACACAGCCAATAAGATGAAAAATCAAGATGCAGACAATGGCAAACAGCTGGAGATGAATAGTCTCTTGGGATCATGAGGTCCTGTAAACAAGTAAGACAAAGAAGAAAGTCAATACATGAAAAGAAACTGAATGCTTACTTACCGATTACACAGTTGCAGATGAAAAAAATAAAGCCAGTAAGCCAGAGTTCCAGATTCAGACAACCATATACAGTTGATTTATAGTCTCTTGGGATCATGAGGTACTGTGAACAAGTAAGACAAAGAAGAAAGTCAATACATGAAAAGAAACTGAATGTATACTTACCTGTAACACAGTTGCAGATGAATACACAGTCAGTAAGAAAGAATTCCAGATGCAGACTACCACATACAGCTGGAGATCGATAGCCTCTTGGGATCATGAGGTCCTGTAAACAAGACAAAAAGAAAGTCAATACATGAAAAGTAACTGAATTTATACTTACCTGTTACACAGTTGCAGATGAATAGGAAGCAAGTTAGATTGAGTTCCAGATGCAGACAACGGCAAGCACTTGGAGATCGATAGCCTCTTGGGATCATGAAGTCCTGTCAAGAAGTAAGACAAAGAAGAAAATCAAAACATGAAAAGAAACTGAATGTATACTTACCTGTTACAATTGCAGATGAATACACAGTCAGTAAGAAAGAATTCCAGATGCAGACAATCACATACAGCTGGACATCGATAGCCTCTTGGGATCATGAAGTCCTGTAAACAAGACAAAAAGAAAGTCAATACATGAAAAGAAACTGAATGTATACGTACCTGTTACACAATTGCAGATGAATAGGAAGTAAGTTAGATTGAGTTCCAGATGCAGACAACAGCAAGCACTTGGAGATCGATAGCCTCTTGGGATCATGAAGTCCTGTCAAGAAGTAAGACAAAGAAGAAAATCAAAACATGAAAAGAAACTGAATGTATACTTACCTGTTACACAGTTGCAGATGAATACACAGTCAGTAAGAAAGAATTCCAGATGCAGACAACCACATACAGCTGGAGATCGACAGTCTCTTGGGATCATGAAGTCCTGTGAACAAGTGAGACAACGAAGAAAGTCAATACATGAAAAGAAACTGAATGTATACTTACCTGTTACAAAGTTGCAGATGAAAACAAAGCCAGTAAGAAAGAATTCCAGATGCAGACAACCACATCCAGCTGGACACGGATAGTCTCTAGGGATCATGAGGTCCTGTAAACAAGACAAAGAAGAAAGTCAATACATGAAAAGAAACTGAATGTATACTTACCTGTTACACAGTTGCAGATGAATAGGAAGCAAGTTAGATTGAGTTCCAGATGCAGACAACGGCAAGCACTTGGAGATCGATAGCCTCTTGGGATCATGAAGTCCTGTCAAGAAGTAAGACAAAGAAGAAAATCAAAACATGAAAAGAAACTGAATGTATACTTACCTGTTACACAGTTGCAGATGAATACACAGTCAGTAAGAAAGAATTCCAGATGCAGACAATCACATACAGCTGGACATCGATAGCCTCTTGGGATCATGAAGTCCTGTAAACAAGACAAAAAGAAAGTCAATACATGGAAAGTAACTGAATTTATACTTACCTGTTACACTGTTGCAGATGAATACACAGTCAGTAAGAAAGAATTCCAGATGCAGACAACCACATACAGCTGGACATCGATAGCCTCTTGGGATCATGAGGTCCTGTAAACAAGACAAAAAGAAAGTCAATACATGAAAAGAAACTGAATGTATACTTACCTTTTACACAGTTGCAGTTGAAAAAAAGCCAGTAAGCCAGAGTTCCAGATTCAGACAACCATATACAGTTGATGTATAGTCTCCTGGGATCACGAGGTTCTGTGAACAAGTAAGACAAAGAAGAAAGTCAATACATGAAAAGAAACTGAATGCTTAGTTACAGATTAATAGAATTATTTGCAGATGAATAGAAAGTCAGTCAGATTGAGTTCCAGATGCAGACAACGGCAAACACTTGGAGATCGATAGCCTCTTGGGATCATGAAGTCCTGTCAAGAAGTAAGAAAGAAGAAAATCAAAACATGAAAAGAAACTGAATGTATACTTACCTGTTACACAGTTGCAGATGAATACACAGTTAGTAAGAAAGAATTCCAGATGCAGACAACCACATACAGCTGGACATCGATAGCCTCTTGGGATCATGAAGTCCTGTAAACAAGACAAAAAGAAAGTCAATACATGAAAAGAAACTGAATGTATACTTACCTGTTACACAGTTGCAGATGAATAGAAAGTCAGTCAGATTGAGTTCCAGATGCAGACAACGGAGGACACCTTTCGCTGTACAATGTGCACTGTACAGTGAAACATACGTGCACCTTACCTTACCTTGGGATCATGAGGTCCTGTAAACAAGAAAAAAAGAAAGTCAATACATGAAAAGAAACTGAATGTATACTTACCTGTTACACTGTTGCAGATGAATACACAGCCATTATGAAAGAATTCCAGATGCAGACAACCACATACAGCTGGACATGGACAGACTCTTGGGATCATGAAGTCCTGTGAACAAGTAAGACAAAATAGAAAGTCAATACATGAAAAGAAGCTGAATGTATACTTACCTGTTACACAGTTGCAGATGAAAAAAAGCCAGTAAGCCAGAGTTCCAGATTCAGTCAACCATATACAGTTGATGTATAGTCTCCTGGGATCATGAAGTTCTGTGAACAAGTAAGACAAAGAAAAAAGTAAATACATGAAAAGAAACTGAATGTATACTTACCTGTAACACAGTTGCAGATGAATACACAGCCAATAAGACGTAAAATCCAGATGCAGATGAATAGTCTCTTGGGATCATGAGGTCCTGTAAACAAGACAAAGAAGAAAGTCAATACATGAAAAGAAACTGAATGTATACTTATCTGTTACACAGTTGCAGATGAATGGGAAGTAAGTTGGATTGAGTTCCAGATGCAGACAACGGCAAGCACTTGGAGATCGATAGCCTCTTGGGATCATGAAGTCCTGTCAAGAAGTAAGACAAAGAAGAAAATCAAAACATGAAAAGAAACTGAATGTATACTTACCTGTTACACAGTTGCAGATGAAAAGAAACGGAATGTATACTTACCTGTTACACAGATGCAGATGAATACACAGTCAGTAAGAAAGAATGCCAGATGCATACAACCACATACAGCTGGAGATCGATAGCCTCTTGGGATCATGAGGTCCTGTAAACAAAACAAAAAGAAAGTCAATACATGAAAAGTAACTGAATTTATACTTACCTGTTACACTGTTGCAGATGAATACACAGTCAGTAAGAAAGAATTCCAGATGCAGACAACCACATACAGCTGGACATTGATAGTCTCTTCGGATCATGAAGTCCTGTGAACAAGTAAGACAAAGAAGAAAGTCAAAACATGAAAAGAAACTGAATGTATACTTACCTGTTACACAGTTGCAGATGAAAAAAAAGCTAGTTAGCCAGAGTTCCAGATGCAGATAACCATATACAGTTGATGTATCGTCTCTTGGGATCACGAGGTTCGGTGAACAAGTAAGACAAAGAAGAAAGTCAATACATGAAAAGAAACTGAATGTATACTTACCTGTTACACAGTTGCAGATGAATAGAAAGTCAGTCAGATTGAGATCCAGATGCAGACAACGGCAAACACTTGGAGAACGATAGCCTCTTGGGATCATGAAGTCCTGTCAACAAGTAAGACAAAGAAGAAAATCCAAATATGAAAAGAAACTGAATGTATACTTACCTGTAACACAGTTGCAGATTAATACACAGCCAATAAGATGAAAAATCAAGATGCAGACAATGGCAAACAGCTGGAGATGAATAGTCTCTTGGGATCATGAGGTCCTGTAAACAAGTAAGACAAAGAAGAAAGTCAATACATGAAAAGAAACTGAATGCTTACTTACCGATTACACAGTTGCAGATGAAAAAAATAAAGCCAGTAAGCCAGAGTTCCAGATTCAGACAACCATATACAGTTGATTTATAGTCTCTTGGGATCATGAGGTACTGTGAACAAGTAAGACAAAGAAGAAAGTCAATACATGAAAAGAAACTGAATGTATACTTACCTGTAACACAGTTGCAGATGAATACACAGTCAGTAAGAAAGAATTCCAGATGCAGACTACCACATACAGCTGGAGATCGATAGCCTCTTGGGATCATGAGGTCCTGTAAACAAGACAAAAAGAAAGTCAATACATGAAAAGTAACTGAATTTATACTTACCTGTTACACTGTTGCAGATGAATACACAGTCAGTAAGAAAGAATTCCAGATGCAGACAACCACAAATAGCTGGACATGGACAGTCTCTTGGGATCATGAAGTCCTGTGAACAAGTGAGACAACGAAGAAAGTCAATACATGAAAAGAAACTGAATGTATACTTACCTGTTACAAAGTTGCAGATGAAAACAAAGCCAGTAAGAAAGAATTCCAGATGCAGACAACCACATCCAGCTGGACACGGATAGTCTCTTGGGATCATGAGGTCCTTTAAACAAGACAAAGAAGAAAGTCAATACATGAAAAGAAACTGAATGTATACTTACCTGTTACACAGTTGCAGATGAATAGGAAGCAAGTTAGATTGAGTTCCAGATGCAGACAACGGCAAGCACTTGGAGATCGATAGCTTCTTGGGATCATGAAGTCCTGTCAAGAAGTAAGACAAAGAAGAAAATCAAAACATGAAAAGAAACTGAATGTATACTTACCTGTTACACAGTTGCAGATGAATACACAGTCAGTAAGAAAGAATTCCAGATGCAGACAATCACATACAGCTGGACATCGATAGCCTCTTGGGATCATGAAGTCTTGTAAACAAGACAAAAAGAAAGTCAATACATGAAAAGAAACTGAATGTATACGTACCTGTTACACAATTGCAGATGAATAGGAAGTAAGTTAGATTGAGTTCCAGATGCAGACAACAGCAAGCACTTGGAGATCGATAGCCTCTTGGGATCATGAAGTCCTGTCAAGAAGTAAGACAAAGAAGAAAATCAAAACATGAAAAGAAACTGAATGTATACTTACCTGTTACACAGTTGCAGATGAATACACAGTCAGTAAGAAAGAATTCCAGATGCAGACAACCACATACAGCTGGAGATCGACAGTCTCTTGGGATCATGAAGTCCTGTGAACAAGTGAGACAACGAAGAAAGTCAATACATGAAATGAAACTGAATGTATACTTACCTGTTACAAAGTTGCAGATGAATACACAGTCAGTAAGAAAGAATTCCAGATGCAGACAACCACATACAGCTGGACATCGATAGCCTCTTGGGATCATGAGGTCCTGTAAACAAGACAAAAAGAAAGTCAATACATGAAAAGAAACTGAATGTATACTTACCTTTTACACAGTTGCAGTTGAAAAAAAGCCAGTAAGCCAGAGTTCCAGATTCAGACAACCATATACAGTTGATGTATAGTCTCCTGGGATCACGAGGTTCTGTGAACAAGTAAGACAAAGAAGAAAGTCAATACATGAAAAGAAACTGAATGCTTAGTTACAGATTAATAGAATTATTTGCAGATGAATAGAAAGTCAGTCAGATTGAGTTCCAGATGCAGACAACGGCAAACACTTGGAGATCGATAGCCTCTTGGGATCATGAAGTCCTGTCAAGAAGTAAGAAAGAAGAAAATCAAAACATGAAAAGAAACTGAATGTATACTTACCTGTTACACAGTTGCAGATGAATACACAGTTAGTAAGAAAGAATCAGATGCAGACAACCACATACAGCTGGACATCGATAGCCTCTTGGGATCATGAAGTCCTGTAAACAAGACAAAAAGAAAGTCAATACATGAAAAGAAACTGAATGTATACTTACCTGTTACACAGTTGCAGATGAATAGAAAGTCAGTCAGATTGAGTTCCAGATGCAGACAACGGAGGACACCTTTCGCTGTACAATGTGCACTGTACAGTGAAACATACGTGCACCTTACCTTACCTTGGGATCATGAGGTCCTGTAAACAAGAAAAAAAGAAAGTCAATACATGAAAAGAAACTGAATGCTTACTTACCGATTACACAGTTGGAGATGAATACACAGCAATTATGAAAGAATTCCAGATGCAGACAACCACATACAGCTGGACATGGACAGACTCTTGGGATCATGAAGTCCTGTGAACAAGACAAAATAGAAAGTCAATACATGAAAAGAAGCTGAATGTATACTTACCTGTTACACAGTTGCAGATGAAAAAAAGCCAGTAAGCCAGAGTTCCAGATTCAGTCAACCATATACAGTTGATGTATATTCTCCTGGGATCATGAAGTCCTGTGAACAAGTAAGACAAAGAAAAAAGTAAATACATGAAAAGAAACTGAATGTATACTTACCTGTAACACAGTTGCAGATGAACACACAGCCAATAAGACGAAAAATCCAGATGAAGACAATGGCAAACACTTGGAGATCGATAGCCTCTTGGGATCATGAAGTCCTGTCAACAAGTAAGACAAAGAAGAAAATCAAAACATAAAAAGAAACTGAATGTATACTTACCTGTTACACAGTTACAGATGAATACACAGTCAGTAAGAAAGAATTCCAGATGCAGGCAACCACATACAGCTGGAAACCGATAGCCTCTTGGGATCATGAAGTCCTGTAAACAAGACAAAAAGAAAGTCAATACATGAATCAGAATCAGAATCAGAATCTCTTTATTTCATATGTTACACATACAAGGAATTTGTCTTGGTGAGAGCAACACGTATGACAAGTAACAAAAAAAAAAAATCACAGAATATTCTTAAACTAAAGGAAAATGACACTAAACAATAAATAGGGTATGGGATAAATTAAAAAAGTAAAAAGTACTAAGGTAAAAAAGAGCTGAAAATATATTTACAGAAAAGAACATCTGTACAGGTGTGCAAATAGTCATAGTGCAAAATAGGCAGAGTGCAAAATAGCTGTTCAGTCCGGTTTGGTACAGTTCAGTTGTAAGTTTTGAGGTTTACAGTGGGAGGTGTCCACTGTGATTGAGGAGCGCTACAGCTCTGGGGAAGAAGCTGTTAGCATGACGTGTTGTGCTGGTTTTGATGGACCGCAGTCTTCTACCCGAGGGGAGTGTCTGGAAGAGGAGGTGTCCAGGATGTGAGGGGTCAGATGTTATCTTGCCAGCCCGCTTCCTCATCCTGCTGGTGTAGATCTGCTGAAGTGATGGCAGGTTACATCCGATGATCCTCTCTGCTCTCCTGATGATGCGCTGGAGTTTGGTTCTTTCTTGTGAGGTGGAGGAACCAAACCAGATAGTTATGGAGGCAGTGATAATGGACTCGATGATCGCTGTGTAGAACTGGATCATGAGGGTCTGTGGCAGGTTGAACTTCTTGAGCTGTCTCAAGAAGAACATTCTTTGTTGAGCTTTCTTGATGATGGAGATGGTGTTTTTCTCCCATTTCAAGTCTCTGGAAATGGTGGTGACCAGGAACTTGAGTGACTCCACCATTGATACTGCAGTGTTGTTGATGTGGAGGGGGGGGAAGGGTGGGTGGATTGCGTCGGAAGTCCACCACCATGTCTACAGTCTTTTCTGTGTTATGCAGCAGGTGGTTGTTGCTGCACCAGGACAACGGCAAACAGCTGGAAATGAATAGTCTCTTGGGATCATGAGGTCCTGTAAACAAGTAAGACAAAGAAGAAAGTCAAAACATGAAAAGAAACTGAATGTATACTTACCTGTTACACAGTTGCAGATGAATACACAGTCAGTAAGAAAGAATTCCAGATGCAGACAACCACATACAGCTAGACATCGATAGCCTCTTGGGATCATGAAGTCCTGTAAACAAGACAAAAAGAAAGTCAATGCATGAAGAGAAACTGAATGTATATTTACCTGTTACAAAGTTGCAGATGAATAGAAAGTCAGTCAGATTGAGTTCCAGATACAGACAACGGCAAACACTTGGAGATCGATAGCCTCTTGGGATCATGAAGTCCTGTCAACAAGTAAGACAAAAAAGAAAATCAAAATATGAATAGAAATTGAATGTATACTTACCTATAACACAGTTGCAGATGAATACACAGCCAATAAAACGTAAAATCCAGATGCAGACAAAGGCAAACAGCTGGCGATGAATAGTCTCTTGGGATGAAGACAAGAAGTAAGACAAAGAAGAAAATCAAAACATGAAAAGAAACTGAATGTATACTTACCTGATACACAGTTGCAGATGAATACACAGTCAGTAAGAAAGAATTCCAGATGCAGACAACCAAATTCAGCTGGACATCGATAGCCTCTTGGGATCATGAAGTCCTGTAAACAAGTAAGACAAAGAAGAAAATCAAAACATGAAAAGAAACTGAATGTTTACTTACCTTTAACACAGTTGCAGATGAATACACAGCCAATAAGACAAAAAATCCAGATGCAGATGAATAGTATCTTGGGATCATGAGGTCCTGTAAACAAGAAAGAAGAAAGTCAATACATGAAAAGAAACTGAATGTATACTTACCTGTTACACAGTTGCAGATGAAAAAAAGCCAGTAAGCCAGAGTTCCAGATTCAGACAACCATATACAGTTGATGTATAGTCTCTTGGGATCACGAGGTCCTGTGAACAAGACAAAGAAGAAAGTCAATGCATGAAAAGAAACTGAATGTATACTTACCTGTTACAATGTTGCAGATGAATACAAAGCCAGTAAGAAAGAATTCCAGATGCAGACAACCACATACAGCTGGACATGAATAGTCTCTTGGGATTATGAGGTCCTGTAAACAAGACAAAGAAGAAAGTCAATACATGAAAAGTAACTGAATTTATACTTACCTGTTACACTGTTGCAGATGAATACACAGTCAGTAAGAAAGAATTCCAGATGCAGACAACCACATACAGCTGGACATCGATAGCCTCTTGGGATCATGAGGTCCTGTAAACAAGACAAAGAAGAAAGTCAATACATGAAAAGAAACTGAATGTATACTTACCTGTTACACAGTTGCAGATGAAAAAAAAAGCTAGTAAGCCAGAGTTCCAGATGCAGATAACCATATACAGTTCATGTATAGTCTCTTGGGATCACGAGGTTCTGTGAACAAGTAAGACAAAGAAGAAAGTCAATACATTAAAATAAACGGAATGTATAGTTACCTGTTACACATTTGCAGATGAATACACCGTCAGTAATCCAAAATACCAGATGCAGACAATGGCAAAAAGTGGGAGATGGATACACTCTTAGGATCAAGAGGTCATATGAACAAGTAAGACAAATAAGAAAATCAATACATGAAAAGAAACTGAATGTATACTTACCTGTTACAGAGTTGCAGATTAATACACAGCCAGTATAAAAAAGAATTCCAGATGCAGACAACCACATATAGCTGGAAATGGATAGCCTCTTGGGATCATGAAATCCTGTCAACAAGTAAGACAAAGAACAAAAACAAAATATGAAAAGAAACTGAATGTATACTCACCTGTTACACAGTTGAAGATAAATAAACAGCCAATAAGAAGAAAAATCCAGATACAGACAACGGCAAACAGCTGGAGATGAACAGTCTCTTGGCATCATGAGGTCCTGTGAACAAGAAAGTCAATACATGAAAAGAAACTGAAAGCTTACTTACCGATTACACAGTTGCAGATAAATTGAAAGTCAGTCAGATTGAGATCCAGATGCAGACAACGGCAAACACTTGGAGATCGATAGCCTCTTGGGATCATGAAGTCCTGTCAACAAGTAAGACAAAGAAGAAAGTCAATACATGAAAAGAAACTGAATGTTTACTTACCTGTTACACAGTTGCAGATGAATACACAGCCAGTAAGAAAGAACTCCAGATACAGACAACTACATACAGATGGACATGGATAGTGTCTTGCGATCATGAAGTCCTGTGAACAAGTAAAACAAAAAAAAAAAGTCAAATCATGAAAAGAAACTGAATGCTTACTTACCGATTACATAGTTGCAGATGAAAAAAAGCCAGTAAGCTAGAGTTCCAGATTCAGACAACCACATACAGTTGATGTATAGTCTCTTGAGATCATGAGGTCCTCTGAAAGGGACAAAATGAAAGTCAATACATGAAAAGAAATGGAATGTATACTTACCTGTTACACAGTTGCAGACTAATACACAGCCAGTAAGAAAGACTTCCAGATGCAGACAACCACATACAGCTGGACTTGAATATCTCTTGGGATCATGAAGTCCTGACAAAGAGTAAGACAAAGATGAAAATCAAAATATGAAAAGAAACTGAATGTATACTTACCTGTTACACAGTTGCAGATGAAAAAAGGCCAGTAAGCCAGAGATCCAGATGCAGAAAACCATATACAGTTGATGTAAAGTCTCTTGGGATCACGAGGTCCTGTGAACAAGTAAGACAAAGAAGAAAGTTAATACATGAAAAGAAACGGAATGTATACTTACCTGTTACAAAGTTGCAGATGAATACAAATCCAGTAAGAAAGAATTCCAGATGCAGACAACCACATCCAGCTGGACATGGATAGTCTCTTGGGATGATGAGGTCCTGTAAACAATACAAAGAAGAAAGTCAATATATGAAAAGAAACTGAATATATACTTACCTGTTACACAGTTGCAGATGATAGAAAGTCAGTCAGATTGAGTTCCAGATGCAGACAACTGCAAATACTTGGAGATCGATAGCCTCTTGGGATCATGAAGTCCTGTGAACAAGTAAGACAAAGAAGAAAATCAAATTATGAAAAGAAACGGAATGCTTACTTACCGATTACACAGTTGCAGATGAAAACACAGCCATTAAGAAAGAATTTCAGATGAAGACAACCTCGTACAGCTGGACATGGATAGCCTCTTGGGATCATAAAGTCCTGTGAACAAGTAAGCCAAAGAAGAAAATCAAAATATGAAAATAAATTGTATGTATACTTACCTGTAACACAGTTGCAGATGAATACACAGCCAATAAGACGTAAAATCCAGATGCAGACAACGGCAAACAGCTGGAGATGAATAGTCTCTTGGGATCATGAGGTCCTGTGAATAAGACAAAAAAAAGTCAATACATGAAAAGAAACGGAATGTATACTTATCTGTTGCACAGTTGCAGATGAATAGAAAGTCAGTCAGATTGAGTTCCAGATGCAGACAACGGCAAACACTTGGAGATCTATAGCCTCTTGGGATCATGAAGTCCTGTCAAGAAGTAAGACAAAGAAGAAAATTAAAACATGAAAACAAACTGAATGTATACTTACCTTTTACACAGTTGCAGATGAATACACAAGTCAAGTCAAGTAAAGTCAAGTAGGTTTATTGTCATTTCAACTACATACAGAGTACACAGTGAAACGAAACAACGTTCCTCCCGGACCATGGTGCAACATAGACAGTGCATACAAGACACAAGTGCAACACAAACAAACAAGTGCGGACAGACAACACAGTACAGACAGAGGATAATAAATAATGACTGTAGTGTGCAAGTTGTGCAATGTGCGATAAATAGAGTCCAGTGAGGTAGTAAAGTCAGTCAGTAAGAAAGAATTCCAGTTGCAGACAACCACATACAGCTGGACATAGACAGTCTCTTGGGATAATGAAGTCCTGTGAATAAGTAAGACAAATAAGAAAGTCAATACATGAAAATAAACTGAATGTATCTACCTGTTACACAGTTGTAGATGAAAAGAAACGGAATGTATACTTACCAGTTGCACAGTTGCAGATGAATAGAAAATCAGTCAGATTGAGTTCCAGATGCAGACAACCACATCCAACTGGACATGGATAGTCTCTTAGGTTCATGAGGTCCTGTAAACAAGACAAAGAAGAAAGTAAATACATGAAAAGAAACTGAATGTATACTTACCTGTTACAAAGTTGCAGATGAATACAAATCTAGTAAGAAAGAATTCCAGATGCAGACAACCACATCCAACTGGACATGGATAGTCTCTTAGAATCATGAGGTCCTGTAAACAAGACAAAGAAGAAAGTAAATACATGAAAAGAAACTGAATGTATACTTACCTATTACACAGTTGCAGATGAATAGAAAGTCAGTCAGATTGAGATCCAGATGCAGACAACGGCAAACACTTGGAGATCGATAGCCTCTTGGGATCATGAAGTCCTGTGAACAAGTAAGACAAAGAAGAAAATCAAAATATGAAAAGAAACTGAATGTTTACTTACCTGTAAAACAGTTGCAGATGAATACACAGCCAATAAGACGAAAAATCCAGATGCATTAGAATAGTCTCTTGGGATCACAAGGTCCTGTGAACAAGTAAGACAAAGAAGAAAGTCAATACATGAAAAGAAACGGAATGTATACTTACCTATTGCACAGTTGCAGATGAATAGAACGTCAGTCAGATTGAGATCCAGATGCAGACAACGGCAAACACTTGGAGATCGATAGCCTCTTGGGATCATGAAGTCCTGTGAACAAGTAAGACAAAGAAGAAAATCAAAATATGAAAAGAAATTGAATGTATACTTACCTATAACACAGTTGCAGATGAATACAAAGCCAATAAAATAAAAAATCCAGATGCAGACAACAGTAAACAGCTGGAGATGAATACTCTCTTGGGATCATGAGGTCCTGTAAACAAGATAAAAAGAAAGTCAATACATGAAAAGAAACTGAATGTATACTTACCTGTTACACTGTTGCAGATGAATACAAAGCCAATAAGATGAAAAATCCAGATGCAGATGAATATTCTCTTGGGATCATGAAGTCCTGTGAACAAGACAAAGATGAAAATCTAAATATGAAAAGAAACGGAATGCTTACTTACCGATTACACAGTTGCAGATGAAAACACACCCAATAAGACATAAAATCCAGATGCAGACAACGGCAAACAGGTGGAAATGAATAGTCTCTTGGGATCATGAGGTCCTGTAAACAAGTAAGACAAAGAAGAAAATCAAAATATGAAAAGAAACTGAATGTTTACTTACCTGTAACACAGTTGCAGATGAATACACAGCCAATAAGACAACAAATCCAGATGCAGATGAATAGTCTCTTGGGATCATGAGGTCCTGTAAACAAGACAAAGAAGAAAGTCAATACATGAAAAGAAGCTGAAAGTATACTTACCTGTTGCACAGTTGCAAATGAATACCCTGTCAGTCAGATTGAGTTCCAGATGCAGACAACCACATACAGCTGGACATGGACAGTCTCTTGGGGTCATGAAGTCCTGTGAATAAGCAAGACAACTAAGAAAGTCAATACATGAAAAGAAACTGAATGTATACTTACCTGTTACACAGTTACAGATGAAAAGAAACGGAATGTATACTTACCTGTTGCACAGTTGCAGATGAATAGAAAGTCAGTCAGATTGAGTTCCAGATGCAGACAACGGCAAACACTTGGAGATCGATTGCCACTTGGGATCATGAACTCCTGTGAACAAGTAAGACAAAGAAGAAAATCAAAATATGAAAAGAAATTGAATGTATACTTACTTATAACACAGTTGCAGATGAATACACAGCCAATAAGACGAAAAATCCAGATGCAGCTGAATAGTCTCTTGGGATCATGAGGTCCTGTAAACAAAACAAAAAAAAGTCAATACATGAATAGAAACGGAATGTATACTTACCTGTTAGACAGTTGCAGATGAATACACAGCCAGTAAGAAAGAATTCCAGATGCAGACAACCACATACAGCTGGACAACGACAATGTCTTGGGATCACGAAGTCCTGTCAACAAGTAAGACAAAGAAGAAAGTCAATACATGAAAAGAAACTAAATGTATACTTACCTGTTACACAGTTGCAGATGAATAGAAAATCAGTCAGATTGAGTTCCAGATGCAGACAACGGCAAACACTTGGAGATCGATAGCCTGTTGGGATCATGAATTCCTGTCAAAAAGTAAGACAAAGAAGAAAATCAAAACATGAAAAGAAACTGAATGTATACTTACCTGTTACAAAGTTGCAGATGAATACAAATCCAGTAAGAAAGAATTCCAGATGCAGACAACCACATCCAGCTGGACATGGAAAGTCTCTTGGGATCATGAGGTCCTGTAAACAAGACAAAGAAGAAAGTCAATACATGAAAAGAAACTGAATGTGTACTTACCCGTTACACAGTTGCAGATGAATACACAGTCAGTAAGAAAGAATTCCAGATGCAGAAAACCACATACAGCTGGACATCGATAGGCTCTTGGGATCATGAAATCCTATAAACAAGACAAAAAGAAGTCAATACATGAAAAGAAACTGAATGTATACTTACCTGTTGCAAAGTTGCAGATAAATACAAAGCCAGTAAGAAAGAGTTCCAGATGCAGACAACCACATACAGCTGGACAAGGACAGTCTCTTGGGATCATGAAGTCCTGTGAACAAGTAAGACAAAAAAGAAAGTCAATACATGGAAAGAAACTGAATGTATACTTACCTGTTACAAAGTTGCAGATGAATACAAATCCAGTAAGAAAGAATTCCAGATGCAGACAACCACATCCAGCTGGACATGGATAGTCTCTTGGGATCATGAGGTCCTGTAAACAATACAAAGAAGAAAGTCAATATATGAAAAGAAACTGAATATATACTTACCTGTTACACAGTTGCAGATCATAGAAAGTCAGTCAGATTGAGTTCCAGATGCAGACAACGGCAAACACTTGGAGATCGATAGCCTCTTGGGATCATGAAGTCCTGTGAACAAGTAAGACAAAGAAGAAAATCAAAATATGAAAAGAAACGGAATGCTTACTTACCGATTACACAGTTGCAGATGAAAACACAGCCATTAAGAAAGAATTTCAGATGCAGACAACCTCGTACAGCTGGACATGGATAGCCTCTTGGGATCATAAAGTCCTGTGAACAAGTAAGCCAAAGAAGAAAATCAAAATATGAAAAGAAATTGTATGTATACTTACCTGTAACACAGTTGCAAATGAATACACAGCCAATAAAATGTAAAATCCAGATGCAGACAACGGCAAAAAGCTGGAGATCTATAGCCTCTTGGGATCATGAAGTCCTGTAAACAAGACAAAAAGAAAGTCAATACACGAAAAGAAACTGAATGTATACTTGCCTATTACAAAGTTGCAGATGAATACAAAGCCAGTAAGAAAGAATTCCAGATGCAGACAACCACATACAGCTGGACATCGATAGTCTCTTGGGATCATGAGGTCCTGTAAACAAGACAAAGAAGAAAGTCAATACATGAAAAGAAACTGAATGTATACTTACCTGTTACACAGTTGCAGATGAATAAGAAGTAAGTTAGATTGAGTTCCAGATGCAGACAACGGCAAGCACTTGGAGATCGATAGCCTCTTGGGATCATGAAGTCCTGTCAAGAAGTAAGACAAAGAAGAAAATCAAAACATGAAAAGAAACTGAATGTATACTTACCTGTTACACAGTTGCAGATGAATACACAGCCAATAAGACAAAAAATCCAGATGCAGATGAATAGTCTCTTGGGATTATGAGGTCCTGTAAACAAGACAAAGAAGAAAGTCAATACATGAAAAGAAGCTGAATGTATACTTACCTGTTACAAAGTTGCAGATGAATACACAGCCATTAAGAAAGAATTCCAGATGCAGACAACCACAAATAACTGGACATGGACAGTCTCTTGGGATCATGAAGTCCTGTGAACAAGTGAGACAACGAAGAAAGTCAATACATGAAAAGAAACTGAATGTATACTTACCTGTTACACTGTTGCAGATGAATACACAGTCAGTAAGAAAGAATTCCAGATGCAGACAACCACATACAGCTGGACATCGATAGCCTCTTGGGATCATGAGGTCCTGTAAACAAGACAAAAAGAAAGTCAATACATGAAAAGAAACTGAATGTATACTTACCTGTTACGCAGTTGCAGATGAATAGAAAGTCATTCAGATTGAGTTGCAGATGCAGACAACGGCAAACACTTGGAGATCTATAGCCTCTTGGGATCATGAAGTCCTGTGAACTAGTAAGACAAAGAAGAAAGTCAAAACATGAAAAGAAACTGAATGTTTACTTACCTGTAACACAGTTGCAGATGAATACACAGCCAATAAAATGTAAAATCCAGATGCAGACAACGGCAAACAGCTGAAGATGAATAGTCTCTTGGGATCATAAGGTCCTGTAAACAAGACAAAAAAAAAGTCAATACATGAATAGAAACGGAATGTATACCCACCTGTTACACAGTTGCAGATGAAAAGAAACGGAATGTATACTTACCTGTTACACAGTTGCAGATGAATACACAGCCAGTAAGAAAGAGTTCCAGTTGCAGACAACCACATACAGCTGGACATCGATAGCCTCTTGGGATCATGAAGTCCTGTGAACAAGACAAAAAGAAAGTCAATACATGAAAAGAAACTGAATGTATACTTACCTGTTACAAAGTTGCAGATGAACAGAAAGTCAGTCAGATTGAGTTCCAGATGCAGACAACGGCAAACACTTGGAGATCGATAGCCTCTTGGGGTCATGAAGTCCTGTGAACAAGTAAGAAAAAGAAGAAAGTCAAAACATGAAAAGAAACTGAATGTATACTTACCTGTTGCACAGTTGCAGATGAATAGAAAGTCAGAAACGGAAGTCAAGAATCGGAATGTATACTTACCTGTTGCACAGTTGCAGATGAATAGAAAGTCAGTCAGATTGAGTTCCAGATGCAGACAACGGCAAGCACTTGGAGATCGATAGCCTCTTGGGATCATGAAGTCCTGTCAAGAAGTAAGAGAAAGAAGAAAATCAAAACATAAAAAGATACTGAATGTATACTTACCTGTTACACAGTTACAGATGAATACACAGTCAGTAAGAAAGAATTCCAGATGCAGACAACCACATACAGCTGGAAACCAATAGCCTCTTGGGATCATGAAGTCCTGTAAACAAGACAAAAAGAAAGTCAATACATGAATCAGAATCAGATTCAGAATCAGAATCTCTTTATTTCATATGTTACACATACAAGGAATTTGTCTTGGTGAGAGCAACACGTATGACAAGTAACAAAAAAAAAACAAAAACAGAATATTCTTAAACTAAAGGAAAATGACACTAAACAATAAATAGGGTAGGGGATAAATTAAAAAAGTAAAAAGTACTAAGGTAAAAAAGAGCTGAAAATATATTTACAGAAAAGAACATCTGTACAGGTGTGCAAATAGTCATAGTGCAAAATAGGCAGAGTGCAAAATAGCTGTTCAGTCCGGTTTGGTACAGTTCAGTTTTAAGTTTTGAGGTTTACAGTGGGAGGTGTCCACTGTGATTGAGGAGCGCTACAGCTCTGGGGAAGAAGCTGTTAGCATGACGTGTTGTGCTGGTTTTGATGGACCGCAGTCTTCTACCCGAGGGGAGTGTCTGGAAGAGGAGGTGTCCAGGATGTGAGGGGTCAGATGTAATCTTGCCAGCCCGCTTCCTCATCCTGCTGGTGTAGATCTGCTGAAGTGATGGCAGGTTACATCCGATGATCCTCTGCTGTCCTGATGATGCGCTGGAGTTTGGTTCTTTCTTGTGAGGTGGAGGAACCAAACCAGATAGTTATGGAGGCTGTGATAATGGACTCGATGATCGCTGTGTAGAACTGGATCATCAGGGTCTGTGGCAGGTTGAATTTCTTGAGCTGTCTCAAGAAGAACATTCTTTGTTGAGCTTTCTTGATGATGGAGATGGTGTTTTTCTCCCATTTCAAGTCTCTGGAAATGTTGGTGACCAGGAACTTGAGTGACTCCACCATTGATGCTGCAGTGTTGTTGATGTGGAGGGGGGGAAGGGTGGGTGGATTGCGTCGGACGTCCACCACCACCTCTACAGTCTTTTCTGTGTTTAGCAGCAGGTGGTTGTTGCTGCACCAGGACAATGGCAAACAGCTGGAAATGAATAGTCTCTTGGGATCATGAGGTCCTGTAAACAAGTAAGACAAAGAAGAAAGTCAAAACATGAAAAGAAACTGAATGTATACTTACCTGTTACACAGTTGCAGATGAATACACAGTCAGTAAGAAAGAATTCCAGATGCAGACAACCACATACAGCTGGACATGGACAGTCTCTTGGGATCATGAAGTCCTGTGAATAAGTAAGACAAATAAGAAAGTCAATACATGAAAAGAAACTGAATGTATACTTACCTGTTACACAGTTGCAGATGAATAGAAAGTCAGTCAGATTGACTTCCAGATGCAGACAATGGCAAACACTTGGAGATCGATAGCCTCTTGGGATCATGAAGTCCTGTCAACAAGTAAGACAAATAAGAAAGTCAATACATGAAAAGAAACTGAATGTATACTTACCTGTTACACAGTTGCAGATGAAAAGAAACTGAATGTATACTTACCTGTTACACAGTTGCAGATGAATAGAAAGTCAGTAAGAAAGAATTCCAGATGCAGACAACCACATACAGCTGGACATGGATAGTCTCTTGGGATCATGAGGTCCTGTAAACAAGACAAAAAGAAAGTCAATACATGAAAAGAAACTGAATGTATACTTACCTGTTACACAGTTGCAGATGAATAGGAAGTAAGTTAGATTGAGTTCCAGATGCAGACAACGGCAAGCACTTGGAGATCGATAGCCTCTTGGGATCATGAAGTCCTGTCAAGAAGTAAGACAAAGAAGAAAATCAAAACATGAAAAGAAACTGAATGTATACTTACCTGTTACACAGTTGCAGATGAATACACAGTCAGTAAGAAAGAATTCCAGATGCAGACAACCACATACAGCTGGACATGGAAAGTCTCTTGGGATCATGAAGTCCTGTGAACAAGTAAGAAAAAGAAGAAAGTCAAAACACGAAAAGAAACTGAATGTATACTTACCTGTTGCACAGTTGCAGATGAATAGAAAGTCAGAAACGGAAGTCAAGAAACGGAAACGGAAGTCAAAAAACGGAATGTATACTTACCTGTTGCACAGTTGCAGATGAATAGAAAGTCAGTCAGATTGAGTTCCAGATGCAGACAACGGCAAACACTTGGAGATCTATAGCCTCTTGGGATCATGAAATCCTGTAAACAAGACAAAAAAAGTCAATACATGAAGAGAAACGGAATGTATACTTACCTGTTACACAGTTGCAGATGAATACAAAGCCAGTAAGAAAGAATTCCAGATGCAGACAACCACATACAGCTGGACATCGATAGCCTCTTGGGATCATGAAGTCCTGTCAAGAAGTAAGACAAAGAAGAAAACCAAAACATGAAAAGAAACTGAATGTATACTTACCTCATACACAGTTGCAGATGAATACACAGTCAGTAAGAAAGAATTCCAGATGCAGACAACCAAATTCAGCTGGACATTGATAGCCTCTTGGGATCATGAAGTCCTGTAAACAAGTAAGACAAAGAAGAAAATCAAAACATAAGAAGAAACTGAATGTTTACTTACCTTTAACACAGTTGCAGATGAATACACAGCCAATAAGACAAAAAATCCAGATGCAGATGAATAGTCTCTTGGGATCATGAGGTCCTGTAAACAAGACAAAGAAGAAAGTCAATACATGAAAAGAAACTGAATGTATACTTACCTGTTACACAGTTGCAGATGAAAAAAAGCCAGTAAGCCAGAGTTCCAGATTCAGACAACCATATACAGTTGATGTATAGTCTCTTGGGATTACGAGGTCCTGTGAACAAGACAAAGAAGAAAGTCAATGCATGAAAAGAAGCTGAATGTATACTTACCTGTAACAAAGTTCCAAATGAATACACAACCATTAAGAAAGAATTCCAGATGCAGACAACCACAAATAGCTGGACATGGACAGTCTCTTGGGATCATGAAGTCCTGTGAACAAGTGAGACAACGAAGAAAGTCAATGCATGAAAAGAAGCTGAATGTATACTTACCTGTTACAAAGTTGCAGATGAATACAAAGCCAGTAAGAAAGAATTCCAGATGCAGACAACCACATCCAGCTGGACATGAATAGTCTCTTGGGATCATGAGGTCCTGTACACAAGACAAAGAAGAAAGTCAATACATGAAAAGAAACTGAATGTATACTTACCTGTTACACAGTTGCAGATGAATAGGAAGTAAGTTAGATTGAGTTCCAGATGCAGACAACGGCAAGCACTTGGAGATCGATAGCCTCTTGGGATCATGAAGTCCTGTCAAGAAGTAAGACAAAGAAGAAAATCAAAACATGAAAAGAAACTGAATGTATACTTACCTGTTACACAGTTGCAGATGAATACACAGTCAGTAAGAAAGAATTCCAGATGCACACAACCACATACAGCTGGACATGGAAAGTCTCTTGGGATCATGAAGTCCTGTGAACAAGTAAGAAAAAGAAGAAAGTCAAAACACGAAAAGAAACTGAATGTATACTTACCTGTTGCACAGTTGCAGATGAATAGAAAGTCAGAAACGGAAGTCAAGAAACGGAAACGGAAGTCAAAAAACGGAATGTATACTTACCTGTTGCACAGTTGCAGATGAATAGAAAGTCAGTCAGATTGAGTTCCAGATGCAGACAATGGCAAACACTTGGAGATCGATAGCCTCTTGGGATCATGAAGTCCTGTCAACAAGTAAGACAAATAAGAAAGTCAATACATGAAAAGAAACTGAATGTATACTTACCTGTTACACAGTTGCAGATGAAAAGAAACTGAATGTATACTTACCTGTTACACAGTTGCAGATGAATAGAAAGTCAGTAAGAAAGAATTCCAGATGCAGACAACCACATACAGCTGGACATGGATAGTCTCTTGGGATCATGAGGTCCTGTAAACAAGACAAAAAGAAAGTCAATACATGAAAAGAAACTGAATGTATACTTACCTGTTACACAGTTGCAGATGAATAGGAAGTAAGTTAGATTGAGTTCCAGATGCAGACAACGGCAAGCACTTGGAGATCGATAGCCTCTTGGGATCATGAAGTCCTGTCAAGAAGTAAGACAAAGAAGAAAATCAAAACATGAAAAGAAACTGAATGTATACTTACCTGTTACACAGTTGCAGATGAATACACAGTCAGTAAGAAAGAATTCCAGATGCAGACAACCACATACAGCTGGACATGGAAAGTCTCTTGGGATCATGAAGTCCTGTGAACAAGTAAGAAAAAGAAGAAAGTCAAAACACGAAAAGAAACTGAATGTATACTTACCTGTTGCACAGTTGCAGATGAATAGAAAGTCAGAAACGGAAGTCAAGAAACGGAAACGGAAGTCAAAAAACGGAATGTATACTTACCTGTTGCACAGTTGCAGATGAATAGAAAGTCAGTCAGATTGAGTTCCAGATGCAGACAACGGCAAACACTTGGAGATCTATAGCCTCTTGGGATCATGAAATCCTGTAAACAAGACAAAAAAAGTCAATACATGAAGAGAAACGGAATGTATACTTACCTGTTACACAGTTGCAGATGAATACAAAGCCAGTAAGAAAGAATTCCAGATGCAGACAACCACATACAGCTGGACATCGATAGCCTCTTGGGATCATGAAGTCCTGTCAAGAAGTAAGACAAAGAAGAAAACCAAAACATGAAAAGAAACTGAATGTATACTTACCTCATACACAGTTGCAGATGAATACACAGTCAGTAAGAAAGAATTCCAGATGCAGACAACCAAATTCAGCTGGACATTGATAGCCTCTTGGGATCATGAAGTCCTGTAAACAAGTAAGACAAAGAAGAAAATCAAAACATAAGAAGAAACTGAATGTTTACTTACCTTTAACACAGTTGCAGATGAATACACAGCCAATAAGACAAAAAATCCAGATGCAGATGAATAGTCTCTTGGGATCATGAGGTCCTGTAAACAAGACAAAGAAGAAAGTCAATGCATGAAAAGAAGCTGAATGTATACTTACCTGTAACAAAGTTCCAAATGAATACACAACCATTAAGAAAGAATTCCAGATGCAGACAACCACAAATAGCTGGACATGGACAGTCTCTTGGGATCATGAAGTCCTGTGAACAAGTGAGACAACGAAGAAAGTCAATGCATGAAAAGAAGCTGAATGTATACTTACCTGTTACAAAGTTGCAGATGAATACAAAGCCAGTAAGAAAGAATTCCAGATGCAGACAACCACATCCAGCTGGACATGAATAGTCTCTTGGGATCATGAGGTCCTGTACACAAGACAAAGAAGAAAGTCAATACATGAAAAGTAACTGAATTTATACTTACCTGTTACACTGTTGCAGATGAATACACAGTCAGTAAGAAAGAATTCCAGATGCAGACAACCACATACAGCTGGACATCGATAGCCTCTTGGGATCATGAGGTCCTGTAAACAAGACAAAGAAGAAAGTCAATACATGAAAAGAATCTGAATGCTTACTTACCGATTACACAGTTGCAGATGAATAGAAAGTCAGTCAGATTGAGATCCAGATGCAGACAACGGCAAACACTTGGAGATCGATAGCCTCTTGGGATCATGAAGTCCTGTGAACAAGTAAGACAAAGAAGAAAATCAAAATATGAAAAGAAACGGAATGTATACTTACCTGTAACACAGTTGCAGATGAATAGAAAGTTAGTCAGATTGAGTTCCAGATGCAGACAATGGCAAGAAGTTGGAGATGAATAGTCTCTTGGGATCATGAGGTCCTGTAAACAAGAAAAAAAGAAAGTCAATACATGAAAAGAAACTGAATGCTTACTTACCAATTACACAGTTGGAGATGAATACACAGCCATTAAGAAAGAATTCCAGATGCAGACAACCACATACAGCTGGACATGGACAGACTCTTGGGATCATGAAGTCCTGTGAACAAGTGAGACAACGAAGAAAGTCAATACATGAAAAGAAGCTGAATGTATACTTACCTGTTACAAAGTTGCAGATGAATACAAAGCCAGTAAGCCAGAGTTCCAGATTCAGTCAACCATATACAGTTGATGTATAGTCTCTTGGGATCATGAGGTCCTGTAAACAAGACAAAGAAGAAAGTCAATACATGAAAAGTAACTGAATTTATAATTACCTGTTACACTGTTGCAGATGAATACACAGTCAGTAAGAAAGAATTCCAGATGCAGACATCCACATACAGCTGGACATCGATAGCCTCTTGGGATCATGAGGTCCTGTAAACAAGAAAAAAAGAAAGTCAATACATGAAAAGAAACTGAATGCTTACTTACCAATTACACAGTTGGAGATGAATACACAGCCATTAAGAAAGAATTCCAGATGCAGACAACCACATACAGCTGGACATGGACAGACTCTTGGGATCATGAAGTCCTGTGAACAAGTGAGACAACGAAGAAAGTCAATACATGAAAAGAAGCTGAATGTATACTTACCTGTTACACAGTTGCAGATGAATACAAAGCCAGTAAGCCAGAGTTCCAGATTCAGTCAACCATATACAGTTGATGTATAGTCTCTTGGGATCATGAGGTCCTGTAAACAAGACAAAGAAGAAAGTCAATACATGAAAAGTAACTGAATTTATAATTACCTGTTACACTGTTGCAGATGAATACACAGTCAGTAAGAAAGAATTCCAGATGCAGACATCCACATACAGCTGGACATCGATAGCCTCTTGGGATCATGAGGTCCTGTAAACAAGACAAAGAAGAAAGTCAATACATGAAAAGAAACTGAATGTATACTTACCTGTTACACAGTTGCAGATGAAAAAAAAAGCTAGTATGCCAGAGTTCCAGATGCAGATAACCATATACAGTTGATGCATAGTCTCTTGGGATCACGAGGTTCTGTGAACAAGTAAGACAAAGAAGAAAGTCAATACATGAAAAGAATCTGAATGCTTACTTACCGATTACACAGTTGCAGATGAATAGAAAGTCAGTCAGATTGAGATCCAGATGCAGACAACGGCAAACACTTGGAGATCGATAGCCTCTTGGGATCATGAAGTCCTGTGAACAAGTAAGACAAAGAAGAAAATCAAAATATGAAAAGAATCTGAATGCTTACTTACCGATTACACAGTTGCAGATGAATAGAAAGTCAGTCAGATTGAGTTCCAGATGCAGACAATGGCAAGAAGTTGGAGAGGAATAGTCTCTTGGGATCATGAGGTCCTGTAAACAAGAAAAAAAGAAAGTCAATACATGAAAAGAAACTGAATGCTTACTTACCGATTACACAGTTGGAGATGAATACACAGCCATTAAGAAAGAATTCCAGATGCAGACAACCACATACAGCTGGACATGGACAGACTCTTGGGATCATGAGGTCCTGTAAACAAGACAAAAAGAAAGTCAATACATGAAAAGAAACTGAATGTATACTTACCTGTTACACAGTTGCAGTTGAAAAAAAGCCAGTAAGCCAGAGTTCCAGATTCAGACAACCATATACAGTTGATGTATAGTCTCTTGGGATGATGAGGTCCTGTGAACAAGTAAGACAAAGAAGAAAGTCAATACATGAAAAGGAACTGAATTTATAATTACCTGTTACACTGTTGCAGATGAATACACAGTCAGTAAGAAAGAATTCCAGATGCAGACATCCACATACAGCTGGACATCGATAGCCTCTTGGGATCATGAGGTCCTGTAAACAAGACAAAGAAGAAAGTCAATACATGAAAAGAAACTGAATGTATACTTACCTGTTACACAGTTGCAGATGAAAAAAAAAGCTAGTAAGCCAGAGTTCCAGATGCAGATAACCATATACAGTTGATGCATAGTCTCTTGGGATCACGAGGTTCTGTGAACAAGTAAGACAAAGAAGAAAGTCAATACATGAAAAGAATCTGAATGCTTACTTACCGATTACACAGTTGCAGATGAATAGAAAGTCAGTCAGATTGAGATCCAGATGCAGACAACGGCAAACACTTGGAGATCGATAGCCTCTTGGGATCATGAAGTCCTGTGAACAAGTAAGACAAAGAAGAAAATCAAAATATGAAAAGAATCTGAATGCTTACTTACCGAATACACAGTTGCAGATGAATAGAAAGTCAGTCAGATTGAGTTCCAGATGCAGACAATGGCAAGAAGTTGGAGAGGAATAGTCTCTTGGGATCATGAGGTCCTGTAAACAAGAAAAAAAGAAAGTCAATACATGAAAAGAAACTGAATGCTTACTTACCGATTACACAGTTGGAGATGAATACACAGCCATTAAGAAAGAATTCCAGATGCAGACAACCACATACAGCTGGACATGGACAGACTCTTGGGATCATGAGGTCCTGTAAACAAGACAAAAAGAAAGTCAATACATGAAAAGAAACTGAATGTATACTTACCTGTTACACAGTTGCAGTTGAAAAAAAGCCAGTAAGCCAGAGTTCCAGATTCAGACAACCATATACAGTTGATGTATAGTCTCTTGGGATGATGAGGTCCTGTGAACAAGTAAGACAAAGAAGAAAGTCAATACATGAAAAGAAATTGAATGTATACTTACCTGTAACACAGTTGCAGATGAAAAGAAACGGAATGTATACTTACCTGTTACAATGTTGCAGATGAATACACAGTCAGTAAGAAAGAGTTCCAGATGCAGACAACCACATACAGCTGGACAAGGACAGTCTCTTGGGATCATGAAGTCCTGTGAACAAGTAAGACAAAGAAGAAAGTCAATACATGAAAAGAAACTGAATGTATACTTACCTGTTACAAAGTTGCAGATGAATACAAAGCCAGTAATTAAGAATTCCAGATGCAGACAACCGCATACAGCTGGACATGGATAGTCTCTTGGGATCAGGAGGTCCTGTAAACAAGAGAAAGAAGAAAGTCAATACATGAAAAGAAAATGAATGTATACTTACCTGTTACACAGTTGCAGATGAATAGAAAGTCAGTCAGATTGAGATCCAGATGCAGACAACGGCAAACACTTGGAGATCGATAGCCTCCTGGGGTCATGAAGTCCTGTGAACAAGTAAGAAAAAGAAGAAAGTCAAAACATGAAAAGAAACTGAATGTATACTTACCTGTTGCACAGTTGCAGATGAATAGAAAGTCAGAAACGGAAGTCAAGAAACGGAAACGGAAGTCAAGAAACGGAATGTATACTTACCTGTTACACAGTTGCAGTTGAAAAAAAGCCAGTAAGCCAGAGTTGCAGATTCAGACAACCATATTCAGTTGATGTATAGTCTCTTGGGATCACGAGGTCCTGTGAACAAGTAAGATAAAGAAGAAAGTCAATACATGAAAAGAAACTGAATGTATACTTACCTGTTACACAGTTGCAGTTGAATAGAAAGTCAGTCAGATTGAGTTCCAGATGCAGACAAAGGCAAACACTTGGAGATCGATAGCCTCTTGGGATCATGAAGTCCTGTGAACAAGTAAGACAAAGAAGAAAATCAAAATATGAAAACAAACTGAATGTATACTTACCTGTTACAAAGTTGCAGATGAATACAAAGCCAGTAATTAAGAATTCCAGATGCAGACAACCGCATACAGCTGGACATGGATAGTCTCTTGAGATCAGGAGGTCCTGTAAACAAGAGAAAGAAGAAAGTCAATACATGAAAAGAAAATGAATGTATACTTACCTGTTACACAGTTGCAGATGAATAGAAAGTCAGTCAGATTGAGATCCAGATGCAGACAACGGCAAACACTTGGAGATCGATAGCCTCTTGGGGTCATGAAGTCCTGTGAACAAGTAAGAAAAAGAAGAAAGTCAAAACATGAAAAGAAACTGAATGTATACTTACCTGTTGCACAGTTGCAGATGAATAGAAAGTCAGAAACGGAAGTCAAGAAACGGAAACGGAAGTCAAGAAACGGAATGTATACTTACCTGTTACACAGTTGCTGTTGAAAAAAAGCCAGTAAGCCAGAGTTGCAGATTCACACAACCATATTCAGTTGATGTATAGTCTCTTGGGATCACGAGGTCCTGTAAACAAGACAAAGAAGAAAGTCAATACATGAAAAGAAACTGAATGTATACTTACCCGTTACACAGTTGCAGATGAATACACAGTCAGTAAGAAAGAATTCCAGTTGCAGACAACCACATACAGCTGGACATAGACAGTCTCTTGGGATCACGAGGTCCTGTGAACAAGTAAGACAAAGAAGAAAGTCAATACATGAAAAAAAACTGAATGTATACTTACCTATTGCACAGTTGCAGATTAATACACAGCCAATAAGACGAAAAATCCAGATGCAGACAACGGCAAACAGCTGGAGATGAATAGTCTCTTGGGATCATGAGGTCCTGTAAATAAGATAAAAAGAAAGTCAATACATGAAAAGAAACTGAATGTATACTTACCTGTTAGACAGTTGCAGATGAAAAGAAACGGAATGTATACTTACCCGTAACACAGTTGCAGATTAATACACAGTCAGTAAGAAAGAATTCCAGATGCAGACAACCACATACAGTTGGACATCGATAGCCTCTTGGGATCATGAAGTCCTGTAAACAAGACAAAAAGAAAGTCAATACATGAAAAGAAACTGAATATATACTTACCTGTTACACAGTTGCAGATGAACAGAAAGTCAGTCAGATTGAGTTCCAGATGCAGACAACGGCAAATACTTGGAGATCGATAGCCTCTTGGGATCATGAAGTCCTGTGAACAAGTAACACAAAGAAGAAAGTCAATACATGAAAAGAAACTGAATGTATACTTACCTGTAACACAGTTGCAGATGAATAAACAGTCAGTAAGAAAGAATTCCAGTTGCAGACAACCACATACAGCTGGACATAGACAGTCTCTTGGGATCACGAGGTCCTGTGAACAAGTAAGACAAAGAAGAAAGTCAATACATGAAAAAAAACTGAATGTATACTTACCTATTGCACAGTTGCAGAATGATACACAGCCAATAAGACGAAAAATCCAGATGCAGACAACGGCAAACAGCTGGAGATGAATAGTCTCTTGGGATCATGAGGTCCTGTAAATAAGATAAAAAGAAAGTCAATACATGAAAAGAAACTGAATGTATACTTACCTGTTACACAGTTGCAGATGAATACACAGCCAATAACACGAAAAATCCAGATGCAGTTGAATAGTCTCTTGGGATCACGAGGTCCTGTGAACAAGTAAGACAAAGAAGAAAGTAAATACATGAAAAGAAACTGAATGTATACTTACCTATTGCACAGTTGCAGATGAATACACAGTCAGTAAGAAAGAATTCCAGTTGCAGACAACCACATACAGCTGGACATGGACCGTCTCTTGGGATCCTGAAGTCCTGTGAATAAATAAGACAAATAAGAAAGTCAATACATGAAAACAAACTGAATGTATACTTACCTGTTACACAGTTGCAGATGAAAAGAAACTGAATGTATACTTACCTGTAACACAGTTGCAGATTAATACAAAGCCAATGAGATAAAAAATCCAGATGCAGACAACAGCAAACAGCTGGAGATGAATTCTCTCTTGGGATCATGAAGTCCTGTCAACAAGTAAGACAAAGAAGAAAGTCAATACATGAAAAGAAACTGAATGCTTACTTACCGATTACACAGTTGCAGATTAAAAAAATTAAAGCCAGTAAGCCAGAGTTCCAGATTCAGACAACCATATACAGTTGATTTATAGTCTCTTGGGATCACGAGGTACTGTGAACAAGTGAGACAACGAAGAAAGTCAATACATGAAAAGAAACTGAATGTATACTTACCTGTTACACAGTTGCAGATGAGTACACAGTCAGTAAGAAAGAATTCCAGATGCAGACAACATACAGCTGGACATGGACAGTCTCTTGGGATCATGAAGTCCTGTGAACAAGTGAGACAACGAAGAAAGTCAATACATGAAAAGAAACTGAATGTATACTTACCTGTTACACAGTTGCAGATGAGTACACAGTCAGTAAGAAAGAATTCCAGATGCAGACAACCACATCCAGCTGGACACGGATAGTCTCTTGGGATCATGAGGTCCTGTAAACAAGACAAAGAAGAAAGACAATAAATGAAAAGAAACTGAATGTATACTTACCCGTAACACAGTTGCAGATTAATACACAGTCAGTAAGAAAGAATTCCAGATGCAGACAACCACATACAGCTGGACATCGATAGCCTCTTGAGATCATGAAGTCCTGTAAACAAGACAAAAAGAAAGATAATACATGAAAAGAAACTGAATGTATACTTACCTGTTACACAGTTGCAGATGAATAGAAAGTCAGTCAGATTGAGTTCCAGATGCAGACAACGGCAAATACTTGGAGTTCGATAGCCTCTTGGGATCATGAAGTCCTGTGAACAAGTAAGACAAAGAAGAAAGTCAAAACATGAAAAGAAACTGAATGTATACTTACCTGTTACACAGTTGCAGATGAATACACAGCCAATAACACGAAAAATCCAGATGCAGTTGAATAGTCTCTTGGGATCACGAGGTCCTGTGAACAAGTAAGACAAAGAAGAAAGTAAATACATGAAAAGAAACTGAATGTATACTTACCTGTTACACAGTTGCAGATGAATAGAAAGTCAGTTAGATTGAGGTCCAGATGCAGACAACAGCAAGCACTTGGAGATCGATAGCCTCTTGGGATCATGAAGTCCTGTCAAGAAGTAAGACAAAGAAGAAAATCAAAACATGAAAAGAAACTGAATGTATACTTACCTGTTACACAGTTGCAGATGAATACACAGTCAGTAAGAAAGAATTCCAGATGCAGACAACCACATACAGCTGGAGATCGACAGTCTCTTGGGATCATGAAGTCCTGTGAACAAGTGAGACAACGAAGAAAGTCAATACATGAAAAGAAACTGAATGTATACTTACCTGTTACAAAGTTGCAGATGAAAACAAAGCCAGTAAGAAAGAATTCCAGATGCAGACAACCACATCCAGCTGGACACGGATAGTCTCTAGGGATCATGAGGTCCTGTAAACAAGACAAAGAAGAAAGTCAATACATGAAAAGAAACTGAATGTATACTTACCTGTTACACAGTTGCAGATGAATAGGAAGCAAGTTAGATTGAGTTCCAGATGCAGACAACGGCAAGCACTTGGAGATCGATAGCCTCTTGGGATCAGGAAGTCCTGTCAAGAAGTAAGACAAAGAAGAAAATCAAAACATGAAAAGAAACTGAATGTATACTTACCTGTTACACAGTTGCAGATGAACACACAGCCAATAAGACGAAAAATCCAGATGAAGACAATGGCAAACACTTGGAGATCGATAGCCTCTTGGGATCATGAGGTCCTGTCAAGAAGTAAGACAAAGAAGAAAATCAAAATATGAAAAGAAACTGAATGTATACTTACCTGTAACACAGGTGCAGATGAATACACAGCCAATAAGACGTAAAATCCAGATGCAGATGAATAGTCTCTTGGGATCATGAGGTCCTGTAAACAAGACAAAGAAGAAAGTCAATACATGAAAAGAAACTGAATGTATACTTATCTGTTACACAGTTGCAGATGAATGGGAAGTAAGTTGGATTGAGTTCCAGATGCAGACAACGGCAAGCACTTGGAGATCGATAGCCTCTTGGGATCATGAAGTCCTGTCAAGAAGTAAGACAAAGAAGAAAATCAAAACATGAAAAGAAACTGAATGTATACTTACCTGTTACACAGTTGCAGATGAAAAGAAACGGAATGTATACTTACCTGTTACACAGATGCAGATGAATACACAGTCAGTAAGAAAGAATGCCAGATGCATACAACCACATACAGCTGGAGATCGATAGCCTCTTGGGATCATGAGGTCCTGTAAACAAAACAAAAAGAAAGTCAATACATGAAAAGTAACTGAATTTATACTTACCTGTTACACTGTTGCAGATGAATACACAGTCAGTAAGAAAGAATTCCAGATGCAGACAACCACATACAGCTGGACATTGATAGTCTCTTCGGATCATGAAGTCCTGTGAACAAGTAAGACAAAGAAGAAAGTCAAAACATGAAAAGAAACTGAATGTATACTTACCTGTTACACAGTTGCAGATGAAAAAAAAGCTAGTAAGCCAGAGTTCCAGATGCAGATAACCATATACAGTTGATGTATCGTCTCTTGGGATCACGAGGTTCGGTGAACAAGTAAGACAAAGAAGAAAGTCAATACATGAAAAGAAACTGAATGTATACTTACCTGTTACACAGTTGCAGATGAATAGAAAGTCAGTCAGATTGAGATCCAGATGCAGACAACGGCAAACACTTGGAGATCGATAGCCTCTTGGGATCATGAAGTCCTGTCAACAAGTAAGACAAAGAAGAAAATCCAAATATGAAAAGAAACTGAATGTATACTTACCTGTAACACAGTTGCAGATTAATACACAGCCAATAAGATGAAAAATCAAGAAGCAGACAATGGCAAACAGCTGGAGATGAATAGTCTCTTGGGATCATGAGGTCCTGTAAACAAGTAAGACAAAGAAGAAAGTCAATACATGAAAAGAAACTGAATGCTTACTTACCGATTACACAGTTGCAGATGAAAAAAATAAAGCCAGTAAGCCAGAGTTCCAGATTCAGACAACCATATACAGTTGATTTATAGTCTCTTGGGATCATGAGGTACTGTGAACAAGTAAGACAAAGAAGAAAGTCAATACATGAAAAGAAACTGAATGTATACTTACCTGTAACACAGTTGCAGATGAATACACAGTCAGTAAGAAAGAATTCCAGATGCAGACTACCACATACAGCTGGAGATCGATAGCCTCTTGGGATCATGAGGTCCTGTAAACAAGACAAAAAGAAAGTCAATACATGAAAAGTAACTGAATTTATACTTACCTGTTACACTGTTGCAGATGAATACACAGTCAGTAAGAAAGAATTCCAGATGCAGACAACCACAAATAGCTGGACATGGACAGTCTCTTGGGATCATGAAGTCCTGTGAACAAGTGAGACAACGAAGAAAGTCAATACATGAAAAGAAACTGAATGTATACTTACCTGTTACAAAGTTGCAGATGAAAACAAAGCCAGTAAGAAAGAATTCCAGATGCAGACAACCACATCCAGCTGGACACGGATAGTCTCTTGGGATCATGAGGTCCTTTAAACAAGACAAAGAAGAAAGTCAATACATGAAAAGAAACTGAATGTATACTTACCTGTTACACAGTTGCAGATGAATAGGAAGCAAGTTAGATTGAGTTCCAGATGCAGACAACGGCAAGCACTTGGAGATCGATAGCCTCTTGGGATCATGAAGTCCTGTCAAGAAGTAAGACAAAGAAGAAAATCAAAACATGAAAAGAAACTGAATGTATACTTACCTGTTACACAGTTGCAGATGAATACACAGTCAGTAAGAAAGAATTCCAGATGCAGACAACCACATACAGCTGGAGATCGACAGTCTCTTGGGATCATGAAGTCCTGTGAACAAGTGAGACAACGAAGAAAGTCAATACATGAAATGAAACTGAATGTATACTTACCTGTTACAAAGTTGCAGATGAATACACAGTCAGTAAGAAAGAATTCCAGATGCAGACAACCACATACAGCTGGACATCGATAGCCTCTTGGGATCATGAGGTCCTGTAAACAAGACAAAAAGAAAGTCAATACATGAAAAGAAACTGAATGTATACTTACCTTTTACACAGTTGCAGTTGAAAAAAAGCCAGTAAGCCAGAGTTCCAGATTCAGACAACCATATACAGTTGATGTATAGTCTCCTGGGATCACGAGGTTCTGTGAACAAGTAAGACAAAGAAGAAAGTCAATACATGAAAAGAAACTGAATGCTTAGTTACAGATTAATAGAATTATTTGCAGATGAATAGAAAGTCAGTCAGATTGAGTTCCAGATGCAGACAACGGCAAACACTTGGAGATCGATAGCCTCTTGGGATCATGAAGTCCTGTCAAGAAGTAAGAAAGAAGAAAATCAAAACATGAAAAGAAACTGAATGTATACTTACCTGTTACACAGTTGCAGATGAATACACAGTTAGTAAGAAAGAATTCCAGATGCAGACAACCACATACAGCTGGACATCGATAGCCTCTTGGGATCATGAAGTCCTGTAAACAAGACAAAAAGAAAGTCAATACATGAAAAGAAACTGAATGTATACTTACCTGTTACACAGTTGCAGATGAATAGAAAGTCAGTCAGATTGAGTTCCAGATGCAGTCAACGGAGGACACCTTTCGCTGTACAATGTGCACTGTACAGTGAAACATACGTGCACCTTACCTTACCTTGGGATCATGAGGTCCTGTAAACAAGAAAAAAAGAAAGTCAATACATGAAAAGAAACTGAATGCTTACTTACCAATTACACAGTTGGAGATGAATACACAGCCATTATGAAAGAATTCCAGATGCAGACAACCACATACAGCTGGACATGGACAGACTCTTGGGATCATGAAGTCCTGTGAACAAGACAAAATAGAAAGTCAATACATGAAAAGAAGCTGAATGTATACTTACCTGTTACACAGTTGCAGATGAAAAAAAGCCAGTAAGCCAGAGTTCCAGATTCAGTCAACCATATACAGTTGATGTATAGTCTCCTGGGATCATGAAGTCCTGTGAACAAGTAAGACAAAGAAAAAAGTAAATACATGAAAAGAAACTGAATGTATACTTACCTGTAACACAGTTGCAGATGAACACACAGCCAATAAGACGAAAAATCCAGATGAAGACAATGGCAAACACTTGGAGATCGATAGCCTCTTGGGATCATGAAGTCCTGTCAACAAGTAAGACAAAGAAGAAAATCAAAACATAAAAAGAAACTGAATGTATACTTACCTGTTACACAGTTACAGATGAATACACAGTCAGTAAGAAAGAATTCCAGATGCAGGCAACCACATACAGCTGGAAACCGATAGCCTCTTGGGATCATGAAGTCCTGTAAACAAGACAAAAAGAAAGTCAATACATGAATCAGAATCAGAATCAGAATCTCTTTATTTCATATGTTACACATACAAGGAATTTGTCTTGGTGAGAGCAACACGTATGACAAGTAACAAAAAAAAAAAAATCACAGAATATTCTTAAACTAAAGGAAAATGACACTAAACAATAAATAGGGTATGGGATAAATTAAAAAAGTAAAAAGTACTAAGGTAAAAAAGAGCTGAAAATATATTTACAGAAAAGAACATCTGTACAGGTGTGCAAATAGTCATAGTGCAAAATAGGCAGAGTGCAAAATAGCTGTTCAGTCCGGTTTGGTACAGTTCAGTTGTAAGTTTTGAGGTTTACAGTGGGAGGTGTCCACTGTGATTGAGGAGCGCTACAGCTCTGGGGAAGAAGCTGTTAGCATGACGTGTTGTGCTGGTTTTGATGGACCGCAGTCTTCTACCCGAGGGGAGTGTCTGGAAGAGGAGGTGTCCAGGATGTGAGGGGTCAGATGTTATCTTGCCAGCCCGCTTCCTCATCCTGCTGGTGTAGATCTGCTGAAGTGATGGCAGGTTACATCCGATGATCCTCTCTGCTCTCCTGATGATGCGCTGGAGTTTGGTTCTTTCTTGTGAGGTGGAGGAACCAAACCAGATAGTTATGGAGGCAGTGATAATGGACTCGATGATCGCTGTGTAGAACTGGATCATGAGGGTCTGTGGCAGGTTGAACTTCTTGAGCTGTCTCAAGAAGAACATTCTTTGTTGAGCTTTCTTGATGATGGAGATGGTGTTTTTCTCCCATTTCAAGTCTCTGGAAATGGTGGTGACCAGGAACTTGAGTGACTCCACCATTGATACTGCAGTGTTGTTGATGTGGAGGGGGGGGAAGGGTGGGTGGATTGCGTCGGAAGTCCACCACCATCTCTACAGTCTTTTCTGTGTTTAGCAGCAGGTGGTTGTTGCTGCACCAGGACAACGGCAAACAGCTGGAAATGAATAGTCTCTTGGGATCATGAGGTCCTGTAAACAAGTAAGACAAAGAAGAAAGTCAAAACATGAAAAGAAACTGAATGTATACTTACCTGTTACACAGTTGCAGATGAATACACAGTCAGTAAGAAAGAATTCCAGATGCAGACAACCACATACAGCTAGACATCGATAGCCTCTTGGGATCATGAAGTCCTGTAAACAAGACAAAAAGAAAGTCAATGCATGAAGAGAAACTGAATGTATATTTACCTGTTACAAAGTTGCAGATGAATAGAAAGTCAGTCAGATTGAGTTCCAGATACAGACAACGGCAAACACTTGGAGATCGATAGCCTCTTGGGGTCATGAAGTCCTGTGAACAAGTAAGAAAAAGAACAAAGTCAAAACATGAAAAGAAACTGAATGTATACTTACCTGTTGCACAGTTGCAGATGAATAGAAAATCAGTCAGATTGAGTTCCAGATGCAGACAACGGCAAACACTTGGAGATCTATAGCCTCTTGGGATCATGAAGTCCTGTCAACAAGTAAGACAAAAAAGAAAATCAAAATATGAATAGAAATTGAATGTATACTTACCTATAACACAGTTGCAGATGAATACACAGCCAATAAAACGTAAAATCCAGATGCAGACAAAGGCAAACAGCTGGCGATGAATAGTCTCTTGGGATGAAGACAAGAAGTAAGACAAAGAAGAAAATCAAAACATGAAAAGAAACTGAATGTATACTTACCTGATACACAGTTGCAGATGAATACACAGTCAGTAAGAAAGAATTCCAGATGCAGACAACCAAATTCAGCTGGACATCGATAGCCTCTTGGGATCATGAAGTCCTGTAAACAAGTAAGACAAAGAAGAAAATCAAAACATGAAAAGAAACTGAATGTTTACTTACCTTTAACACAGTTGCAGATGAATACACAGCCAATAAGACAAAAAATCCAGATGCAGATGAATAGTATCTTGGGATCATGAGGTCCTGTAAACAAGAAAGAAGAAAGTCAATACATGAAAAGAAACTGAATGTATACTTACCTGTTACACAGTTGCAGATGAAAAAAAGCCAGTAAGCCAGAGTTCCAGATTCAGACAACCATATACAGTTGATGTATAGTCTCTTGGGATCACGAGGTCCTGTGAACAAGACAAAGAAGAAAGTCAATGCATGAAAAGAAACTGAATGTATACTTACCTGTTACAATGTTGCAGATGAATACAAAGCCAGTAAGAAAGAATTCCAGATGCAGACAACCACATACAGCTGGACATGAATAGTCTCTTGGGATTATGAGGTCCTGTAAACAAGACAAAGAAGAAAGTCAATACATGAAAAGTAACTGAATTTATACTTACCTGTTACACTGTTGCAGATGAATACACAGTCAGCAAGAAAGAATTCCAGATGCAGACAACCACATACAGCTGGACATCGATAGCCTCTTGGGATCATGAGGTCCTGTAAACAAGACAAAGAAGAAAGTCAATACATGAAAAGAAACTGAATGTATACTTACCTGTTACACAGTTGCAGATGAAAAAAAAAGCTAGTAAGCCAGAGTTCCAGATGCAGATAACCATATACAGTTCATGTATAGTCTCTTGGGATCACGAGGTTCTGTGAACAAGTAAGACAAAGAAGAAAGTCAATACATTAAAATAAACGGAATGTATAGTTACCTGTTACACATTTGCAGATGAATACACCGTCAGTAATCCAAAATACCAGATGCAGACAATGGCAAAAAGTGGGAGATGGATACACTCTTAGGATCAAGAGGTCATATGAACAAGTAAGACAAATAAGAAAATCAATACATGAAAAGAAACTGAATGTATACTTACCTGTTACAGAGTTGCAGATTAATACACAGCCAGTATAAAAAAGAATTCCAGATGCAGACAACCACATATAGCTGGAAATGGATAGCCTCTTGGGATCATGAAATCCTGTCAACAAGTAAGACAAAGAACAAAATCAAAATATGAAAAGAAACTGAATGTATACTCACCTGTTACACAGTTGAAGATAAATAAACAGCCAATAAGAAGAAAAATTCAGATACAGACAACGGCAAACAGCTGGAGATGAACAGTCTCTTGGCATCATGAGGTCCTGTGAACAAGAAAGTCAATACATGAAAAGAAACTGAATGTTTACTTACCTGTTACACAGTTGCAGATGAATACACAGCCAGTACGACAGAGTTCCAGATGCAGACTACGGCAAAAAGTTGGAAATAGATAGTCTCTTGGTATCATGAGGGCCTGTCAGCAAGTAAGACAAAGAAGAAAGTCAAAACATGAAAAGAAACTGAATGTATACTTACCTGTTACAAAGTTGCAGATGAAAACAAATCCAGTAAGAAAGAATTCCAGATGCAGACAACCACATCCAACTGGACATGGATAGTCTCTTAGAATCATGAGGTCCTGTAAACAAGACAAAAAGAAAGTCAATACATGAAAAGAAACGGAATGTATACTTACCTGTTACAAAGTTGCAGATGAATACAAATCCAGTAAGAAAGAATTCCAGATGCAGACAACCACATCCAGCTGGACATGGATAGTCTCTTGGGATCATGAGGTCCTGTAAACAATACAAAGAAGAAAGTCAATATATGAAAAGAAACTGAATATATACTTACCTGTTACACAGTTGCAGATGATAGAAAGTCAGTCAGATTGAGTTCCAGATGCAGACAACTGCAAATACTTGGAGATCGATAGCCTCTTGGGATCATGAAGTCCTGTGAACAAGTAAGACAAAGAAGAAAATCAAATTATGAAAAGAAACGGAATGCTTACTTACCGATTACACAGTTGCAGATGAAAACACAGCCATTAAGAAAGAATTTCAGATGAAGACAACCTCGTACAGCTGGACATGGATAGCCTCTTGGGATCATAAAGTCCTGTGAACAAGTAAGCCAAAGAAGAAAATCAAAATATGAAAATAAATTGTATGTATACTTACCTGTAACACAGTTGCAGATGAATACACAGCCAATAAGACGTAAAATCCAGATGCAGACAACGGCAAACAGCTGGAGATGAATAGTCTCTTGGGATCATGAGGTCCTGTGAATAAGACAAAAAAAAGTCAATACATGAAAAGAAACGGAATGTATACTTATCTGTTGCACAGTTGCAGATGAATAGAAAGTCAGTCAGATTGAGTTCCAGATGCAGACAACGGCAAACACTTGGAGATCTATAGCATCTTGGGATCATATAGTCCTGTCAAGAAGTAAGACAAAGAAGAAAATCAAAACATGAAAACAAACTGAATTTATACTTACCTGTTACACAGTTGCAGATGAATACACAAGTCAAGTCAAGTCAAGTCAAGTGGGTTTATTGTCATTTCAACTACATACAGAGTACACAGTGAAACGAAACAACGTTCCTCCCGGACCATGGTGCAACATAGACAGTGCATACAAGACACAAGTGCAACACAAACAAACAAGTGCGGACAGACAACACAGTACAGACAGAGGATAATAAATAATGACTGTAGTGTGCAAGTTGTGCAATGTGCGATAAATAGAGTCCAGTGAGGTAGTAAAGTCAGTCAGTAAGAAAGAATTCCAGTTGCAGACAACCACATACAGCTGGACATAGACAGTCTCTTGGGATAATGAAGTCCTGTGAATAAGTAAGACAAATAAGAAAGTCAATAAATGAAAAAAAACTGAATGTATCTTTACCTGTTACACAGTTGTAGATGAAAAGAAACGGAATGTATACTTACCAGTTGCACAGTTGCAGATGAATAGAAAATCAGTCAGATTGAGTTCCAGATGCAGACAACCACATCCAACTGGACATGGATAGTCTCTTAGGTTCATGAGGTCCTGTAAACAAGACAAAGAAGAAAGTAAATACATGAAAAGAAACTGAATGTATACTTACCTGTTACAAAGTTGCAGATGAATACAAATCTAGTAAGAAAGAATTCCAGATGCAGACAACCACATCCAACTGGACATGGATAGTCTCTTAGAATCATGAGGTCCTGTAAACAAGACAAAGAAGAAAGTAAATACATGAAAAGAAACTGAATGTATACTTACCTATTACACAGTTGCAGATGAATAGAAAGTCAGTCAGATTGAGATCCAGATGCAGACAACGGCAAACACTTGGAGATCGATAGCCTCTTGGGATCATGAAGTCCTGTGAACAAGTAAGACAAAGAAGAAAATCAAAATATGAAAAGAAACTGAATGTTTACTTACCTGTAAAACAGTTGCAGATGAATACACAGCCAATAAGACGAAAAATCCAGATGCATTAGAATAGTCTCTTGGGATCACAAGGTCCTGTGAACAAGTAAGACAAAGAAGAAAGTCAATACATGAAAAGAAACGGAATGTATACTTACCTATTGCACAGTTGCAGATGAATAGAACGTCAGTCAGATTGAGATCCAGATGCAGACAACGGCAAACACTTGGAGATCGATAGCCTCTTGGGATCATGAAGTCCTGTGAACAAGTAAGACAAAGAAGAAAATCAAAATATGAAAAGAAATTGAATGTATACTTACCTATAACACAGTTGCAGATGAATACAAAGCCAATAAAATAAAAAATCCAGATGCAGACAACAGTAAACAGCTGGAGATGAATACTCTCTTGGGATCATGAGGTCCTGTAAACAAGATAAAAAGAAAGTCAATACATGAAAAGAAACTGAATGTATACTTACCTGTTACACTGTTGCAGATGAATACAAAGCCAATAAGATGAAAAATCCAGATGCAGATGAATATTCTCTTGGGATCATGAAGTCCTGTGAACAAGACAAAGATGAAAATCTAAATATGAAAAGAAACGGAATGCTTACTTACCGATTACACAGTTGCAGATGAAAACACAGCCAATAAGACGTAAAATCCAGATGCAGACAACGGCAAACAGCTGGAGATGAATAGTCTCTTGGGATCATGAGGTCCTGTAAATAAGACAAAAAAAAAAGTCAATACATGAAAAGAAACTGAATGTATACTTACCTGTTACAAAGTTGCAGATGAATACAAAGCCAATAAGAAAGAGTTCCAGATGCAGACAACCACATACAGCTGGACAAGGACAGTCTCTTTGGATTATGAAGTCCTGTGAACAAGTAAGACAAAGAAGAAAATCTAAATATGAAAAGAATCTGAATGTATACTTATGTGTAACACAGTTGCAGATGAATACACACCCAATAAGACATAAAATCCAGATGCAGACAACGGCAAACAGGTGGAAATGAATAGCCTCTTGGGATCATGAGGTCCTGTAAACAAGTAAGACAAAGAAGAAAATCAAAATATGAAAAGAAACTGAATGTTTACTTACCTGTAACACAGTTGCAGATGAATACACAGCCAATAAGACAACAAATCCAGATGCAGATGAATAGTCTCTTGGGATCATGAGGTCCTGTAAACAAGACAAAGAAGAAAGTCAATACATGAAAAGAAGCTGAAAGTATACTTACCTGTTGCACAGTTGCAAATGAATACCCTGTCAGTCAGATTGAGTTCCAGATGCAGACAACCACATACAGCTGGACATGGACAGTCTCTTGGGGTCATGAAGTCCTGTGAATAAGCAAGACAACTAAGAAAGTCAATACATGAAAAGAAACTGAATGTATACTTACCTGTTACACAGTTACAGATGAAAAGAAACGGAATGTATACTTACCTGTTGCACAGTTGCAGATGAATAGAAAGTCAGTCAGATTGAGTTCCAGATGCAGACAACGGCAAACACTTGGAGATCGATTGCCACTTGGGATCATGAACTCCTGTGAACAAGTAAGACAAAGAAGAAAATCAAAATATGAAAAGAAATTGAATGTATACTTACCTATAACACAGTTGCAGATGAATACACAGCCAATAAGACGAAAAATCCAGATGCAGCTGAATAGTCTCTTGGGATCATGAGGTCCTGTAAACAAAACAAAAAAAAGTCAATACATGAATAGAAACGGAATGTATACTTACCTGTTAGACAGTTGCAGATGAATACACAGCCAGTAAGAAAGAATTCCAGATGCAGACAACCACATACAGCTGGACAACGACAATGTCTTGGGATCACGAAGTCCTGTCAACAAGTAAGACAAAGAAGAAAGTCAATACATGAAAAGAAACTAAATGTATACTTACCTGTTACACAGTTGCAGATGAATAGAAAGTCAGTCAGATTGAGTTCCAGATGCAGACAACGGCAAACACTTGGAGATCGATAGCCTGTTGGGATCATGAATTCCTGTCAAAAAGTAAGACAAAGAAGAAAATCAAAACATGAAAAGAAACTGAATGTATACTTACCTGTTACAAAGTTGCAGATGAATACAAATCCAGTAAGAAAGAATTCCAGATGCAGACAACCACATCCAGCTGGACATGGAAAGTCTCTTGGGATCATGAGGTCCTGTAAACAAGACAAAGAAGAAAGTCAATACATGAAAAGAAACTGAATGTATACTTACCCGTTACACAGTTGCAGATGAATACACAGTCAGTAAGAAAGAATTCCAGATGCAGAAAACCACATACAGCTGGACATCGATAGGCTCTTGGGATCATGAAATCCTATAAACAAGACAAAAAGAAGTCAATACATGAAAAGAAACTGAATGTATACTTACCTGTTGCAAAGTTGCAGATAAATACAAAGCCAGTAAGAAAGAGTTCCAGATGCAGACAACCACATACAGCTGGACAAGGACAGTCTCTTGGGATCATGAAGTCCTGTGAACAAGTAAGACAAAGAAGAAAGTCAATACATGGAAAGAAACTGAATGTATACTTACCTGTTACAAAGTTGCAGATGAATACAAATCCAGTAAGAAAGAATTCCAGATGCAGACAACCACATCCAGCTGGACATGGATAGTCTCTTGGGATCATGAGGTCCTGTAAACAATACAAAGAAGAAAGTCAATATATGAAAAGAAACTGAATATATACTTACCTGTTACACAGTTGCAGATCATAGAAAGTCAGTCAGATTGAGTTCCAGATGCAGACAACGGCAAATACTTGGAGATCGATAGCCTCTTGGGATCATGAAGTCCTGTGAACAAGTAAGACAAAGAAGAAAATCAAAATATGAAAAGAAACGGAATGCTTACTTACCGATTACACAGTTGCAGATGAAAACACAGCCATTAAGAAAGAATTTCAGATGCAGACAACCTCGTACAGCTGGACATGGATAGCCTCTTGGGATCACAAAGTCCTGTGAACAAGTAAGCCAAAGAAGAAAATCAAAATATGAAAAGAAATTGTATGTATACTTACCTGTAACACTGTTGCAAATGAATACACAGCCAATAAAATGTAAAATCCAGATGCAGACAACGGCAAAAAGCTGGAGATCTATAGCCTCTTGGGATCATGAAGTCCTGTAAACAAGACAAAAAGAAAGTCAATACACGAAAAGAAACTGAATGTATACTTGCCTATTACAAAGTTGCAGATGAATACAAAGCCAGTAAGAAAGAATTCCAGATGCAGACAACGACATCCAGCTGGACATGGATAGTCTCTTGGGATCATGAGGTCCTGTAAACAAGACAAAGAAGAAAGTCAATACATGAAAAGAAACTGAATGTATACTTACCTGTTACACAGTTGCAGATGAATAAGAAGTAAGTTAGATTGAGTTCCAGATGCAGACAACGGCAAGCACTTGGAGATCGATAGCCTCTTGGGATCATGAAGTCCTGTCAAGAAGTAAGACAAAGAAGAAAATCAAAACATGAAAAGAAACTGAATGTATACTTACCTGTTACACAGTTGCAGATGAATACACAGCCAATAAGACAAAAAATCCAGATGCAGATGAATAGTCTCTTGGGATCATGAGGTCCTGTAAACAAGACAAAGAAGAAAGTCAATACATGAAAAGAAGCTGAATGTATACTTACCTGTTACAAAGTTGCAGATGAATACACAGCCATTAAGAAAGAATTCCAGATGCAGACAACCACAAATAACTGGACATGGACAGTCTCTTGGGATCATGAAGTCCTGTGAACAAGTGAGACAACGAAGAAAGTCAATACATGAAAAGAAACTGAATGTATACTTACCTGTTACACTGTTGCAGATGAATACACAGTCAGTAAGAAAGAATTCCAGATGCAGACAACCACATACAGCTGGACATCGATAGCCTCTTGGGATCATGAGGTCCTGTAAACAAGACAAAAAGAAAGTCAATACATGAAAAGAAACTGAATGTATACTTACCTGTTACACAGTTGCAGATGAATAGAAAGTCATTCAGATTGAGTTGCAGATGCAGACAACGGCAAACACTTGGAGATCTATAGCCTCTTGGGATCATGAAGTCCTGTGAACTAGTAAGACAAAGAAGAAAGTCAAAACATGAAAAGAAACTGAATGTTTACTTACCTGTAACACAGTTGCAGATGAATACACAGCCAATAAAATGTAAAATCCAGATGCAGACAACGGCAAACAGCTGAAGATGAATAGTCTCTTGGGATCATAAGGTCCTGTAAACAAGACAAAAAAAAAGTCAATACATGAATAGAAACGGAATGTATACCCACCTGTTACACAGTTGCAGATGAAAAGAAACGGAATGTATACTTACATGTTACACAGTTGCAGATGAATACACAGCCAGTAAGAAAGAGTTCCAGTTGCAGACAACCACATACAGCTGGACATCGATAGCCTCTTGGGATCATGAAGTCCTGTGAACAAGACAAAAAGAAAGTCAATACATGAAAAGAAACTGAATGTATACTTACCTGTTACAAAGTTGCAGATGAACAGAAAGTCAGTCAGATTGAGTTCCAGATGCAGACAACGGCAAACACTTGGAGATCGATAGCCTCTTGGGGTCATGAAGTCCTGTGAACAAGTAAGAAAAAGAAGAAAGTCAAAACATGAAAAGAAACTGAATGTATACTTACCTGTTGCACAGTTGCAGATGAATAGAAAGTCAGAAACGGAAGTCAAGAAACGGAATGTATACTTACCTGTTGCACAGTTGCAGATGAATAGAAAGTCAGTCAGATTGAGTTCCAGATGCAGACAACGGCAAGCACTTGGAGATCGATAGCCTCTTGGGATCATGAAGTCCTGTCAAGAAGTAAGAGAAAGAAGAAAATCAAAACATAAAAAGATACTGAATGTATACTTACCTGTTACACAGTTACAGATGAATACACAGTCAGTAAGAAAGAATTCCAGATGCAGACAACCACATACAGCTGGAAACCGATAGCCTCTTGGGATCATGAAGTCCTGTAAACAAGACAAAAAGAAAGTCAATACATGAATCAGAATCAGATTCAGAATCAGAATCTCTTTATTTCATATGTTACACATACAAGGAATTTGTCTTGGTGAGAGCAACACGTATGACAAGTAACAAAAAAAAAACAAAAACAGAATATTCTTAAACTAAAGGAAAATGACACTAAACAATAAATAGGGTAGGGGATAAATTAAAAAAGTAAAAAGTACTAAGGTAAAAAAGAGCTGAAAATATATTTACAGAAAAGAACATCTGTACAGGTGTGCAAATAGTCATAGTGCAAAATAGGCAGAGTGCAAAATAGCTGTTCAGTCCGGTTTGGTACAGTTCAGTTTTAAGTTTTGAGGTTTACAGTGGGAGGTGTCCACTGTGATTGAGGAGCGCTACAGCTCTGGGGAAGAAGCTGTTAGCATGACGTGTTGTGCTGGTTTTGATGGACCGCAGTCTTCTACCCGAGGGGAGTGTCTGGAAGAGGAGGTGTCCAGGATGTGAGGGGTCAGATGTAATCTTGCCAGCCCGCTTCCTCATCCTGCTGGTGTACATCAGCTTAAGTGATGGCAGGTTACATCCGATGATCCTCTGCTGTCCTGATGATGCGCTGGAGTTTGGTTCTTTCTTGTGAGGTGGAGGAACCAAACCAGATAGTTATGGAGGCTGTGATAATGGACTCGATGATCGCTGTGTAGAACTGGATCATCAGGGTCTGTGGCAGGTTGAATTTCTTGAGCTGTCTCAAGAAGAACATTCTTTGTTGAGCTTTCTTGATGATGGAGATGGTGTTTTTCTCCCATTTCAAGTCTCTGGAAATGTTGGTGACCAGGAACTTGAGTGACTCCACCATTGATGCTGCAGTGTTGTTGATGTGGAGGGGGGGAAGGGTGGGTGGATTGCGTCGGACGTCCACCACCACCTCTACAGTCTTTTCTGTGTTTAGCAGCAGGTGGTTGTTGCTGCACCAGGACAACGGCAAACAGCTGGAAATGAATAGTCTCTTGGGATCATGAGGTCCTGTAAACAAGTAAGACAAAGAAGAAAGTCAAAACATGAAAAGAAACTGAATGTATACTTACCTGTTACACAGTTGCAGATGAATACACAGTCAGTAAGAAAGAATTCCAGATGCAGACAACCACATACAGCTGGACATGGACAGTCTCTTGGGATCATGAAGTCCTGTGAATAAGTAAGACAAATAAGAAAGTCAATACATGAAAAGAAACTGAATGTATACTTACCTGTTACACAGTTGCAGATGAATAGAAAGTCAGTCAGATTGACTTCCAGATGCAGACAATGGCAAACACTTGGAGATCGATAGCCTCTTGGGATCATGAAGTCCTGTCAACAAGTAAGACAAATAAGAAAGTCAATACATGAAAAGAAACTGAATGTATACTTACCTGTTACACAGTTGCAGATGAAAAGAAACTGAATGTATACTTACCTGTTACACAGTTGCAGATGAATAGAAAGTCAGTAAGAAAGAATTCCAGATGCAGACAACCACATACAGCTGGACATGGATAGTCTCTTGGGATCATGAGGTCCTGTAAACAAGACAAAAAGAAAGTCAATACATGAAAAGAAACTGAATGTATACTTACCTGTTACACAGTTGCAGATGAATAGGAAGTAAGTTAGATTGAGTTCCAGATGCAGACAACGGCAAGCACTTGGAGATCGATAGCCTCTTGGGATCATGAAGTCCTGTCAAGAAGTAAGACAAAGAAGAAAATCAAAACATGAAAAGAAACTGAATGTATACTTACCTGTTACACAGTTGCAGATGAATACACAGTCAGTAAGAAAGAATTCCAGATGCAGACAACCACATACAGCTGGACATGGAAAGTCTCTTGGGATCATGAAGTCCTGTGAACAAGTAAGAAAAAGAAGAAAGTCAAAACACGAAAAGAAACTGAATGTATACTTACCTGTTGCACAGTTGCAGATGAATAGAAAGTCAGAAACGGAAGTCAAGAAACGGAAACGGAAGTCAAAAAACGGAATGTATACTTACCTGTTGCACAGTTGCAGATGAATAGAAAGTCAGTCAGATTGAGTTCCAGATGCAGACAACGGCAAACACTTGGAGATCTATAGCCTCTTGGGATCATGAAATCCTGTAAACAAGACAAAAAAAGTCAATACATGAAGAGAAACGGAATGTATACTTACCTGTTACACAGTTGCAGATGAATACAAAGCCAGTAAGAAAGAATTCCAGATGCAGACAACCACATACAGCTGGACATCGATAGCCTCTTGGGATCATGAAGTCCTGTCAAGAAGTAAGACAAAGAAGAAAACCAAAACATGAAAAGAAACTGAATGTATACTTACCTCATACACAGTTGCAGATGAATACACAGTCAGTAAGAAAGAATTCCAGATGCAGACAACCAAATTCAGCTGGACATTGATAGCCTCTTGGGATCATGAAGTCTTGTAAACAAGTAAGACAAAGAAGAAAATCAAAACATAAGAAGAAACTGAATGTTTACTTACCTTTAACACAGTTGCAGATGAATACACAGCCAATAAGACAAAAAATCCAGATGCAGATGAATAGTCTCTTGGGATCATGAGGTCCTATATACAAGACAAAGAAGAAAGTCAATACATGAAAAGAAACTGAATGTATACTTACCTGTTAAACAGTTGCAGATGAAAAAAAGCCAGTAAGCCAGAGTTCCAGATTCAGACAACCATATACAGTTGATGTATAGTCTCTTGGGATTACGAGGTCCTGTGAACAAGACAAAGAAGAAAGTCAATGCATGAAAAGAAGCTGAATGTATACTTACCTGTAACAAAGTTCCAAATGAATACACAACCATTAAGAAAGAATTGCAGATGCAGACAACCACAAATAGCTGGACATGGACAGTCTCTTGGGATCATGAAGTCCTGTGAACAAGTGAGACAACGAAGAAAGTCAATGCATGAAAAGAAGCTGAATGTATACTTACCTGTTACAAAGTTGCAGATGAATACAAAGCCAGTAAGAAAGAATTCCAGATGCAGACAACCACATCCAGCTGGACATGAATAGTCTCTTGGGATCATGAGGTCCTGTACACAAGACAAAGAAGAAAGTCAATACATGAAAAGTAACTGAATTTATACTTACCTGTTACACTGTTGCAGATGAATACACAGTCAGTAAGAAAGAATTCCAGATGCAGACAACCACATACAGCTGGACATCGATAGCCTCTTGGGATCATGAGGTCCTGTAAACAAGACAAAGAAGAAAGTCAATACATGAAAAGAATCTGAATGCTTACTTACCGATTACACAGTTGCAGATGAATAGAAAGTCAGTCAGATTGAGATCCAGATGCAGACAACGGCAAACACTTGGAGATCGATAGCCTCTTGGGATCATGAAGTCCTGTGAACAAGTAAGACAAAGAAGAAAATCAAAATATGAAAAGAAACGGAATGTATACTTACCTGTAACACAGTTGCAGATGAATAGAAAGTTAGTCAGATTGAGTTCCAGATGCAGACAATGGCAAGAAGTTGGAGATGAATAGTCTCTTGCGATCATGAGGTCCTGTAAACAAGAAAAAAAGAAAGTCAATACATGAAAAGAAACTGAATGCTTACTTACCAATTACACAGTTGGAGATGAATACACAGCCATTAAGAAAGAATTCCAGATGCAGACAACCACATACAGCTGGACATGGACAGACTCTTGGGATCATGAAGTCCTGTGAACAAGTGAGACAACGAAGAAAGTCAATACATGAAAAGAAGCTGAATGTATACTTACCTGTTACAAAGTTGCAGATGAATACAAAGCCAGTAAGCCAGAGTTCCAGATTCAGTCAACCATATACAGTTGATGTATAGTCTCTTGGGATCATGAGGTCCTGTAAACAAGACAAAGAAGAAAGTCAATACATGAAAAGTAACTGAATTTATAATTACCTGTTACACTGTTGCAGATGAATACACAGTCAGTAAGAAAGAATTCCAGATGCAGACATCCACATACAGCTGGACATCGATAGCCTCTTGGGATCATGAGGTCCTGTAAACAAGACAAAGAAGAAAGTCAATACATGAAAAGAAACTGAATGTATACTTACCTGTTACACAGTTGCAGATGAAAAAAAAAGCTAGTAAGCCAGAGTTCCAGATGCAGATAACCATATACAGTTGATGCATAGTCTCTTGGGATCACGAGGTTCTGTGAACAAGTAAGACAAAGAAGAAAGTCAATACATGAAAAGAATCTGAATGCTTACTTACCGATTACACAGTTGCAGATGAATAGAAAGTCAGTCAGATTGAGATCCAGATGCAGACAACGGCAAACACTTGGAGATCGATAGCCTCTTGGGATCATGAAGTCCTGTGAACAAGTAAGACAAAGAAGAAAATCAAAATATGAAAAGAATCTGAATGCTTACTTACCGATTACACAGTTGCAGATGAATAGAAAGTCAGTCAGATTGAGTTCCAGATGCAGACAATGGCAAGAAGTTGGAGAGGAATAGTCTCTTGGGATCATGAGGTCCTGTAAACAAGAAAAAAAGAAAGTCAATACATGAAAAGAAACTGAATGCTTACTTACCGATTACACAGTTGGAGATGAATACACAGCCATTAAGAAAGAATTCCAGATGCAGACAACCACATACAGCTGGACATGGACAGACTCTTGGGATCATGAGGTCCTGTAAACAAGACAAAAAGAAAGTCAATACATGAAAAGAAACTGAATGTATACTTACCTGTTACACAGTTGCAGTTGAAAAAAAGCCAGTAAGCCAGAGTTCCAGATTCAGACAACCATATACAGTTGATGTATAGTCTCTTGGGATGATGAGGTCCTGTGAACAAGTAAGACAAAGAAGAAAGTCAATACATGAAAAATAACTGAATTTATAATTACCTGTTACACTGTTGCAGATGAATACACAGTCAGTAAGAAAGAATTCCAGATGCAGACATCCACATACAGCTGGACATCGATAGCCTCTTGGGATCATGAGGTCCTGTAAACAAGACAAAGAAGAAAGTCAATACATGAAAAGAAACTGAATGTATACTTACCTGTTACACAGTTGCAGATGAAAAAAAAGCTAGTAAGCCAGAGTTCCAGATGTAGATAACCATATACAGTTGATGCATAGTCTCTTGGGATCACGAGGTTCTGTGAACAAGTAAGACAAAGAAGAAAGTCAATACATGAAAAGAATCTGAATGCTTACTTACCGATTACACAGTTGCAGATGAATAGAAAGTCAGTCAGATTGAGATCCAGATGCAGACAACGGCAAACACTTGGAGATCGATAGCCTCTTGGGATCATGAAGTCCTGTGAACAAGTAAGACAAAGAAGAAAATCAAAATATGAAAAGAATCTGAATGCTTACTTACCGATTACACAGTTGCAGATGAATAGAAAGTCAGTCAGATTGAGTTCCAGATGCAGACAATGGCAAGAAGTTGGAGAGGAATAGTCTCTTGGGATCATGAGGTCCTGTAAACAAGAAAAAAAGAAAGTCAATACATGAAAAGAAACTGAATGCTTACTTACCAATTACACAGTTGGAGATGAATACACAGCCATTAAGAAAGAATTCCAGATGCAGACAACCACATACAGCTGGACATGGACAGACTCTTGGGATCATGAAGTCCTGTGAACAAGTGAGACAACGAAGAAAGTCAATACATGAAAAGAAGCTGAATGTATACTTACCTGTTACAAAGTTGCAGATGAATACAAAGCCAGTAAGCCAGAGTTCCAGATTCAGTCAACCATATACAGTTGATGTATAGTCTCTTGGGATCATGAGGTCCTGTAAACAAGACAAAGAAGAAAGTCAATACATGAAAAGTAACTGAATTTATAATTACCTGTTACACTGTTGCAGATGAATACACAGTCAGTAAGAAAGAATTCCAGATGCAGACATCCACATACAGCTGGACATCGATAGCCTCTTGGGATCATGAGGTCCTGTAAACAAGACAAAGAAGAAAGTCAATACATGAAAAGAAACTGAATGTATACTTACCTGTTACACAGTTGCAGATGAAAAAAAAAGCTAGTAAGCCAGAGTTCCAGATGCAGATAACCATATACAGTTGATGCATAGTCTCTTGGGATCACGAGGTTCTGTGAACAAGTAAGACAAAGAAGAAAGTCAATACATGAAAAGAATCTGAATGCTTACTTACCGATTACACAGTTGCAGATGAATAGAAAGTCAGTCAGATTGAGATCCAGATGCAGACAACGGCAAACACTTGGAGATCGATAGCCTCTTGGGATCATGAAGTCCTGTGAACAAGTAAGACAAAGAAGAAAATCAAAATATGAAAAGAATCTGAATGCTTACTTACCGATTACACAGTTGCAGATGAATAGAAAGTCAGTCAGATTGAGTTCCAGATGCAGACAATGGCAAGAAGTTGGAGAGGAATAGTCTCTTGGGATCATGAGGTCCTGTAAACAAGAAAAAAAGAAAGTCAATACATGAAAAGAAACTGAATGCTTACTTACCGATTACACAGTTGGAGATGAATACACAGCCATTAAGAAAGAATTCCAGATGCAGACAACCACATACAGCTGGACATGGACAGACTCTTGGGATCATGAGGTCCTGTAAACAAGACAAAAAGAAAGTCAATACATGAAAAGAAACTGAATGTATACTTACCTGTTACACAGTTGCAGTTGAAAAAAAGCCAGTAAGCCAGAGTTCCAGATTCAGACAACCATATACAGTTGATGTATAGTCTCTTGGGATGATGAGGTCCTGTGAACAAGTAAGACAAAGAAGAAAGTCAATACATGAAAAGAAATTGAATGTATACTTACCTGTAACACAGTTGCAGATGAAAAGAAACGGAATGTATGCTTACCTGTTACAATGTTGCAGATGAATACACAGTCAGTAAGAAAGAGTTTCAGATGCAGACAACCACATACAGCTGGACAAGGACAGTCTCTTGGGATCATGAAGTCCTGTGAACAAGTAAGACAAAGAAGAAAGTCAATACATGAAAAGAAACTGAATGTATACTTACCTGTTACAAAGTTGCAGATGAATACAAAGCCAGTAATTAAGAATTCCAGATGCAGACAACCGCATACAGCTGGACATGGATAGTCTCTTGGGATCAGGAGGTCCTGTAAACAAGAGAAAGAAGAAAGTCAATACATGAAAAGAAAATGAATGTATACTTACCTGTTACACAGTTGCAGATGAATAGAAAGTCAGTCAGATTGAGATCCAGATGCAGACAACGGCAAACACTTGGAGATCGATAGCCTCCTGGGGTCATGAAGTCCGGTGAACAAGTAAGAAAAAGAAGAAAGTCAAAACATGAAAAGAAACTGAATGTATACTTACCTGTTGCACAGTTGCAGATGAATAGAAAGTCAGAAACGGAAGTCAAGAAACGGAAACGGAAGTCAAGAAACGGAATGTATACTTACCTGTTACACAGTTGCAGTTGAAAAAAAGCCAGTAAGCCAGAGTTGCAGATTCAGACAACCATATTCAGTTGATGTATAGTCTCTTGGGATCACGAGGTCCTGTGAACAAGTAAGACAAAGAAGAAAGTCAATACATGAAAAGAAACTGAATGTATACTTACCTGTTACACAGTTGCAGTTGAATAGAAAGTCAGTCAGATTGAGTTCCAGATGCAGACAAAGGCAAACACTTGGAGATCGATAGCCTCTTGGGATCATGAAGTCCTGTGAACAAGTAAGACAAAGAAGAAAATCAAAACATGAAAACAAACTGAATGTATACTTACCTGTTACAAAGTTGCAGATGAATACAAAGCCAGTAATTAAGAATTCCAGATGCAGACAACCGCATACAGCTGGACATGGATAGTCTCTTGGGATCAGGAGGTCCTGTAAACAAGAGAAAGAAGAAAGTCAATACATGAAAAGAAAATGAATGTATACTTACCTGTTACACAGTTGCAGATGAATAGAAAGTCAGAAACGGAAGTCAAGAAACGGAAACGGAAGTCAAGAAACGGAATGTATACTTACCTGTTACACAGTTGCTGTTGAAAAAAAGCCAGTAAGCCAGAGTTGCAGATTCACACAACCATATTCAGTTGATGTATAGTCTCTTGGGATCACGAGGTCCTGTAAACAAGACAAAGAAGAAAGTCAATACATGAAAAGAAACTGAATGTATACTTACCCGTTACACAGTTGCAGATGAATACACAGTCAGTAAGAAAGAATTCCAGTTGCAGACAACCACATACAGCTGGACATAGACAGTCTCTTGGGATCACGAGGTCCTGTGAACAAGTAAGACAAAGAAGAAAGTCAATACATGAAAAAAAACTGAATGTATACTTACCTATTGCACAGTTGCAGATTAATACACAGCCAATAAGACGAAAAATCCAGATGCAGACAACGGCAAACAGCTGGAGATGAATAGTCTCTTGGGATCATGAGGTCCTGTAAATAAGATAAAAAGAAAGTCAATACATGAAAAGAAACTGAATGTATACTTACCTGTTAGACAGTTGCAGATGAAAAGAAACGGAATGTATACTTACCCGTAACACAGTTGCAGATTATTACACAGTCAGTAAGAAAGAATTCCAGATGCAGACAACCACATACAGCTGGACATCGATAGCCTCTTGGGATCATGAAGTCCTGTAAACAAGACAAAAAGAAAGTCAATACATGAAAAGAAACTGAATATATACTTACCTGTTACACAGTTGCAGATGAATAGAAAGTCAGTCAGATTGAGTTCCAGATGCAGACAACGGCAAATACTTGGAGATCGATAGCCTCTTGGGATCATGAAGTCCTGTGAACAAGTAACACAAAGAAGAAAGTCAATACATGAAAAGAAACTGAATGTATACTTACCTGTAACACAGTTGCAGATGAATAAACAGTCAGTAAGAAAGAATTCCAGTTGCAGACAACCACATACAGCTGGACATAGACAGTCTCTTGGGATCACGAGGTCCTGTGAACAAGTAAGACAAAGAAGAAAGTCAATACATGAAAAAAAACTGAATGTATACTTACCTATTGCACAGTTGCAGATTAATACACAGCCAATAAGACGAAAAATCCAGATGCAGACAACGGCAAACAGCTGGAGATGAATAGTCTCTTGGGATCATGAGGTCCTGTAAATAAGATAAAAAGAAAGTCAATAGATGAAAAGAAACTGAATGTATACTTACCTGTTACACAGTTGCAGATGAATACACAGCCAATAACACGAAAAATCCAGATGCAGTTGAATAGTCTCTTGGGATCACGAGGTCCTGTGAACAAGTAAGACAAAGAAGAAAGTAAATACATGAAAAGAAACTGAATGTATACTTACCTATTGCACAGTTGCAGATGAATACACAGTCAGTAAGAAAGAATTCCAGTTGCAGACAACCACATACAGCTGGACATGGACCGTCTCTTGGGATCCTGAAGTCCTGTGAATAAGTAAGACAAATAAGAAAGTCAATACATGAAAACAAACTGAATGTATACTTACCTGTTACACAGTTGCAGATGAAAAGAAACTGAATGTATACTTACCTGTAACACAGTTGCAGATTAATACAAAGCCAATGAGATAAAAAATCCAGATGCAGACAACAGCAAACAGCTGGAGATGAATTCTCTCTTGGGATCATGAAGTCCTGTCAACAAGTAAGACAAAGAAGAAAGTCAATACATGAAAAGAAACTGAATGCTTACTTACCGATTACACAGTTGCAGATGAAAAAAATTAAAGCCAGTAAGCCAGAGTTCCAGATTCAGACAACCATATACAGTTGATTTATAGTCTCTTGGGATCACGAGGTACTGTGAACAAGTGAGACAACGAAGAAAGTCAATACATGAAAAGAAACTGAATGTATACTTACCTGTTACACAGTTGCAGATGAGTACACAGTCAGTAAGAAAGAATTCCAGATGCAGACAACCACATCCAGCTGGACACGGATAGTCTCTTGGGATCATGAGGTCCTGTAAACAAGACAAAGAAGAAAGACAATACATGAAAAGAAACTGAATGTATACTTACCCGTAACACAGTTGCAGATTAATACACAGTCAGTAAGAAAGAATTCCAGATGCAGACAACCACATACAGCTGGACATCGATAGCCTCTTGGGATCATGAAGTCCTGTAAACAAGACAAAAAGAAAGTCAATACATGAAAAGAAACTGAATGTATACTTACCTGTTACACAGTTGCAGATGAATAGAAAGTCAGTCAGATTGAGTTCCAGATGCAGACAACGGCAAATACTTGGAGATCGATAGCCTCTTGGGATCATGAAGTCCTGTGAACAAGTAAGACAAAGAAGAAAGTCAAAACATGAAAAGAAACTGAATGTATACTTACCTGTTACACAGTTGCAGATGAATACACAGCCAATAACACGAAAAATCCAGATGCAGTTGAATAGTCTCTTGGGATCACGAGGTCCTGTGAACAAGTAAGACAAAGAAGAAAGTAAATACATGAAAAGAAACTGAATGTATACTTACCTGTTACACAGTTGCAGATGAATAGAAAGTCAGTTAGATTGAGGTCCAGATGCAGACAACGGCAAGCACTTGGAGATCGAAAGCCTCTTGGGATCATAAAGTCCTGTAAACAAGACAAAAAGAAAGTCAATACATGAAAAGAAGCTGAATGTATACTTACCTGTTACACAGTTGGAGATGAAAAAAACGCCAGTAAGCCAGATTCACACAACCATATACAGTTGATGTATAGTCTCTTGGGATGATGAGGTCCTGTGAACAAGTAAGACAAAGAAGAAAGTCAATACATGAAAAGAAATTGAAAGTATACTTATCTGTAACACAGTTGCAGATGAAAAGAAACGGAATGTATACTTACCTGTTACACAGTTGCAGATGAATACACAGTCAGTAAGAAAGAGTTCCAGATGCAGACAACCACATACAGCTGGACAAGGACAGTCTCTTGGGATCATGAAGTCCTGTGAACAAGTAAGACAAAGAAGAAAGTCAATACATGAAAAGAAATTGAATGTATACTTATCTGTAACACAGTTGCAGATGAAAAGAAACGGAATGTATACTTACCTGTTACACAGTTGCAGATGAATACAAAGCCAGTAAGAAAGAATTCCAGATGCAGACAAGCACATACAGCTGGACATGGATAGTCTCTTGGGATCAGGAGGTCCTGTAAACAAGAGAAAGAAGAAAGTCAATACATGAAAAGAAAATGAATGTATACTTACCTGTTACACAGTTGCAGATGAATAGAAAGTTAGTCAGATTGAGTTCCAGATGCAGACAACGGCAAACACTTGGAGATCGATAGCCTCTTGGGGTCATGAAGTCCTGTGAACAAGTAAGAAAAAGAAGAAAGTCAAAACATGAAAAGAAACTGAATGTATACTTACCTGTTGCACAGTTGCAGATGAATAGAAAGTCAGAAACGGAAGTCAAGAAACGGAAACGGAAGTCAAGAAACGGAATGTATACTTACCTGTTACACAGTTGCAGTTGAAAAAAAGCCGGTAAGCCAGAGTTGCAGATTCAGACAACCATATTCAGTTGATGTATAGTCTCTTGGGATCACGAGGTCCTGTGAACAAGTAAGACAAAGAAGAAAGTCAATACATGAAAAGAAACTGAATGTATACTTACCTGTTACACAGTTGCAGTTGAACAGAAAGTCAGTCAGATTGAGTTCCAGATGCAGACAAAGGCAAACACTTGGAGATCGATAGCCTCTTGGGATCATGAGGTCCTGTAAACAAGTAATACAAAGAAGAAAGTCAATACATGAAAAGAAACTGAATGTATACTTACCTGTTACACAGTTGCAGATGAATACAAAGCCAGTAAGAAAGAATTCCAGATGCAGACAAACACATCCAGCTGGACATGGATAGTCTCTTGGGATCATGAAGTTCTGTGAACAAGTAAGACAAAGAAGAAAATCAAAATATGAAAAGAAACTGAATGTATACTTACCGATTACACAGTTGCAGATAAAAAAAAAGCCAGTAAGCCAGAGTTCCAGATTCAGACAACCATATACAGTTGATGTATAGTCTCTTGAGATCACAAGGTCCTGTGAAAAAGGAAGACAAAGAAGAAAGTCATTACATGAAAAGAAACTGAATGTATACTTACCTGTAACACAGTTGCAGATGAATACACAGCCAAGAAGACGAAAAATCCAGATGCACACAACGGCAAACAGCCAGAGATGAATAGTCTCTTGGGATCATGGAGTCCTGTGAACAAGTAATACAAAGAAGAAAATCAAAATATGAAAAGAAACTGAATATATACTTACCAGTTACACAGTTGCAGATGAACACACAGCAATTAAGAAAGAATTCCAGATGCAGACAACCACATACAGCTGGACATGGACAGTCTCTTGGGATCATGAAGTCCTGTGAACAAGTAAGACAAAGAAGAAAATCAAAATATGAAAAGAAACTGAATATATACTTACCAGTTACACAGTTGCAGATGAACACACAGCTATTAAGAAAGAATTCCAGATGCAGACAACCACATACAGCTGGACATGGACAGTGTCTTGGGATCATGAAGTCCTGTGAACAAGTAAGACAAAGAAGAAAGTCAATACATGAAAAGAAACTTTATGCTTACTTACCGATTACACAGTTGCAGAAGAATAGAAAGTCAGTCAGATTGAGTTCCAGATGCAGACGACGGCAAACACTTGGAGAACTATAGCCTCTTGGGATCATGAAGTCCTGTGAACAAGTAAGACAAAGAAGAAAGTCAAAACATGAAAAGAAACTGAATGTATACTTTCCTGTTACACAGTTGCAGATGAATAGAAAGTCAGTCAGATTGAGTTCCAGATGCAGACAACGGCCAAAACTTGGAGATCGATAGCCTCTTGGGGTCATGAAGTCCTGTCAACAAGTAAGACATAGAAGAAAGTCAAAACATGAAAAGAAACTGAATGTATACTTACCTATTACACAGTTGCAGATGAAAAAAAAAGCCGGTAAGCCAGAGTTCCAGATGCAGACAACCATATACAGCTGGACATGGATAGTCTCTTGGGATCATGAAGTCCTGTGAACAAGTAAGACAAAGAAGAAAATCAATACATGAAAAGAAACGGAATGCTTACTTACCGATTACACAGTTGCAGATGAATACACAACCATTAAGAAAGAATTTCAGATGCAGACAACCACATACAGCTGGACATGGACAGTCTCTTGGGATAATGAAGTCCTGTGAAGAAGTAAGACAAAGAAGAAAGTCAATACATGAAAAGAAACTGAATGCTTACTTACCGATTACACAGTTGCAGATGAATACAAAGTCAGTCAGATTGAGTTCCAGATGCAGACGTTGGCAAACACTTGGAGATCGATAGCCTCTTGGGATCATGAAGTCCTGTGAACAAGTAAGACAAAGAAGAAAATCAAAATATGAAAAGAAACGGAATGTATACTTAACTGTTACACAGTTGCAGATGAATAGAAAGTTAGTCAGATTGAGTTCCAGATGCAGACAATGGCAAAAAGTTGGAGATGAATAGTCTCTTGGGATCATGAGGTCCTGTAAACAAGAAAAAAAGAAAGTCAATACATGAAAAGAAACTGAATGCATACTTACCGATTACACAGTTGGAGATGAATACACAGCCATTAAAAAAGAATTCCAGATGCAGACAACCACATACAGCTGGAATTGGACAGACTCTTGGGATCATGCAGTCCTGTGAACAAGTAAGACAATATATAAAGTCAATACATGAAAAGAAGCTGAATGTATACTTAGCTGTTACACAGTTGCAGATGAAAAAAAGCCAGTAAGCCAGAGTTCCAGATTCAGTCAACCATATACAGTTGATGTATAGTCTCCTGGGATCATGAAGTCCTGTGAACAAGTAAGACAAAGAAAAAAGTAAATACATGAAAAGAAACTGAATGTATACTTACCTGTAACACAGTTGCAGATGAACACAGCCAATAAGACGAAAAATCCAGATGCAGACAATGGCAAACACTTGGAGATCAATAGCCTCATGGGATCATGAAGTCCTGTCAACAAGTAAGACAAAGAAGAAAATCCAAATATGAAAAGAAACTGAATGTATACTTACCTGTAACACAGTTGCAGATTAATACACCGCCAATAAGATGAAAAATCCAGATGCAGACAACAGCAAACAGCTGGAGATGAATAGTCTCTTGGGATCATGAGGTCCTGTAAACAAGACAAAAAAAGTCAATACATGAAGAGAAACGGAATATATACTTACCTGTTACACAGTTGCAGATGAATACACAGCCAATAAGACAAAAAATCCAGACGCAGATGAATAGTCTCTTGGGATCATGAGGTCCTGTAAACAAGAAAAAGAAGAAAGTCAATACATGAAAAGAAACTGAATGTATACTTACCTGTTACACAGTTGCAGATGAAAAAAAGCCAGTAAGCCAGAGTTCCAGATTCAGACAACCATATACAGTTGATGTATAGTCTCTTGGGATCACGAGGTCCTGTGAACAAGACAAAGAAGAAAGTCAATACATGAAAAGAAACTGAATGTATACTCAGCTGTTACAAAGTTGCAGATGAATAGAAAGTCAGTCAGATTGAGTTCCAGATGCAGACAACGGCAAACACTTGGAGATCGATAGCCTCTTAGGATCATGAAGTCCTGTCAACAAGTAAGACAAAGAAGAAAATCAAAACATGAAAAGAAACTGAATGTTTATTTACCTGTAACACAGTTGCAGATGAATACACAGCCAATAAGACAAAAAATCCAGATGCAGATGAATAGTCTCTTGGGATCATGAGGTCCTGTAAACAAGACAAAGAAGAAAGTCAATGCATGAAAAGAAACTGAATGTATACTTACCTGTTACACAGTTACAGATGAGTACACAGTCAGTAAGAAAGAATTCCACATGCAGACAACCACATACAGCTGGACATCGATAGCCTCTTGGGATCATGAGGTCCTGTAAACAAGACAAAGAAGAAAGTCAATACATGAAAAGAAACTGAATGTATACTTACCTGTTACACAGTTGCAGATGAAAAAAAAAGCTAGTAAGCCAGAGTTCCAGATGCAGATAACCATATACAGTTGATGTATAGTCTCTTGGGATCACGAGGTTCTGTGAAGAAGTAAGACAAAGAAGAAAATGAATACATGAAAAGAAACTGAAGGTATACTTACGGATTACACAGTTGCAGATGAATAGAAAGTCAGTCAGATTGAGATCCAGATGCAGACAATGGCAAAAAGTTGGAGATGAATAGTCTCTTGGGATCATGAGGTCCTGTAAACAAGAAAAAAAGAAAGTCAATACATGAAAAGAAACTGAATGCATACTTACCGATTACACAGTTGGAGATGAATACACAGCCATTAAGAAAGAATTCCAGATGCAGACAACCACATACAGCTGGACATGGACAGACTATTGGGATCATGAAGTCCTGTGAACAAGTAAGACAATATATAAAGTCAATACATGAAAAGAAGCTGAATGTATACTTACCTGTTACAAAGTTGCAGATGAAAACAAAGCCAGTAAGAAAGAATTCCAGATGCAGTCAACCACATCCAGCTGGACACAGATAGTCTCTTGGGATCATGAGGTCCTGTAAACAAGACAAAGAAGAAAGTCAATATATGAAAAGAAACTGAATGTATACTTACCTGTTACACAGTTGCAGATGAATAGGAAGTAAGTTAGATTGAGTTCCAGATGCAGACAACGGCAAGCACTTGGAGATCGATAGCCTCTTGGGATCATGAAGTCCTGTCAAGAAGTAAGACAAAGAAGAAAATCAAAACATGAAAAGAAACTGAATTTATACTTACCTGTTACACAGTTGCAGATGAATACACAGTCAGTAAGAAAGAATTCCAGATGCAGACAACAACATACAGCTGGAGATCGATAGCCTCTTGGGATCATGAGGTCCTGTAAACAAGACAAAAAGAAAGTCAATACATGAAAAGTAACTGAATTTATACTTACCTGTTACACTGTTGCAGATGAATAGAAAGTTAGTCAGATTGAGTTCCAGATGCAGACAACCACATACAGTTGATGTATAGTCTCTTGGGATGATGAGGTCCTGTGAACAAGTAAGACAAAGAAGAAAGTCAATACATGAAAAGAAACTGAATGTATACTTACCTGTTACAAAGTTGCAGATGAATACAAAGCCAGTAAGAAAGAATTCCAGATGCAGACCACCACATCCAGCTGGACATGGATAGTCTCTTGGGATCATGAGGTCCTGTAAACAAGAGAAAGAAGAAAGTCAATACATGAAAAGAAAATGAATGTATATTTACCTGTTACACAGTTGTAGATGAATACAAAGCCAGTAAGAAAGAATTCCAGATGCAGACCACCACATCCAGCTTGACATGGATAGTCTCTTGGGATCATGAGGTCCTGTAAACAAGAGAAAGAAGAAAGTCAATACATGAAAAGAAAATGAATGTATATTTACCTGTTACACAGTTGCAGATGAATAGAAAGTTAGTCAGATTGAGTTCCAGATGCAGACAACGGCAAACACTTGGAGATCGATAGCCTCTTGGGGTCATGAAGTCCTGTGAACAAGTAAGAAAAAGAAGAAAGTCAAAACATGAAAAGAAACTGAATGTATACTTACCTGTTGCACAGTTGCAGATGAATAGAAAGTCAGAAACGGAAGTCAAGAAACGGAAACAGAAGTCAAGAAACGGAATGTATACTTACCTATAACACAGTTGCAGATGAATACAAAGCCAATAAAACGTAAAATCCAGATGCAGTCAACGGCAAACAGCTGGAGATGAATAGTCTCTTGGGATCATGAGGTCCTGTAAAGAAGACAAAAAAAAGTCATTACATGAAAAGAAACTTAATGTATACTTACCTGTTGCACAGTTGCAGATGAATAGAAAGTCAGAAACGGAAGTCAAGAAACGGAAACAGAAGTCAAGAAACGGAATGTATACTTACTTGTTACACAGTTGCAGATGAAAAAAAGCCAATAAAACGTAAAATCCAGATTCAGACAACCACAAATAGCTGGACATGGACAGTCTCTTGGGATCATGAAGTCCTGTGAACAAGTGAGACAACGAAGAAAGTCAATACATGAAAAGAAACTGAATGTATACTTACCTGTTACACAGTTGCAGATGAATACACAGCCAGTAAGAAAGAATTCCAGATGCAGACCACCACATCCAGCTGGACATGGATAGTCTCTTGGGATCATGAGGTCCTGTAAACAAGAGAAAGAAGAAAGTCAATACATGAAAAGAAAATGAATGTATATTTACCTGTTACACAGTTGCAGATGAATAGAAAGTCAGTCAGATTGAGATCCTGATGCAGACAACGACAAACACTTGGAGATCGATAGCCTCTTGGGATCATGAAGTCCTGTGAACAAGTAAGACAAAGAAGAAAATCAAAATATGAAAAGAAACTGAATGTATACTTATCTGTAACACAGTTGCAGATGAATACACAGCCAATAAGACGTAAAATCCTGATGCAGATGAATAGTCTCTTGGGATCATGAGGTCCTGTAAACAAGACAAAGAAGAAAGTCAATACATGAAAAGAAGCTGAATGTATACTTACCTGTTACACAGTTGCAGATGAATACACAGCCATTAAGAAAGAATTCCAGATGCAGAGAACCACAAATAGCTGGACATGGACAGTCTCTTGGGATCATGAAGTCCTGTGAATAAGTAAGACAAAGAAGAAAATCAATGCATGAAAAGAAACTGAATGTATACTTACCTGTTACACAGTTGCAGATGAATAGAAAGTCAGTCAGATTGAGTTCCAGATGCAGACAACCACATACAGCTGGAAATATACAGACTCTTGGGATAATGAGGTCCTGTAAACAAGTAAGACAAAGAAGAAAATCAAAATATGAAAAGAAACTGAATGTATACTTACCTGTTACACAGTTGCAGATGAAAAGAAACGGAATGTATACTTACCTGTTACACAGTTACAGATGAGTACACAGTCAGTAAGAAAGAATTCCACATGCAGACAACCACATACAGCTGGACATCGATAGCCTCTTGGGATCATGAAGTCCTGTAAACAAGTAAGACAAAGAAGAAAGTCAATACATGAAAAGAAACTGAATGTTTACTTACCTTTAACACAGTTGCAGATGAATACACGGCCATTAAGACGAAAAATCCAGATGCAGATGAATAGTCTCTTGGGATCATGAAGTCCTATGAACAAGTAAGACAAAGAAGAAAGTCAATACATGAAAAGAAACTGAACGTATACTTACCTGTTACACAATTGCAGATGAATACACGGCCATTAAGAAAGAATTCAAGATGCAGACAACCACATACAGCTGGACATGGACAAAGTCTTGGGATAATGAGGTCCAGTAAACAAGTCAAAAAAGAAAGTCAATACATGAAAAGAAACTGATTTTCTATTCATCTGCAACTCTGTAATTGGTAATAAGAATTCAGTCAGATTGAGTTCCAGATGTAGACAACGGCAAACACTTGGAGATCGATAGCCTCTTGGGATCATGAAGTCCTGTAAACAAGACAAAGAAGAAAGTCAATACATGAAAAGAAACTGAATGTATACTTACCTGTTACACAGTTGCAGATGAAAAGAAACGGAATGTATACTTACCTGTTACACAGTTGCAGATGAATACACAGCCAGTAAGAAAGAATTCCAGATGCAGACAACCACATACAACTGGACATGGACAATCTCTTGGGATCATGAAGTCCTGTCAACAAGTAAGACAAAGAAGAAAATCAAAATATGAAAAGAAACTGAATGTATACTTACCTGTTACACATTTGCAGATGAAAAGAAACGGAATGTATACTTACCTGTTACACAGTTGCAGATGAATACACAGCCAGTAAGAAAGAATTCCAGATGCAGACAACCACATACAACTGGACATGGACAATGTCTTGGGATCATGAAGTACTGTCACAAGTAAGACAAATAAGAAAGTCAATACATGAAAAGAAACTGAATGTATACTTACCTGTTACACGGTTGCAGATGAATAGAAAGTCAGTCAGATTGAGTTCCAGATGCAGACAACGGCAAACACTTGGAGATCGATAGCCTCTTCAGATCATGAAGTCCTGTGAACAAGTAAGACAAAGAAGAAAGTCAATACATGAAAAGAAATTGAATGTATACTTACCTGTTACACAGTTGCAGATGAATAGAAAGTCAGTCAGATTGAGATCCTGATGCAGACAACGACAAACACTTGGAGATCGATAGCCTCTTGGGATCATGAAGTCCTGTGAACAAGTAAGACAAAGAAGAAAATCAAAATATGAAAAGAAACTGAATGTATACTTATCTGTAACACAGTTGCAGATGAATACACAGCCAATAAGACGTAAAATCCAGATGCAGATGAATAGTCTCTTGGGATCATGAGGTCCTGTAAACAAGACAAAGAAGAAAGTCAATGCATGAAAAGAAACTGAATGTATACTTACCTGTTACACAGTTACAGATGAGTACACAGTCAGTAAGAAAGAATTCCACATGCAGACAACCACATACAGCTGGACATCGATAGCCTCTTGGGATCATGAAGTCCTATGAACAAATAAGACAAAGAAGAAAGTCAATACATGAAAAGAAACTGAACGTATACTTACCTGTTACACAATTGCAGATGAATACACGGCCATTAAGAAAGAATTCAAGATGCAGACAACCACATACAGCTGGACATGGACAAAGTCTTGGGATCATGAAGTACTGTCACAAGTAAGACAAATAAGAAAGTCAATACATGAAAAGAAACTGAATGTATACTTACCTGTTACACGGTTGCAGATGAATAGAAAGTCAGTCAGATTGAGTTCCAGATGCAGACAACGGCAAACACTTGGAGATCGATAGCCTCTTCAGATCATGAAGTCCTGTGAACAAGTAAGCCAAAGAAGAAAATCAAAATATGAAAAGAAATTGAATGTATATTTACCTGTAACACAGTTGCAGATGAATACACAGCCAATAAGACAAAAAATCCAGATACAGATAAATAGTCTCTTGGGATAATGAGGTCCTGTAAACAACACAAAGAAGAAAGTCAATACATGAAAAGAAACTGAATGTAAACTTACCTGTTACACGGTTGCAGATGAATAGAAAGTCAGTCAGATTGAGTTCCAGATGCAGACAACGGCAAGCACGTGGAGATCGATAGCCTCTTGGGATCATGAAGTCCTTTCAACAAGTAAGACAAAGAAGAAAATCAAAACATGAAAAGGAACTGAATGTATACTTACCTGTTACACGGTTGCAGATGAAAAAAAGCCAGTAAGCCAGAGTTCCAGATGCAGATAACCATATATAGTTGATGTATGGTCTCTTGGGATCACGAGGTCCTGTGAACAAGTAAGACAAAGAAGAAAGTCAATACATGAAAAGAAACTGAATGCTTACTTACCGATTACACAGTTGCAGATGAATACACAGCCAATAAGACGAAAAATCCAGATGCAGATGAATAGTCTCTTGGGATCACAAGGTCCTGTGAACAAGTAAGACAAAGAAGAAAGTCAATACATGAAAAGAAACAGAATGTATACTTACCTGTTACACAGTTGCAGATGAATAGAAAGTCAGTCAGATTGAGTTCCAGATGCAGACAATGGCAAAACACTTGGAGATCGATAGCCTCTTCAGATCATGAAGCCCTGTGAACAAGTAAGCCAAAGAAGAAAATCAAAATATGAAAAGAAATTGAATGTATATTTACCTGTAACACAGTTGCAGATGAATACACAGCCAATAAGACAAAAAATCCAGATACAGATAAATAGTCTCTTGGGACAATGAGGTCCTGTAAACAACACAAAGAAGAAAGTCAATACATGAAAAGAAACTGAATGTAAACTTACCTGTTACACAGTTGCAGATGAATAGAAAGTCAGTCAGATTGAGTTCCAGATGCAGACAACGGCAAGCACGTGGAGATCGATAGCCTCTTGGGATCATGAAGTCCTTTCAACAAGTAAGACAAAGAAGAAAATCAAAACATGAAAAGGAACTGAATGTATACTTACCTGTTACACGGTTGCAGATGAAAAAAAGCCAGTAAGCCAGAGTTCCAGATGCAGATAACCATATACAGTTGATGTATAGTCTCTTGGGATCACGAGGTCCTGTGAACAAGTAAGACAAAGAAGAAAGTCAATACATGAAAAGAAACTGAATGCTTACTTACCGATTACACAGTTGCAGATGAATACACAGCCAATAAGACGAAAAATCCAGATGCAGATGAATAGTCTCTTGGGATCACAAGGTCCTGTGAACAAGTAAGACAAAGAAGAAAGTCAATACATGAAAAGAAACAGAATGTATTCTTACCTATTGCACAGTTGCAGATTAATACACAGCCAATAAGACGTAAAATCCAGATGCAGACAACGGCAAACAGCTGGAGATGAATAGTCTCTTGGGATCATGAGGTCCTGTAAATAAGATAAAAAGAAAGTCAATACATGAAAAGAAACTGAATGTATACTTACCTGTTACACAGTTGCAGATGAAAAGAAACGGAATGTATACTTACCTGTTGGACAGTTGCAGATGAATAGAAAGTCAGTCAGATTGAGTTCCAGATGCAGACAACGGCAAACACTTGGAGATCTATAGCCTCTTGGGATCATGAAGTCCTGTGAACGAGTAAGAAAAAGAAGAAAATCAAAATATGAAAAGAAACTGAATGTATACTTACCTGTAACAAAGTTGCAGATTAATACAAAGCCAATAAGATAAAAAATCCAGATGCAGACAATGGCAAACAGCTGGAGATGAATAGTCTCTTGGGATCATGAGGTCCTGTAAACAAGAGAAAAAAAAGTCAATACATAAATAGAAATGGAATGTATACTTACCTGTTACACAGTTGCAGATGAATAGAAAGTCAGTCAGATTGAGATCCAGATGCAGACAACAGCAAACACTTGGAGATCGATAGCCTCTTGGGATCATGAAGTCCTGTGAACAAGACAGACAAAGAAGAAAATCAAAATACGAAAAGAAACTGAATGTTTACTTACCTGTTACACAGTTGCAGATGAATACACAGTCACTAAGAAAGAATTCAAGATGCAGACAACCACATACAGCTGGAGATCGATAGCCTCTGGGGATCATGAAGTCCTGTAAACAAGACAAAAAGAAAGTCAATACATGAAAAGAAACTGAATATATACTTACCTGTTACACAGTTGCAGATGAAAAGAAACGGAATGTATACTTACCTGTTACACAGATGCAGATGAATGCACAGTCAGTAAGAAAGAATTCCAGATGCAGACAACCACATACAGCTAGACATGGATAGTCTCTTTGGATCATGAAGTCTTGTGAACAAGTAAGAAAAAGAAGAAAGTCAAAACATGAAAAGAAACTGAATGTCTACTTACCTGTTACACAGTTGCAGATGAATAGAATGTCAGTCAGATTGAGCTCCAGATGCAGACAACAGCAAACACTTGGAGATCTATAGCCTATTGGGATCATGAAGTCCTGTCAACAAGTAAGACAAAGAAGAAAATCAAAACATGAAAAGAAACTGAATGTATACTTACGTGTTACACAGTTGCAGATGAATACACAGTCAGTAAGAAAGAATTCCAGATGCAGACAACCACATACAGCTGGACATGGACAGTCTCTTGGGATCATGAAGTCCTGTAAACAAGACAAAAAGAAAGTCAATACATGAAAAGAAACTGCATGTATACTTACCTGTTACACAGTTGCAGATGAATAGAAAGTCAGTCAGATTGAGATTCAGATGCAGACAACGGCAAACACTTGGAGATCGATAGCCTCTTGCGATCATGAAGTCCTGTCAACAAGTAAGACGAAGAAGAAATTGAAAACATGAAATCAAACTGAATGTATACTTACCTGTTACACAGTTGCAGATGAATACAAAGCCAATAAGATAAAAAATCCAGATGCAGACAACAGCAAACAGCTGGAGATGAATAGTCTCTTGGGATCATGAGTTCCTGTAAACAAGATAAAAAGAAAGTCAATACGTGAAAAAAAACGGAATGTATACTTACCTGTTACACAGTTGCAGATGAAAAAAAGCCAGTAAGCCAGAGATCCAGATTCAGACAACCATATACAGTTGATGTAAAGTCTCTTGGGATCACGAGGTCCTGTGAACAAGTAAGACAAAGAAGAAAGTCAATACATGAAAAGAAACGGAATGTATACTTACCTGTAACACAGTTGCAGATTAATACAAAGCCAATAAGATAAAAAAATCCAGATGCAGACAACAGCAAACAGCTGGAGATGAATAGTCTCTTGGGATCATGAGGTCCTGTAAACAAGATAAAAAGAAAGCCAATACATGAAAAGAAACGGAATGTATACCTACCTGTTACACAGTTGCAGATGAAAAAAAGCCAGTAAGCCAGAGTTCCAGATTCAGACAACCATATACAGTTGATGTAAAGTCCCTTGGGATCACGAGGTCCTGTGAACAAGTAAGACAAAGAAGAAAGTTAATACATGAAAAGAAACTGAATGCTTACTTACCGATTACACAGTTGCAGATGAATGCACAGTCAGTAAGAAAGAATTCCAGATGCACACAACCACATACAACTGGACATCAATAGCCTCTTGGGATCATGAAGTCCTGCAAACAATACAAAAAGTAAGTCAATACATGAAAAGAAACTGAATGTATACTTACCTGTTACACAGTTGCAGATGAATAGAAAGTAGATTGAATTCCAGATGCAGACAACGGCAAGTACTTGGAGATCGATAGCCTCTTGGGATCATGACGTCCTGTGAACAAGTAAGAAAAAGAAGAAAATCAAAATATAAAAAGAAACTGAATGTATACTTACCTGTTACACAGTTGCAGATGAATACACAGTCAGTAAGAAAGAATTCCAGATGCAGACAACCACATACAGCTAGACATGGATAGTCTCTTTGGATCATGAAGTCTTGTGAACAAGTAAGACAAAAAAGAAATATGAAAAAAAAAGTCAAAAGTCAAAATATGAAAAGAAACTGAATGTATACTTACCTGGAACACAGTTGCAGATTAATACAAAACCAATAAGATAAAAAATCTAGATGCAGACAATGGCAAACAGCTGGAGATGAATACTCTCTTGGGGTCATGAGGTCCTGTAAACAAGATAAAAAAAGTCAATACATAAAAAGAAACTGAATGTATACTTACCTATTACACAGTTGCAGATGAATACACAGTCAATAAGACGAAAAATCCAGATGTAGATGAATGGTCTCTTGGGATAATGAGGTCCTGTAAACAAGACAAAGAAGAAAGTCAATACATGAAAAGAAAATGAATGTACACTTACCCGTTACACAGTTGCAGATGAATACACACCCAATAAGACGTAAAATCCAGATGCAGACAACGGCAAACCCTTGGAGATCGATAGCCTCTTGGGATCATGAAGTCCTGTGAACAAGAAAAACAAATTGCACAGTTGCAGATGAATACACAGCTAATAAGACGGAAAATCCAGATGCAGACAACGGCAAACAGCTGGAAATGAATAGTCTCTTGGGATCATGAGGTCCTGTAAACAAGTAAGACAAAGAAGAAAGTTAATTCAAGAAAAGAAACTGAATGTACACTTACCTGTTACACAGTTGCAGATGAATACACAGCCAGTAAGAAAGAATTCCAGATGCAGACAACCACTTACAGCTGGACATGGATAGTCTTTTGGGATCATGAAGTCCTGTGAATAAGTAAGACAAAGAAGAAAGTCAATACATGAAAAGAAACTGAATGCTTACTTTCCGATTACACAGTTGCAGATTAATAGAAAGTCAGTCAGATTGAGATCCAGATGCGGACAACCACATACAGCTGGACATGGATAGTCTCTTGGGATCATGAAGTCCTGTGAACAAGTAAGACACAGAAGAAAATCAAAATATGAAAAGAAACCGAATATATACTTACGTGTTACACAGTTACAGATGAATACACACCCAATAAGACGTAAAATCCAGATGCAGACAACGGCAATCAGCTGGAAATGAATAGTCTCTTGGGATCACAAGGTTCTGTGAACAAGTAAGACACAGAAGAAAGTAAATACATGAAAAGAAACTGAATGTATACTTACCTGTTACACAGTTGCAGATGAAAAAAAAGCCAGTAAGTCAGAGTTCCGAATTCAAAAAACCATATACAGTTGATGTATAGTCTCTTGGGATCATGAAGTCCTGCAAACAAGTAAGACAAAGAAGAAAGTCAATACATGAAAATTAACTGAATGTATACTTACCTGTTACAAAGTTGCAGATGAACACAGCCAGTAAGAATGAATTCCAGATGCAGACAACCACAAACAGCTGGACATGGACAGTCTCTTGGGATCATGAAGTCCTGTGAACAAGTAAGATAAAGAAGAAAGTCAATACATGAAAAGAAACTGAATGCTTATTTACCGATTACACAGTTGCAGATGAATAAAAAAAGTCAGTCAGATTGAGTTCCAGATGCAGACAACCACATACAGCTGGACATGGACAGTCTCTTGGGATCATGAAGGCCTGTGAACAAGTAAGACAAAAAACAAAGTTAATACATGAAAAGAAACTGAATGCTTACTTACCAATTTCACAGTTGCAGATGAATAGAAGGTCAGTAAGATTGAGTTCCAGATGCAGACAACGGCAAACACTTGGAGATCGATAGCCTCTTGGGATCAAGAAGTCCTGTCAAAAAGTAAGACAAAGAAGAAAATCAAAATATGAAAAGAAACTGAATGTATACTTACCTGTTACACAGTTGCAGATGAAAAAAGAGCCAGTAAGACGAAAAATCCAAATGCAGACAACGGCAAACAGCTGGAGATGAATAGTCTCTTGGGATCATGAGGTCATGTATACAAGACAAAAAGAAAGTCAATACATGAAAAAAGCTGAATGTATCTTACCTGTAACACAGTTGCAGATGAATACACAGCCAAAAAGACGAAAAAATCCAGATGCAGATGAATAGTCTCTTGGGATAATGAGGTCCTGTAAACAAGACAAAGAAGAAAGTCAATACATGAAAAGAAACTGAATGTATACTTACCTGTTACACAGTTGCAGATGAATACACAGCCATTAAGAAAGAATTCCAGATGCAGACAACCACATACAGCTGGACATGGAAAGTCTCTTGGGATCAAGAAATCCTGTGAACAAGTAAGACAAAGAAGAAAGTCAATACATGAAAAGAAACTGAATGTATACTTACCTGTAACACAGTTGCAGATGAATACACAGCCAATAAGACGATAAATCCAGATGCAGATGAATAGTCTCTTGGGATAATGAGGTCTTGTGAACAAGATAAAGAAGAAAGTCAATACATGAAAAGAAACTGAATGTATACTTACCTGTTACACAGTTGCAGATGATTAGAAAGTCAGTCACACTGAGTTCCAGATGCAGACAACAGCAAACACCTGGAGATCGATAGCCTCTTAGGATCATTAAGTCCTGTCAACAAGTAAGACAAAGAAGAAAATCAAAATATGAAAAGAAACTGAATGTATACTTACCTGTTACACAGTTGCAGATGATTACACAGTCAATAAGATGAAAAATCCAGATGCAGACAACGGCAAACAGCTGGAGATGAATAGTATCTTGGGATCATGAAGTTCTCTGAACAAGTAAGACAAAGAAGAAAGTTAATATATGAAAAGAAACGGAATGTATACTTACCTGTTACACAGTTGCAGATGAAAAAAGCCAGTAAGCCAGAGTTACAAATTCGAACAACCATATACAGTTAATGTATAGTCTCTTGGGATCATGAAGTCCTGTAAACAAGTAAGACAAAGAAGAAAGTCAATACATGAAAAGAAACTGAATGTATACTTACCTGTTGCACAGTTGCAGATGAATACACAGCCATTAAGAAATAATTCCAGATGCAGACAACCACATACAGCTGGAAATATACAGACTCTTGGGATAATGAGGTCCTGTAAACAAGTCTAAGAAGAAAGTCAATACATGAAAAGAAACTGAATGCTTACTTACCTACTACACAGTTGCAGAAGAACAAAGTCAGTCAGATTGAGATCCAGATGCAGACAACGGCAAACACTTGGAGATCGATAACCTCTTGGGATCATGAAGTCCTGTGAACAAGTAAGACAAAGAAGAAAGTCAAAATCTGAAAAGAAACTGAATGTTTACTTACCTGTAACACAGTTGAAGATGAATACACAGCCAATAAGACGAAAAATCCAGATGCAGATGAATAGTCTCTTGAATGCTTGCTTACCTACTACACAGTTGCAGATGAATAGAAAGTCAGTCAGATTGAGATCCAGACGCAGATAACGGCAAACACTTGGAGATCGATAGCCTCTTGGGATCATGAAGTCCTGTCAACAAGTAAGACAAAGAAGAAAATCAAAATATGAAAAGAAACTGAATGTTTACTTACCTGTAACACAGTTGCAGATTAATACACAGCCAATAAGATAAAAAATCCGGATGCAGACAACGGCAAACAGCTGGAGATGAATAGTCTCTTGGGATCATGAAGTCCTGTAAACAAGACAAAAAGAAAGTCAATACATGAAAAGAAACTAAATGTATACTTACCTGTTACACAGTTGATGATGAATACAAAGCCATTAAAATAGAATTCCAGATGCAGACAGCCACATATAGCTGGACATGGATAGTCTCTTGGGATCATGAAGTCCTGTGAACAAGTAAGACAAAGAAGAAAATCAAAAAATGAAAAGAAACTGAATGTATACTTACCTGTTACACAGCTGCAGATGAATACACAGCCAGTAATAAAGAATTCCAGATGCAGATGAAGAGCAAGTTAGTTGTAAGGAGTGCAAATTGAGAAACAACCAACCAAGAAAAACGCATTTTTAGCTAAACAAAAAAACAAAACACTTTTCGTTTGAGAGTCATATCTCATATGAAGACATAATAGAAAAGCCTATTATCTTTTGAAAATAACAAAATCTGACATGTGTGACTGTCATTGTAAGGCGAAGTCCAGTCCAAAAAAGAATTCTATTAGACAAAGTATTTATGAGTGTAGGACTTACAGGTCTGATATGATGGAGTTACAGCAAAGGATTAAATGTTTTTATTCAATAATAAGGCCAGTGAATGTCAGTTTTCTTGGCTGGGTATTTTCACAGCTGCTGTATCTTGTTTGGTGTTTCTGGGTTTTACAGCTCTTTATGTCAAGTGTAAACAGATCCAAAGTGTCATTCTCAGTGCTGATTACACCTGAAATTAACCATAAACCAGAGGTGAGTGGCTAGCAACAGGGTAATGCAGCTCAACACATGTTTCAGTTTACTACACACCCATGTCGCCTCTCCAAAGTCACAGTGATTCTAAAGTCACTCAATACAAAGCACTCAAAAACCAAACCATAAAACACTGCTTAAATCACAAATACATTAATAAAGACTTTGAGCCCATTTCCCTGAAACGGTTCACCCATTAAAGAAAATGGACGAAGAGGGTGGGAGCAGGTGGCTAGTGTTTTCTTACCTGACTGGTGTGACTGGGTAGGGCCAGTAAGTCCTGGCATAGCACCTTCTCTATGTTCCTGGAGAGTACAACAGATCCCAGGCAGCACATGTGAAGCCTTTCTCTGTGGTAAAGGACCAGACATCAAATCTGAAATCAGCAGTGGAGTGCGAAGAGTCAGCTGAACGGCTTGTTCCCTCATCAGTAGGTAAGCAAGTGGCCCGGAGATGACAATCCTGCCATCTGTCTTCTTTCAAACAGTGTCTGGAATCTAGTGCACTAGTGGCACCGTGACATCATGACATTACCCTTTGGGCCCCATATTTAAGAGTGTCTTGCAATAAAATTTTCAACAGTGAGAAGGCCGCCCTTAGTAGTTGTCCTCGTTGCTGGAGCATGCAGAGCCATAGACAAACTGCTGAAGACATTTAATTGGTTAGAGAGGTGAAAACCAGCTGTGGGGGTGAAGAAAACCTCTGTTTTCCATGGTCAAGATGATGCTTGCAGGGCTGCTCCATGGCCACCATTGTCCTTGAGGAAAAAAAACAGGGGTTAGTTAGTTAGTAAAGCAAAGTAATGTAAAGTAACACACAATTTCACCTCATGAATAAAAACATACACAAGGCTTGGCTGAACATATAAGGAAACGTACAACTTACTCAGAACCTATAATTCCATCAGTAAGGATCTTCATTACAGTGAAGTTAGCCACAGCTAAACCTTTGCTAAAGCATGGTTCTCTCCTTTTGGCTTGTAACCTGGCCTACTTCCAATATACTGCCACATAGTGGATGGAGTAGGAATTACCATGTAAAATGCCATCTGTTGCAACACTGGAGTCACATGGGTATCAGCTATGGCTTCAAGTTGTAGGACTTTTTATGGCATTATAGACGATAGGCAAGTGGCTTAAAGGTCCAACCACAACAGGCCCAATGAGACATAAAGAACCAGCACAACAGGCCCAGTGAGACTAGGGATGCACCTATCAGATATTAGGATCGGATATGTGTCCCTATATTAACAACGCTCGCTCCCTTTTGGTCTCACTGACTTAATATTTCAGAATTAAAGCCAGCCAACACTGATAAATACATGAGTAACAAATCAATACACACAACTAATCATCAAAATTATTACATTTTTAGCTAAAAAATAAAAACAAAACACTATTCTGTTGAGAGTCAAATCTCATATGAAGACATATTAGAATAGCCTAGTATCTTTTGAAAATAACAAAATCTGGCATGTGTGATATACATTGTAAGGCGAACGCTGTACCAAGGTCCTGCACAATTGTTTCTTATTTTAGTGACAAATAAATAGCAATTTAATACATTCATATCTGTGTGTTAATTTGTTACATGGTCTATAAAATGTGGATACCGAAAACTCTCACAGAGATAAGGAGCTGCTGGTGTTAGTTACAAAGACAATTAAACCTACTGAAGAACAGAGACTAAATGAAAATCAAAGACTAACCTTAACTTCCTTACTTTTAAGGAATGGATATGTTTTAGCACTTTAGACAATATAAACATGCATGTAGCACATTTTTATAACGAATAAATCATTACTGTGACACTGTCATAAAATATGCCTATTTGAACTATTTTTACGAAATATTTATCCAGTGAAACATCCATATAGCACACACATCCAAAATCAGCTGTAGTGTACAGAGACACATCTGATAAATATACAGCTACCCTTAGAATAGCCAGATTACAATTTGCTAACAAATGCTTAAGAGAGCCTGGAGAATTCTGGAGAAAGGTCTTGTGGACAAATGAGACTAGGATTAACCTATATCAGAGTGATGGAAAGACAGAAATTGTGGATTGCTCACTCGCGCTTCAAGGGAGGTAAAATTTAGTTTGCACTCACCCTCTTATTAACGGTACATACTTGGAGCCCATAGGAACCATCCAAAACATAGAAGTTGGAAAGCTCCCACAAAGGTGTTTGTACTTCAGAAATCCTTCTTTCTGAAGATGTTTTATAATCCTGGGTGTTTCCTTGTGAAAGGAAAGTCTGAACCGTGCAAGTCCTCAGTTTGAGTTGCTGAGAGTCAATTTAGGAGTGATCCCTTTATCTTACTGAGTGCTCTGTGTGTAAGTTTATTCTAATGTCCATATGAAAGCACAAAACCTCATGAATAAAAACATACACAAGGCTTGGCTGAACATATGAGAAAACGTACAACTTACTTAGAACCTATAGTTCCATCAGTAAGGATCTTCATTACAGTGAAGTTAGCCACAGCTAAACCTTTGCTAAAGCATGGTTCTCTCCTTTTGGCTTGTAACCTGGCCTACTTCCAATATACTGCCACATAGTGGATGGAGTAGGAATTACCATGTAAAATGCCATCTGTTGCAACACTGGAGTCACATGGGTATCAGCTATGGCTTCAAGTTGTAGGACTTTTTATGGCATTATAGACGATAGGCAAGTGGCTTAAAGGTCCAACCACAACAGGCCCAATGAGACATAAAGAACCAGCACAACAGGCCCAGTGAGACTAGGGATGCACCTAGCAGATATTAGGATCGGATATGTGTCCCTATATTAACAATGCTCGCTCCTTTTTGGTCTCACTGACTTAATATTTCAGAATTAAAGCCAGCCAACACTGATAAATACATGAGTAACAAATCAATACACACAACTAATCATCAAAATTATTACATTTTTAGATAAATAAAAAAAAAACACTATTCTGTTGAGAGTCAAATCTCATATGAAGACATATTAGAATAGCCTAGTATTGAAAATAACAAAATCTGGCATGTGTGACTGTCTGATATACATTGTAAGGCGAACGCTGTACCAAGGTCCTGCACAATTGTTTCTTATTTTAGTGACAAATAAATAGCAATTTAATACATTCATATCTGTGTGTTAATTTATTGTATTTTATTTTACAAAGTTAGTGAGGGAAAATTGACATCAATCCTGATGTTTTAAGTCTCTCCCACATGGTGAGGTAAAGAGTTTATTTATTTAACAATGTATCGGATCAATATTGTGTATCGATCGATAAGTTTATGTATTGGTATAGAAACTGAACAATGTTGGTGCATCCCTAAATGTAACATATAGGAAACAGGATATGACATCACTGCTGTAGTGTGTCTTTGACAACTTCCCTAGTTAATAGAATGTGCCTACATTGATAAATCCCCATACATTTCACCCTGATTGGTGAATGTTTAGCCTTTCAAATGCATGCTTGAATGTGATTGGCTAATGGCAACCACAATAATTGACATGTAAAGTCTTCTGGACAGACAGTATTATAGAATAGGCTAAAGATGCAGCATGTAAAATTGTAGCTTGACTGGATGTGCATGGATGCATGTATAGATTTTAACATGTATTTGTGATGCAATAAGCTGTTTTATTAATTGCTTAAACTATGTAAACTATGTAACTAGTGCTCAAAAAAAGTAATGAGCATTATGAGCTAAATAGTTTAATTGTCACTTTAACAGGTAAGGACACCAGTTTCTCTCAGAGTTAGCTTAAGTTTTACTAATAAAAAAGGTAACTTTGATTAAAAACAAAATAATAATACTGTCTTGCAGACATCTGATTGATGTCATTTATGGCTGATTTACCGTTACAGTAACTTGATCACAATATTCTGCAAAATAAAATGTAGTAGTTTACTATAGCTCCACTGAATATTGGTTTTGAAATATACCACTGTTTCCTAAGAGGAAGCTGTAACAGGAACAGGTCATTGTAATTTTATGTGTAACCCAGGTTTTAAATGTTCAGAACATTCAAATCAGATGCGAAGCAAAAAAACAATAAATAAATAAAAAAACTTTTAAAAATAATACAACATGAATAAACTGTTCAAAACAGCCATTAGAGCAGATAGAAAATGACTTACTGATAAGTAAGGTAAATAAAACAAGCCTTAAATGACAGCCAATAGCTTGTTGCCAAGACTGGTCTGCGTCAGAGACGGCCAATCAGCGCTCAGGGGGGCGTTACCTCGGCTCCTCCGCTAGAGACGAGAAGTATTTTGTAGACATATGTATATGTGTGTCTGCAGGTGTGGAGGTCCATGGTATAACATGTGAATTTGCACAACCAGTTCTACTCAGCGCACAACAACGACTGATCGTCTTGTTCAGCAGTGGCACTTCGAAAGATGCCTGGGACTTACGATCGCCAAGTATGGGATTTACTGCCATTTTTACTGCCAATATTGAACATGTTTGTGCGGATGTTTCAGAGTATTGCAGCACAAAAACAAAGTAGTAAGCTGACTTAAAATAGAGCAACTCCAACAAAGGTGCAGAGTTAAATTGAGAGGAACATAAGTTAATGCAGTAGATTAAAATGTTTGTGCATGTATCATTGTTGGGAAGGCCTAGCCTGCAGTGAAGTGCCAGAATAGTGACTGGAATGGGCATCACTGTCTTGTTGGATGCACATGTGCATAAATCTTCCATAAATGTACAGCCATTTCTTTTCACCATTGTGTTTGATCCAGTTGTACCAGAGAGTTGCATGGCCCCTAACTTTTTATCTCTAGGAGTCAACCTAACCAAACACAAAAGAGCCTGTCACTATCAAAAGTCTTCAACCTTGTTTGTGGTTAAAGCATAGTTACAGCACAGTGCTCATGTGTCTGAGACTCGTGAATTAATTAGGCAGTTGAGAATGTTGGCAGTCCCAAAAACTTGGCCCTGCCATCTATGGATGCTTAAAAATGCTTCCTCTCCACCTGCGCTGAGATGCCTTCAAGACCTGCAATGCAAAACCCACTGGTGTGAAAATATCAATTATTATAGTGCAAGCAAGTAATAAATTAAATAAACTTGATGTGTATTCCAGGATTTCACATAATTGTGTTATATCTGACAACTGTGTTAAGATATACTTTTAAATTACGAAACAGTATGATCAATATTTTGATTATCATATAGTTTTGAATTTCAACTTGTCAGATTCTCTTCTGTCCACAGGTCTTGATTATTCAGGAGTGGCTACGAAATGTATTAATGAGGCTCTGACCAACCTCATCCACAGTTCTTGTTGAGTCCACTTTTTCACACTTCTTGTGATACCACTTACAGTGCCCATTGCAATCACCTGCCCAGATTTTTTCCTGTCCACAGCCCTCTATGATTCTGAAGTGGCTATGAAGTTCATTAATGAGGCGATCACCATCTTCATTCACAGATCTTGGTGAGTCCACTTCATCACACTTGTTTTATGCTGTTTACAGAGCCCATGACATAGTTTGTCCAAAGTAGCTTATTTACACAGCCCTCAATGATTCAACTTCATTAATGAGGCTGTTACCAACCTCATTCACAGTTTTTGGTCCACTTGGTCCACTTGGTCCACTTTATCACGTTCCATTTCCTTTCGTTTATGGTACCATTTACAATTGAGTGGACTGATGCTCTTGTGTGCTCTAGATATTTTGGAAATTGCTAAACCACTTTATCCACAGTTGTTGGTGAGTCCACTTCATCACAGTCCCTGATGGACTGCTTACAGTGCCCATTACAATCGACTGCCCAGATTCTCTTTTGTCCACAGCCCTTTTTGATTCAGAAGTGGCTACGAACTTCATATATGAGGCTTTCGCCAACATCGTCCACTGTTCTTGGTACAATCGCCTGCCCAGATTCTCTTCTGTCCACAGTGTTACTGTTACATTCAAGACATAGGTGATCCTGTGATCCAGTATTGCATATTTGATACTGTTAGTGCTGCCATCTGGTGGCCTGTTTCTTGTTGTTTTTGTTTTTCTCTCTCTCCCTCTCCTGGTGAAACGACTGATTGGAAACAGCTGATCTCAATGCGTGTGCTGGTTGGCTGCAGTGTCTGAGCTTTGTCATTGAAATGGTGCCATTGGCGTTTATCTAGTCGCCCGTGGCGTTCTCACCATGTGGCCAAAGGTGGTTGTGATTGAGGCTGTTCAAGATATATAACATGACAATTCACAGTTTGATGTATGTGGATCTATTGTAGCCTACTGTTTTCTGTGTCATTATGTACTTGTTGATGTCCAAGTGGTTTAATCATAGTCATGTTTGTAGTGGTGAGTGCCATTTACTATTTTAATTTCATTTATTATTTTTCATTTATTATTCTCTTGCTTCATGTTGGGGAGGCAGGTAAGGCCATTGTATTTTGTTTTATTATTTTTTAGTTAGGTTAGTTAGTAAGGAGGGATGTTGGTCTTTGCTCACCCTGACGCTATATGATGTTGACTGTGGTCTTGTTATGTTTGCCTATAATACTACTTTTTCATTTGAGCATTAAATCTGTTTCTTTATGGATTGTTTATCTCCTCAAGCCCTAAACTAGTATTTTTATGAAATGGTTTAATAAACTGGGCTGTAAGATTACTCAAAAATCAAAAAACTTCCAAAATGTAAGCAACATGTTAATTGTCCCACCAGGGATATTAACACAGTAGACCACTATTGCACTGTACTGAGGGATGCTCTGTCCCCCATGCAGCTCTGGGTCACTCTGATAACTGTCTGGTTCAAATAATTCTAACCTACAAGCAGAGAAACTTAAATCTGCAAAGCCTGTAGTGAAGACAGTGAAAAAAGTAGGCCAGAGTTATAAGAACTGCTTTTTATTGGAATTTAAAAACCTGAATGTTCTTATACGAGTGAAGAAGTGTCAAGGTTCTTCTGTTCCCTGTATGCTCTGTGACTAATTTGCTGAACAAGTAGATCTATCTGAGATGTTTCCAAGCTGTTTTAAGCCTGCGTCTGAGATGAACACTGTATGTGAACTTTTACATTCTGAATTTTTAGTTGAAAGTAAGTCAGAAGATGCTGAAAATGATTCCACATCAAAACCGAATTTTATTAAAGAGGCTTTGATGGAGGAACAAAGTTGGGCTCAATCTCTTGATAACTGTAGACTAACTGCTGTAACAGAAGAAAGTAATGCCCCATCATGCAGTTATGTATTTTTAGCATGATGTACATGTACTTAGCATGTACTTAGCTTAGCCCCCTGACAGTGTGTTCTCTGGTCATCTGGGTATACAGAAAACAAATCACCAGATCATGTGTTTTTTCTTTTGACCTGGTCCTAAAGCTGATGCTGTGTTATGTTGAGTTACGGGAAAACCCAATCAGGTTATTCCATCCACATCACTTCATCCAATCCTAGCATTATGAGCACCATTTCAATGTGTGTAGGGCCACTGCCCTGGCCACTGATCAAATCCTTCTACTTTTGTGTTACCCCTTGACCAGCTACCTAAACAAATGCTCATGCTTCATTACAGTAACAAGGCTGTGATGGCTGTCTTAAGTATGTTGCGAGAAGGTCACAAAGTGTGTTCAGGTTTTTCGCTGCTGCACCTGCATCATTATTCTCCATTTTTTTTGTTCCAGACATGAGGAGCTCCTCCCTTTCTGTTCCACATTGCATTGTTTTTCGCTGCTGCACCTGCATCATTATTCTCCATTTTTTTTGTTCCAGACATGAGGAGCTCCTCCCTTTCTGTTCCACATTGCATTGTGGTATAATGTAAAAAAGTGTCCATTGAGTATACACCAAAAATTAGCTGTGCGCTAATCCGTATACGTTCGGCACCATTTAAGGTGGCTTCCAGTAAGAAGCTGGAGAATAACTCCAGCCTTGTTGGTGCAGCCGTTTCTTTACGGCATCATAAATCAGCACATTTTACAGTTGTAAAATACATCCAGATAGATCCGGGAACTAATTTTACTGAAGTTCTGAAATTGTTAGCAATTGATCATCACATGTCCAGTGCATATCACCCCGAATCTCAGGGTTCTCTAGAATGTTTTCAACAACCTCAGTGCTTCGTACCTACTGTCTTTAGGTAGATAAAGAATGTGATGATGGCATCCTGGTCTTATTGTTTGCCATTTGTGAAAGTGATCAGGATTCCATTGGGTTTAGCCATTCACAGCTGAATTGTGAATTTCACTTTGGAGATAAAAGACTTGTACGTACCAGGTTCTGCCCTGTGTGCAGAGTTTTCAGGAAGATTGTGTTGATGGAGGTGGATCTGCTAATAGGGTTTTGCTAAGTTCTCCCCTACTGCTTCTGAAGTATCTGCTTTTGTCACACCAGATCTCTTTCTACAGTATTCCGTAATGCCATTTGGGTTACAAAAGGTAATAGCTAATGTAAACAATTGTGAAGCATGTCTGGATGTCGTTGTGATGTCTAGATGTCTATCAGAGTTGGAATGAACATTTGGCAATCCTCTGAAATGTGTTTAAGCGCTTTCTGAAAGTTTCCCTCACACTTAATCTCACTAAATGTGAGTCTGGGAAAGCTAGAGTATCCTAGGTTTGTAAGAAGGTGGGCCAAGGTGAAGTGCGCCCTCTTGAGGCTAAGATACCAACCCTGCAGTTGTGCTTTTGTAGAACCCCTGTTCTAATGACTCCTGACTACACTCAATTCTTCAAGCTGTAAGCTGGGGCTGGAGCTGTCCTCCTTAAAGAAGACTCGAGGTGTTGACCATCCAGTTTATTTTTCATAAAAATTGAAGGAACATCAGATCATGTATAGAACCACTGAGAAGGAAGCTTAGCACTCTTATTAGCTTTTCAACACTTTATGTGGGGTCGAGTGTTTTGGCAGTAGTGCTCTATATATACCACAATATCAGCTGAAGACTGATGAGATGGTTCATGATTGTTCAAGGTTTTAATGTTCAGAATAAGAAAGATTGTGAAAATGTAGTTGCTGATGCGTTGTCTAGGCAGTAGTGTGAGGGTGTTATGACCCTGGGGAGTGTAGAAGAGAGCCTCGTTGGTGCAGCCGTGTTTGTTTACAGCGTCAGAAAGACGAAGCAGTTTAGGAACACAGAGTCCTAACCTGACGTCAGTCCAATTATTCCATTCCACCTTAAATGGTGCAGCAGTTTCAGTCAAAAGTATTCACCCCCCCATCTACTACTAAACATAACAAGTGCTTTCTCCAAATTCAATAATGCTAAATTGCAATGAGGGGTGTGAATAATTTGGACTGCAACTGTACAGCACCAGAATGGAACAGGTGGAGCATAATTGGGATGAGATGCCGATTTCAGTAGGGCATCAATCTTAGTGTGCTTCTCTATCCTTCTTCCACTTAAACACAACTCTAATAATAAACATATGATGCTTTAAATACAAAAACAGAAAATTATATTATTTATATTCAGCCTGTAGTTCAAAACTACTTCCAACCAAACACCACTGTCTGACTCACTGTTGTCTTTTCCTAGTTAATAGATGTAGATCTGCACTCTTAGCTCCTTCAGTGTAGTTTTTTTCAACCATTTCAGCCCAAAAAAAAAAAAAAAAAAAGCTTCTAAGCTTTTCAGTCCCTGAGATCAGTACTGGAGGACTTATGTGTCCCATCTGCTGAATTAAGAAAACAAATGGTAAATGTGGCATCAATCTATACAAAATGAAAATGTGAACGAGTTAGACAGTCATGCAGTGAGGTGAAGATGAATCAATGTGAGGACCAGCGGGCAGGAGGGTAGTGTTTTCTTCTTTTTCTTGTCTTACCTTTGTCTTCTTTTCTTCTTATCTTTTTTTATATCTTTGTCTTCTTTCTTCTTTGTCTTTATAGTTTTCTTTTTTCTTGTTTTCTTCTTTTGGTCGTCCTCCATTTACGCTCTAGTTTCTGCACTGTTTTTAGTTTTTGCCTTGTCATTTTACTTTTAAACAGTGCTTCTTTGTCTAAGGTTGATTGAAGGGTATTTTCTAGGTCGTTTGTTAATTTAACTAGCTCCGTTTGGAGTCATTGGGGTTATCGTGCGCTTTAGACAGTGTTACGGGGACAAATGAACATTTTGCCTAAGATGTATCTCAAAGGAGATTAGATAATGGTCTGATATTACTGAGCTTTGAGGTACAATATTTAGATGATCAATTATAACACCCAGGGTCAGGACTAAATCTAGGGTATGGTTACAGTAATGTGTGGGTCCAGTCACATTTTTTGTGATGCCGACAGAATCTAAGATTGATACAAACGCCTTTGTTAATGGATCATCTGCTTTTTCAAAATGAATATTAAAGTCTTCTACTATTATAACTTTGTCACTGCACACTGACAAGTCTGCAGCAAAATCACAAAATGATTAAAAAAATTCAGAATATGACCCTGGAGGCCTATAAATATTAATTTAGTCTGAATGCATTTTTATTTGTGGCTGGATTTGATTTATTAATGTAGAAAATCTCAAAAGAAGTGAAAGTGTTAGTGTTTTTGAATAATATCTAGTGTATTCTGGTAGATTATGCATACTCCACCTCCTGTGCCTGATAATCTAGGGCTATGTACATATTTATAACCTGCGGTGGTGGCTTCATTTACTGCTATACATTGATCAGGTTTCAGTGTGGCAGAAAATGTCTAGTTTCTAATTAATTTATTAAAACAAGCAGATTTAGATATTCTATGTTTGGCTTTAATTTGGGGCACAGACAGTCTTAATACAATGAAACCTGGGTGACGCCTCAAAGCAGCTCGCAGACGGTTTAGCGTGTGTCTGCGGCCTGGTCCCGGCTTTGGATTGTCAGCAGCCTTTTACACTACTCGACTAACTAGCAGACTATGCGTTATGCTGCACGAAAATAGGGCAGCACCCTCCTGCGTGGGGTGGACGCCATCCCTACCTAAAAAACAGGCTTGCCCTCAAACTTTAATCAATTATCTGTGCTATATAGCACTGTGATTCGGCTGTAAGACTCAGTGGCGCGCCTCATTGGAATGGGGCCAAAGCAAATTACGGCAATAAAGTTGCCGGTGAGTGGAAGCATAAGGTAGGTGTTTCTAATAAAGTGACCATAACCTAAAGCTACCTTACACTCAGCAAAAGTCCATTCTCTATCAGCAGAGAAACCTTTGGATGAAAAGTACTGAGCTATCTTTTGCTCATTAATATGTTTCTTCACTATGCCATTGATTACCTTTTCAAAATCAGAATCAGTCCACTGAGGCATTTCAGTCTCTCCCTTAGCTAAGGTGCTGCTTTTATAGTTAAGAGGCTTCCATGAGTATGATGGCCTTTTCTTGACATGGTGAGGAAACAGGAGAACAAAACCAAGTTTTCTTCTTATTAACTAAACTACAGAAGAACAAAAACACAACTCCGTTCAGAGAGGATTACTGTTACAAACGTTACGTTTAACAGTAACAAAACAAACTTCTCTCCTTTAGAGAGGATAACAGCCACAAAACACTAGGTTTTTATCAGTGACAAACAGATAACTTCTCTTCTTTCAGAGAGGCTAACAATTACTGACTCCTCTGTCTTAGGAAACCAGAATTTCTCTCAGATTCGAAATGATGTTTACTCACCAAGAAGGTTTTAGTAGGCCATCCGGGTCACAACACCACATTGTTAGAAATCCGGCATACAGGACACAGATTCAGGAGTCAGGAGACTGGATCTTTAGCATTGGAGTTTATTCACATGCAGACAGAAAATCATACACTGGCACAGCTTAGTTGATCACGGTCAGTCTAGTCTAGTCCGACCATGTCTAGTCCGAACCAATCCAGTCTAAGACAGAATTCAGTCCAAAACTGAATTCAGTCTAAAACAGAATCCAGTCTGATTAGGGGTATTTTGAGAGGGCCTTATATATATTGGAAATTGTGGGAGGGGAAACGAAGGGTAACAAAAGGTGAGACAAAGGATTAAGATAACCATTTGATAAGTTGAAACCACATGAAAGTAATGTTAGAAAGGGCCATATTTTCTCTCAGCTGCAACTCTCAGGTCTTTGGTCTTCACCTATATAAGGCCATCAGTTGTCAGGTACATCTGGATTGTACACAAAACTGTGTTCCCTCCATTGGGCGTTGTGCCCACTTGGGCTATTCGGGGTCAGTGTGGGTGGAGGTAAAGAACTGCCGATTGGCTTTTCAATTTTGCTTTCTGTCAGCGTGATCTCACCCTTGCATGAGTATGATGCAGGACCTCTTAGGAGTGTCTGGTGGGTTAGGGGGTTCAGGCTGATCTTTGACCTTGAACTTGACCAAACCTTGCATCTCCATCTCCACATCAGTTTCGGTCCAGGTGGTCATGTGAAGTGGTCACTGCACTGCTGTCTGCTCTTGTCCATCTGATTCAGGGGCATATGGAGGTGGTCTCAGGTTTGAGCCGAGAATACAGCCCGGGCTTGTTTGTCTTGTCATCATGTTGTTTGCTTATCTCCATGTTGTGAAAGTTAGCTTACGAGTGATAAGAAGATAAGGGGTGATGAGAGAAATATTGGGGTAATACAAGAAGATATGGGGTGATGAGAGAAACAAAGGGGTGAAACCAGTAGAAGGATGTTACAAGAGAAATATGGAGTGTTAAGAGAAATATGGGGAGTTATAAAGAATAAATAAAGGGGTGTTAAAAGAAAAAGAAGGGGTATTAATAGAAGAAACTGGGTATTACAAGAAGGGTGAGTAATTATACAAGTGAAGAGATAGGGTATAGTGTACACAGAAGAAAGTAAAGCGATAGCTTAAAAGGGATAGCTTGTGTGTGTGAATGTGAAGGGAATTATCGTGTGTCTCTCAGTCTGTGTGTGGATTCTGGGTGGCTATGTTCTGTTGGGGTTGAAGGGATATGTTTGGAGAGTAATTCTAAAAACTCTCCATACTGTTGTCTTTTATTGTGAGATCTTGTGCTTTGCAGGAGATCTCACAATAAGAAAAATCTAATAAAAACGAGAGGAGCTATATTTAAGTTTGTGCACAGAATCAATAAAAGCCAAATTAATTGGGGTTGTAAAAAGATAAGGGTAAAAGCTGAAAATAATTCTGTTATTGTCTCAGAAAAATGTGTGCCTTTGTGGGAGGTTTAAGGGAAGATACAGTATGGGGGCCCCCGGAGAATAGAAAAACAGGAGTAAATGTTACATGTTGTATGTCTAGTCTGAGATTTTGTTTTAATGGCCAATAAAAGATAAATGGATCCATTAGATAGAGTTATGTGATAATGAGTGTAGAAAAGCAGTAGGAAATCTATGAAATAAATAGGTTTTGTAGATATGTGGGTTGGAACGAAGTATAGTAAAAATTAATGAGCCCGGACTGGACGTCAGAGAGGGAGATAGGTAAAGGAACAGTTTCATAAACCACTAAAGCAGCCCATACTGGCACCAGGTCACGTGTAGTACAAGAATACTGTTAATAAGTCCTGTGGTTGTTGTATGGATACTGGAATGTGGGTTTTATAGTGTAAGTCCAACCTACCAACCTGAGAAAGAGATTGACTAGGTTCAAATAGTTATACATAGAAGATGTGTTTATATCTTATGTGTAGGTAATTCTTTGTATGAATAACAAGCATTATTGTTAAGCACTGTAGGAAAGTAATCTCTGGTATTTCTGTTCTATGCTGGTATCTCTGGTATTTCTGTTCTATGCTGGCAGAAAGGGAATCCATCCACCTGTACATACTAGCATCTAAATATGTTCTGCACACATGCTTCTGGTTGAACTTTGACCACTGGAAAGGGGAGCCTCATGTATGCAAGCATACACATACACTAAGGTTTAAGGTTGGTAGAGAGTTAAATCACTTTTAAACGCACATAGTTAAAGATTCTCTCACTTGATTAGCTTAAGATTAGATCTACAAGTAATCTGGTTTGATTCTCCTTTCTCTTTTATGGGATGTGAGAGGAGACAGAAAGAAGGACCTAAGGAGGGGCAGCTGGCGATCGACGTGACAGAAACATCACATGGACTGAGTGGAAGAAGCTGTGCTGACTTCAGATCAGGCTAGTGTGCTTATCCACAGATCACTTCCCTGTATACACCTGCATTCTAAACAAATGTGTATTCATATTTATAGTGCTATTAATTATATAATACTTGCTAACAGCGTATAAGATGCTGCATGAAGCTTGCCAACTGATTGGTCGGGCAGTAACTTTGATTACTTAAAGAGAACACACTTGGGGGTTAAACATTTTGTTGAAAGCCACAGGTAGGGAAGTATTTGGTGGTTGTTTTTTTTTTTTAGAGTGGTCATACATTCTTAAGGTCTGGGCTGGTCTGAAGTTGGCAAACCCCAGTTAATTTCAACAACTCGTATAGTAACTTATAATAAACAAATAAATAAATATTGTATAATTCAAAGTAGACAGTGAAGTGCTAGTAACTTCAAAAATTTTAAAGTAATCTTTTTCACACTCAAATAACATAAAGAGGCCATTATTATGCCAACTATGGGTACAAACACTTCGAAAGGAATTACTGTTCCTGTTGATGTAGTTAAAATAATCCATTAATTAAAGGCATAACTAAGACATCAGAGAAATGACACAAGCGTTGGCCTGACATTGACCAACCTTGGCCAGTGGAGGGGACTCTTAATCCAGATGTAATTAAAGTAATGCAAGTACTTGTGGCCACGTACAAGGCTAACCAAAAGAAAGGTAAGAAGGGGGAAAAACATAAGGAGAAGAGACCGATGGAGCTTGGCATTCTCCAGTTGCTGGAATAAGAAGGGCAGAAACTGGTCAAAGCAGCAAAGGATAAGAGAGAGAGGAGTGCAGAAGAAATGGAGAGACAGATGAGAGGAATAGGAAAGCAGATGGCAGAAATTAATAAGCCATTTTCACACGTAAACCCAGTAAAGAACCCCCCACCATATGAGAAGGAATTGAAGTCTGAGAAGATCTATCCCCAGCTCCCAGTGATCACTCAAGAGGGCAAATATCACATCAGAGATGATGATGACCGAATAGTGGAAGCAGGAAAAGCAGAAACAATTATAAAAATGTATTTTCCAAAAGCAAGAAGAAATCAACATATATGTAAACTGAAGGTGAAGTGAAGATCAGGAGGACAAAAGTTGGAGATGATGTGGATGAAAGTGCGTGGGAAGAAGCCAGAAGAGGATGTGATCCAGCAGTCACGCGGATCCTGGTGAGGGCAGAAAGGAAAGGAGACAAGACGAGAGTATATGAAGGTAGTGATCAAGGTAAGGAACATTTCCACCTTAAGGGGATTCTTTCCAACAGCAGCCGGTACAAGAATGGAAGAAGAAATGTAGAGAGGCGTATAGACCAATGCCTTTCTCACGTGGACACTGCTATGACTTTAGAAAGTCAAAAATCATTGGAGAAGCAGTTGAAGGAGCTGCAGATGCAGACGAAAGAATTGAGGCTGGAAGGATCTCAGAAAGTGGATGAGAAATATGCATTGCACCCCAAAAAAGGATTGTCATGTGACAATATGTGTCCAGTGATTATCTGAGGACCGACATTAGAGTACAAGCCTTGGCAGAATACAGACATGTCTGATGTCATGGAAAAATTGCCAACTCTTCAAGATGGAGCACATCCTTGGAGTAAGAAGAGATCATGGTGGGAACAGAACCTGCTGTAGGAGATATTAAGAGACTTCTTGCTATTCTCCGGGGAGTTCCAGCCATGGAAGAAATTCTGCAAAAAGCTGGATTTGATTGCTACGTGGGGACAGCGGTAAATGATCCAGAACGGTTTGCTGCAATTAGAGGTCGGGTGTGGACAGCATTGAGATACATTTCCAACAAATATACATCCTGATAACATTGGGAGAACCATTGGGAGAGGAAGAAAACCCTAGAGCCTTATGTGTCAAGAACCCATCAAGGGAGAAATCACAGGGCATGACCCGGAAGCAAATCCATACAAAACAATAAATCCTTCGAGCCAAAATACAGAAAGGACTGCCGTTGTCTGTGAAAAACAAACTGGCAGAAGTCGTGGGCTTAGAAGGTATGGCAAAAGGGGTTTATACAGACCACATTTCTCATCAAGTGGAGTTGTATAGGGAGAAGGAACAGGACCAAAAAGAGCAAGATCAAGAGACCCTCAGAAAACCGACCTCACATACAACTGGTGGAGAACAAGAAAAAAGAAAAAAAATGCAAGCCCTGGTTATACCAAGCCAGCCTCCAAAAAATCAGCAAGATCAGCCTTCACAACAACTGCAGCCAAATCAGGTTCACCCTCATTGACTCAACCATCATCAGTGGTTCCAGATGTCTCCTGGCCACAGCCAGTTTTTGGTCAAGTACTCAAGGAATCATAGGAAGAGGAAGAAGATTTGATCCAACCTTTCAGCAATCCTTGAAGCATGCTACAACTGTGGAATGGTAGGTCACCTCGCTCGAGAGTGCAACAGACCAAGAGAAAGTTTCAGGGGAAATTACAGAGGAGGATTCAGGGTCCAATTGAGGCCATTCAGGGGACCGGTGAACCCTTATAGGGGCCTGGAACCAGGATTCTAGAGGTGTCCAGAGAATTCGAAAGGGGGTGTCAGCTGGTAGCATCAGAGCCAGAGTGATCCAACCATTGAGGTGAAAGTAAATAATTGACCATTAAAGATGATGGCAGATGGCGGAGCAGCTTTCACATGTAGCCAGCCTGAAGATGCTACACATCTCCCCATGTCTGGTCAGTGGATTCGGACAATCGGGTTTCAGGGAGTGAAACAGCTGATTCCTCTCACAGAACCAATAGAGCTCTGCTATAAAGATATGAAGATTACAATACCCATTCTGGTATCAGAACACACACCAATAGCATTGTTGGGAAGAGATGCTTTGTGCAAATTGAACTGCACAATAAAATGTACACCAGACGGATGCCTGGTGGAAGTGCCAAGTGACATTGTCCACCAACTACTGATGACGACAGAAGCCGAAGCTTCATCAGTGTTCTGGATTGGAAATCTTACTGCAGCCTTCTTGGAGCCGGCCAAGTTGTGGGAGATGTTTATTGCGGCAAACCTGCCTGATGCAGTACTGTTAAACAGTACTGTTATTCAGTATGTAGATGATCATAATTGCTGCAGATGTTGGCTGAGAAGGGGCATAAGGTCTCTCAGAAAAAGGTGCAGTACTGTCAGAAGAAGGTAGTTTATTTGGGTCAGACAATAACGCAGGGGCACAGAAGTATTTCTGACAAACAGTTGAAGCTATTCGTTATGCTCCCAAGCCCAGAACAGTCAGGGAACTGATGACATTTTTAGGTTTTGCAAGTTACTCTATAGAGGACTATGCCAGTTTAATAGGGCCTTTGAGGGCTATGCTTAAAGATATTGGGAATGCTAAACTCCACTGTAACTTATCCGGGACACGAGATGGCCTTTTAGCATTTGAGACGATTAAACAGAGGTTACAAGAGGCTCCAGCATTGGCGCTTCCAGATTACTCTAAGAATTCCTTATTGTATGGGTCTTGTACTTCTACTGGAGGTAAATATGCATGTGCAGTCCTCTGTCAAGCGACAGGTACAGTAACAGGTCCACAGCCTATTTCTTATTATTCTACAGCATTTTCAGGAGTTGAATTAGGGTTGCCATTATGTTATAGAGCTATGGTAGGAGTCCATTTAATGTATGAGAAAGTGTCATCCAGTAACAATTATTACCCATCATAGCCTTAGAAATCTACTGAACCATGGCAAATACACATTGACTATGTCAAGGCTGAGTTATTATTATAAGCTTCTAGAACAGGAAGATGTCACCCTAATGAGGTGTGTCACAGTGAATCCAGCTGACACCTTGCCAACTTCAGAAGATGGTGAACCCCATGATTGTGTTCAAGACGCTGAGAAATACTCAAGGCTTAGGTCAGATTTGCAAGCCCTCCCACTGCATAATGCAGACTTGGAATATTGGACTGATGGGTCTTATTATAGGAGAGGCAATACATTGTGTGCAGGTTATGCAGTAGTAAAAGCCCAAGGAGCAAACTTTGTGGTTGAGAAAGCTGCAGTAATACCACAGCCTGCTTCAGCACAACTTGATAAACTTATAGGGTTAACAGAAGCATGTTTATTGGCAGAAGGTAAGCAAGTGACTATCTATACTGATTCTGCCTATGCACATAGCGTGTGTCACCTGTTTGGTGCAATATGGAATAGGGGGTTTAAGAAAACAGATGGTTCTCCTATACAGCATCATGAGCAAATAATGAAATTGTTACATGCCATGATGAAGCCCAAAGAAAGTGCTATAGCTAAATGTGTAACACATAAAAGAGACATGTCAAAAGTCATTCAGGGGAATAAAGCGGCTGATGACGCTGCACAGGTAGCAGCTGATGACGCTGCACAAGGAGCAGACAAATGGGGTGAAGTCTTTTTGGTTACGCATGAGGTAGACATGGAAGACAAAATAACAATCAAGGATGTGACCTTAATGCAGGAAGCAGTTCCTGATAAAGATAAACAGTTGTGGCGAGATCGAGGGGCCACTCCAGATTCTACTGGCCTTTAGAGTAATCATGAGGGGCTGATAGTCGCATAGTCCTATGCGTGATTTAGTAGTGGACTTTGTTGACATGATTAAACCAATAGGAGGTAAGAGATTTGTTAGTCGTGGAAGACTGATTTTCGAGATGGCCAGAGGCCTGTCCAACTAAACGGAAAGATGCACATTTAGTTGCCAAGTTTCTGTGCAGAGAAGTCATAAGCAAGTGGGGACTTCCACATCGAATATCCTCAGATAATGGGAAGGAGTTTGTAGAAGTGAAATTCATTAGATTAAATAGCGTCTTAGGGCAGTGTATCATCCACAAAGTCAGGAAATTTGTGTAAAAAATTTAATGGTAAGAACCGCATTGTGAAAATCTGTCAGCACAGGTCTGAATTGGGTTGCTGCTCTTCCATTGGCGTTAATGGTGTGTCGATCACGTGAGCTGTGTGATTTGCACATGACACCGCATGAGTTGGCAACAGGCAGACGAATGCCAATGCCTTGCTTGCATACAAGTGTAAAGGGTTCAAGTCTTGGCCTTTTAGAAGATGAAATGAGAGCGTATGTAACATACATGGCTAATCCACATAAGAGAATATCCATGTATGTTTCTGACAGGCAAAAGAAAGAAGAGGTGCAGGAGAGGCTGGATGAGCAAAAGAGGAGTGTGGTGCAACCTGGGGACAAGTTGTTTGTGAAGGTGTTTAAAAGAAAATGATATAACGAACGCCGTGAAGGTCCTTTTGAGGTTGTGCGCAGTCCAAGTTAAAGGGTCTCCAACGTGGTATAATTTGTCACATTGTGGTAAAGCACCAAGGGAAGAAACACCTCATGTGCATGAAAGAGATGTGGAAGGCTCAAGAGAACCAGGACGTACAGAAGGAGAGAGGCAGGAAGATCTACAGGGTCAAACTCCAAAAGAGGAGATTGTCCATGATGTGGACAATGGTGATGACTCTGTGGGCATTTCTGATGATGCCGGAAATGACTCTGCAATTAACCAATAGGAAAGAAGATTTGGGGACATTGAGTTTAGGGATGTCCCAGAAACAGCAGGAACTAGTTCAGGGGAGTGTAAAGCACTAAAAGGGTACTGAGGACACTGATTCCTCAACAGGGGGAGTCAGAGAGTCAAATAGACGTAGAAGTCCAAAACCAGTACAAAAAAGGGTCAGACCTAAACGTTACGAAGACTGAGGTAGATGTGTCATTGGAGAAGATGACTTTATTAGCATCAAATGTTACTGAAGATATAAATAAAGAAGTAACTTTCTTTCGTATTACAAAGAAGAAAGTCAATACATGATAAGAAACTGAATGTATACTTACCTGTTACACAGTTGCAGATGAAAACACAGCCAGTAAGCCAGAGTTCCAGATTCAGACAACCATATACAGTTGATAAATAATCTCTTGGGATCATGTCCTGTGAACAAGTAAAACAAAGAAAAAAGTCAATACATAAAAAGAAACTGAATGCTTACTTACCGATTACACAGTTGCAGATGAATACACAGCCAGTAAGCTAGAGTTCCAGATTCAGAAAACCATATACAGTTGATGTATAGTCTCTTGAGATCATGAGGTCCTCTGAACAAGTAAGACAAAGAAGAAAGTCAATACATTAAAATAAACGGAATGTATAGTTACCTGTTACACATTTGCAGATGAATACACCGTCAGTAATCCAAAATTCCAGATGCAGACGATGGCAAAAAGTTGGAGATGGATACACTCTTAGGATCAAGAGGTCATATAAACAAGTAAGACAAATAAGAAAGTCAATACATGAAAAGAAACTGAATGTATACTTACCTGTTACAGAGTTGCAGATTAATACACAGCCAGTAAGAAAGAATTCCAGATGCAGACAACCACATACAGCTGGACATGGATAGCCTCTTGGGATCATGAAATCCTGTCAACAAGTAAGACAAAGAAGAAAGTCAATACATGAAAAGAAACTGAATGTATACTCACCTGTTACACAGTTGAAGATAAATAAACAGCCAATAAGAAGAAAAACCCAGATACAGACAACGGCAAACAGCTGGAGATGAACAGTCTCTTGGCATCATGAGGTCCTGTGAACAAGAAAGTCAATACATGAAAAGAAACTGAATGTTTACTTACCTGTTACACAGTTGCAGATGAATACACAGCCAGTACGACAGAGTTCCAGATGCAGACTACGGCAAAAAGTTGGAAATAGATAGTCTCTTGGTATCATGAGGGCCTGTCAACAAGTAAGACAAAGAAGAAAGTCAAAACATGAAAAGAAACTGAATGTATACTTACCTGTTACACAGTTGCAGATGAAAAAAAGCCAGTAAGCCAGAGTTCTAGATTCAGACAACCATATACAGTTGATGTATCGTCTCTTGAGATCACGAGGTCCTGTCAACAAGTAAGACAAAGAAGAAATTCAAAATATGAAAAGAAACTGAATGTTTACTTACCGATTACACAGTTGCAGATAAATAGAAAGTCAGTCAGATTGAGATCCAGATGCAGACAACGGCAAACACTTGGAGATCGATAGCCTCTTGGGATCATGAAGTCCTGTCAACAAGTAAGACAAAGAAGAAAGTCAATACATGAAAAGAAACTGAATGTTTACTTACCTGTTACACAGTTGCAGATGAATACACAGCCAGTAAGAAAGACTTCCAGATGCAGACAACCACATACAGATGGACATGGATAGTGTCTTGCGATCATGAAGTCCTGTGAACAAGTAAAACAAAGAAAAAAAGTCAAATCATGAAAAGAAACTGAATGCTTACTTACCGATTACACAGTTGCAGATGAAAAAAAGCCAGTAAGCTAGAGTTCCAGATTCAGACAACCACATACAGTTGATGTATAGTCTCTTGAGATCATGAGGTCCTGTGAAAGGGACAAAATGAAAGTCAATACATGAAAAGAAGCGGAATGTATACTTACTTGTTACACAGTTGCAGACTAATACACAGCCAGTACGAAAGACTTCCAGATGCAGACAACCACATACAGCTGGACATGGACAGTCTCTTGGGATCATGAAGGCCTGTGAACAAGTAAGACAAAGAAGAAAGTCAATACATGAAAATAAACTGAATGCTTACTTACCTGTTACACAGTTGCAGGTGAATAGAAAGTCAGTCAGATTGAGATCCAGATGCACACAACGGCAAACACTTGGAGATCGATAGCCTCTTGGGATCATGAAGTCCTGTGAACAAGTAAGAAAAAGAAGAAAATCAAAATATGAAAAGAAACTGAATGTTTACTTACCTGTAACACAGTTGCAGATGATTACACAGCCAATAAGACGAAAAATCCAGATGCAGACAACGGCAAACAGCTGGAGATGAATAGTCTTTTGGGATCATGAGGTCCTGTAAACAAAAGAAACTGAATGCTTTTCTACCGATTACACAGTTGCAGATGAATACACAGTCAGTAAGAAAGAATTCCACATGCAGACAACGGCAAACACCTGGAGATGAATAGTCTCTTGGGATCATGAGGTCCTGTAAACAAGACAAAGAAGAAAGTCAATACATGAAAAGAAACTGAATGCTTAATTACCCGTCACACAGTTGCAGATGAATACACAGCCAATAAGACGTAAAATACAGATGCAGACAACGGCAAACAGCTGGAGATAAATAGTCTCTTGGGATCATGAGGTCCTGTAAACAAAACAAAAAAAAGTCAATACATGAAAAGAAGCGGAATGTATACTTACTTGTTACACAGTTGCAGACTAATACACAGCCAGTAAGAAAGACTTCCAGATGCAGACAACCACATACAGCTGTACTTGAATATCTCTTGGGATCATGAAGTCCTGACAAAGAGTAAGACAACGATGAAAATCAATATATGAAAAGAAACTGAATGTATACTTACCTGTTACACAGTTGCGGATGAAAAAAAGGCCAGTAAGCCAGAGTTCCAGATGCAGACAACCATATACAGTTGATGTAAAGTCTCTTGGGATCACGAGGTCCTGTGAACAAGTAAAACAATGAAGAAAGTTAATACATGAAAAGAAACGGAATGTTTACTTACCTGTTACACAGTTGCAGATGAATACACAGCAAGAAAGAAAGAATTCCAGATGCAGACAACATACAGCTGGACATGGACAGTCTCTTGGGATCATGAAGGCCTGTGAACAAGTAAGACAAAGAAGAAAGTCAATACATGAAAATAAACTGAATGCTTACTTACCGATTACACAGTTGCAGATGAATAGAAAATCAGTCAGATTGAGATCCAGATGCAGACAACGGCAAACACTTTGAGATCGACAGACTCTTGGGATCATGAGGTCCTGTAAACAAGACAAAAAGAAAGTCAATACATGAAAAGAAACTGAATGTATACTTACCTGTTACACAGTTGCAGGTGAATAGAAAGTCAGTCAGATTGAGATCCAGATGCACACAACGGCAAACACTTGGAGATCGATAGCCTCTTGGGATCATGAAGTCCTGTGAACAAGTAAGAAAAAGAAGAAAATCAAAATATGAAAAGAAACTGAATGTTTACTTACCTGTAACACAGTTGCAGATGATTACACAGCCAATAAGACGAAAAATCCAGATGCAGACAATGGCAAACAGCTGGAGATGAATAGTCTTTTGGGATCATGAGGTCCTGTAAACAAAAGAAACTGAATGCTTTTCTACCGATTACACAGTTGCAGATGAATACACAGTCAGTAAGAAAGAATACCACATGCAGACAACGGAAAACAGCTGGAGATGAATAGTCTCTTTGGATCATGAGGTCCTGTAAACAAGACAAAAAGAAAGTCAATACATGAAAAGGAACTGAATGTATACTTACCTGTTTCAAAGTTGCAGGTGAATACAAAGCCAGTAAGAAAGAATTCCTGATGCAGACAACCACATCCAGCTGGACATGGAAAGTCTCTTGGGATCATGAGGTCCTGTAAACAAGACAAAGAAGAAAGTCAATACATGAAAAGAAACTGAATGTATACTTACCTGTTACACAGTTGCAGATGAATACACAGTCAGTAAGAAAGAATTCCAGATGCAGAAAACCACATACAGCTGGACATCGATAGCCTCTTGGGATCATGAAATCCTATAAACAAGACAAAAAGAAGTCAATACATGAAAAGAAACTAAATGTATACTTACCTGTTACACAGTTGCAGATGAAAAAAAAGCTAGTAAGCCAGAGTTCCAGATGCAGATAACCATATACAGTTGATGTATCGTCTCTTGGGATCACGAGGTTCTGTGAACAAGTAAGATAAAGAAGAAAGTCAATACATGAAAAGAAACTGAATGCTTACTTACCGATTACACAGTTGCAGATGAATAGAAAGTCAGATTGAGATCCAGATGCAGACAACGGCAAACACTTGGAGATCGATAGCCTCTTGGGATCATGAAGTCCTGTCAACAAGTAAGACAAAGAAGAAAATCCAAATATGAAAAGAAACTGAATGTATACTTACCTGTAACACAGTTGCAGATTAATACACAGCCAATAAGATGAAAAATCAAGATGCAGACAATGGCAAACAGCTGGAGATGAATAGTCTCTTGGGATCATGAGGTCCTGTAAACAAGTAAGACAAAGAAGAAAGTCAATACATGAAAAGAAACTGAATGCTTACTTACCGATTACACAGTTGCAGATGAAAAAAATAAAGCCAGTAAACCAGAGTTCCAGATTCAGACAACCATATACAGTTGATTTATAGTCTCTTGGGATCATGAGGTACTGTGAACAAGTAAGACAAAGAAGAAAGTCAATACATGAAAAGAAACTGAATGTATACTTACCTGTTACACAGTTGCAGATGAATACACAGTCAGTAAGAAAGAATTCCAGATGCAGACAACCACAAATAGCTGGACATGGACAGTCTCTTGGGATCATGAAGTCCTGTGAACAAGTGAGACAACGAAGAAAGTCAATACATGAAAAGAAACTGAATGTATACTTACGTGTTACAAAGTTGCAGATGAAAACAAAGCCAGTAAGAAAGAATTCCAGATCCAGACAACCACATCCAGCTGGACACGGATAGTCTCTAGGGATCATGAGGTCCTGTAAACAAGACAAAGAAGAAAGTCAATACATGAAAAGAAACTGAATGTATACTTACCTGTTACACAGTTGCAGATGAATAGGAAGCAAGTTAGATTGAGTTCCAGATGCAGACAACGGCAAGCACTTGGAGATCGATAGCCTCTTGGGATCATGAAGTCCTGTCAAGAAGTAAGACAAAGAAGAAAATCAAAACATGAAAAGAAACTGAATGTATACTTACCTGTTACACAGTTGCAGATGAATACACAGTCAGTAAGAAAGAATTCCAGATGCAGACAATCACATACAGCTGGACATCGATAGCCTCTTGGGATCATGAGGTCCTGTAAACAAGACAAAAAGAAAGTCAATACATGGAAAGTAACTGAATTTATACTTACCTGTTACACTGTTGCAGATGAATACAGTCAGTAAGAAAGAATTCCAGATGCAGACAACCACATACAGCTGGACATCGATAGCCTCTTGGGATCATGAGGTCCTGTAAACAAGACAAAAAGAAAGTCAATACATGAAAAGAAACTGAATGTATACTTACCTTTTACACAGTTGCAGTTGAAAAAAAGCCAGTAAGCCAGAGTTCCAGATTCAGACAAGCATATACAGTTGATGTATAGTCTCCTGGGATCACGAGGTTCTGTGAACAAGTAAGACAAAGAAGAAAGTCAATACATGAAAAGAAACTGAATGCTTAGTTACAGATTAATAGAATTATTTGCAGATGAATAGAAAGTCAGTCAGATTGAGTTCCAGATGCAGACAACGGCAAACACTTGGAGATCGATAGCCTCTTGGGATCATGAAGTCCTGTCAACAAGTAAGACAAAGAAGAAAATCAAAACATGAAAAGAAACTGAATGTATACTTACCTGTTACACAGTTGCAGATGAATACACAGTCAGTAAGAAAGAATTCCAGATGCAGACAACCACATACAGCTGGACATCGATAGCCTCTTGGGATCATGAAGTCCTGTAAACAAGACAAAAAGAAAGTCAATACATGAAAAGAAACTGAATGTATACTTACCTATTACACAGTTGCAGATGAATAGAAAGTCAGTCAGATTGAGTTCCAGATGCAGACAACGGAGGACACCTTTCGCTGTACAATGTGCACTGTACAGTGAAAAATACGTGCACCTTACCTTACCTTGGGATCATGAGGTCCTGTAAACAAGAAAAAAAGAAAGTCAATACGTGAAAAAATGAATGCTTACTTACCGATTACACAGTTGGAGATGAATACACAGCCATTATGAAAGAATTCCAGATGCAGACAACCACATACAGCTGGACATGGACAGACTCTTGGGATCATGAAGTCCTGTGAACAAGTAAGACAAAATAGAAAGTCAATACATGAAAAGAAGCTGAATGTATACTTACCTGTTACACAGTTGCAGATGAAAAAAAGCCAGTAAGCCAGAGTTCCAGATTCAGTCAACCATATACAGTTGATGTATAGTCTCCTGGGATCATGAAGTCCTGTGAACAAGTAAGACAAAGAAAAAAGTAAATACATGAAAAGAAACTGAATGTATACTTATCTGTTACACAGTTACAGATGAATACACAGTCAGTAAGAAAGAATTCCAGATGCAGACAACCACATACAGCTGGACATGGACAGTCTCTTGGGATCATGAAGTCCTGTAAATAAGTAAGACAAATAAGAAAGTCAATACATGAAAAGAAACTGAATGTATACTTACCTGTTACACAGTTGCAGATGAATACTCAGTCAGTAAGAAAGAATTCCAGATGCAGACAACCACATACAGCTAGACATCGTTAGCCTCTTGGGATCATGAAGTCCTGTAAACAAGACAAAAAGAAAGTCAATGCATGAAGAGAAACTGAATGTATACTTACCTGTTACAAAGTTGCAGATGAATAGAAAGTCAGTCAGATTGAGTTCCAGATGCAGACACCGGCAAACACTTGGAGATCTATAGCCTCTTGGGATCATGAAGTCCTGTCAACAACTAAGACAAAAAAGAAAATCAAAATATGAAAAGAAATTGAATGTATACTTACCTATAACACAGTTGCAGATGAATACACAGCCAATAAAACGTAAAATCCAGATGCAGACAAAGGCAAACAGCTAGCGATGAATAGTCTCTTGGGATCATGAGGTCCTGTAAACAAGACAAAAAAAGTCAATACATGAAGAGAAACGGAATGTATACTTACCTGTTACACAGTTGCAGATGAATACAAAGCCAGTAAGAAAGAATTCCAGATGCAGACAATCACATACAGCTGGACATCGATAGCCTCTTGGGATCATGAGGTCCTGTAAACAAGACAAAGAAGAAAATCAAAACATGAAAAGAAACTGAATGTATACTTACCTGATACACAGTTGCAAATGAATACACAGTCAGTAAGAAAGAATTCCAGATGCAGACAACCACATACAGCTGGACATCGATAGCCTCTTGGGATCATGAAGTCCTGTAAACAAGTAAGACAAAGAAGAAAATCAAAACATGAAAAGAAACTGAATGTTTACTTACCTTTAACACAGTTGCAGATGAATACACAGCCAATAAGACAAAAAATCCAGATGCAGATGAATAGTATCTTGGGATCATGAGGTCCTGTAAACAAGATAAAGAAGAAAGTCAATACATGAAAAGAAACTGAATGTATACTTACCTGTTACACAGTTGCAGATGAGTACACAGTCAGTAAGAAAGAATTCCAGATGCAGACAACATACAGCTGGACATGGACAGACTCTTGGGATCATGAAGTCCTTTGAACAAGTAAGACAAAGAAGAAAGTCAATACATGAAAAGAAACTGAATGTATACTTACCTGTTACAAAGTTGCAGATGAATACAAAGCCAGTAAGAAAGAATTCCAGATGCAGACAACCACATACAGCTGGACATCGATAGCCTCTTGGGATCATGAGGTCCTGTAAACAAGACAAAGAAGAAAGTCAATACATGAAAAGAAACTGAATGTATACTTACCTGTTACACAGTTGCAGATGAAAAAAAAAGCTAGTAAGCCAGAGTTCCAGATGCAGATAACCATATACAGTTCATGTATAGTCTCTTGGGATCACGAGGTTCTGTGAACAAGTAAGACAAAGAAGAAAGTCAATACATGAAAAGAAACTGAATGCTAACTTACCGATTACACAGTTGCAGATGAAAAAAAGCCAGTAAGCTAGAGTTCCAGATTCAGAAAACCATATACAGTTGATGTATAGTCTCTTGAGATCATGAGGTCCTGTGAACAAGTAAGACAAAGAAGAAAGTCAATACATTAAAATAAACGGAATGTATAGTTACCTTGTACACATTTGCAGATGAATACACCGTCAGTAATCCAAAATACCAGATGCAGACAATGGCAAAAAGTTGGAGATTGATACACTCTTAGGATCAAGAGGTCATATGAACAAGTAAGACAAATAAGAAAATCAATACATGAAAAGAAACTGAATGTATACTTACCTGTTACAGAGTTGCAGATTAATACACAGCCAGTAAGAAAGAATTCCAGATGCAGACAACCACATATAGCTGGACATGGATAGCCTCTTGGGATCATGAAATCCTGTCAACAAGTAAGACAAAGAACAAAATCAAAATATGAAAAGAAACTGAATGTATACTCACCTGTTACACAGTTGAAGATAAATAAACAGCCAATAAGAAGAAAAATCCAGATACAGACAACGGCAAACAGCTGGAGATGAACAGTCTCTTGGCATCATGAGGTCCTGTGAACAAGAAAGTCAATACATGAAAAGAAACTGAATGTTTACTTACCTGTTACACAGTTGCAGATGAATACACAGCCAGTACGACAGAGTTCCAGATGCAGACTACGGCAAAAAGTTGGAAATAGATAGTCTCTTGGTATCATGAGGGCCTATCAACAAGTAAGACAAAGAAGAAAGTCAAAACATGAAAAGAAACTGAATGTATACTTACCTGTTACACAGTTGCAGATGAAAAAAAGCCAGTAAGCCAGAGTTCCAGATTCAGACAACCATATACAGTTGATGTATCGTCTCTTGAGATCACGAGGTCCTGTCAAGAAGTAAGACAAAGAAGAAAATCAAAATATAAAAAGAAACTGAATGTTTACTTACCTGTAACACAGTTGCAGATTAATACACAGTCAGTAAGAAAGAATTCAAGATGCAGACAACCACATACAGCTGCATATGGACAGTCTCTTGGGATCATGAAGTCATGTGAACAAGTAAGACTAAGAAGAAAGTCAATACATGAAAAGAAACTGAAAGCTTACTTACCGATTACACAGTTGCAGATAAATTGAAAGTCAGTCAGATTGAGATCCAGATGCAGACAACGGCAAACACTTGGAGATCGATAGCCTCTTGGGATCATGAAGTCCTGTCAACAAGTAAGACAAAGAAGAAAGTCAATACATGAAAAGAAACTGAATGTTTACTTACCTGTTACACAGTTGCAGATGAATACACAGCCAGTAAGAAAGACTTCCAGATGCAGACAACCATATACAGATGGACATGGATAGTGTCTTGCGATCATGAAGTCCTGTGAACAAGTAAAACAAAGAAAAAAAGTCAAATCATGAAAAGAAACTGAATGTATACTTACCTGTTACACAGTTGCAGATGAAAAAAAGCCAGTAAGCTAGAGTTCCAAATTCAGACAACCATATACAGTTGATGTATAGTCTCTTGAGATCATGAGGTCCTGTGAAAGGGACAAAATGAAAGTCAATACATGAAAAGAAACTGAATGTATACTTACCTGTTACACAGTTGCAGATGAAAAAAAGGCCAGTAAGCCAGAGTTCCAGATGCATACAACCATATACAGTTGATGTAACGTCTCTTGGGATCACGAGGTCCTGTGAACAAGTAAAACAATGAAGAAAGTTAATACATGAAAAGAAACGGAATGTTTACTTACCTGTTACACAGTTGCAGATGAATACACAGCAAGAAAGAAAGAATTCCAGATGCAGACAACATACAGCTGGACATGGACAGTCTCTTGGGATCATGAGGTCCTGTAAACAAGAGAAAGAAGAAAGTCAATACATGAAAAGAAAATGAATGTATATTTACCTGTTACACAGTTGCAGATGAATAGAAAGTTAGTCAGATTGAGTTCCAGATGCAGACAACGACAAACACTTGGAGATCGATAGCCTCTTGGGGTCATGAAGTCCTGTGAACAAGTAAGAAAAAGAAGAAAGTCAAAACATGAAAAGAAACTGAATGTATACTTACCTGTTGCACAGTTGCAGATGAATAGAAAGTCAGAAACGGAAGTCAAGAAACGGAAACAGAAGTCAAGAAACGGAATGTATACTTACCTATAACACAGTTGCAGATGAATACAAAGCCAATAAAACGTAAAATCCAGATGCAGACAACGGCAAACAGCTGGAGATGAATAGTCTCTTGGGATCATGAGGTCCTGTAAACAAGACAAAAAAAAGTCAATACATGAAAAGAAACTGAATGTATACTTAGCTGTTGCACAGTTGCAGATGAATAGAAAGTCAGAAATGGAAGTCAAGAAACGGAAACAGAAGTCAAGAAACGGAATGTATACTTACTTGTTACACAGTTGCAGATGAAAAAAAGCCAATAAAACGTAAAATCCAGATTCAGACAACCACAAATAGCTGGACATGGACAGTCTCTTGGGATCATGAGGTCCTGTAAACAAGACAAAAAGAAAGTCAATACATGAAAAGAAACTGAATGTATACTTACCTGTTACAAAGTTGCAGATGAATACAAATCCAATAAGAAAGAATTCCAGATTCAGACAACCACATCCAGCTGGACATGGAAAGTCTCTTGGGATCATGAGGTCCTGTAAACAAGACAAAGAAGAAAGTCAATACACGAAAAGAAACTGAATGTATACTTACCTGTTACACAGTTGCAGATGAATAGAAAGTCAGTCAGATTGAGTTCCAGATGCAGACAACGGCAAACACTTGGAGATCGATAGCCTGTTGGGATCATGAATTCCTGTCAAAAAGTAAGACAAAGAAGAAAATCAAAACATGAAAAGAAACTGAATGTATACTTACCTGTTACAAAGTTGAAGATGAATACAAATCCAGTAAGAAAGAATTCCTGATGCAGACAACCACATCCAGCTGGACATGGAAAGTCTCTTGGGATCATGAGGTCCTGTAAACAAGACAAAGAAGAAAGTCAATACATGAAAAGAAACTGAATGTATACTTACCTGTTACACAGTTGCAGATGAATACACAGTCAGTAAGAAAGAATTCCAGATGCAGAAAACCACATACAGCTGGACATCGATAGCCTCTTGGGATCATGAAATCCTATAAACAAGACAAAAAGAAAGTCAATACATGAAAAGAAACTGAATGTATACTTACCTGTTGCAAAGTTGCAGATAAATACAAAGCCAGTAAGAAAGAGTTCCAGATGCAGACAACCACATACAGCTGCACAAGGACAGTCTCTTGGGATCATGAAGTCCTGTGAACAAGTAAGACAAAGAAGAAAATCAAAACATGAAAAGAAACTGAATGTATACTTACCTGTTACAAAGTTGCAGATGAATACAAATCCAGTAAGAAAGAATTCCAGATGCAGACAACCACATCCAGCTGGACATGGATAGTCTCTTGGGATCATGAGGTCCTGTAAACAATACAAAGAAGAAAGTCAATATATGAAAAGAAACTGAATATATACTTACCTGTTACACAGTTGCAGATGATAGAAAGTCAGTCAGATTGAGTTCCAGATGCAGACAACGGCAAACACTTGGAGATCGATAGCCTCTTGGGATCATGAAGTCCTGTGAACAAGTAAGACAAAGAAGAAAATCAAAATATGAAAAGAAACGGAATGCTTACTTACCGATTACACAGTTGCAGATGAAAACACAGCCATTAAGAAAGAATTTCAGATGCAGACAACCTCATACAGCTGGACATGGATAGCCTCTTGGGATCAAAAAGTCCTGTGAACAAGTAAGCCAAAGAAGAAAATCAAAATATGAAAAGAAATTGTATGTATACTTACCTGTAACACAGTTGCAGATGAATACACAGCCAATAAGACGTAAAATCCAGATGCACACAACGGCAAACAGCTGGAGATAAATAGTCTCTTGGGATCATGAGGTCCTGTAAACAAAACAAAAAGAAAGTCAATACATGAAAAGAAACGGAATGTATACTTACCTGTTACACAGTTGCAGATGAATACAAATCCAGTAAGAAAGAATTCCTGATGCAGACAACCACATCCAGCTGGACATGGAAAGTCTTTTGGGATCATGAAGTCCTGTGAATAAGTAAGACAAAGAAGAAAGTCAATACATGAAAAGAAACTGAATGTATACTTACCTGTTACACAGTTGCAGTTGAAAAAAAGCTAGTAAGCCAGAGTTCCAGATTCAGACAACCATATACAGTTGATGTATAGTCTCTTGGGATCACGAGGTCCTGTGAACAAGTAAGACAAAGAAGAAAGTCAATACATGAAAAGAAATTGAATGTATACTTACCTGTTACACAGTTGCAGATGAATAGAAAGTCAGTCAGATTTAGATCCTGATGCAGACAACGACAAACACTTGGAGATCGATAGCCTCTTGGGATCATGAAGTCCTGTGAACAAGTAAGACAAAGAAGAAAGTCAAAACATGAAAAGAAACTGAATGTATACTTACCTGTTACACAGTTGCAGATGAAAAAAAAGCTAGTAAGCCAGAGTTCCAGATGCAGATAACCATATACAGTTGATGTATCGTCTCTTGGGATCACGAGGTTCTGTGAACAAGTAAGACAAAGAAGAAAGTCAATACATGAAAAGAAACTGAATGCTTACTTACCGATTACACAGTTGCAGATGAATAGAAAGTCAGTCAGATTGAGATCCAGATGCAGACAACGGCAAACACTTGGAGATCGATAGCCTCTTGGGATCATGAAGTCCTGTCAACAAGTAAGACAAAGAAGAAAATCCAAATATGAAAAGAAACTGAATGTATACTTACCGATTACACAGTTGCAGATGAAAAAAATAAAGCCAGTAAACCAGAGTTCCAGATTCAGACAACCATATACAGTTGATTTATAGTCTCTTGGGATCATGAGGTACTGTGAACAAGTAAGACAAAGAAGAAAGTCAATACATGAAAAGAAACTGAATGTATACTTACCTGTTACAAAGTTGCAGATGAAAACAAAGCCAGTAAGAAAGAATTCCAGATGCAGACAATCACATACAGCTGGACATCGATAGCCTCTTGGGATCATGAAGTCCTGTAAACAAGACAAAAAGAAAGTCAATACATGAAAAGAAACTGAATGTATACGTACCTGTTACACAATTGCAGATGAATAGGAAGTAAGTTAGATTGAGTTACAGATGCAGACAACAGCAAGCACTTGGAGATCGATAGCCTCTTGGGATCATGAAGTCCTGTCAAGAAGTAAGACAAAGAAGAAAATCAAAACATGAAAAGAAACTGAATGTATACTTACCTGTTACACAGTTGCAGATGAATACACAGTCAGTAAGAAAGAATTCCAGATGCAGACAACCACATACAGCTGGAGATCGATAGCCTCTTGGGATCATGAGGTCCTGTAAACAAGACAACAAGAAAGTCAATACATGAAAAGTAACTGAATTTATACTTACCTGTTACACTGTTGCAGATAAATACACAGTCAGTAAGAAAGAATTCCAGATGCAGACAACCACAAATAGCTGGACATGGACAGTCTCTTGGGATCATGAAGTCCTGTGAACAAGTGAGACAACGAAGAAAGTCAATACATGAAAAGAAACTGAATGTATACTTACCTGTTACAAAGTTGCAGATGAAAACAAAGCCAGTAAGAAAGAATTCCAGATGCAGACAACCACATCCAGCTGGACACGGATAGTCTCTAGGGATCATGAGGTCCTGTAAACAAGACAAAGAAGAAAGTCAATACATGAAAAGAAACTGCTTACTGCTTACTTACCAATTACACAGTTGGAGATGAATACACAGCCATTATGAAAGAATTCCAGATGCAGACAACCACATACAGCTGGACAAGGACAGACTCTTGGGATCATGAAGTCCTGTGAACAAGTAAGACAAAATAGAAAGTCAATACATGAAAAGAAGCTGAATGTATACTTACCTGTTACACAGTTGCAGATGAAAAAAAGCCAGTAAGCCAGAGTTCCAGATTCAGTCAACCATATACAGTTGATGTATAGTCTCCTGGGATCATGAAGTCCTGTGAACAAGTAAGACAAAGAAAAAAGTAAATACATGAAAAGAAACTGAATGTATACTTACCTGTAACACAGTTGCAGATGAACACACAGCCAATAAGACGAAAAATCCAGATGAAGACAATGGCAAACACTTGGAGATCGATAGCCTCTTGGGATCATGAAGTCCTGTCAACAAGTAAGACAAAGAAGAAAATCAAAACATGAAAAGAAACTGAATGTATACTTACCTGTTACACAGTTGCAGATGAATACACAGTTAGTAAGAAAGAATTCCAGATGCAGACAACCACATACAGCTGGACATCGATAGCCTCTTGGGATCATGAAGTCCTGTAAACAAGACAAAAAGTAAGTCAATACATGAAAAGAAACTGAATGTATACTTACCTATTACACAGTTGCAGATGAATAGAAAGTCAGTCAGATTGAGTTCCAGATGCAGACAACGGAGGACACCTTTCGCTGTACAATGTGCACTGTACAGTGAAAAATACGTGCACCTTACCTTACCTTGGGATCATGAGGTCCTGTAAACAAGAAAAAAAGAAAGTCAATACATGAAAATAAACTGAATGCTTACTTACCGATTACACAGTTGGAGATGAATACACAGCCATTATGAAAGAATTCCAGATGCAGACAACCACATACAGCTGGACATGCACAGACTCTTGGGATCATGAAGTCCTGTGAACAAGTAAGACAAAATAGAAAGTCAATACATGAAAAGAAGCTGAATGTATACTTACCTGTAACACAGTTGCAGATGAACACACAGCCAATAAGACAAAAAATCCAGATGAAGACAATGGCAAACACTTGGAGATCGATAGCCTCTTGGGATCATGAAGTCCTGTCAACAAGTAAGACAAAGAAGAAAATCAAAACATAAAAAGAAACTGAATGTATACTTACCTGTTACACAGTTACAGATGAATACACAGTCAGTAAGAAAGAATTCCAGATGCAGGCAACCACATACAGCTGGAAACCGATAGCCTCTTGGGATCATGAAGTCCTGTAAACAAGACAAAAAGAAAGTCAATACATGAATCAGAATCAGAATCTCTTTATTTCATATGTTACACATACAAGGAATTTGTCTTGGTGAGAGCAACACGTATGACAAGTAACAAAAAAAAAAAAAATCACAGAATATTCTTAAACTAAAGGAAAATGACACTAAACAATAAATAGGGTATGGGATAAATTAAAAAAGTAAAAAGTACTAAGGTAAAAAAGAGCTGAAAATATATTTACAGAAAAGAACATCTGTACAGGTGTGCAAATAGTCATAGTGCAAAATAGGCAGAGTGCAAAATAGCTGTTCAGTCCGGTTTGGTACAGTTCAGTTGTAAGTTTTGAGGTTTACAGTGGGAGGTGTCCACTGTGATTGAGGAGCGCTACAGCTCTGGGGAAGAAGCTGTTAGCATGACGTGTTGTGCTGGTTTTGATGGACCGCAGTCTTCTACCCGAGGGGAGTGTCTGGAAGAGGAGGTGTCCAGGATGTGAGGGGTCAGATGTAATCTTGCCAGCCCGCTTCTTCATCCTGCTGGTGTAGATCTGCTGAAGTGATGGCAGGTTACATCCGATGATCCTCTCTGCTGTCCTGATGATGCGCTGGAGTTTGGTTCGTTCTTGTGAGGTGGAGGAACCAAACCAGATAGTTATGGAGGCTGTGATAATGGACTCGATGATCGCTGTGTAGAACTGGATCATCAGGGTCTGTGGCAGGTTGAATTTCTTGAGCTGTCTCAAGAAGAACATTCTTCGTTGAGCTTTCTTGATGATGGAGATGGTGTTTTTCTCCCATTTCAAGTCTCTGGAAATGGTGGTGACCAGGAACTTGAGTGACTCCACCATTGATGCTGCAGTGTTGTTGATGTGGAGGGGGGGGAAGGGTGGGTGGATTGCGTCGGACGTCCACCACCACCTCTACAGTCTTTTCTGTGTTTAGCAGCAGGTGGTTGTTGCTGCACCAGGACAATGGCAAACAGCTGGAAATGAATAGTCTCTTGGGATCATGAGGTCCTGTAAACAAGTAAGACAAAGAAGAAAGTCAAAACATGAAAAGAAACTGAATGTATACTTACCTGTTACACAGTTGCAGATGAATACACAGTCAGTAAGAAAGAATTCCAGATGCAGACAACCACATACAGCTGGACATGGACAGTCTCTTGGGATCATGAAGTCCTGTGAATAAGTAAGACGAATAAGAAAGTCAATACATGAAAAGAAACTGAATGTATACTTACCTGTTACACAGTTGCAGATGAATAGAAAGTCAGTCAGATTGACTTCCAGATGCAGACAATGGCAAACACTTGGAGATCGATAGCCTCTTGGGATCATGAAGTCCTGTCAACAAGTAAGACAAATAAGAAAGTCAATACATGAAAAGAAACTGAATGTATACTTACCTGTTACACAGTTGCAGATGAATAGGAAGTAAGTTAGATTGAGTTCCAGATGCAGACAACGGCAAGCACTTGGAGATCGATAGCCTCTTGGGATCATGAAGTCCTGTCAAGAAGTAAGACAAAGAAGAAAATCAAAACATGAAAAGAAACTGAATGTATACTTACCTGTTACACAGTTGCAGATGAATACACAGTCAGTAAGAAAGAATTCCAGATGCAGACAACCACATACAGCTGGACATGGACAGTCTCTTGGGATCATGAAGTCCTGTGAACAAGTAAGAAAAAGAAGAAAGTCAAAACATGAAAAGAAACTGAATGTATACTTACCTGTTGCACAGTTGCAGATGAATAGAAAGTCAGAAACGGAAGTCAAGAAACGGAAACGGAAGTCAAGAAAGGGAATGTATACTTACCTGTTGCACAGTTGCAGATGAATAGAAAGTCAGTCAGATTGAGTTCCAGATGCAGACAACGGCAAGCACTTGGAGATCGATAGCCTCTTGGGATCATGAAGTCCTTTCAAGAAGTAAGACAAAGAAGAAAATCAAAACATGAAAAGAAACTGAATGTATACTTACCTGTTACACAGTTGCAGATGAATACACAGTCAGTAAGAAAGAATTCCAGATGCAGACAACCACATACAGCTGGACATGGACAGTCTCTTGGGATCATGAAGTCCTGTGAATAAGTAAGACGAATAAGAAAGTCAATACATGAAAAGAAACTGAATGTATACTTACCTGTTACACAGTTGCAGATGAATACAAAGCCAGTAAGAAAGAATTCCAGATGCAGACAACCACATCCAGCTGGACATGAATAGTCTCTTGGGATCATGAAGTCCTGTACACAAGACAAAGAAGAAAGTCAATACATGAAAAGTAACTGAATTTATACTTACCTGTTACACTGTTGCAGATGAATACACAGTCAGTAAGAAAGAATTCCAGATGCAGACAACCACATACAGCTGGACATCGATAGCCTCTTGGGATCATGAGGTCCTGTAAACAAGACAAAGAAGAAAGTCAATACATGAAAAGAAACTGAATGTATACTTACCTGTTACACAGTTGCAGATGAAAAAAAAAAGCTAGTAAGCCAGAGTTCCAGATGCAGATAACCATATACAGTTGATGCATAGTCTCTTGGAATCACGAGGTTCTGTGAACAAGTAAGACAAAGAAGAAAGTCAATACATGAAAAGAATCTGAATGCTTACTTACCGATTACACAGTTGCAGATGAATAGAAAGTCAGTCAGATTGAGATCCAGATGCAGACAACGGCAAACACTTGGAGATCGATAGCCTCTTGGGATCATGAAGTCCTGTGAACAAGTAAGACAAAGAAGAAAATCAATATATGAAAAGAAACTGAATGTATACTTACCTGTAACACAGTTGCAGATGAATAGAAAGTTAGTCAGATTGAGTTCCAGATGCAGACAATGGCAAGAAGTTGGAGATGAATAGTCTCTTGGGATCATGAGGTCCTGTAAACAAGAAAAAAAGAAAGTCAATACATGAAAAGAAACTGAATGCATACTTACCAATTACACAGTTGGAGATGAATACACAGCCATTAAGAAAGAATTCCAGATGCAGACAACCACATACAGCTGGACATGGACAGACTCTTGGGATCATGAAGTCCTGTGAACAAGTGAGACAACGAAGAAAGTCAATACATGAAAAGAAGCTGAATGTATACTTACCTGTTACAAAGTTGCAGATGAATACAAAGCCAGTAAGCCAGAGTTCCAGATTCAGTCAACCATATACAGTTGATGTATAGTCTCTTGGGATCATGAGGTCCTGTAAACAAGACAAAGAAGAAAGTCAATACATGAAAAGAAACTGAACGTATACTTACCTGTTACACAGTTGCAGATGAATACACAGTCAGTAAGAAAGAATTCCAGATGCAAACAACCACATACAGCTGGAGATCGATAGCCTGTTGGGATCATGAGGTCCTGTAAACAAGACAAAAAGAAAGTCAATACATGAAAAGAAACTGAATGTATACTTACCTGTTACACAGTTGCAGTTGAAAAAAAGCCAGTAAGCCAGAGTTCCAGATTCAGACAACCATATACAGTTGATGTATAGTCTCTTGGGATGATGAGGTCCTTTGAACAAGTAAGACAAAGAAGAAAGTCAATACATGAAAAGAAACTGAATGTATACTTACCTGTTACACAGTTGCAGATGAATACACAGCCATTAAGAAAGAATTCCAGATGCAGACAACCACATCCAGCTGGACACAGATAGTCTCTTGGGATCATGAAGTCCTGTAAACAAGACAAAAAAAAAAGTCAATACATGAAAAGAAACTGAATGTATATTTACCTGTTACACAGTTGCAGATGAATACACAGCCAATAAGACGAAAAATCCAGATGCAGTTGAATAGTCTCTTGGGATCATGAGGTCCTGTGAACAAGTAAGACAAAGAAGAAAGTAAATACATGAAAAGAAACTGAATGTATACTTACCTATTGCACAGTTGCAGATGAATACACAGTCAGTAAGAAAGAATTCCAGTTGCAGACAACCACATACAGCTGGACATGGACCGTCTCTTGGGATCCTGAAGTCCTGTGAATAAGTAAGACAAATAAGAAAGTCAATACATGAAAACAAACTGAATGTATACTTACCTGTAACACAGTTGCAGATTAATACAAAGCCAATAAGATAAAAAATCCAGATGCAGACAACAGCAAACAGCTGGAGATGAATACTCTCTTGGGATCATGAAGTCCTGTCAACAAGTAAGACAAAGAAGAAAATCAAAATATGAAAAGAAATTGAATGTATACTTACCTATAACACAGTTGCAGATGAATACACAGCCAATAAAACGTAAAATCCAGATGCAGACAACGGCAAACAGCTGGAGATGAATAGTCTCTTGGGATCATGAGGTCCTGTAAAGAAGACAAAAAAAAGTCAATACATGAATAGAAACGGAATGTATACTTACCTGTTACACAGTTGCAGATGAATAGAAAGTCAGTCAGATTGAGATCCAGATGCAGACAACGGCAAACAGCTGGAGATGAATAGTCTCTTGGGATCATGAGGTCCTGTAAACAAGACAAAAAAAAGTCAATACATGAAAAGAAACTGAATGTATACTTACCTGTTACACAGTTGCAGATGAACACAGTCAGTAAGAAAGAATTCAAGATGCAGACAACCACATACAGCTGGAGATCGATAGCCTCTTGGGATCATGAAGTCCTGTAAACAAGACAAAAAGAAAGTCAATACATGAAAAGAAACTGAATGTATACTTACCTGTTACACAGTTGCAGATGAAAAGAAACGGAATGTATACTTACCTGTTACACAGATGCAGATGAATACACAGTCAGTAAGAAAGAATTCCAGATGCAGACAACCACATACAGCTAGACATGGATAGTCTCTTTGGATCATGAAGTCTTGTGAACAAGTAAGACAAAGAAGAAAATCAAAATATAAAAACAAACTGAATGTATACTTACCTGTAACACAGTTGCAGATTAATACACAGCCAATAAGATGAAAAATCCAGATGCAGACAACAGAAAACAGCTGGAGATGAATAGTCTCTTGGGATCATGAGGTCCTGTAAACAAGTATGACAAAGAAGAAAGTCAATACATGAAAAGAAACTGAATGCTTACTTACCGATTACACAGTTGCAGATTAAAAAAATAAAGCCAGTAAGCCAGAGTTCCAGATTCAGACAACCATATACAGTTGATGTATAGTCTCTTGGGATGATGAGGTCCTTTGAACAAGTAAGACAAAGAAGAAAGTCAATACATGAAAAGAAACTGAATGTATACTTACCTGTTACACAGTTGCAGATGAAAAGAAGCTGAATGTATACTTACCTGTTACACAGTTGCAGATGAATACACAGCCATTAAGAAAGAATTCCAGATGCAGAAAACCACAAATAGCTGGACATGGACAGTCTCTTGGGATCATGAAGTCCTGTGAACAAGTGAGACAACGAAGAAAGTCAATACATGAAAAGAAACTGAATGTATACTTACCTGTTACACAGTTGCAGATGAGTACACAGTCAGTAAGAAAGAATTCCAGATGCAGACAACCACATCCAGCTGGACACAGATAGTCTCTTGGGATCATGAGGTCCTGTAAACAAGACAAAGAAGAAAGTCAATACATGAAAAGAAGCTGAATGTATACTTACCTGTTACACAGTTGGAGATGAAAAAAACGCCAGTAAGCCAGATTCACACAACCATATACAGTTGATGTATAGTCTCTTGGGATGATGAGGTCCTGTGAACAAGTAAGACAAAGAAGAAAGTCAATACATGAAAAGAAATTGAATGTATACTTATCTGTAACACAGTTGCAGATGAAAAGAAACGGAATGTATACTTACCTGTTACACAGTTGCAGATGAATACAAAGCCAGTAAGAAAGAATTCCAGATGCAGACAACCGCATACAGCTGGACATGGATAGTCTCTTGGGATCAGGAGGTCCTGTAAACAAGAGAAAGAAGAAAGTCAATACATGAAAAGAAAATGAATGTATACTTACCTGTTACACAGTTTCAGATGAATAGAAAGTCAGTCAGATTGAGATCCAGATGCAGACAACGGCAAACACTTGGAGATCGATAGCCTCTTGGGGTCATGAAGTCCTGTGAACAAGTAAGAAAAAGAAGAAAGTCAAAACATGAAAAGAAACTGAATGTATACTTACTTGTTACACAGTTGCAGATGAATACACAGTCAGTAAGAAAGAATTCCAGTTGCAGACAACCACATACAGCTGGACATGGACAGACTCTTGGGATCATAAAGTCCTGTGAATAAGTAAGACAAATAAGAAAGTCAATACATGAATAGAAACTGAATGTATACTTACCTGTTGCACAGTTGCAGATGAATACACAGTCAGTAAGAAAGAATTCCAGTTGCAGACAAATACATAAAGCTGGAAATGGACAGTCTCTTGGGATCAAGAAGTCCTGTCAACAAGTAAGACAAAGAAGAAAATCAAAAGATGAAAAGAAACTGAATGTATACTTACCTGTTGCACAGTTGCAGATGAATAGAAAGTCAGTCAGATTGAGTTCCAGATGCAGACAACGGCAAACACTTGGAGATCGATAGCCTCTTGGGGTCATGAAGTCCTGTGAACAAGTAAGAAAAAGAAGAAAGTCAAAACATGAAAAGAAACTGAATGTTTACTTAACTGTAACACAGTTGCAGATGAATACACAGCCAATAAAACGTAAAATCCAGATGCAGACAACGGCAAACAGCTGGAGATGAATAGTCTCTTGGGATCATGAGGTCCTCTGAACAAGTAAGACAAAGAAAAAAGTCAATACATGAAAAGAAACTGAATGTATACTTACCTGTTACAAAGTTGCAGATTAATACAAAGCCAGTAAGAAAGAGTTCCAGATGCAGACAACCACATACAGCTGGACAAGGACAGTCTCTTGGGATCATGAAGTCCTGTGAACAAGTAAGACAAAGAAGAAAGTCAATACATGGAAAGCAACTAAATGTATACTTACCTGTTACAAAGTTGCAGATGAATGCATCTGGAATTCTTTCTTACTGGATTTGTAGACAACCACATCCACCTGGACAGGGATAGTCTCTTGGGATCATGAAGTCCTGTGAACAAGTGAGACAACGAAGAAAGTCAATACATGAAAAGAAACTGAATGTATACTTACCTGTTACAAAGTTACAGATGAATACAAAGCCAGTAAGAAAGAATTCCAGATGCAGACAACCACATCCAGCTGGACAAGGACAGTCTCTTGGGATCATGAGGTCCTGTAAACAAGACAAAGAAGAAAGTCAATACATGAAAAGAAACTGAATGTATACTTACCTGTTACACAGTTGCAGATGAAAACAAAGCCAGTAAGAAAGAATTCCAGATGCAGACAACCACATACAGCTGGACATCGATAGCCTCTTGGGATCATGAAGTCCTGTAAACAAGACAAAAAGAAAGTCAATACATGAAAAGAAACTGAATGTATACTTACCTGTTACACAGTTGCAGATGAATACACAGTCAGTCAGATTGAGTTCCAGATGTAGACAACGGCAAACACTTGGAGATCGATAGCTTCTTGGGGTCATGAAGTCCTGTGAACAAGTAAGACAAAGTAGAAAGTCAATACATGAAAAGAAACGGAATGTATACTTACCTGTTACACAGTTGCAGATGAATACACAGTCAGTAAGAAAGAATTCCAGACGCAGACAACCACATACAGCTGGACATGGACAGACTCGTCGGATCATGAAGTCCTGTGAAAAAGTAAGACAAAGAAGAAAGTCAATACATGAAAAGAAACTGAATGTATACTTACCTGTTACACAGTTGCAGATGAATACACAGCCAATAACACGAAAAATCCAGGTGCAGTTGAATAGTCTCTTGGCATGATGAGGTCCTGTAAACAAGACAAAGAAGAAAGTCAATACATGAAAAGAAACTGAATGTATACGTACCTGTTACACAGTTGCAGATGAATAGAAAGTCAGTTAGATTGAGTTCCAGATGCAGACAACGGCAAACACTTGGACATCGATAGCCTCTTGGGATCATGATGTCCTGTCAACAAGTAAGACAAAAAAGAAAATCAAAATATGAAAAGAATCTGAATGCTTACTTACCTGTTACACAGTTGCAGATGAATAGAAAGTCAGTCAGATTGAGATCCAGACGCAGACAACGGCAAACACTTTGTCTTACTTGTTGACAGGACTTCATGATCCCAAGAGGCTATCGATCTCAAAGTGTTTGCCGTTGTCTGCGTCTGGATCTCAATCTGACTGACTTTCTATTCATCTGCAACTGTGTAACAGGTAAGTAAGCATTCAGTTTCTTTTCATATTTTGATTTTCTTCTTTGTCTTACTTGTTGACAGAACAATACAAAACAGATAAACTGCAATCACTAAATATTCTTCTCAAAATGAAAAGACTGGAAATGTTGAGGAAATATAATCAAAATAGCCAGAATTATTGCAGCAGGTGCCGTAGATGGTAAAAGAACGTCTATAAAGTGTGGATACCGAAAACTCTCACAGAGATAAGGAGCTGCTGGTGTTAGTTAAAAAGACAGTCAAACCTACTGAAGAACAGAGACTAAATAAAAATCAATGACTAACCTTAACTTCCTCACTTTTAAGGAATGGATATATTTTAGCACTTTAGACAATATAAACATGCATGTAGCACATTTTTACAACGAATAAATCATTACTGTGACACTGTCATAAAATATGCCTATTTGAACCATTTTTAAATAATATTGTTCCAGTAAAACATCCATATAGCTTACACATCCAAAGTCAGCTGTAGTGTACAGAGACACATCTGATAAATATACTACAACCCTTAGAATAGCCAGATTACAATTTGCTAACAAATGCTTAAGAGATCCTGGAGAATTCTGGAGAAAGGTCTTGTGGACAAATGAGACTAGGATTAACCTATATCAGAGTGATGGAAAGACAGAAATTGTGGATTGCTCACTCGCGCTTCAAGGGAGGTAAAATTTAGTTTGCACTCACCCTCTTATTAACGGTACATACTTGGAGCCCATAGGAACCATCCAAAACATAGGTGTTGGAAAGCTCCCACAAAGGTGTTTGTACTTCAGAAATCTTTCTTTCTGAAGACATTTTATAATCCTGGGTGTTTCCTTGTGAAAGTAAAGTCTGAACTGTGCAAGTCCTCAGTTTGAGTTGCTGAGAGTCAATTTAGGAGTGATCCCTTTATCCTACAGAGTGCTCTGTGTGTAAGTTTATTCTAATGTCCATATGAAAGCACAAAACCTCATGAATAAAAACATACACAAGGCTTGGCTGAACATATAAGGAAACGTACAACTTACTTAGAACCTATAGTTCCATCAGTAATCTTCATTACAGTGAAGTTAGCCACAGCTAAACCTTTGCTAAAGCATGGTTCTCTCCTTTTGGCTTGTAACCTGGCCTACTTCCAATATACTGCCACATAGTGGATGGAGTAGGAATTACCATGTAAAATGCCATCTGTTGCAACAATGGAGTCACATGGGTATCAGCTATGGCTTCAAGTTGTAGGACTTTTTATGGCATTATAGACAATAGGCAAGTGGCTTAAAGGTCCAACCACAACAGGCCCAATGAGACATAAAGAACCAGCACAACAGGCCCAGTGAGACTAGGGATGCACCTATCAGATATTAGGATCGGATATGTGTCCCTATATTAACAACGACCCCTTTTGGTCTCACTGACTTAATATTTCAGAATTACTTATTTTAGTAATAATTACTAAATACTTATATTTACAAATAAATAGCAATTTAATACATTCATATCTGTGTGTTAATTTGTTGTATTTTATTTTACAAACATGGTGAGGTAAACAGTTTATTTTTTTAACAATGTATCGGATCAATATTGTGTATCGATCGATAAGTTTATGTATTGGTATAGAAACTGAACAATGTTGGTGCATCATTAAATGTAACATATAGGAAACAGTGTGTCTTTGACAACTTCCCTAGTTAATAGAATATGCCTACATTGATAAATGCCCATACGTTTCACCCTGATTGGTGAATGTTTAGCCTTTCAAATGCATGCTTGAATGTGATTGGCTAATGGCAACCACAATAATTGACATGTCAAGTCTTCTGGACAGACAGTATTATAGAATAGGCTAAAGACGCAGTATGTAAAACTGCAGCTTGACTGGATGTATGGTTTCTGAGAAACAGTTACGTACCACTGACCTCACCCTGCTCTGCTCACTGAGAGACAGGTAATCAGTCACACAAGTCATGTCAGACTTACTATTCAAACGTGCTGTATGTAGCTGTTACTTAATATCTGTCCGTGTCTCTTTGGATTAGGACAGAGTCATCACCACAGGCCCTCTCCTGCATTTTATCCACCGACTTGATGATCTGGTCTTAAAAACTGCTGAAGGTATACAAACTGTCCTCCTAGAACAGCTGCAGCTTTGCTTGGTCTGCCACTCAGAAGATCCAAATTTCATCAAGATGTCTGATGTAAGCCTGTACCTTTTTGTGATGTAAAACTGTGGTGCATGTATAGATTTTAACATGTATTTGTGATGCAATAAGCTGTTTTATTAATTGCTTAAACTATAGAGGAGCATTATTGGGCTAATGAGCATTATGAGCTAAATAGTTTAATTGTCACTTTAACAGGTAAGGACACCAGTTTCTCTCAGAGTTAGCTTAAGTTTTACTAATAAAAAAGGTAACTTTGATTAAAAACAAAATAATAATACTGTCTTGCAGACATCTGATTGATGTCATTTATGGCTGATTTACCGTTACAGTAACTTGATCACAATATTCTGCAAAATAAAATGTAGTAGTTTACTATAGCTCCACTGAATATTGGTTTTGTTTGTTGGTTTTATTTGGTTTCCTAAGAGGAATCTGTAACAGGAACAGGTCATTGTAATTTTATGTGTTACCCAGGTTTTAAATGTTCAGAACATTAAAATCAGATGCAAAGCAAAAAACAATAAATAAATCAAAAAAACTTTTAAAAATAATACAACGTGAATAAACTGCTCAAAACAGCCATTAAAGCAGATAGAAAATGACTTACTGATAAGTAAGGTAAATAAAACGAGCCTTAAATGACAGCCAATAGCTTGTTGCCAAGACTGGTCTGCGTCAGAGACGGCCAATCAGCGCTCAGGGGGGCGTTACCTCGGCTCCTCCGCTAGAGACGTGCTGTGGATCAGAAAAAAGGTGAGAACGGCAGAGTGAAACACGATGGAAAGTTTTATTAAACTTTGTTTCATAAAATCGCTCATAAAGGTGAACGTTGAGAAGTACGACTGAAACGACGATTTGGATTTAGTCTGCATTTGATTTTGTGAGTGTAATAGGTGAAGCTTTTGGTGCAAATAGTTCAAAAGATTAAAAAGAAAAGCCTGTAGAGTTGAGGCTAACATGCTTAGGGGTCAAGGGGTCATGAGCGAGTGGGCAGTGCTGGCCACCATTTCATGCTGCTAATGAGAGTTTTATATTGAAAGAGGGAAGAAAACATTGCTTTACTTTGTAAATGTAGTATTATGTGTATCTATTAAGGCGCTGTTTTTGGGAACAGGTCAGTTTTTTCTGGGTGTAATTTTACTCTACTCTGCAATCTGGCTGCACCTGCGTGAACACTCTGCAGCAGTAGTGGCGTGGTGGCGCTGTAAAGTAATCAGTACAGTGCACCGGGGAAGATGCCGCCAAAATTCTGCGTGCTGTGAGCTGCAGATAAAAGTCTTACCACACAGTGCGTCTCACCTGTGGAGCTGTGTCTCTAAAAGCAGCTCAGAACTCAAAGCTAACTTCAGGTTCGCCTGTATCAGGGTTGAGTGCAGAAACAGTCCTAAAGCTTCCTCTGTGAAACTGATACTGCAGCACACACACTGTTTCCTCTCCCGAGGCCCCGTCTCAAATCAGTCCCTCTTCACTATGTAGTGCACTTTATGGGTCATATAAAAATAGCAGCATCTCCACCAAACAGAGCATGATATGTGTGATCAAGTCATTTCTACTCAGCAGTCGGTTCTACAATTTCCTATTTAGGCTCTCAGAATCATCAGAGACACTTTTCACCTCAAAAGGCACTTGGTGGTCAGTTTGAAGACACTAACCTGTGTGCTGTCCACACCAAAAGAATCACCCTTCTGCTTAAACACCTCCAGCTGGTCGGCAGAGAGCGCACAAACCAGGGCAGTGACTTTTACTTTTTATTTGATTTTGATAGTTAAATCACTTAGGAGCTCGCTAAAGTAATGCTAATGTACCAACAGCTGTGCTAGCTAGCTAGGTTAGCAAGTGCTGCTTTCTCAATAAAGCTGTACAGGAAGATCATGGTCATCTTAGCTCCTTTTATTTGAAACAGATTTAGAAGGCATATTAATAATAGAAGCACTTTATAATTGTGTAATTGCATACTGTAGTTCATCTGTTTCTCTGCATACTTTCACCCTGTTCTTCAGTGGTGAGGACCACCACAGAGCAGGTATTCTGTGGGAGGTGAGCTTTTTATAGCACTGCAGTGTTAAATGTCTGGACGAGTCCAGAACAAATGTGTAAACTGCTCGTTTGGAGCGATAAAAGCAACATTCCTGCAACATCCTCAAATCTGAATGTCCAGATCACTTTTCAGAGGTTTTGATGGCTGATTCTAAAGTCGTGATGAGCGGCAAGTTAGCATGGTGACATTCGTCAAAGTGGTACGTGCCAGTGGATGGCTTTTTCGGATGGTGCAGTGGCCACTTCCTAGTGCCAGATGCTGATTAGGAACTGAACCCCCTTTCAAAATGTGCCTGAGCTCTTTACCTACTGGATAGGCTTGACTTTGGGCCCAAGTTATCTTACTAAACTGAGAAATCCTGCTTTGTGAAATGCCCCCCAGGAGTGGCTAAATGTTTACATAAGATACAACTGATTTTGTTAGATGAACAGAATTACTGACACATTTGATTCATTTTGTTGCTCTTGGCGTGCAGGTATCCCACCAATGCAGAGTAATAATTTTATTCTTTTATTATTGTTGATCACAGAAGAGTAGTTGGTGTAATAATGGTGGGGAGATTTGAGTAATTCTCTTGTTTTGGTTGAGACTGAGAACTTGTGTCTTTGCTAAAGGAATGCATTGTTGGAGAGGATGCTACGCCTGAGGCCCACGTTAAGGTGTTGCGTGAAAAGTACAGGACGACACAACCTGATTTAATGATCGTGAAGGACCACATGAAGACTTTTGCATTGGCAGCATGGAGAAAGGGGTTTGGCCATTGAAAATGTATACTTGTGTCTTTAATAGTCTATTATAAGATATTTTTGGCTATTCAAGGTTTTTACTCTTCACTACTGCCTTCATCACTACACTTTATTGCAACTATATAATGAAACTTTCGTGTATTTTCTGCTTTTATCTTACAGTTGTATGATGAGTTCAATGCCATCCATCCTTTAATGGTGTACGTTTGTCACTGCTTCACCTGAAACAATGCTGGGAGTTTAGCTCTAAAGGCCTCCTAGGTGATCTTCAAGAGATGCTCGTCAAAAGTGTAAGCACACAATTTTTTTATCTTTACCAGCAGACCTACAGACCTACTCTTAATTTCATTGATACTCTCAGACATGTACAGTTTCAGGAAAAGGTGCTTCAGTGTGTATCTAATATTACACTAAATGATGTTTAGTATTCCCTTGATGTTTGTGTAATGGGCCATCTGCATAGTAAAGTGATTTCATTGTGGAAAATCTTACTTACTAAACTTGGACACTCTGTGGGTTCTGTGTGGTAAAATGTTGCTTCTGGTTTCTGGTGGGTGCTTTTCTTTTTAATAAGGCTTAATTTTCTCTGGAGTATAAATGTAACCATTTGATATGGATTCTTTGAGTATGGCATACATTTAGCCATGTTAGGATGATTTTTTTTTTTAGCTGGTATAATAAAACTTTTTTGCTTTATTTCATTGTTTTGTTTGCTGTGAGTGCCACATTTGAATAGTATTGAGTCTAATTGTTTTTGTTTGTTTGATGCTCTTTCAATTAATGCTAAAGTTGTGTATGTTTACTACTAAATAAACAGCATAGACAAACATTGTGAACATGTGTGGATATTTCAGGTACACTTTAGTCACACTAGGGTCCAGAGTGGCTTGTCACTGGGGTAGTGCCTCTAAAAGCACTGGTTGGTACCTTTTGAAAAGGGGATACAGTTGTACCATAATTTAAAGGTACATTTTAGCCTCATAGGGTTCTACAGAAGCACGAAGCCTTGGTGTAGTCATGGATGATCAGTTATCGTTCTCAAGTCATGTTGCAAACATAACTCGGTCCTGCAGATTTCTTCTGTACAACATCAGGAGAATTCGACCCTTCCTCTCTAGAGAGGCCGCCCAGGTGCTTGTTCAGTCTCTCGTCACTTTCAGACTTGATTACTGCAACTCTCTTCTGGCTGGTCTCCCTCTGCGCACCATCAGGCCCCTGCAGCTCATCCAGAATGCAGCGGCACGGGTCGTCTTCAATGTCCCTAAATTCAGCCATGTCACTCCACTGCTGCGTTCTCTCCACTGGCTTCCTGTAGCTGCCCACATCAGATTCAAAACCCTGACGCTGGCCTACAAAGCCAAGACTGGACCAGCCCCTCCGTACTTGATGGCAATGGTCAAAAGCCGGTCTGCACCAAGAGCCCTTCGAGCTTCAAGTACGGCTCGGCTCGACCCGCCATCCCTCAAAATCCGCGGAAGACAAGCGTCCAGACTTTTTTCTGTCCTGGCACCAAAGTGGTGGAACGAGCTTCCCCTGGGTGTCCGAACGGCCGAGTCGCTCGCTGTCTTCAAACGCAGACTGAAGACCCACCTCTTCAGAGAGTACTTGGGCGAATAGAGTACTATGGTCGCCTTATTGTATTGTGTTTAGTAATGTCTAAGCTTAGAGGTATCTTTGAATTATTAGTCTATTCTAACTAGCTAAGGTTTCTTTCTTGGGTAAATAGCAAAGCACTTTGTAAGTCGCTCTGGATAAGAGCGTCTGCTAAATGCCGTAAATGTAAATGTAAATGTAACAGTCTAACAGTGGATTAGGGCTGCCCGTGGTGATTGTGTGGCTTTAAGCAGATGTGAAGGACGATTCACCACAAGAATACAGCCAAACACTTTCAGGTAAGTTCCAGTGGTATGTAATGTTGAATTTGTGTAGAAATCAAAAGAGAGTACACGCAACAAAAACAAAAAATAGACGAGCTAGATAGTACACTCTTTGTACAACAAGGCCTCAGCTGCCTTCATCTGAGGGCTGCAAAGCCTCACGCACGTCTACTATTGCTTCAGCCTACTCCGTGCAAGCTGAACCCCCTTATTGCCTCCTACACAGCCCTTTTAAGATGTATGCTGAAATTGATCCAACTCGCACAAAACATTAAAGTATGAGAAGTCAGTAAAAGAATAACCGTAAAGTTAAGCTAGCTGTAATCAAGGAAACACCTGCATTTAGTTCTCCTTCCATTAAAGCAAGATTATACAAATTTAGGCTTTGGTGATAATGATTTAGTACCACAGTGAAGTTGTAAAGTAAACCAGAAATAAACCCATATAAATAAGCAAACAAGAGCATGTCATCATTATTATGGCTTAGTACTAAAGTAAAGCAGATGATTGCATGACAGAACAGCACTGACCACAGAATACCTCAAAATGGCCGTTAACTCTTCATCTAAGGTGTGTTTTGAGTTGAATTTAGTAAAAACAAGTCTTTCTGAATGTGTGTTTACACACATTTGATGGGACAGTGCAACACTGCTGAAAGTTAATCCTGCTTTTCTGAACACTATTTAATGTTTGTGTTTTATCATGTGCTGATCATTATAACAGTGAGGCACACAGGAACTTTCACTGTCACTATGGCTAATTTACACTTTGCCATTTAGGCCAGTAAGATGCTTTTGTATTTTGTAGACATATGTATATGTGTGTCTGCAGGTGTGGAGGTCCATGATATAACATGTGAATTTGCACAACCAGTTCTACTCAGCGCTCAACCACGACTGATCGTCTTGTTCAGCAGTGGCACTTCGAGAGATGCCTGGGACTTACGATCGCCAAGTATGGGATTTACTGCCATTTTTACTGCCAATATTGAACATGTTTGTGTGGATGTTTCAGAGTATTGCAGCACAAAAACAAAGTAGTAAGCTGACTTAAAATAGAGCAACTCCAACAAAGGTGCAGAGTTAAATTGAGAGGAACATAAGTTGATGCAGTAGATTAAAATGTTTGTGCATGTATCATTGTTGGGAAGGCCTAGCCTGCAGTGAAGTGCCAGAATAGTGACTGGAATGGGCGTCACTGTCTTGTTGGATGCACATGTGCATAAATCTTCCATAAATGTACACTGACCAGCCATTTCTTTTCACCACTGTGTTTGATCCAGTTGTACCAGAGAGTTGCACGGCCCCTAACTTTTTATCTCTAGGGGTCAACCTAACCAAACACAAAAGAGCCTGTCACTATCAAAAGTCTTCAACCTTGATTGTGGTTAAAGCATAGTTACAGCACAGTGCTCATGTGTCTGAGACTCGTGAATTAATTAGGCAGTTGAGAATGTTGGCAGTCCCAAAAACTTGGCCCTGCCATCTATGGATGCTTAAAGATGCTTCCTCTCCACCTGCGCTGAGATGCCTTCAAGACCTGCAATGCAAAACCCACTGGTGTGAAAATATCAATTATTATAGTGCAAGCAAGTAATAAATTAAATAAACTTGATGTGTATTCCAGGATTTCACATAATTGTGTTATATCTGACAACTGTGTTAAGATATACTTTTAAATTACGAAACAGTATGATCAATATTTTGATTATCATATAGTTTTGAATTTCAACTTGTCAGATTCTCTTCTGTCCACAGGTCTTGATTATTCAGGAGTGGCTACGAAATGTATTAATGAGGCTCTGACCAACCTCATCCACAGTTCTTGTTGAGTCCACTTTTTCACACTTCTTGTGATACCACTTACAGTGCCCATTGCAATCACCTGCCCAGATTTTTTCCTGTCCACAGCCCTCTATGATTCTGAAGTGGCTATGAAGTTCATTAATGAGGCGATCACCATCTTCATTCACAGATCTTGGTGAGTCCACTTCATCACACTTGTTTTATGCTGTTTACAGAGCCCATGACATAGTTTGTCCAAAGTAGCTTATTTACACAGCCCTCAATGATTCAACTTCATTAATGAGGCTGTTACCAACCTCATTCACAGTTTTTGGTCCACTTGGTCCACTTGGTCCACTTTATCACGTTCCATTTCCTTTCGTTTATGGTACCATTTACAATTGAGTGGACTGATGCTCTTGTGTGCTCTAGATATTTTGGAAATTGCTAAACCACTTTATCCACAGTTGTTGGTGAGTCCACTTCATCACAGTCCCTGATGGACTGCTTACAGTGCCCATTACAATCGACTGCCCAGATTCTCTTTTGTCCACAGCCCTTTTTGATTCAGAAGTGGCTACGAACTTCATATATGAGGCTTTCGCCAACATCGTCCACTGTTCTTGGTACAATCGCCTGCCCAGATTCTCTTCTGTCCACAGTGTTACTGTTACATTCAAGACATAGGTGATCCTGTGATCCAGTATTGCATATTTGATACTGTTAGTGCTGCCATCTGGTGGCCTGTTTCTTGTTGTTTTTGTTTTTCTCTCTCTCCCTCTCCTGGTGAAACGACTGATTGGAAACAGCTGATCTCAATGCGTGTGCTGGTTGGCTGCAGTGTCTGAGCTTTGTCATTGAAATGGTGCCATTGGCGTTTATCTAGTCGCCCGTGGCGTTCTCACCATGTGGCCAAAGGTGGTTGTGATTGAGGCTGTTCAAGATATATAACATGACAATTCACAGTTTGATGTATGTGGATCTATTGTAGCCTACTGTTTTCTGTGTCATTATGTACTTGTTGATGTCCAAGTGGTTTAATCATAGTCATGTTTGTAGTGGTGAGTGCCATTTACTATTTTAATTTCATTTATTATTTTTCATTTATTATTCTCTTGCTTCATGTTGGGGAGGCAGGTAAGGCCATTGTATTTTGTTTTATTATTTTTTAGTTAGGTTAGTTAGTAAGGAGGGATGTTGGTCTTTGCTCACCCTGACGCTATATGATGTTGACTGTGGTCTTGTTATGTTTGCCTATAATACTACTTTTTCATTTGAGCATTAAATCTGTTTCTTTATGGATTGTTTATCTCCTCAAGCCCTAAACTAGTATTTTTATGAAATGGTTTAATAAACTGGGCTGTAAGATTACTCAAAAATCAAAAAACTTCCAAAATGTAAGCAACATGTTAATTGTCCCACCAGGGATATTAACACAGTAGACCACTATTGCACTGTACTGAGGGATGCTCTGTCCCCCATGCAGCTCTGGGTCACTCTGATAACTGTCTGGTTCAAATAATTCTAACCTACAAGCAGAGAAACTTAAATCTGCAAAGCCTGTAGTGAAGACAGTGAAAAAAGTAGGCCAGAGTTATAAGAACTGCTTTTTATTGGAATTTAAAAACCTGAATGTTCTTATACGAGTGAAGAAGTGTCAAGGTTCTTCTGTTCCCTGTATGCTCTGTGACTAATTTGCTGAACAAGTAGATCTATCTGAGATGTTTCCAAGCTGTTTTAAGCCTGCGTCTGAGATGAACACTGTATGTGAACTTTTACATTCTGAATTTTTAGTTGAAAGTAAGTCAGAAGATGCTGAAAATGATTCCACATCAAAACCGAATTTTATTAAAGAGGCTTTGATGGAGGAACAAAGTTGGGCTCAATCTCTTGATAACTGTAGACTAACTGCTGTAACAGAAGAAAGTAATGCCCCATCATGCAGTTATGTATTTTTAGCATGATGTACATGTACTTAGCATGTACTTAGCTTAGCCCCCTGACAGTGTGTTCTCTGGTCATCTGGGTATACAGAAAACAAATCACCAGATCATGTGTTTTTTCTTTTGACCTGGTCCTAAAGCTGATGCTGTGTTATGTTGAGTTACGGGAAAACCCAATCAGGTTATTCCATCCACATCACTTCATCCAATCCTAGCATTATGAGCACCATTTCAATGTGTGTAGGGCCACTGCCCTGGCCACTGATCAAATCCTTCTACTTTTGTGTTACCCCTTGACCAGCTACCTAAACAAATGCTCATGCTTCATTACAGTAACAAGGCTGTGATGGCTGTCTTAAGTATGTTGCGAGAAGGTCACAAAGTGTGTTCAGGTTTTTCGCTGCTGCACCTGCATCATTATTCTCCATTTTTTTTGTTCCAGACATGAGGAGCTCCTCCCTTTCTGTTCCACATTGCATTGTTTTTCGCTGCTGCACCTGCATCATTATTCTCCATTTTTTTTGTTCCAGACATGAGGAGCTCCTCCCTTTCTGTTCCACATTGCATTGTGGTATAATGTAAAAAAGTGTCCATTGAGTATACACCAAAAATTAGCTGTGCGCTAATCCGTATACGTTCGGCACCATTTAAGGTGGCTTCCAGTAAGAAGCTGGAGAATAACTCCAGCCTTGTTGGTGCAGCCGTTTCTTTACGGCATCATAAATCAGCACATTTTACAGTTGTAAAATACATCCAGATAGATCCGGGAACTAATTTTACTGAAGTTCTGAAATTGTTAGCAATTGATCATCACATGTCCAGTGCATATCACCCCGAATCTCAGGGTTCTCTAGAATGTTTTCAACAACCTCAGTGCTTCGTACCTACTGTCTTTAGGTAGATAAAGAATGTGATGATGGCATCCTGGTCTTATTGTTTGCCATTTGTGAAAGTGATCAGGATTCCATTGGGTTTAGCCATTCACAGCTGAATTGTGAATTTCACTTTGGAGATAAAAGACTTGTACGTACCAGGTTCTGCCCTGTGTGCAGAGTTTTCAGGAAGATTGTGTTGATGGAGGTGGATCTGCTAATAGGGTTTTGCTAAGTTCTCCCCTACTGCTTCTGAAGTATCTGCTTTTGTCACACCAGATCTCTTTCTACAGTATTCCGTAATGCCATTTGGGTTACAAAAGGTAATAGCTAATGTAAACAATTGTGAAGCATGTCTGGATGTCGTTGTGATGTCTAGATGTCTATCAGAGTTGGAATGAACATTTGGCAATCCTCTGAAATGTGTTTAAGCGCTTATAGTTAAGTTTCCCTCACACTTAATCTCACTAAATGTGAGTCTGGGAAAGCTAGAGTATCCTAGGTTTGTAAGAAGGTGGGCCAAGGTGAAGTGCGCCCTCTTGAGGCTAAGATACCAACCCTGCAGTTGTGCTTTTGTAGAACCCCTGTTCTAATGACTCCTGACTACACTCAATTCTTCAAGCTGTAAGCTGGGGCTGGAGCTGTCCTCCTTAAAGAAGACTCGAGGTGTTGACCATCCAGTTTATTTTTCATAGAAATTGAAGGAACATCAGATCATGTATAGAACCACTGAGAAGGAAGCCTAGCACTCTTATTAGCTTTTCAACACTTTATGTGGGGTTGAGTGTTTTGGCAGTAGTGCTCTATATATACCACAATATCAGCTGAAGACTGATGAGATGGTTCATGATTGTTCAAGGTTTTAATGTTCAGAATAAGAAAGATTGTGAAAATGTAGTTGCTGATGCGTTGTCTAGGCAGTAGTGTGAGGGTGTTATGACCCTGGGGAGTGTAGAAGAGAGCCTCGTTGGTGCAGCCATGTTTGTTTACAGCGTCAGAAAGATGAAGCAGTTTAGGAACACAGAGTCCTAACCTGACGTCAGTCCAATTATTCCATTCCACCATAAATGTTGCAGCAGATTTAGTCAAAAGTATTCACCAACTGTATAGCACCAGAATGGAACAGGTGGAACATAATTGGGATGAGATGCCGATTTCAGTAGGGCATCAATCTTAGTGTGCTTCTCTATCCTTCTTCTACTTAAGCACAACTCTAATAATGAACATATGATGCTTTAAATACAAAAACAGAAAATATTATTTAAATTCAGCCTGTAGTTCAAAACTACATCCAACCAAACACCACTGTCTGACTCACTGTTGTCTTTACCTAGTTAATAGATGTAGATCTGCACTCTTAGCTCCTTCAGTGGGGTTTTTTTATAACCATTTCAGCCCAAAAAAAAAGCTTCTAAGCTTTTCAGTCCCTGAGATCAGTCCTGGAGGACTTGTGTCCATCTGCTGAATTAAGAAAACAAATGGTAAATGTGGCATCAATCTATACAAAATGAAAATGTGAGCGAGTTAGACAGTCATGCAGTGAGGTGAGGATGAATCAATGCGAGGACCAGCGGGCAGTGTTTTCTTCTTTTTCTTGTCTTACCTTTGTCTTCTTTTCGTCTTATATTTTCTTTTTTATCTTTGTCGTCTTTCTTCTTTGTCTTTGTAATTTTCTTTTTTCTTGTTTCCTTCTTTGACTTCTTTTTCTCAATATATATTTTTTTGTCTTTCTTCTGTCTTCTTAGTCTTCGGCTTTTTGTTTTTCTTATTTTTCTTTTCTTAGTGTTTTTGTCTTGTCAAGTCAAATTTATTTGTATAGTGCTTTGTACAACTGTTGTGGTCACAAAGCAGCTTTACATAATTAGTAATTAGTAAAAGACAGAAAAAAGTCTTTAATAGCAGTCCTAAAATAGAGCCTTGTGGAACTCCATATCTTACTTCTGTGTAATTTGAAGATAAATCTTTACAAACTCCTTTAGATATGATTTGAACCACCATAGGGCTGGTCCTGTGATTCCAACCATTTTCTCTAATCTTTCTAGTAATATAGTATGATCTATTGTATCAAAGGCTGCACTAAGGTCTAGTAGGGCTAATAAAGATACATAGCCTTTATCAGAGGCAAGAAGGAGATCATTTTTATTCTTCACTAGGGAGGTCTCAGTGCTGTGATGGGATCTGAATCCAGATTGGAATTTCTCATACATGTCATTTGTACTCAGGTATAAGCAGAGTTGTTGGCCTACAGCTTTTTCTAAAATCTTGGATATGTATGTTAAGTTGGAGATGGGTCTGTAAATAGACAATACACAAGGATCAAGATTTGGCTTCTGGATTAAAGGTTTTATGACTGCCAATTTAAGTTTTTTAAGGTTTTTGGGAAATGCCCTAGGCTAAGGGATGAATTTACAATTGTTAAAAGAGGTCTAATTAGAAGTGAGAGTATTTCTTTTAGCAATTTAGAGGGAATCGGGTCAAGTTGTACAGGCTGTACAATTTGGTGAGGAAATATTTTTTTTTTCTAGTAAGTTTAGAGATCTCGCTAAAAAGAACTCTGGGATTGTCTGTTTTTGTTTTTCTCAATCAGCGAGGCCAAATACGCTGAGCGAGCTTTAATGAGTGCCTTTCTATATTGACTAAGGCTGTCCTTCCACACAGAGTGGAACACCTCTAGTTTGGTCGTCCACCATTTACGCTCTAGTTTCTGCACTGTTTTTAGTTTTTGCCTTGTCATTTTACTTTTAAACAGTGCTTCTTTGTCTAAGGTTGATTGAAGGGTATTTTCCAGGTCGTTCGTTAATGTAACTAGCTCCGTTTGGAGTCATTGGGGTTATTGCGCGCTTTAGACAGTGTTGCGGGGAAAAAATTAACATTTTGCCTAAGATGTGTCTCAAAGGAGATTAGATAATGGTCTGATATTACTGAGCTTTGAGGTACAATATTTAGATGATCAATTATAACACTCAGGGTCAGGACTAAATCTAGGGTATGGTTACAGTAATGTGTGGGTCCAGTCACATTTTTTGTGATGCCGACAGAATCTAAGATTGATACAAACGCCTTTGCTAATGGATCATCTGCTTTTTCAAAATGAATATTAAAGTCTTCTACTATTATAACTTTGTCACTGCACACTGACAAAATCACAAAATTATTTAAAAAAGTCAGAATATGACCCTGGAGGCCTATAAATATTAATTTAGTCTGAATGCATTTTTATTTGTTGCTGGATTTGATTTTTTAATGTAGAAAATCTCAAAAGAAGTGAAAGTGTTAGTGTTTTTGAATAATATGTAGTGTATTCTGGTAGATTATGCATACTCCACCTCCTGTGCCTGATAATCTAGGGCTATGTATATATTTATAACCTGCGGCGGTGGCTTCATTTACTGCTATACATTGATCAGGTTTCAGTGTGGCAGAAAATGTCTAGTTTCTAATTAATTTATTAAAACAAGCAGATTTAGATATTCTATGTTTGGCTTTAATTTGGGGCACAGACAGTCTTAATACAATGAAACCTGGGTGACACCTCAAAGCAGCTCGCAGACGGTTTAGCGTGTCTGTCTGCGGCCTGGTCCCGGCTTTGGATTGTCAGCAGCCTTTTACACTACTCGACTAACTAGCAGACTATGCGTTATGCTGCACGAAAATAGGGCAGCACCCTCCTGCGTGGGGTGGACGCCATCCCTACCTAAAAAACAGGCTTGCCCTCAAACTTTAATCAGTTATCTATGTTATTTAGTGCTGTGATTCGGCTGTAAGACTCAATCGAATGAAGTTGCCGGTGAGTGGAAGCACAAGATAGATGTTTCTAATAAAGTGACCGTAACTTAAAGCTACCTTACACTCAGCAAAAGTCCATTCTCTATCAGCAGAGAAACCTTTGGATGAAAAGTACTGAGCTATCTTTTGCTCATTAATATATTTCTTCACTATGCCATTGATTACTTTTTCAAAATCAGAATCAGTCCACTGAGGCATTTCAGTCCCTCCCTTAACTAAGGTGCTGCTTTTATAGTTAAGAGACTTCCATGAGTCTTTACCAAGATTCTGAGTATGTTGGCCTTTTCTTGACATGGTGTGGAAACAGGAGAACAAATCCAAGTTTTCTTCTTATTAACTAAACTACAGAAGAACAAAAACACAACTCCGTTCAGAGAGGATTACGGTTACAAACGTTACGTTTAACAGTAACAAAACAAACTTCTCTCCTTTAGAGAGGATAACAGCCACAAAACACTAGGTTTTTATCAGTGACAAACAGATAACTTCTCTTCTTTCAGAGAGGCTAACAATTACTGACTCCTCTGTCTTAAGAAAACAGAATTTCTCTCAGATTCGAAATGGCGTTTACTCACCAAGAAGGTTTTAGTAGGCCATCCGGGTCACGGCACCACATTGTTAGAAATCCGGCATAAAGGAGACAGATTCAGGAGTCAGGAGACTGGATCTTTAGCATTGGAGTTTATTCACGTGCAGACAGAAAATCATACACTGGCACAGCTTAGTTGATCACGGTCAGTCTAGTCTAGTCCGACCATGTCTAGTCCGAACCAATCCAGTCTAAAACAGAATCCAGTCTAAAACAGAATCCAGTCTGATTAGGGGTATTTTGAGAGGGCCTTATATATATTGGAAATTGTGGGAGGGGAAAGGTTCATGAAGAGGAGTTTAAGGAGGGGTAGGAGGGGGATGAAGGACAGGTCACTTGGAGTATCAACAGTAGGGGGTGATAGTTAGCACTTTAAAGAGGGGTAGGAGGTGGGTGAAGTTGAGGGGGGTTGATGGTCATCACACATCAAAGGTCATCGGTATGACCACTTGATTGTTGTCACCTTTTGAGGGTTATTCGAATTACCATATACAAAGAGAGAGAGTGACCACTTTAGGCCGGCAGACGAAGGGTAACAAAAGGTGAGACAAAGGATTAAGATAACCATTTGATAAGTTGAAACCACATGAAAGTAATGTTAGAAAGGGCCATATTTTCTCTCAGCTACAACTCTCAGGTCTTTGGTCTTCACCTATATAAGGCCATCAGTTGTCAGGTACATCTGGATTGTACACAAAACTGTCTTCCCTCCATTGGGCGTTGTGCCCACTTGGGCTATTCGGGGTCAGTGTGGGTGGAGGTGGAAGAACTGCCGATTGGCTTTTCAATTTTGCTTTCTGTCAGTGTGATCTCACCCTTGCATGAGTATGATGCAGGACCTCTAGTGTGCACCTTAGGAGTGTCTGGTGGGTTAGGGGGTTCAGGCTGATCTTTGACCTTGAACTTGACCAAACCTTGCATCTCCATCTCCACATCAGTTTCGGTCCAGGTGGTCACGTGAAGTGGTCACTGCATTGCTGTCTGCTCTTGTCCATCTGATTCAGGGGCATATGGAGGTGGTCTCAGGTTTGAGCCGAGAATACAGCCCGGGCTTGTTTGTCTTGTCATCATGTTGTTTGCTTATCTCCATGTTGTGAAAGTTAGCCTACGAGTGATAAGAAGATAAGGGGTGATAAGAGAAGTACAGGGGTGCTATAAGAAGATAAATGGGTGATGAGAAATATTGGCGTAATACAAGAAGATATGGGGTGATAAGAGAAATAAAGGGGTGAAACCAGTAGAAGGATGTTACAAGAGAAATATGGAGTGTTAAGAGAAATATGGGGAGTTATAAAGAATAAATTAAGGGGTGTTAAAAGAAAAAGAAGGGGTATTATTAGAAGAAACTGGGTATTACAAGAAGGGTGAGTAATTATACAAGTGAAGAGATAGGGTATAGTGTACACAGAAGCTTGTGTGTGTGAATGTGAAGGGAATTATCGTGTGTCTCTCAGTCTATGTGTGGATTCTGGGTGGCTATGTTCTGTTGGGGTTGAAGGGATATGTTTGGAGAGTAATTCTAAAAACTCGCCATACTGTTGTCTTTTATTGTGAGATCTTGTGCTTTGCAGGAGATCTCACAATAAGAAAAATCTCATAAAAACGAGAGAGGAGCTATATTTAAGTTTGTGCACAGAATCAATAAAAGCCAAATTAATTGGGGTTGTAAAAAGATAAGGGTAAAAGCTGAAAAGAATTCTGTTATTGTCTCAGAAAAATGTGTGCATTTGTGGGAGGTTGCAAATTTAAGGGAAGACACAGTATGGGGGCCCCCGGAGAGAAGAAAAAGAGGAGTAGATGTTACATGTTGTATGTCTAGTCTGAGATTTTGTTTTAATGGCCAATAAAAGATAAATGGATCCATTCGATAGAGTTATGTGATAATGAGTGTAGAAAAGCAGTAGGAAATCTATGAAATAAATAGGTTTTGTAGATATGTGGGTTGGAATGAAGTATAGGAAAATTAATGAGCCCTGACTGGGCATCAGAGAGGGAGATAGGTAAAGGAACAGTTTCATAAACCACTAAAGCAGCCCATACTGGCACCAGGTCACGTGTAGTACAAGAATACTGTTAATAAGTCCTGTGGTTGTTGTATGGATACTGGAATGTGGGTTTTATAGTGCAAGTCCAACCTACCAACCTGAGAAAGAGATTTGACTAGGTTCAAATAGTTATACATAGAAGATGTGTTTATATCTTGTGTAGGTAATTCTTTGTATGAATAACATAAGCATTATTGTTAAGCACTGTAGGAAAGTAATCTCTGGTATTTCTGTTCTATCCTGGCAGAAAGGGAATCTATCCACCTGTACATACTAGCATATAAATAGGTTCTGCACAGATGCTTTTGGTTGAACTTTCACCACTGGAAAGGGGAGCCTCATGTATGCAAGCATACACATACACTAAGGTTTAAGGTTGGTAGAGAGTTAAATCACTTTTAAACACACATGGTTAAAGATTCTCTCACTTGATTAGCTTAAGATTAGATCTGAATTACAAGTAATCTGGTTTGATTCTCCTTTCTCTTTTATGGGATGTGAGAGGAGACAGAAAGAAGGACCTAAGGAGGGGCAACTGGTGAGTGACGTGCCAGAAACGTCACATGGACTGAGTGGAAGAAGCTGTGCTGACTTCCGATCAGGCTAGTGTGCTTATCCACAGATCACTTCCCTGTATACACCTGCATTCTAAACAAATGTGTATTCATATTTATAGTGCTATTAATTATATAATACTTGCTAACAGTTGCCAACTGATTGGTTGGGCAGTGACTTTGATTACTTAAAGATAACACACTTGGGGGTTAAACATTTTGTTGAAAGCCACAGGTAGGGAAGTATTTGGTGGTTTAACTCTTACTAGAGGATTACTTTTTTTTTTTTTTTTTAGAGTGGTCATACATTCTTAAGGTCTGGGCTGTTCTGAAGTTGGCAAACCTCAGTTAATTTCAACAACTCGTATAGTAACTTTTAATAAACAAATAAATAAATATCGTATAATTCAAAGTAGACAGTGAAGTGGTAGTAATTTCAATAATTTAAAGTAATCTTTTTCACACTCAAATAACATAGAGGCCATTATTATGCCAACTATGGGTACAAACACTTCAAAAGGAATTACTCCTGTTGATGTAGTTAAAATAATCCATTAATTAAAGGCATAACTAAGACATCAGAGAAATGGCACAAGCGTTGGCCTGACATTGACCAACCATGGCCAGTGGAGGGGACTCTTAATCCAGATGTAATTAAAGTAATGCAAGTACTTCTGGCCACGTACAAGGCTAACCAAAAGAAAGGTAAGAAGGGGGAAAAAAACATAAGAAGAAGAGACCGATGGAGCTCGGCATTCTCCAGTTGCTTGAATAAGAAGGGCAGAAACTGGTCAAAGCAGCAAAGGATAAGAGAGAGAGGAGTGCAGCAGAAATGGAGAGACAGATGAGAGGAATAGGAAAGCAGATGGCAGAAATTAATGAGCCATTTTCACACGTAAACAAGAACCCCCCACATATGAGAAGGAATTGAGAGTCTGAGAAGATCTATCCCCAGCTCCCAGTGATCACTCAAGAGGGCAAATATCACATCAGAGATGATGGCCGAATAGTGGAAGCAGGAAAAGCAGAAACAATTATAATAATGTATTTTCCAAAAGCAAGAAGAAATCAACATATATGTAAACTGAAGGTGAAGTGAAGATCAGGAGGACAAAAGTTGGAGATGATGTGGATGAAAGTGCGTGGGAAGCCAGAAGAGGATGTGATCCAGCAGTCACGCTTAGAACGTTAACAAGTAAGACAAAGAATAAAGAAAGAAAATGAATGCTTACTTACCGATAACACAGTTGCAGATGAAAAAAAAAGCCAGAAAGCCAGAGGTCCACATTCAGACAACCATATACAGTTGATGTATAGTCTCTTGGAATCATGAGGTCCTGTGAACAAAGACAAAGAAGAAAGTCAACAGCTGAAAAGAAACATAATGCTTTCTTACCGATGACACAGTTGAAGATGAATAGAAAGTCAGTCAGATTGAGTTGCAGATGTAGACAACGGCAAAAAATTGGAGATCGATAGCCTCTTGGGATCATGAAATCCTGTCAACTAGTAGGACAAAAAAGAAAATCAAAATATGAAAAGAAAGTGAATGTATACTCACCTGTTACACAGTTGAAGATAAATTAAAAGCCAATAAGAAGAAAAATCCAGATACAGACAATGGCAAACAGCTGGAGATGAACAGTCTCTTGGCATCATGAGGTCCTGTGAACAAGACAAAGAAGAAAGTCCATACATGAAAAGAAACTGAATGTATACTTACCTGTTACAAAGTTGCAGATGAATACACAGCCAGTAAGACAGAAGTCCAGATGCAGACAACCACATGCAGCTGGACATGGACAGTGTCTTGGGATCATGAAGTCATGTGAACGAGTAAGACAAAGAAGAAAATCAAAATATGAAAAGAAACTGAATGTATACATACCTGTTACACAGTTGCAGATGAATACACAGCCAATAAGAAGAAAAATCCAGATACAGACAACGGCAAACAGCTGGAGATGAACAGTCTCTTGGCATCATGAGGTCCTGTGAACAAGACAAAGAAGAAAGTCAATACATGAAAAGAAACTGAATGTATACTTACCTGTTACAAAGTTGCAGATGAATACACAGCCAATAAGACAGAAGTCCAGATGCAGACAACCACATGCAGCTGGACATGGACAGTCTCTTGGGATCTTGAGGTCCTATGACCAAGTAAGACTAAGAAGAAAGTCAATACATGAAAAGAAACTGAATGTATACTTACCTGTTACACAGTTGCAGATGGAAAAAAAAGCCCGTAAGCCAGAGTTCCAGATTCAGAAAACCATATACTGTTGATATATAGTCTCTTGGGATCATGAAGTCCTTTCAACAAGTAAGACAAAGAAGAAAGTCATTACATGAAAAGAAACGGAATGCTTACTTAGCAATTACACAGTTGCAGATGAATACACAGCCAATTAGAAAAAAAATCCAGATGCAGATGAATAGTCTCTTGGGATCATGAGGTCCTGTAAACAAGACAAAATGAAAGTCAATACATGAAAAGAAACGGAATGTAGACTTACCTGTTACACAGTTGCAGATGAATACACAGCCAGTAAGAAATACTTCCAGATGCAGATAACCACATACAGCTGGACTTGAATAGTCTCTTGGGATCATGAAGTCCTGTGAACAAGTAAGACAAAGATGAAAATCAAAATATTAAAAAAAGAAACTGAATGTATACTTACCTGTAACACAGTTGCAGATTAATACACAGCCAATAAGACGAAAAACCCAGATGCAGATGAATAGTCTCTTGGGATCATGAGGTCCTGAAAACAAGACAAAGAAGAAATTCAATACATGAAAAAAACTGAATGTATACTTACCTGTTACAAAGTTGCAGATGAAAAAAAAGCCAGTAAGGCAGAGTTCCAGATTCAGACAACCATATACAGTTGCTGTATAGTCTCTTGGGATCACGAGGTCCTGTGAAGAAGTAAAACAAAGAACAAAGTTAATACATGAAAAGAAACAGAATGTTTACTTACCTGTAACAAAGTTGCAGATGAATACACAGCCAATAAGACGAAAAATCCAGATAAAGACAACAACATACAGCTGGAGATGAATAGTCTCTTGGGATCATGAAGTCTTCTGAATAAGTAAGACAAAGAAGAAAGTCAATACATGAAAAGACACGGAATGCTTACTTACCGATTAAACAGTTGCAGATGAATACACAGCCATTCAAAAAGAATTCCAGATGCAGACAACCACATATAGCTGGACATGGACAGTCTCTTGGGATCATGAAGTTCTCTGAACAAGTAAGACAAAGAAGAAAGTCAATACATGAAATGAAACTGAATGCTTACTTTCGGATTACACAGTTGCAGACGAACACAGCCAATAAGACGAAAACTCCAGATGCAGACAATGGCAAACAGCTGGAGATAGATACAATCTTGGCATCAAGAGATCCTGTCAACAAGTAAGACAAAGAAGAAAGTCAATACATTAAAAGAAACTTAATGTATACCTACCTGTTACACAGTTGCAGATGAACACAGCCAATAAGATGAAAAATCCAGATGCAGACAACGGCAAACAGCTGGAGATAGATACACTCTTGGCATCAAGAGGTCCTGTCAACAAGTAAGACAAAGATGAAAGTCAAAACATGAAAAGAAACTGAATGTATACTTACCTATTACACAGTTGCAGATGAAGACACAGCCAAGAAGATGAAAAATCCAGATGCAGACAACGGCAAACAGCTGGATATAGATACACTCTTGGCATCAAGAGGTCCTGTCAACAAGTAAGACAAAGATGAAAGTCAATACATTAAAAGAAACTTAATGTATACCTACCTGTTACACAGTTGCAGATGAATACACAGCCAGTAAGAAAGAATTCCAGATGCAGACAACCACATACAGCTGGACATGGATAGTCTCTTGGGAACATGAAGTCCTGTGAACAAGTAAGACAAAGAAGAAAATCAAAATATAAAAAGAAACTGAATGTATACTTATGTGTTACACAATTGCAGATGAATACACTCCCAATAAGACGAAAATTCCAGATGCAGTTGAATAGTCTTTTGGGATCACGAGGTCCTGTGAACAAGTAAGACAAAGAAGAAAGTCAATACATGAAAAGAAACTGAATGTATACTTACCTGTAACACAGCTGTAGATGTACAAAGCCAATAAGACGAAAAATCCAGATGCAGACAAAGGCAAACAGCTGGAGATGAATAGTCTCTTGGGATCATGAGGTCCTGTAAACAAGACAAAGAAGAAAGTCAATACATGAAAAGAAACTGAATGTATACTTACCTGTTACACAGTTGCAGATGAATACACAGCCAGTAAGAAAGAATTCCAGATGCAGACAACCACATACAGCTGGACATGGACAGTCTCTTGGGATCATGAAGTCCTGGGAACAAGACAAAGAAGAAAGTCAATACATGAAAAGAAACGGAATGTATACTTACCTGTTACACAGTTGCAGGTGAAAAAAATAGCCAGTAAGCCAGAGTTCCAGATTCAGACAACCATATACAGTTGATATATAGTCTCTTGGCATCATGAAGTCCTGTGAACAAGTAAGACAAATAAGAAAATCAAAATATGAAAAGAAACTGAATGTACACTTACCGATTACACAGTTGCAGATGAATACACAGCCATTAACAATGAATTCCAGATGCAGACAACCACATACAGCTGGACATTGACAGTCTTTTGGGATCATGAAGTCCTATGAAAAAGTAAGACACAGAAGAATATCAAAATATGAAAAGAAACTGAATGTATACTTAACTGTTACACAGTTGCAGATGAATACACAGCCAAGAAGACGAAAAATCCAGATGCAGTCAGGTTGAGTTCCAGATGCAGACAACCACATACAGTTGATGTATAGTCTCTTGAGATCACAAGGTCCTGTAAAAAAGGAAGACAAAGAAGAAAGTCATTACATGAAAAGAAACTGAATGTATACTTACCTGTAACACAGTTGCAGATGAATACACAGCCAATAAGACGTAAAATCCAGATGCAGTTGAAAAGTCTCTTGGGATCATGAGGTCCTGTAAATAAGACAAAAAAAAGTCAATACATGAATAGAAACGGAATGTATACTTACCTGTTACACATTTGCAGATGAATACACAGCCAAGAAGACGAAAAATCCAGATGCAGACAACGGCAAACAGCCGGAGATGAATAGTCTCTTGGGATCATGGAGTCCTGTGAACAAGTAAGACAAAGAAGAAAATCAAAATATGAAAAGAAACTGAATATATACTTACCAGTTACACAGTTGCAGATGAACACACAGCAATTAAGAAAGAATTCCAGATGCAGACAACCACATACAGCTGGACATGGACAGTCTCTTGGGATCATGAAGTCCTGTGAACAAGTAAGACAAAGAAGAAAATCAAAATATGAAAAGAAACTGAATATATACTTACCAGTTACACAGTTGCAGATGAACACACAGCCATTAAGAAAGAATTCCAGATGCAGACAACCACATACAGCTGGACATGGACAGTGTCTTGGGATCATGAAGTCCTGTGAACAAGTAAGACAAAGAAGAAAGTCAATACATTAAAAGAAATTAAATGCTTACTTACCAAATACACAGTTGCAGATGAATACACAGCCACTAAGACGTAAAATCCAGATGCAGACAACGGCAAACAGCTGGAGATGAATAGTCTCTTGGGATCATGAGGTCCTGTAAACAAGACAAAAAAAAAAGTCAATACATGAATAGAAACGGAATGTATACTTTCCTGTTACACAGTTGCAGATGAATATAAAATCAGTCAGGTTGAGTTCCAGATTCAGACAATGGCAAACAGCTGGAGATTGAGAGCCTCTTGGGATCATGAGGTCCTGTGAACAAGTAAGACAAAGAAGAAAATCAAAATATGAAAAGAAACTGAATGTATACTTACCGATTACACAGTTGCAGATGAAAAAAAAAGCCAGTAAGCCAGAGTTCCAGATTCAGACAACCACATATAGTTGATGTGTAGTCTCTTGGGATCACGAGGTCCTGTGAACAAGTAAGACAAAGAAGAAAGTCAATACATGAAATGAAACTGAATGCTTACTTACCGATTACACAGTTGCAGATGAACAGAAAGTCAGTTAGATTGAGTTCCAGATGCAGACGACGGCAAACACTTGGAGATTGATAGCCTCTTGGGATCATGATGTCCTGTGAACAAGTAAGACAAAGAAGAAAGTCAATACATGAAAAGAAACTGAATGTTTACTTACATGTAACACAGTTGCAGATGAATACACAGCCAATAAGACGAAAAATCCAGATGCAGTTGAAAAGTCTCTTGGGATCACGAGGTCCTGTGAACAAGTAAGACAAAGAAAAAAGTAAATACATGAAAAGAAACGTAAAGCTTACTTACCTGTAACACAGTTGCAGATGAATACACAGCCAATAAGATGTAAAATCCAGATGCAGAAAACAGCAAACAGCTGGAGATGAATAGTCTCTTGGGATCAGGAGGTCCTGTAAATAAGACAAAAAAAAGTCAATACATGAATAGAAACGGAATGTATACTTACCTGTTACAAAGTTGCAGATGAATACAAAGACAGTAAGAAAGATTTCCAGATGCAGACAACCACATACAGCTGGACATGGATAGTCTCTTGGGATCATGAAGTTCTCTGAACAAGTAAGACAAAGAAGAAAGTCAATACATGAAATGAAACTGAATGCTTACTTTCGGATTACACAGTTGCAGACGAACACAGCCAATAAGACGAAAACTCCAGATGCAGACAATGGCAAACAGCTGGAGATAGATACAATCTTGGCATCAAGAGATCCTGTCAACAAGTAAGACAAAGAAGAAAGTCAATACATTAAAAGAAACTTAATGTATACCTACCTGTTACACAGTTGCAGATGAACACAGCCAATAAGATAAAAAATCCAGATGCAGACAACAGCAAACAGCTGGAGATGAATACTCTCTTGGGATCATGAGGTCCTGTAAACAAGACAAAGAAGAAAGTCAACTCATAAAAAGAAACTGAATGTATAGTTACCTGTCACACAGTTGCAGATGAAAAAAAAAGCCGGTAAGCCAGAGTTCCAGATGCTGACAACCATATGCAGTTGATGTATAGTCTCTTGGGATCACAAGGTTCTGTGAACAAGTAAGACAAAGAAGAAAGTCAATACATGAAAAGAAACTGAATGCTTACTTTCCGATTACACAGTTGCAGATGAATACACAGCCAATAAGACGGAAAATCCAGATGCAGACAATGGCAAACACTTGGAGATCGATATCCTCTTTGGATCATGAAGTCCTGTGAACAAGTAAGACAAAGAAAAAAGTCAATGAATGAAAAGAAACTGAATGTATACTTACCTGTTACAAAGTTGCAGATGAATACAAAGCCAGTAAGAAAGAATTCCAGATGCAGACAACCACATCCAGCTGGACATGGATAGTCCCTTGGGATCACGAGGTCCTGTGAAGAAGTAAGACAAAGAAGAAAATCAAAATATAAAAAGAACCTGAATGTATACTTACGTGTTACACAGTTGCAGATGAATACACACCCAATAAGACGTAAAATCCAGATGCAGACAACGGCAAACAGCTGGAAATGAATAGTCTCTTGGGATCATGAGGTCCTGTTAAAAAGACAAAGAAGAAAGTCAATAAATGAAAAGAAGCTGAATGTATACTTACCTGTTACACAGTTGCAGATGAATAGACAGCCATTAAGAAAGAATTCCAGATGCAGACAATCAAATACAGCTGGACATGGACAGTGTCTTGGGATCATGAAGTCCTGTGAACAAGTAAGACAAAGAAGAAAATCAATACATGAAAAGAAACTGAATGCTTACTTACCGATTACACAGTTGTAGATGAATACAAAGTCAGTCAGATTGAGTTCCAGATGCAGACAACGGCAAACACTTGGAGATCGATAGCCTCTTGGTATCATGAAGTCCTGTGAACAAGTAAGACAAAGAAGAAAGTCAAAACATGAAAAGAAACTGAATGTTTACTTACCTGTAACACAGTTGCAGATCAAAACACAGCTAATAAGACGAAAAATCCAGATACAGTTGAAAAGTCTCTTGGGATCACAAGGTCCTGTGAACAAGTAAGACAAAGAAGAAAATGAATACATGAAAAGAAATTGAAGGTATACTTATCTGTCACACAGTTGCAGATGAATAGAAAGTCAGTCAGATTGAGTTCCAGATGCAGACAACGGCAAACACTTGGAGATCGATAGCCTCTTGGTATCATGAAGTCCTGTGAACAAGTAAGACAAAGAAGAAAGTCAAAACATGAAAAGAAACTGAATGCATACTTACCTGTTACACAGTTGCAGATGAATAGAAAGTCAGTAGGATTGAGTTCCAGATGCAGACAACGGCAAACACTTGGAGATCGATAGCCTCTTGGGATCATGAAGTCCTGTCAACAAGTAAGACAAAGAAGAAAATCAATACATGAAAAGAAACTGAATGTATACTTACCTATTACACAGTTGCAGATGAAAAAAAGCCAGTAAGCCAGAGTTCCAGATTTAGACAACCATATATATTTGATGTATAGTCTCTTGGGATCACGAGGTCCTGTGAACAAGTAAGACAACAAAGAAAGTCAATACATGAAATGAAACTGAATGCTTACTTACCGATTACACAGTTGCAGATGAATACACAGCCAGTAAGAAAGAGTTCCAGATGCAGACAACATCATACAGCTGGACAAGGACAGTCTCTTGGGATCATGAAGTCCTGTGAACAAGTAAGACAAAGAAGAAAGTCAAAATATGAAAAGAAACTGAATGTATACTTACATGTAACACAGTTGCAGATGAATACACAGCCAATAAGACGAAAAATCCAGATGCAGATGAATAGTCTCTTGGGATCATGAAGTCCTGTGAATAAGTAAGACAAATAAGAAAGTCAGTACATGAAAAGAAACTGAATGTATACTTACCTGTTACACGGTTGCAGTTGAAAAGAAACAGAATGTATACTTACCTATTGCACAGTTGCAGATGAATAGAAAGTCAGTCAGATTGAGTTCCAGATGCAGACAACGGCAAACCCTTGCAGATCGATAGCCTCTTGGGATCATTAAGTCCTGTCAACAAGTAAGACAAAGAAGAAAATCTAAATATGAAAAGAAATTGAATGTATACTTACCTATAACACAGTTGCAGATGAATACACACCCAATAAGACGTAAAATCCAGATGCAGACAACGGCAAACAGCTGGAAATGAATAGTCTCTTGGGATAATGAGGTCCTGTAAACAAGATAAAAAGAAAGTCAATACATGAAAAGAAACTGAATGTATACTTACCTGTTACACAGTTGCAGATGAATAGAAAGTCAGTCAGATTGAGTTCCAGATGCAGACAACAGTAAACACTTGGAGATCGATAGCCTCTTGGGATCATGAAGTCCTGTGAACAAGACAAAGAAGAAAATTAAAACATGAAAAGAAACTGAATGTATACTTACCTGTTACACTGTTGCAGATTAATACACATCCAATAAGACAAAAAATCCAGATGCAGATGAATAGTCTCTTGTGATCATGAGGTCCTGTAAACAAGACAAAGAAGAAAGTCAATACAACAAAAGAAACTGAATGTACACTTACCTATTACATAGTTGCAGATGAATAGAAAGTCAGTCAGATTGAGATCCAGTTGCAGACAACCACATACAGCTGGACATGGATAGTCTCTCTGGATCATGAAGTCCTGTGAACAAGTAAGACACAAAAGAAAATCAAAATATGAAAAGAAACTGAATATATACTTACGTGTTACACAGTTACAGATGAATACACACCCAATAAGACGAAAAATCCAGATGCAGTTGAATAGCCTCTTGGGATCACGAGGTCCTGTGAACAAGTAAGACAAAGAAGAAAATCAATACATGAAAAGAAACGGAATGCTTACTTACCGATAACACAGTTGCAGATGAATACACAGCCATTAAGAAAGAATTTCAGATGCAGACTACCACATACAGCTGGACATGGACAGTCTCTTGGGATCATGAAGTCCTGTGAAGAAGTAAGACAAAGAAGAAAGTCAATACATGAAAAGAAACTGAATGTATACTTACCTGTTACACAGTTGCAGATGAATAGAAAGTCAGTCAGATTGAGTTCCAGATGCAGACAACGGTAAACACTTGGAGATCAATATCCTCTTGGGATCATGAAGTCCTGTGAACAAGACAAAGAAGAAAATCAATTCATGAAAAGAAACTGAATGTTTACTTACCTGTAACACAGTTGCAGATGATAACACAGCCAATAAGACGAAAAATCCAGATGCAGTTGAAAAGTCTCTTGGGATCACGAGGTCCTGTGAACAAGTAAGACAAAGAAGAAAATCAATACATGAAAAGAAACTGAAGGTATACTTATCTGTCACACACTTTCAGATGAATAGAAAGTCAGTCAGATTGAGTTCCAGATGCAGACAACCACATACAGCTGGACATCGATAGCCTCTTGGGATCATGAAGTCCTGTCAACAAGTAAGACAAAGAAAATGCAAATATGAAAAGAAATTGAATGTATACTTACCTGTAACACAGTTGCAGATTAATACACAGCCAATAAGATGAAAAATCCAGATGCAGACAACGGCAAACAGCTGGAGATGAATAGTCTCTTGGGATCATGAGGTCCTGTAAACAAGTAAGACAAAGAAGAAAGTCAATACATGAAAAGAAAATGAATGATTACTTACCGATTACACAGTTGCAGATGAAAAAATTAAAGCCAGTAAGCCAGAGTTCCAGATTCAGACAACCATATACAGCTGATTTATAGTCTCTTGGGATGACGAGGTACTGTGAAGAAGTAAGACAAAGAAAGTCAATACATGAAAAGAAACTGAATGTATACTTACCTGTAACACAGTTGAAAATGAATACACAACCAATAAGACAAAAAATCCAGACAACCACATACAGCTGGAAATCGATAGCCTATTGGGATCATGAGGTCCTGAAAACAAGACAAAAAGAAAGTCAATACATAAAAAAACGGAATGTTTACTTACCTGTTACACAGTTGCAGATGAACACACAGTCAGTAAGAAAGAATTCCAGATACAGACAACAACATACAGCTGGACATGGACAGTCTCTTGGGATCACGAGGTCCTGTGAAAAAGTAAGACAAAGAAGAAAATCAATACATGAAAAGAAACTGAATGTATACTTACCTGTTACACAGTTGCAGATGAATAGAAAGTCAGTCAGATTGAGTTCCAGATGCAAACAACGGCAAACACATGGGAATCGATAGCCTCTTGGGATCATGAAGTCCTGTCAACAAGTAAGACAAAGAAGAAAATCAATACATGAAAAGAAATGGAATGTATACTTACCTACTACACAGTTACAGAAGAACAAAGTCAGTCAGATTGAGATCCAGATGCAGACAACGGCAAGCACTTGGAGATCGATAGCCTCTTAGGATCATGAAGTCCCGTAAACAAGTAAGACAAAGAAGAAAGTCAATACATGAAAATAAACTGAATGTATACTTACCTGTTACACAGTTGCAGATGAATACACAGCCAATAAGACGAAAAATGCAGATGCAGATGAATAGTCTCTTGGGATAATGAGGTCCTGTAAACAAGACAAAGAAGAACGTTAATACATGAAAAGAAGCTGAATGTATACTTACCCGTAACACAGTTGCAGATGAATACACAGCCATTAAGAAAGAATTCCAGATGCAGACAACCACATACAGCTGGACATGGACAGTCTCTTGGGATCATGAAATCCTGTGAACAAGTAAGACAAAGAAGAAAGTCAATACATGAAAAGAAACTGAATGTATACTTACCTGTTACACAGTTGCATATGAAAAAAAGCCAATAAGCCAGAGTTCCGAATTCAAAAAACCATATACAGTTGATGTATAGTCTCTTGGGATCATGAAGTCCTGTAAACAAGTAAGACAAAGAAGAAAGTCAGTACATGAAAAGAAAATGAATGCTTATTTACCGATTACACAGTTGCAGATGAATTAAAAAAGTCAGTCAGATTGAGTTCCAGATGCAGACAACCATATACAGTTGATGTATAGTCTCTTGGGATCATGAAGTCTTGTAAACAAGTTAGACAAAAAACAAAGTTAATACATGAAAAGAAACTGAATGCTTACTTACCAATTTCACAGTTGCAGATGAATAGAAAGTCAGTAAGATTGAGTTCCAGATGCAGACAACGGCAAACACTTGGAGATCGATAGCCTCTTGGGATCATGAAGTCCTGTCAACAAGTAAGACAAAGAAGAAAGTCAATACATGAAAAGAAACAGAATGTATATTTACCTGTTACACAGTTGCAGACTAATACACAGCCAGTAAGAAAGACTTCCAGATGCAGACAACCACACACAGCTGGACTTGAATATCTCTTGGGATCATGAAGTCCTGACAAAGAGTAAGACAAAGACGAAAGTCAATACATGAAAAGAAACTGAATGTATACTTACCTGTTACACAGTTGCAGATGAATACACAGCCAATAAGACAAAAAATCCAGATGCAGACAACCACATACAGCTGGACATCGATAGCCTCTTAGGATCATGAGGTCCTGTAAACAAGACAAAGAAGAAAGTCAATGCATGAAAAGAAACTGAATGTATACTTACCTGTTACACAGTTACAAATGAGTACACAGTCAGTAAGAAAGAATTCCAGATGCAGACAACCACATACAGCTGGACATCGATAGCCTCTTGGGATCATGAGGTCCTGTAAACAAGACAAAGAAGAAAGTCAATATATGAAAAGAAACTGAATGTATACTTACCTGTTACACAGTTGCAGATGAAACAAAAAGCTAGTAAGCCAGAGTTCCAGATGCAGATAACCATATACAGTTGATGTATAGTCTCTTGGGATCACGAGGTTCTGTGAAGAAGTAAGACAAAGAAGAAAGTCAATACATGAAAAGAAACTGAATGCTTACTTACGGATTACACAGTTGCAGATGAATAGAAAGTCAGTCAGATTGAGATCCAGATGCAGACAACGGCAAACACTTGGAGATCGATAGCCTCTTGGGATCATGAAGTCCTGTGAACAAGTAAGACAAAGAAGAAAATCAAAATATGAAAAGAAACGGAATGTATACTTACCTGTTACACAGTTGCAGATGAATAGAAAGATAGTCAGATTGAGTTCCAGATGCAGACAATGGCAAAAAGTTGGAGATGAATAGTCTCTTGGGATCATGAGGTCCTGTAAACAAGAAAAAAAGAAAGTCAATACATGAAAAGAAACTGAATGCATACTTACCGATTACACAGTTGGAGATGAATACACAGCCATTAAGAAAGAATTCCAGATGCAGACAACCACATACAGCTGGACATGGACAGACTCTTGGGATCATGAAGTCCTGTGAACAAGTAAGACAAAGAAAAAAGTAAATACATGAAAAGAAACTGAAAGTATACTTACCTGTAACACAGTTGCAGATGAACACAGCCAATAAGACGAAAAATCCAGATGCAGACAATGGCAAACACTTGGAGATCGATAGCCTCATGGGATCATGAAGTCCTGTAAACAAGACAAAGAAGAAAGTCAATACATGAAAAGAAACTGAATGTATACTTACCTGTAACACAGTTGCAGATTAATACAACGCCAATAAGATGAAAAATCCAGATGCAGACAACAGCAAACAGCTGGAGATGAATAGTCTCTTGGGATCATGAGGTCCTGTAAACAAGAGAAAGAAGAAAGTCAATACATGAAAAGAAAATGAATGTATATTTACCTGTTACACAGTTGCAGATGAATAGAAAGTTAGTCAGATTGAGTTCCAGATGCAGACAACCACATACAGTTGATGTATAGTCTCTTGGGATGATGAGGTCCTGTGAACAAGTAAGACAAAGAAGAAAGTCAATACATGAAAAGAAACTGAATGTATACTTACCTGTTACAAAGTTGCAGATGAATACAAAGCCAGTAAGAAAGAATTCCAGATGCAGACCACCACATCCAGCTGGACATGGATAGTCTCTTGGGATCATGAGGTCCTGTAAACAAGAGAAAGAAGAAAGTCAATACATGAAAAGAAAATGAATGTATATTTACCTGTTACACAGTTGCAGATGAATAGAAAGTTAGTCAGATTGAGTTCCAAATGCAGACAACGGCAAAAACTTGGAGATCGATAGCCTCTTGGGGTCATGAAGTCCTGTGAACAAGTAAGAAAAAGAAGAAAGTCAAAACATGAAAAGAAACTGAATGTATACTTACCTGTTGCACAGTTGCAGATGAATAGAAAGTCAGAAACGGAAGTCAAGAAACGGAAACAGAAGTCAAGAAACAGAATGTATACTTACCTATAACACAGTTGCAGATGAATACAAAGCCAATAAAACGTAAAATCCAGATGCAGACAACGGCAAACAGCTGGAGATGAATAGTCTCTTGGGATCATGAGGTCCTGTAAACAATACAAAAAAAAGTCAATACATGAAAAGAAACTGAATGTATACTTACCTGTTGCACAGTTGCAGATGAATAGAAAGTCAGAAACGGAAGTCAAGAAACGGAAACAGAAGTCAAGAAACGGAATGTATACTTACTTGTTAAACAGTTGCAGATGAAAAAAAGCCAATAAAACGTAAAATCCAGATTCAGACAACCACAAATAGCTGGACATGGACAGTCTCTTGGGATCATGAAGTCCTGTGAACAAGTGAGACAACGAAGAAAGTCAATACATGAAAAGAAACTGAATGTATACTTACCTGTTACACAGTTGCAGATGAGTACACAGTCAGTAAGAAAGAATTCCAGATGCAGACAACATACAGCTGGACATGGACAGACTTTTGGGATCATGAAGTCCTGTGAACAAGTAAGACAAAGAAGAAAGTCAATACATGAAAAGAAACTGAATGTATACTTACCTGTTACACAGTTGCAGATGAATAGAAAGTCAGAAACGGAAGTCAAGAAACGGAAACAGAAGTCAAGAAACGGAATGTATACTTACTTGTTACACAGTTGCAGATGAAAAAAAGCCAATAAAACGTAAAATCCAGATTCAGACAACCACAAATAGCTGGACATGGACAGTCTCTTGGGATCATGAAGTCCTGTGAACAAGTGAGACAACGAAGAAAGTCAATACATGAAAAGAAACTGAATGTATACTTACCTGTTACACAGTTGCAGATGAGTACACAGTCAGTAAGAAAGAATTCCAGATGCAGACAACATACAGCTGGACATGGACAGACTTTTGGGATCATGAAGTCCTGTGAACAAGTAAGACAAAGAAGAAAGTCAATACATGAAAAGAAACTGAATGTATACTTACCTGTTACACAGTTGCAGATGAATAGGAAGTAAGTTAGATTGAGTTCCAGATGCAGACAACGGCAAGCACTTGGAGATCGATAGCCTCTTGGGATCATGAAGTCCGGTCAAGTAGTAAGACAAAGAAGAAAATCAAAACATGAAAAGAAACTGAATGTATACTTACCTGTTACACAGTTGCAGATGAATACACAGTCAGTAAGAAAGAATTCCAGATGCAGACAACCACATACAGCTGGACATCGATAACCTCTTGGGATCATGAAGTCCTGTAAACAAGACAAAAAGAAAGTCAATACATGAAAAGAAACTGAATGTATACTTACCTGTTACAAAGTTGCAGATGAATACAAAGCCAGTAAGAAAGAATTCCAGATGCAGACAACCACATTAAGCTGGACATGGATAGTCTCTTGGGATCATGAGGTCCTGTAAACAAGACAAAAAGAAAGTCAATACATGAAAAGAAACTGAATGTATACTTACCTGTTACACAGTTTCAGTTGAAAAAAAGCCAGTAAGCCAGAGTTCCAGATTCAGACAACCATATACGGTTGATGTATAGTCTCTTGGGATCACGAGGTCCTGTGAACAAGTAAGACAAAGAAGAAAGTCAATACATGAAAAGAAATTGAATGTATACTTACCTGTTACACAGTTGCAGATGAATAGAAAGTCAGTCAGATTGAGATCCTGATGCAGACAACGACAAACACTTGGAGATCGATAGCCTCTTGGGATCATGAAGTCCTGTGAACAAGTAAGACAAAGAAGACAGTCAATACATGAAAAGAAACTGAATGTATACTTATCTGTAACACAGTTGCAGATGAATACACAGCCAATAAGACGTAAAATCCAGATGCAGATGAATAGTCTCTTGGGATCATGAGGTCCTGTAAACAAGACAAAAAAGAAAGTCAATACATGAAAAAAAGCTGAATGTATACTTACCTGTTACACATTAGCAGATGAAAAAAAAGCTAGTAAGCCAGAGTTCCAGATGCAGATAACCATATACAGTTGATGTATAGTCTCTTTGGATCACGAGGTTCTGTGAACAAGTAAGACAAAGAAGAAAATCAAAATATGAAAAGAAATTTAATGTATACTTACCTGTTACACAGTTGCAGATGAATAGAAAGTCAGTCAGATTGAGTTCCAGATGCAGACAATGGCAAAAAGCTGGAGATGAATAGTCTCTTGGGATCATGAGGTCCTGTAAACAAGAAAAAAAGAAAGTCAATACATGAAAAGAAACTGAATGCTTACTTACCGATTACACAGTTGGAGATGAATACACAGCCATTAAGAAAGAATTCCAGATGCAGACAACCAAAAATAGCTGGACATGGACAGTCTCTTGGGATCATGAAGTCCTGTGAACAAGTGAGACAACGAAGAAAGTCAATACATGAAAAGAAACTGAATGTATACTTAACTGATACACAGTTGCAGATAAAAAAAAGCCAGTAAGCCAGAGTTCCAGATTCAGACAACCATATACAGTTGATGTATAGTCTCTTGGGACCATGAAGTCCTGTGAACAAGTAAGACAAAGAAAAAAGTCAATACATGAAAAGAAACTGAATGTATAATTATCTGTAACAGTTGCACATGAATACACAGCCAATAAGACGAAAAATCCAGATGCAGATGAATAGTCTCTTTGAATCATGAGGTCCTGTAAACAAGACAAAGAAGAAAGGCAATACATAAAAAAAATCTGGATGCTGACTTACCGATTACACAGTTGCAGATGAATACACAGCCATTAAGAAAGAATTCCAGATGCAGACAACCACATACAGCTGGACATGGACAGACTCCTTGAATCATGAAGTCCTGTCAACAAGTAAAACAAAGAAGAAAATCAAAATATTAAAAGAAACAGAATGTATACTTACCTGTTATACAGTTGCTGATGAAAACACAGCCAATAAGACAAAAAATCCAGGTGCAGATGAATAGTCTCTTGGCATGATGAGGTCCTGTAAACAAGACAAAGAAGAAAGTCAATACATGAAAAGAAACTGAATTCTTACTTACCGATTACACAGTTGTAGAAGAATAGAAAGTCAGTCAGATTGAGATCCAGATGCAGACAACGGCAAACACTTGGAGATCGATAGTCTCTTGGGATCATGAGGTCCTATAAACAAGACAAAAATAAAGTCAATACATGAAAAGAAACTGAATGTTAACTTACCGATTACACAGTTGGATATGAATACACAGCCATTAAGAAAGAATTCCAGATCCAGACAACCACATACAGCTGGACATGGACAGACTCTTGGGATCATGAAGTCCTGTGAACAAGTAAGACAAAATAGAAAGTCAGTACATGAAAAGAAGCTGAATGTGTACTTACCTGTAACACAGTTGCAGATGAACACACAGCTAATAAGACGAAAAATCCAGATGCAGACAATGGCAAACACTTGGAGATCGATAGTCTCTTGGGATCATGAAGTCCTGTCAACAAGTAAGACAAAGAAGAAAATCCAAATATGAAAAGAAACTGAATGTATACTTACCTGTAACAAAGTTGCAGATTAATACACAGCCAATAAGATGAAAAATCCAGATGCAAACAACGGCAAACAGCTGGAGATGAATAGTCTCTTGGGATCATGAGGTCCTGTAAACAAGACAAAGAAGAAAGTCAATACATGAAAAGAAACTGAATGCTTACTTACCGATTACACAGTTGCAGATGAAAAAATTAAAGCCAGTAAGCCAGAGTTCCAGATTCAGACAACCATATACAGCTGATTTATAGTCTCTTGGGATGACGAGGTACTGTGAAGAAGTAAGACAAAGAAAGTCAATACATGAAAAGAAACTGAATGTATACTTACCTGTAACACAGTTGCAGATGAATACACAGTCAGTAAGAAAGAATTCCAGATGCAGACAACCACATACAGCTGGACATCGATAGCCTCTTGGGATCATGAGGTCCTGTAAACAAGACAAAAAGAAAGTCATTACATGAAAAGAAACTGAATGTATACTTACCTGTTACACAGTTGCAGTTGAAAAAAAGCCAGTAAGCCAGAGTTCCAGATTCAGACAACCATATACAGTTGATGTATAGTCTCTTGGGATCACGAGGTCCTGTGAACAAGTAAGACAAAGAAGAAAGTCAATACATGAAAAGAAATTGAATGTATACTCACCTGTTACACAGTTGCAGATGAATAGAAAGTCAGTCAGATTGAGATCCTGATGCAGACAACGACAAACACTTGGAGATCGATAGCCTCTTGGGATCATGAAGTCCTGTGAACAAGTAAGATAAAGAAGAAAATCAAAATATGAAAAGAAACTGAATGTATACTTATCTGTAACACAGTTGCAGAAGAATACACAGCCAATAAGACGTAAAATCCAGATGCAGATGAATAGTCTCTTGGGATCATGAGGTCCTGTAAACAAGACAAAGAAGAAAGTCAATACATGAAAAGAAGCTGAATGTATACTTACCTGTTACACAGTTGCAGATGAATACACAGCCATTAAGAAAGAATTCCAGATGCAGACAACCACAAATAGCTGGACATGGACAGTCTCTTGGGATCATGAAGTCCTGTGAACAAGTAAGACAAAGAAGAAAATCAAATTATGAAAAGAAACTGAATATATACTTACCTGTTACACAGTTGCAGATGAAAAAAAGCCAGTAACCCAGAGTTCCAGATTCAGACAACCATATACAGTTGATGTATAGTCTCTTGGGATCATGAAGTCCTGTGAACAAGTAAGACAAAGAAGAAAATCAAAATATGAATAGAAACTGAATGTTTACTTACCTGTAACACAGTTGCAGATGAATAGAAAGTCAGTCAGATTGAGTTCCTGATGCAGACAACGGCAAACACTTGGAGATCAATAGTCTCTTGGGATCATGAGGTCCTATAAACAAGACAAAAATAAAGTCAATACATGAAAAGAAACTGAATTCTTACTTACCGATTACACAGTTGTAGAAGAATAGAAAGTCAGTCAGATTGAGATCCAGATGCAGACAACGACAAACACTTGGAGATCGATAGCCTCTTGGGATCATGAAGTCCTGTCAAAAAGTAAGAAAATCAAAATATGAAAAGAAACTGAATGTATACTTACCTGTTACACAATTTCAGATGAATACACGGACATTAAGAAAGAATTCAAGATGCAGACAACCACATACAGCTGGACATGGACAGAGTCTTGGGATATTGAGGTCCAGTAAACAAGTCAAAAAAGAAAGTCAATACATGAAAAGAAACTGATTTTCTATTCATCTGCAACTCTGTAATTGGTAATAAGAATTCAGTCAGATTGAGTTCCAGATGCAGACAACGGCAAACACTTGGAGATCGATAGCCTCTTGGGATCATGAAGTCCTGTAAACAAGACAAAGAAGAAAGTCAATACATGAAAAGAAACTGAATGTATACTTACCTGTTACACAGTTGCAGATGAATACACAGCCAATAAGACGAAAAATCCAGTGCAGATGAATTGTCTCTTGGGATCATGAAGTCCTGTCAACAAGTAAGACAAAGAAGAAAATCAAAATATGAAAAGAAACTGAATGTATACTTACCTGTTACACAGTTGCAGATGAATACACAGCCAATAAGACGAAAAATCCAGTGCAGATGAATAGTCTCTTGGGATCATGAAGTCCTGTCAACAAGTAAGACAAAGAAGAAAATCAAAATATGAAAAGAAACTGAATGTATACTTACCTGTTACACATTTGCAGATGAAAAGAAACGGAATGTATACTTACCTGTTACACAGTTGCAGATGAATACACAGCCAGTAAGAAAGAATTCCAGATGCAGACAACCACATACAACTGGACATGGACAATCTCTTGGGATCATGAAGTCCTGTCACAAGTAAGACAAATAAGAAAGTCAATACATGAAAAGAAACTGAATGTATACTTACCTGTTACACAGTTGCAGATGAATAGAAAGTCAGTCAGATTGAGTTCCAGATGCAGACAACGGCAAACACTTGGAGATCGATAGCCTCTTCAGATCATGAAGTCCTGTGAACAAGTAAGCCAAAGAAGAAAATCAAAATATGAAAAGAAATTGAATGTATATTTACCTGTAACACAGTTGCAGATGAATACACAGCCAATAAGACAAAAAATCCAGATACAGATAAATAGTCTCTTGGGATAATGAGGTCCTGTAAACAACACAAAGAAGAAAGTCAATACATGAAAAGAAACTGAATGTAAACTTACCTGTTACACGGTTGCAGATGAATAGAAAGTCAGTCAGATTGAGTTCCAGATACAGACAACGGCAAGCACGTGGAGATCGATAGCCTCTTGGGATCATGAAGTCCTTTCAACAAGTAAGACAAAGAAGAAAATCAAAACATGAAAAGGAACTGAATGTATACTTACCTGTTACACAGTTGCAGATGAAAAAAAGCCAGTAAGCCAGAGTTCCAGATGCAGATAACCATATACAGTTGATGTATAGTCTCTTGGGATCACGAGGTCCTGTGAACAAGTAAGACAAAGAAGAAAGTCAATACATGAAAAGAAACTGAATGTAAACTTACCTGTTACACGGTTGCAGATGAATAGAAAGTCAGTCAGATTGAGTTCCAGATGCAGACAACGGCAAACACTTGGAGATCGATAGCCTCTTGGGATCATGAAGTCCTGTGAACAAGTAAGACAAAGAAGAAAATCAATACATTAAAAGAAACTGAATGCTTACTTACCTATTGCACAGTTGCAGATGAATACACAGCCAATAAGACGAAAAATCCAGATGCAAACAACGGCAAACAGCTGGAGATGAATAGTCTCTTGGGATCATGAGGTCCTGTAAATAAGATAAAAAGAAAGTCAATACATGAAAAGAAACTGAATGTATACTTACCTGTTACACAGTTGCAGATGAAAAGAAACGGAATGTATACTTACCTGTTGCACAGTTGCAGATGAATAGAAAGTCAGTCAGATTGAGTTCCAGATGCAGACTACGGCAAACACTTGGAGATCTATAGCCTCTTGGGATCATGAAGACCTGTGAACGAGTAAGACAAAGAAGAAAATCAAAATATGAAAAGAAACTGAATGTATACTTACCTGTAACAAAGTTGCAGATTAATACAAAGCCAATAAGATAAAAAATCCAGATGCAGACAACGGCAAACAGCTGGAGATGAATAGTCTCTTGGGATCATGAGGTCCTGTAAACAAGAGAAAAAAAAGTCAATACATGAATAGAAACGGAATGTATACTTACCTGTTACACAGTTGCAGATGAATAGAAAGTCAGTCAGATTGAGATTCTGATGCAGACAACAGCAAACACTTGGAGATCGATAGCCTCTTGGGATCATGAAGTCCTGTGAACAAGACAGACAAAGAAGAAAATCAAAATACGAAAAGAAACTGAATGTTTACTTACCTGTTAAACAGTTGCAGATGAATACACAGTCAGTAAGAAAGAATTCAAGATGCAGACAACCACATACAGCTGGAGATCGATAGCCTCTGGGGATCATGAAGTCCTGTAAACAAGACAAAAAGAAAGTCAATACATGAAAAGAAACTGAATATATACTTACCTGTTACACAGTTGCAGATGAAAAGAAACGGAATGTATACTTACCTGTTACACAGATGCAGATGAATGCACAGTCAGTAAGAAAGAATTCCAGATGCAGACAACCACATACAGCTAGACATGGATAGTCTCTTTGGATCATAAAGTCTTGTGAACAAGTAAGACAAAGAAGAAAATCAAAATATAAAAACAAACTGAATGTATACTTACGTGTAACACAGTTGCAGATGAATACACAGCCAATAAGACGTAAAATCCAGATGCAGACAACGGCAAACAGCTGGAAATGAATAGTCTCTTGGGATCATGAGGTCCTGTAAACAAGTAAGAAAAAGAAGAAAGTCAAAACATGAAAAGAAACTGAATGTCTACTTACCTGTTACACAGTTGCAGATGAATACAAAGCCAGTAAGAAAGAATTCCAGATGCAGACAAACACATCCAGCTGGACATGGATAGTCTCTGGGATCATGAGGTCCTGTAAAAAAGACAAAGAAGAAAGTCAATAAATAAAAAGAAACTGAATGTCTACTTACCTGTTACACAGTTGCAGATGAATACACACCCAATAAGACGTAAAATCCAGATGCAGACAACGGCAAACAGCTGAAAATGAATAGTCTCTTGGGATCATAAAGTCCTGTCAAGAAGTAAGACAAATAAGAAAGTCAATAAATGTAAAGAAACTGAATGTATATTTACCTGTTACACAGTTGCAGATGAATAGAAAGTCAGTCAGATTGAGCTCCAGATGCAGACAACAGAAAACACTTGGAGATCTATAGCCTCTTGGGATCATGAAGTCCTGTCAACAAGTAAGACAAAGAAGAAAATCAAAACATGAAAAGAAACTCAATGTATACTTACGTGTTACACAGTTGCAGATGAATACACAGTCAGTAAGAAAGAATTCCAGATGCAGACAACCACATACAGCTGGACATCGATAGCCTCTTGGGATCATGAAGTCCTGTAAACAAGACAAAAAGAAAGTCAATACATGAAAAGAAACTGAATGTATACTTACATGTTACACAGTTGCAGATGAATACACAGTCAGTAAGAAAGAATTCCAGATGCAGACAACCACATACAGCTGGACATCGATAGCCTCTTGCGATCATGAAGTCCTGTCAACAAGTAAGACGAAGAAGAAATTGAAAACATGAAATCAAACTGAATGTATACTTACCTGTTACACAGTTGCAGATGAATACAAAGCCAATAAGATAAAAAATCCAGATGCAGACAACAGCAAACAGCTGGAGATGAATAGTCTCTTGGGATCATGAGGTCCTGTAAACAAGATAAAAAGAAAGTCAATATGTGAAAAAAAACGGAATGTATACTTACCTGTTACACAGTTGCAGATGAAAAAAAGCCAGTAAGCCAGAGTTCCAGATTCAGACAACCATATACAGTTGATGTAAAGTCTGTTGGGATCACGAGGTCCTGTGAACAAGTAAGACAAAGAAGAAAGTCAATACATGAAAAGAAACGGAATGTATTCTTACCTTTAACACAGTTGCAGATTAATACAAAGCCAATAAGATAAAAAAATCCAGATGCAGACAACAGAAAACAGCTGGAGATGAATAGTCTCTTGGGATCATGAGGTCCTGTAAACAAGATAAAAAGAAAGTCAATACATGAAAAGAAACGGAATGTATACCTACCTGTTACACAGTTGCAGATGAAAAAAAGCCAGTAAGCCAGAGTTCCAGATTCAGACAACCATATACAGTTGATGTAAAGTCCCTTGGGATCACGAGGTCCTGTGAACAAGTAAGACAAAGAAGAAAGTTAATACATGAAAAGAAACTGAATGCTTACTTACCGATTACACAGTTGCAGATGAATAGAAAGTCAGTCAGATTGAGATCCAGATGCAGACAATGGCAAACACTTGGAGATGAATAGTCTCTTGGGATCATGAGGTCCTGTAAATAAGACAAAAAAAAAAAAGTCAATACATGAATAGAAACGGAATGTATACTTACCTGTTACACAGTTGCAGATGAATACACAGCCAGTAAGAAAGAGTTCCAGATGCAGACAACCACATACAGCTGGACAAGGACAGTCTCTTTGGATCATGAAGTCCTGTGAACAAGTAAGACAAAAAAGAAAGTCAATACATGAAAAGAAACTGAATGTATACTTACCTGTTACACAGTTGCAGATGAATGCACAGTCAGTAAGAAAGAATTCCAGATGCAGACAACCACATACAACTGGACATCAATAGCCTCTTGGGATCATGAAGTCCTGCAAACAATACAAAAAGAAAGTCAATACATGAAAAGAAACTGAGAGTATACTTACCTGTTACACAGTTGCAGATGAATAGAAAGTAGATTGAATTCCAGATGCAGACAACGGCAAGTACTTGGAGATCGATAGCCTCTTGGGATCATGAAGTCCTGTCAACAAGTAAGACAAAGAAGAAAGTCAAAATATGAAAAGAAACTGAATGTATACTTACCTGTTACACAGTTGCAGATGAATACACAGTCAGTAAGAAAGAATTCCAGATGCAGACAACCAAATACAGCTAGACATGGATAGTCTCTTTGGATCATGAAGTCTTGTGAACAAGTAAGACAAAGAAGAAAATCAAAACATAAAAAGAAACTGAAGGTATACTTACCTGTTACACAGTTGCAGATGAATACACACCCAATAAGACGTAAAAGTCAGATGCAGACAACGGCAAACAGCTGGAAATGAATAGTCTCTTGGGATCATGAGGTCATGTAAACAAGTAAGACAAAGAAGAAAGTCAAAACATGAAAAGAAACTGAATGTACACTTACCTGTTACACAGTTGCAGATGAATACACAGCCAATAAGACGAAAAATTCAGATGCAGTTGAAAAGTCTCTTGGGATCACGAGGTCCTGTGAACAAGTAAGACAAAGAAGAAAATCAAAATATGAAAAGAAACTGAATGCATAATTACCTGTTACACAGTTGCAGATCAATAGAAAGTCAGTCAGATTGAGTTCCAGATGCAGACAACGGCAAACACTTGGAGATTGATAGCCTCTTGGGAAGGTGAAGTCCTGTGAACAAGTAAGACAAATAAGAAAGTCAATACATGAAAAGAAACTGAATGTATACTTACCTGTTACACAGTTGCAGTTGAAAAGAAACGGAATGTATACTTACCTATTGCACAGTTGCAGATGAATACACAGCTAATAAGACGGAAAATCCAGATGCAGACAACGGCAAACCCTTGGAGATCGATAGCCTCTTGGGATCATCAAGTCCTGTGAACAAGTAAAACAAAGAAAAAAGTCAATACATGAAAAGAAAATGAATGTATACTTACCTGTTACAAAGTTGCAGATGAATACAAAGCCAGTAAGAAAGAATTCCTGATGCAGACAACCACATCCAGCTGGACATTGATAGTCTTTTGGGATCACGAGGTCCTGTGAAGAAGTAAGACAAAGAAGAAAATCAAAATATAAAAAGAAACTGAATGTATTCTTACGTGTTTCACAGTTACAGATGAATACACACCCAATAAGACGTAAAATCCAGATGCAGACAACGGCAAACAGCTGGAAATGAATAGTCTCTTGGGATCATGAGGTCCTGTAAACAAGTAAGACAAAGAAGAAAGTCAATACATGAAAAGAAACTGAATGTATACTTACCTGTTACACAGTTGCAGATGAATAGAAAGTCAGTCAGATTGAGTTCCAGATGAAGACAACAGTAAACACTTGGAGATCGATAGCCTCTTGGGATCATGAAGTCCTGTGAACAAGACAAAGAAGAAAATCAAAATATGAAAAGAAACTGAATGTATACTTACCTGTTACACTGTTGCAGATTAATACACATCCAATAAGACAAAAAATCCAGATGCAGATGAATAGTCTCTTGTTATCATGAGGTCCTGTAAACAAGACAAAGAAGAAAGTCAATTCAAGAAAAGAAACTGAATGTACACTTACCTGTTACACAGTTGCAGATGAATACACAGCCAGTAAGAAAGAATTCCAGATGCAGACAACCACTTACAGCTGGACATGGATAGTCTTTTGGGATCATGAAAGTCCTGTGAATAAGTAAGACAAAGAAGAAAGTCAATACATGAAAAGAAACTGAATGCTTACTTTCCGATTACACAGTTGCAGATTAATAGAAAGTCAGTCAGATTGAGATCCAGATGCGGACAACCACATACAGCTGGACATGGATAGTCTCTTGGGATCATGAAGTCCTGTGAACAAGTAAGACACAGAAGAAAATCAAAATATGAAAAGAAACTGAATATATACTTACGTGTTACACAGTTACAGATGAATACACACCCAATAAGACGTAAAATCCAGATGCAGACAACGGCAATCAGCTGGAAATGAATAGTCTCTTGGGATCACAAGGTTCTGTGAACAAGTAAGACACAGAATAAAGTAAATACATGAAAAGAAACTGAATGTATACTTACCTGTTACACAGTTGCAGATGAAAAAAAAGCCAGTAAGCCAGAGTTCCGAATTCAAAAAACCATACACAGTTGATGTATAGTCTCTTGGGAGTATGAAGTCCTGTAAACAAGTAAGACAAAGAAGAAAGTCAATACATGAAAATTAACTGAATGTATACTTACCTGTTACACAGTTGCAGATGAACACAGCCAGTAAGAATGAATTCCAGATGCAGACAACCACATACAGCTGGACATGGACAGTCTCTTGGGATCATGAAGTCTTGTGAACAAGTAAGATAAAGAAGAAAGTCAATACATGAAAAGAAACTGAATGCTTATTTACCGATTACACAGTTGCAGATGAATAAAAAAAGTCAGTCAGATTGACTTCCAGATGCAGACAACCATATACAGGTAATGTATAGTCTATTAGGATCAAGAGGTCCTGTGAACAAGTAAGACAAAGAAAAAAGTCAGTACATGAAAAGAAGCTGAATGTATACTTACCGATTACACAGTTGCAGATGAATAAAAAAAGTTAGTCAGATTGAGTTCCAGATGTAGACAACCACATACAGCTGGACATGGACAGTCTCTTGGGATCATGAAGGCCTGTGAACAAGTAAGACAAAAAACAAAGTTAATACATGAAAAGAAACTGAATGCTTACTTACCAATTTCACAGTTGCAGATGAATAGAAAGTCAGTAAGATTGAGTTCCAGATGCAGACAACGGCAAACACTTGGAGATCGATAGCCTCTTGGGATCAAGAAGTCCTGTTAAAAAGTAAGACAAAGAAGAAAATCAAAACATGAAAAGAAACTGAATGTTTACTTACCTGTAACACAGTTGCAGATGAATACACAGCCAATAAGACTAAAAATCCAGATGCAGATGAATAGTCTCTTGGGATAATGAGGTGCTGTAAACAAGACAAAGAAGAAAGTCAATACATGAAAAACTGAATGTATACTTACCTGTTACACAGTTGCAAATGAATACACAGCCAATGAGACGAAAAATCCAGATGCAGACAACCACATACAGCTGGACATGGAAAGTCTCTTGGGATCATGAAATCCTGTGAACAAGTAAGACAAATAAGAAAGTTAATACATGAAAAGAAACGGAATGTATACTTACCTGTTACACAGTTGCAGATGAAAAAAGAGCCAGTAAGACGAAAAATCCAAATGCAGACAACGGCAAACAGCTGGAGATGAATAGTCTCTTGGGATCATGAGGTCATGTATACAAGACAAAAAGAAAGTCAATACATGAAAAAAGCTGAATGTATCTTACCTGTAACACAGTTGCAGATGAATACACAGCCAAAAAGACGAAAAAATCCAGATGCAGATGAATAGTCTCTTGGGATAATGAGGTCCTGTAAAAAGACAAAAAGAAAGTCAATACATGAAATGAAACTGAATGTATACTTACCTTTTACACAGTTACAGATGAATACACAGCCAATAAGATGAAAAATCCAGATGCAGATGAATAGTCTCTTGGGATAATGAGGTCCTGTAAACAAGACAAAGAAGAAAGTCAATACATGAAAAGAAACTGAATGTATACTTACCTGTTACACAGTTGCAGATGAATACACAGCCATTAAGAAAGAATTCCAGATGCAGACAACCACATACAGCTGGACATGGAAAGTCTCTTGGGATCATGAAATCCTGTGAACAAGTAAGACAAAGAAGAAAGTCAATACATGAAAAGAAACTGAATGTATACTTACCTGTAACACAGTTGCAGATGAATACACAGCCAATAAGACGAAAAATCCAGATGCAGATGAATAGTCTCTTGGGATAATGAGGTCTTGTGAACAAGATAAAGAAGAAAGTCAATACATGAAAAGAAACTGAATGTATACTTACCTGTTACACAGTTGCACATGAATAGAAAGTCAGTCACACTGAGTTCCAGATGCAGACAACAGCAAACACCTGGAGATCGATAGCCTCTTGGGAAGTCCTGTCAACAAGTAAGACAAAGAAGAAAATCAAAATATGAAAAGAAACTGAATGTATACTTACCTGTTACACAGTTGCAGATGATTACACAGTCAATAAGATGAAAAATCCAGATGCAGACAACGGCAAACAGCTGGAGATGAATAGTATCTTGGGATCATGAAGTTCTCTGAACAAGTAAGACAAAGAAGAAAGTTAATATATGAAAAGAAACGGAATGTATACTTACCTGTTAAACAGTTGCAGATGGAAAAAGCCAGTAAGCCAGAGTTCCAAATTCGAACAACCATATACAGTTAATGTATAGTCTCTTGGGATCATGAAGTCCTGTAAACAAGACAAAGAAGAAAGTCAATTCAAGAAAAGAAACTGAATGTACACTTACCTGTTACACAGTTGCAGATGAATACACAGCCAGTAAGAAAGAATTCCAGATGCAGACAACCACTTACAGCTGGACATGGATAGTCTTTTGGGATCATGAAGTCCTGTGAATAAGTAAGACAAAGAAGAAAGTCAATACATGAAAAGAAACTGAATGCTTACTTTCCGATTACACAGTTGCAGATTAATAGAAAGTCAGTCAGATTGAGATCCAGATGCGGACAACCACATACAGCTGGACATGGATAGTCTCTTGGGATCATGAAGTCCTGTGAACAAGTAAGACACAGAAGAAAATCAAAAAATGAAAAGAAACTGAATGTATACTTACCTGTTCATAGTTGCAGATGAATACACAGCCAATAAGATGAAAAATCCAGATGCAGACAACATCAAACACCAGGAGATTAATAGTCTCTTGGGATCATGAGGTCCTGTAAACAAGACAAAAAGAAAGTCAATACATGAAAAGAAACTGAATGTATACTTACCTGTTGCAAAGTTGCAGATAAATACAAATCCAGTAAGAAAGAGTTCCAGATGCAGACAACCACATACAGCTGGACAAGGACAGTCTCTTGGGATCATGTAGTCCTGTGAACAAGTAAGACAAAGAAGAAAGTCAATATATGGAAAGAAACTGAATGTATACTTACCTGTTACACAGTTGCAGATGAAAAGAAACGGAATGTATACTTATCTGTTGCACAGTTGCAGATGAATAGAAAGTCAGTCAGATTGAGTTCCAGATGCAGACAACGGCAAACACTTGGAGATCTATAGCCTCTTGGGATCATGAAGTCCTGTCAAGAAGTAAGACAAAGAAGAAAATCAAAACATGAAAACAAACTGAATGTATACTTACCTTTTACACAGTTGCAGATGAATACACAAGTCAAGTCAAGTCAAGTCAAGTGGGTTTATTGTCATTTCAACTACATACAGAGTACACAGTGAAACGAAACAACGTTCCTCCCGGACCATGGTGCAACATAGACAGTGCATACAAGACACAAGTGCAACACAAACAAACAAGTGCGGACAGACAACACAGTACAGACAGAGGATAATAAATAATGACTGTAGTGTGCAAGTTGTGCAATGTGCGATAAATAGAGTCCAGTGAGGTAGTAAAGTCAGTCAGTAAGAAAGAATTCCAGTTGCAGACAACCACATACAGCTGGACATAGACAGTCTCTTGGGATAATGAAGTCCTGTGAATAAGTAAGACAAATAAGAAAGTCAATACATGAAAAAAAACTGAATGTATCTTTACCTGTTACACAGTTGTAGATGAAAAGAAACGGAATGTATACTTACCAGTTGCACAGTTGCAGATGAATAGAAAATCAGTCAGATTGAGTTCCAGATGCAGACAACCACATCCAACTGGACATGGATAGTCTCTTAGGTTCATGAGGTCCTGTAAACAAGACAAAGAAGAAAGTAAACACATGAAAAGAAACTGAATGTATACTTACCTGTTACAAAGTTGCAGATGAATACAAATCTAGTAAGAAAGAATTCCAGATGCAGACAACCACATCCAACTGGACATGGATAGTCTCTTAGAATCATGAGGTCCTGTAAACAAGACAAAGAAGAAAGTAAATACATGAAAAGAAACTGAATGTATACTTACGTATTACACAGTTGCAGATGAATAGAACGTCACTCAGATTGAGATCCAGATGCAGACAACTGCAAACACTTGGAGATCGATAGCCTCTTGGGATCATGAAGTCCTGTGAACAAGTAAGACAAAGAAGAAAATCAAAATATGAAAAGAAACTGAATGTTTACTTACCTGTAAAACAGTTGCAGATGAATACACAGCCAATAAGACGAAAAATCCAGATGCATTTGAATAGTCTCTTGGGATCACAAGGTCCTGTGAACAAGTAAGACAAAAAAAAGTCAATACATAAATAGAAACGGAATGTATACTTACCTGTTACACAGTTGCAGATGAATACACAGCCAGTAAGAAAGAGTTCCAGATGCAGACAACCACATACCGATAGACAAGGACAGTCTCTTGGGATCATGAAGTCCTTTGAACAAGTAAGACAGAGAAGAAAGTCAATACATGAAAAGAAACTGAATGTATACTTACCTGTTACACAGTTGCAAATGAATAGAAAGTCAGTCAGATTGAGTTCCAGATGCAGACAACGGCAAACACTTGGAGATCGATAGCCTCTTGGGATCATGAAGTCCTGTCAAGAAGTAAGACAAAGAAGAAAATCAAAACATGAAAACAAACTGAATGTATACTTACCTGTTACACAGTTGCAGATGAATACCCAGTCAGTAAGAAAGAATTCCAGATGCAGACAATCACATACAGCTGGACATGGACAGTCTCTTGGGATCATGAAGTCCTATGAATAAGTAAGACAAATAAGAAAGTCAATATAAGAAAAGAAACTGAATGTATACTTACCTGTTACACAGTTGCAGATGAAAAGAAACGGAATGTATACTTACCTGTTGCACAGTTGCAGATGAATAGAAAGTCAGTCAGATTGAGTTCCAGATGCAGACAACGGCAAAAGCTTGGAGATCTATAGCCTCTTGGGATCATGAAGTCCTGTCAAAAAGTTAGACAAAGAAGAAAATCAAAATATGAATTGAATGTATACTTACCTATAACACAGTTGCAGATGAATACACAGCCAATAAAATGTAAAATCCAGATGCAGACAACGGCAAAAAGCTGGAGATCTATAGCCTCTTGGGATCATGAGGTCCTGTAAACAAGACAAAAAGAAAGTCAATACATGAAAAGAAACTGAATGTATACTTGCCTATTACAAAGTTGCAGATGAATACAAAGCCAGTAAGAAAGAATTCCAGATGCAGACAACGACATCCAGCTGGACATGGATAGTCTCTTGGGATCATGAGGTCCTGTAAACAAGACAAAGAAGAAAGTCAATACATGAAAAGAAACTGAATGTATACTTACCTGTTACACAGTTGCAGATGAATAATTAGTAAGTTAGATTGAGTTCCAGATGCAGACAACGGCAAGCACTTGGAGATCGATAGCCTCTTGGGATCATGAAGTCCTGTCAAGAAGTAAGACAAAGAAGAAAATCAAAACATGAAAAGAAACTGAATGTATACTTACCTGTTACACAGTTGCAGATGAATACACAGCCAATAAGACAAACAATCCAGATGCAGATGAATAGTCTCTTGGGATCATGAGGTCCTGTAAACAAGACAACGAAGAAAGTCAATACATGAAAAGAAGCTGAATGTATACTTACCTGTTACAAAGTTGCAGATGAATACACAGCCATTAAGAAAGAATTCCAGATGCAGACAACCACATACAGCTGGACATCGATAGCCTCTTGGGATCATGAGGTCCTGTAAACAAGACAAAAAGAAAGTCAATACATGAAAAGAAACTGAATGTATACTTACCTGTTACACAGTTGCAGTTGAAAAAAAGCCAGTAAGCCAGAGTTCCAGATTCAGACAACCATATAAATTTGATGTATAGTCTCTTGGGATCACGTGGTCCTGTGAACAAGTAAGACAAAGAAGAAAGTCAATACATGAAAAGAAATTGAATGTATACTTACCTGTTACACAGTTGCAGATGAATAGAAAGTCAGTAAGATTGAGATCCTGATGCAGACAACGACAAACACTTGGAGATCGATAGCCTCTTGGGATCACAAAGTCCTGTGAACAAGTAAGACAAAGAAGAAAATCAAAATATGAAAAGAAACTGAATGTATACTTACCTGTTACACAGTTGCAGATGACTACACAGCCAAGAAGACGAAAAATCCAGATGCAGACAAAGGCAAACAGCTGGAGATGAATAGTCTCTTGGGATCATTTAGTCCTGTGAACAAATAAGACAAAGAAGAATGTCAATACATGAAAAGAAGCTGAATGTATACTTACCTGTTACACAGTTGCAGATGAAAAAAAGCCAGTAAGCCAGAGTTCCAGATTCACACAACCATATACAGTTGATGTATTGTCTCTTGGGATCATGAAGTCCTGTGAACAAGTAAGACAAAGAAGAAAGTCAAAACATGAAAAGAAACTGAATGTATACTTACCTGTTACACAGTTGCAGATGAAAAAAAAAGCTAGTAAGCCAGAGGTCCAGATGCAGATAACCATATACAGTTGATGTATAGTCTCTTGGGATCACGAGGTTCTGTGAACAAGTTAGACAAAGAAGAAAGTCAATACATGAAAAGAAACTGAATGCTTAGTTACAGATTAATAGAATTAGTTGCAGATGAATAGAAAGTCAGTCAGATTGAGTTCCAGATGCAGACAACGGAGGACACATTTCGCTGTACAATGTACACTGTACAGTGACAAATACGTGCACCTTACCTTACCTTGGGATCATGAGGTCCTGTAAACAAGAAAAAAAAAAAAGTCAATACATGAAAAGAAACTGAATGCTTACTTACCGATTACACAGTTGGAGATGAATACACAGCCATTAAGAAAGAATTCCAGATGCAGACAACCATATACAGCTGGACATGGACAGACTCTTGGGATCATGAAGTCCTGTGAACAAGTAAGACAAAATAGAAAGTCAATACATAAAAAGGAGCTGAATGTATACTTACCTGTTACACAGTTGCAGATGAAAAAAAGCCAGTAAGCCAGAGTTCCAGATTCAGTCAACCATATACAGTTGATGTATAGTCTCCTGGGATCATGAAGTCCTGTGAACAAGTAAGACAAAGAAGAAAATCCAAATATGAAAAGAAACTGAATGTATACTTACCTGTAACACAGTTGCAGATTAATACACAGCCAATAAGATGAAAAATCCAGATGCAGACAACGGCAAACAGCTGGAGATGAATAGTCTCTTGGGATCATGAGGTCCTGTAAACAAGTAAGACAAAGAAAAAAAGTCAATACATGAAAAGAAACTGAATGTATACTTACCTGTTACAAAGTTGCAGATGAATACAAATCCAGTAAGAAAGAATTCCAGATGCAGACAACCACATCCAGCTGGACATGGAAAGTCTCTTGGGATCATGAGGTCCTGTAAACAAGTCAAAGAAGAAAGTCAATACATGAAAAGAAACTAAATGTATACTTACCTGTTACAAAGTTGCAGATGAATACAAAGCCAGTAAGAAAGAATTCCAGATGCAGACAACCACATCCAGCTGGACATGGATAGCCTCTTGGGATCATGAAGTCCTGTGAACAAGTAAGACAAAGAAGAAAATCAAAAGATGAAAAAAAACTGAATGTATACTTACCTGTTACACAGTTGCAGATAAATACACAGTCAGTAAGAAAGAATTCCAGTTGCAGACAACCACATACAGCTGGACATAGACAGTCTCTTGGGATAATGAAGTCCTGTGAATAAGTAAGACAAATAAGAAAGTCAATACATGAAAAAAAACTGAATGTATACTTACCTGTTACACAGTTGCAGATGAAAAGAAACGGTATGTATACTTACCAGTTGCACAGTTGCAGATGAATAGAAAGTCATTCAGATTGAGTTGCAGATGCAGACAACGGCAAACACTTGGAGATCTATAGCCTCTTGGGATCATGAAGTCCTGTGAACAAGTAAGACAAAGAAGAAAGTCAAAACATGAAAATAAACTGAATGTTTACTTACCTGTAACACAGTTGCAGATGAATACACAGCCAATAAGACAAAAAATCCAGATGCAGTTGAATAGTCTCTTGGGATCACGAGGTCCTTTGAAGAAGTAAGACAAAGAAGAAAGTCAATACATGAAAAGAAACGGAATGTATACTTACCTATAACACAGTTGCAGATGAATACACAGCCAATAAAATGTAAAATCCAGATGCAGACAACGGCAAACAGCTGGAGATGAATAGTCTCTTGGGATCATGAGGTCCTGTAAACAAGACAAAAAAAAAGTCAATACATGAATAGAAACGGAATGTATACCCACCTGTTACACAGTTGCTGATGAAAAGAAACGGAATGTATACTTACCTGTTACACAGTTGCAGATGAACACACAGCCAGTAAGAAAGAGTTCCAGTTGCAGACAACCACATACAGCTGGACATGGACAGTCTCTTGGGATCATGAAGTCCTGTGAACAAGTAAGACAAAGAAGAAAGTCAATACATGAAAAGAAACTGAATGTATACTTACCTGTTACACAGTTGCAGATGAATACACAGTCAGTAAGAAAGAATTCCAGATGCAGACAACCACATACAGCTGGACATCGATAGCCTCTTGGGATCATGAAGTCCTGTGAACAAGACAAAAAGAAAGTCAATACATGAAAAGAAACTGAATGTATACTTACCTGTTACAAAGTTGCAGATGAATAGAAAGTCAGTCAGATTGAGTTCCAGATGCAGACAACGGCAAACACTTGGAGATCGATAGCCTCTTGGGGTCATGAAGTCCTGTGAACAAGTAAGAAAAAGAAGAAAGTCAAAACATGAAAAGAAACTGAATGTATACTTACCTGTTGCACAGTTGCAGATGAATAGAAAGTCAGAAACGGAAGTCAAGAAACGGAATGTATACTTACCTGTTGCACAGTTGCAGATGAATAGAAAGTCAGTCAGATTGAGTTCCAGATGCAGACAACGGCAAGCACTTGGAGATCGATAGCCTCTTGGGATCATGAAGTCCTGTCACGAAGTAAGACAAAGAAGAAAATCAAAACATAAAAAGATACTGAATGTATACTTACCTGTTACACAGTTACAGATGAATACACAGTCAGTAAGAAAGAATTCCAGATGCAGACAACCACATACAGCTGGAAACCGATAGCCTCTTGGGATCATGAAGTCCTGTAAACAAGACAAAAAGAAAGTCAATACATGAATCAGAATCAGATTCAGAATCAGAATCTCTTTATTTCATATGTTACACATACAAGGAATTTGTCTTGGTGAGAGCAACACGTATGACAAGTAACAAAAAAAAAACAAAAACAGAATATTCTTAAACTAAAGGAAAATGACACTAAACAATAAATAGGGTAGGGGATAAATTAAAAAAGTAAAAAGTACTAAGGTAAAAAAGAGCTGAAAATATATTTACAGAAAAGAACATCTGTACAGGTGTGCAAATAGTCATAGTGCAAAATAGGCAGAGTGCAAAATAGCTGTTCAGTCCGGTTTGGTACAGTTCAGTTGTAAGTTTGAGGTTTACAGTGGGAGGTCTCCACTGTGATTGAGGAGCGCTACAGCTCTGGGGAAGAAGCTGTTAGCATGACGTGTTGTGCTGGTTTTGATGGACCGCAGTCTTCTACCCGAGGGGAGTGTCTGGAAGAGAAGGTGTCCAGGATGTGAGGGGTCAGATGTTATCTTGCCAGCCCGCTTCCTCATCCTGCTGGTGTAGATCTGCTGAAGTGATGGCAGGTTACATCCGATGATCCTCTCTGCTGTCCTGATGATGCGCTGGAGTTTGGTTCTTTCTTGTGAGGTGGAGGAACCAAACCAGATAGTTATGGAGGCTGTGATAATGGACTCGATGATCGCTGTGTAGAACTGGATCATCAGGGTCTGTGGCAGGTTGAATTTCTTGAGCTGTCTCAAGAAGAACATTCTTTGTTGAGCTTTCTTGATGATGGAGATGGTGTTTTTCTCCCATTTCAAGTCTCTGGAAATGGTGGTGACCAGGAACTTGAGTGACTCCACCATTGATGCTGCAGTGTTGTTGATGTGGAAGGGGGGAAGGGTGGGTGGATTGCGTCGGACGTCCACCACCACCTCTACAGTCTTTTCTGTGTTTAGCAGCAGGTGGTTGTTGCTGCACCAGGACAACGGCAAACAGCTGGAAATGAATAGTCTCTTGGGATCATGAGGTCCTGTAAACAAGTAAGACAAAGAAGAAAGTCAAAACATGAAAAGAAACTGAATGTATACTTACCTGTTACACAGTTGCAGATGAATACACAGTCAGTAAGAAAGAATTCCAGATGCAGACAACCACATACAGCTGGACATGGACAGTCTCTTGGGATCATGAAGTCCTGTGAATAAGTAAGACGAATAAGAAAGTCAATACATGAAAAGAAACTGAATGTATACTTACCTGTTACACAGTTGCAGATGAATAGAAAGTCAGTCAGATTGACTTCCAGATGCAGACAATGGCAAACACTTGGAGATCGATAGCCTCTTGGGATCATGAAGTCCTGTCAACAAGTAAGACAAATAAGAAAGTCAATACATGAAAAGAAACTGAATGTATACTTACCTGTTACACAGTTGCAGATGAAAAGAAACTGAATGTATACTTACCTGTTACACAGTTGCAGATGAATAGAAAGTCAGTAAGAAAGAATTCCAGATGCAGACAACCACATACAGCTGGACATCGATAGCCTCTTGGGATCATGAAGTCCGGTAAACAAGACAAAAAGAAAGTCAATACATGAAAAGAAACTGAATGTATACTTACCTGTTACAAAGTTGCAGATGAATAAATAGCCAGTAAGAAAGAATTCCAGATGCAGACAACGACATCCAGCTGGACATGGATAGTCTCTTGGGATCATGAGGTTCTGTAAACAAGACAAAGAAGAAAGTCAATACATGAAAAGAAACTGAATGTATACTTACCTGTTACACAGTTGCAGATGAATAATTAGTAAGTTAGATTGAGTTCCAGATGCAGACAACGGCAAGCACTTGGAGATCGATAGCCTCTTGGGATCATGAAGTCCTGTCAAGAAGTAAGACAAAGAAGAAAATCAAAACATGAAAAGAAACTGAATGTATACTTACCTGTTACACAGTTGCAGATGAATACACAGCCAATAAGACAAACAATCCAGATGCAGATGAATAGTCTCTTGGGATCATGAGGTCCTGTAAACAAGACAAAGAAGAAAGTCAATACATGAAAAGAAGCTGAATGTATACTTACCTGTTACAAAGTTGCAGATGAATACACAGCCATTAAGAAAGAATTCCAGATGCAGACAACCACATACAGCTGGACATCGATAGCCTCTTGGGATCATGAGGTCCTGTAAACAAAACAAAAAGAAAGTCAATACATGAAAAGAAACTGAATGTATACTTACCTGTTACACAGTTGCAGTTGAAAAAAAGCCAGTAAGCCAGAGTTCCAGATTCAGACAACCATATAAATTTGATGTATAGTCTCTTGGGATCACGTGGTCCTGTGAACAAGTAAGACAAAGAAGAAAGTCAATACATGAAACGAAATTGAATGTATACTTACCTGTTACACAGTTGCAGATGAATAGAAAGTCAGTAAGATTGAGATCCTGATGCAGACAACGACAAACACTTGGAGATCGATAGCCTCTTGGGATCACAAAGTCCTGTGAACAAGTAAGACAAAGAAGAAAATCAAAATATGAAAAGAAACTGAATGTATACTTACCTGTTACACAGTTGCAGATGACTACACAGCCAAGAAGACGAAAAATCCAGATGTAGACAAAGGCAAACAGCTGGAGATGAATAGTCTCTTGGGATCATGAAGTCCTGTGAACAAATAAGACAAAGAAGAATGTCAATACATGAAAAGAAGCTGAATGTATACTTACCTGTTACACAGTTGCAGATGAAAAAAAAGCCAGTAAGCCAGAGTTCCAGATTCACACAACCATATACAGTTGATGTATTGTCTCTTGGGATCATGAAGTCCTGTGAACAAGTAAGACAAAGAAGAAAGTCAAAACATGAAAAGAAACTGAATGTATACTTACCTGTTACACAGTTGCAGATGAAAAAAAAAGCTAGTAAGCCAGAGGTCCAGATGCAGATAACCATATACAGTTGATGTATAGTCTCTTGGGATCACGAGGTTCTGTGAACAAGTTAGACAAAGAAGAAAGTCAATACATGAAAAGAAACTGAATGCTTAGTTACAGATTAATAGAATTAGTTGCAGATGAATAGAAAGTCAGTCAGATTGAGTTCCAGATGCAGACAACGGAGGACACATTTCGCTGTACAATGTACACTGTACAGTGACAAATACGTGCACCTTACCTTACCTTGGGATCATGAGGTCCTGTAAACAAGAAAAAAAGAAAGTCAATACATGAAAAGAAACTGAATGCTTACTTACCGATTACACAGTTGCAGATGAATACACAGCCATTAAGAAAGAATTCCAGATGCAGACAACCATATACAGCTGGACATGGACAGACTCTTGGGATCATGAAGTCCTGTGAACAAGTAAGACAAAATAGAAAGTCAATACATGAAAAGAAACTGAATGTATACTTACCTGTTACACAGTTGCAGATGAAAAGAAACTGAATGTATACTTACCTGTTACACAGTTGCAGATGAATAGAAAGTCAATAAGAAAGAATTCCAGATGCAGACAACCACATACAGCTGGACATCGATAGCCTCTTGGGATCATGAAGTCCGGTAAACAAGACAAAAAGAAAGTCAATACATGAAAAGAAACTGAATGTATACTTACCTGTTACAAAGTTGCAGATGAATAAATAGCCAGTAAGAAAGAATTCCAGATGCAGACAACGACATCCAGCTGGACATGGATAGTCTCTTGGGATCATGAGGTTCTGTAAACAAGACAAAGAAGAGAGTCAATACATGAAAAGAAACTGAATGTATACTTACCTGTTACACAGTTGCAGATGAATAGAAAGTCAGTAAGAAAGAATTCCAGATGCAGACAACCACATACAGCTGGACATGGACAGTCTCTTGGGATCATAAAGTCCTGTGAACAAGTAAGAAAAAGAAGAAAGTCAAAACATGAAAAGAAACTGAATGTATACTTACCTGTTGCACAGTTGCAGATGAATAGAAAGTCAGAAACGGAAGTTAAGAAACGGAAAAGGAAGTCAAGAAACGGAATGTATACTTACCTGTTGCACAGTTGCAGATGAATAGAAAGTCAGTCAGATTGAGTTCCAGATGCAGACAACGGCAAACACTTGGAGATCTATACCTCTTGGGATCATGAAGTCCTGTAAAAAAGACAAAAAAAAGTCAATACATGAAGAGAAACGGAATGTATACTTACCTGTTACACAGTTGCAGATGACTACAAAGCCAGTAAGAAAGAATTCCAGATGCAGACAACCACATACAGCTGGACATCGATAGCCTCTTGGGATCATGAAGTCCTGTCAAGAAGTAAGACAAAGAAGAAAATCAAAACATGAAAAGAAACTGAATGTATACTTATATGATACACAGTTGCAGATGAATACACAGTCAGTAAGAAAGAATTCCAGATGCAGACAACCAAATTCAGCTGGACATCGATAGCCTCTTGGGATCATGAAGTCCTGTAAACAAGACAAAAAAAGTCAATACATGAAGAGAAACGGAATGTATACTTACCTGTTACACAGTTGCAGATGAATACAAAGCCAGTAAGAAAGAATTCCAGATGCAGACAACCACATACAGCTGGACATCGATAGCCTCTTGGGATCATGAAGTCCTGTAAACAAGTAAGACAAAGAAGAAAATCAAAACATAAAAAGAAACTGAATGTTTACTTACCTTTAACACAGTTGCAGATGAATACACAGCCAATAAGACAAAAAATCCAGATGCAGATAAATAGTCTCTTGGGATCATGAGGTCCTGTAAACAAGACAAAGAAGAAAGTCAATGCATGAAAAGAAGCTGAATGTATACTTACCTGTAACAAAGTTCCAAATGAATACACAACCATTAAGAAAGAATTCCAGATGCAGACAACCACAAATAGCTGGACATGGACAGTCTCTTGGGATCATGAAGTCCTGTGAACAAGTGAGACAACGAAGAAAGTCAATACATGAAAAGAAACTGAATGTATACTTAACTGTTACAAAGTTGCAGATGAATACAAAGCCAGTAAGAAAGAATTCCAGATGCAGACAACCACATCCAGCTGGACATGAATAGTCTCTTGGGATCATGAGGTCCTGTACACAAGACAAAGAAGAAAGTCAATACATGAAAAGTAACTGAATTTATACTTACCTGTTACACTGTTGCAGATGAATACACAGTCAGTAAGAAAGAATTCCAGATGCAGACAACCACATACAGCTGGACATCGATAGCCTCTTGGGATCATGAGGTCCTGTAAAGAAGACAAAGAAGAAAGTCAATACATGAAAAGAAACTGAATGTATACTTACCTGTTACACAGTTGCAGATGAAAAAAAAAAGCTAGTAAGCCAGAGTTTCAGATGCAGATAACCATATACAGTTGATGCATAGTCTCTTGGGATCACGAGGTTCTGTGAACAAGTAAGAAAGAAGAAAGTCAATACATGAAAAGAATCTGAATGCTTATTTACCGATTACACAGTTGCAGATGAATAGAAAGTCAGTCAGATTGAGATCCAGATGCAGACAACGGCAAACACTTGGAGATCGATAGCCTCTTGGGATCATGAAGTCCTGTGAACAAGTAAGACAAAGAAGAAAATCAAAATATGAAAAGAAACGGAATGTATACTTACCTGTAACACAGTTGCAGATGAATAGAAAGTTAGTCAGATTGAGTTCCAGATGCAGATAATGGCAAGAAGTTGGAGATGAATAGTCTCTTGGGATCATGAGGTCCTGTAAACAAGAAAAAAAGAAAGTCAATACATGAAAAGAAACTGAATGCTTACTTACCAATTACACAGTTGGAGATGAATACACAGCCATTAAGAAAGAATTCCAGATGCAGACAACCACATACAGCTGGACATGGACAGACTCTTGGGATCATGAAGTCCTGTGAACAAGTGAGACAAAGAAGAAAGTCAATACATGAAAAGAAGCTGAATGTATACTTACCTGTTACACAGTTGCAGATGAAAAAAAGCCAGTAAGCCAGAGTTCCAGATTCAATCAACCATATACAGTTGATGTATAGTCTCCTGGGATCATGAAGTCCTGTGAACAAGTAAGACAAAGAAAAAAGTAAATACATGAAAAGAAACTGAATGTATACTTACCTGTAACACAGTTGCAGATGAACACAGCCAATAAGACGAAAAATCCAGATGCAGACAATGGCAAACACTTGGAGATCGATAGCCTCATGGGATCATGAAGTCCTGTCAACAAGTAACAAAGAACAAAATCCAAATATGAAAAGAAACTGAATGTATACTTACCTGTATCACAGTTGCAGATTAATACACAGCCAATAAGATGAAAAATCCAGATGCAGACAACAGCAAACAGCTGGAGATGAATAGTCTCTTGGGATCATGAGGTCCTGTAAACAAGTATGACAAAGAAGAAAGTCAATACATGAAAAGAAACTGAATGCTTACTTACCGATTACACAGTTGCAGATGAAAAAAATAAAGCCAGTAAGCCAGAGTTCCAGATTCAGACAACCATATACAGTTGATTTATAGTCTCTTGGGATCACGAGGTACTGTGAACAAGTAAGACAAAGAAGAAAGTCAATACATGAAAAGAAGCTGAATGTATACTTACCTGTTACACAGTTGCAGATGAATACACAGCCATTAAGAAAGAATTCCAGATGCAGACAACCACATCCAGCTGGACACAGATAGTCTCTTGGGATCATGAGGTCCTGTGAAGAAGACAAAGAAGAAAGTCAATATATGAAAAGAAACTGAATGTATACTTACCTGTTACACAGTTGCAGATGAATACACAGCTAGCAAGAAAGAATTTCAGATGCAGACAACAACATACAGCTGGAGATCGATAGCCTGTTGGGATCATGAGGTCCTGTAAACAAGACAAAAAGAAAGTCAATACATGAAAAGAAACTGAATGTATACTTACCTGTTACACAGTTGCAGTTGAAAAAAAGCCAGTAAGCCAGAGTTCCAGATTCAGACAACCATATACAGTTGATGTATAGTCTCTTGGGATGATGAGGTCCTGTGAACAAGTAAGACAAAGAAGAAAGTCAATACATGAAAAGAAATTGAATGTATACTTACCTGTAACACAGTTGCAGATGAAAAGAAACGGAATGTATACTTACCTGTTACAATGTTGCAGATGAATACACAGTCAGTAAGAAAGAGTTCCAGATGCAGACAACCACATACAGCTGGACATGGACAGTCTCTTGGGATCATGAAGTCCTGTGAACAAGTGAGACAACGAAGAAAGTCAATACATGAAAAGAAACTGAATGTATACTTAACTGTTACAAAGTTGCAGATGAATACAAAGCCAGTAAGAAAGAATTCCAGATGCCGACAACCACATCCAGCTGGACATGAATAGTCTCTTGGGATCATGAGGTCCTGTACACAAGACAAAGAAGAAAGTCAATACATGAAAAGTAACTGAATTTATACTTACCTGTTACACTGTTGCAGATGAATACACAGTCAGTAAGAAAGAATTCCAGATGCAGACAACCACATACAGCTGGACATCGATAGCCTCTTGGGATCATGAGGTCCTGTAAAGAAGACAAAGAAGAAAGTCAATACATGAAAAGAAACTGAATGTATACTTACCTGTTACACAGTTGCAGATGAAAAAAAAAAGCTAGTAAGCCAGAGTTTCAGATGCAGATAACCATATACAGTTGATGCATAGTCTCTTGGGATCACGAGGTTCTGTGAACAAGTAAGAAAGAAGAAAGTCAATACATGAAAAGAATCTGAATGCTTATTTACCGATTACACAGTTGCAGATGAATAGAAAGTCAGTCAGATTGAGATCCAGATGCAGACAACGGCAAACACTTGGAGATCGATAGCCTCTTGGGATCATGAAGTCCTGTGAACAAGTAAGACAAAGAAGAAAATCAAAATATGAAAAGAAACGGAATGTATACTTACCTGTAACACAGTTGCAGATGAATAGAAAGTTAGTCAGATTGAGTTCCAGATGCAGATAATGGCAAGAAGTTGGAGATGAATAGTCTCTTGGGATCATGAGGTCCTGTAAACAAGAAAAAAAGAAAGTCAATACATGAAAAGAAACTGAATGCTTACTTACCAATTACACAGTTGGAGATGAATACACAGCCATTAAGAAAGAATTCCAGATGCAGACAACCACATACAGCTGGACATGGACAGACTCTTGGGATCATGAAGTCCTGTGAACAAGTGAGACAAAGAAGAAAGTCAATACATGAAAAGAAGCTGAATGTATACTTACCTGTTACACAGTTGCAGATGAAAAAAAGCCAGTAAGCCAGAGTTCCAGATTCAATCAACCATATACAGTTGATGTATAGTCTCCTGGGATCATGAAGTCCTGTGAACAAGTAAGACAAAGAAAAAAGTAAATACATGAAAAGAAACTGAATGTATACTTACCTGTAACACAGTTGCAGATGAACACAGCCAATAAGACGAAAAATCCAGATGCAGACAATGGCAAACACTTGGAGATCGATAGCCTCATGGGATCATGAAGTCCTGTCAACAAGTAACAAAGAACAAAATCCAAATATGAAAAGAAACTGAATGTATACTTACCTGTATCACAGTTGCAGATTAATACACAGCCAATAAGATGAAAAATCCAGATGCAGACAACAGCAAACAGCTGGAGATGAATAGTCTCTTGGGATCATGAGGTCCTGTAAACAAGTATGACAAAGAAGAAAGTCAATACATGAAAAGAAACTGAATGCTTACTTACCGATTACACAGTTGCAGATGAAAAAAATAAAGCCAGTAAGCCAGAGTTCCAGATTCAGACAACCATATACAGTTGATTTATAGTCTCTTGGGATCACGAGGTACTGTGAACAAGTAAGACAAAGAAGAAAGTCAATACATGAAAAGAAGCTGAATGTATACTTACCTGTTACACAGTTGCAGATGAATACACAGCCATTAAGAAAGAATTCCAGATGCAGACAACCACATCCAGCTGGACACAGATAGTCTCTTGGGATCATGAGGTCCTGTGAAGAAGACAAAGAAGAAAGTCAATATATGAAAAGAAACTGAATGTATACTTACCTGTTACACAGTTGCAGATGAATACACAGCTAGCAAGAAAGAATTTCAGATGCAGACAACAACATACAGCTGGAGATCGATAGCCTGTTGGGATCATGAGGTCCTGTAAACAAGACAAAAAGAAAGTCAATACATGAAAAGAAACTGAATGTATACTTACCTGTTACACAGTTGCAGTTGAAAAAAAGCCAGTAAGCCAGAGTTCCAGATTCAGACAACCATATACAGTTGATGTATAGTCTCTTGGGATGATGAGGTCCTGTGAACAAGTAAGACAAAGAAGAAAGTCAATACATGAAAAGAAATTGAATGTATACTTACCTGTAACACAGTTGCAGATGAAAAGAAACGGAATGTATACTTACCTGTTACAATGTTGCAGATGAATACACAGTCAGTAAGAAAGAGTTCCAGATGCAGACAACCACATACAGCTGGACAAGGACAGTCTCTTGGGATCATGAAGTCCTGTGAACAAGTAAGACAAAGAAGAAAATCAAAATATGAAAAGAAATTGAATGTATACTTACCTATAACACAGTTGCAGATGAATACACAGCCAATAAAACGTAAAATCCAGATGCAGACAACGGCAAACAGCTGGAGATGAATAGTCTCTTGGGATCATGAGGTCCTGTGAACAAGTAAGACAAAGAAAAAAGTCAATACATGAAAAGAAACTGAATGTATACTTACATGTTACAAAGTTGCAGATGAATGCATCTGGAATTCTTTCTTACTGGATTTGTAGACAACCACATCCACCTGGACAGGGATAGTCTCTTGGGATCATGAGGTCCTGTAAACAAGACAAAGAAAAAAGTCAATAAATGAAAAGAAACTGAATGTATACTTACCTGTTACACAGTTGCAGATGAATAGAAAGTCAGTAAGAAAGAATTCCAGATGCAGACAACCACATCCAGCTGGACATGGATAGTCTCTTGGGATCATGAGGTCCTGTAATCAAGACAAAGAAGAAAGTCAATACATGAAAAGAAACTGAATGTACACTTACCTGTTACACAGTTGCAGATGAATAGAAAGTCAGTCACATTATGTTCCAGATGCAGACAACGGCAAACACTTGGAGATCTATAGCCTCTTGGGGTCATGAAGTCCTGTGAACAAGTAAGAAAAAGAAGAAAGTCAAAACATGAAAAGAAACTGAATGTATACTTACCTGTTGCACAGTTGCAGATGAATAGAAAGTCAGTCACATTGATTTCCAGATGCAGACAACGGCAAACACTTGGAGATCTAAAGCCTCTTGGGATCATGAAGTCCTGTCAGCAAGTAAGACAAAGAAGAAAGTCAATACATGAAAAGAAACTGAATGTATACTTACCTGTTACACAGTTGCAGATGAATACACAGCCATTAAGAAAGAATTCCAGATGCAGACAACCACAAATAGCTGGACATGGACAGTCTCTTGGGATCATGAAGTCCTGTGAACAAGACAAAGAAGAAAATCAATACATGAAAAGAAACTGAATGTATACTTACCTGTTACACAGTTGCAGATGAATAGGAAGTAAGTTAGATTGAGGTCCAGATGCAAACAACGGCAAGCACTTGGAGATCGATAGCCTCTTGGGATCATAAAGTCCTGTAAACAAGACAAAAAGAAAGTCAATACATGAAAAGAAGCTGAATGTATACTTACCTGTTACACAGTTGGAGATGAAAAAAAAGCCAGTAAGCCAGATTCACACAACCATATACAGTTGATGTATAGTCTCTTGGGATCATGAATTCCTGTGAACAAGTCAGACAAAGAAGAAAGTCAATGCATGAAAAGAAACTGAATGTATACTTACCTGTTACACAGTTGCAGATGAAAAGAAACGGAATGTATACTTACCTGTTACACAGCTGCAGATGAATACACAGTCAGCAAGAAAGAATTCCAGATGCAGACAACCACATACAGCTGGACAAGGACAGTCTCTTGGGATCATGAAGTCCTGTGAACAAGTCAATACATAAAAAAAACTGAATGTATACTTACCTCTTACAAAGTTGCAGATGAATACAAAGCCAGTAAGAAAGAATTCCAGATGCAGACAACCACATCCAGCTGGACAAGGACAGTCTCTTAGGATCATGAGGTCCTGTAAACAAGACAAAGAAGAAAGTCAATACATGAAAAGAAACTGAATGTATACTTACCTGTTACACAGTTGCAGATGAATAGAAAGTCAGTCAGATTGAGTTCCAGATGCAGACAACGGCAAACACTTGGAGACTGATAGCCTCTTGGGGTCATGAAGTCCTGTGAACAAGTAAGAAAAAGAAGAAAATAAAAATATGAAAAGAAATTGAATGTATACTTACCTATAACACAGTTGCAGATGAATACACAGCCAATAAAACGTAAAATCCAGATGCAGACAACGGCAAACAGCTGAAGATGAATAGTCTCTTGGGATCATGAAGTCCTGTAAACAAGACAAAAAGAAAGTCAATACATGAAAAGAAACTGAATGTATACTTACCTGTTACACAGTTGCAGATGAATACACAGTCAGTCAGATTGAGTTCCAGATGTAGACAACGGCAAACACTTGGAGATCGATAGCCTCTTGGGGTCATGAAGTCCTGTGAACAAGTAAGACAAAGTAGAAAGTCAATACATGAAAACAAACTGAATGTATACTTACCTGTTACACAGTTGCAGATGAATACACAGTCAGAAAGAAAGAATTCCAGTTGCAGACAACCACATCCAGCTGGACATAGACAGTCTCTTGGGATCATGAAGTCCTGTGACCAAGTAAGACAAAGAAGAAAGTCAATACATGAAAAGAAACTGAGTGTATACTTACCTGTTACACAGTTGCAGATGAAAAGAAACGGAATGTATACTTACCTGTTACACAGTTGCAGATGAATACACAGTCAGTAAGAAAGAATTCCAGACGCAGACAACCACATACAGCTGGACATGGACAGACTCTTCGGATCATGAAGTCCTGTGAAAAAGTAAGACAAAGAAGAAAGTCAATACATGAAAAGAAACTGAATGTATACTTACCTGTTACACAGTTGCAGATGAATACACAGCCAATAACACGAAAAATCCAGGTGCAGTTGAATAGTCTCTTGGCATGATGAGTTCCTGTAAACAAGACAAAGAAGAAAGTCAATACATGAAAAGAAACTGAATGTATACGTACCTGTTACACAGTTGCAGATGAATAGAAAGTCAGTTAGATTGAGTTCCAGATGCAGACAACGGCAAACACTTGGAGATCGATAGCCTCTTGGGATCATGAAGTCCTGTCAACAAGTAAGACAAAAAAGAAAATCAAAATATGAAAAGAATCTGAATGTTTACTTACCTGTAACACAGTTGCAGATGAATACAAAGCCAATAAGACGAAAAATCCAGATGCAGATGAATAGTCTCTTGGCATAATGAGGTCCTGTAAACAAGACAAAGAAGAAAGTCAATACATGAAAAGAAACTGAATGCTTACTTACCTACTACACAGTTGCAGATGAATAGAAAGTCAGTCAGATTGAGATCCAGACGCAGACAACGGCAAATACTTTGTCTTACTTGTTGACAGGACTTCATGATCCCAAGAGGCTATCGATCTGAAAGAAGAAAATCAAAATATGAAAAGAAACTGAATGTATACTTACCTGTTACACAGTTGCAGATGAATACACAGCCATTAAGAAAGAATTCCAGATGCAGATGAAGAGCAAGTTAGTTGATTGAGAAACATCCAACCAAGAAAAACGCATTTTTAGCTAAACAAAAAAACAAAACACTTTTCGGTTGAGAGTCATATCTTATATGAAGACATATTAGAAAAGCCTATTATCTTTTGAAAATAACAAAATCTGACATGTGTGACTGTCATTGTAAGGCCAAGTAGGAAGGCATTAAGAATCAGTCCAAAAAATAATTATATCAGACAAAGTATTTATGAGTGTAGGACTTAGAGGTCTGATATGATGGAGTTACAGCAAAGGATTAAACATTTTTAATCAATAATAAGGCCAGTGAATGTCAGTTTTCTTGGCTGGGTATTTTCACAGCTGTTGTATCTTGTTTGGTGTTTCTGGGCTTTACAGCTCTTTATGTCAAGTGTAAACAGATCCAAAGTGTCATTCTCAGTGCTGATTACATCTGAAATTAACCATAAACCAGAGGTGAGTGGCTAGCAACAGGGTAATGCAGCTCAACACATGTTTCAGTTTACTACACACCCATGTCGCCTCTCCAAAGTCACAGTGATTCTAAAGTCACTCAATACAAAGCACTTAAAAACCAAACCATAAAACACTGCTTAAATCACAAATACATTAATAAAGACTTTGAGCCCATTTCCCTGAAACGGTTCACCCATTAAAGATAATAGACAAAGAAGGTTGGGAGCAGGTGGCTAGTGTTTTCTTACCTGACTGGTGTGACTGGGTAGGGCCAGTAAGTCCTGGCATAGCACCTTCTCTATGTTCCTGGAGAGTACAACAGATCCCAGGCAGCACATGTGAAGCCTTTCTCGGTGGTAAAGGACCAGACATCAAACCTGCAATCAGCAGTGGAGTGCAAAAAGTCTGCAGAATGGCTTGCTCCCTCATCAGTAGGTAAGCAAGTGGCCCAGAGACGACAATCCTGGCGTCTGTCTTCTTTCAAACTGTGTCTTGAATCTAGTGCACTAGTGGCACCGTGACACTGTGGCATTACCCTTTGGGCCCTATATTTAAGAGTGTCTTACAATAAAATTTTCAACAGTGAGAACGCCGCCCTTAGTAGTTGTCCTCGTTGCTGGAGCATGCAGAGCCATAGACAAACTGCTGAAGACATTTAATTGGTTAGAGAGGTGAAAACCAGCTGTGGGGGTGTAGAAAACCTCTGTTTTCCATGGTCAAGATGATGCTTGCAGGGCTGCTCCATGGCCACCATTGTCTTTGAAGAAAAAAACACAGAGGTTAGTTAGTTAGTAAAGCAAAGTAATGTAAAGTAACACACATAGTGTATTCCAAGATTAAGACAAAGAAGGTTGGGAGCAGGTGGCTAGTGTTTTCTTACCTGACTGGTGTGACTGGGTAGGGCCAGTAAGTCCTGGCATAGCACCTTCTCTATGTTCCTGGAGAGTACAACAGATCCCAGGCAGCACATGTGAAGCCTTTCTCGGTGGTAAAGGACCAGACATCAAACCTGCAATCAGCAGTGGAGTGCAAAAAGTCTGCAGAATGGCTTGCTCCCTCATCAGTAGGTAAGCAAGTGGCCCAGAGACGACAATCCTGGCGTCTGTCTTCTTTCAAACTGTGTCTTGAATCTAGTGCACTAGTGGCACCGTGACACTGTGGCATTACCCTTTGGGCCCTATATTTAAGAGTGTCTTACAATAAAATTTTCAACAGTGAGAACGCCGCCCTTAGTAGTTGTCCTCGTTGCTGGAGCATGCAGAGCCATAGACAAACTGCTGAAGACATTTAATTGGTTAGAGAGGTGAAAACCAGCTGTGGGGGTGTAGAAAACCTCTGTTTTCCATGGTCAAGATGATGCTTGCAGGGCTGCTCCATGGCCACCATTGTCTTTGAAGAAAAAACACAGAGGTTAGTTAGTTAGTAAAGCAAAGTAATGTAAAGTAACACACATAGTGTATTCCAAGATTAAAACTGGCTAAGATAAACAATCAATAGCTATCAGCTGGGATACAGACAGACAGAAAGAGCATTGTGGATGGATGGAGAGAGAAAAGAGTTGTAAGGGAACAAGACAGGAAAACAAACCCCAGAAACTTACTAAATTCTGTTAACATGGCTGCACCTAATCTCACCCCCAATACCCAACTTCACCACTTTCACCATTGGTACTATTTTCATATGTTTCTAAGACTAGAACAAGCTGAATTTAAAAGAACAGGTCATGTGTTTGTACATCCAAGCACATTTTCACTAGAGTTTGGGGAGCTCAGTCAAGTTAGTTTGATATTGGATCTGCAGATATTTACTTCTCCCCTGCTCTCACTCACAATGTCCTAACATCTCTGACATGATTTTTTTAAACAATAGAGAACAGATAAACTGCAATCACTAAATATTCTTCTCAAAATGAAAAGACTGGAAATGTTGAGGAAATATAATCAAAATAGCCAGAATTCTTGCAGCAGGTGCCGTAGATGGTAAAAGAACGTCTATAAAGTGTGGATACCGAAAACTCTCACAGAGATAAGGAGCTGCTGGTGTTAGTTAAAAAGACAGTCAAACCTACTGAAGAACAGAGACTAAATAAAAATCAATGACTAACCTTAACTTCCTCACTTTTAAGGAATGGATATATTTTAGCACTTTAGACAATATAAACATGCATGTAGCACATTTTTATAACGAATAAATCATTACTGTGACACTGTCATAAAATATGCCTATTTGAACCATTTTTAAATAATATTGTTCCAGTAAAACATCCATATAGCTTACACATCTAAAGTCAGCTGTAGTGTACAGAGACACATCTGATAAATATACTACAACCCTTAGAATAGCCAGATTACAATTTGCTAACAAATTAAGAGATCCTGGAGAATTCTGGAGAAAGGTCTTGTGGACAAATGAGACTAGGATTAACCTATATCAGAGTGATGGAAAGACAGAAATTGTGGATTGCTCACTCGCGCTTCAAGGGAGGTAAAATTTAGTTTGCACTCACCCTCTTATTAACGGTACATACTTGGAGCCCATAGGAACCATCCAAAACATAGGTGTTGGAAAGCTCCCACAAAGGTGTTTGTACTTCAGAAATCTTTCTTTCTGAAGACATTTTATAATCCTGGGTGTTTCCTTGTGAAAGTAAAGTCTGAACTGTGCAAGTCCTCAGTTTGAGTTGCAGAGAGTCAATTTAGGAGTGATCCCTTTATCCTACAGAGTGCTCTGTGTGTAAGTTTATTCTAATGTCCATATGAAAGCACAAAACCTCATGAATAAAAACATACACAAGGCTTGGCTGAACATATAAGGAAACGTACAACTTACTTAGAACCTATAGTTCCATCAGTAAGGATCTTCATTACAGTGAAGTTAGCCACAGCTAAACCTTTGCTAAAGCATGGTTCTCTCCTTTTGGCTTGTAACCTGGCCTACTTCCAATATACTGCCACATAGTGGATGGAGTAGGAATTACCATGTAAAATGCCATCTGTTGCAACAATGGAGTCACATGGGTATCAGCTATGGCTTCAAGTTGTAGGACTTTTTATGGCATTATAGACAATAGGCAAGTGGCTTAAAGGTCCAACCACAACAGGCCCAATGAGACATAAAGAACCAGCACAACAGGCCCAGTGAGACTAGGGATGCACCTATCAGATATTAGGATCGGATATGTGTCCCTATATTAACAACGACCCCTTTTGGTCTCACTGACTTAATATTTCAGAATTACTTATTTTAGTGACAAATAAATAGCAATTTAATACATTCATATCTGTGTGTTAATTTGTTGTATTTTATTTTACAAACATGGTGAGGTAAACAGTTTATTTTTTTAACAATGTATCGGATCAATATTGTGTATCGATCGATAAGTTTATGTATTGGTATAGAAACTGAACAATGTTGGTGCATCATTAAATGTAACATATAGGAAACAGTGTGTCTTTGACAACTTCCCTAGTTAATAGAATATGCCTACATTGATAAATCCCCATACGTTTCACCCTGATTGGTGAATGTTTAGCCTTTCAAATGCATGCTTGAATGTGATTGGCTAATGGCAACCACAATAATTGACATGTCAAGTCTTCTGGACAGACAGTATTATAGAATGGGCTAAAGACGCAGTATGTAAAATTGCAGCTTGACTGGCTGTATGGTTTCTAAGAAACAGTTACGTACCACTGACCTCACCCTGCTCTGCTCACTGAGAGACAGGTAATCAGTCACACAAGTCATGTCAGACTTACTATTCAAACGTGCTGTATGTAGCTGTTACTTAATATCTGTCCGTGTCTCTTTGGATTAGGACAGAGTCATCACCACAGGCCCTCTCCTGCATTTTATCCACCGACTTGATGATCTGGTCTTAAAAACTGCTGAAGGTATACAAACTGTCCTCCTAGAACAGCTGCAGCTTTGCTTGGTCTGCCACTCAGAAGATCCAAATTTCATCAAGATGTCTGATGTAAGCCTGTACCTTTTTGTGATGTAAAACTGTGGTGCATGTATAGATTTTAACATGTATTTGTGATGCAATAAGCTGTTTTATTAATTGCTTAAACTATAGAGGAGCATTATTGGGCTAATGAGCATTATGAGCTAAATAGTTTAATTGTCACTTTAACAGGTAAGGACACCAGTTTCTCTCAGAGTTAGCTTAAGTTTTACCTATAAAAAAGGTAACTTTGATTAAAAACAAAATAATAATACTGTCTTGCAGACATCTGATTGATGTCATTTATGGCTGATTTACCGTTACAGTAACTTGATCACAATATTCTGCAAAATAAAATGTAGTAGTTTACTATAGCTCCACTGAATATTGGTTTTGTTTGTTGGTTTTATTTGGTTTCCTAAGAGGAATCTGTAACAGGAACAGGTCATTGTAATTTTATGTGTTACCCAGGTTTTAAATGTTCAGAACATTAAAATCAGATGCAAAGCAAAAAACAATAAATAAATAAAAGCAAAAAAACTTTTAAAAATAATACAACGTGAATAAACTGCTCAAAACAGCCATTAAAGCAGATAGAAAATGACTTACTGATAAGTAAGGTAAATAAAACGAGCCTTAAATGACAGCCAATAGCTTGTTGCCAAGACTGGTCTGCGTCAGAGACGGCCAATCAGCGCTCAGGGGGGCGTTACCTCGGCTCCTCCGCTAGAGACGTGCTGTGGATCAGAAAAAAGGTGAGAACGGCAGAGTGAAACACGATGGAAAGTTTTATTAAACTTTGTTTCATAAAATCGCTCATAAAGGTGAACGTTGAGAAGTACGACTGAAACGACGATTTGGATTTAGTCTGCATTTGATTTTGTGAGTGTAATAGGTGAAGCTTTTGGTGCAAATAGTTCAAAAGATTAAAAAGAAAAGCCTGTAGAGTTGAGGCTAACATGCTTAGGGGTCAAGGGGTCATGAGCGAGTGGGCAGTGCTGGCCACCATTTCATGCTGCTAATGAGAGTTTTATATTGAAAGAGGGAAGAAAACATTGCTTTACTTTGTAAATGTAGTATTATGTGTATCTATTAAGGCGCTGTTTTTGGGAACAGGTCAGTTTTTTCTGGGTGTAATTTTACTCTACTCTGCAATCTGGCTGCACCTGCGTGAACACTCTGCAGCAGTAGTGGCGTGGTGGCGCTGTAAAGTAATCAGTACAGTGCACCGGGGAAGATGCCGCCAAAATTCTGCGTGCTGTGAGCTGCAGATAAAAGTCTTACCACACAGTGCGTCTCACCTGTGGAGCTGTGTCTCTAAAAGCAGCTCAGAACTCAAAGCTAACTTCAGGTTCGCCTGTATCAGGGTTGAGTGCAGAAACAGTCCTAAAGCTTCCTCTGTGAAACTGATACTGCAGCACACACACTGTTTCCTCTCCCGAGGCCCCGTCTCAAATCAGTCCCTCTTCACTATGTAGTGCACTTTATGGGTCATATAAAAATAGCAGCATCTCCACCAAACAGAGCATGATATGTGTGATCAAGTCATTTCTACTCAGCAGTCGGTTCTACAATTTCCTATTTAGGCTCTCAGAATCATCAGAGACACTTTTCACCTCAAAAGGCACTTGGTGGTCAGTTTGAAGACACTAACCTGTGTGCTGTCCACACCAAAAGAATCACCCTTCTGCTTAAACACCTCCAGCTGGTCGGCAGAGAGCGCACAAACCAGGGCAGTGACTTTTACTTTTTATTTGATTTTGATAGTTAAATCACTTAGGAGCTCGCTGAAGTAATGCTAATGTACCAACAGCTGTGCTAGCTAGCTAGGTTAGCAAGTGCTGCTTTCTCAATAAAGCTGTACAGGAAGATCATGGTCATCTTAGCTCCTTTTATTTGAAACAGATTTAGAAGGCATATTAATAATAGAAGCACTTTATAATTGTGTAATTGCATACTGTAGTTCATCTGTTTCTCTGCATACTTTCACCCTGTTCTTCAGTGGTGAGGACCACCACAGAGCAGGTATTCTGTGGGAGGTGAGCTTTTTATAGCACTGCAGTGTTAAATGTCTGGACGAGTCCAGAACAAATGTGTAAACTGCTCGTTTGGAGCGATAAAAGCAACATTCCTGCAACATCCTCAAATCTGAATGTCCAGATCACTTTTCAGAGGTTTTGATGGCTGATTCTAAAGTCGTGATGAGCGGCAAGTTAGCATGGTGACATTCGTTAAAGTGGTACGTGCCAGTGGATGGCATTTTCGGATGGTGCAGTGGCCACTTCCTAGTGCCAGATGCTGATTAGGAACTGAACCCCCTTTCAAAATGTGCCTGAGCTCTTTACCTACTGGATAGGCTTGACTTTGGGCCCAAGTTATCTTACTAAACTGAGAAATCCTGCTTTGTGAAATGCCCCCCAGGAGTGGCTAAATGTTTACATAAGATACAACTGATTTTGTTAGATGAACAGAATTACTGACACATTTGGTTCATTTTGTTGCTCTTGGCGTGCAGGTATCCCACCAATGCAGAGTAATAATTTTATTCTTTTATTATTGTTGATCACAGAAGAGTAGTTGGTGTAATATTGGTGGGGAGATTTGAGTAATTCTCTTGTTTTGGTTGAGACTGAGAACTTGTGTCTTTGCTAAAGGAATGCATTGTTGGAGAGGATGCTACGCCTGAGGCCCACGTTAAGGTGTTGCGTGAAAAGTACAGGACGACACAACCTGATTTAATGATCGTGAAGGACCACATGAAGACTTTTGCATTGGCAGCATGGAGAAAGGGGTTTGGCCATTGAAAATGTATACTTGTGTCTTTAATAGTCTATTATAAGATATTTTTGGCTATTCAAGGTTTTTACTCTTCACTACTGCCTTCATCACTACACTTTATTGCAACTATATAATGAAACTTTCGTGTATTTTCTGCTTTTATCTTACAGTTGTATGATGAGTTCAATGCCATCCATCCTTTAATGGTGTACGTTTGTCACTGCTTCACCTGAAACAATGCTGGGAGTTTAGCTCTAAAGGCCTCCTAGGTGATCTTCAAGAGATGCTCGTCAAAAGTGTAAGCACACAATTTTTTTATCTTTACCAGCAGACCTACAGACCTACTCTTAATTTCATTGATACTCTCAGACATGTACAGTTTCAGGAAAAGGTGCTTCAGTGTGTATCTAATATTACACTAAATGATGTTTAGTATTCCCTTGATGTTTGTGTAATGGGCCATCTGCATAGTAAAGTGATTTCATTGTGGAAAATCTTACTTACTAAACTTGGACACTCTGTGGGTTCTGTGTGGTAAAATGTTGCTTCTGGTTTCTGGTGGGTGCTTTTCTTTTTAATAAGGCTTAATTTTCTCTGGAGTATAAATGTAACCATTTGATATGGATTCTTTGAGTATGGCATACATTTAGCCATGTTAGGATGATTTTTTTTTTTAGCTGCTTTATTTCATTGTTTTGTTTGCTGTGAGTGCCACATTTGAATAGTATTGAGTCTAATTGTTTTTGTTTGTTTGATGCTCTTTCAATTAATGTTAAAGTTATACATACATAAAGTTGTGTATGTTTACTACTAAATAAACAGCATAGACAAACATTGTGAACATGTGTGGATATTTCAGGTACACTTTAGTCACACTAGGGTCCAGAGTGGCTTGTCACTGGGGTAGTGCCTCTAAAAGCACTGGTTGGTACCTTTTGAAAAGGGGATACAGTTGTACCATAATTTAAAGGTACATTTTAGCCTCATAGGGTTCTACAGAAGCACGAAGCCTTGGTGTAGTCATGGATGATCAGTTATCGTTCTCAAGTCATGTTGCAAACATAACTCGGTCCTGCAGATTTCTTCTGTACAACATCAGGAGAATTCGACCCTTCCTCTCTAGAGAGGCCGCCCAGGTGCTTGTTCAGTCTCTCGTCACTTCCAGACTTGATTACTGCAACTCTCTTCTGGCTGGTCTCCCTCTGCGCACCATCAGGCCCCTGCAGCTCATCCAGAATGCAGCGGCACGGGTCGTCTTCAATGTCCCTAAATTCAGCCGTGTCACTCCACTGCTGCGTTCTCTCCACTGGCTTCCTGTAGCTGCCCGCATCAGATTCAAAACCCTGACGCTGGCCTACAAAGCCAAGACTGGACCAGCCCCTCCGTACTTGATGGCAATGGTCAAAAGCCGGTCTGCACCAAGAGCCCTTCGAGCTTCAAGTACGGCTCGGCTCGACCCGCCATCCCTCAAAATCCGCGGAAGACAAGCGTCCAGACTTTTTTCTGTCCTGGCACCAAAGTGGTGGAACGAGCTTCCCCTGGGTGTCCGAACGGCCGAGTCGCTCGCTGTCTTCAAACGCAGACTGAAGACCCACCTCTTCAGAGAGTACTTGGGCGAATAGAGTACTATGGTCGCCTTATTGTATTGTGTTTAGTAATGTCTAAGCTTAGAGGTATCTTTGAATTATTAGTCTATTCTAACTAGCTAAGGTTTCTTTCTTGGGTAAATAGCAAAGCACTTTGTAAGTCGCTCTGGATAAGAGCGTCTGCTAAATGCCGTAAATGTAAATGTAAATGTAACAGTCTAACAGTGGATTAGGGCTGCCCGTGGTGATTGTGTGGCTTTAAGCAGATGTGAAGGACGATTCACCACAAGAATACAGCCAAACACTTTCAGGTAAGTTCCAGTGGTATGTAATGTTGAATTTGTGTAGAAATCAAAAGAGAGTACACGCAACAAAAACAAAAAATAGACGAGCTAGATAGTACACTCTTTGTACAACAAGGCCTCAGCTGCCTTCATCTGAGGGCTGCAAAGCCTCACGCACGTCTACTATTGCTTCAGCCTACTCCGTGCAAGCTGAACCCCCTTATTGCCTCCTACACAGCCCTTTTAAGATGTATGCTGAAATTGATCCAACTCGCACAAAACATTAAAGTATGAGAAGTCAGTAAAAGAATAACCGTAAAGTTAAGCTAGCTGTAATCAAGGAAACACCTGCATTTAGTTCTCCTTCCATTAAAGCAAGATTATACAAATTTAGGCTTTGGTGATAATGATTTAGTACCACAGTGAAGTTGTAAAGTAAACCAGAAATAAACCCATATAAATAAGCAAACAAGAGCATGTCATCATTATTATGGCTTAGTACTAAAGTAAAGCAGATGATTGCATGACAGAACAGCACTGACCACAGAATACCTCAAAATGGCCGTTAACTCTTCATCTAAGGTGTGTTTTGAGTTGAATTTAGTAAAAACAAGTCTTTCTGAATGTGTGTTTACACACATTTGATGGGACAGTGCAACACTGCTGAAAGTTAATCCTGCTTTTCTGAACACTATTTAATGTTTGTGTTTTATCATGTGCTGATCATTATAACAGTGAGGCACACAGGAACTTTCACTGTCACTATGGCTAATTTACACTTTGCCATTTAGGCCAGTAAGATGCTTTTGTATTTTGTAGACATATGTATATGTGTGTCTGCAGGTGTGGAGGTCCATGATATAACATGTGAATTTGCACAACCAGTTCTACTCAGCGCTCAACCACGACTGATCGTCTTGTTCAGCAGTGGCACTTCGAGAGATGCCTGGGACTTACGATCGCCAAGTATGGGATTTACTGCCATTTTTACTGCCAATATTGAACATGTTTGTGTGGATGTTTCAGAGTATTGCAGCACAAAAACAAAGTAGTAAGCTGACTTAAAATAGAGCAACTCCAACAAAGGTGCAGAGTTAAATTGAGAGGAACATAAGTTGATGCAGTAGATTAAAATGTTTGTGCATGTATCATTGTTGGGAAGGCCTAGCCTGCAGTGAAGTGCCAGAATAGTGACTGGAATGGGCGTCACTGTCTTGTTGGATGCACATGTGCATAAATCTTCCATAAATGTACACTGACCAGCCATTTCTTTTCACCACTGTGTTTGATCCAGTTGTACCAGAGAGTTGCACGGCCCCTAACTTTTTATCTCTAGGGGTCAACCTAACCAAACACAAAAGAGCCTGTCACTATCAAAAGTCTTCAACCTTGATTGTGGTTAAAGCATAGTTACAGCACAGTGCTCATGTGTCTGAGACTCGTGAATTAATTAGGCAGTTGAGAATGTTGGCAGTCCCAAAAACTTGGCCCTGCCATCTATGGATGCTTAAAGATGCTTCCTCTCCACCTGCGCTGAGATGCCTTCAAGACCTGCAATGCAAAACCCACTGGTGTGAAAATATCAATTATTATAGTGCAAGCAAGTAATAAATTAAATAAACTTGATGTGTATTCCAGGATTTCACATAATTGTGTTATATCTGACAACTGTGTTAAGATATACTTTTAAATTACGAAACAGTATGATCAATATTTTGATTATCATATAGTTTTGAATTTCAACTTGTCAGATTCTCTTCTGTCCACAGGTCTTGATTATTCAGGAGTGGCTACGAAATGTATTAATGAGGCTCTGACCAACCTCATCCACAGTTCTTGTTGAGTCCACTTTTTCACACTTCTTGTGATACCACTTACAGTGCCCATTGCAATCACCTGCCCAGATTTTTTCCTGTCCACAGCCCTCTATGATTCTGAAGTGGCTATGAAGTTCATTAATGAGGCGATCACCATCTTCATTCACAGATCTTGGTGAGTCCACTTCATCACACTTGTTTTATGCTGTTTACAGAGCCCATGACATAGTTTGTCCAAAGTAGCTTATTTACACAGCCCTCAATGATTCAACTTCATTAATGAGGCTGTTACCAACCTCATTCACAGTTTTTGGTCCACTTGGTCCACTTGGTCCACTTTATCACGTTCCATTTCCTTTCGTTTATGGTACCATTTACAATTGAGTGGACTGATGCTCTTGTGTGCTCTAGATATTTTGGAAATTGCTAAACCACTTTATCCACAGTTGTTGGTGAGTCCACTTCATCACAGTCCCTGATGGACTGCTTACAGTGCCCATTACAATCGACTGCCCAGATTCTCTTTTGTCCACAGCCCTTTTTGATTCAGAAGTGGCTACGAACTTCATATATGAGGCTTTCGCCAACATCGTCCACTGTTCTTGGTACAATCGCCTGCCCAGATTCTCTTCTGTCCACAGTGTTACTGTTACATTCAAGACATAGGTGATCCTGTGATCCAGTATTGCATATTTGATACTGTTAGTGCTGCCATCTGGTGGCCTGTTTCTTGTTGTTTTTGTTTTTCTCTCTCTCCCTCTCCTGGTGAAACGACTGATTGGAAACAGCTGATCTCAATGCGTGTGCTGGTTGGCTGCAGTGTCTGAGCTTTGTCATTGAAATGGTGCCATTGGCGTTTATCTAGTCGCCCGTGGCGTTCTCACCATGTGGCCAAAGGTGGTTGTGATTGAGGCTGTTCAAGATATATAACATGACAATTCACAGTTTGATGTATGTGGATCTATTGTAGCCTACTGTTTTCTGTGTCATTATGTACTTGTTGATGTCCAAGTGGTTTAATCATAGTCATGTTTGTAGTGGTGAGTGCCATTTACTATTTTAATTTCATTTATTATTTTTCATTTATTATTCTCTTGCTTCATGTTGGGGAGGCAGGTAAGGCCATTGTATTTTGTTTTATTATTTTTTAGTTAGGTTAGTTAGTAAGGAGGGATGTCATGTGTGTCTGTAATTTTGGCCTTTGCTCACCCTGATGCTATATGATGTTGACTGTGGTCTTGATATGTTTGCCTATAATACTACATTTTCATTTGAGCATTAAATCTGTTTCTTTATGGTTTGTTTATCTCCTCAAGCCCTAAACTAGTTTTTTTTATGAAATGGTTTAATAAACTGGGCTGTAAGATTACTCAAAAATTGACTAACTTTACAAGACTTTAACAAAGCAAAACTTCACCAAAAGTGAAGTAGAAAAGAAAAACGTAGGCCAGAGTTATAAGAAAAAGTAGGCCAGAGTTATAAGAACTGCTTTTTATTGGAATTTAAAAACCTGAATGTTCTTATACGACTGAAGACGTGTCGAGGTTCTTCTGTTCCCTGTATGCTCTGTGACTAATTTGCTGAACAAGTAGATCTATCTGAGATGTTTCCAAGCTGTTTTAAGCCTGCGTCTGAGATGAACACTGTATGTGAACTTTTACATTCTGAATTTTTAGTTGAAAGTAAGTCAGAAGATGCTGAAAATGATTTCACATCAAAACTGAATTTTATTAAAGAGGCTTTGATGGAGGAACAAAGTTGGGATCAATCTCTTGATAACTGTAGACTAACTGCTGTAACAGAAGAAAGTAATGCCCCATCATGCAGTTATGTATTTTCAGCAAGATGTACATGTACTTAGCATGTACTTAGCTTAGCCCCCTGACAGTGTGTTCTCTGGTCATCTGGGTATACAGAAAACACATCAGCAGATCATGTGTTTTTTCTTTTGGCCTGGTCCTAAAGCTGATGCTGTGTTATGTTGAGTTACGGGAAAACCCAATCAGGTTATTCCATCCACATCACTTCATCCAATCCTAGCATTATGAGCACCATTTCAACGTGTGTAGGGCAGCTGCCCTGGCCACTGATCAAATCCTTCTACTTTTGTGTTACCCCTTGACCAGCTACCTAAACAAATGCTCATGCTTCATTACAGTAACAAGGCTGTGATGGCTGTCTTAAGTATGTTGCGAGAAGGTTACAAAGTATGTTCAGGTTTTTCGCTGCTGCTGCTGCACCTGCATCATTATCCTCTATTTTATTTGTTCCAGACATGAGGAGCTCCTCCCTTACTGTTCCACATTGCATTGTGGTATAATGTAAAAAAGTGTCCATTGAGTATACACCAAAAATTAGCTGTGCGCTAATCCGTATACGTTCGGCACCATTTAAGGTGGCTTCCAGTAAGAAGCTGGAGAATAACTCCAGCCTTGTTGGTGCAGCCGTTTCTTTACGGCATCATAAATCAGCACATTTTACAGTTGTAAAATACATCCAGATAGATCCGGGAACTAATTTTACTGAAGTTCTGAAATTGTTAGCAATTGATCATCACATGTCCAGTGCATATCACCCCGAATCTCAGGGTTCTCTAGAATGTTTTCAACAACCTCAGTGCTTCGTACCTACTGTCTTTAGGTAGATAAAGAATGTGATGATGGCATCCTGGTCTTATTGTTTGCCATTTGTGAAAGTGATCAGGATTCCATTGGGTTTAGCCATTCACAGCTGAATTGTGAATTTCACTTTGGAGATAAAAGACTTGTACGTACCAGGTTCTGCCCTGTGTGCAGAGTTTTCAGGAAGATTGTGTTGATGGAGGTGGATCTGCTAATAGGGTTTTGCTAAGTTCTCCCCTACTGCTTCTGAAGTATCTGCTTTTGTCACACCAGATCTCTTTCTACAGTATTCCGTAATGCCATTTGGGTTACAAAAGGTAATAGCTAATGTAAACAATTGTGAAGCATGTCTGGATGTCGTTGTGATGTCTAGATGTCTATCAGAGTTGGAATGAACATTTGGCAATCCTCTGAAATGTGTTTAAGCGCTTTCTGAAAGTTTCCCTCACACTTAATCTCACTAAATGTGAGTCTGGGAAAGCTAGAGTATCCTAGGTTTGTAAGAAGGTGGGCCAAGGTGAAGTGCGCCCTCTTGAGGCTAAGATACCAACCCTGCAGTTGTGCTTTTGTAGAACCCCTGTTCTAATGACTCCTGACTACACTCAATTCTTCAAGCTGTAAGCTGGGGCTGGAGCTGTCCTCCTTAAAGAAGACTCGAGGTGTTGACCATCCAGTTTATTTTTCATAGAAATTGAAGGAACATCAGATCATGTATAGGACCACTGAGAAGGAAGCCTAGCACTCTTATTAGCTTTTCAACACTTTATGTGGGGTTGAGTGTTTTGGCAGTAGTGCTCTATATATACCACAATATCAGCTGAAGACTGATGAGATGGTTCATGATTGTTCAAGGTTTTAATGTTCAGAATAAGAAAGATTGTGAAAATGTAGTTGCTGATGCGTTGTCTAGGCAGTAGTGTGAGGGTGTTATGACCCTGGGGAGTGTAGAAGAGAGCCTCGTTGGTGCAGCCATGTTTGTTTACAGCGTCAGAAAGATGAAGCAGTTTAGGAACACAGAGTCCTAACCTGACGTCAGTCCAATTATTCCATTCCACCTTAAATGGTGCAGCAGATTTAGTCAAAAGTATTCACCAACTGTATAGCACCAGAATGGAACAGGTGGAACATAATTGGGATGAGATGCCGATTTCAGTAGGGCATCAATCTTAGTGTGCTTCTCCATCCTTCTTCTACTTAAGCACAACTCTAATAATGAACATATGATGCTTTAAATACAAAAACAGAAAATATTATTTAAATTCAGCCTGTAGTTCAAAACTACATCCAACCAAACACCACTGTCTGACTCACTGTTGTCTTTACCTAGTTAATAGATGTAGATCTGCACTCTTAGCTCCTTCAGTGGGGGTTTTTTTCAACCATTTCAGCCCAAAAAAAAAAAGCTTCTAAGCTTTTCAGTCCCTGAGATCAGTCCTGGAGGACTTGTGTCCATCTGCTGAATTAAGAAAACAAATGGTAAATGTGGCATCAATCTATACAAAATGAAAATGTGAGCGAGTTAGACAGTCATGCAGTGAGGTGAGGATGAATCAATGCGAGGACCAGCGGGCAGTGTTTTCTTCTTTTTCTTGTCTTACCTTTGTCTTCTTTTCGTCTTATATTTTCTTTTTTATCTTTGTCGTCTTTGTCGTCTTTCTTCTTTGTCTTTGTAATTTTCTTTTTTCTTGTTTTCTTCTTTGACTTCTTTTTCTCAATATATATTTTTTTGTCTTTCTTCTGTCTTCTTAGTCTTCGGCTTTTTGTTTTTCTTATTTTTCTTTTCTTAGTGTTTTTGTCTTGTCAAGTCAAATTTATTTGTATAGTGCTTTGTACAACTGTTGTGGTCACAAAGCAGCTTTACATAATTAGTAATTAGTAAAAGACAGAAAAAAGTCTTTAATAGCAGTCCTAAAATAGAGCCTTGTGGAACTCCATATCTTACTTCTGTGTAATTTGAAGATAAATCTTTACAAACTCCTTTAGATATGATTTGAACCACCATAGGGCTGGTCCTGTGATTCCAACCATTTTCTCTAATCTTTCTAGTAATATAGTATGATCTATTGTATCAAAGGCTGCACTAAGGTCTAGTAGGGCTAATAAAGATACATAGCCTTTATCAGAGGCAAGAAGGAGATCATTTTTATTCTTCACTAGGGAGGTCTCAGTGCTGTGATGGGATCTGAATCCAGATTGGAATTTCTCATACATGTCATTTGTACTCAGGTATAAGCAGAGTTGTTGGCCTACAGCTTTTTCTAAAATCTTGGATATGTATGTTAAGTTGGAGATGGGTCTGTAAATAGACAATACACAAGGATCAAGATTTGGCTACTGGATTAAAGGTTTTTTAAGTTTTTTAAGGTTTTTGGGAAATGCCCTAGGCTAAGGGATGAATTTACAATTGTTAAAAGAGGTCTAATTAGAAGTGAGAGTATTTCTTTTAGCAATTTAGAGGGAATCGGGTCAAGTTGTACAGGCTGTACAATTTGGTGAGGAAATATTTTTTTTTTCTAGTAAGTTTAGAGATCTCGCTAAAAAGAACTCTGGGATTGTCTGTTTTTGTTTTTCTCAATCAGCGAGGCCAAATACGCTGAGCGAGCTTTAATGAGTGCCTTTCTATATTGACTAAGGCTGTCCTTCCACACAGAGTGGAACACCTCTAGTTTGGTCGTCCACCATTTACGCTCTAGTTTCTGCACTGTTTTTAGTTTTTGCCTTGTCATTTTACTTTTAAACAGTGCTTCTTTGTCTAAGGTTGATTGAAGGGTATTTTCCAGGTCGTTCGTTAATGTAACTAGCTCCGTTTGGAGTCATTGGGGTTATTGCGCGCTTTAGACAGTGTTGCGGGGAAAAAATTAACATTTTGCCTAAGATGTGTCTCAAAGGAGATTAGATAATGGTCTGATATTACTGAGCTTTGAGGTACAATATTTAGATGATCAATTATAACACTCAGGGTCAGGACTAAATCTAGGGTATGGTTACAGTAATGTGTGGGTCCAGTCACATTTTTTGTAATGCCGACAGAATCTAAAATTGATACAAACGCCTTTGCTAATGGATCATCTGCTTTTTCAAAATGAATATTAAAGTCTTCTAATATTATAAATTTGTCACTGCACACTGACAAAATCACAAAATTATTTAAAAAATTCATAATATATCTCCTGGAGGCCTATAAATGTTAATTTAGTCTGAATGCATTTTTATTTGTTGCTGGATTTGATTTTTTAATGTAGAAAATCTCAAAAAAAGTGAAAGTGTTAGTGTTTTTGAATAATATGTAGTGTATTCTGGTAGATTATGCATACTCCACCTCCTGTGCCTGATAATCTAGGGCTATGTACATATTTATAACCTGCGGCGGTGGCTTCATTTACTGCTATACATTGATCAGGTTTCAGTGTGGCAGAAAATGTCTAGTTTCTAATTAATTTATTAAAACAAGCAGATTTAGATATTCTATGTTTGGCTTTAATTTGGGGCACAGACAGTCTTAATACAATGAAACCTGGGTGACACCTCAAAGCAGCTCGCAGACGGTTTAGCGTGTCTGTCTGCGGCCTGGTCCCGGCTTTGGATTGTCAGCAGCCTTTTACACTACTCGACTAACTAGCAGACTATGCGTTATGCTGCACGAAAATAGGGCAGCACCCTCCTGCGTGGGGTGGACGCCATCCCTACCTAAAAAACAGGCTTGCCCTCAAACTTTAATCAGTTATCTATGTTATTTAGTGCTGTGATTCGGCTGTAAGACTCAATCGAATGAAGTTGCCGGTGAGTGGAAGCACAAGATAGATGTTTCTAATAAAGTGACCGTAACTTAAAGCTACCTTACACTCAGCAAAAGTCCATTCTCTATCAGCAGAGAAACCTTTGGATGAAAAGTACTGAGCTATCTTTTGCTCATTAATATATTTCTTCACTATGCCATTGATTACTTTTTCAAAATCAGAATCAGTCCACTGAGGCATTTCAGTCCCTCCCTTAACTAAGGTGCTGCTTTTATAGTTAAGAGACTTCCATGAGTCTTTACCAAGATTCTGAGTATGTTGGCCTTTTCTTGACATGGTGTGGAAACAGGAGAACAAATCCAAGTTTTCTTCTTATTAACTAAACTACAGAAGAACAAAAACAACTCCGTTCAGAGAGGATTACGGTTACAAACGTTACGTTTAACAGTAACAAAACAAACTTCTCTCCTTTAGAGAGGATAACAGCCACAAAACACTAGGTTTTTATCAGTGACAAACAGATAACTTCTCTTCTTTCAGAGAGGCTAACAATTACTGACTCCTCTGTCTTAAGAAAACAGAATTTCTCTCAGATTCGAAATGGCGTTTACTCACCAAGAAGGTTTTAGTAGGCCATCCGGGTCACGGCACCACATTGTTAGAAATCCGGCATAAAGGAGACAGATTCAGGAGTCAGGAGACTGGATCTTTAGCATTGGAGTTTATTCACGTGCAGACAGAAAATCATACACTGGCACAGCTTAGTTGATCACGGTCAGTCTAGTCTAGTCCGACCATGTCTAGTCCGAACCAATCCAGTCTGAACCAATCCAGTCTGAACCAATCCAGTCTGAAACAGAATCCAGTCTAAAACAGAATCCAGTCTGATTAGGGGTATTTTGAGAGGGCCTTATATATATTGGAAATTGTGGGAGGGGAAAGGTTCATGAAGAGGAGTTTAAGGAGGGGTAGGAGGGGGATGAAGGACAGGTCACTTGGAGTATCAACAGTAGGGGGTGATAGTTAGCACTTTAAAGAGGGGTAGGAGGTGGGTGAAGTTGAGGGGGGTTGATGGTCATCACACATCAAAGGTCATCGGTATGACCACTTGATTGTTGTCACCTTTTGAGGGTTATTCGAATTACCATATACAAAGAGAGAGAGTGACCACTTTAGGCCGGCAGACGAAGGGTAACAAAAGGTGAGACAAAGGATTAAGATAACCATTTGATAAGTTGAAACCACATGAAAGTAATGTTAGAAAGGGCCATATTTTCTCTCAGCTACAACTCTCAGGTCTTTGGTCTTCACCTATATAAGGCCATCAGTTGTCAGGTACATCTGGATTGTACACAAAACTGTCTTCCCTCCATTGGGCGTTGTGCCCACTTGGGCTATTCGGGGTCAGTGTGGGTGGAGGTGGAAGAACTGCCGATTGGCTTTTCAATTTTGCTTTCTGTCAGTGTGATCTCACCCTTGCATGAGTATGATGCAGGACCTCTAGTGTGCACCTTAGGAGTGTCTGGTGGGTTAGGGGGTTCAGGCTGATCTTTGACCTTGAACTTGACCAAACCTTGCATCTCCATCTCCACATCAGTTTCGGTCCAGGTGGTCACTTGAAGTGGTCACTGCATTGCTGTCTGCTCTTGTCCATCTGATTCAGGGGCATATGGAGGTGGTCTCAGGTTTGAGCCGAGAATACAGCCCGGGCTTGTTTGTCTTGTCATCATGTTGTTTGCTTATCTCCATGTTGTGAAAGTTAGCCTACGAGTGATAAGAAGATAAGGGGTGATAAGAGAAGTACAGGGGTGCTATAAGAAGATAAATGGGTGATGAGAAATATTGGCGTAATACAAGAAGATATGGGGTGATAAGAGAAATAAAGGGGTGAAACCAGTAGAAGGATGTTACAAGAGAAATATGGAGTGTTAAGAGAAATATGGGGAGTTATAAAGAATAAATTAAGGGGTGTTAAAAGAAAAAGAAGGGGTATTATTAGAAGAAACTGGGTATTACAAGAAGGGTGAGTAATTATACAAGTGAAGAGATAGGGTATAGTGTACACAGAAGCTTGTGTGTGTGAATTATCGTGTGTCTCTCAGTCTATGTGTGGATTCTGGGTGGCTATGTTCTGTTGGGGTTGAAGGGATATGTTTGGAGAGTAATTCTAAAAACTCGCCATACTGTTGTCTTTTATTGTGAGATCTTGTGCTTTGCAGGAGATCTCACAATAAGAAAAATCTCATAAAAACGAGAGAGGAACTATATTTAAGTTTGTGCACAGAATCAATAAAAGCCAAATTAATTGGGGTTGTAAAAAGATAAGGGTAAAAGCTGAAAAGAATTCTGTTATTGTCTCAGAAAAATGTGTGCATTTGTGGGAGGTTGCAAATTTAAGGGAAGACACAGTATGGGGGCCCCCGGAGAGAAGAAAAAGAGGAGTAAATGTTACATGTTGTATGTCTAGTCTGAGATTTTGTTTTAATGGACAATAAAAGATAAATGGATCCATTCGATAGAGTTATGTGATAATGAGTGTAGAAAAGCAGTAGGAAATCTATGAAATAAATAGGTTTTGTAGATATGTGGGTTGGAATGAAGTATAGGAAAATTAATGAGCCCTGACTGGGCATCAGAGAGGGAGATAGGTAAAGGAACAGTTTCATAAACCACTAAAGCAGCCCATACTGGCACCAGGTCACGTGTAGTACAAGAATACTGTTAATAAGTCCTGTGGTTGTTGTATGGATACTGGAATGTGGGTTTTATAGTGTAAGTCCAACCTACCAACCTGAGAAAGAGATTTGACTAGTTTCAAATAGTTATACATAGAAGATGTGTTTATATCTTGTGTAGGTAATTCTTTGTATGAATAACATAAGCATTATTGTTAAGCACTGTAGGAAAGTAATCTCTGGTATTTCTGTTCTATCCTGGCAGAAAGGGAATCTATCCACCTGTACATACTAGCATCTAAATAGGTTCTGCACAGATGCTTTTGGTTGAACTTTCACCACTGGAAAGGGGAGCCTCATGTATGCAAGCATACACATACACTAAGGTTTAAGGTTGGTAGAGAGTTAAATCACTTTTAAACACACATGGTTAAAGATTCTCTCACTTGATTAGCTTAAGATTAGATCTGAATTACAAGTAATCTGGTTTGATTCTCCTTTCTCTTTTATGGGATGTGAGAGGAGACAGAAAGAAGGACCTAAGGAGGGGTAACTGGTGAGTGACGTGCCAGAAACGTCACATGGACTGAGTGGAAGAAGCTGTGCTGACTTCCGATCAGGCTAGTGTGCTTATCCACAGATCACTTCCCTGTATACACCTGCATTCTAAACAAATGTGTATTCATATTTATAGTGCTATTAATTATATAATACTTGCTAACAGTTGCCAACTGATTGGTTGGGCAGTGACTTTGATTACTTAAAGATAACACACTTGGGGGTTAAACATTTTGTTGAAAGCCACAGGTAGGGAAGTATTTGGTGGTTTAACTCTTACTAGAGGAGGACTTTTTTTTTTTTTTAGAGTGGTCATACATTCTTAAGGTCTGGGCTGTTCTGAAGTTGGCAAACCTCAGTTAATTTCAACAACTCGTATAGTAACTTTTAATAAACAAATAAATAAATATCGTATAATTCAAAGTAGACAGTGAAGTGGTAGTAATTTCAATAATTTAAAGTAATCTTTTTCACACTCAAATAACATAGAGGCCATTATTATGCCAACTATGGGTACAAACACTTCAAAAGGAATTACTCCTGTTGATGTAGTTAAAATAATCCATTAATTAAAGGCATAACTAAGACATCAGAGAAATGGCACAAGCGTTGGCCTGACATTGACCAACCATGGCCAGTGGAGGGGACTCTTAATCCAGATGTAATTAAAGTAATGCAAGTACTTCTGGCCACGTACAAGGCTAACCAAAAGAAAGGTAAGAAGGGGGAAAAAAACATAAGAAGAAGAGACCGATGGAGCTCGGCATTCTCCAGTTGCTTGAATAAGAAGGGCAGAAACTGGTCAAAGCAGCAAAGGATAAGAGAGAGAGGAGTGCAGCAGAAATGGAGAGACAGATGAGAGGAATAGGAAAGCAGATGGCAGAAATTAATGAGCCATTTTCACACGTAAACAAGAACCCCCCACATATGAGAAGGAATTGAGAGTCTGAGAAGATCTATCCCCAGCTCCCAGTGATCACTCAAGAGGGCAAATATCACATCAGAGATGATGGCCGAATAGTGGAAGCAGGAAAAGCAGAAACAATTATAATAATGTATTTTCCAAAAGCAAGAAGAAATCAACATATATGTAAACTGAAGGTGAAGTGAAGATCAGGAGGACAAAAGTTGGAGATGATGTGGATGAAAGTGCGTGGGAAGCCAGAAGAGGATGTGATCCAGCAGTCACGCTTAGAACGTGAACAAGTAAGACAAAGAATAAAGAAAGAAAATGAATGCTTACTTACCGATAACACAGTTGCAGATGAAAAAAAAAGCCAGAAAGCCAGAGGTCCACATTCAGACAACCATATACAGTTGATGTATAGTCTCTTGGAATCATGAGGTCCTGTGAACAAAGACAAAGAAGAAAGTCAACAGCTGAAAAGAAACATAATGCTTTCTTACCGATGACACAGTTGAAGATGAATAGAAAGTCAGTCAGATTGAGTTGCAGATGTAGACAACGGCAAAAAATTGGAGATCGATAGCCTCTTGGGATCATGAAATCCTGTCAACTAGTAGGACAAAAAAGAAAATCAAAATATGAAAAGAAAGTGAATGTATACTCACCTGTTACACAGTTGAAGATAAATTAAAAGCCAATAAGAAGAAAAATCCAGATACAGACAACGGCAAACAGCTGGAGATGAACAGTCTCTTGACATCATGAGGTCCTGTGAACAAGACAAAGAAGAAAGTCAATACATGAAAAGAAACTGAATGTATACTTACCTGTTACAAAGTTGCAGATGAATACACAGCCAGTAAGACAGAAGTCCAGATGCAGACAACCACATGCAGCTGGACATGGACAGTGTCTTGGGATCATGAAGTCATGTGAACGAGTAAGACAAAGAAGAAAGTCAATACATGAAAAGAAACTGAATGCTTACTTACCGATCACACAGTTGCAGATGAATAGAAAGTCAGTCAGATTGAGTTCCAGATGCAGACGACGGCAAACACTTGGAGAAATATAGCCTCTTGGGATCATGAAGTCCTGTGAACAAGTAAGACAAAGAAGAAAATCAATACATGAAAAGAAACTGAAGGTATACTTACCTGTCACACAGTTGCAGATGAATAGAAAGTCAGTCAGATTGAGTTCCAGATGCAGACAACGGCCAAAACTTGGAGATCGATAGCCTCTTGGTATCATGAAGTCCTGTGAACAAGTAAAACAAAGAAGAAAGTCAAAACATGTAAAGAAACTGAATGTATACTTACCTGTTACACAGTTGCAGATGAATACACAGCCAAGAAGACGAAAAATCCAGATGCAGTCAGGTTGAGTTCCAGATGCAGACAACAGCAAATAATTGAAGGTTTGATAGCCTCTTGGGATCACTAGGTCTTGTGAACAAGTAAGACAAAGAATAAAATCAAAATATGAAAAGAAACTGAATGTATACTTACCTGTAACACAGTTGCAGATGAATACACAGCCAGTTAGAAAGAATTCCAGATGCAGACAACCACATACAGCTGGACATGGACAGTCTCTTGGGATCATGAAGTTCTGTGAACAAGTAAGACAAAGAAGAAAATCAAAATATGAAAAGACACTGAATGTATAATTACCGATTACACAGTTGCAGATAAAAAAAAAGCCAGTAAGCCAGACTTCCAGATTCAGACAACCATATATAGTTGATGTATAGTCTCTTGGGATCACGAGGTCCTGTGAAAAAGGAAGACAAAGAAGAAAATCAAAATATGAAAAGAAACTGAATGTATACTTACCGATTACACAGTTGCAGATAAAAAAAAAGCCAGTAAGCCAGAGTTCCAGATTCAGACAACCATATATAGTTGATGTATAGTCTCTTGGGATCATGAGGTCCTGTGAAAAAGGAAGACAAAGAAGAAAGTCAATACATGAAAAGAAACTGAATGTTTACTTACCTGTAACACAGTTGCAGATGAATACACAGCCAATAAGACGTAAAATCCAGATGCAGACAACGGCAAACAGATGGAGATGAATAGACTCTTGGGATCATGAGGTCCTGTAAATAAGACAAAAAAAAGTCAATACATGAATAGAAACGGAATGTATACTTACCTGTTACACAGTTGCAGATGAATACACAGCCAGTAAGAAAGAGTTCCAGATGCAGACATCATACAGCTGGACAAGGACAGTCTCTTGGGATCATGAAGTCCTGTGAACAACTAAGACAAAGAAGAAAGTCAATACATGAAAAGAAACTGAATGCTTACTTACCTGTTACACAGTTGCAGATGAATAGAAAATCAGTTAGGTTAAGTTTCAGATTCAGACAACGGCAAACACTTGGAGATCGATAGCCTCTTGGGATCATGAAGTCCTGTCAACAATTACGACAAAGAATAAAATCAAAATATGAAAAGAAACTGAATGTATACTTACCTGTAACACAGTTGCAGATGAATACACAGCCAGTTAGAAAGAATTCCAGATGCAGACAACAACATACAGCTGGACATGGACAGTCTCTTGGGATCATGAAGTTCTGTGAACAAGTAAGACAAAGAAGAAAATCAAAATATGAAAAGAAACTGAATGTATACTTACCGATTACACAGTTGCAGATAAAAAAAAGCCAGTAAGCCAGAGTTCCAGATTCAGACAACCATATACAGTTGATGTATAGTCTCTTGAGATCACAAGGTCCTGTGAAAAAGGAAGACAAAGAAGAAAGTCATTACATGAAAAGAAACTGAATGTATACTTACCTGTAACACAGTTGCAGATGAATACACAGCCAAGAAGACGAAAAATCCAGATGCAGACAACGGCAAACAGCCGGAGATGAATAGTCTCTAGGGATCATGGAGTCCTGTGAACAAGTAATACAAAGAAGAAAATCAAAATATGAAAAGAAACTGAATATATACTTACCAGTTACACAGTTGCAGATGAACACACAGCAATTAATAAAGAATTCCAGATGCAGACAACCACATACAGCTGGACATGGACAGTCTCTTGGGATCATGAAGTCCTGTGAACAAGTAAGACAAAGAAGAAAATCAAAATATGAAAAGAAACTGAATATATACTTACCAGTTACACAGTTGCAGATGAACACACAGCCATTAAGAAAGAATTCCAGATGCAGACAACCACATACAGCTGGACATGGACAGTGTCTTGGGATCATGAAGTCTTGTGAACAAGTAAGACAAAGAAGAAAATCAAAATATGAAAAGAAACTGAATGTATACTTACCGATTACACAGTTGCAGATGAATACACAGCCAATAGGACGTAAAATCCAGATGCAGACAACGGCAAACAGCTGGAGATGAATAGTCTCTTGGGATCATGAGGTCCTGTAAACAAGACAAAAAAAAAGTCAATACATGAATAGAAACGGAATGTATACTTACCTGTTACACAGTTGCAGATGAATATAAAATCAGTCAGGTTGAGTTCCAGATTCAGACAATGGCAAACAGCTGGAGATTGAGAGCCTCTTGGGATCATGAGGTCCTGTGAACAAGTAAGACAAAGAAGAAAATCAAAATATGAAAAGAAACTGAATGTATACTTACCGATTACACAGTTGCAGATGAAAAAAAAAGCCAGTAAGCCAGAGTTCCAGATTCAGACAACCATATATAGTTGATGTGTAGTCTCTTGGGATCACGAGGTCCTGTGAACAAGTAAGACAAAGAAGAAAGTCAATACATGAAATGAAACTGAATGCTTACTTAACGATTACACAGTTGCAGATGAACAGAAAGTCAGTTAGATTGAGTTCCAGATGCAGACGACGGCAAACACTTGGAGATTGATAGCCTCTTGGGATCATGATGTCCTGTGAACAAGTAAGACAAAGAAGAAAGTCAATACATGAAAAGAAACTGAATGTTTACTTACATGTAACACAGTTGCAGATGAATACACAGCCAATAAGACGAAAAATCCAGATGCAGTTGAAAAGTCTCTTGGGATCACGAGGTCCTGTGAACAAGTAAGACAAAGAAAAAAGTAAATACATGAAAAGAAACGTAAAGCTTACTTACCTGTAACACAGTTGCAGATGAATACACAGCCAATAAGATGTAAAATCCAGATGCAGACAACAGCAAACAGCTGGAGATGAATAGTCTCTTGGGATCATGAGGTCCTGTTAATAAGACAAAAAAAAGTCAATACATGAATAGAAACGGAATGTATACTTACCTGTTACAAAGTTGCAGATGAATACAAAGACAGTAAGAAAGATTTCCAGATGCAGACAACCACATACAGCTGGACATGGATAGTCTCTTGGGATCATGAAGTTCTCTGAACAAGTAAGACAAAGAAGAAAGTCAATACATGAAATGAAACTGAATGCTTACTTTCGGATTACACAGTTGCAGACGAACACAGCCAATAAGACGAAAACTCCAGATGCAGACAATGGCAAACAGCTGGAGATAGATACAATATTGGCATCAAGAGATCCTGTCAACAAGTAAGACAAAGAAGAAAGTCAATACATTAAAAGAAACTTAATGTATACCTACCTGTTACACAGTTGCAGATGAACACAGCCAATAAGATAAAAAATCCAGATGCAGACAACAGCAAACAGCTGGAGATGAATACTCTCTTGGGATCATGAGGTCCTGTAAACAAGACAAAGAAGAAAGTCAACACATAAAAAGAAACTGAATGTATAGTTACCTGTCACACAGTTGCAGATGAAAAAAAAAGCCGGTAAGCCAGAGTTCCAGATGCAGACAACCACATACAGCTGGACATGGACAGTCTCTTGGGATCATGAAGTTCTGTGAACAAGTAAGACAAAGAAGAAAATCAAAATATGAAAAGACACTGAATGTATAATTACCGATTACACAGTTGCAGATAAAAAAAAAGCCAGTAAGCCAGACTTCCAGATTCAGACAACCATATATAGTTGATGTATAGTCTCTTGGGATCACGAGGTCCTGTGAAAAAGGAAGACAAAGAAGAAAATCAAAATATGAAAAGAAACTGAATGTATACTTACCGATTACACAGTTGCAGATAAAAAAAAAGCCAGTAAGCCAGAGTTCCAGATTCAGACAACCATATATAGTTGATGTATAGTCTCTTGGGATCATGAGGTCCTGTGAAAAAGGAAGACAAAGAAGAAAGTCAATACATGAAAAGAAACTGAATGTTTACTTACCTGTAACACAGTTGCAGATGAATACACAGCCAATAAGACGTAAAATCCAGATGCAGACAACGGCAAACAGATGGAGATGAATAGACTCTTGGGATCATGAGGTCCTGTAAATAAGACAAAAAAAAGTCAATACATGAATAGAAACGGAATGTATACTTACCTGTTACACAGTTGCAGATGAATACACAGCCAGTAAGAAAGAGTTCCAGATGCAGACATCATACAGCTGGACAAGGACAGTCTCTTGGGATCATGAAGTCCTGTGAACAACTAAGACAAAGAAGAAAGTCAATACATGAAAAGAAACTGAATGCTTACTTACCTGTTACACAGTTGCAGATGAATAGAAAATCAGTTAGGTTAAGTTTCAGATTCAGACAACGGCAAACACTTGGAGATCGATAGCCTCTTGGGATCATGAAGTCCTGTCAACAATTACGACAAAGAATAAAATCAAAATATGAAAAGAAACTGAATGTATACTTACCTGTAACACAGTTGCAGATGAATACACAGCCAGTTAGAAAGAATTCCAGATGCAGACAACAACATACAGCTGGACATGGACAGTCTCTTGGGATCATGAAGTTCTGTGAACAAGTAAGACAAAGAAGAAAATCAAAATATGAAAAGAAACTGAATGTATACTTACCGATTACACAGTTGCAGATAAAAAAAAGCCAGTAAGCCAGAGTTCCAGATTCAGACAACCATATACAGTTGATGTATAGTCTCTTGAGATCACAAGGTCCTGTGAAAAAGGAAGACAAAGAAGAAAGTCATTACATGAAAAGAAACTGAATGTATACTTACCTGTAACACAGTTGCAGATGAATACACAGCCAAGAAGACGAAAAATCCAGATGCAGACAACGGCAAACAGCCGGAGATGAATAGTCTCTAGGGATCATGGAGTCCTGTGAACAAGTAATACAAAGAAGAAAATCAAAATATGAAAAGAAACTGAATATATACTTACCAGTTACACAGTTGCAGATGAACACACAGCAATTAATAAAGAATTCCAGATGCAGACAACCACATACAGCTGGACATGGACAGTCTCTTGGGATCATGAAGTCCTGTGAACAAGTAAGACAAAGAAGAAAATCAAAATATGAAAAGAAACTGAATATATACTTACCAGTTACACAGTTGCAGATGAACACACAGCCATTAAGAAAGAATTCCAGATGCAGACAACCACATACAGCTGGACATGGACAGTGTCTTGGGATCATGAAGTCTTGTGAACAAGTAAGACAAAGAAGAAAATCAAAATATGAAAAGAAACTGAATGTATACTTACCGATTACACAGTTGCAGATGAATACACAGCCAATAGGACGTAAAATCCAGATGCAGACAACGGCAAACAGCTGGAGATGAATAGTCTCTTGGGATCATGAGGTCCTGTAAACAAGACAAAAAAAAAGTCAATACATGAATAGAAACGGAATGTATACTTACCTGTTACACAGTTGCAGATGAATATAAAATCAGTCAGGTTGAGTTCCAGATTCAGACAATGGCAAACAGCTGGAGATTGAGAGCCTCTTGGGATCATGAGGTCCTGTGAACAAGTAAGACAAAGAAGAAAATCAAAATATGAAAAGAAACTGAATGTATACTTACCGATTACACAGTTGCAGATGAAAAAAAAAGCCAGTAAGCCAGAGTTCCAGATTCAGACAACCATATATAGTTGATGTGTAGTCTCTTGGGATCACGAGGTCCTGTGAACAAGTAAGACAAAGAAGAAAGTCAATACATGAAATGAAACTGAATGCTTACTTAACGATTACACAGTTGCAGATGAACAGAAAGTCAGTTAGATTGAGTTCCAGATGCAGACGACGGCAAACACTTGGAGATTGATAGCCTCTTGGGATCATGATGTCCTGTGAACAAGTAAGACAAAGAAGAAAGTCAATACATGAAAAGAAACTGAATGTTTACTTACATGTAACACAGTTGCAGATGAATACACAGCCAATAAGACGAAAAATCCAGATGCAGTTGAAAAGTCTCTTGGGATCACGAGGTCCTGTGAACAAGTAAGACAAAGAAAAAAGTAAATACATGAAAAGAAACGTAAAGCTTACTTACCTGTAACACAGTTGCAGATGAATACACAGCCAATAAGATGTAAAATCCAGATGCAGACAACAGCAAACAGCTGGAGATGAATAGTCTCTTGGGATCATGAGGTCCTGTTAATAAGACAAAAAAAAGTCAATACATGAATAGAAACGGAATGTATACTTACCTGTTACAAAGTTGCAGATGAATACAAAGACAGTAAGAAAGATTTCCAGATGCAGACAACCACATACAGCTGGACATGGATAGTCCTTTGGGATCATGAAGTTCTCTGAACAAGTAAGACAAAGAAGAAAGTCAATACATGAAATGAAACTGAATGCTTACTTTCGGATTACACAGTTGCAGACGAACACAGCCAATAAGACGAAAACTCCAGATGCAGACAATGGCAAACAGCTGGAGATAGATACAATATTGGCATCAAGAGATCCTGTCAACAAGTAAGACAAAGAAGAAAGTCAATACATTAAAAGAAACTTAATGTATACCTACCTGTTACACAGTTGCAGATGAACACAGCCAATAAGATAAAAAATCCAGATGCAGACAACAGCAAACAGCTGGAGATGAATACTCTCTTGGGATCATGAGGTCCTGTAAACAAGACAAAGAAGAAAGTCAACACATAAAAAGAAACTGAATGTATAGTTACCTGTCACACAGTTGCAGATGAAAAAAAAAGCCGGTAAGCCAGAGTTCCAGATGCTGACAACCATATGCAGTTGATGTATAGTCTCTTGGGATCACAAGGTTCTGTGAACAAGTAAGACAAAGAAGAAAGTCAATACATGAAAAGAAACTGAATGCTTACTTTCCGATTACACAGTTGCAGATGAATACACAGCCAATAAGACGGAAAATCCAGATGCAGACAATGGCAAACACTTGGAGATCGATATCCTCTTTGGATCATGAAGTCCTGTGAACAAGTAAGACAAAGAAAAAAGTCAATGAATGAAAAGAAACTGAATGTATACTTACCTGTTACAAAGTTGCAGATGAATACAAAGCCAGTAAGAAAGAATTCCAGATGCAGACAACCACATCCAGCTGGACATGGACAGTGTCTTGGGATCATGAAGTCCTGTGAACAAGTAAGACAAAGAAGAAAGTCAATACATGAAAAGAAACTGAATGCTTACTTACCGATTACACAGTTGCAGATGAATAGAAAGTCAGTCAGATTGAGTTCCAGATGCAGACGACGGCAAACACTTGGAGAACTATAGCCTCTTGGGATCATGAAATCCTGTGAACAAGTAAGACAAAGAAGAAAATCAATACATGAAAAGAAACTGAAGGTATACTTACCTGTCACACAGTTGCAGATGAATAGAAAGTCAGTCAGATTGAGTTCCAGATGCAGACAACGGCCAAAACTTGGAGATCGATAGCCTCTTGGTATCATGAAGTCCTGTGAACAAGTAAAACAAAGAAGAAAGTCAAAACATGTAAAGAAACTGAATGTATACTTACCTGTTACACAGTTGCAGGTGAATAGAAAGTCAGTCAGATTGAGTTCCAGATGCAGTCAACGGCAAACACTTGGAGATCGATAGCCTCTTGGGGTCATGAAGTCCTGTCAACAAGTAAGACATAGAAGAAAATCAATACATGAAAAAAAACTGAATGTATACTTACCTATTACACAGTTGCAGATGAAAAAAAAAGCCGGTAAGCCAGAGTTCCAGATGCAGACAACCATATACAGCTGGACATGGATAGTCTCTTGGGATCATGAAGTCCTGTGAACAAGTAAGACAAAGAAGAAAATCAATACATGAAAAGAAACTGAATGCTTACTTACCGATTACACAGTTGTAGATGAATACAAAGTCAGTCAGATTGAGTTCCAGATGAAGACAACGGCAAACACTGGGAGATCGATAGCCTCTTGGGATTATGAAGTCCTGTGAACAAGTAAGACAAAGAAGAAAGTCAATACATGAAAAGAAACTGAATGTTTACTTACCTGTAACACAGTTGCAGATGAAAACACAGCTAATAAGACGAAAAATCCAGATACAGTTGAAAAGTCTCTTGGGATCACAAGGTCCTGTGAACAAGTAAGACAAAGAAGAAAATGAATACATGAAAAGAAATTGAACGTATACTTACCTGTCACACAGTTGCAGATGAATAGAAAGTCAGTCAGATTGATTTCCAGATGCAGACAACGGCAAACACTTGGAGATCGATAGCCTCTTGGTATCATGAAGTCCTGTGAACAAGTAAGACAAAGAAGAAAGTCAATACATGAAAAGAAAATGAATGTATATTTGCCTGTTACACAGTTGTAGATGAATACAAAGCCAGTAAGAAAGAATTCCAGATGCAGACCACCACATCCAGCTGGACATGGATAGTCTCTTGGGATCATGAGGTCCTGTAAACAAGAGAAAGAAGAAAGTCAATACATGAAAAGAAAATGAATGTATATTTACCTGTTACACAGTTGCAGATGAATAGAAAGTTAGTCAGATTGAGTTCCAGATGCAGACAACGGCAAACACTTGGAGATCGATAGCCTCTTGGGGTCATGAAGTCCTGTGAACAAGTAAGAAAAAGAAGAAAGTCAAAACATGAAAAGAAACTGAATGTATACTTACCTGTTGCACAGTTGCAGATGAATAGAAAGTCAGAAACGGAAGTCAAGAAACAGAAACAGAAGTCAAGAAACGGAATGTATACTTACCTATAACACAGTTGCAGATGAATACAAAGCCAATAAAACGTAAAATCCAGATGCAGACAACGGCAAACAGCTGGAGATGAATAGTCTCTTGGGATCATGAGGTCCTGTAAACAAGACAAAAAAAAGTCAATACATGAAAAGAAACTGAATGTATACTTACCTGTTGCACAGTTGCAGATGAATAGAAAGTCAGAAATGGAAGTCAAGAAACGGAAACAGAAGTCAAGAAACGGAATGTATACTTACTTGTTACACAGTTGCAGATGAAAAAAAGCCAATAAAACGTAAAATCCAGATTCAGACAACCACAAATAGCTGGACATGGACAGTCTCTTGGGATCATGAGGTCCTGTAAACAAGACAAAAAGAAAGTCAATACATGAAAAGAAACTGAATGTATACTTACCTGTTACACAGTTGCAGATGAGTACACAGTCAGTAAGAAAGAATTCCAGATGCAGACAACCACATACAGCTGGACATGGACAGACTTTTGGGATCATGAAGTCCTGTGAACAAGTAAGACAAAGAAGAAAGTCAATACATGAAAAGAAACTGAATGTATACTTACCTGTTACACAGTTGCAGATGAATAGGAAGTAAGTTAGATTGAGTTCCAGATGCAGACAACGGCAAACACTTGGAGATCGATAGCCTCTTGGGATCATGAAGTCCTGTCAAGTAGTAAGACAAAGAAGAAAATCAAAACATGAAAAGAAACTGAATGTATACTTACCTGTTACACAGTTGCAGATGAATACACAGTCAGTAAGAAAGAATTCCAGATGCAGACAACCACATACAGCTGGACATCGATAGCCTCTTGGGATCATGAAGTCCTGTAAACAAGACAAAAAGAAAGTCAATACATGAAAAGAAACTGAATGTATACTTACCTGTTACAAAGTTGCAGATGAATACAAAGCCAGTAAGAAAGAATTCCAGATGCAGACAACCACATCCAGCTGGACATGGATAGTCTCTTGGGATCATGAGGTCCTGTAAACAAGACAAAGAAGAAAGTCAATACATGAAAAGAAACTGAATGTATACTTATCTGTTACACAGTTTCAGTTGAAAAAAAGCCAGTAAGCCAGAGTTCCAGATTCAGACAACCATATACGGTTGATGTATAGTCTCTTGGGATCACGAGGTCCTGTGAACAAGTAAGACAAAGAAGAAAGTCAATACATGAAAAGAAATTGAATGTATACTTACCTGTTACACAGTTGCAGATGAATAGAAAGTCAGTCAGATTGAGATCCTGATGCAGACAACGACAAACACTTGGAGATCGATAGCCTCTTGGGATCATGAAGTCCTGTGAACAAGTAAGACAAAGAAGAAAATCAAAATATGAAAAGAAACTGAATGTATACTTATCTGTAACACAGTTGCAGATGAATACACAGCCAATAAGACGTAAAATCCAGATGCAGATGAATAGTCTCTTGGGATCATGAGGTCCTGTAAACAAGACAAAGAAGAAAGTCAATACATGAAAAGAAGCTGAATGTATACTTACCTGTTACACAGTTGCAGATGAATACACAGCCATTAAGAAAGAATTCCAGATGCAGACAACCACAAATAGCTGGACATGGACAGTCTCTTGGGATCATGAAGTCCTGTGAAAAAGTGAGACAACGAAGAAAGTCAATACATGAAAAGAAACTGAATGTATACATACCTGCTACACAGTTGCAGATGAAAAAAAGCCAGTAACCCAGAGTTCCAGATTCAGACAACCATATACAGTTGATGTATAGTCTCTTGGGATCATGAAGTCCTGTGAATAAGTAAGACAAAGAAGAAAATCAATGCATGAAAAGAAACTGAATGTATACTTACCTGTTACACAGTTGCAGATGAATAGAAAGTCAGTCAGATTGAGTTCCAGATGCAGACAACCACATACAGCTGGAAATATACAGACTCTTGGGATAATGAGGTCCTGTGAACAAGTAAGACAAAGAAGAAAATCAAAATATGAAAAGAAATTGAATGTATACTTACCTGTTACACAGTTGCAGATGAATACACGGCCATTAAGACGAAAAATCCAGATGCAGATGAATAGTCTCTTGGGATCATGAAGTCCTGTGAACAAGTAAGACAAAGAAGAAAGTCAATACATGAAAAGAAACTGAACGTATACTTTCCTGTTACACAATTGCAGATGAATACACGGCCATTAAGAAAGAATTCAAGATGCAGACAACCACATACAGCTGGACATGGACAAAGTCTTGGGATAATGAGGTCCAGTAAACAAGTCAAAAAAGAAAGTCAATACATGAAAAGAAACTGATTTTCTATTCATCTGCAACTCTGTAATTGGTAATAAGAATTCAGTCAGATTGAGTTCCAGATGAAGACAACGGCAAACACTTGGAGATCGATAGCCTCTTGGGATCATGAAGTCCTGTAAAAAAGACAAAGAAGAAAGTCAATACATGAAAAGAAACTGAATGTATACTTACCTGTTACACAGTTGCAGATGAATACACAGCCAATAAGACGAAAAATCCAGTGCAGATGAATTGTCTCTTGGGATCATGAAGTCCTGTCAACAAGTAAGACAAAGAAGAAAATCAAAATATGAAAAGAAACTGAATGTATACTTACCTGTTACACAGTTGCAGATGAATACACAGCCAATAAGACGAAAAATCCAGTGCAGATGAATAGTCTCTTGGGATCATGAAGTCCTGTCAACAAGTAAGACAAGGAAGAAAATCAAAATATGAAAAGAAACTGAATGTATACTTACCTGTTACACATTTGCAGATGAAAAGAAACGGAATGTATACTTACCTGTTACACAGTTGCAGATGAATACACAGCCAGTAAGAAAGAATTCCAGATGCAGACAACCACATACAACTGGACATGGACAATCTCTTGGGATCATGAAGTCCTGTAAAGAAGACAAAAAGAAAGTCAATACATGAAAAGAAACTGAATGTATACGTACCTGTTACACAATTGCAGATGAATAGGAAGTTAGTTAGATTGAGTTCCAGATGCAGACAACAGCAAGCACTTGGAGATTGATAGCCTCTTGGGATCATGAAGTCCTGTCAAGAAGTAAGACAAAGAAGAAAATCAAAACATGAAAAGAAACTGAATGTATACTTACCTGTTACACAGTTGCAGATGAATACACAGTCAGTAAGAAAGAATTCCAGATGCAGACAACCACATACAGCTGGAGATCGATAGCCTCTTGGGATCATGAGGTCCTGTAAACAAGACAAAAAGAAAGTCAATACATGAAAAGAAACTGAATGTATACTTACCTGTTATACAGTTGCAGATGAATAGAAAGTCAGTCAGATTGAGTTCCAGATGCAGACAACGGAGGACACCTTTCGCTGTACAATGTGCACTGTACAGTGAAAAATATGTGCACCTTACCTTACCTTGGGATCATGAGGTCCTGTAAACAAGAAAAAAAGAAATTCAATACATGAAAAGAAACTGAATGCTTACTTACCGATTACACAGTTGGAGATGAATACACAGCCATTATGAAAGAATTCCAGATGCAGACAACCACATACAGCTGGACATGGACAGACTCTTGGGATCATGAAGTCCTGTGAACAAGTAAGACAAAATAGAAAGTCAATACATGAAAAGAAGCTGAATGTATACTTACCTGTTACACAGTTGCAGATGAAAAAAAGCCAGTAAGCCAGAGTTCCAGATTCAGTCAACCATATACAGTTGATGTATAGTCTCCTGGGATCATGAAGTCCTGTGAACAAGTAAGACAAAGAAAAAAGTAAATACATGAAAAGAAACTGAATGTATACTTACCTGTAACACAGTTGCAGATGAGCACACAGCCAATGAGACGAAAAATCCAGATGAAGACAATGGCAAACACTTGGAGATCGATAGCCTCTTGGGATCATGAAGTCCTGTCAACAAGTAAGACAAAGAAGAAAATCAAAACATGAAAAGAAACTGAATGTATACTTACCTGTTACACAGTTGCAGATGAATACACAGTCAGTTAGAAAGAATTCCAGATGCAGAAAACCACATACAGCTGGACATCAATAGCCTCTTGGGATCATGAAGTCCTGTAAACAAGACAAAAAGAAAGTCAATACATGAAAAGAAACTGAATGTATACTTACCTGTTACAGAGTTGCAGATTAATACACAGCCAGAAAGAAAGAATTCCAGATGCAGACAACCACATACAGCTGGACATGGATAGCCTCTTGGGATCATGAAATCCTGTCAACAAGTAAGACAAAGAACAAAATCAAAATATGAAAAGAAAGTGAATGTATACTCACCTGTTACACAGTTAAAGATAAATAAACAGTCAATAAGAAGAAAAATCCAGATACAGACAACGGCAAACAGCTGGAGATGAACAGTCTCTTGGCATCATGAGGTCCTGTGAACAAGAAAGTCAATACATGAAAAGAAACTGAATGTTTACTTACCTGTTACACAGTTGCAGATGAATACACAGCCAGTACGACAGAGTTCCAGATGCAGACTACGGCAAAAAGTTGGAAATAGATAGTCTCTTGGTATCATGAGGGCCTGTCAACAAGTAAGACAAAGAAGAAAGTCAAAACATGAAAAGAAACTGAATGTATACTTACCTGTTACACAGTTGCAGATGAAAAAAAAGCCAGTAAGCCAGAGTTCCAGATTCAGACAACCATATACAGTTGATGTATCGTCTCTTGAGATCACGAGGTCCTGTCAACAAGTAAGACAAAGAAGAAAATCAAAATATAAAAAGAAACTGAATGTTTACTTACCTGTAACACAGTTGCAGATTAATACACAGTCAGTAAGAAAGAATTCAAGATGCAGACAACCACATACAGCTGCATATGGACAGTCTCTTGGGATCATGAAGTCATGTGAACAAGTAAGACTAAGAAGAAAGTCAATACATGAAAAGAAACTGAATGCTTACTTACCGATTACACAGTTGCAGATAAATTGAAAGTCAGTCAGATTGAGATCCAGATGCAGACAACGGCAAACACTTGGAGATCGATAGCCTCTTGGGATCATGAAGTCCTGACAACAAGTAAGACAAAGAAGAAAGTCAATACATGAAAAGAATGTGAATGTTTACTTACCTGTTACACAGTTGCAGATGAAAAAAAGCCAGTAAGCTAGAGTTCCAGATTCAGACAACCATATACAGTTGATGTATAGTCTCTTGAGATCATGAGGTCCTGTGAAAGGGACAAAATGAAAGTCAATACATGAAAAGAAATGGAATGTATACTTACCTGTTACACAGTTGCAGACTAATACACAGCCAGTAAGAAAGACTTCCAGATGCAGACAACCACATACAGCTGGACTTGAATATCTCTTGGGATCATGAAGTCCTGACAAAGAGTAAGACAAAGATGAAAATCAAAATATGAAAAGAAACTGAATGTATACTTACCTGTTACACAGTTGAAGATGAAAAAAAGGCCAGTAAGCCAGAGTTCCAGATGCAGACAACCATATACAGTTGATGTATAGTCTCTTGGGATCATGAGGTCCTGTGAACAAGTAAAACAATGAAGAAAGTTAATACATGAAAAGAAACGGAATGTTTACTTACCTGTTACACAGTTGCAGATGAATACACAGCAAGAAAGAAAGAATTCCAGATGCAGACAACATACAGCTGGACATGGACAGTCTCTTGGGATCATGAAGGCCTGTGAACAAGTAAGACAAAGAAGAAAGTCAATACATGAAAAGAAACTGAATGTATACTTACTTGTTACACAGTTGCAGATGAAAAAAAAAAAAAAAAACGTAAGCCAGAGTTCCAGATTCAGACAACCATATACAGTTGATGTATAGCCTCTTGGGATCACAAAATCCTGTGAACAAGTAAGACAAAGAAGGAAGTCAATACATGAAAATAAACTGAATGCTTACTTACCGATTACACAGATGCAGATGAATAGAAAATCAGTCAGATTGAGATCCAGATGCAGACAACGGCAAACACTTGGAGATCGACAGACTCTTGGGATCATGAGGTCCTGTAAACAAGACAAAAAGAAATTCAATACATGAAAAGAAACTGAATTTATACTTACCTGTTACACAGTTGCAGATGAATACACAGCCAATAAGACGAAAAATCCAGATGCAGATAACCACATACAGCTGGACATGGACAGTCTCTTGGGATCATGAAGTCCTGTGAACAAGTAAGACAGTGAAAATCAAAATATGAAAAGAAACTGAACGTATACTTACCTGTTACACAGTTGCAGATGAATAGAAAGACAGTCAGATTGAGTTCCAGATGCAGACAACGGCAAACAGCTGGAGATGAATAGTCTTTTGGGATCATGAGGTCCTGTAAACAAGACAAAAAGAAAGTCAATACATGAAAAGAAACCGAATGTATACTTACCTGTTACACAGTTGCAGATGAATATACAGCCAATAAGACGAAAAATCCAGATGCAGATGAATAGTCTCTTGGGCTCATGAGGTCCTGTAAACAAGACAAAGAAGAAAGTCAATGCAGGAAAAGAAACTGAATGCTTACTTAGCAATTACACAGTTGCAGATGAATAGAAAGTCAGTCAGATTGAGATCCAGATGCAGACGACGGCAAACACTTGGAGATCGATAGCCTCTTGGGATCACGAAGTCCTGTCAACACGACAAAGAAGAAAATCAAAACATGAAAAGAAACTGAATGTATACTTACCTGTTACACAGTTGCAGATGAATACACAGTCAGTAAGAAAGAATTCCAGATGCAGACAACCACATACAGCTGGACATCGATAGCCTCTTGGGATCATGAAGTCCTGTAAACAAGACAAAAAGAAAGTCAATACATGAAAAGAAGCTGAACGTATACTTACCTGTTACACAGTTGCAGATGAAAAGAAACGGAATGTATACTAACCTGTAACACAGTTGCAGATTAATACAAAGCCAAAAAGAAAAAAAAATCCAGATGCAGACAACAGCAACCAGCTGGAGATGAATACTCTCTTGGGATCATGACGTCCTGTCAACAAGTAAGACAAAGAAGAAAATCAAAATATGAAAAGAAATTGAATGTATACTTACCTATAACACAGTTGCAGATGAATACACAGCCAATAAAACGTAAAATCCAGATGCAGACAACGGCAAACAGCTTGAGTTGAATAGTCTCTTGGGATCATGAGTCAATAAAAAAGTCAATACATGAAAAGAAACTGAATGCTTACTTACCTGTTACACATTTGCAGATGAATACACAGCCAAGAAGACGAAAAATCCAGATGCAGACAACGGCAAACAGCAGGAGATGAATAGTCTCTTGGGATCATGGAGTCCTGTGAACAAGTAATACAAAGAAGAAAATCAAAATATGAAAAGAAACTGAATATATACTTACCAGTTACACAGTTGCAGATGAACACACAGCAATTAAGAAAGAATTCCAGATGCAGACAACCACATACAGCTGGACATGGACAGTCTCTTGGGATCATGAAGTCCTGTGAACAAGTAAGACAAAGAAGAAAATCAAAATATGAAAAGAAACTGAATATATACTTACCAGTTACACAGTTGCAGATGAACACACAGCCATTAAGAAAGAATTCCAGATGCAGACAACCACATACAGCTGGACATGGACAGTGTCTTGGGATCATGAAGTCCTGTGAACAAGTAAGACAAAGAAGAAAATCAAAATATGAAAAGAAACTGAATGTATACTTACCGATTACACAGTTGCAGATGAATACACAGCCAATAGGACGTAAAATCCAGATGCAGACAACGGCAAACAGCTGGAGATGAATAGTCTCTTGGGATCATGAGGTCTTGTAAACAAGACAAAAAAAAAGTCAATACATGAATAGAAACGGAATGTATACTTACCTGTTACACAGTTGCAGATGAATATAAAATCAGTCAGGTTGAGTTCCAGATTCAGACAATGGCAAACAGCTGGAGATTGAGAGCCTCTTGGGATCATGAGGTCCTGTGAACAAGTAAGACAAAGAAGAAAATCAAAATATGAAAAGAAACTGAATGTATACTTACCGATTACACAGTTGCAGATGAAAAAAAAAGCCAGTAAGCCAGAGTTCCAGATTCAGACAACCATATATAGTTGATGTGTAGTCTCTTGGGATCACGAGGTCCTGTGAACAAGTAAACAAGACAAAGAAGAAAGTCAATACATGAAAAGAAACTGAATGTTTACTTACCTGTAACACAGTTGCAGATGAATACACAGCCAATAAGACGTAAAATCCAGATGCAGTTGAAAAGTCTCTTGGGATCACGAGGTCCTGTGAACAAGTAAGACAAAGAAGAAAGTCAATACATGAAATGAAACTGAATGCTTACTTACTGATTACACAGTTGCAGATGAACAGAAAGTCAGTTAGATTGAGTTCCAGATGCAGACGACGGCAAACACTTGGAGATTGATAGCCTCTTGGGATCATGATTTCCTGTGAACAAGTAAGACAAAGAAGAAAGTCAATACATGAAAAGAAACTGAATGTTTACTTACATGTAACACAGTTGCAGATGAATACACAGCCAATAAGACGAAAAATCCAGATGCAGTTGAAAAGTCTCTTGGGATCACGAGGTCCTGTGAACAAGTAAGACAAAGAAAAAAGTAAATACATGAAAAGAAACGTAAAGCTTACTTACCTGTAACACAGTTGCAGATGAATACACAGCCAATAAGATGTAAAATCCAGATGCAGACAACAGCAAACAGCTGGAGATGAATAGTCTCTTGGGATCATGAGGTCCTGTAAATAAGACAAAAAAAAGTCAATACATGAATAGAAACGGAATGTATACTTACCTGTTACAAAGTTGCAGATGAATACAAAGACAGTAAGAAATACTCTCTTGGGATCATGAGGTCCTGTAAAAAAGACAAAGAAGAAAGTCAACACATAAAAAGAAACTGAATGTATAGTTACCTGTCACACAGTTGCAGATGAAAAAAAAAGCCGGTAAGCCAGAGTTCCAGATGCTGACAACCATATGCAGTTGATGTATAGTCTCTTGGGATCACAAGGTTCTGTGAACAAGTAAGACAAAGAAGAAAGTCAATACATGAAAAGAAACTGAATGCTTACTTTCCGATTACACACTTGCAGATGAATACACAGCCAATAAGACGGAAAATCCAGATGCAGACAATGGCAAACACTTGGAGATCGATATCCTCTTTGGATCATGAAGTCCTGTGAACAAGTAAGACAAAGAAAAAAGTCAATGAATGAAAAGAAACTGAATGTATACTTACCTGTTACAAAGTTGCAGATGAATACAAAGCCAGTAAGAAAGAATTCCAGATGCAGACAACCACATCCAGCTGGACATGGATAGTCCCTTGGGATCACGAGGTCCTGTGAAGAAGTAAGACAAAGAAGAAAATCAAAATATAAAAAGAACCTGAATGTATACTTACGTGTTACACAGTTGCAGATGAATACACACCCAATAAGACGTAAAATCCAGATGCAGACAACGGCAAACAGCTGGAAATGAATAGTCTCTTGGGATCATGAGGTCCTGTTAAAAAGACAAAGAAGAAAGTCAATAAATGAAAAGAAGCTGAATGTATACTTACCTGTTACACAGTTGCAGATGAATAGACAGCCATTAAGAAAGAATTCCAGATGCAGACAATCACATACAGCTGGACATGGACAGTGTCTTGGGATCATGAAGTCCTGTGAACAAGTAAGACAAAGAAGAAAGTCAATACATGAAAAGAAACTGAATGCTTACTTACCGATCACACAGTTGCAGATGAATAGAAAGTCAGTCAGATTGAGTTCCAGATGCAGACGACGGCAAACACTTGGAGAACTATAGCCTCTTGGGATCATGAAGTCCTGTGAACAAGTAAGACAAAGAAGAAAATCAATACATGAAAAGAAACTGAAGGTATACTTACCTGTCACACAGTTGCAGATGAATAGAAAGTCAGTCAGATTGAGTTCCAGATGCAGACAACGGCCAAAACTTGGAGATCGATAGCCTCTTGGTATCATGAAGTCCTGTGAACAAGTAAAACAAAGAAGAAAGTCAAAACATGTAAAGAAACTGAATGTATACTTACATGTTACACAGTTGCAGATGAATACACAGCCAAGAAGACGAAATATCCAGATGCAGTCAGGTTGAGTTCCAGATGCAGACAACAGCAAATAATTGAAGGTTTGATAGCCTCTTGGGATCACTAGGTCTTGTGAACAAGTAAGACAAAGAATAAAATCAAAATATGAAAAGAAACTGAATGTATACTTACCTGTAACACAGTTGCAGATGAATACACAGCCAGTTAGAAAGAATTCCAGATGCAGACAACCACATACAGCTGGACATGGACAGTCTCTTGGGATCATGAAGTTCTGTGAACAAGTAAGACAAAGAAGAAAATCAAAATATGAAAAGAAACTGAATGTATACTTACCGATTACACAGTTGCAGATAAAAACAAAGCCAGTAAGCCAGAGTTCCAGATTCAGACAACCATATATAGTTGATGTATAGTCTCTTGGGATCACGAGGTCCTGTGAAAAAGGAAGACAAAGAAGAAAATCAAAATATGAAAAGAAACTGAATGTATACTTACCGATTACACAGTTGCAGATAAAAAAAAAGCCAGTAAGCCAGAGTTCCAGATTCAGACAACCATATATAGTTGATGTATAGTCTCTTGAGATCACAAGGTCCTGTGAAAAAGGAAGACAAAGAAGAAAGTCATTACATGAAAAGAAACTGAATGTATACTTACCTGTAACACAGTTGCAGATGAATACACAGCCAAGAAGACGAAATATCCAGATGCAGTCAGGTTGAGTTCCAGATGCAGACAACGGCCAAAACTTGGAGATCGATAGCCTCTTGGTATCATGAAGTCCTGTGAACAAGTAAAACAAAGAAGAAAGTCAAAACATGTAAAGAAACTGAATGTATACTTACATGTTACACAGTTGCAGATGAATACACAGCCAAGAAGACGAAATATCCAGATGCAGTCAGGTTGAGTTCCAGATGCAGACAACAGCAAATAATTGAAGGTTTGATAGCCTCTTGGGATCACTAGGTCTTGTGAACAAGTAAGACAAAGAATAAAATCAAAATATGAAAAGAAACTGAATGTATACTTACCTGTAACACAGTTGCAGATGAATACACAGCCAGTTAGAAAGAATTCCAGATGCAGACAACCACATACAGCTGGACATGGACAGTCTCTTGGGATCATGAAGTTCTGTGAACAAGTAAGACAAAGAAGAAAATCAAAATATGAAAAGAAACTGAATGTATACTTACCGATTACACAGTTGCAGATAAAAACAAAGCCAGTAAGCCAGAGTTCCAGATTCAGACAACCATATATAGTTGATGTATAGTCTCTTGGGATCACGAGGTCCTGTGAAAAAGGAAGACAAAGAAGAAAATCAAAATATGAAAAGAAACTGAATGTATACTTACCGATTACACAGTTGCAGATAAAAAAAAAGCCAGTAAGCCAGAGTTCCAGATTCAGACAACCATATATAGTTGATGTATAGTCTCTTGAGATCACAAGGTCCTGTGAAAAAGGAAGACAAAGAAGAAAGTCATTACATGAAAAGAAACTGAATGTATACTTACCTGTAACACAGTTGCAGATGAATACACAGCCAAGAAGACGAAAAATCCAGATTCAGACAACGGCAAACAGCCGGAGATGAATAGTCTCTTGGGATCATGGAGTCCTGTGAACAAGTAATACAAAGAAGAAAATCAAAATATGAAAAGAAACTGAATATATACTTACCAGTTACACAGTTGCAGATGAACACACAGCAATTAATAAAGAATTCCAGATGCAGACAACCACATACAGCTGGACATGGACAGTCTCTTGGGATCATGAAGTCCTGTGAACAAGTAAGACAAAGAAGAAAATCAAAATATGAAAAGAAACTGAATATATACTTACCAGTTACACAGTTGCAGATGAACACACAGCCATTAAGAAAGAATTCCAGATGCAGACAACCACATACAGCTGGACATGGACAGTGTCTTGGGATCATGAAGTCCTGTGAACAAGTAAGACAAAGAAGAAAATCAAAATATGAAAAGAAACTGAATGTATACTTACCGATTACACAGTTGCAGATGAATACACAGCCAATAGGACGTAAAATCCAGATGCAGACAACGGCAAACAGCTGGAGATGAATAGTCTCTTGGGATCATGAGGTCCTGTAAACAAGACAAAAAAAAAGTCAATACATGAATAGAAACGGAATGTATACTTACCTGTTACACAGTTGCAGATGAATATAAAATCAGTCAGGTTGAGTTCCAGATTCAGACAATGGCAAACAGCTGGAGATTGAGAGCCTCTTGGGATCATGAGGTCCTGTGAACAAGTAAGACAAAGAAGAAAATCAAAATATGAAAAGAAACTGAATGTATACTTACCGATTACACAGTTGCAGATGAAAAAAAAAGCCAGTAAGCCAGAGTTCCAGATTCAGACAACCATATATAGTTGATGTGTAGTCTCTTGGGATCACGAGGTCCTGTGAACAAGTAAACAAGACAAAGAAGAAAGTCAATACATGAAAAGAAACTGAATGTTTACTTACCTGTAACACAGTTGCAGATGAATACACAGCCAATAAGACGTAAAATCCAGATGCAGTTGAAAAGTCTCTTGGGATCACGAGGTCCTGTGAACAAGTAAGACAAAGAAGAAAGTAAATACATGAAAAGAAACGTAAAGCTTACTTACCTGTAACACAGTTGCAAATGAATACACAGCCAATAAGACGTAAAATCCAGATGCAGACAACGGCAAACAGCTGGAGATGTATAGACTCTTGGGATCACGAGGTCCTGTAAATAAGACAAAAAAACGTCAATACATGAATAGAAACGGAATGTATACTTACCTGTTACACATTTGCAGATGAATACACAGCCAAGAAGACGAAAAATCCAGATGCAGACAACGGCAAACAGCCGGAGATGAATAGTCTCTTGGGATCATGGAGTCCTGTGAACAAGTAAGACAAAGAAGAAAATCAAAATATGAAAAGAAACTGAATATATACTTACCAGTTACACAGTTGCAGATGAACACACAGCAATTAAGAAAGAATTCCAGATGCAGACAACCACATACAGCTGGACATGGACAGTCTCTTGGGATCATGAAGTCCTGTGAACAAGTAAGACAAAGAAGAAAATAAAAATATGAAAAGAAACTGAATATATACTTACCAGTTACACAGTTGCAGATGAACACACAGCCATTAAGAAAGAATTCCAGATGCAGACAACCACATACAGCTGGACATGGACAGTGTCTTGGGATCATGAAGTCCTGTGAACAAGTAAGACAAAGAAGAAAGTCAATACATGAAAAGAAATTGAATGCTTACTTACCAAATACACAGTTGCAGATGAATACACAGCCAATAAGACGTAAAATCCAGATGCAGACAACGGCAAACAGCTGGAGATGAATAGTCTCTTGGGATCATGAGGTCCTGTAAACAAGACAAAAAAAAAAGTCAATACATGAATAGAAACGGAATGTATACTTACCTGTTACACAGTTGCAGATGAATATAAAATCAGTCAGGTTGAGTTCCAGATTCAGACAATGGCAAACAGCTGGAGATTGAGAGCCTCTTGGGATCATGAGGTCCTGTGAACAAGTAAGACAAAGAAGAAAATCAAAATATGAAAAGAAACTGAATGTATACTTACCGATTACACAGTTGCAGATGAAAAAAAAAGCCAGTAAGCCAGAGTTCCAGATTCAGACAACCATATATAGTTGATGTGTAGTCTCTTGGGATCACGAGGTCCTGTGAACAAGTAAGACAAAGAAGAAAGTCAATACATGAAATGAAACTGAATGCTTACTTAACGATTACACAGTTGCAGATGAACAGAAAGTCAGTTAGATTGAGTTCCAGATGCAGACGACGGCAAACACTTGGAGATTGATAGCCTCTTGGGATCATGATGTCCTGTGAACAAGTAAGACAAAGAAGAAAGTCAATACATGAAAAGAAACTGAATGTTTACTTACATGTAACACAGTTGCAGATGAATACACAGCCAATAAGACGAAAAATCCAGATGCAGTTGAAAAGTCTCTTGGGATCACGAGGTCCTGTGAACAAGTAAGACAAAGAAAAAAGTAAATACATGAAAAGAAACGTAAAGCTTACTTACCTGTAACACAGTTGCAGATGAATACACAGCCAATAAGATGTAAAATCCAGATGCAGACAACAGCAAACAGCTGGAGATGAATAGTCTCTTGGGATCATGAGGTCCTGTTAATAAGACAAAAAAAAGTCAATACATGAATAGAAACGGAATGTATACGTACCTGTTACAAAGTTGCAGATGAATACAAAGACAGTAAGAAAGATTTCCAGATGCAGACAACCACATACAGCTGGACATGGATAGTCTCTTGGGATCATGAAGTTCTCTGAACAAGTAAGACAAAGAAGAAAGTCAATACATGAAATGAAACTGAATGCTTACTTTCGGATTACACAGTTGCAGACGAACACAGCCAATAAGACGAAAACTCCAGATGCAGACAATGGCAAACAGCTGGAGATAGATACAATCTTGGCATCAAGAGATCCTGTCAACAAGTAAGACAAAGAAGAAAGTCAATACATTAAAAGAAACTTAATGTATACCTACCTGTTACACAGTTGCAGATGAACACAGCCAATAAGATAAAAAATCCAGATGCAGACAACAGCAAACAGCTGGAGATGAATACTCTCTTGGGATCATGAGGTCCTGTAAACAAGACAAAGAAGAAAGTCAACACATAAAAAGAAACTGAATGTATAGTTACCTGTCACACAGTTGCAGATGAAAAAAAAAGCCGGTAAGCCAGAGTTCCAGATGCTGACAACCATATGCAGTTGATGTATAGTCTCTTGGGATCACAAGGTTCTGTGAACAAGTAAGACAAAGAAGAAAGTCAATACATGAAAAGAAACTGAATGCTTACTTTCCGATTACACAGTTGCAGATGAATACACAGCCAATAAGACGGAAAATCCAGATGCAGACAATGGCAAACACTTGGAGATCGATATCCTCTTTGGATCATGAAGTCCTGTGAACAAGTAAGACAAAGAAAAAAGTCAATGAATGAAAAGAAACTGAATGTATACTTACCTGTTACAAAGTTGCAGATGAATACAAAGCCAGTAAGAAAGAATTCCAGATGCAGACAACCACATCCAGCTGGACATGGACAGTGTCTTGGGATCATGAAGTCCTGTGAACAAGTAAGACAAAGAAGAAAGTCAATACATGAAAAGAAACTGAATGCTTACTTACCGATTACACAGTTGCAGATGAATAGAAAGTCAGTCAGATTGAGTTCCAGATGCAGATGACGGCAAACACTTGGAGAACTATAGCCTCTTGGGATCATGAAGTCCTGTGAACAAGTAAGACAAAGAAGAAAATCAATACATGAAAAGAAACTGAAGGTATACTTACCTGTCACACAGTTGCAGATCAATAGAAAGTCAGTCAGATTGAGTTCCAGATGCAGACAACGGCCAAAACTTGGAGATCGATAGCCTCTTGGTATCATGAAGTCCTGTGAACAAGTAAAACAAAGAAGAAAGTCAAAACATGTAAAGAAACTGAATGTATACTTACCTGTTACACAGTTGCAGATGAATAGAAAGTCAGTCAGATTGAGTTCCAGATGCAGTCAACGGCAAACACTTGGAGATCGATAGCCTCTTGGGGTCATGAAGTCCTGTCAACAAGTAAGACATAGAAGAAAATCAATACATGAAAAAAAACTGAATGTATACTTACCTATTACACAGTTGCAGATGAAAAAAAAAGCCGGTAAGCCAGAGTTCCAGATGCAGATAACCATATACAGCTGGACATGGATAGTCTCTTGGGATCATGAAGTCCTGTGAACAAGTAAGACAAAGAAGAAAATCAATACATGAAAAGAAACTGAATGCTTACTTACCGATTACACAGTTGTAGATGAATACAAAGTCAGTCAGATTGAGTTCCAGATGAAGACAACGGCAAACACTTGGAGATCGATAGCCTCTTGGGATCATGAAGTCCTGTGAACAAGTAAGACAAAGAAGAAAGTCAATACATGAAAAGAAACTGAATGTTTACTTACCTGTAACACAGTTGCAGATGAAAACACAGCTAATAAGACGAAAAATCCAGATACAGTTGAAAAGTCTCTTGGGATCACAAGGTCCTGTGAACAAGTAAGACAAAGAAGAAAATGAATACATGAAAAGAAATTGAAGGTATATTTACCTGTTACACAGTTGCAGATGAATAGAAAGTCAGTCAGATTGAGTTCCAGATGCAGTCAACGGCAAACACTTGGAGATCGATAGCCTCTTGGGGTCATGAAGTCCTGTGAACAAGTAAGAAAAAGAAGAAAGTCAAAACATGAAAAGAAACTGAATGTATACTTACCTGTTGCACAGTTGCAGATGAATAGAAAGTCAGAAACGGAAGTCAAGAAACGGAAACAGAAGTCAAGAAACGGAATGTATACTTACCTGTTACACAGTTGTAGATGAATACAAAGCCAGTAAGAAAGAATTCCAGATGCAGACCACCACATCCAGCTGGACATGGATAGTCTCTTGGGATCATGAGGTCCTGTAAACAAGAGAAAGAAGAAAGTCAATACATGAAAAGAAAATGAATGTATATTTACCTGTTACACAGTTGCAGATGAATAGAAAGTTAGTCAGATTGAGTTCCAGATGCAGACAACGGCAAACACTTGGAGATCGATAGCCTCTTGGGGTCATGAAGTCCTGTGAACAAGTAAGAAAAAGAAGAAAGTCAAAACATGAAAAGAAACTGAATGTATACTTACCTGTTGCACAGTTGCAGATGAATAGAAAGTCAGAAACGGAAGTCAAGAAACGGAAACAGAAGTCAAGAAACGGAATGTATACTTACCTATAACACAGTTGCAGATGAATACAAAGCCAATAAAACGTAAAATCCAGATGCAGACAACGGCAAACAGCTGGAGATGAATAGTCTCTTGGGATCATGAGGTCCTGTAAACAAGACAAAAAAAAGTCAATACATGAAAAGAAACTGAATGTATACTTAGCTGTTGCACAGTTGCAGATGAATAGAAAGTCGGAAATGGAAGTCAAGAAACGGAAACAGAAGTCAAGAAACGGAATGTATACTTACTTGTTACACAGTTGCAGATGAAAAAAAGCCAATAAAACGTAAAATCCAGATTCAGACAACCACAAATAGCTGGACATGGACAGTCTCTTGGGATCATGAGGTCCTGTAAACAAGACAAAAAGAAAGTCAATACATGAAAAGAAACTGAATGTATACTTACCTGTTACACAGTTGCAGATGAGTACACAGTCAGTAAGAAAGAATTCCAGATGCAGACAACATACAGCTGGACATGGACAGACTTTTGGGATCATGAAGTCCTGTGAACAAGTAAGACAAAGAAGAAAGTCAATACATGAAAAGAAACTGAATGTATACTTACCTGTTACACAGTTGCAGATGAATAGGAAGTAAGTTAGATTGAGTTCCAGATGCAGACAACGGCAAACACTTGGAGATCGATAGCCTCTTGGGATCATGAAGTCCTGTCAAGTAGTAAGACAAAGAAGAAAATCAAAACATGAAAAGAAACTGAATGTATACTTACCTGTTACACAGTTGCAGATGAATACACAGTCAGTAAGAAAGAATTCCAGATGCAGACAACCACATACAGCTGGACATCGATAGCCTCTTGGGATCATGAAGTCCTGTAAACAAGACAAAAAGAAAGTCAATACATGAAAAGAAACTGAATGTATACTTACCTGTTACAAAGTTGCAGATGAATACAAAGCCAGTAAGAAAGAATTCCAGATGCAGACAACCACATCCAGCTGGACATGGATAGTCTCTTGGGATCATGAGGTCCTGTAAACAAGACAAAGAAGAAAGTCAATACATGAAAAGAAACTGAATGTATACTTACCTGTTACACAGTTTCAGTTGAAAAAAAGCCAGTAAGCCAGAGTTCCAGATTCAGACAACCATATACGGTTGATGTATAGTCTCTTGGGATCACGAGGTCCTGTGAACAAGTAAGACAAAGAAGAAAGTCAATACATGAAAAGAAATTGAATGTATACTTACCTGTTACACAGTTGCAGATGAATAGAAAGTCAGTCAGATTGAGATCCTGATGCAGACAACGACAAACACTTGGAGATCGATAGCCTCTTGGGATCATGAAGTCCTGTGAACAAGTAAGACAAAGAAGAAAATCAAAATATGAAAAGAAACTGAATGTATACTTATCTGTAACACAGTTGCAGATGAATACACAGCCAATAAGACGTAAAATCCAGATGCAGATGAATAGTCTCTTGGGATCATGAGGTCCTGTAAACAAGACAAAGAAGAAAGTCAATACATGAAAAGAAGCTGAATGTATACTTACCTGTTACACAGTTGCAGATGAATACAAAGCCATTAAGAAAGAATTCCAGATGCAGACAACCACAAATAGCTGGACATGGACAGTCTCTTGGGATCATGAAGTCCTGTGAAAAAGTGAGACAACGAAGAAAGTCAATACATGAAAAGAAACTGAATGTATACATACCTGTTACACAGTTGCAGATGAAAAAAAGCCAGTAACCCAGAGTTCCAGATTCAGACAACCATATACAGTTGATGTATAGTCTCTTGGGATCATGAAGTCCTGTGAATAAGTAAGACAAAGAAGAAAATCAATGCATGAAAAGAAACTGAATGTATACTTACCTGTTACACAGTTGCAGATGAATAGAAAGTCAGTCAGATTGAGTTCCAGATGCAGACAACCACATACAGCTGGAAATATACAGACTCTTGGGATAATGAGGTCCTGTAAACAAGTAAGACAAAGAAGAAAATCAAAATATGAAAAGAAATTGAATGTATACTTACCTGTTACACAGTTGCAGATGAATACACGGCCATTAAGACGAAAAATCCAGATGCAGATGAATAGTCTCTTGGGATCATGAAGTCCTGTGAACAAGTAAGACAAAGAAGAAAGTCAATACATGAAAAGAAACTGAACGTATACTTTCCTGTTACACAATTGCAGATGAATACACGGCCATTAAGAAAGAATTCAAGATGCAGACAACCACATACAGCTGGACATGGACAAAGTGTTGGGATAATGAGGTCCAGTAAACAAGTCAAAAACGAAAGTCAATACATGAAAAGAAACTGATTTTCTATTCATCTGCAACTCTGTAATTGTTAATAAGAATTCAGTCAGATTGAGTTCCAGATGAAGACAACGGCAAACACTTGGAGATCGATAGCCTCTTGGGATCATGAAGTCCTGTAAAAAAGACAAAGAAGAAAGTCAATACATGAAAAGAAACTGAATGTATACTTACCTGTTACACAGTTGCAGATGAATACACAGCCAATAAGACGAAAAATCCAGTGCAGATGAATTGTCTCTTGGGATCATGAAGTCCTGTCAACAAGTAAGACAAAGAAGAAAATCAAAATATGAAAAGAAACTGAATGTATACTTACCTGTTACACAGTTGCAGATGAATACACAGCCAATAAGACGAAAAATCCAGTGCAGATGAATAGTCTCTTGGGATCATGAAGTCCTGTCAACAAGTAAGACAAAGAAGAAAATCAAAATATGAAAAGAAACTGAATGTATACTTACCTGTTACACATTTGCAGATGAAAAGAAACGGAATGTATACTTACCTGTTACACAGTTGCAGATAAATACACAGCCAGTAAGAAAGAATTCCAGATGCAGACAACCACATACAACTGGACATGGACAATCTCTTGGGATCATGAAGTCCTGTAAAGAAGACAAAAAGAAAGTCAATACATGAAAAGAAACTGAATGTATACGTACCTGTTACACAATTGCAGATGAATAGGAAGTTAGTTAGATTGAGTTCCAGATGCAGACAACAGCAAGCACTTGGAGATTGATAGCCTCTTGGGATCATGAAGTCCTGTCAAGAAGTAAGACAAAGAAGAAAATCAAAACATGAAAAGAAACTGAATGTATACTTACCTGTTACACAGTTGCAGATGAATACACAGTCAGTAAGAAAGAATTCCAGATGCAGACAACCACATACAGCTGGAGATCGATAGCCTCTTGGGATCATGAGGTCCTGTAAACAAGACAAAAAGAAAGTCAATACATGAAAAGAAACTGAATGTATACTTACCTGTTATACAGTTGCAGATGAATAGAAAGTCAGTCAGATTGAGTTCCAGATGCAGACAACGGAGGATACCTTTCGCTGTACAATGTGCACTGTACAGTGAAAAATATGTGCACCTTACCTTACCTTGGGATCATGAGGTCCTGTAAACAAGAAAAAAAGAAAGTCAATACATGAAAAGAAACTGAATGCTTACTTACCGATTACACAGTTGGAGATGAATACACAGCCATTATGAAAGAATTCCAGATGCAGACAACCACATACAGCTGGACATGGACAGACTCTTGGGATCATGAAGTCCTGTGAACAAGTAAGACAAAATAGAAAGTCAATACATGAAAAGAAGCTGAATGTATACTTACCTGTTACACAGTTGCAGATGAAAAAAAGCCAGTAAGCCAGAGTTCCAGATTCAGTCAACCATATACAGTTGATGTATAGTCTCCTGGGATCATGAAGTCCTGTGAACAAGTAAGACAAAAAAAAAGTAAATACATGAAAAGAAACTGAATGTATACTTACCTGTAACACAGTTGCAGATGAGCACACAGCCAATAAGACGAAAAATCCAGATGAAGACATTGGCAAACACTTGGAGATCGATAGCCTCTTGGGATCATGAAGTCCTGTCAACAAGTAAGACAAAGAAGAAAATCAAAACATGAAAAGAAACTGAATGTATACTTACCTGTTACACAGTTGCAGATGAATACACAGTCAGTTAGAAAGAATTCCAGATGCAGAAAACCACATACAGCTGGACATCAATAGCCTCTTGGGATCATGAAGTCCTGTAAACAAGACAAAAAGAAAGTCAATACATGAAAAGAAACTGAATGTATACTTACCTGTTACAGAGTTGCAGATTAATACACAGCCAGAAAGAAAGAATTCCAGATGCAGACAACCACATACAGCTGGACATGGATAGCCTCTTGGGATCATGAAATCCTGTCAACAAGTAAGACAAAGAACAAAATCAAAATATGAAAAGAAAGTGAATGTATACTCACCTGTTACACAGTTAAAGATAAATAAACAGCCAATAAGAAGAAAAATCCAGATACAGACAACGGCAAACAGCTGGAGATGAACAGTCTCTTGGCATCATGAGGTCCTGTGAACAAGAAAGTCAATACATGAAAAGAAACTGAATGTTTACTTACCTGTTACACAGTTGCAGATGAATACACAGCCAGTACGACAGAGTTCCAGATGCAGACTACGGCAAAAAGTTGGAAATAGATAGTCTCTTGGTATCATGAGGGCCTGTCAACAAGTAAGACAAAGAAGAAAGTCAAAACATGAAAAGAAACTGAATGTATACTTACCTGTTACACAGTTGCAGATGAAAAAAAAGCCAGTAAGCCAGAGTTCCAGATTCAGACAACCATATACAGTTGATGTATCGTCTCTTGAGATCACGAGGTCCTGTCAACAAGTAAGACAAAGAAGAAAATCAAAATATAAAAAGAAACTGAATGTTTACTTACCTGTAACACAGTTGCAGATTAATACACAGTCAGTAAGAAAGAATTCAAGATGCAGACAACCACATACAGCTGCATATGGACAGTCTCTTGGGATCATGAAGTCATGTGAACAAGTAAGACTAAGAAGAAAGTCAATACATGAAAAGAAACTGAATGCTTACTTACCGATTACACAGTTGCAGATAAATTGAAAGTCAGTCAGATTGAGATCCAGATGCAGACAACGGCAAACACTTGGAGATCGATAGCCTCTTGGGATCATGAAGTCCTGTCAACAAGTAAGACAAAGAAGAAAGTCAATACATGAAAAGAATGTGAATGTTTACTTACCTGTTACACAGTTGCAGATGAAAAAAAGCCAGTAAGCTAGAGTTCCAGATTCAGACAACCATATACAGTTGATGTATAGTCTCTTGAGATCATGAGGTCCTGTGAAAGGGACAAAATGAAAGTCAATACATGAAAAGAAATGGAATGTATACTTACCTGTTACACAGTTGCAGACTAATACACAGCCAGTAAGAAAGACTTCCAGATGCAGACAACCACATACAGCTGGACTTGAATATCTCTTGGGATCATGAAGTCCTGACAAAGAGTAAGACAAAGATGAAAATCAAAATATGAAAAGAAACTGAATGTATACTTACCTGTTACACAGTTGAAGATGAAAAAAAGGCCAGTAAGCCAGAGTTCCAGATGCAGACAACCATATACAGTTGATGTATAGTCTCTTGGGATCACGAGGTCCTGTGAACAAGTAAAACAATGAAGAAAGTTAATACATGAAAAGAAACGGAATGTTTACTTACCTGTTACACAGTTGCAGATGAATACACAGCAAGAAAGAAAGAATTCCAGATGCAGACAACATACAGCTGGACATGGACAGTCTCTTGGGATCATGAAGGCCTGTGAACAAGTAAGACAAAGAAGAAAGTCAATACAAGAAAAGAAACTGAATGTATACTTACTTGTTACACAGTTGCAGATGAAAAAAAAAAAAAAAAAAAAACGTAAGCCAGAGTTCCAGATTCAGACAACCATATACAGTTGATGTATAGCCTCTTGGGATCACAAAATCCTGTGAACAAGTAAGACAAAGAAGGAAGTCAATACATGAAAATAAACTGAATGCTTACTTACCGATTACACAGATGCAGATGAATAGAAAATCAGTCAGATTGAGATCCAGATGCAGACAACGGCAAACACTTGGAGATCGACAGACTCTTGGGATCATGAGGTCCTGTAAACAAGACAAAAAGAAATTCAATACATGAAAAGAAACTGAATGTATACTTACCTGTTACACAGTTGCAGATGAATACACAGCCAATAAGACGAAAAATCCAGATGCAGACAACCACATACAGCTGGACATGGACAGTCTCTTGGGATCATGAAGTCCTGTGAACAAGTAAGACAGTGAAAATCAAAATATGAAAAGAAACTGAACGTATACTTACCTGTTACACAGTTGCAGATGAATAGAAAGACAGTCAGATTGAGTTCCAGATGCAGACAACGGCAAACAGCTGGAGATGAATAGTCTTTTGGGATCATGAGGTCCTGTAAACAAGACAAAAAGAAAGTCAATACATGAAAAGAAACCGAATGTATACTTACCTGTTACAGAGTTGCAGATGAATATACAGCCAATAAGACGAAAAATCCAGATGCAGATGAATAGTCTCTTGGGCTCATGAGGTCCTGTAAACAAGACAAAGAAGAAAGTCAATGCAGGAAAAGAAACTGAATGCTTACTTAGCAATTACACAGTTGCAGATGAATAGAAAGTCAGTCAGATTGAGATCCAGATGCAGACGACGGCAAACACTTGGAGATCGATAGCCTCTTGGGATCACGAAGTCCTGTCAACACGACAAAGAAGAAAATCAAAATATGAAAAGAAACTGAATGCTTACTTACCGTTTACACAGTTGCAGGTGAATAGAAAGTCAGTCAGATTGAGATCCAGATGCACACAACGGCAAACACTTGGAGATCGATAGCCTCTTGGGATCATGAAGTCCTGTGAACAAGTAAGACAAAGAAGAAAATCAAAACATCAAAAGAAACTGAATGTTTACTTACCTGTAACAGAGTTGCAGATGATTACACAGCCAATAACACGAAAAATCCAGATGCAGACAACGGCAAAAAGCTGGAGATGAATAGTCTCTTGGGATCATGAGGTCCTGTAAACAAAAGAAACTGAATGCTTTTCTACCGATTACACAGTTGCAGATGAATACACAGTCAGTAAGAAAAAATTCCAGATGCAGACAACGGCAAACAGCTGGAGATGAATAGTCTCTTGGGATCATGAGGTCCTGTAAACAAGACAAAAAAGAAAGTCAGTACTTGAATAGAAATTGAATGTAAAATCCAGGTGCAAAATCCAGGTGCAGATGTATAGTCTCTTGGGATCATGAGGTCCTGTAAACAAGACAAAGAAGAAAGTCAATACATGAAAAGAAACTGAAAGCTTAATTACCTGTCACACAGTTGCAGATGAATACACAGCCAATAAGATGAAAAATCCAGATGCAGATGAATAGTCTCTTGGGATAATGAGGTTCTGTAAACAAGACAAAGAAGAGAGTCAATACATGAAAAGAAACTGAATGTATACTTACCTGTTACACAGTTGCAGATGAATACACAGCCAATAAGACGAAAAATCCAGTGCAGATGAATAGTCTCTTGGGATCATGAAGTCCTGTCAACAAGTAAGACAAAGAAGAAAATCAAAATATGAAAAGAAACTGAATGTATACTTACCTGTTACACATTTGCAGATGAAAAGAAACGGAATGTATACTTACCTGTTACACAGTTGCAGATGAATACACAGCCAGTAAGAAAGAATTCCAGATGCAGACAACCACATACAACTGGACATGGACAATCTCTTGGGATCATGAAGTCCTGTAAAGAAGACAAAAAGAAAGTCAATACATGAAAAGAAACTGAATGTATACGTACCTGTTACACAGTTGCAGATGAATACACAGCCAGTAAGAAAGAATTCCAGATGCAGACAACCACATACAGCTGCACATGGAAAGTGTCTTGGGATCATGAAGTCCTGTCAACAAGTAAGACAAAGAAGAAAATCAAAACATGAAAAGAAACTGAATGTATACTTACCTGTTACACAGTTGCAGATGAATACACAGTCAGTAAGAAATAATTCCAGATGCAGACAACCACATACAGCTGGACATCGATAGCCTCTTGGGATCATGAAGTCCTGTAAACAAGACAAAAAGAAAGTCAATACATGAAAAGAAGCTGAACGTATACTTACCTGTTACACAGTTGCAGATGAAAAGAAACGGAATGTATACTAACCTGTAACACAGTTGCAGATTAATACAAAGCCAAAAAGAAAAAAAAATCCAGATGCAGACAACAGCAACCAGCTGGAGATGAATACTCTCTTGGGATCATGACGTCCTGTCAACAAGTAAGACAAAGAAGAAAATCAAAATATGAAAAGAAATTGAATGTATACTTACCTATAACACAGTTGCAGATGAATACACAGCCAAAAAACGTAAAATCCAGATGCAGACAACGGCAAACAGCTTGAGTTGAATAGTCTCTTGGGATCATGAGTCAATAAAAAAGTCAATACATGAAAAGAAACTGAATGCTTACTTACCGATTACACAGTTGCAGATAAATTGAAAGTCAGTCAGATTGAGATCCAGATGCAGACAACGGCAAACACTTGGCGATCGATAGCCTCTTGGGATCATGAAGTCCTGTGAACAAGACAGACAAAGAAGAAAATCAAAATACGAAAAGAAACTGAATGTACACTTACCTGTTACACAGTTGCAGATGAATACACAGCAAGAAAGAAAGAATTCCAGATGCAGACAGCCACATACAGCTGGACATGGACAGACTCTTGGGATCATGAAGTACTGTGAACAAGACAAAGAAGAAAATCAAAATATGAAAAGAAACTGAATGTATACTTACCTGTTACACAGTTGCTGATAAAGAAAAGCCAGTAAGCCAGAGTTCCAGATTCAGACAACCATATACAATTGATGTATAAACTCTTGGGATCACAAGGTCCTGTGAATAAGTAAGACAAAAAAGAAAGACAATATATGAAAAGAAACTGAATGTATACTTACCTGTTACACAGTTGCAGATGAATATGAAGTCAGACAGATTGAGTTCCAGATGCAGACAACGGCAAACAGCTGGAGATGAATACTCTCTTGGGATCATGAGGTCCTGTAAACAAGATAAAAAGAAAGTCAATACATGAAAAGAAACTGAATGTATACTTACCTGTTGCACTGTTGCAGATGAATACAAAGCCAATAAGATGAAAAATCCAGATGCAGATGAATATTCTCTTGGGATCACGAGGTCCTGTGAACAAGTAAGACAAAGAAGAAAGTCAATACATGAAAAGAAACTGAATGTATACTTACCTGTTACACAGTTGCAGTTGAATAGAAAGTCAGTCAGGTTGAGTTCCAAATGCAGACAAAGGCAAACACTTGGAGATCGATAGCCTCTTGGGATCATGAAGTCCTGTGAACAAGACAAAGATGAACATCTAAATATGAAAAGAAACTGAATGTTTACTTACCTGTAAAACAGTTGCAGATGAATACACAGCCAATAAGACGAAAAATTCAGATGCGGTTGAAAAGTCTCTTGGGATCACGAGGTCCTGTGAACATGTAAGACAAAGAAGAAAGTCAATACATGAAAAGAAACGGAATGCTTACTTACCGATTACACAGTTGCAGATGAAAACACAGCCAATAAGACGTAAAATCCAGATGCAGACAACGGCAAACAGCTGTGGATGAATAATCTCTTGGGATCATGAGGTCCTGTAAATAAGACAAAAAAAAAGTCAATACATGAAAAGAAACTGAATGTATACTTACCTGTTACAAAGTTGCAGATGAATACAAAGCCAATAAGACATAAAATCCAGATGCAGACAACCACATACAGCTGGACAAGGACAGTCTATTTGGATCATGAAGTCCTGTGAACAAGTAAGACAAAGAAGAAAATCAAAATATGAAAAGAAACTGAATGTATACTTACGTGTAACACAGTTGCAGATGAATACACACCCAATAAGACATAAAATCCAGATGCAGACAACGGCAAACAGGTGGAAATGAATAGTCTCTTGGGATCATGAGGTCCTGTAAACAAGTAAGACAAAGAAGAAAATCAAAATATGAAAAGAAACTGAATGTTTACTTACCTGTAACACAGTTGCAGATGAAAAAAATAAAGCCAGTAAGCCAGAATTCCAGATTCAGACAACCATATACAGTTGATTTATAGTCTCTTGGGATCACGAGGTACTGTGAACAAGTAAGACAAAGAAGAAAGTCAATACATGAAAAGAAACTGAATGTATACTTACCTGTAACACAGTTGCAGATGAATACACTGTCAGTAAGAAAGAATTCCAGATGCAGACAACCACATACAGCTGGACATCGATAGCCTCTTGGGATCATGAGGTCCTGTAAACAAGACAAAAAAAAAAAGCCAATACATGAAAAGAAACTGAATGTATACTTACCTGTTACACAGTTGCAGTTGAAAAAAAGCCAGTAAGCCAGAGTTCCAGATTCAGACAACCATATACAGCTGGACATCGATAGCCTCTTGGGATCACGAGGTCCTGAGAACAAGGAAGACAAAGAAGAAAGTCAATACATGAAAAGAAATTGAATGTATACTTACCTGTTACAAATTTGCAGATGAATATAAATTCAGTCAGATTGAGATCCTGATGCAGACAACGGCAAACACTTGGAGATCGATAGCCTCTTGGGATCATGAAGTCCTGTGAACAAGTAAGACAAAGAAGAAAATCAAAACATGAAAAGAAACTGAATGTATACTTACCTGTTACAAAGTTGCAGATGAATACAAATCCAGTAAGAAAGAATTCCAGATGCAGACAACCACATCCAGCTGGACATGGAAAGTCTCTTGGGATCATGAGGTCCTGTAAACAAGTCAAAGAAGAAAGTCAATACATGAAAAGAAACTAAATGTATACTTACCTGTTACAAAGTTGCAGATGAATACAAAGCCAGTAAGAAAGAATTCCAGATGCAGACAACCACATCCAGCTGGACATGGATAGCCTCTTGGGATCATGAAGTCCTGTGAACAAGTAAGACAAAGAAGAAAATCAAAAGATGAAAAAAAACTGAATGTATACTTACATGTTACACAGTTGCAGATGAAAAGAAACGGTATGTATACTTACCAGTTGCACAGTTGCAGATGAATAAAAAGTCATTCAGATTGAGTTGCAGATGCAGACAACGGCAAACACTTGGAGATCTATAGCCTCTTGGGATCATGAAGTCCTGTGAACAAGTAAGACAAAGAAGAAAGTCAAAACATGAAAAGAAACTGAATGTTTACTTACCTGTAACACAGTTGCAGATGAATACATAGCCAATAAGACGAAAAATCCAGATGCAGTTGAATAGTCTCTTGGGATCACGAGGTCCTGTGAATAAGTAAGACAAAGAAGAAAGTCAATACATGAAAAGAAACGGAATGTATACTTACCTATAACACAGTTGTAGATGAATACACAGCCAATAAAATGTAAAATCCAGATGCAGACAACGGCAAACAGCTGGAGATGAATAGTCTCTTGGGATCATGAGGTCCTGTAAACAAGACAAAAAAAAAAGTCAATACATGAATAGAAACGGAATGTATACCTACCTGTTACACAGTTGCAGATGAAAAGAAACGGAATGTATACTTACCTGTTACAAAGTTGCAGATGAATAGAAAGTCAGTCAGATTGAGTTCCAGATGCAGACAACGGCAAACACTTGGAGATCGATAGCCTCTTGGGGTCATGAAGTCCTGTGAACAAGTAAGAAAAAGAAGAAAGTCAAAACATGAAAAGAAACTGAATGTATACTTACCTGTTGCACAGTTGCAGATGAATAGAAAGTCAGAAACGGAAGTCAAGAAACGGAATGTATACTTACCTGTTGCACAGTTGCAGATGAATAGAAAGTCAGTCAGATTGAGTTCCAGATGCAGACAACGGCAAGCACTTGGAGATCGATAGCCTCTTGGGATCATGAAGTCCTGTCAACAAGTAAGACAAATAAGAAAGTCAATACATGAAAAGAAACTGAATGTATACTTACCTTTTACACAGTTGCAGATGAATAGAAAGTCAGTAAGAAAGAATTCCAGATGCAGACAACCACATACAGCTGGACATCGATAGCCTCTTGGGATCATGAAGTCCTGTAAACAAGACAAAAAGAAAGTCAATACATGAAAAGAAACTGAATGTATACCTACCTGTTACACAGTTGCAGATGAAAAGAAACGGAATGTATACTTACCTGTTACAAAGTTGCAGATGAATAGAAAGTCAGTCAGATTGAGTTCCAGATGCAGACAACGGCAAACAGCTGGAGATGAATAGTCTCTTGGGATCATGAGGTCCTGTAAACAAGACAAAAAAAAAGTCAATACATGAATAGAAACGGAATGTATACCTACCTGTTACACAGTTGCAGATGAAAAGAAACGGAATGTATACTTACCTGTTACAAAGTTGCAGATGAATAGAAAGTCAGTCAGATTGAGTTCCAGATGCAGACAACGGCAAACACTTGGAGATCGATAGCCTCTTGGGGTCATGAAGTCCTGTGAACAAGTAAGAAAAAGAAGAAAGTCAAAACATGAAAAGAAACTGAATGTATACTTACCTGTTGCACAGTTGCAGATGAATAGAAAGTCAGAAACGGAAGTCAAGAAACGGAATGTATACTTACCTGTTGCACAGTTGCAGATGAATAGAAAGTCAGTCAGATTGAGTTCCAGATGCAGACAACGGCAAGCACTTGGAGATCGATAGCCTCTTGGGATCATGAAGTCCTGTCAACAAGTAAGACAAATAAGAAAGTCAATACATGAAAAGAAACTGAATGTATACTTACCTTTTACACAGTTGCAGATTAATAGAAAGTCAGTAAGAAAGAATTCCAGATGCAGACAACCACATACAGCTGGACATCGATAGCCTCTTGGGATCATGAAGTCCTGTAAACAAGACAAAAAGAAAGTCAATACATGAAAAGAAACTGAATGTATACTTACCTGTTACAAAGTTGCAGATGAATAAAAAAAGCTAGTAAGCCAGAGTTCCAGATGCAGATAACCATATACAGTTGATGCATAGTCTCTTGGGATCATGAGGTCCTGTAAACAAGACAAAGAAGAAAGTCAATACATGAAAAGAAACTGAATGTATACTTACCTGTTACACAGTTGCAGATGAATAGGAAGTACGTTAGATTGAGTTCCAGATGCAGACAACGGCAAGCACTTGGAGATCGATAGCCTCTTGGGATCATGAAGTCCTGTCAAGAAGTAAGACAAAGAAGAAAATCAAAACATGAAAAGAAACTGAATGTATACTTACCTGTTACACAGTTGCAGATGAATACACAGTCAGTAAGAAAGAATTCCAGATGCAGACAACCACATACAGCTGGACATGGACAGTCTCTTGGGATCATGAAGTCCTGTGAACAAGTAAGAAAAATAAGAAAGTCAAAACATGAAAAGAAACTGAATGTATACTTACCTGTTGCACAGTTGCAGATGAATAGAAAGTCAGAAACGGAAGTCAAGAAACGGAAACGGAAGTCAAGAAACGGAATGTATACTTACCTGTTGCACAGTTGCAGATGAATAGAAAGTCAGTCAGATTGAGTTCCAGATGCAGACAACGGCAAACACTTGGAGATCTATAGCCTCTTGGGATCATGAAGTCCTGTAAACAAGACAAAAAAAGTCAATACATGAAGAGAAATGGAATGTATACTTACCTGTTACACAGTTGCAGATGAATACAAAGCCAGTAAGAAAGAATTCCAGGTGCAGACAACCACATACAGCTGGACATCGATAGCCTCTTGGGATCATGAAGTCCTGTCAAGAAGTCAGACAAAGAAGAAAATCAAAACATGAAAAGAAACTGAATGTATACTTACCTGATACACAGTTGCAGATGAATACACAGTCAGTAAGAAAGAATTCCAGATGCAGACAACCAAATTCAGCTGGACATCGATAGCCTCTTGGGATCATGAAGTCCTGTAAACAAGTAAGACAAAGAAGAAAATCAAAACATAAAAAGAAACTGAATGTTTACTTACCTTTAACACAGTTGCAGATGAATACACAGCCAATAAGACAAAAAATCCAGATGCAGATGAATAGTCTCTTGGGATCATGAGGTCCTGTAAACAAGACAAAGAAGAAAGTCAATACATGAAAAGAAACTGAATGTATACTTACCTGTTACACAGTTGCAGATGAAAAAAAGCCAGTAAGCCAGAGTTCCAGATTCAGACAACCATATACAGTTGATGTATATTCTCTTGGGATCACGAGGTCCTGTGAATAAGACAAAGAAGAAAGTCAATGCATGAAAAGAAGCTGAATGTATACTTACCTGTAACAAAGTTCCAAATGAATACACAACCATTAAAAAAGAATTCCAGATGCAGACAACCACAAATAGCTGGACATGGACAGTCTCTTGGGATCATGAAGTCCTGTGAACAAGTGAGACAACGAAGAAAGTCAATACATGAAAAGAAACTGAATGTATACTTACCTGTTACAAAGTTGCAGATGAATACAAAGCCAGTAAGAAAGAATTCCAGATGCAGACAACCACATCCAGCTGGACATGAATAGTCTCTTGGGATCATGAGGTCCTGTACACAAGACAAAGAAGAAAGTCAATACATGAAAAGTAACTGAATTTATACTTACCTGTTACACTGTTGCAGATGAATACACAGTCAGTAAGAAAGAATTCCAGATGCAGACAACCACATACAGCTGGACAACGATAGCCTCTTGGGATCATGAGGTCCTGTAAACAAGACAAAGAAGAAAGTCAATACATGAAAAGAAACTGAATGCTTACTTACCAATTACACAGTTGGAGATGAATACACAGCCATTAAGAAAGAATTCCAGATGCAGACAACCACATACAGCTGGACATGGACAGACTCTTGGGATCATGAAGTCCTGTGAACAAGTAAGACAATATATAAAGTCAATACATGAAAAGAAGCTGAATGTGTACTTACCTGTTACACAGTTGCAGATGAAAAAAAGCCAGTAAGCCAGAGTTCCAGATTCAGTCAACCATATACAGTTGATGTATAGTCTCCTGGGATCATGAAGTCCTGTGAACAAGTAAGACAAAGAAAAAAGTAAATACATGAAAAGAAACTGAATGTATACTTACCTGTAACACAGTTGCAGATGAACACAGCCAATAAGACGAAAAATCCAGATGCAGACAATGGCAAACACTTGGAGATCGATAGCCTCATGGGATCATGAAGTCCTGTCAACAAGTAACAAAGAAGAAAATCCAAATATGAAAAGAAACTGAATGTATACTTACCTGTATCACAGTTGCAGATGAAAAAAAGCCAGTAAGCCAGAGTTCCAGATTCAGACAACCATATACAGTTGATGTATATTCTCTTGGGATCACGAGGTCCTGTGAATAAGACAAAGAAGAAAGTCAATGCATGAAAAGAAGCTGAATGTATACTTACCTGTAACAAAGTTCCAAATGAATACACAACCATTAAAAAAGAATTCCAGATGCAGACAACCACAAATAGCTGGACATGGACAGTCTCTTGGGATCATGAAGTCCTGTGAACAAGTGAGACAACGAAGAAAGTCAATACATGAAAAGAAACTGAATGTATACTTACCTGTTACAAAGTTGCAGATGAATACAAAGCCAGTAAGAAAGAATTCCAGATGCAGACAACCACATCCAGCTGGACATGAATAGTCTCTTGGGATCATGAGGTCCTGTACACAAGACAAAGAAGAAAGTCAATACATGAAAAGTAACTGAATTTATACTTACCTGTTACACTGTTCCAGATGAATACACAGTCAGTAAGAAAGAATTCCAGATGCAGACAACCACATACAGCTGGACAACGATAGCCTCTTGGGATCATGAGGTCCTGTAAACAAGACAAAGAAGAAAGTCAATACATGAAAAGAAACTGAATGCTTACTTACCAATTACACAGTTGGAGATGAATACACAGCCATTAAGAAAGAATTCCAGATGCAGACAACCACATACAGCTGGACATGGACAGACTCTTGGGATCATGAAGTCCTGTGAACAAGTAAGACAATATATAAAGTCAATACATGAAAAGAAGCTGAATGTATACTTACCTGTTACACAGTTGCAGATGAAAAAAAGCCAGTAAGCCAGAGTTCCAGATTCAGTCAACCATATACAGTTGATGTATAGTCTCCTGGGATCATGAAGTCCTGTGAACAAGTAAGACAAAGAAAAAAGTAAATACATGAAAAGAAACTGAATGTATACTTACCTGTAACACAGTTGCAGATGAACACAGCCAATAAGACGAAAAATCCAGATGCAGACAATGGCAAACACTTGGAGATCGATAGCCTCATGGGATCATGAAGTCCTGTCAACAAGTAACAAAGAAGAAAATCCAAATATGAAAAGAAACTGAATGTATACTTACCTGTATCACAGTTGCAGATTAATACACAGCCAATAAGATGAAAAATCCAGATGCAGACAACAGCAAACAGCTGGAGATGAATAGTCTCTTGGGATCATGAGGTCCTGTAAACAAGTAAGACAAAGAAGAAAGTCAATACATGAAAAGAAGCTGAATGTATACTTACCTGTTACACAGTTACAGATGAATACACAGCCATTAAGAAAGAATTCCAGATGCAGAAAACCACAAATAGCTGGACATGGACAGTCTCTTGGGATCATGAAGTCCTGTGAACAAGTAAGACAAAGAAGAAATTCAATACATGAAAAGAAACTGAATGTATACTTACCTGTTACAAAGTTGCAGATGAAAACAAAGCCAGTAAGAAAGAATTCCAGATGCAGACAATCACATCCAGCTGTACACAGATAGTCTCTTGGGATCATGAGGTCCTGTAAAGAAGACAAAGAAGAAAGTCAATATATGAAAAGAAACTGAATGTATACTTACCTGTTACACAGTTGCAGATGAATACACAGTCAGAAAGAAAAAATTCCAGATGCAGACAACCAAATTCAGCTGGACATCGATAGCCTCTTGGGATCATGAAGTCCTGTAAACAAGTAAGACAAAGAAGAAAATCAAAACATAAAAAGAAACTGAATGTTTACTTACCTTTAACACAGTTGCAGATGAATACACAGCCAATAAGACAAAAAATCCAGATGCAGATGAATAGTCTCTTGGGATCATGAGGTCCTGTAAACAAGACAAAGAAGAAAGTCAATACATGAAAAGAAACTGAATGTATACTTACCTGTTACACAGTTGCAGATGAAAAAAAGCCAGTAAGCCAGAGTTCCAGATTCAGACAACCATATACAGTTGATGTATATTCTCTTGGGATCACGAGGTCCTGTGAATAAGACAAAGAAGAAAGTCAATGCATGAAAAGAAGCTGAATGTATACTTACCTGTAACAAAGTTCCAAATGAATACACAACCATTAAAAAAGAATTCCAGATGCAGACAACCACAAATAGCTGGACATGGACAGTCTCTTGGGATCATGAAGTCCTGTGAACAAGTGAGACAACGAAGAAAGTCAATACATGAAAAGAAACTGAATGTATACTTACCTGTTACAAAGTTGCAGATGAATACAAAGCCAGTAAGAAAGAATTCCAGATGCAGACAACCACATCCAGCTGGACATGAATAGTCTCTTGGGATCATGAGGTCCTGTACACAAGACAAAGAAGAAAGTCAATACATGAAAAGTAACTGAATTTATACTTACCTGTTACACTGTTGCAGATGAATACACAGTCAGTAAGAAAGAATTCCAGATGCAGACAACCACATACAGCTGGACAACGATAGCCTCTTGGGATCATGAGGTCCTGCAAACAAGACAAAGAAGAAAGTCAATACATGAAAAGAAACTGAATGCTTACTTACCAATTACACAGTTGGAGATGAATACACAGCCATTAAGAAAGAATTCCAGATGCAGACAACCACATACAGCTGGACATGGACAGACTCTTGGGATCATGAAGTCCTGTGAACAAGTAAGACAATATATAAAGTCAATACATGAAAAGAAACTGAATGTATACTTACCTGTTACACAGTTGCAGATGAAAAAAAGCCAGTAAGCCAGAGTTCCAGATTCAGTCAACCATATACAGTTGATGTATAGTCTCCTGGGATCATGAAGTCCTGTGAACAAGTAAGACAAAGAAAAAAGTAAATACATGAAAAGAAACTGAATGTATACTTACCTGTAACACAGTTGCAGATGAACACAGCCAATAAGACGAAAAATCCAGATGCAGACAATGGCAAACACTTGGAGATCGATAGCCTCATGGGATCATGAAGTCCTGTCAACAAGTAACAAAGAAGAAAATCCAAATATGAAAAGAAACTGAATGTATACTTACCTGTATCACAGTTGCAGATGAAAAAAAGCCAGTAAGCCAGAGTTCCAGATTCAGACAACCATATACAGTTGATGTATATTCTCTTGGGATCACGAGGTCCTGTGAATAAGACAAAGAAGAAAGTCAATGCATGAAAAGAAGCTGAATGTATACTTACCTGTAACAAAGTTCCAAATGAATACACAACCATTAAAAAAGAATTCCAGATGCAGACAACCACAAATAGCTGGACATGGACAGTCTCTTGGGATCATGAAGTCCTGTGAACAAGTGAGACAACGAAGAAAGTCAATACATGAAAAGAAACTGAATGTATACTTACCTGTTACAAAGTTGCAGATGAATACAAAGCCAGTAAGAAAGAATTCCAGATGCAGACAACCACATCCAGCTGGACATGAATAGTCTCTTGGGATCATGAGGTCCTGTACACAAGACAAAGAAGAAAGTCAATACATGAAAAGTAACTGAATTTATACTTACCTGTTACACTGTTGCAGATGAATACACAGTCAGTAAGAAAGAATTCCAGATGCAGACAACCACATACAGCTGGACAACGATAGCCTCTTGGGATCATGAGGTCCTGTAAACAAGACAAAGAAGAAAGTCAATACATGAAAAGAAACTGAATGCTTACTTAACAATTACACAGTTGGAGATGAATACACAGCCATTAAGAAAGAATTCCAGATGCAGACAACCACATACAGCTGGACATGGACAGACTCTTGGGATCATGAAGTCCTGTGAACAAGTAAGACAATATATAAAGTCAATACATGAAAAGAAGCTGAATGTATACTTACCTGTTACACAGTTGCAGATGAAAAAAAGCCAGTAAGCCAGAGTTCCAGATTCAGTCAACCATATACAGTTGATGTATAGTCTCCTGGGATCATGAAGTCCTGTGAACAAGTAAGACAAAGAAAAAAGTAAATACATGAAAAGAAACTGAATGTATACTTACCTGTAACACAGTTGCAGATGAACACAGCCAATAAGACGAAAAATCCAGATGCAGACAATGGCAAACACTTGGAGATCGATAGCCTCATGGGATCATGAAGTCCTGTCAACAAGTAACAAAGAAGAAAATCCAAATATGAAAAGAAACTGAATGTATACTTACCTGTATCACAGTTGCAGATTAATACACAGCCAATAAGATGAAAAATCCAGATGCAGACAACAGCAAACAGCTGGAGATGAATAGTCTCTTGGGATCATGAGGTCCTGTAAACAAGTAAGACAAAGAAGAAAGTCAATACATGAAAAGAAGCTGAATGTATACTTACCTGTTACACAGTTACAGATGAATACACAGCCATTAAGAAAGAATTCCAGATGCAGAAAACCACAAATAGCTGGACATGGACAGTCTCTTGGGATCATGAAGTCCTGTGAACAAGTAAGACAAAGAAGAAATTCAATACATGAAAAGAAACTGAATGTATACTTACCTGTTACAAAGTTGCAGATGAAAACAAAGCCAGTAAGAAAGAATTCCAGATGCAGACAATCACATCCAGCTGTACACAGATAGTCTCTTGGGATCATGAGGTCCTGTAAAGAAGACAAAGAAGAAAGTCAATATATGAAAAGAAACTGAATGTATACTTACCTGTTACACAGTTGCAGATGAATACACAGTCAGAAAGAAAAAATTCCAGATGCAGACAACCAAATTCAGCTGGACATCGATAGCCTCTTGGGATCATGAAGTCCTGTAAACAAGTAAGACAAAGAAGAAAATCAAAACATAAAAAGAAACTGAATGTTTACTTACCTTTAACACAGTTGCAGATGAATACACAGCCAATAAGACAAAAAATCCAGATGCAGATGAATAGTCTCTTGGGATCATGAGGTCCTGTAAACAAGACAAAGAAGAAAGTCAATACATGAAAAGAAACTGAATGTATACTTACCTGTTGCACAGTTGCAGATGAATAGAAAGTCAGAAACGGAAGTCAAGAAACGGAAACGGAAGTCAAGAAACGGAATGTATACTTACCTGTTGCACAGTTGCAGATGAATAGAAAGTCAGTCAGATTGAGTTCCAGATGCAGACAACGGCAAACACTTGGAGATCTATAGCCTCTTGGGATCATGAAGTCCTGTAAACAAGACAAAAAAAGTCAATACATGAAGAGAAACGGAATGTATAGTTACCTGTTACACAGTTGCAGATGAATACAAAGCCAGTAAGAAAGAATTCCAGATGCAGACAACCGCATACAGCTGGACATGGATAGTCTCTTGGGATCAGGAGGTCCTGTAAACAAGAGAAAGAAGAAAGTCAATACATTAAAAGAAAATGAATGTATACTTACCTGCTACACAGTTGCAGATGAATAGAAAGTCAGTCAGATTGAGGTCCAGATGCAGACAACAGCAAACACTTGAAGATCGATAGCCTCTTGGGGTCATGAAGTCCTGTGAACAAGTAAGAAAAAGAAGAAAGTCAAAACATGAAAAGAAACTGAATGTATACTTACCTGTTGCACAGTTGCAGATGAATAGAAAGTCAGAAACGGAAGTCAAGAAACGGAAACGGAAGTCAAGAAACGGAATGTATACTTACCTGTTACACAGTTGCAGTTGAAAAAAAGCCAGTAAGCCAGAGTTGCAGATTCAGACAACCATATTCAGTTGATGTATAGTCTCTTGGGATCACGAGGTCCTGTGAACAAGTAAGACAAAGAAGAAAGTCAATTCATGAAAAGAAACTGAATGTATACTTACCTGTTACACAGTTGCAGATGAATAGAAAGTTAGTCAGATTGAGTTCCAGATGCAGACAACGGCAAACACTTGGAGATCGATAGCCTCTTGGGGTCATGAAGTCCTGTGAACAAGTAAGAAAAAGAAGAAAGTCAAAACATGAAAAGAAACTGAATGTATACTTACCTGTTGCACAGTTGCAGATGAATAGAAAGTCAGAAACGGAAGTCAAGAAACTTAAACGGAAGTCAAGAAACGGAATGTATGCTTACCTGTTACACAGTTGCAGTTGAAAAAAAGCCAGTAAGTCAGAGTTGCAGATTCAGTTGATGTATAGTCTCTTGGGATCACGAGGTCCTGTGAACAAGTAAGACAAAGAAGAAAGTCAATACATAAAAAGAAACTGAATGTATACTTACCTGTTACACAGTTGCAGTTGAATAGAAAGTCAGTCAGGTTGAGTTCCAGATGCAGACAAAGGCAAACACTTGGAGATCCAAAGCCTCTTGGTATCATGAAGTCCTGTCAACAAGTAAGACAAAGAAGAAAATCAAAACATGAAAAGAAACTGAATGTTTACTTACCTGTAACACAGTTGCAGATGAATACACAGCCAATAAGACAAAAAATCCAGATGCAGATGAATAGTCTCTTGGGATCATGAGGTCCTGTAAACAAGACAAAGAAGAAAGTCAATACATGAAAAGAAACTGAATGTATACTTACCTGTTACACAGTTGCAGATGAATACACAGTCAGTAAGAAAGAATTCCAGATGCAGACAACCACATACAGCTGGACATGGACAGTCTCTTGGGATCATGAAGTCCTGTGAACAAGTAAGAAAAAGAAGAAAGTCAAAACATGAAAACAATCTGAATGTATACTTACCTGTTGCACAGTTGCAGATGAATAGAAAGTCAGAAACGGAAGTCAAGAAACGGAAACGGAAGTCAAGAAACGGAATGTATACTTACCTGTTGCACAGTTGCAGATGAATAGAAAGTCAGTCAGATTGAGTTCCAGATGCAGACAACGGCAAACACTTGGAGATCTATAGCCTCTTGGGATCATGAAGTCCTGTAAACAAGACAAAAAAAGTCAATACATGAAGAGAAATGGAATGTATACTTACCTGTTACACAGTTGCAGATGAATACAAAGCCAGTAAGAAAGAATTCCAGATGCAGACAACCACATACAGCTGGACATCGATAGCCTCTTGGGATCATGAAGTCCTGTCAAGAAGTAAGACAAAGAAGAAAATCAAAACATGAAAAGAAACTGAATGTATACTTACCTGATACACAGTTGCAGATGAATACACAGTCAGTAAGAAAGAATTCCAGATGCAGACAACCAAATTCAACTGGACATCGATAGCCTCTTGGGATCATGAAGTCCTGTAAACAAGTAAGACAAAGAAGAAAATCAAAATATGAAAAGAAACTGAATGTATACTTATCTGTAACACAGTTGCAGATGAATACACAGCCAATAAGACGTAAAATCCAGATGCAGATGAATAGTCTCTTGGGATCATGAGGTCCTGTAAACAAGACAAAGAAAAAAAGTCAATACATGAAAAGAAGCTGAATGTATACTTACCTGTTACACAGTTGCAGATGAATACACAGCCAAGAAGACGAAAAATCCAGATGCAGTCAGGTTGAGTTCCAGATGCAGACAACAGCAAATAATTGAAGGTTTGATAGCCTCTTGGGATCACTAGGTCTTGTGAACAAGTAAGACAAAGAATAAAATCAAAATATGAAAAGAAACTGAATGTATACTTACCTGTAACACAGTTGCAGATGAATACACAGCCAGTTAGAAAGAATTCCAGATGCAGACAACCACATACAGCTGGACATGGACAGTCTCTTGGGATCATGAAGTTCTGTGAACAAGTAAGACAAAGAAGAAAATCAAAATATGAAAAGACACTGAATGTATAATTACCGATTACACAGTTGCAGATAAAAAAAAAGCCAGTAAGCCAGACTTCCAGATTCAGACAACCATATATAGTTGATGTATAGTCTCTTGGGATCACGAGGTCCTGTGAAAAAGGAAGACAAAGAAGAAAATCAAAATATGAAAAGAAACTGAATGTATACTTACCGATTACACAGTTGCAGATAAAAAAAAAGCCAGTAAGCCAGAGTTCCAGATTCAGACAACCATATATAGTTGATGTATAGTCTCTTGGGATCACGAGGTCCTGTGAAAAAGGAAGACAAAGAAGAAAGTCAATACATGAAAAGAAACTGAATGTTTACTTACCTGTAACACAGTTGCAGATGAATACACAGCCAATAAGACGTAAAATCCAGATGCAGACAACGGCAAACAGATGGAGATGAATAGACTCTTGGGATCATGAGGTCCTGTAAATAAGACAAAAAAAAGTCAATACATGAATAGAAACGGAATGTATACTTACCTGTTACACAGTTGCAGATGAATACACAGCCAGTAAGAAAGAGTTCCAGATGCAGACATCATACAGCTGGACAAGGACAGTCTCTTGGGATCATGAAGTCCTGTGAACAACTAAGACAAAGAAGAAAGTCAATACATGAAAAGAAACTGAATGCTTACTTACCTGTTACACAGTTGCAGATGAATAGAAAATCAGTCAGGTTAAGTTTCAGATTCAGACAACGGCAAACACTTGGAGATCGATAGCCTCTTGGGATCATGAAGTCCTGTCAACAATTACGACAAAGAATAAAATCAAAATATGAAAAGAAACTGAATGTATACTTACCTGTAACACAGTTGCAGATGAATACACAGCCAGTTAGAAAGAATTCCAGATGCAGACAACCACATACAGCTGGACATGGACAGTCTCTTGGGATCATGAAGTTCTGTGAACAAGTAAGACAAAGAAGAAAATCAAAATATGAAAAGAAACTGAATGTATACTTACCGATTACACAGTTGCAGATAAAAAAAAGCCAGTAAGCCAGAGTTCCAGATTCAGACAACCATATACAGTTGATGTATAGTCTCTTGAGATCACAAGGTCCTGTGAAAAAGGAAGACAAAGAAGAAAGTCATTACATGAAAAGAAACTGAATGTATACTTACCTGTAACACAGTTGCAGATGAATACACAGCCAAGAAGACGAAAAATCCAGATGCAGACAACGGCAAACAGCCGGAGATGAATAGTCTCTTGGGATCATGGAGTCCTGTGAACAAGTAATACAAAGAAGAAAATCAAAATATGAAAAGAAACTGAATATATACTTACCAGTTACACAGTTGCAGATGAACACACAGCAATTAATAAAGAATTCCAGATGCAGACAACCACATACAGCTGGACATGGACAGTCTCTTGGGATCATGAAGTCCTGTGAACAAGTAAGACAAAGAAGAAAATCAAAATATGAAAAGAAACTGAATTTATACTTACCAGTTACACAGTTGCAGATGAACACACAGCCATTAAGAAAGAATTCCAGATGCAGACAACCACATACAGCTGGACATGGACAGTGTCTTGGGATCATGAAGTCTTGTGAACAAGTAAGACAAAGAAGAAAATCAAAATATGAAAAGAAACTGAATGTATACTTACCGATTACACAGTTGCAGATGAATACACAGCCAATAGGACGTAAAATCCAGATGCAGACAACGGCAAACAGCTGGAGATGAATAGTCTCTTGGGATCATGAGGTCCTGTAAACAAGACAAAAAAAAAGTCAATACATGAATAGAAACGGAATGTATACTTACCTGTTACACAGTTGCAGATGAATATAAAATCAGTCAGGTTGAGTTCCAGATTCAGACAATGGCAAACAGCTGGAGATTGAGAGCCTCTTGGGATCATGAGGTCCTGTGAACAAGTAAGACAAAGAAGAAAATCAAAATATGAAAAGAAACTGAATGTATACTTACCGATTACACAGTTGCAGATGAAAAAAAAAGCCAGTAAGCCAGAGTTCCAGATTCAGACAACCATATATAGTTGATGTGTAGTCTCTTGGGATCACGAGGTCCTGTGAACAAGTAAGACAAAGAAGAAAGTCAATACATGAAATGAAACTGAATGCTTACTTAACGATTACACAGTTGCAGATGAACAGAAAGTCAGTTAGATTGAGTTCCAGATGCAGACGACGGCAAACACTTGGAGATTGATAGCCTCTTGGGATCATGATGTCCTGTGAACAAGTAAGACAAAGAAGAAAGTCAATACATGAAAAGAAACTGAATGTTTACTTACATGTAACACAGTTGCAGATGAATACACAGCCAATAAGACGAAAAATCCAGATGCAGTTGAAAAGTCTCTTGGGATCACGAGGTCCTGTGAACAAGTAAGACAAAGAAAAAAGTAAATACATGAAAAGAAACGTAAAGCTTACTTACCTGTAACACAGTTGCAGATGAATACACAGCCAATAAGATGTAAAATCCAGATGCAGACAACAGCAAACAGCTGGAGATGAATAGTCTCTTGGGATCATGAGGTCCTGTTAATAAGACAAAAAAAAGTCAATACATGAATAGAAACGGAATGTATACGTACCTGTTACAAAGTTGCAGATGAATACAAAGACAGTAAGAAAGATTTCCAGATGCAGACAACCACATACAGCTGGACATGGATAGTCTCTTGGGATCATGAAGTTCTCTGAACAAGTAAGACAAAGAAGAAAGTCAATACATGAAATGAAACTGAATGCTTACTTTCGGATTACACAGTTGCAGACGAACACAGCCAATAAGACGAAAACTCCAGATGCAGACAATGGCAAACAGCTGGAGATAGATACAATCTTGGCATCAAGAGATCCTGTCAACAAGTAAGACAAAGAAGAAAGTCAATACATTAAAAGAAACTTAATGTATACCTACCTGTTACACAGTTGCAGATGAACACAGCCAATAAGATAAAAAATCCAGATGCAGACAACAGCAAACAGCTGGAGATGAATACTCTCTTGGGATCATGAGGTCCTGTAAACAAGACAAAGAAGAAAGTCAACACATAAAAAGAAACTGAATGTATAGTTACCTGTCACACAGTTGCAGATGAAAAAAAAAGCCGGTAAGCCAGAGTTCCAGATGCTGACAACCATATGCAGTTGATGTATAGTCTCTTGGGATCACAAGGTTCTGTGAACAAGTAAGACAAAGAAGAAAGTCAATACATGAAAAGAAACTGAATGCTTACTTTCCGATTACACACTTGCAGATGAATACACAGCCAATAAGACGGAAAATCCAGATGCAGACAATGGCAAACACTTGGAGATCGATATCCTCTTTGGATCATGAAGTCCTGTGAACAAGTAAGACAAAGAAAAAAGTCAATGAATGAAAAGAAACTGAATGTATACTTACCTGTTACAAAGTTGCAGATGAATACAAAGCCAGTAAGAAAGAATTCCAGATGCAGACAACCACATCCAGCTGGACATGGATAGCCCCTTGGGATCACGAGGTCCTGTGAAGAAGTAAGACAAAGAAGAAAATCAAAATATAAAAAGAACCTGAATGTATACTTACGTGTTACACAGTTGCAGATGAATACACACCCAATAAGACGTAAAATCCAGATGCAGACAACGGCAAACAGCTGGAAATGAATAGTCTCTTGGGATCATGAGGTCCTGTTAAAAAGACAAAGAAGAAAGTCAATAAATGAAAAGAAGCTGAATGTATACTTACCTGTTACACAGTTGCAGATGAATAGAAAGTCAGTCAGATTGAGTTCCAGATGCAGACGACGGCAAACACTTGGAGAACTATAGCCTCTTGGGATCATGAAGTCCTGTGAACAAGTAAGACAAAGAAGAAAATCAATACATGAAAAGAAACTGAAGGTATACTTACCTGTCACACAGTTGCAGATGAATAGAAAGTCAGTCAGATTGAGTTCCAGATGCAGACAACGGCCAAAACTTGGAGATCGATAGCCTCTTGGTATCATGAAGTCCTGTGAACAAGTAAAACAAAGAAGAAAGTCAAAACATGTAAAGAAACTGAATGTATACTTACCTGTTACACAGTTGCAGATGAATACACAGCCAAGAAGACGAAAAATCCAGATGCAGTCAGGTTGAGTTCCAGATGCAGACAACAGCAAATAATTGAAGGTTTGATAGCCTCTTGGGATCACTAGGTCTTGTGAACAAGTAAGACAAAGAATAAAATCAAAATATGAAAAGAAACTGAATGTATACTTACCTGTAACACAGTTGCAGATGAATACACAGCCAGTTAGAAAGAATTCCAGATGCAGACAACCACATACAGCTGGACATGGACAGTCTCTTGGGATCATGAAGTTCTGTGAACAAGTAAGACAAAGAAGAAAATCAAAATATGAAAAGACACTGAATGTATAATTACCGATTACACAGTTGCAGATAAAAAAAAAGCCAGTAAGCCAGACTTCCAGATTCAGACAACCATATATAGTTGATGTGTAGTCTCTTGGGATCACGAGGTCCTGTGAACAAGTAAGACAAAGAAGAAAGTCAATACATGAAATGAAACTGAATGCTTACTTAACGATTACACAGTTGCAGATGAACAGAAAGTCAGTTAGATTGAGTTCCAGATGCAGACGACGGCAAACACTTGGAGATTGATAGCCTCTTGGGATCATGATGTCCTGTGAACAAGTAAGACAAAGAAGAAAGTCAATACATGAAAAGAAACTGAATGTTTACTTACATGTAACACAGTTGCAGATGAATACACAGCCAATAAGACGAAAAATCCAGATGCAGTTGAAAAGTCTCTTGGGATCACGAGGTCCTGTGAACAAGTAAGACAAAGAAAAAAGTAAATACATGAAAAGAAACGTAAAGCTTACTTACCTGTAACACAGTTGCAGATGAATACACAGCCAATAAGATGTAAAATCCAGATGCAGACAACAGCAAACAGCTGGAGATGAATAGTCTCTTGGGATCATGAGGTCCTGTTAATAAGACAAAAAAAAGTCAATACATGAATAGAAACGGAATGTATACGTACCTGTTACAAAGTTGCAGATGAATACAAAGACAGTAAGAAAGATTTCCAGATGCAGACAACCACATACAGCTGGACATGGATAGTCTCTTGGGATCATGAAGTTCTCTGAACAAGTAAGACAAAGAAGAAAGTCAATACATGAAATGAAACTGAATGCTTACTTTCGGATTACACAGTTGCAGACGAACACAGCCAATAAGACGAAAACTCCAGATGCAGACAATGGCAAACAGCTGGAGATAGATACAATCTTGGCATCAAGAGATCCTGTCAACAAGTAAGACAAAGAAGAAAGTCAATACATTAAAAGAAACTTAATGTATACCTACCTGTTACACAGTTGCAGATGAACACAGCCAATAAGATAAAAAATCCAGATGCAGACAACAGCAAACAGCTGGAGATGAATACTCTCTTGGGATCATGAGGTCCTGTAAACAAGACAAAGAAGAAAGTCAACACATAAAAAGAAACTGAATGTATAGTTACCTGTCACACAGTTGCAGATGAAAAAAAAAGCCGGTAAGCCAGAGTTCCAGATGCTGACAACCATATGCAGTTGATGTATAGTCTCTTGGGATCACAAGGTTCTGTGAACAAGTAAGACAAAGAAGAAAGTCAATACATGAAAAGAAACTGAATGCTTACTTTCCGATTACACACTTGCAGATGAATACACAGCCAATAAGACGGAAAATCCAGATGCAGACAATGGCAAACACTTGGAGATCGATATCCTCTTTGGATCATGAAGTCCTGTGAACAAGTAAGACAAAGAAAAAAGTCAATGAATGAAAAGAAACTGAATGTATACTTACCTGTTACAAAGTTGCAGATGAATACAAAGCCAGTAAGAAAGAATTCCAGATGCAGACAACCACATCCAGCTGGACATGGATAGCCCCTTGGGATCACGAGGTCCTGTGAAGAAGTAAGACAAAGAAGAAAATCAAAATATAAAAAGAACCTGAATGTATACTTACGTGTTACACAGTTGCAGATGAATACACACCCAATAAGACGTAAAATCCAGATGCAGACAACGGCAAACAGCTGGAAATGAATAGTCTCTTGGGATCATGAGGTCCTGTTAAAAAGACAAAGAAGAAAGTCAATAAATGAAAAGAAGCTGAATGTATACTTACCTGTTACACAGTTGCAGATGAATAGAAAGTCAGTCAGATTGAGTTCCAGATGCAGACGACGGCAAACACTTGGAGAACTATAGCCTCTTGGGATCATGAAGTCCTGTGAACAAGTAAGACAAAGAAGAAAATCAATACATGAAAAGAAACTGAAGGTATACTTACCTGTCACACAGTTGCAGATGAATAGAAAGTCAGTCAGATTGAGTTCCAGATGCAGACAACGGCCAAAACTTGGAGATCGATAGCCTCTTGGTATCATGAAGTCCTGTGAACAAGTAAAACAAAGAAGAAAGTCAAAACATGTAAAGAAACTGAATGTATACTTACCTGTTACACAGTTGCAGATGAATACACAGCCAAGAAGACGAAAAATCCAGATGCAGTCAGGTTGAGTTCCAGATGCAGACAACAGCAAATAATTGAAGGTTTGATAGCCTCTTGGGATCACTAGGTCTTGTGAACAAGTAAGACAAAGAATAAAATCAAAATATGAAAAGAAACTGAATGTATACTTACCTGTAACACAGTTGCAGATGAATACACAGCCAGTTAGAAAGAATTCCAGATGCAGACAACCACATACAGCTGGACATGGACAGTCTCTTGGGATCATGAAGTTCTGTGAACAAGTAAGACAAAGAAGAAAATCAAAATATGAAAAGACACTGAATGTATAATTACCGATTACACAGTTGCAGATAAAAAAAAAGCCAGTAAGCCAGACTTCCAGATTCAGACAACCATATATAGTTGATGTATAGTCTCTTGGGATCACGAGGTCCTGTGAAAAAGGAAGACAAAGAAGAAAATCAAAATATGAAAAGAAACTGAATGTATACTTACCGATTACACAGTTGCAGATAAAAAAAAAGCCAGTAAGCCAGAGTTCCAGATTCAGACAACCATATATAGTTGATGTATAGTCTCTTGGGATCACGAGGTCCTGTGAAAAAGGAAGACAAAGAAGAAAGTCAATACATGAAAAGAAACTGAATGTTTACTTACCTGTAACACAGTTGCAGATGAATACACAGCCAATAAGACGTAAAATCCAGATGCAGACAACGGCAAACAGATGGAGATGAATAGACTCTTGGGATCATGAGGTCCTGTAAATAAGACAAAAAAAAGTCAATACATGAATAGAAACGGAATGTATACTTACCTGTTACACAGTTGCAGATGAATACACAGCCAGTAAGAAAGAGTTCCAGATGCAGACATCATACAGCTGGACAAGGACAGTCTCTTGGGATCATGAAGTCCTGTGAACAACTAAGACAAAGAAGAAAGTCAATACATGAAAAGAAACTGAATGCTTACTTACCTGTTACACAGTTGCAGATGAATAGAAAATCAGTCAGGTTAAGTTTCAGATTCAGACAACGGCAAACACTTGGAGATCGATAGCCTCTTGGGATCATGAAGTCCTGTCAACAATTACGACAAAGAATAAAATCAAAATATGAAAAGAAACTGAATGTATACTTACCTGTAACACAGTTGCAGATGAATACACAGCCAGTTAGAAAGAATTCCAGATGCAGACAACCACATACAGCTGGACATGGACAGTCTCTTGGGATCATGAAGTTCTGTGAACAAGTAAGACAAAGAAGAAAATCAAAATATGAAAAGAAACTGAATGTATACTTACCGATTACACAGTTGCAGATAAAAAAAAGCCAGTAAGCCAGAGTTCCAGATTCAGACAACCATATACAGTTGATGTATAGTCTCTTGAGATCACAAGGTCCTGTGAAAAAGGAAGACAAAGAAGAAAGTCATTACATGAAAAGAAACTGAATGTATACTTACCTGTAACACAGTTGCAGATGAATACACAGCCAAGAAGACGAAAAATCCAGATGCAGACAACGGCAAACAGCCGGAGATGAATAGTCTCTTGGGATCATGGAGTCCTGTGAACAAGTAATACAAAGAAGAAAATCAAAATATGAAAAGAAACTGAATATATACTTACCAGTTACACAGTTGCAGATGAACACACAGCAATTAATAAAGAATTCCAGATGCAGACAACCACATACAGCTGGACATGGACAGTCTCTTGGGATCATGAAGTCCTGTGAACAAGTAAGACAAAGAAGAAAATCAAAATATGAAAAGAAACTGAATTTATACTTACCAGTTACACAGTTGCAGATGAACACACAGCCATTAAGAAAGAATTCCAGATGCAGACAACCACATCCAGCTGGACATGGACAGTGTCTTGGGATCATGAAGTCTTGTGAACAAGTAAGACAAAGAAGAAAATCAAAATATGAAAAGAAACTGAATGTATACTTAACGATTACACAGTTGCAGATGAATACACAGCCAATAGGACGTAAAATCCAGATGCAGACAACGGCAAACAGCTGGAGATGAATAGTCTCTTGGGATCATGAGGTCCTGTAAACAAGACAAAAAAAAAGTCAATACATGAATAGAAACGGAATGTATACTTACCTGTTACACAGTTGCAGATGAATATAAAATCAGTCAGGTTGAGTTCCAGATTCAGACAATGGCAAACAGCTGGAGATTGAGAGCCTCTTGGGATCATGAGGTCCTGTGAACAAGTAAGACAAAGAAGAAAATCAAAATATGAAAAGAAACTGAATGTATACTTACCGATTACACAGTTGCAGATGAAAAAAAAAGCCAGTAAGCCAGAGTTCCAGATTCAGACAACCATATATAGTTGATGTGTAGTCTCTTGGGATCACGAGGTCCTGTGAACAAGTAAGACAAAGAAGAAAGTCAATACATGAAATGAAACTGAATGCTTACTTAACGATTACACAGTTGCAGATGAACAGAAAGTCAGTTAGATTGAGTTCCAGATGCAGACGACGGCAAACACTTGGAGATTGATAGCCTCTTGGGATCATGATGTCCTGTGAACAAGTAAGACAAAGAAGAAAGTCAATACATGAAAAGAAACTGAATGTTTACTTACATGTAACACAGTTGCAGATGAATACACAGCCAATAAGACGAAAAATCCAGATGCAGTTGAAAAGTCTCTTGGGATCACGAGGTCCTGTGAACAAGTAAGACAAAGAAAAAAGTAAATACATGAAAAGAAACGTAAAGCTTACTTACCTGTAACACAGTTGCAGATGAATACACAGCCAATAAGATGTAAAATCCAGATGCAGACAACAGCAAACAGCTGGAGATGAATAGTCTCTTGGGATCATGAGGTCCTGTTAATAAGACAAAAAAAAGTCAATACATGAATAGAAACGGAATGTATACGTACCTGTTACAAAGTTGCAGATGAATACAAAGACAGTAAGAAAGATTTCCAGATGCAGACAACCACATACAGCTGGACATGGATAGTCTCTTGGGATCATGAAGTTCTCTGAACAAGTAAGACAAAGAAGAAAGTCAATACATGAAATGAAACTGAATGCTTACTTTCGGATTACACAGTTGCAGACGAACACAGCCAATAAGACGAAAACTCCAGATGCAGACAATGGCAAACAGCTGGAGATAGATACAATATTGGCATCAAGAGATCCTGTCAACAAGTAAGACAAAGAAGAAAGTCAATACATTAAAAGAAACTTAATGTATACCTACCTGTTACACAGTTGCAGATGAACACAGCCAATAAGATAAAAAATCCAGATGCAGACAACAGCAAACAGCTGGAGATGAATACTCTCTTGGGATCATGAGGTCCTGTAAACAAGACAAAGAAGAAAGTCAACACATAAAAAGAAACTGAATGTATAGTTACCTGTCACACAGTTGCAGATGAAAAAAAAAGCCGGTAAGCCAGAGTTCCAGATGCTGACAACCATATGCAGTTGATGTATAGTCTCTTGGGATCACAAGGTTCTGTGAACAAGTAAGACAAAGAAGAAAGTCAATACATGAAAAGAAACTGAATGCTTACTTTCCGATTACACAGTTGCAGATGAATACACAGCCAATAAGACGGAAAATCCAGATGCAGACAATGGCAAACACTTGGAGATCGATATCCTCTTTGGATCATGAAGTCCTGTGAACAAGTAAGACAAAGAAAAAAGTCAATGAATGAAAAGAAACTGAATGTATACTTACCTGTTACAAAGTTGCAGATGAATACAAAGCCAGTAAGAAAGAATTCCAGATGCAGACAACCACATCCAGCTGGACATGGACAGTGTCTTGGGATCATGAAGTCCTGTGAACAAGTAAGACAAAGAAGAAAGTCAATACATGAAAAGAAACTGAATGCTTACTTACCGATTACACAGTTGCAGATGAATAGAAAGTCAGTCAGATTGAGTTCCAGATGCAGACGACGGCAAACACTTGGAGAACTATAGCCTCTTGGGATCATGAAGTCCTGTGAACAAGTAAGACAAAGAAGAAAATCAATACATGAAAAGAAACTGAAGGTATACTTACCTGTCACACAGTTGCAGATGAATAGAAAGTCAGTCAGATTGAGTTCCAGATGCAGACAACGGCCAAAACTTGGAGATCGATAGCCTCTTGGTATCATGAAGTCCTGTGAACAAGTAAAACAAAGAAGAAAGTCAAAACATGTAAAGAAACTGAATGTATACTTACCTGTTACACAGTTGCAGATGAATAGAAAGTCAGTCAGATTGAGTTCCAGATGCAGTCAACGGCAAACACTTGGAGATCGATAGCCTCTTGGGGTCATGAAGTCCTGTCAACAAGTAAGACATAGAAGAAAATCAATACATGAAAAAAAACTGAATGTATACTTACCTATTACACAGTTGCAGATGAAAAAAAAAGCCGGTAAGCCAGAGTTCCAGATGCAGACAACCATATACAGCTGGACATGGATAGTCTCTTGGGATCATGAAGTCCTGTGAACAAGTAAGACAAAGAAGAAAATCAATACATGAAAAGAAACTGAATGCTTACTTACCGATTACACAGTTGTAGATGAATACAAAGTCAGTCAGATTGAGTTCCAGATGAAGACAACGGCAAACACTTGGAGATCGATAGCCTCTTGGGATCATGAAGTCCTGTGAACAAGTAAGACAAAGAAGAAAATCAATACATGAAAAGAAACTGAATGCTTACTTACCTGTCACACAGTTGCAGATGAATAGAAAGTCAGTCAGATTGAGTTCCAGATGCAGACAACGGCAAACACTTGGAGATCGATAGCCTCTTGGTATCATGAAGTCCTGTGAACAAGTAAGACAAAGAAGAAAGTCAATACATGAAAAGAAAATGAATGTATATTTGCCTGTTACACAGTTGTAGATGAATACAAAGCCAGTAAGAAAGAATTCCAGATGCAGACCACCACATCCAGCTGGACATGGATAGTCTCTTGGGATCATGAGGTCCTGTAAACAAGAGAAAGAAGAAAGTCAATACATGAAAAGAAAATGAATGTATATTTACCTGTTACACAGTTGCAGATGAATAGAAAGTTAGTCAGATTGAGTTCCAGATGCAGACAACGGCAAACACTTGGAGATCGATAGCCTCTTGGGGTCATGAAGTCCTGTGAACAAGTAAGAAAAAGAAGAAAGTCAAAACATGAAAAGAAACTGAATGTATACTTACCTGTTGCACAGTTGCAGATGAATAGAAAGTCAGAAACGGAAGTCAAGAAACGGAAACAGAAGTCAAGAAACGGAATGTATACTTACCTATAACACAGTTGCAGATGAATACAAAGCCAATAAAACGTAAAATCCAGATGCAGACAACGGCAAACAGCTGGAGATGAATAGTCTCTTGGGATCATGAGGTCCTGTAAACAAGACAAAAAAAAGTCAATACATGAAAAGAAACTGAATGTATACTTACCTGTTGCACAGTTGCAGATGAATAGAAAGTCAGAAATGGAAGTCAAGAAACGGAAACAGAAGTCAAGAAACGGAATGTATACTTACTTGTTACACAGTTGCAGATGAAAAAAAGCCAATAAAACGTAAAATCCAGATTCAGACAACCACAAATAGCTGGACATGGACAGTCTCTTGGGATCATGAGGTCCTGTGAACAAGTAAGACAAAGAAGAAAATCAAAATATGAAAAGAAACTGAATGTATACTTACCGATTACACAGTTGCAGATGAAAAAAAAAGCCAGTAAGCCAGAGTTCCAGATTCAGACAACCATATATAGTTGATGTGTAGTCTCTTGGGATCACGAGGTCCTGTGAACAAGTAAGACAAAGAAGAAAGTCAATACATGAAATGAAACTGAATGCTTACTTAACGATTACACAGTTGCAGATGAACAGAAAGTCAGTTAGATTGAGTTCCAGATGCAGACGACGGCAAACACTTGGAGATTGATAGCCTCTTGGGATCATGATGTCCTGTGAACAAGTAAGACAAAGAAGAAAGTCAATACATGAAAAGAAACTGAATGTTTACTTACATGTAACACAGTTGCAGATGAATACACAGCCAATAAGACGAAAAATCCAGATGCAGTTGAAAAGTCTCTTGGGATCACGAGGTCCTGTGAACAAGTAAGACAAAGAAAAAAGTAAATACATGAAAAGAAACGTAAAGCTTACTTACCTGTAACACAGTTGCAGATGAATACACAGCCAATAAGATGTAAAATCCAGATGCAGACAACAGCAAACAGCTGGAGATGAATAGTCTCTTGGGATCATGAGGTCCTGTAAATAAGACAAAAAAAAAGTCAATACATGAATAGAAACGGAATGTATACTTACCTGTTACAAAGTTGCAGATGAATACAAAGACAGTAAGAAAGATTTCCAGATGCAGACAACCACATACAGCTGGACATGGATAGTCTCTTGGGATCATGAAGTTCTCTGAACAAGTAAGACAAAGAAGAAAGTCAATACATGAAATGAAACTGAATGCTTACTTTCGGATTACACAGTTGCAGACGAACACAGCCAATAAGACGAAAACTCCAGATGCAGACAATGGCAAACAGCTGGAGATAGATACAATATTGGCATCAAGAGATCCTGTCAACAAGTAAGACAAAGAAGAAAGTCAATACATTAAAAGAAACTTAATGTATACCTACCTGTTACACAGTTGCAGATGAACACAGCCAATAAGATAAAAAATCCAGATGCAGACAACAGCAAACAGCTGGAGATGAATACTCTCTTGGGATCATGAGGTCCTGTAAACAAGACAAAGAAGAAAGTCAACACATAAAAAGAAACTGAATGTATAGTTACCTGTCACACAGTTGCAGATGAAAAAAAAAGCCGGTAAGCCAGAGTTCCAGATGCTGACAACCATATGCAGTTGATGTATAGTCTCTTGGGATCACAAGGTTCTGTGAACAAGTAAGACAAAGAAGAAAGTCAATACATGAAAAGAAACTGAATGCTTACTTTCCGATTACACAGTTGCAGATGAATACACAGCCAATAAGACGGAAAATCCAGATGCAGACAATGGCAAACACTTGGAGATCGATATCCTCTTTGGATCATGAAGTCCTGTGAACAAGTAAGACAAAGAAAAAAGTCAATGAATGAAAAGAAACTGAATGTATACTTACCTGTTACAAAGTTGCAGATGAATACAAAGCCAGTAAGAAAGAATTCCAGATGCAGACAACCACATCCAGCTGGACATGGACAGTGTCTTGGGATCATGAAGTCCTGTGAACAAGTAAGACAAAGAAGAAAGTCAATACATGAAAAGAAACTGAATGCTTACTTACCGATTACACAGTTGCAGATGAATAGAAAGTCAGTCAGATTGAGTTCCAGATGCAGACGACGGCAAACACTTGGAGAACTATAGCCTCTTGGGATCATGAAGTCCTGTGAACAAGTAAGACAAAGAAGAAAATCAATACATGAAAAGAAACTGAAGGTATACTTACCTGTCACACAGTTGCAGATGAATAGAAAGTCAGTCAGATTGAGTTCCAGATGCAGACAACGGCCAAAACTTGGAGATCGATAGCCTCTTGGTATCATGAAGTCCTGTGAACAAGTAAAACAAAGAAGAAAGTCAAAACATGTAAAGAAACTGAATGTATACTTACCTGTTACACAGTTGCAGATGAATAGAAAGTCAGTCAGATTGAGTTCCAGATGCAGTCAACGGCAAACACTTGGAGATCGATAGCCTCTTGGGGTCATGAAGTCCTGTCAACAAGTAAGACATAGAAGAAAATCAATACATGAAAAAAAACTGAATGTATACTTACCTATTACACAGTTGCAGATGAAAAAAAAAGCCGGTAAGCCAGAGTTCCAGATGCAGACAACCATATACAGCTGGACATGGATAGTCTCTTGGGATCATGAAGTCCTGTGAACAAGTAAGACAAAGAAGAAAATCAATACATGAAAAGAAACTGAATGCTTACTTACCGATTACACAGTTGTAGATGAATACAAAGTCAGTCAGATTGAGTTCCAGATGAAGACAACGGCAAACACTTGGAGATCGATAGCCTCTTGGGATCATGAAGTCCTGTGAACAAGTAAGACAAAGAAGAAAATCAATACATGAAAAGAAACTGAATGCTTACTTACCTGTCACACAGTTGCAGATGAATAGAAAGTCAGTCAGATTGAGTTCCAGATGCAGACAACGGCAAACACTTGGAGATCGATAGCCTCTTGGTATCATGAAGTCCTGTGAACAAGTAAGACAAAGAAGAAAGTCAATACATGAAAAGAAAATGAATGTATATTTGCCTGTTACACAGTTGTAGATGAATACAAAGCCAGTAAGAAAGAATTCCAGATGCAGACCACCACATCCAGCTGGACATGGATAGTCTCTTGGGATCATGAGGTCCTGTAAACAAGAGAAAGAAGAAAGTCAATACATGAAAAGAAAATGAATGTATATTTACCTGTTACACAGTTGCAGATGAATAGAAAGATAGTCAGATTGAGTTCCAGATGCAGACAACGGCAAACACTTGGAGATCGATAGCCTCTTGGGGTCATGAAGTCCTGTGAACAAGTAAGAAAAAGAAGAAAGTCAAAACATGAAAAGAAACTGAATGTATACTTACCTGTTGCACAGTTGCAGATGAATAGAAAGTCAGAAACGGAAGTCAAGAAACGGAAACAGAAGTCAAGAAACGGAATGTATACTTACCTATAACACAGTTGCAGATGAATACAAAGCCAATAAAACGTAAAATCCAGATGCAGACAACGGCAAACAGCTGGAGATGAATAGTCTCTTGGGATCATGAGGTCCTGTAAACAAGACAAAAAAAAGTCAATACATGAAAAGAAACTGAATGTATACTTAGCTGTTGCACAGTTGCAGATGAATAGAAAGTCGGAAATGGAAGTCAAGAAACGGAAACAGAAGTCAAGAAACGGAATGTATACTTACTTGTTACACAGTTGCAGATGAAAAAAAGCCAATAAAACGTAAAATCCAGATTCAGACAACCACAAATAGCTGGACATGGACAGTCTCTTGGGATCATGAGGTCCTGTAAACAAGACAAAAAGAAAGTCAATACATGAAAAGAAACTGAATGTATACTTACCTGTTACACAGTTGCAGATGAGTACACAGTCAGTAAGAAAGAATTCCAGATGCAGACAACATACAGCTGGACATGGACAGACTTTTGGGATCATGAAGTCCTGTGAACAAGTAAGACAAAGAAGAAAGTCAATACATGAAAAGAAACTGAATGTATACTTACCTGTTACACAGTTGCAGATGAATAGGAAGTAAGTTAGATTGAGTTCCAGATGCAGACAACGGCAAACACTTGGAGATCGATAGCCTCTTGGGATCATGAAGTCCTGTCAAGTAGTAAGACAAAGAAGAAAATCAAAACATGAAAAGAAACTGAATGTATACTTACCTGTTACACAGTTGCAGATGAATACACAGTCAGTAAGAAAGAATTCCAGATGCAGACAACCACATACAGCTGGACATCGATAGCCTCTTGGGATCATGAAGTCCTGTAAACAAGACAAAAAGAAAGTCAATACATGAAAAGAAACTGAATGTATACTTACCTGTTACAAAGTTGCAGATGAATACAAAGACAGTAAGAAAGAATTCCAGATGCAGACAACCACATCCAGCTGGACATGGATAGTCTCTTGGGATCATGAGGTCCTGTAAACAAGACAAAGAAGAAAGTCAATACATGAAAAGAAACTGAATGTATACTTACCTGTTACACAGTTTCAGTTGAAAAAAAGCCAGTAAGCCAGAGTTCCAGATTCAGACAACCATATACGGTTGATGTATAGTCTCTTGGGATCACGAGGTCCTGTGAACAAGTAAGACAAAGAAGAAAGTCAATACATGAAAAGAAATTGAATGTATACTTACCTGTTACACAGTTGCAGATGAATAGAAAGTCAGTCAGATTGAGATCCTGATGCAGACAACGACAAACACTTGGAGATCGATAGCCTCTTGGGATCATGAAGTCCTGTGAACAAGTAAGACAAAGAAGAAAATCAAAATATGAAAAGAAACTGAATGTATACTTATCTGTAACACAGTTGCAGATGAATACACAGCCAATAAGACGTAAAATCCAGATGCAGATGAATAGTCTCTTGGGATCATGAGGTCCTGTAAACAAGACAAAGAAGAAAGTCAATACATGAAAAGAAGCTGAATGTATACTTACCTGTTACACAGTTGCAGATGAATACAAAGCCATTAAGAAAGAATTCCAGATGCAGACAACCACAAATAGCTGGACATGGACAGTCTCTTGGGATCATGAAGTCCTGTGAAAAAGTGAGACAACGAAGAAAGTCAATACATGAAAAGAAACTGAATGTATACATACCTGTTACACAGTTGCAGATGAAAAAAAGCCAGTAACCCAGAGTTCCAGATTCAGACAACCATATACAGTTGATGTATAGTCTCTTGGGATCATGAAGTCCTGTGAATAAGTAAGACAAAGAAGAAAATCAATGCATGAAAAGAAACTGAATGTATACTTACCTGTTACACAGTTGCAGATGAATAGAAAGTCAGTCAGATTGAGTTCCAGATGCAGACAACCACATACAGCTGGAAATATACAGACTCTTGGGATAATGAGGTCCTGTAAACAAGTAAGACAAAGAAGAAAATCAAAATATGAAAAGAAATTGAATGTATACTTACCTGTTACACAGTTGCAGATGAATACACGGCCATTAAGACGAAAAATCCAGATGCAGATGAATAGTCTCTTGGGATCATGAAGTCCTGTGAACAAGTAAGACAAAGAAGAAAGTCAATACATGAAAAGAAACTGAACGTATACTTTCCTGTTACACAATTGCAGATGAAAAGAAACGAATGTATACTTACCTGTTACACAGTTGCAGATAAATACACAGCCAGTAAGAAAGAATTCCAGATGCAGACAACCACATACAACTGGACATGGACAATCTCTTGGGATCATGAAGTCCTGTAAAGAAGACAAAAAGAAAGTCAATACATGAAAAGAAACTGAATGTATACGTACCTGTTACACAATTGCAGATGAATAGGAAGTTAGTTAGATTGAGTTCCAGATGCAGACAACAGCAAGCACTTGGAGATTGATAGCCTCTTGGGATCATGAAGTCCTGTCAAGAAGTAAGACAAAGAAGAAAATCAAAACATGAAAAGAAACTGAATGTATACTTACCTGTTACACAGTTGCAGATGAATACACAGTCAGTAAGAAAGAATTCCAGATGCAGACAACCACATACAGCTGGAGATCGATAGCCTCTTGGGATCATGAGGTCCTGTAAACAAGACAAAAAGAAAGTCAATACATGAAAAGAAACTGAATGTATACTTACCTGTTATACAGTTGCAGATGAATAGAAAGTCAGTCAGATTGAGTTCCAGATGCAGACAACGGAGGACACCTTTCGCTGTACAATGTGCACTGTACAGTGAAAAATATGTGCACCTTACCTTACCTTGGGATCATGAGGTCCTGTAAACAAGAAAAAAAGAAAGTCAATACATGAAAAGAAACTGAATGCTTACTTACCGATTACACAGTTGGAGATGAATACACAGCCATTATGAAAGAATTCCAGATGCAGACAACCACATACAGCTGGACATGGACAGACTCTTGGGATCATGAAGTCCTGTGAACAAGTAAGACAAAATAGAAAGTCAATACATGAAAAGAAGCTGAATGTATACTTACCTGTTACACAGTTGCAGATGAAAAAAAGCCAGTAAGCCAGAGTTCCAGATTCAGTCAACCATATACAGTTGATGTATAGTCTCCTGGGATCATGAAGTCCTGTGAACAAGTAAGACAAAGAAAAAAGTAAATACATGAAAAGAAACTGAATGTATACTTACCTGTTACAGAGTTGCAGATTAATACACAGCCAGAAAGAAAGAATTCCAGATGCAGACAACCACATACAGCTGGACATGGATAGCCTCTTGGGATCATGAAATCCTGTCAACAAGTAAGACAAAGAACAAAATCAAAATATGAAAAGAAAGTGAATGTATACTCACCTGTTACACAGTTAAAGATAAATAAACAGCCAATAAGAAGAAAAATCCAGATACAGACAACGGCAAACAGCTGGAGATGAACAGTCTCTTGGCATCATGAGGTCCTGTGAACAAGAAAGTCAATACATGAAAAGAAACTGAATGTTTACTTACCTGTTACACAGTTGCAGATGAATACACAGCCAGTACGACAGAGTTCCAGATGCAGACTACGGCAAAAAGTTGGAAATAGATAGTCTCTTGGTATCATGAGGGCCTGTCAACAAGTAAGACAAAGAAGAAAGTCAAAACATGAAAAGAAACTGAATGTATACTTACCTGTTACACAGTTGCAGATGAAAAAAAAGCCAGTAAGCCAGAGTTCCAGATTCAGACAACCATATACAGTTGATGTATCGTCTCTTGAGATCACGAGGTCCTGTCAACAAGTAAGACAAAGAAGAAAATCAAAATATAAAAAGAAACTGAATGTTTACTTACCTGTAACACAGTTGCAGATTAATACACAGTCAGTAAGAAAGAATTCAAGATGCAGACAACCACATACAGCTGCATATGGACAGTCTCTTGGGATCATGAAGTCATGTGAACAAGTAAGACTAAGAAGAAAGTCAATACATGAAAAGAAACTGAATGCTTACTTACCGATTACACAGTTGCAGATAAATTGAAAGTCAGTCAGATTGAGATCCAGATGCAGACAACGGCAAACACTTGGAGATCGATAGCCTCTTGGGATCATGAAGTCCTGTCAACAAGTAAGACAAAGAAGAAAGTCAATACATGAAAAGAATGTGAATGTTTACTTACCTGTTACACAGTTGCAGATGAAAAAAAGCCAGTAAGCTAGAGTTCCAGATTCAGACAACCATATACAGTTGATGTATAGTCTCTTGAGATCATGAGGTCCTGTGAAAGGGACAAAATGAAAGTCAATACATGAAAAGAAATGGAATGTATACTTACCTGTTACACAGTTGCAGACTAATACACAGCCAGTAAGAAAGACTTCCAGATGCAGACAACCACATACAGCTGGACTTGAATATCTCTTGGGATCATGAAGTCCTGACAAAGAGTAAGACAAAGATGAAAATCAAAATATGAAAAGAAACTGAATGTATACTTACCTGTTACACAGTTGAAGATGAAAAAAAGGCCAGTAAGCCAGAGTTCCAGATGCAGACAACCATATACAGTTGATGTATAGTCTCTTGGGATCACGAGGTCCTGTGAACAAGTAAAACAATGAAGAAAGTTAATACATGAAAAGAAACGGAATGTTTACTTACCTGTTACACAGTTGCAGATGAATACACAGCAAGAAAGAAAGAATTCCAGATGCAGACAACATACAGCTGGACATGGACAGTCTCTTGGGATCATGAAGGCCTGTGAACAAGTAAGACAAAGAAGAAAGTCAATACATGAAAAGAAACTGAATGTATACTTACTTGTTACACAGTTGCAGATGAAAAAAAAAAAAAAAAACGTAAGCCAGAGTTCCAGATTCAGACAACCATATACAGTTGATGTATAGCCTCTTGGGATCACAAAATCCTGTGAACAAGTAAGACAAAGAAGGAAGTCAATACATGAAAATAAACTGAATGCTTACTTACCGATTACACAGATGCAGATGAATAGAAAATCAGTCAGATTGAGATCCAGATGCAGACAACGGCAAACACTTGGAGATCGACAGACTCTTGGGATCATGAGGTCCTGTAAACAAGACAAAAAGAAATTCAATACATGAAAAGAAACTGAATGTATACTTACCTGTTACACAGTTGCAGATGAATACACAGCCAATAAGACGAAAAATCCAGATGCAGACAACCACATACAGCTGGACATGGACAGTCTCTTGGGATCATGAAGTCCTGTGAACAAGTAAGACAGTGAAAATCAAAATATGAAAAGAAACTGAACGTATACTTACCTGTTACACAGTTGCAGATGAATATACAGCCAATAAGACGAAAAATCCAGATGCAGATGAATAGTCTCTTGGGCTCATGAGGTCCTGTAAACAAGACAAAGAAGAAAGTCAATGCAGGAAAAGAAACTGAATGCTTACTTAGCAATTACACAGTTGCAGATGAATAGAAAGTCAGTCAGATTGAGATCCAGATGCAGACGACGGCAAACACTTGGAGATCGATAGCCTCTTGGGATCACGAAGTCCTGTCAACACGACAAAGAAGAAAATCAAAATATGAAAAGAAACTGAATGCTTACTTACCGTTTACACAGTTGCAGGTGAATAGAAAGTCAGTCAGATTGAGATCCAGATGCACACAACGGCAAACACTTGGAGATCGATAGCCTCTTGGGATCATGAAGTCCTGTGAACAAGTAAGACAAAGAAGAAAATCAAAACATCAAAAGAAACTGAATGTTTACTTACCTGTAACAGAGTTGCAGATGATTACACAGCCAATAACACGAAAAATCCAGATGCAGACAACGGCAAACAGCTGGAGATGAATAGTCTCTTGGGATCATGAGGTCCTGTAAACAAAAGAAACTGAATGCTTTTCTACCGATTACACAGTTGCAGATGAATACAAAGTCAGTAAGAAAAAATTCCAGATGCAGACAACGGCAAACAGCTGGAGATGAATAGTCTCTTGGGATCATGAGGTCCTGTAAACAAGACAAAAAAGAAAGTCAGTACTTGAATAGAAATTGAATGTAAAATCCAGGTGCAAAATCCAGGTGCAGATGTATAGTCTCTTGGGATCATGAGGTCCTGTAAACAAGACAAAGAAGAAAGTCAATACATGAAAAGAAACTGAAAGCTTAATTACCTGTCACACAGTTGCAGATGAATACACAGCCAATAAGATGAAAAATCCAGATGCAGATGAATAGTCTCTTGGGATAATGAGGTCCTGTAAACAAGACAAAGAAGAGAGTCAATACATGAAAAGAAACTGAATGTATACTTACCTGTTACACAGTTGCAGATGAATACACAGCCAGTAAGAAAGAATTCCAGATGCAGACAACCACATACAGCTGCACATGGAAAGTGTCTTGGGATCATGAAGTCCTGTCAAGAAGTAAGACAAAGAAGAAAATCAAAACATGAAAAGAAACTGAATGTATACTTACCTGTTACACAGTTGCAGATGAATACACAGTCAGTAAGAAAGAATTCCAGATGCAGACAACCACATACAGCTGGACATCGATAGCCTCTTGGGATCATGAAGTCCTGTAAACAAGACAAAAAGAAAGTCAATACATGAAAAGAAGCTGAACGTATACTTACCTGTTACACAGTTGCAGATGAAAAGAAACGGAATGTATACTAACCTGTAACACAGTTGCAGATTAATACAAAGCCAAAAAGAAAAAAAAATCCAGATGCAGACAACAGCAACCAGCTGGAGATGAATACTCTCTTGGGATCATGACGTCCTGTCAACAAGTAAGACAAAGAAGAAAATCAAAATATGAAAAGAAATTGAATGTATACTTACCTATAACACAGTTGCAGATGAATACACAGCCAATAAAACGTAAAATCCAGATGCAGACAACGGCAAACAGCTTGAGTTGAATAGTCTCTTGGGATCATGAGTCAATAAAAAAGTCAATACATGAAAAGAAACTGAATGCTTACTTACCGATTACACAGTTGCAGATGAAAACACAGCCAATAAGACGTAAAATCCAGATGCAGATGAATAGTCTCTTGGGATCATGAGGTCCTGTAAACAAGACAAAGAAGAAAGTCAATACATGAAAAGAAACTGAATGTATACTTACCTGTAACACAGTTGCAGATGAATACACTGTCAGTAAGAAAGAATTCCAGATGCAGACAACCACATACAGCTGGACATCGATAGCCTCTTGGGATCATGAGGTCCTGTAAACAAGACAAAAAAAAAAAGCCAATACATGAAAAGAAACTGAATGTATACTTACCTGTTACACAGTTGCAGTTGAAAAAAAGCCAGTAAGCCAGAGTTCCAGATTCAGACAACCATATACAGCTGGACATCGATAGCCTCTTGGGATCACGAGGTCCTGTGAACAAGGAAGACAAAGAAGAAAGTCAATACATGAAAAGAAATTGAATGTATACTTACCTGTTACAAATTTGCAGATGAATATAAATTCAGTCAGATTGAGATCCTGATGCAGACAACGGCAAACACTTGGAGATCGATAGCCTCTTGGGATCATGAAGTCCTGTGAACAAGTAAGACAAAGAAGAAAATCAAAACATGAAAAGAAACTGAATGTATACTTACCTGTTACAAAGTTGCAGATGAATACAAATCCAGTAAGAAAGAATTCCAGATGCAGACAACCACATCCAGCTGGACATGGAAAGTCTCTTGGGATCATGAGGTCCTGTAAACAAGTCAAAGAAGAAAGTCAATACATGAAAAGAAACTAAATGTATACTTACCTGTTACAAAGTTGCAGATGAATACAAAGCCAGTAAGAAAGAATTCCAGATGCAGACAACCACATCCAGCTGGACATGGATAGCCTCTTGGGATCATGAAGTCCTGTGAACAAGTAAGACAAAGAAGAAAATCAAAAGATGAAAAAAAACTGAATGTATACTTACCTGTTACACAGTTGCAGATGAAAAGAAACGGTATGTATACTTACCAGTTGCACAGTTGCAGATGAATAAAAAGTCATTCAGATTGAGTTGCAGATGCAGACAACGGCAAACACTTGGAGATCTATAGCCTCTTGGGATCATGAAGTCCTGTGAACAAGTAAGACAAAGAAGAAAGTCAAAACATGAAAAGAAACTGAATGTTTACTTACCTGTAACACAGTTGCAGATGAATACATAGCCAATAAGACGAAAAATCCAGATGCAGTTGAATAGTCTCTTGGGATCACGAGGTCCTGTGAATAAGTAAGACAAAGAAGAAAGTCAATACATGAAAAGAAACGGAATGTATACTTACCTATAACACAGTTGTAGATGAATACACAGCCAATAAAATCTAAAATCCAGATGCAGACAACGGCAAACAGCTGGAGATGAATAGTCTCTTGGGATCATGAGGTCCTGTAAACAAGACAAAAAAAAAAGTCAATACATGAATAGAAACGGAATGTATACCTACCTGTTACACAGTTGCAGATGAAAAGAAACGGAATGTATACTTACCTGTTACAAAGTTGCAGATGAATAGAAAGTCAGTCAGATTGAGTTCCAGATGCAGACAACGGCAAACACTTGGAGATCGATAGCCTCTTGGGGTCATGAAGTCCTGTGAACAAGTAAGAAAAAGAAGAAAGTCAAAACATGAAAAGAAACTGAATGTATACTTACCTGTTGCACAGTTGCAGATGAATAGAAAGTCAGAAACGGAAGTCAAGAAACGGAATGTATACTTACCTGTTGCACAGTTGCAGATGAATAGAAAGTCAGTCAGATTGAGTTCCAGATGCAGACAACGGCAAGCACTTGGAGATCGATAGCCTCTTGGGATCATGAAGTCCTGTCAACAAGTAAGACAAATAAGAAAGTCAATACATGAAAAGAAACTGAATGTATACTTACCTTTTACACAGTTGCAGATGAATAGAAAGTCAGTAAGAAAGAATTCCAGATGCAGACAACCACATACAGCTGGACATCGATAGCCTCTTGGGATCATGAAGTCCTGTAAACAAGACAAAAAGAAAGTCAATACATGAAAAGAAACTGAATGTATACCTACCTGTTACACAGTTGCAGATGAAAAGAAACGGAATGTATACTTACCTGTTACAAAGTTGCAGATGAATAGAAAGTCAGTCAGATTGAGTTCCAGATGCAGACAACGGCAAACAGCTGGAGATGAATAGTCTCTTGGGATCATGAGGTCCTGTAAACAAGACAAAAAAAAAAGTCAATACATGAATAGAAACGGAATGTATACCTACCTGTTACACAGTTGCAGATGAAAAGAAACGGAATGTATACTTACCTGTTACAAAGTTGCAGATGAATAGAAAGTCAGTCAGATTGAGTTCCAGATGCAGACAACGGCAAACACTTGGAGATCGATAGCCTCTTGGGGTCATGAAGTCCTGTGAACAAGTAAGAAAAAGAAGAAAGTCAAAACATGAAAAGAAACTGAATGTATACTTACCTGTTGCACAGTTGCAGATGAATAGAAAGTCAGAAACGGAAGTCAAGAAACGGAATGTATACTTACCTGTTGCACAGTTGCAGATGAATAGAAAGTCAGTCAGATTGAGTTCCAGATGCAGACAACGGCAAGCACTTGGAGATCGATAGCCTCTTGGGATCATGAAGTCCTGTCAACAAGTAAGACAAATAAGAAAGTCAATACATGAAAAGAAACTGAATGTATACTTACCTTTTACACAGTTGCAGATTAATAGAAAGTCAGTAAGAAAGAATTCCAGATGCAGACAACCACATACAGCTGGACATCGATAGCCTCTTGGGATCATGAAGTCCTGTAAACAAGACAAAAAGAAAGTCAATACATGAAAAGAAACTGAATGTATACTTACCTGTTACAAAGTTGCAGATGAATAAAAAAAGCTAGTAAGCCAGAGTTCCAGATGCAGATAACCATATACAGTTGATGCATAGTCTCTTGGGATCATGAGGTCCTGTAAACAAGACAAAGAAGAAAGTCAATACATGAAAAGAAACTGAATGTATACTTACCTGTTACACAGTTGCAGATGAATAGGAAGTACGTTAGATTGAGTTCCAGATGCAGACAACGGCAAGCACTTGGAGATCGATAGCCTCTCGGGATCATGAAGTCCTGTCAAGAAGTAAGACAAAGAAGAAAATCAAAACATGAAAAGAAACTGAATGTATACTTACCTGTTACACAGTTGCAGATGAATACACATTCAGTAAGAAAGAATTCCAGATGCAGACAACCACATACAGCTGGACATGGACAGTCTCTTGGGATCATGAAGTCCTGTGAACAAGTAAGAAAAATAAGAAAGTCAAAACATGAAAAGAAACTGAATGTATACTTACCTGTTGCACAGTTGCAGATGAATAGAAAGTCAGAAACGGAAGTCAAGAAACGGAAACGGAAGTCAAGAAACGGAATGTATACTTACCTGTTGCACAGTTGCAGATGAATAGAAAGTCAGTCAGATTGAGTTCCAGATGCAGACAACGGCAAACACTTGGAGATCTATAGCCTCTTGGGATCATGAAGTCCTGTAAACAAGACAAAAAAAGTCAATACATGAAGAGAAATGGAATGTATACTTACCTGTTACACAGTTGCAGATGAATACAAAGCCAGTAAGAAAGAATTCCAGATGCAGACAACCACATACAGCTGGACATCGATAGCCTCTTGGGATCATGAAGTCCTGTCAAGAAGTCAGACAAAGAAGAAAATCAAAACATGAAAAGAAACTGAATGTATACTTACCTGATACACAGTTGCAGATGAATACACAGTCAGTAAGAAAGAATTCCAGATGCAGACAACCAAATTCAGCTGGACATCGATAGCCTCTTGGGATCATGAAGTCCTGTAAACAAGTAAGACAAAGAAGAAAATCAAAACATAAAAAGAAACTGAATGTTTACTTACCTTTAACACAGTTGCAGATGAATACACAGCCAATAAGACAAAAAATCCAGATGCAGATGAATAGTCTCTTGGGATCATGAGGTCCTGTAAACAAGACAAAGAAGAAAGTCAATACATGAAAAGAAACTGAATGTATACTTACCTGTTACACAGTTGCAGATGAAAAAAAGCCAGTAAGCCAGAGTTCCAGATTCAGACAACCATATACAGTTGATGTATATTCTCTTGGGATCACGAGGTCCTGTGAATAAGACAAAGAAGAAAGTCAATGCATGAAAAGAAGCTGAATGTATACTTACCTGTAACAAAGTTCCAAATGAATACACAACCATTAAAAAAGAATTCCAGATGCAGACAACCACAAATAGCTGGACATGGACAGTCTCTTGGGATCATGAAGTCCTGTGAACAAGTGAGACAACGAAGAAAGTCAATACATGAAAAGAAACTGAATGTATACTTACCTGTTACAAAGTTGCAGATGAATACAAAGCCAGTAAGAAAGAATTCCAGATGCAGACAACCACATCCAGCTGGACATGAATAGTCTCTTGGGATCATGAGGTCCTGTACACAAGACAAAGAAGAAAGTCAATACATGAAAAGTAACTGAATTTATACTTACCTGTTACACTGTTGCAGATGAATACACAGTCAGTAAGAAAGAATTCCAGATGCAGACAACCACATACAGCTGGACAACGATAGCCTCTTGGGATCATGAGGTCCTGTAAACAAGACAAAGAAGAAAGTCAATACATGAAAAGAAACTGAATGCTTACTTACCAATTACACAGTTGGAGATGAATACACAGCCATTAAGAAAGAATTCCAGATGCAGACAACCACATACAGCTGGACATGGACAGACTCTTGGGATCATGAAGTCCTGTGAACAAGTAAGACAATATATAAAGTCAATACATGAAAAGAAGCTGAATGTATACTTACCTGTTACACAGTTGCAGATGAAAAAAAGCCAGTAAGCCAGAGTTCCAGATTCAGTCAACCATATACAGTTGATGTATAGTCTCCTGGGATCATGAAGTCCTGTGAACAAGTAAGACAAAGAAAAAAGTAAATACATGAAAAGAAACTGAATGTATACTTACCTGTAACACAGTTGCAGATGAACACAGCCAATAAGACGAAAAATCCAGATGCAGACAATGGCAAACACTTGGAGATCGATAGCCTCATGGGATCATGAAGTCCTGTCAACAAGTAACAAAGAAGAAAATCCAAATATGAAAAGAAACTGAATGTATACTTACCTGTATCACAGTTGCAGATGAAAAAAAGCCAGTAAGCCAGAGTTCCAGATTCAGACAACCATATACAGTTGATGTATATTCTCTTGGGATCACGAGGTCCTGTGAATAAGACAAAGAAGAAAGTCAATGCATGAAAAGAAGCTGAATGTATACTTACCTGTAACAAAGTTCCAAATGAATACACAACCATTAAAAAAGAATTCCAGATGCAGACAACCACAAATAGCTGGACATGGACAGTCTCTTGGGATCATGAAGTCCTGTGAACAAGTGAGACAACGAAGAAAGTCAATACATGAAAAGAAACTGAATGTGTACTTACCTGTTACAAAGTTGCAGATGAATACAAAGCCAGTAAGAAAGAATTCCAGATGCAGACAACCACATCCAGCTGGACATGAATAGTCTCTTGGGATCATGAGGTCCTGTACACAAGACAAAGAAGAAAGTCAATACATGAAAAGTAACTGAATTTATACTTACCTGTTACACTGTTGCAGATGAATACACAGTCAGTAAGAAAGAATTCCAGATGCAGACAACCACATACAGCTGGACAACGATAGCCTCTTGGGATCATGAGGTCCTGTAAACAAGACAAAGAAGAAAGTCAATACATGAAAAGAAACTGAATGCTTACTTAACAATTACACAGTTGGAGATGAATACACAGCCATTAAGAAAGAATTCCAGATGCAGACAACCACATACAGCTGGACATGGACAGACTCTTGGGATCATGAAGTCCTGTGAACAAGTAAGACAATATATAAAGTCAATACATGAAAAGAAGCTGAATGTATACTTACCTGTTACACAGTTGCAGATGAAAAAAAGCCAGTAAGCCAGAGTTCCAGATTCAGTCAACCATATACAGTTGATGTATAGTCTCCTGGGATCATGAAGTCCTGTGAACAAGTAAGACAAAGAAAAAAGTAAATACATGAAAAGAAACTGAATGTATACTTACCTGTAACACAGTTGCAGATGAACACAGCCAATAAGACGAAAAATCCAGATGCAGACAATGGCAAACACTTGGAGATCGATAGCCTCATGGGATCATGAAGTCCTGTCAACAAGTAACAAAGAAGAAAATCCAAATATGAAAAGAAACTGAATGTATACTTACCTGTATCACAGTTGCAGATGAAAAAAAGCCAGTAAGCCAGAGTTCCAGATTCAGACAACCATATACAGTTGATGTATATTCTCTTGGGATCACGAGGTCCTGTGAATAAGACAAAGAAGAAAGTCAATGCATGAAAAGAAGCTGAATGTATACTTACCTGTAACAAAGTTCCAAATGAATACACAACCATTAAAAAAGAATTCCAGATGCAGACAACCACAAATAGCTGGACATGGACAGTCTCTTGGGATCATGAAGTCCTGTGAACAAGTGAGACAACGAAGAAAGTCAATACATGAAAAGAAACTGAATGTATACTTACCTGTTACAAAGTTGCAGATGAATACAAAGCCAGTAAGAAAGAATTCCAGATGCAGACAACCACATCCAGCTGGACATGAATAGTCTCTTGGGATCATGAGGTCCTGTACACAAGACAAAGAAGAAAGTCAATACATGAAAAGTAACTGAATTTATACTTACCTGTTACACTGTTGCAGATGAATACACAGTCAATAAGAAAGAATTCCAGATGCAGACAACCACATACAGCTGGACAACGATAGCCTCTTGGGATCATGAGGTCCTGTAAACAAGACAAAGAAGAAAGTCAATACATGAAAAGAAACTGAATGCTTACTTAACAATTACACAGTTGGAGATGAATACACAGCCATTAAGAAAGAATTCCAGATGCAGACAACCACATACAGCTGGACATGGACAGACTCTTGGGATCATGAAGTCCTGTGAACAAGTAAGACAATATATAAAGTCAATACATGAAAAGAAGCTGAATGTATACTTACCTGTTACACAGTTGCAGATGAAAAAAAGCCAGTAAGCCAGAGTTCCAGATTCAGTCAACCATATACAGTTGATGTATAGTCTCCTGGGATCATGAAGTCCTGTGAACAAGTAAGACAAAGAAAAAAGTAAATACATGAAAAGAAACTGAATGTATACTTACCTGTAACACAGTTGCAGATGAACACAGCCAATAAGACGAAAAATCCAGATGCAGACAATGGCAAACACTTGGAGATCGATAGCCTCATGGGATCATGAAGTCCTGTCAACAAGTAACAAAGAAGAAAATCCAAATATGAAAAGAAACTGAATGTATACTTACCTGTATCACAGTTGCAGATTAATACACAGCCAATAAGATGAAAAATCCAGATGCAGACAACAGCAAACAGCTGGAGATGAATAGTCTCTTGGGATCATGAGGTCCTGTAAACAAGTAAGACAAAGAAGAAAGTCAATACATGAAAAGAAGCTGAATGTATACTTACCTGTTACACAGTTACAGATGAATACACAGCCATTAAGAAAGAATTCCAGATGCAGAAAACCACAAATAGCTGGACATGGACAGTCTCTTGGGATCATGAAGTCCTGTGAACAAGTAAGACAAAGAAGAAATTCAATACATGAAAAGAAACTGAATGTATACTTACCTGTTACAAAGTTGCAGATGAAAACAAAGCCAGTAAGAAAGAATTCCAGATGCAGACAATCACATCCAGCTGTACACAGATAGTCTCTTGGGATCATGAGGTCCTGTAAAGAAGACAAAGAAGAAAGTCAATATATGAAAAGAAACTGAATGTATACTTACCTGTTACACAGTTGCAGATGAATACACAGTCAGAAAGAAAAAATTCCAGATGCAGACAACCAAATTCAGCTGGACATCGATAGCCTCTTGGGATCATGAAGTCCTGTAAACAAGTAACACAAAGAAGAAAATCAAAACATAAAAAGAAACTGAATGTTTACTTACCTTTAACACAGTTGCAGATGAATACACAGCCAATAAGACAAAAAATCCAGATGCAGATGAATAGTCTCTTGGGATCATGAGGTCCTGTAAACAAGACAAAGAAGAAAGTCAATACATGAAAAGAAACTGAATGTATACTTACCTGTTGCACAGTTGCAGATGAATAGAAAGTCAGAAACGGAAGTCAAGAAACGGAAACGGAAGTCAAGAAACGGAATGTATACTTACCTGTTGCACAGTTGCAGATGAATAGAAAGTCAGTCAGATTGAGTTCCAGATGCAGACAACGGCAAACACTTGGAGATCTATAGCCTCTTGGGATCATGAAGTCCTGTAAACAAGACAAAAAAAGTCAATACATGAAGAGAAACGGAATGTATAGTTACCTGTTACACAGTTGCAGATGAATACAAAGCCAGTAAGAAAGAATTCCAGATGCAGACAACCGCATACAGCTGGACATGGATAGTCTCTTGGGATCAGGAGGTCCTGTAAACAAGAGAAAGAAGAAAGTCAATACATTAAAAGAAAATGAATGTATACTTACCTGCTACACAGTTGCAGATGAATAGAAAGTCAGTCAGATTGAGGTCCAGATGCAGACAACAGCAAACACTTGAAGATCGATAGCCTCTTGGGGTCATGAAGTCCTGTGAACAAGTAAGAAAAAGAAGAAAGTCAAAACATGAAAAGAAACTGAATGTATACTTACCTGTTACACAGTTGCAGATGAATACACAGTCAGTAAGAAAGAATTCCAGATGCAGACAACCACATACAGCTGGACATGGACAGTCTCTTGGGATCATGAAGTCCTGTGAACAAGTAAGAAAAAGAAGAAAGTCAAAACATGAAAAGAAACTTAATGTATACTTACCTGTTGCACAGTTGCAGATGAATAGAAAGTCAGAAACGGAAGTCAAGAAACGGAAACGGAAGTCAAGAAACGGAATGTATACTTACCTGTTACACAGTTGCAGTTGAAAAAAAGCCAGTAAGCCAGAGTTGCAGATTCAGACAACCATATTCAGTTGATGTATAGTCTCTTGGGATCACGAGGTCCTGTGAACAAGTAAAACAAAGAAGAAAGTCAATTCATGAAAAGAAACTGAATGTATACTTACCTGTTACACAGTTGCAGATGAATAGAAAGTTAGTCAGATTGAGTTCCAGATGCAGACAACGGCAAACACTTGGAGATCGATAGCCTCTTGGGGTCATGAAGTCCTGTGAACAAGTAAGAAAAAGAAGAAAGTCAAAACATGAAAAGAAACTGAATGTATACTTACCTGTTGCACAGTTGCAGATGAATAGAAAGTCAGAAACGGAAGTCAAGAAACTTAAACGGAAGTCAAGAAACGGAATGTATGCTTACCTGTTACACAGTTGCAGTTGAAAAAAAGCCAGTAAGCCAGAGTTGCAGATTCAGTTGATGTATAGTCTCTTGGGATCACGAGGTCCTGTGAACAAGACAAAGAAGAAAGTCAATACATGAAAAGAAACTGAATGTATACTTACCTGTTACACAGTTGCAGTTGAATAGAAAGTCAGTCAGGTTGAGTTCCAGATGCAGACAAAGGCAAACACTTGGAGATCCAATGCCTCTTGGTATCATGAAGTCCTGTCAACAAGTAAGACAAAGAAGAAAATCAAAACATGAAAAGAAACTGAATGTTTACTTAACTGTAACACAGTTGCAGATGAATACACAGCCAATAAGACAAAAAATCCAGATGCAGATGAATAGTCTCTTGGGATCATGAGGTCCTGTAAACAAGACAAAGAAGAAAGTCAATACATGAAAAGAAACTGAATGTATACTTACCTGTTACACAGTTGCAGATGAATACACAGTCAGTAAGAAAGAATTCCAGGTGCAGACAACCACATACAGCTGGACATCGATAGCCTCTTGGAATCATGAGGTCCTGTAAACAAGAGAAAGAAGAAAGTCAATACATGAAAAGAAAATGAATGTATACTTACCTGTTACACAGTTGCAGATGAATAGAAAGTTAGTCAGATTGAGTTCCAGATGCAGACAACCACATACAGTTGATGTATAGTCTCTTGGGATGATGAGGTCCTGTGAACAAGTAAGACAAAGAAGAAAGTCAATACATGAAAAGAAACTGAATGTATACTTACCTGTTACAAAGTTGCAGATGAATACAAAGCCAGTAAGAAAGAATTCCAGATGCAGACCACCACATCCAGCTGGACATGGATAGTCTCTTGGGATCATGAGGTCCTGTAAACAAGAGAAAGAAGAAAGTCAATACATGAAAAGAAAATGAATGTATATTTACCTGTTACACAGTTGCAGATGAATAGAAAGTTAGTCAGATTGAGTTCCAGATGCAGACAACGGCAAACACTTGGAGATCGATAGCCTCTTGGGGTCATGAAGTCCTGTGAACAAGTAAGAAAAAGAAGAAAGTCAAAACATGAAAAGAAACTGAATGTATACTTACCTGTTGCACAGTTGCAGATAAATAGAAAGTCAGAAACGGAAGTCAAGAAACGGAAACAGAAGTCAAGAAACGGAATGTATACTTCCCTATAACACAGTTGTAGATGAATACAAAGCCAATAAAACGTAAAATCCAGATGCAGACAACGGCAAACAGCTGGAGATGAATAGTGTCTTGGGATCATGAGGTCCTGTAAACAAGACAAAAAAAAGTCAATACATGAAAAGAAACTGAATGTATACTTACCTGTTACACAGTTGCAGATGAATACACAGTCAGTAAGAAAGAATTTCAGATGCAGACAACCACATACAGCTGGACATCGATAGCCTCTTGGGATCATGAAGTCCTGTAAACAAGACAAAAAAAAGTCAATACATGAAAAGAAACTGAATGTATACTTACCTGTTACACAGTTGCAGATGAAAAAAAGGCAATAAAACGTAAAATCCAGATTCAGACAACCACAAATAGCTGGACATGGACAGTCTCTTGGGATCATGAAGTCCTGTGAACAAGTGAGAAAACGAAGAAAGTCAATACATGAAAAGAAACTGAATGTATACTTACCTGTTACACAGTTGCAGATGAGTACACAGTCAGTAAGAAAGAATTCCAGATGCAGACAACATACAGCTGGACATGGACAGACTTTTGGGATCATGAAGTCCTGTGAACAAGTAAGACAAAGAAGAAAGTCAATACATGAAAAGAAACTGAATGTATACTTACCTGTTACACAGTTGCAGATGAATAGGAAGTAAGTTAGATTGAGTTCCAGATGCAGACAACGGCAAGCACTTGGAGATCGATAGCCTCTTGGGATCATGAAGTCCTGTCAAGTAGTAAAACAAAGAAGAAAATCAAAACATGAAAAGAAACTGAATGTATACTTACCTGTTACACAGTTGCAGATGAATACACAGTCAGTAAGAAAGAATTTCAGATGCAGACAACCACATACAGCTGGACATCGATAGCCTCTTGGGATCATGAAGTCCTGTAAACAAGACAAAAAGAAAGTCAATACATGAAAAGAAACTAATGTATACTAACCTGTTAGACAGTTTCAGTTGAAAAAAAGCCAGTAAGACAGAGTTCCAGATTCAGACAACCATATACGGTTGATGTATAGTCTCTTGGGATCACGAGGTCCTGTGAACAAGTAAGACAAAGAAGAAAGTCAATACATGAAAAGAAATTTAATGTATACTTACCTGTTACACAGTTGCAGATGAATAGAAAGTCAGTCAGATTAAGTTCCAGATGCAGACAATGGCAAAAAGCTGGAGATGAATAGTCTCTTGGGATCATGAGGTCCTGTAAACAAGAAAAAAAGAAAGTCAATACATGAAAAGAAACTGAATGCTTACTTACCGATTACACAGTTGGAGATGAATACACAGCCATTAAGAAAGAATTCCAGATGCAGACAACCACAAATAGCTGGACATGGACAGTCTCTTGGGATCATGAAGTCCTGTGAACAAGTGAGACAACGAAGAAAGTCAATACATGAAAAGAAACTGAATGTATACTTAACTGATACACAGTTGCAGATGAAAAAAAGCCAGTAAGCCAGAGTTCCAGATTCAGACAACCATATACAGTTGATGTATAGTCTCTTGGGACCATGAAGTCCTGTGAACAAGTAAGACAAAGAAAAAAGTCAATACATGAAAAGAAACTGAATGTATAATTATCTGTAACAGTTGCACATGAATACACAGCCAATAAGACAAAAAATCCAGATGCAGATGAATAGTCTCTTTGAATCATGAGGTCCTGTAAACAAGACAAAGAAGAAAGTCAATACATTAAAAAAAACTGGATGCTTACTTACCGATTACACAGTTGGATATGAATACACAGCCATTAAGAAAGAATTCCAGATGCAGACAACCACATACAGCTGGACATGGACAGACTCTTGGGATCATGAAGTCCTGTGAACAAGTAAGACAAAATAGAAAGTCAATACATGAAAAGAAGCTGACTGTATACTTACCTGTAACACAGTTGCAGATGAACACACAGCCAATAAGACGAAAAATCCAGATGCAGACAATGGCAAACACTTGGAGATCGATAGTCTCTTGGGATCATGAAGTCCTGTCAACAAGTAAGACAATGAAGAAAATCCAAATATGAAAAGAAACTGAATGTATACTTACCTGTAACACAGTTGCAGATTAATACACAGCCAATAAGATGAAAAATCCAGATGCAGACAACGGCAAACAGCTGGAGATGAATAGTCACTTGGGATCACGAGGTCCTGTGAACAAGTAAGACAAAGAAGACAGTCAATACATGAAAAGAAACTGAATGTATACTTACCTGTTACACAGTTGCAGATGAAAAAATTGAAGCCAGTAAGCCAGAGTTCCAGATTCAGACAACCATATACAGCTGATTTATAGTCTCTTGGGATGACGAGGTACTGTGAAGAAGTAAGACAAAGAAAGTCAATACATGAAAAGAAACTGAATGTATACTTACCTGTAACACAGTTGCAGATGAATACACAGTCAGTAAGAAAGAATTCCAGATGCAGACAACCACATACAGCTGGACATCGATAGCCTCTTGGGATCATGAGGTCCTGTAAATAAGACAAAAAGAAAGTCAATACATGAAAAGAAACTGAATGTATACTTACCTGTTACACAGTTGCAGTAGAAAAAAAGCCAGTAAGCCAGAGTTCCAGATTCAGACAACCATATACAGTTGATGTATAGTCTCTTGGGATCACGAGGTCCTGTGAACAAGTAAGACAAAGAAGAAAGTCAATACATGAAAAGAAATTGAATGTATACTCACCTGTAACACAGTTGCAGATGAATAGAAAGTCAGTCAGATTGAGATCCTGATGCAGACAGCGACAAACACTTGGAGATCGATAGCCTCTAGGGATCATGAAGTCCTGTGAACAAGTAAGACAAAGAAGAAAATCAAAATATGAAAAGAAACTGAATGTATACTTATCTGTAACACAGTTGCAGATGAATACACAGCCAATAAGACGTAAAATCCAGATGCAGATGAATAGTCTCTTGGGATCATGAGGTCCTGTAAACAAGACAAAGAAGAAAGTCAATACATGAAAAGAAGCTGAATGTATACTTACCTGTTACACAGTTGCAGATAAATACACAGCCATTAAGAAAGAATTCCAGATGCAGACAACCACAAATAGCTGGACATGGACAGTCTCTTGGGATCATGAAGTCCTGTGAAAAAGTGAGACAACGAAGAAAGTCAATACATGAAAAGAAACTGAATGTATACATACCTGTTACACAGTTGCAGATGAAAAAAAGCCAGTAAGCCAGAGTTCCAGATTCAGATAACCATATACAGTTGATGTATAGTCTCTTGGGATCATGATGTCCTGTGAACAAGTAAGACAAAGAAGAAAATCAAAATATGAATAGAAACTGAATGTTTACTTACCTATAACACAGTTGCAGATGAATACACAGCCAATAAGACGAAAAATCCAGATGCAGATGAATAGTCTCTTGGGATCATGAAGTCCTGTCAACAAGTAAGACAAAAAAGAAAATCAATGCATGAAAAGAAACTGAATGTATACTTACCTGTTACACAGTTGCAGATGAATAGAAAGTCAGTCAGATTGAGTTCCTGATGCAGACAACGGCAAACACTTGGAGATCAATAGTCTCTTGGGATCATGAGGTCCTGTAATCAAGACAAAGAAGAAAGTCAATACATGAAAAGAAGCTGAATGTATACTTACCTGTTACACAATTTCAGATGAATACACGGCCATTAAGAAAGAATTCAAGATGCAGACAACCACATACAACTGGACATGGACAGAGTCTTGGGATAATGAGGTCCAGTAAACAAGTCAAAAAAGAAAGTCAATACATGAAAAGAAACTGAATGTATACATACCTGTTACACAGTTGCAGATGAAAAAAAGCCAGTAAGCCAGATTTCCAGATTCAGATAACCATATACAGTTGATGTATAGTCTCTTGGGATCATGATGTCCTGTGAACAAGTAAGACAAAGAAGAAAATCAAAATATGAATAGAAACTGAATGTTTACTTACCTATAACACAGTTGCAGATGAATACACAGCCAATAAGACGAAAAATCCAGATGCAGATGAATAGTCTCTTGGGATCATGAAGTCCTGTCAACAAGTAAGACAAAAAAGAAAATCAATGCATGAAAAGAAACTGAATGTATACTTACCTGTTACACAGTTGCAGATGAATAGAAAGTCAGTCAGATTGAGGTCCTGATGCAGACAACCACATACAGCTGGACAAGGACAGTCTCTTTGGATCATGAAGTCCTGTGAACAAGTAAGACAAAGAAGAAAGTCAATACATGAAAAGAAACTGAATGTATACTTACCTGTCACACAGTTGCAGATGAATGCACAGTCAGTAAGAAAGAATTCCAGATGCAGACAACCACATATAGCTGGACATCAATAACCTCTTGGGATCATGAAGTCCTGCAAACAATACAAAAAGAAAGTCAAAACATGAAAAGAAACTGAATGTATACTTACCTGTTACACAGTTGCAGATGAATAGAAAGTAGATTGAATTCCAGATGCAGACAACAGCAAGTACTTGGAGATCGATAGCCTCTTGGGATCATGAAGTCCTGTGAACAAGTAAGACAAAGAAGAAAATCAAAATATAAAAAGAAACTGAATGTATACTTACCTGTTACACAGTTGCAGATGAATACACAGTCAGTAAGAAAGAATTCCAGATGCAGACAACCACATACAGCTAGACATGGATAGTCTCTTTGGATCATGAAGTCTTGTGAACAAGTAAGACAAAAAGAAAGTCAATACATGAAATGAAACTGAATGTATACTTACCTGTTACACAGTTGCAGATGAATACACAGCCAGTAAGATAAAAAATCCAGATGCAGATAAATAGTCTCTTGGGATAATGAGGTCCTGTAAACAAGACAAAGAAGAAAGTCAATACATGAAAAGAAACTGAATGTATACTTACCTGTTACACAGTTGCAGATCAATACACAGCCATTAAGAAAGAATTCCAGATGCAGACAACCACATACAGCTGGACATGGAAAGTCTCTTGGGATCATGAAATCCTGTGAACAAGTAAGACAAAGAAGAAAGTCAATACATGAAAAGAAACTGAATGTATACTTACCTGTAACACAGTTGCAGATGAATACACAGCCAATAAGACAAAAAATCCAGATGCAGATGAATAGTCTCTTGGGATAATGAGGTCTTGTGAACAAGATAAAGAAGAAAGTCAATACATGAAAAGAAACTGAATGTATACTTACCTGTTACACAGTTGCAGATGAATAGAAAGTCAGTCACACTGAGTTCCAGATGCAGACAACGGCAAACACCTGGACATCGATAACCTCTTGGGATCATGAAGTCCTGTGAACAAGTAAGACAAAGAAGAAAGTCAAAATCTGAAAAGAAACTGAATGTTTACTTACCTGTAACACAGTTGCAGATGAATACACAGCCAATAAGACGAAAAATCCAGATGGAGATGAATAGTCTCTTGGGATAATGAGGTCCTGTAAACAAGACAAAGAAGAACGTTAATACATGAAAAGAAGCTGAATATATACTTACACGTTACACAGTTGCAGATGAATACACAGCCAATAAGACTAAAAATCCAGATGCAGATGAATAGTCTCTTGGGATAATGAGGTCTTGTAAACAAGTAAGACAAAGAAGAAAGTCAATACATGAAAATAAACTGAATGTACACTTACCTGTTACACAGTTGCAGATGAATACACAGCCAGTAAGAAAGAATTCCATATGCAGACAACCACATACAGCTGTACATGGACAGTCTTCTGGGATCATGAAGTCCTGTGAACAAATAAGACAAAGATGAAAGTCAAAACATGAAAAGAAACTGAATGGTTACTTACCGATTACACAGTTGCAGATGAATAAAAAAAGTCAGTCAGATTGAGTTCCAGATGCAGACAACCATATACAGTTGATGTATAGTCTATTAGGATCAAGAGGTCTGTGAACAAGTAAGACAAAGAAGAAAGTCAGTACATGAAAAGAAACTGAATGCTTACTTACCGATTTCACAGCTGCAGATGAATAAAAAAAGTCAGTCAGATTGAGTTCCAGATGCAGACAACGACAAACACTTGGAGATTGATAGCCTCTTGGGATCATGAAGTCCTATCAACAAGTAAGACAAAGAAGAAAATCAAACAATGAAAAGAAACTGAATGTATACTTACCTGTTACACAGTTGCAGATGAATACACAGCCAGAAAGAAAGAATTCCAGATGCAGACAACCACATACAGCTGGACATGGACAGTCTCTTGGGATCATGAAGGCCTGTGAACAAGTAAGACAAAAAACAAAGTCAATACATGAAAAGAAACTGAATGTATACTTACCTGTAACACAGTTGCAGATGAACACATAGCCAATAAGACGAAAAATCCAGATGTAGACAATGGCAAACACTTGGAGATCGATAGCCTCTTGGGATCATGAAGTCCTGTCAACAAGTAAGACAAAGAAGAAAATCAAAATATGAAAAGAAACTGAATGTATACTTACCTGTAACAGTTGGAGATGAATACACAGCCATTAAGAAATAATTCCAGATGCAGACAACCACATACAGCTGGAAATAGACAGACTCTTAGGATAATGAGGTCCTGTAAACAAGTCATAGAAGAAAGTCAATATATGAAAAGAAACTGAATGCTTACTTACCTACTACACAGTTACAGAAGAACAAAGTCAGTCAGATTGAGATCCAGATGCAGACAACGGCAAGCACTTGGAGATCGATAGCCTCTTGGGATCATGAAGCCTGTAAAGAAGTAAGACAAAGAAGAAAATCAAACAATGAAAAGAAACTGAATGTATACTTACCTGTAACACAGTTGCAGATGAATACACAGCCATTAAGAAATAATTCCAGATGCAGACAACCACATACAGCTGGAAATAGACAGACTCTTAGGATAATGAGGTCCTGTAAACAAGTCAAAGAAGAAAGTCAATACATGAAAAGAAACTGAATGTATACTTACCTTTTACACAGTTGCAGATGAATAGAAAATCAGTCAGATTGAGATCCAGATGCAGACAACGGCAAACAGCTGGAGATGAATAGTCTCTTGGGATCATGAAGTCCTGTGAACAAGTAAGACAAAGAAGAAAGTTAATACATGAAAAGAAACGGAATGTATATTTACCTGTTACACAGTTGCAGATGAAAAAAAAGCCAGTAAGACGAAAAATCAAAATGCAGACAACGGCAAACAGCTGGAGATGAATAGTCTCTTGGGATCATGAGGTCATGTATACAAGACAAAAAGAAAGTCAATACATGAAAAAAGCTGAATGTATACTTACCTGTTACACAGTTGCAGATGAATACACAGCCAGTAAGAATGAATTCCAGATGCAGACAACCACATGCAGGTGGACATGGATAGTCTCTTGGGATCATGAAGTCCTGTGAACAAGTAAGACAAAGAAAAAAAGTCAATATATGAAAAGAAACTGAATGTATACTTACCTGTAACACAGTTGCAGATGAATACACAGCCAATAAGACAAAAAATCCAGATGCAGATGAATAGTCACTTGGGATAATGAGGTGCTGTAAACAAGACAAAGAAGAAAGTCAATACATGAAAAGAAACTGAATGTATACTTACCTGTTACACAGTTGCAAATGAATACACAGCCAATAAGACGAAAAATCCAGATGCAGACAACGGCAAACAGCTGGAGATGAACAGAATCTTGGGATCATGCGGTCCTGTAAACAAGACAAAAATAAAGTCAATACATGAAAAGAAACGGAATGTATACTAACCTGTTACACAGTTGCAGATGAATACACAGCCAACAAGACGAAAAATCCAGATGCAGATGAATACTCTCTCAGGATCATGAAGTCCTGTGAACAAGTAAGACAAAGAAGAAAGTCCATACATGAAAAGAAACTGAATGCTTACTTACCTACTACACAGTTGCAGATGAATAGAAAGTCAGTCAGATTGAGATCCAGACGCAGATAACGGCAAACACTTGTAGATCGATAGCCTCTTGGGATCATGAAGTCCTGTCAACAAGTAAGACAAAGAAGAAAATCAAAATATGAAAAGAAACTGAATGTTTACTTACCTGTAACACAGTTGCAGATTAATACACAGCCAATAAGATAAAAAATCCGGATGCAGACAACGGCAAACAGCTGGAGATGAATAGTCTCTTGGGATCATGAAGTCCTGTAAACAAGACAAAAAGAAAGTCAATACATGAAAAGAAACTAAATGTATACTTACCTGTTACACAGTTGATGATGAATACAAAGCCATTAAAATAGAATTCCAGATGCAGACAGCCACATATAGCTGGACATGGATAGTCTCTTGGGATCATGAAGTCCTGTCAACAAGTAAGATAAAAAAGAAAGTCAATACATGAAAAGAAACTGAATGTTTACTTACCTGTAACACAGTTGCAGATGAATACACAGCCAATAAGACGAACAATCCAGATGCAGATGAATAGACTTTTGGGATTATGAGGTCCTGTAAACAAGACAAAGGAAAAAGTCAATACATGAAAAGAACATGAATGTATACTTACACTTTACACAGTTGCAGATGAATACACAGCCAGTAAGAAAGAATTCCAGATACAGACAACCACATATAGCTGGACATGAACAGTCTCTTGGGATCATGAAGTCCTGTGAACAAGTAAGACAAAGAAGAAAGTCAATACTTGAAAAGAAACTGAATGCTTACCTACCGATTACACAGTTTCAGATGAATACACAGCCATTAAGAAAGAATTCCAGATGCAGAAGACCACATGCAGCTGCACATGGACAGTCTCTTGGGATCATGAAGTCCTGTGAACAATTAAGACAAAGAAGAAAATCAAAATATGAAAAGAAACTGAATGTATACTTACGTGTCCCACAGGTGCAGATGAATACACAGCCAATAGGAGGAAAAATCCAGATGCAGTTGAATAGTCTCTTGGGATAACGAGGTCCTGTGAACAAGTTAGACAAAGAAGAAAGTCAATACATGAAAAGAAACTGAATGTATATTTACCTGTTACACAGTTGCAGATGAATATACAGTCAGTAAAAAACAATTCCAGATGCAGACAACCACATACAGCTGGACATGGACAGACTCTTGGATCATGAAGTCCTGTGAACAAGTAAGACAAAGAAGAAAATCAAAATATGAAAAGAAACTGAATGTATACTTACCTGTTACACAGCTGCAGATGAATACACAGCCAGTAATAAAGAATTCCAGATGCAGATGAAGAGCAAGTTAGTTGTAAGGAGTGCAAATTGAGAAACAACCAACCAAGAAAAACGCATTTTTAGCTAAACAAAAAAACAAAACACTTTTCGTTTGAGAGTCATATCTCATATGAAGACATATTAGAAAAGCCTATTATCTTTTGAAAATAACAAAATCTGACACGTGTGACTGTCATTGTAAGGCGAAGTCCAGTCCAAAAAAGAATTCTATTAGACAACGTATTTATGAGTGTAGGACTTACAGGTCTGATATGATGGAGTTACAGCAAAGGATTAAATGTTTTTATTCAATAATAAGGCCAGTGAATGTCAGTTTTCTTGGCTGGGTCTTTTCACAGCTGCTGTATCTTGTTTGGTGTTTCTGGGTTTTACAGCTCTTTATGTCAAGTGTAAACAGATCCAAAGTGTCATTCTCAGTGCTGATTACACCTGAAATTAACCATAAACCAGAGGTGAGTGGCTAGCAACAGGGTAATGCAGCTCAACACATGTTTCAGTTTACTACACACCCATGTCGCCTCTCCAAAGTCACAGTGATTCTAAAGTCACTCAATACAAAGCACTCAAAAACCAAACCATAAAACACTGCTTAAATCACAAATACATTAATAAAGACTTTGAGCCCATTTCCCTGAAACGGTTCACCCATTAAAGAAAATGGACGAAGAGGGTGGGAGCAGGTGGCTAGTGTTTTCTTACCTGACTGGTGTGACTGGGTAGGGCCAGTAAGTCCTGGCATAGCACCTTCTCTATGTTCCTGGAGAGTACAACAGATCCCAGGCAGCACATGTGAAGCCTTTCTCTGTGGTAAAGGACCAGACATCAAATCTGAAATCAGCAGTGGAGTGCGAAGAGTCAGCTGAATGGCTTGTTCCCTCATCAGTAGGTAAGCAAGTGGCCCGGAGACAACAATCCTGCCATCTGTCTTCTTTCAAACAGTGTCTGGAATCTAGTGCACTAGTGGCACCGTGACATCATGACATTACCCTTTGGGCCCTATATTTAAGAGTGTCTTGCAATAAAATTTTCAACAGTGAGAAGGCCGCCCTTAGTAGTTGTCCTCGTTGCTGGAGCATGCAGAGCCATAGACAAACTGCTGAAGACATTTAATTGGTTAGAGAGGTGAAAACCAGCTGTGGGGGTGAAGAAAACCTCTGTTTTCCATGGTCAAGATGATGCTTGCAGGGCTGCTCCATGGCCACCATTGTCCTTGAGGGAAAAAAACAGGGGTTAGTTAGTTAGTAAAGCAAAGTAATGTAAAGTAACACACAATTTCACCTCATGAATAAAATCATACACAAGGCTTGGCTCAACATATAAGGAATTGTACAACTTACTTAGAACCTATAATTCCATCAGTAAGGATCTTCATTACAGTGAAGTTAGCCACAGCTAAACCTTTGCTACTGCTTGGTTCTCTCCTTTTGGCTTGTGACCTGGCCTACTTCTAATATACTGCCACATAGTGGATGGAGTAGGAATTACCATGAAAAATGCCATCTGTTGCAACACTGGAGTCACATGGGTATCAGCTATGGCTTCAAGTTGTAGGACTTTTTATGGCATTATAGACAATAGGCAAGTGGCTTAAAGGTCCAACCACAACAGGCCCAATGAGACATAAAGAACCAGCACAACAGGCCCAGTGAGACTAGGGATGCACCTATCAGATATTAGGATCGGATATGTGTCTCTATATTAACAACGCTCGCTCCCTTTTGGTCTCACTGACTTAATATTTCAGAATTAAAGCCAGCTAACACTGATAAATACATGAGTAACAAATCAATACACACAACTAATCATCAAAATTATTACATTTTTAGATAAAAAAATAAAAACAAAACACTATTCTGTTGATAGTCAAATCTCATATGAAGACATATTAGAATAGCCTAGTATCTTTTGAAAATAACAAAATCTGGCATGTGTGACTGTCTGATATACATTGTAAAGCGAACGCTGTACCAAGGTCCTGCACAATTGTTTCTTATTTTAGTGACAAATAAATAGCAATTTAATACATTCATATCTGTGTGTTAATTTGTTACATGGTCTATAAAATGTGGATACCGAAAACTCTCACAGAGATAAGGAGCTGCTGGTGTTAGTTATAAAGACAATTAAACCTACTGAAGAACAGAGACTAAATGAAAATCAAAGACTAACCTTAACTTCCTTACTTTTAAGGAATGGATATATTTTAGCACTTTAGACAATATAAACATGCATGTAGCACATTTTTATAACGAATAAATCATTACTGTGACACTGTCATAAAATATGCCTATTTGAACTATTTTTACGAAATATTTATCCAGTGAAACATCCATATAGCACACACATCCAAAATCAGCTGTAGTGTACAGAGACACATCTGATAAATATACAGCTACCCTTAGAATAGCCAGATTACAATTTGCTAACAAATGCTTAAGAGAGCCTGGAGAATTCTGGAGAAAGGTCTTGTGGACAAATGAGACTAGGATTAACCTATATCAGAGTGATGGAAAGACAGAAATTGTGGATTGCTCACTCGCGCTTCAAGGGAGGTAAAATTTAGTTTGCACTCACCCTCTTATTAACGGTACATACTTGGAGCCCATAGGAACCATCCAAAACATAGAAGTTGGAAAGCTCCCACAAAGGTGTTTGTACTTCAGAAATCCTTCTTTCTGAAGATGTTTTATAATCCTGGGTGTTTCCTTGTGAAAGTAAAGTCTGAACCGTGCAAGTCCTCAGTTTGAGTTGCTGAGAGTCAATTTAGGAGTGATCCCTTTATCTTACTGAGTGCTCTGTGTGTAAGTTTATTCTAATGTCCATATGACAGCACAAAACCTCATGAATAAAAACATACACAAGGCTTGGCTGAACATATGAGGAAACGTACAACTTACTTAGAACCTATAGTTCCATCAGTAAGGATCTTCATTACAGTGAAGTTAGCCACAGCTAAACCTTTGCTAAAGCATGGTTCTCTCCTTTTGGCTTGTAACCTGGCCTACTTCCAATATACTGCCACATAGTGGATGGAGTAGGAATTACCATGTAAAATGCCATCTGTTGCAACACTGGAGTCACATGGGTATCAGCTATGGCTTCAAGTTGTAGGACTTTTTATGGCATTATAGACGATAGGCAAGTGGCTTAAAGGTCCAACCACAACAGGCCCAATGAGACATAAAGAACCAGCACAACAGGCCCAGTGAGACTAGGGATGCACCTAGCAGATATTAGGATCGGATATGTGTCCCTATATTAACAATGCTCGCTCCTTTTTGGTCTCACTGACTTAATATTTCAGAATTAAAGCCAGCCAACACTGATAAATACATGAGTAACAAATCAATACACACAACTAATCATCAAAATTATTACATTTTTAGATAAATAAAAAAAAAAACACTATTCTGTTGAGAGTCAAATCTCATATGAAGACATATTAGAATAGCCTAGTATTGAAAATAACAAAATCTGGCATGTGTGACTGTCTGATATACATTGTAAGGCAAACGCTGTACCAAGGTCCTGCACAATTGTTTCTTATTTTAGTGACAAATAAATAGCAATTTAATACATTCATATCTGTGTGTTAATTTGTTGTATTTTATTTTACAAAGTTAGTGAGGGAAAATTGACATCAATCCTGATGTTTTAAGTCTCTCCCACATGGTGAGGTAAACAGTTTATTTATTTAACAATGTATCGGATCAATGTTGTGTATCGATCGATAAGTTTATGTATTGGTATAGAAACTGAACAATGTTGGTGCATCCCTAAATGTAACATATAGGAAACAGGATATGACATCACTGCTGTAGTGTGTCTTTGACAACTTCCCTAGTTAATAGAATATGCCTACATTGATAAATCCCCATACATTTCACCCTGATTGGTGAATGTTTAGCCTTTCAAATGCATGCTTGAATGTGATTGGCTAATGGCAACCACAATAATTGACATGTAAAGTCTTCTGGACAGACAGTATTATAGAATAGGCTAAAGATGCAGCATGTAAAATTGTAGCTTGACTGGATGTGCATGGATGAATGTATAGATTTTAACATGTATTTGTGATGCAATAAGCTGTTTTATTAATTGCTTAAACTATAGAGGAGCATTATTGGGCTAATGAGCATTATGAGCTAAATAGTTTAATTGTCACTTTAACAGGTAAGGACACCAGTTTCTCTCAGAGTTAGCTTAAGTTTTACTAATAAAAAAGGTAACTTTGATTAAAAACAAAATAATAATACTGTCTTGCAGACATCTGATTGATGTCATTTATGGCTGATTTACCGTTACAGTAACTTGATCACAATATTCTGCAAAATAAAATGTAGTAGTTTACTATAGCTCCACTGAATATTGGTTTTGAAATATACCACTGTTTCCTAAGAGGAAGCTGTAACAGGAACAGGTCATTGTAATTTTATGTGTAACCCAGGTTTTAAATGTTCAGAACATTCAAATCAGATGCGAAGCAAAAAAACAATAAATAAATAAAAAAACTTTTAAAAATAATACAACATGAATAAACTGTTCAAAACAGCCATTAGAGCAGATAGAAAATGACTTACTGATAAGTAAGGTAAATAAAACGAGCCTTAAATGACAGCCAATAGCTTGTTGCCAAGACTGGTCTGCGTCAGAGACGGCCAATCAGCGCTCAGGGGGGCGTTACCTCGGCTCCTCCGCTAGAGACGAGAAGTATTTTGTAGACATATGTAGATGCCTGGGACTTACGATCGCCAAGTATGGGATTTACTGCCATTTTTACTGCCAATATTGAACATGTTTGTGCGGATGTTTCAGAGTATTGCAGCACAAAAACAAAGTAGTAAGCTGACTTAAAATAGAGCAACTCCAACAAAGGTGCAGAGTTAAATTGAGAGGAACATAAGTTGATGCAGTAGATTAAAATGTTTGTGCATGTATCATCAAGGCCTAGCCTGCAGTGAAGTGCCAGAATAGTGACTGGAATGGGCATCACTGTCTTGTTGGATGCACATGTGCATAAATCTTCCATAAATGTACAGCCATTTCTTTTCACCATTGTGTTTGATCCAGTTGTACCAGAGAGTTGCACGGCCCCTAACTTTTTATCGCTAGGGGTCAACCTAACCAAACACAAAAGAGCCTGTCACTATCAAAAGTCTTCAACCTTGTTTGTGGTTAAAGCATAGTTACAGCACAGTGCTCATGTGTCTGAGACTCGTGAATTAATTAGGCAGTTGAGAATGTTGGCAGTCCCAAAAACTTGGCCCTGCCATCTATGGATGCTTAAAAATGCTTCCTCTCCACCTGCGCTGAGATGCCTTCAAGACCTGCAATGCAAAACCCACTGGTGTAAAAATATCAAATATTATAATGCGAGCAAGTAATAAATTAAACAAACTTGATGTGTATTCCAGGATTTCACATAATTGTGTTATATCTGACAACTGTGTTAAGATATACTTTTAAATTATGAAACAGTATGATCAATATTTTATTGTGTATTTGATTATTTTATCACTTTCCATTTCCTTTCGTTTACGGTACCATTTACAATTGAGTGGACTGATGCTCTTGTGTGCTCTAGATATTTTGGAAATTGCTAAACCACTTTATCCACAGTTGTTGGTGAGTCCACTTCATCACAGTCCCTGATGGACTGCTTACAGTGCCCATTACAATTGACTGCCCAGATTCTCTTTTGTCCACAGCCCTTTTTGATGTGGCTACGAACTTCATATATGAGGCTTTCGCCAACATCGTCGACTGTTCTTGGTACAATCGCCTGACCAGATTCTCTTCTGTCCACAGTGTTACTGTTACATTCAAGACTTAGGTGATCCAGTATTGCATATGTGATACTGTTAGTGCTGCCATCTGGTGGCCTGTTTCTTGTTGTTTTTGTTTTTCTCTCTCTCCCTCTCCTGGTGAAACGACTGATTGGAAACAGCTGATCTCAATGCGTGTGCTGGTTGGCTGCAGTGTCTGAGCTTTGTCATTGAAATGGTGCCATTGGCATTTATCTAGTTGCCCGTGGCGTTCTCACCATGTGGCCAAAGGTGGTTGTGATTGAGGCTGTTCAGGATATATAATTCTTATTATTTTTTTTTTTTGCTGTTAGATTTAGCTTTGTACTTCTCGTAAATCTGTTTGGCCCTGAATGTAATGGCTGGCTACCACTACGTTGATTGTTTTAACATGACAATTCACAGTTTGATGTATGTGAATCTATTGTAGTCTACTCTTTTCTGTGTCATTATGTACTTGTTGATGTCCAAGTGGTTAAATCATAGTCATGTTTGTAGTGGTGAGTGCCATTTACTATTTTAATTTCATTTATTATTTTTCCTTTTCTCTTACTTCATGTTGGGGAGGCAGGTAAGGCCATTGTATTTTGTTTTATTATTTTTTAGTTAGGTTAGTTAGTAAGGAGGGATGTTGGTCTTTGCTCACCCTGACGCTATATGATGTTGACTGTGGTCTTGTTATGTTTGCCTATAATACTACTTTTTCATTTGAGCATTAAATCTGTTTCTTTATGGATTGTTTATGTCCTCAAGCCATAAACTAGTATTTTTATGAAATGGTTTAATAAACTGGGCTGTAAGATTACTCAAAAATCGAAAAACTTCCAAAATGTAAGCAACATGTTAATTGTCCCACCAGGGATATTAACACAGTAGACCACTATTGCACTGTACTGAGGGATGCTCTGTCCCCCATGCAGCTCTGGGTCACTCTGATAACTGTCTGGTTCAAATAATTCTAACCTACAAGCAGAGAAACTTAAATCTGCAAAGCCTGTAGTGAAGACAGTGAAAAAAGTAGGCCAGAGTTATAAGAACTGCTTTTTATTGGAATTTAAAAACCTGAATGTTCTTATACGAGTGAAGAAGTGTCAAGGTTCTTCTGTTCCCTGTATGCTCTGTGACTAATTTGCTGAACAAGTAGATCTATCTGAGATGTTTCCAAGCTGTTTTAAGCCTGCGTCTGAGATGAACACTGTATGTGAACTTTTACATTCTGAATTTTTAGTCGAAAGTAAGTCAGAAGATGCTGAAAATGATTCCACATCAAAACCGAATTTTATTAAAGAGGCTTTGATGGAGGAACAAAGTTGGGCTCAATCTCTTGATAACTGTAGACTAACTGCTGTAACAGAAGAAAGTAATGCCCCATCATGCAGTTATGTATTTTTAGCAAGATGTACATGTACTTAGCATGTACTTAGCTTAGCCCCCTGACAGTGTGTTCTCTGGTCATCTGGGTATACAGAAAACAAATCACCAGATCATGTGTTTTTTCTTTTGACCTGGTCCTAAAGCTGATGCTGTGTTATGTTGAGTTACGGGAAAACCCAATCAGGTTATTCCATCCACATCACTTCATCCAATCCTAGCATTATGAGCACCATTTCAACGTGTGTAGGGCCACTGCCCTGGCCACTGATCAAATCCTTCTACTTTTGTGTTACCCCTTGACCAGCTACCTAAACAAATGCTCATGCTTCATTACAGTAACAAGGCTGTGATGGCTGTCTTAAGTATGTTGCGAGAAGGTCACAAAGTGTGTTCAGGTTTTTCGCTGCTGCACCTGCATCATTATTCTCCATTTTTTTTGTTCCAGACATGAGGAGCTCCTCCCTTTCTGTTCCACATTGCATTGTTTTTCGCTGCTGCACCTGCATCATTATTCTCCATTTTTTTTGTTCCAGACATGAGGAGCTCCTCCCTTTCTGTTCCACATTGCATTGTTTTTCGCTGCTGCACCTGCATCATTATTCTCCATTTTTTTTTGTTCCAGACATGAGGAGCTCCTCCCTTTCTGTTCCACATTGCATTGTGGTATAATGTAAAAAAGTGTCCATTGTAACCACACTGAGTATGCACCAAAAATTAGCTGTGCGCTAATCAGTGTACATTCGGCACCATTTAAGGTGGCTTCCAGTAAGAAGCTGGAGAATAACTCCAGCCTTGTTGGTGCAGCCGTTTCTTTACGGCATCATAAATCAGCACATTTTACAGTTGTAAAATACATCCAGATAGATCCGGGAACTAATTTTACTGAAGTTCTGAAATTGTTAGCAATTGATCATCACATGTCCAGTGCATATCACCCCGAATCTCAGGGTTCTCTAGAATGTTTTCAACAACCTCAGTGCTTCGTACCTACTGTCTTTAGGTAGATAAAGAATGTGATGATGGCATCCTGGTCTTATTGTTTGCCATTTGTGAAAGTGATCAGGATTCCATTGGGTTTAGCCATTCACAGCTGAATTGTGAATTTCACTTTGGAGATAAAAGACTTGTACGTACCAGGTTCTGCCCTGTGTGCAGAGTTTTAAGGAAGATTGTGTTGATGGAGGTGGATCTGCTAATAGGGTTTTGCTAAGTTCTCCCCTACTGCTTCTGAAGTATCTGCTTTTGTCACACCAGATCTCTTTCTGCAATATTCCGTAATGCCATTTGGGTTACAAAAGGCTCCTGCCACCTTCCAACGTCTCATGTGGAACATTCTAGCAAATGTAAACAATTGTGAAGCATGTCTGGATGTCGTTGTGATGTCTAGATGTCTATCAGAGTTGGAATGAACATTTGGCAATCCTCTGAAATGTGTTTAAGCGCTTTCTGAAAGTTTCCCTCACACTTAATCTCACTAAATGTGAGTCTGGGAAAGCTAGAGTATCCTAGGTTTGTAAGAAGGTGGGCCAAGGTGAAGTGCGCCCTCTTGAGGCTAAGATACCAACCCTGCAGTTGTGCTTTTGTAGAACCCCTGTTCTAATGACTCCTGACTACACTCAATTCTTCAAGCTGTAAGCTGGGGCTGGAGCTGTCCTCCTTAAAGAAGACTCGAGGTGTTGACCATCCAGTTTATTTTTCATAAAAATTGAAGGAACATCAGATCATGTATAGAACCACTGAGAAGGAAGCTTAGCACTCTTATTAGCTTTTCAACACTTTATGTGGGGTTGAGTGTTTTGGCAGTAGTGCTCTATATATACCACAATATCAGCTGAAGACTGATGAGATGGTTCATGATTGTTCAAGGTTTTAATGTTCAGAATAAGAAAGATTGTGAAAATGTAGTTGCTGATGCGTTGTCTAGGCAGTAGTGTGAGGGTGTTATGACCCTGGGGAGTGTAGAAGAGAGCCTCGTTGGTGCAGCCGTGTTTGTTTACAGCGTCAGAAAGACGAAGCAGTTTAGGAACACAGAGTCCTAATCTGACGTCAGTCCAATTATTCCATTCCACCTTAAATGGTGCAGCAGTTTCAGTCAAAAGTATTCACCCCCCATCTACTACTAAACATAACAAGTGCTTTCTCCAAATTCAATAATGCTAAATCGCAATGAGGGGTGTGAATAATTTGGACTGCAACTGTACAGCACCAGAATGGAACAGGTGGAGCATAATTGGGATGAGATGCCGATTTCAGTAGGGCATCAATCTTAGTGTGCTTCTCTATCCTTCTTCCACTTAAACACAACTCTAATAATAAACATATGATGCTTTAAATACAAAAACAGAAAATTATATTATTTATATTCAGCCTGTAGTTCAAAACTACTTCCAACCAAACACCACTGTCTGACTCACTGTTGTCTTTTCCTAGTTAATAGATGTAGATCTGCACTCTTAGCTCCTTCAGTGGAGTTTTTTTTCAACCATTTCAGCCCAAAAAAAAAAAAAAAAAAAGCTTCTAAGCTTTTCAGTCCCTGAGATCAGTACTGGAGGACTTATGTGTCCCATCTGCTGAATTAAGAAAACAAATGGTAAATGTGGCATCAATCAGTTAGACAGTCATGCAGTGAAGTGAAGATGAATCAATGTGAGGACCAGCAGGCAGGAGGGTAGTGTTTTCTTCTTTTTCTTGTCTTACCTTTGTCTTCTTTTCTTCTTATCTTTTTTTTATATCTTTGTCTTCTTTCTTCTTTGTCTTTGTAATTTTCTTTTTTCTTGTTTTCTTCTTTGACTTCTTTTGGTCGTCCTCCATTTACGCTCTAGTTTCTGCACTGTTTTTAGTTTTTGCCTTGTCATTTTACTTTTAAACAGTGCTTCTTTGTCTAAGGTTGATTGAAGGGTATTTTGTAGGTCGTTTGTTAATTTAACTAGCTCCGTTTGGAGTCATTGGGGTTATCGTGCGCTTTAGACAGTGTTACGGGGACAAATGAACATTTTGCCTAAGATGTATCTCAAAGGAGATTAGATAATGGTCTGATATTACTGAGCTTTGAGGTACAATATTTAGATGATCAATTATAACACCCAGGGTCAGGACTAAATCTAGGGTATGGTTACAGTAATGTGTGGGTCCAGTCACATTTTTTGTGATGCCGACAGAATCTAAGATTGATACAAACGCCTTTGTTAATGGATCATCTGCTTTTTCAAAATGAATATTAAAGTCTTCTACTATTATAACTTTGTCACTGCACACTGACAAGTCTGCAGCAAAATCACAAAATGATTAAAAAAATTCAGAATATGACCCTGGAGGCCTATAAATATTAATTTAGTCTGAATGCATTTTTATTTGTGGCTGGATTTGATTTATTAATGTAGAAAATCTCAAAAGAAGTGAAAGTGTTAGTGTTTTTGAATAATATCTAGTGTATTCTGGTAGGTTATGCATACTCCACCTCCTGTGCCTGATAATCTAGGGCTATGTACATATTTATAACCTGCGGTGGTGGCTTCATTTACTGCTATACATTGATCAGGTTTCAGTGTGGCAGAAAATGTCTAGTTTCTAATTAATTTATTAAAACAAGCAGATTTAGATATTCTATGTTTGGCTTTAATTTGGGGCACAGACAGTCTTAATACAATGAAACCTGGGTGACGCCTCAAAGCAGCTCGCAGACGGTTTAGCGTGTGTCTGCGGCCTGGTCCCGGCTTTGGATTGTCAGCAGCCTTTTACACTACTCGACTAACTAGCAGACTATGCGTTATGCTGCACGAAAATAGGGCAGCACCCTCCTGCGTGGGGTGGACGCCATCCCTACCTAAAAAACAGGCTTGCCCTCAAACTTTAATCAATTATCTGTGCTATATAGCACTGTGATTCGGCTGTAAGACTCAGCGGCGCGCCTCATTGGAATGGGGCCAAAGCAAATTACGGCAATAAAGTTGCCGGTGAGTGGAAGCATAAGGTAGGTGTTTCTAATAAAGTGACCATAACCTAAAGCTACCTTACACTCAGCAAAAGTCCATTCTCTATCAGCAGAGAAACCTTTGGATGAAAAGTACTGAGCTATCTTTTGCTCATTAATATGTTTCTTCACTATGCCATTGATTACCTTTTCAAAATCAGAATCAGTCCACTGAGGCATTTCAGTCTCTCCCTTAGCTAAGGTGCTGCTTTTATAGTTAAGAGGCTTCCATGAGTATGATGGCCTTTTCTTGACATGGTGAGGAAACAGGAGAACAAAACCAAGTTTTCTTCTTATTAACTAAACTACAGAAGAACAAAAACACAACTCCGTTCAGAGAGGATTACTGTTACAAACGTTACGTTTAACAGTAACAAAACAAACTTCTCTCCTTTAGAGAGGATAACAGCCACAAAACACTAGGTTTTTATCAGTGACAAACAGATAACTTCTCTTCTTTCAGAGAGGCTAACAATTACTGACTCCTCTGTCTTAGGAAACCAGAATTTCTCTCAGATTCGAAATGATGTTTACTCACCAAGAAGGTTTTAGTAGGCCATCCGGGTCACAACACCACATTGTTAGAAATCCGGCATACAGGACACAGATTCAGGAGTCAGGAGACTGGATCTTTAGCATTGGAGTTTATTCACATGCAGACAGAAAATCATACACTGGCACAGCTTAGTTGATCACGGTCAGTCTAGTCTAGTCCGACCATGTCTAGTCCGAACCAATCCAGTCTAAGACAGAATTCAGTCCAAAACTGAATTCAGTCTAAAACAGAATCCAGTCTGATTAGGGGTATTTTGAGAGGGCCTTATATATATTGGAAATTGTGGGAGGGGAAACGAAGGGTAACAAAAGGTGAGACAAAGGATTAAGATAACCATTTGATAAGTTGAAACCACATGAAAGTAATGTTAGAAAGGGCCATATTTTCTCTCAGCTGCAACTCTCAGGTCTTTGGTCTTCACCTATATAAGGCCATCAGTTGTCAGGTACATCTGGATTGTACACAAAACTGTGTTCCCTCCATTGGGCGTTGTGCCCACTTGGGCTATTCGGGGTCAGTGTGGGTGGAGGTAAAGAACTGCCGATTGGCTTTTCAATTTTGCTTTCTGTCAGCGTGATCTCACCCTTGCATGAGTATGATGCAGGACCTCTTAGGAGTGTCTGGTGGGTTAGGGGGTTCAGGCTGATCTTTGACCTTGAACTTGACCAAACCTTGCATCTCCATCTCCACATCAGTTTCGGTCCAGGTGGTCATGTGAAGTGGTCACTGCACTGCTGTCTGCTCTTGTCCATCTGATTCAGGGGCATATGGAGGTGGTCTCAGGTTTGAGCCGAGAATACAGCCCGGGCTTGTTTGTCTTGTCATCATGTTGTTTGCTTATCTCCATGTTGTGAAAGTTAGCTTACGAGTGATAAGAAGATAAGGGGTGATGAGAGAAATATTGGGGTATATTGGGGTGATGAGAGAAACCCCAATATGGGGGTGATGAGAGAAACAAAGGGGTGAAACCAGTAGAAGGATGTTACAAGAGAAATATGGAGTGTTAAGAGAAATATGGGGAGTTATAAAGAATAAATAAAGGGGTGTTAAAAGAAAAAGAAGGGGTATTAATAGAAGAAACTGGGTATTACAAGAAGGGTGAGTAATTATACAAGTGAAGAGATAGGGTATAGTGTACACAGAAGAAAGTAAAGCGATAGCTTAAAAGGAATAGCTTGTGTGTGTGAATGTGAAGGGAATTATCGTGTGTCTCTCAGTCTGTGTGTGGATTCTGGGTGGCTATGTTCTGTTGGGGTTGAAGGGATATGTTTGGAGAGTAATTCTAAAAACTCTCCATACTGTTGTCTTTTATTGTGAGATCTTGTGCTTTGCAGGAGATCTCACAATAAGAAAAATCTCATAAAAACGAGAGGAGCTATATTTAAGTTTGTGCACAGAATCAATAAAAGCCAAATTAATTGGGGTTGTAAAAAGATAAGGGTAAAAGCTGAAAATAATTCTGTTATTGTCTCAGAAAAATGTGTGCCTTTGTGGGAGGTTTAAGGGAAGATACAGTATGGGGGCCCCCGGAGAATAGAAAAACAGGAGTAAATGTTACATGTTGTATGTCTAGTCTGAGATTTTGTTTTAATGGCCAATAAAAGATAAATGGATCCATTAGATAGAGTTATGTGATAATGAGTGTAGAAAAGCAGTAGGAAATCTATGAAATAAATAGGTTTTGTAGATATGTGGGTTGGAACGAAGTATAGTAAAAATTAATGAGCCCGGACTGGACGTCAGAGAGGGAGATAGGTAAAGGAACAGTTTCATAAACCACTAAAGCAGCCCATACTGGCACCAGGTCACGTGTAGTACAAGAATACTGTTAATAAGTCCTGTGGTTGTTGTATGGATACTGGAATGTGGGTTTTATAGTGTAAGTCCAACCTACCAACCTGAGAAAGAGATTGACTAGGTTCAAATAGTTATACATAGAAGATGTGTTTATATCTTATGTGTAGGTAATTCTTTGTATGAATAACAAGCATTATTGTTAAGCACTGTAGGAAAGTAATCTCTGGTATTTCTGTTCTATGCTGGTATCTCTGGTATTTCTGTTCTATGCTGGCAGAAAGGGAATCTATCCACCTGTACATACTAGCATCTAAATATGTTCTGCACACATGCTTCTAGTTGAACTTTGACCACTGGAAAGGGGAGCCTCATGTATGCAAGCATACACATACACTAAGGTTTAAGGTTGGTAGAGAGTTAAATCACTTTTAAACACACATAGTTAAAGATTCTCTCACTTGATTAGCTTAAGATTAGATCTACAAGTAATCTGGTTTGATTCTCCTTTCTCTTTTATGGGATGTGAGAGGAGACAGAAAGAAGGACCTAAGGAGGGGCAGCTGGCGAGCGACGTGCCAGAAACATCACATGGACTGAGTGGAAGAAGCTGTGCTGACTTCAGATCAGGCTAGTGTGCTTATCCACAGATCACTTCCCTGTATACACCTGCATTCTAAACAAATGTGTATTCATATTTATAGTGCTATTAATTATATAATACTTGCTAACAGCGTATAAGATGCTGCATGAAGCTTGCCAACTGATTGGTCGGGCAGTGACTTTGATTACTTAAAGAGAACACACTTGGGGGTTAAACATTTTGTTGAAAGCCACAGGTAGGGAAGTATTTGGTGTTTTTTTTTTTTTTTTTTTTTTTTTTAGTGTTCATACATTCTTAAGGTCTGGGCTGGTCTGAAGTTGGCAAACCTCAGTTAATTTCAACAACTCGTATAGTAACTTATAATAAACAAATAAATAAATATTGTATAATTCAAAGTAGACAGTGAAGTGGTAGTAACTTCAAAAATTTTAAAGTAATCTTTTTCACACTCAAATAACATAAAGAGGCCATTATTATGCCAACTATGGGTACAAACACTTCGAAAGGAATTACTGTTCCTGTTGATGTAGTTAAAATAATCCATTAATTAAAGGCATAACTAAGACATCAGAGAAATGACACAAGCGTTGGCCTGACATTGACCAACCTTGGCCAGTGGAGGGGACTCTTAATCCAGATGTAATTAAAGTAATGCAAGTACTTGTGGCCACGTACAAGGCTAACCAAAAGAAAGGTAAGAAGGGGGAAAAACATAAGGAGAAGAGACCGATGGAGCTTGGCATTCTCCAGTTGCTGGAATAAGAAGGGCAGAAACTGGTCAAAGCAGCAAAGGATAAGAGAGAGAGGAGTGCAGAAGAAATGGAGAGACAGATGAGAGGAATAGGAAAGCAGATGGCAGAAATTAATAAGCCATTTTCACACGTAAACCCAGTAAAGAACCCCCCACCATATGAGAAGGAATTGAAGTCTGAGAAGATCTATCCCCAGCTCCCAGTGATCACTCAAGAGGGCAAATATCACATCAGAGATGATGATGACCGAATAGTGGAAGCAGGAAAAGCAGAAACAATTATAAAAATGTATTTTCCAAAAGCAAGAAGAAATCAACATATATGTAAACTGAAGGTGAAGTGAAGATCAGGAGGACAAAAGTTGGAGATGATGTGGATGAAAGTGCGTGGGAAGAAGCCAGAAGAGGATGTGATCCAGCAGTCACGCGGATCCTGGTGAGGGCAGAAAGGAAAGGAGACAAGACGAGAAAGTATGAGGACTCAACAGATGAGAGTTCTAATAAAATGAGTATATGAAGGTAGTGATCAAGGTAAGGAACATAGTCTTTCCACCTGAAGGGGATTCTTTCCAACAGCAGCCGGTACAAGAATGGAAGAAGAAATGTAGAGAGGCGTATAGACCAATGCCTTTCTCACGTGGACACTGCTATGACTTTAGAAAGTCAAAAATCATTGGAGAAGCAGTTGAAGGAGCTGCAGATGCAGACGAAAGAATTGAGGCTGGAAGGATCTCAGAAAGTGGATGAGAAATATGCATTGCACCCCAAAAAAGGATTGTCATGTGACAATATGTGTCCAGTGATTATCTGAGGACCGACATTAGAGTACAAGCCTTGGCAGAATACAGACATGTCTGATGTCATGGAAAAATTGCCAACTCTTCAAGATGGAGCACATCCTTGGAGTAAGAAGAGATCATGGTGGGAACAGAACCTGCTGTAGGAGATATTAAGAGACTTCTTGCTATTCTCCGGGGAGTTCCAGCCATGGAAGAAATTCTGCAAAAAGCTGGATTTGATTGCTACGTGGGGACAGCGGTAAATGATCCAGAACGGTTTGCTGCAATTAGAGGTCGGGTGTGGACAGCATTGAGATACATTTCCAACAAATATACATCCTGATAACATTGGGAGAACCATTGGGAGAGGAAGAAAACCCTAGAGCCTTATGTGTCAAGAACCCATCAAGGGAGAAATCACAGGGCATGACCCGGAAGCAAATCCATACAAAACAATAAATCCTTCGAGCCAAAATACAGAAAGGACTGCCGTTGTCTGTGAAAAACAAACTGGCAGAAGTCGTGGGCTTAGAAGGTATGGCAAAAGGGGTTTATACAGACCACATTTCTCATCAAGTGGAGTTGTATAGGGAGAAGGAACAGGACCAAAAAGAGCAAGATCAAGAGACCCTCAGAAAACCGACCTCACATACAACTGGTGGAGAACAAGAAAAAAGAAAAAAAAAATGCAAGCCCTGGTTATACCAAGCCAGCCTCCAAAAAATCAGCAAGATCAGCCTTCACAACAACTGCAGCCAAATCAGGTTCACCCTCATTGACTCAACCATCATCAGTGGTTCCAGATGTCTCCTGGCCACAGCCAGTTTTTGGTCAAGTACTCAAGGAATCATAGGAAGAGGAAGAAGATTTGATCCAACCTTTCAGCAATCCTTGAAGCATGCTACAACTGTGGAATGGTAGGTCACCTCGCTCGAGAGTGCAACAGACCAAGAGAAAGTTTCAGGGGAAATTACAGAGGAGGATTCAGGGTCCAATTGAGGCCATTCAGGGGACCGGTGAACCCTTATAGGGGCCTGGAACCAGGATTCTAGAGGTGTCCAGAGAATTCGAAAGGGGGTGTCAGCTGGTAGCATCAGAGCCAGAGTGATCCAACCATTGAGGTGAAAGTAAATAATTGACCATTAAAGATGATGGCAGATGGCGGAGCAGCTTTCACATGTAGCCAGCCTGAAGATGCTACACATCTCCCCATGTCTGGTCAGTGGATTCGGACAATCGGGTTTCAGGGAGTGAAACAGCTGATTCCTCTCACAGAACCAATAGAGCTCTGCTATAAAGATATGAAGATTACAATACCCATTCTGGTATCAGAACACACACCAATAGCATTGTTGGGAAGAGATGCTTTGTGCAAATTGAACTGCACAATAAAATGTACACCAGACGGATGCCTGGTGGAAGTGCCAAGTGACATTGTCCACCAACTACTGATGACGACAGAAGCCGAAGCTTCATCAGTGTTCTGGATTGGAAATCTTACTGCAGCCTTCTTGGAGCCGGCCAAGTTGTGGGAGATGTTTATTGCGGCAAACCTGCCTGATGCAGTACTGTTAAACAGTACTGTTATTCAGTATGTAGATGATCATAATTGCTGCAGATGTTGGCTGAGAAGGGGCATAAGGTCTCTCAGAAAAAGGTGCAGTACTGTCAGAAGAAGGTAGTTTATTTGGGTCAGACAATAACGCAGGGGCACAGAAGTATTTCTGACAAACAGTTGAAGCTATTCGTTATGCTCCCAAGCCCAGAACAGTCAGGGAACTGATGACATTTTTAGGTTTTGCAAGTTACTCTATAGAGGACTATGCCAGTTTAATAGGGCCTTTGAGGGCTATGCTTAAAGATATTGGGAATGCTAAACTCCACTGTAACTTATCCGGGACACGAGATGGCCTTTTAGCATTTGAGACGATTAAACAGAGGTTACAAGAGGCTCCAGCATTGGCGCTTCCAGATTACTCTAAGAATTCCTTATTGTATGGGTCTTGTACTTCTACTGGAGGTAAATATGCATGTGCAGTCCTCTGTCAAGCGACAGGTACAGTAACAGGTCCACAGCCTATTTCTTATTATTCTACAGCATTTTCAGGAGTTGAATTAGGGTTGCCATTATGTTATAGAGCTATGGTAGGAGTCCATTTAATGTATGAGAAAGTGTCATCCAGTAACAATTATTACCCATCATAGCCTTAGAAATCTACTGAACCATGGCAAATACACATTGACTATGTCAAGGCTGAGTTATTATTATAAGCTTCTAGAACAGGAAGATGTCACCCTAATGAGGTGTGTCACAGTGAATCCAGCTGACACCTTGCCAACTTCAGAAGATGGTGAACCCCATGATTGTGTTCAAGACGCTGAGAAATACTCAAGGCTTAGGTCAGATTTGCAAGCCCTCCCACTGCATAATGCAGACTTGGAATATTGGACTGATGGGTCTTATTATAGGAGAGGCAATACATTGTGTGCAGGTTATGCAGTAGTAAAAGCCCAAGGAGCAAACTTTGTGGTTGAGAAAGCTGCAGTAATACCACAGCCTGCTTCAGCACAACTTGATAAACTTATAGGGTTAACAGAAGCATGTTTATTGGCAGAAGGTAAGCAAGTGACTATCTATACTGATTCTGCCTATGCACATAGCGTGTGTCACCTGTTTGGTGCAATATGGAATAGGGGGTTTAAGAAAACAGATGGTTCTCCTATACAGCATCATGAGCAAATAATGAAATTGTTACATGCCATGATGAAGCCCAAAGAAAGTGCTATAGCTAAATGTGTAACACATAAAAGAGACATGTCAAAAGTCATTCAGGGGAATAAAGCGGCTGATGACGCTGCACAGGTAGCAGCTGATGACGCTGCACAAGGAGCAGACAAATGGGGTGAAGTCTTTTTGGTTACGCATGAGGTAGACATGGAAGACAAAATAACAATCAAGGATGTGACCTTAATGCAGGAAGCAGTTCCTGATAAAGATAAACAGTTGTGGCGAGATCGAGGGGCCACTCCAGATTCTACTGGCCTTTAGAGTAATCATGAGGGGCTGATAGTCGCATAGTCCTATGCGTGATTTAGTAGTGGACTTTGTTGACATGATTAAACCAATAGGAGGTAAGAGATTTGTTAGTCGTGGAAGACTGATTTTCGAGATGGCCAGAGGCCTGTCCAACTAAACGGAAAGATGCACATTTAGTTGCCAAGTTTCTGTGCAGAGAAGTCATAAGCAAGTGGGGACTTCCACATCGAATATCCTCAGATAATGGGAAGGAGTTTGTAGAAGTGAAATTCATTAGATTAAATAGCGTCTTAGGGCAGTGTATCATCCACAAAGTCAGGAAATTTGTGTAAAAAATTTAATGGTAAGAACCGCATTGTGAAAATCTGTCAGCACAGGTCTGAATTGGGTTGCTGCTCTTCCATTGGCGTTAATGGTGTGTCGATCACGTGAGCTGTGTGATTTGCACATGACACCGCATGAGTTGGCAACAGGCAGACGAATGCCAATGCCTTGCTTGCATGCAAGTGTAAAGGGTTCAAGTCTTGGCCTTTTAGAAGATGAAATGAGAGCGTATGTAACATACATGGCTAATCCACATAAGAGAATATCCATGTATGTTTCTGACAGGCAAAAGAAAGAAGAGGTGCAGGAGAGGCTGGATGAGCAAAAGAGGAGTGTGGTGCAACCTGGGGACAAGTTGTTTGTGAAGGTGTTTAAAAGAAAATGATATAACGAACGCCGTGAAGGTCCTTTTGAGGTTGTGCGCAGTCCAAGTTAAAGGGTCTCCAACGTGGTATAATTTGTCACATTGTGGTAAAGCACCAAGGGAAGAAACACCTCATGTGCATGAAAGAGATGTGGAAGGCTCAAGAGAACCAGGACGTACAGAAGGAGAGAGGCAGGAAGATCTACAGGGTCAAACTCCAAAAGAGGAGATTGTCCATGATGTGGACAATGGTGATGACTCTGTGGGCATTTCTGATGATGCCGGAAATGACTCTGCAATTAACCAATAGGAAAGAAGATTTGGGGACATTGAGTTTAGGGATGTCCCAGAAACAGCAGGAACTAGTTCAGGGGAGTGTAAAGCACTAAAAGGGTACTGAGGACACTGATTCCTCAACAGGGGGAGTCAGAGAGTCAAATAGACGTACAAGTCCAAAACCAGTACAAAAAAGGGTCAGACCTAAACGTTACGAAGACTGAGGTAGATGTGTCATTGGAGAAGATGACTTTATTAGCATCAAATGTTACTGAAGATATAAATAAAGAAGTAACTTTCTTTCGTATTACAAAGAAGAAAGTCAATACATGATAAGAAACTGAATGTATACTTACCTGTTACACAGTTGCAGATGAATACACAGCCAGTAAGCCAGAGTTCCAGATTCAGACAACCATATACAGTTGATAAATAATCTCTTGGGATCATGTCCTGTGAACAAGTAAAACAAAGAAAAAAGTCAATACATAAAAAGAAACTGAATGCTTACTTACCGATTACACAGTTGCAGATGAAAACACAGCCAGTAAGCTAGAGTTCCAGATTCAGAAAACCATATACAGTTGATGTATAGTCTCTTGAAATCATGAGGTCCTGTGAACAAGTAAGACAAAGAAGAAAGTCAATACATTAAAATAAACGGAATGTATAGTTACCTGTTACACATTTGCAGATGAATACACCGTCAGTAATCCAAAATTCCAGATGCAGACGATGGCAAAAAGTTGGAGATGGATACACTCTTAGGATCAAGAGGTCATATAAACAAGTAAGACAAATAAGAAAGTCAATACATGAAAAGAAACTGAATGTATACTTACCTGTTACAGAGTTGCAGATTAATACACAGCCAGTAAGAAAGAATTCCAGATGCAGACAACCACATACAGCTGGACATGGATAGCCTCTTGGGATCATGAAATCCTGTCAACAAGTAAGACAAAGAAGAAAGTCAATACATGAAAAGAAACTGAATGTATACTCACCTGTTACACAGTTGAAGATAAATAAACAGCCAATAAGAAGAAAAACCCAGATACAGACAACGGCAAACAGCTGGAGATGAACAGTCTCTTGGCATCATGAGGTCCTGTGAACAAGAAAGTCAATACATGAAAAGAAACTGAATGTTTACTTACCTGTTACACAGTTGCAGATGAATACACAGCCAGTACGACAGAGTTCCAGATGCAGACTACGGCAAAAAGTTGGAAATAGATAGTCTCTTGGTATCATGAGGGCCTGTCAACAAGTAAGACAAAGAAGAAAGTCAAAACATGAAAAGAAACTGAATGTATACTTACCTGTTACACAGTTGCAGATGAAAAAAAGCCAGTAAGCCAGAGATCTAGATTCAGACAACCATATACAGTTGATGTATCGTCTCTTGAGATCACGAGGTCCTGTCAACAAGTAAGACAAAGAAGAAATTCAAAATATGAAAAGAAACTGAATGTTTACTTACCGATTACACAGTTGCAGATAAATAGAAAGTCAGTCAGATTGAGATCCAGATGCAGACAACGGCAAACACTTGGAGATCGATAGCCTCTTGGGATCATGAAGTCCTGTCAACAAGTAAGACAAAGAAGAAAGTCAATACATGAAAAGAAACTGAATGTTTACTTACCTGTTACACAGTTGCAGATGAATACACAGCCAGTAAGAAAGACTTCCAGATGCAGACAACCACATACAGATGGACATGGATAGTGTCTTGCGATCATGAAGTCCTGTGAACAAGTAAAACAAAGAAAAAAAGTCAAATCATGAAAAGAAACTGAATGCTTACTTACCGATTACACAGTTGCAGATGAAAAAAAGCCAGTAAGCTAGAGTTCCAGATTCAGACAACCACATACAGTTGATGTATAGTCTCTTGAGATCATGAGGTCCTGTGAAAGGGACAAAATGAAAGTCAATACATGAAAAGAAGCGGAATGTATACTTACTTGTTACACAGTTGCAGACTAATACACAGCCAGTACGAAAGACTTCCAGATGCAGACAACCACATACAGCTGGACATGGACAGTCTCTTGGGATCATGAAGGCCTGTGAACAAGTAAGACAAAGAAGAAAGTCAATACATGAAAATAAACTGAATGCTTACTTACCTGTTACACAGTTGCAGGTGAATAGAAAGTCAGTCAGATTGAGATCCAGATGCACACAACGGCAAACACTTGGAGATCGATAGCCTCTTGGGATCATGAAGTCCTGTGAACAAGTAAGAAAAAGAAGAAAATCAAAATATGAAAAGAAACTGAATGTTTACTTACCTGTAACACAGTTGCAGATGATTACACAGCCAATAAGACGAAAAATCCAGATGCAGACAACGGCAAACAGCTGGAGATGAATAGTCTTTTGGGATCATGAGGTCCTGTAAACAAAAGAAACTGAATGCTTTTCTACCGATTACACAGTTGCAGATGAATACACAGTCAGTAAGAAAGAATTCCACATGCAGACAACGGCAAACAGCTGGAGATGAATAGTCTCTTGGGATCATGAGGTCCTGTAAACAAGACAAAGAAGAAAGTCAATACATGAAAAGAAACTGAATGCTTAATTACCCGTCACACAGTTGCAGATGAATACACAGCCAATAAGACGTAAAATACAGATGCAGACAACGGCAAACAGCTGGAGATAAATAGTCTCTTGGGATCATGAGGTCCTGTAAACAAAACAAAAAAAAGTCAATACATGAAAAGAAGCGGAATGTATACTTACTTGTTACACAGTTGCAGACTAATACACAGCCAGTAAGAAAGACTTCCAGATGCAGACAACCACATACAGCTGTACTTGAATATCTCTTGGGATCATGAAGTCCTGACAAAGAGTAAGACAAAGATGAAAATCAATATATGAAAAGAAACTGAATGTATACTTACCTGTTACACAGTTGCGGATGAAAAAAAGGCCAGTAAGCCAGAGTTCCAGATGCAGACAACCATATACAGTTGATGTAAAGTCTCTTGGGATCACGAGGTCCTGTGAACAAGTAAAACAATGAAGAAAGTTAATACATGAAAAGAAACGGAATGTTTACTTACCTGTTACACAGTTGCAGATGAATACACAGCAAGAAAGAAAGAATTCCAGATGCAGACAACATACAGCTGGACATGGACAGTCTCTTGGGATCATGAAGGCCTGTGAACAAGTAAGACAAAGAAGAAAGTCAATACATGAAAATAAACTGAATGCTTACTTACCGATTACACAGTTGCAGATGAATAGAAAATCAGTCAGATTGAGATCCAGATGCAGACAACGGCAAACACTTGGAGATCGACAGACTCTTGGGATCATGAGGTCCTGTAAACAAGACAAAAAGAAAGTCAATACATGAAAAGAAACTGAATGTATACTTACCTGTTACACAGTTGCAGGTGAATAGAAAGTCAGTCAGATTGAGATCCAGATGCACACAACGGCAAACACTTGGAGATCGATAGCCTCTTGGGATCATGAAGTCCTGTGAACAAGTAAGAAAAAGAAGAAAATCAAAATATGAAAAGAAACTGAATGTTTACTTACCTGTAACACAGTTGCAGATGATTACACAGCCAATAAGACGAAAAATCCAGATGCAGACAATGGCAAACAGCTGGAGATGAATAGTCTTTTGGGATCATGAGGTCCTGTAAACAAAAGAAACTGAATGCTTTTCTACCGATTACACAGTTGCAGATGAATACACAGTCAGTAAGAAAGAATTCCACATGCAGACAACGGAAAACAGCTGGAGATGAATAGTCTCTTTGGATCATGAGGTCCTGTAAACAAGACAAAAAGAAAGTCAATACATGAAAAGGAACTGAATGTATACTTACCTGTTTCAAAGTTGCAGGTGAATACAAAGCCAGTAAGAAAGAATTCCTGATGCAGACAACCACATCCAGCTGGACATGGAAAGTCTCTTGGGATCATGAGGTCCTGTAAACAAGACAAAGAAGAAAGTCAATACATGAAAAGAAACTGAATGTATACTTACCTGTTACACAGTTGCAGATGAATACACAGTCAGTAAGAAAGAATTCCAGATGCAGAAAACCACATACAGCTGGACATCGATAGCCTCTTGGGATCATGAAATCCTATAAACAAGACAAAAAGAAGTCAATACATGAAAAGAAACTAAATGTATACTTACCTGTTACACAGTTGCAGATGAAAAAAAAGCTAGTAAGCCAGAGTTCCAGATGCAGATAACCATATACAGTTGATGTATCGTCTCTTGGGATCACGAGGTTCTGTGAACAAGTAAGATAAAGAAGAAAGTCAATACATGAAAAGAAACTGAATGCTTACTTACCGATTACACAGTTGCAGATGAATAGAAAGTCAGTCAGATTGAGATCCAGATGCAGACAACGGCAAACACTTGGAGATCGATAGCCTCTTGGGATCATGAAGTCCTGTCAACAAGTAAGACAAAGAAGAAAATCCAAATATGAAAAGAAACTGAATGTATACTTACCTGTAACACAGTTGCAGATTAATACACAGCCAATAAGATGAAAAATCAAGATGCAGACAATGGCAAACAGCTGGAGATGAATAGTCTCTTGGGATCATGAGGTCCTGTAAACAAGTAAGACAAAGAAGAAAGTCAATACATGAAAAGAAACTGAATGCTTACTTACCGATTACACAGTTGCAGATGAAAAAAATAAAGCCAGTAAACCAGAGTTCCAGATTCAGACAACCATATACAGTTGATTTATAGTCTCTTGGGATCATGAGGTACTGTGAACAAGTAAGACAAAGAAGAAAGTCAATACATGAAAAGAAACTGAATGTATACTTACCTGTTACACAGTTGCAGATGAATACACAGTCAGTAAGAAAGAATTCCAGATGCAGACAACCACAAATAGCTGGACATGGACAGTCTCTTGGGATCATGAAGTCCTGTGAACAAGTGAGACAACGAAGAAAGTCAATACATGAAAAGAAACTGAATGTATACTTACCTGTTACAAAGTTGCAGATGAAAACAAAGCCAGTAAGAAAGAATTCCAGATCCAGACAACCACATCCAGCTGGACACGGATAGTCTCTAGGGATCATGAGGTCCTGTAAACAAGACAAAGAAGAAAGTCAATACATGAAAAGAAACTGAATGTATACTTACCTGTTACACAGTTGCAGATGAATAGGAAGCAAGTTAGATTGAGTTCCAGATGCAGACAACGGCAAGCACTTGGAGATCGATAGCCTCTTGGGATCATGAAGTCCTGTCAAGAAGTAAGACAAAGAAGAAAATCAAAACATGAAAAGAAACTGAATGTATACTTACCTGTTACACAGTTGCAGATGAATACACAGTCAGTAAGAAAGAATTCCAGATGCAGACAATCACATACAGCTGGACATCGATAGCCTCTTGGGATCATGAGGTCCTGTAAACAAGACAAAAAGAAAGTCAATACATGGAAAGTAACTGAATTTATACTTACCTGTTACACTGTTGCAGATGAATACAGTCAGTAAGAAAGAATTCCAGATGCAGACAACCACATACAGCTGGACATCGATAGCCTCTTGGGATCATGAGGTCCTGTAAACAAGACAAAAAGAAAGTCAATACATGAAAAGAAACTGAATGTATACTTACCTTTTACACAGTTGCAGTTGAAAAAAAGCCAGTAAGCCAGAGTTCCAGATTCAGACAACCATATACAGTTGATGTATAGTCTCCTGGGATCACGAGGTTCTGTGAACAAGTAAGACAAAGAAGAAAGTCAATACATGAAAAGAAACTGAATGCTTAGTTACAGATTAATAGAATTATTTGCAGATGAATAGAAAGTCAGTCAGATTGAGTTCCAGATGCAGACAACGGCAAACACTTGGAGATCGATAGCCTCTTGGGATCATGAAGTCCTGTCAACAAGTAAGACAAAGAAGAAAATCAAAACATGAAAAGAAACTGAATGTATACTTACCTGTTACACAGTTGCAGATGAATACACAGTCAATAAGAAAGAATTCCAGATGCAGACAACCACATACAGCTGGACATCGATAGCCTCTTGGGATCATGAAGTCCTGTAAACAAGACAAAAAGAAAGTCAATACATGAAAAGAAACTGAATGTATACTTACCTATTACACAGTTGCAGATGAATAGAAAGTCAGTCAGATTGAGTTCCAGATGCAGACAACGGAGGACACCTTTCGCTGTACAATGTGCACTGTACAGTGAAAAATACGTGCACCTTACCTTACCTTGGGATCATGAGGTCCTGTAAACAAGAAAAAAAGAAAGTCAATACGTGAAAAAATGAATGCTTACTTACCGATTACACAGTTGGAGATGAATACACAGCCATTATGAAAGAATTCCAGATGCAGACAACCACATACAGCTGGACATGGACAGACTCTTGGGATCATGAAGTCCTGTGAACAAGTAAGACAAAATAGAAAGTCAATACATGAAAAGAAGCTGAATGTATACTTACCTGTTACACAGTTGCAGATGAAAAAAAGCCAGTAAGCCAGAGTTCCAGATTCAGTCAACCATATACAGTTGATGTATAGTCTCCTGGGATCATGAAGTCCTGTGAACAAGTAAGACAAAGAAAAAAGTAAATACATGAAAAGAAACTGAATGTATACTTATCTGTTACACAGTTACAGATGAATACACAGTCAGTAAGAAAGAATTCCAGATGCAGACAACCACATACAGCTGGACATGGACAGTCTCTTGGGATCATGAAGTCCTGTAAATAAGTAAGACAAATAAGAAAGTCAATACATGAAAAGAAACTGAATGTATACTTACCTGTTACACAGTTGCAGATGAATACACAGTCAGTAAGAAAGAATTCCAGATGCAGACAACCACATACAGCTAGACATCGTTAGCCTCTTGGGATCATGAAGTCCTGTAAACAAGACAAAAAGAAAGTCAATGCATGAAGAGAAACTGAATGTATACTTACCTGTTACAAAGTTGCAGATGAATAGAAAGTCAGTCAGATTGAGTTCCAGATGCAGACACCGGCAAACACTTGGAGATCTATAGCCTCTTGGGATCATGAAGTCCTGTCAACAACTAAGACAAAAAAGAAAATCAAAATATGAAAAGAAATTGAATGTATACTTACCTATAACACAGTTGCAGATGAATACACAGCCAATAAAACGTAAAATCCAGATGCAGACAAAGGCAAACAGCTAGCGATGAATAGTCTCTTGGGATCATGAGGTCCTGTAAACAAGACAAAAAAAGTCAATACATGAAGAGAAACGGAATGTATACTTACCTGTTACACAGTTGCAGATGAAAACAAAGCCAGTAAGAAAGAATTCCAGATGCAGACAACCACATACAGCTGGACATCGATAGCCTCTTGGGATCATGAGGTCCTGTAAACAAGACAAAGAAGAAAATCAAAACATGAAAAGAAACTGAATGTATACTTACCTGATACACAGTTGCAAATGAATACACAGTCAGTAAGAAAGAATTCCAGATGCAGACAACCACATACAGCTGGACATCGATAGCCTCTTGGGATCATGAAGTCCTGTAAACAAGTAAGACAAAGAAGAAAATCAAAACATGAAAAGAAACTGAATGTTTACTTACCTTTAACACAGTTGCAGATGAATACACAGCCAATAAGACAAAAAATCCAGATGCAGATGAATAGTATCTTGGGATCATGAGGTCCTGTAAACAAGATAAAGAAGAAAGTCAATACATGAAAAGAAACTGAATGTATACTTACCTGTTACACAGTTGCAGATGAGTACACAGTCAGTAAGAAAGAATTCCAGATGCAGACAACATACAGCTGGACATGGACAGACTCTTGGGATCATGAAGTCCTTTGAACAAGTAAGACAAAGAAGAAAGTCAATACATGAACAGAAACTGAATGTATACTTACCTGTTACAAAGTTGCAGATGAATACAAAGCCAGTAAGAAAGAATTCCAGATGCAGACAACCACATACAGCTGGACATCGATAGCCTCTTGGGATCATGAGGTCCTGTAAACAAGACAAAGAAGAAAGTCAATACATGAAAAGAAACTGAATGTATACTTACCTGTTACACAGTTGCAGATGAAAAAAAAAGCTAGTAAGCCAGAGTTCCAGATGCAGATAACCATATACAGTTCATGTATAGTCTCTTGGGATCACGAGGTTCTGTGAACAAGTAAGACAAAGAAGAAAGTCAATACATGAAAAGAAACTGAATGCTAACTTACCGATTACACAGTTGCAGATGAAAAAAAGCCAGTAAGCTAGAGTTCCAGATTCAGAAAACCATATACAGTTGATGTATAGTCTCTTGAGATCATGAGGTCCTGTGAACAAGTAAGACAAAGAAGAAAGTCAATACATTAAAATAAACGGAATGTATAGTTACCTGTTACACATTTGCAGATGAATACACCGTCAGTAATCCAAAATACCAGATGCAGACAATGGCAAAAAGTTGGAGATTGATACACTCTTAGGATCAAGAGGTCATATGAACAAGTAAGACAAATAAGAAAATCAATACATGAAAAGAAACTGAATGTATACTTACCTGTTACAGAGTTGCAGATTAATACACAGCCAGTAAGAAAGAATTCCAGATGCAGACAACCACATATAGCTGGACATGGATAGCCTCTTGGGATCATGAAATCCTGTCAACAAGTAAGACAAAGAACAAAATCAAAATATGAAAAGAAACTGAATGTATACTCACCTGTTACACAGTTGAAGATAAATAAACAGCCAATAAGAAGAAAAATCCAGATACAGACAACGGCAAACAGCTGGAGATGAACAGTCTCTTGGCATCATGAGGTCCTGTGAACAAGAAAGTCAATACATGAAAAGAAACTGAATGTTTACTTACCTGTTACACAGTTGCAGATGAATACACAGCCAGTACGACAGAGTTCCAGATGCAGACTACGGCAAAAAGTTGGAAATAGATAGTCTCTTGGTATCATGAGGGCCTATCAACAAGTAAGACAAAGAAGAAAGTCAAAACATGAAAAGAAACTGAATGTATACTTACCTGTTACACAGTTGCAGATGAAAAAAAGCCAGTAAGCCAGAGTTCCAGATTCAGACAACCATATACAGTTGATGTATCGTCTCTTGAGATCACGAGGTCCTGTCAAGAAGTAAGACAAAGAAGAAAATCAAAATATAAAAAGAAACTGAATGTTTACTTACCTGTAACACAGTTGCAGATTAATACACAGTCAGTAAGAAAGAATTCAAGATGCAGACAACCACATACAGCTGCATATGGACAGTCTCTTGGGATCATGAAGTCATGTGAACAAGTAAGACTAAGAAGAAAGTCAATACATGAAAAGAAACTGAAAGCTTACTTACCGATTACACAGTTGCAGATAAATTGAAAGTCAGTCAGATTGAGATCCAGATGCAGACAACGGCAAACACTTGGAGATCGATAGCCTCTTGGGATCATGAAGTCCTGTCAACAAGTAAGACAAAGAAGAAAGTCAATACATGAAAAGAAACTGAATGTTTACTTACCTGTTACACAGTTGCAGATGAATACACAGCCAGTAAGAAAGAACTCCAGATACAGACAATTACATACAGATGGACATGGATAGTGTCTTGCGATCATGAAGTCCTGTGAACAAGTAAAACAAAAAAAAAAGTCAAATCATGAAAAGAAACTGAATGCTTACTTACCGATTACATAGTTGCAGATGAAAAAAAGCCAGTAAGCTAGAGTTCCAGATTCAGACAACCATATACAGTTGAAGTATAGTCTCTTGAGATCATGAGGTCCTCTGAAAGGGACAAAATGAAAGTCAATACATGAAAAGAAATGGAATGTATACTTACCTTTTACACAGTTGCAGACTAATACACAGCCAGTAAGAAAGACTTCCAGATGCAGACAACCACATACAGCTGGACTTGAATATCTCTTGGGATCATGAAGTCCTGACAAAGAGTAAGACAAAGATGAAAATCAAAATATGAAAAGAAACTGAATGTATACTTACCTGTTACACAGTTGCAGATGAAAAAAAGGCCAGTAAGCCGGAGTTCCAGATGCAGACAACCATATACAGTTGATGTAAAGTCTCTTGGGATGACGAGGTCCTGTGAACAAGTAAAACAATGAAGAAAGTTAATACATGAAAAGAAACTGAATGTTTACTTACCTGTTACACAATTGCAGATGAATACATAGCAAGAAAGAAAGAATTCCAGATGCAGACAACATACAGCTGGACATGGACAGTCTCTTGGGAACATGAAGGCCTGTGAACAAGTAAGACAAAGAAGAAAGTCAATACATGAAAAGAAACTGAATGTATACTTACTTGTTACACAGTTGCAGATGAAAAAAAAAAAAAAAACGTAAGCCAGAGTTCCAGATTCAGACAACCATATACAGTTGATGTATAGCCTCTTGGGATCACAAAATCCTGTGAACAAGTAAGACAAAGAAGGAAGTCAATAAATGAAAATAAACTGAATGCTTACTTACCGATTACACAGATGCAGATGAATAGAAAATCAGTCAGATTGAGATCCAGATGCAGACAACGGCAAACACTTGGAGATCGACAGACTCTTGGGATCATGAGGTCCTGTAAACAAGACAAAAAGAAATTCAATACATGAAAAGAAACTGAATGTATACTTACCTGTTACACAGTTGCAGATGAATACACAGCCAATAAGACGAAAAATCCAGATGCAGACAACCACATACAGCTGGACATGGACAGTCTCTTGGGATCATGAAGTCCTGTGAACAAGTAAGACAGAAGAAAATCAAAATATGAAAAGAAACTGAACGTATACTTACCTGTTACACAGTTGCAGATGAATAGAAAGACAGTCAGATTGAGTTCCAGATGCAGACAACGGCAAACAGCTGGAGATGAATAGTCTTTTGGGATCATGAGGTCCTGTAAACAAGACAAAAAGAAAGTCAATACATGAAAAGAAACCGAATGTATACTTACCTGTTAAACAGTTGCAGATGAATACACAGCCAATAAGACGTAAAATCCAGATGCAGATGAATAGTCTCTTGGGCTCATGAGGTCCTGTAAACAAGACAAAGAAGAAAGTCAATGCAGGAAAAGAAACAGAATGTATACTGACCTGTTACACAGTTGCAGATGAATATACAGCCAGTAAGAAAGAAATCCAGATGCAGACAACCACATACAGCTGGACATTGACAGTCTCTTGAGATCATGAAGTCCTGTGAATAAGTAAGACAAAGAAGAAAGTCAATACTTGAAAAGAAACTGAATGCTTACTTAGCAATTACACAGTTGCAGATGAATAGAAAGTCAGTCAGATTGAGATCCAGATGCAGACGACGGCAAACACTTGGAGATCGATAGCCTCTTGGGATCACGAAGTCCTGTCAACACGACAAAGAAGAAAATCAAAATATGAAAAGAAACTGAATGCTTACTTACCGTTTACACAGTTGCAGGTGAATAGAAAGTCAGTCAGATTGAGATCCAGATGCACACAACGGCAAACACTTGGAGATCGATAGCCTCTTGGGATCATGAAGTCCTGTGAACAAGTAAGACAAAGAAGAAAATCAAAATATGAAAAGAAACTGAATGTTTACTTACCTGTAACACAGTTGCAGATGATTACACAGCCAATAACACGAAAAATCCAGATGCAGACAACGGCAAACAGCTGGAGATGAATAGTCTCTTGGGATCATGAGGTCCTGTAAACAAAAGAAACTGAATGCTTTTCTACCGATTACACAGTTGCAGATGAATACACAGTCAGTAAGAAAAAATTCCAGATGCAGAAAACCACATACAGCTGGACATCGATAGGCTCTTGGGATCATGAAATCCTATAAACAAGACAAAAAGAAGTCAATACATGAAAAGAAACTGAATGTATACTTACCTGTTGCAAAGTTGCAGATAAATACAAAGCCAGTAAGAAAGAGTTCCAGATGCAGACAACCACATACAGCTGGACAAGGACAGTCTCTTGGGATCATGAAGTCCTGTGAACAAGTAAGACAAAGAAGAAAGTCAATACATGGAAAGAAACTGAATGTATACTTACCTGTTACAAAGTTGCAGATGAATACAAATCCAGTAAGAAAGAATTCCAGATGCAGACAACCACATCCAGCTGGACATGGATAGTCTCTTGGGATCATGAGGTCCTGTAAACAATACAAAGAAGAAAGTCAATATATGAAAAGAAACTGAATATATACTTACCTGTTACACAGTTGCAGATGATAGAAAGTCAGTCAGATTGAGTTCCAGATGCAGACAATGGCAAATACTTGGAGATCGATAGCCTCTTGGGATCATGAAGTCCTGTGAACAAGTAAGACAAAGAAGAAAATCAAAATATGAAAAGAAACGGAATGCTTACTTACCGATTACACAGTTGCAGATGAAAACATAGCCATTAAGAAAGAATTTCAGATGCAGACAACCTCGTACAGCTGGACATGGATAGCCTCTTGGGATCATAAAGTCCTGTGAACAAGTAAGCCAAAGAAGAAAATCAAAATATGAAAAGAAATTGTATGTATACTTACCTGTAACACAGTTGCAGATGAATACACAGCCAATAAGACGTAAAATCCAGATGCAGACAACGGCAAACAGCTGGAGATGAATAGTCTCTTGGGATCATGAGGTCCTGTGAATAAGACAAAAAAAAGTCAATACATGAAAACAAACTGAATGTATACTTACCTGTTACACAGTTGCAGATGAAAAGAAACGGAATGTATACTTATCTGTTGCACAGTTGCAGATGAATAGAAAGTCAGTCAGATTGAGTTCCAGATGCAGACAACGGCAAACACTTGGAGATCTATAGCCTCTTGGGATCATGAAGTCCTGTCAAGAAGTAAGACAAAGAAGAAAATCAAAACATGAAAACAAACTGAATGTATACTTACCTTTTACACAGTTGCAGATGAATACACAAGTCAAGTCAAGTCAAGTCAAGTGGGTTTATTGTCATTTCAACTACATACAGAGTACACAGTGAAACGAAACAACGTTCCTCCCGGACCATGGTGCAACATAGACAGTGCATACAAGACACAAGTGCAACACAAACAAACAAGTGCGGACAGACAACACAGTACAGACAGAGGATAATAAATAATGACTGTAGTGTGCAAGTTGTGCAATGTGCGATAAATAGAGTCCAGTGAGGTAGTAAAGTCAGTCAGTAAGAAAGAATTCCAGTTGCAGACAACCACATACAGCTGGACATAGACAGTCTCTTGGGATAATGAAGTCCTGTGAATAAGTAAGACAAATAAGAAAGTCAATACATGAAAAGAAACTGAATGTATACTTACCAGTTGCACAGTTGCAGATGAATAGAAAATCAGTCAGATTGAGTTCCAGATGCAGACAACCACATCCAACTGGACATGGATAGTCTCTTAGGTTCATGAGGTCCTGTAAACAAGACAAAGAAGAAAGTAAATACATGAAAAGAAACTGAATGTATACTTACCTGTTACAAAGTTGCAGATGAATACAAATCTAGTAAGAAAGAATTCCAGATGCAGACAACCACATCCAACTGGACATGGATAGTCTCTTAGAATCATGAGGTCCTGTAAACAAGACAAAGAAGAAAGTAAATACATGAAAAGAAACTGAATGTATACTTACGTATTACACAGTTGCAGATGAATAGAAAGTCAGTCAGATTGAGATCCAGATGCAGACAACGGCAAACACTTGGAGACCGATAGCCTCTTGGGATCATGAAGTCATGTGAACAAGTAAGACTAAGAAGAAAGTCAATACATGAAAAGAAACTGAAAGCTTACTTACCGATTACACAGTTGCAGATAAATTGAAAGTCAGTCAGATTGAGATCCAGATGCAGACAACGGCAAACACTTGGAGATCGATAGCCTCTTGGGATCATGAAGTCCTGTCAAGAAGTAAGACAAAGAAGAAAGTCAATACATGAAAAGAAACTGAATGTTTACTTACCTGTTACACAGTTGCAGATGAATACACAGCCAGTAAGAAAGAACTCCAGATACAGACAACTACATACAGATGGACATGGATAGTGTCTTGCGATCATGAAGTCCTGTGAACAAGTAAAACAAAAAAAAAGTCAAATCATGAAAAGAAACTGAATGCTTACTTACTGATTACATAGTTGCAGATGAAAAAAAGCCAGTAAGCTAGAGTTCCAGATTCAGACAACCATATACAGTTGATGTATAGTCTCTTGAGATCATGAGGTCCTCTGAAAGGGACAAAATGAAAGTCAATACATGAAAAGAAATGGAATGTATACTTACCTTTTACACAGTTGCAGACTAATACACAGCCAGTAAGAAAGACTTCCAGATGCAGACAACCACATACAGCTGGACTTGAATATCTCTTGGGATCATGAAGTCCTGACAAAGAGTAAGACAAAGATGAAAATCAAAATATGAAAAGAAACTGAATGTATACTTACCTGTTACACAGTTGCAGATGAAAAAAAGGCCAGTAAGCCGGAGTTCCAGATGCAGACAACCATATACAGTTGATGTAAAGTCTCTTGGGATGACGAGGTCCTGTGAACAAGTAAAACAATGAAGAAAGTTAATACATGAAAAGAAACTGAATGTTTACTTACCTGTTACACAATTGCAGATGAATACACAGCAAGAAAGAAAGAATTCCAGATGCAGACAACATACAGCTGGACATGGACAGTCTCTTGGGAACATGAAGGCCTGTGAACAAGTAAGACAAAAAGAAAGTCAATACATGAAAAGAAACTGAATGTATACTTACTTGTTACACAGTTGCAGATGAAAAAAAAAAAAAAACGTAAGCCAGAGTTCCAGATTCAGACAACCATATACAGTTGATGTATAGCCTCTTGGGATCACAAAATCCTGTGAACAAGTAAGACAAAGAAGGAAGTCAATAAATGAAAATAAACTGAATGCTTACTTACCGATTACACAGATGCAGATGAATAGAAAATCAGTCAGATTGAGATCCAGATGCAGACAATGGCAAACACTTGGAGATCTACAGACTCATGGGATCATGAGGTCCTGTAAACAAGACAAAAAGAAATTCAATACATGAAAAGAAACTGAATGTATACTTACCTGTTACACAGTTGCAGATGAATACACAGCCAATAAGACGAAAAATCCAGATGCAGACAACCACATACAGCTGGACATGGACAGTCTCTTGGGATCATGAAGTCCTGTGAACAAGTAAGACAGAAGAAAATCAAAATATGAAAAGAAACTGAACGTATACTTACCTGTTACACAGTTGCAGATGAATAGAAAGACAGTCAGATTGAGTTCCAGATGCAGACAACGGCAAACAGCTGGAGATGAATAGTCTTTTGGGCTCATGAGGTCCTGTAAACAAGACAAAGAAGAAAGTCAATGCAGGAAAAGAAATGGAATGTATACTGACCTGTTACACAGTTGCAGATGAATATACAGCCAGTAAGAAAGAAATCCAGATGCAGATGAATAGTCTCTTGGGCTCATGAGGTCCTGTAAACAAGACAAAGAAGAAAGTCAATGCAGGAAAAGAAACTGAAAGCTTACTTACCGATTACACAGTTGCAGATAAATTGAAAGTCAGTCAGATTGAGATCCAGATGCAGACAACGGCAAACACTTGGAGATCGATAGCCTCTTGGGATCATGAAGTCCTGTCAACAAGTAAGACAAAGAAGAAAGTCAATACATGAAAAGAAACTGAATGTTTACTTACCTGTTACACAGTTGCAGATGAATACACAGCCAATAACACGAAAAATCCAGATGCAGACAACGGCAAACAGCTGGAGATGAATAGTCTCTTGGGATCATGAGGTCCTGTAAACAAAAGAAACTGAATGCTTTTCTACCGATTACACAGTTGCAGATGAATACACAGTCAGTAAGAAAAAATTCCAGATGCAGAAAACCACATACAGCTGGACATCGATAGGCTCTTGGGATCATGAAATCCTATAAACAAGACAAAAAGAAGTCAATACATGAAAAGAAACTGAATGTATACTTACCTGTTGCAAAGTTGCAGATAAATACAAAGCCAGTAAGAAAGAGTTCCAGATGCAGACAACCACATACAGCTGGACAAGGACAGTCTCTTGGGATCATGAAGTCCTGTGAACAAGTAAGACAAAGAAGAAAGTCAATACATGGAAAGAAACTGAATGTATACTTACCTGTTACAAAGTTGCAGATGAATACAAATCCAGTAAGAAAGAATTCCAGATGCAGACAACCACATCCAGCTGGACATGGATAGTCTCTTGGGATCATGAGGTCCTGTGAACAAGTAAGACAAAGAAGAAAATCAAAATATGAAAAGAAACGGAATGCTTACTTACCGATTACACAGTTGCAGATGAAAACATAGCCATTAAGAAAGAATTTCAGATGCAGACAACCTCGTACAGCTGGACATGGATAGCCTCTTGGGATCATAAAGTCCTGTGAACAAGTAAGCCAAAGAAGAAAATCAAAATATGAAAAGAAATTGTATGTATACTTACCTGTAACACAGTTGCAGATGAATACACAGCCAATAAGACGTAAAATCCAGATGCAGACAACGGCAAACAGCTGGAGATGAATAGTCTCTTGGGATCATGAGGTCCTGTGAATAAGACAAAAAAAAGTCAATACATGAAAACAAACTGAACGTATACTTACCTGTTACACAGTTGCAGATGAAAAGAAACGGAATGTATACTTATCTGTTGCACAGTTGCAGATGAATAGAAAGTCAGTCAGATTGAGTTCCAGATGCAGACAACGGCAAACACTTGGAGATCTATAGCCTCTTGGGATCATGAAGTCCTGTCAAGAAGTAAGACAAAGAAGAAAATCAAAACATGAAAACAAACTGAATGTATACTTACCTTTTACACAGTTGCAGATGAATACACAAGTCAAGTCAAGTCAAGTCAAGTGGGTTTATTGTCATTTCAACTACATACAGAGTACACAGTGAAACGAAACAACGTTCCTCCCGGACCATGGTGCAACATAGACAGTGCATACAAGACACAAGTGCAACACAAACAAACAAGTGCGGACAGACAACACAGTACAGACAGAGGATAATAAATAATGACTGTAGTGTGCAAGTTGTGCAATGTGCGATAAATAGAGTCCAGTGAGGTAGTAAAGTCAGTCAGTAAGAAAGAATTCCAGTTGCAGACAACCACATACAGCTGGACACAGACAGTCTCTTGGGATAATGAAGTCCTGTGAATAAGTAAGACAAATAAGAAAGTCAATACATGAAAAGAAACTGAATGTATACTTACCAGTTGCACAGTTGCAGATGAATAGAAAATCAGTCAGATTGAGTTCCAGATGCAGACAACCACATCCAACTGGACATGGATAGTCTCTTAGGTTCATGAGGTCCTGTAAACAAGACAAAGAAGAAAGTAAATACATGAAAAGAAACTGAATGTATACTTACCTGTTACAAAGTTGCAGATGAATACAAATCTAGTAAGAAAGAATTCCAGATGCAGACAACCACATCCAACTGGACATGGATAGTCTCTTAGAATCATGAGGTCCTGTAAACAAGACAAAGAAGAAAGTAAATACATGAAAAGAAACTGAATGTATACTTACGTATTACACAGTTGCAGATGAATAGAAAGTCAGTCAGATTGAGATCCAGATGCAGACAACGGCAAACACTTGGAGACCGATAGCCTCTTGGGATCATGAAGTCATGTGAACAAGTAAGACTAAGAAGAAAGTCAATACATGAAAAGAAACTGAAAGCTTACTTACCGATTACACAGTTGCAGATAAATTGAAAGTCAGTCAGATTGAGATCCAGATGCAGACAACGGCAAACACTTGGAGATCGATAGCCTCTTGGGATCATGAAGTCCTGTCAACAAGTAAGACAAAGAAGAAAGTCAATACATGAAAAGAAACTGAATGTTTACTTACCTGTTACACAGTTGCAGATGAATACACAGCCAGTAAGAAAGAACTCCAGATACAGACAACTACATACAGATGGACATGGATAGTGTCTTGCGATCATGAAGTCCTGTGAACAAGTAAAACAAAAAAAAAAGTCAAATCATGAAAAGAAACTGAATGCTTACTTACCGATTACATAGTTGCAGATGAAAAAAAGCCAGTAAGCTAGAGTTCCAGATTCAGACAACCATATACAGTTGATGTATAGTCTCTTGAGATCATGAGGTCCTCTGAAAGGGACAAAATGAAAGTCAATACATGAAAAGAAATGGAATGTATACTTACCTTTTAAACAGTTGCAGACTAATACACAGCCAGTAAGAAAGACTTCCAGATGCAGACAACCACATACAGCTGGACTTGAATATCTCTTGGGACCATGAAGTCCTGACAAAGAGTAAGACAAAGATGAAAATCAAAATATGAAAAGAAACTGAATGTATACTTACCTGTTACACAGTTGCAGATGAAAAAAAGGCCAGTAAGCCGGAGTTCCAGATGCAGACAACCATATACAGTTGATGTAAAGTCTCTTGGGATGACGAGGTCCTGTGAACAAGTAAAACAATGAAGAAAGTTAATACATGAAAAGAAACTGAATGTTTACTTACCTGTTACACAATTGCAGATGAATACACAGCAAGAAAAAAAGAATTCCAGATGCAGACAACATACAGCTGGACATGGACAGTCTCTTGGGAACATGAAGGCCTGTGAACAAGTAAGACAAAGAAGAAAGTCAATACATGAAAAGAAACTGAATGTATACTTACTTGTTACACAGTTGCAGATGAAAAAAAAAAAAAAAAAACGTAAGCCAGAGTTCCAGATTCAGACAACCATATACAGTTGATGTATAGCCTCTTGGGATCACAAAATCCTGTGAACAAGTAAGACAAAGAAGGAAGTCAATAAATGAAAATAAACTGAATGCTTACTTACCGATTACACAGATGCAGATGAATAGAAAATCAGTCAGATTGAGATCCAGATGCAGACAACGGCAAACACTTGGAGATCGACAGACTCTTGGGATCATGAGGTCCTGTAAACAAGACAAAAAGAAATTCAATACATGAAAAGAAACTGAATGTATACTTACCTGTTACACAGTTGCAGATGAATACACAGCCAATAAGACGAAAAATCCAGATGCAGACAACCACATACAGCTGGACATGGACAGTCTCTTGGGATCATGAAGTCCTGTGAACAAGTAAGACAGAAGAAAATCAAAATATGAAAAGAAACTGAACGTATACTTACCTGTTACACAGTTGCAGATGAATAGAAAGACAGTCAGATTGAGTTCCAGATGCAGACAACGGCAAACAGCTGGAGATGAATAGTCTTTTGGGATCATGAGGTCCTGTAAACAAGACAAAAAGAAAGTCAATACATGAAAAGAAACCGAATGTATACTTACCTGTTAAACAGTTGCAGATGAATACACAGCCAATAAGACGTAAAATCCAGATGCAGATGAATAGTCTCTTGGGCTCATGAGGTCCTGTAAACAAGACAAAGAAGAAAGTCAATGCAGGAAAAGAAACGGAATGTATACTGACCTGTTACACAGGTGCAGATGAATATACAGCCAGTAAGAAAGAAATCCAGATGCAGACAACCACATACAGCTGGACATCGACAGTCTCTTGAGATCATGAAGTCCTGTGAATAAGTAAGACAAAGAAGAAAGTCAATACTTGAAAAGAAACTGAATGCTTACTTAGCAATTACACAGTTGCAGATGAATAGAAAGTCAGTCAGATTGAGATCCAGATGCAGACGACGGCAAACACTTGGAGATCGATAGCCTCTTGGGATCATGAGGTCCTGTAAACAAGACAAAGAAGAAAGTCAATACATGAAAAGAAACTGAATGTATACTTACCTGTTACAAAGTTGCAGATGAATACAAAGCCAGTAAGAAAGAATTCCAGATGCAGACAACTACATACAGCTGGAGATCGATAGCCTCTTGGGATCATGAGGTCCTGTAAACAAGACAAAGAAGAAAGTCAATACATGAAAAGAAACTGAATGTATACTTACCTGTTACACAGTTGCAGATGAAAAAAAAAGCTAGTAAGCCAGAGTTCCAGATGCAGATAACCATATACAGTTCATGTATAGTCTCTTGGGATCACGAGGTTCTGTGAACAAGTAAGACAAAGAAGAAAGTCAATACATGAAAAGAAACTGAATGCTAACTTACCGATTACACAGTTGCAGATGAAAAAAAGCCAGTAAGCTAGAGTTCCAGATTCAGAAAACCATATACAGTTGATGTATAGTCTCTTGAGATCATGAGGTCCTGTGAACAAGTAAGACAAAGAAGAAAGTCAATACATTAAAATAAACGGAATGTATAGTTACCTGTTACACATTTGCAGATGAATACACCGTCAGTAATCCAAAATACCAGATGCAGACAATGGCAAAAAGTTGGAGATGGATACACTCTTAGGATCAAGAGGTCATATGAACAACTAAGACAAATAAGAAAATCAATACATGAAAAGAAACTGAATGTATACTTACCTGTTACAGAGTTGCAGATTAATACACAGCCAGTAAGAAAGAATTCCAGATGCAGACAACCACATATAGCTGGACATGGATAGCCTCTTGGGATCATGAAATCCTGTCAACAAGTAAGACAAAGAACAAAATCAAAATATGAAAAGAAACTGAATGTATACTCACCTGTTACACAGTTGAAGATAAATAAACAGCCAATAAGAAGAAAAATCCAGATACAGACAACGGCAAACAGCTGGAGATGAACAGTCTCTTGGCATCATGAGGTCCTGTGAACAAGAAAGTCAATACATGAAAAGAAACTGAATGTTTACTTACCTGTTACACAGTTGCAGATGAATACACAGCCAGTACGACAGAGTTCCAGATGCAGACTACGGCAAAAAGTTGGAAATAGATAGTCTCTTGGTATCATGAGGGCCTGTCAACAAGTAAGACAAAGAAGAAAGTCAAAACATGAAAAGAAACTGAATGTATACTTACCTGTTACACAGTTGCAGATGAAAAAAAAGCCAGTAAGCCAGAGTTCCAGATTCAGACAACCATATACAGTTGATGTATCGTCTCTTGAGATCACGAGGTCCTGTCAAGAAGTAAGACAAAGAAGAAAATCAAAATATAAAAAGAAACTGAAAGCTTACTTACCGATTACACAGTTGCAGATAAATTGAAAGTCAGTCAGATTGAGATCCAGATGCAGACAACGGCAAACACTTGGAGATCGATAGCCTCTTGGGATCATGAAGTCCTGTCAACAAGTAAGACAAAGAAGAAAGTCAATACATGAAAAGAAACTGAATGTTTACTTACCTGTTACACAGTTGCAGATGAATACACAGCCAATAACACGAAAAATCCAGATGCAGACAACGGCAAACAGCTGGAGATGAATAGTCTCTTGGGATCATGAGGTCCTGTAAACAAAAGAAACTGAATGCTTTTCTACCGATTACACAGTTGCAGATGAATACACAGTCAGTAAGAAAAAATTCCAGATGCAGAAAACCACATACAGCTGGACATCGATAGGCTCTTGGGATCATGAAATCCTATAAACAAGACAAAAAGAAGTCAATACATGAAAAGAAACTGAATGTATACTTACCTGTTGCAAAGTTGCAGATAAATACAAAGCCAGTAAGAAAGAGTTCCAGATGCAGACAACCACATACAGCTGGACAAGGACAGTCTCTTGGGATCATGAAGTCCTGTGAACAAGTAAGACAAAGAAGAAAGTCAATACATGGAAAGAAACTGAATGTATACTTACCTGTTACAAAGTTGCAGATGAATACAAATCCAGTAAGAAAGAATTCCAGATGCAGACAACCACATCCAGCTGGACATGGATAGTCTCTTGGGATCATGAGGTCCTGTAAACAATACAAAGAAGAAAGTCAATATATGAAAAGAAACTGAATATATACTTACCTGTTACACAGTTGCAGATGATAGAAAGTCAGTCAGATTGAGTTCCAGATGCAGACAATGGCAAATACTTGGAGATCGATAGCCTCTTGGGATCATGAAGTCCTGTGAACAAGTAAGACAAAGAAGAAAATCAAAATATGAAAAGAAACGGAATGCTTACTTACCGATTACACAGTTGCAGATGAAAACATAGCCATTAAGAAAGAATTTCAGATGCAGACAACCTCGTACAGCTGGACATGGATAGCCTCTTGGGATCATAAAGTCCTGTGAACAAGTAAGCCAAAGAAGAAAATCAAAATATGAAAAGAAATTGTATGTATACTTACCTGTAACACAGTTGCAGATGAATACACAGCCAATAAGACGTAAAATCCAGATGCAGACAACGGCAAACAGCTGGAGATGAATAGTCTCTTGGGATCATGAGGTCCTGTGAATAAGACAAAAAAAAGTCAATACATGAAAACAAACTGAATGTATACTTACCTGTTACACAGTTGCAGATGAAAAGAAACGGAATGTATACTTATCTGTTGCACAGTTGCAGATGAATAGAAAGTCAGTCAGATTGAGTTCCAGATGCAGACAACGGCAAACACTTGGAGATCTATAGCCTCTTGGGATCATGAAGTCCTGTCAAGAAGTAAGACAAAGAAGAAAATCAAAACATGAAAACAAACTGAATGTATACTTACCTTTTACACAGTTGCAGATGAATACACAAGTCAAGTCAAGTCAAGTCAAGTGGGTTTATTGTCATTTCAACTACATACAGAGTACACAGTGAAACGAAACAACGTTCCTCCCGGACCATGGTGCAACATAGACAGTGCATACAAGACACAAGTGCAACACAAACAAACAAGTGCGGACAGACAACACAGTACAGACAGAGGATAATAAATAATGACTGTAGTGTGCAAGTTGTGCAATGTGCGATAAATAGAGTCCAGTGAGGTAGTAAAGTCAGTCAGTAAGAAAGAATTCCAGTTGCAGACAACCACATACAGCTGGACATAGACAGTCTCTTGGGATAATGAAGTCCTGTGAATAAGTAAGACAAATGAGAAAGTCAATACTTGAAAAGAAACTGAATGCTTACTTAGCAATTACACAGTTGCAGATGAATAGAAAATCAGTCAGATTGAGTTCCAGATGCAGACAACCACATCCAACTGGACATGGATAGTCTCTTAGGTTCATGAGGTCCTGTAAACAAGACAAAGAAGAAAGTAAATACATGAAAAGAAACTGAATGTATACTTACCTGTTACAAAGTTGCAGATGAATACAAATCTAGTAAGAAAGAATTCCAGATGCAGACAACCACATCCAACTGGACATGGATAGTCTCTTAGAATCATGAGGTCCTGTAAACAAGACAAAGAAGAAAGTCAATACATGAAAAGAAACTGAAAGCTTACTTACCGATTACACAGTTGCAGATAAATTGAAAGTCAGTCAGATTGAGATCCAGATGCAGACAACGGCAAACACTTGGAGATCGATAGCCTCTTGGGATCATGAAGTCCTGTCAACAAGTAAGACAAAGAAGAAAGTCAATACATGAAAAGAAACTGAATGTTTACTTACCTGTTACACAGTTGCAGATGAATACACAGCCAGTAAGAAAGAACTCCAGATACAGACAACTACATACAGATGGACATGGATAGTGTCTTGCGATCATGAAGTCCTGTGAACAAGTAAAACAAAAAAAAAAGTCAAATCATGAAAAGAAACTGAATGCTTACTTACCGATTACATAGTTGCAGATGAAAAAAAGCCAGTAAGCTAGAGTTCCAGATTCAGACAACCATATACAGTTGATGTATAGTCTCTTGAGATCATGAGGTCCTCTGAAAGGGACAAAATGAAAGTCAATACATGAAAAGAAATGGAATGTATACTTACCTTTTAAACAGTTGCAGACTAATACACAGCCAGTAAGAAAGACTTCCAGATGCAGACAACCACATACAGCTGGACTTGAATATCTCTTGGGACCATGAAGTCCTGACAAAGAGTAAGACAAAGATGAAAATCAAAATATGAAAAGAAACTGAATGTATACTTACCTGTTACACAGTTGCAGATGAAAAAAAGGCCAGTAAGCCGGAGTTCCAGATGCAGACAACCATATACAGTTGATGTAAAGTCTCTTGGGATGACGAGGTCCTGTGAACAAGTAAAACAATGAAGAAAGTTAATACATGAAAAGAAACTGAATGTTTACTTACCTGTTACACAATTGCAGATGAATACACAGCAAGAAAAAAAGAATTCCAGATGCAGACAACATACAGCTGGACATGGACAGTCTCTTGGGAACATGAAGGCCTGTGAACAAGTAAGACAAAGAAGAAAGTCAATACATGAAAAGAAACTGAATGTATACTTACTTGTTACACAGTTGCAGATGAAAAAAAAAAAAAAAAAACGTAAGCCAGAGTTCCAGATTCAGACAACCATATACAGTTGATGTATAGCCTCTTGGGATCACAAAATCCTGTGAACAAGTAAGACAAAGAAGGAAGTCAATAAATGAAAATAAACTGAATGCTTACTTACCGATTACACAGATGCAGATGAATAGAAAATCAGTCAGATTGAGATCCAGATGCAGACAACGGCAAACACTTGGAGATCGACAGACTCTTGGGATCATGAGGTCCTGTAAACAAGACAAAAAGAAATTCAATACATGAAAAGAAACTGAATGTATACTTACCTGTTACACAGTTGCAGATGAATACACAGCCAATAAGACGAAAAATCCAGATGCAGACAACCACATACAGCTGGACATGGACAGTCTCTTGGGATCATGAAGTCCTGTGAACAAGTAAGACAGAAGAAAATCAAAATATGAAAAGAAACTGAACGTATACTTACCTGTTACACAGTTGCAGATGAATAGAAAGACAGTCAGATTGAGTTCCAGATGCAGACAACGGCAAACAGCTGGAGATGAATAGTCTTTTGGGATCATGAGGTCCTGTAAACAAGACAAAGAAGAAAGTCAATGCAGGAAAAGAAATGGAATGTATACTGACCTGTTACACAGTTGCAGATGAATATACAGCCAGTAAGAAAGAAATCCAGATGCAGATGTATAGTCTCTTGGGATCACGAGGTTCTGTGAATAAGTAAGACAAATAAGAAAGTCAATACATGAAAAAAAACTGAATGTATCTTTACATGTTACACAGTTGTAGATGAAAAGAAACGGAATGTATACTTACCAGTTGCACAGTTGCAGATGAATAGAAAATCAGTCAGATTGAGTTCCAGATGCAGACAACCACATCCAACTGGACATGGATAGTCTCTAAGGTTCATGAGGTCCTGTAAACAAGACAAAGAAGAAAGTAAATACATGAAAAGAAACGGAATGTATACTTACCTATTGCACAGTTGCAGATGAATAGAACGTCAGTCAGATTGAGATCCAGATGCAGACAACGGCAAACACTTGGAGATCGATAGCCTCTTGGGATCATGAGGTCCTGTAAACAAGATAAAAAGAAAGTCAATACATGAAAAGAAACTGAATGTATACTTACCTGTTACACTGTTGCAGATTAATACAAAGCCAATAAGATGAAAAATCCAGATGCAGATGAATATTCTCTTGGGATCATGAAGTCCTGTGAACAAGACAAAGATGAAAATCTAAATATGAAAAGAAACTGAATGTTTACTTACCTGTAACACAGTTGCAGACGAATACACAGCCAATAAGACGAAAAATTCAGATGCGGTTGAAAAGTCTCTTGGGATCACGAGGTCCTGTGAACATGTAAGACAAAGAAGAAAGTCAATACATGAAAAGAAACGGAATGCTTACTTACCGATTACACAGTTGCAGATGAAAACACAGCCAATAAGACGTAAAATCCAGATGCAGACAACGGCAAACAGCTGGAGATGAATAGTCTCTTGGGATCATGAGGTCCTGTAAATAAGACAAAAAGAAAAAGTCAATACATGAAAAGAAACTGAATGTATACTTACCTGTTACAAAGTTGCAGATGAATACAAAGCCAATAAGAAAGAGTTCCAGATGAAGACAACCACATACAGCTGGACAAGGACAGTCTCTTTGGATTATGAAGTCCTGTGAACAAGTAAGACAAAGAAGAAAATCAAAATATGAAAAGAAACTGAATGTATACTTACGTGTAACACAGTTGCAGATGAATACACACCCAATAAGACATAAAATCCAGATGCAGACAACGGCAAACAGGTGGAAATGAAAAGTCTCTTGGGATCATGAGGTCCTGTAAACAAGTAAGACAAAGAAGAAAATCAAAATATGAAAAGAAACTGAATGTTTACTTACCTGTAACACAGTTGCAGATGAATACACAGCCAATAAGACAACAAATCCAGATGCAGATGAATAGTCTCTTGGGATCATGAGGTCCAGTAAACAAGACAAAGAAAAAAGTCAAAACATGAAAAGAAGCTGAAAGTATACTTACCTGTTACACAGTTGCAAATGAATACCGAGTCAGTCAGATTGAGTTCCAGATGCAGACAACCACATACAGCTGGACATGGACAGTCTCTTGGGGTCATGAAGTCCTGTGAAGAAGCAAGACAACTAAGAAAGTCAATACATGAAAAGAAACTGAATGTATGCTTACCTGTTACACAGTTACAGATGAAAAGAAACGGAATGTATACTTACCTGTTGCACAGTTGCAGATGAATAGAAAGTCAGTCAGATTGAGTTCCAGATGCAGACAACGGCAAACACTTGGAGATCGATTGCCACTTGGGATCATGAACTCCTGTGAACAAGTAAGACAAAGAAGAAAATCAAAATATTAAAAGAAATTGAATGTATACTTACCTATAACACAGTTGCAGATGAATACACAGCCAATAAGACGAAAAATCCAGATGCAGCTGAATAGTCTCTTGGGATCATGAGGTCCTGTAAACAAAACAAAAAAAAGTCAATACATGAATTGAAACGGAATGTATACTTACCTGTAACACAGTTGCAGATGAATACACAGCCAGTAAGAAAGAATTCCAGATGCAGACAACCACATCCAGCTGGACATGGAAAGTCTCTTGGGATCATGAAATCCTATTAACAAGACAAAGAAGAAAGTCAATACATGAAAAGAAACTGAATGTATACTTACCTGTTACAAAGTTGCAGATGAATACAAATCTAGTAAGAAAGAATTCCAGATGCAGATAACGGCAAACACTTGGAGATCGATAGCCTCTTGGGATCATGAAGTCCTGTGAACAAGTAAGACAAAGAAGGAAATCAAAATATGAAAAGAAATTGAATGTATACTTACCTATAGCACAGTTGCAGATGAATACACAGCCAATAAAACGTAAAATCCAGATGCAGACAACAGCAAACAGCTGGAGATGAATAGTCTCTTGGGATCATGAGGTCCTGTAAACAAGACAAAAAAAAGTCAATACATAAATAGAAACGGAATGTATACTTACCTGTTACACAGTTGCAGATGAATACACAGCCAGTAAGAAAGAGTTCCAGATGCAGACAACCACATACCGATAGACAAGGACAGTCTCTTGGGATCATGAAGTCCTGTGAACAAGTAAGACAGAGAAGAAAGTCAATACATGAAAAGAAACTGAATGTATACTTACCTGTTACACAGTTGCAAATGAATAGAACGTCAGTCAGATTGAGTTCCAGATGCAGACAACGGCAAACACTTGGAGATCGATAGCCTCTTGGGATCATGAAGTCCTGTCAAGAAGTAAGACAAAGAAGAAAATCAAAACATGAAAACAAACTGAATGTATACCTACCTGTTACACAGTTGCAGATGAATACCCAGTCAGTAAGAAAGAATTCCAGATGCAGACAATCACATACAGCTGGACATGGACAGTCTCTTGGGATCATGAAGTCCTGTGAATAAGTAAGACAAATAAGAAGGTCAATACAAGAAAAGAAACTGAATGTATACTTACCTGTTACACAGTTGCAGATGAAAAGAAACGGAATGTATACTTAGCTGTTACACAGTTGCAGATGAAAAGAAATTGAATGTATACTTACCTATAACACAGTTGCAGATGAATACACAGCCAATAAAATGTAAAATCCAGATGCAGACAACGGCAAAAAGCTGGAGATCTATAGCCTCTTGGGATCATGAGGTCCTGTAAACAAGACAAAAAGAAAGTCAATACATGAAAAGAAACTGAATGTATACTTGCCTATTACAAAGTTGCAGATGAATACAAAGCCAGTAAGAAAGAATTCCAGATGAAGACAACGACATCCAGCTGGACATGGATAGTCTCTTGGGATCATGAGGTCCTGTAAACAAGACAAAGAAGAAAGTCAATACATGAAAAGAAACTGAATGTATACTTTCCTGTTACACAGTTGCAGATGAATACACAGCCAATAAGAGAAACAATCCAGATGCAGATGAATAGTCTCTTGGGATAATGAGGTCCTGTAAACAAGACAAAGAAGAAAGTCAATACATGAAAAGAAGCTGAATGTATACTTACCTGTTAGAAAGTTGCAGATGAATACACAGCCATTAAGAAAGAATTCCAGATGCAGACAACCACAAATAATTGGACATGGACAGTCTCTTGGGATCATGAAGTCCTGTGAACAAGTGAGACAACGAAGAAAGTCAATACATGAAAAGAAACTGAATGTATACTTACCTGTTACACTGTTGCAGATGAATACACAGTCAGTAAGAAAGAATTCCAGATGCAGACAACCACATACAGCTGGACATCGATAGCCTCTTGGGATCATGAGGTCCTGTAAAGAAGACAAAAAGAAAGTCAATACATGAAAAGAAACTGAATGTATACTTACCTGTTACACAGTTGCAGTTGAAAAAAAGCCAGTAAGCCAGAGTTCCAGATTCAGACATCCATATACATTTGATGTATAGTCTCTTGGGATCACGTGGTCCTGTGAACAAGTAAGACAAAGAAGAAAGTCAATACATGAAAAGAAATTGAATGTATACTTACCTGTTACACAGTTGCAGATGAATAGAAAGTCAGTAAGATTGAGATCCTGATGCAAACAACGACAAACACTTGGAGATCGATAGCCTCTTGGGATCACAAAGTCCTGTGAACAAGTAAGACAAAGAAGAAAATCAAAATATGAGAAGAAACTGAATGTATACTCATCTGTAACACAGTTGCAGATGAATACACAGCCAATAAGATGTAAAATCCAGATGCAGATGAATAGTCTCTTTGGTTCATGAGGTCCTGTAAACAAGACAAAGAATAAAGTCAATACATTAAAAAAAACTGGATGCTGACTTACCGATTACACAGTTGCAGATGAATACACAGCCATTAAGAAAGAATTCCAGATTCAGACAACCACATACAGCTGGACATGGAAAGACTCCTTGGATCATGAATTCCTGTCAACAAGTAAGACAAAGAAGAAAATCAAAATATGAAAAGAAACTGAATGTATACTTACCTGTTACACAGTTGCAGATGAATACACAGCCAAGAAGACGAAAAATCCAGATGCAGACAAAGGCAAACAGCTGGAGATGATTAGTCTCTTGGGATCATGAAGTCCTGTGAACAAGTAAGACAAAGAAGAATGTCAATACATGAAAAGAAGCTGAATGTATACTTACCTGTTACACAGTTGCAGATGAAAAAAAAGCCAGTAAGCCAGAGTTCCAGATTCACACAACCATATACAGTTGATGTATTGTCTCTTGGGATCATGAAGTCCTGTAAACAAGTAAGACAAAGAAGAAAGTCAATACATGAAAAGAAACGGAATGTATACTTACCTGTTACACAGTTGCAGATGAATACACAGCCAGTAAGAAAGAGTTCCAGTTGCAGACAACCACATACAGCTGGACATGGACAGTCTCTTGGGATCATGAAGTCCTGTGAACAAGTAAGAAAAAGAAGAAAGTCAAAACATGAAAAGAAACTGAATGTATACTTACCTGTTGCACAGTTGCAGATGAATAGAAAGTCAGAAACGGAAGTCAAGAAACGGAAACGGAAGTCAAGAAACGGAATGTATACTTACCTGTTACACAGTTGCAGATGAATACACAGCCAATAAGACGAAAAATTCAGATGCAGTTGAAAAGTCTCTTGGGATCACGAGGTCCTGTGAACAAGTAAGACAAAGAAGAAAGTCAATACATGAAAAGAAACGGAATGCTTACTTACCGATTACACAGTTGCAGATGAAAACACAGCCAATAAGACGTAAAATCCAGATGCAGACAACGGCAAACAGCTGGAGATGAATAGTCTCTTGGGATCATGAGGTTCTGTAAATAAGACAAAAAAAAAAGTCAATACATGAATAGAAACGGAATGTATACTTACCTGTTACACAGTTGCAGATGAAAAAAAGCCAGTAAGCCAGAGTTCCAGATACAGACAACCGCAAACACTTGGAGATCGATAACCTCTTGGGATCATGAAGTCCTGTCAACAAGTAAGACAAAGAAGAAAGTCAATACATGAAAAGAAACTGAATGTATACTTACCTGTTACACAGTTGCAGATGAATACACAGTAAGTAAGAAAGAATTCCAGATGCAGACAACCACATACAGCTGGACATCGATAGCCTCTTGGGATCATGAAGTCCTGTCAAGAAGACAACAAGAAAGTCAATACATGAAAAGAAACTGAATGTATACTTACCTGTTACACAGTTGCAAATTAAAAAAAGCCAGTAAGCCAGAGTTCCAGATTCAGACAACCATATACAGTTGATGTATAGTCTCTTGGGATCACGAGGTCCTGTGAACAAGTAAGACAAAGAAGAAAGTCAATACATGAAAAGAAACTGAATGTATACTTACCTTTTACAAACTTGCAGATGAATACAAATCCAGTAAGAAAGAATTCCAGATGCAGACAACCACATCCAGCTGGACATGGATAGTCTCTTGGGATCATGAGGTCCTGTAAACAAGACAAAGAAGAAAGTCAATACATGAAAAGAAACTGAATGTATACTTACCTGTTACACAGTTGCAGATGAATACACAGTCAGTAAGAAAGAGTTCCAGATGCAGACAACCACATACAGCTGGACAAGGACAATCTCTTGGGATCATGAAGTCCTGTGAACAAGTAAGACAAATAAGAAAATCAAAACATGAATACAAACTGAATGTATACTTACTTGTTACACAGTTGCAGATGAATACACAGTCAGTAAGAAAGAATTCCAGTTGCAGACAACCACATACAGCTGGACATGGACAGACTCTTGGGATCATGAAGTCCTGTGAATAAGTAAGACAAATAAGAAAGTCAATACATGAATAGAAACTGAATGAATACTTACCTGTTACACAGTTGCAGATGAAAAGAAACGGAATGTATACTTACCTGTTGCACAGTTGCAGATGAATACACAGTCAGTAAGAAAGAATTCCAGTTACAGACAAATACATACAGCTGGACATGGACAGTCTCTTGGGATCAAGAAGTCCTGTCAACAAGTAAGACAAAGAAGAAAATCAAAAGATGAAAAGAAATTGAATGTATACTTACCTGTTGCACAGTTGCAGATGAATAGAAAGTCAGTCAGATTGAGTTCCAGATGCAGACAACGGCAAACACTTGGAGATCGATAGCCTCTTAGGGTCATGAAGTCCTGTGAACAAGTAAGAAAAAGAAGAAAGTCAAAACATGAAAAGAAACTGAATGTATACTTACCTTTTACAAACTTGCAGATGAATACAAATCCAGTAAGAAAGAATTCCAGATGCAGACAACCACATCCAGCTGGACATGGATAGTCTCTTGGGATCATGAAGTCCTGTGAATAAGTAAGACAAATAAGAAAGTCAATACATGAATAGAAACTGAATGAATACTTACCTGTTACACAGTTGCAGATGAAAAGAAACGGAATATATACTTACCTGTTACACTGTTGCAGATGAATACACAGTCAGTAAGAAAGAATTCCAGATGCAGACAACCACATACAGCTAGACATGGATAGTCTCTTTGGATCATGAAATCTTGTGAACAAGTAAGACAAAGAAGAAAATCAAAACATGAAAAGAAACTGAATGTACACTTACCTGTTACACAGTTGCAGATGAATAGAAAGTCAGTAAGAAAGAATTCCAGATGCAGACAACCACATACAGCTGGACATCGATAGCCTCTTGGGATCATGAAGTCCTGTAAACAAGACAAAAAGAAAGTCAAAACATGAAAAGAAACTGAATGTATACTTACCTGTTGCACAGTTGCAGATGAATAGAAAATCAGTCAGATTGAGATCCAGATGCAGACAATGGCAAACACTTGGAGATCGATAGGCTCTTGGGATCATGAAGTCCTGTGAACAAGTAAGACAAAGAAGAAAATCAAAATATGAAAAGAAACTGAATGTTTACTTAACTGTAACACAGTTGCAAATGAATACACAGCCAATAAGACGAAAAATCCAGGTGCAGCTGATTAGTCTCTTGGGATCACGAGGTCCTGTGAACAAGTAAGACAAAGAAGAAAATCAAAATATGAAAAGAAACTGAATGTTTACTTAACTGTAACACAGTTGCAGATGAATACACAGCCAATAAAACGTAAAATCCATATGCAGACAACAGCAAACAGCTGGAGATGAATAGTCTCTTGGGATCATGAGGTCCTGTAAACAAGACAAAGAAAAAAGTCAATACATGAAAAGAAACTGAATGTATACTTACCTGTTACAAAGTTGCAGATGAATACAAAGCCAGTAAGAAAGAGTTCCAGATGCAGACAACCACATACAGCTGGACAAGGACAGTCTCTTGGGATCATGAAGTCCTGTGAACAAGTAAGACAAAGAAGAAAGTCAATACATGGAAAGAAACTGAATGTATACTTACCTGTTACAAAGTTGCAGATGAATGCATCTGGAATTCTTTCTTACAGGATTTGTAGACAACCACATCCACCTGGACAGGGATAGTCTCTTGGGATCATGAGGTCCTGTAAACAAGACAAAGAAGAAAGTCAATACATGAAAAGAAACTGAATGTACACTTACCTGTTACACAGTTGCAGATGAATAGAAAGTCAGTAAGAAAGAATTCCAGATGCAGACAACCACATACAGCTGGACATCGATAGCCTCTTGGGATCATGAAGTCCTGTAAACAAGACAAAAAGAAAGTCAATACATGAAAAGAAACTGAATGTATACTTATCTGTTACACAGTTGCAGATGAATACAAAGCCAGTAAGAAAGAATTCCAGATGCAGACAACCACATCCAGCTGGACATGGATAGTCTCTTGGGATCATGAAGTCCTGTAAACAAGACAAAGAAGAAAGTCAATACATGAAAAGAAACTGAATGTATACTTACCTGTTACACAGTTGCAGATGAATACACAGTCAGTCAGATTGAGTTCCAGATGTAGACAACGGCAAACACTTGGAGATCGATAGCCTCTTGGGGTCATGAAGTCCTGTGAACAAGTAAGACAAAGTAGAAAGTCAATACATGAAAACAAACTGAATGTATACTTACCTGTTACACAGTTGCAGATGAATACACAGTCAGAAAGAAAGAATTCCAGTTGCAGACAACCACATCCAGCTGGACATAGACAGTCTCTTGGGATCATGAAGTCCTGTGAATAAGTAAGACAAAGAAGAAAGTCAATACATGAAAAGAAACTGAGTGTATACTTACCTGTTACACAGTTGCAGATGAAAAGAAACGGAATGTATACTTACCTGTTACACAGTTGCAGATGAATACACAGTCAGTAAGAAAGAATTCCAGTTGCAGACAACCACATACAGCTGGACATGGACAGACTCTTGGGATCATGAAGTCCTGTGAATAAGTAAGACAAATAAGAAAGTCAATACATGAATAGAAACTGAATGAATACTTACCTGTTACACAGTTGCAGATGAAAAGAAACGGAATGTATACTTACCTGTTGCACAGTTGCAGTTGAAAAAAAGCCAGTAAGCCAGAGTTCCAGATTCAGACATCCATATACATTTGATGTATAGTCTCTTGGGATCACGTGGTCCTGTGAACAAGTAAGACAAAGAAGAAAGTCAATACATGAAAAGAAATTGAATGTATACTTACCTGTTACACAGTTGCAGATGAATAGAAAGTCAGTAAGATTGAGATCCTGATGCAAACAACGACAAACACTTGGAGATCGATAGCCTCTTGGGATCACAAAGTCCTGTGAACAAGTAAGACAAAGAAGAAAATCAAAATATGAGAAGAAACTGAATGTATACTCATCTGTAACACAGTTGCAGATGAATACACAGCCAATAAGATGTAAAATCCAGATGCAGATGAATAGTCTCTTTGGTTCATGAGGTCCTGTAAACAAGACAAAGAATAAAGTCAATACATTAAAAAAAACTGGATGCTGACTTACCGATTACACAGTTGCAGATGAATACACAGCCATTAAGAAAGAATTCCAGATTCAGACAACCACATACAGCTGGACATGGAAAGACTCCTTGGATCATGAATTCCTGTCAACAAGTAAGACAAAGAAGAAAATCAAAATATGAAAAGAAACTGAATGTATACTTACCTGTTACACAGTTGCAGATGAATACACAGCCAAGAAGACGAAAAATCCAGATGCAGACAAAGGCAAACAGCTGGAGATGATTAGTCTCTTGGGATCATGAAGTCCTGTGAACAAGTAAGACAAAGAAGAATGTCAATACATGAAAAGAAGCTGAATGTATACTTACCTGTTACACAGTTGCAGATGAAAAAAAAGCCAGTAAGCCAGAGTTCCAGATTCACACAACCATATACAGTTGATGTATTGTCTCTTGGGATCATGAAGTCCTGTAAACAAGTAAGACAAAGAAGAAAGTCAATACATGAAAAGAAACGGAATGTATACTTACCTGTTACACAGTTGCAGATGAATACACAGCCAGTAAGAAAGAGTTCCAGTTGCAGACAACCACATACAGCTGGACATGGACAGTCTCTTGGGATCATGAAGTCCTGTGAACAAGTAAGAAAAAGAAGAAAGTCAAAACATGAAAAGAAACTGAATGTATACTTACCTGTTGCACAGTTGCAGATGAATAGAAAGTCAGAAACGGAAGTCAAGAAACGGAAACGGAAGTCAAGAAACGGAATGTATACTTACCTGTTACACAGTTGCAGATGAATACACAGCCAATAAGACGAAAAATTCAGATGCAGTTGAAAAGTCTCTTGGGATCACGAGGTCCTGTGAACAAGTAAGACAAAGAAGAAAGTCAATACATGAAAAGAAACGGAATGCTTACTTACCGATTACACAGTTGCAGATGAAAACACAGCCAATAAGACGTAAAATCCAGATGCAGACAACGGCAAACAGCTGGAGATGAATAGTCTCTTGGGATCATGAGGTTCTGTAAATAAGACAAAAAAAAAAGTCAATACATGAATAGAAACGGAATGTATACTTACCTGTTACACAGTTGCAGATGAAAAAAAGCCAGTAAGCCAGAGTTCCAGATACAGACAACCGCAAACACTTGGAGATCGATAACCTCTTGGGATCATGAAGTCCTGTCAACAAGTAAGACAAAGAAGAAAGTCAATACATGAAAAGAAACTGAATGTATACTTACCTGTTACACAGTTGCAGATGAATACACAGTAAGTAAGAAAGAATTCCAGATGCAGACAACCACATACAGCTGGACATCGATAGCCTCTTGGGATCATGAAGTCCTGTCAAGAAGACAACAAGAAAGTCAATACATGAAAAGAAACTGAATGTATACTTACCTGTTACACAGTTGCAAATTAAAAAAAGCCAGTAAGCCAGAGTTCCAGATTCAGACAACCATATACAGTTGATGTATAGTCTCTTGGGATCACGAGGTCCTGTGAACAAGTAAGACAAAGAAGAAAGTCAATACATGAAAAGAAACTGAATGTATACTTACCTTTTACAAACTTGCAGATGAATACAAATCCAGTAAGAAAGAATTCCAGATGCAGACAACCACATCCAGCTGGACATGGATAGTCTCTTGGGATCATGAGGTCCTGTAAACAAGACAAAGAAGAAAGTCAATACATGAAAAGAAACTGAATGTATACTTACCTGTTACACAGTTGCAGATGAATACACAGTCAGTAAGAAAGAGTTCCAGATGCAGACAACCACATACAGCTGGACAAGGACAATCTCTTGGGATCATGAAGTCCTGTGAACAAGTAAGACAAATAAGAAAATCAAAACATGAATACAAACTGAATGTATACTTACTTGTTACACAGTTGCAGATGAATACACAGTCAGTAAGAAAGAATTCCAGTTGCAGACAACCACATACAGCTGGACATGGACAGACTCTTGGGATCATGAAGTCCTGTGAATAAGTAAGACAAATAAGAAAGTCAATACATGAATAGAAACTGAATGAATACTTACCTGTTACACAGTTGCAGATGAAAAGAAACGGAATGTATACTTACCTGTTGCACAGTTGCAGATGAATACACAGTCAGTAAGAAAGAATTCCAGTTACAGACAAATACATACAGCTGGACATGGACAGTCTCTTGGGATCAAGAAGTCCTGTCAACAAGTAAGACAAAGAAGAAAATCAAAAGATGAAAAGAAATTGAATGTATACTTACCTGTTGCACAGTTGCAGATGAATAGAAAGTCAGTCAGATTGAGTTCCAGATGCAGACAACGGCAAACACTTGGAGATCGATAGCCTCTTAGGGTCATGAAGTCCTGTGAACAAGTAAGAAAAAGAAGAAAGTCAAAACATGAAAAGAAACTGAATGTATACTTACCTTTTACAAACTTGCAGATGAATACAAATCCAGTAAGAAAGAATTCCAGATGCAGACAACCACATCCAGCTGGACATGGATAGTCTCTTGGGATCATGAAGTCCTGTGAATAAGTAAGACAAATAAGAAAGTCAATACATGAATAGAAACTGAATGAATACTTACCTGTTACACAGTTGCAGATGAAAAGAAACGGAATATATACTTACCTGTTACACTGTTGCAGATGAATACACAGTCAGTAAGAAAGAATTCCAGATGCAGACAACCACATACAGCTAGACATGGATAGTCTCTTTGGATCATGAAATCTTGTGAACAAGTAAGACAAAGAAGAAAATCAAAACATGAAAAGAAACTGAATGTACACTTACCTGTTACACAGTTGCAGATGAATAGAAAGTCAGTAAGAAAGAATTCCAGATGCAGACAACCACATACAGCTGGACATCGATAGCCTCTTGGGATCATGAAGTCCTGTAAACAAGACAAAAAGAAAGTCAAAACATGAAAAGAAACTGAATGTATACTTACCTGTTGCACAGTTGCAGATGAATAGAAAATCAGTCAGATTGAGATCCAGATGCAGACAATGGCAAACACTTGGAGATCGATAGGCTCTTGGGATCATGAAGTCCTGTGAACAAGTAAGACAAAGAAGAAAATCAAAATATGAAAAGAAACTGAATGTTTACTTAACTGTAACACAGTTGCAAATGAATACACAGCCAATAAGACGAAAAATCCAGGTGCAGCTGATTAGTCTCTTGGGATCACGAGGTCCTGTGAACAAGTAAGACAAAGAAGAAAATCAAAATATGAAAAGAAACTGAATGTTTACTTAACTGTAACACAGTTGCAGATGAATACACAGCCAATAAAACGTAAAATCCATATGCAGACAACAGCAAACAGCTGGAGATGAATAGTCTCTTGGGATCATGAGGTCCTGTAAACAAGACAAAGAAAAAAGTCAATACATGAAAAGAAACTGAATGTATACTTACCTGTTACAAAGTTGCAGATGAATACAAAGCCAGTAAGAAAGAGTTCCAGATGCAGACAACCACATACAGCTGGACAAGGACAGTCTCTTGGGATCATGAAGTCCTGTGAACAAGTAAGACAAAGAAGAAAGTCAATACATGGAAAGAAACTGAATGTATACTTACCTGTTACAAAGTTGCAGATGAATGCATCTGGAATTCTTTCTTACAGGATTTGTAGACAACCACATCCACCTGGACAGGGATAGTCTCTTGGGATCATGAGGTCCTGTAAACAAGACAAAGAAGAAAGTCAATACATGAAAAGAAACTGAATGTACACTTACCTGTTACACAGTTGCAGATGAATAGAAAGTCAGTAAGAAAGAATTCCAGATGCAGACAACCACATACAGCTGGACATCGATAGCCTCTTGGGATCATGAAGTCCTGTAAACAAGACAAAAAGAAAGTCAATACATGAAAAGAAACTGAATGTATACTTATCTGTTACACAGTTGCAGATGAATACAAAGCCAGTAAGAAAGAATTCCAGATGCAGACAACCACATCCAGCTGGACATGGATAGTCTCTTGGGATCATGAAGTCCTGTAAACAAGACAAAGAAGAAAGTCAATACATGAAAAGAAACTGAATGTATACTTACCTGTTACACAGTTGCAGATGAATACACAGTCAGTCAGATTGAGTTCCAGATGTAGACAACGGCAAACACTTGGAGATCGATAGCCTCTTGGGGTCATGAAGTCCTGTGAACAAGTAAGACAAAGTAGAAAGTCAATACATGAAAACAAACTGAATGTATACTTACCTGTTACACAGTTGCAGATGAATACACAGTCAGAAAGAAAGAATTCCAGTTGCAGACAACCACATCCAGCTGGACATAGACAGTCTCTTGGGATCATGAAGTCCTGTGAATAAGTAAGACAAAGAAGAAAGTCAATACATGAAAAGAAACTAAGTGTATACTTACCTGTTACACAGTTGCAGATGAAAAGAAACGGAATGTATACTTACCTGTTACACAGTTGCAGATGAATACACAGTCAGTAAGAAAGAATTCCAGTTGCAGACAACCACATACAGCTGGACATGGACAGACTCTTGGGATCATGAAGTCCTGTGAATAAGTAAGACAAATAAGAAAGTCAATACATGAATAGAAACTGAATGAATACTTACCTGTTACACAGTTGCAGATGAAAAGAAACGGAATGTATACTTACCTGTTGCACAGTTGCAGATGAATACACAGTCAGTAAGAAAGAATTCCAGTTACAGACAAATACATACAGCTGGACATGGACAGTCTCTTGGGATCAAGAAGTCCTGTCAACAAGTAAGACAAAGAAGAAAATCAAAAGATGAAAAGAAATTGAATGTATACTTACCTGTTGCACAGTTGCAGATGAATAGAAAGTCAGTCAGATTGAGTTCCAGATGCAGACAACGGCAAACACTTGGAGATCGATAGCCTCTTAGGGTCATGAAGTCCTGTGAACAAGTAAGAAAAAGAAGAAAGTCAAAACATGAAAAGAAACTGAATGTATACTTACCTGTTGCACAGTTGCAGATGAATACACAGTCAGTAAGAAAGAATTCCAGATGCAGACAACGGCAAACACTTGGAGATCGATAGCCTCTTGGGATCATGAAGTCCTGTGAACAAGTATGACAAAGAAGAAAATCAAAACATGAAAAGAAACTGAGTGTATACTTACCTGTTACACAGTTGCAGATGAAAAGAAACGGAATGTATACTTACCTGTTACACTGTTGCAGATGAATACACAGTCAGTAAGAAAGAATTCCAGATGCAGACAACCACATACAGCTAGACATGGATAGTCTCTTTGGATCATGAAATCTTGTGAACAAGTAAGACAAAGAAGAAAATCAAAACATGAAAAGAAACTGAATGTATACTTACCTCTTGCACAGTTGCAGATGAATAGAAAGTCAGTCAAATTGAGATCCAGATGCCGACAACGGCAAACACTTGGAGATCGATAGCCTCTTGGGATCATGAAGTCCTGTCAAGAAGTAAGAAAAAGAAGAAAATCAAAACATGAAAAGAAACTGAATGTATACTTACCTGATACACAGTTGCAGATGAAAAGAAACGGAATGTATACTTACCTGTTGCACAGTTGCAGATGAATACACAGTTAGTAAGAAAGAATTCCAGTTGCAGACAACCACATACAGCTGGACATGGACAGTCTCTTGGGATCATGAAGTCCTGTCAACAAGTAAGACAAAGAAGAAAATCAAAATATGAAAAGAAATTGAATGTATACTTACCTATAACACAGTTGCAGATGAATACACAGCCAATAAAACGTAAAATCCAGATGCAGAAAACGGCAAACAGCTGGATATGAATAGTCTCTTGGGACCATGAGGTCCTGTAAACAAGACAAAAAAAAGTCAATACATGAATAGAAACAGAATGTATACTTACCTGTTACACAGTTGCAGATGAATACACAGCCAGTAAGAAAGAGTTCCAGATGCAGACAACCACATACAGCTGGACAAGGACAATCTCTTGGGATCATGAAGTCCTGTGAACAAGTAAGACAAATAAGAAAATCAAAACATGAAAACAAACTGAATGTATACTTACTTGTTACACAGTTGCAGATGAATACACAGTCAGTAAGAAAGAATTCCAGTTGCAGACAACCACATACAGCTGGACATGGACAGACTCTTGGGATCATGAAGTCCTGTGAATAAGTAAGACAAATAAGAAAGTCAATACATGAATAGAAACTGAATGAATACTTACCTGTTACACAGTTGCAGATGAAAAGAAACTGAATGTATACTTACCTGTTGCACAGTTGCAGATGAATAGAAAATCAGTCAGATTGAGATCCAGATGCAGACAATGGCAAACACTTGGAGATCGATAGGCTCTTGGGATCATGAAGTCCTGTGAACAAGTAAGACAAAGAAGAAAATCAAAATATGAAAAGAAACTGAATGTTTACTTAACTGTAACACAGTTGCAAATGAATACACAGCCAATAAGACGAAAAATCCAGGTGCAGCTGATTAGTCTCTTGGGATCACGAGGTCCTGTGAACAAGTAAGACAAAGAAGAAAATCAAAATATGAAAAGAAACTGAATGTTTACTTAACTGTAACACAGTTGCAGATGAATACACAGCCAATAAAACGTAAAATCCATATGCAGACAACAGCAAACAGCTGGAGATGAATAGTCTCTTGGGATCATGAGGTCCTGTAAACAAGACAAAGAAAAAAGTCAATACATGAAAAGAAACTGAATGTATACTTACCTGTTACAAAGTTGCAGATGAATACAAAGCCAGTAAGAAAGAGTTCCAGATGCAGACAACCACATACAGCTGGACAAGGACAGTCTCTTGGGATCATGAGGTCCTGTGAACAAGTAAGACAAAGAAGAAAGTCAATACATGAAAAGAAACTGAGTGTATACTTACCTGTTACACAGTTGCAGATGAAAAGAAACGGAATGTATACTTACCTGTTACACAGTTGCAGATGAATACACAGTCAGTAAGAAAGAATTCCAGACGCAGACAACCACATACAGCTGGACATGGACAGACTCTTCAGATCATGAAGTCCTGTGAAAAAGTAAGACAAAGAAGAAAGTCAATACATGAAAAGAAACTGAATGTATACTTACCTGTTACACAGTTGCAGATGAATACACAGCCAATAACACAAAAAATCCAGGTGCAGTTGAATAGGCTCTTGGCATCATGAGGTCCTGTAAACAAGACAAAGAAGAAAGTCAATACATGAAAAGAAACTGAATGCTTACTTACCTACTACACAGTTGCAGATGAATAGAAAGTCAGTCAGATTGAGATCCAGACGCAGACAACGGCAAACACTTTGTCTTACTTGTTGACAGGACTTCATGATCCCAAGAGGCTATCGATCTCAAAGTGTTTGCCGTTGTCTGCGTCTGGTTCTCAATCTGACTGACTTTCTATTCATCTGCAACTGTGTAACAGGTAAGTAAGCATTCAGTTTCTATTCATATTTTGATTTTCTTCTTTGTCTTATTTGTTGACAGGACTTCATGATCCCAAGAGGCTATCGATCTCAAAGAAGAAAATCAAAATATGAAAAGAAACTGAATGTATACTTACCTGTTACACAGTTGCAGATGAATACACAGCCATTAAGAAAGAATTCCAGATGCAGATGAAGAGCAAGTTAGTTGATTGAGAAACATCCAACCAAGAAAAACGCATTTTTAGCTAAACAAAAAAACAAAACACTTTTCGGTTGAGAGTCATATCTCATATGAAGACATATTAGAAAAGCCTATTATCTTTTGAAAATAACAAAATCTGACAATTGTGACTGTCATTGTAAGGCCAAGTAGGAAGGCATTAAGAATCAGTCCAAAAAATAATTATATCAGACAAAGTATTTATGAGTGTAGGACTTAGAGGTCTGATATGATGGAGTTACAGCAAAGGATTAAACATTTTTAATCAATAATAAGGCCAGTGAATGTCAGTTTTCTTGGCTGGGTATTTTCACAGCTGCTGTATCTTGTTTGGTGTTTCTGGGCTTTACAGCTCTTTATGTCAAGTGTAAACAGATCCAAAGTGTCATTCTCAGTGCTGATTACATCTGAAATTAACCATAAACCAGAGGTGAGTGGCTAGCAACAGGGTAATGCAGCTCAACACATGTTTCAGTTTACTACACACCCATGTCGCCTCTCCAAAGTCACAGTGATTCTAAAGTCACTCAATACAAAGCACTTAAAAACCAAACCATAAAACACTGCTTAAATCACAAATACATTAATAAAGACTTTGAGCCCATTTCCCTGAAACGGTTCACCCATTAAAGATAATAGACAAAGAAGGTTGGGAGCAGGTGGCTAGTGTTTTCTTACCTGACTGGTGTGACTGGGTAGGGCCAGTAAGTCCTGGCATAGCACCTTCTCTATGTTCCTGGAGAGTACAACAGATCCCAGGCAGCACATGTGAAGCCTTTCTCGGTGGTAATGGACCAGACATCAAACCTGCAATCAGCAGTGGAGTGCAAAAAGTCTGCAGAATGGCTTGCTCCCTCATCAGTAGGTAAGCAAGTGGCCCAGAGACGACAATCCTGGCATCTGTCTTCTTTCAAACTGTGTCTTGAATCTAGTGCACTAGTGGCACCGTGACACTGCGGCATTACCCTTTGGGCCCTATATTTAAGAGTGTCTTACAATAAAATTTTCAACAGTGAGAACGCCGCCCTTAGTAGTTGTCCTCATTGCTGGAGCATGCAGAGCCATAGACAAACTGCTGAAGACATTTAATTGGTTAGAGAGGTGAAAACCAGCTGTGGGGGTGTAGAAAACCTCTGTTTTCCATGGTCAAGATGATGCTTGCAGGGCTGCTCCATGGCCACCATTGTCTTTGAAGAAAAAACACATAGGTTAGTTAGTTAGTAAAGCAAAGTAATGTAAAGTAACACACATTGTTTATCTTAGCCAGTTTTAATCTTGGAATACACTATCAATAGCTATCAGCTGGGATACAGACAGACAGAAAGAGCATTGTGGATGGATGGAGAGAGAAAAGAGTTGTAAGGGAACAAGACAGGAAAACAAACCCCAGAAACTTACTAAACTCTGTTAACATGGCTGCACCTAATCTCACCCCCAATACCCAACTTCACCACTTTCACCATTGGTACTATTTTCATATGTTTCTAAGACTAGAACAAGCTGAATTTAAAAGAACAGGTCATGTGTTTGTACATCCAAGCACATTTTCACTAGAGTTTGGGGAGCTCAGTCAAGTTAGTTTGATATTGGATCTGCAGATATTTACTTCTCCCCTGCTCTCACTCACAATGTCCTAACATCTGACATGATTTTTTTAAACAATAGAGAACAGATAAACTGCAATCACTAAATATTCTTCTCAAAATGAAAAGACTGGAAATGTTGAGGAAATATAATCAAAATAGCCAGAATTCTTGCAGCAGGTGCCGTAGATGGTAAAAGAACGTCTATAAAGTGTGGATACCGAAAACTCTCACAGAGATAAGGAGCTGCTGGTGTTAGTTAAAAAGACAGTCAAACCTACTGAAGAACAGAGACTAAATAAAAATCAATGACTAACCTTAACTTCCTCACTTTTAAGGAATGGATATATTTTAGCACTTCAGACAATATAAACATGCATGTAGCACATTTTTATAACGAATAAATCATTACTGTGACACTGTCATAAAATATGCCTATTTGAACCATTTTTAAATAATATTGTTCCAGTAAAACATCCATATAGCTTACACATCCAAAGTCAGCTGTAGTGTACAGAGACACATCTGATAAATATACTACAACCCTTAGAATAGCCAGATTACAATTTGCTAACAAATGCTTAAGAGATCCTGGAGAATTCTGGAGAAAGGTCTTGTGGACAAATGAGACTAGGATTAACCTATATCAGAGTGATTGAAAGACAGAAATTGTGGATTGCTCACTCGCGCTTCAAGGGAGGTAAAATTTAGTTTGCACTCACCCTCTTATTAACGGTACATACTTGGAGCCCATAGGAACCATCCAAAACATAGGTGTTGGAAAGCTCCCACAAAGGTGTTTGTACTTCAGAAATCTTTCTTTCTGAAGACATTTTATAATCCTGGGTGTTTCCTTGTGAAAGTAAAGTCTGAACTGTGCAAGTCCTCAGTTTGAGTTGCTGAGAGTCAATTTAGGAGTGATCCCTTTATCCTACAGAGTGCTCTGTGTGTAAGTTTATTCTAATGTCCATATGAAAGCACAAAACCTCATGAATAAAAACATACACAAGGCTTGGCTGAACATATAAGGAAACGTACAACTTACTTAGAACCTATAGTTCCATCAGTAATCTTCATTACAGTGAAGTTAGCCACAGCTAAACCTTTGCTAAAGCATGGTTCTCTCCTTTTGGCTTGTAACCTGGCCTACTTCCAATATACTGCCACATAGTGGATGGAGTAGGAATTACCATGTAAAATGCCATCTGTTGCAACAATGGAGTCACATGGGTATCAGCTATGGCTTCAAGTTGTAGGACTTTTTATGGCATTATAGACAATAGGCAAGTGGCTTAAAGGTCCAACCACAACAGGCCCAATGAGACATAAAGAACCAGCACAACAGGCCCAGTGAGACTAGGGATGCACCTATCAGATATTAGGATCGGATATGTGTCCCTATATTAACAACGACCCCTTTTGGTCTCACTGACTTAATATTTCAGAATTACTTATTTTAGTGACAAATAAATAGCAATTTAATACATTCATATCTGTGTGTTAATTTGTTGTATTTTATTTTACAAACATGGTGAGGTAAACAGTTTATTTTTTTAACAATGTATCGGATCAATATTGTGTATCGATCGATAAGTTTATGTATTGGTATAGAAACTGAACAATGTTGGTGCATCATTAAATGTAACATATAGGAAACAGTGTGTCTTTGACAACTTCCCTAGTTAATAGAATATGCCTACATTGATAAATGCCCATACGTTTCACCCTGATTGGTGAATGTTTAGCCTTTCAAATGCATGCTTGAATGTGATTGGCTAATGGCAACCACGATAATTGACATGTCAAGTCTTCTGGACAGACAGTATTATAGAATAGGCTAAAGACGCAGTATGTAAAATTGCAGCTTGACTGGCTGTATGGTTTCTGAGAAACAGTTACGTACCACTGACCTCACCCTGCTCTGCTCACTGAGAGACAGGTAATCAGTCACACAAGTCATGTCAGACTTACTATTCAAACGTGCTGTATGTAGCTGTTACTTAATATCTGTCCGTGTCTCTTTGGATTAGGACAGAGTCATCACCACAGGCCCTCTCCTGCATTTTATCCACCGACTTGATGATCTGGTCTTAAAAACTGCTGAAGGTATACAAACTGTCCTCCTAGAACAGCTGCAGCTTTGCTTGGTCTGCCACTCAGAAGATCCAAATTTCATCAAGATGTCTGATGTAAGCCTGTACCTTTTTGTGATGTAAAACTGTGGTGCATGTATAGATTTTAACATGTATTTGTGATGCAATAAGCTGTTTTATTAATTGCTTAAACTATAGAGGAGCATTATTGGGCTAATGAGCATTATGAGCTAAATAGTTTAATTGTCACTTTAACAGGTAAGGACACCAGTTTCTCTCAGAGTTAGCTTAAGTTTTACCTATAAAAAAGGTAACTTTGATTAAAAACAAAATAATAATACTGTCTTGCAGACATCTGATTGATGTCATTTATGGCTGATTTACCGTTACAGTAACTTGATCACAATATTCTGCAAAATAAAATGTAGTAGTTTACTATAGCTCCACTGAATATTGGTTTTGTTTGTTGGTTTTATTTGGTTTCCTAAGAGGAATCTGTAACAGGAACAGGTCATTGTAATGTTATGTGTTACCCAGGTTTTAAATGTTCAGAACATTAAAATCAGATGCAAAGCAAAAAACAATAAATAAATAAAAGCAAAAAAACTTTTAAAAATAATACAACGTGAATAAACTGCTCAAAACAGCCATTAAAGCAGATAGAAAATGACTTACTGATAAGTAAGGTAAATAAAATGAGCCTTAAATGACAGCCAATAGCTTGTTGCCAAGACTGGTCTGCGTCAGAGACGGCCAATCAGCGCTCAGGGGGGCGTTACCTCGGCTCCTCCGCTAGAGACGTGCTGTGGATCAGAAAAAAGGTGAGAACGGCAGAGTGAAACACGATGGAAAGTTTTATTAAACTTTGTTTCATAAAATCGCTCATAAAGGTGAACGTTGAGAAGTACGACTGAAACGACGATTTGGATTTAGTCTGCATTTGATTTTGTGAGTGTAATAGGTGAAGCTTTTGGTGCAAATAGTTCAAAAGATTAAAAAGAAAAGCCTGTAGAGTTGAGGCTAACATGCTTAGGGGTCAAGGGGTCATGAGCGAGTGGGCAGTGCTGGCCACCATTTCATGCTGCTAATGAGAGTTTTATATTGAAAGAGGGAAGAAAAAATTGCTTTACTTTGTAAATGTAGTATTATGTGTATCTATTAAGGCGCTGTTTTTGGGAACAGGTCAGTTTTTTCTGGGTGTAATTTTACTCTACTCTGCAATCTGGCTGCACCTGCGTGAACACTCTGCAGCAGTAGTGGCGTGGTGGCGCTGTAAAGTAATCAGTACAGTGCACCGGGGAAGATGCCGCCAAAATTCTGCGTGCTGTGAGCTGCAGATAAAAGTCTTACCACACAGTGCGTCTCACCTGTGGAGCTGTGTCTCTAAAAGCAGCTCAGAACTCAAAGCTAACTTCAGGTTCGCCTGTATCAGGGTTGAGTGCAGAAACAGTCCTAAAGCTTCCTCTGTGAAACTGATACTGCAGCACGCACACTGTTTCCTCTCCCGAGGCCCCGTCTCAAATCAGTCCCTCTTCACTTTATGGGTCATATAAAAATAGCAGCATCTCCACCAAACAGAGCATGATATGTGTGATCAAGTCATTTCTACTCAGCAGTCGGTTCTACAATTTCCTATTTAGGCTCTCAGAATCATCAGAGACACTTTTCACCTCAAAAGGCACTTGGTGGTCAGTTTGAAGACACTAACCTGTGTGCTGTCCACACCAAAAGAATCACCCTTCTGCTTAAACACCTCCAGCTGGTCGGCAGAGAGCGCACAAACCAGGGCAGTGACTTTTACTTTTTATTTGATTTTGATAGTTAAATCACTTAGGAGCTCGCTGAAGTAATGCTAATGTACCAACAGCTGTGCTAGCTAGCTAGGTTAGCAAGTGCTGCTTTCTCAATAAAGCTGTACAGGAAGATCATGGTCATCTTAGCTCCTTTTATTTGAAACAGATTTAGAAGGCATATTAATAATAGAAGCACTTTATAATTGTGTAATTGCATACTGTAGTTCATCTGTTTCTCTGCATACTTTCACCCTGTTCTTCAGTGGTGAGGACCACCACAGAGCAGGTATTCTGTGGGAGGTGAGCTTTTTATAGCACTGCAGTGTTAAATGTCTGGACGAGTCCAGAACAAATGTGTAAACTGCTCATTTGGAGCGATAAAAGCAACATTCCTGCAACATCCTCAAATCTGAATGTCCAGATCACTTTTCAGAGGTTTTGATGGCTGATTCTAAAGTCGTGATGAGCGGCAAGTTAGCATGGTGACATTCGTCAAAGTGGTACGTGCCAGTGGATGGCATTTTCGGATGGTGCAGTGGCCACTTCCTAGTGCCAGATGCTGATTAGGAACTGAACCCCCTTTCAAAATGTGCCTGAGCTCTTTACCTACTGGATAGGCTTGACTTTGGGCCCAAGTTATCTTACTAAACTGAGAAATCCTGCTTTGTGAAATGCCCCCCAGGAGTGGCTAAATGTTTACATAAGATACAACTGATTTTGTTAGATGAACAGAATTACTGACACATTTGGTTCATTTTGTTGCTCTTGGCGTGCAGGTATCCCACCAATGCAGAGTAATAATTTTATTCTTTTATTATTGTTGATCACAGAAGAGTAGTTGGTGTAATATTGGTGGGGAGATTTGAGTAATTCTCTTGTTTTGGTTGAGACTGAGAACTTGTGTCTTTGCTAAAGGAATGCATTGTTGGAGAGGATGCTACGCCTGAGGCCCACGTTAAGGTGTTGCGTGAAAAGTACAGGACGACACAACCTGATTTAATGATCGTGAAGGACCACATGAAGACTTTTGCATTGGCAGCATGGAGAAAGGGGTTTGGCCATTGAAAATGTATACTTGTGTCTTTAATAGTCTATTATAAGATATTTTTGGCTATTCAAGGTTTTTACTCTTCACTACTGCCTTCATCACTACACTTTATTGCAACTATATAATGAAACTTTCGTGTATTTTCTGCTTTTATCTTACAGTTGTATGATGAGTTCAATGCCATCCATCCTTTAATGGTGTACGTTTGTCACTGCTTCACCTGAAACAATGCTGGGAGTTTAGCTCTAAAGGCCTCCTAGGTGATCTTCAAGAGATGCCCGTCAAAAGTGTAAGCACACAATTTTTTTATCTTTACCAGCAGACCTACAGACCTACTCTTAATTTCATTGATACTCTCAGACATGTACAGTTTCAGGAAAAGGTGCTTCAGTGTGTATCTAATATTACACTAAATGATGTTTAGTATTCCCTTGATGTTTGTGTAATGGGCCATCTGCATAGTAAAGTGATTTCATTGTGGAAAATCTTACTTACTAAACTTGGACACTCTGTGGGTTCTGTGTGGTAAAATGTTGCTTCTGGTTTCTGGTGGGTGCTTTTCTTTTTAATAAGGCTTAATTTTCTCTGGAGTATAAATGTAACCATTTGATATGGATTCTTTGAGTATGGCATACATTTAGCCATGTTAGGATGATTTTTTTTTTTAGCTGGTATAATAAAACCTTTTTTGCTTTATTTCATTGTTTTGTTTGCTGTGAGTGCCACATTTGAATAGTATTGAGTCTAATTGTTTTTGTTTGTTTGATGCTCTTTCAATTAATGCTAAAGTTGTGTATGTTTACTACTAAATAAACAGCATAGACAAACATTGTGAACATGTGTGGATATTTCAGGTACACTTTAGTCACACTAGGGTCCAGAGTGGCTTGTCACTGGCGTAGTGCCTCTAAAAGCACTGGTTGGTACCTTTTGAAAAGGGGATACAGTTGTACCATAATTTAAAGGTACATTTTAGCCTCATAGGGTTCTACAGAAGCACGAAGCCTTGGTGTAGTCATGGATGATCAGTTATCGTTCTCAAGTCATGTTGCAAACATAACTCGGTCCTGCAGATTTCTTCTGTACAACATCAGGAGAATTCGACCCTTCCTCTCTAGAGAGGCCGCCCAGGTGCTTGTTCAGTCTCTCGTCACTTCCAGACTTGATTACTGCAACTCTCTTCTGGCTGGTCTCCCTCTGCGCACCATCAGGCCCCTGCAGCTCATCCAGAATGCAGCGGCACGGGTCGTCTTCAATGTCCCTAAATTCAGCCATGTCACTCCACTGCTGCGTTCTCTCCACTGGCTTCCTGTAGCTGCCCGCATCAGATTCAAAACCCTGACGCTGGCCTACAAAGCCAAGACTGGACCAGCCCCTCCGTTCTTGATGGCAATGGTCAAAAGCCGGTCTGCACCAAGAGCCCTTCGAGCTTCAAGTACGGCTCGGCTCGACCCGCCATCCCTCAAAATCCGCGGAAGACAAGCGTCCAGACTTTTTTCTGTCCTGGCACCAAAGTGGTGGAACGAGCTTCCCCTGGGTGTCCGAACGGCCGAGTCGCTCGCTGTCTTCAAACGCAGACTGAAGACCCACCTCTTCAGAGAGTACTTGGGCGAATAGAGTACTATGGTCGCCTTATTGTATTGTGTTTAGTAATGTCTAAGCTTAGAGGTATCTTTGAATTATTAGTCTATTCTAACTAGCTAAGGTTTCTTTCTTGGGTAAATAGCAAAGCACTTTGTAAGTCGCTCTGGATAAGAGCGTCTGCTAAATGCCGTAAATGTAAATGTAAATGTAACAGTCTAACAGTGGATTAGGGCTGCCCGTGGTGATTGTGTGGCTTTAAGCAGATGTGAAGGACGATTCACCACAAGAATACAGCCAAACACTTTCAGGTAAGTTCCAGTGGTATGTAATGTTGAATTTGTGTAGAAATCAAAAGAGAGTACACGCAACAAAAACAAAAAATAGACGAGCTAGATAGTACACTCTTTGTACAACAAGGCCTCAGCTGCCTTCATCTGAGGGCTGCAAAGCCTCACGCACGTCTACTATTGCTTCAGCCTACTCCGTGCAAGCTGAACCCCCTTATTGCCTCCTACACAGCCCTTTTAAGATGTATGCTGAAATTGATCCAACTCGCACAAAACATTAAAGTATGAGAAGTCAGTAAAAGAATAACCGTAAAGTTAAGCTAGCTGTAATCAAGGAAACACCTGCATTTAGTTCTCCTTCCATTAAAGCAAGATTATACAAATTTAGGCTTTGGTGATAATGATTTAGTACCACAGTGAAGTTGTAAAGTAAACCAGAAATAAACCCATATAAATAAGCAAACAAGAGCATGTCATCATTATTATGGCTTAGTACTAAAGTAAAGCAGATGATTGCATGACAGAACAGCACTGACCACAGAATACCTCAAAATGGCCGTTAACTCTTCATCTAAGGTGTGTTTTGAGTTGAATTTAGTAAAAACAAGTCTTTCTGAATGTGTGTTTACACACATTTGATGGGACAGTGCAACACTGCTGAAAGTTAATCCTGCTTTTCTGAACACTATTTAATGTTTGTGTTTTATCATGTGCTGATCATTATAACAGTGAGGCACACAGGAACTTTCACTGTCACTATGGCTAATTTACACTTTGCCATTTAGGCCAGTAAGATGCTTTAAAGAAGTATTTTGTAGACATATGTATATGTGTGTCTGCAGGTGTGGAGGTCCATGGTATAACATGTGAATTTGCACAACCAGTTCTACTCAGCGCTCAACCACGACTGATCGTCTTGTTCAGCAGTGGCACTTCGAGAGATGCCTGGGACTTACGATCGCCAAGTATGGGATTTACTGCCATTTTTACTGCCAATATTGAACATGTTTGTGTGGATGTTTCAGAGTATTGCAGCACAAAAACAAAGTAGTAAGCTGACTTAAAATAGAGCAACTCCAACAAAGGTGCAGAGTTAAATTGAGAGGAACATAAGTTGATGCAGTAGATTAAAATGTTTGTGCATGTATCATTGTTGGGAAGGCCTAGCCTGCAGTGAAGTGCCAGAATAGTGACTGGAATGGGCGTCACTGTCTTGTTGGATGCACATGTGCATAAATCTTCCATAAATGTACACTGACCAGCCATTTCTTTTCACCACTGTGTTTGATCCAGTTGTACCAGAGAGTTGCACGGCCCCTAACTTTTTATCTCTAGGGGTCAACCTAACCAAACACAAAAGAGCCTGTCACTATCAAAAGTCTTCAACCTTGATTGTGGTTAAAGCATAGTTACAGCACAGTGCTCATGTGTCTGAGACTCGTGAATTAATTAGGCAGTTGAGAATGTTGGCAGTCCCAAAAACTTGGCCCTGCCATCTATGGATGCTTAAAGATGCTTCCTCTCCACCTGCGCTGAGATGCCTTCAAGACCTGCAATGCAAAACCCACTGGTGTGAAAATATCAATTATTATAGTGCAAGCAAGTAATAAATTAAATAAACTTGATGTGTATTCCAGGATTTCACATAATTGTGTTATATCTGACAACTGTGTTAAGATATACTTTTAAATTACGAAACAGTATGATCAATATTTTGATTATCATATAGTTTTGAATTTCAACTTGTCAGATTCTCTTCTGTCCACAGGTCTTGATTATTCAGGAGTGGCTACGAAATGTATTAATGAGGCTCTGACCAACCTCATCCACAGTTCTTGTTGAGTCCACTTTTTCACACTTCTTGTGATACCACTTACAGTGCCCATTGCAATCACCTGCCCAGATTTTTTCCTGTCCACAGCCCTCTATGATTCTGAAGTGGCTATGAAGTTCATTAATGAGGCGATCACCATCTTCATTCACAGATCTTGGTGAGTCCACTTCATCACACTTGTTTTATGCTGTTTACAGAGCCCATGACATAGTTTGTCCAAAGTAGCTTATTTACACAGCCCTCAATGATTCAACTTCATTAATGAGGCTGTTACCAACCTCATTCACAGTTTTTGGTCCACTTGGTCCACTTGGTCCACTTTATCACGTTCCATTTCCTTTCGTTTATGGTACCATTTACAATTGAGTGGACTGATGCTCTTGTGTGCTCTAGATATTTTGGAAATTGCTAAACCACTTTATCCACAGTTGTTGGTGAGTCCACTTCATCACAGTCCCTGATGGACTGCTTACAGTGCCCATTACAATTGACTGCCCAGATTCTCTTTTGTCCACAGCCCTTTTTGATTCAGAAGTGGCTACGAACTTCATATATGAGGCTTTCGCCAACATCGTCCACTGTTCTTGGTACAATCGCCTGCCCAGATTCTCTTCTGTCCACAGTGTTACTGTTACATTCAAGACATAGGTGATCCTGTGATCCAGTATTGCATATTTGATACTGTTAGTGCTGCCATCTGGTGGCCTGTTTCTTGTTGTTTTTGTTTTTCTCTCTCTCCCTCTCCTGGTGAAACGACTGATTGGAAACAGCTGATCTCAATGCGTGTGCTGGTTGGCTGCAGTGTCTGAGCTTTGTCATTGAAATGGTGCCATTGGCGTTTATCTAGTCGCCCGTGGCGTTCTCACCATGTGGCCAAAGGTGGTTGTGATTGAGGCTGTTCAAGATATATAACATGACAATTCACAGTTTGATGTATGTGGATCTATTGTAGCCTACTGTTTTCTGTGTCATTATGTACTTGTTGATGTCCAAGTGGTTTAATCATAGTCATGTTTGTAGTGGTGAGTGCCATTTACTATTTTAATTTCATTTATTATTTTTCATTTATTATTCTCTTGCTTCATGTTGGGGAGGCAGGTAAGGCCATTGTATTTTGTTTTATTATTTTTTAGTTAGGTTAGTTAGTAAGGAGGGATGTCATGTGTGTCTGTAATTTTGGCCTTTGCTCACCCTGATGCTATATGATGTTGACTGTGGTCTTGTTATGTTTGCCTATAATACTACATTTTCATTTGAGCATTAAATCTGTTTCTTTATGGTTTGTTTATCTCCTCAAGCCCTAAACTAGTTTTTTTTATGAAATGGTTTAATAAACTGGGCTGTAAGATTACTCAAAAATTGACTAACTTTACAAGACTTTAACAAAGCAAAACTTCACCAAAAGTGAAGTAGAAAAGAAAAACGTAGGCCAGAGTTATAAGAAAAAGTAGGCCAGAGTTATAAGAACTGCTTTTTATTGGAATTTAAAAACCTGAATGTTCTTATACGACTGAAGACGTGTCGAGGTTCTTCTGTTCCCTGTATGCTCTGTGACTAATTTGCTGAACAAGTAGATCTATCTGAGATGTTTCCAAGCTGTTTTAAGCCTGCGTCTGAGATGAACACTGTATGTGAACTTTTACATTCTGAATTTTTAGTTGAAAGTAAGTCAGAAGATGCTGAAAATGATTTCACATCAAAACTGAATTTTATTAAAGAGGCTTTGATGGAGGAACAAAGTTGGGATCAATCTCTTGATAACTGTAGACTAACTGCTGTAACAGAAGAAAGTAATGCCCCATCATGCAGTTATGTATTTTCAGCAAGATGTACATGTACTTAGCATGTACTTAGCTTAGCCCCCTGACAGTGTGTTCTCTGGTCATCTGGGTATACAGAAAACACATCAGCAGATCATGTGTTTTTTCTTTTGGCCTGGTCCTAAAGCTGATGCTGTGTTATGTTGAGTTACGGGAAAACCCAATCAGGTTATTCCATCCACATCACTTCATCCAATCCTAGCATTATGAGCACCATTTCAACGTGTGTAGGGCAGCTGCCCTGGCCACTGATCAAATCCTTCTACTTTTGTGTTACCCCTTGACCAGCTACCTAAACAAATGCTCATGCTTCATTACAGTAACAAGGCTGTGATGGCTATCTTAAGTATGTTGCGAGAAGGTTACAAAGTATGTTCAGGTTTTTCGCTGCTGCTGCTGCACCTGCATCATTATCCTCTATTTTATTTGTTCCAGACATGAGGAGCTCCTCCCTTACTGTTCCACATTGCATTGTGGTATAATGTAAAAAAGTGTCCATTGAGTATACACCAAAAATTAGCTGTGCGCTAATCCGTATACGTTCGGCACCATTTAAGGTGGCTTCCAGTAAGAAGCTGGAGAATAACTCCAGCCTTGTTGGTGCAGCCGTTTCTTTACGGCATCATAAATCAGCACATTTTACAGTTGTAAAATACATCCAGATAGATCCGGGAACTAATTTTACTGAAGTTCTGAAATTGTTAGCAATTGATCATCACATGTCCAGTGCATATCACCCCGAATCTCAGGGTTCTCTAGAATGTTTTCAACAACCTCAGTGCTTCGTACCTACTGTCTTTAGGTAGATAAAGAATGTGATGATGGCATCCTGGTCTTATTGTTTGCCATTTGTGAAAGTGATCAGGATTCCATTGGGTTTAGCCATTCACAGCTGAATTGTGAATTTCACTTTGGAGATAAAAGACTTGTACGTACCAGGTTCTGCCCTGTGTGCAGAGTTTTCAGGAAGATTGTGTTGATGGAGGTGGATCTGCTAATAGGGTTTTGCTAAGTTCTCCCCTACTGCTTCTGAAGTATCTGCTTTTGTCACACCAGATCTCTTTCTACAGTATTCCGTAATGCCATTTGGGTTACAAAAGGTAATAGCTAATGTAAACAATTGTGAAGCATGTCTGGATGTCGTTGTGATGTCTAGATGTCTATCAGAGTTGGAATGAACATTTGGCAATCCTCTGAAATGTGTTTAAGCGCTTATAGTTAAGTTTCCCTCACACTTAATCTCACTAAATGTGAGTCTGGGAAAGCTAGAGTATCCTAGGTTTGTAAGAAGGTGGGCCAAGGTGAAGTGCGCCCTCTTGAGGCTAAGATACCAACCCTGCAGTTGTGCTTTTGTAGAACCCCTGTTCTAATGACTCCTGACTACACTCAATTCTTCAAGCTGTAAGCTGGGGCTGGAGCTGTCCTCCTTAAAGAAGACTCGAGGTGTTGACCATCCAGTTTATTTTTCATAGAAATTGAAGGAACATCAGATCATGTATAGAACCACTGAGAAGGAAGCCTAGCACTCTTATTAGCTTTTCAACACTTTATGTGGGGTTGAGTGTTTTGGCAGTAGTGCTCTATATATACCACAATATCAGCTGAAGACTGATGAGATGGTTCATGATTGTTCAAGGTTTTAATGTTCAGAATAAGAAAGATTGTGAAAATGTAGTTGCTGATGCGTTGTCTAGGCAGTAGTGTGAGGGTGTTATGACCCTGGGGAGTGTAGAAGAGAGCCTCGTTGGTGCAGCCATGTTTGTTTACAGCGTCAGAAAGATGAAGCAGTTTAGGAACACAGAGTCCTAACCTGACGTCAGTCCAATTATTCCATTCCACCTTAAATGGTGCAGCAGATTTAGTCAAAAGTATTCACCAACTGTATAGCACCAGAATGGAACAGGTGGAACATAATTGGGATGAGATGCCGATTTCAGTAGGGCATCAATCTTAGTGTGCTTCTCCATCCTTCTTCTACTTAAGCACAACTCTAATAATGAACATATGATGCTTTAAATACAAAAACAGAAAATATTATTTAAATTCAGCCTGTAGTTCAAAACTACATCCAACCAAACACCACTGTCTGACTCACTGTTGTCTTTACCTAGTTAATAGATGTAGATCTGCACTCTTAGCTCCTTCAGTGGGGGTTTTTTTCAACCATTTCAGCCCAAAAAAAAAAAGCTTCTAAGCTTTTCAGTCCCTGAGATCAGTCCTGGAGGACTTGTGTCCATCTGCTGAATTAAGAAAACAAATGGTAAATGTGGCATCAATCTATACAAAATGAAAATGTGAGCGAGTTAGACAGTCATGCAGTGAGGTGAGGATGAATCAATGCGAGGACCAGCGGGCAGTGTTTTCTTCTTTTTCTTGTCTTACCTTTGTCTTCTTTTCGTCTTATATTTTCTTTTTTATCTTTGTCGTCTTTCTTCTTTGTCTTTGTAATTTTCTTTTTTCTTGTTTCCTTCTTTGACTTCTTTTTCTCAATATATATTTTTTTGTCTTTCTTCTGTCTTCTTAGTCTTCGGCTTTTTGTTTTTCTTATTTTTCTTTTCTTAGTGTTTTTGTCTTGTCAAGTCAAATTTATTTGTATAGTGCTTTGTACAACTGTTGTGGTCACAAAGCAGCTTTACATAATTAGTAATTAGTAAAAGACAGAAAAAAATCTTTAATAGCAGTCCTAAAATAGAGCCTTGTGGAACTCCATATCTTACTTCTGTGTAATTTGAAGATAAATCTTTACAAACTCCTTTAGATATGATTTGAACCACCATAGGGCTGGTCCTGTGATTCCAACCATTTTCTCTAATCTTTCTAGTAATATAGTATGATCTATTGTATCAAAGGCTGCACTAAGGTCTAGTAGGGCTAATAAAGATACATAGCCTTTATCAGAGGCAAGAAGGAGATCATTTTTATTCTTCACTAGGGAGGTCTCAGTGCTGTGATGGGATCTGAATCCAGATTGGAATTTCTCATACATGTCATTTGTACTCAGGTATAAGCAGAGTTGTTGGCCTACAGCTTTTTCTAAAATCTTGGATATGTATGTTAAGTTGGAGATGGGTCTGTAAATAGACAATACACAAGGATCAAGATTTGGCTTCTGGATTAAAGGTTTTATGACTGCCAATTTAAGTTTTTTAAGGTTTTTGGGAAATGCCCTAGGCTAAGGGATGAATTTACAATTGTTAAAAGAGGTCTAATTAGAAGTGAGAGTATTTCTTTTAGCAATTTAGAGGGAATCGGGTCAAGTTGTACAGGCTGTACAATTTGGTGAGGAAATATTTTTTTTTTCTAGTAAGTTTAGAGATCTCGCTAAAAAGAACTCTGGGATTGTCTGTTTTTGTTTTTCTCAATCAGCGAGGCCAAATACGCTGAGCGAGCTTTAATGAGTGCCTTTCTATATTGACTAAGGCTGTCCTTCCACACAGAGTGGAACACCTCTAGTTTGGTCGTCCACCATTTACGCTCTAGTTTCTGCACTGTTTTTAGTTTTTGCCTTGTCATTTTACTTTTAAACAGTGCTTCTTTGTCTAAGGTTGATTGAAGGGTATTTTCCAGGTCGTTCGTTAATGTAACTAGCTCCGTTTGGAGTCATTGGGGTTATTGCGCGCTTTAGACAGTGTTGCGGGGAAAAAATTAACATTTTGCCTAAGATGTGTCTCAAAGGAGATTAGATAATGGTCTGATATTACTGAGCTTTGAGGTACAATATTTAGATGATCAATTATAACACTCAGGGTCAGGACTAAATCTAGGGTATGGTTACAGTAATGTGTGGGTCCAGTCACATTTTTTGTGATGCCGACAGAATCTAAGATTGATACAAACGCCTTTGCTAATGGATCATCTGCTTTTTCAAAATGAATATTAAAGTCTTCTACTATTATAAATTTGTCACTGCACACTGACAAAATCACAAAATTATTAAAAAAATTCAGAATATGACCCTGGAGGCCTATAAATATTAATTTAGTCTGAATGCATTTTTATTTGTTGCTGGATTTGATTTTTTAATGTAGAAAATCTCAAAAGAAGTGAAAGTGTTAGTGTTTTTGAATAATATGTAGTGTATTCTGGTAGATTATGCATACTCCACCTCCTGTGCCTGATAATCTAGGGCTATGTACATATTTATAACCTGCGGCGGTGGCTTCATTTACTGCTATACATTGATCAGGTTTCAGTGTGGCAGAAAATGTCTAGTTTCTAATTAATTTATTAAAACAAGCAGATTTAGATATTCTATGTTTGGCTTTAATTTGGGGCACAGACAGTCTTAATACAATGAAACCTGGGTGACACCTCAAAGCAGCTCGCAGACGGTTTAGCGTGTCTGTCTGCGGCCTGGTCCCGGCTTTGGATTGTCAGCAGCCTTTTACACTACTCGACTAACTAGCAGACTATGCGTTATGCTGCACGAAAATAGGGCAGCACCCTCCTGCGTGGGGTGGACGCCATCCCTACCTAAAAAACAGGCTTGCCCTCAAACTTTAATCAGTTATCTATGTTATTTAGTGCTGTGATTCGGCTGTAAGACTCAATCGAATGAAGTTGCCGGTGAGTGGAAGCACAAGATAGATGTTTCTAATAAAGTGACCGTAACTTAAAGCTACCTTACACTCAGCAAAAGTCCATTCTCTATCAGCAGAGAAACCTTTGGATGAAAAGTACTGAGCTATCTTTTGCTCATTAATATATTTCTTCACTATGCCATTGATTACTTTTTCAAAATCAGAATCAGTCCACTGAGGCATTTCAGTCCCTCCCTTAACTAAGGTGCTGCTTTTATAGTTAAGAGACTTCCATGAGTCTTTACCAAGATTCTGAGTATGTTGGCCTTTTCTTGACATGGTGTGGAAACAGGAGAACAAATCCAAGTTTTCTTCTTATTAACTAAACTACAGAAGAACAAAAACACAACTCCGTTCAGAGAGGATTACGGTTACAAACGTTACGTTTAACAGTAACAAAACAAACTTCTCTCCTTTAGAGAGGATAACAGCCACAAAACACTAGGTTTTTATCAGTGACAAACAGATAACTTCTCTTCTTTCAGAGAGGCTAACAATTACTGACTCCTCTGTCTTAAGAAAACAGAATTTCTCTCAGATTCGAAATGGCGTTTACTCACCAAGAAGGTTTTAGTAGGCCATCCGGGTCACGGCACCACATTGTTAGAAATCCGGCATAAAGGAGACAGATTCAGGAGTCAGGAGACTGGATCTTTAGCATTGGAGTTTATTCACGTGCAGACAGAAAATCATACACTGGCACAGCTTAGTTGATCACGGTCAGTCTAGTCTAGTCCGACCATGTCTAGTCCGAACCAATCCAGTCTAAAACAGAATCCAGTCTAAAACAGAATCCAGTCTGATTAGGGGTATTTTGAGAGGGCCTTATATATATTGGAAATTGTGGGAGGGGAAAGGTTCATGAAGAGGAGTTTAAGGAGGGGTAGGAGGGGGATGAAGGACAGGTCACTTGGAGTATCAACAGTAGGGGGTGATAGTTAGCACTTTAAAGAGGGGTAGGAGGTGGGTGAAGTTGAGGGGGGTTGATGGTCATCACACATCAAAGGTCATCGGTATGACCACTTGATTGTTGTCACCTTTTGAGGGTTATTCGAATTACCATATACAAAGAGAGAGAGTGACCACTTTAGGCCGGCAGACGAAGGGTAACAAAAGGTGAGACAAAGGATTAAGATAACCATTTGATAAGTTGAAACCACATGAAAGTAATGTTAGAAAGGGCCATATTTTCTCTCAGCTACAACTCTCAGGTCTTTGGTCTTCACCTATATAAGGCCATCAGTTGTCAGGTACATCTGGATTGTACACAAAACTGTCTTCCCTCCATTGGGCGTTGTGCCCACTTGGGCTATTCGGGGTCAGTGTGGGTGGAGGTGGAAGAACTGCCGATTGGCTTTTCAATTTTGCTTTCTGTCAGTGTGATCTCACCCTTGCATGAGTATGATGCAGGACCTCTAGTGTGCACCTTAGGAGTGTCTGGTGGGTTAGGGGGTTCAGGCTGATCTTTGACCTTGAACTTGACCAAACCTTGCATCTCCATCTCCACATCAGTTTCGGTCCAGGTGGTCACGTGAAGTGGTCACTGCATTGCTGTCTGCTCTTGTCCATCTGATTCAGGGGCATATGGAGGTGGTCTCAGGTTTGAGCCGAGAATACAGCCCGGGCTTGTTTGTCTTGTCATCATGTTGTTTGCTTATCTCCATGTTGTGAAAGTTAGCCTACGAGTGATAAGAAGATAAGGGGTGATAAGAGAAGTACAGGGGTGCTATAAGAAGATAAATGGGTGATGAGAAATATTGGCGTAATACAAGAAGATATGGGGTGATAAGAGAAACAAAGGGGTGAAACCAGTAGAAGGATGTTACAAGAGAAATATGGAGTGTTAAGAGAAATATGGGGAGTTATAAAGAATAAATTAAGGGGTGTTAAAAGAAAAAGAAGGGGTATTATTAGAAGAAACTGGGTATTACAAGAAGGGTGAGTAATTATACAAGTGAAGAGATAGGGTATAGTGTACACAGAAGCTTGTGTGTGTGAATGTGAAGGGAATTATCGTGTGTCTCTCAGTCTATGTGTGGATTCTGGGTGGCTATGTTCTGTTGGGGTTGAAGGGATATGTTTGGAGAGTAATTCTAAAAACTCACCATACTGTTGTCTTTTATTGTGAGATCTTGTGCTTTGCAGGAGATCTCACAATAAGAAAAATCTCATAAAAACGAGAGAGGAGCTATATTTAAGTTTGTGCACAGAATCAATAAAAGCCAAATTAATTGGGGTTGTAAAAAGATAAGGGTAAAAGCTGAAAAGAATTCTGTTATTGTCTCAGAAAAATGTGTGCATTTGTGGGAGGTTGCAAATTTAAGGGAAGACACAGTATGGGGGCCCCCAGAGAGAAGAAAAAGAGGAGTAAATGTTACATGTTGTATGTCTAGTCTGAGATTTTGTTTTAATGGCCAATAAAAGATAAATGGATCCATTCGATAGAGTTATGTGATAATGAGTGTAGAAAAGCAGTAGGAAATCTATGAAATAAATAGGTTTTGTAGATATGTGGGTTGGAATGAAGTATAGGAAAATTAATGAGCCCTGACTGGGCATCAGAGAGGGAGATAGGTAAAGGAACAGTTTCATAAACCACTAAAGCAGCCCATACTGGCACCAGGTCACGTGTAGTACAAGAATACTGTTAATAAGTCCTGTGGTTGTTGTATGGATACTGGAATGTGGGTTTTATAGTGTAAGTCCAACCTACCAACCTGAGAAAGAGATTTGACTAGTTTCAAATAGTTATACATAGAAGATGTGTTTATATCTTGTGTAGGTAATTCTTTGTATGAATAACATAAGCATTATTGTTAAGCACTGTAGGAAAGTAATCTCTGGTATTTCTGTTCTATCCTGGCAGAAAGGGAATCTATCCACCTGTACATACTAGCATCTAAATAGGTTCTGCACAGATGCTTTTGGTTGAACTTTCACCACTGGAAAGGGGAGCCTCATGTATGCAAGCATACACATACACTAAGGTTTAAGGTTGGTAGAGAGTTAAATCACTTTTAAACACACATGGTTAAAGATTCTCTCACTTGATTAGCTTAAGATTAGATCTGAATTACAAGTAATCTGGTTTGATTCTCCTTTCTCTTTTATGGGATGTGAGAGGAGACAGAAAGAAGGACCTAAGGAGGGGCAACTGGTGAGTGACGTGCCAGAAACGTCACATGGACTGAGTGGAAGAAGCTGTGCTGACTTCCGATCAGGCTAGTGTGCTTATCCACAGATCACTTCCCTGTATACACCCGCATTCTAAACAAATGTGTATTCATATTTATAGTGCTATTAATTATATAATACTTGCTAACAGTTGCCAACTGATTGGTTGGGCAGTGACTTTGATTACTTAAAGATAACACACTTGGGGGTTAAACATTTTGTTGAAAGCCACAGGTAGGGAAGTATTTGGTGGTTTAACTCTTACTAGAGGAGGACTTTTTTTTTTTTTTTAGAGTGGTCATACATTCTTAAGGTCTGGGCTGTTCTGAAGTTGGCAAACCTCAGTTAATTTCAACAACTCGTATAGTAACTTTTAATAAACAAATAAATAAATATCGTATAATTCAAAGTAGACAGTGAAGTGGTAGTAATTTCAATAATTTAAAGTAATCTTTTTCACACTCAAATAACATAGAGGCCATTATTATGCCAACTATGGGTACAAACACTTCAAAAGGAATTACTCCTGTTGATGTAGTTAAAATAATCCATTAATTAAAGGCATAACTAAGACATCAGAGAAATGGCACAAGCGTTGGCCTGACATTGACCAACCATGGCCAGTGGAGGGGACTCTTAATCCAGATGTAATTAAAGTAATGCAAGTACTTCTGGCCACGTACAAGGCTAACCAAAAGAAAGGTAAGAAGGGGGAAAAAAACATAAGAAGAAGAGACCGATGGAGCTTGGCATTCTCCAGTTGCTTGAATAAGAAGGGCAGAAACTGGTCAAAGCAGCAAAGGATAAGAGAGAGAGGAGTGCAGCAGAAATGGAGAGACAGATGAGAGGAATAGGAAAGCAGATGGCAGAAATTAATGAGCCATTTTCACACGTAAACAAGAACCCCCCACATATGAGAAGGAATTGAAGTCTGAGAAGATCTATCCCCAGCTCCCAGTGATCACTCAAGAGGGCAAATATCACATCAGAGATGATGGCCGAATAGTGGAAGCAGGAAAAGCAGAAACAATTATAATAATGTATTTTCCAAAAGCAAGAAGAAATCAACATATATGTAAACTGAAGGTGAAGTGAAGATCAGGAGGACAAAAGTTGGAGATGATGTGGATGAAAGTGCGTGGGAAGCCAGAAGAGGATGTGATCCAGCAGTCACGCTTAGAACGTGAACAAGTAAGACAAAGAATAAAGTCAATACATGAAAAGAAAATGAATGCTTACTTACCGATAACACAGTTGCAGATGAAAAAAAAAGCCAGAAAGCCAGAGGTCCACATTCAGACAACCATATACAGTTGATGTATAGTCTCTTGGAATCATGAGGTCCTGTGAACAAAGACAAAGAAGAAAGTTAACAACTGAAAAGAAACATAATGCTTTCTTACCGATGACACAGTTGAAGATGAATAGAAAGTCAGTCAGATTGAGTTGCAGATGTAGACAACGGCAAAAAATTGGAGACCGATAGCCTCTTGGGATCATGAAATCCTGTCAACTAGTAGGACAAAAAAGAAAATCAAAATATGAAAAGAAAGTGAATGTATGCTCACCTGTTACACAGTTGAAGATAAATTAAAAGCCAATAAGAAGAAAATTCCAGATACAGACAACGGCAAACAGCTGGAGATGAACAGTCTCTTGGCATCATGAGGTCCTGTGAACAAGACAAAGAAGAAAGTCAATACATGAAAAGAAACTGAATGTATACTTACCTGTTACAAAGTTGCAGATGAATACACAGCCAGTAAGATAGAAGTCCAGATGCAGACAACCACATGCAGCTGGACATGGACAGTGTCTTGGGATCATGAAGTCATGTGAACGAGTAAGACAAAGAAGAAAATCAAAATATGAAAAGAAACTGAATGTATACATACCTGTTACACAGTTGCAGATGAATACACAGCCAATAAGAAGAAAAATCCAGATGCAGACAATGGCAAACAGCTGGAGATGGTCAGTCTCTTGGGATCTTGAGGTCCTATGACCAAGTAAGACTAAGAAGAAAGTCAATACATGAAAAGAAACTGAATGTATACTTACCTGTTACACAGTTGCAGATGGAAAAAAAAGCCCGTAAGCCAGAGTTCCAGATTCAGAAAACCATATACTGTTGATATATAGTCTCTTGGAATCATGAAGTCCTTTCAACAAGTAAGACAAAGAAGAAAGTCATTACATGAAAAGAAACGGAATGCTTACTTAGCAATTACACAGTTGCAGATGAATACACAGCCAATTAGAAAAAAAATCCAGATGCAGATGAATAGTCTCTTGGGATCATGAGGTCCTGTAAACAAGACAAAATGAAAGTCAATACATGAAAAGAAACGGAATGTAGACTTACCTGTTACACAGTTGCAGATGAATACACAGCCAGTAAGAAATACTTCCAGATGCAGATAACCACATACAGCTGGACTTGAATAGTCTCTTGGGATCATGAAGTCCTGTGAACAAGTAAGACAAAGATGAAAATCAAAATATTAAAAAAGAAACTGAATGTATACTTACCTGTAACACAGTTGCAGATTAATACACAGCCAATAAGACGAAAAACCCAGATGCAGATGAATAGTCTCTTGGGATCATGAGGTCCTGAAAACAAGACAAAGAAGAAATTCAATACATGAAAAAAACTGAATGTATACTTACCTGTTACAAAGTTGCAGATAAAAAAAAAGCCAGTAAGGCAGAGTTCCAAATTCAGACAACCATATACAGTTGCTGTATAGTCTCTTGGGATCACGAGGTCCTGTGAAGAAGTAAAACAAAGAAGAAAGTTAATACATGAAAAGAAACGGAATGTTTACTTACCTGTAACAAAGTTGCAGATGAATACACAGTAAGAAAGAAAGAATTCCAGATGCAGACAACATACAGCTGGACATGGACAGTCTCTTGGGATCATGAAGTCCTGTCAACAAGTAAGACAAAGAAGAAAATCAAAACATGAAAAGAAACTGAATGTTTACTTACCTGTAACAAAGTTGCAGATGAATACACAGCCAATAAGACGAAAAATCCAGATGCACACAACTGCAAACAGCTGGAGATGAATAGTCTCTTGGGATCATGAGGTCCTGTTAACAAGACAAAAAGAAAGTCAATACATGAAAAGAAATGGAATGTATACTTACCTGTTACACAGTTGCAGATGAATACACAGTCAGTAAGAAAGAATTCCAGATGCAGACAACCACATACAGCTGGACATGGACAATCTCTTGGGATCATGAAGTCCTGTCAACAAGTAAGACAAAGAAGAAAATCAAAATATGAAAAGAAACTGAATGTTTTCTTACCTGTAACACAGTTGCAGATGAATACACAGCCAATAAGACGAAAATTCAAGATGCAGATGAATAGTCTCTTGGGATCATGAGGTCTTGTAAACAAGACAAGGAAGAAAATCAATGCATGAAAAGAAGCTGAATGTATACTTACCTTTTACACAGTTGCAGATGAATACACAGCCAATAAGACGAAAAATCCAGATAAAGACAACAACATACAGCTGGAGATTAATAGTCTCTTGGGATCATGAAGTCTTCTGAATAAGTAAGACAAAGAAGAAAGTCAATACATGAAAAGACACGGAATGCTTACTTACCGATTAAACAGTTGCAGATGAATACACAGCCATTCAAAAAGAATTCCAGATGCAGACAACCACATATAGCTGGACATGGACAGTCTCTTGGGATCATGAAGTTCTCTGAACAAGTAAGACAAAGAAGAAAGTCAATACATGAAATGAAACTGAATGCTTACTTTCGGATTACACAGTTGCAGATGAACACAGCCAATAAGATGAAAAATCCAGATGCAGACAACGGCAAACAGCTGGAGATAGATACACTCTTGGCATCAAGAGGTCCTGTCAACAAGTAAGACAAAGATGAAAGTCAAAACATGAAAAGAAACTGAATGTATACTTACCTATTACACAGTTGCAGATGAAGACACAGCCAAGAAGACGAAAAATCCAGATGCAGACAACGGCAAACAGCTGGAGATAGATACACTCTTGGCATCAAGAGATCCTGTCAACAAGTAAGACAAAGAAGAAAGTCAATACATTAAAAGAAACTTAATGTATACCTACCTGTTACACAGTTGCAGATGAACACAGCCAATAAGATGAAAAATCCAGATGCAGACAACGGCAAACAGCTGGAGATAGATACACTCTTGGCATCAAGAGGTCCTGTCAACAAGTAAGACAAAGATGAAAGTCAATACATGAAACGAAACGGAATATATACTTACCTGTTACACCGTTGCAGATGAATACACAGCCAGTAAGACGAAAATTCCAGATGCAGTTGAATAGTCTTTTGGGATCACGAGGTCCTGTGAACAAGTAAGACAAAGAAGAAAGTCAATACATGAAAAGAAACTGAATGTATACTTACCTGTAACACAGCTGTAGATGTACAAAGCCAATAAGACGAAAAATCAAGATGCAGACAACGGCAAACAGCTGGAGATGAATAGTCTCTTGGGATCATGAGGTCCTGTAAACAAGACAATAATAAGGTCAATTCATGAAAAGAAACTGAATGTATACTTACCTGTTACACAGCTGCAGATGAATACACAGCCAGTAAGAAAGAATTCCAGATGCAGACAACCACATACAGCTGGACATGGACAGCCTCTTGGGATCATGAAGTCCTGTGAACAAGTGAGACAAAGAAGAAAGTCAATACATGAAAACAAACTGAATGTATACTTACCTGTAACACAGTTGCAGATGAATACACAGCAAATAAGACGAAAAATCCAGATGCAGATGAATAGTCTCTTGGGATCATGAGGTCCTGTAAACAAGACAAAGAAGAAAGTCAATACATGAAAAGAAACTGAATGTATTCTTACCTGTTACACAGTTGCAGATGAATACACAGCCAGTAAGAAAGAATTCCAGATGCAGACAACCACATACAGCTCGACATGGACAGTCTCTTGGGATCATGAAGTCCTGGGAACAAGACAAAAAAGAAAGTCAATACATGAAAAGAAACGGAATGTATACTTACCTGTTACACAGTTGCAGGTGAAAAAAAAGCCAGTAAGCCAGAGTTCCAGATTCAGACAACCATATACAGTTGATGTATAGTCTCTTGAGATCACAAGGTCCTGTGAAAAAGGAAGACAAAGAAGAAAGTCATTACATGAAAAGAAACTGAATGTAGACTTACCTGTTACACAGTTGAAGATAAATAAACAGCCAATAAGAAGAAAAATCCAGATACAGACAACGGCAAACAGCTGGAGATGAACAGTCTCTTGGCATCATGAGGTCCTGTGAACAAGAAAGTCAATACATGAAAAGAAACTGAATGTTTACTTACCTGTTACACAGTTGCAGATGAATACACACCCAGTACGACAGAGTTCCAGATGCAGACTACGGCAAAAAGTTGGAAATAGATAGTCTCTTGGTATCATGAGGGCCTGTCAACAAGTAAGACAAAGAAGAAAGTCAAAACATGAAAAGAAACTGAATGTATACTTACCTGTTACACAGTTGCAGATGAAAAAAAAGCCAGTAAGCCAGAGTTCCAGATTCAGACAACCATATACAGTTGATGTAACGTCTCTTGAGATCACGAGGTCCTGTCAACAAGTAAGACAAAGAAGAAAATCAAAATATGAAAAGAAACTGAATGTTTACTTACCTGTAACACAGTTGCAGATTAATACACAGTCAGTAAGAAAGAATTCAAGATGCAGACAACCACATACAGCTGCATATGGACAGTCTCTTGGGATCATGAAGTCCTGTGAACAAGTAAGACTAAGAAGAAAGTCAATACATGAAAAGAAACTGAATGCTTACTTACCTGTTACACAGTTGCAGATGAATACACAGCCAGTAAGAAAGACTTCCAGATGCAGACAACCACATACAGATGGACATGGATAGTGTCTTGCGATCATGAAGTCCTGTGAACAAGTAAAACAAAGAAAAAAATTCAAATCATGAAAAGAAACTGAATGCTTACTTACCGATTACACAGTTGCAGATGAAAAAAAGCCAGTAAGCTAGAGTTCCAGATTCAGACAACCATATACAGTTGATGTATAGTCTCTTGAGATCATGAGGTCCTGTGAAAGGGACAAAATGAAAGTCAATACATGAAAAGAAACTGAATGCTTACTTACCTGTTACACAGTTGCAGATGAATACACAGCCAGTAAGAAAGACTTCCAGATGCAGACAACCACATACAGCTGGACATGAATATCTCTTCGGATCATGAAGTCCTGACAAAGAGTAAGACAAAGATGAAAATCAATATATGAAAAGAAACTGAATGTATACTTACCTGTTACACAGTTGCAGATGAAAAAAAGGCCAGTAAGCCAGAGTTCCAGATGCAGACAACCATATACAGTTGATGTAAAGTCTCTTGGGATCACGAGGTCCTGTGAACAAGTAAAACAATGAAGAAAGTTAATACATGAAAAGAAACAGAATGTTTACTTACCTGTTACACAGTTGTAGATGAATACACAGCAAGAAAGAAAGAATTCCAGATGCAGACAACATACAGCTGGACATGGACAGTCTCTTGGGATCATGAAGGCCTGTGAACAAGTAAGACAAAGAAGAAAGTCAATACATGAAAATAAACTGAATGCTTACTTACCGATTACACAGTTGCAGATGAATAGAAAATCAGTCAGATTGAGATCCAGATGCACACAACGGCAAACACTTGGAGATCGATAGCCTCTTGGGATCATGAGGTCCTGTAAACAAGACAAAAAGAAAGTCAATACATGAAAAGAAACTGAATGTATACTTACCTGTTACACAGTTGCAGGTGAATAGAAAGTCAGTCAGATTGAGATCCAGATGCACAAAACGGCAAACACTTGAAGATCGATAGCCTCTTGGGATCATGAAGTCCTGTGAACAAGTAAGAAAAAGAAGAAAGTCAATACATGAAAAGAAACTGAATGTATACTTACCTGTTACAAAGTTGCAGATGAATACAAATCCAATAAGAAAGAATTCCAGATTCAGACAACCACATCCAGCTGGACATGGAAAGTCTCTTGGGATCATGAGGTCCTGTAAACAAAAGAAACTTAATGCTTTTCTACCAATTACACAGTTGCAGATGAATACACAGTCAGTAAGAAAGAATTCCACATGCAGACAACGGCAAACAGCTGGAGATGAATAGTCTCTTCGGATCATGAGGTCCTGTAAACAAGACAAAAAGAAAGTCAATACATGAAAAGGAACTGAATGTATACTTACCTGTTACAAAGTTGCAGGTGAATACAAAGCCAGTAAGAAAGAGTTCCAGATGCAGACAACCACATCCAGCTGGACAAGGACAGTCTCTTGGAATCATGAAGTCCTGTGAACAAGTAAGACAAAGAAGAAAGTCAATACATGAAAAGAAACTGAATGTATACTTACCTGTTACAAAGTTGCAGATGAATACAAATCCAATAAGAAAGAATTCCAGATTCAGACAACCACATCCAGCTGGACATGGAAAGTCTCTTGGGATCATGAGGTCCTGTAAACAAGACAAAGAAGAAAGTCAATACTTACCTGTTACACAGTTGCAGATGAATAGAAAGTCAGTCAGATTGAGTTCCAGATGCAGACAACGGCAAGCACTTGGAGATCGATAGCCTCTGGGGATCATGAAGTCCTGTCAAGAAGTAAGACAAAGAAGAAAATCAAAATATGAAAAGAAATTGAATGTATACTTACCTGTTACACAGTTGCAGATGAATAGAAAGTCAGTCAGATTGAGTTCCAGATGCAGACAACAGCAAACACTTGGAGATCGATAGCCTGTTGGGATCATGAATTCCAGTCAAAAAGTAAGACAAAGAAGAAAATCAAAACATGAAAAGAAACTGAATGTATACTTACCTGTTATAAAGTTGCAGATGAATACAACTCCAGTAAGAAAGAATTCCAGATGCAGACAACCACATCCAGCTGGACATGGATAGTCTCTTGGGATCATGAGGTCCTGTAAACAATACAAAGAAGAAAGTCAAAATGTGAAAAGAAACTGAATATATACTTACCTGTTACACAGTTGCAGATGATAGAAAGTCAGTAAGATTGAGTTCCAGATGCAGACAACGGCAAACACTTGGAGATCGATAGCCTCTTGGGATCATGAAGTCCTGTGAACAAGTAAGATAAAGAAGAAAATCAAACTATGAAAAGAAACGGAATGCTTACTTACCGATTACACAGTTGCAGATGAAAACACATCCATTAAGAAAGAATTTCAGATGCAGACAACCTCATACAGCTGGACATGGATAGCCTCTTGGGATCAAAAAGTCCTGTGAACAAGTAAGCCAAAGAAGAAAATCAAAATATGAAAAGAAATTGTATGTATACTTATCTGTAACACAGTTGCAGATGAATACACAGCCAATAAGACGTAAAATCCAGATGCAGACAACGGCAAACAGCTGGAGATAAATAGTCTCTTGGGATCATGAGCTCCTGTAAACAAATCAAAAAAAAGTCAATACATGAAAAGAAACGGAATGTATACTTACCTGTTACACAGTTGCAGATGAATACACAGCCAGTAAGAAATAATTCCAGATGCAGACAACCACATACAGCTGGACAACGACAATCTCTTGGGATCACGAAGTCCTGTCAACAAGTAAGACAAGGAAGAAAGTCAATACATGAAAAGAAACTAAATGTATACTTACCTGTTACAAAGTTGCAGATGAATACAAATCCAGTAAGAAATAATTCCAGATGCAGACAACCACATACAGCTGGACAACGACAATCTCTTGGGATCACGAAGTCCTGTCAACAAGTAAGACAAAGAAGAAAGTCAATACATGAAAAGAAACTGAATGTATACTTACCTGTTACACAGTTGCAGTTGAAAAAAAGCTAGTAAGCCAGAGTTCCAGATTCAGACAACCATATACAGTTGATGTATAGTCTCTTGGGATCACGAGGTCCTGTGAACAAGTAAGACAAAGAAGAAAGTCAATACATGAAAAGAAATTGAATGTATACTTACCTGTTACACAGTTGCAGATGAATAGAAAGTCAGTCAGATTGAGATCCTGATGCAGACAACGACAAACACTTGGAGATCGATAGCCTCTTGGGATCATGAGGTCCTTTCAAGAAGTAAGACAAAGAAGAAAATCAAAATATGAAAAGAAACTGAATGTATACTTACCTGTAACACAGTTGCAGATGAATACACAGCCAATAAGACGTAAAATCCAGATGCAGATGAATAGTCTCTTGGGATCATGAGGTCCTGTAAACAAGACAAAGAAGAAAGTCAATACATGAAAAGAAACTGAATGTATACTTATCTGTTACACAGTTGCAGATGAATGGAAAGTAAGTTGGATTGAGTTCCAGATGCAGACAACGGCAAGCACTTTGAGATCGATAGCCTCTTGGGATCATGAAGTCCTGTCAAGAAGTAAGACAAAGAAGAAAATCAAAACATGAAAAGAAACTGAATGTATACTTACCTGTTACACAGTTGCAGATGAAAAGAAACGGAATGTATACTTACCTGTTACACAGATGCAGATGAATACACAGTCAGTAAGAAAGAATGCCAGATGCAGACAACCACATACAGCTGGAGATCGATAGCCTCTTGGGATCATGAAGTCCTGTCAACAAGTAAGACAAAGAAGAAAATCCAAATATGAAAAGAAACTGAATGTATACTTACCTGTAACACAGTTGCAGATTAATACACAGCCAATAAGATGAAAAATCAAGATGCAGACAATGGCAAACAGCTGGAGATGAATAGTCTCTTGGGATCATGAGGTCCTGTAAACAAGTAAGACAAAGAAGAAAGTCAATACATGAAAAGAAACTGAATGCTTACTTACCGATTACACAGTTGCAGATGAAAAAAATAAAGCCAGTAAGCCAGAGTTCCAGATTCAGACAACCATATACAGTTGATTTATAGTCTCTTGGGATCATGAGGTACTGTGAACAAGTAAGACAAAGAAGAAAGTCAATACATGAAAAGAAACTGAATGTATACTTACCTGTAACACAGTTGCAGATGAATACACAGTCAGTAAGAAAGAATTCCAGATGCAGACTACCACATACAGCTGGAGATCGATAGCCTCTTGGGATCATGAGGTCCTGTAAACAAGACAAAAAGAAAGTCAATACATGAAAAGTAACTGAATTTATACTTACCTGTTACACAGTTGCAGATGAATAGGAAGCAAGTTAGATTGAGTTCCAGATGCAGACAACGGCAAGCACTTGGAGATCGATAGCCTCTTGGGATCATGAAGTCCTGTCAAGAAGTAAGACAAAGAAGAAAATCCAAATATGAAAAGAAACTGAATGTATACTTACCTGTAACACAGTTGCAGATTAATACACAGCCAATAAGATGAAAAATCAAGATGCAGACAATGGCAAACAGCTGGAGATGAATAGTCTCTTGGGATCATGAGGTCCTGTAAACAAGTAAGACAAAGAAGAAAGTCAATACATGAAAAGAAACTGAATGCTTACTTACCGATTACACAGTTGCAGATGAAAAAAATAAAGCCAGTAAGCCAGAGTTCCAGATTCAGACAACCATATACAGTTGATTTATAGTCTCTTGGGATCATGAGGTACTGTGAACAAGTAAGACAAAGAAGAAAGTCAATACATGAAAAGAAACTGAATGTATACTTACCTGTAACACAGTTGCAGATGAATACACAGTCAGTAAGAAAGAATTCCAGATGCAGACTACCACATACAGCTGGAGATCGATAGCCTCTTGGGATCATGAGGTCCTGTAAACAAGACAAAAAGAAAGTCAATACATGAAAAGTAACTGAATTTATACTTACCTGTTACACAGTTGCAGATGAATAGGAAGCAAGTTAGATTGAGTTCCAGATGCAGACAACGGCAAGCACTTGGAGATCGATAGCCTCTTGGGATCATGAAGTCCTGTCAAGAAGTAAGACAAAGAAGAAAATCAAAACATGAAAAGAAACTGAATGTATACTTACCTGTTACAATTGCAGATGAATACACAGTCAGTAAGAAAGAATTCCAGATGCAGACAATCACATACAGCTGGACATCGATAGCCTCTTGGGATCATGAAGTCCTGTAAACAAGACAAAAAGAAAGTCAATACATGAAAAGAAACTGAATGTATACGTACCTGTTACACAATTGCAGATGAATAGGAAGTAAGTTAGATTGAGTTCCAGATGCAGACAACAGCAAGCACTTGGAGATCGATAGCCTCTTGGGATCATGAAGTCCTGTCAAGAAGTAAGACAAAGAAGAAAATCAAAACATGAAAAGAAACTGAATGTATACTTACCTGTTACACAGTTGCAGATGAATACACAGTCAGTAAGAAAGAATTCCAGATGCAGACAACCACATACAGCTGGAGATCGACAGTCTCTTGGGATCATGAAGTCCTGTGAACAAGTGAGACAACGAAGAAAGTCAATACATGAAAAGAAACTGAATGTATACTTACCTGTTACAAAGTTGCAGATGAAAACAAAGCCAGTAAGAAAGAATTCCAGATGCAGACAACCACATCCAGCTGGACACGGATAGTCTCTAGGGATCATGAGGTCCTGTAAACAAGACAAAGAAGAAAGTCAATACATGAAAAGAAACTGAATGTATACTTACCTGTTACACAGTTGCAGATGAATAGGAAGCAAGTTAGATTGAGTTCCAGATGCAGACAACGGCAAGCACTTGGAGATCGATAGCCTCTTGGGATCATGAAGTCCTGTCAAGAAGTAAGACAAAGAAGAAAATCAAAACATGAAAAGAAACTGAATGTATACTTACCTGTTACACAGTTGCAGATGAATACACAGTCAGTAAGAAAGAATTCCAGATGCAGACAATCACATACAGCTGGACATCGATAGCCTCTTGGGATCATGAAGTCCTGTAAACAAGACAAAAAGAAAGTCAATACATGGAAAGTAACTGAATTTATACTTACCTGTTACACTGTTGCAGATGAATACACAGTCAGTAAGAAAGAATTCCAGATGCAGACAACCACATACAGCTGGACATCGATAGCCTCTTGGGATCATGAGGTCCTGTAAACAAGACAAAAAGAAAGTCAATACATGAAAAGAAACTGAATGTATACTTACCTTTTACACAGTTGCAGTTGAAAAAAAGCCAGTAAGCCAGAGTTCCAGATTCAGACAACCATATACAGTTGATGTATAGCCTCCTGGGATCACGAGGTTCTGTGAACAAGTAAGACAAAGAAGAAAGTCAATACATGAAAAGAAACTGAATGCTTAGTTACAGATTAATAGAATTATTTGCAGATGAATAGAAAGTCAGTCAGATTGAGTTCCAGATGCAGACAACGGCAAACACTTGGAGATCGATAGCCTCTTGGGATCATGAAGTCCTGTCAAGAAGTAAGAAAGAAGAAAATCAAAACATGAAAAGAAACTGAATGTATACTTACCTGTTACACAGTTGCAGATGAATACACAGTTAGTAAGAAAGAATTCCAGATGCAGACAACCACATACAGCTGGACATCGATAGCCTCTTGGGATCATGAAGTCCTGTAAACAAGACAAAAAGAAAGTCAATACATGAAAAGAAACTGAATGTATACTTACCTGTTACACAGTTGCAGATGAATAGAAAGTCAGTCAGATTGAGTTCCAGATGCAGACAACGGAGGACACCTTTCGCTGTACAATGTGCACTGTACAGTGAAACATACGTGCACCTTACCTTACCTTGGGATCATGAGGTCCTGTAAACAAGAAAAAAAGAAAGTCAATACATGAAAAGAAACTGAATGTATACTTACCTGTTACACTGTTGCAGATGAATACACAGCCATTATGAAAGAATTCCAGATGCAGACAACCACATACAGCTGGACATGGACAGACTCTTGGGATCATGAAGTCCTGTGAACAAGTAAGACAAAATAGAAAGTCAATACATGAAAAGAAGCTGAATGTATACTTACCTGTTACACAGTTGCAGATGAAAAAAAGCCAGTAAGCCAGAGTTCCACATTCAGTCAACCATATACAGTTGATGTATAGTCTCCTGGGATCATGAAGTTCTGTGAACAAGTAAGACAAAGAAAAAAGTAAATACATGAAAAGAAACTGAATGTATACTTACCTGTAACACAGTTGCAGATGAATACACAGCCAATAAGACGTAAAATCCAGATGCAGATGAATAGTCTCTTGGGATCATGAGGTCCTGTAAACAAGACAAAGAAGAAAGTCAATACATGAAAAGAAACTGAATGTATACTTATCTGTTACACAGTTGCAGATGAATGGGAAGTAAGTTGGATTGAGTTCCAGATGCAGACAACGGCAAGCACTTGGAGATCGATAGCCTCTTGGGATCATGAAGTCCTGTCAAGAAGTAAGACAAAGAAGAAAATCAAAACATGAAAAGAAACTGAATGTATACTTACCTGTTACACAGTTGCAGATGAAAAGAAACGGAATGTATACTTACCTGTTACACAGATGCAGATGAATACACAGTCAGTAAGAAAGAATGCCAGATGCATACAACCACATACAGCTGGAGATCGATAGCCTCTTGGGATCATGAGGTCCTGTAAACAAAACAAAAAGAAAGTCAATACATGAAAAGTAACTGAATTTATACTTACCTGTTACACTGTTGCAGATGAATACACAGTCAGTAAGAAAGAATTCCAGATGCAGACAACCACATACAGCTGGACATTGATAGTCTCTTCGGATCATGAAGTCCTGTGAACAAGTAAGACAAAGAAGAAAGTCAAAACATGAAAAGAAACTGAATGTATACTTACCTGTTACACAGTTGCAGATGAAAAAAAAGCTAGTTAGCCAGAGTTCCAGATGCAGATAACCATATACAGTTGATGTATCGTCTCTTGGGATCACGAGGTTCGGTGAACAAGTAAGACAAAGAAGAAAGTCAATACATGAAAAGAAACTGAATGTATACTTACCTGTTACACAGTTGCAGATGAATAGAAAGTCAGTCAGATTGAGATCCAGATGCAGACAACGGCAAACACTTGGAGATCGATAGCCTCTTGGGATCATGAAGTCCTGTCAACAAGTAAGACAAAGAAGAAAATCCAAATATGAAAAGAAACTGAATGTATACTTACCTGTAACACAGTTGCAGATTAATACACAGCCAATAAGATGAAAAATCAAGATGCAGACAATGGCAAACAGCTGGAGATGAATAGTCTCTTGGGATCATGAGGTCCTGTAAACAAGTAAGACAAAGAAGAAAGTCAATACATGAAAAGAAACTGAATGCTTACTTACCGATTACACAGTTGCAGATGAAAAAAATAAAGCCAGTAAGCCAGAGTTCCAGATTCAGACAACCATATACAGTTGATTTATAGTCTCTTGGGATCATGAGGTACTGTGAACAAGTAAGACAAAGAAGAAAGTCAATACATGAAAAGAAACTGAATGTATACTTACCTGTAACACAGTTGCAGATGAATACACAGTCAGTAAGAAAGAATTCCAGATGCAGACTACCACATACAGCTGGAGATCGATAGCCTCTTGGGATCATGAGGTCCTGTAAACAAGACAAAAAGAAAGTCAATACATGAAAAGTAACTGAATTTATACTTACCTGTTACACTGTTGCAGATGAATACACAGTCAGTAAGAAAGAATTCCAGATGCAGACAACCACAAATAGCTGGACATGGACAGTCTCTTGGGATCATGAAGTCCTGTGAACAAGTGAGACAACGAAGAAAGTCAATACATGAAAAGAAACTGAATGTATACTTACCTGTTACAAAGTTGCAGATGAAAACAAAGCCAGTAAGAAAGAATTCCAGATGCAGACAACCACATCCAGCTGGACACGGATAGTCTCTTGGGATCATGAGGTCCTTTAAACAAGACAAAGAAGAAAGTCAATACATGAAAAGAAACTGAATGTATACTTACCTGTTACACAGTTGCAGATGAATAGGAAGCAAGTTAGATTGAGTTCCAGATGCAGACAACGGCAAGCACTTGGAGATCGATAGCCTCTTGGGATCATGAAGTCCTGTCAAGAAGTAAGACAAAGAAGAAAATCAAAACATGAAAAGAAACTGAATGTATACTTACCTGTTACACAGTTGCAGATGAATACACAGTCAGTAAGAAAGAATTCCAGATGCAGACAATCACATACAGCTGGACATCGATAGCCTCTTGGGATCATGAAGTCTTGTAAACAAGACAAAAAGAAAGTCAATACATGAAAAGAAACTGAATGTATACGTACCTGTTACACAATTGCAGATGAATAGGAAGTAAGTTAGATTGAGTTCCAGATGCAGACAACAGCAAGCACTTGGAGATCGATAGCCTCTTGGGATCATGAAGTCCTGTCAAGAAGTAAGACAAAGAAGAAAATCAAAACATGAAAAGAAACTGAATGTATACTTACCTGTTACACAGTTGCAGATGAATACACAGTCAGTAAGAAAGAATTCCAGATGCAGACAACCACATACAGCTGGAGATCGACAGTCTCTTGGGATCATGAAGTCCTGTGAACAAGTGAGACAACGAAGAAAGTCAATACATGAAAAGAAACTGAATGTATACTTACCTGTTACAAAGTTGCAGATGAATACACAGTCAGTAAGAAAGAATTCCAGATGCAGACAACCACATACAGCTGGACATCGATAGCCTCTTGGGATCATGAGGTCCTGTAAACAAGACAAAAAGAAAGTCAATACATGAAAAGAAACTGAATGTATACTTACCTTTTACACAGTTGCAGTTGAAAAAAAGCCAGTAAGCCAGAGTTCCAGATTCAGACAACCATATACAGTTGATGTATAGTCTCCTGGGATCACGAGGTTCTGTGAACAAGTAAGACAAAGAAGAAAGTCAATACATGAAAAGAAACTGAATGCTTAGTTACAGATTAATAGAATTATTTGCAGATGAATAGAAAGTCAGTCAGATTGAGTTCCAGATGCAGACAACGGCAAACACTTGGAGATCGATAGCCTCTTGGGATCATGAAGTCCTGTCAAGAAGTAAGAAAGAAGAAAATCAAAACATGAAAAGAAACTGAATGTATACTTACCTGTTACACAGTTGCAGATGAATACACAGTTAGTAAGAAAGAATTCCAGATGCAGACAACCACATACAGCTGGACATCGATAGCCTCTTGGGATCATGAAGTCCTGTAAACAAGACAAAAAGAAAGTCAATACATGAAAAGAAACTGAATGTATACTTACCTGTTACACAGTTGCAGATGAATAGAAAGTCAGTCAGATTGAGTTCCAGATGCAGACAACGGAGGACACCTTTCGCTGTACAATGTGCACTGTACAGTGAAACATACGTGCACCTTACCTTACCTTGGGATCATGAGGTCCTGTAAACAAGAAAAAAAGAAAGTCAATACATGAAAAGAAACTGAATGCTTACTTACCGATTACACAGTTGGAGATGAATACACAGCAATTATAAAAGAATTCCAGATGCAGACAACCACATACAGCTGGACATGGACAGACTCTTGGGATCATGAAGTCCTGTGAACAAGACAAAATAGAAAGTCAATACATGAAAAGAAGCTGAATGTATACTTACCTGTTACACAGTTGCAGATGAAAAAAAGCCAGTAAGCCAGAGTTCCAGATTCAGTCAACCATATACAGTTGATGTATATTCTCCTGGGATCATGAAGTCCTGTGAACAAGTAAGACAAAGAAAAAAGTAAATACATGAAAAGAAACTGAATGTATACTTACCTGTAACACAGTTGCAGATGAACACACAGCCAATAAGACGAAAAATCCAGATGAAGACAATGGCAAACACTTGGAGATCGATAGCCTCTTGGGATCATGAAGTCCTGTCAACAAGTAAGACAAAGAAGAAAATCAAAACATAAAAAGAAACTGAATGTATACTTACCTGTTACACAGTTACAGATGAATACACAGTCAGTAAGAAAGAATTCCAGATGCAGGCAACCACATACAGCTGGAAACCGATAGCCTCTTGGGATCATGAAGTCCTGTAAACAAGACAAAAAGAAAGTCAATACATGAATCAGAATCAGAATCAGAATCTCTTTATTTCATATGTTACACATACAAGGAATTTGTCTTGGTGAGAGCAACACGTATGACAAGTAACAAAAAAAAAAAAATCACAGAATATTCTTAAACTAAAGGAAAATGACACTAAACAATAAATAGGGTATGGGATAAATTAAAAAAGTAAAAAGTACTAAGGTAAAAAAGAGCTGAAAATATATTTACAGAAAAGAACATCTGTACAGGTGTGCAAATAGTCATAGTGCAAAATAGGCAGAGTGCAAAATAGCTGTTCAGTCCGGTTTGGTACAGTTCAGTTGTAAGTTTTGAGGTTTACAGTGGGAGGTGTCCACTGTGATTGAGGAGCGCTACAGCTCTGGGGAAGAAGCTGTTAGCATGACGTGTTGTGCTGGTTTTGATGGACCGCAGTCTTCTACCCGAGGGGAGTGTCTGGAAGAGGAGGTGTCCAGGATGTGAGGGGTCAGATGTTATCTTGCCAGCCCGCTTCCTCATCCTGCTGGTGTAGATCTGCTGAAGTGATGGCAGGTTACATCCGATGATCCTCTCTGCTCTCCTGATGATGCGCTGGAGTTTGGTTCTTTCTTGTGAGGTGGAGGAACCAAACCAGATAGTTATGGAGGCAGTGATAATGGACTCGATGATCGCTGTGTAGAACTGGATCATGAGGGTCTGTGGCAGGTTGAACTTCTTGAGCTGTCTCAAGAAGAACATTCTTTGTTGAGCTTTCTTGATGATGGAGATGGTGTTTTTCTCCCATTTCAAGTCTCTGGAAATGGTGGTGACCAGGAACTTGAGTGACTCCACCATTGATACTGCAGTGTTGTTGATGTGGAGGGGGGGGGAAGGGTGGGTGGATTGCGTCGGAAGTCCACCACCATGTCTACAGTCTTTTCTGTGTTTAGCAGCAGGTGGTTGTTGCTGCACCAGGACAACGGCAAACAGCTGGAAATGAATAGTCTCTTGGGATCATGAGGTCCTGTAAACAAGTAAGACAAAGAAGAAAGTCAAAACATGAAAAGAAACTGAATGTATACTTACCTGTTACACAGTTGCAGATGAATACACAGTCAGTAAGAAAGAATTCCAGATGCAGACAACCACATACAGCTAGACATCGATAGCCTCTTGGGATCATGAAGTCCTGTAAACAAGACAAAAAGAAAGTCAATGCATGAAGAGAAACTGAATGTATATTTACCTGTTACAAAGTTGCAGATGAATAGAAAGTCAGTCAGATTGAGTTCCAGATACAGACAACGGCAAACACTTGGAGATCGATAGCCTCTTGGGGTCATGAAGTCCTGTGAACAAGTAAGAAAAAGAACAAAGTCAAAACATGAAAAGAAACTGAATGTATACTTACCTGTTGCACAGTTGCAGATGAATAGAAAGTCAGTCAGATTGAGATCCAGATGCAGACAACGGCAAACACTTGGAGATCGATAGCCTCTTGGGATCATGAAGTCCTGTGAACAAGTAAGACAAAGAAGAAAATCAAAATATGAAAAGAAACTGAATGTTTACTTACCTGTAAAACAGTTGCAGATGAATACACAGCCAATAAGACGAAAAATCCAGATGCATTAGAATAGTCTCTTGGGATCACAAGGTCCTGTGAACAAGTAAGACAAAGAAGAAAGTCAATACATGAAAAGAAACGGAATGTATACTTACCTATTGCACAGTTGCAGATGAATAGAACGTCAGTCAGATTGAGAACCAGATGCAGACAACGGCAAACACTTGGAGATCGATAGCCTCTTGGGATCATGAAGTCCTGTGAACAAGTAAGACAAAGAAGAAAATCAAAATATGAAAAGAAATTGAATGTATACTTACCTATAACACAGTTGCAGATGAATACAAAGCCAATAAAATAAAAAATCCAGATGCAGACAACAGTAAACAGCTGGAGATGAATACTCTCTTGGGATCATGAGGTCCTGTAAACAAGATAAAAAGAAAGTCAATACATGAAAAGAAACTGAATGTATACTTACCTGTTACACTGTTGCAGATGAATACAAAGCCAATAAGATGAAAAATCCAGATGCAGATGAATATTCTCTTGGGATCATGAAGTCCTGTGAACAAGACAAAGATGAAAATCTAAATATGAAAAGAAACGGAATGCTTACTTACCGATTACACAGTTGCAGATGAAAACACAGCCAATAAAACGTAAAATCCAGATGCAGACAACGGCAAACAGCTGGAGATGAATAGTCTCTTGGGATCATGAGGTCCTGTAAATAAGACAAAAAAAAAAGTCAATACATGAAAAGAAACTGAATGTATACTTACCTGTTACAAAGTTGCAGATGAATACAAAGCCAATAAGAAAGAGTTCCAGATGCAGACAACCACATACAGCTGGACAAGGACAGTCTCTTTGGATTATGAAGTCCTGTGAACAAGTAAGACAAAGAAGAAAATGTAAATATGAAAAGAATCTGAATGTATACTTACGTGTAACACAGTTGCAGATGAATACACACCCAATAAGACATAAAATCCAGATGCAGACAACGGCAAACAGGTGGAAATGAATAGCCTCTTGGGATCATGAGGTCCGGTAAACAAGTAAGACAAAGAAGAAAATCAAAATATGAAAAGAAACTGAATGTTTACTTACCTGTAACACAGTTGCAGATGAATACACAGCCAATAAGACAACAAATCCAGATGCAGATGAATAGTCTCTTGGGATCATGAGGTCCTGTAAACAAGACAAAGAAGAAAGTCAATACATGAAAAGAAGCTGAAAGTATACTTACCTGTTGCACAGTTGCAAATGAATACCCTGTCAGTCAGATTGAGTTCCAGATGCAGACAACCACATACAGCTGGACATGGACAGTCTCTTGGGGTCATGAAGTCCTGTGAATAAGCAAGACAACTAAGAAAGTCAATACATGAAAAGAAACTGAATGTATACTTACCTGTTACACAGTTACAGATGAAAAGAAACGGAATGTATACTTACCTGTTGCACAGTTGCAGATGAATAGAAAGTCAGTCAGATTGAGTTCCAGATGCAGACAACGGCAAACACTTGGAGATCGATTGCCACTTGGGATCATGAACTCCTGTGAACAAGTAAGACAAAGAAGAAAATCAAAATATGAAAAGAAATTGAATGTATACTTACCTATAACACAGTTGCAGATGAATACACAGCCAATAAGACGAAAAATCCAGATGCAGCTGAATAGTCTCTTGGGATCATGAGGTCCTGTAAACAAAACAAAAAAAAGTCAATACATGAATAGAAACGGAATGTATACTTACCTGTTAGACAGTTGCAGATGAATACACAGCCAGTAAGAAAGAATTCCAGATGCAGACAACCACATACAGCTGGACAACGACAATGTCTTGGGATCACGAAGTCCTGTCAACAAGTAAGACAAAGAAGAAAGTCAATACATGAAAAGAAACTAAATGTATACTTACCTGTTACACAGTTGCAGATGAATAGAAAGTCAGTCAGATTGAGTTCCAGATGCAGACAACGGCAAACACTTGGAGATCGATAGCCTGTTGGGATCATGAATTCCTGTCAAAAAGTAAGACAAAGAAGAAAATCAAAACATGAAAAGAAACTGAATGTATACTTACCTGTTACAAAGTTGCAGATGAATACAAATCCAGTAAGAAAGAATTCCAGATGCAGACAACCACATCCAGCTGGACATGGAAAGTCTCTTGGGATCATGAGGTCCTGTAAACAAGACAAAGAAGAAAGTCAATACATGAAAAGAAACTGAATGTATACTTACCTGTTGCAAAGTTGCAGATAAATACAAAGCCAGTAAGAAAGAGTTCCAGATGCAGACAACCACATACAGCTGGACAAGGACAGTCTCTTGGGATCATGAAGTCCTGTGAACAAGTAAGACAAAGAAGAAAGTCAATACATGGAAAGAAACTGAATGTATACTTACCTGTTACAAAGTTGCAGATGAATACAAATCCAGTAAGAAAGAATTCCAGATGCAGACAACCACATCCAGCTGGACATGGATAGTCTCTTGGGATCATGAGGTCCTGTAAACAATACAAAGAAGAAAGTCAATATATGAAAAGAAACTGAATATATACTTACCTGTTACACAGTTGCAGATCATAGAAAGTCAGTCAGATTGAGTTCCAGATGCAGACAACGGCAAATACTTGGAGATCGATAGCCTCTTGGGATCATGAAGTCCTGTGAACAAGTAAGACAAAGAAGAAAATCAAAATATGAAAAGAAACGGAATGCTTACTTACCGATTACACAGTTGCAGATGAAAACACAGCCATTAAGAAAGAATTTCAGATGCAGACAACCTCGTACAGCTGGACATGGATAGCCTCTTGGGATCATAAAGTCCTGTGAACAAGTAAGCCAAAGAAGAAAATCAAAATATGAAAAGAAATTGTATGTATACTTACCTGTAACACTGTTGCAAATGAATACACAGCCAATAAAATGTAAAATCCAGATGCAGACAACGGCAAAAAGCTGGAGATCTATAGCCTCTTGGGATCATGAAGTCCTGTAAACAAGACAAAAAGAAAGTCAATACACGAAAAGAAACTGAATGTATACTTGCCTATTACAAAGTTGCAGATGAATACAAAGCCAGTAAGAAAGAATTCCAGATGCAGACAATGACATCCAGCTGGACATGGATAGTCTCTTGGGATCATGAGGTCCTGTAAACAAGACAAAGAAGAAAGTCAATACATGAAAAGAAACTGAATGTATACTTACCTGTTACACAGTTGCAGATGAATAAGAAGTAAGTTAGATTGAGTTCCAGATGCAGACAACGGCAAGCACTTGGAGATCGATAGCCTCTTGGGATCATGAAGTCCTGTCAAGAAGTAAGACAAAGAAGAAAATCAAAACATGAAAAGAAACTGAATGTATACTTACCTGTTACACAGTTGCAGATGAATACACAGCCAATAAGACAAAAAATCCAGATGCAGATGAATAGTCTCTTGGGATCATGAGGTCCTGTAAACAAGACAAAGAAGAAAGTCAATACATGAAAAGAAGCTGAATGTATACTTACCTGTTACAAAGTTGCAGATGAATACACAGCCATTAAGAAAGAATTCCAGATGCAGACAACCACAAATAACTGGACATGGACAGTCTCTTGGGATCATGAAGTCCTGTGAACAAGTGAGACAACGAAGAAAGTCAATACATGAAAAGAAACTGAATGTATACTTACCTGTTACACTGTTGCAGATGAATACACAGTCAGTAAGAAAGAATTCCAGATGCAGACAACCACATACAGCTGGACATCGATAGCCTCTTGGGATCATGAGGTCCTGTAAACAAGACAAAAAGAAAGTCAATACATGAAAAGAAACTGAATGTATACTTACCTGTTACACAGTTGCAGATGAATAGAAAGTAATTCAGATTGAGTTGCAGATGCAGACAACGGCAAACACTTGGAGATCTATAGCCTCTTGGGATCATGAAGTCCTGTGAACTAGTAAGACAAAGAAGAAAGTCAAAACATGAAAAGAAACTGAATGTTTACTTACCTGTAACACAGTTGCAGATGAATACACAGCCAATAAAATGTAAAATCCAGATGCAGACAACGGCAAACAGCTGAAGATGAATAGTCTCTTGGGATCATAAGGTCCTGTAAACAAGACAAAAAAAAAGTCAATACATGAATAGAAACGGAATGTATACCCACCTGTTACACAGTTGCAGATGAAAAGAAACGGAATGTATACTTACGTGTTACACAGTTGCAGATGAATACACAGCCAGTAAGAAAGAGTTCCAGTTGCAGACAACCACATACAGCTGGACATCGATAGCCTCTTGGGATCATGAAGTCCTGTGAACAAGACAAAAAGAAAGTCAATACATGAAAAGAAACTGAATGTATACTTACCTGTTACAAAGTCGCAGATGAACAGAAAGTCAGTCAGATTGAGTTCCAGATGCAGACAACGGCAAACACTTGGAGATCGATAGCCTCTTGGGGTCATGAAGTCCTGTGAACAAGTAAGAAAAAGAAGAAAGTCAAAACATGAAAAGAAACTGAATGTATACTTACCTGTTGCACAGTTGCAGATGAATAGAAAGTCAGAAACGGAAGTCAAGAAACGGAATGTATACTTACCTGTTGCACAGTTGCAGATGAATAGAAAGTCAGTCAGATTGAGTTCCAGATGCAGACAACGGCAAGCACTTGGAGATCGATAGCCTCTTGGGATCATGAAGTCCTGTCAAGAAGTAAGAGAAAGAAGAAAATCAAAACATAAAAAGATACTGAATGTATACTTACCTGTTACACAGTTACAGATGAATACACAGTCAGTAAGAAAGAATTCCAGATGCAGACAACCACATACAGCTGGAAACCGATAGCCTCTTGGGATCATGAAGTCCTGTAAACAAGACAAAAAGAAAGTCAATACATGAATCAGAATCAGATTCAGAATCAGAATCTCTTTATTTCATATGTTACACATACAAGGAATTTGTCTTGGTGAGAGCAACACGTATGACAAGTAACAAAAAAAAACAAAAACAGAATATTCTTAAACTAAAGGAAAATGACACTAAACAATAAATAGGGTAGGGGATAAATTAAAAAAGTAAAAAGTACTAAGGTAAAAAAGAGCTGAAAATATATTTACAGAAAAGAACATCTGTACAGGTGTGCAAATAGTCATAGTGCAAAATAGGCAGAGTGCAAAATAGCTGTTCAGTCCGGTTTGGTACAGTTCAGTTTTAAGTTTTGAGGTTTACAGTGGGAGGTGTCCACTGTGATTGAGGAGCGCTACAGCTCTGGGGAAGAAGCTGTTAGCATGACGTGTTGTGCTGGTTTTGATGGACCGCAGTCTTCTACCCGAGGGGAGTGTCTGGAAGAGGAGGTGTCCAGGATGTGAGGGGTCAGATGTAATCTTGCCAGCCCGCTTCCTCATCCTGCTGGTGTAGATCAGCTTAAGTGATGGCAGGTTACATCCGATGATCCTCTGCTGTCCTGATGATGCGCTGGAGTTTGGTTCTTTCTTGTGAGGTGGAGGAACCAAACCAGATAGTTATGGAGGCTGTGATAATGGACTCGATGATCGCTGTGTAGAACTGGATCATCAGGGTCTGTGGCAGGTTGAATTTCTTGAGCTGTCTCAAGAAGAACATTCTTTGTTGAGCTTTCTTGATGATGGAGATGGTGTTTTTCTCCCATTTCAAGTCTCTGGAAATGTTGGTGACCAGGAACTTGAGTGACTCCACCATTGATGCTGCAGTGTTGTTGATGTGGAGGGGGGGAAGGGTGGGTGGATTGCGTCGGACGTCCACCACCACCTCTACAGTCTTTTCTGTGTTTAGCAGCAGGTGGTTGTTGCTGCACCAGGACAACGGCAAACAGCTGGAAATGAATAGTCTCTTGGGATCATGAGGTCCTGTAAACAAGTAAGACAAAGAAGAAAGTCAAAACATGAAAAGAAACTGAATGTATACTTACCTGTTACACAGTTGCAGATGAATACACAGTCAGTAAGAAAGAATTCCAGATGCAGACAACCACATACAGCTGGACATGGACAGTCTCTTGGGATCATGAAGTCCTGTGAATAAGTAAGACAAATAAGAAAGTCAATACATGAAAAGAAACTGAATGTATACTTACCTGTTACACAGTTGCAGATGAATAGAAAGTCAGTCAGATTGACTTCCAGATGCAGACAATGGCAAACACTTGGAGATCGATAGCCTCTTGGGATCATGAAGTCCTGTCAACAAGTAAGACAAATAAGAATGTCAATACATGAAAAGAAACTGAATGTATACTTACCTGTTACACAGTTGCAGATGAAAAGAAACTGAATGTATACTTACCTGTTACACAGTTGCAGATGAATAGAAAGTCAGTAAGAAAGAATTCCAGATGCAGACAACCACATACAGCTGGACATGGATAGTCTCTTGGGATCATGAGGTCCTGTAAACAAGACAAAAAGAAAGTCAATACATGAAAAGAAACTGAATGTATACTTACCTGTTACACAGTTGCAGATGAATAGGAAGTAAGTTAGATTGAGTTCCAGATGCAGACAACGGCAAGCACTTGGAGATCGATAGCCTCTTGGGATCATGAAGTCCTGTCAAGAAGTAAGACAAAGAAGAAAATCAAAACATGAAAAGAAACTGAATGTATACTTACCTGTTACACAGTTGCAGATGAATACACAGTCAGTAAGAAAGAATTCCAGATGCAGACAACCACATACAGCTGGACATGGAAAGTCTCTTGGGATCATGAAGTCCTGTGAACAAGTAAGAAAAAGAAGAAAGTCAAAACACGAAAAGAAACTGAATGTATACTTACCTGTTGCACAGTTGCAGATGAATAGAAAGTCAGAAACGGAAGTCAAGAAACGGAATGTATACTTACCTGTTGCACAGTTGCAGATGAATAGAAAGTCAGTCAGATTGAGTTCCAGATGCAGACAACGGCAAACACTTGGAGATCTATAGCCTCTTGGGATCATGAAATCCTGTAAACAAGACAAAAAAAGTCAATACATGAAGAGAAACGGAATGTATACTTACCTGTTACACAGTTGCAGATGAATACAAAGCCAGTAAGAAAGAATTCCAGATGCAGACAACCACATACAGCTGGACATCGATAGCCTCTTGGGATCATGAAGTCCTGTCAAGAAGTAAGACAAAGAAGAAAACCAAAACATGAAAAGAAACTGAATGTATACTTACCTCATACACAGTTGCAGATGAATACACAGTCAGTAAGAAAGAATTCCAGATGCAGACAACCAAATTCAGCTGGACATTGATAGCCTCTTGGGATCATGAAGTCCTGTAAACAAGTAAGACAAAGAAGAAAATCAAAACATAAGAAGAAACTGAATGTTTACTTACCTTTAACACAGTTGCAGATGAATACACAGCCAATAAGACAAAAAATCCAGATGCAGATGAATAGTCTCTTGGGATCATGAGGTCCTGTAAACAAGACAAAGAAGAAAGTCAATACATGAAAAGAAACTGAATGTATACTTACCTGTTACACAGTTGCAGATGAAAAAAAGCCAGTAAGCCAGAGTTCCAGATTCAGACAACCATATACAGTTGATGTATAGTCTCTTGGGATTACGAGGTCCTGTGAACAAGACAAAGAAGAAAGTCAATGCATGAAAAGAAGCTGAATGTATACTTACCTGTAACAAAGTTCCAAATGAATACACAACCATTAAGAAAGAATTGCAGATGCAGACAACCACAAATAGCTGGACATGGACAGTCTCTTGGGATCATGAAGTCCTGTGAACAAGTGAGACAACGAAGAAAGTCAATGCATGAAAAGAAGCTGAATGTATACTTACCTGTTACAAAGTTGCAGATGAATACAAAGCCAGTAAGAAAGAATTCCAGATGCAGACAACCACATCCAGCTGGACATGAATAGTCTCTTGGGATCATGAGGTCCTGTACACAAGACAAAGAAGAAAGTCAATACATGAAAAGTAACTGAATTTATACTTACCTGTTACACTGTTGCAGATGAATACACAGTCAGTAAGAAAGAATTCCAGATGCAGACAACCACATACAGCTGGACATCGATAGCCTCTTGGGATCATGAGGTCCTGTAAACAAGACAAAGAAGAAAGTCAATACATGAAAAGAATCTGAATGCTTACTTACCGATTACACAGTTGCAGATGAATAGAAAGTCAGTCAGATTGAGATCCAGATGCAGACAACGGCAAACACTTGGAGATCGATAGCCTCTTGGGATCATGAAGTCCTGTGAACAAGTAAGACAAAGAAGAAAATCAAAATATGAAAAGAAACGGAATGTATACTTACCTGTAACACAGTTGCAGATGAATAGAAAGTTAGTCAGATTGAGTTCCAGATGCAGACAATGGCAAGAAGTTGGAGATGAATAGTCTCTTGCGATCATGAGGTCCTGTAAACAAGAAAAAAAGAAAGTCAATACATGAAAAGAAACTGAATGCTTACTTACCAATTACACAGTTGGAGATGAATACACAGCCATTAAGAAAGAATTCCATATGCAGACAACCACATACAGCTGGACATGGACAGACTCTTGGGATCATGAAGTCCTGTGAACAAGTGAGACAACGAAGAAAGTCAATACATGAAAAGAAGCTGAATGTATACTTACCTGTTACAAAGTTGCAGATGAATACAAAGCCAGTAAGCCAGAGTTCCAGATTCAGTCAACCATATACAGTTGATGTATAGTCTCTTGGGATCATGAGGTCCTGTAAACAAGACAAAGAAGAAAGTCAATACATGAAAAGTAACTGAATTTATAATTACCTGTTACACTGTTGCAGATGAATACACAGTCAGTAAGAAAGAATTCCAGATGCAGACATCCACATACAGCTGGACATCGATAGCCTCTTGGGATCATGAGGTCCTGTAAACAAGACAAAGAAGAAAGTCAATACATGAAAAGAAACTGAATGTATACTTACCTGTTACACAGTTGCAGATGAAAAAAAAAGCTAGTAAGCCAGAGTTCCAGATGCAGATAACCATATACAGTTGATGCATAGTCTCTTGGGATCACGAGGTTCTGTGAACAAGTAAGACAAAGAAGAAAGTCAATACATGAAAAGAATCTGAATGCTTACTTACCGATTACACAGTTGCAGATGAATAGAAAGTCAGTCAGATTGAGATCCAGATGCAGACAACGGCAAACACTTGGAGATCGATAGCCTCTTGGGATCATGAAGTCCTGTGAACAAGTAAGACAAAGAAGAAAATCAAAATATGAAAAGAATCTGAATGCTTACTTACCGATTACACAGTTGCAGATGAATAGAAAGTCAGTCAGATTGAGTTCCAGATGCAGACAATGGCAAGAAGTTGGAGAGGAATAGTCTCTTGGGATCATGAGGTCCTGTAAACAAGAAAAAAAGAAAGTCAATACATGAAAAGAAACTGAATGCTTACTTACCGATTACACAGTTGGAGATGAATACACAGCCATTAAGAAAGAATTCCAGATGCAGACAACCACATACAGCTGGACATGGACAGACTCTTGGGATCATGAGGTCCTGTAAACAAGACAAAAAGAAAGTCAATACATGAAAAGAAACTGAATGTATACTTACCTGTTACACAGTTGCAGTTGAAAAAAAGCCAGTAAGCCAGAGTTCCAGATTCAGACAACCATATACAGTTGATGTATAGTCTCTTGGGATGATGAGGTCCTGTGAACAAGTAAGACAAAGAAGAAAGTCAATACATGAAAAGTAACTGAATTTATAATTACCTGTTACACTGTTGCAGATGAATACACAGTCAGTAAGAAAGAATTCCAGATGCAGACATCCACATACAGCTGGACATCGATAGCCTCTTGGGATCATGAGGTCCTGTAAACAAGACAAAGAAGAAAGTCAATACATGAAAAGAAACTGAATGTATACTTACCTGTTACACAGTTGCAGATGAAAAAAAAAGCTAGTAAGCCAGAGTTCCAGATGCAGATAACCATATACAGTTGATGCATAGTCTCTTGGGATCACGAGGTTCTGTGAACAAGTAAGACAAAGAAGAAAGTCAATACATGAAAAGAATCTGAATGCTTACTTACCGATTACACAGTTGCAGATGAATAGAAAGTCAGTCAGATTGAGATCCAGATGCAGACAACGGCAAACACTTGGAGATCGATAGCCTCTTGGGATCATGAAGTCCTGTGAACAAGTAAGACAAAGAAGAAAATCAAAATATGAAAAGAATCTGAATGCTTACTTACCGATTACACAGTTGCAGATGAATAGAAAGTCAGTCAGATTGAGTTCCAGATGCAGACAATGGCAAGAAGTTGGAGAGGAATAGTCTCTTGGGATCATGAGGTCCTGTAAACAAGAAAAAAAGAAAGTCAATACATGAAAAGAAACTGAATGCTTACTTACCAATTACACAGTTGGAGATGAATACACAGCCATTAAGAAAGAATTCCAGATGCAGACAACCACATACAGCTGGACATGGACAGACTCTTGGGATCATGAGGTCCTGTAAACAAGACAAAAAGAAAGTCAATACATGAAAAGAAACTGAATGTATACTTACCTGTTACACAGTTGCAGTTGAAAAAAAGCCAGTAAGCCAGAGTTCCAGATTCAGACAACCATATACAGTTGATGTATAGTCTCTTGGGATGATGAGGTCCTGTGAACAAGTAAGACAAAGAAGAAAGTCAATACATGAAAAGAAATTGAATGTATACTTACCTGTAACACAGTTGCAGATGAAAAGAAACGGAATGTATACTTACCTGTTACAATGTTGCAGATGAATACACAGTCAGTAAGAAAGAGTTCCAGATGCAGACAACCACATACAGCTGGACAAGGACAGTCTCTTGGGATCATGAAGTCCTGTGAACAAGTAAGACAAAGAAGAAAGTCAATACATGAAAAGAAACTGAATGTATACTTACCTGTTACAAAGTTGCAGATGAATACAAAGCCAGTAATTAAGAATTCCAGATGCAGACAACCGCATACAGCTGGACATGGATAGTCTCTTGGGATCAGGAGGTCCTGTAAACAAGAGAAAGAAGAAAGTCAATACATGAAAAGAAAATGAATGTATACTTACCTGTTACACAGTTGCAGATGAATAGAAAGTCAGTCAGATTGAGATCCAGATGCAGACAACGGCAAACACTTGGAGATCGATAGCCTCCTGGGGTCATGAAGTCCGGTGAACAAGTAAGAAAAAGAAGAAAGTCAAAACATGAAAAGAAACTGAATGTATACTTACCTGTTGCACAGTTGCAGATGAATAGAAAGTCAGAAACGGAAGTCAAGAAACGGAAACGGAAGTCAAGAAATGGAATGTATACTTACCTGTTACACAGTTGCAGTTGAAAAAAAGCCAGTAAGCCAGAGTTGCAGATTCAGACAACCATATTCAGTTGATGTATAGTCTCTTGGGATCACGAGGTCCTGTGAACAAGTAAGACAAAGAAGAAAGTCAATACATGAAAAGAAACTGAATGTATACTTACCTGTTACACAGTTGCAGTTGAATAGAAAGTCAGTCAGATTGAGTTCCAGATGCAGACAAAGGCAAACACTTGGAGATCGATAGCCTCTTGGGATCATGAAGTCCTGTGAACAAGTAAGACAAAGAAGAAAATCAAAACATGAAAACAAACTGAATGTATACTTACCTGTTACAAAGTTGCAGATGAATACAAAGCCAGTAATTAAGAATTCCAGATGCAGACAACCGCATACAGCTGGACATGGATAGTCTCTTGGGATCAGGAGGTCCTGTAAACAAGAGAAAGAAGAAAGTCAATACATGAAAAGAAAATGAATGTATACTTACCTGTTACACAGTTGCAGATGAATAGAAAGTCAGTCAGATTGAGATCCAGATGCAGACAACGGCAAACACTTGGAGATCGATAGCCTCTTGGGGTCATGAAGTCCTGTGAACAAGTAAGAAAAAGAAGAAAGTCAAAACATGAAAAGAAACTGAATGTATACTTACCTGTTGCACAGTTGCAGATGAAAAGAAAGTCAGAAACGGAAGTCAAGAAACGGAAACGGAAGTCAAGAAATGGAATGTATACTTACCTGTTACACAGTTGCTGTTGAAAAAAAGCCAGTAAGCCAGAGTTGCAGATTCACACAACCATATTCAGTTGATGTATAGTCTCTTGGGATCACGAGGTCCTGTAAACAAGACAAAGAAGAAAGTCAATACATGAAAAGAAACTGAATGTATACTTACCCGTTACACAGTTGCAGATGAATACACAGTCAGTAAGAAAGAATTCCAGTTGCAGACAACCACATACAGCTGGACATAGACAGTCTCTTGGGATCACGAGGTCCTGTGAACAAGTAAGACAAAGAAGAAAGTCAATACATGAAAAAAAACTGAATGTATACTTACCTATTGCACAGTTGCAGATTAATACACAGCCAATAAGACGAAAAATCCAGATGCAGACAACGGCAAACAGCTGGAGATGAATAGTCTCTTGGGATCATGAGGTCCTGTAAATAAGATAAAAAGAAAGTCAATACATGAAAAGAAACTGAATGTATACTTACCTGTTAGACAGTTGCAGATGAAAAGAAACGGAATGTATACTTACCCGTAACACAGTTGCAGATTATTACACAGTCAGTAAGAAAGAATTCCAGATGCAGACAACCACATACAGCTGGACATCGATAGCCTCTTGGGATCATGAAGTCCTGTAAACAAGACAAAAAGAAAGTCAATACATGAAAAGAAACTGAATATATACTTACCTGTTACACAGTTGCAGATGAATAGAAAGTCAGTCAGATTGAGTTCCAGATGCAGACAACGGCAAATACTTGGAGATCGATAGCCTCTTGGGATCATGAAGTCCTGTGAACAAGTAACACAAAGAAGAAAGTCAATACATGAAAAGAAACTGAATGTATACTTACCTGTAACACAGTTGCAGATGAATAAACAGTCAGTAAGAAAGAATTCCAGTTGCAGACAACCACATACAGCTGGACATAGACAGTCTCTTGGGATCACGAGGTCCTGTGAACAAGTAAGACAAAGAAGAAAGTCAATACATGAAAAAAAACTGAATGTATACTTACCTATTGCACAGTTGCAGATTAATACACAGCCAATAAGACGAAAAATCCAGATGCAGACAACGGCAAACAGCTGGAGATGAATAGTCTCTTGGGATCATGAGGTCCTGTAAATAAGATAAAAAGAAAGTCAATAGATGAAAAGAAACTGAATGTATACTTACCTGTTACACAGTTGCAGATGAATACACAGCCAATAACACGAAAAATCCAGATGCAGTTGAATAGTCTCTTGGGATCACGAGGTCCTGTGAACAAGTAAGACAAAGAAGAAAGACAATACATGAAAAGAAACTGAATGTATACTTACCCGTAACACAGTTGCAGATTAATACACAGTCAGTAAGAAAGAATTCCAGATGCAGACAACCACATACAGCTGGACATCGATAGCCTCTTGGGATCATGAAGTCCAGTAAACAAGACAAAAAGAAAGTCAATACATGAAAAGAAACTGAATGTATACTTACCTGTTACACAGTTGCAGATGAATAGAAAGTCAGTCAGATTGAGTTCCAGATGCAGACAACGGCAAATACTTGGAGATCGATAGCCTCTTGGGATCATGAAGTCCTGTGAACAAGTAAGACAAAGAAGAAAGTCAAAACATGAAAAGAAACTGAATGTATACTTACCTGTTACACAGTTGCAGATGAATACACAGCCAATAACACGAAAAATCCAGATGCAGTTGAATAGTCTCTTGGGATCACGAGGTCCTGTGAACAAGTAAGACAAAGAAGAAAGTAAATACATGAAAAGAAACTGAATGTATACTTACCTGTTACACAGTTGCAGATGAATAGAAAGTCAGTTAGATTGAGGTCCAGATGCAGACAACGGCAAGCACTTGGAGATCGAAAGCCTCTTGGGATCATAAAGTCCTGTAAACAAGACAAAAAGAAAGTCAATACATGAAAAGAAGCTGAATGTATACTTACCTGTTACACAGTTGGAGATGAAAAAAACGCCAGTAAGCCAGATTCACACAACCATATACAGTTGATGTATAGTCTCTTGGGATGATGAGGTCCTGTGAACAAGTAAGACAAAGAAGAAAGTCAATACATGAAAAGAAATTGAAAGTATACTTATCTGTAACACAGTTGCAGATGAAAAGAAACGGAATGTATACTTACCTGTTACACAGTTGCAGATGAATACACAGTCAGTAAGAAAGAGTTCCAGATGCAGACAACCAGATACAGCTGGACAAGGACAGTCTCTTGGGATCATGAAGTCCTGTGAACAAGTAAGACAAAGAAGAAAGTCAATACATGAAAAGAAATTGAATGTATACTTATCTGTAACACAGTTGCAGATGAAAAGAAACGGAATGTATACTTACCTGTTACACAGTTGCAGATGAATACAAAGCCAGTAAGAAAGAATTCCAGATGCAGACAAGCACATACAGCTGGACATGGATAGTCTCTTGGGATCAGGAGGTCCTGTAAACAGGAGAAAGAAGAAAGTCAATACATGAAAAGAAAATGAATGTATACTTACCTGTTACACAGTTGCAGATGAATAGAAAGTCAGTCAGATTGAGTTCCAGATGCAGACAACGGCAAACACTTGGAGATCGATAGCCTCTTGGGGTCATGAAGTCCTGTGAACAAGTAAGAAAAAGAAGAAAGTCAAAACATGAAAAGAAACTGAATGTATACTTACCTGTTGCACAGTTGCAGATGAATAGAAAGTCAGAAACGGAAGTCAAGAAACGGAAACAGAAGTCAAGAAACGGAATGTATACTTACCTATAACACAGTTGCAGATGAATACAAAGCCAATAAAACGTAAAATCCAGATGCAGACAACGGCAAACAGCTGGAGATGAATAGTCTCTTGGGATCATGAGGTCCTGTAAACAAGACAAAAAAAAGTCAATACATGAAAAGAAACTGAATGTATACTTACCTGTTGCACAGTTGCAGATGAATAGAAAGTCAGAAACGGAAGTCAAGAAACGGAAACAGAAGTCAAGAAACGATATGTATACTTACTTGTTACACAGTTGCAGATGAAAAAAAGCCAATAAAACGTAAAATCCAGATTCAGACAACCACAAATAGCTGGACATGGACAGTCTCTTGGGATCATGAAGTCCTGTGAACAAGTGAGACAACGAAGAAAGTCAATACATGAAAAGAAACTGAATGTATACTTACCTGTTACACAGTTTCAGTTGAAAAAAAGCCAGTAAGCCAGAGTTCCAGATTCAGACAACCATATACGGTTGATGTATAGTCTCTTGGGATCACGAGGTCCTGTGAACAAGTAAGACAAAGAAGAAAGTCAATACATGAAAAGAAATTGAATGTATACTTACCTGTTACACAGTTGCAGATGAATAGAAAGTCAGTCAGATTGAGATCCTGATGCAGACAACGACAAACACTTGGAGATCGATAGCCTCTTGGGATCATGAAGTCCTGTGAACAAGTAAGACAAAGAAGAAAATCAAAATATGAAAAGAAACTGAATGTATACTTATCTGTAACACAGTTGCAGATGAATACACAGCCAATAAGACGTAAAATCCAGATGCAGATGAATAGTCTCTTGGGATCATGAGGTCCTGTAAACAAGACAAAGAAGAAAGTCAATGCATGAAAAGAAACTGAATGTATACTTACCTGTTACACAGTTACAGATGAGTACACAGTCAGTAAGAAAGAATTCCACATGCAGACAACCACATACAGCTGGACATCGATAGCCTCTTGGGATCATGAAGTCCTATGAACAAATAAGACAAAGAAGAAAGTCAATACATGAAAAGAAACTGAACGTATACTTACCTGTTACAAAATTGCAGATGAATACACGGCCATTAAGAAAGAATTCAAGATGCAGACAACCACATACAGCTGGACATGGACAAAGTCTTGGGATAATGAGGTCCAGTAAACAAGTCAAAAAAGAAAGTCAATACATGAAAAGAAACTGATTTTCTATTCATCTGCAACTCTGTAATTGGTAATAAGAATTCAGTCAGATTGAGTTCCAGATGCAGACAACGGCAAACACTTGGAGATCGATAGCCTCTTGGGATCATGAAGTCCTGTAAACAAGACAAAGAAGAAAGTCAATTCATGAAAAGAAACTGAATGTATACTTACCTGTTACACAGTTGCAGATGAATACACAGCCAATAAGACGAAAAATCCAGTGCAGATGAATAGTCTCTTGGGATCATGAAGTCCTGTCAACAAGTAAGACAAAGAAGAAAATCAAAATATGAAAAGAAACTGAATGTATACTTACCTGTTACACATTTGCAGATGAAAAGAAACGGAATGTATACTTACCTGTTACACAGTTGCAGATGAATACACAGCCAGTAAGAAAGAATTCCAGATGCAGACAACCACATACAACTGGACATGGACAATCTCTTGGGATCATGAAGTACTGTCACAAGTAAGACAAATAAGAAAGTCAATACATGAAAAGAAACTGAATGTATACTTACCTGTTACACGGTTGCAGATGAATAGAAAGTCAGTCAGATTGAGTTCCAGATGCAGACAACGGCAAACACTTGGAGATCGATAGCCTCTTCAGATCATGAAGTCCTGTGAACAAGTAAGCCAAAGAAGAAAATCAAAATATGAAAAGAAATTGAATGTATATTTACCTGTAACACAGTTGCAGATGAATACACAGCCAATAAGACAAAAAATCCAGATACAGATAAATAGTCTCTTGGGACAATGAGGTCCTGTAAACAACACAAAGAAGAAAGTCAATACATGAAAAGAAACTGAATGTAAACTTACCTGTTACACAGTTGCAGATGAATAGAAAGTCAGTCAGATTGAGTTCCAGATGCAGACAACGGCAAGCACGTGGAGATCGATAGCCTCTTGGGATCATGAAGTCCTTTCAACAAGTAAGACAAAGAAGAAAATCAAAACATGAAAAGGAACTGAATGTATACTTACCTGTTACACGGTTGCAGATGAAAAAAAGCCAGTAAGCCAGAGTTCCAGATGCAGATAACCATATACAGTTGATGTATAGTCTCTTGGGATCACGAGGTCCTGTGAACAAGTAAGACAAAGAAGAAAGTCAATACATGAAAAGAAACTGAATGCTTACTTACCGATTACACAGTTGCAGATGAATACACAGCCAATAAGACGAAAAATCCAGATGCAGATGAATAGTCTCTTGGGATCACAAGGTCCTGTGAACAAGTAAGACAAAGAAGAAAGTCAATACATGAAAAGAAACAGAATGTATTCTTACCTATTGCACAGTTGCAGATTAATACACAGCCAATAAGACGTAAAATCCAGATGCAGACAACGGCAAACAGCTGGAGATGAATAGTCTCTTGGGATCATGAGGTCCTGTAAATAAGATAAAAAGAAAGTCAATACATGAAAAGAAACTGAATGTATACTTACCTGTTACACAGTTGCAGATGAAAAGAAACGGAATGTATACTTACCTGTTGGACAGTTGCAGATGAATAGAAAGTCAGTCAGATTGAGTTCCAGATGCAGACAACGGCAAACACTTGGAGATCTATAGCCTCTTGGGATCATGAAGTCCTGTGAACGAGTAAGAAAAAGAAGAAAATCAAAATATGAAAAGAAACTGAATGTATACTTACCTGTAACAAAGTTGCAGATTAATACAAAGCCAATAAGATAAAAAATCCAGATGCAGACAATGGCAAACAGCTGGAGATGAATAGTCTCTTGGGATCATGAGGTCCTGTAAACAAGAGAAAAAAAAGTCAATACATAAATAGAAATGGAATGTATACTTACCTGTTACACAGTTGCAGATGAATAGAAAGTCAGTCAGATTGAGATCCAGATGCAGACAACAGCAAACACTTGGAGATCGATAGCCTCTTGGGATCATGAAGTCCTGTGAACAAGACAGACAAAGAAGAAAATCAAAATACGAAAAGAAACTGAATGTTTACTTACCTGTTACACAGTTGCAGATGAATACACAGTCACTAAGAAAGAATTCAAGATGCAGACAACCACATACAGCTGGAGATCGATAGCCTCTGGGGATCATGAAGTCCTGTAAACAAGACAAAAAGAAAGTCAATACATGAAAAGAAACTGAATATATACTTACCTGTTACACAGTTGCAGATGAAAAGAAACGGAATGTATACTTACCTGTTACACAGATGCAGATGAATGCACAGTCAGTAAGAAAGAATTCCAGATGCAGACAACCACATACAGCTAGACATGGATAGTCTCTTTGGATCATGAAGTCTTGTGAACAAGTAAGAAAAAGAAGAAAGTCAAAACATGAAAAGAAACTGAATGTCTACTTACCTGTTACACAGTTGCAGATGAATAGAATGTCAGTCAGATTGAGCTCCAGATGCAGACAACAGCAAACACTTGGAGATCTATAGCCTATTGGGATCATGAAGTCCTGTCAACAAGTAAGACAAAGAAGAAAATCAAAACATGAAAAGAAACTGAATGTATACTTACGTGTTACACAGTTGCAGATGAATACACAGTCAGTAAGAAAGAATTCCAGATGCAGACAACCACATACAGCTGGACATGGACAGTCTCTTGGGATCATGAAGTCCTGTAAACAAGACAAAAAGAAAGTCAATACATGAAAAGAAACTGCATGTATACTTACCTGTTACACAGTTTCAGATGAATAGAAAGTCAGTCAGATTGAGATTCAGATGCAGACAACGGCAAACACTTGGAGATCGATAGCCTCTTGCGATCATGAAGTCCTGTCAACAAGTAAGACGAAGAAGAAATTGAAAACATGAAATCAAACTGAATGTATACTTACCTGTTACACAGTTGCAGATTAATACAAAGCCAATAAGATAAAAAAATCCAGATGCAGACAACAGCAAACAGCTGGAGATGAATAGTCTCTTGGGATCATGAGGTCCTGTAAACAAGATAAAAAGAAAGCCAATACATGAAAAGAAACGGAATGTATACCTACCTGTTACACAGTTGCAGATGAAAAAAAGCCAGTAAGCCAGAGTTCCAGATTCAGACAACCATATACAGTTGATGTAAAGTCTCTTGGGATCACGAGGTCCTGTGAACAAGTAAGACAAAGAAGAAAGTCAATACATGAAAAGAAACGGAATGTATACTTACCTGTAACACAGTTGCAGATTAATACAAAGCCAATAAGATAAAAAAATCCAGATGCAGACAACAGCAAACAGCTGGAGATGAATAGTCTCTTGGGATCATGAGGTCCTGTAAACAAGATAAAAAGAAAGCCAATACATGAAAAGAAACGGAATGTATACCTACCTGTTACACAGTTGCAGATGAAAAAAAGCCAGTAAGCCAGAGTTCCAGATTCAGACAACCATATACAGTTGATGTAAAGTCCCTTGGGATCACGAGGTCCTGTGAACAAGTAAGACAAAGAAGAAAGTTAATACATGAAAAGAAACTGAATGCTTACTTACCGATTACACAGTTGCAGATGAATGCACAGTCAGTAAGAAAGAATTCCAGATGCACACAACCACATACAACTGGACATCAATAGCCTCTTGGGATCATGAAGTCCTGCAAACAATACAAAAAGTAAGTCAATACATGAAAAGAAACTGAATGTATACTTACCTGTTACACAGTTGCAGATGAATAGAAAGTAGATTGAATTCCAGATGCAGACAACGGCAAGTACTTGGAGATCGATAGCCTCTTGGGATCATGACGTCCTGTGAACAAGTAAGAAAAAGAAGAAAATCAAAATATAAAAAGAAACTGAATGTATACTTACCTGTTACACAGTTGCAGATGAATACACAGTCAGTAAGAAAGAATTCCAGATGCAGACAACCACATACAGCTAGACATGGATAGTCTCTTTGGATCATGAAGTCTTGTGAACAAGTAAGACTAAAAAGAAATATGAAAAAAAAAGTCAAAAGTCAAAATATGAAAAGAAACTGAATGTATACTTACCTGGAACACAGTTGCAGATTAATACAAAACCAATAAGATAAAAAATCTAGATGCAGACAATGGCAAACAGCTGGAGATGAATACTCTCTTGGGGTCATGAGGTCCTGTAAACAAGATAAAAAAAAGTCAATACATAAAAAGAAACTGAATGTATACTTACCTATTACACAGTTGCAGATGAATACACAGTCAATAAGACGAAAAATCCAGATGTAGATGAATGGTCTCTTGGGATAATGAGGTCCTGTAAACAAGACAAAGAAGAAAGTCAATACATGAAAAGAAACTGAATGTACACTTACCCGTTACACAGTTGCAGATGAATACACACCCAATAAGACGTAAAATCCAGATGCAGACAACGGCAAACCCTTGGAGATCGATAGCCTCTTGGGATCATGAAGTCCTGTGAACAAGAAAAACAAATTGCACAGTTGCAGATGAATACACAGCTAATAAGACGGAAAATCCAGATGCAGACAACGGCAAACAGCTGGAAATGAATAGTCTCTTGGGATCATGAGGTCCTGTAAACAAGTAAGACAAAGAAGAAAGTTAATTCAAGAAAAGAAACTGAATGTACACTTACCTGTTACACAGTTGCAGATGAATACACAGCCAGTAAGAAAGAATTCCAGATGCAGACAACCACTTACAGCTGGACATGGATAGTCTTTTGGGATCATGAAGTCCTGTGAATAAGTAAGACAAAGAAGAAAGTCAATACATGAAAAGAAACTGAATGCTTACTTTCCGATTACACAGTTGCAGATTAATAGAAAGTCAGTCAGATTGAGATCCAGATGCGGACAACCACATACAGCTGGACATGGATAGTCTCTTGGGATCATGAAGTCCTGTGAACAAGTAAGACACAGAAGAAAATCAAAATATGAAAAGAAACTGAATATATACTTACGTGTTACACAGTTACAGATGAATACACACCCAAAAAGACGTAAAATCCAGATGCAGACAACGGCAATCAGCTGGAAATGAATAGTCTCTTGGGATCACAAGGTTCTGTGAACAAGTAAGACACAGAAGAAAGTAAATACATGAAAAGAAACTGAATGTATACTTACCTGTTACACAGTTGCAGATGAAAAAAAAGCCAGTAAGCCAGAGTTCCGAATTCAAAAAACCATATACAGTTGATGTATAGTCTCTTGGGATCATGAAGTCCTGCAAACAAGTAAGACAAAGAAGAAAGTCAATACATGAAAATTAACTGAATGTATACTTACCTGTTACAAAGTTGCAGATGAACACAGCCAGTAAGAATGAATTCCAGATGCAGACAACCACAAACAGCTGGACATGGACAGTCTCTTGGGATCATGAAGTCCTGTGAACAAGTAAGATAAAGAAGAAAGTCAATACATGAAAAGAAACTGAATGCTTATTTACCGATTACACAGTTGCAGATGAATAAAAAAAGTCAGTCAGATTGAGTTCCAGATGCAGACAACCACATACAGCTGGACATGGACAGTCTCTTGGGATCATGAAGGCCTGTGAACAAGTAAGACAAAAAACAAAGTTAATACATGAAAAGAAACTGAATGCTTACTTACCAATTTCACAGTTGCAGATGAATAGAAGGTCAGTAAGATTGAGTTCCAGATGCAGACAACGGCAAACACTTGGAGATCGATAGCCTCTTGGGATCAAGAAGTCCTGTCAAAAAGTAAGACAAAGAAGAAAATCAAAACATGAAAAGAAACTGAATGTTTACTTACCTGTAACACAGTTGCAGATGAATACACAGCCAATAAGACTAAAAATCCAGATGCAGATGAATAGTCTCTTGGGATAATGAGGTGCTGTAAACAAGACAAAGAAGAAAGTCAATACATGAAAAACTGAATGTATACTTACCTGTTACACAGTTGCAAATGAATACACAGCCAATAAGACGAAAAATCCAGATGCAGACAACCACATACAGCTGGACATGGAAAGTCTCTTGGGATCATGAAATCCTGTGAACAAGTAAGACAAAGAAGAAAGTTAATACATGAAAAGAAACGGAATGTATACTTACCTGTTACAAAGTTGCAGATGAAAAAAGAGCCAGTAAGACGAAAAATCCAAATGCAGACAACGGCAAACAGCTGGAGATGAATAGTCTCTTGGGATCATGAGGTCATGTATACAAGACAAAAAGAAAGTCAATACATGAAAAAAGCTGAATGTATCTTACCTGTAACACAGTTGCAGATGAATACACAGCCAAAAAGACGAAAAAATCCAGATGCAGATGAATAGTCTCTTGGGATAATGAGGTCCTGTAAACAAGACAAAGAAGAAAGTCAATACATGAAAAGAAACTGAATGTATACTTACCTGTTACACAGTTGCAGATGAATACACAGCCATTAAGAAAGAATTCCAGATGCAGACAACCACATACAGCTGGACATGGAAAGTCTCTTGGGATCAAGAAATCCTGTGAACAAGTAAGACAAAGAAGAAAGTCAATACATGAAAAGAAACTGAATGTATACTTACCTGTAACACAGTTGCAGATGAATACACAGCCAATAAGACGATAAATCCAGATGCAGATGAATAGTCTCTTGGGATAATGAGGTCTTGTGAACAAGATAAAGAAGAAAGTCAATACATGAAAAGAAACTGAATGTATACTTACCTGTTACACAGTTGCAGATGATTAGAAAGTCAGTCACACTGAGTTCCAGATGCAGACAACAGCAAACACCTGGAGATCGATAGCCTCTTAGGATCATTAAGTCCTGTCAACAAGTAAGACAAAGAAGAAAATCAAAATATGAAAAGAAACTGAATGTATACTTACCTGTTACACAGTTGCAGATGATTACACAGTCAATAAGATGAAAAATCCAGATGCAGACAACGGCAAACAGCTGGAGATGAATAGTATCTTGGGATCATGAAGTTCTCTGAACAAGTAAGACAAAGAAGAAAGTTAATATATGAAAAGAAACGGAATGTATACTTACCTGTTACACAGTTGCAGATGAAAAAAGCCAGTAAGCCAGAGTTCCAAATTCGAACAACCATATACAGTTAATGTATAGTCTCTTGGGATCATGAAGTCCTGTAAACAAGTAAGACAAAGAAGAAAGTCAATACATGAAAAGAAACTGAATGTATACTTACCTGTTGCACAGTTGCAGATGAATACACAGCCATTAAGAAATAATTCCAGATGCAGACAACCACATACAGCTGGAAATATACAGACTCTTGGGATAATGAGGTCCTGTAAACAAGTCTAAGAAGAAAGTCAATACATGAAAAGAAACTGAATGCTTACTTACCTACTACACAGTTGCAGAAGAACAAAGTCAGTCAGATTGAGATCCAGATGCAGACAACGGCAAACACTTGGAGATCGATAACCTCTTGGGATCATGAAGTCCTGTGAACAAGTAAGACAAAGAAGAAAGTCAAAATCTGAAAAGAAACTGAATGTTTACTTACCTGTAACACAGTTGAAGATGAATACACAGCCAATAAGACGAAAAATCCAGATGCAGATGAATAGTCTCTTGGGATAATGAGGTCTTGTAAACAAGTAAGACAAAGATGAAAGTCAATACATGAAAAGAAACTGAATGGTTACTTACCGATTACACAGTTGCAGATGAATAAAAAAAGTCAGTCAGATTGAGTTCCAGATGCAGACAACGACAAACACTTGGAGATTGATAGCCTCTTGGGATCATGAAGTCCTATCAACAAGTAAGACAAAGAAGAAAATAAAAAAATGAAAAGAAACTGAATGTATACTTACCTGTTACACAGTTGCAGATGAATACACAGCCAATAAGATGAAAAATCCAGATGCAGACAACATCAAACACCAGGAGATTAATAGTCTCTTGGGATCATGAGGTCCTGTAAACAAGACAAAAAGAAAGTCAATACATGAAAAGAAACGGAATGTATACTAACCTGTTACACAGTTGCAGATGAATACACAGCCAACAAGACGAAAAATCCAGATGCAGATGAATACTCTCTCAGGATCATGAAGTCCTGTGAACAAGTAAGACAAAGAAGAAAGTCCATACATGAAAAGAAACTGAATGCTTACTTACCTACTACACAGTTGCAGATGAATAGAAAGTCAGTCAGATTGAGATCCAGACGCAGATAACGGCAAACACTTGGAGATCGATAGCCTCTTGGGATCATGAAGTCCTGTCAACAAGTAAGACAAAGAAGAAAATCAAAATATGAAAAGAAACTGAATGTTTACTTACCTGTAACACAGTTGCAGATTAATACACAGCCAATAAGATAAAAAATCCGGATGCAGACAACGGCAAACAGCTGGAGATGAATAGTCTCTTGGGATCATGAAGTCCTGTAAACAAGACAAAAAGAAAGTCAATACATGAAAAGAAACTAAATGTATACTTACCTGTTACACAGTTGATGATGAATACAAAGCCATTAAAATAGAATTCCAGATGCAGACAGCCACATATAGCTGGACATGAATAGTCTCTTGGGATCATGAAGTCCTGTGAACAAGTAAGACAAAGAAGAAAATCAAAATATGAAAAGAAACTGAATGTATACTTACCTGTTACACAGCTGCAGATGAATACACAGCCAGTAATAAAGAATTCCAGATGCAGATGAAGAGCAAGTTAGTTGTAAGGAGTGCAAATTGAGAAACAACCAACCAAGAAAAACGCATTTTTAGCTAAACAAAAAAACAAAACACTTTTCGTTTGAGAGTCATATCTCATATGAAGACATAATAGAAAAGCCTATTATCTTTTGAAAATAACAAAATCTGACATGTGTGACTGTCATTGTAAGGCGAAGTCCAGTCCAAAAAAGAATTCTATTAGACAAAGTATTTATGAGTGCAGGACTTACAGGTCTGATATGATGGAGTTACAGCAAAGGATTAAATGTTTTTATTTAATAATAAGGCCAGTGAATGTCAGTTTTCTTGGCTGGGTATTTTCACAGCTGCTGTATCTTGTTTGGTGTTTCTGGGTTTTACAGCTCTTTATGTCAAGTGTAAACAGATCCAAAGTGTCATTCTCAGTGCTGATTACACCTGAAATTAACCATAAACCAGAGGTGAGTGGCTAGCAACAGGGTAATGCAGCTCAACACATGTTTCAGTTTACTACACACCCATGTCGCCTCTCCAAAGTCACAGTGATTCTAAAGTCACTCAATACAAAGCACTCAAAAACCAAACCATAAAACACTGCTTAAATCACAAATACATTAATAAAGACTTTGAGCCCATTTCCCTGAAACGGTTCACCCATTAAAGAAAATGGACGAAGAGGGTGGGAGCAGGTGGCTAGTGTTTTCTTACCTGACTGGTGTGACTGGGTAGGGCCAGTAAGTCCTGGCATAGCACCTTCTCTATGTTCCTGGAGAGTACAACAGATCCCAGGCAGCACATGTGAAGCCTTTCTCTGTGGTAAAGGACCAGACATCAAATCTGAAATCAGCAGTGGAGTGCGAAGAGTCAGCTGAACGGCTTGTTCCCTCATCAGTAGGTAAGCAAGTGGCCCGGAGATGACAATCCTGCCATCTGTCTTCTTTCAAACAGTGTCTGGAATCTAGTGCACTAGTGGCACCGTGACATCATGACATTACCCTTTGGGCCCCATATTTAAGAGTGTCTTGCAATAAAATTTTCAACAGTGAGAAGGCCGCCCTTAGTAGTTGTCCTCGTTGCTGGAGCATGCAGAGCCATAGACAAACTGCTGAAGACATTTAATTGGTTAGAGAGGTGAAAACCAGCTGTGGGGGTGAAGAAAACCTCTGTTTTCCATGGTCAAGATGATGCTTGCAGGGCTGCTCCATGGCCACCATTGTCCTTGAGGAAAAAAAACAGGGGTTAGTTAGTTAGTAAAGCAAAGTAATGTAAAGTAACACACAATTTCACCTCATGAATAAAAACATACACAAGGCTTGGCTGAACATATAAGGAAACGTACAACTTACTTAGAACCTATAATTCCATCAGTAAGGATCTTCATTACAGTGAAGTTAGCCACAGCTAAACCTTTGCTAAAGCATGGTTCTCTCCTTTTGGCTTGTAACCTGGCCTACTTCCAATATACTGCCACATAGTGGATGGAGTAGGAATTACCATGTAAAATGCCATCTGTTGCAACACTGGAGTCACATGGGTATCAGCTATGGCTTCAAGTTGTAGGACTTTTTATGGCATTATAGACGATAGGCAAGTGGCTTAAAGGTCCAACCACAACAGGCCCAATGAGACATAAAGAACCAGCACAACAGGCCCAGTGAGACTAGGGATGCACCTATCAGATATTAGGATCGGATATGTGTCCCTATATTAACAACGCTCGCTCCCTTTTGGTCTCACTGACTTAATATTTCAGAATTAAAGCCAGCCAACACTGATAAATACATGAGTAACAAATCAATACACACAACTAATCATCAAAATTATTACATTTTTAGCTAAAAAATAAAAACAAAACACTATTCTGTTGAGAGTCAAATCTCATATGAAGACATATTAGAATAGCCTAGTATCTTTTGAAAATAACAAAATCTGGCATGTGTGACTGTCTGATATACATTGTAAGGCGAACGCTGTACCAAGGTCCTGCACAATTGTTTCTTATTTTAGTGACAAATAAATAGCAATTTAATACATTCATATCTGTGTGTTAATTTGTTACATGGTCTATAAAATGTGGATACCGAAAACTCTCACAGAGATAAGGAGCTGCTGGTGTTAGTTACAAAGACAATTAAACCTACTGAAGAACAGAGACTAAATGAAAATCAAAGACTAACCTTAACTTCCTTACTTTTAAGGAATGGATATGTTTTAGCACTTTAGACAATATAAACATGCATGTAGCACATTTTTATAACGAATAAATCATTACTGTGACACTGTCATAAAATATGCCTATTTGAACTATTTTTACGAAATATTTATCCAGTGAAACATCCATATAGCACACACATCCAAAATCAGCTGTAGTGTACAGAGACACATCTGATAAATATACAGCTACCCTTAGAATAGCCAGATTACAATTTGCTAACAAATGCTTAAGAGAGCCTGGAGAATTCTGGAGAAAGGTCTTGTGGACAAATGAGACTAGGATTAACCTATATCAGAGTGATGGAAAGACAGAAATTGTGGATTGCTCACTCGCGCTTCAAGGGAGGTAAAATTTAGTTTGCACTCACCCTCTTATTAACGGTACATACTTGGAGCCCATAGGAACCATCCAAAACATAGAAGTTGGAAAGCTCCCACAAAGGTGTTTGTACTTCAGAAATCCTTCTTTCTGAAGATGTTTTATAATCCTGGGTGTTTCCTTGTGAAAGGAAAGTCTGAACCGTGCAAGTCCTCAGTTTGAGTTGCTGAGAGTCAATTTAGGAGTGATCCCTTTATCTTACTGAGTGCTCTGTGTGTAAGTTTATTCTAATGTCCATATGAAAGCACAAAACCTCATGAATAAAAACATACACAAGGCTTGGCTGAACATATGAGAAAACGTACAACTTACTTAGAACCTATAGTTCCATCAGTAAGGATCTTCATTACAGTGAAGTTAGCCACAGCTAAACCTTTGCTAAAGCATGGTTCTCTCCTTTTGGCTTGTAACCTGGCCTACTTCCAATATACTGCCACATAGTGGATGGAGTAGGAATTACCATGTAAAATGCCATCTGTTGCAACACTGGAGTCACATGGGTATCAGCTATGGCTTCAAGTTGTAGGACTTTTTATGGCATTATAGACGATAGGCAAGTGGCTTAAAGGTCCAACCACAACAGGCCCAATGAGACATAAAGAACCAGCACAACAGGCCCAGTGAGACTAGGGATGCACCTAGCAGATATTAGGATCGGATATGTGTCCCTATATTAACAATGCTCGCTCCTTTTTGGTCTCACTGACTTAATATTTCAGAATTAAAGCCAGCCAACACTGATAAATACATGAGTAACAAATCAATACACACAACTAATCATCAAAATTATTACATTTTTAGATAAATAAAAAAAAAACACTATTCTGTTGAGAGTCAAATCTCATATGAAGACATATTAGAATAGCCTAGTATTGAAAATAACAAAATCTGGCATGTGTGACTGTCTGATATACATTGTAAGGCGAACGCTGTACCAAGGTCCTGCACAATTGTTTCTTATTTTAGTGACAAATAAATAGCAATTTAATACATTCATATCTGTGTGTTAATTTATTGTATTTTATTTTACAAAGTTAGTGAGGGAAAATTGACATCAATCCTGATGTTTTAAGTCTCTCCCACATGGTGAGGTAAACAGTTTATTTATTTAACAATGTATCGGATCAATATTGTGTATCGATCGATAAGTTTATGTATTGGTATAGAAACTGAACAATGTTGGTGCATCCCTAAATGTAACATATAGGAAACAGGATATGACATCACTGCTGTAGTGTGTCTTTGACAACTTCCCTAGTTAATAGAATATGCCTACATTGATAAATCCCCATACATTTCACCCTGATTGGTGAATGTTTAGCCTTTCAAATGCATGCTTGAATGTGATTGGCTAATGGCAACCACAATAATTGACATGTAAAGTCTTCTGGACAGACAGTATTATAGAATAGGCTAAAGATGCAGCATGTAAAATTGTAGCTTGACTGGATGTGCATGGATGCATGTATAGATTTTAACATGTATTTGTGATGCAATAAGCTGTTTTATTAATTGCTTAAACTATGTAAACTATGTAACTAGTGCTCAAAAAAAGTAATGAGCATTATGAGCTAAATAGTTTAATTGTCACTTTAACAGGTAAGGACACCAGTTTCTCTCAGAGTTAGCTTAAGTTTTACTAATAAAAAAGGTAACTTTGATTAAAAACAAAATAATAATACTGTCTTGCAGACATCTGATTGATGTCATTTATGGCTGATTTACCGTTACAGTAACTTGATCACAATATTCTGCAAAATAAAATGTAGTAGTTTACTATAGCTCCACTGAATATTGGTTTTGAAATATACCACTGTTTCCTAAGAGGAAGCTGTAACAGGAACAGGTCATTGTAATTTTATGTGTAACCCAGGTTTTAAATGTTCAGAACATTCAAATCAGATGCGAAGCAAAAAAACAATAAATAAATAAAAAAACTTTTAAAAATAATACAACATGAATAAACTGTTCAAAACAGCCATTAGAGCAGATAGAAAATGACTTACTGATAAGTAAGGTAAATAAAACGAGCCTTAAATGACAGCCAATAGCTTGTTGCCAAGACTGGTCTGCGTCAGAGACGGCCAATCAGCGCTCAGGGGGGCGTTACCTCGGCTCCTCCGCTAGAGACGAGAAGTATTTTGTAGACATATGTAGATGCCTGGGACTTACGATCGCCAAGTATGGGATTTACTGCCATTTTTACTGCCAATATTGAACATGTTTGTGCGGATGTTTCAGAGTATTGCAGCACAAAAACAAAGTAGTAAGCTGACTTAAAATAGAGCAACTCCAACAAAGGTGCAGAGTTAAATTGAGAGGAACATAAGTTGATGCAGTAGATTAAAATGTTTGTGCATGTATCATCAAGGCCTAGCCTGCAGTGAAGTGCCAGAATAGTGACTGGAATGGGCATCACTGTCTTGTTGGATGCACATGTGCATAAATCTTCCATAAATGTACAGCCATTTCTTTTCACCATTGTGTTTGATCCAGTTGTACCAGAGAGTTGCACGGCCCCTAACTTTTTATCGCTAGGGGTCAACCTAACCAAACACAAAAGAGCCTGTCACTATCAAAAGTCTTCAACCTTGTTTGTGGTTAAAGCATAGTTACAGCACAGTGCTCATGTGTCTGAGACTCGTGAATTAATTAGGCAGTTGAGAATGTTGGCAGTCCCAAAAACTTGGCCCTGCCATCTATGGATGCTTAAAAATGCTTCCTCTCCACCTGCGCTGAGATGCCTTCAAGACCTGCAATGCAAAACCCACTGGTGTAAAAATATCAAATATTATAATGCGAGCAAGTAATAAATTAAACAAACTTGATGTGTATTCCAGGATTTCACATAATTGTGTTATATCTGACAACTGTGTTAAGATATACTTTTAAATTATGAAACAGTATGATCAATATTTTATTGTGTATTTGATTATTTTATCACTTTCCATTTCCTTTCGTTTACGGTACCATTTACAATTGAGTGGACTGATGCTCTTGTGTGCTCTAGATATTTTGGAAATTGCTAAACCACTTTATCCACAGTTGTTGGTGAGTCCACTTCATCACAGTCCCTGATGGACTGCTTACAGTGCCCATTACAATTGACTGCCCAGATTCTCTTTTGTCCACAGCCCTTTTTGATGTGGCTACGAACTTCATATATGAGGCTTTCGCCAACATCGTCGACTGTTCTTGGTACAATCGCCTGACCAGATTCTCTTCTGTCCACAGTGTTACTGTTACATTCAAGACTTAGGTGATCCAGTATTGCATATGTGATACTGTTAGTGCTGCCATCTGGTGGCCTGTTTCTTGTTGTTTTTGTTTTTCTCTCTCTCCCTCTCCTGGTGAAACGACTGATTGGAAACAGCTGATCTCAATGCGTGTGCTGGTTGGCTGCAGTGTCTGAGCTTTGTCATTGAAATGGTGCCATTGGCATTTATCTAGTTGCCCGTGGCGTTCTCACCATGTGGCCAAAGGTGGTTGTGATTGAGGCTGTTCAGGATATATAATTCTTATTATTTTTTTTTTTTGCTGTTAGATTTAGCTTTGTACTTCTCGTAAATCTGTTTGGCCCTGAATGTAATGGCTGGCTACCACTACGTCGATTGTTTTAACATGACAATTCACAGTTTGATGTATGTGAATCTATTGTAGTCTACTCTTTTCTGTGTCATTATGTACTTGTTGATGTCCAAGTGGTTAAATCATAGTCATGTTTGTAGTGGTGAGTGCCATTTACTATTTTAATTTCATTTATTATTTTTCCTTTTCTCTTACTTCATGTTGGGGAGGCAGGTAAGGCCATTGTATTTTGTTTTATTATTTTTTAGTTAGGTTAGTTAGTAAGGAGGGATGTTGGTCTTTGCTCACCCTGACGCTATATGATGTTGACTGTGGTCTTGTTATGTTTGCCTATAATACTACTTTTTCATTTGAGCATTAAATCTGTTTCTTTATGGATTGTTTATGTCCTCAAGCCATAAACTAGTATTTTTATGAAATGGTTTAATAAACTGGGCTGTAAGATTACTCAAAAATCGAAAAACTTCCAAAATGTAAGCAACATGTTAATTGTCCCACCAGGGATATTAACACAGTAGACCACTATTGCACTGTACTGAGGGATGCTCTGTCCCCCATGCAGCTCTGGGTCACTCTGATAACTGTCTGGTTCAAATAATTCTAACCTACAAGCAGAGAAACTTAAATCTGCAAAGCCTGTAGTGAAGACAGTGAAAAAAGTAGGCCAGAGTTATAAGAACTGCTTTTTATTGGAATTTAAAAACCTGAATGTTCTTATACGAGTGAAGAAGTGTCAAGGTTCTTCTGTTCCCTGTATGCTCTGTGACTAATTTGCTGAACAAGTAGATCTATCTGAGATGTTTCCAAGCTGTTTTAAGCCTGCGTCTGAGATGAACACTGTATGTGAACTTTTACATTCTGAATTTTTAGTCGAAAGTAAGTCAGAAGATGCTGAAAATGATTCCACATCAAAACCGAATTTTATTAAAGAGGCTTTGATGGAGGAACAAAGTTGGGCTCAATCTCTTGATAACTGTAGACTAACTGCTGTAACAGAAGAAAGTAATGCCCCATCATGCAGTTATGTATTTTTAGCAAGATGTACATGTACTTAGCATGTACTTAGCTTAGCCCCCTGACAGTGTGTTCTCTGGTCATCTGGGTATACAGAAAACAAATCACCAGATCATGTGTTTTTTCTTTTGACCTGGTCCTAAAGCTGATGCTGTGTTATGTTGAGTTACGGGAAAACCCAATCAGGTTATTCCATCCACATCACTTCATCCAATCCTAGCATTATGAGCACCATTTCAACGTGTGTAGGGCCACTGCCCTGGCCACTGATCAAATCCTTCTACTTTTGTGTTACCCCTTGACCAGCTACCTAAACAAATGCTCATGCTTCATTACAGTAACAAGGCTGTGATGGCTGTCTTAAGTATGTTGCGAGAAGGTCACAAAGTGTGTTCAGGTTTTTCGCTGCTGCACCTGCATCATTATTCTCCATTTTTTTTGTTCCAGACATGAGGAGCTCCTCCCTTTCTGTTCCACATTGCATTGTTTTTCGCTGCTGCACCTGCATCATTATTCTCCATTTTTTTTGTTCCAGACATGAGGAGCTCCTCCCTTTCTGTTCCACATTGCATTGTGGTATAATGTAAAAAAGTGTCCATTGAGTATACACCAAAAATTAGCTGTGCGCTAATCCGTATACGTTCGGCACCATTTAAGGTGGCTTCCAGTAAGAAGCTGGAGAATAACTCCAGCCTTGTTGGTGCAGCCGTTTCTTTACGGCATCATAAATCAGCACATTTTACAGTTGTAAAATACATCCAGATAGATCCGGGAACTAATTTTACTGAAGTTCTGAAATTGTTAGCAATTGATCATCACATGTCCAGTGCATATCACCCCGAATCTCAGGGTTCTCTAGAATGTTTTCAACAACCTCAGTGCTTCGTACCTACTGTCTTTAGGTAGATAAAGAATGTGATGATGGCATCCTGGTCTTATTGTTTGCCATTTGTGAAAGTGATCAGGATTCCATTGGGTTTAGCCATTCACAGCTGAATTGTGAATTTCACTTTGGAGATAAAAGACTTGTACGTACCAGGTTCTGCCCTGTGTGCAGAGTTTTCAGGAAGATTGTGTTGATGGAGGTGGATCTGCTAATAGGGTTTTGCTAAGTTCTCCCCTACTGCTTCTGAAGTATCTGCTTTTGTCACACCAGATCTCTTTCTACAGTATTCCGTAATGCCATTTGGGTTACAAAAGGTAATAGCTAATGTAAACAATTGTGAAGCATGTCTGGATGTCGTTGTGATGTCTAGATGTCTATCAGAGTTGGAATGAACATTTGGCAATCCTCTGAAATGTGTTTAAGCGCTTTCTGAAAGTTTCCCTCACACTTAATCTCACTAAATGTGAGTCTGGGAAAGCTAGAGTATCCTAGGTTTGTAAGAAGGTGGGCCAAGGTGAAGTGCGCCCTCTTGAGGCTAAGATACCAACCCTGCAGTTGTGCTTTTGTAGAACCCCTGTTCTAATGACTCCTGACTACACTCAATTCTTCAAGCTGTAAGCTGGGGCTGGAGCTGTCCTCCTTAAAGAAGACTCGAGGTGTTGACCATCCAGTTTATTTTTCATAAAAATTGAAGGAACATCAGATCATGTATAGAACCACTGAGAAGGAAGCTTAGCACTCTTATTAGCTTTTCAACACTTTATGTGGGGTCGAGTGTTTTGGCAGTAGTGCTCTATATATACCACAATATCAGCTGAAGACTGATGAGATGGTTCATGATTGTTCAAGGTTTTAATGTTCAGAATAAGAAAGATTGTGAAAATGTAGTTGCTGATGCGTTGTCTAGGCAGTAGTGTGAGGGTGTTATGACCCTGGGGAGTGTAGAAGAGAGCCTCGTTGGTGCAGCCGTGTTTGTTTACAGCGTCAGAAAGACGAAGCAGTTTAGGAACACAGAGTCCTAACCTGACGTCAGTCCAATTATTCCATTCCACCTTAAATGGTGCAGCAGTTTCAGTCAAAAGTATTCACCCCCCCATCTACTACTAAACATAACAAGTGCTTTCTCCAAATTCAATAATGCTAAATTGCAATGAGGGGTGTGAATAATTTGGACTGCAACTGTACAGCACCAGAATGGAACAGGTGGAGCATAATTGGGATGAGATGCCGATTTCAGTAGGGCATCAATCTTAGTGTGCTTCTCTATCCTTCTTCCACTTAAACACAACTCTAATAATAAACATATGATGCTTTAAATACAAAAACAGAAAATTATATTATTTATATTCAGCCTGTAGTTCAAAACTACTTCCAACCAAACACCACTGTCTGACTCACTGTTGTCTTTTCCTAGTTAATAGATGTAGATCTGCACTCTTAGCTCCTTCAGTGTAGTTTTTTTCAACCATTTCAGCCCAAAAAAAAAAAAAAAAAAAAGCTTCTAAGCTTTTCAGTCCCTGAGATCAGTACTGGAGGACTTATGTGTCCCATCTGCTGAATTAAGAAAACAAATGGTAAATGTGGCATCAATCTATACAAAATGAAAATGTGAACGAGTTAGACAGTCATGCAGTGAGGTGAAGATGAATCAATGTGAGGACCAGCGGGCAGGAGGGTAGTGTTTTCTTCTTTTTCTTGTCTTACCTTTGTCTTCTTTTCTTCTTATCTTTTTTTATATCTTTGTCTTCTTTCTTCTTTGTCTTTATAGTTTTCTTTTTTCTTGTTTTCTTCTTTTGGTCGTCCTCCATTTACGCTCTAGTTTCTGCACTGTTTTTAGTTTTTGCCTTGTCATTTTACTTTTAAACAGTGCTTCTTTGTCTAAGGTTGATTGAAGGGTATTTTCTAGGTCGTTTGTTAATTTAACTAGCTCCGTTTGGAGTCATTGGGGTTATCGTGCGCTTTAGACAGTGTTACGGGGACAAATGAACATTTTGCCTAAGATGTATCTCAAAGGAGATTAGATAATGGTCTGATATTACTGAGCTTTGAGGTACAATATTTAGATGATCAATTATAACACCCAGGGTCAGGACTAAATCTAGGGTATGGTTACAGTAATGTGTGGGTCCAGTCACATTTTTTGTGATGCCGACAGAATCTAAGATTGATACAAACGCCTTTGTTAATGGATCATCTGCTTTTTCAAAATGAATATTAAAGTCTTCTACTATTATAACTTTGTCACTGCACACTGACAAGTCTGCAGCAAAATCACAAAATTATTAAAAAAATTCAGAATATGACCCTGGAGGCCTATAAATATTAATTTAGTCTGAATGCATTTTTATTTGTGGCTGGATTTGATTTATTAATGTAGAAAATCTCAAAAGAAGTGAAAGTGTTAGTGTTTTTGAATAATATCTAGTGTATTCTGGTAGATTATGCATACTCCACCTCCTGTGCCTGATAATCTAGGGCTATGTACATATTTATAACCTGCGGTGGTGGCTTCATTTACTGCTATACATTGATCAGGTTTCAGTGTGGCAGAAAATGTCTAGTTTCTAATTAATTTATTAAAACAAGCAGATTTAGATATTCTATGTTTGGCTTTAATTTGGGGCACAGACAGTCTTAATACAATGAAACCTGGGTGACGCCTCAAAGCAGCTCGCAGACGGTTTAGCGTGTGTCTGCGGCCTGGTCCCGGCTTTGGATTGTCAGCAGCCTTTTACACTACTCGACTAACTAGCAGACTATGCGTTATGCTGCACGAAAATAGGGCAGCACCCTCCTGCGTGGGGTGGACGCCATCCCTACCTAAAAAACAGGCTTGCCCTCAAACTTTAATCAATTATCTGTGCTATATAGCACTGTGATTCGGCTGTAAGACTCAGCGGCGCGCCTCATTGGAATGGGGCCAAAGCAAATTACGGCAATAAAGTTGCCGGTGAGTGGAAGCATAAGGTAGGTGTTTCTAATAAAGTGACCATAACCTAAAGCTACCTTACACTCAGCAAAAGTCCATTCTCTATCAGCAGAGAAACCTTTGGATGAAAAGTACTGAGCTATCTTTTGCTCATTAATATGTTTCTTCACTATGCCATTGATTACCTTTTCAAAATCAGAATCAGTCCACTGAGGCATTTCAGTCTCTCCCTTAGCTAAGGTGCTGCTTTTATAGTTAAGAGGCTTCCATGAGTATGATGGCCTTTTCTTGACATGGTGAGGAAACAGGAGAACAAAACCAAGTTTTCTTCTTATTAACTAAACTACAGAAGAACAAAAACACAACTCCGTTCAGAGAGGATTACTGTTACAAACGTTACGTTTAACAGTAACAAAACAAACTTCTCTCCTTTAGAGAGGATAACAGCCACAAAACACTAGGTTTTTATCAGTGACAAACAGATAACTTCTCTTCTTTCAGAGAGGCTAACAATTACTGACTCCTCTGTCTTAGGAAACCAGAATTTCTCTCAGATTCGAAATGATGTTTACTCACCAAGAAGGTTTTAGTAGGCCATCCGGGTCACAACACCACATTGTTAGAAATCCGGCATACAGGACACAGATTCAGGAGTCAGGAGACTGGATCTTTAGCATTGGAGTTTATTCACATGCAGACAGAAAATCATACACTGGCACAGCTTAGTTGATCACGGTCAGTCTAGTCTAGTCCGACCATGTCTAGTCCGAACCAATCCAGTCTAAGACAGAATTCAGTCCAAAACTGAATTCAGTCTAAAACAGAATCCAGTCTGATTAGGGGTATTTTGAGAGGGCCTTATATATATTGGAAATTGTGGGAGGGGAAACGAAGGGTAACAAAAGGTGAGACAAAGGATTAAGATAACCATTTGATAAGTTGAAACCACATGAAAGTAATGTTAGAAAGGGCCATATTTTCTCTCAGCTGCAACTCTCAGGTCTTTGGTCTTCACCTATATAAGGCCATCAGTTGTCAGGTACATCTGGATTGTACACAAAACTGTGTTCCCTCCATTGGGCGTTGTGCCCACTTGGGCTATTCGGGGTCAGTGTGGGTGGAGGTAAAGAACTGCCGATTGGCTTTTCAATTTTGCTTTCTGTCAGCGTGATCTCACCCTTGCATGAGTATGATGCAGGACCTCTTAGGAGTGTCTGGTGGGTTAGGGGGTTCAGGCTGATCTTTGACCTTGAACTTGACCAAACCTTGCATCTCCATCTCCACATCAGTTTCGGTCCAGGTGGTCATGTGAAGTGGTCACTGCACTGCTGTCTGCTCTTGTCCATCTGATTCAGGGGCATATGGAGGTGGTCTCAGGTTTGAGCCGAGAATACAGCCCGGGCTTGTTTGTCTTGTCATCATGTTGTTTGCTTATCTCCATGTTGTGAAAGTTAGCTTACGAGTGATAAGAAGATAAGGGGTGATGAGAGAAATATTGGGGTATATTGGGGTGATGAGAGAAACCCCAATATGGGGGTGATGAGAGAAACAAAGGGGTGAAACCAGTAGAAGGATGTTACAAGAGAAATATGGAGTGTTAAGAGAAATATGGGGAGTTATAAAGAATAAATAAAGGGGTGTTAAAAGAAAAAGAAGGGGTATTAATAGAAGAAACTGGGTATTACAAGAAGGGTGAGTAATTATACAAGTGAAGAGATAGGGTATAGTGTACACAGAAGAAAGTAAAGCGATAGCTTAAAAGGAATAGCTTGTGTGTGTGAATGTGAAGGGAATTATCGTGTGTCTCTCAGTCTGTGTGTGGATTCTGGGTGGCTATGTTCTGTTGGGGTTGAAGGGATATGTTTGGAGAGTAATTCTAAAAACTCTCCATACTGTTGTCTTTTATTGTGAGATCTTGTGCTTTGCAGGAGATCTCACAATAAGAAAAATCTCATAAAAACGAGAGGAGCTATATTTAAGTTTGTGCACAGAATCAATAAAAGCCAAATTAATTGGGGTTGTAAAAAGATAAGGGTAAAAGCTGAAAATAATTCTGTTATTGTCTCAGAAAAATGTGTGCCTTTGTGGGAGGTTTAAGGGAAGATACAGTATGGGGGCCCCCGGAGAATAGAAAAACAGGAGTAAATGTTACATGTTGTATGTCTAGTCTGAGATTTTGTTTTAATGGCCAATAAAAGATAAATGGATCCATTAGATAGAGTTATGTGATAATGAGTGTAGAAAAGCAGTAGGAAATCTATGAAATAAATAGGTTTTGTAGATATGTGGGTTGGAACGAAGTATAGTAAAAATTAATGAGCCCGGACTGGACGTCAGAGAGGGAGATAGGTAAAGGAACAGTTTCATAAACCACTAAAGCAGCCCATACTGGCACCAGGTCACGTGTAGTACAAGAATACTGTTAATAAGTCCTGTGGTTGTTGTATGGATACTGGAATGTGGGTTTTATAGTGTAAGTCCAACCTACCAACCTGAGAAAGAGATTGACTAGGTTCAAATAGTTATACATAGAAGATGTGTTTATATCTTATGTGTAGGTAATTCTTTGTATGAATAACAAGCATTATTGTTAAGCACTGTAGGAAAGTAATCTCTGGTATTTCTGTTCTATGCTGGTATCTCTGGTATTTCTGTTCTATGCTGGCAGAAAGGGAATCTATCCACCTGTACATACTAGCATCTAAATATGTTCTGCACACATGCTTCTAGTTGAACTTTGACCACTGGAAAGGGGAGCCTCATGTATGCAAGCATACACATACACTAAGGTTTAAGGTTGGTAGAGAGTTAAATCACTTTTAAACACACATAGTTAAAGATTCTCTCACTTGATTAGCTTAAGATTAGATCTACAAGTAATCTGGTTTGATTCTCCTTTCTCTTTTATGGGATGTGAGAGGAGACAGAAAGAAGGACCTAAGGAGGGGCAGCTGGCGAGCGACGTGCCAGAAACATCACATGGACTGAGTGGAAGAAGCTGTGCTGACTTCAGATCAGGCTAGTGTGCTTATCCACAGATCACTTCCCTGTATACACCTGCATTCTAAACAAATGTGTATTCATATTTATAGTGCTATTAATTATATAATACTTGCTAACAGCGTATAAGATGCTGCATGAAGCTTGCCAACTGATTGGTCGGGCAGTGACTTTGATTACTTAAAGAGAACACACTTGGGGGTTAAACATTTTGTTGAAAGCCACAGGTAGGGAAGTATTTGGTGTTTTTTTTTTTTTTTTTTTTTTTTTTAGTGTTCATACATTCTTAAGGTCTGGGCTGGTCTGAAGTTGGCAAACCTCAGTTAATTTCAACAACTCGTATAGTAACTTATAATAAACAAATAAATAAATATTGTATAATTCAAAGTAGACAGTGAAGTGGTAGTAACTTCAAAAATTTTAAAGTAATCTTTTTCACACTCAAATAACATAAAGAGGCCATTATTATGCCAACTATGGGTACAAACACTTCGAAAGGAATTACTGTTCCTGTTGATGTAGTTAAAATAATCCATTAATTAAAGGCATAACTAAGACATCAGAGAAATGACACAAGCGTTGGCCTGACATTGACCAACCTTGGCCAGTGGAGGGGACTCTTAATCCAGATGTAATTAAAGTAATGCAAGTACTTGTGGCCACGTACAAGGCTAACCAAAAGAAAGGTAAGAAGGGGGAAAAACATAAGGAGAAGAGACCGATGGAGCTTGGCATTCTCCAGTTGCTGGAATAAGAAGGGCAGAAACTGGTCAAAGCAGCAAAGGATAAGAGAGAGAGGAGTGCAGAAGAAATGGAGAGACAGATGAGAGGAATAGGAAAGCAGATGGCAGAAATTAATAAGCCATTTTCACACGTAAACCCAGTAAAGAACCCCCCACCATATGAGAAGGAATTGAAGTCTGAGAAGATCTATCCCCAGCTCCCAGTGATCACTCAAGAGGGCAAATATCACATCAGAGATGATGATGACCGAATAGTGGAAGCAGGAAAAGCAGAAACAATTATAAAAATGTATTTTCCAAAAGCAAGAAGAAATCAACATATATGTAAACTGAAGGTGAAGTGAAGATCAGGAGGACAAAAGTTGGAGATGATGTGGATGAAAGTGCGTGGGAAGAAGCCAGAAGAGGATGTGATCCAGCAGTCACGCGGATCCTGGTGAGGGCAGAAAGGAAAGGAGACAAGACGAGAAAGTATGAGGACTCAACAGATGAGAGTTCTAATAAAATGAGTATATGAAGGTAGTGATCAAGGTAAGGAACATAGTCTTTCCACCTGAAGGGGATTCTTTCCAACAGCAGCCGGTACAAGAATGGAAGAAGAAATGTAGAGAGGCGTATAGACCAATGCCTTTCTCACGTGGACACTGCTATGACTTTAGAAAGTCAAAAATCATTGGAGAAGCAGTTGAAGGAGCTGCAGATGCAGACGAAAGAATTGAGGCTGGAAGGATCTCAGAAAGTGGATGAGAAATATGCATTGCACCCCAAAAAAGGATTGTCATGTGACAATATGTGTCCAGTGATTATCTGAGGACCGACATTAGAGTACAAGCCTTGGCAGAATACAGACATGTCTGATGTCATGGAAAAATTGCCAACTCTTCAAGATGGAGCACATCCTTGGAGTAAGAAGAGATCATGGTGGGAACAGAACCTGCTGTAGGAGATATTAAGAGACTTCTTGCTATTCTCCGGGGAGTTCCAGCCATGGAAGAAATTCTGCAAAAAGCTGGATTTGATTGCTACGTGGGGACAGCGGTAAATGATCCAGAACGGTTTGCTGCAATTAGAGGTCGGGTGTGGACAGCATTGAGATACATTTCCAACAAATATACATCCTGATAACATTGGGAGAACCATTGGGAGAGGAAGAAAACCCTAGAGCCTTATGTGTCAAGAACCCATCAAGGGAGAAATCACAGGGCATGACCCGGAAGCAAATCCATACAAAACAATAAATCCTTCGAGCCAAAATACAGAAAGGACTGCCGTTGTCTGTGAAAAACAAACTGGCAGAAGTCGTGGGCTTAGAAGGTATGGCAAAAGGGGTTTATACAGACCACATTTCTCATCAAGTGGAGTTGTATAGGGAGAAGGAACAGGACCAAAAAGAGCAAGATCAAGAGACCCTCAGAAAACCGACCTCACATACAACTGGTGGAGAACAAGAAAAAAGAAAAAAAAAATGCAAGCCCTGGTTATACCAAGCCAGCCTCCAAAAAATCAGCAAGATCAGCCTTCACAACAACTGCAGCCAAATCAGGTTCACCCTCATTGACTCAACCATCATCAGTGGTTCCAGATGTCTCCTGGCCACAGCCAGTTTTTGGTCAAGTACTCAAGGAATCATAGGAAGAGGAAGAAGATTTGATCCAACCTTTCAGCAATCCTTGAAGCATGCTACAACTGTGGAATGGTAGGTCACCTCGCTCGAGAGTGCAACAGACCAAGAGAAAGTTTCAGGGGAAATTACAGAGGAGGATTCAGGGTCCAATTGAGGCCATTCAGGGGACCGGTGAACCCTTATAGGGGCCTGGAACCAGGATTCTAGAGGTGTCCAGAGAATTCGAAAGGGGGTGTCAGCTGGTAGCATCAGAGCCAGAGTGATCCAACCATTGAGGTGAAAGTAAATAATTGACCATTAAAGATGATGGCAGATGGCGGAGCAGCTTTCACATGTAGCCAGCCTGAAGATGCTACACATCTCCCCATGTCTGGTCAGTGGATTCGGACAATCGGGTTTCAGGGAGTGAAACAGCTGATTCCTCTCACAGAACCAATAGAGCTCTGCTATAAAGATATGAAGATTACAATACCCATTCTGGTATCAGAACACACACCAATAGCATTGTTGGGAAGAGATGCTTTGTGCAAATTGAACTGCACAATAAAATGTACACCAGACGGATGCCTGGTGGAAGTGCCAAGTGACATTGTCCACCAACTACTGATGACGACAGAAGCCGAAGCTTCATCAGTGTTCTGGATTGGAAATCTTACTGCAGCCTTCTTGGAGCCGGCCAAGTTGTGGGAGATGTTTATTGCGGCAAACCTGCCTGATGCAGTACTGTTAAACAGTACTGTTATTCAGTATGTAGATGATCATAATTGCTGCAGATGTTGGCTGAGAAGGGGCATAAGGTCTCTCAGAAAAAGGTGCAGTACTGTCAGAAGAAGGTAGTTTATTTGGGTCAGACAATAACGCAGGGGCACAGAAGTATTTCTGACAAACAGTTGAAGCTATTCGTTATGCTCCCAAGCCCAGAACAGTCAGGGAACTGATGACATTTTTAGGTTTTGCAAGTTACTCTATAGAGGACTATGCCAGTTTAATAGGGCCTTTGAGGGCTATGCTTAAAGATATTGGGAATGCTAAACTCCACTGTAACTTATCCGGGACACGAGATGGCCTTTTAGCATTTGAGACGATTAAACAGAGGTTACAAGAGGCTCCAGCATTGGCGCTTCCAGATTACTCTAAGAATTCCTTATTGTATGGGTCTTGTACTTCTACTGGAGGTAAATATGCATGTGCAGTCCTCTGTCAAGCGACAGGTACAGTAACAGGTCCACAGCCTATTTCTTATTATTCTACAGCATTTTCAGGAGTTGAATTAGGGTTGCCATTATGTTATAGAGCTATGGTAGGAGTCCATTTAATGTATGAGAAAGTGTCATCCAGTAACAATTATTACCCATCATAGCCTTAGAAATCTACTGAACCATGGCAAATACACATTGACTATGTCAAGGCTGAGTTATTATTATAAGCTTCTAGAACAGGAAGATGTCACCCTAATGAGGTGTGTCACAGTGAATCCAGCTGACACCTTGCCAACTTCAGAAGATGGTGAACCCCATGATTGTGTTCAAGACGCTGAGAAATACTCAAGGCTTAGGTCAGATTTGCAAGCCCTCCCACTGCATAATGCAGACTTGGAATATTGGACTGATGGGTCTTATTATAGGAGAGGCAATACATTGTGTGCAGGTTATGCAGTAGTAAAAGCCCAAGGAGCAAACTTTGTGGTTGAGAAAGCTGCAGTAATACCACAGCCTGCTTCAGCACAACTTGATAAACTTATAGGGTTAACAGAAGCATGTTTATTGGCAGAAGGTAAGCAAGTGACTATCTATACTGATTCTGCCTATGCACATAGCGTGTGTCACCTGTTTGGTGCAATATGGAATAGGGGGTTTAAGAAAACAGATGGTTCTCCTATACAGCATCATGAGCAAATAATGAAATTGTTACATGCCATGATGAAGCCCAAAGAAAGTGCTATAGCTAAATGTGTAACACATAAAAGAGACATGTCAAAAGTCATTCAGGGGAATAAAGCGGCTGATGACGCTGCACAGGTAGCAGCTGATGACGCTGCACAAGGAGCAGACAAATGGGGTGAAGTCTTTTTGGTTACGCATGAGGTAGACATGGAAGACAAAATAACAATCAAGGATGTGACCTTAATGCAGGAAGCAGTTCCTGATAAAGATAAACAGTTGTGGCGAGATCGAGGGGCCACTCCAGATTCTACTGGCCTTTAGAGTAATCATGAGGGGCTGATAGTCGCATAGTCCTATGCGTGATTTAGTAGTGGACTTTGTTGACATGATTAAACCAATAGGAGGTAAGAGATTTGTTAGTCGTGGAAGACTGATTTTCGAGATGGCCAGAGGCCTGTCCAACTAAACGGAAAGATGCACATTTAGTTGCCAAGTTTCTGTGCAGAGAAGTCATAAGCAAGTGGGGACTTCCACATCGAATATCCTCAGATAATGGGAAGGAGTTTGTAGAAGTGAAATTCATTAGATTAAATAGCGTCTTAGGGCAGTGTATCATCCACAAAGTCAGGAAATTTGTGTAAAAAATTTAATGGTAAGAACCGCATTGTGAAAATCTGTCAGCACAGGTCTGAATTGGGTTGCTGCTCTTCCATTGGCGTTAATGGTGTGTCGATCACGTGAGCTGTGTGATTTGCACATGACACCGCATGAGTTGGCAACAGGCAGACGAATGCCAATGCCTTGCTTGCATACAAGTGTAAAGGGTTCAAGTCTTGGCCTTTTAGAAGATGAAATGAGAGCGTATGTAACATACATGGCTAATCCACATAAGAGAATATCCATGTATGTTTCTGACAGGCAAAAGAAAGAAGAGGTGCAGGAGAGGCTGGATGAGCAAAAGAGGAGTGTGGTGCAACCTGGGGACAAGTTGTTTGTGAAGGTGTTTAAAAGAAAATGATATAACGAACGCCGTGAAGGTCCTTTTGAGGTTGTGCGCAGTCCAAGTTAAAGGGTCTCCAACGTGGTATAATTTGTCACATTGTGGTAAAGCACCAAGGGAAGAAACACCTCATGTGCATGAAAGAGATGTGGAAGGCTCAAGAGAACCAGGACGTACAGAAGGAGAGAGGCAGGAAGATCTACAGGGTCAAACTCCAAAAGAGGAGATTGTCCATGATGTGGACAATGGTGATGACTCTGTGGGCATTTCTGATGATGCCGGAAATGACTCTGCAATTAACCAATAGGAAAGAAGATTTGGGGACATTGAGTTTAGGGATGTCCCAGAAACAGCAGGAACTAGTTCAGGGGAGTGTAAAGCACTAAAAGGGTACTGAGGACACTGATTCCTCAACAGGGGGAGTCAGAGAGTCAAATAGACGTACAAGTCCAAAACCAGTACAAAAAAGGGTCAGACCTAAACGTTACGAAGACTGAGGTAGATGTGTCATTGGAGAAGATGACTTTATTAGCATCAAATGTTACTGAAGATATAAATAAAGAAGTAACTTTCTTTCGTATTACAAAGAAGAAAGTCAATACATGATAAGAAACTGAATGTATACTTACCTGTTACACAGTTGCAGATGAATACACAGCCAGTAAGCCAGAGTTCCAGATTCAGACAACCATATACAGTTGATAAATAATCTCTTGGGATCATGTCCTGTGAACAAGTAAAACAAAGAAAAAAGTCAATACATAAAAAGAAACTGAATGCTTACTTACCGATTACACAGTTGCAGATGAATACACAGCCAGTAAGCTAGAGTTCCAGATTCAGAAAACCATATACAGTTGATGTATAGTCTCTTGAGATCATGAGGTCCTGTGAACAAGTAAGACAAAGAAGAAAGTCAATACATTAAAATAAACGGAATGTATAGTTACCTGTTACACATTTGCAGATGAATACACCGTCAGTAATCCAAAATTCCAGATGCAGACGATGGCAAAAAGTTGGAGATGGATACACTCTTAGGATCAAGAGGTCATATAAACAAGTAAGACAAATAAGAAAGTCAATACATGAAAAGAAACTGAATGTATACTTACCTGTTACAGAGTTGCAGATTAATACACAGCCAGTAAGAAAGAATTCCAGATGCAGACAACCACATACAGCTGGACATGGATAGCCTCTTGGGATCATGAAATCCTGTCAACAAGTAAGACAAAGAAGAAAGTCAATACATGAAAAGAAACTGAATGTATACTCACCTGTTACACAGTTGAAGATAAATAAACAGCCAATAAGAAGAAAAACCCAGATACAGACAACGGCAAACAGCTGGAGATGAACAGTCTCTTGGCATCATGAGGTCCTGTGAACAAGAAAGTCAATACATGAAAAGAAACTGAATGTTTACTTACCTGTTACACAGTTGCAGATGAATACACAGCCAGTACGACAGAGTTCCAGATGCAGACTACGGCAAAAAGTTGGAAATAGATAGTCTCTTGGTATCATGAGGGCCTGTCAACAAGTAAGACAAAGAAGAAAGTCAAAACATGAAAAGAAACTGAATGTATACTTACCTGTTACACAGTTGCAGATGAAAAAAAGCCAGTAAGCCAGAGTTCTAGATTCAGACAACCATATACAGTTGATGTATCGTCTCTTGAGATCACGAGGTCCTGTCAACAAGTAAGACAAAGAAGAAATTCAAAATATGAAAAGAAACTGAATGTTTACTTACCGATTACACAGTTGCAGATAAATAGAAAGTCAGTCAGATTGAGATCCAGATGCAGACAACGGCAAACACTTGGAGATCGATAGCCTCTTGGGATCATGAAGTCCTGTCAACAAGTAAGACAAAGAAGAAAGTCAATACATGAAAAGAAACTGAATGTTTACTTACCTGTTACACAGTTGCAGATGAATACACAGCCAGTAAGAAAGACTTCCAGATGCAGACAACCACATACAGATGGACATGGATAGTGTCTTGCGATCATGAAGTCCTGTGAACAAGTAAAACAAAGAAAAAAAGTCAAATCATGAAAAGAAACTGAATGCTTACTTACCGATTACACAGTTGCAGATGAAAAAAAGCCAGTAAGCTAGAGTTCCAGATTCAGACAACCACATACAGTTGATGTATAGTCTCTTGAGATCATGAGGTCCTGTGAAAGGGACAAAATGAAAGTCAATACATGAAAAGAAGCGGAATGTATACTTACTTGTTACACAGTTGCAGACTAATACACAGCCAGTACGAAAGACTTCCAGATGCAGACAACCACATACAGCTGGACATGGACAGTCTCTTGGGATCATGAAGGCCTGTGAACAAGTAAGACAAAGAAGAAAGTCAATACATGAAAATAAACTGAATGCTTACTTACCTGTTACACAGTTGCAGGTGAATAGAAAGTCAGTCAGATTGAGATCCAGATGCACACAACGGCAAACACTTGGAGATCGATAGCCTCTTGGGATCATGAAGTCCTGTGAACAAGTAAGAAAAAGAAGAAAATCAAAATATGAAAAGAAACTGAATGTTTACTTACCTGTAACACAGTTGCAGATGATTACACAGCCAATAAGACGAAAAATCCAGATGCAGACAACGGCAAACAGCTGGAGATGAATAGTCTTTTGGGATCATGAGGTCCTGTAAACAAAAGAAACTGAATGCTTTTCTACCGATTACACAGTTGCAGATGAATACACAGTCAGTAAGAAAGAATTCCACATGCAGACAACGGCAAACAGCTGGAGATGAATAGTCTCTTGGGATCATGAGGTCCTGTAAACAAGACAAAGAAGAAAGTCAATACATGAAAAGAAACTGAATGCTTAATTACCCGTCACACAGTTGCAGATGAATACACAGCCAATAAGACGTAAAATACAGATGCAGACAACGGCAAACAGCTGGAGATAAATAGTCTCTTGGGATCATGAGGTCCTGTAAACAAAACAAAAAAAAGTCAATACATGAAAAGAAGCGGAATGTATACTTACTTGTTACACAGTTGCAGACTAATACACAGCCAGTAAGAAAGACTTCCAGATGCAGACAACCACATACAGCTGTACTTGAATATCTCTTGGGATCATGAAGTCCTGACAAAGAGTAAGACAAAGATGAAAATCAATATATGAAAAGAAACTGAATGTATACTTACCTGTTACACAGTTGCGGATGAAAAAAAGGCCAGTAAGCCAGAGTTCCAGATGCAGACAACCATATACAGTTGATGTAAAGTCTCTTGGGATCACGAGGTCCTGTGAACAAGTAAAACAATGAAGAAAGTTAATACATGAAAAGAAACTGAATGTTTACTTACCTGTTACACAGTTGCAGATGAATACACAGCAAGAAAGAAAGAATTCCAGATGCAGACAACATACAGCTGGACATGGACAGTCTCTTGGGATCATGAAGGCCTGTGAACAAGTAAGAAAAAGAAGAAAGTCAATACATGAAAATAAACTGAATGCTTACTTACCGATTACACAGTTGCAGATGAATAGAAAATCAGTCAGATTGAGATCCAGATGCAGACAACGGCAAACACTTTGAGATCGACAGACTCTTGGGATCATGAGGTCCTGTAAACAAGACAAAAAGAAAGTCAATACATGAAAAGAAACTGAATGTATACTTACCTGTTACACAGTTGCAGGTGAATAGAAAGTCAGTCAGATTGAGATCCAGATGCACACAACGGCAAACACTTGGAGATCGATAGCCTCTTGGGATCATGAAGTCCTGTGAACAAGTAAGAAAAAGAAGAAAATCAAAATATGAAAAGAAACTGAATGTTTACTTACCTGTAACACAGTTGCAGATGATTACACAGCCAATAAGACGAAAAATCCAGATGCAGACAATGGCAAACAGCTGGAGATGAATAGTCTTTTGGGATCATGAGGTCCTGTAAACAAAAGAAACTGAATGCTTTTCTACCGATTACACAGTTGCAGATGAATACACAGTCAGTAAGAAAGAATACCACATGCAGACAACGGAAAACAGCTGGAGATGAATAGTCTCTTTGGATCATGAGGTCCTGTAAACAAGACAAAAAGAAAGTCAATACATGAAAAGGAACTGAATGTATACTTACCTGTTTCAAAGTTGCAGGTGAATACAAAGCCAGTAAGAAAGAATTCCTGATGCAGACAACCACATCCAGCTGGACATGGAAAGTCTCTTGGGATCATGAGGTCCTGTAAACAAGACAAAGAAGAAAGTCAATACATGAAAAGAAACTGAATGTATACTTACCTGTTACACAGTTGCAGATGAATACACAGTCAGTAAGAAAGAATTCCAGATGCAGAAAACCACATACAGCTGGACATCGATAGCCTCTTGGGATCATGAAATCCTATAAACAAGACAAAAAGAAGTCAATACATGAAAAGAAACTAAATGTATACTTACCTGTTACACAGTTGCAGATGAAAAAAAAGCTAGTAAGCCAGAGTTCCAGATGCAGATAACCATATACAGTTGATGTATCGTCTCTTGGGATCACGAGGTTCTGTGAACAAGTAAGATAAAGAAGAAAGTCAATACATGAAAAGAAACTGAATGCTTACTTACCGATTACACAGTTGCAGATGAATAGAAAGTCAGATTGAGATCCAGATGCAGACAACGGCAAACACTTGGAGATCGATAGCCTCTTGGGATCATGAAGTCCTGTCAACAAGTAAGACAAAGAAGAAAATCCAAATATGAAAAGAAACTGAATGTATACTTACCTGTAACACAGTTGCAGATTAATACACAGCCAATAAGATGAAAAATCAAGATGCAGACAATGGCAAACAGCTGGAGATGAATAGTCTCTTGGGATCATGAGGTCCTGTAAACAAGTAAGACAAAGAAGAAAGTCAATACATGAAAAGAAACTGAATGCTTACTTACCGATTACACAGTTGCAGATGAAAAAAATAAAGCCAGTAAACCAGAGTTCCAGATTCAGACAACCATATACAGTTGATTTATAGTCTCTTGGGATCATGAGGTACTGTGAACAAGTAAGACAAAGAAGAAAGTCAATACATGAAAAGAAACTGAATGTATACTTACCTGTTACACAGTTGCAGATGAATACACAGTCAGTAAGAAAGAATTCCAGATGCAGACAACCACAAATAGCTGGACATGGACAGTCTCTTGGGATCATGAAGTCCTGTGAACAAGTGAGACAACGAAGAAAGTCAATACATGAAAAGAAACTGAATGTATACTTACCTGTTACAAAGTTGCAGATGAAAACAAAGCCAGTAAGAAAGAATTCCAGATCCAGACAACCACATCCAGCTGGACACGGATAGTCTCTAGGGATCATGAGGTCCTGTAAACAAGACAAAGAAGAAAGTCAATACATGAAAAGAAACTGAATGTATACTTACCTGTTACACAGTTGCAGATGAATAGGAAGCAAGTTAGATTGAGTTCCAGATGCAGACAACGGCAAGCACTTGGAGATCGATAGCCTCTTGGGATCATGAAGTCCTGTCAAGAAGTAAGACAAAGAAGAAAATCAAAACATGAAAAGAAACTGAATGTATACTTACCTGTTACACAGTTGCAGATGAATACACAGTCAGTAAGAAAGAATTCCAGATGCAGACAATCACATACAGCTGGACATCGATAGCCTCTTGGGATCATGAGGTCCTGTAAACAAGACAAAAAGAAAGTCAATACATGGAAAGTAACTGAATTTATACTTACCTGTTACACTGTTGCAGATGAATACAGTCAGTAAGAAAGAATTCCAGATGCAGACAACCACATACAGCTGGACATCGATAGCCTCTTGGGATCATGAGGTCCTGTAAACAAGACAAAAAGAAAGTCAATACATGAAAAGAAACTGAATGTATACTTACCTTTTACACAGTTGCAGTTGAAAAAAAGCCAGTAAGCCAGAGTTCCAGATTCAGACAAGCATATACAGTTGATGTATAGTCTCCTGGGATCACGAGGTTCTGTGAACAAGTAAGACAAAGAAGAAAGTCAATACATGAAAAGAAACTGAATGCTTAGTTACAGATTAATAGAATTATTTGCAGATGAATAGAAAGTCAGTCAGATTGAGTTCCAGATGCAGACAACGGCAAACACTTGGAGATCGATAGCCTCTTGGGATCATGAAGTCCTGTCAACAAGTAAGACAAAGAAGAAAATCAAAACATGAAAAGAAACTGAATGTATACTTACCTGTTACACAGTTGCAGATGAATACACAGTCAGTAAGAAAGAATTCCAGATGCAGACAACCACATACAGCTGGACATCGATAGCCTCTTGGGATCATGAAGTCCTGTAAACAAGACAAAAAGAAAGTCAATACATGAAAAGAAACTGAATGTATACTTACCTATTACACAGTTGCAGATGAATAGAAAGTCAGTCAGATTGAGTTCCAGATGCAGACAACGGAGGACACCTTTCGCTGTACAATGTGCACTGTACAGTGAAAAATACGTGCACCTTACCTTACCTTGGGATCATGAGGTCCTGTAAACAAGAAAAAAAGAAAGTCAATACGTGAAAAAATGAATGCTTACTTACCGATTACACAGTTGGAGATGAATACACAGCCATTATGAAAGAATTCCAGATGCAGACAACCACATACAGCTGGACATGGACAGACTCTTGGGATCATGAAGTCCTGTGAACAAGTAAGACAAAATAGAAAGTCAATACATGAAAAGAAGCTGAATGTATACTTACCTGTTACACAGTTGCAGATGAAAAAAAGCCAGTAAGCCAGAGTTCCAGATTCAGTCAACCATATACAGTTGATGTATAGTCTCCTGGGATCATGAAGTCCTGTGAACAAGTAAGACAAAGAAAAAAGTAAATACATGAAAAGAAACTGAATGTATACTTATCTGTTACACAGTTACAGATGAATACACAGTCAGTAAGAAAGAATTCCAGATGCAGACAACCACATACAGCTGGACATGGACAGTCTCTTGGGATCATGAAGTCCTGTAAATAAGTAAGACAAATAAGAAAGTCAATACATGAAAAGAAACTGAATGTATACTTACCTGTTACACAGTTGCAGATGAATACACAGTCAGTAAGAAAGAATTCCAGATGCAGACAACCACATACAGCTAGACATCGTTAGCCTCTTGGGATCATGAAGTCCTGTAAACAAGACAAAAAGAAAGTCAATGCATGAAGAGAAACTGAATGTATACTTACCTGTTACAAAGTTGCAGATGAATAGAAAGTCAGTCAGATTGAGTTCCAGATGCAGACACCGGCAAACACTTGGAGATCTATAGCCTCTTGGGATCATGAAGTCCTGTCAACAACTAAGACAAAAAAGAAAATCAAAATATGAAAAGAAATTGAATGTATACTTACCTATAACACAGTTGCAGATGAATACACAGCCAATAAAACGTAAAATCCAGATGCAGACAAAGGCAAACAGCTAGCGATGAATAGTCTCTTGGGATCATGAGGTCCTGTAAACAAGACAAAAAAAGTCAATACATGAAGAGAAACGGAATGTATACTTACCTGTTACACAGTTGCAGATGAATACAAAGCCAGTAAGAAAGAATTCCAGATGCAGACAACCACATACAGCTGGACATCGATAGCCTCTTGGGATCATGAGGTCCTGTAAACAAGACAAAGAAGAAAATCAAAACATGAAAAGAAACTGAATGTATACTTACCTGATACACAGTTGCAAATGAATACACAGTCAGTAAGAAAGAATTCCAGATGCAGACAACCACATACAGCTGGACATCGATAGCCTCTTGGGATCATGAAGTCCTGTAAACAAGTAAGACAAAGAAGAAAATCAAAACATGAAAAGAAACTGAATGTTTACTTACCTTTAACACAGTTGCAGATGAATACACAGCCAATAAGACAAAAAATCCAGATGCAGATGAATAGTATCTTGGGATCATGAGGTCCTGTAAAGAAGATAAAGAAGAAAGTCAATACATGAAAAGAAACTGAATGTATACTTACCTGTTACACAGTTGCAGATGAGTACACAGTCAGTAAGAAAGAATTCCAGATGCAGACAACATACAGCTGGACATGGACAGACTCTTGGGATCATGAAGTCCTTTGAACAAGTAAGACAAAGAAGAAAGTCAATACATGAAAAGAAACTGAATGTATACTTACCTGTTACAAAGTTGCAGATGAATACAAAGCCAGTAAGAAAGAATTCCAGATGCAGACAACCACATACAGCTGGACATCGATAGCCTCTTGGGATCATGAGGTCCTGTAAACAAGACAAAGAAGAAAGTCAATACATGAAAAGAAACTGAATGTATACTTACCTGTTACACAGTTGCAGATGAAAAAAAAAGCTAGTAAGCCAGAGTTCCAGATGCAGATAACCATATACAGTTCATGTATAGTCTCTTGGGATCACGAGGTTCTGTGAACAAGTAAGACAAAGAAGAAAGTCAATACATGAAAAGAAACTGAATGCTAACTTACCGATTACACAGTTGCAGATGAAAAAAAGCCAGTAAGCTAGAGTTCCAGATTCAGAAAACCATATACAGTTGATGTATAGTCTCTTGAGATCATGAGGTCCTGTGAACAAGTAAGACAAAGAAGAAAGTCAATACATTAAAATAAACGGAATGTATAGTTACCTGTTACACATTTGCAGATGAATACACCGTCAGTAATCCAAAATACCAGATGCAGACAATGGCAAAAAGTTGGAGATTGATACACTCTTAGGATCAAGAGGTCATATGAACAAGTAAGACAAATAAGAAAATCAATACATGAAAAGAAACTGAATGTATACTTACCTGTTACAGAGTTGCAGATTAATACACAGCCAGTAAGAAAGAATTCCAGATGCAGACAACCACATATAGCTGGACATGGATAGCCTCTTGGGATCATGAAATCCTGTCAACAAGTAAGACAAAGAACAAAATCAAAATATGAAAAGAAACTGAATGTATACTCACCTGTTACACAGTTGAAGATAAATAAACAGCCAATAAGAAGAAAAATCCAGATACAGACAACGGCAAACAGCTGGAGATGAACAGTCTCTTGGCATCATGAGGTCCTGTGAACAAGAAAGTCAATACATGAAAAGAAACTGAATGTTTACTTACCTGTTACACAGTTGCAGATGAATACACAGCCAGTACGACAGAGTTCCAGATGCAGACTACGGCAAAAAGTTGGAAATAGATAGTCTCTTGGTATCATGAGGGCCTATCAACAAGTAAGACAAAGAAGAAAGTCAAAACATGAAAAGAAACTGAATGTATACTTACCTGTTACACAGTTGCAGATGAAAAAAAGCCAGTAAGCCAGAGTTCCAGATTCAGACAACCATATACAGTTGATGTATCGTCTCTTGAGATCACGAGGTCCTGTCAAGAAGTAAGACAAAGAAGAAAATCAAAATATAAAAAGAAACTGAATGTTTACTTACCTGTAACACAGTTGCAGATTAATACACAGTCAGTAAGAAAGAATTCAAGATGCAGACAACCACATACAGCTGCATATGGACAGTCTCTTGGGATCATGAAGTCATGTGAACAAGTAAGACTAAGAAGAAAGTCAATACATGAAAAGAAACTGAAAGCTTACTTACCGATTACACAGTTGCAGATAAATTGAAAGTCAGTCAGATTGAGATCCAGATGCAGACAACGGCAAACACTTGGAGATCGATAGCCTCTTGGGATCATGAAGTCCTGTCAACAAGTAAGACAAAGAAGAAAGTCAATACATTAAAAGAAACTGAATGTTTACTTACCTGTTACACAGTTGCAGATGAATACACAGCCAGTAAGAAAGAACTCCAGATACAGACAACTACATACAGATGGACATGGATAGTGTCTTGCGATCATGAAGTCCTGTGAACAAGTAAAACAAAAAAAAAAGTCAAATCATGAAAAGAAACTGAATGCTTACTTACCGATTACATAGTTGCAGATGAAAAAAAGCCAGTAAGCTAGAGTTCCAGATTCAGACAACCATATACAGTTGAAGTATAGTCTCTTGAGATCATGAGGTCCTCTGAAAGGGACAAAATGAAAGTCAATACATGAAAAGAAATGGAATGTATACTTACCTTTTACACAGTTGCAGACTAATACACAGCCAGTAAGAAAGACTTCCAGATGCAGACAACCACATACAGCTGGACTTGAATATCTCTTGGGATCATGAAGTCCTGACAAAGAGTAAGACAAAGATGAAAATCAAAATATGAAAAGAAACTGAATGTATACTTACCTGTTACACAGTTGCAGATGAAAAAAAGGCCAGTAAGCCGGAGTTCCAGATGCAGACAACCATATACAGTTGATGTAAAGTCTCTTGGGATGACGAGGTCCTGTGAACAAGTAAAACAATGAAGAAAGTTAATACATGAAAAGAAACTGAATGTTTACTTACCTGTTACACAATTGCAGATGAATACATAGCAAGAAAGAAAGAATTCCAGATGCAGACAACATACAGCTGGACATGGACAGTCTCTTGGGAACATGAAGGCCTGTGAACAAGTAAGACAAAGAAGAAAGTCAATACATGAAAAGAAACTGAATGTATACTTACTTGTTACACAGTTGCAGATGAAAAAAAAAAAAAAAAACGTAAGCCAGAGTTCCAGATTCAGACAACCATATACAGTTGATGTATAGCCTCTTGGGATCACAAAATCCTGTGAACAAGTAAGACAAAGAAGGAAGTCAATAAATGAAAATAAACTGAATGCTTACTTACCGATTACACAGATGCAGATGAATAGAAAATCAGTCAGATTGAGATCCAGATGCAGACAACGGCAAACACTTGGAGATCGACAGACTCTTGGGATCATGAGGTCCTGTAAACAAGACAAAAAGAAATTCAATACATGAAAAGAAACTGAATGTATACTTACCTGTTACACAGTTGCAGATGAATACACAGCCAATAAGACGAAAAATCCAGATGCAGACAACCACATACAGCTGGACATGGACAGTCTCTTGGGATCATGAAGTCCTGTGAACAAGTAAGACAGAAGAAAATCAAAATATGAAAAGAAGCTGAATGTATACTTACCTGTTACACAGTTGCAGATGAATAGAAAGACAGTCAGATTGAGTTCCAGATGCAGACAACGGCAAACAGCTGGAGATGAATAGTCTTTTGGGATCATGAGGTCCTGTAAACAAGACAAAAAGAAAGTCAATACATGAAAAGAAACCGAATGTATACTTACCTGTTAAACAGTTGCAGATGAATACACAGCCAATAAGACGTAAAATCCAGATGCAGATGAATAGTCTCTTGGGCTCATGAGGTCCTGTAAACAAGACAAAGAAGAAAGTCAATGCAGGAAAAGAAACGGAATGTATACTGACCTGTTACACAGTTGCAGATGAATATACAGCCAGTAAGAAAGAAATCCAGATGCAGACAACCACATACAGCTGGACATTGACAGTCTCTTGAGATAATGAAGTCCTGTGAATAAGTAAGACAAAGAAGAAAGTCAATACTTGAAAAGAAACTGAATGCTTACTTAGCAATTACACAGTTGCAGATGAATAGAAAGTCAGTCAGATTGAGATCCAGATGCAGACGACGGCAAACACTTGGAGATCGATAGCCTCTTGGGATCACGAAGTCCTGTCAACACGACAAAGAAGAAAATCAAAATATGAAAAGAAACTGAATGCTTACTTACCGTTTACACAGTTGCAGGTGAATAGAAAGTCAGTCAGATTGAGATCCAGATGCACACAACGGCAAACACTTGGAGATCGATAGCCTCTTGGGATCATGAAGTCCTGTGAACAAGTAAGACAAAGAAGAAAATCAAAATATGAAAAGAAACTGAATGTTTACTTACCTGTAACACAGTTGCAGATGATTACACAGCCAATAACACGAAAAATCCAGATGCAGACAACGGCAAACAGCTGGAGATGAATAGTCTCTTGGGATCATGAGGTCCTGTAAACAAAAGAAACTGAATGCTTTTCTACCGATTACACAGTTGCAGATGAATACACAGTCAGTAAGAAAAAATTCCAGATGCAGAAAACCACATACAGCTGGACATCGATAGGCTCTTGGGATCATGAAATCCTATAAACAAGACAAAAAGAAGTCAATACATGAAAAGAAACTGAATGTATACTTACCTGTTGCAAAGTTGCAGATAAATACAAAGCCAGTAAGAAAGAGTTCCAGATGCAGACAACCACATACAGCTGGACAAGGACAGTCTCTTGGGATCATGAAGTCCTGTGAACAAGTAAGACAAAGAAGAAAGTCAATACATGGAAAGAAACTGAATGTATACTTACCTGTTACAAAGTTGCAGATGAATACACAGCCAATAAGACGGAAAATCCAGATGCAGACAATGGCAAACACTTGGAGATCGATATCCTCTTTGGATCATGAAGTCCTGTGAACAAGTAAGACAAAGAAAAAAGTCAATGAATGAAAAGAAACTGAATGTATACTTACCTGTTACAAAGTTGCAGATGAATACAAAGCCAGTAAGAAAGAATTCCAGATGCAGACAACCACATCCAGCTGGACATGGATAGTCCCTTGGGATCACGAGGTCCTGTGAAGAAGTAAGACAAAGAAGAAAATCAAAATATAAAAAGAACCTGAATGTATACTTACGTGTTACACAGTTGCAGATGAATAGACAGCCATTAAGAAAGAATTCCAGATGCAGACAATCAAATACAGCTGGACATGGACAGTGTCTTGGGATCATGAAGTCCTGTGAACAAGTAAGACAAAAAAGAAAATCAATACATGAAAAGAAACTGAATGCTTACTTACCGATTACACAGTTCTAGATGAATACAAAGTCAGTCAGATTGAGTTCCAGATGCAGACAACGGCAAACACTTGGAGATCGATAGCCTCTTGGTATCATGAAGTCCTGTGAACAAGTAAGACAAAGAAGAAAGTCAAAACATGAAAAGAAACTGAATGTTTACTTACCTGTAACACAGTTGCAGATCAAAACACAGCTAATAAGACGAAAAATCCAGATACAGTTGAAAAGTCTCTTGGGATCACAAGGTCCTGTGAACAAGTAAGACAAAGAAGAAAATGAATACATGAAAAGAAATTGAAGGTATACTTATCTGTCACACAGTTGCAGATGAATAGAAAGTCAGTCAGATTGAGTTCCAGATGCAGACAACGGCAAACACTTGGAGATCGATAGCCTCTTGGTATCATGAAGTCCTGTGAACAAGTAAGACAAAGAAGAAAGTCAAAACATGAAAAGAAACTGAATGCATACTTACCTGTTACACAGTTGCAGATGAATAGAAAGTCAGTAGGATTGAGTTCCAGATGCAGACAACGGCAAACACTTGGAGATCGATAGCCTCTTGGGATCATGAAGTCCTGTCAACAAGTAAGACAAAGAAGAAAATCAATACATGAAAAGAAACTGAATGTATACTTACCTATTACACAGTTGCAGATGAAAAAAAGCCAGTAAGCCAGAGTTCCAGATTTAGACAACCATATATATTTGATGTATAGTCTCTTGGGATCACGAGGTCCTGTGAACAAGTAAGACAACAAAGAAAGTCAATACATGAAATGAAACTGAATGCTTACTTACCGATTACACAGTTGCAGATGAATAGAAAGTCAGTCAGATTGAGTTCCAGATGCAGACAACAGTAAACACTTGGAGATCGATAGCCTCTTGGGATCATGAAGTCCTGTGAACAAGACAAAGAAGAAAATTAAAACATGAAAAGAAACTGAATGTATACTTACCTGTTACACTGTTGCAGATTAATACACATCCAATAAGACAAAAAATCCAGATGCAGATGAATAGTCTCTTGTGATCATGAGGTCCTGTAAACAAGACAAAGAAGAAAGTCAATACAACAAAAGAAACTGAATGTACACTTACCTATTACATAGTTGCAGATGAATAGAAAGTCAGTCAGATTGAGATCCAGTTGCAGACAACCACATACAGCTGGACATGGATAGTCTCTCTGGATCATGAAGTCCTGTGAACAAGTAAGACACAAAAGAAAATCAAAATATGAAAAGAAACTGAATATATACTTACGTGTTACACAGTTACAGATGAATACACACCCAATAAGACGAAAAATCCAGATGCAGTTGAATAGCCTCTTGGGATCACGAGGTCCTGTGAACAAGTAAGACAAAGAAGAAAATCAATACATGAAAAGAAACGGAATGCTTACTTACCGATTACACAGTTGCAGATGAATACACAGCCATTAAGAAAGAATTTCAGATGCAGACTACCACATACAGCTGGACATGGACAGTCTCTTGGGATCATGAAGTCCTGTGAAGAAGTAAGACAAAGAAGAAAGTCAATACATGAAAAGAAACTGAATGTATACTTACCTGTTACACAGTTGCAGATGAATAGAAAGTCAGTCAGATTGAGTTCCAGATGCAGACAACGGTAAACACTTGGAGATCAATATCCTCTTGGGATCATGAAGTCCTGTGAACAAGACAAAGAAGAAAATCAATTCATGAAAAGAAACTGAATGTTTACTTACCTGTAACACAGTTGCAGATGATAACACAGCCAATAAGACGAAAAATCCAGATGCAGTTGAAAAGTCTCTTGGGATCACGAGGTCCTGTGAACAAGTAAGACAAAGAAGAAAATCAATACATGAAAAGAAACTGAAGGTATACTTATCTGTCACACACTTTCAGATGAATAGAAAGTCAGTCAGATTGAGTTCCAGATGCAGACAACCACATACAGCTGGACATCGATAGCCTCTTGGGATCATGAAGTCCTGTCAACAAGTAAGACAAAGAAAATGCAAATATGAAAAGAAATTGAATGTATACTTACCTGTAACACAGTTGCAGATTAATACACAGCCAATAAGATGAAAAATCCAGATGCAGACAACGGCAAACAGCTGGAGATGAATAGTCTCTTGGGATCATGAGGTCCTGTAAACAAGTAAGACAAAGAAGAAAGTCAATACATGAACAGAAGCTGAATGTATACTTACCTGTTACAAAGTTGCAGATGAAAACAAAGCCAGTAAGAAAGAATTCCAGATGCAGTCAACCACATCCAGATGGACACAGATAGTCTCTTGGGATCATGAGGTCCTGTAAACAAGACAAAGAAGAAAGTCAATATATGAAAAGAAACTGAATGCTTATTTACCGATAACACAGTTGCAGATGAATACACAGCCATTAAGAAAGAATTCCAGATGCAGAAGACCACATATAGCTGCACATGGACAGTCTCTTGGGATCATGAAGTCCTGTGAACAAGTAAGACAAAGAAGAATATCAAAATATGAAAAAGAAACCGAATGTATACTTACCTGTTAAACAGTTGCAGATGAATACACAGCCAATAAGACGAAAAATCCAGATGCAGATGAATAGTCTCTTGGGCTCATGAGGTCCTGTAAACAAGACAAAGAAGAAAGTCAATACAGGAAAAGAAACGGAATGTATACTTACCTGTTACACAGTTGCAGATGAATATACAGCCAGTAAGAAAGAAATCCAGATGCAGACAACCACATACAGCTGGACATTGACAGTCTCTTGAGATCATGAAGTCCTGTGAATAAATAAGACAAAGAAGAAAATCAAAATATGAATAGAAACTGAATGCTTACTTACCGATTACACAGTTGCAGGTGTATAGAAAGTCAGTCAGATTGAGATCCAGATGCACACAACGGCAAACACTTGGAGATCGATAGCCTCTTGGGATTATGAAGTCCTGTGAACAAGTAAGACAAAGACGAAAATCAAAATATGAAAAGAAACTGAATGTTTACTTACCTGTAACACAGTTGCAGATGATTACACAGCCAATTAGACGAAAAATCCAGATGCAGACAACGGCAAACAGCTGGAGATGAATAGTCTCTTGGGATCATGAGGTCCTGTAAACAAAAGAAACTGAATGCTTTTCTACCGATTACACAGTTGCAGATGAATACACATTCAGTAACAAAGAACTCCAGATGCAGACAATGGCACACAGCTGGAGATGAATACTCTCTTGGGATCATGAGGTCCTGTAAACAAGACAAAAAAGAAAGTCAGTACTTGAATAGAAACTGAATGTAAAATCCAGGTGTAAAATCCAGGTGCAGATGAATAGTCTCTTGGGATCATGAGGTCCTGTAAACAAGACAAAGAAGAAAGTCAATACATGAAAAGAAACTGAATGCTTAATTACCTGTCACACAGTTGCAGATGAATACACAGCCAATAAGACGAAAAATCCAGATGCAGATGAATAGTCTCTTGGGATAATGAGGTCCTGTAAACAAGACAAAGAAGAGAGGCAATACATGAAAAGAAACTGAATGTATACTTACTTGTTACACAGTAGCAGATGAATACACAGCCAGTAAGAAAGAATTCCAGATGCAGACAACCACATACAGCTGCACATGGACAGTGTCTTGGGATCATGAAGTCCTGTCAACAAGTAAGACAAAGAAGAAAATCAAAACATGAAAAGAAACTGAATGTATACTTACCTGTTACACAGTTGCAGATGAATACACAGTCAGTAAGAAAGAATTCCAGATGCAGACAACCACGTACAGCTGGACATCGATAGCCTCTTGGGATCATGAAGTCCTGTAACCAAGACAAAAAGAAAGTCAATACATGAAAAGAAATTGAATGTATACTTACCTGTTACACAGTTGCAGATGAATAGAAAGTCAGTCAGATTGAGTTCCAGATGCAGACAACGGCAAACACTTGGAGATCGATAGCCTATTGGGATCATGAAGTCCTGTGAATAAGTAAGACAAATAAGAAAGTCAATACATAAAAAGAAACTGAATGTATACTTACCTGTTACACAGTTACAGATGAATACACAGCCAATAAAACGTAAAATCCAGATGCAGACAAAGGCAAACAGCTAAAGATGAATAGTCTCTTGGGATCATGAGGTCCTGTAAACAAGACAAAAAAAGTCAATACATGAAGAGAAACTGAATATATACTTACCTGTTACACAGTTGCAGATAAATACAAAGCCAGTAAGAAAGAATTCCAGATGCAGAAAACCACATACAGCTGGACATCGATAGCCTCTTGGGATCATGAAGTCCTGTCAAGAAGTAAGACAAAGAAGAAAATCAAAACATGAAAAGAAACTGAATGTTTACTTACCTTTAACACAGTTGCAGATGAATACACAGCCAATAAGACAAAAAATCCAGATGCAGATGAATAGCCTCTTGGGATCATGAAGTCCTGTCAAGAAGTAAGACAAAGAAGAAAATCAAAACATGAAAAGAAACTGAATGTTTACTTACCTGTAACACAGTTGCAGATGAACACAGCCAATAAGACGAAAAATCCAGATGCAGACAATGGCAAACACTTGGAGATCGATAGCCTCATGGGATCATGAAGTCCTGTAAACAAGACAAAGAAGAAAGTCAATACATGAAAAGAAACTGAATGTATACTTACCTGTAACACAGTTGCAGATTAATACAACGCCAATAAGATGAAAAATCCAGATGCAGACAACAGCAAACAGCTGGAGATGAATAGTCTCTTGGGATCATGAGGTCCTGTAAACAAGTATGACAAAGAAGAAAGTCAATACATGAACAGAAGCTGAATGTATACTTACCTGTTGCACAGTTGCAGATGAATAGAAAGTTAGTCAGATTGAGTTCCAGATGCAGACAACCACATACAGTTGATGTATAGTCTCTTGGGATGATGAGGTCCTGTGAACAAGTAAGACAAAGAAGAAAGTCAATACATGAAAAGAAACTGAATGTATACTTACCTGTTACAAAGTTGCAGATGAATACAAAGCCAGTAAGAAAGAATTCCAGATGCAGACCACCACATCCAGCTGGACATGGATAGTCTCTTGGGATCATGAGGTCCTGTAAACAAGAGAAAGAAGAAAGTCAATACATGAAAAGAAAATGAATGTATATTTACCTGTTACACAGTTGCAGATGAATAGAAAGTTAGTCAGATTGAGTTCCAAATGCAGACAACGGCAAAAACTTGGAGATCGATAGCCTCTTGGGGTCATGAAGTCCTGTGAACAAGTAAGAAAAAGAAGAAAGTCAAAACATGAAAAGAAACTGAATGTATACTTACCTGTTGCACAGTTGCAGATGAATAGAAAGTCAGAAACGGAAGTCAAGAAACGGAAACAGAAGTCAAGAAACAGAATGTATACTTACCTATAACACAGTTGCAGATGAATACAAAGCCAATAAAACGTAAAATCCAGATGCAGACAACGGCAAACAGCTGGAGATGAATAGTCTCTTGGGATCATGAGGTCCTGTAAACAAGACAAAAAAAAGTCAATACATGAAAAGAAACTGAATGTATACTTACCTGTTGCACAGTTGCAGATGAATAGAAAGTCAGAAACGGAAGTCAAGAAACGGAAACAGAAGTCAAGAAACGGAATGTATACTTACTTGTTAAACAGTTGCAGATGAAAAAAAGCCAATAAAACGTAAAATCCAGATTCAGACAACCACAAATAGCTGGACATGGACAGTCTCTTGGGATCATGAAGTCCTGTGAACAAGTGAGACAACGAAGAAAGTCAATACATGAAAAGAAACTGAATGTATACTTACCTGTTACACAGTTGCAGATGAGTACACAGTCAGTAAGAAAGAATTCCAGATGCAGACAACATACAGCTGGACATGGACAGACTTTTGGGATCATGAAGTCCTGTGAACAAGTAAGACAAAGAAGAAAGTCAATACATGAAAAGAAACTGAATGTATACTTACCTGTTACACAGTTGCAGATGAATAGAAAGTCAGAAACGGAAGGCAAGAAACGGAAACAGAAGTCAAGAAACAGAATGTATACTTACCTATAACACAGTTGCAGATGAATACAAAGCCAATAAAACGTAAAATCCAGATGCAGACAACGGCAAACAGCTGGAGATGAATAGTCTCTTGGGATCATGAGGTCCTGTAAACAAGACAAAAAAAAGTCAATACATGAAAAGAAACTGAATGTATACTTACCTGTTGCACAGTTGCAGATGAATAGAAAGTCAGAAACGGAAGTCAAGAAACGGAAACAGAAGTCAAGAAACGGAATGTATACTTACTTGTTACACAGTTGCAGATGAAAAAAAGCCAATAAAACGTAAAATCCAGATTCAGACAACCACAAATAGCTGGACATGGACAGTCTCTTGGGATCATGAAGTCCTGTGAACAAGTGAGACAACGAAGAAAGTCAATACATGAAAAGAAACTGAATGTATACTTACCTGTTACACAGTTGCAGATGAGTACACAGTCAGTAAGAAAGAATTCCAGATGCAGACAACATACAGCTGGACATGGACAGACTTTTGGGATCATGAAGTCCTGTGAACAAGTAAGACAAAGAAGAAAGTCAATACATGAAAAGAAACTGAATGTATACTTACCTGTTACACAGTTGCAGATGAATAGGAAGTAAGTTAGATTGAGTTCCAGATGCAGACAACGGCAAGCACTTGGAGATCGATAGCCTCTTGGGATCATGAAGTCCTGTCAAGTAGTAAGACAAAGAAGAAAATCAAAACATGAAAAGAAACTGAATGTATACTTACCTGTTACACAGTTGCAGATGAATACACAGTCAGTAAGAAAGAATTCCAGATGCAGACAACCACATACAGCTGGACATCGATAACCTCTTGGGATCATGAAGTCCTGTAAACAAGACAAAAAGAAAGTCAATACATGAAAAGAAACTGAATGTATACTTACCTGTTACAAAGTTGCAGATGAATACAAAGCCAGTAAGAAAGAATTCCAGATGCAGACAACCACATCAAGCTGGACATGGATAGTCTCTTGGGATCATGAGGTCCTGTAAACAAGACAAAAAGAAAGTCAATACATGAAAAGAAACTGAATGTATACTTACCTGTTACACAGTTTCAGTTGAAAAAAAGCCAGTAAGCCAGAGTTCCAGATTCAGACAACCATATACGGTTGATGTATAGTCTCTTGGGATCACGAGGTCCTGTGAACAAGTAAGACAAAGAAGAAAGTCAATACATGAAAAGAAATTGAATGTATACTTACCTGTTACACAGTTGCAGATGAATAGAAAGTCAGTCAGATTGAGATCCTGATGCAGACAACGACAAACACTTGGAGATCGATAGCCTCTTGGGATCATGAAGTCCTGTGAACAAGTAAGACAAAGAAGACAGTCAATACATGAAAAGAAACTGAATGTATACTTATCTGTAACACAGTTGCAGATGAATACACAGCCAATAAGACGTAAAATCCAGATGCAGATGAATAGTCTCTTGGGATCATGAGGTCCTGTAAACAAGACAAAGAAGAAAGTCAATACATGAAAAAAAGCTGAATGTATACTTACCTGTTACACATTAGCAGATGAAAAAAAAGCTAGTAAGCCAGAGTTCCAGATGCAGATAACCATATACAGTTGATGTATAGTCTCTTTGGATCACGAGGTTCTGTGAACAAGTAAGACAAAGAAGAAAATCAAAATATGAAAAGAAATTTAATGTATACTTACCTGTTACACAGTTGCAGATGAATAGAAAGTCAGTCAGATTGAGTTCCAGATGCAGACAATGGCAAAAAGCTGGAGATGAATAGTCTCTTGGGATCATGAGGTCCTGTAAACAAGAAAAAAAGAAAGTCAATACATGAAAAGAAACTGAATGCTTACTTACCGATTACACAGTTGGAGATGAATACACAGCCATTAAGAAAGAATTCCAGATGCAGACAACCAAAAATAGCTGGACATGGACAGTCTCTTGGGATCATGAAGTCCTGTAAACAAGTGAGACAACGAAGAAAGTCAATACATGAAAAGAAACTGAATGTATACTTAACTGATACACAGTTGCAGATAAAAAAAAAGCCAGTAAGCCAGAGTTCCAGATTCAGACAACCATATACAGTTGATGTATAGTCTCTTGGGACCATGAAGTCCTGTGAACAAGTAAGACAAAGAAAAAAGTCAATACATGAAAAGAAACTGAATGTATAATTATCTGTAACAGTTGCACATGAATACACAGCCAATAAGACGAAAAATCCAGATGCAGATGAATAGTCTCTTTGAATCATGAGGTCCTGTAAACAAGACAAAGAAGAAAGTCAATACATGAAAAGAAACTGAATTCTTACTTACCGATTACACAGTTGTAGAAGAATAGAAAGTCAGTCAGATTGAGATCCAGATGCAGACAACGGCAAACACTTGGAGATCGATAGTCTCTTGGGATCATGAGGTCCTATAAACAAGACAAAAATAAAGTCAATACATGAAAAGAAACTGAATGTTAACTTACCGATTACACAGTTGGATATGAATACACAGCCATTAAGAAAGAATTCCAGATCCAGACAACCACATACAGCTGGACATGGACAGACTCTTGGGATCATGAAGTCCTGTGAACAAGTAAGACAAAATAGAAAGTCAGTACATGAAAAGAAGCTGAATGTGTACTTACCTGTAACACAGTTGCAGATGAACACACAGCCAATAAGACGAAAAATCCAGATGCAGACAATGGCAAACACTTGGAGATCGATAGTCTCTTGGGATCATGAAGTCCTGTCAACAAGTAAGACAAAGAAGAAAATCCAAATATGAAAAGAAACTGAATGTATACTTACCTGTAACAAAGTTGCAGATTAATACACAGCCAATAAGATGAAAAATCCAGATGCAAACAACGGCAAACAGCTGGAGATGAATAGTCTCTTGGGATCATGAGGTCCTGTAAACAAGACAAAGAAGAAAGTCAATACATGAAAAGAAACTGAATGCTTACTTACCGATTACACAGTTGCAGATGAAAAAATTAAAGCCAGTAAGCCAGAGTTCCAGATTCAGACAACCATATACAGCTGATTTATAGTCTCTTGGGATGACGAGGTACTGTGAAGAAGTAAGACAAAGAAAGTCAATACATGAAAAGAAACTGAATGTATACTTACCTGTAACACAGTTGCAGATGAATACACAGTCAGTAAGAAAGAATTCCAGATGCAGACAACCACATACAGCTGGACATCGATAGCCTCTTGGGATCATGAGGTCCTGTAAACAAGACAAAAAGAAAGTCATTACATGAAAAGAAACTGAATGTATACTTACCTGTTACACAGTTGCAGTTGAAAAAAAGCCAGTAAGCCAGAGTTCCAGATTCAGACAACCATATACAGTTGATGTATAGTCTCTTGGGATCATGAAGTCCTGTGAACAAGTAAGATAAAGAAGAAAATCAAAATATGAAAAGAAACTGAATGTATACTTATCTGTAACACAGTTGCAGAAGAATACACAGCCAATAAGACGTAAAATCCAGATGCAGATGAATAGTCTCTTGGGATCATGAGGTCCAGTAAACAAGACAAAGAAGAAAGTCAATACATGAAAAGAAGCTGAATGTATACTTACCTGTTACACAGTTGCAGATGAATACACAGCCATTAAGAAAGAATTCCAGATGCAGACAACCACAAATAGCTGGACATGGACAGTCTCTTGGGATCATGAAGTCCTGTGAACAAGTAAGACAAAGAAGAAAATCAAAATATGAAAAGAAACTGAATATATACTTACCTGTTACACAGTTGCAGATGAATACACAGCCATTAAGAAAGAATTCCAGATGCAGACAACCACAAATAGCTGGACATGGACAGTCTCTTGGGATCATGAAGTCCTGTGAACAAGTAAGACAAAGAAGAAAATCAAAATATGAAAAGAAACTGAATATATACTTACCTGTTACACAGTTGCAGATGAAAAAAAGCCAGTAACCCAGAGTTCCAGATTCAGACAACCATATACAGTTGATGTATAGTCTCTTGGGATCATGAAGTCCTGTGAACAAGTAAGACAAAGAAGAAAATCAAAATATGAATAGAAACTGAATGTTTACTTACCTGTAACACAGTTGCAGATGAATAGAAAGTCAGTCAGATTGAGTTCCTGATGCAGACAACGGCAAACACTTGGAGATCAATAGTCTCTTGGGATCATGAGGTCCTATAAACAAGACAAAAATAAAGTCAATACATGAAAAGAAACTGAATTCTTACTTACCGATTACACAGTTGTAGAAGAATAGAAAGTCAGTCAGATTGAGATCCAGATGCAGACAACGACAAACACTTGGAGATCGATAGCCTCTTGGGATCATGAAGTCCTGTCAAAAAGTAAGAAAATCAAAATATGAAAAGAAACTGAATGTATACTTACCTGTTACACAATTTCAGATGAATACACGGCCATTAAGAAAGAATTCAAGATGCAGACAACCACATACAGCTGGACATGGACAGAGTCTTGGGATATTGAGGTCCAGTAAACAAGTCAAAAAAGAAAGTCAATACATGAAAAGAAACTGATTTTCTATTAATCTGCAACTCTGTAATTGGTAATAAGAATTCAGTCAGATTGAGTTCCAGATGCAGACAACGGCAAACACTTGGAGATCGATAGCCTCTTGGGATCATGAAGTCCTGTAAACAAGACAAAGAAGAAAGTCAATACATGAAAAGAAACTGAATGTATACTTACCTGTTACACAGTTGCAGATGAATACACAGCCAATAAGACGAAAAATCCAGTGCAGATGAATTGTCTCTTGGGATCATGAAGTCCTGTCAACAAGTAAGACAAAGAAGAAAATCAAAATATGAAAAGAAACTGAATGTATACTTACCTGTTACACAGTTGCAGATGAATACACAGCCAATAAGACGAAAAATCCAGTGCAGATGAATAGTCTCTTGGGATCATGAAGTCCTGTCAACAAGTAAGACAAAGAAGAAAATCAAAATATGAAAAGAAACTGAATGTATACTTACCTGTTACACATTTGCAGATGAAAAGAAACGGAATGTATACTTACCTGTTACACAGTTGCAGATGAATACACAGCCAGTAAGAAAGAATTCCAGATGCAGACAACCACATACAACTGGACATGGACAATCTCTTGGGATCATGAAGTCCTGTCACAAGTAAGACAAATAAGAAAGTCAATACATGAAAAGAAACTGAATGTATACTTACCTGTTACACAGTTGCAGATGAATAGAAAGTCAGTCAGATTGAGTTCCAGATGCAGACAACGGCAAACACTTGGAGATCGATAGCCTCTTCAGATCATGAAGTCCTGTGAACAAGTAAGCCAAAGAAGAAAATCAAAATATGAAAAGAAATTGAATGTATATTTACCTGTAACACAGTTGCAGATGAATACACAGCCAATAAGACAAAAAATCCAGATACAGATAAATAGTCTCTTGGGATAATGAGGTCCTGTAAACAACACAAAGAAGAAAGTCAATACATGAAAAGGAACTGAATGTATACTTACCTGTTACACAGTTGCAGATGAAAAAAAGCCAGTAAGCCAGAGTTCCAGATGCAGATAACCATATACAGTTGATGTATAGTCTCTTGGGATCACGAGGTCCTGTGAACAAGTAAGACAAAGAAGAAAGTCAATACATGAAAAGAAACTGAATGTAAACTTACCTGTTACACGGTTGCAGATGAATAGAAAGTCAGTCAGATTGAGTTCCAGATGCAGACAACGGCAAACACTTGGAGATCGATAGCCTCTTGGGATCATGAAGTCCTTTCAACAAGTAAGACAAAGAAGAAAATCAAAACATGAAAAGGAACTGAATGTATACTTACCTGTTACACAGTTGCAGATGAAAAAAAGCCAGTAAGCCAGAGTTCCAGATGCAGATAACCATATACAGTTGATGTATAGCCTCTTGTGATCATGTAGTCCTGTAAACAAGACAAAGAAGAAAGTCAATACATGAAAAGAAACTGAATGTCTACTTACCTGTTACACAGTTGCAGATGAATACAAAGCCAGTAAGAAAGAATTCCAGATGCAGACAAACACATCCAGCTGGACATGGATAGTCTCTGGGATCATGAGGTCCTGTAAAAAAGACAAAGAAGAAAGTCAATAAATAAAAAGAAACTGAATGTCTACTTACCTGTTACACAGTTGCAGATGAATACACACCCAATAAGACGTAAAATCCAGATGCAGACAACGGCAAACAGCTGAAAATGAATAGTCTCTTGGGATCATAAAGTCCTGTCAAGAAGTAAGATAAATAAGAAAGTCAATACATGTAAAGAAACTGAATGTATACTTACCTGTTACACAGTTGCAGATGAATAGAAAGTCAGTCAGATTGAGCTCCAGATGCAGACAACAGAAAACACTTGGAGATCTATAGCCTCTTGGGATCATGAAGTCCTGTCAACAAGTAAGACAAAGAAGAAAATCAAAACATGAAAAGAAACTCAATGTATACTTACGTGTTACACAGTTGCAGATGAATACACAGTCAGTAAGAAAGAATTCCAGATGCAGACAACCACATACAGCTGGACATCGATAGCCTCTTGGGATCATGAAGTCCTGTAAACAAGACAAAAAGAAAGTCAATACATGAAAAGAAACTGAATGTATACTTACATGTTACACAGTTGCAGATGAATACACAGTCAGTAAGAAAGAATTCCAGATGCAGACAACCACATACAGCTGGACATCGATAGCCTCTTGCGATCATGAAGTCCTGTCAACAAGTAAGACGAAGAAGAAATTGAAAACATGAAATCAAACTGAATGTATACTTACCTGTTACACAGTTGCAGATGAATACAAAGCCAATAAGATAAAAAATCCAGATGCAGACAACAGCAAACAGCTGGAGATGAATAGTCTCTTGGGATCATGAGGTCCTGTAAACAAGATAAAAAGAAAGTCAATATGTGAAAAAAAACGGAATGTATACTTACCTGTTACACAGTTGCAGATGAAAAAAAGCCAGTAAGCCAGAGTTCCAGATTCAGACAACCATATACAGTTGATGTAAAGTCTGTTGGGATCACGAGGTCCTGTGAACAAGTAAGACAAAGAAGAAAGTCAATACATGAAAAGAAACGGAATGTATTCTTACCTTTAACACAGTTGCAGATTAATACAAAGCCAATAAGATAAAAAAATCCAGATGCAGACAACAGAAAACAGCTGGAGATGAATAGTCTCTTGGGATCATGAGGTCCTGTAAACAAGATAAAAAGAAAGTCAATACATGAAAAGAAACGGAATGTATACCTACCTGTTACACAGTTGCAGATGAAAAAAAGCCAGTAAGCCAGAGTTCCAGATTCAGACAACCATATACAGTTGATGTAAAGTCTCTTGGGATCATGAAGTCCTGTAAACAAGTAAGACAAAGAAGAAAGTTAATACATGAAAAGAAACTGAATGCTTACTTACCGATTACACAGTTGCAGATGAATAGAAAGTCAGTCAGATTGAGATCCAGATGCAGACAATGGCAAACACTTGGAGATGAATAGTCTCTTGGGATCATGAGGTCCTGTAAATAAGACAAAAAAAAAAAGTCAATACATGAATAGAAACGGAATGTATACTTACCTGTTACACAGTTTCAGATGAATACACAGCCAGTAAGAAAGAGTTCCAGATGCAGACAACCACATACAGCTGGACAAGGACAGTCTCTTTGGATCATGAAGTCCTGTGAACAAGTAAGACAAAAAAGAAAGTCAATACATGAAAAGAAACTGAATGTATACTTACCTGTTACACAGTTGCAGATGAATGCACAGTCAGTAAGAAAGAATTCCAGATGCAGACAACCACATACAACTGGACATCAATAGCCTCTTGGTATCATGAAGTCCTGCAAACAATACAAAAAGAAAATCAATACATGAAAAGAAACTGAGAGTATACTTACCTGTTACACAGTTGCAGATGAATAGAAAGTAGATTGAATTCCAGATGCAGACAACGGCAAGTACTTGGAGATCGATAGCCTCTTGGGATCATGAAGTCCTGTCAACAAGTAAGACAAAGAAGAAAGTCAAAATATGAAAAGAAACTGAATGTATACTTACCTGTTACACAGTTGCAGATGAATACACAGTCAGTAAGAAAGAATTCCAGATGCAGACAACCACATACAGCTAGACATGGATAGTCTCTTTGGATCATGAAGTCTTGTGAACAAGTAAGACAAAGAAGAAAATCAAAATATAAAAAGAAACTGAAGGTATACTTACCTGTTACACAGTTGCAGATGAATACACACCCAATAAGACGTAAAAGTCAGATGCAGACAACGGCAAACAGCTGGAAATGAATAGTCTCTTGGGATCATGAGGTCATGTAAACAAGTAAGACAAAGAAGAAAGTCAAAACATGAAAAGAAACTGAATGTATACTTACCTGTTACACAGTTGCAGATGAATACACAGCCAATAAGACGAAAAATTCAGATGCAGTTGAAAAGTCTCTTGGGATCACGAGGTCCTGTGAACAAGTAAGACAAAGAAGAAAATCAAAATATGAAAAGAAACTGAATGCATAATTACCTGTTACACAGTTGCAGATCAATAGAAAGTCAGTCAGATTGAGTTCCAGATGCAGACAACGGCAAACACTTGGAGATCGAAAGCCTCTTGGGATCATGAAGTCCTGTGAACAAGTAAGACAAAGAAGAAAGTCAAAATATGAAAAGAAACTGAATGTATACTTACCTGGAACACAGTTGCAGATTAATACAAAACCAATAAGATAAAAAATCTAGATGCAGACAATGGCAAACAGCTGGAGATGAATACTCTCTTGGGGTCATGAGGTCCTGTAAACAAGATAAAAAAAGTCAATACATAAAAAGAAACTGAATGTATACTTACCTATTACACAGTTGCAGATGAATACACAGCCAATAAGACGAAAAATCCAGATGTAGATGAATGGTCTCTTGGGATAATGAGGTCCTGTAAACAAGACAAAGAAGAAAGTCAATACATGAAAAGAAACTGAATGTACACTTACCCGTTACACAGTTGCAGATGAAAACACAGCCAGTAAGAAAGAATTCCAGATGCAGACAACCACATACAGCTAGACATGGATAGTCTCTTGGGATCATGAAGTCCTGTGAACAAGTAAGATAAAGAAGAAAGTCAATACATGAAAAGAAACTTAATGTATACTTACCTGTCACACCGTTGCAGATGAAAAAAAGCCAGTAAGCCAGAGTTCCAGATTTAGACAACCAAATATAGTTGATGTATAGTCTCTTGGGATCACGAGGTCCTGTGAACAAGTAAGAAAAATAAGAAAGTCAATACATGAAATGAAACTGAATGCTTACATACCGATTACACAGTTGCAGATAAATAGAAAGTCAGTTAGATTGAGTTCCAGATGCAGACGACGGCAAACACTTGGAGATTGATAGCCTCTTGGGAAGGTGAAGTCCTGTGAACAAGTAAGACAAATAAGAAAGTCAATACATGAAAAGAAACTGAATGTATACTTACCTGTTACACAGTTGCAGTTGAAAAGAAACGGAATGTATACTTACCTATTGCACAGTTGCAGATGAATACACAGCTAATAAGACGGAAAATCCAGATGCAGACAACGGCAAACCCTTGGAGATCGATAGCCTCTTGGGATCATCAAGTCCTGTGAACAAGTAAAACAAAGAAAAAAGTCAATACATGAAAAGAAAATGAATGTATACTTACCTGTTACAAAGTTGCAGATGAATACAAAGCCAGTAAGAAAGAATTCCTGATGCAGACAACCACATCCAGCTGGACATTGATAGTCTTTTGGGATCACGAGGTCCTGTGAAGAAGTAAGACAAAGAAGAAAATCAAAATATAAAAAGAAACTGAATGTATACTTACCTGTTACACTGTTGCAGATTAATACACATCCAATAAGACGTAAAATCCAGATGCAGACAACGGCAAACAGCTGGAAATGAATAGTCTCTTGGGATCATGAGGTCCTGTAAACAAGTAAGACAAAGAAGAAAGTCAATACATGAAAAGAAACTGAATGTATACTTACCTGTTACACAGTTGCAGATGAATAGAAAGTCAGTCAGATTGAGTTCCAGATGAAGACAACAGTAAACACTTGGAGATCGATAGCCTCTTGGGATCATGAAGTCCTGTGAACAAGACAAAGAAGAAAATCAAAATATGAAAAGAAACTGAATGTATACTTACCTGTTACACTGTTGCAGATTAATACACATCCAATAAGACAAAAAATCCAGATGCAGATGAATAGTCTCTTGTTATCATGAGGTCCTGTAAACAAGACAAAGAAGAAAGTCAATTCAAGAAAAGAAACTGAATGTACACTTACCTGTTACACAGTTGCAGATGAATACACAGCCAGTAAGAAAGAATTCCAGATGCAGACAACCACTTACAGCTGGACATGGATAGTCTTTTGGGATCATGAAAGTCCTGTGAATAAGTAAGACAAAGAAGAAAGTCAATACATGAAAAGAAACTGAATGCTTACTTTCCGATTACACAGTTGCAGATTAATAGAAAGTCAGTCAGATTGAGATCCAGATGCGGACAACCACATACAGCTGGACATGGATAGTCTCTTGGGATCATGAAGTCCTGTGAACAAGTAAGACACAGAAGAAAATCAAAATATGAAAAGAAACTGAATATATACTTACGTGTTACACAGTTACAGATGAATACACACCCAATAAGACGTAAAATCCAGATGCAGACAACGGCAATCAGCTGGAAATGAATAGTCTCTTGGGATCACAAGGTTCTGTGAACAAGTAAGACACAGAATAAAGTAAATACATGAAAAGAAACTGAATGTATACTTACCTGTTACACAGTTGCAGATGAAAAAAAAGCCAGTAAGCCAGAGTTCCGAATTCAAAAAACCATACACAGTTGATGTATAGTCTCTTGGGAGTATGAAGTCCTGTAAACAAGTAAGACAAAGAAGAAAGTCAATACATGAAAATTAACTGAATGTATACTTACCTGTTACACAGTTGCAGATGAACACAGCCAGTAAGAATGAATTCCAGATGCAGACAACCACATACAGCTGGACATGGACAGTCTCTTGGGATCATGAAGTCTTGTGAACAAGTAAGATAAAGAAGAAAGTCAATACATGAAAAGAAACTGAATGCTTATTTACCGATTACACAGTTGCAGATGAATAAAAAAAGTCAGTCAGATTGAGTTCCAGATGCAGACAACCATATACAGGTAATGTATAGTCTATTAGGATCAAGAGGTCCTGTGAACAAGTAAGACAAAGAAAAAAGTCAGTACATGAAAAGAAGCTGAATGTATACTTACCGATTACACAGTTGCAGATGAATAAAAAAAGTTAGTCAGATTGAGTTCCAGATGTAGACAACCACATACAGCTGGACATGGACAGTCGCTTGGGATCATGAAGGCCTGTGAACAAGTAAGACAAAAAACAAAGTTAATACATGAAAAGAAACTGAATGCTTACTTACCAATTTCACAGTTGCAGATGAATAGAAAGTCAGTAAGATTGAGTTCCAGATGCAGACAACGGCAAACACTTGGAGATCGATAGCCTCTTGGGATCAAGAAGTCCTGTTAAAAAGTAAGACAAAGAAGAAAATCAAAACATGAAAAGAAACTGAATGTATACTTACCTGTAACACAGTTGCAGATGAATACACAGTCAATAAGATGAAAAATCCAGATGCAGACAACGGCAAACAGCTGGAGATGAATAGTATCTTGGGATCATGAAGTTCTCTGAACAAGTAAGACAAAGAAGAAAGTTAATATATGAAAAGAAACGGAATGTATACTTACCTGTTAAACAGTTGCAGATGGAAAAAGCCAGTAAGCCAGAGTTCCAAATTCGAACAACCATATACAGTTAATGTATAGTCTCTTGGGATCATGAAGTCCTGTAAACAAGACAAAGAAGAAAGTCAATTCAAGAAAAGAAACTGAATGTACACTTACCTGTTACACAGTTGCAGATGAATACACAGCCAGTAAGAAAGAATTCCAGATGCAGACAACCACTTACAGCTGGACATGGATAGTCTTTTGGGATCATGAAGTCCTGTGAATAAGTAAGACAAAGAAGAAAGTCAATACATGAAAAGAAACTGAATGCTTACTTTCCGATTACACAGTTGCAGATTAATAGAAAGTCAGTCAGATTGAGATCCAGATGCGGACAACCACATACAGCTGGACATGGATAGTCTCTTGGGATCATGAAGTCCTGTGAACAAGTAAGACACAGAAGAAAATCAAAAAATGAAAAGAAACTGAATGTATACTTACCTGTTACACAGTTGCAGATGAATACACAGCCAATAAGATGAAAAATCCAGATGCAGACAACATCAAACACCAGGAGATTAATAGTCTCTTGGGATCATGAGGTCCTGTAAACAAGACAAAAAGAAAGTCAATACATGAAAAGAAACTGAATGTATACTTACCTGTTACACAGTTGCAGATGAATACACAGCCAATAAGACAAACAATCCAGATGCAGATGAATAGTCTCTTGGGATCATGAGGTCCTGTAAACAAGACAACGAAGAAAGTCAATACATGAAAAGAAGCTGAATGTATACTTACCTGTTACAAAGTTGCAGATGAATACACAGCCATTAAGAAAGAATTCCAGATGCAGACAACCATATAAATTTGATGTATAGTCTCTTGGGATCACGTGGTCCTGTGAACAAGTAAGACAAAGAAGAAAGTCAATACATGAAAAGAAATTGAATGTATACTTACCTGTTACACAGTTGCAGATGAATAGAAAGTCAGTAAGATTGAGATCCTGATGCAGACAACGACAAACACTTGGAGATCGATAGCCTCTTGGGATCACAAAGTCCTGTGAACAAGTAAGACAAAGAAGAAAATCAAAATATGAAAAGAATCTGAATGTATACTTACCTGTTACACAGTTGCAGATGACTACACAGCCAAGAAGACGAAAAATCCAGATGCAGACAAAGGCAAACAGCTGGAGATGAATAGTCTCTTGGGATCATTTAGTCCTGTGAACAAATAAGACAAAGAAGAATGTCAATACATGAAAAGAAGCTGAATGTATACTTACCTGTTACACAGTTGCAGATGAAAAAAAGCCAGTAAGCCAGAGTTCCAGATTCACACAACCATATACAGTTGATGTATTGTCTCTTGGGATCATGAAGTCCTGTGAACAAGTAAGACAAAGAAGAAAGTCAAAACATGAAAAGAAACTGAATGTATACTTACCTGTTACACAGTTGCAGATGAAAAAAAAAGCTAGTAAGCCAGAGGTCCAGATGCAGATAACCATATACAGTTGATGTATAGTCTCTTGGGATCACGAGGTTCTGTGAACAAGTTAGACAAAGAAGAAAGTCAATACATGAAAAGAAACTGAATGCTTAGTTACAGATTAATAGAATTAGTTGCAGATGAATAGAAAGTCAGTCAGATTGAGTTCCAGATGCAGACAACGGAGGACACATTTCGCTGTACAATGTACACTGTACAGTGACAAATACGTGCACCTTACCTTACCTTGGGATCATGAGGTCCTGTAAACAAGAAAAAAAAAAAGTCAATACATGAAAAGAAACTGAATGCTTACTTACCGATTACACAGTTGGAGATGAATACACAGCCATTAAGAAAGAATTCCAGATGCAGACAACCATATACAGCTGGACATGGACAGACTCTTGGGATCATGAAGTCCTGTGAACAAGTAAGACAAAATAGAAAGTCAATACATGAAAAGAAGCTGAATGTATACTTACCTGTTACACAGTTGCAGATGAAAAAAAGCCAGTAAGCCAGAGTTCCAGATTCAGTCAACCATATACAGTTGATGTATAGTCTCCTGGGATCATGAAGTCCTGTGAACAAGTAAGACAAAGAAGAAAATCCAAATATGAAAAGAAACTGAATGTATACTTACCTGTAACACAGTTGCAGATTAATACACAGCCAATAAGATGAAAAATCCAGATGCAGACAACGGCAAACAGCTGGAGATGAATAGTCTCTTGGGATCATGAGGTCCTGTAAACAAGTAAGACAAAGAAAAAAAGTCAATACATGAAAAGAAACTGAATGCTTACTTACCGATTACACAGTTGCAAATGAAAAAAATAAAGCCAGTAAGCCAGAATTCCAGATTCAGACAACCATATACAGCTGGACATCGATAGCCTCTTGGGATCACGAGGTCCTGTGAACAAGGAAGACAAAGAAGAAAGTCAATACATGAAAAGAAATTGAATGTATACTTACCTGTTACAAAGTTGCAGATGAATACAAATCCAGTAAGAAAGAATTCCAGATGCAGACAACCACATCCAGCTGGACATGGAAAGTCTCTTGGGATCATGAGGTCCTGTAAACAAGTCAAAGAAGAAAGTCAATACATGAAAAGAAACTAAATGTATACTTACCTGTTACAAAGTTGCAGATGAATACAAAGCCAGTAAGAAAGAATTCCAGATGCAGACAACCACATCCAGCTGGACATGGATAGCCTCTTGGGATCATGAAGTCCTGTGAACAAGTAAGACAAAGAAGAAAATCAAAAGATGAAAAAAAACTGAATGTATACTTACCTGTTACACAGTTGCAGATAAATACACAGTCAGTAAGAAAGAATTCCAGTTGCAGACAACCACATACAGCTGGACATAGACAGTCTCTTGGGATAATGAAGTCCTGTGAATAAGTAAGACAAATAAGAAAGTCAATACATGAAAAAAAAACTGAATGTATACTTACCTGTTACACAGTTGCAGATGAAAAGAAACGGTATGTATACTTACCAGTTGCACAGTTGCAGATGAATAGAAAGTCATTCAGATTGAGTTGCAGATGCAGACAACGGCAAACACTTGGAGATCTATAGCCTCTTGGGATCATGAAGTCCTGTGAACAAGTAAGACAAAGAAGAAAGTCAAAACATGAAAAGAAACTGAATGTTTACTTACCTGTAACACAGTTGCAGATGAATACACAGCCAATAAGACAAAAAATCCAGATGCAGTTGAATAGTCTCTTGGGATCACGAGGTCCTGTGAAGAAGTAAGACAAAGAAGAAAGTCAATACATGAAAAGAAACGGAATGTATACTTACCTATAACACAGTTGCAGATGAATACACAGCCAATAAAATGTAAAATCCAGATGCAGACAACGGCAAACAGCTGGAGATGAATAGTCTCTTGGGATCATGAGGTCCTGTAAACAAGACAAAAAAAAAGTCAATACATGAATAGAAACGGAATGTATACCCACCTGTTACACAGTTGCTGATGAAAAGAAACGGAATGTATACTTACCTGTTACACAGTTGCAGATGAACACACAGCCAGTAAGAAAGAGTTCCAGTTGCAGACAACCACATACAGCTGGACATGGACAGTCTCTTGGGATCATGAAGTCCTGTGAACAAGTAAGACAAAGAAGAAAGTCAATACATGAAAAGAAACTGAATGTATACTTACCTGTTACACAGTTGCAGATGAATACACAGTCAGTAAGAAAGAATTCCAGATGCAGACAACCACATACAGCTGGACATCGATAGCCTCTTGGGATCATGAAGTCCTGTGAACAAGACAAAAAGAAAGTCAATACATGAAAAGAAACTGAATGTATACTTACCTGTTACAAAGTTGCAGATGAATAGAAAGTCAGTCAGATTGAGTTCCCGATGCAGACAACGGCAAACACTTGGAGATCGATAGCCTCTTGGGGTCATGAAGTCCTGTGAACAAGTAAGAAAAAGAAGAAAGTCAAAACATGAAAAGAAACTGAATGTATACTTACCTGTTGCACAGTTGCAGATGAATAGAAAGTCAGAAACGGAAGTCAAGAAACGGAATGTATACTTACCTGTTGCACAGTTGCAGATGAATAGAAAGTCAGTCAGATTGAGTTCCAGATGCAGACAACGGCAAGCACTTGGAGATCGATAGCCTCTTGGGATCATGAAGTCCTGTCACGAAGTAAGACAAAGAAGAAAATCAAAACATAAAAAGATACTGAATGTATACTTACCTGTTACACAGTTACAGATGAATACACAGTCAGTAAGAAAGAATTCCAGATGCAGACAACCACATACAGCTGGAAACCGATAGCCTCTTGGGATCATGAAGTCCTGTAAACAAGACAAAAAGAAAGTCAATACATGAATCAGAATCAGATTCAGAATCAGAATCTCTTTATTTCATATGTTACACATACAAGGAATTTGTCTTGGTGAGAGCAACACGTATGACAAGTAACAAAAAAAAAACAAAAACAGAATATTCTTAAACTAAAGGAAAATGACACTAAACAATAAATAGGGTAGGGGATAAATTAAAAAAGTAAAAAGTACTAAGGTAAAAAAGAGCTGAAAATATATTTACAGAAAAGAACATCTGTACAGGTGTGCAAATAGTCATAGTGCAAAATAGGCAGAGTGCAAAATAGCTGTTCAGTCCGGTTTGGTACAGTTCAGTTGTAAGTTTGAGGTTTACAGTGGGAGGTCTCCACTGTGATTGAGGAGCGCTACAGCTCTGGGGAAGAAGCTGTTAGCATGACGTGTTGTGCTGGTTTTGATGGACCGCAGTCTTCTACCCGAGGGGAGTGTCTGGAAGAGGAGGTGTCCAGGATGTGAGGGGTCAGATGTTATCTTGCCAGCCCGCTTCCTCATCCTGCTGGTGTAGATCTGCTGAAGTGATGGCAGGTTACATCCGATGATCCTCTCTGCTGTCCTGATGATGCGCTGGAGTTTGGTTCTTTCTTGTGAGGTGGAGGAACCAAACCAGATAGTTATGGAGGCTGTGATAATGGACTCGATGATCGCTGTGTAGAACTGGATCATCAGGGTCTGTGGCAGGTTGAATTTCTTGAGCTGTCTCAAGAAGAACATTCTTTGTTGAGCTTTCTTGATGATGGAGATGGTGTTTTTCTCCCATTTCAAGTCTCTGGAAATGGTGGTGACCAGGAACTTGAGTGACTCCACCATTGATGCTGCAGTGTTGTTGATGTGGAAGGGGGGAAGGGTGGGTGGATTGCGTCGGACGTCCACCACCACCTCTACAGTCTTTTCTGTGTTTAGCAGCAGGTGGTTGTTGCTGCACCAGGACAACGGCAAACAGCTGGAAATGAATAGTCTCTTGGGATCATGAGGTCCTGTAAACAAGTAAGACAAAGAAGAAAGTCAAAACATGAAAAGAAACTGAATGTATACTTACCTGTTACACAGTTGCAGATGAATACACAGTCAGTAAGAAAGAATTCCAGATGCAGACAACCACATACAGCTGGACATGGACAGTCTCTTGGGATCATGAAGTCCTGTGAATAAGTAAGACGAATAAGAAAGTCAATACATGAAAAGAAACTGAATGTATACTTACCTGTTACACAGTTGCAGATGAATAGAAAGTCAGTCAGATTGACTTCCAGATGCAGACAATGGCAAACACTTGGAGATCGATAGCCTCTTGGGATCATGAAGTCCTGTCAACAAGTAAGACAAATAAGAAAGTCAATACATGAAAAGAAACTGAATGTATACTTACCTGTTACACAGTTGCAGATGAAAAGAAACTGAATGTATACTTACCTGTTACACAGTTGCAGATGAATAGAAAGTCAGTAAGAAAGAATTCCAGATGCAGACAACCACATACAGCTGGACATCGATAGCCTCTTGGGATCATGAAGTCCGGTAAACAAGACAAAAAGAAAGTCAATACATGAAAAGAAACTGAATGTATACTTACCTGTTACAAAGTTGCAGATGAATAAATAGCCAGTAAGAAAGAATTCCAGATGCAGACAACGACATCCAGCTGGACATGGATAGTCTCTTGGGATCATGAGGTTCTGTAAACAAGACAAAGAAGAAAGTCAATACATGAAAAGAAACTGAATGTATACTTACCTGTTACACAGTTGCAGATGAATAGGAAGTAAGTTAGATTGAGTTCCAGATGCAGACAACGGCAAGCACTTGGAGATCGATAGCCTCTTCGGATCATGAAGTCCTGTCAAGAAGTAAGACAAAGAAGAAAATCAAAACATGAAAAGAAACTGAATGTATACTTACCTGTTACACAGTTGCAGATGAATACACAGTCATTAAGAAAGAATTCCAGATGCAGACAACCACATACAGCTGGACATGGACAGTCTCTTAGAATCATGAGGTCCTGTAAACAAGACAAAGAAGAAAGTAAATACATGAAAAGAAACTGAATGTATACTTACGTATTACACAGTTGCAGATGAATAGAAAGTCAGTCAGATTGAGATCCAGATGCAGACAACTGCAAACACTTGGAGATCGATAGCCTCTTGGGATCATGAAGTCCTGTGAACAAGTAAGACAAAGAAGAAAATCAAAATATGAAAAGAAACTGAATGTTTACTTACCTGTAAAACAGTTGCAGATGAATACACAGCCAATAAGACGAAAAATCCAGATGCATTTGAATAGGCTCTTGGGATCACAAGGTCCTGTGAACAAGTAAGACAAAGAAGAAAGTCAATACATGAAAAGAAACGGAATGTATACTTACCTATTGCACAGTTGCAGATGAATAGAACGTCAGTCAGATTGAGATCCAGATGCAGACAACGGCAAACACTTGGAGATCGATAGCCTCTTGGGATCATGAAGTCCTGTGAACAAGTAAGACAAAGAAGAAAATCAAAATATGAAAAGAAATTGAATGTATACTTACCTATAACACAGTTGCAGATGAATACACAGCCAATAAAACGTAAAATCCAGATGCAGACAACAGCAAACAGCTGGAGATGAATAGTCTCTTGGGATCATGAGGTCCTGTAAACAAGACAAAAAAAAGTCAATACATAAATAGAAACGGAATGTATACTTACCTGTTACACAGTTGCAGATGAATACACAGCCAGTAAGAAAGAGTTCCAGATGCAGACAACCACATACCGATAGACAAGGACAGTCTCTTGGGATCATGAAGTCCTTGGAACAAGTAAGACAAAGAAGAAAGTCAATACATGAAAAGAAACTGAATGTATACTTACCTGTTACACAGTTGCAAATGAATAGAAAGTCAGTCAGATTGAGTTCCAGATGCAGACAACAGCAAACAGCTGGAGATGAATAGTCTCTTGGGATCATGAGGTCCTGTAAACAAGACAAAAAAAAGTCAATACATAAATAGAAACGGAATGTATACTTACCTGTTACACAGTTGCAGATGAATACCCAGTCAGTAAGAAAGAATTCCAGATGCAGACAATCACATACAGCTGGACATGGACAGTCTCTTGGGATCATGAAGTCCTGTGAATAAGTAAGACAAATAAGAAAGTCAATACAAGAAAAGAAACTGAATGTATACTTACCTGTTACACAGTTGCAGATGAAAAGAAACGGAATGTATACTTACCTGTTGCACAGTTGCAGATGAATAGAAAGTCAGTCAGATTGAGTTCCAGATGCAGACAACGGCAAACACTTGGAGATCTATAGCCTCTTTGGATCATGAAGTCCTGTCAAAAAGTTAGACAAAGAAGAAAATCAAAATATGAAAAGAAATTGAATGTTTACTTACCTATAACACAGTTGCAGATGAATACACAGCCAATAAAATGTAAAATCCAGATGCAGACAACGGCAAAAAGCTGGAGATCTATAGCCTCTTGGGATCATGAGGTCCTGTAAACAAGACAAAAAGAAAGTCAATACATGAAAAGAAACTGAATGTATACTTGCCTATTACAAAGTTGCAGATGAATACAAAGCCAGTAAGAAAGAATTCCAGATGCAGACAACGACATCCAGCTGGACATGGATAGTCTCTTGGGATCATGAGGTCCTGTAAACAAGACAAAGAAGAAAGTCAATACATGAAAAGAAACTGAATGTATACTTACCTGTTACACAGTTGCAGATGAATAATTAGTAAGTTAGATTGAGTTCCAGATGCAGACAACGGCAAGCACTTGGAGATCGATAGCCTCTTGGGATCATGAAGTCCTGTCAAGAAGTAAGACAAAGAAGAAAATCAAAACATGAAAAGAAACTGAATGTATACTTACCTGTTACACAGTTGCAGATGAATACACAGCCAATAAGACAAACAATCCAGATGCAGATGAATAGTCTCTTGGGATCATGAGGTCCTGTAAACAAGACAAAAAGAAAGTCAATACATGAAAAGAAACTGAATGTATACTTACCTGTTACACAGTTGCAGTTGAAAAAAAGCCAGTAAGCCAGAGTTCCAGATTCAGACAACCATATAAATTTGATGTATAGTCTCTTGGGATCACGTGGTCCTGTGAACAAGTAAGACAAAGAAGAAAGTCAATACATGAAACGAAATTGAATGTATACTTACCTGTTACACAGTTGCAGATGAATAGAAAGTCAGTAAGATTGAGATCCTGATGCAGACAACGACAAACACTTGGAGATCGATAGCCTCTTGGGATCACAAAGTCCTGTGAACAAGTAAGACAAAGAAGAAAATCAAAATATGAAAAGAAACTGAATGTATACTTACCTGTTACACAGTTGCAGATGACTACACAGCCAAGAAGACGAAAAATCCAGATGTAGACAAAGGCAAACAGCTGGAGATGAATAGTCTCTTGGGATCATGAAGTCCTGTGAACAAATAAGACAAAGAAGAATGTCAATACATGAAAAGAAGCTGAATGTATACTTACCTGTTACACAGTTGCAGATGAAAAAAAAGCCAGTAAGCCAGAGTTCCAGATTCACACAACCATATACAGTTGATGTATTGTCTCTTGGGATCATGAAGTCCTGTGAACAAGTAAGACAAAGAAGAAAGTCAAAACATGAAAAGAAACTGAATGTATACTTACCTGTTACACAGTTGCAGATGAAAAAAAAAGCTAGTAAGCCAGAGGTCCAGATGCAGATAACCATATACAGTTGATGTATAGTCTCTTGGGATCACGAGGTTCTGTGAACAAGTTAGACAAAGAAGAAAGTCAATACATGAAAAGAAACTGAATGCTTAGTTACAGATTAATAGAATTAGTTGCAGATGAATAGAAAGTCAGTCAGATTGAGTTCCAGATGCAGACAACGGAGGACACATTTCGCTGTACAATGTACACTGTACAGTGACAAATACGTGCACCTTACCTTACCTTGGGATCATGAGGTCCTGTAAACAAGAAAAAAAGAAAGTCAATACATGAAAAGAAACTGAATGCTTACTTACCGATTACACAGTTGGAGATGAATACACAGCCATTAAGAAAGAATTCCAGATGCAGACAACCATATACAGCTGGACATGGACAGACTCTTGGGATCATGAAGTCCTGTGAACAAGTAAGACAAAATAGAAAGTCAATACATGAAAAGAAGCTGAATGTATACTTACCTGTTACACAGTTGCAGATGAAAAAAAGCCAGTAAGCCAGAGTTCCAGATTCAGTCAACCATATACAGTTGATGTATAGTCTCCTGGGATCATGAAGTCCTGTGAAGAAGAAAATCCAAATATGAAAAGAAACTGAATGTATACTTACCTGTAACACATTTGCAGATTAATACACAGCCAATAAGATGAAAAATCCAGATGCAGACAACGGCAAACAGCTGGAGATGAATAGTCTCTTGGGATCATGAGGTCCTGTAAACAAGTAAGACAAAGAAGAAAGTCAATACATGAAAAGAAACTGAATGCTTACTTACCGATTACACAGTTGCAAATGAAAAAAATAAAGCCAGTAAGCCAGAATTCCAGATTCAGACAACCATATACAGCTGGACATCGATAGCCTCTTGGGATCATGAGGTCCTGTAAACAAGACCAAAAAAAAAGCCAATACATGAAAAGAAACTGAATGTATACTTACCTGTTACACAGTTGCAGTTGAAAAAAAGCCAGTAAGCCAGAGTTCCAAATTCTGACAACCAAATACAGCTGGACATCGATAGCCTCTTGGGATCACGAGGTCCTGTGAACAAGGAAGACAAAGAAGAAAGTCAATACATGAAAAGAAATTGAATGTATACTTACCTGTTACAAAGTTGCAGATGAATACAAATCCAGTAAGAAAGAATTCCAGATGCAGACAACCACATCCAGCTGGACATGGAAAGTCTCTTGGGATCATGAGGTCCTGTAAACAAGTGAAAGAAGAAAGTCAATACATGAAAAGAAACTAAATGTATACTTACCTGTTACAAAGTTGCAGATGAATACAAAGCCAGTAAGAAAGAATTCCAGATGCAGACAACCACATACAGCTTGACATGGATAGCCTCTTGGGATCATGAAGTCCTGTGAACAAGTAAGACAAAGAAGAAAATCAAAAGATGAAAAAAAACTGAATGTATACTTACCTGTTACACAGTTGCAGATAAATACACAGTCAGTAAGAAAGAATTCCAGTTGCAGACAACCACATACAGCTGGACATAGACAGTCTCTTGGGATAATGAAGTCCTGTGAATAAGTAAGACAAATAAGAAAGTCAATACATGAAAAAAAACTGAATGTATACTTACCTGTTACACAGTTGCAGATGAAAAGAAACGGTATGTATACTTACCAGTTGCACAGTTGCAGATGAATAGAAAGTCATTCAGATTGAGTTGCAGACGCAGACAACGGCAAACACTTGGAGATCTATAGCCTCTTGGGATCATGAAGTCCTGTGAACAAGTAAGACAAAGAAGAAAGTCAAAACATGAAAAGAAACTGAATGTTTACTTACCTGTAACACAGTTGCAGATGAATACACAGCCAATAAGACGAAAAATCCAGATGCAGTTGAATAGTCTCTTGGGATCACGAGGTCCTGTGAAGAAGTAAGACAAAGAAGAAAGTCAATACATGAAAAGAAACGGAATGTATACTTACCTATAACACAGTTGCAGATGAATACACAGCCAATAAAATGTAAAATCCAGATGCAGACAACGGCAAACAGCTGGAGATGAATAGTCTCTTGGGATCATGAGGTCCTGTAAACAAGACAAAAAAAAAAGTCAATACATGAATAGAAACGGAATGTATACCCACCTGTTACACAGTTGCAGATGAAAAGAAACGGAATGTATACTTACCTGTTACACAGTTGCAGATGAATACACAGCCAGTAAGAAAGAGTTCCAGTTGCAGACAACCACATACAGCTGGACATGGACAGTCTCTTGGGATCATGAAGTCCTGTGAACAAGTAAGACAAAGAAGAAAGTCAATACATGAAAAGAAACTGAATGTATACTTACCTGTTACACAGTTGCAGATGAACACAGTGTCAGTAAGAAAGAATTCCAGATGCAGACAACCACATACAGCTGGACATCGATAGCCTCTTGGGATCATGAAGTCCTGTGAACAAGACAAAAAGAAAGTCAATACATGAAAAGAAACTGAATGTATACTTACCTGTTACAAAGTTGCAGATGAATAGAAAGTCAGTCAGATTGAGTTCCAGATGCAGACAACGGCAAACACTTGGAGATCGATAGCCTCTTGGGGTCATGAAGTCCTGTGAACAAGTAAGAAAAAGAAGAAAGTCAAAACATGAAAAGAAACTGAATGTATACTTACCTGTTGCACAGTTGCAGATGAATAGAAAGTCAGAAACGGAAGTCAAGAAACGGAATGTATACTTACCTGTTGCACAGTTGCAGATGAATAGAAAGTCAGTCAGATTGAGTTCCAGATGCAGACAACGGCAAGCACTTGGAGATCGATAGCCTCTTGGGATCATGAAGTCCTGTCACGAAGTAAGACAAAGAAGAAAATCAAAACATAAAAAGATACTGAATGTATACTTACCTGTTACACAGTTACAGATGAATACACAGTCAGTAAGAAAGAATTCCAGATGCAGACAACCACATACAGCTGGAAACCGATAGCCTCTTGGGATCATGAAGTCCTGTAAACAAGACAAAAAGAAAGTCAATACATGAATCAGAATCAGATTCAGAATCAGAATCTCTTTATTTCATATGTTACACATACAAGGAATTTGTCTTGGTGAGAGCAACACGTATGACAAGTAACAAAAAAAAAACAAAAACAGAATATTCTTAAACTAAAGGAAAATGACACTAAACAATAAATAGGGTAGGGGATAAATTAAAAAAGTAAAAAGTACTAAGGTAAAAAAGAGCTGAAAATATATTTACAGAAAAGAACATCTGTACAGGTGTGCAAATAGTCATAGTGCAAAATAGGCAGAGTGCAAAATAGCTGTTCAGTCCGGTTTGGTACAGTTCAGTTGTAAGTTTGAGGTTTACAGTGGGAGGTCTCCACTGTGATTGAGGAGCGCTACAGCTCTGGGGAAGAAGCTGTTAGCATGACGTGTTGTGCTGGTTTTGATGGACCGCAGTCTTCTACCCGAGGGGAGTGTCTGGAAGAGGAGGTGTCCAGGATGTGAGGGGTCAGATGTTATCTTGCCAGCCCGCTTCCTCATCCTGCTGGTGTAGATCTGCTGAAGTGATGGCAGGTTACATCCGATGATCCTCTCTGCTGTCCTGATGATGCGCTGGAGTTTGGTTCTTTCTTGTGAGGTGGAGGAACCAAACCAGATAGTTATGGAAGCTGTGATAATGGACTCGATGATCGCTGTGTAGAACTGGATCATCAGGGTCTGTGGCAGGTTGAATTTCTTGAGCTGTCTCAAGAAGAACATTCTTTGTTGAGCTTTCTTGATGATGGAGATGGTGTTTTTCTCCCATTTCAAGTCTCTGGAAATGGTGGTGACCAGGAACTTGAGTGACTCCACCATTGATGCTGCAGTGTTGTTGATGTGGAGGGGGGGGGAAGGGTGGGTGGATTGCGTCGGACGTCCACCACCACCTCTACAGTCTTTTCTGTGTTTAGCAGCAGGTGGTTGTTGCTGCACCAGGACAACGGCAAACAGCTGGAAATGAATAGTCTCTTGGGATCATGAGGTCCTGTAAACAAGTAAGACAAAGAAGAAAGTCAAAACATGAAAAGAAACTGAATGTATACTTACCTGTTACACAGTTGCAGATGAATACACAGTCAGTAAGAAAGAATTCCAGATGCAGACAACCACATACAGCTGGACATGGACAGTCTCTTGGGATCATGAAGTCCTGTGAATAAGTAAGACGAATAAGAAAGTCAATACATGAAAAGAAACTGAATGTATACTTACCTGTTACACAGTTGCAGATGAAAAGAAACTGAATGTATACTTACCTGTTACACAGTTGCAGATGAATAGAAAGTCAGTAAGAAAGAATTCCAGATGCAGACAACCACATACAGCTGGACATCGATAGCCTCTTGGGATCATGAAGTCCGGTAAACAAGACAAAAAGAAAGTCAATACATGAAAAGAAACTGAATGTATACTTACCTGTTACAAAGTTGCAGATGAATAAATAGCCAGTAAGAAAGAATTCCAGATGCAGACAACGACATCCAGCTGGACATGGATAGTCTCTTGGGATCATGAGGTTCTGTAAACAAGACAAAGAAGAAAGTCAATACATGAAAAGAAACTGAATGTATACTTACCTGTTACACAGTTGCAGATGAATACACAGTCAGTAAGAAAGAATTCCAGATGCAGACAACCACATACAGCTAGACATGGACAGTCTCTTGGGATCATGAAGTCCTGTGAACAAGTAAGAAAAAGAAGAAAGTCAAAACATGAAAAGAAACTGAATGTATACTTACCTGTTGCACAGTTGCAGATGAATAGAAAGTCAGAAACGGAAGTTAAGAAACGGAAACGGAAGTCAAGAAACGGAATGTATACTTACCTGTTGCACAGTTGCAGATGAATAGAAAGTCAGTCAGATTGAGTTCCAGATGCAGACAACGGCAAACACTTGGAGATCTATACCTCTTGGGATCATGAAGTCCTGTAAAAAAGACAAAAAAAAGTCAATACATGAAGAGAAACGGAATGTATACTTACCTGTTACACAGTTGCAGATGAATACAAAGCCAGTAAGAAAGAATTCCAGATGCAGACAACCACATACAGCTGGACATCGATAGCCTCTTGGGATCATGAAGTCCTGTCAAGAAGTAAGACAAAGAAGAAAATCAAAACATGAAAAGAAACTGAATGTATACTTATATGATACACAGTTGCAGATGAATACACAGTCAGTAAGAAAGAATTCCAGATGCAGACAACCAAATTCAGCTGGACATCGATAGCCTCTTGGGATCATGAAGTCCTGTAAACAAGACAAAAAAAGTCAATACATGAAGAGAAACGGAATGTATACTTACCTGTTACACAGTTGCAGATGAATACAAAGCCAGTAAGAAAGAATTCCAGATGCAGACAACCACATACAGCTGGACATCGATAGCCTCTTGGGATCATGAAGTCCTGTAAACAAGTAAGACAAAGAAGAAAATCAAAACATAAAAAGAAACTGAATGTTTACTTACCTTTAACACAGTTGCAGATGAATACACAGCCAATAAGACAAAAAATCCAGATGCAGATAAATAGTCTCTTGGGATCATGAGGTCCTGTAAACAAGACAAAGAAGAAAGTCAATGCATGAAAAGAAGCTGAATGTATACTTACCTGTAACAAAGTTCCAAATGAATACACAACCATTAAGAAAGAATTCCAGATGCAGACAACCACAAATAGCTGGACATGGACAGTCTCTTGGGATCATGAAGTCCTGTGAACAAGTGAGACAACGAAGAAAGTCAATACATGAAAAGAAACTGAATGTATACTTAACTGTTACAAAGTTGCAGATGAATACAAAGCCAGTAAGAAAGAATTCCAGATGCAGACAACCACATCCAGCTGGACATGAATAGTCTCTTGGGATCATGAGGTCCTGTACACAAGACAAAGAAGAAAGTCAATACATGAAAAGTAACTGAATTTATACTTACCTGTTACACTGTTGCAGATGAATACACAGTCAGTAAGAAAGAATTCCAGATGCAGACAACCACATACAGCTGGACATCGATAGCCTCTTGGGATCATGAGGTCCTGTAAACAAGACAAAGAAGAAAGTCAATACATGAAAAGAAACTGAATGTATACTTACCTGTTACACAGTTGCAGATGAAAAAAAAAAGCTAGTAAGCCAGAGTTTCAGATGCAGATAACCATATACAGTTGATGCATAGTCTCTTGGGATCACGAGGTTCTGTGAACAAGTAAGAAAGAAGAAAGTCAATACATGAAAAGAATCTGAATGCTTATTTACCGATTACACAGTTGCAGATGAATAGAAAGTCAGTCAGATTGAGATCCAGATGCAGACAACGGCAAACACTTGGAGATCGATAGCCTCTTGGGATCATGAAGTCCTGTGAACAAGTAAGACAAAGAAGAAAATCAAAATATGAAAAGAAACGGAATGTATACTTACCTGTAACACAGTTGCAGATGAATAGAAAGTTAGTCAGATTGAGTTCCAGATGCAGATAATGGCAAGAAGTTGGAGATGAATAGTCTCTTGGGATCATGAGGTCCTGTAAACAAGTAAGACAAAGAAGAAAGTCAATACATGAAAAGAAGCTGAATGTATACTTACCTGTTACACAGTTGCAGATGAAAAAAAGCCAGTAAGCCAGAGTTCCAGATTCAATCAACCATATACAGTTGATGTATAGTCTCCTGGGATCATGAAGTCCTGTGAACAAGTAAGACAAAGAAAAAAGTAAATACATGAAAAGAAACTGAATGTATACTTACCTGTAACACAGTTGCAGATGAACACAGCCAATAAGACGAAAAATCCAGATGCAGACAATGGCAAACACTTGGAGATCGATAGCCTCATGGGATCATGAAGTCCTGTCAACAAGTAACAAAGAACAAAATCCAAATATGAAAAGAAACTGAATGTATACTTACCTGTATCACAGTTGCAGATTAATACACAGCCAATAAGATGAAAAATCCAGATGCAGACAACAGCAAACAGCTGGAGATGAATAGTCTCTTGGGATCATGAGGTCCTGTAAACAAGTATGACAAAGAAGAAAGTCAATACATGAAAAGAAACTGAATGCTTACTTACCGATTACACAGTTGCAGATGAAAAAAATAAAGCCAGTAAGCCAGAGTTCCAGATTCAGACAACCATATACAGTTGATTTATAGTCTCTTGGGATCACGAGGTACTGTGAACAAGTAAGACAAAGAAGAAAGTCAATACATGAAAAGAAGCTGAATGTATACTTACCTGTTACACAGTTGCAGATGAATACACAGCCATTAAGAAAGAATTCCAGATGCAGACAACCACATCCAGCTGGACACAGATAGTCTCTTGGGATCATGAGGTCCTGTAAAGAAGACAAAGAAGAAAGTCAATATATGAAAAGAAACTGAATGTATACTTACCTGTTACACAGTTGCAGATGAATACACAGCTAGCAAGAAAGAATTTCAGATGCAGACAACAACATACAGCTGGAGATCGATAGCCTGTTGGGATCATGAGGTCCTGTAAACAAGACAAAAAGAAAGTCAATACATGAAAAGAAACTGAATGTATACTTACCTGTTACACAGTTGCAGTTGAAAAAAAGCCAGTAAGCCAGAGTTCCAGATTCAGACAACCATATACAGTTGATGTATAGTCTCTTGGGATGATGAGGTCCTGTGAACAAGTAAGACAAAGAAGAAAGTCAATACATGAAAAGAAATTGAATGTATACTTACCTGTAACACAGTTGCAGATGAAAAGAAACGGAATGTATACTTACCTGTTACAATGTTGCAGATGAATACACAGTCAGTAAGAAAGAGTTCCAGATGCAGACAACCACATACAGCTGGACAAGGACAGTCTCTTGGGATCATGAAGTCCTGTGAACAAGTAAGACAAAGAAGAAAATCAAAATATGAAAAGAAATTGAATGTATACTTACCTATAACACAGTTGCAGATGAATACACAGCCAATAAAACGTAAAATCCAGATGCAGACAACGGCAAACAGCTGGAGATGAATAGTCTCTTGGGATCATGAGGTCCTGTGAACAAGTAAGACAAAGAAAAAAGTCAATACATGAAAAGCAACTGAATGTATACTTACATGTTACAAAGTTGCAGATGAATGCATCTGGAATTCTTTCTTACTGGATTTGTAGACAACCACATCCACCTGGACAGGGATAGTCTCTTGGGATCATGAGGTCCTGTAAACAAGACAAAGAAAAAAGTCAATAAATGAAAAGAAACTGAATGTATACTTACCTGTTACACAGTTGCAGATGAATAGAAAGTCAGTAAGAAAGAATTCCAGATGCAGACAACCACATCCAGCTGGACATGGATAGTCTCTTGGGATCATGAGGTCCTGTAATCAAGACAAAGAAGAAAGTCAATACATGAAAAGAAACTGAATGTACACTTACCTGTTACACAGTTGCAGATGAATAGAAAGTCAGTCACATTATGTTCCAGATGCAGACAACGGCAAACACTTGGAGATCTATAGCCTCTTGGGGTCATGAAGTCCTGTGAACAAGTAAGAAAAAGAAGAAAGTCAAAACATGAAAAGAAACTGAATGTATACTTACCTGTTGCACAGTTGCAGATGAATAGAAAGTCAGTCACATTGAGTTCCAGATGCAGACAACGGCAAACACTTGGAGATCTATAGCCTCTTGGGATCATGAAGTCCTGTCAGCAAGTAAGACAAAGAAGAAAGTCAATACATGAAAAGAAACTGAATGTATACTTACCTGTTACACAGTTGCAGAGGAATACACAGCCATTAAGAAAGAATTCCAGATGCAGACAACCACAAATAGCTGGACATGGACAGTCTCTTGGGATCATGAAGTCCTGTGAACAAGACAAAGAAGAAAATCAATACATGAAAAGAAACTGAATGTATACTTACCTGTTACACAGTTGCAGATGAATAGGAAGTAAGTTAGATTGAGGTCCAGATGCAAACAACGGCAAGCACTTGGAGATCGATAGCCTCTTGGGATCATAAAGTCCTGTAAACAAGACAAAAAGAAAGTCAATACATGAAAAGAAGGTGAATGTATACTTACCTGTTACACAGTTGGAGATGAAAAAAAAGCCAGTAAGCCAGATTCACACAACCATATACAGTTGATGTATAGTCTCTTGGGATCATGAATTCCTGTGAACAAGTCAGACAAAGAAGAAAGTCAATGCATGAAAAGAAACTGAATGTATACTTACCTGTTACACAGTTGCAGATGAAAAGAAACGGAATGTATACTTACCTGTTACACAGCTGCAGATGAATACACAGTCAGCAAGAAAGAATTCCAGATGCAGACAACCACATACAGCTGGACAAGGACAGTCTCTTGGGATCATGAAGTCCTGTGAACAAGTCAATACATAAAAAAAACTGAATGTATACTTACCTGTTACAAAGTTGCAGATGAATACAAAGCCAGTAAGAAAGAATTCCAGATGCAGACAACCACATCCAGCTGGACAAGGACAGTCTCTTAGGATCATGAGGTCCTGTAAACAAGACAAAGAAGAAAGTCAATACATGAAAAGAAACTGAATGTATACTTACCTGTTACACAGTTGCAGATGAATAGAAAGTCAGTCAGATTGAGTTCCAGATGCAGACAACGGCAAACACTTGGAGATTGATAGCCTCTTGGGGTCATGAAGTCCTGTGAACAAGTAAGAAAAAGAAGAAAATAAAAATATGAAAAGAAATTGAATGTATACTTACCTATAACACAGTTGCAGATGAATACACAGCCAATAAAACGTAAAATCCAGATGCAGACAACGGCAAACAGCTGAAGATGAATAGTCTCTTGGGATCATGAAGTCCTGTAAACAAGACAAAAAGAAAGTCAATACATGAAAAGAAACTGAATGTATACTTACCTGTTACACAGTTGCAGATGAATACACAGTCAGTCAGATTGAGTTCCAGATGTAGACAACGGCAAACACTTGGAGATCGATAGCCTCTTGGGGTCATGAAGTCCTGTGAACAAGTAAGACAAAGTAGAAAGTCAATACATGAAAAGAAACTGAGTGTATACTTACCTGTTACACAGTTGCAGATGAAAAGAAACGGAATGTATACTTACCTGTTACACAGTTGCAGATGAATACACAGTCAGTAAGAAAGAATTCCAGACGCAGACAACCACATACAGCTGGACATGGACAGACTCTTCGGATCATGAAGTCCTGTGAAAAAGTAAGACAAAGAAGAAAGTCAATACATGAAAAGAAACTGAATGTATACTTACCTGTAACACAGTTGCAGATGAATACACAGCCAATAACACGAAAAATCCAGGTGCAGTTGAATAGTCTCTTGGCATGATGAGGTCCTGTAAACAAGACAAAGAAGAAAGTCAATACATGAAAAGAAACTGAATGTATACGTACCTGTTACACAGTTGCAGATGAATAGAAAGTCAGTTAGATTGAGTTCCAGATGCAGACAACGGCAAACACTTGGAGATCGATAGCCTCTTGGGATCATGAAGTCCTGTCAACAAGTAAGACAAAAAAGAAAATCAAAATATGAAAAGAATCTGAATGTTTACTTACCTGTAACACAGTTGCAGATGAATACAAAGCCAATAAGACGAAAAATCCAGATGCAGATGAATAGTCTCTTGGCATAATGAGGTCCTGTAAACAAGACAAAGAAGAAAGTCAATACATGAAAAGAAACTGAATGCTTACTTACCTACTACACAGTTGCAGATGAATAGAAAGTCAGTCAGATTGAGATCCAGACGCAGACAACGGCAAACACTTTGTCTTACTTGTTGACAGGACTTCATGATCCCAAGAGGCTATCGATCTCAAAGTGTTTGCCGTTGTCTGCGTCTGGATCTCAATCTGACTGACTTTCTATTCATCTGCAACTGTGTAACAGGTAAGTAAGCATTCAGTTTCTTTTCATATTTTGATTTTCTTCTTTGTCTTACTTGTTGACAGGACTTCATGATCCCAAGAGGCTATCGATCTGAAAGAAGAAAATCAAAATATGAAAAGAAACTGAATGTATACTTACCTGTTACACAGTTGCAGATGAATACACAGCCATTAAGAAAGAATTCCAGATGCAGATGAAGAGCAAGTTAGTTGATTGAGAAACATCCAACCAAGAAAAACGCATTTTTAGCTAAACAAAAAAACAAAACACTTTTCGGTTGAGAGTCATATCTTATATGAAGACATATTAGAAAAGCCTATTATCTTTTGAAAATAACAAAATCTGACATGTGTGACTGTCATTGTAAGGCCAAGTAGGAAGGCATTAAGAATCAGTCCAAAAAATAATTATATCAGACAAAGTATTTATGAGTGTAGGACTTAGAGGTCTGATATGATGGAGTTACAGCAAAGGATTAAACATTTTTAATCAATAATAAGGCCAGTGAATGTCAGTTTTCTTGGCTGGGTATTTTCACAGCTGTTGTATCTTGTTTGGTGTTTCTGGGCTTTACAGCTCTTTATGTCAAGTGTAAACAGATCCAAAGTGTCATTCTCAGTGCTGATTACATCTGAAATTAACCATAAACCAGAGGTGAGTGGCTAGCAACAGGGTAATGCAGCTCAACACATGTTTCAGTTTACTACACACCCATGTCGCCTCTCCAAAGTCACAGTGATTCTAAAGTCACTCAATACAAAGCACTTAAAAACCAAACCATAAAACACTGCTTAAATCACAAATACATTAATAAAGACTTTGAGCCCATTTCCCTGAAACGGTTCACCCATTAAAGATAATAGACAAAGAAGGTTGGGAGCAGGTGGCTAGTGTTTTCTTACCTGACTGGTGTGACTGGGTAGGGCCAGTAAGTCCTGGCATAGCACCTTCTCTATGTTCCTGGAGAGTACAACAGATCCCAGGCAGCACATGTGAAGCCTTTCTCGGTGGTAAAGGACCAGACATCAAACCTGCAATCAGCAGTGGAGTGCAAAAAGTCTGCAGAATGGCTTGCTCCCTCATCAGTAGGTAAGCAAGTGGCCCAGAGACGACAATCCTGGCGTCTGTCTTCTTTCAAACTGTGTCTTGAATCTAGTGCACTAGTGGCACCGTGACACTGTGGCATTACCCTTTGGGCCCTATATTTAAGAGTGTCTTACAATAAAATTTTCAACAGTGAGAACGCCGCCCTTAGTAGTTGTCCTCGTTGCTGGAGCATGCAGAGCCATAGACAAACTGCTGAAGACATTTAATTGGTTAGAGAGGTGAAAACCAGCTGTGGGGGTGTAGAAAACCTCTGTTTTCCATGGTCAAGATGATGCTTGCAGGGCTGCTCCATGGCCACCATTGTCTTTGAAGAAAAAAACACAGAGGTTAGTTAGTTAGTAAAGCAAAGTAATGTAAAGTAACACACATAGTGTATTCCAAGATTAAGACAAAGAAGGTTGGGAGCAGGTGGCTAGTGTTTTCTTACCTGACTGGTGTGACTGGGTAGGGCCAGTAAGTCCTGGCATAGCACCTTCTCTATGTTCCTGGAGAGTACAACAGATCCCAGGCAGCACATGTGAAGCCTTTCTCGGTGGTAAAGGACCAGACATCAAACCTGCAATCAGCAGTGGAGTGCAAAAAGTCTGCAGAATGGCTTGCTCCCTCATCAGTAGGTAAGCAAGTGGCCCAGAGACGACAATCCTGGCGTCTGTCTTCTTTCAAACTGTGTCTTGAATCTAGTGCACTAGTGGCACCGTGACACTGTGGCATTACCCTTTGGGCCCTATATTTAAGAGTGTCTTACAATAAAATTTTCAACAGTGAGAACGCCGCCCTTAGTAGTTGTCCTCGTTGCTGGAGCATGCAGAGCCATAGACAAACTGCTGAAGACATTTAATTGGTTAGAGAGGTGAAAACCAGCTGTGGGGGTGTAGAAAACCTCTGTTTTCCATGGTCAAGATGATGCTTGCAGGGCTGCTCCATGGCCACCATTGTCTTTGAAGAAAAAACACAGAGGTTAGTTAGTTAGTAAAGCAAAGTAATGTAAAGTAACACACATAGTGTATTCCAAGATTAAAACTGGCTAAGATAAACAATCAATAGCTATCAGCTGGGATACAGACAGACAGATAGAGCATTGTGGATGGATGGAGAGAGAAAAGAGTTGTAAGGGAACAAGACAGGAAAACAAACCCCAGAAACTTACTAAACTCTGTTAACATGGCTGCACCTAATCTCACCCCCAATACCCAACTTCACCACTTTCACCATTGGTACTATTTTCATATGTTTCTAAGACTAGAACAAGCTGAATTTAAAAGAACAGGTCATGTGTTTGTACATCCAAGCACATTTTCACTAGAGTTTGGGGAGCTCAGTCAAGTTAGTTTGATATTGGATCTGCAGATATTTACTTCTCCCCTGCTCTCACTCACAATGTCCTAACATCTCTGACATGATTTTTTTAAACAATAGAGAACAGATAAACTGCAATCACTAAATATTCTTCTCAAAATGAAAAGACTGGAAATGTTGAGGAAATATAATCAAAATAGCCAGAATTCTTGCAGCAGGTGCCGTAGATGGTAAAAGAACGTCTATAAAGTGTGGATACCGAAAACTCTCACAGAGATAAGGAGCTGCTGGTGTTAGTTAAAAAGACAGTCAAACCTACTGAAGAACAGAGACTAAATAAAAATCAATGACTAACCTTAACTTCCTCACTTTTAAGGAATGGATATATTTTAGCACTTTAGACAATATAAACATGCATGTAGCACATTTTTATAACGAATAAATCATTACTGTGACACTGTCATAAAATATGCCTATTTGAACCATTTTTAAATAATATTGTTCCAGTAAAACATCCATATAGCTTACACATCTAAAGTCAGCTGTAGTGTACAGAGACACATCTGATAAATATACTACAACCCTTAGAATAGCCAGATTACAATTTGCTAACAAATTAAGAGATCCTGGAGAATTCTGGAGAAAGGTCTTGTGGACAAATGAGACTAGGATTAACCTATATCAGAGTGATGGAAAGACAGAAATTGTGGATTGCTCACTCGCGCTTCAAGGGAGGTAAAATTTAGTTTGCACTCACCCTCTTATTAACGGTACATACTTGGAGCCCATAGGAACCATCCAAAACATAGGTGTTGGAAAGCTCCCACAAAGGTGTTTGTACTTCAGAAATCTTTCTTTCTGAAGACATTTTATAATCCTGGGTGTTTCCTTGTGAAAGTAAAGTCTGAACTGTGCAAGTCCTCAGTTTGAGTTGCAGAGAGTCAATTTAGGAGTGATCCCTTTATCCTACAGAGTGCTCTGTGTGTAAGTTTATTCTAATGTCCATATGAAAGCACAAAACCTCATGAATAAAAACATACACAAGGCTTGCCTGAACATATAAGGAAACGTACAACTTACTTAGAACCTATAGTTCCATCAGTAAGGATCTTCATTACAGTGAAGTTAGCCACAGCTAAACCTTTGCTAAAGCATGGTTCTCTCCTTTTGGCTTGTAACCTGGCCTACTTCCAATATACTGCCACATAGTGGATGGAGTAGGAATTACCATGTAAAATGCCATCTGTTGCAACACTGGAGTCACATGGGTATCAGCTATGGCTTCAAGTTGTAGGACTTTTTATGGCATTATAGACAATAGGCAAGTGGCTTAAAGGTCCAACCACAACAGGCCCAATGAGACATAAAGAACCAGCACAACAGGCCCAGTGAGACTAGGGATGCACCTATCAGATATTAGGATCGGATATGTGTCCCTATATTAACAACGACCCCTTTTGGTCTCACTGACTTAATATTTCAGAATTACTTATTTTAGTGACAAATAAATAGCAATTTAATACATTCATATCTGTGTGTTAATTTGTTGTATTTTATTTTACAAACATGGTGAGGTAAACAGTTTATTTTTTTAACAATGTATCGGATCAATATTGTGTATCGATCGATAAGTTTATGTATTGGTATAGAAACTGAACAATGTTGGTGCATCATTAAATGTAACATATAGGAAACAGTGTGTCTTTGACAACTTCCCTAGTTAATAGAATATGCCTACATTGATAAATCCCCATACGTTTCACCCTGATTGGTGAATGTTTAGCCTTTCAAATGCATGCTTGAATGTGATTGGCTAATGGCAACCACAATAATTGACATGTCAAGTCTTCTGGACAGACAGTATTATAGAATGGGCTAAAGATGCAGTATGTAAAATTGCAGCTTGACTGGCTGTATGGTTTCTAAGAAACAGTTACGTACCACTGACCTCACCCTGCTCTGCTCACTGAGAGACAGGTAATCAGTCACACAAGTCATGTCAGACTTACTATTCAAACGTGCTGTATGTAGCTGTTACTTAATATCTGTCCGTGTCTCTTTGGATTAGGACAGAGTCATCACCACAGGCCCTCTCCTGCATTTTATCCACCGACTTGATGATCTGGTCTTAAAAACTGCTGAAGGTATACAAACTGTCCTCCTAGAACAGCTGCAGCTTTGCTTGGTCTGCCACTCAGAAGATCCAAATTTCATCAAGATGTCTGATGTAAGCCTGTACCTTTTTGTGATGTAAAACTGTGGTGCATGTATAGATTTTAACATGTATTTGTGATGCAATAAGCTGTTTTATTAATTGCTTAAACTATAGAGGAGCATTATTGGGCTAATGAGCATTATGAGCTAAATAGTTTAATTGTCACTTTAACAGGTAAGGACACCAGTTTCTCTCAGAGTTAGCTTAAGTTTTACCTATAAAAAAGGTAACTTTGATTAAAAACAAAATAATAATACTGTCTTGCAGACATCTGATTGATGTCATTTATGGCTGATTTACCGTTACAGTAACTTGATCACAATATTCTGCAAAATAAAATGTAGTAGTTTACTATAGCTCCACTGAATATTGGTTTTGTTTGTTGGTTTTATTTGGTTTCCTAAGAGGAATCTGTAACAGGAACAGGTCATTGTAATTTTATGTGTTACCCAGGTTTTAAATGTTCAGAACATTAAAATCAGATGCAAAGCAAAAAACAATAAATAAATAAAAGCAAAAAAACTTTTAAAAATAATACAACGTGAATAAACTGCTCAAAACAGCCATTAAAGCAGATAGAAAATGACTTACTGATAAGTAAGGTAAATAAAACGAGCCTTAAATGACAGCCAATAGCTTGTTGCCAAGACTGGTCTGCGTCAGAGACGGCCAATCAGCGCTCAGGGGGGCGTTACCTCGGCTCCTCCGCTAGAGACGTGCTGTGGATCAGAAAAAAGGTGAGAACGGCAGAGTGAAACACGATGGAAAGTTTTATTAAACTTTGTTTCATAAAATCGCTCATAAAGGTGAACGTTGAGAAGTACGACTGAAACGACGATTTGGATTTAGTCTGCATTTGATTTTGTGAGTGTAATAGGTGAAGCTTTTGGTGCAAATAGTTCAAAAGATTAAAAAGAAAAGCCTGTAGAGTTGAGGCTAACATGCTTAGGGGTCAAGGGGTCATGAGCGAGTGGGCAGTGCTGGCCACCATTTCATGCTGCTAATGAGAGTTTTATATTGAAAGAGGGAAGAAAACATTGCTTTACTTTGTAAATGTAGTATTATGTGTATCTATTAAGGCGCTGTTTTTGGGAACAGGTCAGTTTTTTCTGGGTGTAATTTTACTCTACTCTGCAATCTGGCTGCACCTGCGTGAACACTCTGCAGCAGTAGTGGCGTGGTGGCGCTGTAAAGTAATCAGTACAGTGCACCGGGGAAGATGCCGCCAAAATTCTGCGTGCTGTGAGCTGCAGATAAAAGTCTTACCACACAGTGCGTCTCACCTGTGGAGCTGTGTCTCTAAAAGCAGCTCAGAACTCAAAGCTAACTTCAGGTTCGCCTGTATCAGGGTTGAGTGCAGAAACAGTCCTAAAGCTTCCTCTGTGAAACTGATACTGCAGCACGCACACTGTTTCCTCTCCCGAGGCCCCGTCTCAAATCAGTCCCTCTTCACTATGTAGTGCACTTTATGGGTCATATAAAAATAGCAGCATCTCCACCAAACAGAGCATGATATGTGTGATCAAGTCATTTCTACTCAGCAGTCGGTTCTACAATTTCCTATTTAGGCTCTCAGAATCATCAGAGACACTTTTCACCTCAAAAGGCACTTGGTGGTCAGTTTGAAGACACTAACCTGTGTGCTGTCCACACCAAAAGAATCACCCTTCTGCTTAAACACCTCCAGCTGGTCGGCAGAGAGCGCACAAACCAGGGCAGTGACTTTTACTTTTTATTTGATTTTGATAGTTAAATCACTTAGGAGCTCGCTGAAGTAATGCTAATGTACCAACAGCTGTGCTAGCTAGCTAGGTTAGCAAGTGCTGCTTTCTCAATAAAGCTGTACAGGAAGATCATGGTCATCTTAGCTCCTTTTATTTGAAACAGATTTAGAAGGCATATTAATAATAGAAGCACTTTATAATTGTGTAATTGCATACTGTAGTTCATCTGTTTCTCTGCATACTTTCACCCTGTTCTTCAGTGGTGAGGACCACCACAGAGCAGGTATTCTGTGGGAGGTGAGCTTTTTATAGCACTGCAGTGTTAAATGTCTGGACGAGTCCAGAACAAATGTGTAAACTGCTCGTTTGGAGCGATAAAAGCAACATTCCTGCAACATCCTCAAATCTGAATGTCCAGATCACTTTTCAGAGGTTTTGATGGCTGATTCTAAAGTCGTGATGAGCGGCAAGTTAGCATGGTGACATTCGTTAAAGTGGTACGTGCCAGTGGATGGCATTTTCGGATGGTGCAGTGGCCACTTCCTAGTGCCAGATGCTGATTAGGAACTGAACCCCCTTTCAAAATGTGCCTGAGCTCTTTACCTACTGGATAGGCTTGACTTTGGGCCCAAGTTATCTTACTAAACTGAGAAATCCTGCTTTGTGAAATGCCCCCCAGGAGTGGCTAAATGTTTACATAAGATACAACTGATTTTGTTAGATGAACAGAATTACTGACACATTTGGTTCATTTTGTTGCTCTTGGCGTGCAGGTATCCCACCAATGCAGAGTAATAATTTTATTCTTTTATTATTGTTGATCACAGAAGAGTAGTTGGTGTAATATTGGTGGGGAGATTTGAGTAATTCTCTTGTTTTGGTTGAGACTGAGAACTTGTGTCTTTGCTAAAGGAATGCATTGTTGGAGAGGATGCTACGCCTGAGGCCCACGTTAAGGTGTTGCGTGAAAAGTACAGGACGACACAACCTGATTTAATGATCGTGAAGGACCACATGAAGACTTTTGCATTGGCAGCATGGAGAAAGGGGTTTGGCCATTGAAAATGTATACTTGTGTCTTTAATAGTCTATTATAAGATATTTTTGGCTATTCAAGGTTTTTACTCTTCACTACTGCCTTCATCACTACACTTTATTGCAACTATATAATGAAACTTTCGTGTATTTTCTGCTTTTATCTTACAGTTGTATGATGAGTTCAATGCCATCCATCCTTTAATGGTGTACGTTTGTCACTGCTTCACCTGAAACAATGCTGGGAGTTTAGCTCTAAAGGCCTCCTAGGTGATCTTCAAGAGATGCTCGTCAAAAGTGTAAGCACACAATTTTTTTATCTTTACCAGCAGACCTACAGACCTACTCTTAATTTCATTGATACTCTCAGACATGTACAGTTTCAGGAAAAGGTGCTTCAGTGTGTATCTAATATTACACTAAATGATGTTTAGTATTCCCTTGATGTTTGTGTAATGGGCCATCTGCATAGTAAAGTGATTTCATTGTGGAAAATCTTACTTACTAAACTTGGACACTCTGTGGGTTCTGTGTGGTAAAATGTTGCTTCTGGTTTCTGGTGGGTGCTTTTCTTTTTAATAAGGCTTAATTTTCTCTGGAGTATAAATGTAACCATTTGATATGGATTCTTTGAGTATGGCATACATTTAGCCATGTTAGGATGATTTTTTTTTTTTAGCTGCTTTATTTCATTGTTTTGTTTGCTGTGAGTGCCACATTTGAATAGTATTGAGTCTAATTGTTTTTGTTTGTTTGATGCTCTTTCAATTAATGTTAAAGTTATACATACATAAAGTTGTGTATGTTTACTACTAAATAAACAGCATAGACAAACATTGTGAACATGTGTGGATATTTCAGGTACACTTTAGTCACACTAGGGTCCAGAGTGGCTTGTCACTGGGGTAGTGCCTCTAAAAGCACTGGTTGGTACCTTTTGAAAAGGGGATACAGTTGTACCATAATTTAAAGGTACATTTTAGCCTCATAGGGTTCTACAGAAGCACGAAGCCTTGGTGTAGTCATGGATGATCAGTTATCGTTCTCAAGTCATGTTGCAAACATAACTCGGTCCTGCAGATTTCTTCTGTACAACATCAGGAGAATTCGACCCTTCCTCTCTAGAGAGGCCGCCCAGGTGCTTGTTCAGTCTCTCGTCACTTCCAGACTTGATTACTGCAACTCTCTTCTGGCTGGTCTCCCTCTGCGCACCATCAGGCCCCTGCAGCTCATCCAGAATGCAGCGGCACGGGTCGTCTTCAATGTCCCTAAATTCAGCCATGTCACTCCACTGCTGCGTTCTCTCCACTGGCTTCCTGTAGCTGCCCGCATCAGATTCAAAACCCTGACGCTGGCCTACAAAGCCAAGACTGGACCAGCCCCTCCGTACTTGATGGCAATGGTCAAAAGCCGGTCTGCACCAAGAGCCCTTCGAGCTTCAAGTACGGCTCGGCTCGACCCGCCATCCCTCAAAATCCGCGGAAGACAAGCGTCCAGACTTTTTTCTGTCCTGGCACCAAAGTGGTGGAACGAGCTTCCCCTGGGTGTCCGAACGGCCGAGTCGCTCGCTGTCTTCAAACGCAGACTGAAGACCCACCTCTTCAGAGAGTACTTGGGCGAATAGAGTACTATGGTCGCCTTATTGTATTGTGTTTAGTAATGTCTAAGCTTAGAGGTATCTTTGAATTATTAGTCTATTCTAACTAGCTAAGGTTTCTTTCTTGGGTAAATAGCAAAGCACTTTGTAAGTCGCTCTGGATAAGAGCGTCTGCTAAATGCCGTAAATGTAAATGTAAATGTAACAGTCTAACAGTGGATTAGGGCTGCCCGTGGTGATTGTGTGGCTTTAAGCAGATGTGAAGGACGATTCACCACAAGAATACAGCCAAACACTTTCAGGTAAGTTCCAGTGGTATGTAATGTTGAATTTGTGTAGAAATCAAAAGAGAGTACACGCAACAAAAACAAAAAATAGACGAGCTAGATAGTACACTCTTTGTACAACAAGGCCTCAGCTGCCTTCATCTGAGGGCTGCAAAGCCTCACGCACGTCTACTATTGCTTCAGCCTACTCCGTGCAAGCTGAACCCCCTTATTGCCTCCTACACAGCCCTTTTAAGATGTATGCTGAAATTGATCCAACTCGCACAAAACATTAAAGTATGAGAAGTCAGTAAAAGAATAACCGTAAAGTTAAGCTAGCTGTAATCAAGGAAACACCTGCATTTAGTTCTCCTTCCATTAAAGCAAGATTATACAAATTTAGGCTTTGGTGATAATGATTTAGTACCACAGTGAAGTTGTAAAGTAAACCAGAAATAAACCCATATAAATAAGCAAACAAGAGCATGTCATCATTATTATGGCTTAGTACTAAAGTAAAGCAGATGATTGCATGACAGAACAGCACTGACCACAGAATACCTCAAAATGGCCGTTAACTCTTCATCTAAGGTGTGTTTTGAGTTGAATTTAGTAAAAACAAGTCTTTCTGAATGTGTGTTTACACACATTTGATGGGACAGTGCAACACTGCTGAAAGTTAATCCTGCTTTTCTGAACACTATTTAATGTTTGTGTTTTATCATGTGCTGATCATTATAACAGTGAGGCACACAGGAACTTTCACTGTCACTATGGCTAATTTACACTTTGCCATTTAGGCCAGTAAGATGCTTTTGTATTTTGTAGACATATGTATATGTGTGTCTGCAGGTGTGGAGGTCCATGATATAACATGTGAATTTGCACAACCAGTTCTACTCAGCGCTCAACCACGACTGATCGTCTTGTTCAGCAGTGGCACTTCGAGAGATGCCTGGGACTTACGATCGCCAAGTATGGGATTTACTGCCATTTTTACTGCCAATATTGAACATGTTTGTGTGGATGTTTCAGAGTATTGCAGCACAAAAACAAAGTAGTAAGCTGACTTAAAATAGAGCAACTCCAACAAAGGTGCAGAGTTAAATTGAGAGGAACATAAGTTGATGCAGTAGATTAAAATGTTTGTGCATGTATCATTGTTGGGAAGGCCTAGCCTGCAGTGAAGTGCCAGAATAGTGACTGGAATGGGCGTCACTGTCTTGTTGGATGCACATGTGCATAAATCTTCCATAAATGTACACTGACCAGCCATTTCTTTTCACCACTGTGTTTGATCCAGTTGTACCAGAGAGTTGCACGGCCCCTAACTTTTTATCTCTAGGGGTCAACCTAACCAAACACAAAAGAGCCTGTCACTATCAAAAGTCTTCAACCTTGATTGTGGTTAAAGCATAGTTACAGCACAGTGCTCATGTGTCTGAGACTCGTGAATTAATTAGGCAGTTGAGAATGTTGGCAGTCCCAAAAACTTGGCCCTGCCATCTATGGATGCTTAAAGATGCTTCCTCTCCACCTGCGCTGAGATGCCTTCAAGACCTGCAATGCAAAACCCACTGGTGTGAAAATATCAATTATTATAGTGCAAGCAAGTAATAAATTAAATAAACTTGATGTGTATTCCAGGATTTCACATAATTGTGTTATATCTGACAACTGTGTTAAGATATACTTTTAAATTACGAAACAGTATGATCAATATTTTGATTATCATATAGTTTTGAATTTCAACTTGTCAGATTCTCTTCTGTCCACAGGTCTTGATTATTCAGGAGTGGCTACGAAATGTATTAATGAGGCTCTGACCAACCTCATCCACAGTTCTTGTTGAGTCCACTTTTTCACACTTCTTGTGATACCACTTACAGTGCCCATTGCAATCACCTGCCCAGATTTTTTCCTGTCCACAGCCCTCTATGATTCTGAAGTGGCTATGAAGTTCATTAATGAGGCGATCACCATCTTCATTCACAGATCTTGGTGAGTCCACTTCATCACACTTGTTTTATGCTGTTTACAGAGCCCATGACATAGTTTGTCCAAAGTAGCTTATTTACACAGCCCTCAATGATTCAACTTCATTAATGAGGCTGTTACCAACCTCATTCACAGTTTTTGGTCCACTTGGTCCACTTGGTCCACTTTATCACGTTCCATTTCCTTTCGTTTATGGTACCATTTACAATTGAGTGGACTGATGCTCTTGTGTGCTCTAGATATTTTGGAAATTGCTAAACCACTTTATCCACAGTTGTTGGTGAGTCCACTTCATCACAGTCCCTGATGGACTGCTTACAGTGCCCATTACAATCGACTGCCCAGATTCTCTTTTGTCCACAGCCCTTTTTGATTCAGAAGTGGCTACGAACTTCATATATGAGGCTTTCGCCAACATCGTCCACTGTTCTTGGTACAATCGCCTGCCCAGATTCTCTTCTGTCCACAGTGTTACTGTTACATTCAAGACATAGGTGATCCTGTGATCCAGTATTGCATATTTGATACTGTTAGTGCTGCCATCTGGTGGCCTGTTTCTTGTTGTTTTTGTTTTTCTCTCTCTCCCTCTCCTGGTGAAACGACTGATTGGAAACAGCTGATCTCAATGCGTGTGCTGGTTGGCTGCAGTGTCTGAGCTTTGTCATTGAAATGGTGCCATTGGCGTTTATCTAGTCGCCCGTGGCGTTCTCACCATGTGGCCAAAGGTGGTTGTGATTGAGGCTGTTCAAGATATATAACATGACAATTCACAGTTTGATGTATGTGGATCTATTGTAGCCTACTGTTTTCTGTGTCATTATGTACTTGTTGATGTCCAAGTGGTTTAATCATAGTCATGTTTGTAGTGGTGAGTGCCATTTACTATTTTAATTTCATTTATTATTTTTCATTTATTATTCTCTTGCTTCATGTTGGGGAGGCAGGTAAGGCCATTGTATTTTGTTTTATTATTTTTTAGTTAGGTTAGTTAGTAAGGAGGGATGTCATGTGTGTCTGTAATTTTGGCCTTTGCTCACCCTGATGCTATATGATGTTGACTGTGGTCTTGATATGTTTGCCTATAATACTACATTTTCATTTGAGCATTAAATCTGTTTCTTTATGGTTTGTTTATCTCCTCAAGCCCTAAACTAGTTTTTTTTATGAAATGGTTTAATAAACTGGGCTGTAAGATTACTCAAAAATTGACTAACTTTACAAGACTTTAACAAAGCAAAACTTCACCAAAAGTGAAGTAGAAAAGAAAAACGTAGGCCAGAGTTATGAGAAAAAGTAGGCCAGAGTTATAAGAACTGCTTTTTATTGGAATTTAAAAACCTGAATGTTCTTATACGACTGAAGACGTGTCGAGGTTCTTCTGTTCCCTGTATGCTCTGTGACTAATTTGCTGAACAAGTAGATCTATCTGAGATGTTTCCAAGCTGTTTTAAGCCTGCGTCTGAGATGAACACTGTATGTGAACTTTTACATTCTGAATTTTTAGTTGAAAGTAAGTCAGAAGATGCTGAAAATGATTTCACATCAAAACTGAATTTTATTAAAGAGGCTTTGATGGAGGAACAAAGTTGGGATCAATCTCTTGATAACTGTAGACTAACTGCTGTAACAGAAGAAAGTAATGCCCCATCATGCAGTTATGTATTTTCAGCAAGATGTACATGTACTTAGCATGTACTTAGCTTAGCCCCCTGACAGTGTGTTCTCTGGTCATCTGGGTATACAGAAAACACATCAGCAGATCATGTGTTTTTTCTTTTGGCCTGGTCCTAAAGCTGATGCTGTGTTATGTTGAGTTACGGGAAAACCCAATCAGGTTATTCCATCCACATCACTTCATCCAATCCTAGCATTATGAGCACCATTTCAACGTGTGTAGGGCAGCTGCCCTGGCCACTGATCAAATCCTTCTACTTTTGTGTTACCCCTTGACCAGCTACCTAAACAAATGCTCATGCTTCATTACAGTAACAAGGCTGTGATGGCTGTCTTAAGTATGTTGCGAGAAGGTTACAAAGTATGTTCAGGTTTTTCGCTGCTGCTGCTGCACCTGCATCATTATCCTCTATTTTATTTGTTCCAGACATGAGGAGCTCCTCCCTTACTGTTCCACATTGCATTGTGGTATAATGTAAAAAAGTGTCCATTGAGTATACACCAAAAATTAGCTGTGCGCTAATCCGTATACGTTCGGCACCATTTAAGGTGGCTTCCAGTAAGAAGCTGGAGAATAACTCCAGCCTTGTTGGTGCAGCCGTTTCTTTACGGCATCATAAATCAGCACATTTTACAGTTGTAAAATACATCCAGATAGATCCGGGAACTAATTTTACTGAAGTTCTGAAATTGTTAGCAATTGATCATCACATGTCCAGTGCATATCACCCCGAATCTCAGGGTTCTCTAGAATGTTTTCAACAACCTCAGTGCTTCGTACCTACTGTCTTTAGGTAGATAAAGAATGTGATGATGGCATCCTGGTCTTATTGTTTGCCATTTGTGAAAGTGATCAGGATTCCATTGGGTTTAGCCATTCACAGCTGAATTGTGAATTTCACTTTGGAGATAAAAGACTTGTACGTACCAGGTTCTGCCCTGTGTGCAGAGTTTTCAGGAAGATTGTGTTGATGGAGGTGGATCTGCTAATAGGGTTTTGCTAAGTTCTCCCCTACTGCTTCTGAAGTATCTGCTTTTGTCACACCAGATCTCTTTCTACAGTATTCCGTAATGCCATTTGGGTTACAAAAGGTAATAGCTAATGTAAACAATTGTGAAGCATGTCTGGATGTCGTTGTGATGTCTAGATGTCTATCAGAGTTGGAATGAACATTTGGCAATCCTCTGAAATGTGTTTAAGCGCTTTCTGAAAGTTTCCCTCACACTTAATCTCACTAAATGTGAGTCTGGGAAAGCTAGAGTATCCTAGGTTTGTAAGAAGGTGGGCCAAGGTGAAGTGCGCCCTCTTGAGGCTAAGATACCAACCCTGCAGTTGTGCTTTTGTAGAACCCCTGTTCTAATGACTCCTGACTACACTCAATTCTTCAAGCTGTAAGCTGGGGCTGGAGCTGTCCTCCTTAAAGAAGACTCGAGGTGTTGACCATCCAGTTTATTTTTCATAGAAATTGAAGGAACATCAGATCATGTATAGGACCACTGAGAAGGAAGCCTAGCACTCTTATTAGCTTTTCAACACTTTATGTGGGGTTGAGTGTTTTGGCAGTAGTGCTCTATATATACCACAATATCAGCTGAAGACTGATGAGATGGTTCATGATTGTTCAAGGTTTTAATGTTCAGAATAAGAAAGATTGTGAAAATGTAGTTGCTGATGCGTTGTCTAGGCAGTAGTGTGAGGGTGTTATGACCCTGGGGAGTGTAGAAGAGAGCCTCGTTGGTGCAGCCATGTTTGTTTACAGCATCAGAAAGATGAAGCAGTTTAGGAACACAGAGTCCTAACCTGACGTCAGTCCAATTATTCCATTCCACCTTAAATGGTGCAGCAGATTTAGTCAAAAGTATTCACCAACTGTATAGCACCAGAATGGAACAGGTGGAACATAATTGGGATGAGATGCCGATTTCAGTAGGGCATCAATCTTAGTGTGCTTCTCCATCCTTCTTCTACTTAAGCACAACTCTAATAATGAACATATGATGCTTTAAATACAAAAACAGAAAATATTATTTAAGTTCAGCCTGTAGTTCAAAACTACATCCAACCAAACACCACTGTCTGACTCACTGTTGTCTTTACCTAGTTAATAGATGTAGATCTGCACTCTTAGCTCCTTCAGTGGGGGTTTTTTTCAACCATTTCAGCCCAAAAAAAAAAAGCTTCTAAGCTTTTCAGTCCCTGAGATCAGTCCTGGAGGACTTGTGTCCATCTGCTGAATTAAGAAAACAAATGGTAAATGTGGCATCAATCTATACAAAATGAAAATGTGAGCGAGTTAGACAGTCATGCAGTGAGGTGAGGATGAATCAATGCGAGGACCAGCGGGCAGTGTTTTCTTCTTTTTCTTGTCTTACCTTTGTCTTCTTTTCGTCTTATATTTTCTTTTTTATCTTTGTCGTCTTTGTCGTCTTTCTTCTTTGTCTTTGTAATTTTCTTTTTTCTTGTTTTCTTCTTTGACTTCTTTTTCTCAATATATATTTTTTTGTCTTTCTTCTGTCTTCTTAGTCTTCGGCTTTTTGTTTTTCTTATTTTTCTTTTCTTAGTGTTTTTGTCTTGTCAAGTCAAATTTATTTGTATAGTGCTTTGTACAACTGTTGTGGTCACAAAGCAGCTTTACATAATTAGTAATTAGTAAAAGACAGAAAAAAGTCTTTAATAGCAGTCCTAAAATAGAGCCTTGTGGAACTCCATATCTTACTTCTGTGTAATTTGAAGATAAATCTTTACAAACTCCTTTAGATATGATTTGAACCACCATAGGGCTGGTCCTGTGATTCCAACCATTTTCTCTAATCTTTCTAGTAATATAGTATGATCTATTGTATCAAAGGCTGCACTAAGGTCTAGTAGGGCTAATAAAGATACATAGCCTTTATCAGAGGCAAGAAGGAGATCATTTTTATTCTTCACTAGGGAGGTCTCAGTGCTGTGATGGGATCTGAATCCAGATTGGAATTTCTCATACATGTCATTTGTACTCAGGTATAAGCAGAGTTGTTGGCCTACAGCTTTTTCTAAAATCTTGGATATGTATGTTAAGTTGGAGATGGGTCTGTAAATAGACAATACACAAGGATCAAGATTTGGCTACTGGATTAAAGGTTTTTTAAGTTTTTTAAGGTTTTTGGGAAATGCCCTAGGCTAAGGGATGAATTTACAATTGTTAAAAGAGGTCTAATTAGAAGTGAGAGTATTTCTTTTAGCAATTTAGAGGGAATCGGGTCAAGTTGTACAGGCTGTACAATTTGGTGAGGAAATATTTTTTTTTTCTAGTAAGTTTAGAGATCTCGCTAAAAAGAACTCTGGGATTGTCTGTTTTTGTTTTTCTCAATCAGCGAGGCCAAATACGCTGAGCGAGCTTTAATGAGTGCCTTTCTATATTGACTAAGGCTGTCCTTCCACACAGAGTGGAACACCTCTAGTTTGGTCGTCCACCATTTACGCTCTAGTTTCTGCACTGTTTTTAGTTTTTGCCTTGTCATTTTACTTTTAAACAGTGCTTCTTTGTCTAAGGTTGATTGAAGGGTATTTTCCAGGTCGTTCGTTAATGTAACTAGCTCCGTTTGGAGTCATTGGGGTTATTGCGCGCTTTAGACAGTGTTGCGGGGAAAAAATTAACATTTTGCCTAAGATGTGTCTCAAAGGAGATTAGATAATGGTCTGATATTACTGAGCTTTGAGGTACAATATTTAGATGATCAATTATAACACTCAGGGTCAGGACTAAATCTAGGGTATGGTTACAGTAATGTGTGGGTCCAGTCACATTTTTTGTAATGCCGACAGAATCTAAGATTGATACAAACGCTTTTGCTAATGGATCATCTGCTTTTTCAAAATGAATATTAAAGTCTTCTAATATTATAAATTTGTCACTGCACACTGACAAAATCACAAAATTATTTAAAAAATTCATAATATATCTCCTGGAGGCCTATAAATGTTAATTTAGTCTGAATGCATTTTTATTTGTTGCTGGATTTGATTTTTTAATGTAGAAAATCTCAAAAAAAGTGAAAGTGTTAGTGTTTTTGAATAATATGTAGTGTATTCTGGTAGATTATGCATACTCCACCTCCTGTGCCTGATAATCTAGGGCTATGTACATATTTATAACCTGCGGCGGTGGCTTCATTTACTGCTATACATTGATCAGGTTTCAGTGTGGCAGAAAATGTCTAGTTTCTAATTAATTTATTAAAACAAGCAGATTTAGATATTCTATGTTTGGCTTTAATTTGGGGCACAGACAGTCTTAATACAATGAAACCTGGGTGACACCTCAAAGCAGCTCGCAGACGGTTTAGCGTGTCTGTCTGCGGCCTGGTCCCGGCTTTGGATTGTCAGCAGCCTTTTACACTACTCGACTAACTAGCAGACTATGCGTTATGCTGCACGAAAATAGGGCAGCACCCTCCTGCGTGGGGTGGACGCCATCCCTACCTAAAAAACAGGCTTGCCCTCAAACTTTAATCAGTTATCTATGTTATTTAGTGCTGTGATTCGGCTGTAAGACTCAATCGAATGAAGTTGCCGGTGAGTGGAAGCACAAAATAGATGTTTCTAATAAAGTGACCGTAACTTAAAGCTACCTTACACTCAGCAAAAGTCCATTCTCTATCAGCAGAGAAACCTTTGGATGAAAAGTACTGAGCTATCTTTTGCTCATTAATATATTTCTTCACTATGCCATTGATTACTTTTTCAAAATCAGAATCAGTCCACTGAGGCATTTCAGTCCCTCCCTTAACTAAGGTGCTGCTTTTATAGTTAAGAGACTTCCATGAGTCTTTACCAAGATTCTGAGTATGTTGGCCTTTTCTTGACATGGTGTGGAAACAGGAGAACAAATCCAAGTTTTCTTCTTATTAACTAAACTACAGAAGAACAAAAACAACTCCGTTCAGAGAGGATTACGGTTACAAACGTTACGTTTAACAGTAACAAAACAAACTTCTCTCCTTTAGAGAGGATAACAGCCACAAAACACTAGGTTTTTATCAGTGACAAACAGATAACTTCTCTTCTTTCAGAGAGGCTAACAATTACTGACTCCTCTGTCTTAAGAAAACAGAATTTCTCTCAGATTCGAAATGGCGTTTACTCACCAAGAAGGTTTTAGTAGGCCATCCGGGTCACGGCACCACATTGTTAGAAATCCGGCATAAAGGAGACAGATTCAGGAGTCAGGAGACTGGATCTTTAGCATTGGAGTTTATTCACGTGCAGACAGAAAATCATACACTGGCACAGCTTAGTTGATCACGGTCAGTCTAGTCTAGTCCGACCATGTCTAGTCCGAACCAATCCAGTCTGAACCAATCCAGTCTGAACCAATCCAGTCTGAACCAATCCAGTCTGAAACAGAATCCAGTCTAAAACAGAATCCAGTCTGATTAGGGGTATTTTGAGAGGGCCTTATATATATTGGAAATTGTGGGAGGGGAAAGGTTCATGAAGAGGAGTTTAAGGAGGGGTAGGAGGGGGATGAAGGACAGGTCACTTGGAGTATCAACAGTAGGGGGTGATAGTTAGCACTTTAAAGAGGGGTAGGAGGTGGGTGAAGTTGAGGGGGGTTGATGGTCATCACACATCAAAGGTCATCGGTATGACCACTTGATTGTTGTCACCTTTTGAGGGTTATTCGAATTACCATATACAAAGAGAGAGAGTGACCACTTTAGGCCGGCAGACGAAGGGTAACAAAAGGTGAGACAAAGGATTAAGATAACCATTTGATAAGTTGAAACCACATGAAAGTAATGTTAGAAAGGGCCATATTTTCTCTCAGCTACAACTCTCAGGTCTTTGGTCTTCACCTATATAAGGCCATCAGTTGTCAGGTACATCTGGATTGTACACAAAACTGTCTTCCCTCCATTGGGCGTTGTGCCCACTTGGGCTATTCGGGGTCAGTGTGGGTGGAGGTGGAAGAACTGCCGATTGGCTTTTCAATTTTGCTTTCTGTCAGTGTGATCTCACCCTTGCATGAGTATGATGCAGGACCTCTAGTGTGCACCTTAGGAGTGTCTGGTGGGTTAGGGGGTTCAGGCTGATCTTTGACCTTGAACTTGACCAAACCTTGCATCTCCATCTCCACATCAGTTTCGGTCCAGGTGGTCACTTGAAGTGGTCACTGCATTGCTGTCTGCTCTTGTCCATCTGATTCAGGGGCATATGGAGGTGGTCTCAGGTTTGAGCCAAGAATACAGCCCGGGCTTGTTTGTCTTGTCATCATGTTGTTTGCTTATCTCCATGTTGTGAAAGTTAGCCTACGAGTGATAAGAAGATAAGGGGTGATAAGAGAAGTACAGGGGTGCTATAAGAAGATAAATGGGTGATGAGAAATATTGGCGTAATACAAGAAGATATGGGGTGATAAGAGAAATAAAGGGGTGAAACCAGTAGAAGGATGTTACAAGAGAAATATGGAGTGTTAAGAGAAATATGGGGAGTTATAAAGAATAAATTAAGGGGTGTTAAAAGAAAAAGAAGGGGTATTATTAGAAGAAACTGGGTATTACAAGAAGGGTGAGTAATTATACAAGTGAAGAGATAGGGTATAGTGTACACAGAAGCTTGTGTGTGTGAATTATCGTGTGTCTCTCAGTCTATGTGTGGATTCTGGGTGGCTATGTTCTGTTGGGGTTGAAGGGATATGTTTGGAGAGTAATTCTAAAAACTCGCCATACTGTTGTCTTTTATTGTGAGATCTTGTGCTTTGCAGGAGATCTCACAATAAGAAAAATCTCATAAAAACGAGAGAGGAACTATATTTAAGTTTGTGCACAGAATCAATAAAAGCCAAATTAATTGGGGTTGTAAAAAGATAAGGGTAAAAGCTGAAAAGAATTCTGTTATTGTCTCAGAAAAATGTGTGCATTTGTGGGAGGTTGCAAATTTAAGGGAAGACACAGTATGGGGGCCCCCGGAGAGAAGAAAAAGAGGAGTAAATGTTACATGTTGTATGTCTAGTCTGAGATTTTGTTTTAATGGCCAATAAAAGATAAATGGATCCATTCGATAGAGTTATGTGATAATGAGTGTAGAAAAGCAGTAGGAAATCTATGAAATAAATAGGTTTTGTAGATATGTGGGTTGGAATGAAGTATAGGAAAATTAATGAGCCCTGACTGGGCATCAGAGAGGGAGATAGGTAAAGGAACAGTTTCATAAACCACTAAAGCAGCCCATACTGGCACCAGGTCACGTGTAGTACAAGAATACTGTTAATAAGTCCTGTGGTTGTTGTATGGATACTGGAATGTGGGTTTTATAGTGTAAGTCCAACCTACCAACCTGAGAAAGAGATTTGACTAGGTTCAAATAGTTATACATAGAAGATGTGTTTATATCTTGTGTAGGTAATTCTTTGTATGAATAACATAAGCATTATTGTTAAGCACTGTAGGAAAGTAATCTCTGGTATTTCTGTTCTATCCTGGCAGAAAGGGAATCTATCCACCTGTACATACTAGCATATAAATAGGTTCTGCACAGATGCTTTTGGTTGAACTTTCACCACTGGAAAGGGGAGCCTCATGTATGCAAGCATACACATACACTAAGGTTTAAGGTTGGTAGAGAGTTAAATCACTTTTAAACACACATGGTTAAAGATTCTCTCACTTGATTAGCTTAAGATTAGATCTGAATTACAAGTAATCTGGTTTGATTCTCCTTTCTCTTTTATGGGATGTGAGAGGAGACAGAAAGAAGGACCTAAGGAGGGGTAACTGGTGAGTGACGTGCCAGAAACGTCACATGGACTGAGTGGAAGAAGCTGTGCTGACTTCCGATCAGGCTAGTGTGCTTATCCACAGATCACTTCCCTGTATACACCTGCATTCTAAACAAATGTGTATTCATATTTATAGTGCTATTAATTATATAATACTTGCTAACAGTTGCCAACTGATTGGTTGGGCAGTGACTTTGATTACTTAAAGATAACACACTTGGGGGTTAAACATTTTGTTGAAAGCCACAGGTAGGGAAGTATTTGGTGGTTTAACTCTTACTAGAGGAGGACTTTTTTTTTTTTTTAGAGTGGTCATACATTCTTAAGGTCTGGGCTGTTCTGAAGTTGGCAAACCTCAGTTAATTTCAACAACTCGTATAGTAACTTTTAATAAACAAATAAATAAATATCGTATAATTCAAAGTAGACAGTGAAGTGGTAGTAATTTCAATAATTTAAAGTAATCTTTTTCACACTCAAATAACATAGAGGCCATTATTATGCCAACTATGGGTACAAACACTTCAAAAGGAATTACTCCTGTTGATGTAGTTAAAATAATCCATTAATTAAAGGCATAACTAAGACATCAGAGAAATGGCACAAGCGTTGGCCTGACATTGACCAACCATGGCCAGTGGAGGGGACTCTTAATCCAGATGTAATTAAAGTAATGCAAGTACTTCTGGCCACGTACAAGGCTAACCAAAAGAAAGGTAAGAAGGGGGAAAAAAACATAAGAAGAAGAGACCGATGGAGCTCGGCATTCTCCAGTTGCTTGAATAAGAAGGGCAGAAACTGGTCAAAGCAGCAAAGGATAAGAGAGAGAGGAGTGCAGCAGAAATGGAGAGACAGATGAGAGGAATAGGAAAGCAGATGGCAGAAATTAATGAGCCATTTTCACACGTAAACAAGAACCCCCCACATATGAGAAGGAATTGAGAGTCTGAGAAGATCTATCCCCAGCTCCCAGTGATCACTCAAGAGGGCAAATATCACATCAGAGATGATGGCCGAATAGTGGAAGCAGGAAAAGCAGAAACAATTATAATAATGTATTTTCCAAAAGCAAGAAGAAATCAACATATATGTAAACTGAAGGTGAAGTGAAGATCAGGAGGACAAAAGTTGGAGATGATGTGGATGAAAGTGCGTGGGAAGCCAGAAGAGGATGTGATCCAGCAGTCACGCTTAGAACGTGAACAAGTAAGACAAAGAATAAAGAAAGAAAATGAATGCTTACTTACCGATAACACAGTTGCAGATGAAAAAAAAAGCCAGAAAGCCAGAGGTCCACATTCAGACAACCATATACAGTTGATGTATAGTCTCTTGGAATCATGAGGTCCTGTGAACAAAGACAAAGAAGAAAGTCAACAGCTGAAAAGAAACATAATGCTTTCTTACCGATGACACAGTTGAAGATGAATAGAAAGTCAGTCAGATTGAGTTGCAGATGTAGACAACGGCAAAAAATTGGAGATCGATAGCCTCTTGGGATCATGAAATCCTGTCAACTAGTAGGACAAAAAAGAAAATCAAAATATGAAAAGAAAGTGAATGTATACTCACCTGTTACACAGTTGAAGATAAATTAAAAGCCAATAAGAAGAAAAATCCAGATACAGACAACGGCAAACAGCTGGAGATGAACAGTCTCTTGACATCATGAGGTCCTGTGAACAAGACAAAGAAGAAAGTCAATACATGAAAAGAAACTGAATGTATACTTACCTGTTACAAAGTTGCAGATGAATACACAGCCAGTAAGACAGAAGTACAGATGCAGACAACCACATGCAGCTGGACATGGACAGTGTCTTGGGATCATGAAGTCATGTGAACGAGTAAGACAAAGAAGAAAGTCAATACATGAAAAGAAACTGAATGCTTACTTACCGATCACACAGTTGCAGATGAATAGAAAGTCAGTCAGATTGAGTTCCAGATGCAGACGACGGCAAACACTTGGAGAACTATAGCCTCTTGGGATCATGAAGTCCTGTGAACAAGTAAGACAAAGAAGAAAATCAATACATGAAAAGAAACTGAAGGTATACTTACCTGTCACACAGTTGCAGATGAATAGAAAGTCAGTCAGATTGAGTTCCAGATGCAGACAACGGCCAAAACTTGGAGATCGATAGCCTCTTGGTATCATGAAGTCCTGTGAACAAGTAAAACAAAGAAGAAAGTCAAAACATGTAAAGAAACTGAATGTATACTTACCTGTTACACAGTTGCAGATGAATAGAAAGTCAGTCAGATTGAGTTCCAGATGCAGTCAACGGCAAACACTTGGAGATCGATAGCCTCTTGGGGTCATGAAGTCCTGTCAACAAGTAAGACATAGAAGAAAATCAATACATGAAAAAAAACTGAATGTATACTTACCTATTACACAGTTGCAGATGAAAAAAAAAGCCGGTAAGCCAGAGTTCCAGATGCAGACAACCATATACAGCTGGACATGGATAGTCTCTTGGGATCATGAAGTCCTGTGAACAAGTAAGACAAAGAAGAAAATCAATACATGAAAAGAAACTGAATGCTTACTTACCGATTACACAGTTGTAGATGAATACAAAGTCAGTCAGATTGAGTTCCAGATGAAGACAACGGCAAACACTTGGAGATCGATAGCCTCTTGGGATTATGAAGTCCTGTGAACAAGTAAGACAAAGAAGAAAGTCAATACATGAAAAGAAACTGAATGTTTACTTACCTGTAACACAGTTGCAGATGAAAACACAGCTAATAAGACGAAAAATCCAGATACAGTTGAAAAGTCTCTTGGGATCACAAGGTCCTGTGAACAAGTAAGACAAAGAAGAAAATGAATACATGAAAAGAAATTGAACGTATACTTACCTGTCACACAGTTGCAGATGAATAGAAAGTCAGTCAGATTGATTTCCAGATGCAGACAACGGCAAACACTTGGAGATCGATAGCCTCTTGGTATCATGAAGTCCTGTGAACAAGTAAGACAAAGAAGAAAGTCAATACATGAAAAGAAAATGAATGTATATTTGCCTGTTACACAGTTGTAGATGAATACAAAGCCAGTAAGAAAGAATTCCAGATGCAGACCACCACATCCAGCTGGACATGGATAGTCTCTTGGGATCATGAGGTCCTGTAAACAAGAGAAAGAAGAAAGTCAATACATGAAAAGAAAATGAATGTATATTTACCTGTTACACAGTTGCAGATGAATAGAAAGTTAGTCAGATTGAGTTCCAGATGCAGACAACGGCAAACACTTGGAGATCGATAGCCTCTTGGGGTCATGAAGTCCTGTGAACAAGTAAGAAAAAGAAGAAAGTCAAAACATGAAAAGAAACTGAATGTATACTTACCTGTTGCACAGTTGCAGATGAATAGAAAGTCAGAAACGGAAGTCAAGAAACGGAAACAGAAGTCAAGAAACGGAATGTATACTTACCTATAACACAGTTGCAGATGAATACAAAGCCAATAAAACGTAAAATCCAGATGCAGACAACGGCAAACAGCTGGAGATGAATAGTCTCTTGGGATCATGAGGTCCTGTAAACAAGACAAAAAAAAGTCAATACATGAAAAGAAACTGAATGTATACTTACCTGTTGCACAGTTGCAGATGAATAGAAAGTCAGAAATGGAAGTCAAGAAACGGAAACAGAAGTCAAGAAACGGAATGTATACTTACTTGTTACACAGTTGCAGATGAAAAAAAGCCAATAAAACGTAAAATCCAGATTCAGACAACCACAAATAGCTGGACATGGACAGTCTCTTGGGATCATGAGGTCCTGTAAACAAGACAAAAAGAAAGTCAATACATGAAAAGAAACTGAATGTATACTTACCTGTTACACAGTTGCAGATGAGTACACAGTCAGTAAGAAAGAATTCCAGATGCAGACAACCACATACAGCTGGACATGGACAGACTTTTGGGATCATGAAGTCCTGTGAACAAGTAAGACAAAGAAGAAAGTCAATACATGAAAAGAAACTGAATGTATACTTACCTGTTACACAGTTGCAGATGAATAGGAAGTAAGTTAGATTGAGTTCCAGATGCAGACAACGGCAAACACTTGGAGATCGATAGCCTCTTGGGATCATGAAGTCCTGTCAAGTAGTAAGACAAAGAAGAAAATCAAAACATGAAAAGAAACTGAATGTATACTTACCTGTTACACAGTTGCAGATGAATACACAGTCAGTAAGAAAGAATTCCAGATGCAGACAACCACATACAGCTGGACATCGATAGCCTCTTGGGATCATGAAGTCCTGTAAACAAGACAAAAAGAAAGTCAATACATGAAAAGAAACTGAATGTATACTTACCTGTTACAAAGTTGCAGATGAATACAAAGCCAGTAAGAAAGAATTCCAGATGCAGACAACCACATCCAGCTGGACATGGATAGTCTCTTGGGATCATGAGGTCCTGTAAACAAGACAAAGAAGAAAGTCAATACATGAAAAGAAACTGAATGTATACTTATCTGTTACACAGTTTCAGTTGAAAAAAAGCCAGTAAGCCAGAGTTCCAGATTCAGACAACCATATACGGTTGATGTATAGTCTCTTGGGATCACGAGGTCCTGTGAACAAGTAAGACAAAGAAGAAAGTCAATACATGAAAAGAAATTGAATGTATACTTACCTGTTACACAGTTGCAGATGAATAGAAAGTCAGTCAGATTGAGATCCTGATGCAGACAACGACAAACACTTGGAGATCGATAGCCTCTTGGGATCATGAAGTCCTGTGAACAAGTAAGACAAAGAAGAAAATCAAAATATGAAAAGAAACTGAATGTATACTTATCTGTAACACAGTTGCAGATGAATACACAGCCAATAAGACGTAAAATCCAGATGCAGATGAATAGTCTCTTGGGATCATGAGGTCCTGTAAACAAGACAAAGAAGAAAGTCAATACATGAAAAGAAGCTGAATGTATACTTACCTGTTACACAGTTGCAGATGAATACACAGCCATTAAGAAAGAATTCCAGATGCAGACAACCACAAATAGCTGGACATGGACAGTCTCTTGGGATCATGAAGTCCTGTGAAAAAGTGAGACAACGAAGAAAGTCAATACATGAAAAGAAACTGAATGTATACATACCTGTTACACAGTTGCAGATGAAAAAAAGCCAGTAACCCAGAGTTCCAGATTCAGACAACCATATACAGTTGATGTATAGTCTCTTGGGATCATGAAGTCCTGTGAATAAGTAAGACAAAGAAGAAAATCAATGCATGAAAAGAAACTGAATGTATACTTACCTGTTACACAGTTGCAGATGAATAGAAAGTCAGTCAGATTGAGTTCCAGATGCAGACAACCACATACAGCTGGAAATATACAGACTCTTGGGATAATGAGGTCCTGTGAACAAGTAAGACAAAGAAGAAAATCAAAATATGAAAAGAAATTGAATGTATACTTACCTGTTACACAGTTGCAGATGAATACACGGCCATTAAGACGAAAAATCCAGATGCAGATGAATAGTCTCTTGGGATCATGAAGTCCTGTGAACAAGTAAGACAAAGAAGAAAGTCAATACATGAAAAGAAACTGAACGTATACTTTCCTGTTACACAATTGCAGATGAATACACGGCCATTAAGAAAGAATTCAAGATGCAGACAACCACATACAGCTGGACATGGACAAAGTCTTGGGATAATGAGGTCCAGTAAACAAGTCAAAAAAGAAAGTCAATACATGAAAAGAAACTGATTTTCTATTCATCTGCAACTCTGTAATTGGTAATAAGAATTCAGTCAGATTGAGTTCCAGATGAAGACAACGGCAAACACTTGGAGATCGATAGCCTCTTGGGATCATGAAGTCCTGTAAAAAAGACAAAGAAGAAAGTCAATACATGAAAAGAAACTGAATGTATACTTACCTGTTACACAGTTGCAGATGAATACACAGCCAATAAGACGAAAAATCCAGTGCAGATGAATTGTCTCTTGGGATCATGAAGTCCTGTCAACAAGTAAGACAAAGAAGAAAATCAAAATATGAAAAGAAACTGAATGTATACTTACCTGTTACACAGTTGCAGATGAATACACAGCCAATAAGACGAAAAATCCAGTGCAGATGAATAGTCTCTTGGGATCATGAAGTCCTGTCAACAAGTAAGACAAGGAAGAAAATCAAAATATGAAAAGAAACTGAATGTATACTTACCTGTTACACATTTGCAGATGAAAAGAAACGGAATGTATACTTACCTGTTACACAGTTGCAGATGAATACACAGCCAGTAAGAAAGAATTCCAGATGCAGACAACCACATACAACTGGACATGGACAATCTCTTGGGATCATGAAGTCCTGTAAAGAAGACAAAAAGAAAGTCAATACATGAAAAGAAACTGAATGTATACGTACCTGTTACACAATTGCAGATGAATAGGAAGTTAGTTAGATTGAGTTCCAGATGCAGACAACAGCAAGCACTTGGAGATTGATAGCCTCTTGGGATCATGAAGTCCTGTCAAGAAGTAAGACAAAGAAGAAAATCAAAACATGAAAAGAAACTGAATGTATACTTACCTGTTACACAGTTGCAGATGAATACACAGTCAGTAAGAAAGAATTCCAGATGCAGACAACCACATACAGCTGGAGATCGATAGCCTCTTGGGATCATGAGGTCCTGTAAACAAGACAAAAAGAAAGTCAATACATGAAAAGAAACTGAATGTATACTTACCTGTTATACAGTTGCAGATGAATAGAAAGTCAGTCAGATTGAGTTCCAGATGCAGACAACGGAGGACACCTTTCGCTGTACAATGTGCACTGTACAGTGAAAAATATGTGCACCTTACCTTACCTTGGGATCATGAGGTCCTGTAAACAAGAAAAAAAGAAATTCAATACATGAAAAGAAACTGAATGCTTACTTACCGATTACACAGTTGGAGATGAATACACAGCCATTATGAAAGAATTCCAGATGCAGACAACCACATACAGCTGGACATGGACAGACTCTTGGGATCATGAAGTCCTGTGAACAAGTAAGACAAAATAGAAAGTCAATACATGAAAAGAAGCTGAATGTATACTTACCTGTTACACAGTTGCAGATGAAAAAAAGCCAGTAAGCCAGAGTTCCAGATTCAGTCAACCATATACAGTTGATGTATAGTCTCCTGGGATCATGAAGTCCTGTGAACAAGTAAGACAAAGAAAAAAGTAAATACATGAAAAGAAACTGAATGTATACTTACCTGTAACACAGTTGCAGATGAGCACACAGCCAATGAGACGAAAAATCCAGATGAAGACAATGGCAAACACTTGGAGATCGATAGCCTCTTGGGATCATGAAGTCCTGTCAACAAGTAAGACAAAGAAGAAAATCAAAACATGAAAAGAAACTGAATGTATACTTACCTGTTACACAGTTGCAGATGAATACACAGTCAGTTAGAAAGAATTCCAGATGCAGAAAACCACATACAGCTGGACATCAATAGCCTCTTGGGATCATGAAGTCCTGTAAACAAGACAAAAAGAAAGTCAATACATGAAAAGAAACTGAATGTATACTTACCTGTTACAGAGTTGCAGATTAATACACAGCCAGAAAGAAAGAATTCCAGATGCAGACAACCACATACAGCTGGACATCAATAGCCTCTTGGGATCATGAAGTCCTGTAAACAAGACAAAAAGAAAGTCAATACATGAAAAGAAACTGAATGTATACTTACCTGTTACAGAGTTGCAGATTAATACACAGCCAGAAAGAAAGAATTCCAGATGCAGACAACCACATACAGCTAGACATGGATAGCCTCTTGGGATCATGAAATCCTGTCAACAAGTAAGACAAAGAACAAAATCAAAATATGAAAAGAAAGTGAATGTATACTCACCTGTTACACAGTTAAAGATAAATAAACAGTCAATAAGAAGAAAAATCCAGATACAGACAACGGCAAACAGCTGGAGATGAACAGTCTCTTGGCATCATGAGGTCCTGTGAACAAGAAAGTCAATACATGAAAAGAAACTGAATGTTTACTTACCTGTTACACAATTGCAGATGAATACACAGCCAGTACGACAGAGTTCCAGATGCAGACTACGGCAAAAAGTTGGAAATAGATAGTCTCTTGGTATCATGAGGGCCTGTCAACAAGTAAGACAAAGAAGAAAGTCAAAACATGAAAAGAAACTGAATGTATACTTACCTGTTACACAGTTGCAGATGAAAAAAAAGCCAGTAAGCCAGAGTTCCAGATTCAGACAACCATATACAGTTGATGTATCGTCTCTTGAGATCACGAGGTCCTGTCAACAAGTAAGACAAAGAAGAAAATCAAAATATAAAAAGAAACTGAATGTTTACTTACCTGTAACACAGTTGCAGATTAATACACAGTCAGTAAGAAAGAATTCAAGATGCAGACAACCACATACAGCTGCATATGGACAGTCTCTTGGGATCATGAAGTCATGTGAACAAGTAAGACTAAGAAGAAAGTCAATACATGAAAAGAAACTGAATGCTTACTTACCGATTACACAGTTGCAGATAAATTGAAAGTCAGTCAGATTGAGATCCAGATGCAGACAACGGCAAACACTTGGAGATCGATAGCCTCTTGGGATCATGAAGTCCTGACAACAAGTAAGACAAAGAAGAAAGTCAATACATGAAAAGAATGTGAATGTTTACTTACCTGTTACACAGTTGCAGATGAAAAAAAGCCAGTAAGCTAGAGTTCCAGATTCAGACAACCATATACAGTTGATGTATAGTCTCTTGAGATCATGAGGTCCTGTGAAAGGGACAAAATGAAAGTCAATACATGAAAAGAAATGGAATGTATACTTACCTGTTACACAGTTGCAGACTAATACACAGCCAGTAAGAAAGACTTCCAGATGCAGACAACCACATACAGCTGGACTTGAATATCTCTTGGGATCATGAAGTCCTGACAAAGAGTAAGACAAAGATGAAAATCAAAATATGAAAAGAAACTGAATGTATACTTACCTGTTACACAGTTGAAGATGAAAAAAAGGCCAGTAAGCCAGAGTTCCAGATGCAGACAACCATATACAGTTGATGTATAGTCTCTTGGGATCATGAGGTCCTGTGAACAAGTAAAACAATGAAGAAAGTTAATACATGAAAAGAAACGGAATGTTTACTTACCTGTTACACAGTTGCAGATGAATACACAGCAAGAAAGAAAGAATTCCAGATGCAGACAACATACAGCTGGACATGGACAGTCTCTTGGGATCATGAAGGCCTGTGAACAAGTAAGACAAAGAAGAAAGTCAATACATGAAAAAAAACTGAATGTATACTTACTTGTTACACAGTTGCAGATGAAAAAAAAAAAAAAAAAACGTAAGCCAGAGTTCCAGATTCAGACAACCATATACAGTTGATGTATAGCCTCTTGGGATCACAAAATCCTGTGAACAAGTAAGACAAAGAAGGAAGTCAATACATGAAAATAAACTGAATGCTTACTTACCGATTACACAGATGCAGATGAATAGAAAATCAGTCAGATTGAGATCCAGATGCAGACAACGGCAAACACTTGGAGATCGACAGACTCTTGGGATCATGAGGTCCTGTAAACAAGACAAAAAGAAATTCAATACATGAAAAGAAACTGAATTTATACTTACCTGTTACACAGTTGCAGATGAATACACAGCCAATAAGACGAAAAATCCAGATGCAGATAACCACATACAGCTGGACATGGACAGTCTCTTGGGATCATGAAGTCCTGTGAACAAGTAAGACAGTGAAAATCAAAATATGAAAAGAAACTGAACGTATACTTACCTGTTACACAGTTGCAGATGAATAGAAAGACAGTCAGATTGAGTTCCAGATGCAGACAACGGCAAACAGCTGGAGATGAATAGTCTTTTGGGATCATGAGGTCCTGTAAACAAGACAAAAAGAAAGTCAATACATGAAAAGAAACCGAATGTATACTTACCTGTTACACAGTTGCAGATGAATATACAGCCAATAAGACGAAAAATCCAGATGCAGATGAATAGTCTCTTGGGCTCATGAGGTCCTGTAAACAAGACAAAGAAGAAAGTCAATGCATGAAAAGAAACTGAATGCTTACTTAGCAATTACACAGTTGCAGATGAATAGAAAGTCAGTCAGATTGAGATCCAGATGCAGACGACGGCAAACACTTGGAGATCGATAGCCTCTTGGGATCACGAAGTCCTGTCAACACGACAAAGAAGAAAATCAAAACATGAAAAGAAACTGAATGTATACTTACCTGTTACACAGTTGCAGATGAATACACAGTCAGTAAGAAAGAATTCCAGATGCAGACAACCACATACAGCTGGACATCGATAGCCTCTTGGGATCATGAAGTCCTGTAAACAAGACAAAAAGAAAGTCAATACATGAAAAGAAGCTGAACGTATACTTACCTGTTACACAGTTGCAGATGAAAAGAAACGGAATGTATACTAACCTGTAACACAGTTGCAGATTAATACAAAGCCAAAAAGAAAAAAAAATCCAGATGCAGACAACAGCAACCAGCTGGAGATGAATACTCTCTTGGGATCATGACGTCCTGTCAACAAGTAAGACAAAGAAGAAAATCAAAATATGAAAAGAAATTGAATGTATACTTACCTATAACACAGTTGCAGATGAATACACAGCCAATAAAACGTAAAATCCAGATGCAGACAACGGCAAACAGCTTGAGTTGAATAGTCTCTTGGGATCATGAGTCAATAAAAAAGTCAATACATGAAAAGAAACTGAATGCTTACTTACCTGTTACACATTTGCAGATGAATACACAGCCAAGAAGACGAAAAATCCAGATGCAGACAACGGCAAACAGCAGGAGATGAATAGTCTCTTGGGATCATGGAGTCCTGTGAACAAGTAATACAAAGAAGAAAATCAAAATATGAAAAGAAACTGAATATATACTTACCAGTTACACAGTTGCAGATGAACACACAGCAATTAAGAAAGAATTCCAGATGTAGACAACCACATACAGCTGGACATGGACAGTCTCTTGGGATCATGAAGTCCTGTGAACAAGTAAGACAAAGAAGAAAATCAAAATATGAAAAGAAACTGAATATATACTTACCAGTTACACAGTTGCAGATGAACACACAGCCATTAAGAAAGAATTCCAGATGCAGACAACCACATACAGCTGGACATGGACAGTGTCTTGGGATCATGAAGTCCTGTGAACAAGTAAGACAAAGAAGAAAATCAAAATATGAAAAGAAACTGAATGTATACTTACCGATTACACAGTTGCAGATGAATACACAGCCAATAGGACGTAAAATCCAGATGCAGACAACGGCAAACAGCTGGAGATGAATAGTCTCTTGGGATCATGAGGTCTTGTAAACAAGACAAAAAAAAAGTCAATACATGAATAGAAACGGAATGTATACTTACCTGTTACACAGTTGCAGATGAATATAAAATCAGTCAGGTTGAGTTCCAGATTCAGACAATGGCAAACAGCTGGAGATTGAGAGCCTCTTGGGATCATGAGGTCCTGTGAACAAGTAAGACAAAGAAGAAAATCAAAATATGAAAAGAAACTGAATGTATACTTACCGATTACACAGTTGCAGATGAAAAAAAAAGCCAGTAAGCCAGAGTTCCAGATTCAGACAACCATATATAGTTGATGTGTAGTCTCTTGGGATCACGAGGTCCTGTGAACAAGTAAACAAGACAAAGAAGAAAGTCAATACATGAAAAGAAACTGAATGTTTACTTACCTGTAACACAGTTGCAGATGAATACACAGCCAATAAGACGTAAAATCCAGATGCAGTTGAAAAGTCTCTTGGGATCACGAGGTCCTGTGAACAAGTAAGACAAAGAAGAAAGTCAATACATGAAATGAAACTGATTGCTTACTTACTGATTACACAGTTGCAGATGAACAGAAAGTCAGTTAGATTGAGTTCCAGATGCAGACGACGGCAAACACTTGGAGATTGATAGCCTCTTGGGATCATGATTTCCTGTGAACAAGTAAGACAAAGAAGAAAGTCAATACATGAAAAGAAACTGAATGTTTACTTACATGTAACACAGTTGCAGATGAATACACAGCCAATAAGACGAAAAATCCAGATGCAGTTGAAAAGTCTCTTGGGATCACGAGGTCCTGTGAACAAGTAAGACAAAGAAAAAAGTAAATACATGAAAAGAAACGTAAAGCTTACTTACCTGTAACACAGTTGCAGATGAATACACAGCCAATAAGATGTAAAATCCAGATGCAGACAACAGCAAACAGCTGGAGATGAATAGTCTCTTGGGATCATGAGGTCCTGTAAATAAGACAAAAAAAAGTCAATACATGAATAGAAACGGAATGTATACTTACCTGTTACAAAGTTGCAGATGAATACAAAGACAGTAAGAAATACTCTCTTGGGATCATGAGGTCCTGTAAACAAGACAAAGAAGAAAGTCAACACATAAAAAGAAACTGAATGTATAGTTACCTGTCACACAGTTGCAGATGAAAAAAAAAGCCGGTAAGCCAGAGTTCCAGATGCTGACAACCATATGCAGTTGATGTATAGTCTCTTGGGATCACAAGGTTCTGTGAACAAGTAAGACAAAGAAGAAAGTCAATACATGAAAAGAAACTGAATGCTTACTTTCCGATTACACACTTGCAGATGAATACACAGCCAATAAGACGGAAAATCCAGATGCAGACAATGGCAAACACTTGGAGATCGATATCCTCTTTGGATCATGAAGTCCTGTGAACAAGTAAGACAAAGAAAAAAGTCAATGAATGAAAAGAAACTGAATGTATACTTACCTGTTACAAAGTTGCAGATGAATACAAAGCCAGTAAGAAAGAATTCCAGATGCAGACAACCACATCCAGCTGGACATGGATAGTCCCTTGGGATCACGAGGTCCTGTGAAGAAGTAAGACAAAGAAGAAAATCAAAATATAAAAAGAACCTGAATGTATACTTACGTGTTACACAGTTGCAGATGAATACACACCCAATAAGACGTAAAATCCAGATGCAGACAACGGCAAACAGCTGGAAATGAATAGTCTCTTGGGATCATGAGGTCCTGTTAAAAAGACAAAGAAGAAAGTCAATAAATGAAAAGAAGCTGAATGTATACTTACCTGTTACACAGTTGCAGATGAACACACAGCAATTAAGAAAGAATTCCAGATGTAGACAACCACATACAGCTGGACATGGACAGTCTCTTGGGATCATGAAGTCCTGTGAACAAGTAAGACAAAGAAGAAAATCAAAATATGAAAAGAAACTGAATATATACTTACCAGTTACACAGTTGCAGATGAACACACAGCCATTAAGAAAGAATTCCAGATGCAGACAACCACATACAGCTGGACATGGACAGTGTCTTGGGATCATGAAGTCCTGTGAACAAGTAAGACAAAGAAGAAAATCAAAATATGAAAAGAAACTGAATGTATACTTACCGATTACACAGTTGCAGATGAATACACAGCCAATAGGACGTAAAATCCAGATGCAGACAACGGCAAACAGCTGGAGATGAATAGTCTCTTGGGATCATGAGGTCTTGTAAACAAGACAAAAAAAAAGTCAATACATGAATAGAAACGGAATGTATACTTACCTGTTACACAGTTGCAGATGAATATAAAATCAGTCAGGTTGAGTTCCAGATTCAGACAATGGCAAACAGCTGGAGATTGAGAGCCTCTTGGGATCATGAGGTCCTGTGAACAAGTAAGACAAAGAAGAAAATCAAAATATGAAAAGAAACTGAATGTATACTTACCGATTACACAGTTGCAGATGAAAAAAAAAGCCAGTAAGCCAGAGTTCCAGATTCAGACAACCATATATAGTTGATGTGTAGTCTCTTGGGATCACGAGGTCCTGTGAACAAGTAAACAAGACAAAGAAGAAAGTCAATACATGAAAAGAAACTGAATGTTTACTTACCTGTAACACAGTTGCAGATGAATACACAGCCAATAAGACGTAAAATCCAGATGCAGTTGAAAAGTCTCTTGGGATCACGAGGTCCTGTGAACAAGTAAGACAAAGAAGAAAGTCAATACATGAAATGAAACTGATTGCTTACTTACTGATTACACAGTTGCAGATGAACAGAAAGTCAGTTAGATTGAGTTCCAGATGCAGACGACGGCAAACACTTGGAGATTGATAGCCTCTTGGGATCATGATTTCCTGTGAACAAGTAAGACAAAGAAGAAAGTCAATACATGAAAAGAAACTGAATGTTTACTTACATGTAACACAGTTGCAGATGAATACACAGCCAATAAGACGAAAAATCCAGATGCAGTTGAAAAGTCTCTTGGGATCACGAGGTCCTGTGAACAAGTAAGACAAAGAAAAAAGTAAATACATGAAAAGAAACGTAAAGCTTACTTACCTGTAACACAGTTGCAGATGAATACACAGCCAATAAGATGTAAAATCCAGATGCAGACAACAGCAAACAGCTGGAGATGAATAGTCTCTTGGGATCATGAGGTCCTGTAAATAAGACAAAAAAAAGTCAATACATGAATAGAAACGGAATGTATACTTACCTGTTACAAAGTTGCAGATGAATACAAAGACAGTAAGAAATACTCTCTTGGGATCATGAGGTCCTGTAAACAAGACAAAGAAGAAAGTCAACACATAAAAAGAAACTGAATGTATAGTTACCTGTCACACAGTTGCAGATGAAAAAAAAAGCCGGTAAGCCAGAGTTCCAGATGCTGACAACCATATGCAGTTGATGTATAGTCTCTTGGGATCACAAGGTTCTGTGAACAAGTAAGACAAAGAAGAAAGTCAATACATGAAAAGAAACTGAATGCTTACTTTCCGATTACACACTTGCAGATGAATACACAGCCAATAAGACGGAAAATCCAGATGCAGACAATGGCAAACACTTGGAGATCGATATCCTCTTTGGATCATGAAGTCCTGTGAACAAGTAAGACAAAGAAAAAAGTCAATGAATGAAAAGAAACTGAATGTATACTTACCTGTTACAAAGTTGCAGATGAATACAAAGCCAGTAAGAAAGAATTCCAGATGCAGACAACCACATCCAGCTGGACATGGATAGTCCCTTGGGATCACGAGGTCCTGTGAAGAAGTAAGACAAAGAAGAAAATCAAAATATAAAAAGAACCTGAATGTATACTTACGTGTTACACAGTTGCAGATGAATACACACCCAATAAGACGTAAAATCCAGATGCAGACAACGGCAAACAGCTGGAAATGAATAGTCTCTTGGGATCATGAGGTCCTGTTAAAAAGACAAAGAAGAAAGTCAATAAATGAAAAGAAGCTGAATGTATACTTACCTGTTACACAGTTGCAGATGAATAGACAGCCATTAAGAAAGAATTCCAGATGCAGACAATCACATACAGCTGGACATGGACAGTGTCTTGGGATCATGAAGTCCTGTGAACAAGTAAGACAAAGAAGAAAGTCAATACATGAAAAGAAACTGAATGCTTACTTACCGATCACACAGTTGCAGATGAATAGAAAGTCAGTCAGATTGAGTTCCAGATGCAGACGACGGCAAACACTTGGAGAACTATAGCCTCTTGGGATCATGAAGTCCTGTGAACAAGTAAGACAAAGAAGAAAATCAATACATGAAAAGAAACTGAAGGTATACTTACCTGTCACACAGTTGCAGATGAATAGAAAGTCAGTCAGATTGAGTTCCAGATGCAGACAACGGCCAAAACTTGGAGATCGATAGCCTCTTGGTATCATGAAGTCCTGTGAACAAGTAAAACAAAGAAGAAAGTCAAAACATGTAAAGAAACTGAATGTATACTTACATGTTACACAGTTGCAGATGAATACACAGCCAAGAAGACGAAATATCCAGATGCAGTCAGGTTGAGTTCCAGATGCAGACAACAGCAAATAATTGAAGGTTTGATAGCCTCTTGGGATCACTAGGTCTTGTGAACAAGTAAGACAAAGAATAAAATCAAAATATGAAAAGAAACTGAATGTATACTTACCTGTAACACAGTTGCAGATGAATACACAGCCAGTTAGAAAGAATTCCAGATGCAGACAACCACATACAGCTGGACATGGACAGTCTCTTGGGATCATGAAGTTCTGTGAACAAGTAAGACAAAGAAGAAAATCAAAATATGAAAAGAAACTGAATGTATACTTACCGATTACACAGTTGCAGATAAAAACAAAGCCAGTAAGCCAGAGTTCCAGATTCAGACAACCATATATAGTTGATGTATAGTCTCTTGGGATCACGAGGTCCTGTGAAAAAGGAAGACAAAGAAGAAAATCAAAATATGAAAAGAAACTGAATGTATACTTACCGATTACACAGTTGCAGATAAAAAAAAGCCAGTAAGCCAGAGTTCCAGATTCAGACAACCATATATAGTTGATGTATAGTCTCTTGGGATCACGAGGTCCTGTGAAAAATGAAAACAAAGAAGAAAGTCAATACATGAAAAGAAACTGAATGTTTACTTACCTGTAACACAGTTGCAGATGAATACACAGCCAATAAGACGTAAAATCCAGATGCAGACAACGGCAAACAGATGGAGATGAATAGACTCTTGGGATCATGAGGTCCTGTAAATAAGACAAAAAAAAGTCAATACATGAATAGAAACGGAATGTATACTTACCTGTTACACAGTTGCAGATGAATACACAGCCAGTAAGAAAGAGTTCCAGATGCAGACATCATACAGCTGGACAAGGACAGTCTCTTGGGATCATGAAGTCCTGTGAACAACTAAGACAAAGAAGAAAGTCAATACATGAAAAGAAACTGAATGCTTACTTACCTGTTACACAGTTGCAGATGAATAGAAAATCAGTCAGGTTAAGTTTCAGATTCAGACAACGGCAAACACTTGGAGATCGATAGCCTCTTGGGATCATGAAGTCCTGTCAACAATTACGACAAAGAATAAAATCAAAATATGAAAAGAAACTGAATGTATACTTACCTGTAACACAGTTGCAGATGAATACACAGCCAGTTAGAAAGAATTCCAGATGCAGACAACCACATACAGCTGGACATGGACAGTCTCTTGGGATCATGAAGTTCTGTGAACAAGTAAGACAAAGAAGAAAATCAAAATATGAAAAGAAACTGAATGTATACTTACCGATTACACAGTTGCAGATAAAAAAAAGCCAGTAAGCCAGAGTTCCAGATTCAGACAACCATATACAGTTGATGTATAGTCTCTTGAGATCACAAGGTCCTGTGAAAAAGGAAGACAAAGAAGAAAGTCATTACATGAAAAGAAACTGAATGTATACTTACCTGTAACACAGTTGCAGATGAATACACAGCCAAGAAGACGAAAAATCCAGATTCAGACAACGGCAAACAGCCGGAGATGAATAGTCTCTTGGGATCATGGAGTCCTGTGAACAAGTAATACAAAGAAGAAAATCAAAATATGAAAAGAAACTGAATATATACTTACCAGTTACACAGTTGCAGATGAACACACAGCAATTAATAAAGAATTCCAGATGCAGACAACCACATACAGCTGGACATGGACAGTCTCTTGGGATCATGAAGTCCTGTGAACAAGAAAGACAAAGAAGAAAATCAAAATATGAAAAGAAACTGAATATATACTTACCAGTTACACAGTTGCAGATGAACACACAGCCATTAAGAAAGAATTCCAGATGCAGACAACCACATACAGCTGGACATGGACAGTGTCTTGGGATCATGAAGTCCTGTGAACAAGTAAGACAAAGAAGAAAATCAAAATATGAAAAGAAACTGAATGTATACTTACCGATTACACAGTTGCAGATGAATACACAGCCAATAGGACGTAAAATCCAGATGCAGACAACGGCAAACAGCTGGAGATGAATAGTCTCTTGGGATCATGAGGTCCTGTAAACAAGACAAAAAAAAAAGTCAATACATGAATAGAAACGGAATGTATACTTACCTGTTACACAGTTGCAGATGAATATAAAATCAGTCAGGTTGAGTTCCAGATTCAGACAATGGCAAACAGCTGGAGATTGAGAGCCTCTTGGGATCATGAGGTCCTGTGAACAAGTAAGACAAAGAAGAAAATCAAAATATGAAAAGAAACTGAATGTATACTTACCGATTACACAGTTGCAGATGAAAAAAAAAGCCAGTAAGCCAGAGTTCCAGATTCAGACAACCATATATAGTTGATGTGTAGTCTCTTGGGATCACGAGGTCCTGTGAACAAGTAAACAAGACAAAGAAGAAAGTCAATACATGAAAAGAAACTGAATGTTTACTTACCTGTAACACAGTTGCAGATGAATACACAGCCAATAAGACGTAAAATCCAGATGCAGTTGAAAAGTCTCTTGGGATCACGAGGTCCTGTGAACAAGTAAGACAAAGAAGAAAGTAAATACATGAAAAGAAACGTAAAGCTTACTTACCTGTAACACAGTTTCAAATGAATACACAGCCAATAAGACGTAAAATCCAGATGCAGACAACGGCAAACAGCTGGAGATGTATAGACTCTTGGGATCACGAGGTCCTGTAAATAAGACAAAAAAACGTCAATACATGAATAGAAACGGAATGTATACTTACCTGTTACACATTTGCAGATGAATACACAGCCAAGAAGACGAAAAATCCAGATGCAGACAACGGCAAACAGCCGGAGATGAATAGTCTCTTGGGATCATGGAGTCCTGTGAACAAGTAAGACAAAGAAGAAAATCAAAATATGAAAAGAAACTGAATATATACTTACCAGTTACACAGTTGCAGATGAACACACAGCAATTAAGAAAGAATTCCAGATGCAGACAACCACATACAGCTGGACATGGACAGTGTCTTGGGATCATGAAGTCCTGTGAACAAGTAAGACAAAGAAGAAAATAAAAATATGAAAAGAAACTGAATATATACTTACCAGTTACACAGTTGCAGATGAACACACAGCCATTAAGAAAGAATTCCAGATGCAGACAACCACATACAGCTGGACATGGACAGTGTCTTGGGATCATGAAGTCCTGTGAACAAGTAAGACAAAGAAGAAAGTCAATACATGAAAAGAAATTGAATGCTTACTTACCAAATACACAGTTGCAGATGAATACACAGCCAATAAGACGTAAAATCCAGATGCAGACAACGGCAAACAGCTGGAGATGAATAGTCTCTTGGGATCATGAGGTCCTGTAAACAAGACAAAAAAAAAAGTCAATACATGAATAGAAACGGAATGTATACTTACCTGTTACACAGTTGCAGATGAATATAAAATCAGTCAGGTTGAGTTCCAGATTCAGACAATGGCAAACAGCTGGAGATTGAGAGCCTCTTGGGATCATGAGGTCCTGTGAACAAGTAAGACAAAGAAGAAAATCAAAATATGAAAAGAAACTGAATGTATACTTACCGATTACACAGTTGCAGATGAAAAAAAAAGCCAGTAAGCCAGAGTTCCAGATTCAGACAACCATATATAGTTGATGTGTAGTCTCTTGGGATCACGAGGTCCTGTGAACAAGTAAGACAAAGAAGAAAGTCAATACATGAAATGAAAGTGAATGCTTACTTAACGATTACACAGTTGCAGATGAACAGAAAGTCAGTTAGATTGAGTTCCAGATGCAGACGACGGCAAACACTTGGAGATTGATAGCCTCTTGGGATCATGATGTCCTGTGAACAAGTAAGACAAAGAAGAAAGTCAATACATGAAAAGAAACTGAATGTTTACTTACATGTAACACAGTTGCAGATGAATACACAGCCAATAAGACGAAAAATCCAGATGCAGTTGAAAAGTCTCTTGGGATCACGAGGTCCTGTGAACAAGTAAGACAAAGAAAAAAGTAAATACATGAAAAGAAACGTAAAGCTTACTTACCTGTAACACAGTTGCAGATGAATACACAGCCAATAAGATGTAAAATCCAGATGCAGACAACAGCAAACAGCTGGAGATGAATAGTCTCTTGGGATCATGAGGTCCTGTAAATAAGACAAAAAAAAAGTCAATACATGAATAGAAACGGAATGTATACTTACCTGTTACAAAGTTGCAGATGAATACAAAGACAGTAAGAAAGATTTCCAGATGCAGACAACCACATACAGCTGGACATGGATAGTCTCTTGGGATCATGAAGTTCTCTGAACAAGTAAGACAAAGAAGAAAGTCAATACATGAAATGAAACTGAATGCTTACTTTCGGATTACACAGTTGCAGACGAACACAGCCAATAAGACGAAAACTCCAGATGCAGACAATGGCAAACAGCTGGAGATAGATACAATCTTGGCATCAAGAGATCCTGTCAACAAGTAAGACAAAGAAGAAAGTCAATACATTAAAAGAAACTTAATGTATACCTACCTGTTACACAGTTGCAGATGAACACAGCCAATAAGATAAAAAATCCAGATGCAGACAACAGCAAACAGCTGGAGATGAATACTCTCTTGGGATCATGAGGTCCTGTAAACAAGACAAAGAAGAAAGTCAACACATAAAAAGAAACTGAATGTATAGTTACCTGTCACACAGTTGCAGATGAAAAAAAAAGCCGGTAAGCCAGAGTTCCAGATGCTGACAACCATATGCAGTTGATGTATAGTCTCTTGGGATCAAAAGGTTCTGTGAACAAGTAAGACAAAGAAGAAAGTCAATACATGAAAAGAAACTGAATGCTTACTTTCCGATTACACAGTTGCAGATGAATACACAGCCAATAAGACGGAAAATCCAGATGCAGACAATGGCAAACACTTGGAGATCGATATCCTCTTTGGATCATGAAGTCCTGTGAACAAGTAAGACAAAGAAAAAAGTCAATGAATGAAAAGAAACTGAATGTATACTTACCTGTTACAAAGTTGCAGATGAATACAAAGCCAGTAAGAAAGAATTCCAGATGCAGACAACCACATCCAGCTGGACATGGACAGTGTCTTGGGATCATGAAGTCCTGTGAACAAGTAAGACAAAGAAGAAAGTCAATACATGAAAAGAAACTGAATGCTTACTTACCGATTACACAGTTGCAGATGAATAGAAAGTCAGTCAGATTGAGTTCCAGATGCAGATGACGGCAAACACTTGGAGAACTATAGCCTCTTGGGATCATGAAGTCCTGTGAACAAGTAAGACAAAGAAGAAAATCAATACATGAAAAGAAACTGAAGGTATACTTACCTGTCACACAGTTGCAGATCAATAGAAAGTCAGTCAGATTGAGTTCCAGATGCAGACAACGGCCAAAACTTGGAGATCGATAGCCTCTTGGTATCATGAAGTCCTGTGAACAAGTAAAACAAAGAAGAAAGTCAAAACATGTAAAGAAACTGAATGTATACTTACCTGTTACACAGTTGCAGATGAATAGAAAGTCAGTCAGATTGAGTTCCAGATGCAGTCAACGGCAAACACTTGGAGATCGATAGCCTCTTGGGGTCATGAAGTCCTGTCAACAAGTAAGACATAGAAGAAAATCAATACATGAAAAAAAACTGAATGTATACTTACCTATTACACAGTTGCAGATGAAAAAAAAAGCCGGTAAGCCAGAGTTCCAGATGCAGACAACCATATACAGCTGGACATGGATAGTCTCTTGGGATCATGAAGTCCTGTGAACAAGTAAGACAAAGAAGAAAATCAATACATGAAAAGAAACTGAATGCTTACTTACCGATTACACAGTTGTAGATGAATACAAAGTCAGTCAGATTGAGTTCCAGATGAAGACAACGGCAAACACTTGGAGATCGATAGCCTCTTGGGATCATGAAGTCCTGTGAACAAGTAAGACAAAGAAGAAAGTCAATACATGAAAAGAAACTGAATGTTTACTTACCTGTAACACAGTTGCAGATGAAAACACAGCTAATAAGACGAAAAATCCAGATACAGTTGAAAAGTCTCTTGGGATCACAAGGTCCTGTGAACAAGTAAGACAAAGAAGAAAATGAATACATGAAAAGAAATTGAAGGTATATTTACCTGTTACACAGTTGCAGATGAATAGAAAGTCAGTCAGATTGAGTTCCAGATGCAGTCAACGGCAAACACTTGGAGATCGATAGCCTCTTGGGGTCATGAAGTCCTGTGAACAAGTAAGAAAAAGAAGAAAGTCAAAACATGAAAAGAAACTGAATGTATACTTACCTGTTGCACAGTTGCAGATGAATAGAAAGTCAGAAACGGAAGTCAAGAAACGGAAACAGAAGTCAAGAAACGGAATGTATACTTACCTGTTACACAGTTGTAGATGAATACAAAGCCAGTAAGAAAGAATTCCAGATGCAGACCACCACATCCAGCTGGACATGGATAGTCTCTTGGGATCATGAGGTCCTGTAAACAAGAGAAAGAATAAAGTCAATACATGAAAAGAAACTGAATGTATACTTAGCTGTTGCACAGTTGCAGATGAATAGAAAGTCGGAAATGGAAGTCAAGAAACGGAAACAGAAGTCAAGAAACGGAATGTATACTTACTTGTTACACAGTTGCAGATGAAAAAAAGCCAATAAAACGTAAAATCCAGATTCAGACAACCACAAATAGCTGGACATGGACAGTCTCTTGGGATCATGAGGTCCTGTAAACAAGACAAAAAGAAAGTCAATACATGAAAAGAAACTGAATGTATACTTACCTGTTACACAGTTGCAGATGAGTACACAGTCAGTAAGAAAGAATTCCAGATGCAGACAACATACAGCTGGACATGGACAGACTTTTGGGATCATGAAGTCCTGTGAACAAGTAAGACAAAGAAGAAAGTCAATACATGAAAAGAAACTGAATGTATACTTACCTGTTACACAGTTGCAGATGAATAGGAAGTAAGTTAGATTGAGTTCCAGATGCAGACAACGGCAAACACTTGGAGATCGATAGCCTCTTGGGATCATGAAGTCCTGTCAAGTAGTAAGACAAAGAAGAAAATCAAAACATGAAAAGAAACTGAATGTATACTTACCTGTTACACAGTTGCAGATGAATACACAGTCAGTAAGAAAGAATTCCAGATGCAGACAACCACATACAGCTGGACATCGATAGCCTCTTGGGATCATGAAGTCCTGTAAACAAGACAAAAAGAAAGTCAATACATGAAAAGAAACTGAATGTATACTTACCTGTTACAAAGTTGCAGATGAATACAAAGCCAGTAAGAAAGAATTCCAGATGCAGACAACCACATCCAGCTGGACATGGATAGTCTCTTGGGATCATGAGGTCCTGTAAACAAGACAAAGAAGAAAGTCAATACATGAAAAGAAACTGAATGTATACTTACCTGTTACACAGTTTCAGTTGAAAAAAAGCCAGTAAGCCAGAGTTCCAGATTCAGACAACCATATACGGTTGATGTATAGTCTCTTGGGATCACGAGGTCCTGTGAACAAGTAAGACAAAGAAGAAAGTCAATACATGAAAAGAAATTGAATGTATACTTACCTGTTACACAGTTGCAGATGAATAGAAAGTCAGTCAGATTGAGATCCTGATGCAGACAACGACAAACACTTGGAGATTGATAGCCTCTTGGGATCATGAAGTCCTGTGAACAAGTAAGACAAAGAAGAAAATCAAAATATGAAAAGAAACTGAATGTATACTTATCTGTAACACAGTTGCAGATGAATACACAGCCAATAAGACGTAAAATCCAGATGCAGATGAATAGTCTCTTGGGATCATGAGGTCCTGTAAACAAGACAAAGAAGAAAGTCAATACATGAAAAGAAGCTGAATGTATACTTACCTGTTACACAGTTGCAGATGAATACAAAGCCATTAAGAAAGAATTCCAGATGCAGACAACCACAAATAGCTGGACATGGACAGTCTCTTGGGATCATGAAGTCCTGTGAAAAAGTGAGACAACGAAGAAAGTCAATACATGAAAAGAAACTGAATGTATACATACCTGTTACACAGTTGCAGATGAAAAAAAGCCAGTAACCCAGAGTTCCAGATTCAGACAACCATATACAGTTGATGTATAGTCTCTTGGGATCATGAAGTCCTGTGAATAAGTAAGACAAAGAAGAAAATCAATGCATGAAAAGAAACTGAATGTATACTTACCTGTTACACAGTTGCAGATGAATAGAAAGTCAGTCAGATTGAGTTCCAGATGCAGACAACCACATACAGCTGGAAATATACAGACTCTTGGGATAATGAGGTCCTGTAAACAAGTAAGACAAAGAAGAAAATCAAAATATGAAAAGAAATTGAATGTATACTTACCTGTTACACAGTTGCAGATAAATACACGGCCATTAAGACGAAAAATCCAGATGCAGATGAATAGTCTCTTGGGATCATGAAGTCCTGTGAACAAGTAAGACAAAGAAGAAAGTCAATACATGAAAAGAAACTGAACGTATACTTTCCTGTTACACAATTGCAGATGAATACACGGCCATTAAGAAAGAATTCAAGATGCAGACAACCACATACAGCTGGACATGGACAAAGTGTTGGGATAATGAGGTCCAGTAAACAAGTCAAAAACGAAAGTCAATACATGAAAAGAAACTGATTTTCTATTCATCTGCAACTCTGTAATTGTTAATAAGAATTCAGTCAGATTGAGTTCCAGATGAAGACAACGGCAAACACTTGGAGATCGATAGCCTCTTGGGATCATGAAGTCCTGTAAAAAAGACAAAGAAGAAAGTCAATACATGAAAAGAAACTGAATGTATACTTACCTGTTACACAGTTGCAGATGAATACACAGCCAATAAGACGAAAAATCCAGTGCAGATGAATTGTCTCTTGGGATCATGAAGTCCTGTCAACAAGTAAGACAAAGAAGAAAATCAAAATATGAAAAGAAACTGAATGTATACTTACCTGTTACACAGTTGCAGATGAATACACAGCCAATAAGACGAAAAATCCAGTGCAGATGAATAGTCTCTTGGGATCATGAAGTCCTGTCAACAAGTAAGACAAAGAAGAAAATCAAAATATGAAAAGAAACTGAATGTATACTTACCTGTTACACATTTGCAGATGAAAAGAAACGGAATGTATACTTACCTGTTACACAGTTGCAGATAAATACACAGCCAGTAAGAAAGAATTCCAGATGCAGACAACCACATACAACTGGACATGGACAATCTCTTGGGATCATGAAGTCCTGTAAAGAAGACAAAAAGAAAGTCAATACATGAAAAGAAACTGAATGTATACGTACCTGTTACACAATTGCAGATGAATAGGAAGTTAGTTAGATTGAGTTCCAGATGCAGACAACAGCAAGCACTTGGAGATTGATAGCCTCTTGGGATCATGAAGTCCTGTCAAGAAGTAAGACAAAGAAGAAAATCAAAACATGAAAAGAAACTGAATGTATACTTACCTGTTACACAGTTGCAGATGAATACACAGTCAGTAAGAAAGAATTCCAGATGCAGACAACCACATACAGCTGGAGATCGATAGCCTCTTGGGATCATGAGGTCCTGTAAACAAGACAAAAAGAAAGTCAATACATGAAAAGAAACTGAATGTATACTTACCTGTTATACAGTTGCAGATGAATAGAAAGTCAGTCAGATTGAGTTCCAGATGCAGACAACGGAGGATACCTTTCGCTGTACAATGTGCACTGTACAGTGAAAAATATGTGCACCTTACCTTACCTTGGGATCATGAGGTCCTGTAAACAAGAAAAAAAGAAAGTCAATACATGAAAAGAAACTGAATGCTTACTTACCGATTACACAGTTGGAGATGAATACACAGCCATTATGAAAGAATTCCAGATGCAGACAACCACATACAGCTGGACATGGACAGACTCTTGGGATCATGAAGTCCTGTGAACAAGTAAGACAAAATAGAAAGTCAATACATGAAAAGAAGCTGAATGTATACTTACCTGTTACACAGTTGCAGATGAAAAAAAGCCAGTAAGCCAGAGTTCCAGATTCAGTCAACCATATACAGTTGATGTATAGTCTCCTGGGATCATGAAGTCCTGTGAACAAGTAAGACAAAGAAAAAAGTAAATACATGAAAAGAAACTGAATGTATACTTACCTGTAACACAGTTGCAGATGAGCACACAGCCAATAAGACGAAAAATCCAGATGAAGACAATGGCAAACACTTGGAGATCGATAGCCTCTTGGGATCATGAAGTCCTGTCAACAAGTAAGACAAAGAAGAAAATCAAAACATGAAAAGAAACTGAATGTATACTTACCTGTTACACAGTTGCAGATGAACACACAGTCAGTTAGAAAGAATTCCAGATGCAGAAAACCACATACAGCTGGACATCAATAGCCTCTTGGGATCATGAAGTCCTGTAAACAAGACAAAAAGAAAGTCAATACATGAAAAGAAACTGAATGTATACTTACCTGTTACAGAGTTGCAGATTAATACACAGCCAGAAAGAAAGAATTCCAGATGCAGACAACCACATACAGCTGGACATGGATAGCCTCTTGGGATCATGAAATCCTGTCAACAAGTAAGACAAAGAACAAAATCAAAATATGAAAAGAAAGTGAATGTATACTCACCTGTTACACAGTTAAAGATAAATAAACAGCCAATAAGAAGAAAAATCCAGATACAGACAACGGCAAACAGCTGGAGATGAACAGTCTCTTGGCATCATGAGGTCCTGTGAACAAGAAAGTCAATACATGAAAAGAAACTGAATGTTTACTTACCTGTTACACAGTTGCAGATGAATACACAGCCAGTACGACAGAGTTCCAGATGCAGACTATGGCAAAAAGTTGGAAATAGATAGTCTCTTGGTATCATGAGGGCCTGTCAACAAGTAAGACAAAGAAGAAAGTCAAAACATGAAAAGAAACTGAATGTATACTTACCTGTTACACAGTTGCAGATGAAAAAAAAGCCAGTAAGCCAGAGTTCCAGATTCAGACAACCATATACAGTTGATGTATCGTCTCTTGAGATCACGAGGTCCTGTCAACAAGTAAGACAAAGAAGAAAATCAAAATATAAAAAGAAACTGAATGTTTACTTACCTGTAACACAGTTGCAGATTAATACACAGTCAGTAAGAAAGAATTCAAGATGCAGACAACCACATACAGCTGCATATGGACAGTCTCTTGGGATCATGAAGTCATGTGAACAAGTAAGACTAAGAAGAAAGTCAATACATGAAAAGAAACTGAATGCTTACTTACCGATTACACAGTTGCAGATAAATTGAAAGTCAGTCAGATTGAGATCCAGATGCAGACAACGGCAAACACTTGGAGATCGATAGCCTCTTGGGATCATGAAGTCCTGTCAACAAGTAAGACAAAGAAGAAAGTCAATACATGAAAAGAATGTGAATGTTTACTTACCTGTTACACAGTTGCAGATGAAAAAAAGCCAGTAAGCTAGAGTTCCAGATTCAGACAACCATATACAGTTGATGTATAGTCTCTTGAGATCATGAGGTCCTGTGAAAGGGACAAAATGAAAGTCAATACATGAAAAGAAATGGAATGTATACTTACCTGTTACACAGTTGCAGACTAATACACAGCCAGTAAGAAAGACTTCCAGATGCAGACAACCACATACAGCTGCATATGGACAGTCTCTTGGGATCATGAAGTCATGTGAACAAGTAAGACTAAGAAGAAAGTCAATACATGAAAAGAAACTGAATGCTTACTTACCGATTACACAGTTGCAGATAAATTGAAAGTCAGTCAGATTGAGATCCAGATGCAGACAACGGCAAACACTTGGAGATCGATAGCCTCTTGGGATCATGAAGTCCTGTCAACAAGTAAGACAAAGAAGAAAGTCAATACATGAAAAGAATGTGAATGTTTACTTACCTGTTACACAGTTGCAGATGAAAAAAAGCCAGTAAGCTAGAGTTCCAGATTCAGACAACCATATACAGTTGATGTATAGTCTCTTGAGATCATGAGGTCCTGTGAAAGGGACAAAATGAAAGTCAATACATGAAAAGAAATGGAATGTATACTTACCTGTTACACAGTTGCAGACTAATACACAGCCAGTAAGAAAGACTTCCAGATGCAGACAACCACATACAGCTGGACTTGAATATCTCTTGGGATCATGAAGTCCTGACAAAGAGTAAGACAAAGATGAAAATCAAAATATGAAAAGAAACTGAATGTATACTTACCTGTTACACAGTTGAAGATGAAAAAAAGGCCAGTAAGCCAGAGTTCCAGATGCAGACAACCATATACAGTTGATGTATAGTCTCTTGGGATCACGAGGTCCTGTGAACAAGTAAAACAATGAAGAAAGTTAATACATGAAAAGAAACGGAATGTTTACTTACCTGTTACACAGTTGCAGATGAATACACAGCAAGAAAGAAAGAATTCCAGATGCAGACAACATACAGCTGGACATGGACAGTCTCTTGGGATCATGAAGGCCTGTGAACAAGTAAGACAAAGAAGAAAGTCAATACATGAAAAGAAACTGAATGTATACTTACTTGTTACACAGTTGCAGATGAAAAAAAAAAAAAAAAAAACGTAAGCCAGAGTTCCAGATTCAGACAACCATATACAGTTGATGTATAGCCTCTTGGGATCACAAAATCCTGTGAACAAGTAAGACAAAGAAGGAAGTCAATACATGAAAATAAACTGAATGCTTACTTACCGATTACACAGATGCAGATGAATAGAAAATCAGTCAGATTGAGATCCAGATGCAGACAACGGCAAACACTTGGAGATCGACAGACTCTTGGGATCATGAGGTCCTGTAAACAAGACAAAAAGAAATTCAATACATGAAAAGAAACTGAATGTATACTTACCTGTTACACAGTTGCAGATGAATACACAGCCAATAAGACGAAAAATCCAGATGCAGACAACCACATACAGCTGGACATGGACAGTCTCTTGGGATCATGAAGTCCTGTGAACAAGTAAGACAGTGAAAATCAAAATATGAAAAGAAACTGAACGTATACTTACCTGTTACACAGTTGCAGATGAATAGAAAGACAGTCAGATTGAGTTCCAGATGCAGACAACGGCAAACAGCTGGAGATGAATAGTCTTTTGGGATCATGAGGTCCTGTAAACAAGACAAAAAGAAAGTCAATACATGAAAAGAAACCGAATGTATACTTACCTGTTACACAGTTGCAGATGAATATACAGCCAATAAGACGAAAAATCCAGATGCAGATGAATAGTCTCTTGGGCTCATGAGGTCCTGTAAACAAGACAAAGAAGAAAGTCAATGCAGGAAAAGAAACTGAATGCTTACTTAGCAATTACACAGTTGCAGATGAATAGAAAGTCAGTCAGATTGAGATCCAGATGCAGACGACGGCAAACACTTGGAGATCGATAGCCTCTTGGGATCACGAAGTCCTGTCAACACGACAAAGAAGAAAATCAAAATATGAAAAGAAACTGAATGCTTACTTACCGTTTACACAGTTGCAGGTGAATAGAAAGTCAGTCAGATTGAGATCCAGATGCACACAACGGCAAACACTTGGAGATCGATAGCCTCTTGGGATCATGAAGTCCTGTGAACAAGTAAGACAAAGAAGAAAATCAAAACATCAAAAGAAACTGAATGTTTACTTACCTGTAACAGAGTTGCAGATGATTACACAGCCAATAACACGAAAAATCCAGATGCAGACAACGGCAAAAAGCTGGAGATGAATAGTCTCTTGGGATCATGAGGTCCTGTAAACAAAAGAAACTGAATGCTTTTCTACCGATTACACAGTTGCAGATGAATACACAGTCAGTAAGAAAAAATTCCAGATGCAGACAACGGCAAACAGCTGGAGATGAATAGTCTTTTGGGATCATGAGGTCCTGTAAACAAGACAAAAAAGAAAGTCAGTACTTGAATAGAAATTGAATGTAAAATCCAGGTGCAAAATCCAGGTGCAGATGTATAGTCTCTTGGGATCATGAGGTCCTGTAAACAAGACAAAGAAGAAAGTCAATACATGAAAAGAAACTGAAAGCTTAATTACCTGTCACACAGTTGCAGATGAATACACAGCCAATAAGATGAAAAATCCAGATGCAGATGAAAAGTCTCTTGGGATAATGAGGTTCTGTAAACAAGACAAAGAAGAGAGTCAATACATGAAAAGAAACTGAATGTATACTTACCTGTTACACAGTTGCAGATGAATACACAGCCAATAAGACGAAAAATCCAGTGCAGATGAATAGTCTCTTGGGATCATGAAGTCCTGTCAACAAGTAAGACAAAGAAGAAAATCAAAATATGAAAAGAAACTGAATGTATACTTACCTGTTACACATTTGCAGATGAAAAGAAACGGAATGTATACTTACCTGTTACACAGTTGCAGATGAATACACAGCCAGTAAGAAAGAATTCCAGATGCAGACAACCACATACAACTGGACATGGACAATCTCTTGGGATCATGAAGTCCTGTAAAGAAGACAAAAAGAAAGTCAATACATGAAAAGAAACTGAATGTATACGTACCTGTTACACAGTTGCAGATGAATACACAGCCAGTAAGAAAGAATTCCAGATGCAGACAACCACATACAGCTGCACATGGAAAGTGTCTTGGGATCATGAAGTCCTGTCAACAAGTAAGACAAAGAAGAAAATCAAAACATGAAAAGAAACTGAATGTATACTTACCTGTTACACAGTTGCAGATGAATACACAGTCAGTAAGAAAGAATTCCAGATGCAGACAACCACATACAGCTGGACATCGATAGCCTCTTGGGATCATGAAGTCCTGTAAACAAGACAAAAAGAAAGTCAATACATGAAAAGAAGCTGAACGTATACTTACCTGTTACACAGTTGCAGATGAAAAGAAACGGAATGTATACTAACCTGTAACACAGTTGCAGATTAATACAAAGCCAAAAAGAAAAAAAAATCCAGATGCAGACAACAGCAACCAGCTGGAGATGAATACTCTCTTGGGATCATGACGTCCTGTCAACAAGTAAGACAAAGAAGAAAATCAAAATATGAAAAGAAATTGAATGTATACTTACCTATAACACAGTTGCAGATGAATACACAGCCAAAAAACGTAAAATCCAGATGCAGACAACGGCAAACAGCTTGAGTTGAATAGTCTCTTGGGATCATGAGTCAATAAAAAAGTCAATACATGAAAAGAAACTGAATGCTTACTTACCGATTACACAGTTGCAGATAAATTGAAAGTCAGTCAGATTGAGATCCAGATGCACACAACGGCAAACACTTGGAGATCGATAGCCTCTTGGGATCATGAAGTCCTGTGAACAAGACAGACAAAGAAGAAAATCAAAATACGAAAAGAAACTGAATGTACACTTACCTGTTACACAGTTGCAGATGAATACACAGCAAGAAAGAAAGAATTCCAGATGCAGACAGCCACATACAGCTGGACATGGACAGACTCTTGGGATCATGAAGTACTGTGAACAAGACAAAGAAGAAAATCAAAATATGAAAAGAAACTGAATGTATACTTACCTGTTACACAGTTGCTGATAAAGAAAAGCCAGTAAGCCAGAGTTCCAGATTCAGACAACCATATACAATTGATGTATAAACTCTTGGGATCACAAGGTCCTGTGAATAAGTAAGACAAAAAAGAAAGACAATATATGAAAAGAAACTGAATGTATACTTACCTGTTACACAGTTGCAGATGAATATGAAGTCAGACAGATTGAGTTCCAGATGCAGACAACGGCAAACAGCTGGAGATGAATACTCTCTTGGGATCATGAGGTCCTGTAAACAAGATAAAAAGAAAGTCAATACATGAAAAGAAACTGAATGTATACTTACCTGTTGCACTGTTGCAGATGAATACAAAGCCAATAAGATGAAAAATCCAGATGCAGATGAATATTCTCTTGGGATCACGAGGTCCTGTGAACAAGTAAGACAAAGAAGAAAGTCAATACATGAAAAGAAACTGAATGTATACTTACCTGTTACACAGTTGCAGTTGAATAGAAAGTCAGTCAGGTTGAGTTCCAAATGCAGACAAAGGCAAACACTTGGAGATCGATAGCCTCTTGGGATCATGAAGTCCTGTGAACAAGACAAAGATGAACATCTAAATATGAAAAGAAACTGAATGTTTACTTACCTGTAAAACAGTTGCAGATGAATACACAGCCAATAAGACGAAAAATTCAGATGCGGTTGAAAAGTCTCTTGGGATCACGAGGTCCTGTGAACATGTAAGACAAAGAAGAAAGTCAATACATGAAAAGAAACGGAATGCTTACTTACCGATTACACAGTTGCAGATGAAAACACAGCCAATAAGACGTAAAATCCAGATGCAGACAACGGCAAACAGCTGTGGATGAATAATCTCTTGGGATCATGAGGTCCTGTAAATAAGACAAAAAAAAAGTCAATACATGAAAAGAAACTGAATGTATACTTACCTGTTACAAAGTTGCAGATGAATACAAAGCCAATAAGACATAAAATCCAGATGCAGACAACCACATACAGCTGGACAAGGACAGTCTATTTGGATCATGAAGTCCTGTGAACAAGTAAGACAAAGAAGAAAATCAAAATATGAAAAGAAACTGAATGTATACTTACGTGTAACACAGTTGCAGATGAATACACACCCAATAAGACATAAAATCCAGATGCAGACAACGGCAAACAGGTGGAAATGAATAGTCTCTTGGGATCATGAGGTCCTGTAAACAAGTAAGACAAAGAAGAAAATCAAAATATGAAAAGAAACTGAATGTTTACTTACCTGTAACACAGTTGCAGATGAATACACTGTCAGTAAGCCAGAATTCCAGATTCAGACAACCATATACAGTTGATTTATAGTCTCTTGGGATCACGAGGTACTGTGAACAAGTAAGACAAAGAAGAAAGTCAATACATGAAAAGAAACTGAATGTATACTTACCTGTAACACAGTTGCAGATGAATACACTGTCAGTAAGAAAGAATTCCAGATGCAGACAACCACATACAGCTGGACATCGATAGCCTCTTGGGATCATGAGGTCCTGTAAACAAGACAAAAAAAAAAAGCCAATACATGAAAAGAAACTGAATGTATACTTACCTGTTACACAGTTGCAGTTGAAAAAAAGCCAGTAAGCCAGAGTTCCAGATTCAGACAACCATATACAGCTGGACATCGATAGCCTCTTGGGATCACGAGGTCCTGTGAACAAGGAAGACAAAGAAGAAAGTCAATACATGAAAAGAAATTGAATGTATACTTACCTGTTACAAATTTGCAGATGAATATAAATTCAGTCAGATTGAGATCCTGATGCAGACAACGGCAAACACTTGGAGATCGATAGCCTCTTGGGATCATGAAGTCCTGTGAACAAGTAAGACAAAGAAGAAAATCAAAAGATGAAAAAAAACTGAATGTATACTTACATGTTACACAGTTGCAGATGAAAAGAAACGGTATGTATACTTACCAGTTGCACAGTTGCAGATGAATAAAAAGTCATTCAGATTGAGTTGCAGATGCAGACAACGGCAAACACTTGGAGATCTATAGCCTCTTGGGATCATGAAGTCCTGTGAACAAGTAAGACAAAGAAGAAAGTCAATACATGAAAAGAAACGGAATGTATACTTACCTATAACACAGTTGTAGATGAATACACAGCCAATAAAATGTAAAATCCAGATGCAGACAACGGCAAACAGCTGGAGATGAATAGTCTCTTGGGATCATGAGGTCCTGTAAACAAGACAAAAAAAAAAGTCAATACATGAATAGAAACGGAATGTATACCTACCTGTTACACAGTTGCAGATGAAAAGAAACGGAATGTATACTTACCTGTTACAAAGTTGCAGATGAATAGAAAGTCAGTCAGATTGAGTTCCAGATGCAGACAACGGCAAACACTTGGAGATCGATAGCCTCTTGGGGTCATGAAGTCCTGTGAACAAGTAAGAAAAAGAAGAAAGTCAAAACATGAAAAGAAACTGAATGTATACTTACCTGTTGCACAGTTGCAGATGAATAGAAAGTCAGAAACGGAAGTCAAGAAACGGAATGTATACTTACCTGTTGCACAGTTGCAGATGAATAGAAAGTCAGTCAGATTGAGTTCCAGATGCAGACAACGGCAAGCACTTGGAGATCGATAGCCTCTTGGGATCATGAAGTCCTGTCAACAAGTAAGACAAATAAGAAAGTCAATACATGAAAAGAAACTGAATGTATACTTACCTTTTACACAGTTGCAGATGAATAGAAAGTCAGTAAGAAAGAATTCCAGATGCAGACAACCACATACAGCTGGACATCGATAGCCTCTTGGGATCATGAAGTCCTGTAAACAAGACAAAAAGAAAGTCAATACATGAAAAGAAACTGAATGTATACCTACCTGTTACACAGTTGCAGATGAAAAGAAACGGAATGTATACTTACCTGTTACAAAGTTGCAGATGAATAGAAAGTCAGTCAGATTGAGTTCCAGATGCAGACAACGGCAAACAGCTGGAGATGAATAGTCTCTTGGGATCATGAGGTCCTGTAAACAAGACAAAAAAAAAGTCAATACATGAATAGAAACGGAATGTATACCTACCTGTTACACAGTTGCAGATGAAAAGAAACGGAATGTATACTTACCTGTTACAAAGTTGCAGATGAATAGAAAGTCAGTCAGATTGAGTTCCAGATGCAGACAACGGCAAACACTTGGAGATCGATAGCCTCTTGGGGTCATGAAGTCCTGTGAACAAGTAAGAAAAAGAAGAAAGTCAAAACATGAAAAGAAACTGAATGTATACTTACCTGTTGCACAGTTGCAGATGAATAGAAAGTCAGAAACGGAAGTCAAGAAACGGAATGTATACTTACCTGTTGCACAGTTGCAGATGAATAGAAAGTCAGTCAGATTGAGTTCCAGATGCAGACAACGGCAAGCACTTGGAGATCGATAGCCTCTTGGGATCATGAAGTCCTGTCAACAAGTAAGACAAATAAGAAAGTCAATACATGAAAAGAAACTGAATGTATACTTACCTTTTACACAGTTGCAGATTAATAGAAAGTCAGTAAGAAAGAATTCCAGATGCAGACAACCACATACAGCTGGACATCGATAGCCTCTTGGGATCATGAAGTCCTGTAAACAAGACAAAAAGAAAGTCAATACATGAAAAGAAACTGAATGTATACTTACCTGTTACAAAGTTGCAGATGAATAAAAAAAGCTAGTAAGCCAGAGTTCCAGATGCAGATAACCATATACAGTTGATGCATAGTCTCTTGGGATCATGAGGTCCTGTAAACAAGACAAAGAAGAAAGTCAATACATGAAAAGAAACTGAATGTATACTTACCTGTTACACAGTTGCAGATGAATAGGAAGTACGTTAGATTGAGTTCCAGATGCAGACAACGGCAAGCACTTGGAGATCGATAGCCTCTTGGGATCATGAAGTCCTGTCAAGAAGTAAGACAAAGAAGAAAATCAAAACATGAAAAGAAACTGAATGTATACTTACCTGTTACACAGTTGCAGATGAATACACAGTCAGTAAGAAAGAATTCCAGATGCAGACAACCACATACAGCTGGACATGGACAGTCTCTTGGGATCATGAAGTCCTGTGAACAAGTAAGAAAAATAAGAAAGTCAAAACATGAAAAGAAACTGAATGTATACTTACCTGTTGCACAGTTGCAGATGAATAGAAAGTCAGAAACGGAAGTCAAGAAACGGAAACGGAAGTCAAGAAACGGAATGTATACTTACCTGTTGCACAGTTGCAGATGAATAGAAAGTCAGTCAGATTGAGTTCCAGATGCAGACAACGGCAAACACTTGGAGATCTATAGCCTCTTGGGATCATGAAGTCCTGTAAACAAGACAAAAAAAGTCAATACATGAAGAGAAATGGAATGTATACTTACCTGTTACACAGTTGCAGATGAATACAAAGCCAGTAAGAAAGAATTCCAGATGCAGACAACCACATACAGCTGGACATCGATAGCCTCTTGGGATCATGAAGTCCTGTCAAGAAGTCAGACAAAGAAGAAAATCAAAACATGAAAAGAAACTGAATGTATACTTACCTGATACACAGTTGCAGATGAATACACAGTCAGTAAGAAAGAATTCCAGATGCAGACAACCAAATTCAGCTGGACATCGATAGCCTCTTGGGATCATGAAGTCCTGTAAACAAGTAAGACAAAGAAGAAAATCAAAACATAAAAAGAAACTGAATGTTTACTTACCTTTAACACAGTTGCAGATGAATACACAGCCAATAAGACAAAAAATCCAGATGCAGATGAATAGTCTCTTGGGATCATGAGGTCCTGTAAACAAGACAAAGAAGAAAGTCAATACATGAAAAGAAACTGAATGTATACTTACCTGTTACACAGTTGCAGATGAAAAAAAGCCAGTAAGCCAGAGTTCCAGATTCAGACAACCATATACAGTTGATGTATATTCTCTTGGGATCACGAGGTCCTGTGAATAAGACAAAGAAGAAAGTCAATGCATGAAAAGAAGCTGAATGTATACTTACCTGTAACAAAGTTCCAAATGAATACACAACCATTAAAAAAGAATTCCAGATGCAGACAACCACAAATAGCTGGACATGGACAGTCTCTTGGGATCATGAAGTCCTGTGAACAAGTGAGACAACGAAGAAAGTCAATACATGAAAAGAAACTGAATGTGTACTTACCTGTTACAAAGTTGCAGATGAATACAAAGCCAGTAAGAAAGAATTCCAGATGCAGACAACCACATCCAGCTGGACATGAATAGTCTCTTGGGATCATGAGGTCCTGTACACAAGACAAAGAAGAAAGTCAATACATGAAAAGTAACTGAATTTATACTTACCTGTTACACTGTTGCAGATGAATACACAGTCAGTAAGAAAGAATTCCAGATGCAGACAACCACATACAGCTGGACAACGATAGCCTCTTGGGATCATGAGGTCCTGTAAACAAGACAAAGAAGAAAGTCAATACATGAAAAGAAACTGAATGCTTACTTACCAATTACACAGTTGGAGATGAATACACAGCCATTAAGAAAGAATTCCAGATGCAGACAACCACATACAGCTGGACATGGACAGACTCTTGGGATCATGAAGTCCTGTGAACAAGTAAGACAATATATAAAGTCAATACATGAAAAGAAGCTGAATGTATACTTACCTGTTACACAGTTGCAGATGAAAAAAAGCCAGTAAGCCAGAGTTCCAGATTCAGTCAACCATATACAGTTGATGTATAGTCTCCTGGGATCATGAAGTCCTGTGAACAAGTAAGACAAAGAAAAAAGTAAATACATGAAAAGAAACTGAATGTATACTTACCTGTAACACAGTTGCAGATGAACACAGCCAATAAGACGAAAAATCCAGATGCAGACAATGGCAAACACTTGGAGATCGATAGCCTCATGGGATCATGAAGTCCTGTCAACAAGTAACAAAGAAGAAAATCCAAATATGAAAAGAAACTGAATGTATACTTACCTGTATCACAGTTGCAGATGAAAAAAAGCCAGTAAGCCAGAGTTCCAGATTCAGACAACCATATACAGTTGATGTATATTCTCTTGGGATCACGAGGTCCTGTGAATAAGACAAAGAAGAAAGTCAATGCATGAAAAGAAGCTGAATGTATACTTACCTGTAACAAAGTTCCAAATGAATACACAACCATTAAAAAAGAATTCCAGATGCAGACAACCACAAATAGCTGGACATGGACAGTCTCTTGGGATCATGAAGTCCTGTGAACAAGTGAGACAACGAAGAAAGTCAATACATGAAAAGAAACTGAATGTATACTTACCTGTTACAAAGTTGCAGATGAATACAAAGCCAGTAAGAAAGAATTCCAGATGCAGACAACCACATCCAGCTGGACATGAATAGTCTCTTGGGATCATGAGGTCCTGTACACAAGACAAAGAAGAAAGTCAATACATGAAAAGTAACTGAATTTATACTTACCTGTTACACTGTTGCAGATGAATACACAGTCAGTAAGAAAGAATTCCAGATGCAGACAACCACATACAGCTGGACAACGATAGCCTCTTGGGATCATGAGGTCCTGTAAACAAGACAAAGAAGAAAGTCAATACATGAAAAGAAACTGAATGCTTACTTACCAATTACACAGTTGGAGATGAATACACAGCCATTAAGAAAGAATTCCAGATGCAGACAACCACATACAGCTGGACATGGACAGACTCTTGGGATCATGAAGTCCTGTGAACAAGTAAGACAATATATAAAGTCAATACATGAAAAGAAGCTGAATGTATACTTACCTGTTACACAGTTGCAGATGAAAAAAAGCCAGTAAGCCAGAGTTCCAGATTCAGTCAACCATATACAGTTGATGTATAGTCTCCTGGGATCATGAAGTCCTGTGAACAAGTAAGACAAAGAAAAAAGTAAATACATGAAAAGAAACTGAATGTATACTTACCTGTAACACAGTTGCAGATGAACACAGCCAATAAGACGAAAAATCCAGATGCAGACAATGGCAAACACTTGGAGATCGATAGCCTCATGGGATCATGAAGTCCTGTCAACAAGTAACAAAGAAGAAAATCCAAATATGAAAAGAAACTGAATGTATACTTACCTGTATCACAGTTGCAGATTAATACACAGCCAATAAGATGAAAAATCCAGATGCAGACAACAGCAAACAGCTGGAGATGAATAGTCTCTTGGGATCATGAGGTCCTGTAAACAAGTAAGACAAAGAAGAAAGTCAATACATGAAAAGAAGCTGAATGTATACTTACCTGTTACACAGTTACAGATGAATACACAGCCATTAAGAAAGAATTCCAGATGCAGAAAACCACAAATAGCTGGACATGGACAGTCTCTTGGGATCATGAAGTCCTGTGAACAAGTAAGACAAAGAAGAAATTCAATACATGAAAAGAAACTGAATGTATACTTACCTGTTACAAAGTTGCAGATGAAAACAAAGCCAGTAAGAAAGAATTCCAGATGCAGACAATCACATCCAGCTGTACACAGATAGTCTCTTGGGATCATGAGGTCCTGTAAAGAAGACAAAGAAGAAAGTCAATATATGAAAAGAAACTGAATGTATACTTACCTGTTACACAGTTGCAGATGAATACACAGTCAGAAAGAAAAAATTCCAGATGCAGACAACCAAATTCAGCTGGACATCGATAGCCTCTTGGGATCATGAAGTCCTGTAAACAAGTAAGACAAAGAAGAAAATCAAAACATAAAAAGAAACTGAATGTTTACTTACCTTTAACACAGTTGCAGATGAATACACAGCCAATAAGACAAAAAATCCAGATGCAGATGAATAGTCTCTTGGGATCATGAGGTCCTGTAAACAAGACAAAGAAGAAAGTCAATACATGAAAAGAAACTGAATGTATACTTACCTGTTACACAGTTGCAGATGAAAAAAAGCCAGTAAGCCAGAGTTCCAGATTCAGACAACCATATACAGTTGATGTATATTCTCTTGGGATCACGAGGTCCTGTGAATAAGACAAAGAAGAAAGTCAATGCATGAAAAGAAGCTGAATGTATACTTACCTGTAACAAAGTTCCAAATGAATACACAACCATTAAAAAAGAATTCCAGATGCAGACAACCACAAATAGCTGGACATGGACAGTCTCTTGGGATCATGAAGTCCTGTGAACAAGTGAGACAACGAAGAAAGTCAATACATGAAAAGAAACTGAATGTATACTTACCTGTTACAAAGTTGCAGATGAATACAAAGCCAGTAAGAAAGAATTCCAGATGCAGACAACCACATCCAGCTGGACATGAATAGTCTCTTGGGATCATGAGGTCCTGTACACAAGACAAAGAAGAAAGTCAATACATGAAAAGTAACTGAATTTATACTTACCTGTTACACTGTTGCAGATGAATACACAGTCAGTAAGAAAGAATTCCAGATGCAGACAACCACATACAGCTGGACAACGATAGCCTCTTGGGATCATGAGGTCCTGTAAACAAGACAAAGAAGAAAGTCAATACATGAAAAGAAACTGAATGCTTACTTACCAATTACACAGTTGGAGATGAATACACAGCCATTAAGAAAGAATTCCAGATGCAGACAACCACATACAGCTGGACATGGACAGACTCTTGGGATCATGAAGTCCTGTGAACAAGTAAGACAATATATAAAGTCAATACATGAAAAGAAGCTGAATGTATACTTACCTGTTACACAGTTGCAGATGAAAAAAAGCCAGTAAGCCAGAGTTCCAGATTCAGTCAACCATATACAGTTGATGTATAGTCTCCTGGGATCATGAAGTCCTGTGAACAAGTAAGACAAAGAAAAAAGTAAATACATGAAAAGAAACTGAATGTATACTTACCTGTAACACAGTTGCAGATGAACACAGCCAATAAGACGAAAAATCCAGATGCAGACAATGGCAAACACTTGGAGATCGATAGCCTCATGGGATCATGAAGTCCTGTCAACAAGTAACAAAGAAGAAAATCCAAATATGAAAAGAAGCTGAATGTATACTTACCTGTTACACAGTTGCAGATGAAAAAAAGCCAGTAAGCCAGAGTTCCAGATTCAGTCAACCATATACAGTTGATGTATAGTCTCCTGGGATCATGAAGTCCTGTGAACAAGTAAGACAAAGAAAAAAGTAAATACATGAAAAGAAACTGAATGTATACTTACCTGTAACACAGTTGCAGATGAACACAGCCAATAAGACGAAAAATCCAGATGCAGACAATGGCAAACACTTGGAGATCGATAGCCTCATGGGATCATGAAGTCCTGTCAACAAGTAACAAAGAAGAAAATCCAAATATGAAAAGAAACTGAATGTATACTTACCTGTATCACAGTTGCAGATTAATACACAGCCAATAAGATGAAAAATCCAGATGCAGACAACAGCAAACAGCTGGAGATGAATAGTCTCTTGGGATCATGAGGTCCTGTAAACAAGTAAGACAAAGAAGAAAGTCAATACATGAAAAGAAGCTGAATGTATACTTACCTGTTACACAGTTACAGATGAATACACAGCCATTAAGAAAGAATTCCAGATGCAGAAAACCACAAATAGCTGGACATGGACAGTCTCTTGGGATCATGAAGTCCTGTGAACAAGTAAGACAAAGAAGAAATTCAATACATGAAAAGAAACTGAATGTATACTTACCTGTTACAAAGTTGCAGATGAAAACAAAGCCAGTAAGAAAGAATTCCAGATGCAGACAATCACATCCAGCTGTACACAGATAGTCTCTTGGGATCATGAGGTCCTGTAAAGAAGACAAAGAAGAAAGTCAATATATGAAAAGAAACTGAATGTATACTTACCTGTTACACAGTTGCAGATGAATACACAGTCAGAAAGAAAAAATTCCAGATGCAGACAACCAAATTCAGCTGGACATCGATAGCCTCTTGGGATCATGAAGTCCTGTAAACAAGTAAGACAAAGAAGAAAATCAAAACATAAAAAGAAACTGAATGTTTACTTACCTTTAACACAGTTGCAGATGAATACACAGCCAATAAGACAAAAAATCCAGATGCAGATGAATAGTCTCTTGGGATCATGAGGTCCTGTAAACAAGACAAAGAAGAAAGTCAATACATGAAAAGAAACTGAATGTATACTTACCTGTTACACAGTTGCAGATGAAAAAAAGCCAGTAAGCCAGAGTTCCAGATTCAGACAACCATATACAGTTGATGTATATTCTCTTGGGATCACGAGGTCCTGTGAATAAGACAAAGAAGAAAGTCAATGCATGAAAAGAAGCTGAATGTATACTTACCTGTAACAAAGTTCCAAATGAATACACAACCATTAAAAAAGAATTCCAGATGCAGACAACCACAAATAGCTGGACATGGACAGTCTCTTGGGATCATGAAGTCCTGTGAACAAGTGAGACAACGAAGAAAGTCAATACATGAAAAGAAACTGAATGTATACTTACCTGTTACAAAGTTGCAGATGAATACAAAGCCAGTAAGAAAGAATTCCAGATGCAGACAACCACATCCAGCTGGACATGAATAGTCTCTTGGGATCATGAGGTCCTGTACACAAGACAAAGAAGAAAGTCAATACATGAAAAGTAACTGAATTTATACTTACCTGTTACACTGTTGCAGATGAATACACAGTCAGTAAGAAAGAATTCCAGATGCAGACAACCACATACAGCTGGACAACGATAGCCTCTTGGGATCATGAGGTCCTGTAAACAAGACAAAGAAGAAAGTCAATACATGAAAAGAAACTGAATGCTTACTTACCAATTACACAGTTGGAGATGAATACACAGCCATTAAGAAAGAATTCCAGATGCAGACAACCACATACAGCTGGACATGGACAGACTCTTGGGATCATGAAGTCCTGTGAACAAGTAAGACAATATATAAAGTCAATACATGAAAAGAAGCTGAATGTATACTTACCTGTTACACAGTTGCAGATGAAAAAAAGCCAGTAAGCCAGAGTTCCAGATTCAGTCAACCATATACAGTTGATGTATAGTCTCCTGGGATCATGAAGTCCTGTGAACAAGTAAGACAAAGAAAAAAGTAAATACATGAAAAGAAACTGAATGTATACTTACCTGTAACACAGTTGCAGATGAACACAGCCAATAAGACGAAAAATCCAGATGCAGACAATGGCAAACACTTGGAGATCGATAGCCTCATGGGATCATGAAGTCCTGTCAACAAGTAACAAAGAAGAAAATCCAAATATGAAAAGAAACTGAATGTATACTTACCTGTATCACAGTTGCAGATTAATACACAGCCAATAAGATGAAAAATCCAGATGCAGACAACAGCAAACAGCTGGAGATGAATAGTCTCTTGGGATCATGAGGTCCTGTAAACAAGTAAGACAAAGAAGAAAGTCAATACATGAAAAGAAGCTGAATGTATACTTACCTGTTACACAGTTACAGATGAATACACAGCCATTAAGAAAGAATTCCAGATGCAGAAAACCACAAATAGCTGGACATGGACAGTCTCTTGGGATCATGAAGTCCTGTGAACAAGTAAGACAAAGAAGAAATTCAATACATGAAAAGAAACTGAATGTATACTTACCTGTTACAAAGTTGCAGATGAAAACAAAGCCAGTAAGAAAGAATTCCAGATGCAGACAATCACATCCAGCTGTACACAGATAGTCTCTTGGGATCATGAGGTCCTGTAAAGAAGACAAAGAAGAAAGTCAATATATGAAAAGAAACTGAATGTATACTTACCTGTTACACAGTTGCAGATGAATACACAGTCAGAAAGAAAAAATTCCAGATGCAGACAACCAAATTCAGCTGGACATCGATAGCCTCTTGGGATCATGAAGTCCTGTAAACAAGTAAGACAAAGAAGAAAATCAAAACATAAAAAGAAACTGAATGTTTACTTACCTTTAACACAGTTGCAGATGAATACACAGCCAATAAGACAAAAAATCCAGATGCAGATGAATAGTCTCTTGGGATCATGAGGTCCTGTAAACAAGACAAAGAAGAAAGTCAATACATGAAAAGAAACTGAATGTATACTTACCTGTTACACAGTTGCAGATGAAAAAAAGCCAGTAAGCCAGAGTTCCAGATTCAGACAACCATATACAGTTGATGTATATTCTCTTGGGATCACGAGGTCCTGTGAATAAGACAAAGAAGAAAGTCAATGCATGAAAAGAAGCTGAATGTATACTTACCTGTAACAAAGTTCCAAATGAATACACAACCATTAAAAAAGAATTCCAGATGCAGACAACCACAAATAGCTGGACATGGACAGTCTCTTGGGATCATGAAGTCCTGTGAACAAGTGAGACAACGAAGAAAGTCAATACATGAAAAGAAACTGAATGTGTACTTACCTGTTACAAAGTTGCAGATGAATACAAAGCCAGTAAGAAAGAATTCCAGATGCAGACAACCACATCCAGCTGGACATGAATAGTCTCTTGGGATCATGAGGTCCTGTACACAAGACAAAGAAGAAAGTCAATACATGAAAAGTAACTGAATTTATACTTACCTGTTACACTGTTGCAGATGAATACACAGTCAGTAAGAAAGAATTCCAGATGCAGACAACCACATACAGCTGGACAACGATAGCCTCTTGGGATCATGAGGTCCTGTAAACAAGACAAAGAAGAAAGTCAATACATGAAAAGAAACTGAATGCTTACTTACCAATTACACAGTTGGAGATGAATACACAGCCATTAAGAAAGAATTCCAGATGCAGACAACCACATACAGCTGGACATGGACAGACTCTTGGGATCATGAAGTCCTGTGAACAAGTAAGACAATATATAAAGTCAATACATGAAAAGAAGCTGAATGTATACTTACCTGTTACACAGTTGCAGATGAAAAAAAGCCAGTAAGCCAGAGTTCCAGATTCAGTCAACCATATACAGTTGATGTATAGTCTCCTGGGATCATGAAGTCCTGTGAACAAGTAAGACAAAGAAAAAAGTAAATACATGAAAAGAAACTGAATGTATACTTACCTGTAACACAGTTGCAGATGAACACAGCCAATAAGACGAAAAATCCAGATGCAGACAATGGCAAACACTTGGAGATCGATAGCCTCATGGGATCATGAAGTCCTGTCAACAAGTAACAAAGAAGAAAATCCAAATATGAAAAGAAACTGAATGTATACTTACCTGTATCACAGTTGCAGATGAAAAAAAGCCAGTAAGCCAGAGTTCCAGATTCAGACAACCATATACAGTTGATGTATATTCTCTTGGGATCACGAGGTCCTGTGAATAAGACAAAGAAGAAAGTCAATGCATGAAAAGAAGCTGAATGTATACTTACCTGTAACAAAGTTCCAAATGAATACACAACCATTAAAAAAGAATTCCAGATGCAGACAACCACAAATAGCTGGACATGGACAGTCTCTTGGGATCATGAAGTCCTGTGAACAAGTGAGACAACGAAGAAAGTCAATACATGAAAAGAAACTGAATGTATACTTACCTGTTACAAAGTTGCAGATGAATACAAAGCCAGTAAGAAAGAATTCCAGATGCAGACAACCACATCCAGCTGGACATGAATAGTCTCTTGGGATCATGAGGTCCTGTACACAAGACAAAGAAGAAAGTCAATACATGAAAAGTAACTGAATTTATACTTACCTGTTACACTGTTGCAGATGAATACACAGTCAGTAAGAAAGAATTCCAGATGCAGACAACCACATACAGCTGGACAACGATAGCCTCTTGGGATCATGAGGTCCTGTAAACAAGACAAAGAAGAAAGTCAATACATGAAAAGAAACTGAATGCTTACTTACCAATTACACAGTTGGAGATGAATACACAGCCATTAAGAAAGAATTCCAGATGCAGACAACCACATACAGCTGGACATGGACAGACTCTTGGGATCATGAAGTCCTGTGAACAAGTAAGACAATATATAAAGTCAATACATGAAAAGAAGCTGAATGTATACTTACCTGTTACACAGTTGCAGATGAAAAAAAGCCAGTAAGCCAGAGTTCCAGATTCAGTCAACCATATACAGTTGATGTATAGTCTCCTGGGATCATGAAGTCCTGTGAACAAGTAAGACAAAGAAAAAAGTAAATACATGAAAAGAAACTGAATGTATACTTACCTGTAACACAGTTGCAGATGAACACAGCCAATAAGACGAAAAATCCAGATGCAGACAATGGCAAACACTTGGAGATCGATAGCCTCATGGGATCATGAAGTCCTGTCAACAAGTAACAAAGAAGAAAATCCAAATATGAAAAGAAACTGAATGTATACTTACCTGTATCACAGTTGCAGATTAATACACAGCCAATAAGATGAAAAATCCAGATGCAGACAACAGCAAACAGCTGGAGATGAATAGTCTCTTGGGATCATGAGGTCCTGTAAACAAGTAAGACAAAGAAGAAAGTCAATACATGAAAAGAAGCTGAATGTATACTTACCTGTTACACAGTTACAGATGAATACACAGCCATTAAGAAAGAATTCCAGATGCAGAAAACCACAAATAGCTGGACATGGACAGTCTCTTGGGATCATGAAGTCCTGTGAACAAGTAAGACAAAGAAGAAATTCAATACATGAAAAGAAACTGAATGTATACTTACCTGTTACAAAGTTGCAGATGAAAACAAAGCCAGTAAGAAAGAATTCCAGATGCAGACAATCACATCCAGCTGTACACAGATAGTCTCTTGGGATCATGAGGTCCTGTAAAGAAGACAAAGAAGAAAGTCAATATATGAAAAGAAACTGAATGTATACTTACCTGTTACACAGTTGCAGATGAATACACAGTCAGAAAGAAAAAATTCCAGATGCAGACAACCAAATTCAGCTGGACATCGATAGCCTCTTGGGATCATGAAGTCCTGTAAACAAGTAAGACAAAGAAGAAAATCAAAACATAAAAAGAAACTGAATGTTTACTTACCTTTAACACAGTTGCAGATGAATACACAGCCAATAAGACAAAAAATCCAGATGCAGATGAATAGTCTCTTGGGATCATGAGGTCCTGTAAACAAGACAAAGAAGAAAGTCAATACATGAAAAGAAACTGAATGTATACTTACCTGTTACACAGTTGCAGATGAAAAAAAGCCAGTAAGCCAGAGTTCCAGATTCAGACAACCATATACAGTTGATGTATATTCTCTTGGGATCACGAGGTCCTGTGAATAAGACAAAGAAGAAAGTCAATGCATGAAAAGAAGCTGAATGTATACTTACCTGTAACAAAGTTCCAAATGAATACACAACCATTAAAAAAGAATTCCAGATGCAGACAACCACAAATAGCTGGACATGGACAGTCTCTTGGGATCATGAAGTCCTGTGAACAAGTGAGACAACGAAGAAAGTCAATACATGAAAAGAAACTGAATGTATACTTACCTGTTACAAAGTTGCAGATGAATACAAAGCCAGTAAGAAAGAATTCCAGATGCAGACAACCACATCCAGCTGGACATGAATAGTCTCTTGGGATCATGAGGTCCTGTACACAAGACAAAGAAGAAAGTCAATACATGAAAAGTAACTGAATTTATACTTACCTGTTACACTGTTGCAGATGAATACACAGTCAGTAAGAAAGAATTCCAGATGCAGACAACCACATACAGCTGGACAACGATAGCCTCTTGGGATCATGAGGTCCTGTAAACAAGACAAAGAAGAAAGTCAATACATGAAAAGAAACTGAATGCTTACTTACCAATTACACAGTTGGAGATGAATACACAGCCATTAAGAAAGAATTCCAGATGCAGACAACCACATACAGCTGGACATGGACAGACTCTTGGGATCATGAAGTCCTGTGAACAAGTAAGACAATATATAAAGTCAATACATGAAAAGAAGCTGAATGTATACTTACCTGTTACACAGTTGCAGATGAAAAAAAGCCAGTAAGCCAGAGTTCCAGATTCAGTCAACCATATACAGTTGATGTATAGTCTCCTGGGATCATGAAGTCCTGTGAACAAGTAAGACAAAGAAAAAAGTAAATACATGAAAAGAAACTGAATGTATACTTACCTGTAACACAGTTGCAGATGAACACAGCCAATAAGACGAAAAATCCAGATGCAGACAATGGCAAACACTTGGAGATCGATAGCCTCATGGGATCATGAAGTCCTGTCAACAAGTAACAAAGAAGAAAATCCAAATATGAAAAGAAGCTGAATGTATACTTACCTGTTACACAGTTGCAGATGAAAAAAAGCCAGTAAGCCAGAGTTCCAGATTCAGTCAACCATATACAGTTGATGTATAGTCTCCTGGGATCATGAAGTCCTGTGAACAAGTAAGACAAAGAAAAAAGTAAATACATGAAAAGAAACTGAATGTATACTTACCTGTAACACAGTTGCAGATGAACACAGCCAATAAGACGAAAAATCCAGATGCAGACAATGGCAAACACTTGGAGATCGATAGCCTCATGGGATCATGAAGTCCTGTCAACAAGTAACAAAGAAGAAAATCCAAATATGAAAAGAAACTGAATGTATACTTACCTGTATCACAGTTGCAGATTAATACACAGCCAATAAGATGAAAAATCCAGATGCAGACAACAGCAAACAGCTGGAGATGAATAGTCTCTTGGGATCATGAGGTCCTGTAAACAAGTAAGACAAAGAAGAAAGTCAATACATGAAAAGAAGCTGAATGTATACTTACCTGTTACACAGTTACAGATGAATACACAGCCATTAAGAAAGAATTCCAGATGCAGAAAACCACAAATAGCTGGACATGGACAGTCTCTTGGGATCATGAAGTCCTGTGAACAAGTAAGACAAAGAAGAAATTCAATACATGAAAAGAAACTGAATGTATACTTACCTGTTACAAAGTTGCAGATGAAAACAAAGCCAGTAAGAAAGAATTCCAGATGCAGACAATCACATCCAGCTGTACACAGATAGTCTCTTGGGATCATGAGGTCCTGTAAAGAAGACAAAGAAGAAAGTCAATATATGAAAAGAAACTGAATGTATACTTACCTGTTACACAGTTGCAGATGAATACACAGTCAGAAAGAAAAAATTCCAGATGCAGACAACCAAATTCAGCTGGACATCGATAGCCTCTTGGGATCATGAAGTCCTGTAAACAAGTAAGACAAAGAAGAAAATCAAAACATAAAAAGAAACTGAATGTTTACTTACCTTTAACACAGTTGCAGATGAATACACAGCCAATAAGACAAAAAATCCAGATGCAGATGAATAGTCTCTTGGGATCATGAGGTCCTGTAAACAAGACAAAGAAGAAAGTCAATACATGAAAAGAAACTGAATGTATACTTACCTGTTACACAGTTGCAGATGAAAAAAAGCCAGTAAGCCAGAGTTCCAGATTCAGACAACCATATACAGTTGATGTATATTCTCTTGGGATCACGAGGTCCTGTGAATAAGACAAAGAAGAAAGTCAATGCATGAAAAGAAGCTGAATGTATACTTACCTGTAACAAAGTTCCAAATGAATACACAACCATTAAAAAAGAATTCCAGATGCAGACAACCACAAATAGCTGGACATGGACAGTCTCTTGGGATCATGAAGTCCTGTGAACAAGTGAGACAACGAAGAAAGTCAATACATGAAAAGAAACTGAATGTATACTTACCTGTTACAAAGTTGCAGATGAATACAAAGCCAGTAAGAAAGAATTCCAGATGCAGACAACCACATCCAGCTGGACATGAATAGTCTCTTGGGATCATGAGGTCCTGTACACAAGACAAAGAAGAAAGTCAATACATGAAAAGTAACTGAATTTATACTTACCTGTTACACTGTTGCAGATGAATACACAGTCAGTAAGAAAGAATTCCAGATGCAGACAACCACATACAGCTGGACAACGATAGCCTCTTGGGATCATGAGGTCCTGTAAACAAGACAAAGAAGAAAGTCAATACATGAAAAGAAACTGAATGCTTACTTACCAATTACACAGTTGGAGATGAATACACAGCCATTAAGAAAGAATTCCAGATGCAGACAACCACATACAGCTGGACATGGACAGACTCTTGGGATCATGAAGTCCTGTGAACAAGTAAGACAATATATAAAGTCAATACATGAAAAGAAGCTGAATGTATACTTACCTGTTACACAGTTGCAGATGAAAAAAAGCCAGTAAGCCAGAGTTCCAGATTCAGTCAACCATATACAGTTGATGTATAGTCTCCTGGGATCATGAAGTCCTGTGAACAAGTAAGACAAAGAAAAAAGTAAATACATGAAAAGAAACTGAATGTATACTTACCTGTAACACAGTTGCAGATGAACACAGCCAATAAGACGAAAAATCCAGATGCAGACAATGGCAAACACTTGGAGATCGATAGCCTCATGGGATCATGAAGTCCTGTCAACAAGTAACAAAGAAGAAAATCCAAATATGAAAAGAAACTGAATGTATACTTACCTGTATCACAGTTGCAGATTAATACACAGCCAATAAGATGAAAAATCCAGATGCAGACAACAGCAAACAGCTGGAGATGAATAGTCTCTTGGGATCATGAGGTCCTGTAAACAAGTAAGACAAAGAAGAAAGTCAATACATGAAAAGAAGCTGAATGTATACTTACCTGTTACACAGTTACAGATGAATACACAGCCATTAAGAAAGAATTCCAGATGCAGAAAACCACAAATAGCTGGACATGGACAGTCTCTTGGGATCATGAAGTCCTGTGAACAAGTAAGACAAAGAAGAAATTCAATACATGAAAAGAAACTGAATGTATACTTACCTGTTACAAAGTTGCAGATGAAAACAAAGCCAGTAAGAAAGAATTCCAGATGCAGACAATCACATCCAGCTGTACACAGATAGTCTCTTGGGATCATGAGGTCCTGTAAAGAAGACAAAGAAGAAAGTCAATATATGAAAAGAAACTGAATGTATACTTACCTGTTACACAGTTGCAGATGAATACACAGTCAGAAAGAAAAAATTCCAGATGCAGACAACCAAATTCAGCTGGACATCGATAGCCTCTTGGGATCATGAAGTCCTGTAAACAAGTAAGACAAAGAAGAAAATCAAAACATAAAAAGAAACTGAATGTTTACTTACCTTTAACACAGTTGCAGATGAATACACAGCCAATAAGACAAAAAATCCAGATGCAGATGAATAGTCTCTTGGGATCATGAGGTCCTGTAAACAAGACAAAGAAGAAAGTCAATACATGAAAAGAAACTGAATGTATACTTACCTGTTACACAGTTGCAGATGAAAAAAAGCCAGTAAGCCAGAGTTCCAGATTCAGACAACCATATACAGTTGATGTATATTCTCTTGGGATCACGAGGTCCTGTGAATAAGACAAAGAAGAAAGTCAATGCATGAAAAGAAGCTGAATGTATACTTACCTGTAACAAAGTTCCAAATGAATACACAACCATTAAAAAAGAATTCCAGATGCAGACAACCACAAATAGCTGGACATGGACAGTCTCTTGGGATCATGAAGTCCTGTGAACAAGTGAGACAACGAAGAAAGTCAATACATGAAAAGAAACTGAATGTATACTTACCTGTTACAAAGTTGCAGATGAATACAAAGCCAGTAAGAAAGAATTCCAGATGCAGACAACCACATCCAGCTGGACATGAATAGTCTCTTGGGATCATGAGGTCCTGTACACAAGACAAAGAAGAAAGTCAATACATGAAAAGTAACTGAATTTATACTTACCTGTTACACTGTTGCAGATGAATACACAGTCAGTAAGAAAGAATTCCAGATGCAGACAACCACATACAGCTGGACAACGATAGCCTCTAGGGATCATGAGGTCCTGTAAACAAGACAAAGAAGAAAGTCAATACATGAAAAGAAACTGAATGCTTACTTACCAATTACACAGTTGGAGATGAATACACAGCCATTAAGAAAGAATTCCAGATGCAGACAACCACATACAGCTGGACATGGACAGACTCTTGGGATCATGAAGTCCTGTGAACAAGTAAGACAATATATAAAGTCAATACATGAAAAGAAGCTGAATGTATACTTACCTGTTACACAGTTGCAGATGAAAACAAGCCAGTAAGCCAGAGTTCCAGATTCAGTCAACCATATACAGTTGATGTATAGTCTCCTGGGATCATGAAGTCCTGTGAACAAGTAAGACAAAGAAAAAAGTAAATACATGAAAAGAAACTGAATGTATACTTACCTGTAACACAGTTGCAGATGAACACAGCCAATAAGACGAAAAATCCAGATGCAGACAATGGCAAACACTTGGAGATCGATAGCCTCATGGGATCATGAAGTCCTGTCAACAAGTAACAAAGAAGAAAATCCAAATATGAAAAGAAACTGAATGTATACTTACCTGTATCACAGTTGCAGATGAAAAAAAGCCAGTAAGCCAGAGTTCCAGATTCAGACAACCATATACAGTTGATGTATATTCTCTTGGGATCACGAGGTCCTGTGAATAAGACAAAGAAGAAAGTCAATGCATGAAAAGAAGCTGAATGTATACTTACCTGTAACAAAGTTCCAAATGAATACACAACCATTAAAAAAGAATTCCAGATGCAGACAACCACAAATAGCTGGACATGGACAGTCTCTTGGGATCATGAAGTCCTGTGAACAAGTGAGACAACGAAGAAAGTCAATACATGAAAAGAAACTGAATGTATACTTACCTGTTACAAAGTTGCAGATGAATACAAAGCCAGTAAGAAAGAATTCCAGATGCAGACAACCACATCCAGCTGGACATGAATAGTCTCTTGGGATCATGAGGTCCTGTACACAAGACAAAGAAGAAAGTCAATACATGAAAAGTAACTGAATTTATACTTACCTGTTACACTGTTGCAGATGAATACACAGTCAGTAAGAAAGAATTCCAGATGCAGACAACCACATACAGCTGGACAACGATAGCCTCTTGGGATCATGAGGTCCTGTAAACAAGACAAAGAAGAAAGTCAATACATGAAAAGAAACTGAATGCTTACTTACCAATTACACAGTTGGAGATGAATACACAGCCATTAAGAAAGAATTCCAGATGCAGACAACCACATACAGCTGGACATGGACAGACTCTTGGGATCATGAAGTCCTGTGAACAAGTAAGACAATATATAAAGTCAATACATGAAAAGAAGCTGAATGTATACTTACCTGTTACACAGTTGCAGATGAAAAAAAGCCAGTAAGCCAGAGTTCCAGATTCAGTCAACCATATACAGTTGATGTATAGTCTCCTGGGATCATGAAGTCCTGTGAACAAGTAAGACAAAGAAAAAAGTAAATACATGAAAAGAAACTGAATGTATACTTACCTGTAACACAGTTGCAGATGAACACAGCCAATAAGACGAAAAATCCAGATGCAGACAATGGCAAACACTTGGAGATCGATAGCCTCATGGGATCATGAAGTCCTGTCAACAAGTAACAAAGAAGAAAATCCAAATATGAAAAGAAACTGAATGTATACTTACCTGTATCACAGTTGCAGATTAATACACAGCCAATAAGATGAAAAATCCAGATGCAGACAACAGCAAACAGCTGGAGATGAATAGTCTCTTGGGATCATGAGGTCCTGTAAACAAGTAAGACAAAGAAGAAAGTCAATACATGAAAAGAAGCTGAATGTATACTTACCTGTTACACAGTTACAGATGAATACACAGCCATTAAGAAAGAATTCCAGATGCAGAAAACCACAAATAGCTGGACATGGACAGTCTCTTGGGATCATGAAGTCCTGTGAACAAGTAAGACAAAGAAGAAATTCAATACATGAAAAGAAACTGAATGTATACTTACCTGTTACAAAGTTGCAGATGAAAACAAAGCCAGTAAGAAAGAATTCCAGATGCAGACAATCACATCCAGCTGTACACAGATAGTCTCTTGGGATCATGAGGTCCTGTAAAGAAGACAAAGAAGAAAGTCAATATATGAAAAGAAACTGAATGTATACTTACCTGTTACACAGTTGCAGATGAATACACAGTCAGAAAGAAAAAATTCCAGATGCAGACAACCAAATTCAGCTGGACATCGATAGCCTCTTGGGATCATGAAGTCCTGTAAACAAGTAAGACAAAGAAGAAAATCAAAACATAAAAAGAAACTGAATGTTTACTTACCTTTAACACAGTTGCAGATGAATACACAGCCAATAAGACAAAAAATCCAGATGCAGATGAATAGTCTCTTGGGATCATGAGGTCCTGTAAACAAGACAAAGAAGAAAGTCAATACATGAAAAGAAACTGAATGTATACTTACCTGTTGCACAGTTGCAGATGAATAGAAAGTCAGAAACGGAAGTCAAGAAACGGAAACGGAAGTCAAGAAACGGAATGTATACTTACCTGTTGCACAGTTGCAGATGAATAGAAAGTCAGTCAGATTGAGTTCCAGATGCAGACAACGGCAAACACTTGGAGATCTATAGCCTCTTGGGATCATGAAGTCCTGTAAACAAGACAAAAAAAGTCAATACATGAAGAGAAACGGAATGTATACTTACCTGTTACACAGTTGCAGATGAATACAAAGCCAGTAAGAAAGAATTCCAGATGCAGACAACCGCATACAGCTGGACATGGATAGTCTCTTGGGATCAGGAGGTCCTGTAAACAAGAGAAAGAAGAAAGTCAATACATTAAAAGAAAATGAATGTATACTTACCTGCTACACAGTTGCAGATGAATAGAAAGTCAGTCAGATTGAGGTCCAGATGCAGACAACAGCAAACACTTGAAGATCGATAGCCTCTTGGGGTCATGAAGTCCTGTGAACAAGTAAGAAAAAGAAGAAAGTCAAAACATGAAAAGAAACTGAATGTATACTTACCTGTTGCACAGTTGCAGATGAATAGAAAGTCAGAAACGGAAGTCAAGAAACGGAAACGGAAGTCAAGAAACGGAATGTATACTTACCTGTTACACAGTTGCAGTTGAAAAAAAGCCAGTAAGCCAGAGTTGCAGATTCAGACAACCATATTCAGTTGATGTATAGTCTCTTGGGATCACGAGGTCCTGTGAACAAGTAAGACAAAGAAGAAAGTCAATTCATGAAAAGAAACTGAATGTATACTTACCTGTTACACAGTTGCAGATGAATAGAAAGTTAGTCAGATTGAGTTCCAGATGCAGACAACGGCAAACACTTGGAGATCGATAGCCTCTTGGGGTCATGAAGTCCTGTGAACAAGTAAGAAAAAGAAGAAAGTCAAAACATGAAAAGAAACTGAATGTATACTTACCTGTTGCACAGTTGCAGATGAATAGAAAGTCAGAAACGGAAGTCAAGAAACTTAAACGGAAGTCAAGAAACGGAATGTATGCTTACCTGTTACACAGTTGCAGTTGAAAAAAAGCCAGTAAGTCAGAGTTGCAGATTCAGTTGATGTATAGTCTCTTGGGATCACGAGGTCCTGTGAACAAGTAAGACAAAGAAGAAAGTCAATACATAAAAAGAAACTGAATGTATACTTACCTGTTACACAGTTGCAGTTGAATAGAAAGTCAGTCAGGTTGAGTTCCAGATGCAGACAAAGGCAAACACTTGGAGATCCAAAGCCTCTTGGTATCATGAAGTCCTGTCAACAAGTAAGACAAAGAAGAAAATCAAAACATGAAAAGAAACTGAATGTTTACTTACCTGTAACACAGTTGCAGATGAATACACAGCCAATAAGACAAAAAATCCAGATGCAGATGAATAGTCTCTTGGGATCATGAGGTCCTGTAAACAAGACAAAGAAGAAAGTCAATACATGAAAAGAAACTGAATGTATACTTACCTGTTACACAGTTGCAGATGAATACACAGTCAGTAAGAAAGAATTCCAGATGCAGACAACCACATACAGCTGGACATGGACAGTCTCTTGGGATCATGAAGTCCTGTGAACAAGTAAGAAAAAGAAGAAAGTCAAAACATGAAAACAATCTGAATGTATACTTACCTGTTGCACAGTTGCAGATGAATAGAAAGTCAGAAACGGAAGTCAAGAAACGGAAACGGAAGTCAAGAAACGGAATGTATACTTACCTGTTGCACAGTTGCAGATGAATAGAAAGTCAGTCAGATTGAGTTCCAGATGCAGACAACGGCAAACACTTGGAGATCTATAGCCTCTTGGGATCATGAAGTCCTGTAAACAAGACAAAAAAAGTCAATACATGAAGAGAAATGGAATGTATACTTACCTGTTACACAGTTGCAGATGAATACAAAGCCAGTAAGAAAGAATTCCAGATGCAGACAACCACATACAGCTGGACATCGATAGCCTCTTGGGATCATGAAGTCCTGTCAAGAAGTAAGACAAAGAAGAAAATCAAAACATGAAAAGAAACTGAATGTATACTTACCTGATACACAGTTGCAGATGAATACACAGTCAGTAAGAAAGAATTCCAGATGCAGACAACCAAATTCAACTGGACATCGATAGCCTCTTGGGATCATGAAGTCCTGTAAACAAGTAAGACAAAGAAGAAAATCAAAACATAAAAAGAAACTGAATGTTTACTTACCTTTAACACAGTTGCAGATGAATACACAGCCAATAAGACAAAAAATCCAGAGGCAGATGAATAGTCTCTTGGGATCATGAGGTCCTGTAAACAAGACAAAGAAGAAAGTCAATACATGAAAAGAAACTGAATGTATACTTACCTGTTACACAGTTGCAGATGAAAAAAAGCCAGTAAGCCAGAGTTCCAGATTCAGACAACCATATACAGTTGATGTATATTCTCTTGGGATCACGAGGTCCTGTGAATAAGACAAAGAAGAAAGTCAATGCATGAAAAGAAGCTGAATGTATACTTACCTGTAACAAAGTTCCAAATGAATACACAACCATTAAGAAAGAATTCCAGATGCAGACAACCACAAATAGCTGGACATGGACAGTCTCTTGGGATCATGAAGTCCTGTGAACAAGTGATACAACGAAGAAAGTCAATACATGAAAAGAAACTGAATGTATACTTACCTGTTACAAAGTTGCAGATGAATACAAAGCCAGTAAGAAAGAATTCCAGATGCAGACAACCACATCCAGCTGGACATGAATAGTCTCTTGGGATCATGAGGTCCTGTACACAAGACAAAGAAGAAAGTCAATACATGAAAAGTAACTGAATTTATACTTACCTGTTACACTGTTGCAGATGAATACACAGTCAGTAAGAAAGAATTCCAGATGCAGACAACCACATACAGCTGGACAACGATAGCCTCTTGGGATCATGAGGTCCTGTAAACAAGACAAAGAAGAAAGTCAATACATGAAAAGAAACTGAATGCTTACTTACCAATTACACAGTTGGAGATGAATACACAGCCATTAAGAAAGAATTCCAGATGCAGACAACCACATACAGCTGGACATGGACAGACTCTTGGGATCATGAAGTCCTGTGAACAAGTAAGACAATATATAAAGTCAATACATGAAAAGAAGCTGAATGTATACTCACCTGTTACACAGTTGCAGATGAAAAAAAGCCAGTAAGCCAGAGTTCCAGATTCAGTCAACCATATACAGTTGATGTATAGTCTCCTGGGATCATGAAGTCCTGTGAACAAGTAAGACAAAGAAAAAAGTAAATACATGAAAAGAAACTGAATGTATACTTACCTGTAACACAGTTGCAGATGAACACAGCCAATAAGACGAAAAATCCAGATGTAGACAATGGCAAACACTTGGAGATCGATAGCCTCATGGGATCATGAAGTCCTGTCAACAAGTAACAAAGAAGAAAATCCAAATATGAAAAGAAACTGAATGTATACTTACCTGTATCACAGTTGCAGATTAATACACAGCCAATAAGATGAAAAATCCAGATGCAGACAACAGCAAACAGCTGGAGATGAATAGTCTCTTGGGATCATGAGGTCCTGTAAACAAGTAAGACAAAGAAGAAAGTCAATACATGAAAAGAAGCTGAATGTATACTTACCTGTTACACAGTTACAAATGAATACACAGCCATTAAGAAAGAATTCCAGATGCAGAAAACCACAAATAGCTGGACATGGACAGTCTCTTGGGATCATGAAGTCCTGTGAACAAGTAAGACAAAGAAGAAAATCAAAATATGAAAAGAAACTGAATGTATACTTACCTGTTACAAAGTTGCAGATGAAAACAAAGCCAGTAAGAAAGAATTCCAGATGCAGACAATCACATCCAGCTGTACACAGATAGTCTCTTGGGATCATGAGGTCCTGTAAAGAAGACAAAGAAGAAAGTCAATATATGAAAAGAAACTGAATGTATACTTACCTGTTACACAGTTGCAGATGAATACACAGTCAGTAAGAAAAAATTCCAGATGCAGACAACCAAATTCAGCTGGACATCGATAGCCTCTTGGGATCATGAAGTCCTGTAAACAAGTAAGACAAAGAAGAAAATCAAAACATAAAAAGAAACTGAATGTTTACTTACCTTTAACACAGTTGCAGATGAATACACAGCCAATAAGACAAAAAATCCAGATGCAGATGAATAGTCTCTTGGGATCATGAGGTCCTGTAAACAAGACAAAGAAGAAAGTCAATACATGAAAAGAAACTGAATGTATACTTACCTGTTACACAGTTGCAGATGAATACACAGTCAGTAAGAAAGAATTCCAGATGCAGACAACCACATACAGCTGGACATGGACAGTCTCTTGGGATCATGAAGTCCTGTGAACAAGTAAGAAAAAGAAGAAAGTCAAAACATGAAAAGAAACTGAATGTATACTTACCTGTTGCACAGTTGCAGATGAATAAAAAGTCAGAAACGGAAGTCAAGAAACGGAAACGGAAGTCAAGAAACGGAATGTATACTTACCTGTTGCACAGTTGCAGATGAATAGAAAGTCAGTCAGATTGAGTTCCAGATGCAGACAACGGCAAACACTTGGAGATCTATAGCCTCTTGGGATCATGAAGACCTGTAAACAAGACAAAAAAAGTCAATACATGAAGAGAAACGGAATGTATAGTTACCTGTTACACAGTTGCAGATGAATACAAAGCCAGTAAGAAAGAATTCCAGATGCAGACAACCGCATACAGCTGGACATGGATAGTGTCTTGGGATCAGGAGGTCCTGTAAACAAGAGAAAGAAGAAAGTCAATACATTAAAAGAAAATGAATGTATACTTACCTGTTACACAGTTGCAGATGAATAGAAAGTCAGTCAGATTGAGATCCAGATGCAGACAACAGCAAACACTTGAAGATCGATAGCCTGTTGGGGTCATGAAGTCCTGTGAACAAGTAAGAAAAAGAAGAAAGTCAAAACATGAAAAGAAACTGAATGTATACTTACCTGTTGCACAGTTGCAGATGAATAGAAAGTCAGAAACGGAAGTCAAGAAACGGAAACGGAAGTCAAGAAACGGAATGTATACTTACCTGTTACACAGTTGCAGTTGAAAAAAAGCCAGTAAGCCAGAGTTGCAGATTCAGACAACCATATTCAGTTGATGTATAGTCTCTTGGGATCACGAGGTCCTGTGAACAAGTAAAACAAAGAAGAAAGTCAATTCATGAAAAGAAACTGAATGTATACTTACCTGTTACACAGTTGCAGATGAATAGAAAGTTAGTCAGATTGAGTTCCAGATGCAGACAACGGCAAACACTTGGAGATCGATAGCCTCTTGGGGTCATGAAGTCCTGTGAACAAGTAAGAAAAAGAAGAAAGTCAAAACATGAAAAGAAACTGAATGTATACTTACCTGTTGCACAGTTGCAGATGAATAGAAAGTCAGAAACGGAAGTCAAGAAACTTAAACGGAAGTCAAGAAACGGAATGTATGCTTACCTGTTACACAGTTGCAGTTGAAAAAAAGCCAGTAAGCCAGAGTTGCAGATTCAGTTGATGTATAGTCTCTTGGGATCACGAGGTCCTGTGAACAAGACAAAGAAGAAAGTCAATACATGAAAAGAAACTGAATGTATACTTACCTGTTACACAGTTGCAGTTGAATAGAAAGTCAGTCAGGTTGAGTTCCAGATGCAGACAAAGGCAAACACTTGGAGATCCAATGCCTCTTGGTATCATGAAGTCCTGTCAACAAGTAAGACAAAGAAGAAAATCAAAACATGAAAAGAAACTGAATGTTTACTTAACTGTAACACAGTTGCAGATGAATACACAGCCAATAAGACAAAAAATCCAGATGCAGATGAATAGTCTCTTGGGATCATGAGGTCCTGTAAACAAGACAAAGAAGAAAGTCAATACATGAAAAGAAACTGAATGTATACTTACCTGTTACACAGTTGCAGATAAATAGAAAGTCAGAAACGGAAGTCAAGAAACGGAAACAGAAGTCAAGAAACGGAATGTATACTTCCCTATAACACAGTTGTAGATGAATACAAAGCCAATAAAACGTAAAATCCAGATGCAGACAACGGCAAACAGCTGGAGATGAATAGTGTCTTGGGATCATGAGGTCCTGTAAACAAGACAAAAAAAAGTCAATACATGAAAAGAAACTGAATGTATACTTACCTGTTACACAGTTGCAGATGAATACACAGTCAGTAAGAAAGAATTTCAGATGCAGACAACCACATACAGCTGGACATCGATAGCCTCTTGGGATCATGAAGTCCTGTAAACAAGACAAAAAAAAGTCAATACATGAAAAGAAACTGAATGTATACTTACCTGTTACACAGTTGCAGATGAAAAAAAGGCAATAAAACGTAAAATCCAGATTCAGACAACCACAAATAGCTGGACATGGACAGTCTCTTGGGATCATGAAGTCCTGTGAACAAGTGAGAAAACGAAGAAAGTCAATACATGAAAAGAAACTGAATGTATACTTACCTGTTACACAGTTGCAGATGAGTACACAGTCAGTAAGAAAGAATTCCAGATGCAGACAACATACAGCTGGACATGGACAGACTTTTGGGATCATGAAGTCCTGTGAACAAGTAAGACAAAGAAGAAAGTCAATACATGAAAAGAAACTGAATGTATACTTACCTGTTACACAGTTGCAGATGAATAGGAAGTAAGTTAGATTGAGTTCCAGATGCAGACAACGGCAAGCACTTGGAGATCGATAGCCTCTTGGGATCATGAAGTCCTGTCAAGTAGTAAAACAAAGAAGAAAATCAAAACATGAAAAGAAACTGAATGTATACTTACCTGTTACACAGTTGCAGATGAATACACAGTCAGTAAGAAAGAATTCCAGATGCAGACAACCACATACAGCTGGACATCGATAGCCTCTTGGGATCATGAGGTCCTGTAAATAAGACAAAAAGAAAGTCAATACATGAAAAGAAACTGAATGTATACTTACCTGTTACACAGTTGCAGTAGAAAAAAAGCCAGTAAGCCAGAGTTCCAGATTCAGACAACCATATACAGTTGATGTATAGTCTCTTGGGATCACGAGGTCCTGTGAACAAGTAAGACAAAGAAGAAAGTCAATACATGAAAAGAAATTGAATGTATACTCACCTGTAACACAGTTGCAGATGAATAGAAAGTCAGTCAGATTGAGATCCTGATGCAGACAGCGACAAACACTTGGAGATCGATAGCCTCTAGGGATCATGAAGTCCTGTGAACAAGTAAGACAAAGAAGAAAATCAAAATATGAAAAGAAACTGAATGTATACTTATCTGTAACACAGTTGCAGATGAATACACAGCCAATAAGACGTAAAATCCAGATGCAGATGAATAGTCTCTTGGGATCATGAGGTCCTGTAAACAAGACAAAGAAAAAAGTCAATACATGAAAAGAAGCTGAATGTATACTTACCTGTTACACAGTTGCAGATAAATACACAGCCATTAAGAAAGAATTCCAGATGCAGACAACCACAAATAGCTGGACATGGACAGTCTCTTGGGATCATGAAGTCCTGTGAAAAAGTGAGACAACGAAGAAAGTCAATACATGAAAAGAAACTGAATGTATACATACCTGTTACACAGTTGCAGATGAAAAAAAGCCAGTAAGCCAGAGTTCCAGATTCAGATAACCATATACAGTTGATGTATAGTCTCTTGGGATCATGATGTCCTGTGAACAAGTAAGACAAAGAAGAAAATCAAAATATGAATAGAAACTGAATGTTTACTTACCTATAACACAGTTGCAGATGAATACACAGCCAATAAGACGAAAAATCCAGATGCAGATGAATAGTCTCTTGGGATCATGAAGTCCTGTCAACAAGTAAGACAAAAAAGAAAATCAATGCATGAAAAGAAACTGAATGTATACTTACCTGTTACACAGTTGCAGATGAATAGAAAGTCAGTCAGATTGAGGTCCTGATGCAGACAACCACATACAGCTGGACAAGGACAGTCTCTTTGGATCATGAAGTCCTGTGAACAAGTAAGACAAAGAAGAAAGTCAATACATGAAAAGAAACTGAATGTATACTTACCTGTCACACAGTTGCAGATGAATGCACAGTCAGTAAGAAAGAATTCCAGATGCAGACAACCACATATAGCTGGACATCAATAGCCTCTTGGGATCATGAAGTCCTGCAAACAATACAAAAAGAAAGTCAAAACATGAAAAGAAACTGAATGTATACTTACCTGTTACACAGTTGCAGATGAATAGAAAGTAGATTGAATTCCAGATGCAGACAACAGCAAGTACTTGGAGATCGATAGCCTCTTGGGATCATGAAGTCCTGTGAACAAGTAAGACAAAGAAGAAAATCAAAATATAAAAAGAAACTGAATGTATACTTACCTGTTACACAGTTGCAGATGAATACACAGTCAGTAAGAAAGAATTCCAGATGCAGACAACCACATACAGCTAGACATGGATAGTCTCTTTGGATCATGAAGTCTTGTGAACAAGTAAGACAAAGAAGAAAATCAAAATATAAAAAGAAACTGAAGGTATACTTACGTGTAACACAGTTGCAGATGAATACACACCCAATAAGACGTAAAAGCCAGATGCAGACAACGGCAAACAGCTGGAAATGAATAGACTCTTGGGATCATGAGGTCATGTAAACAAGTAAGAAAAAGAAGAAAATCAAAATATGAAAAGAAACTGAATGCATACTTACCTGTTACACAGTTGCAGATCAATAGAACGTCAGTCAGATTGAGTTCCAGATGCAGACAACGGCAAACACTTGGAGATCGAAAGCCTCTTGGGATCATGAAGTCCTGTGAACAAGTAAGACAAAGAAGAAAGTTAAAATATGAAAAGAAACTGAATGTATACTTACCTGGAACACAGTTGCAGATTAATACAAAACCAATAAGATAAAAAATCTAGAAGCAGACAATGGCAAACAGCTTGAGATGAATACTCTCTTGGGGTCATGAGGTCCTGTAAACAAGATAAAAAAAGTCAATACATAAAAAGAAACTGAATGTATACTTACCTGTTACACAGTTGCAGATGAAAACACAGCCAGTAAGAAAGAATTCCAGAGGCAGACAACCACATACAGCTGGACATGGATAGTCTCTTGGGATCATGAAGTCCTGTGAACAAGTAAGATAAAGAAGAAAGTCAATACATGAAAAGAAACTTAAAGTATACTTACCTGTCACACAGTTGCAGATGAAAAAAAGCCAGTAAGCCAGAGTTCCAGATTTAGACAACCAAATATAGTTGATGTATAGTCTCTTGGGATCACGAGGTCCTGTGAACAAGTAAGACAAATAAGAAAGTCAATACATGAAATGAAACTGAATGCTTACATACCGATTACACAGTTGCAGATGAATAGAAAGTCAGTTAGATTGAGTTCCAGATGCAGATGACGGCAAACACTTGGAGATTGATAGCCTCTTGGGAAGGTGAAGTCCTGTGAACAAGTAAGACAAATAAGAAAGTCAATACATGAAAAGAAACTGAATGTATACTTACCTGTTACACAGTTGCAGTTGAAAAGAAACGGAATGTATACTTACCTATTGCACAGTTGCAGATGAATACACAGCTAATAAGACGGAAAATCCAGATGCAGACAACGGCAAACCCTTGGAGATCGATAGCCTCTTGGGATCATGAAGTCCTGTGAACAAGTAAAACAAAGAAAAAAGTCAATACATGAAAAGAAACTGAATGTATACTTACCTGTTACAAAGTTGCAGATGAATACAAAGCCAGTAAGAAAGAATTCCAGATGCAGACAACCACATCCAGCTGGACATGGATAGTCTTTTGGGATCACGAGGTCCTGAGAAGAAGTAAGACAAAGAAGAAAATCAAAATATGAAAAGAAAATGAATGTATTCTTACGTGTTTCACAGTTACAGATGAATACACACCCAATAAGACGTAAAATCCAGATGCAGACAACCACATCCAGCTGGACATGGATAGTCTCTTGGGATCATGAGGTCCTGTAAACAAGTAAGACAAAGAAGAAAGTCAATACATGAAAAGAAACTGAATGTATACTTACCTGTTACACAGTTGCAGATGAATAGAAAGTCAGTCAGATTGAGTTCCAGATGAAGACAACAGTAAACACTTGGAGATCGATAGTCTCTTGGGATCAAGAAGTCCTGTCAAAAAGTAAGACAAAGAAGAAAATCAAAACATGAAAAGAAACTGAATGTTTACTTACCTGTAACACAGTTGCAGATGAATACACAGCCAATAAGACTAAAAATCCAGATGCAGATGAATAGTCTCTTGGGATAATGAGGTGCTGTAAACAAGACAAAGAAGAAAGTCAATACATGAAAAGAAACTGAATGTATACTTACCTGTTACACAGTTGCAAATGAATACACAGCCAATAAGACGAAAAATCCAGATGCAGACAACCACATACAGCTGGACAGGGAAAGTCTCTTGGGATCATGAAATCCTGTGAACAAGTAAGACAAAGAAGAAAGTTAATACATGAAAAGAAACGGAATGTATACTTACCTGTTACACAGTTGAAGATGAAAAAAGAGCCAGTAAGACAAAAAATCCAAATGCAGACAACGGCAAACAGCTGGAGATGAATAGTCTCTTGGGATAATGAGGTCCTGTAACAAGACAAAAAGAAAGTCAATACATGAAATGAAACTGAATGTATACTTACCTTTTACACAGTTGCAGATGAATACACAGCCAGTAAGATAAAAAATCCAGATGCAGATAAATAGTCTCTTGAGATTATGAGGTCCTGTAAACAAGACAAAGAAGAAAGTCAATACATGAAAAGAAACTGAATGTATACTTACCTGTTACACAGTTGCAGATCAATACACAGCCATTAAGAAAGAATTCCAGATGCAGACAACCACATACAGCTGGACATGGAAAGTCTCTTGGGATCATGAAATCCTGTGAACAAGTAAGACAAAGAAGAAAGTCAATACATGAAAAGAAACTGAATGTATACTTACCTGTAACACAGTTGCAGATGAATACACAGCCAATAAGACAAAAAATCCAGATGCAGATGAATAGTCTCTTGGGATAATGAGGTCTTGTGAACAAGATAAAGAAGAAAGTCAATACATGAAAAGAAACTGAATGTATACTTACCTGTTACACAGTTGCAGATGAATAGAAAGTCAGTCACACTGAGTTCCAGATGCAGACAACGGCAAACACCTGGACATCGATAACCTCTTGGGATCATGAAGTCCTGTGAACAAGTAAGACAAAGAAGAAAGTCAAAATCTGAAAAGAAACTGAATGTTTACTTACCTGTAACACAGTTGCAGATGAATACACAGCCAATAAGACGAAAAATCCAGATGGAGATGAATAGTCTCTTGGGATAATGAGGTCCTGTAAACAAGACAAAGAAGAACGTTAATACATGAAAAGAAGCTGAATATATACTTACACGTTACACAGTTGCAGATGAATACACAGCCAATAAGACTAAAAATCCAGATGCAGATGAATAGTCTCTTGGGATAATGAGGTCTTGTAAACAAGTAAGACAAAGAAGAAAGTCAATACATGAAAAGAAACTGAATGTACACTTACCTGTAACACAGTTGCAGATGAATACACAGCCAATAAGACAAAAAATCCAGATGCAGATGAATAGTCTCTTGGGATAATGAGGTCTTGTGAACAAGATAAAGAAGAAAGTCAATACATGAAAAGAAACTGAATGTATACTTACCTGTTACACAGTTGCAGATGAATAGAAAGTCAGTCACACTGAGTTCCAGATGCAGACAACGGCAAACACCTGGACATCGATAACCTCTTGGGATCATGAAGTCCTGTGAACAAGTAAGACAAAGAAGAAAGTCAAAATCTGAAAAGAAACTGAATGTTTACTTACCTGTAACACAGTTGCAGATGAATACACAGCCAATAAGACGAAAAATCCAGATGGAGATGAATAGTCTCTTGGGATAATGAGGTCCTGTAAACAAGACAAAGAAGAACGTTAATACATGAAAAGAAGCTGAATATATACTTACACGTTACACAGTTGCAGATGAATACACAGCCAATAAGACTAAAAATCCAGATGCAGATGAATAGTCTCTTGGGATAATGAGGTCTTGTAAACAAGTAAGACAAAGAAGAAAGTCAATACATGAAAATAAACTGAATGTACACTTACCTGTTACACAGTTGCAGATGAATACACAGCCAGTAAGAAAGAATTCCATATGCAGACAACCACATACAGCTGTACATGGACAGTCTTCTGGGATCATGAAGTCCTGTGAACAAATAAGACAAAGAAGAAAGTTAATACATGAAAAGAAACGGAATGTATACTTACCTGTTACACAGTTGAAGATGAAAAAAGAGCCAGTAAGACAAAAAATCCAAATGCAGACAACGGCAAACAGCTGGAGATGAATAGTCTCTTGGGATAATGAGGTCCTGTAACAAGACAAAAAGAAAGTCAATACATGAAATGAAACTGAATGTATACTTACCTTTTACACAGTTGCAGATGAATACACAGCCAGTAAGATAAAAAATCCAGATGCAGATAAATAGTCTCTTGGGATAATGAGGTCCTGTAAACAAGACAAAGAAGAAAGTCAATACATGAAAAGAAACTGAATGTATACTTACCTGTTACACAGTTGCAGATCAATACACAGCCATTAAGAAAGAATTCCAGATGCAGACAACCACATACAGCTGGACATGGAAAGTCTCTTGGGATCATGAAATCCTGTGAACAAGTAAGACAAAGAAGAAAGTCAATACATGAAAAGAAACTGAATGTATACTTACCTGTAACACAGTTGCAGATGAATACACAGCCAATAAGACAAAAAATCCAGATGCAGATGAATAGTCTCTTGGGATAATGAGGTCTTGTGAACAAGATAAAGAAGAAAGTCAATACATGAAAAGAAACTGAATGTATACTTACCTGTTACACAGTTGCAGATGAATAGAAAGTCAGTCACACTGAGTTCCAGATGCAGACAACGGCAAACACCTGGACATCGATAACCTCTTGGGATCATGAAGTCCTGTGAACAAGTAAGACAAAGAAGAAAGTCAAAATCTGAAAAGAAACTGAATGTTTACTTACCTGTAACACAGTTGCAGATGAATACACAGCCAATAAGACGAAAAATCCAGATGGAGATGAATAGTCTCTTGGGATAATGAGGTCCTGTAAACAAGACAAAGAAGAACGTTAATACATGAAAAGAAGCTGAATATATACTTACACGTTACACAGTTGCAGATGAATACATAGCCAATAAGACTAAAAATCCAGATGCAGATGAATAGTCTCTTGGGATAATGAGGTCTTGTAAACAAGTAAGACAAAGAAGAAAGTCAATACATGAAAAGAAACTGAATGTACACTTACCTGTAACACAGTTGCAGATGAATACACAGCCAATAAGACAAAAAATCCAGATGCAGATGAATAGTCTCTTGGGATAATGAGGTCTTGTGAACAAGATAAAGAAGAAAGTCAATACATGAAAAGAAACTGAATGTATACTTACCTGTTACACAGTTGCAGATGAATAGAAAGTCAGTCACACTGAGTTCCAGATGCAGACAACGGCAAACACCTGGACATCGATAACCTCTTGGGATCATGAAGTCCTGTGAACAAGTAAGACAAAGAAGAAAGTCAAAATCTGAAAAGAAACTGAATGTTTACTTACCTGTAACACAGTTGCAGATGAATACACAGCCAATAAGACGAAAAATCCAGATGGAGATGAATAGTCTCTTGGGATAATGAGGTCCTGTAAACAAGACAAAGAAGAACGTTAATACATGAAAAGAAGCTGAATATATACTTACACGTTACACAGTTGCAGATGAATACACAGCCAATAAGACTAAAAATCCAGATGCAGATGAATAGTCTCTTGGGATAATGAGGTCTTGTAAACAAGTAAGACAAAGAAGAAAGTCAATACATGAAAATAAACTGAATGTACACTTACCTGTTACACAGTTGCAGATGAATACACAGCCAGTAAGAAAGAATTCCATATGCAGACAACCACATACAGCTGTACATGGACAGTCTTCTGGGATCATGAAGTCCTGTGAACAAATAAGACAAAGATGAAAGTCAATACATGAAAAGAAACTGAATGGTTACTTACCGATTACACAGTTGCAGATGAATAAAAAAAGTCAGTCAGATTGAGTTCCAGATGCAGACAACCATATACAGTTGATGTATAGTCTATTAGGATCAAGAGGTCTGTGAACAAGTAAGACAAAGAAGAAAGTCAGTACATGAAAAGAAACTGAATGCTTACTTACCGATTTCACAGCTGCAGATGAATAAAAAAAGTCAGTCAGATTGAGTTCCAGATGCAGACAACGACAAACACTTGGAGATTGATAGCCTCTTGGGATCATGAAGTCCTATCAACAAGTAAGACAAAGAAGAAAATCAAACAATGAAAAGAAACTGAATGTATACTTACCTGTTACACAGTTGCAGATGAATACACAGCCAGAAAGAAAGAATTCCAGATGCAGACAACCACATACAGCTGGACATGGACAGTCTCTTGGGATCACGAAGGCCTGTGAACAAGTAAGACAAAAAACAAAGTCAATACATGAAAAGAAACTGAATGTATACTTACCTGTAACACAGTTGCAGATGAACACATAGCCAATAAGACGAAAAATCCAGATGTAGACAATGGCAAACACTTGGAGATCGATAGCCTCTTGGGATCATGAAGTCCTGTCAACAAGTAAGACAAAGAAGAAAATCAAAATATGAAAAGAAACTGAATGTATACTTACCTGTAACAGTTGCAGATGAATACACAGCCATTAAGAAATAATTCCAGATGCAGACAACCACATACAGCTGGAAATAGACAGACTCTTAGGATAATGAGGTCCTGTAAACAAGTCATAGAAGAAAGTCAATATATGAAAAGAAACTGAATGCTTACTTACCTACTACACAGTTACAGAAGAACAAAGTCAGTCAGATTGAGATCCAGATGCAGACAACGGCAAGCACTTGGAGATCGATAGCCTCTTGGGATCATGAAGCCTGTAAAGAAGTAAGACAAAGAAGAAAATCAAACAATGAAAAGAAACTGAATGTATACTTACCTGTAACACAGTTGCAGATGAATACACAGCCATTAAGAAATAATTCCAGATGCAGACAACCACATACAGCTGGAAATAGACAGACTCTTAGGATAATGAGGTCCTGTAAACAAGTCAAAGAAGAAAGTCAATACATGAAAAGAAACTGAATGTATACTTACCTTTTACACAGTTGCAGATGAATAGAAAATCAGTCAGATTGAGATCCAGATGCAGACAACGGCAAACAGCTGGAGATGAATAGTCTCTTGGGATCATGAAGTCCTGTGAACAAGTAAGACAAAGAAGAAAGTTAATACATGAAAAGAAACGGAATGTATATTTACCTGTTACACAGTTGCAGATGAAAAAAAAGCCAGTAAGACGAAAAATCAAAATGCAGACAACGGCAAACAGCTGGAGATGAATAGTCTCTTGGGATCATGAGGTCATGTATACAAGACAAAAAGAAAGTCAATACATGAAAAAAGCTGAATGTATACTTACCTGTTACACAGTTGCAGATGAATACACAGCCAGTAAGAATGAATTCCAGATGCAGACAACCACATGCAGGTGGACATGGATAGTCTCTTGGGATCATGAAGTCCTGTGAACAAGTAAGACAAAGAAAAAAGTCAATATATGAAAAGAAACTGAATGTATACTTACCTGTAACACAGTTGCAGATGAATACACAGCCAATAAGACAAAAAATCCAGATGCAGATGAATAGTCACTTGGGATAATGAGGTGCTGTAAACAAGACAAAGAAGAAAGTCAATACATGAAAAGAAACTGAATGTATACTTACCTGTTACACAGTTGCAAATGAATACACAGCCAATAAGACGAAAAATCCAGATGCAGATGAATACTCTCTCAGGATCATGAAGTCCTGTGAACAAGTAAGACAAAGAAGAAAGTCCATACATGAAAAGAAACTGAATGCTTACTTACCTACTACACAGTTGCAGATGAATAGAAAGTCAGTCAGATTGAGATCCAGACGCAGATAACGGCAAACACTTGTAGATCGATAGCCTCTTGGGATCATGAAGTCCTGTCAACAAGTAAGACAAAGAAGAAAATCAAAATATGAAAAGAAACTGAATGTTTACTTACCTGTAACACAGTTGCAGATTAATACACAGCCAATAAGATAAAAAATCCGGATGCAGACAACGGCAAACAGCTGGAGATGAATAGTCTCTTGGGATCATGAAGTCCTGTAAACAAGACAAAAAGAAAGTCAATACATGAAAAGAAACTAAATGTATACTTACCTGTTACACAGTTGATGATGAATACAAAGCCATTAAAATAGAATTCCAGATGCAGACAGCCACATATAGCTGGACATGGATAGTCTCTTGGGATCATGAAGTCCTGTGAACAAGTAAGACAAAGAAGAAAGTCAATACTTGAAAAGAAACTGAATGCTTACCTACCGATTACACAGTTTCAGATGAATACACAGCCATTAAGAAAGAATTCCAGATGCAGAAGACCACATGCAGCTGCACATGGACAGTCTCTTGGGATCATGAAGTCCTGTGAACAATTAAGACAAAGAAGAAAATCAAAATATGAAAAGAAACTGAATGTATACTTACGTGTCCCACAGGTGCAGATGAATACACAGCCAATAGGAGGAAAAATCCAGATGCAGTTGAATAGTCTCTTGGGATAACGAGGTCCTGTGAACAAGTTAGACAAAGAAGAAAGTCAATACATGAAAAGACACTGAATGTATATTTACCTGTTACACAGTTGCAGATGAATATACAGTCAGTAAAAAACAATTCCAGATGCAGACAACCACATACAGCTGGACATGGACAGACTCTTGGATCATGAAGTCCTGTGAACAAGTAAGACAAAGAAGAAAATCAAAATATGAAAAGAAACTGAATGTATACTTACCTGTTACACAGCTGCAGATGAATACACAGCCAGTAATAAAGAATTTCAGATGCAGATGAAGAGCAAGTTAGTTGTAAGGAGTGCAAATTGAGAAACAACCAACCAAGAAAAACGCATTTTTAGCTAAACAAAAAAACAAAACACTTTTCGTTTGAGAGTCATATCTCATATGAAGACATATTAGAAAAGCCTATTATCTTTTGAAAATAACAAAATCTGACACGTGTGACTGTCATTGTAAGGCGAAGTCCAGTCCAAAAAAGAATTCTATTAGACAAAGTATTTATGAGTGTAGGACTTACAGGTCTGATATGATGGAGTTACAGCAAAGGATTAAATGTTTTTATTCAATAATAAGGCCAGTGAATGTCAGTTTTCTTGGCTGGGTCTTTTCACAGCTGCTGTATCTTGTTTGGTGTTTCTGGGTTTTACAGCTCTTTATGTCAAGTGTAAACAGATCCAAAGTGTCATTCTCAGTGCTGATTACACCTGAAATTAACCATAAACCAGAGGTGAGTGGCTAGCAACAGGGTAATGCAGCTCAACACATGTTTCAGTTTACTACACACCCATGTTGCCTCTCCAAAGTCACAGTGATTCTAAAGTCACTCAATACAAAGCACTCAAAAACCAAACCATAAAACACTGCTTAAATCACAAATACATTAATAAAGACTTTGAGCCCATTTCCCTGAAACGGTTCACCCATTAAAGAAAATGGACGAAGAGGGTGGGAGCAGGTGGCTAGTGTTTTCTTACCTGACTGGTGTGACTGGGTAGGGCCAGTAAGTCCTGGCATAGCACCTTCTCTATGTTCCTGGAGAGTACAACAGATCCCAGGCAGCACATGTGAAGCCTTTCTCTGTGGTAAAGGACCAGACATCAAATCTGAAATCAGCAGTGGAGTGCGAAGAGTCAGCTGAATGGCTTGTTCCCTCATCAGTAGGTAAGCAAGTGGCCCGGAGACGACAATCCTGCCATCTGTCTTCTTTCAAACAGTGTCTGGAATCTAGTGCACTAGTGGCACCGTGACATCATGACATTACCCTTTGGGCCCTATATTTAAGAGTGTCTTGCAATAAAATTTTCAACAGTGAGAAGGCCGCCCTTAGTAGTTGTCCTCGTTGCTGGAGCATGCAGAGCCATAGACAAACTGCTGAAGACATTTAATTGGTTAGAGAGGTGAAAACCAGCTGTGGGGGTGAAGAAAACCTCTGTTTTCCATGGTCAAGATGATGCTTGCAGGGCTGCTCCATGGCCACCATTGTCCTTGAGGGAAAAAAACAGGGGTTAGTTAGTTAGTAAAGCAAAGTAATGTAAAGTAACACACAATTTCACCTCATGAATAAAATCATACACAAGGCTTGGCTCAACATATAAGGAATTGTACAACTTACTTAGAACCTATAATTCCATCAGTAAGGATCTTCATTACAGTGAAGTTAGCCACAGCTAAACCTTTGCTACTGCTTGGTTCTCTCCTTTTGGCTTGTGACCTGGCCTACTTCTAATATACTGCCACATAGTGGATGGAGTAGGAATTACCATGAAAAATGCCATCTGTTGCAACACTGGAGTCACATGGGTATCAGCTATGGCTTCAAGTTGTAGGACTTTTTATGGCATTATAGACAATAGGCAAGTGGCTTAAAGGTCCAACCACAACAGGCCCAATGAGACATAAAGAACCAGCACAACAGGCCCAGTGAGACTAGGGATGCACCTATCAGATATTAGGATCGGATATGTGTCTCTATATTAACAACGCTCGCTCCCTTTTGGTCTCACTGACTTAATATTTCAGAATTAAAGCCAGCTAACACTGATAAATACATGAGTAACAAATCAATACACACAACTAATCATCAAAATTATTACATTTTTAGATAAAAAAATAAAAACAAAACACTATTCTGTTGATAGTCAAATCTCATATGAAGACATATTAGAATAGCCTAGTATCTTTTGAAAATAACAAAATCTGGCATGTGTGACTGTCTGATATACATTGTAAAGCGAACGCTGTACCAAGGTCCTGCACAATTGTTTCTTATTTTAGTGACAAATAAATAGCAATTTAATACATTCATATCTGTGTGTTAATTTGTTACATGGTCTATAAAATGTGGATACCGAAAACTCTCACAGAGATAAGGAGCTGCTGGTGTTAGTTATAAAGACAATTAAACCTACTGAAGAACAGAGACTAAATGAAAATCAAAGACTAACCTTAACTTCCTTACTTTTAAGGAATGGATATATTTTAGCACTTTAGACAATATAAACATGCATGTAGCACATTTTTATAACGAATAAATCATTACTGTGACACTGTCATAAAATATGCCTATTTGAACTATTTTTACGAAATATTTATCCAGTGAAACATCCATATAGCACACACATCCAAAATCAGCTGTAGTGTACAGAGACACATCTGATAAATATACAGCTACCCTTAGAATAGCCAGATTACAATTTGCTAACAAATGCTTAAGAGAGCCTGGAGAATTCTGGAGAAAGGTCTTGTGGACAAATGAGACTAGGATTAACCTATATCAGAGTGATGGAAAGACAGAAATTGTGGATTGCTCACTCGCGCTTCAAGGGAGGTAAAATTTAGTTTGCACTCACCCTCTTATTAACGGTACATACTTGGAGCCCATAGGAACCATCCAAAACATAGAAGTTGGAAAGCTCCCACAAAGGTGTTTGTACTTCAGAAATCCTTCTTTCTGAAGATGTTTTATAATCCTGGGTGTTTCCTTGTGAAAGTAAAGTCTGAACCGTGCAAGTCCTCAGTTTGAGTTGCTGAGAGTCAATTTAGGAGTGATCCCTTTATCTTACTGAGTGCTCTGTGTGTAAGTTTATTCTAATGTCCATATGACAGCACAAAACCTCATGAATAAAAACATACACAAGGCTTGGCTGAACATATGAGGAAACGTACAACTTACTTAGAACCTATAGTTCCATCAGTAAGGATCTTCATTACAGTGAAGTTAGCCACAGCTAAACCTTTGCTAAAGCATGGTTCTCTCCTTTTGGCTTGTAACCTGGCCTACTTCCAATATACTGCCACATAGTGGATGGAGTAGGAATTACCATGTAAAATGCCATCTGTTGCAACACTGGAGTCACATGGGTATCAGCTATGGCTTCAAGTTGTAGGACTTTTTATGGCATTATAGACGATAGGCAAGTGGCTTAAAGGTCCAACCACAACAGGCCCAATGAGACATAAAGAACCAGCACAACAGGCCCAGTGAGACTAGGGATGCACCTAGCAGATATTAGGATCGGATATGTGTCCCTATATTAACAATGCTCGCTCCTTTTTGGTCTCACTGACTTAATATTTCAGAATTAAAGCCAGCCAACACTGATAAATACATGAGTAACAAATCAATACACACAACTAATCATCAAAATTATTACATTTTTAGATAAATAAAAAAAAAAACACTATTCTGTTGAGAGTCAAATCTCATATGAAGACATATTAGAATAGCCTAGTATTGAAAATAACAAAATCTGGCATGTGTGACTGTCTGATATACATTGTAAGGCAAACGCTGTACCAAGGTCCTGCACAATTGTTTCTTATTTTAGTGACAAATAAATAGCAATTTAATACATTCATATCTGTGTGTTAATTTGTTGTATTTTATTTTACAAAGTTAGTGAGGGAAAATTGACATCAATCCTGATGTTTTAAGTCTCTCCCACATGGTGAGGTAAACAGTTTATTTATTTAACAATGTATCGGATCAATGTTGTGTATCGATCGATAAGTTTATGTATTGGTATAGAAACTGAACAATGTTGGTGCATCCCTAAATGTAACATATAGGAAACAGGATATGACATCACTGCTGTAGTGTGTCTTTGACAACTTCCCTAGTTAATAGAATATGCCTACATTGATAAATCCCCATACATTTCACCCTGATTGGTGAATGTTTAGCCTTTCAAATGCATGCTTGAATGTGATTGGCTAATGGCAACCACAATAATTGACATGTAAAGTCTTCTGGACAGACAGTATTATAGAATAGGCTAAAGATGCAGCATGTAAAATTGTAGCTTGACTGGATGTGCATGGATGAATGTATAGATTTTAACATGTATTTGTGATGCAATAAGCTGTTTTATTAATTGCTTAAACTATAGAGGAGCATTATTGGGCTAATGAGCATTATGAGCTAAATAGTTTAATTGTCACTTTAACAGGTAAGGACACCAGTTTCTCTCAGAGTTAGCTTAAGTTTTACTAATAAAAAAGGTAACTTTGATTAAAAACAAAATAATAATACTGTCTTGCAGACATCTGATTGATGTCATTTATGGCTGATTTACCGTTACAGTAACTTGATCACAATATTCTGCAAAATAAAATGTAGTAGTTTACTATAGCTCCACTGAATATTGGTTTTGAAATATACCACTGTTTCCTAAGAGGAAGCTGTAACAGGAACAGGTCATTGTAATTTTATGTGTAACCCAGGTTTTAAATGTTCAGAACATTCAAATCAGATGCGAAGCAAAAAAACAATAAATAAATAAAAAAACTTTTAAAAATAATACAACATGAATAAACTGTTCAAAACAGCCATTAGAGCAGATAGAAAATGACTTACTGATAAGTAAGGTAAATAAAACGAGCCTTAAATGACAGCCAATAGCTTGTTGCCAAGACTGGTCTGCGTCAGAGACGGCCAATCAGCGCTCAGGGGGGCGTTACCTCGGCTCCTCCGCTAGAGACGAGAAGTATTTTGTAGACATATGTAGATGCCTGGGACTTACGATCGCCAAGTATGGGATTTACTGCCATTTTTACTGCCAATATTGAACATGTTTGTGCGGATGTTTCAGAGTATTGCAGCACAAAAACAAAGTAGTAAGCTGACTTAAAATAGAGCAACTCCAACAAAGGTGCAGAGTTAAATTGAGAGGAACATAAGTTGATGCAGTAGATTAAAATGTTTGTGCATGTATCATCAAGGCCTAGCCTGCAGTGAAGTGCCAGAATAGTGACTGGAATGGGCATCACTGTCTTGTTGGATGCACATGTGCATAAATCTTCCATAAATGTACAGCCATTTCTTTTCACCATTGTGTTTGATCCAGTTGTACCAGAGAGTTGCACGGCCCCTAACTTTTTATCGCTAGGGGTCAACCTAACCAAACACAAAAGAGCCTGTCACTATCAAAAGTCTTCAACCTTGTTTGTGGTTAAAGCATAGTTACAGCACAGTGCTCATGTGTCTGAGACTCGTGAATTAATTAGGCAGTTGAGAATGTTGGCAGTCCCAAAAACTTGGCCCTGCCATCTATGGATGCTTAAAAATGCTTCCTCTCCACCTGCGCTGAGATGCCTTCAAGACCTGCAATGCAAAACCCACTGGTGTAAAAATATCAAATATTATAATGCGAGCAAGTAATAAATTAAACAAACTTGATGTGTATTCCAGGATTTCACATAATTGTGTTATATCTGACAACTGTGTTAAGATATACTTTTAAATTATGAAACAGTATGATCAATATTTTATTGTGTATTTGATTATTTTATCACTTTCCATTTCCTTTCGTTTACGGTACCATTTACAATTGAGTGGACTGATGCTCTTGTGTGCTCTAGATATTTTGGAAATTGCTAAACCACTTTATCCACAGTTGTTGGTGAGTCCACTTCATCACAGTCCCTGATGGACTGCTTACAGTGCCCATTACAATTGACTGCCCAGATTCTCTTTTGTCCACAGCCCTTTTTGATGTGGCTACGAACTTCATATATGAGGCTTTCGCCAACATCGTCGACTGTTCTTGGTACAATCGCCTGACCAGATTCTCTTCTGTCCACAGTGTTACTGTTACATTCAAGACTTAGGTGATCCAGTATTGCATATGTGATACTGTTAGTGCTGCCATCTGGTGGCCTGTTTCTTGTTGTTTTTGTTTTTCTCTCTCTCCCTCTCCTGGTGAAACGACTGATTGGAAACAGCTGATCTCAATGCGTGTGCTGGTTGGCTGCAGTGTCTGAGCTTTGTCATTGAAATGGTGCCATTGGCATTTATCTAGTTGCCCGTGGCGTTCTCACCATGTGGCCAAAGGTGGTTGTGATTGAGGCTGTTCAGGATATATAATTCTTCTTATTTTTTTTTTTTGCTGTTAGATTTAGCTTTGTACTTCTCGTAAATCTGTTTGGCCCTGAATGTAATGGCTGGCTACCACTACGTCGATTGTTTTAACATGACAATTCACAGTTTGATGTATGTGAATCTATTGTAGTCTACTCTTTTCTGTGTCATTATGTACTTGTTGATGTCCAAGTGGTTAAATCATAGTCATGTTTGTAGTGGTGAGTGCCATTTACTATTTTAATTTCATTTATTATTTTTCCTTTTCTCTTACTTCATGTTGGGGAGGCAGGTAAGGCCATTGTATTTTGTTTTATTATTTTTTAGTTAGGTTAGTTAGTAAGGAGGGATGTTGGTCTTTGCTCACCCTGACGCTATATGATGTTGACTGTGGTCTTGTTATGTTTGCCTATAATACTACTTTTTCATTTGAGCATTAAATCTGTTTCTTTATGGATTGTTTATGTCCTCAAGCCATAAACTAGTATTTTTATGAAATGGTTTAATAAACTGGGCTGTAAGATTACTCAAAAATCGAAAAACTTCCAAAATGTAAGCAACATGTTAATTGTCCCACCAGGGATATTAACACAGTAGACCACTATTGCACTGTACTGAGGGATGCTCTGTCCCCCATGCAGCTCTGGGTCACTCTGATAACTGTCTGGTTCAAATAATTCTAACCTACAAGCAGAGAAACTTAAATCTGCAAAGCCTGTAGTGAAGACAGTGAAAAAAGTAGGCCAGAGTTATAAGAACTGCTTTTTATTGGAATTTAAAAACCTGAATGTTCTTATACGAGTGAAGAAGTGTCAAGGTTCTTCTGTTCCCTGTATGCTCTGTGACTAATTTGCTGAACAAGTAGATCTATCTGAGATGTTTCCAAGCTGTTTTAAGCCTGCGTCTGAGATGAACACTGTATGTGAACTTTTACATTCTGAATTTTTAGTCGAAAGTAAGTCAGAAGATGCTGAAAATGATTCCACATCAAAACCGAATTTTATTAAAGAGGCTTTGATGGAGGAACAAAGTTGGGCTCAATCTCTTGATAACTGTAGACTAACTGCTGTAACAGAAGAAAGTAATGCCCCATCATGCAGTTATGTATTTTTAGCAAGATGTACATGTACTTAGCATGTACTTAGCTTAGCCCCCTGACAGTGTGTTCTCTGGTCATCTGGGTATACAGAAAACAAATCACCAGATCATGTGTTTTTTCTTTTGACCTGGTCCTAAAGCTGATGCTGTGTTATGTTGAGTTACGGGAAAACCCAATCAGGTTATTCCATCCACATCACTTCATCCAATCCTAGCATTATGAGCACCATTTCAACGTGTGTAGGGCCACTGCCCTGGCCACTGATCAAATCCTTCTACTTTTGTGTTACCCCTTGACCAGCTACCTAAACAAATGCTCATGCTTCATTACAGTAACAAGGCTGTGATGGCTGTCTTAAGTATGTTGCGAGAAGGTCACAAAGTGTGTTCAGGTTTTTCGCTGCTGCACCTGCATCATTATTCTCCATTTTTTTTGTTCCAGACATGAGGAGCTCCTCCCTTTCTGTTCCACATTGCATTGTTTTTCGCTGCTGCACCTGCATCATTATTCTCCATTTTTTTTGTTCCAGACATGAGGAGCTCCTCCCTTTCTGTTCCACATTGCATTGTTTTTCGCTGCTGCACCTGCATCATTATTCTCCATTTTTTTTTGTTCCAGACATGAGGAGCTCCTCCCTTTCTGTTCCACATTGCATTGTGGTATAATGTAAAAAAGTGTCCATTGTAACCACACTGAGTATGCACCAAAAATTAGCTGTGCGCTAATCAGTGTACATTCGGCACCATTTAAGGTGGCTTCCAGTAAGAAGCTGGAGAATAACTCCAGCCTTGTTGGTGCAGCCGTTTCTTTACGGCATCATAAATCAGCACATTTTACAGTTGTAAAATACATCCAGATAGATCCGGGAACTAATTTTACTGAAGTTCTGAAATTGTTAGCAATTGATCATCACATGTCCAGTGCATATCACCCCGAATCTCAGGGTTCTCTAGAATGTTTTCAACAACCTCAGTGCTTCGTACCTACTGTCTTTAGGTAGATAAAGAATGTGATGATGGCATCCTGGTCTTATTGTTTGCCATTTGTGAAAGTGATCAGGATTCCATTGGGTTTAGCCATTCACAGCTGAATTGTGAATTTCACTTTGGAGATAAAAGACTTGTACGTACCAGGTTCTGCCCTGTGTGCAGAGTTTTAAGGAAGATTGTGTTGATGGAGGTGGATCTGCTAATAGGGTTTTGCTAAGTTCTCCCCTACTGCTTCTGAAGTATCTGCTTTTGTCACACCAGATCTCTTTCTGCAATATTCCGTAATGCCATTTGGGTTACAAAAGGCTCCTGCCACCTTCCAACGTCTCATGTGGAACATTCTAGCAAATGTAAACAATTGTGAAGCATGTCTGGATGTCGTTGTGATGTCTAGATGTCTATCAGAGTTGGAATGAACATTTGGCAATCCTCTGAAATGTGTTTAAGCGCTTTCTGAAAGTTTCCCTCACACTTAATCTCACTAAATGTGAGTCTGGGAAAGCTAGAGTATCCTAGGTTTGTAAGAAGGTGGGCCAAGGTGAAGTGCGCCCTCTTGAGGCTAAGATACCAACCCTGCAGTTGTGCTTTTGTAGAACCCCTGTTCTAATGACTCCTGACTACACTCAATTCTTCAAGCTGTAAGCTGGGGCTGGAGCTGTCCTCCTTAAAGAAGACTCGAGGTGTTGACCATCCAGTTTATTTTTCATAAAAATTGAAGGAACATCAGATCATGTATAGAACCACTGAGAAGGAAGCTTAGCACTCTTATTAGCTTTTCAACACTTTATGTGGGGTTGAGTGTTTTGGCAGTAGTGCTCTATATATACCACAATATCAGCTGAAGACTGATGAGATGGTTCATGATTGTTCAAGGTTTTAATGTTCAGAATAAGAAAGATTGTGAAAATGTAGTTGCTGATGCGTTGTCTAGGCAGTAGTGTGAGGGTGTTATGACCCTGGGGAGTGTAGAAGAGAGCCTCGTTGGTGCAGCCGTGTTTGTTTACAGCGTCAGAAAGACGAAGCAGTTTAGGAACACAGAGTCCTAATCTGACGTCAGTCCAATTATTCCATTCCACCTTAAATGGTGCAGCAGTTTCAGTCAAAAGTATTCACCCCCCATCTACTACTAAACATAACAAGTGCTTTCTCCAAATTCAATAATGCTAAATCGCAATGAGGGGTGTGAATAATTTGGACTGCAACTGTACAGCACCAGAATGGAACAGGTGGAGCATAATTGGGATGAGATGCCGATTTCAGTAGGGCATCAATCTTAGTGTGCTTCTCTATCCTTCTTCCACTTAAACACAACTCTAATAATAAACATATGATGCTTTAAATACAAAAACAGAAAATTATATTATTTATATTCAGCCTGTAGTTCAAAACTACTTCCAACCAAACACCACTGTCTGACTCACTGTTGTCTTTTCCTAGTTAATAGATGTAGATCTGCACTCTTAGCTCCTTCAGTGGAGTTTTTTTTCAACCATTTCAGCCCAAAAAAAAAAAAAAAAAAAGCTTCTAAGCTTTTCAGTCCCTGAGATCAGTACTGGAGGACTTATGTGTCCCATCTGCTGAATTAAGAAAACAAATGGTAAATGTGGCATCAATCAGTTAGACAGTCATGCAGTGAAGTGAAGATGAATCAATGTGAGGACCAGCAGGCAGGAGGGTAGTGTTTTCTTCTTTTTCTTGTCTTACCTTTGTCTTCTTTTCTTCTTATCTTTTTTTTATATCTTTGTCTTCTTTCTTCTTTGTCTTTGTAATTTTTTTTTTTCTTGTTTTCTTCTTTGACTTCTTTTGGTCGTCCTCCATTTACGCTCTAGTTTCTGCACTGTTTTTAGTTTTTGCCTTGTCATTTTACTTTTAAACAGTGCTTCTTTGTCTAAGGTTAATTGAAGGGTATTTTGTAGGTCGTTTGTTAATTTAACTAGCTCCGTTTGGAGTCATTGGGGTTATCGTGCGCTTTAGACAGTGTTACGGGGACAAATGAACATTTTGCCTAAGATGTATCTCAAAGGAGATTAGATAATGGTCTGATATTACTGAGCTTTGAGGTACAATATTTAGATGATCAATTATAACACCCAGGGTCAGGACTAAATCTAGGGTATGGTTACAGTAATGTGTGGGTCCAGTCACATTTTTTGTGATGCCGACAGAATCTAAGATTGATACAAACGCCTTTGTTAATGGATCATCTGCTTTTTCAAAATGAATATTAAAGTCTTCTACTATTATAACTTTGTCACTGCACACTGACAAGTCTGCAGCAAAATCACAAAATGATTAAAAAAATTCAGAATATGACCCTGGAGGCCTATAAATATTAATTTAGTCTGAATGCATTTTTATTTGTGGCTGGATTTGATTTATTAATGTAGAAAATCTCAAAAGAAGTGAAAGTGTTAGTGTTTTTGAATAATATCTAGTGTATTCTGGTAGGTTATGCATACTCCACCTCCTGTGCCTGATAATCTAGGGCTATGTACATATTTATAACCTGCGGTGGTGGCTTCATTTACTGCTATACATTGATCAGGTTTCAGTGTGGCAGAAAATGTCTAGTTTCTAATTAATTTATTAAAACAAGCAGATTTAGATATTCTATGTTTGGCTTTAATTTGGGGCACAGACAGTCTTAATACAATGAAACCTGGGTGACGCCTCAAAGCAGCTCGCAGACGGTTTAGCGTGTGTCTGCGGCCTGGTCCCGGCTTTGGATTGTCAGCAGCCTTTTACACTACTCGACTAACTAGCAGACTATGCGTTATGCTGCACGAAAATAGGGCAGCACCCTCCTGCGTGGGGTGGACGCCATCCCTACCTAAAAAACAGGCTTGCCCTCAAACTTTAATCAATTATCTGTGCTATATAGCACTGTGATTCGGCTGTAAGACTCAGCGGCGCGCCTCATTGGAATGGGGCCAAAGCAAATTACGGCAATAAAGTTGCCGGTGAGTGGAAGCATAAGGTAGGTGTTTCTAATAAAGTGACCATAACCTAAAGCTACCTTACACTCAGCAAAAGTCCATTCTCTATCAGCAGAGAAACCTTTGGATGAAAAGTACTGAGCTATCTTTTGCTCATTAATATGTTTCTTCACTATGCCATTGATTACCTTTTCAAAATCAGAATCAGTCCACTGAGGCATTTCAGTCTCTCCCTTAGCTAAGGTGCTGCTTTTATAGTTAAGAGGCTTCCATGAGTATGATGGCCTTTTCTTGACATGGTGAGGAAACAGGAGAACAAAACCAAGTTTTCTTCTTATTAACTAAACTACAGAAGAACAAAAACACAACTCCGTTCAGAGAGGATTACTGTTACAAACGTTACGTTTAACAGTAACAAAACAAACTTCTCTCCTTTAGAGAGGATAACAGCCACAAAACACTAGGTTTTTATCAGTGACAAACAGATAACTTCTCTTCTTTCAGAGAGGCTAACAATTACTGACTCCTCTGTCTTAGGAAACCAGAATTTCTCTCAGATTCGAAATGATGTTTACTCACCAAGAAGGTTTTAGTAGGCCATCCGGGTCACAACACCACATTGTTAGAAATCCGGCATACAGGACACAGATTCAGGAGTCAGGAGACTGGATCTTTAGCATTGGAGTTTATTCACATGCAGACAGAAAATCATACACTGGCACAGCTTAGTTGATCACGGTCAGTCTAGTCTAGTCCGACCATGTCTAGTCCGAACCAATCCAGTCTAAGACAAAATTCAGTCCAAAACTGAATTCAGTCTAAAACAGAATCCAGTCTGATTAGGGGTATTTTGAGAGGGCCTTATATATATTGGAAATTGTGGGAGGGGAAACGAAGGGTAACAAAAGGTGAGACAAAGGATTAAGATAACCATTTGATAAGTTGAAACCACATGAAAGTAATGTTAGAAAGGGCCATATTTTCTCTCAGCTGCAACTCTCAGGTCTTTGGTCTTCACCTATATAAGGCCATCAGTTGTCAGGTACATCTGGATTGTACACAAAACTGTCTGCCCTCCATTGGGTGTTGTGCCCACTTGGGCTATTCGGGGTCAGTGTGGGTGGAGGTAAAGAACTGCCGATTGGCTTTTCAATTTTGCTTTCTGTCAGCGTGATCTCACCCTTGCATGAGTATGATGCAGGACCTCTAGTGTGCACCTTAGGAGTGTCTGGTGGGTTAGGGGGTTCAGGCTGATCTTTGACCTTGAACTTGACCAAACCTTGCATCTCCATCTCCACATCAGTTTCGGTCCAGGTGGTCATGTGAAGTGGTCACTGCACTGCTGTCTGCTCTTGTCCATCTGATTCAGGGGCATATGGAGGTGGTCTCAGGTTTGAGCCGAGAATACAGCCCGGGCTTGTTTGTCTTGTCATCATGTTGTTTGCTTATCTCCATGTTGTGAAAGTTAGCTTACGAGTGATAAGAAGATAAGGGGTGATGAGAGAAATATTGGGGTAATACAAGAAGATATGGGGTGATGAGAGAAACAAAGGGGTGAAACCAGTAGAAGGATGTTACAAGAGAAATATGGAGTGTTAAGAGAAATATGGGGAGTTATAAAGAATAAATAAAGGGGTGTTAAAAGAAAAAGAAGGGGTATTAATAGAAGAAACTGGGTATTACAAGAAGGGTGAGTAATTATACAAGTGAAGAGATAGGGTATAGTGTACACAGAAGAAAGTAAAGCGATAGCTTAAAAGGGATAGCTTGTGTGTGTGAATGTGAAGGGAATTATCGTGTGTCTCTCAGTCTGTGTGTGGATTCTGGGTGGCTATGTTCTGTTGGGGTTGAAGGGATATGTTTGGAGAGTAATTCTAAAAACTCTCCATACTGTTGTCTTTTATTGTGAGATCTTGTGCTTTGCAGGAGATCTCACAATAAGAAAAATCTCATAAAAACGAGAGGAGCTATATTTAAGTTTGTGCACAGAATCAATAAAAGCCAAATTAATTGGGGTTGTAAAAAGATAAGGGTAAAAGCTGAAAATAATTCTGTTATTGTCTCAGAAAAATGTGTGCCTTTGTGGGAGGTTTAAGGGAAGATACAGTATGGGGGCCACCGGAGAATAGAAAAACAGGAGTAAATGTTACATGTTGTATGTCTAGTCTGAGATTTAGTTTTAATGGCCAATAAAAGATAAATGGATCCATTAGATAGAGTTATGTGATAATGAGTGTAGAAAAGCAGTAGGAAATCTATGAAATAAATAGGTTTTGTAGATATGTGGGTTGGAACGAAGTATAGGAAAATTAATGAGCCTGGACTGGACGTCAGAGAGGGAGATAGGTAAAGGAACAGTTTCATAAACCACTAAAGCAGCCCATACTGGCACCAGGTCACGTGTAGTACAATAATACTGTTAATAAGTCCTGTGGTTGTTGTATGGATACTGGAATGTGGGTTTTATAGTGTAAGTCCAACCTACCAACCTGAGAAAGAGATTGACTAGGTTAAAATAGTTATACATAGAAGATGTGTTTATATCTTATGTGTAGGTAATTCTTTGTATGAATAACAAGCATTATTGTTAAGCACTGTAGGAAAGTAATCTCTGGTATTTCTGTTCTATGCTGGTATCTCTGGTATTTCTGTTCTATGCTGGCAGAAAGGGAATCTATCCACCTGTACATACTAGCATCTAAATATGTTCTGCACACATGCTTCTAGTTGAACTTTGACCACTGGAAAGGGGAGCCTCATGTATGCAAGCATACACATACACTAAGGTTTAAGGTTGGTAGAGAGTTAAATCACTTTTAAACACACATTGTTAAAGATTCTCTCACTTGATTAGCTTAAGATTAGATCTACAAGTAATCTGGTTTGATTCTCCTTTCTCTTTTATGGGATGTGAGAGGAGACAGAAAGAAGGACCTAAGGAGGGGCAGCTGGCGAGCGACGTGCCAGAAACATCACATGGACTGAGTGGAAGAAGCTGTGCTGACTTCAGATCAGGCTAGTGTGCTTATCCACAGATCACTTCCCTGTATACACCTGCATTCTAAACAAATGTGTATTCATATTTATAGTGCTATTAAGTATATAATACTTGCTAACAGCGTATAAGATGCTGCATGAAGCTTGCCAACTGATTGGTCGGGCAGTGACTTTGATTACTTAAAGAGAACACACTTGGGGGTTAAACATTTTGTTGAAAGCCACAGGTAGGGAAGTATTTGGTGTTTTTTTTTTTTTTTTTTTTTTTTTTTTAGTGTTCATACATTCTTAAGGTCTGGGCTGGTCTGAAGTTGGCAAACCTCAGTTAATTTCAACAACTCGTATAGTAACTTATAATAAACAAATAAATAAATATTGTATAATTCAAAGTAGACAGTGAAGTGGTAGTAACTTCAAAAATTTTAAAGTAATCTTTTTCACACTCAAATAACATAAAGAGGCCATTATTATGCCAACTATGGGTACAAACACTTCGAAAGGAATTACTGTTCCTGTTGATGTAGTTAAAATAATCCATTAATTAAAGGCATAACTAAGACATCAGAGAAATGACACAAGCGTTGGCCTGACATTGACCAACCTTGGCCAGTGGAGGGGACTCTTAATCCAGATGTAATTAAAGTAATGCAAGTACTTGTGGCCACGTACAAGGCTAACCAAAAGAAAGGTAAGAAGGGGGAAAAACATAAGGAGAAGAGACCGATGGAGCTTGGCATTCTCCAGTTGCTGGAATAAGAAGGGCAGAAACTGGTCAAAGCAGCAAAGGATAAGAGAGAGAGGAGTGCAGAAGAAATGGAGAGACAGATGAGAGGAATAGGAAAGCAGATGGCAGAAATTAATAAGCCATTTTCACACGTAAACCCAGTAAAGAACCCCCCACCATATGAGAAGGAATTGAAGTCTGAGAAGATCTATCCCCAGCTCCCAGTGATCACTCAAGAGGGCAAATATCACATCAGAGATGATGATGACCGAATAGTGGAAGCAGGAAAAGCAGAAACAATTATAAAAATGTATTTTCCAAAAGCAAGAAGAAATCAACATATATGTAAACTGAAGGTGAAGTGAAGATCAGGAGGACAAAAGTTGGAGATGATGTGGATGAAAGTGCGTGGGAAGAAGCCAGAAGAGGATGTGATCCAGCAGTCACGCGGATCCTGGTGAGGGCAGAAAGGAAAGGAGACAAGACGAGAAAGTATGAGGACTCAACAGATGAGAGTTCTAATAAAATGAGTATATGAAGGTAGTGATCAAGGTAAGGAACATAGTCTTTCCACCTGAAGGGGATTCTTTCCAACAGCAGCCGGTACAAGAATGGAAGAAGAAATGTAGAGAGGCGTATAGACCAATGCCTTTCTCACGTGGACACTGCTATGACTTTAGAAAGTCAAAAATCATTGGAGAAGCAGTTGAAGGAGCTGCAGATGCAGACGAAAGAATTGAGGCTGGAAGGATCTCAGAAAGTGGATGAGAAATATGCATTGCACCCCAAAAAAGGATTGTCATGTGACAATATGTGTCCAGTGATTATCTGAGGACCGACATTAGAGTACAAGCCTTGGCAGAATACAGACATGTCTGATGTCATGGAAAAATTGCCAACTCTTCAAGATGGAGCACATCCTTGGAGTAAGAAGAGATCATGGTGGGAACAGAACCTGCTGTAGGAGATATTAAGAGACTTCTTGCTATTCTCCGGGGAGTTCCAGCCATGGAAGAAATTCTGCAAAAAGCTGGATTTGATTGCTACGTGGGGACAGCGGTAAATGATCCAGAACGGTTTGCTGCAATTAGAGGTCGGGTGTGGACAGCATTGAGATACATTTCCAACAAATATACATCCTGATAACATTGGGAGAACCATTGGGAGAGGAAGAAAACCCTAGAGCCTTATGTGTCAAGAACCCATCAAGGGAGAAATCACAGGGCATGACCCGGAAGCAAATCCATACAAAACAATAAATCCTTCGAGCCAAAATACAGAAAGGACTGCCGTTGTCTGTGAAAAACAAACTGGCAGAAGTCGTGGGCTTAGAAGGTATGGCAAAAGGGGTTTATACAGACCACATTTCTCATCAAGTGGAGTTGTATAGGGAGAAGGAACAGGACCAAAAAGAGCAAGATCAAGAGACCCTCAGAAAACCGACCTCACATACAACTGGTGGAGAACAAGAAAAAAGAAAAAAAAAAATGCAAGCCCTGGTTATACCAAGCCAGCCTCCAAAAAATCAGCAAGATCAGCCTTCACAACAACTGCAGCCAAATCAGGTTCACCCTCATTGACTCAACCATCATCAGTGGTTCCAGATGTCTCCTGGCCACAGCCAGTTTTTGGTCAAGTACTCAAGGAATCATAGGAAGAGGAAGAAGATTTGATCCAACCTTTCAGCAATCCTTGAAGCATGCTACAACTGTGGAATGGTAGGTCACCTCGCTCGAGAGTGCAACAGACCAAGAGAAAGTTTCAGGGGAAATTACAGAGGAGGATTCAGGGTCCAATTGAGGCCATTCAGGGGACCGGTGAACCCTTATAGGGGCCTGGAACCAGGATTCTAGAGGTGTCCAGAGAATTCGAAAGGGGGTGTCAGCTGGTAGCATCAGAGCCAGAGTGATCCAACCATTGAGGTGAAAGTAAATAATTGACCATTAAAGATGATGGCAGATGGCGGAGCAGCTTTCACATGTAGCCAGCCTGAAGATGCTACACATCTCCCCATGTCTGGTCAGTGGATTCGGACAATCGGGTTTCAGGGAGTGAAACAGCTGATTCCTCTCACAGAACCAATAGAGCTCTGCTATAAAGATATGAAGATTACAATACCCATTCTGGTATCAGAACACACACCAATAGCATTGTTGGGAAGAGATGCTTTGTGCAAATTGAACTGCACAATAAAATGTACACCAGACGGATGCCTGGTGGAAGTGCCAAGTGACATTGTCCACCAACTACTGATGACGACAGAAGCCGAAGCTTCATCAGTGTTCTGGATTGGAAATCTTACTGCAGCCTTCTTGGAGCCGGCCAAGTTGTGGGAGATGTTTATTGCGGCAAACCTGCCTGATGCAGTACTGTTAAACAGTACTGTTATTCAGTATGTAGATGATCATAATTGCTGCAGATGTTGGCTGAGAAGGGGCATAAGGTCTCTCAGAAAAAGGTGCAGTACTGTCAGAAGAAGGTAGTTTATTTGGGTCAGACAATAACGCAGGGGCACAGAAGTATTTCTGACAAACAGTTGAAGCTATTCGTTATGCTCCCAAGCCCAGAACAGTCAGGGAACTGATGACATTTTTAGGTTTTGCAAGTTACTCTATAGAGGACTATGCCAGTTTAATAGGGCCTTTGAGGGCTATGCTTAAAGATATTGGGAATGCTAAACTCCACTGTAACTTATCCGGCACACGAGATGGCCTTTTAGCATTTGAGACGATTAAACAGAGGTTACAAGAGGCTCCAGCATTGGCGCTTCCAGATTACTCTAAGAATTCCTTATTGTATGGGTCTTGTACTTCTACTGGAGGTAAATATGCATGTGCAGTCCTCTGTCAAGCGACAGGTACAGTAACAGGTCCACAGCCTATTTCTTATTATTCTACAGCATTTTCAGGAGTTGAATTAGGGTTGCCATTATGTTATAGAGCTATGGTAGGAGTCCATTTAATGTATGAGAAAGTGTCATCCAGTAACAATTATTACCCATCATAGCCTTAGAAATCTACTGAACCATGGCAAATACACATTGACTATGTCAAGGCTGAGTTATTATTATAAGCTTCTAGAACAGGAAGATGTCACCCTAATGAGGTGTGTCACAGTGAATCCAGCTGACACCTTGCCAACTTCAGAAGATGGTGAACCCCATGATTGTGTTCAAGATGCTGAGAAATACTCAAGGCTTAGGTCAGATTTGCAAGCCCTCCCACTGCATAATGCAGACTTGGAATATTGGACTGATGGGTCTTATTATAGGAGAGGCAATACATTGTGTGCAGGTTATGCAGTAGTAAAAGCCCAAGGAGCAAACTTTGTGGTTGAGAAAGCTGCAGTAATACCACAGCCTGCTTCAGCACAACTTGATAAACTTATAGGGTTAACAGAAGCATGTTTATTGGCAGAAGGTAAGCAAGTGACTATCTATACTGATTCTGCCTATGCACATAGCGTGTGTCACCTGTTTGGTGCAATATGGAATAGGGGGTTTAAGAAAACAGATGGTTCTCCTATACAGCATCATGAGCAAATAATGAAATTGTTACATGCCATGATGAAGCCCAAAGAAAGTGCTATAGCTAAATGTGTAACACATAAAAGAGACATGTCAAAAGTCATTCAGGGGAATAAAGCGGCTGATGACGCTGCACAGGTAGCAGCTGATGACGCTGCACAAGGAGCAGACAAATGGGGTGAAGTCTTTTTGGTTACGCATGAGGTAGACATGGAAGACAAAATAACAATCAAGGATGTGACCTTAATGCAGGAAGCAGTTCCTGATAAAGATAAACAGTTGTGGCGAGATCGAGGGGCCACTCCAGATTCTACTGGCCTTTAGAGTAATCATGAGGGGCTGATAGTCGCATAGTCCTATGCGTGATTTAGTAGTGGACTTTGTTGACATGATTAAACCAATAGGAGGTAAGAGATTTGTTAGTCGTGGAAGACTGATTTTCGAGATGGCCAGAGGCCTGTCCAACTAAACGGAAAGATGCACATTTAGTTGCCAAGTTTCTGTGCAGAGAAGTCATAAGCAAGTGGGGACTTCCACATCGAATATCCTCAGATAATGGGAAGGAGTTTGTAGAAGTGAAATTCATTAGATTAAATAGCGTCTTAGGGCAGTGTATCATCCACAAAGTCAGGAAATTTGTGTAAAAAATTTAATGGTAAGAACCGCATTGTGAAAATCTGTCAGCACAGGTCTGAATTGGGTTGCTGCTCTTCCATTGGCGTTAATGGTGTGTCGATCACGTGAGCTGTGTGATTTGCACATGACACCGCATGAGTTGGCAACAGGCAGACGAATGCCAATGCCTTGCTTGCATACAAGTGTAAAGGGTTCAAGTCTTGGCCTTTTAGAAGATGAAATGAGAGCGTATGTAACATACATGGCTAATCCACATAAGAGAATATCCATGTATGTTTCTGACAGGCAAAAGAAAGAAGAGGTGCAGGAGAGGCTGGATGAGCAAAAGAGGAGTGTGGTGCAACCTGGGGACAAGTTGTTTGTGAAGGTGTTTAAAAGAAAATGATATAACGAACGCCGTGAAGGTCCTTTTGAGGTTGTGCGCAGTCCAAGTTAAAGGGTCTCCAACGTGGTATAATTTGTCACATTGTGGTAAAGCACCAAGGGAAGAAACACCTCATGTGCATGAAAGAGATGTGGAAGGCTCAAGAGAACCAGGACGTACAGAAGGAGAGAGGCAGGAAGATCTACAGGGTCAAACTCCAAAAGAGGAGATTGTCCATGATGTGGACAATGGTGATGACTCTGTGGGCATTTCTGATGATGCCGGAAATGACTCTGCAATTAACCAATAGGAAAGAAGATTTGGGGACATTGAGTTTAGGGATGTCCCAGAAACAGCAGGAACTAGTTCAGGGGAGTGTAAAGCACTAAAAGGGTACTGAGGACACTGATTCCTCAACAGGGGGAGTCAGAGAGTCAAATAGACGTACAAGTCCAAAACCAGTACAAAAAAGGGTCAGACCTAAACGTTACGAAGACTGAGGTAGATGTGTCATTGGAGAAGATGACTTTATTAGCATCAAATGTTACTGAAGATATAAATAAAGAAGTAACTTTCTTTCGTATTACAAAGAAGAAAGTCAATACATGATAAGAAACTGAATGTATACTTACCTGTTACACAGTTGCAGATGAATACACAGCCAGTAAGCCAGAGTTCCAGATTCAGACAACCATATACAGTTGATAAATAATCTCTTGGGATCATGTCCTGTGAACAAGTAAAACAAAGAAAAAAGTCAATACATAAAAAGAAACTGAATGCTTACTTACCGATTACACAGTTGCAGATGAATACACAGCCAGTAAGCTAGAGTTCCAGATTCAGAAAACCATATACAGTTGATGTATAGTCTCTTGAGATCATGAGGTCCTGTGAACAAGTAAGACAAAGAAGAAAGTCAATACATTAAAATAAACGGAATGTATAGTTACCTGTTACACATTTGCAGATGAATACACCGTCAGTAATCCAAAATTCCAGATGCAGACGATGGCAAAAAGTTGGAGATGGATACACTCTTAGGATCAAGAGGTCATATAAACAAGTAAGACAAATAAGAAAGTCAATACATGAAAAGAAACTGAATGTATACTTACCTGTTACAGAGTTGCAGATTAATACACAGCCAGTAAGAAAGAATTCCAGATGCAGACAACCACATACAGCTGGACATGGATAGCCTCTTGGGATCATGAAATCCTGTCAACAAGTAAGACAAAGAAGAAAGTCAATACATGAAAAGAAACTGAATGTATACTCACCTGTTACACAGTTGAAGATAAATAAACAGCCAATAAGAAGAAAAACCCAGATACAGACAACGGCAAACAGCTGGAGATGAACAGTCTCTTGGCATCATGAGGTCCTGTGAACAAGAAAGTCAATACATGAAAAGAAACTGAATGTTTACTTACCTGTTACACAGTTGCAGATGAATACACAGCCAGTACGACAGAGTTCCAGATGCAGACTACGGCAAAAAGTTGGAAATAGATAGTCTCTTGGTATCATGAGGGCCTGTCAACAAGTAAGACAAAGAAGAAAGTCAAAACATGAAAAGAAACTGAATGTATACTTACCTGTTACACAGTTGCAGATGAAAAAAAGCCAGTAAGCCAGAGTTCTAGATTCAGACAACCATATACAGTTGATGTATCGTCTCTTGAGATCACGAGGTCCTGTCAACAAGTAAGACAAAGAAGAAATTCAAAATATGAAAAGAAACTGAATGTTTACTTACCGATTACACAGTTGCAGATAAATAGAAAGTCAGTCAGATTGAGATCCAGATGCAGACAACGGCAAACACTTGGAGATCGATAGCCTCTTGGGATCATGAAGTCCTGTCAACAAGTAAGACAAAGAAGAAAGTCAATACATGAAAAGAAACTGAATGTTTACTTACCTGTTACACAGTTGCAGATGAATACACAGCCAGTAAGAAAGACTTCCAGATGCAGACAACCACATACAGATGGACATGGATAGTGTCTTGCGATCATGAAGTCCTGTGAACAAGTAAAACAAAGAAAAAAAGTCAAATCATGAAAAGAAACTGAATGCTTACTTACCGATTACACAGTTGCAGATGAAAAAAAGCCAGTAAGCTAGAGTTCCAGATTCAGACAACCACATACAGTTGATGTATAGTCTCTTGAGATCATGAGGTCCTGTGAAAGGGACAAAATGAAAGTCAATACATGAAAAGAAGCGGAATGTATACTTACTTGTTACACAGTTGCAGACTAATACACAGCCAGTACGAAAGACTTCCAGATGCAGACAACCACATACAGCTGGACATGGACAGTCTCTTGGGATCATGAAGGCCTGTGAACAAGTAAGACAAAGAAGAAAGTCAATACATGAAAATAAACTGAATGCTTACTTACCTGTTACACAGTTGCAGGTGAATAGAAAGTCAGTCAGATTGAGATCCAGATGCACACAACGGCAAACACTTGGAGATCGATAGCCTCTTGGGATCATGAAGTCCTGTGAACAAGTAAGAAAAAGAAGAAAATCAAAATATGAAAAGAAACTGAATGTTTACTTACCTGTAACACAGTTGCAGATGGTTACACAGCCAATAAGACGAAAAATCCAGATGCAGACAACGGCAAACAGCTGGAGATGAATAGTCTTTTGGGATCATGAGGTCCTGTAAACAAAAGAAACTGAATGCTTTTCTACCGATTACACAGTTGCAGATGAATACACAGTCAGTAAGAAAGAATTCCACATGCAGACAACGGCAAACAGCTGGAGATGAATAGTCTCTTGGGATCATGAGGTCCTGTAAACAAGACAAAGAAGAAAGTCAATACATGAAAAGAAACTGAATGCTTAATTACCCGTCACACAGTTGCAGATGAATACACAGCCAATAAGACGTAAAATACAGATGCAGACAACGGCAAACAGCTGGAGATAAATAGTCTCTTGGGATCATGAGGTCCTGTAAACAAAACAAAAAAAAGTCAATACATGAAAAGAAGCGGAATGTATACTTACTTGTTACACAGTTGCAGACTAATACACAGCCAGTAAGAAAGACTTCCAGATGCAGACAACCACATACAGCTGTACTTGAATATCTCTTGGGATCATGAAGTCCTGACAAAGAGTAAGACAAAGATGAAAATCAATATATGAAAAGAAACTGAATGTATACTTACCTGTTACACAGTTGCGGATGAAAAAAAGGCCAGTAAGCCAGAGTTCCAGATGCAGACAACCATATACAGTTGATGTAAAGTCTCTTGGGATCACGAGGTCCTGTGAACAAGTAAAACAATGAAGAAAGTTAATACATGAAAAGAAACGGAATGTTTACTTACCTGTTACACAGTTGCAGATGAATACACAGCAAGAAAGAAAGAATTCCAGATGCAGACAACATACAGCTGGACATGGACAGTCTCTTGGGATCATGAAGGCCTGTGAACAAGTAAGACAAAGAAGAAAGTCAATACATGAAAATAAACTGAATGCTTACTTACCGATTACACAGTTGCAGATGAATAGAAAATCAGTCAGATTGAGATCCAGATGCAGACAACGGCAAACACTTGGAGATCGACAGACTCTTGGGATCATGAGGTCCTGTAAACAAGACAAAAAGAAAGTCAATACATGAAAAGAAACTGAATGTATACTTACCTGTTACACAGTTGCAGGTGAATAGAAAGTCAGTCAGATTGAGATCCAGATGCACACAACGGCAAACACTGGGAGATCGATAGCCTCTTGGGATCATGAAGTCCTGTGAACAAGTAAGAAAAAGAAGAAAATCAAAATATGAAAAGAAACTGAATGTTTACTTACCTGTAACACAGTTGCAGATGATTACACAGCCAATAAGACGAAAAATCCAGATGCAGACAATGGCAAACAGCTGGAGATGAATAGTCTTTTGGGATCATGAGGTCCTGTAAACAAAAGAAACTGAATGCTTTTCTACCGATTACACAGTTGCAGATGAATACACAGTCAGTAAGAAAGAATTCCACATGCAGACAACGGAAAACAGCTGGAGATGAATAGTCTCTTTGGATCATGAGGTCCTGTAAACAAGACAAAAAGAAAGTCAATACATGAAAAGGAACTGAATGTATACTTACCTGTTTCAAAGTTGCAGGTGAATACAAAGCCAGTAAGAAAGAATTCCTGATGCAGACAACCACATCCAGCTGGACATGGAAAGTCTCTTGGGATCATGAGGTCCTGTAAACAAGACAAAGAAGAAAGTCAATACATGAAAAGAAACTGAATGTATACTTACCTGTTACACAGTTGCAGATGAATACACAGTCAGTAAGAAAGAATTCCAGATGCAGAAAACCACATACAGCTGGACATCGATAGCCTCTTGGGATCATGAAATCCTATAAACAAGACAAAAAGAAGTCAATACATGAAAAGAAACTAAATGTATACTTACCTGTTACACAGTTGCAGATGAAAAAAAAGCTAGTAAGCCAGAGTTCCAGATGCAGATAACCATATACAGTTGATGTATCGTCTCTTGGGATCACGAGGTTCTGTGAACAAGTAAGATAAAGAAGAAAGTCAATACATGAAAAGAAACTGAATGCTTACTTACCGATTACACAGTTGCAGATGAATAGAAAGTCAGTCAGATTGAGATCCAGATGCAGACAACGGCAAACACTTGGAGATCGATAGCCTCTTGGGATCATGAAGTCCTGTCAACAAGTAAGACAAAGAAGAAAATCCAAATATGAAAAGAAACTGAATGTATACTTACCTGTAACACAGTTGCAGATTAATACACAGCCAATAAGATGAAAAATCAAGATGCAGACAATGGCAAACAGCTGGAGATGAATAGTCTCTTGGGATCATGAGGTCCTGTAAACAAGTAAGACAAAGAAGAAAGTCAATACATGAAAAGAAACTGAATGCTTACTTACCGATTACACAGTTGCAGATGAAAAAAATAAAGCCAGTAAACCAGAGTTCCAGATTCAGACAACCATATACAGTTGATTTATAGTCTCTTGGGATCATGAGGTACTGTGAACAAGTAAGACAAAGAAGAAAGTCAATACATGAAAAGAAACTGAATGTATACTTACCTGTTACACAGTTGCAGATGAATACACAGTCAGTAAGAAAGAATTCCAGATGCAGACAACCACAAATAGCTGGACATGGACAGTCTCTTGGGATCATGAAGTCCTGTGAACAAGTGAGACAACGAAGAAAGTCAATACATGAAAAGAAACTGAATGTATACTTACCTGTTACAAAGTTGCAGATGAAAACAAAGCCAGTAAGAAAGAATTCCAGATCCAGACAACCACATCCAGCTGGACACGGATAGTCTCTAGGGATCATGAGGTCCTGTAAACAAGACAAAGAAGAAAGTCAATACATGAAAAGAAACTGAATGTATACTTACCTGTTACACAGTTGCAGATGAATAGGAAGCAAGTTAGATTGAGTTCCAGATGCAGACAACGGCAAGCACTTGGAGATCGATAGCCTCTTGGGATCATGAAGTCCTGTCAAGAAGTAAGACAAAGAAGAAAATCAAAACATGAAAAGAAACTGAATGTATACTTACCTGTTACACAGTTGCAGATGAATACACAGTCAGTAAGAAAGAATTCCAGATGCAGACAATCACATACAGCTGGACATCGATAGCCTCTTGGGATCATGAGGTCCTGTAAACAAGACAAAAAGAAAGTCAATACATGGAAAGTAACTGAATTTATACTTACCTGTTACACTGTTGCAGATGAATACAGTCAGTAAGAAAGAATTCCAGATGCAGACAACGGCAAACACTTGGAGATCGATAGCCTCTTGGGATCATGAAGTCCTGTCAACAAGTAAGACAAAGAAGAAAGTCAATACATGAAAAGAAACTGAATGTTTACTTACCTGTTACACAGTTGCAGATGAATACACAGCCAGTAAGAAAGAACTCCAGATACAGACAACTACATACAGATGGACATGGATAGTGTCTTGCGATCATGAAGTCCTGTGAACAAGTAAAACAAAAAAAAAAGTCAAATCATGAAAAGAAACTGAATGCTTACTTACCGATTACATAGTTGCAGATGAAAAAAAGCCAGTAAGCTAGAGTTCCAGATTCAGACAACCATATACAGTTGAAGTATAGTCTCTTGAGATCATGAGGTCCTCTGAAAGGGACAAAATGAAAGTCAATACATGAAAAGAAATGGAATGTATACTTACCTTTTAAACAGTTGCAGACTAATACACAGCCAGTAAGAAAGACTTCCAGATGCAGACAACCACATACAGCTGGACTTGAATATCTCTTGGGATCATGAAGTCCTGACAAAGAGTAAGACAAAGATGAAAATCAAAATATGAAAAGAAACTGAATGTATACTTACCTGTTACACAGTTGCAGATGAAAAAAAGGCCAGTAAGCCGGAGTTCCAGATGCAGACAACCATATACAGTTGATGTAAAGTCTCTTGGGATGACGAGGTCCTGTGAACAAGTAAAACAATGAAGAAAGTTAATACATGAAAAGAAACTGAATGTTTACTTACCTGTTACACAATTGCAGATGAATACATAGCAAGAAAGAAAGAATTCCAGATGCAGACAACATACAGCTGGACATGGACAGTCTCTTGGGAACATGAAGGCCTGTGAACAAGTAAGACAAAGAAGAAAGTCAATACATGAAAAGAAACTGAATGTATACTTACTTGTTACACAGTTGCAGATGAAAAAAAAAAAAAAAAACGTAAGCCAGAGTTCCAGATTCAGACAACCATATACAGTTGATGTATAGCCTCTTGGGATCACAAAATCCTGTGAACAAGTAAGACAAAGAAGGAAGTCAATAAATGAAAATAAACTGAATGCTTACTTACCGATTACACAGATGCAGATGAATAGAAAATCAGTCAGATTGAGATCCAGATGCAGACAACGGCAAACACTTGGAGATCGACAGACTCTTGGGATCATGAGGTCCTGTAAACAAGACAAAAAGAAATTCAATACATGAAAAGAAACTGAATGTATACTTACCTGTTACACAGTTGCAGATGAATACACAGCCAATAAGACGAAAAATCCAGATGCAGACAACCACATACAGCTGGACATGGACAGTCTCTTGGGATCATGAAGTCCTGTGAACAAGTAAGACAGAAGAAAATCAAAATATGAAAAGAAACTGAACGTATACTTACCTGTTACACAGTTGCAGATGAATAGAAAGACAGTCAGATTGAGTTCCAGATGCAGACAACGGCAAACAGCTGGAGATGAATAGTCTTTTGGGATCATGAGGTCCTGTAAACAAGACAAAAAGAAAGTCAATACATGAAAAGAAACCGAATGTATACTTACCTGTTAAACAGTTGCAGATGAATACACAGCCAATAAGACGTAAAATCCAGATGCAGATGAATAGTCTCTTGGGCTCATGAGGTCCTGTAAACAAGACAAAGAAGAAAGTCAATGCAGGAAAAGAAACGGAATGTATACTGACCTGTTACACAGTTGCAGATGAATATACAGCCAGTAAGAAAGAAATCCAGATGCAGACAACCACATACAGCTGGACATTGACAGTCTCTTGAGATCATGAAGTCCTGTGAATAAGTAAGACAAAGAAGAAAATCAAAATATGAAAAGAAACTGAATGCTTACTTAGCAATTACACAGTTGCAGATGAATAGAAAGTCAGTCAGATTGAGATCCAGATGCAGACGACGGCAAACACTTGGAGATCGATAGCCTCTTGGGATCACGAAGTCCTGTCAACACGACAAAGAAGAAAATCAAAATATGAAAAGAAACTGAATGCTTACTTACCGTTTACACAGTTGCAGGTGAATAGAAAGTCAGTCAGATTGAGATCCAGATGCACACAACGGCAAACACTTGGAGATCGATAGCCTCTTGGGATCATGAAGTCCTGTGAACAAGTAAGACAAAGAAGAAAATCAAAATATGAAAAGAAACTGAATGTTTACTTACCTGTAACACAGTTGCAGATGATTACACAGCCAATAACACGAAAAATCCAGATGCAGACAACGGCAAACAGCTGGAGATGAATAGTCTCTTGGGATCATGAGGTCCTGTAAACAAAAGAAACTGAATGCTTTTCTACCGATTACACAGTTGCAGATGAATACACAGTCAGTAAGAAAAAATTCCAGATGCAGAAAACCACATACAGCTGGACATCGATAGGCTCTTGGGATCATGAAATCCTATAAACAAGACAAAAAGAAGTCAATACATGAAAAGAAACTGAATGTATACTTACCTGTTGCAAAGTTGCAGATAAATACAAAGCCAGTAAGAAAGAGTTCCAGATGCAGACAACCACATACAGCTGGACAAGGACAGTCTCTTGGGATCATGAAGTCCTGTGAACAAGTAAGACAAAGAAGAAAGTCAATACATGGAAAGAAACTGAATGTATACTTACCTGTTACAAAGTTGCAGATGAATACAAATCCAGTAAGAAAGAATTCCAGATGCAGACAACCACATCCAGCTGGACATGGATAGTCTCTTGGGATCATGAGGTCCTGTAAACAATACAAAGAAGAAAGTCAATATATGAAAAGAAACTGAATATATACTTACCTGTTACACAGTTGCAGATGATAGAAAGTCAGTCAGATTGAGTTCCAGATGCAGACAATGGCAAATACTTGGAGATCGATAGCCTCTTGGGATCATGAAGTCCTGTGAACAAGTAAGACAAAGAAGAAAATCAAAATATGAAAAGAAACGGAATGCTTACTTACCGATTACACAGTTGCAGATGAAAACATAGCCATTAAGAAAGAATTTCAGATGCAGACAACCTCGTACAGCTGGACATGGATAGCCTCTTGGGATCATAAAGTCCTGTGAACAAGTAAGCCAAAGAAGAAAATCAAAATATGAAAAGAAATTGTATGTATACTTACCTGTAACACAGTTGCAGATGAATACACAGCCAATAAGACGTAAAATCCAGATGCAGACAACGGCAAACAGCTGGAGATGAATAGTCTCTTGGGATCATGAGGTCCTGTGAATAAGACAAAAAAAAGTCAATACATGAAAACAAACTGAATGTATACTTACCTGTTACACAGTTGCAGATGAAAAGAAACGGAATGTATACTTATCTGTTGCACAGTTGCAGATGAATAGAAAGTCAGTCAGATTGAGTTCCAGATGCAGACAACGGCAAACACTTGGAGATCTATAGCCTCTTGGGATCATGAAGTCCTGTCAAGAAGTAAGACAAAGAAGAAAATCAAAACATGAAAACAAACTGAATGTATACTTACCTTTTACACAGTTGCAGATGAATACACAAGTCAAGTCAAGTCAAGTCAAGTGGGTTTATTGTCATTTCAACTACATACAGAGTACACAGTGAAACGAAACAACGTTCCTCCCGGACCATGGTGCAACATAGACAGTGCATACAAGACACAAGTGCAACACAAACAAACAAGTGCGGACAGACAACACAGTACAGACAGAGGATAATAAATAATGACTGTAGTGTGCAAGTTGTGCAATGTGCGATAAATAGAGTCCAGTGAGGTAGTAAAGTCAGTCAGTAAGAAAGAATTCCAGTTGCAGACAACCACATACAGCTGGACATAGACAGTCTCTTGGGATAATGAAGTCCTGTGAATAAATAAGACAAATAAGAAAGTCAATACATGAAAAGAAACTGAATGTATACTTACCAGTTGCACAGTTGCAGATGAATAGAAAATCAGTCAGATTGAGTTCCAGATGCAGACAACCACATCCAACTGGACATGGATAGTCTCTTAGGTTCATGAGGTCCTGTAAACAAGACAAAGAAGAAAGTAAATACATGAAAAGAAACTGAATGTATACTTACCTGTTACAAAGTTGCAGATGAATACAAATCTAGTAAGAAAGAATTCCAGATGCAGACAACCACATCCAACTGGACATGGATAGTCTCTTAGAATCATGAGGTCCTGTAAACAAGACAAAGAAGAAAGTAAATACATGAAAAGAAACTGAAAGCTTACTTACCGATTACACAGTTGCAGATAAATTGAAAGTCAGTCAGATTGAGATCCAGATGCAGACAACGGCAAACACTTGGAGATCGATAGCCTCTTGGGATCATGAAGTCCTGTGAACAAGTAAAACAAAAAAAAAAGTCAAATCATGAAAAGAAACTGAATGCTTACTTACCGATTACATAGTTGCAGATGAAAAAAAGCCAGTAAGCTAGAGTTCCAGATTCAGACAACCATATACAGTTGATGTATAGTCTCTTGAGATCATGAGGTCCTCTGAAAGGGACAAAATGAAAGTCAATACATGAAAAGAAATGGAATGTATACTTACCTTTTAAACAGTTGCAGACTAATACACAGCCAGTAAGAAAGACTTCCAGATGCAGACAACCACATACAGCTGGACTTGAATATCTCTTGGGATCATGAAGTCCTGACAAAGAGTAAGACAAAGATGAAAATCAAAATATGAAAAGAAACTGAATGTATACTTACCTGTTACACAGTTGCAGATGAAAAAAAGGCCAGTAAGCCGGAGTTCCAGATGCAGACAACCATATACAGTTGATGTAAAGTCTCTTGGGATGACGAGGTCCTGTGAACAAGTAAAACAATGAAGAAAGTTAATACATGAAAAGAAACTGAATGTTTACTTACCTGTTACACAATTGCAGATGAATACACAGCAAGAAAAAAAGAATTCCAGATGCAGACAACATACAGCTGGACATGGACAGTCTCTTGGGAACATGAAGGCCTGTGAACAAGTAAGACAAAGAAGAAAGTCAATACATGAAAAGAAACTGAATGTATACTTACTTGTTACACAGTTGCAGATGAAAAAAAAAAAAAAAAAACGTAAGCCAGAGTTCCAGATTCAGACAACCATATACAGTTGATGTATAGCCTCTTGGGATCACAAAATCCTGTGAACAAGTAAGACAAAGAAGGAAGTCAATAAATGAAAATAAACTGAATGCTTACTTACCGATTACACAGATGCAGATGAATAGAAAATCAGTCAGATTGAGATCCAGATGCAGACAACGGCAAACACTTGGAGATCGACAGACTCTTGGGATCATGAGGTCCTGTAAACAAGACAAAAAGAAATTCAATACATGAAAAGAAACTGAATGTATACTTACCTGTTACACAGTTGCAGATGAATACACAGCCAATAAGACGAAAAATCCAGATGCAGACAACCACATACAGCTGGACATGGACAGTCTCTTGGGATCATGAAGTCCTGTGAACAAGTAAGACAGAAGAAAATCAAAATATGAAAAGAAACTGAACGTATACTTACCTGTTACACAGTTGCAGATGAATAGAAAGACAGTCAGATTGAGTTCCAGATGCAGACAACGGCAAACAGCTGGAGATGAATAGTCTTTTGGGATCATGAGGTCCTGTAAACAAGACAAAAAGAAAGTCAATACATGAAAAGAAACCGAATGTATACTTACCTGTTAAACAGTTGCAGATGAATACACAGCCAATAAGACGTAAAATCCAGATGCAGATGAATAGTCTCTTGGGCTCATGAGGTCCTGTAAACAAGACAAAGAAGAAAGTCAATGCAGGAAAAGAAACGGAATGTATACTGACCTGTTACACAGTTGCAGATGAATATACAGCCAGTAAGAAAGAAATCCAGATGCAGACAACCACATACAGCTGGACATCGACAGTCTCTTGAGATCATGAAGTCCTGTGAATAAGTAAGACAAAGAAGAAAGTCAATACTTGAAAAGAAACTGAATGCTTACTTAGCAATTACACAGTTGCAGATGAATAGAAAGTCAGTCAGATTGAGATCCAGATGCAGACGACGGCAAACACTTGGAGATCGATAGCCTCTTGGGATCATGAGGTCCTGTAAACAAGACAAAGAAGAAAGTCAATACATGAAAAGAAACTGAATGTATACTTACCTGTTACAAAGTTGCAGATGAATACAAAGCCAGTAAGAAAGAATTCCAGATGCAGACAACTACATACAGCTGGAGATCGATAGCCTCTTGGGATCATGAGGTCCTGTAAACAAGACAAAGAAGAAAGTCAATACATGAAAAGAAACTGAATGTATACTTACCTGTTACACAGTTGCAGATGAAAAAAAAAGCTAGTAAGCCAGAGTTCCAGATGCAGATAACCATATACAGTTCATGTATAGTCTCTTGGGATCACGAGGTTCTGTGAACAAGTAAGACAAAGAAGAAAGTCAATACATGAAAAGAAACTGAATGCTAACTTACCGATTACACAGTTGCAGATGAAAAAAAGCCAGTAAGCTAGAGTTCCAGATTCAGAAAACCATATACAGTTGATGTATAGTCTCTTGAGATCATGAGGTCCTGTGAACAAGTAAGACAAAGAAGAAAGTCAATACATTAAAATAAACGGAATGTATAGTTACCTGTTACACATTTGCAGATGAATACACCGTCAGTAATCCAAAATACCAGATGCAGACAATGGCAAAAAGTTGGAGATGGATACACTCTTAGGATCAAGAGGTCATATGAACAACTAAGACAAATAAGAAAATCAATACATGAAAAGAAACTGAATGTATACTTACCTGTTACAGAGTTGCAGATTAATACACAGCCAGTAAGAAAGAATTCCAGATGCAGACAACCACATATAGCTGGACATGGATAGCCTCTTGGGATCATGAAATCCTGTCAACAAGTAAGACAAAGAACAAAATCAAAATATGAAAAGAAACTGAATGTATACTCACCTGTTACACAGTTGAAGATAAATAAACAGCCAATAAGAAGAAAAATCCAGATACAGACAACGGCAAACAGCTGGAGATGAACAGTCTCTTGGCATCATGAGGTCCTGTGAACAAGAAAGTCAATACATGAAAAGAAACTGAATGTTTACTTACCTGTTACACAGTTGCAGATGAATACACAGCCAGTACGACAGAGTTCCAGATGCAGACTACGGCAAAAAGTTGGAAATAGATAGTCTCTTGGTATCATGAGGGCCTGTCAACAAGTAAGACAAAGAAGAAAGTCAAAACATGAAAAGAAACTGAATGTATACTTACCTGTTACACAGTTGCAGATGAAAAAAAAGCCAGTAAGCCAGAGTTCCAGATTCAGACAACCATATACAGTTGATGTATCGTCTCTTGAGATCACGAGGTCCTGTCAAGAAGTAAGACAAAGAAGAAAATCAAAATATAAAAAGAAACTGAAAGCTTACTTACCGATTACACAGTTGCAGATAAATTGAAAGTCAGTCAGATTGAGATCCAGATGCAGACAACGGCAAACACTTGGAGATCGATAGTCTCTTGGGATCATGAGGTACTGTGAACAAGTAAGACAAAGAAGAAAGTCAATACATGAAAAGAAACTGAATGTATACTTACCTGTTACACAGTTGCAGATGAATACACAGTCAGTAAGAAAGAATTCCAGATGCAGACAACCACAAATAGCTGGACATGGACAGTCTCTTGGGATCATGAAGTCCTGTGAACAAGTGAGACAACGAAGAAAGTCAATACATGAAAAGAAACTGAATGTATACTTACCTGTTACAAAGTTGCAGATGAAAACAAAGCCAGTAAGAAAGAATTCCAGATCCAGACAACCACATCCAGCTGGACACGGATAGTCTCTAGGGATCATGAGGTCCTGTAAACAAGACAAAGAAGAAAGTCAATACATGAAAAGAAACTGAATGTATACTTACCTGTTACACAGTTGCAGATGAATAGGAAGCAAGTTAGATTGAGTTCCAGATGCAGACAACGGCAAGCACTTGGAGATCGATAGCCTCTTGGGATCATGAAGTCCTGTCAAGAAGTAAGACAAAGAAGAAAATCAAAACATGAAAAGAAACTGAATGTATACTTACCTGTTACACAGTTGCAGATGAATACACAGTCAGTAAGAAAGAATTCCAGATGCAGACAATCACATACAGCTGGACATCGATAGCCTCTTGGGATCATGAGGTCCTGTAAACAAGACAAAAAGAAAGTCAATACATGGAAAGTAACTGAATTTATACTTACCTGTTACACTGTTGCAGATGAATACAGTCAGTAAGAAAGAATTCCAGATGCAGACAACCACATACAGCTGGACATCGATAGCCTCTTGGGATCATGAGGTCCTGTAAACAAGACAAAAAGAAAGTCAATACATGAAAAGAAACTGAATGTATACTTACCTTTTACACAGTTGCAGTTGAAAAAAAGCCAGTAAGCCAGAGTTCCAGATTCAGACAACCATATACAGTTGATGTATAGTCTCCTGGGATCACGAGGTTCTGTGAACAAGTAAGACAAAGAAGAAAGTCAATACATGAAAAGAAACTGAATGCTTAGTTACAGATTAATAGAATTATTTGCAGATGAATAGAAAGTCAGTCAGATTGAGTTCCAGATGCAGACAACGGCAAACACTTGGAGATCGATAGCCTCTTGGGATCATGAAGTCCTGTCAACAAGTAAGACAAAGAAGAAAATCAAAACATGAAAAGAAACTGAATGTATACTTACCTGTTACACAGTTGCAGATGAATACACAGTCAATAAGAAAGAATTCCAGATGCAGACAACCACATACAGCTGGACATCGATAGCCTCTTGGGATCATGAAGTCCTGTAAACAAGACAAAAAGAAAGTCAATACATGAAAAGAAACTGAATGTATACTTACCTATTACACAGTTGCAGATGAATAGAAAGTCAGTCAGATTGAGTTCCAAATGCAGACAACGGAGGACACCTTTCGCTGTACAATGTGCACTGTACAGTGAAAAATACGTGCACCTTACCTTACCTTGGGATCATGAGGTCCTGTAAACAAGAAAAAAAGAAAGTCAATACGTGAAAAAATGAATGCTTACTTACCGATTACACAGTTGGAGATGAATACACAGCCATTATGAAAGAATTCCAGATGCAGACAACCACATACAGCTGGACATGGACAGACTCTTGGGATCATGAAGTCCTGTGAACAAGTAAGACAAAATAGAAAGTCAATACATGAAAAGAAGCTGAATGTATACTTACCTGTTACACAGTTGCAGATGAAAAAAAGCCAGTAAGCCAGAGTTCCAGATTCAGTCAACCATATACAGTTGATGTATAGTCTCCTGGGATCATGAAGTCCTGTGAACAAGTAAGACAAAGAAAAAAGTAAATACATGAAAAGAAACTGAATGTATACTTATCTGTTACACAGTTACAGATGAATACACAGTCAGTAAGAAAGAATTCCAGATGCAGACAACCACATACAGCTGGACATGGACAGTCTCTTGGGATCATGAAGTCCTGTAAATAAGTAAGACAAATAAGAAAGTCAATACATGAAAAGAAACTGAATGTATACTTACCTGTTACACAGTTGCAGATGAATACACAGTCAGTAAGAAAGAATTCCAGATGCAGACAACCACATACAGCTAGACATCGTTAGCCTCTTGGGATCATGAAGTCCTGTAAACAAGACAAAAAGAAAGTCAATGCATGAAGAGAAACTGAATGTATACTTACCTGTTACAAAGTTGCAGATGAATAGAAAGTCAGTCAGATTGAGTTCCAGATGCAGACACCGGCAAACACTTGGAGATCTATAGCCTGTTGGGATCATGAAGTCCTGTCAACAACTAAGACAAAAAAGAAAATCAAAATATGAAAAGAAATTGAATGTATACTTACCTATAACACAGTTGCAGATGAATACACAGCCAATAAAACGTAAAATCCAGATGCAGACAAAGGCAAACAGCTAGCGATGAATAGTCTCTTGGGATCATGAGGTCCTGTAAACAAGACAAAAAAAGTCAATACATGAAGAGAAACGGAATGTATACTTACCTGTTACACAGTTGCAGATGAATACAAAGCCAGTAAGAAAGAATTCCAGATGCAGACAACCACATACAGCTGGACATCGATAGCCTCTTGGGATCATGAGGTCCTGTAAACAAGACAAAGAAGAAAATCAAAACATGAAAAGAAACTGAATGTATACTTACCTGATACACAGTTGCAAATGAATACACAGTCAGTAAGAAAGAATTCCAGATGCAGACAACCACATACAGCTGGACATCGATAGCCTCTTGGGATCATGAAGTCCTGTAAACAAGTAAGACAAAGAAGAAAATCAAAACATGAAAAGAAACTGAATGTTTACTTACCTTTAACACAGTTGCAGATGAATACACAGCCAATAAGACAAAAAATCCAGATGCAGATGAATAGTATCTTGGGATCATGAGGTCCTGTAAACAAGATAAAGAAGAAAGTCAATACATGAAAAGAAACTGAATGTATACTTACCTGTTACACAGTTGCAGATGAGTACACAGTCAGTAAGAAAGAATTCCAGATGCAGACAACATACAGCTGGACATGGACAGACTCTTGGGATCATGAAGTCCTTTGAACAAGTAAGACAAAGAAGAAAGTCAATACATGAAAAGAAACTGAATGTATACTTACCTGTTACAAAGTTGCAGATGAATACAAAGCCAGTAAGAAAGAATTCCAGATGCAGACAACCACATACAGCTGGACATCGATAGCCTCTTGGGATCATGAGGTCCTGTAAACAAGACAAAGAAGAAAGTCAATACATGAAAAGAAACTGAATGTATACTTACCTGTTACACAGTTGCAGATGAAAAAAAAAGCTAGTAAGCCAGAGTTCCAGATGCAGATAACCATATACAGTTCATGTATAGTCTCTTGGGATCACGAGGTTCTGTGAACAAGTAAGACAAAGAAGAAAGTCAATACATGAAAAGAAACTGAATGCTAACTTACCGATTACACAGTTGCAGATGAAAAAAAGCCAGTAAGCTAGAGTTCCAGATTCAGAAAACCATATACAGTTGATGTATAGTCTCTTGAGATCATGAGGTCCTGTGAACAAGTAAGACAAAGAAGAAAGTCAATACATTAAAATAAACGGAATGTATAGTTACCTGTTACACATTTGCAGATGAATACACCGTCAGTAATCCAAAATACCAGATGCAGACAATGGCAAAAAGTTGGAGATTGATACACTCTTAGGATCAAGAGGTCATATGAACAAGTAAGACAAATAAGAAAATCAATACATGAAAAGAAACTGAATGTATACTTACCTGTTACAGAGTTGCAGATTAATACACAGCCAGTAAGAAAGAATTCCAGATGCAGACAACCACATATAGCTGGACATGGATAGCCTCTTGGGATCATGAAATCCTGTCAACAAGTAAGACAAAGAACAAAATCAAAATATGAAAAGAAACTGAATGTATACTCACCTGTTACACAGTTGAAGATAAATAAACAGCCAATAAGAAGAAAAATCCAGATACAGACAACGGCAAACAGCTGGAGATGAACAGTCTCTTGGCATCATGAGGTCCTGTGAACAAGAAAGTCAATACATGAAAAGAAACTGAATGTTTACTTACCTGTTACACAGTTGCAGATGAATACACAGCCAGTACGACAGAGTTCCAGATGCAGACTACGGCAAAAAGTTGGAAATAGATAGTCTCTTGGTATCATGAGGGCCTATCAACAAGTAAGACAAAGAAGAAAGTCAAAACATGAAAAGAAACTGAATGTATACTTACCTGTTACACAGTTGCAGATGAAAAAAAGCCAGTAAGCCAGAGTTCCAGATTCAGACAACCATATACAGTTGATGTATCGTCTCTTGAGATCACGAGGTCCTGTCAAGAAGTAAGACAAAGAAGAAAATCAAAATATAAAAAGAAACTGAATGTTTACTTACCTGTAACACAGTTGCAGATTAATACACAGTCAGTAAGAAAGAATTCAAGATGCAGACAACCACATACAGCTGCATATGGACAGTCTCTTGGGATCATGAAGTCATGTGAACAAGTAAGACTAAGAAGAAAGTCAATACATAAAAAAGAAACTGAAAGCTTACTTACCGATTACACAGTTGCAGATAAATTGAAAGTCAGTCAGATTGAGATCCAGATGCAGACAACGGCAAACACTTGGAGATCGATAGCCTCTTGGGATCATGAAGTCCTGTCAACAAGTAAGACAAAGAAGAAAGTCAATACATGAAAAGAAACTGAATGTTTACTTACCTGTTACACAGTTGCAGATGAATACACAGCCAGTAAGAAAGAACTCCAGATACAGACAACTACATACAGATGGACATGGATAGTGTCTTGCGATCATGAAGTCCTGTGAACAAGTAAAACAAAAAAAAAAGTCAAATCATGAAAAGAAACTGAATGCTTACTTACCGATTACATAGTTGCAGATGAACAAAAGCCAGTAAGCTAGAGTTCCAGATTCAGACAACCATATACAGTTGAAGTATAGTCTCTTGAGATCATGAGGTCCTCTGAAAGGGACAAAATGAAAGTCAATACATGAAAAGAAATGGAATGTATACTTACCTTTTACACAGTTGCAGACTAATACACAGCCAGTAAGAAAGACTTCCAGATGCAGACAACCACATACAGCTGGACTTGAATATCTCTTGGGATCATGAAGTCCTGACAAAGAGTAAGACAAAGATGAAAATCAAAATATGAAAAGAAACTGAATGTATACTTACCTGTTACACAGTTGCAGATGAAAAAAAGGCCAGTAAGCCGGAGTTCCAGATGCAGACAACCATATACAGTTGATGTAAAGTCTCTTGGGATGACGAGGTCCTGTGAACAAGTAAAACAATGAAGAAAGTTAATACATGAAAAGAAACTGAATGTTTACTTACCTGTTACACAATTGCAGATGAATACATAGCAAGAAAGAAAGAATTCCAGATGCAGACAACATACAGCTGGACATGGACAGTCTCTTGGGAACATGAAGGCCTGTGAACAAGTAAGACAAAGAAGAAAGTCAATACATGAAAAGAAACTGAATGTATACTTACTTGTTACACAGTTGCAGATGAAAAAAAAAAAAAAAACGTAAGCCAGAGTTCCAGATTCAGACAACCATATACAGTTGATGTATAGCCTCTTGGGATCACAAAATCCTGTGAACAAGTAAGACAAAGAAGGAAGTCAATAAATGAAAATAAACTGAATGCTTACTTACCGATTACACAGATGCAGATGAATAGAAAATCAGTCAGATTGAGATCCAGATGCAGACAACGGCAAACACTTGGAGATCGACAGACTCTTGGGATCATGAGGTCCTGTAAACAAGACAAAAAGAAATTCAATACATGAAAAGAAACTGAATGTATACTTACCTGTTACACAGTTGCAGATGAATACACAGCCAATAAGACGAAAAATCCAGATGCAGACAACCACATACAGCTGGACATGGACAGTCTCTTGGGATCATGAAGTCCTGTGAACAAGTAAGACAGAAGAAAATCAAAATATGAAAAGAAACTGAATGTATACTTACCTGTTACACAGTTGCAGATGAATACACAGCCAATAAGACGTAAAATCCAGATGCAGATGAATAGTCTCTTGGGCTCATGAGGTCCTGTAAACAAGACAAAGAAGAAAGTCAATGCAGGAAAAGAAACGGAATGTATACTGACCTGTTACACAGTTGCAGATGAATATACAGCCAGTAAGAAAGAAATCCAGATGCAGACAACCACATACAGCTGGACATTGACAGTCTCTTGAGATCATGAAGTCCTGTGAATAAGTAAGACAAAGAAGAAAGTCAATACTTGAAAAGAAACTGAATGCTTACTTAGCAATTACACAGTTGCAGATGAATAGAAAGTCAGTCAGATTGAGATCCAGATGCAGACGACGGCAAACACTTGGAGATCGATAGCCTCTTGGGATCACGAAGTCCTGTCAACACGACAAAGAAGAAAATCAAAATATGAAAAGAAACTGAATGCTTACTTACCGTTTACACAGTTGCAGGTGAATAGAAAGTCAGTCAGATTGAGATCCAGATGCACACAACGGCAAACACTTGGAGATCGATAGCCTCTTGGGATCATGAAGTCCTGTGAACAAGTAAGACAAAGAAGAAAATCAAAATATGAAAAGAAACTGAATGTTTACTTACCTGTAACACAGTTGCAGATGATTACACAGCCAATAACACGAAAAATCCAGATGCAGACAACGGCAAACAGCTGGAGATGAATAGTCTCTTGGGATCATGAGGTCCTGTAAACAAAAGAAACTGAATGCTTTTCTACCGATTACACAGTTGCAGATGAATACACAGTCAGTAAGAAAAAATTCCAGATGCAGAAAACCACATACAGCTGGACATCGATAGGCTCTTGGGATCATGAAATCCTATAAACAAGACAAAAAGAAGTCAATACATGAAAAGAAACTGAATGTATACTTACCTGTTGCAAAGTTGCAGATAAATACAAAGCCAGTAAGAAAGAGTTCCAGATGCAGACAACCACATACAGCTGGACAAGGACAGTCTCTTGGGATCATGAAGTCCTGTGAACAAGTAAGACAAAGAAGAAAGTCAATACATGGAAAGAAACTGAATGTATACTTACCTGTTACAAAGTTGCAGATGAATACAAATCCAGTAAGAAAGAATTCCAGATGCAGACAACCACATCCAGCTGGACATGGATAGTCTCTTGGGATCATGAGGTCCTGTAAACAATACAAAGAAGAAAGTCAATATATGAAAAGAAACTGAATATATACTTACCTGTTACACAGTTGCAGATGATAGAAAGTCAGTCAGATTGAGTTCCAGATGCAGACAATGGCAAATACTTGGAGATCGATAGCCTCTTGGGATCATGAAGTCCTGTGAACAAGTAAGACAAAGAAGAAAATCAAAATATGAAAAGAAACGGAATGCTTACTTACCGATTACACAGTTGCAGATGAAAACATAGCCATTAAGAAAGAATTTCAGATGCAGACAACCTCGTACAGCTGGACATGGATAGCCTCTTGGGATCATAAAGTCCTGTGAACAAGTAAGCCAAAGAAGAAAATCAAAATATGAAAAGAAATTGTATGTATACTTACCTGTAACACAGTTGCAGATGAATACACAGCCAATAAGACGTAAAATCCAGATGCAGACAACGGCAAACAGCTGGAGATGAATAGTCTCTTGGGATCATGAGGTCCTGTGAATAAGACAAAAAAAAGTCAATACATGAAAACAAACTGAATGTATACTTACCTGTTACACAGTTGCAGATGAAAAGAAACGGAATGTATACTTATCTGTTGCACAGTTGCAGATGAATAGAAAGTCAGTCAGATTGAGTTCCAGATGCAGACAACGGCAAACACTTGGAGATCTATAGCCTCTTGGGATCATGAAGTCCTGTCAAGAAGTAAGACAAAGAAGAAAATCAAAACATGAAAACAAACTGAATGTATACTTACCTTTTACACAGTTGCAGATGAATACACAAGTCAAGTCAAGTCAAGTCAAGTGGGTTTATTGTCATTTCAACTACATACAGAGTACACAGTGAAACGAAACAACGTTCCTCCCGGACCATGGTGCAACATAGACAGTGCATACAAGACACAAGTGCAACACAAACAAACAAGTGCGGACAGACAACACAGTACAGACAGAGGATAATAAATAATGACTGTAGTGTGCAAGTTGTGCAATGTGCGATAAATAGAGTCCAGTGAGGTAGTAAAGTCAGTCAGTAAGAAAGAATTCCAGTTGCAGACAACCACATACAGCTGGACATAGACAGTCTCTTGGGATAATGAAGTCCTGTGAATAAGTAAGACAAATAAGAAAGTCAATACTTGAAAAGAAACTGAATGCTTACTTAGCAATTACACAGTTGCAGATGAATAGAAAATCAGTCAGATTGAGTTCCAGATGCAGACAACCACATCCAACTGGACATGGATAGTCTCTTAGGTTCATGAGGTCCTGTAAACAAGACAAAGAAGAAAGTAAATACATGAAAAGAAACTGAATGTATACTTACCTGTTACAAAGTTGCAGATGAATACAAATCTAGTAAGAAAGAATTCCAGATGCAGACAACCACATCCAACTGGACATGGATAGTCTCTTAGAATCATGAGGTCCTGTAAACAAGACAAAGAAGAAAGTAAATACATGAAAAGAAACTGAATGTATACTTACGTATTACACAGTTGCAGATGAATAGAAAGTCAGTCAGATTGAGATCCAGATGCAGACAACGGCAAACACTTGGAGACCGATAGCCTCTTGGGATCATGAAGTCATGTGAACAAGTAAGACTAAGAAGAAAGTCAATACATGAAAAGAAACTGAAAGCTTACTTACCGATTACACAGTTGCAGATAAATTGAAAGTCAGTCAGATTGAGATCCAGATGCAGACAACGGCAAACACTTGGAGATCGATAGCCTCTTGGGATCATGAAGTCCTGTCAACAAGTAAGACAAAGAAGAAAGTCAATACATGAAAAGAAACTGAATGTTTACTTACCTGTTACACAGTTGCAGATGAATACACAGCCAGTAAGAAAGAACTCCAGATACAGACAACTACATACAGATGGACATGGATAGTGTCTTGCGATCATGAAGTCCTGTGAACAAGTAAAACAAAAAAAAAAGTCAAATCATGAAAAGAAACTGAATGCTTACTTACCGATTACATAGTTGCAGATGAAAAAAAGCCAGTAAGCTAGAGTTCCAGATTCAGACAACCATATACAGTTGATGTATAGTCTCTTGAGATCATGAGGTCCTCTGAAAGGGACAAAATGAAAGTCAATACATGAAAAGAAATGGAATGTATACTTACCTTTTAAACAGTTGCAGACTAATACACAGCCAGTAAGAAAGACTTCCAGATGCAGACAACCACATACAGCTGGACTTGAATATCTCTTGGGATCATGAAGTCCTGACAAAGAGTAAGACAAAGATGAAAATCAAAATATGAAAAGAAACTGAATGTATACTTACCTGTTACACAGTTGCAGATGAAAAAAAGGCCAGTAAGCCGGAGTTCCAGATGCAGACAACCATATACAGTTGATGTAAAGTCTCTTGGGATGACGAGGTCCTGTGAACAAGTAAAACAATGAAGAAAGTTAATACATGAAAAGAAACTGAATGTTTACTTACCTGTTACACAATTGCAGATGAATACACAGCAAGAAAAAAAGAATTCCAGATGCAGACAACATACAGCTGGACATGGACAGTCTCTTGGGAACATGAAGGCCTGTGAACAAGTAAGACAAAGAAGAAAGTCAATACATGAAAAGAAACTGAATGTATACTTACTTGTTACACAGTTGCAGATGAAAAAAAAAAAAAAAAAACGTAAGCCAGAGTTCCAGATTCAGACAACCATATACAGTTGATGTATAGCCTCTTGGGATCACAAAATCCTGTGAACAAGTAAGACAAAGAAGGAAGTCAATAAATGAAAATAAACTGAATGCTTACTTACCGATTACACAGATGCAGATGAATAGAAAATCAGTCAGATTGAGATCCAGATGCAGACAACGGCAAACACTTGGAGATCGACAGACTCTTGGGATCATGAGGTCCTGTAAACAAGACAAAAAGAAATTCAATACATGAAAAGAAACTGAATGTATACTTACCTGTTACACAGTTGCAGATGAATACACAGCCAATAAGACGAAAAATCCAGATGCAGACAACCACATACAGCTGGACATGGACAGTCTCTTGGGATCATGAAGTCCTGTGAACAAGTAAGACAGAAGAAAATCAAAATATGAAAAGAAACTGAACGTATACTTACCTGTTACACAGTTGCAGATGAATAGAAAGACAGTCAGATTGAGTTCCAGATGCAGACAACGGCAAACAGCTGGAGATGAATAGTCTTTTGGGATCATGAGGTCCTGTAAACAAGACAAAAAGAAAGTCAATACATGAAAAGAAACCGAATGTATACTTACCTGTTAAACAGTTGCAGATGAATACACAGCCAATAAGACGTAAAATCCAGATGCAGATGAATAGTCTCTTGGGCTCATGAGGTCCTGTAAACAAGACAAAGAAGAAAGTCAATGCAGGAAAAGAAACGGAATGTATACTGACCTGTTACACAGTTGCAGATGAATATACAACCAGTAAGAAAGAAATCCAGATGCAGACAACCACATACAGCTGGACATCGACAGTCTCTTGAGATCATGAAGTCCTGTGAATAAGTAAGACAAAGAAGAAAGTCAATACTTGAAAAGAAACTGAATGCTTACTTAGCAATTACACAGTTGCAGATGAATAGAAAGTCAGTCAGATTGAGATCCAGATGCAGACGACGGCAAACACTTGGAGATCGATAGCCTCTTGGGATCATGAGGTCCTGTAAACAAGACAAAGAAGAAAGTCAATACATGAAAAGAAACTGAATGTATACTTACCTGTTACAAAGTTGCAGATGAATACAAAGCCAGTAAGAAAGAATTCCAGATGCAGACAACTACATACAGCTGGAGATCGATAGCCTCTTGGGATCATGAGGTCCTGTAAACAAGACAAAGAAGAAAGTCAATACATGAAAAGAAACTGAATGTATACTTACCTGTTACACAGTTGCAGATGAAAAAAAAAGCTAGTAAGCCAGAGTTCCAGATGCAGATAACCATATACAGTTCATGTATAGTCTCTTGGGATCACGAGGTTCTGTGAACAAGTAAGACAAAGAAGAAAGTCAATACATGAAAAGAAACTGAATGCTAACTTACCGATTACACAGTTGCAGATGAAAAAAAGCCAGTAAGCTAGAGTTCCAGATTCAGAAAACCATATACAGTTGATGTATAGTCTCTTGAGATCATGAGGTCCTGTGAACAAGTAAGACAAAGAAGAAAGTCAATACATTAAAATAAACGGAATGTATAGTTACCTGTTACACATTTGCAGATGAATACACCGTCAGTAATCCAAAATACCAGATGCAGACAATGGCAAAAAGTTGGAGATGGATACACTCTTAGGATCAAGAGGTTATATGAACAACTAAGACAAATAAGAAAATCAATACATGAAAAGAAACTGAATGTATACTTACCTGTTACAGAGTTGCAGATTAATACACAGCCAGTAAGAAAGAATTCCAGATGCAGACAACCACATATAGCTGGACATGGATAGCCTCTTGGGATCATGAAATCCTGTCAACAAGTAAGACAAAGAACAAAATCAAAATATGAAAAGAAACTGAATGTATACTCACCTGTTACACAGTTGAAGATAAATAAACAGCCAATAAGAAGAAAAATCCAGATACAGACAACGGCAAACAGCTGGAGATGAACAGTCTCTTGGCATCATGAGGTCCTGTGAACAAGAAAGTCAATACATGAAAAGAAACTGAATGTTTACTTACCTGTTACACAGTTGCAGATGAATACACAGCCAGTACGACAGAGTTCCAGATGCAGACTACGGCAAAAAGTTGGAAATAGATAGTCTCTTGGTATCATGAGGGCCTGTCAACAAGTAAGACAAAGAAGAAAGTCAAAACATGAAAAGAAACTGAATGTATACTTACCTGTTACACAGTTGCAGATGAAAAAAAAGCCAGTAAGCCAGAGTTCCAGATTCAGACAACCATATACAGTTGATGTATCGTCTCTTGAGATCACGAGGTCCTGTCAAGAAGTAAGACAAAGAAGAAAATCAAAATATAAAAAGAAACTGAAAGCTTACTTACCGATTACACAGTTGCAGATAAATTGAAAGTCAGTCAGATTGAGATCCAGATGCAGACAACGGCAAACACTTGGAGATCGATAGCCTCTTGGGATCATGAAGTCCTGTCAACAAGTAAGACAAAGAAGAAAGTCAATACATGAAAAGAAACTGAATGTTTACTTACCTGTTACACAGTTGCAGATGAATACACAGCCAATAACACGAAAAATCCAGATGCAGACAACGGCAAACAGCTGGAGATGAATAGTCTCTTGGGATCATGAGGTCCTGTAAACAAAAGAAACTGAATGCTTTTCTACCGATTACACAGTTGCAGATGAATACACAGTCAGTAAGAAAAAATTCCAGATGCAGAAAACCACATACAGCTGGACATCGATAGGCTCTTGGGATCATGAAATCCTATAAACAAGACAAAAAGAAGTCAATACATGAAAAGAAACTGAATGTATACTTACCTGTTGCAAAGTTGCAGATAAATACAAAGCCAGTAAGAAAGAGTTCCAGATGCAGACAACCACATACAGCTGGACAAGGACAGTCTCTTGGGATCATGAAGTCCTGTGAACAAGTAAGACAAAGAAGAAAGTCAATACATGGAAAGAAACTGAATGTATACTTACCTGTTACAAAGTTGCAGATGAATACAAATCCAGTAAGAAAGAATTCCAGATGCAGACAACCACATCCAGCTGGACATGGATAGTCTCTTGGGATCATGAGGTCCTGTAAACAATACAAAGAAGAAAGTCAATATATGAAAAGAAACTGAATATATACTTACCTGTTACACAGTTGCAGATGATAGAAAGTCAGTCAGATTGAGTTCCAGATGCAGACAATGGCAAATACTTGGAGATCGATAGCCTCTTGGGATCATGAAGTCCTGTGAACAAGTAAGACAAAGAAGAAAATCAAAATATGAAAAGAAACGGAATGCTTACTTACCGATTACACAGTTGCAGATGAAAACATAGCCATTAAGAAAGAATTTCAGATGCAGACAACCTCGTACAGCTGGACATGGATAGCCTCTTGGGATCATAAAGTCCTGTGAACAAGTAAGCCAAAGAAGAAAATCAAAATATGAAAAGAAATTGTATGTATACTTACCTGTAACACAGTTGCAGATGAATACACAGCCAATAAGACGTAAAATCCAGATGCAGACAACGGCAAACAGCTGGAGATGAATAGTCTCTTGGGATCATGAGGTCCTGTGAATAAGACAAAAAAAAGTCAATACATGAAAACAAACTGAATGTATACTTACCTGTTACACAGTTGCAGATAAATACAAATCCAGTAAGAAAGAGTTCCAGATGCAGACAACCACATACAGCTGGACAAGGACAGTCTCTTGGGATCATGTAGTCCTGTGAACAAGTAAGACAAAGAAGAAAGTCAATATATGGAAAGAAACTGAATGTATACTTACCTGTTACACAGTTGCAGATGAAAAGAAACGGAATGTATACTTATCTGTTGCACAGTTGCAGATGAATAGAAAGTCAGTCAGATTGAGTTCCAGATGCAGACAACGGCAAACACTTGGAGATCTATAGCCTCTTGGGATCATGAAGTCCTGTCAAGAAGTAAGACAAAGAAGAAAATCAAAACATGAAAACAAACTGAATGTATACTTACCTTTTACACAGTTGCAGATGAATACACAAGTCAAGTCAAGTCAAGTCAAGTGGGTTTATTGTCATTTCAACTACATACAGAGTACACAGTGAAACGAAACAACGTTCCTCCCGGACCATGGTGCAACATAGACAGTGCATACAAGACACAAGTGCAACACAAACAAACAAGTGCGGACAGACAACACAGTACAGACAGAGGATAATAAATAATGACTGTAGTGTGCAAGTTGTGCAATGTGCGATAAATAGAGTCCAGTGAGGTAGTAAAGTCAGTCAGTAAGAAAGAATTCCAGTTGCAGACAACCACATACAGCTGGACATAGACAGTCTCTTGGGATAATGAAGTCCTGTGAATAAGTAAGACAAATAAGAAAGTCAATACATGAAAAAAAACTGAATGTATCTTTACATGTTACACAGTTGTAGATGAAAAGAAACGGAATGTATACTTACCAGTTGCACAGTTGCAGATGAATAGAAAATCAGTCAGATTGAGTTCCAGATGCAGACAACCACATCCAACTGGACATGGATAGTCTCTTAGGTTCATGAGGTCCTGTAAACAAGACAAAGAAGAAAGTAAATACATGAAAAGAAACTGAATGTATACTTACGTATTACACAGTTGCAGATGAATAGAAAGTCAGTCAGATTGAGATCCAGATGCAGACAACGGCAAACACTTGGAGATCGATAGCCTCTTGGGATCATGAAGTCCTGTGAACAAGTAAGACAAAGAAGAAAATCAAAATATGAAAAGAAACTGAATGTTTACTTACCTGTAAAACAGTTGCAGATGAATACACAGCCAGTAAGACGAAAAATCCAGATGCATTTGAATAGTCTCTTGGGATCACAAGGTCCTGTGAACAAGTAAGACAAAGAAGAAAGTCAATACATGAAAAGAAACGGAATGTATACTTACCTATTGCACAGTTGCAGATGAATAGAACGTCAGTCAGATTGAGATCCAGATGCAGACAACGGCAAACACTTGGAGATCGATAGCCTCTTGGGATCATGAGGTCCTGTAAACAAGATAAAAAGAAAGTCAATACATGAAAAGAAACTGAATGTATACTTACCTGTTACACTGTTGCAGATTAATACAAAGCCAATAAGATGAAAAATCCAGATGCAGATGAATATTCTCTTGGGATCATGAAGTCCTGTGAACAAGACAAAGATGAAAATCTAAATATGAAAAGAAACTGAATGTTTACTTACCTGTAACACAGTTGCAGACGAATACACAGCCAATAAGACGAAAAATTCAGATGCGGTTGAAAAGTCTCTTGGGATCACGAGGTCCTGTGAACATGTAAGACAAAGAAGAAAGTCAATACATGAAAAGAAACGGAATGCTTACTTACCGATTACACAGTTGCAGATGAAAACACAGCCAATAAGACGTAAAATCCAGATGCAGACAACGGCAAACAGCTGGAGATGAATAGTCTCTTGGGATCATGAGGTCCTGTAAATAAGACAAAAAGAAAAAGTCAATACATGAAAAGAAACTGAATGTATACTTACCTGTTACAAAGTTGCAGATGAATACAAAGCCAATAAGAAAGAGTTCCAGATGAAGACAACCACATACAGCTGGACAAGGACAGTCTCTTTGGATTATGAAGTCCTGTGAACAAGTAAGACAAAGAAGAAAATCAAAATATGAAAAGAAACTGAATGTATACTTACGTGTAACACAGTTGCAGATGAATACACACCCAATAAGACATAAAATCCAGATGCAGACAACGGCAAACAGGTGGAAATGAAAAGTCTCTTGGGATCATGAGGTCCTGTAAACAAGTAAGACAAAGAAGAAAATCAAAATATGAAAAGAAACTGAATGTTTACTTACCTGTAACACAGTTGCAGATGAATACACAGCCAATAAGACAACAAATCCAGATGCAGATGAATAGTCTCTTGGGATCATGAGGTCCAGTAAACAAGACAAAGAAAAAAGTCAAAACATGAAAAGAAGCTGAAAGTATACTTACCTGTTACACAGTTGCAAATGAATACCGAGTCAGTCAGATTGAGTTCCAGATGCAGACAACCACATACAGCTGGACATGGACAGTCTCTTGGGGTCATGAAGTCCTGTGAAGAAGCAAGACAACTAAGAAAGTCAATACATGAAAAGAAACTGAACGTATGCTTACCTGTTACACAGTTACAGATGAAAAGAAACGGAATGTATACTTACCTGTTGCACAGTTGCAGATGAATAGAAAGTCAGTCAGATTGAGTTCCAGATGCAGACAACGGCAAACACTTGGAGATCAATTGCCACTTGGGATCATGAACTCCTGTGAACAAGTAAGACAAAGAAGAAAATCAAAATATTAAAAGAAATTGAATGTATACTTACCTATAACACAGTTGCAGATGAATACACAGCCAATAAGACGAAAAATCCAGATGCAGCTGAATAGTCTCTTGGGATCATGAGGTCCTGTAAACAAAACAAAAAAAAGTCAATACATGAATTGAAACGGAATGTATACTTACCTGTAACACAGTTGCAGATGAATACACAGCCAGTAAGAAAGAATTCCAGATGCAGACAACCACATCCAGCTGGACATGGAAAGTCTCTTGGGATCATGAAATCCTATTAACAAGACAAAGAAGAAAGTCAATACATGAAAAGAAACTGAATGTATACTTACCTGTTACAAAGTTGCAGATGAATACAAATCTAGTAAGAAAGAATTCCAGATGCAGATAACGGCAAACACTTGGAGATCGATAGCCTCTTGGGATCATGAAGTCCTGTGAACAAGTAAGACAAAGAAGAAAATCAAAATATGAAAAGAAACTGAATGTTTACTTACCTGTAAAACAGTTGCAGATGAATACACAGCCAATAAGACGAAAAATCCAGATGCATTTGAATAGTCTCTTGGGATCACAAGGTCCTGTGAACAAGTAAGACAAAGAAGAAAGTCAATACATGAAAAGAAACGGAATGTATACTTACCTATTGCACAGTTGCAGATGAATAGAACGTCAGTCAGATTGAGTTCCAGATGCAGATAACGGCAAACACTTGGAGATCGATAGCCTCTTGGGATCATGAAGTCCTGTGAACAAGTAAGACAAAGAAGGAAATCAAAATATGAAAAGAAATTGAATGTATACTTACCTATAGCACAGTTGCAGATGAATACACAGCCAATAAAACGTAAAATCCAGATGCAGACAACAGCAAACAGCTGGAGATGAATAGTCTCTTGGGATCATGAGGTCCTGTAAACAAGACAAAAAAAAGTCAATACATAAATAGAAACGGAATGTATACTTACCTGTTAAACAGTTGCAGATGAATACACAGCCAGTAAGAAAGAGTTCCAGATGCAGACAACCACATACCGATAGACAAGGACAGTCTCTTGGGATCATGAAGTCCTGTGAACAAGTAAGACAGAGAAGAAAGTCAATACATGAAAAGAAACTGAATGTATACTTACCTGTTACACAGTTGCAAATGAATAGAACGTCAGTCAGATTGAGTTCCAGATGCAGACAACGGCAAACACTTGGAGATCGATAGCCTCTTGGGATCATGAAGTCCTGTCAAGAAGTAAGACAAAGAAGAAAATCAAAACATGAAAACAAACTGAATGTATACCTACCTGTTACACAGTTGCAGATGAATACCCAGTCAGTAAGAAAGAATTCCAGATGCAGACAATCACATACAGCTGGACATGGACAGTCTCTTGGGATCATGAAGTCCTGTGAATAAGTAAGACAAATAAGAAGGTCAATACAAGAAAAGAAACTGAATGTATACTTACCTGTTACACAGTTGCAGATGAAAAGAAACGGAATGTATACTTACCTGTTACACAGTTGCAGATGAAAAGAAATTGAATGTATACTTACCTATAACACAGTTGCAGATGAATACTCAGCCAATAAAATGTAAAATCCAGATGCAGACAACGGCAAAAAGCTGGAGATCTATAGCCTCTTGGGATCATGAGGTCCTGTAAACAAGACAAAAAGAAAGTCAATACATGAAAAGAAACTGAATGTATACTTGCCTATTACAAAGTTGCAGATGAATACAAAGCCAGTAAGAAAGAATTCCAGATGCAGACAACGACATCCAGCTGGACATGGATAGTCTCTTGGGATCATGAGGTCCTGTAAACAAGACAAAGAAGAAAGTCAATACATGAAAAGAAACTGAATGTATACTTTCCTGTTACACAGTTGCAGATGAATACACAGCCAATAAGAGAAACAATCCAGATGCAGATGAATAGTCTCTTGGGATAATGAGGTCCTGTAAACAAGACAAAGAAGAAAGTCAATACATGAAAAGAAGCTGAATGTATACTTACCTGTTAGAAAGTTGCAGATGAATACACAGCCATTAAGAAAGAATTCCAGATGCAGACAACCACAAATAATTGGACATGGACAGTCTCTTGGGATCATGAAGTCCTGTGAACAAGTGAGACAACGAAGAAAGTCAATACATGAAAAGAAACTGAATGTATACTTACCTGTTACACTGTTGCAGATGAATACACAGTCAGTAAGAAAGAATTCCAGATGCAGACAACCACATACAGCTGGACATCGATAGCCTCTTGGGATCATGAGGTCCTGTAAAGAAGACAAAAAGAAAGTCAATACATGAAAAGAAACTGAATGTATACTTACCTGTTACACAGTTGCAGTTGAAAAAAAGCCAGTAAGCCAGAGTTCCAGATTCAGACATCCATATACATTTGATGTATAGTCTCTTGGGATCACGTGGTCCTGTGAACAAGTAAGACAAAGAAGAAAGTCAATACATGAAAAGAAATTGAATGTATACTTACCTGTTACACAGTTGCAGATGAATAGAAAGTCAGTAAGATTGAGATCCTGATGCAAACAACGACAAACACTTGGAGATCGATAGCCTCTTGGGATCACAAAGTCCTGTGAACAAGTAAGACAAAGAAGAAAATCAAAATATGAGAAGAAACTGAATGTATACTCATCTGTAACACAGTTGCAGATGAATACACAGCCAATAAGATGTAAAATCCAGATGCAGATGAATAGTCTCTTTGGTTCATGAGGTCCTGTAAACAAGTAAGACAAAGAAGAAAGTCAAAACATGAAAAGAAACTGAATGTATACTTACCTGTTACACAGTTGCAGATGAAAAAAAAAGCTAGTAAGCCAGAGGTCCAGATGCAGATAAGAAACTGAATGCTTAGTTACAGATAAATAGAATTAGTTGCAGATGAATAGAAAGTCAGATTGAGTTCCAGATGCAGACAACGGAGGACACATTTCGCTGTACAATGTACACTGTACAGTGACACATACGTGCACCTTACCTTACCTTGGGATCATGAGGTCCTGTAAACAAGAAAAAAAGAAAGTCAATACATGAAAAGAAACTGAATGCTTACTTACCGATTACACAGTTGGAGATGAATACACAGCCATTAAGAAAGAATTCCAGATGCAGACAACCATATACAGCTGGACATGGACAGACTCTTGGGATCATGAAGTCCTGTGAACAAGTAAGACAAAATAGAAAGTCAATACATGAAAAGAAGCTGAATGTATACTTACCTGTTACACAGTTGCAGATAAAAAAAAGCCAGTAAGCCAGAGTTCCAGATTCAGTCAACCATATACAGTTGATGTATAGTCTCCTGGGATCATGAAGTCCTGTGAACAAGTAAGACAAAGAAGAAAATCCAAATATGAAAAGAAACTGAATGTATACTTACCTGTAACACAGTTGCAGATTAATACACAGCCAATAAGATGAAAAATCCAGATGCAGACAACGGCAAACAGCTGGAGATGAATAGTCTCTTGGGATCATGAGGTCCTGTAAACAAGTAAGACAAAGAAGAAAGTCAATACATGAAAAGAAACTGAATGCTTACTTACCGATTACACAGTTGCAAATGAAAAAAATAAAGCCAGTAAGCCAGAATTCCAGATTCAGACAACCATATACAGTTGATTTATAGTCTCTTGGGATCACGAGGTACTGTGAACAAGTAAGACAAAGAAGAAATTCAATACATGAAAAGAAACGGAATGTATACTTACCTGTTACACAGTTGCAGATGAATACACAGCCAGTAAGAAAGAGTTCCAGTTGCAGACAACCACATACAGCTGGACATGGACAGTCTCTTGGGATCATGAAGTCCTGTGAACAAGTAAGAAAAAGAAGAAAGTCAAAACATGAAAAGAAACTGAATGTATACTTACCTGTTGCACAGTTGCAGATGAATAGAAAGTCAGAAACGGAAGTCAAGAAACGGAAACGGAAGTCAAGAAACGGAATGTATACTTACCTGTTACACAGTTGCAGATGAATACACAGCCAATAAGACGAAAAATTCAGATGCAGTTGAAAACTCTCTTGGGATCACGAGGTCCTGTGAACAAGTAAGACAAAGAAGAAAGTCAATACATGAAAAGAAACGGAATGCTTACTTACCGATTACACAGTTGCAGATGAAAACACAGCCAATAAGACGTAAAATCCAGATGCAGACAACGGCAAACAGCTGGAGATGAATAGTCTCTTGGGATCATGAGGTTCTGTAAATAAGACAAAAAAAAAAGTCAATACATGAATAGAAACGGAATGTATACTTACCTGTTACACAGTTGCAGATGAAAAAAAGCCAGTAAGCCAGAGTTCCAGATACAGACAACCATATACAGTTGATGTATAGTCTCTTGGGATCAAGAGGTCCTGTGAACAAGTAAGACAAAGAAGAAAGTCAATACATGAAAAGAAACTGAATGCTTACTTACCTTTTACAAACTTGCAGATGAATACAAATCCAGTAAGAAAGAATTCCAGATGCAGACAATCACATCCAGCTGGACATGGATAGTCTCTTGGGATCATGAGGTCCTGTAAACAAGACAAATAAGAAAGTCAATACATGAAAAGAAACTGAATGTATACTTACCTGTTACACAGTTGCAGATGAATAGAAAGTCAGTAAGATTGAGTTCCATATGCAGACAACCGCAAACACTTGGAGATCGATAACCTCTTGGGATCATGAAGTCCTGTCAACAAGTAAGACAAAGAAGAAAGTCAATACATGAAAAGAAACTGAATGTATACTTACCTGTTACACAGTTGCAGATGAATACACAGTAAGTAAGAAAGAATTCCAGATGCAGACAACCACATACAGCTGGACATCGATAGCCTCTTGGGATCATGAAGTCCTGTCAAGAAGACAACAAGAAAGTCAATACATGAAAAGAAACTGAATGTATACTTACCTGTTACACAGTTGCAAATTAAAAAAAGCCAGTAAGCCAGAGTTCCAGATTCAGACAACCATATACAGTTGATGTATAGTCTCTTGGGATCACGAGGTCCTGTGAACAAGTAAGACAAAGAAGAAAGTCAATACATGAAAAGAAACTGAATGTATACTTACCTTTTACAAACTTGCAGATGAATACAAATCCAGTAAGAAAGAATTCCAGATGCAGACAACCACATCCAGCTGGACATGGATAGTCTCTTGGGATCATGAGGTCCTGTAAACAAGACAAAGAAGAAAGTCAATACATGAAAAGAAACTGAATGTATACTTACCTGTTACACAGTTGCAGATGAATACACAGTCAGTAAGAAAGAGTTCCAGATGCAGACAACCACATACAGCTGGACAAGGACAATCTCTTGGGATCATGAAGTCCTGTGAACAAGTAAGACAAATAAGAAAATCAAAACATGAATACAAACTGAATGTATACTTACTTGTTACACAGTTGCAGATGAATACACAGTCAGTAAGAAAGAATTCCAGTTGCAGACAACCACATACAGCTGGACATGGACAGACTCTTGGGATCATGAAGTCCTGTGAATAAGTAAGACAAATAAGAAAGTCAATACATGAATAGAAACTGAATGAATACTTACCTGTTACACAGTTGCAGATGAAAAGAAACGGAATGTATACTTACCTGTTGCACAGTTGCAGATGAATACACAGTCAGTAAGAAAGAATTCCAGTTACAGACAAATACATACAGCTGGACATGGACAGTCTCTTGGGATCAAGAAGTCCTGTCAACAAGTAAGACAAAGAAGAAAATCAAAAGATGAAAAGAAATTGAATGTATACTTACCTGTTGCACAGTTGCAGATGAATAGAAAGTCAGTCAGATTGAGTTCCAGATGCAGACAACGGCAAACACTTGGAGATCGATAGCCTCTTAGGGTCATGAAGTCCTGTGAACAAGTAAGAAAAAGAAGAAAGTCAAAACATGAAAAGAAACTGAATGTATACTTACCTTTTACAAACTTGCAGATGAATACAAATCCAGTAAGAAAGAATTCCAGATGCAGACAACCACATCCAGCTGGACATGGATAGTCTCTTGGGATCATGAAGTCCTGTGAATAAGTAAGACAAATAAGAAAGTCAATACATGAATAGAAACTGAATGAATACTTACCTGTTACACAGTTGCAGATGAAAAGAAACGGAATATATACTTACCTGTTACACTGTTGCAGATGAATACACAGTCAGTAAGAAAGAATTCCAGATGCAGACAACCACATACAGCTAGACATGGATAGTCTCTTTGGATCATGAAATCTTGTGAACAAGTAAGACAAAGAAGAAAATCAAAACATGAAAAGAAACTGAATGTATACTTACCTCTTGCACAGTTGCAGATGAATAGAAAGTCAGTCAAATTGAGATCCAGATGCCGACAACGGCAAACACTTGGAGATCGATAGCCTCTTGGGATCATGAAGTCCTGTCAAGAAGTAAGAAAAAGAAGAAAGTCAAAACATGAAAAGAAACTGAATGTATACTTACCTGTTGCACAGTTGCAGATGAATAGAAAGTCAGTCAGATTGAGTTCCAGATGCAGACAATGGCAAACACTTGGAGATCGATAGGCTCTTGGGATCATGAAGTCCTGTGAACAAGTAAGACAAAGAAGAAAATCAAAATATGAAAAGAAACTGAATGTTTACTTAACTGTAACACAGTTGCAAATAAATACACAGCCAATAAGACGAAAAATCCAGGTGCAGCTGATTAGTCTCTTGGGATCACGAGGTCCTGTGAACAAGTAAGACAAAGAAGAAAATCAAAATATGAAAAGAAACTGAATGTTTACTTAACTGTAACACAGTTGCAGATGAATACACAGCCAATAAAACGTAAAATCCATATGCAGACAACAGCAAACAGCTGGAGATGAATAGTCTCTTGGGATCATGAGGTCCTGTAAACAAGACAAAGAAAAAAGTCAATACATGAAAAGAAACTGAATGTATACTTACCTGTTACAAAGTTGCAGATGAATACAAAGCCAGTAAGAAAGAGTTCCAGATGCAGACAACCACATACAGCTGGACAAGGACAGTCTCTTGGGATCATGAAGTCCTGTGAACAAGTAAGACAAAGAAGAAAGTCAATACATGGAAAGAAACTGAATGTATACTTACCTGTTACAAAGTTGCAGATGAATGCATCTGGAATTCTTTCTTACAGGATTTGTAGACAACCACATCCACCTGGACAGGGATAGTCTCTTGGGATCATGAGGTCCTGTAAACAAGACAAAGAAGAAAGTCAATACATGAAAAGAAACTGAATGTATACTTACCTGTTACACAGTTGCAGATGAATAGAAAGTCAGTAAGAAAGAATTCCAGATGCAGACAACCACATACAGCTGGACATCGATAGCCTCTTGGGATCATGAAGTCCTGTAAACAAGACAAAAAGAAAGTCAATACATGAAAAGAAACTGAATGTATACTTATCTGTTACACAGTTGCAGATGAATACAAAGCCAGTAAGAAAGAATTCCAGATGCAGACAACCACATCCAGCTGGACATGGATAGTCTCTTGGGATCATGAAGTCCTGTAAACAAGACAAAGAAGAAAGTCAATACATGAAAAGAAACTGAATGTATACTTACCTGTTACACAGTTGCAGATGAATACACAGTCAGTCAGATTGAGTTCCAGATGTAGACAACGGCAAACACTTGGAGATCGATAGCCTCTTGGGGTCATGAAGTCCTGTGAACAAGTAAGACAAAGTAGAAAGTCAATACATGAAAACAAACTGAATGTATACTTACCTGTTACACAGTTGCAGATGAATACACAGTCAGAAAGAAAGAATTCCAGTTGCAGACAACCACATCCAGCTGGACATAGACAGTCTCTTGGGATCATGAAGTCCTGTGAATAAGTAAGACAAAGAAGAAAGTCAATACATGAAAAGAAACTGAGTGTATACTTACCTGTTACACAGTTGCAGATGAAAAGAAACGGAATGTATACTTACCTGTTACACAGTTGCAGATGAATACACAGTCAGTAAGAAAGAATTCCAGTTGCAGACAACCACATACAGCTGGACATGGACAGACTCTTGGGATCATGAAGTCCTGTGAATAAGTAAGACAAATAAGAAAGTCAATACATGAATAGAAACTGAATGAATACTTACCTGTTACACAGTTGCAGATGAAAAGAAACGGAATGTATACTTACCTGTTGCACAGTTGCAGATGAATACACAGTCAGTAAGAAAGAATTCCAGTTACAGACAAATACATACAGCTGGACATGGACAGTCTCTTGGGATCAAGAAGTCCTGTCAACAAGTAAGACAAAGAAGAAAATCAAAACATGAAAAGAAACTGAATGTATACTTACCTCTTGCACAGTTGCAGATGAATAGAAAGTCAGTCAAATTGAGATCCAGATGCCGACAACGGCAAACACTTGGAGATCGATAGCCTCTTGGGATCATGAAGTCCTGTCAAGAAGTAAGAAAAAGAAGAAAATCAAAACATGAAAAGAAACTGAATGTATACTTACCTGATACACAGTTGCAGATGAAAAGAAACGGAATGTATACTTACCTGTTGCACAGTTGCAGATGAATACACAGTTAGTAAGAAAGAATTCCAGTTGCAGACAACCACATACAGCTGGACATGGACAGTCTCTTGGGATCATGAAGTCCTGTCAACAAGTAAGACAAAGAAGAAAATCAAAATATGAAAAGAAATTGAATGTATACTTACCTATAAAACACAGTTGCAGATGAATACACAGCCAATAAAACGTAAAATCCAGATGCAGAAAACGGCAAACAGCTGGATATGAATAGTCTCTTGGGATCATGAGGTCCTGTAAACAAGACAAAAAAAAGTCAATACATGAATAGAAACAGAATGTATACTTACCTGTTACACAGTTGCAGATGAATACACAGCCAGTAAGAAAGAGTTCCAGATGCAGACAACCACATACAGCTGGACAAGGACAATCTCTTGGGATCATGAAGTCCTGTGAACAAGTAAGACAAATAAGAAAATCAAAACATGAAAACAAACTGAATGTATACTTACTTGTTACACAGTTGCAGATGAATACACAGTCAGTAAGAAAGAATTCCAGTTGCAGACAACCACATACAGCTGGACATGGACAGATTCTTGGGATCATGAAGTCCGGTGAATAAGTAAGACAAATAAGAAAGTCAATACATGAATAGAAACTGAATGAATACTTACCTGTTACACAGTTGCAGATGAAAAGAAACGGAATGTATACTTACCTGTTGCACAGTTGCAGATGAATACACAGTCAGTAAGAAAGAATTCCAGTTACAGACAAATACATACAGCTGGACATGGACAGTCTCTTGGGATCAAGAAGTCCTGTCAACAAGTAAGACAAAGAAGAAAATCAAAACATGAAAAGAAACTGAATGTATACTTACCTGATACACAGTTGCAGATGAAAAGAAACGGAATGTATACTTACCTGTTGCACAGTTGCAGATGAATACACAGTTAGTAAGAAAGAATTCCAGTTGCAGACAACCACATACAGCTGGACATGGACAGTCTCTTGGGATCATGAAGTCCTGTCAACAAGTAAGACAAAGAAGAAAATCAAAATATGAAAAGAAATTGAATGTATACTTACCTATAAAACACAGTTGCAGATGAATACACAGCCAATAAAACGTAAAATCCAGATGCAGAAAACGGCAAACAGCTGGATATGAATAGTCTCTTGGGATCATGAGGTCCTGTAAACAAGACAAAAAAAAGTCAATACATGAATAGAAACAGAATGTATACTTACCTGTTACACAGTTGCAGATGAATACACAGCCAGTAAGAAAGAGTTCCAGATGCAGACAACCACATACAGCTGGACAAGGACAATCTCTTGGGATCATGAAGTCCTGTGAACAAGTAAGACAAATAAGAAAATCAAAACATGAAAACAAACTGAATGTATACTTACTTGTTACACAGTTGCAGATGAATACACAGTCAGTAAGAAAGAATTCCAGTTGCAGACAACCACATACAGCTGGACATGGACAGATTCTTGGGATCATGAAGTCCGGTGAATAAGTAAGACAAATAAGAAAGTCAATACATGAATAGAAACTGAATGAATACTTACCTGTTACACAGTTGCAGATGAAAAGAAACGGAATGTATACTTACCTGTTGCACAGTTGCAGATGAATACACAGTCAGTAAGAAAGAATTCCAGTTACAGACAAATACATACAGCTGGACATGGACAGTCTCTTGGGATCAAGAAGTCCTGTCAACAAGTAAGACAAAGAAGAAAATCAAAAGATGAAAAGAAATTGAATGTACACTTACCTGTTACACAGTTGCAGATGAATAGAAAGTCAGTAAGAAAGAATTCCAGATGCAGACAACCACATACAGCTGGACATCGATAGCCTCTTGGGATCATGAAGTCCTGTAAACAAGACAAAAAGAAAGTCAAAACATGAAAAGAAACTGAATGTATACTTACCTGTTGCACAGTTGCAGATGAATAGAAAATCAGTCAGATTGAGATCCAGATGCAGACAATGGCAAACACTTGGAGATCGATAGGCTCTTGGGATCATGAAGTCCTGTGAACAAGTAAGACAAAGAAGAAAATCAAAATATGAAAAGAAACTGAATGTTTACTTAACTGTAACACAGTTGCAAATGAATACACAGCCAATAAGACGAAAAATCCAGGTGCAGCTGATTAGTCTCTTGGGATCACGAGGTCCTGTGAACAAGTAAGACAAAGAAGAAAATCAAAATATGAAAAGAAACTGAATGTTTACTTAACTGTAACACAGTTGCAGATGAATACACAGCCAATAAAACGTAAAATCCATATGCAGACAACAGCAAACAGCTGGAGATGAATAGTCTCTTGGGATCATGAGGTCCTGTAAACAAGACAAAGAAAAAAGTCAATACATGAAAAGAAACTGAATGTATACTTACCTGTTACAAAGTTGCAGATGAATACAAAGCCAGTAAGAAAGAGTTCCAGATGCAGACAACCACATACAGCTGGACAAGGACAGTCTCTTGGGATCATGAAGTCCTGTGAACAAGTAAGACAAAGAAGAAAGTCAATACATGGAAAGAAACTGAATGTATACTTACCTGTTACAAAGTTGCAGATGAATGCATCTGGAATTCTTTCTTACAGGATTTGTAGACAACCACATCCACCTGGACAGGGATAGTCTCTTGGGATCATGAGGTCCTGTAAACAAGACAAAGAAGAAAGTCAATACATGAAAAGAAACTGAATGTACACTTACCTGTTACACAGTTGCAGATGAATAGAAAGTCAGTAAGAAAGAATTCCAGATGCAGACAACCACATACAGCTGGACATCGATAGCCTCTTGGGATCATGAAGTCCTGTAAACAAGACAAAAAGAAAGTCAATACATGAAAAGAAACTGAATGTATACTTATCTGTTACACAGTTGCAGATGAATACAAAGCCAGTAAGAAAGAATTCCAGATGCAGACAACCACATCCAGCTGGACATGGATAGTCTCTTGGGATCATGAAGTCCTGTAAACAAGACAAAGAAGAAAGTCAATACATGAAAAGAAACTGAATGTATACTTACCTGTTACACAGTTGCAGATGAATACACAGTCAGTCAGATTGAGTTCCAGATGTAGACAACGGCAAACACTTGGAGATCGATAGCCTCTTGGGGTCATGAAGTCCTGTGAACAAGTAAGACAAAGTAGAAAGTCAATACATGAAAACAAACTGAATGTATACTTACCTGTTACACAGTTGCAGATGAATACACAGTCAGAAAGAAAGAATTCCAGTTGCAGACAACCACATCCAGCTGGACATAGACAGTCTCTTGGGATCATGAAGTCCTGTGAATAAGTAAGACAAAGAAGAAAGTCAATACATGAAAAGAAACTGAGTGTATACTTACCTGTTACACAGTTGCAGATGAAAAGAAACGGAATGTATACTTACCTGTTACACAGTTGCAGATGAATACACAGTCAGTAAGAAAGAATTCCAGTTACAGACAAATACATACAGCTGGACATGGACAGTCTCTTGGGATCAAGAAGTCCTGTCAACAAGTAAGACAAAGAAGAAAATCAAAAGATGAAAAGAAATTGAATGTATACTTACCTGTTGCACAGTTGCAGATGAATAGAAAGTCAGTCAGATTGAGTTCCAGATGCAGACAACGGCAAACACTTGGAGATCGATAGCCTCTTAGGGTCATGAAGTCCTGTGAACAAGTAAGAAAAAGAAGAAAGTCAAAACATGAAAAGAAACTGAATGTATACTTACCTGTTGCACAGTTGCAGATGAATACACAGTCAGTAAGAAAGAATTCCAGATGCAGACAACGGCAAACACTTGGAGATCGATAGCCTCTTGGGATCATGAAGTCCTGTGAACAAGTATGACAAAGAAGAAAATCAAAACATGAAAAGAAACTGAGTGTATACTTACCTGTTACACAGTTGCAGATGAAAAGAAACGGAATGTATACTTACCTGTTACACTGTTGCAGATGAATACACAGTCAGTAAGAAAGAATTCCAGATGCAGACAACCACATACAGCTAGACATGGATAGTCTCTTTGGATCATGAAATCTTGTGAACAAGTAAGACAAAGAAGAAAATCAAAACATGAAAAGAAACTGAATGTATACTTACCTCTTGCACAGTTGCAGATGAATAGAAAGTCAGTCAAATTGAGATCCAGATGCCGACAACGGCAAACACTTGGAGATCGATAGCCTCTTGGGATCATGAAGTCCTGTCAAGAAGTAAGAAAAAGAAGAAAATCAAAACATGAAAAGAAACTGAATGTATACTTACCTGATACACAGTTGCAGATGAAAAGAAACGGAATGTATACTTACCTGTTGCACAGTTGCAGATGAATACACAGTTAGTAAGAAAGAATTCCAGTTGCAGACAACCACATACAGCTGGACATGGACAGTCTCTTGGGATCATGAAGTCCTGTCAACAAGTAAGACAAAGAAGAAAATCAAAATATGAAAAGAAATTGAATGTATACTTACCTATAACACAGTTGCAGATGAATACACAGCCAATAAAACGTAAAATCCAGATGCAGAAAACGGCAAACAGCTGGATATGAATAGTCTCTTGGGACCATGAGGTCCTGTAAACAAGACAAAAAAAAGTCAATACATGAATAGAAACAGAATGTATACTTACCTGTTACACAGTTGCAGATGAATACACAGCCAGTAAGAAAGAGTTCCAGATGCAGACAACCACATACAGCTGGACAAGGACAATCTCTTGGGATCATGAAGTCCTGTGAACAAGTAAGACAAATAAGAAAATCAAAACATGAAAACAAACTGAATGTATACTTACTTGTTACACAGTTGCAGATGAATACACAGTCAGTAAGAAAGAATTCCAGTTGCAGACAACCACATACAGCTGGACATGGACAGACTCTTGGGATCATGAAGTCCTGTGAATAAGTAAGACAAATAAGAAAGTCAATACATGAATAGAAACTGAATGAATACTTACCTGTTACACAGTTGCAGATGAAAAGAAACGGAATGTATACTTACCTGTTGCACAGTTGCAGATGAATAGAAAATCAGTCAGATTGAGATCCAGATGCAGACAATGGCAAACACTTGGAGATCGATAGGCTCTTGGGATCATGAAGTCCTGTGAACAAGTAAGACAAAGAAGAAAATCAAAATATGAAAAGAAACTGAATGTTTACTTAACTGTAACACAGTTGCAAATGAATACACAGCCAATAAGACGAAAAATCCAGGTGCAGCTGATTAGTCTCTTGGGATCACGAGGTCCTGTGAACAAGTAAGACAAAGAAGAAAATCAAAATATGAAAAGAAACTGAATGTTTACTTAACTGTAACACAGTTGCAGATGAATACACAGCCAATAAAACGTAAAATCCATATGCAGACAACAGCAAACAGCTGGAGATGAATAGTCTCTTGGGATCATGAGGTCCTGTAAACAAGACAAAGAAAAAAGTCAATACATGAAAAGAAACTGAATGTATACTTACCTGTTACAAAGTTGCAGAAGAATACAAAGCCAGTAAGAAAGAGTTCCAGATGCAGACAACCACATACAGCTGGACAAGGACAGTCTCTTGGGATCATGAAGTCCTGTGAACAAGTAAGACAAAGAAGAAAGTCAATACATGGAAAGAAACTGAATGTATACTTACCTGTTACAAAGTTGCAGATGAATGCATCTGGAATTCTTTCTTACAGGATTTGTAGACAACCACATCCACCTGGACAGGGATAGTCTCTTGGGATCATGAGGTCCTGTAAACAAGACAAAGAAGAAAGTCAATACATGAAAAGAAACTGAATGTATACTTACCTGTTACACAGTTGCAGATGAATAGAAAGTCAGTAAGAAAGAATTCCAGATGCAGACAACCACATACAGCTGGACATCGATAGCCTCTTGGGATCATGAAGTCCTGTAAACAAGACAAAAAGAAAGTCAATACATGAAAAGAAACTGAATGTATACTTACCTGTTACACAGTTGCAGATGAATACAAAGCCAGTAAGAAAGAATTCCAGATGCAGACAACCACATCCAGCTGGACATGGATAGTCTCTTGGGATCATGAAGTCCTGTAAACAAGACAAAGAAGAAAGTCAATACATGAAAAGAAACTGAATGTATACTTACCTGTTACACAGTTGCAGATGAATACACAGTCAGTCAGATTGAGTTCCAGATGTAGACAACGGCAAACACTTGGAGATCGATAGCCTCTTGGGGTCATGAAGTCCTGTGAACAAGTAAGACAAAGTAGAAAGTCAATACATGAAAACAAACTGAATGTATACTTACCTGTTACACAGTTGCAGATGAATACACAGTCAGAAAGAAAGAATTCCAGTTGCAGACAACCACATCCAGCTGGACATAGACAGTCTCTTGGGATCATGAAGTCCTGTGAATAAGTAAGACAAAGAAGAAAGTCAATACATGAAAAGAAACTGAGTGTATACTTACCTGTTACACAGTTGCAGATGAAAAGAAACGGAATGTATACTTACCTGTTACACAGTTGCAGATGAATACACAGTCAGTAAGAAAGAATTCCAGACGCAGACAACCACATACAGCTGGACATGGACAGACTCTTCAGATCATGAAGTCCTGTGAAAAAGTAAGACAAAGAAGAAAGTCAATACATGAAAAGAAACTGAATGTATACTTACCTGTTACACAGTTGCAGATGAATACACAGCCAATAACACAAAAAATCCAGGTGCAGTTGAATAGGCTCTTGGCATCATGAGGTCCTGTAAACAAGACAAAGAAGAAAGTCAATACATGAAAAGAAACTGAATGCTTACTTACCTACTACACAGTTGCAGATGAATAGAAAGTCAGTCAGATTGAGATCCAGACGCAGACAACGGCAAACACTTTGTCTTACTTGTTGACAGGACTTCATGATCCCAAGAGGCTATCGATCTCAAAGTGTTTGCCGTTGTCTGCGTCTGGTTCTCAATCTGACTGACTTTCTATTCATCTGCAACTGTGTAACAGGTAAGTAAGCATTCAGTTTCTATTCATATTTTGATTTTCTTCTTTGTCTTATTTGTTGACAGGACTTCATGATCCCAAGAGGCTATCGATCTCAAAGAAGAAAATCAAAATATGAAAAGAAACTGAATGTATACTTACCTGTTACACAGTTGCAGATGAATACACAGCCATTAAGAAAGAATTCCAGATGCAGATGAAGAGCAAGTTAGTTGATTGAGAAACATCCAACCAAGAAAAACGCATTTTTAGCTAAACAAAAAAACAAAACACTTTTCGGTTGAGAGTCATATCTCATATGAAGACATATTAGAAAAGCCTATTATCTTTTGAAAATAACAAAATCTGACATGTGTGACTGTCATTGTAAGGCCAAGTAGGAAGGCATTAAGAATCAGTCCAAAAAATAATTATATCAGACAAAGTATTTATGAGTGTAGGACTTAGAGGTCTGATATGATGGAGTTACAGCAAAGGATTAAACATTTTTAATCAATAATAAGGCCAGTGAATGTCAGTTTTCTTGGCTGGGTATTTTCACAGCTGCTGTATCTTGTTTGGTGTTTCTGGGCTTTACAGCTCTTTATGTCAAGTGTAAACAGATCCAAAGTGTCATTCTCAGTGCTGATTACATCTGAAATTAACCATAAACCAGAGGTGAGTGGCTAGCAACAGGGTAATGCAGCTCAACACATGTTTCAGTTTACTACACACCCATGTCGACTCTCCAAAGTCACAGTGATTCTAAAGTCACTCAATACAAAGCACTTAAAAACCAAACCATAAAACACTGCTTAAATCACAAATACATTAATAAAGACTTTGAGCCCATTTCCCTGAAACGGTTCACCCATTAAAGATAATAGACAAAGAAGGTTGGGAGCAGGTGGCTAGTGTTTTCTTACCTGACTGGTGTGACTGGGTAGGGCCAGTAAGTCCTGGCATAGCACCTTCTCTATGTTCCTGGAGAGTACAACAGATCCCAGTCAGCACATGTGAAGCCTTTCTCGGTGGTAAAGGACCAGACATCAAACCTGCAATCAGCAGTGGAGTGCAAAAAGTCTGCAGAATGGCTTGCTCCCTCATCGGTAGGTAAGCAAGTGGCCCAGAGACGACAATCCTGGCGTCTGTCTTCTTTCAAACTGTGTCTTGAATCTAGTGCACTAGTGGCACCGTGACACTGTGGCATTACCCTTTGGGCCCTATATTTAAGAGTGTCTTACAATAAAATTTTCAACAGTGAGAACGCCGCCCTTAGTAGTTGTCCTCGTTGCTGGAGCATGCAGAGCCATAGACAAACTGCTGAAGACATTTAATTGGTTAGAGAGGTGAAAACCAGCTGTGGGGGTGTAGAAAACCTCTGTTTTCCATGGTCAAGATGATGCTTGCAGGGCTGCTCCATGGCCACCATTGTCTTTGAAGAAAAAAACACAGAGGTTAGTTAGTTAGTAAAGCAAAGTAATGTAAAGTAACACACATAGTGTATTCCAAGATTAAAACTGGCTAAGATAAACAATCAATAGCTATCAGCTGGGATACAGACAGACAGAAAGAGCATTGTGGATGGATGGAGAGAGAAAAGAGTTGTAAGGGAACAAGACAGGAAAACAAACCCCAGAAACTTACTAAACTCTGTTAACATGGCTGCACCTAATCTCACCCCCAATACCCAACTTCACCACTTTCACCATTGGTACTATTTTCATATGTTTCTAAGACTAGAACAAGCTGAATTTAAAAGAACAGGTCATGTGTTTGTACATCCAAGCACATTTTCACTAGAGTTTGGGGAGCTCAGTCAAGTTAGTTTGATATTGGATCTGCAGATATTTACTTCTCCCCTGCTCTCACTCACAATGTCCTAACATCTGACATGATTTTTTTAAACAATAGAGAACAGATAAACTGCAATCACTAAATATTCTTCTCAAAATGAAAAGACTGGAAATGTTGAGGAAATATAATCAAAATAGCCAGAATTCTTGCAGCAGGTGCCGTAGATGGTAAAAGAACGTCTATAAAGTGTGGATACCGAAAACTCTCACAGAGATAAGGAGCTGCTGGTGTTAGTTAAAAAGACAGTCAAACCTACTGAAGAACAGAGACTAAATAAAAATCAATGACTAACCTTAACTTCCTCACTTTTAAGGAATGGATATATTTTAGCACTTCAGACAATATAAACATGCATGTAGCACATTTTTATAACGAATAAATCATTACTGTGACACTGTCATAAAATATGCCTATTTGAACCATTTTTAAATAATATTGTTCCAGTAAAACATCCATATAGCTTACACATCCAAAGTCAGCTGTAGTGTACAGAGACACATCTGATAAATATACTACAACCCTTAGAATAGCCAGATTACAATTTGCTAACAAATGCTTAAGAGATCCTGGAGAATTCTGGAGAAAGGTCTTGTGGACAAATGAGACTAGGATTAACCTATATCAGAGTGATGGAAAGACAGAAATTGTGGATTTCTCACTCGCGCTTCAAGGGAGGTAAAATTTAGTTTGCACTCACCCTCTTATTAACGGTACATACTTGGAGCCCATAGGAACCATCCAAAACATAGGTGTTGGAAAGCTCCCACAAAGGTGTTTGTACTTCAGAAATCTTTCTTTCTAAAGACATTTTATAATCCTGGGTGTTTCCTTGTGAAAGTAAAGTCTGAACTGTGCAAGTCCTCAGTTTGAGTTGCTGAGAGTCAATTTAGGAGTGATCCCTTTATCCTACAGAGTGCTCTGTGTGTAAGTTTATTCTAATGTCCATATGAAAGCACAAAACCTCATGAATAAAAACATACACAAGGCTTGGCTGAACATATAAGGAAACGTACAACTTACTTAGAACCTATAGTTCCATCAGTAATCTTCATTACAGTGAAGTTAGCCACAGCTAAACCTTTGCTAAAGCATGGTTCTCTCCTTTTGGCTTGTAACCTGGCCTACTTCCAATATACTGCCACATAGTGGATGGAGTAGGAATTACCATGTAAAATGCCATCTGTTGCAACAATGGAGTCACATGGGTATCAGCTATGGCTTCAAGTTGTAGGACTTTTTATGGCATTATAGACAATAGGCAAGTGGCTTAAAGGTCCAACCACAACAGGCCCAATGAGACATAAAGAACCAGCACAACAGGCCCAGTGAGACTAGGGATGCACCTATCAGATATTAGGATCGGATATGTGTCCCTATATTAACAACGACCCCTTTTGGTCTCACTGACTTAATATTTCAGAATTACTTATTTTAGTGACAAATAAATAGCAATTTAATACATTCATATCTGTGTGTTAATTTGTTGTATTTTATTTTACAAACATGGTGAGGTAAACAGTTTATTTTTTTAACAATGTATCGGATCAATATTGTGTATCGATCGATAAGTTTATGTATTGGTATAGAAACTGAACAATGTTGGTGCATCATTAAATGTAACATATAGGAAACAGTGTGTCTTTGACAACTTCCCTAGTTAATAGAATATGCCTACATTGATAAATGCCCATACGTTTCACCCTGATTGGTGAATGTTTAGCCTTTCAAATGCATGCTTGAATGTGATTGGCTAATGGCAACCACAATAATTGACATGTCAAGTCTTCTGGACAGACAGTATTATAGAATAGGCTAAAGACGCAGTATGTAAAATTGCAGCTTGACTGGCTGTATGGTTTCTGAGAAACAGTTACGTACCACTGACCTCACCCTGCTCTGCTCACTGAGAGACAGGTAATCAGTCACACAAGTCATGTCAGACTTACTATTCAAACGTGCTGTATGTAGCTGTTACTTAATATCTGTCCGTGTCTCTTTGGATTAGGACAGAGTCATCACCACAGGCCCTCTCCTGCATTTTATCCACCGACTTGATGATCTGGTCTTAAAAACTGCTGAAGGTATACAAACTGTCCTCCTAGAACAGCTGCAGCTTTGCTTGGTCTGCCACTCAGAAGATCCAAATTTCATCAAGATGTCTGATGTAAGCCTGTACCTTTTTGTGATGTAAAACTGTGGTGCATGTATAGATTTTAACATGTATTTGTGATGCAATAAGCTGTTTTATTAATTGCTTAAACTATAGAGGAGCATTATTGGGCTAATGAGCATTATGAGCTAAATAGTTTAATTGTCACTTTAACAGGTAAGGACACCAGTTTCTCTCAGAGTTAGCTTAAGTTTTACCTATAAAAAAGGTAACTTTGATTAAAAACAAAATAATAATACTGTCTTGCAGACATCTGATTGATGTCATTTATGGCTGATTTACCGTTACAGTAACTTGATCACAATATTCTGCAAAATAAAATGTAGTAGTTTACTATAGCTCCACTGAATATTGGTTTTGTTTGTTGGTTTTATTTGGTTTCCTAAGAGGAATCTGTAACAGGAACAGGTCATTGTAATGTTATGTGTTACCCAGGTTTTAAATGTTCAGAACATTAAAATCAGATGCAAAGCAAAAAACAATAAATAAATAAAAGCAAAAAAACTTTTAAAAATAATACAACGTGAATAAACTGCTCAAAACAGCCATTAAAGCAGATAGAAAATGACTTACTGATAAGTAAGGTAAATAAAATGAGCCTTAAATGACAGCCAATAGCTTGTTGCCAAGACTGGTCTGCGTCAGAGACGGCCAATCAGCGCTCAGGGGGGCGTTACCTCGGCTCCTCCGCTAGAGACGTGCTGTGGATCAGAAAAAAGGTGAGAACGGCAGAGTGAAACACGATGGAAAGTTTTATTAAACTTTGTTTCATAAAATCGCTCATAAAGGTGAACGTTGAGAAGTACGACTGAAACGACGATTTGGATTTAGTCTGCATTTGATTTTGTGAGTGTAATAGGTGAAGCTTTTGGTGCAAATAGTTCAAAAGATTAAAAAGAAAAGCCTGTAGAGTTGAGGCTAACATGCTTAGGGGTCAAGGGGTCATGAGCGAGTGGGCAGTGCTGGCCACCATTTCATGCTGCTAATGAGAGTTTTATATTGAAAGAGGGAAGAAAAAATTGCTTTACTTTGTAAATGTAGTATTATGTGTATCTATTAAGGCGCTGTTTTTGGGAACAGGTCAGTTTTTTCTGGGTGTAATTTTACTCTACTCTGCAATCTGGCTGCACCTGCGTGAACACTCTGCAGCAGTAGTGGCGTGGTGGCGCTGTAAAGTAATCAGTACAGTGCACCGGGGAAGATGCCGCCAAAATTCTGCGTGCTGTGAGCTGCAGATAAAAGTCTTACCACACAGTGCGTCTCACCTGTGGAGCTGTGTCTCTAAAAGCAGCTCAGAACTCAAAGCTAACTTCAGGTTCGCCTGTATCAGGGTTGAGTGCAGAAACAGTCCTAAAGCTTCCTCTGTGAAACTGATACTGCAGCACGCACACTGTTTCCTCTCCCGAGGCCCCGTCTCAAATCAGTCCCTCTTCACTATGTAGTGCACTTTATGGGTCATATAAAAATAGCAGCATCTCCACCAAACAGAGCATGATATGTGTGATCAAGTCATTTCTACTCAGCAGTCGGTTCTACAATTTCCTATTTAGGCTCTCAGAATCATCAGAGACACTTTTCACCTCAAAAGGCACTTGGTGGTCAGTTTGAAGACACTAACCTGTGTGCTGTCCACACCAAAAGAATCACCCTTCTGCTTAAACACCTCCAGCTGGTCGGCAGAGAGCGCACAAACCAGGGCAGTGACTTTTACTTTTTATTTGATTTTGATAGTTAAATCACTTAGGAGCTCGCTGAAGTAATGCTAATGTACCAACAGCTGTGCTAGCTAGCTAGGTTAGCAAGTGCTGCTTTCTCAATAAAGCTGTACAGGAAGATCATGGTCATCTTAGCTCCTTTTATTTGAAACAGATTTAGAAGGCATATTAATAATAGAAGCACTTTATAATTGTGTAATTGCATACTGTAGTTCATCTGTTTCTCTGCATACTTTCACCCTGTTCTTCAGTGGTGAGGACCACCACAGAGCAGGTATTCTGTGGGAGGTGAGCTTTTTATAGCACTGCAGTGTTAAATGTCTGGACGAGTCCAGAACAAATGTGTAAACTGCTCGTTTGGAGCGATAAAAGCAACATTCCTGCAACATCCTCAAATCTGAATGTCCAGATCACTTTTCAGAGGTTTTGATGGCTGATTCTAAAGTCGTGATGAGCGGCAAGTTAGCATGGTGACATTCGTCAAAGTGGTACGTGCCAGTGGATGGCATTTTCGGATGGTGCAGTGGCCACTTCCTAGTGCCAGATGCTGATTAGGAACTGAACCCCCTTTCAAAATGTGCCTGAGCTCTTTACCTACTGGATAGGCTTGACTTTGGGCCCAAGTTATCTTACTAAACTGAGAAATCCTGCTTTGTGAAATGCCCCCCAGGAGTGGCTAAATGTTTACATAAGATACAACTGATTTTGTTAGATGAACAGAATTACTGACACATTTGGTTCATTTTGTTGCTCTTGGCGTGCAGGTATCCCACCAATGCAGAGTAATAATTTTATTCTTTTATTATTGTTGATCACAGAAGAGTAGTTGGTGTAATATTGGTGGGGAGATTTGAGTAATTCTCTTGTTTTGGTTGAGACTGAGAACTTGTGTCTTTGCTAAAGGAATGCATTGTTGGAGAGGATGCTACGCCTGAGGCCCACGTTAAGGTGTTGCGTGAAAAGTACAGGACGACACAACCTGATTTAATGATCGTGAAGGACCACATGAAGACTTTTGCATTGGCAGCATGGAGAAAGGGGTTTGGCCATTGAAAATGTATACTTGTGTCTTTAATAGTCTATTATAAGATATTTTTGGCTATTCAAGGTTTTTACTCTTCACTACTGCCTTCATCACTACACTTTATTGCAACTATATAATGAAACTTTCGTGTATTTTCTGCTTTTATCTTACAGTTGTATGATGAGTTCAATGCCATCCATCCTTTAATGGTGTACGTTTGTCACTGCTTCACCTGAAACAATGCTGGGAGTTTAGCTCTAAAGGCCTCCTAGGTGATCTTCAAGAGATGCTCGTCAAAAGTGTAAGCACACAATTTTTTTATCTTTACCAGCAGACCTACAGACCTACTCTTAATTTCATTGATACTCTCAGACATGTACAGTTTCAGGAAAAGGTGCTTCAGTGTGTATCTAATATTACACTAAATGATGTTTAGTATTCCCTTGATGTTTGTGTAATGGGCCATCTGCATAGTAAAGTGATTTCATTGTGGAAAATCTTACTTACTAAACTTGGACACTCTGTGGGTTCTGTGTGGTAAAATGTTGCTTCTGGTTTCTGGTGGGTGCTTTTCTTTTTAATAAGGCTTAATTTTCTCTGGAGTATAAATGTAACCATTTGATATGGATTCTTTGAGTATGGCATACATTTAGCCATGTTAGGATGATTTTTTTTTTTAGCTGGTATAATAAAACCTTTTTTGCTTTATTTCATTGTTTTGTTTGCTGTGAGTGCCACATTTGAATAGTATTGAGTCTAATTGTTTTTGTTTGTTTGATGCTCTTTCAATTAATGCTAAAGTTGTGTATGTTTACTACTAAATAAACAGCATAGACAAACATTGTGAACATGTGTGGATATTTCAGGTACACTTTAGTCACACTAGGGTCCAGAGTGGCTTGTCACTGGCGTAGTGCCTCTAAAAGCACTGGTTGGTACCTTTTGAAAAGGGGATACAGTTGTACCATAATTTAAAGGTACATTTTAGCCTCATAGGGTTCTACAGAAGCACGAAGCCTTGGTGTAGTCATGGATGATCAGTTATCGTTCTCAAGTCATGTTGCAAACATAACTCGGTCCTGCAGATTTCTTCTGTACAACATCAGGAGAATTCGACCCTTCCTCTCTAGAGAGGCCGCCCAGGTGCTTGTTCAGTCTCTCGTCACTTCCAGACTTGATTACTGCAACTCTCTTCTGGCTGGTCTCCCTCTGCGCACCATCAGGCCCCTGCAGCTCATCCAGAATGCAGCGGCACGGGTCGTCTTCAATGTCCCTAAATTCAGCCATGTCACTCCACTGCTGCGTTCTCTCCACTGGCTTCCTGTAGCTGCCCGCATCAGATTCAAAACCCTGACGCTGGCCTACAAAGCCAAGACTGGACCAGCCCCTCCGTTCTTGATGGCAATGGTCAAAAGCCGGTCTGCACCAAGAGCCCTTCGAGCTTCAAGTACGGCTCGGCTCGACCCGCCATCCCTCAAAATCCGCGGAAGACAAGCGTCCAGACTTTTTTCTGTCCTGGCACCAAAGTGGTGGAACGAGCTTCCCCTGGGTGTCCGAACGGCCGAGTCGCTCGCTGTCTTCAAACGCAGACTGAAGACCCACCTCTTCAGAGAGTACTTGGGCGAATAGAGTACTATGGTCGCCTTATTGTATTGTGTTTAGTAATGTCTAAGCTTAGAGGTATCTTTGAATTATTAGTCTATTCTAACTAGCTAAGGTTTCTTTCTTGGGTAAATAGCAAAGCACTTTGTAAGTCGCTCTGGATAAGAGCGTCTGCTAAATGCCGTAAATGTAAATGTAAATGTAACAGTCTAACAGTGGATTAGGGCTGCCCGTGGTGATTGTGTGGCTTTAAGCAGATGTGAAGGACGATTCACCACAAGAATACAGCCAAACACTTTCAGGTAAGTTCCAGTGGTATGTAATGTTGAATTTGTGTAGAAATCAAAAGAGAGTACACGCAACAAAAACAAAAAATAGACGAGCTAGATAGTACACTCTTTGTACAACAAGGCCTCAGCTGCCTTCATCTGAGGGCTGCAAAGCCTCACGCACGTCTACTATTGCTTCAGCCTACTCCGTGCAAGCTGAACCCCCTTATTGCCTCCTACACAGCCCTTTTAAGATGTATGCTGAAATTGATCCAACTCGCACAAAACATTAAAGTATGAGAAGTCAGTAAAAGAATAACCGTAAAGTTAAGCTAGCTGTAATCAAGGAAACACCTGCATTTAGTTCTCCTTCCATTAAAGCAAGATTATACAAATTTAGGCTTTGGTGATAATGATTTAGTACCACAGTGAAGTTGTAAAGTAAACCAGAAATAAACCCATATAAATAAGCAAACAAGAGCATGTCATCATTATTATGGCTTAGTACTAAAGTAAAGCAGATGATTGCATGACAGAACAGCACTGACCACAGAATACCTCAAAATGGCCGTTAACTCTTCATCTAAGGTGTGTTTTGAGTTGAATTTAGTAAAAACAAGTCTTTCTGAATGTGTGTTTACACACATTTGATGGGACAGTGCAACACTGCTGAAAGTTAATCCTGCTTTTCTGAACACTATTTAATGTTTGTGTTTTATCATGTGCTGATCATTATAACAGTGAGGCACACAGGAACTTTCACTGTCACTATGGCTAATTTACACTTTGCCATTTAGGCCAGTAAGATGCTTTAAAGAAGTATTTTGTAGACATATGTATATGTGTGTCTGCAGGTGTGGAGGTCCATGGTATAACATGTGAATTTGCACAACCAGTTCTACTCAGCGCTCAACCACGACTGATCGTCTTGTTCAGCAGTGGCACTTCGAGAGATGCCTGGGACTTACGATCGCCAAGTATGGGATTTACTGCCATTTTTACTGCCAATATTGAACATGTTTGTGTGGATGTTTCAGAGTATTGCAGCACAAAAACAAAGTAGTAAGCTGACTTAAAATAGAGCAACTCCAACAAAGGTGCAGAGTTAAATTGAGAGGAACATAAGTTGATGCAGTAGATTAAAATGTTTGTGCATGTATCATTGTTGGGAAGGCCTAGCCTGCAGTGAAGTGCCAGAATAGTGACTGGAATGGGCGTCACTGTCTTGTTGGATGCACATGTGCATAAATCTTCCATAAATGTACACTGACCAGCCATTTCTTTTCACCACTGTGTTTGATCCAGTTGTACCAGAGAGTTGCACGGCCCCTAACTTTTTATCTCTAGGGGTCAACCTAACCAAACACAAAAGAGCCTGTCACTATCAAAAGTCTTCAACCTTGATTGTGGTTAAAGCATAGTTACAGCACAGTGCTCATGTGTCTGAGACTCGTGAATTAATTAGGCAGTTGAGAATGTTGGCAGTCCCAAAAACTTGGCCCTGCCATCTATGGATGCTTAAAGATGCTTCCTCTCCACCTGCGCTGAGATGCCTTCAAGACCTGCAATGCAAAACCCACTGGTGTGAAAATATCAATTATTATAGTGCAAGCAAGTAATAAATTAAATAAACTTGATGTGTATTCCAGGATTTCACATAATTGTGTTATATCTGACAACTGTGTTAAGATATACTTTTAAATTACGAAACAGTATGATCAATATTTTGATTATCATATAGTTTTGAATTTCAACTTGTCAGATTCTCTTCTGTCCACAGGTCTTGATTATTCAGGAGTGGCTACGAAATGTATTAATGAGGCTCTGACCAACCTCATCCACAGTTCTTGTTGAGTCCACTTTTTCACACTTCTTGTGATACCACTTACAGTGCCCATTGCAATCACCTGCCCAGATTTTTTCCTGTCCACAGCCCTCTATGATTCTGAAGTGGCTATGAAGTTCATTAATGAGGCGATCACCATCTTCATTCACAGATCTTGGTGAGTCCACTTCATCACACTTGTTTTATGCTGTTTACAGAGCCCATGACATAGTTTGTCCAAAGTAGCTTATTTACACAGCCCTCAATGATTCAACTTCATTAATGAGGCTGTTACCAACCTCATTCACAGTTTTTGGTCCACTTGGTCCACTTGGTCCACTTTATCACGTTCCATTTCCTTTCGTTTATGGTACCATTTACAATTGAGTGGACTGATGCTCTTGTGTGCTCTAGATATTTTGGAAATTGCTAAACCACTTTATCCACAGTTGTTGGTGAGTCCACTTCATCACAGTCCCTGATGGACTGCTTACAGTGCCCATTACAATCGACTGCCCAGATTCTCTTTTGTCCACAGCCCTTTTTGATTCAGAAGTGGCTACGAACTTCATATATGAGGCTTTCGCCAACATCGTCCACTGTTCTTGGTACAATCGCCTGCCCAGATTCTCTTCTGTCCACAGTGTTACTGTTACATTCAAGACATAGGTGATCCTGTGATCCAGTATTGCATATTTGATACTGTTAGTGCTGCCATCTGGTGGCCTGTTTCTTGTTGTTTTTGTTTTTCTCTCTCTCCCTCTCCTGGTGAAACGACTGATTGGAAACAGCTGATCTCAATGCGTGTGCTGGTTGGCTGCAGTGTCTGAGCTTTGTCATTGAAATGGTGCCATTGGCGTTTATCTAGTCGCCCGTGGCGTTCTCACCATGTGGCCAAAGGTGGTTGTGATTGAGGCTGTTCAAGATATATAACATGACAATTCACAGTTTGATGTATGTGGATCTATTGTAGCCTACTGTTTTCTGTGTCATTATGTACTTGTTGATGTCCAAGTGGTTTAATCATAGTCATGTTTGTAGTGGTGAGTGCCATTTACTATTTTAATTTCATTTATTATTTTTCATTTATTATTCTCTTGCTTCATGTTGGGGAGGCAGGTAAGGCCATTGTATTTTGTTTTATTATTTTTTAGTTAGGTTAGTTAGTAAGGAGGGATGTCATGTGTGTCTGTAATTTTGGCCTTTGCTCACCCTGATGCTATATGATGTTGACTGTGGTCTTGATATGTTTGCCTATAATACTACATTTTCATTTGAGCATTAAATCTGTTTCTTTATGGTTTGTTTATCTCCTCAAGCCCTAAACTAGTTTTTTTTATGAAATGGTTTAATAAACTGGGCTGTAAGATTACTCAAAAATTGACTAACTTTACAAGACTTTAACAAAGCAAAACTTCACCAAAAGTGAAGTAGAAAAGAAAAACGTAGGCCAGAGTTATAAGAAAAAGTAGGCCAGAGTTATAAGAACTGCTTTTTATTGGAATTTAAAAACCTGAATGTTCTTATACGACTGAAGACGTGTCGAGGTTCTTCTGTTCCCTGTATGCTCTGTGACTAATTTGCTGAACAAGTAGATCTATCTGAGATGTTTCCAAGCTGTTTTAAGCCTGCGTCTGAGATGAACACTGTATGTGAACTTTTACATTCTGAATTTTTAGTTGAAAGTAAGTCAGAAGATGCTGAAAATGATTTCACATCAAAACTGAATTTTATTAAAGAGGCTTTGATGGAGGAACAAAGTTGGGATCAATCTCTTGATAACTGTAGACTAACTGCTGTAACAGAAGAAAGTAATGCCCCATCATGCAGTTATGTATTTTCAGCAAGATGTACATGTACTTAGCATGTACTTAGCTTAGCCCCCTGACAGTGTGTTCTCTGGTCATCTGGGTATACAGAAAACACATCAGCAGATCATGTGTTTTTTCTTTTGGCCTGGTCCTAAAGCTGATGCTGTGTTATGTTGAGTTACGGGAAAACCCAATCAGGTTATTCCATCCACATCACTTCATCCAATCCTAGCATTATGAGCACCATTTCAACGTGTGTAGGGCAGCTGCCCTGGCCACTGATCAAATCCTTCTACTTTTGTGTTACCCCTTGACCAGCTACCTAAACAAATGCTCATGCTTCATTACAGTAACAAGGCTGTGATGGCTGTCTTAAGTATGTTGCGAGAAGGTTACAAAGTATGTTCAGGTTTTTCGCTGCTGCTGCTGCACCTGCATCATTATCCTCTATTTTATTTGTTCCAGACATGAGGAGCTCCTCCCTTACTGTTCCACATTGCATTGTGGTATAATGTAAAAAAGTGTCCATTGAGTATACACCAAAAATTAGCTGTGCGCTAATCCGTATACGTTCGGCACCATTTAAGGTGGCTTCCAGTAAGAAGCTGGAGAATAACTCCAGCCTTGTTGGTGCAGCCGTTTCTTTACGGCATCATAAATCAGCACATTTTACAGTTGTAAAATACATCCAGATAGATCCGGGAACTAATTTTACTGAAGTTCTGAAATTGTTAGCAATTGATCATCACATGTCCAGTGCATATCACCCCGAATCTCAGGGTTCTCTAGAATGTTTTCAACAACCTCAGTGCTTCGTACCTACTGTCTTTAGGTAGATAAAGAATGTGATGATGGCATCCTGGTCTTATTGTTTGCCATTTGTGAAAGTGATCAGGATTCCATTGGGTTTAGCCATTCACAGCTGAATTGTGAATTTCACTTTGGAGATAAAAGACTTGTACGTACCAGGTTCTGCCCTGTGTGCAGAGTTTTCAGGAAGATTGTGTTGATGGAGGTGGATCTGCTAATAGGGTTTTGCTAAGTTCTCCCCTACTGCTTCTGAAGTATCTGCTTTTGTCACACCAGATCTCTTTCTACAGTATTCCGTAATGCCATTTGGGTTACAAAAGGTAATAGCTAATGTAAACAATTGTGAAGCATGTCTGGATGTCGTTGTGATGTCTAGATGTCTATCAGAGTTGGAATGAACATTTGGCAATCCTCTGAAATGTGTTTAAGCGCTTATAGTTAAGTTTCCCTCACACTTAATCTCACTAAATGTGAGTCTGGGAAAGCTAGAGTATCCTAGGTTTGTAAGAAGGTGGGCCAAGGTGAAGTGCGCCCTCTTGAGGCTAAGATACCAACCCTGCAGTTGTGCTTTTGTAGAACCCCTGTTCTAATGACTCCTGACTACACTCAATTCTTCAAGCTGTAAGCTGGGGCTGGAGCTGTCCTCCTTAAAGAAGACTCGAGGTGTTGACCATCCAGTTTATTTTTCATAGAAATTGAAGGAACATCAGATCATGTATAGAACCACTGAGAAGGAAGCCTAGCACTCTTATTAGCTTTTCAACACTTTATGTGGGGTTGAGTGTTTTGGCAGTAGTGCTCTATATATACCACAATATCAGCTGAAGACTGATGAGATGGTTCATGATTGTTCAAGGTTTTAATGTTCAGAATAAGAAAGATTGTGAAAATGTAGTTGCTGATGCGTTGTCTAGGCAGTAGTGTGAGGGTGTTATGACCCTGGGGAGTGTAGAAGAGAGCCTCGTTGGTGCAGCCATGTTTGTTTACAGCGTCAGAAAGATGAAGCAGTTTAGGAACACAGAGTCCTAACCTGACGTCAGTCCAATTATTCCATTCCACCATAAATGTTGCAGCAGATTTAGTCAAAAGTATTCACCAACTGTATAGCACCAGAATGGAACAGGTGGAACATAATTGGGATGAGATGCCGATTTCAGTAGGGCATCAATCTTAGTGTGCTTCTCTATCCTTCTTCTACTTAAGCACAACTCTAATAATGAACATATGATGCTTTAAATACAAAAACAGAAAATATTATTTAAATTCAGCCTGTAGTTCAAAACTACATCCAACCAAACACCACTGTCTGACTCACTGTTGTCTTTACCTAGTTAATAGATGTAGATCTGCACTCTTAGCTCCTTCAGTGGGGTTTTTTTATAACCATTTCAGCCCAAAAAAAAAGCTTCTAAGCTTTTCAGTCCCTGAGATCAGTCCTGGAGGACTTGTGTCCATCTGCTGAATTAAGAAAACAAATGGTAAATGTGGCATCAATCTATACAAAATGAAAATGTGAGCGAGTTAGACAGTCATGCAGTGAGGTGAGGATGAATCAATGCGAGGACCAGCGGGCAGTGTTTTCTTCTTTTTCTTGTCTTACCTTTGTCTTCTTTTCGTCTTATATTTTCTTTTTTATCTTTGTCGTCTTTCTTCTTTGTCTTTGTAATTTTCTTTTTTCTTGTTTCCTTCTTTGACTTCTTTTTCTCAATATATATTTTTTTGTCTTTCTTCTGTCTTCTTAGTCTTCGGCTTTTTGTTTTTCTTATTTTTCTTTTCTTAGTGTTTTTGTCTTGTCAAGTCAAATTTATTTGTATAGTGCTTTGTACAACTGTTGTGGTCACAAAGCAGCTTTACATAATTAGTAATTAGTAAAAGACAGAAAAAAGTCTTTAATAGCAGTCCTAAAATAGAGCCTTGTGGAACTCCATATCTTACTTCTGTGTAATTTGAAGATAAATCTTTACAAACTCCTTTAGATATGATTTGAACCACCATAGGGCTGGTCCTGTGATTCCAACCATTTTCTCTAATCTTTCTAGTAATATAGTATGATCTATTGTATCAAAGGCTGCACTAAGGTCTAGTAGGGCTAATAAAGATACATAGCCTTTATCAGAGGCAAGAAGGAGATCATTTTTATTCTTCACTAGGGAGGTCTCAGTGCTGTGATGGGATCTGAATCCAGATTGGAATTTCTCATACATGTCATTTGTACTCAGGTATAAGCAGAGTTGTTGGCCTACAGCTTTTTCTAAAATCTTGGATATGTATGTTAAGTTGGAGATGGGTCTGTAAATAGACAATACACAAGGATCAAGATTTGGCTTCTGGATTAAAGGTTTTATGACTGCCAATTTAAGTTTTTTAAGGTTTTTGGGAAATGCCCTAGGCTAAGGGATGAATTTACAATTGTTAAAAGAGGTCTAATTAGAAGTGAGAGTATTTCTTTTAGCAATTTAGAGGGAATCGGGTCAAGTTGTACAGGCTGTACAATTTGGTGAGGAAATATTTTTTTTTTCTAGTAAGTTTAGAGATCTCGCTAAAAAGAACTCTGGGATTGTCTGTTTTTGTTTTTCTCAATCAGCGAGGCCAAATACGCTGAGCGAGCTTTAATGAGTGCCTTTCTATATTGACTAAGGCTGTCCTTCCACACAGAGTGGAACACCTCTAGTTTGGTCGTCCACCATTTACGCTCTAGTTTCTGCACTGTTTTTAGTTTTTGCCTTGTCATTTTACTTTTAAACAGTGCTTCTTTGTCTAAGGTTGATTGAAGGGTATTTTCCAGGTCGTTCGTTAATGTAACTAGCTCCGTTTGGAGTCATTGGGGTTATTGCGCGCTTTAGACAGTGTTGCGGGGAAAAAATTAACATTTTGCCTAAGATGTGTCTCAAAGGAGATTAGATAATGGTCTGATATTACTGAGCTTTGAGGTACAATATTTAGATGATCAATTATAACACTCAGGGTCAGGACTAAATCTAGGGTATGGTTACAGTAATGTGTGGGTCCAGTCACATTTTTTGTGATGCCGACAGAATCTAAGATTGATACAAACGCCTTTGCTAATGGATCATCTGCTTTTTCAAAATGAATATTAAAGTCTTCTACTATTATAACTTTGTCACTGCACACTGACAAAATCACAAAATTATTTAAAAAAGTCAGAATATGACCCTGGAGGCCTATAAATATTAATTTAGTCTGAATGCATTTTTATTTGTTGCTGGATTTGATTTTTTAATGTAGAAAATCTCAAAAGAAGTGAAAGTGTTAGTGTTTTTGAATAATATGTAGTGTATTCTGGTAGATTATGCATACTCCACCTCCTGTGCCTGATAATCTAGGGCTATGTACATATTTATAACCTGCGGCGGTGGCTTCATTTACTGCTATACATTGATCAGGTTTCAGTGTGGCAGAAAATGTCTAGTTTCTAATTAATTTATTAAAACAAGCAGATTTAGATATTCTATGTTTGGCTTTAATTTGGGGCACAGACAGTCTTAATACAATGAAACCTGGGTGACACCTCAAAGCAGCTCGCAGACGGTTTAGCGTGTCTGTCTGCGGCCTGGTCCCGGCTTTGGATTGTCAGCAGCCTTTTACACTACTCGACTAACTAGCAGACTATGCGTTATGCTGCACGAAAATAGGGCAGCACCCTCCTGCGTGGGGTGGACGCCATCCCTACCTAAAAAACAGGCTTGCCCTCAAACTTTAATCAGTTATCTATGTTATTTAGTGCTGTGATTCGGCTGTAAGACTCAATCGAATGAAGTTGCCGGTGAGTGGAAGCACAAGATAGATGTTTCTAATAAAGTGACCGTAACTTAAAGCTACCTTACACTCAGCAAAAGTCCATTCTCTATCAGCAGAGAAACCTTTGGATGAAAAGTACTGAGCTATCTTTTGCTCATTAATATATTTCTTCACTATGCCATTGATTACTTTTTCAAAATCAGAATCAGTCCACTGAGGCATTTCAGTCCCTCCCTTAACTAAGGTGCTGCTTTTATAGTTAAGAGACTTCCATGAGTCTTTACCAAGATTCTGAGTATGTTGGCCTTTTCTTGACATGGTGTGGAAACAGGAGAACAAATCCAAGTTTTCTTCTTATTAACTAAACTACAGAAGAACAAAAACACAACTCCGTTCAGAGAGGATTACGGTTACAAACGTTACGTTTAACAGTAACAAAACAAACTTCTCTCCTTTAGAGAGGATAACAGCCACAAAACACTAGGTTTTTATCAGTGACAAACAGATAACTTCTCTTCTTTCAGAGAGGCTAACAATTACTGACTCCTCTGTCTTAAGAAAACAGAATTTCTCTCAGATTCGAAATGGCGTTTACTCACCAAGAAGGTTTTAGTAGGCCATCCGGGTCACGGCACCACATTGTTAGAAATCCGGCATAAAGGAGACAGATTCAGGAGTCAGGAGACTGGATCTTTAGCATTGGAGTTTATTCACGTGCAGACAGAAAATCATACACTGGCACAGCTTAGTTGATCACGGTCAGTCTAGTCTAGTCCGACCATGTCTAGTCCGAACCAATCCAGTCTGAACCAATCCAGTCTGAACCAATCCAGTCTGAAACAGAATCCAGTCTAAAACAGAATCCAGTCTGATTAGGGGTATTTTGAGAGGGCCTTATATATATTGGAAATTGTGAAGAGGAGTTTAAGGAGGGGTAGGAGGGGGATGAAGGACAGGTCACTTGGAGTATCAACAGTAGGGGGTGATAGTTAGCACTTTAAAGAGGGGTAGGAGGTGGGTGAAGTTGAGGGGGGTTGATGGTCATCACACATCAAAGGTCATCGGTATGACCACTTGATTGTTGTCACCTTTTGAGGGTTATTCGAATTACCATATACAAAGAGAGAGAGTGACCACTTTAGGCCGGCAGACGAAGGGTAACAAAAGGTGAGACAAAGGATTAAGATAACCATTTGATAAGTTGAAACCACATGAAAGTAATGTTAGAAAGGGCCATATTTTCTCTCAGCTACAACTCTCAGGTCTTTGGTCTTCACCTATATAAGGCCATCAGTTGTCAGGTACATCTGGATTGTACACAAAACTGTCTTCCCTCCATTGGGCGTTGTGCCCACTTGGGCTATTCGGGGTCAGTGTGGGTGGAGGTGGAAGAACTGCCGATTGGCTTTTCAATTTTGCTTTCTGTCAGTGTGATCTCACCCTTGCATGAGTATGATGCAGGACCTCTAGTGTGCACCTTAGGAGTGTCTGGTGGGTTAGGGGGTTCAGGCTGATCTTTGACCTTGAACTTGACCAAACCTTGCATCTCCATCTCCACATCAGTTTCGGTCCAGGTGGTCACGTGAAGTGGTCACTGCATTGCTGTCTGCTCTTGTCCATCTGATTCAGGGGCATATGGAGGTGGTCTCAGGTTTGAGCCGAGAATACAGCCCGGGCTTGTTTGTCTTGTCATCATGTTGTTTGCTTATCTCCATGTTGTGAAAGTTAGCCTACGAGTGATAAGAAGATAAGGGGTGATAAGAGAAGTACAGGGGTGCTATAAGAAGATAAATGGGTGATGAGAAATATTGGCGTAATACAAGAAGATATGGGGTGATAAGAGAAATAAAGGGGTGAAACCAGTAGAAGGATGTTACAAGAGAAATATGGAGTGTTAAGAGAAATATGGGGAGTTATAAAGAATAAATTAAGGGGTGTTAAAAGAAAAAGAAGGGGTATTATTAGAAGAAACTGGGTATTACAAGAAGGGTGAGTAATTATACAAGTGAAGAGATAGGGTATAGTGTACACAGAAGCTTGTGTGTGTGAATGTGAAGGGAATTATCGTGTGTCTCTCAGTCTATGTGTGGATTCTGGGTGGCTATGTTCTGTTGGGGTTGAAGGGATATGTTTGGAGAGTAATTCTAAAAACTCGCCATACTGTTGTCTTTTATTGTGAGATCTTGTGCTTTGCAGGAGATCTCACAATAAGAAAAATCTCATAAAAACGAGAGAGGAGCTATATTTAAGTTTGTGCACAGAATCAATAAAAGCCAAATTAATTGGGGTTGTAAAAAGATAAGGGTAAAAGCTGAAAAGAATTCTGTTATTGTCTCAGAAAAATGTGTGCATTTGTGGGAGGTTGCAAATTTAAGGGAAGACACAGTATGGGGGCCCCCGGAGAGAAGAAAAAGAGGAGTAGATGTTACATGTTGTATGTCTAGTCTGAGATTTTGTTTTAATGGCCAATAAAAGATAAATGGATCCATTCGATAGAGTTATGTGATAATGAGTGTAGAAAAGCAGTAGGAAATCTATGAAATAAATAGGTTTTGTAGATATGTGGGTTGGAATGAAGTATAGGAAAATTAATGAGCCCTGACTGGGCATCAGAGAGGGAGATAGGTAAAGGAACAGTTTCATAAACCACTAAAGCAGCCCATACTGGCACCAGGTCACGTGTAGTACAAGAATACTGTTAATAAGTCCTGTGGTTGTTGTATGGATACTGGAATGTGGGTTTTATAGTGCAAGTCCAACCTACCAACCTGAGAAAGAGATTTGACTAGGTTCAAATAGTTATACATAGAAGATGTGTTTATATCTTGTGTAGGTAATTCTTTGTATGAATAACATAAGCATTATTGTTAAGCACTGTAGGAAAGTAATCTCTGGTATTTCTGTTCTATCCTGGCAGAAAGGGAATCTATCCACCTGTACATACTAGCATATAAATAGGTTCTGCACAGATGCTTTTGGTTGAACTTTCACCACTGGAAAGGGGAGCCTCATGTATGCAAGCATACACATACACTAAGGTTTAAGGTTGGTAGAGAGTTAAATCACTTTTAAACACACATGGTTAAAGATTCTCTCACTTGATTAGCTTAAGATTAGATCTGAATTACAAGTAATCTGGTTTGATTCTCCTTTCTCTTTTATGGGATGTGAGAGGAGACAGAAAGAAGGACCTAAGGAGGGGCAACTGGTGAGTGACGTGCCAGAAACGTCACATGGACTGAGTGGAAGAAGCTGTGCTGACTTCCGATCAGGCTAGTGTGCTTATCCACAGATCACTTCCCTGTATACACCTGCATTCTAAACAAATGTGTATTCATATTTATAGTGCTATTAATTATATAATACTTGCTAACAGTTGCCAACTGATTGGTTGGGCAGTGACTTTGATTACTTAAAGATAACACACTTGGGGGTTAAACATTTTGTTGAAAGCCACAGGTAGGGAAGTATTTGGTGGTTTAACTCTTACTAGAGGATTACTTTTTTTTTTTTTTTTTAGAGTGGTCATACATTCTTAAGGTCTGGGCTGTTCTGAAGTTGGCAAACCTCAGTTAATTTCAACAACTCGTATAGTAACTTTTAATAAACAAATAAATAAATATCGTATAATTCAAAGTAGACAGTGAAGTGGTAGTAATTTCAATAATTTAAAGTAATCTTTTTCACACTCAAATAACATAGAGGCCATTATTATGCCAACTATGGGTACAAACACTTCAAAAGGAATTACTCCTGTTGATGTAGTTAAAATAATCCATTAATTAAAGGCATAACTAAGACATCAGAGAAATGGCACAAGCGTTGGCCTGACATTGACCAACCATGGCCAGTGGAGGGGACTCTTAATCCAGATGTAATTAAAGTAATGCAAGTACTTCTGGCCACGTACAAGGCTAACCAAAAGAAAGGTAAGAAGGGGGAAAAAAACATAAGAAGAAGAGACCGATGGAGCTCGGCATTCTCCAGTTGCTTGAATAAGAAGGGCAGAAACTGGTCAAAGCAGCAAAGGATAAGAGAGAGAGGAGTGCAGCAGAAATGGAGAGACAGATGAGAGGAATAGGAAAGCAGATGGCAGAAATTAATGAGCCATTTTCACACGTAAACAAGAACCCCCCACATATGAGAAGGAATTGAGAGTCTGAGAAGATCTATCCCCAGCTCCCAGTGATCACTCAAGAGGGCAAATATCACATCAGAGATGATGGCCGAATAGTGGAAGCAGGAAAAGCAGAAACAATTATAATAATGTATTTTCCAAAAGCAAGAAGAAATCAACATATATGTAAACTGAAGGTGAAGTGAAGATCAGGAGGACAAAAGTTGGAGATGATGTGGATGAAAGTGCGTGGGAAGCCAGAAGAGGATGTGATCCAGCAGTCACGCTTAGAACGTGAACAAGTAAGACAAAGAATAAAGAAAGAAAATGAATGCTTACTTACCGATAACACAGTTGCAGATGAAAAAAAAAGCCAGAAAGCCAGAGGTCCACATTCAGACAACCATATACAGTTGATGTATAGTCTCTTGGAATCATGAGGTCCTGTGAACAAAGACAAAGAAGAAAGTCAACAGCTGAAAAGAAACATAATGCTTTCTTACCGATGACACAGTTGAAGATGAATAGAAAGTCAGTCAGATTGAGTTGCAGATGTAGACAACGGCAAAAAATTGGAGATCGATAGCCTCTTGGGATCATGAAATCCTGTCAACTAGTAGGACAAAAAAGAAAATCAAAATATGAAAAGAAAGTGAATGTATACTCACCTGTTACACAGTTGAAGATAAATTAAAAGCCAATAAGAAGAAAAATCCAGATACAGACAATGGCAAACAGCTGGAGATGAACAGTCTCTTGGCATCATGAGGTCCTGTGAACAAGACAAAGAAGAAAGTCCATACATGAAAAGAAACTGAATGTATACTTACCTGTTACAAAGTTGCAGATGAATACACAGCCAGTAAGACAGAAGTCCAGATGCAGACAACCACATGCAGCTGGACATGGACAGTGTCTTGGGATCATGAAGTCATGTGAACGAGTAAGACAAAGAAGAAAATCAAAATATGAAAAGAAACTGAATGTATACATACCTGTTACACAGTTGCAGATGAATACACAGCCAATAAGAAGAAAAATCCAGATACAGACAACGGCAAACAGCTGGAGATGAACAGTCTCTTGGCATCATGAGGTCCTGTGAACAAGACAAAGAAGAAAGTCAATACATGAAAAGAAACTGAATGTATACTTACCTGTTACAAAGTTGCAGATGAATACACAGCCAATAAGACAGAAGTCCAGATGCAGACAACCACATGCAGCTGGACATGGACAGTCTCTTGGGATCTTGAGGTCCTATGACCAAGTAAGACTAAGAAGAAAGTCAATACATGAAAAGAAACGGAATGCTTACTTAGCAATTACACAGTTGCAGATGAATACACAGCCAATTAGAAAAAAAATCCAGATGCAGATGAATAGTCTCTTGGGATCATGAGGTCCTGTAAACAAGACAAAATGAAAGTCAATACATGAAAAGAAACGGAATGTAGACTTACCTGTTACACAGTTGCAGATGAATACACAGCCAGTAAGAAATACTTCCAGATGCAGATAACCACATACAGCTGGACTTGAATAGTCTCTTGGGATCATGAAGTCCTGTGAACAAGTAAGACAAAGATGAAAATCAAAATATTAAAAAAAGAAACTGAATGTATACTTACCTGTAACACAGTTGCAGATTAATACACAGCCAATAAGACGAAAAACCCAGATGCAGATGAATAGTCTCTTGGGATCATGAGGTCCTGAAAACAAGACAAAGAAGAAATTCAATACATGAAAAAAACTGAATGTATACTTACCTGTTACAAAGTTGCAGATGAAAAAAAAGCCAGTAAGGCAGAGTTCCAGATTCAGACAACCATATACAGTTGCTGTATAGTCTCTTGGGATCACGAGGTCCTGTGAAGAAGTAAAACAAAGAACAAAGTTAATACATGAAAAGAAACAGAATGTTTACTTACCTGTAACAAAGTTGCAGATGAATACACAGTAAGAAAGAAAGAATTCCAGATGCAGACAACCACATACAGCTGGACATGGACAGTCTCTTGGGATCATGAAGTCCTGACAACAAGTAAGACAAAGAAGAAAATCAAAACATGAAAAGAAACTGAATGTTTACTTACCTGTAACAAAGTTGCAGATGAATACACAGCCAATAAGACGAAAAATCCAGATAAAGACAACAACATACAGCTGGAGATGAATAGTCTCTTGGGATCATGAAGTCTTCTGAATAAGTAAGACAAAGAAGAAAGTCAATACATGAAAAGACACGGAATGCTTACTTACCGATTAAACAGTTGCAGATGAATACACAGCCATTCAAAAAGAATTCCAGATGCAGACAACCACATATAGCTGGACATGGACAGTCTCTTGGGATCATGAAGTTCTCTGAACAAGTAAGACAAAGAAGAAAGTCAATACATGAAATGAAACTGAATGCTTACTTTCGGATTACACAGTTGCAGACGAACACAGCCAATAAGACGAAAACTCCAGATGCAGACAATGGCAAACAGCTGGAGATAGATACAATCTTGGCATCAAGAGATCCTGTCAACAAGTAAGACAAAGAAGAAAGTCAATACATTAAAAGAAACTTAATGTATACCTACCTGTTACACAGTTGCAGATGAACACAGCCAATAAGATGAAAAATCCAGATGCAGACAACGGCAAACAGCTGGAGATAGATACACTCTTGGCATCAAGAGGTCCTGTCAACAAGTAAGACAAAGATGAAAGTCAAAACATGAAAAGAAACTGAATGTATACTTACCTATTACACAGTTGCAGATGAAGACACAGCCAAGAAGATGAAAAATCCAGATGCAGACAACGGCAAACAGCTGGATATAGATACACTCTTGGCATCAAGAGGTCCTGTCAACAAGTAAGACAAAGATGAAAGTCAATACATTAAAAGAAACTTAATGTATACCTACCTGTTACACAGTTGCAGATGAATACACAGCCAGTAAGAAAGAATTCCAGATGCAGACAACCACATACAGCTGGACATGGATAGTCTCTTGGGAACATGAAGTCCTGTGAACAAGTAAGACAAAGAAGAAAATCAAAATATAAAAAGAAACTGAATGTATACTTATGTGTTACACAATTGCAGATGAATACACTCCCAATAAGACGAAAATTCCAGATGCAGTTGAATAGTCTTTTGGGATCACGAGGTCCTGTGAACAAGTAAGACAAAGAAGAAAGTCAATACATGAAAAGAAACTGAATGTATACTTACCTGTAACACAGCTGTAGATGTACAAAGCCAATAAGACGAAAAATCCAGATGCAGACAAAGGCAAACAGCTGGAGATGAATAGTCTCTTGGGATCATGAGGTCCTGTAAACAAGACAAAGAAGAAAGTCAATACATGAAAAGAAACTGAATGTATACTTACCTGTTACACAGTTGCAGATGAATACACAGCCAGTAAGAAAGAATTCCAGATGCAGACAACCACATACAGCTGGACATGGACAGTCTCTTGGGATCATGAAGTCCTGGGAACAAGACAAAGAAGAAAGTCAATACATGAAAAGAAACGGAATGTATACTTACCTGTTACACAGTTGCAGGTGAAAAAAATAGCCAGTAAGCCAGAGTTCCAGATTCAGACAACCATATACAGTTGATATATAGTCTCTTGGCATCATGAAGTCCTGTGAACAAGTAAGACAAATAAGAAAATCAAAATATGAAAAGAAACTGAATGTACACTTACCGATTACACAGTTGCAGATGAATACACAGCCATTAACAATGAATTCCAGATGCAGACAACCACATACAGCTGGACATGGACAGTCTGTTGGGATCATGAAGTCCTATGAAAAAGTAAGACACAGAAGAATATCAAAATATGAAAAGAAACTGAATGTATACTTAACTGTTACACAGTTGCAGATGAATACACAGCCAAGAAGACGAAAAATCCAGATGCAGTCAGGTTGAGTTCCAGATGCAGACAACCACATACAGTTGATGTATAGTCTCTTGAGATCACAAGGTCCTGTAAAAAAGGAAGACAAAGAAGAAAGTCATTACATGAAAAGAAACTGAATGTATACTTACCTGTAACACAGTTGCAGATGAATACACAGCCAATAAGACGTAAAATCCAGATGCAGTTGAAAAGTCTCTTGGGATCATGAGGTCCTGTAAATAAGACAAAAAAAAGTCAATACATGAATAGAAACGGAATGTATACTTACCTGTTACACATTTGCAGATGAATACACAGCCAAGAAGACGAAAAATCCAGATGCAGACAACGGCAAACAGCCGGAGATGAATAGTCTCTTGGGATCATGGAGTCCTGTGAACAAGTAAGACAAAGAAGAAAATCAAAATATGAAAAGAAACTGAATATATACTTACCAGTTACACAGTTGCAGATGAACACACAGCAATTAAGAAAGAATTCCAGATGCAGACAACCACATACAGCTGGACATGGACAGTCTCTTGGGATCATGAAGTCCTGTGAACAAGTAAGACAAAGAAGAAAATCAAAATATGAAAAGAAACTGAATATATACTTACCAGTTACACAGTTGCAGATGAACACACAGCCATTAAGAAAGAATTCCAGATGCAGACAACCACATACAGCTGGACATGGACAGTGTCTTGGGATCATGAAGTCCTGTGAACAAGTAAGACAAAGAAGAAAGTCAATACATTAAAAGAAATTAAATGCTTACTTACCAAATACACAGTTGCAGATGAATACACAGCCACTAAGACGTAAAATCCAGATGCAGACAACGGCAAACAGCTGGAGATGAATAGTCTCTTGGGATCATGAGGTCCTGTAAACAAGACAAAAAAAAAAGTCAATACATGAATAGAAACGGAATGTATACTTTCCTGTTACACAGTTGCAGATGAATATAAAATCAGTCAGGTTGAGTTCCAGATTCAGACAATGGCAAACAGCTGGAGATTGAGAGCCTCTTGGGATCATGAGGTCCTGTGAACAAGTAAGACAAAGAAGAAAATCAAAATATGAAAAGAAACTGAATGTATACTTACCGATTACACAGTTGCAGATGAAAAAAAAAGCCAGTAAGCCAGAGTTCCAGATTCAGACAACCACATATAGTTGATGTGTAGTCTCTTGGGATCACGAGGTCCTGTGAACAAGTAAGACAAAGAAGAAAGTCAATACATGAAATGAAACTGAATGCTTACTTACCGATTACACAGTTGCAGATGAACAGAAAGTCAGTTAGATTGAGTTCCAGATGCAGACGACGGCAAACACTTGGAGATTGATAGCCTCTTGGGATCATGATGTCCTGTGAACAAGTAAGACAAAGAAGAAAGTCAATACATGAAAAGAAACTGAATGTTTACTTACATGTAACACAGTTGCAGATGAATACACAGCCAATAAGACGAAAAATCCAGATGCAGTTGAAAAGTCTCTTGGGATCACGAGGTCCTGTGAACAAGTAAGACAAAGAAAAAAGTAAATACATGAAAAGAAACGTAAAGCTTACTTACCTGTAACACAGTTGCAGATGAATACACAGCCAATAAGATGTAAAATCCAGATGCAGAAAACAGCAAACAGCTGGAGATGAATAGTCTCTTGGGATCAGGAGGTCCTGTAAATAAGACAAAAAAAAGTCAATACATGAATAGAAACGGAATGTATACTTACCTGTTACAAAGTTGCAGATGAATACAAAGACAGTAAGAAAGATTTCCAGATGCAGACAACCACATACAGCTGGACATGGATAGTCTCTTGGGATCATGAAGTTCTCTGAACAAGTAAGACAAAGAAGAAAGTCAATACATGAAATGAAACTGAATGCTTACTTTCGGATTACACAGTTGCAGACGAACACAGCCAATAAGACGAAAACTCCAGATGCAGACAATGGCAAACAGCTGGAGATAGATACAATCTTGGCATCAAGAGATCCTGTCAACAAGTAAGACAAAGAAGAAAGTCAATACATTAAAAGAAACTTAATGTATACCTACCTGTTACACAGTTGCAGATGAACACAGCCAATAAGATAAAAAATCCAGATGCAGACAACAGCAAACAGCTGGAGATGAATACTCTCTTGGGATCATGAGGTCCTGTAAACAAGACAAAGAAGAAAGTCAACTCATAAAAAGAAACTGAATGTATAGTTACCTGTCACACAGTTGCAGATGAAAAAAAAAGCCGGTAAGCCAGAGTTCCAGATGCTGACAACCATATGCAGTTGATGTATAGTCTCTTGGGATCACAAGGTTCTGTGAACAAGTAAGACAAAGAAGAAAGTCAATACATGAAAAGAAACTGAATGCTTACTTTCCGATTACACAGTTGCAGATGAATACACAGCCAATAAGACGGAAAATCCAGATGCAGACAATGGCAAACACTTGGAGATCGATATCCTCTTTGGATCATGAAGTCCTGTGAACAAGTAAGACAAAGAAAAAAGTCAATGAATGAAAAGAAACTGAATGTATACTTACCTGTTACAAAGTTGCAGATGAATACAAAGCCAGTAAGAAAGAATTCCAGATGCAGACAACCACATCCAGCTGGACATGGATAGTCCCTTGGGATCACGAGGTCCTGTGAAGAAGTAAGACAAAGAAGAAAATCAAAATATAAAAAGAACCTGAATGTATACTTACGTGTTACACAGTTGCAGATGAATACACACCCAATAAGACGTAAAATCCAGATGCAGACAACGGCAAACAGCTGGAAATGAATAGTCTCTTGGGATCATGAGGTCCTGTTAAAAAGACAAAGAAGAAAGTCAATAAATGAAAAGAAGCTGAATGTATACTTACCTGTTACACAGTTGCAGATGAATAGACAGCCATTAAGAAAGAATTCCAGATGCAGACAATCAAATACAGCTGGACATGGACAGTGTCTTGGGATCATGAAGTCCTGTGAACAAGTAAGACAAAGAAGAAAATCAATACATGAAAAGAAACTGAATGCTTACTTACCGATTACACAGTTGTAGATGAATACAAAGTCAGTCAGATTGAGTTCCAGATGCAGACAACGGCAAACACTTGGAGATCGATAGCCTCTTGGTATCATGAAGTCCTGTGAACAAGTAAGACAAAGAAGAAAGTCAAAACATGAAAAGAAACTGAATGTTTACTTACCTGTAACACAGTTGCAGATCAAAACACAGCTAATAAGACGAAAAATCCAGATACAGTTGAAAAGTCTCTTGGGATCACAAGGTCCTGTGAACAAGTAAGACAAAGAAGAAAATGAATACATGAAAAGAAATTGAAGGTATACTTATCTGTCACACAGTTGCAGATGAATAGAAAGTCAGTCAGATTGAGTTCCAGATGCAGACAACGGCAAACACTTGGAGATCGATAGCCTCTTGGTATCATGAAGTCCTGTGAACAAGTAAGACAAAGAAGAAAGTCAAAACATGAAAAGAAACTGAATGCATACTTACCTGTTACACAGTTGCAGATGAATAGAAAGTCAGTAGGATTGAGTTCCAGATGCAGACAACGGCAAACACTTGGAGATCGATAGCCTCTTGGGATCATGAAGTCCTGTCAACAAGTAAGACAAAGAAGAAAATCAATACATGAAAAGAAACTGAATGTATACTTACCTATTACACAGTTGCAGATGAAAAAAAGCCAGTAAGCCAGAGTTCCAGATTTAGACAACCATATATATTTGATGTATAGTCTCTTGGGATCACGAGGTCCTGTGAACAAGTAAGACAACAAAGAAAGTCAATACATGAAATGAAACTGAATGCTTACTTACCGATTACACAGTTGCAGATGAATACACAGCCAGTAAGAAAGAGTTCCAGATGCAGACAACATCATACAGCTGGACAAGGACAGTCTCTTGGGATCATGAAGTCCTGTGAACAAGTAAGACAAAGAAGAAAGTCAAAATATGAAAAGAAACTGAATGTATACTTACATGTAACACAGTTGCAGATGAATACACAGCCAATAAGACGAAAAATCCAGATGCAGATGAATAGTCTCTTGGGATCATGAAGTCCTGTGAATAAGTAAGACAAATAAGAAAGTCAGTACATGAAAAGAAACTGAATTTATACTTACCTGTTACACGGTTGCAGTTGAAAAGAAACAGAATGTATACTTACCTATTGCACAGTTGCAGATGAATAGAAAGTCAGTCAGATTGAGTTCCAGATGCAGACAACGGCAAACCCTTGCAGATCGATAGCCTCTTGGGATCATTAAGTCCTGTCAACAAGTAAGACAAAGAAGAAAATCTAAATATGAAAAGAAATTGAATGTATACTTACCTATAACACAGTTGCAGATGAATACACACCCAATAAGACGTAAAATCCAGATGCAGACAACGGCAAACAGCTGGAAATGAATAGTCTCTTGGGATAATGAGGTCCTGTAAACAAGATAAAAAGAAAGTCAATACATGAAAAGAAACTGAATGTATACTTACCTGTTACACAGTTGCAGATGAATAGAAAGTCAGTCAGATTGAGTTCCAGATGCAGACAACAGTAAACACTTGGAGATCGATAGCCTCTTGGGATCATGAAGTCCTGTGAACAAGACAAAGAAGAAAATTAAAACATGAAAAGAAACTGAATGTATACTTACCTGTTACACTGTTGCAGATTAATACACATCCAATAAGACAAAAAATCCAGATGCAGATGAATAGTCTCTTGTGATCATGAGGTCCTGTAAACAAGACAAAGAAGAAAGTCAATACAACAAAAGAAACTGAATGTACACTTACCTATTACATAGTTGCAGATGAATAGAAAGTCAGTCAGATTGAGATCCAGTTGCAGACAACCACATACAGCTGGACATGGATAGTCTCTCTGGATCATGAAGTCCTGTGAACAAGTAAGACACAAAAGAAAATCAAAATATGAAAAGAAACTGAATATATACTTACGTGTTACACAGGTACAGATGAATACACACCCAATAAGACGAAAAATCCAGATGCAGTTGAATAGCCTCTTGGGATCACGAGGTCCTGTGAACAAGTAAGACAAAGAAGAAAATCAATACATGAAAAGAAACGGAATGCTTACTTACCGATAACACAGTTGCAGATGAATACACAGCCATTAAGAAAGAATTTCAGATGCAGACTACCACATACAGCTGGACATGGACAGTCTCTTGGGATCATGAAGTCCTGTGAAGAAGTAAGACAAAGAAGAAAGTCAATACATGAAAAGAAACTGAATGTATACTTACCTGTTACACAGTTGCAGATGAATAGAAAGTCAGTCAGATTGAGTTCCAGATGCAGACAACGGTAAACACTTGGAGATCAATATCCTCTTGGGATCATGAAGTCCTGTGAACAAGACAAAGAAGAAAATCAATTCATGAAAAGAAACTGAATGTTTACTTACCTGTAACACAGTTGCAGATGATAACACAGCCAATAAGACGAAAAATCCAGATGCAGTTGAAAAGTCTCTTGGGATCACGAGGTCCTGTGAACAAGTAAGACAAAGAAGAAAATCAATACATGAAAAGAAACTGAAGGTATACTTATCTGTCACACACTTTCAGATGAATAGAAAGTCAGTCAGATTGAGTTCCAGATGCAGACAACCACATACAGCTGGACATCGATAGCCTCTTGGGATCATGAAGTCCTGTCAACAAGTAAGACAAAGAAAATGCAAATATGAAAAGAAATTGAATGTATACTTACCTGTAACACAGTTGCAGATTAATACACAGCCAATAAGATGAAAAATCCAGATGCAGATGAATAGTCTCTTGGGATCATGAGGTCCTGTAAACAAGACAAAATGAAAGTCAATACATGAAAAGAAACGGAATGTAGACTTACCTGTTACACAGTTGCAGATGAATACACAGCCAGTAAGAAATACTTCCAGATGCAGATAACCACATACAGCTGGACTTGAATAGTCTCTTGGGATCATGAAGTCCTGTGAACAAGTAAGACAAAGATGAAAATCAAAATATTAAAAAAAGAAACTGAATGTATACTTACCTGTAACACAGTTGCAGATTAATACACAGCCAATAAGACGAAAAACCCAGATGCAGATGAATAGTCTCTTGGGATCATGAGGTCCTGAAAACAAGACAAAGAAGAAATTCAATACATGAAAAAAACTGAATGTATACTTACCTGTTACAAAGTTGCAGATGAAAAAAAAGCCAGTAAGGCAGAGTTCCAGATTCAGACAACCATATACAGTTGCTGTATAGTCTCTTGGGATCACGAGGTCCTGTGAAGAAGTAAAACAAAGAACAAAGTTAATACATGAAAAGAAACAAAATGTTTACTTACCTGTAACAAAGTTGCAGATGAATACACAGTAAGAAAGAAAGAATTCCAGATGCAGACAACCACATACAGCTGGACATGGACAGTCTCTTGGGATCATGAAGTCCTGACAACAAGTAAGACAAAGAAGAAAATCAAAACATGAAAAGAAACTGAATGTTTACTTACCTGTAACAAAGTTGCAGATGAATACACAGCCAATAAGACGAAAAATCCAGATAAAGACAACAACATACAGCTGGAGATGAATAGTCTCTTGGGATCATGAAGTCTTCTGAATAAGTAAGACAAAGAAGAAAGTCAATACATGAAAAGACACGGAATGCTTACTTACCGATTAAACAGTTGCAGATGAATACACAGCCATTCAAAAAGAATTCCAGATGCAGACAACCACATATAGCTGGACATGGACAGTCTCTTGGGATCATGAAGTTCTCTGAACAAGTAAGACAAAGAAGAAAGTCAATACATGAAATGAAACTGAATGCTTACTTTCGGATTACACAGTTGCAGACGAACACAGCCAATAAGACGAAAACTCCAGATGCAGACAATGGCAAACAGCTGGAGATAGATACAATCTTGGCATCAAGAGATCCTGTCAACAAGTAAGACAAAGAAGAAAGTCAATACATTAAAAGAAACTTAATGTATACCTACCTGTTACACAGTTGCAGATGAACACAGCCAATAAGATGAAAAATCCAGATGCAGACAACGGCAAACAGCTGGAGATAGATACACTCTTGGCATCAAGAGGTCCTGTCAACAAGTAAGACAAAGATGAAAGTCAAAACATGAAAAGAAACTGAATGTATACTTACCTATTACACAGTTGCAGATGAAGACACAGCCAAGAAGATGAAAAATCCAGATGCAGACAACGGCAAACAGCTGGATATAGATACACTCTTGGCATCAAGAGGTCCTGTCAACAAGTAAGACAAAGATGAAAGTCAATACATTAAAAGAAACTTAATGTATACCTACCTGTTACACAGTTGCAGATGAATACACAGCCAGTAAGAAAGAATTCCAGATGCAGACAACCACATACAGCTGGACATGGATAGTCTCTTGGGAACATGAAGTCCTGTGAACAAGTAAGACAAAGAAGAAAATCAAAATATAAAAAGAAACTGAATGTATACTTATGTGTTACACAATTGCAGATGAATACACTCCCAATAAGACGAAAATTCCAGATGCAGTTGAATAGTCTTTTGGGATCACGAGGTCCTGTGAACAAGTAAGACAAAGAAGAAAGTCAATACATGAAAAGAAACTGAATGTATACTTACCTGTAACACAGCTGTAGATGTACAAAGCCAATAAGACGAAAAATCCAGATGCAGACAAAGGCAAACAGCTGGAGATGAATAGTCTCTTGGGATCATGAGGTCCTGTAAACAAGACAAAGAAGAAAGTCAATACATGAAAAGAAACTGAATGTATACTTACCTGTTACACAGTTGCAGATGAATACACAGCCAGTAAGAAAGAATTCCAGATGCAGACAACCACATACAGCTGGACATGGACAGTCTCTTGGGATCATGAAGTCCTGGGAACAAGACAAAGAAGAAAGTCAATACATGAAAAGAAACGGAATGTATACTTACCTGTTACACAGTTGCAGGTGAAAAAAATAGCCAGTAAGCCAGAGTTCCAGATTCAGACAACCATATACAGTTGATATATAGTCTCTTGGCATCATGAAGTCCTGTGAACAAGTAAGACAAATAAGAAAATCAAAATATGAAAAGAAACTGAATGTACACTTACCGATTACACAGTTGCAGATGAATACACAGCCATTAACAATGAATTCCAGATGCAGACAACCACATACAGCTGGACATGGACAGTCTGTTGGGATCATGAAGTCCTATGAAAAAGTAAGACACAGAAGAATATCAAAATATGAAAAGAAACTGAATGTATACTTAACTGTTACACAGTTGCAGATGAATACACAGCCAAGAAGACGAAAAATCCAGATGCAGTCAGGTTGAGTTCCAGATGCAGACAACCACATACAGTTGATGTATAGTCTCTTGAGATCACAAGGTCCTGTAAAAAAGGAAGACAAAGAAGAAAGTCATTACATGAAAAGAAACTGAATGTATACTTACCTGTAACACAGTTGCAGATGAATACACAGCCAATAAGACGTAAAATCCAGATGCAGTTGAAAAGTCTCTTGGGATCATGAGGTCCTGTAAATAAGACAAAAAAAAGTCAATACATGAATAGAAACGGAATGTATACTTACCTGTTACACATTTGCAGATGAATACACAGCCAAGAAGACGAAAAATCCAGATGCAGACAACGGCAAACAGCCGGAGATGAATAGTCTCTTGGGATCATGGAGTCCTGTGAACAAGTAAGACAAAGAAGAAAATCAAAATATGAAAAGAAACTGAATATATACTTACCAGTTACACAGTTGCAGATGAACACACAGCAATTAAGAAAGAATTCCAGATGCAGACAACCACATACAGCTGGACATGGACAGTCTCTTGGGATCATGAAGTCCTGTGAACAAGTAAGACAAAGAAGAAAATCAAAATATGAAAAGAAACTGAATATATACTTACCAGTTACACAGTTGCAGATGAACACACAGCCATTAAGAAAGAATTCCAGATGCAGACAACCACATACAGCTGGACATGGACAGTGTCTTGGGATCATGAAGTCCTGTGAACAAGTAAGACAAAGAAGAAAGTCAATACATTAAAAGAAATTAAATGCTTACTTACCAAATACACAGTTGCAGATGAATACACAGCCACTAAGACGTAAAATCCAGATGCAGACAACGGCAAACAGCTGGAGATGAATAGTCTCTTGGGATCATGAGGTCCTGTAAACAAGACAAAAAAAAAAGTCAATACATGAATAGAAACGGAATGTATACTTTCCTGTTACACAGTTGCAGATGAATATAAAATCAGTCAGGTTGAGTTCCAGATTCAGACAATGGCAAACAGCTGGAGATTGAGAGCCTCTTGGGATCATGAGGTCCTGTGAACAAGTAAGACAAAGAAGAAAATCAAAATATGAAAAGAAACTGAATGTATACTTACCGATTACACAGTTGCAGATGAAAAAAAAAGCCAGTAAGCCAGAGTTCCAGATTCAGAAAACCACATATAGTTGATGTGTAGTCTCTTGGGATCACGAGGTCCTGTGAACAAGTAAGACAAAGAAGAAAGTCAATACATGAAATGAAACTGAATGCTTACTTACCGATTACACAGTTGCAGATGAACAGAAAGTCAGTTAGATTGAGTTCCAGATGCAGACGACGGCAAACACTTGGAGATTGATAGCCTCTTGGGATCATGATGTCCTGTGAACAAGTAAGACAAAGAAGAAAGTCAATACATGAAAAGAAACTGAATGTTTACTTACATGTAACACAGTTGCAGATGAATACACAGCCAATAAGACGAAAAATCCAGATGCAGTTGAAAAGTCTCTTGGGATCACGAGGTCCTGTGAACAAGTAAGACAAAGAAAAAAGTAAATACATGAAAAGAAACGTAAAGCTTACTTACCTGTAACACAGTTGCAGATGAATACACAGCCAATAAGATGTAAAATCCAGATGCAGAAAACAGCAAACAGCTGGAGATGAATAGTCTCTTGGGATCAGGAGGTCCTGTAAATAAGACAAAAAAAAGTCAATACATGAATAGAAACGGAATGTATACTTACCTGTTACAAAGTTGCAGATGAATACAAAGACAGTAAGAAAGATTTCCAGATGCAGACAACCACATACAGCTGGACATGGATAGTCTCTTGGGATCATGAAGTTCTCTGAACAAGTAAGACAAAGAAGAAAGTCAATACATGAAATGAAACTGAATGCTTACTTTCGGATTACACAGTTGCAGACGAACACAGCCAATAAGACGAAAACTCCAGATGCAGACAATGGCAAACAGCTGGAGATAGATACAATCTTGGCATCAAGAGATCCTGTCAACAAGTAAGACAAAGAAGAAAGTCAATACATTAAAAGAAACTTAATGTATACCTACCTGTTACACAGTTGCAGATGAACACAGCCAATAAGATAAAAAATCCAGATGCAGACAACAGCAAACAGCTGGAGATGAATACTCTCTTGGGATCATGAGGTCCTGTAAACAAGACAAAGAAGAAAGTCAACTCATAAAAAGAAACTGAATGTATAGTTACCTGTCACACAGTTGCAGATGAAAAAAAAAGCCGGTAAGCCAGAGTTCCAGATGCTGACAACCATATGCAGTTGATGTATAGTCTCTTGGGATCACAAGGTTCTGTGAACAAGTAAGACAAAGAAGAAAGTCAATACATGAAAAGAAACTGAATGCTTACTTTCCGATTACACAGTTGCAGATGAATACACAGCCAATAAGACGGAAAATCCAGATGCAGACAATGGCAAACACTTGGAGATCGATATCCTCTTTGGATCATGAAGTCCTGTGAACAAGTAAGACAAAGAAAAAAGTCAATGAATGAAAAGAAACTGAATGTATACTTACCTGTTACAAAGTTGCAGATGAATACAAAGCCAGTAAGAAAGAATTCCAGATGCAGACAACCACATCCAGCTGGACATGGATAGTCCCTTGGGATCACGAGGTCCTGTGAAGAAGTAAGACAAAGAAGAAAATCAAAATATAAAAAGAACCTGAATGTATACTTACGTGTTACACAGTTGCAGATGAATACACACCCAATAAGACGTAAAATCCAGATGCAGACAACGGCAAACAGCTGGAAATGAATAGTCTCTTGGGATCATGAGGTCCTGTTAAAAAGACAAAGAAGAAAGTCAATAAATGAAAAGAAGCTGAATGTATACTTACCTGTTACACAGTTGCAGATGAATAGACAGCCATTAAGAAAGAATTCCAGATGCAGACAATCAAATACAGCTGGACATGGACAGTGTCTTGGGATCATGAAGTCCTGTGAACAAGTAAGACAAAGAAGAAAATCAATACATGAAAAGAAACTGAATGCTTACTTACCGATTACACAGTTGTAGATGAATACAAAGTCAGTCAGATTGAGTTCCAGATGCAGACAACGGCAAACACTTGGAGATCGATAGCCTCTTGGTATCATGAAGTCCTGTGAACAAGTAAGACAAAGAAGAAAGTCAAAACATGAAAAGAAACTGAATGTTTACTTACCTGTAACACAGTTGCAGATCAAAACACAGCTAATAAGACGAAAAATCCAGATACAGTTGAAAAGTCTCTTGGGATCACAAGGTCCTGTGAACAAGTAAGACAAAGAAGAAAATGAATACATGAAAAGAAATTGAAGGTATACTTATCTGTCACACAGTTGCAGATGAATAGAAAGTCAGTCAGATTGAGTTCCAGATGCAGACAACGGCAAACACTTGGAGATCGATAGCCTCTTGGTATCATGAAGTCCTGTGAACAAGTAAGACAAAGAAGAAAGTCAAAACATGAAAAGAAACTGAATGCATACTTACCTGTTACACAGTTGCAGATGAATAGAAAGTCAGTAGGATTGAGTTCCAGATGCAGACAACGGCAAACACTTGGAGATCGATAGCCTCTTGGGATCATGAAGTCCTGTCAACAAGTAAGACAAAGAAGAAAATCAATACATGAAAAGAAACTGAATGTATACTTACCTATTACACAGTTGCAGATGAAAAAAAGCCAGTAAGCCAGATTTCCAGATTTAGACAACCATATATATTTGATGTATAGTCTCTTGGGATCACGAGGTCCTGTGAACAAGTAAGACAACAAAGAAAGTCAATACATGAAATGAAACTGAATGCTTACTTACCGATTACACAGTTGCAGATGAATACACAGCCAGTAAGAAAGAGTTCGAGATGCAGACAACATCATACAGCTGGACAAGGACAGTCTCTTGGGATCATGAAGTCCTGTGAACAAGTAAGACAAAGAAGAAAGTCAAAATATGAAAAGAAACTGAATGTATACTTACATGTAACACAGTTGCAGATGAATACACAGCCAATAAGACGAAAAATCCAGATGCAGATGAATAGTCTCTTGGGATCATGAAGTCCTGTGAATAAGTAAGACAAATAAGAAAGTCAGTACATGAAAAGAAACTGAATGTATACTTACCTGTTACACGGTTGCAGTTGAAAAGAAACAGAATGTATACTTACCTATTGCACAGTTGCAGATGAATAGAAAGTCAGTCAGATTGAGTTCCAGATGCAGACAACGGCAAACCCTTGCAGATCGATAGCCTCTTGGGATCATTAAGTCCTGTCAACAAGTAAGACAAAGAAGAAAATCTAAATATGAAAAGAAATTGAATGTATACTTACCTATAACACAGTTGCAGATGAATACACACCCAATAAGACGTAAAATCCAGATGCAGACAACGGCAAACAGCTGGAAATGAATAGTCTCTTGGGATAATGAGGTCCTGTAAACAAGATAAAAAGAAAGTCAATACATGAAAAGAAACTGAATGTATACTTACCTGTTACACAGTTGCAGATGAATAGAAAGTCAGTCAGATTGAGTTCCAGATGCAGACAACAGTAAACACTTGGAGATCGATAGCCTCTTGGGATCATGAAGTCCTGTGAACAAGACAAAGAAGAAAATTAAAACATGAAAAGAAACTGAATGTATACTTACCTGTTACACTGTTGCAGATTAATACACATCCAATAAGACAAAAAATCCAGATGCAGATGAATAGTCTCTTGTGATCATGAGGTCCTGTAAACAAGACAAAGAAGAAAGTCAATACAACAAAAGAAACTGAATGTACACTTACCTATTACATAGTTGCAGATGAATAGAAAGTCAGTCAGATTGAGATCCAGTTGCAGACAACCACATACAGCTGGACATGGATAGTCTCTCTGGATCATGAAGTCCTGTGAACAAGTAAGACACAAAAGAAAATCAAAATATGAAAAGAAACTGAATATATACTTACGTGTTACACAGTTACAGATGAATACACACCCAATAAGACGAAAAATCCAGATGCAGTTGAATAGCCTCTTGGGATCACGAGGTCCTGTGAACAAGTAAGACAAAGAAGAAAGTCAATACATGAAAAGTAACTGAATTTATACTTACCTGTTACACAGTTGCAGATGAATACACAGCCATTAAGAAAGAATTTCAGATGCAGACTACCACATACAGCTGGACATGGACAGTCTCTTGGGATCATGAAGTCCTGTGAAGAAGTAAGACAAAGAAGAAAGTCAATACATGAAAAGAAACTGAATGTATACTTACCTGTTACACAGTTGCAGATGAATAGAAAGTCAGTCAGATTGAGTTCCAGATGCAGACAACGGTAAACACTTGGAGATCAATATCCTCTTGGGATCATGAAGTCCTGTGAACAAGACAAAGAAGAAAATCAATTCATGAAAAGAAACTGAATGTTTACTTACCTGTAACACAGTTGCAGATGATAACACAGCCAATAAGACGAAAAATCCAGATGCAGTTGAAAAGTCTCTTGGGATCACGAGGTCCTGTGAACAAGTAAGACAAAGAAGAAAATGAATACATGAAAAGAAATTGAAGGTATACTTATCTGTCACACACTTTCAGATGAATAGAAAGTCAGTCAGATTGAGTTCCAGATGCAGACAACCACATACAGCTGGACATCGATAGCCTCTTGGGATCATGAAGTCCTGTCAACAAGTAAGACAAAGAAAATGCAAATATGAAAAGAAATTGAATGTATACTTACCTGTAACACAGTTGCAGATTAATACACAGCCAATAAGATGAAAAATCCAGATGCAGACAACGGCAAACAGCTGGAGATGAATAGTCTCTTGGGATCATGAGGTCCTGTAAACAAGTAAGACAAAGAAGAAAGTCAATACATGAAAAGAAAATGAATGATTACTTACCGATTACACAGTTGCAGATGAAAAAATTAAAGCCAGTAAGCCAGAGTTCCAGATTCAGACAACCATATACAGCTGATTTATAGTCTCTTGGGATGACGAGGTACTGTGAAGAAGTAAGACAAAGAAAGTCAATACATGAAAAGAAACTGAATGTATACTTACCTGTAACACAGTTGAAAATGAATACACAACCAATAAGACAAAAAATCCAGACAACCACATACAGCTGGAAATCGATAGCCTATTGGGATCATGAGGTCCTGAAAACAAGACAAAAAGAAAGTCAATACATAAAAAAACGGAATGTTTACTTACCTGTTACACAGTTGCAGATGAACACACAGTCAGTAAGAAAGAATTCCAGATACAGACAACAACATACAGCTGGACATGGACAGTCTCTTGGGATCACGAGGTCCTGTGAAAAAGTAAGACAAAGAAGAAAATCAATACATGAAAAGAAACTGAATGTATACTTACCTGTTACACAGTTGCAGATGAATAGAAAGTCAGTCAGATTGAGTTCCAGATGCAAACAACGGCAAACACATGGGAATCGATAGCCTCTTGGGATCATGAAGTCCTGTCAACAAGTAAGACAAAGAAGAAAATCAATACATGAAAAGAAATGGAATGTATACTTACCTACTACACAGTTACAGAAGAACAAAGTCAGTCAGATTGAGATCCAGATGCAGACAACGGCAAGCACTTGGAGATCGATAGCCTCTTAGGATCATGAAGTCCCGTAAACAAGTAAGACAAAGAAGAAAGTCAATACATGAAAATAAACTGAATGTATACTTACCTGTTACACAGTTGCAGATGAATACACAGCCAATAAGACGAAAAATGCAGATGCAGATGAATAGTCTCTTGGGATAATGAGGTCCTGTAAACAAGACAAAGAAGAACGTTAATACATGAAAAGAAGCTGAATGTATACTTACCCGTAACACAGTTGCAGATGAATACACAGCCATTAAGAAAGAATTCCAGATGCAGACAACCACATACAGCTGGACATGGACAGTCTCTTGGGATCATGAAATCCTGTGAACAAGTAAGACAAAGAAGAAAGTCAATACATGAAAAGAAACTGAATGTATACTTACCTGTTACACAGTTGCATATGAAAAAAAGCCAATAAGCCAGAGTTCCGAATTCAAAAAACCATATACAGTTGATGTATAGTCTCTTGGGATCATGAAGTCCTGTAAACAAGTAAGACAAAGAAGAAAGTCAGTACATGAAAAGAAAATGAATGCTTATTTACCGATTACACAGTTGCAGATGAATTAAAAAAGTCAGTCAGATTGAGTTCCAGATGCAGACAACCATATACAGTTGATGTATAGTCTCTTGGGATCATGAAGTCTTGTAAACAAGTTAGACAAAAAACAAAGTTAATACATGAAAAGAAACTGAATGCTTACTTACCAATTTCACAGTTGCAGATGAATAGAAAGTCAGTAAGATTGAGTTCCAGATGCAGACAACGGCAAACACTTGGAGATCGATAGCCTCTTGGGATCATGAAGTCCTGTCAACAAGTAAGACAAAGAAGAAAGTCAATACATGAAAAGAAACAGAATGTATATTTACCTGTTACACAGTTGCAGACTAATACACAGCCAGTAAGAAAGACTTCCAGATGCAGACAACCACACACAGCTGGACTTGAATATCTCTTGGGATCATGAAGTCCTGACAAAGAGTAAGACAAAGACGAAAGTCAATACATGAAAAGAAACTGAATGTATACTTACCTGTTACAAAGTTGCAGATGAATAGAAAGTCAGTCAGATTGAGTTCCAGATGCAGACAACAGCAAACACTTGGAGATCGATAGCCTCTTAGGATCATGAAGTCCTGTCAACAAGTAAGACAAAGAAGAAAATCAAAACATGAAAAGAAACTGAATGTTTACTTACCTGTAACACAGTTGCAGATGAATACACAGCCAATAAGACAAAAAATCCAGATGCAGATGAATAGTCTCTTAGGATCATGAGGTCCTGTAAACAAGACAAAGAAGAAAGTCAATGCATGAAAAGAAACTGAATGTATACTTACCTGTTACACAGTTACAAATGAGTACACAGTCAGTAAGAAAGAATTCCAGATGCAGACAACCACATACAGCTGGACATCGATAGCCTCTTGGGATCATGAGGTCCTGTAAACAAGACAAAGAAGAAAGTCAATATATGAAAAGAAACTGAATGTATACTTACCTGTTACACAGTTGCAGATGAAACAAAAAGCTAGTAAGCCAGAGTTCCAGATGCAGATAACCATATACAGTTGATGTATAGTCTCTTGGGATCACGAGGTTCTGTGAAGAAGTAAGACAAAGAAGAAAGTCAATACATGAAAAGAAACTGAATGCTTACTTACGGATTACACAGTTGCAGATGAATAGAAAGTCAGTCAGATTGAGATCCAGATGCAGACAACGGCAAACACTTGGAGATCGATAGCCTCTTGGGATCATGAAGTCCTGTGAACAAGTAAGACAAAGAAGAAAATCAAAATATGAAAAGAAACGGAATGTATACTTACCTGTTACACAGTTGCAGATGAATAGAAAGATAGTCAGATTGAGTTCCAGATGCAGACAATGGCAAAAAGTTGGAGATGAATAGTCTCTTGGGATCATGAGGTCCTGTAAACAAGAAAAAAAGAAAGTCAATACATGAAAAGAAACTGAATGCATACTTACCGATTACACAGTTGGAGATGAATACACAGCCATTAAGAAAGAATTCCAGATGCAGACAACCACATACAGCTGGACATGGACAGACTCTTGGGATCATGAAGTCCTGTGAACAAGTAAGACAAAGAAAAAAGTAAATACATGAAAAGAAACTGAAAGTATACTTACCTGTAACACAGTTGCAGATGAACACAGCCAATAAGACGAAAAATCCAGATGCAGACAATGGCAAACACTTGGAGATCGATAGCCTCATGGGATCATGAGGTCCTGTCAACAAGTAAGACAAAGAAGAAAATCCAAATATGAAAAGAAACTGAATGTATACTTACCTGTAACACAGTTGCAGATTAATACACCGCCAATAAGATGAAAAATCCAGATGCAGACAACAGCAAACAGCTGGAGATGAATAGTCTCTTGGGATCATGAGGTCCTGTAAACAAGTATGACAAAGAAGAAAGTCAATACATGAACAGAAGCTGAATGTATACTTACCTGTTACAAAGTTGCAGATGAAAACAAAGCCAGTAAGAAAGAATTCCAGATGCAGTCAACCACATCCAGATGGACACAGATAGTCTCTTGGGATCATGAGGTCCTGTAAACAAGACAAAGAAGAAAGTCAATATATGAAAAGAAACTGAATGCTTATTTACCGATAACACAGTTGCAGATGAATACACAGCCATTAAGAAAGAATTCCAGATGCAGAAGACCACATATAGCTGCACATGGACAGTCTCTTGGGATCATGAAGTCCTGTGAACAAGTAAGACAAAGAAGAATATCAAAATATGAAAAAGAAACCGAATGTATACTTACCTGTTAAACAGTTGCAGATGAATACACAGCCAATAAGACGAAAAATCCAGATGCAGATGAATAGTCTCTTGGGCTCATGAGGTCCTGTAAACAAGACAAAGAAGAAAGTCAATACAGGAAAAGAAACGGAATGTATACTTACCTGTTACACAGTTGCAGATGAATATACAGCCACAGTAAGAAAGAAATCCAGATGCAGACAACCACATACAGCTGGACATTGACAGTCTCTTGAGATCATGAAGTCCTGTGAATAAATAAGACAAAGAAGAAAATCAAAATATGAAAAGAAACTGAATGCTTACTTACCGATTACACAGTTGCAGGTGTATAGAAAGTCAGTCAGATTGAGATCCAGATGCACACAACGGCAAACACTTGGAGATCGATAGCCTCTTGGGATTATGAAGTCCTGTGAACAAGTAAGACAAAGACGAAAATCAAAATATGAAAAGAAACTGAATGTTTACTTACCTGTAACACAGTTGCAGATGATTACACAGCCAATTAGACGAAAAATCCAGATGCAGACAACGGCAAACAGCTGGAGATGAATAGTCTCTTGGGATCATGAGGTCCTGTAAACAAAAGAAACTGAATGCTTTTCTACCGATTACACAGTTGCAGATGAATACACATTCAGTAACAAAGAACTCCAGATGCAGACAATGGCACACAGCTGGAGATGAATACTCTCTTGGGATCATGAGGTCCTGTAAACAAGACAAAAAAGAAAGTCAGTACTTGAATAGAAACTGAATGTAAAATCCAGGTGTAAAATCCAGGTGCAGATGAATAGTCTCTTGGGATCATGAGGTCCTGTAAACAAGACAAAGAAGAAAGTCAATACATGAAAAGAAACTGAATGCTTAATTACCTGTCACACAGTTGCAGATGAATACACAGCCAATAAGACGAAAAATCCAGATGCAGATGAATAGTCTCTTGGGATAATGAGGTCCTGTAAACAAGACAAAGAAGAGAGGCAATACATGAAAAGAAACTGAATGTATACTTACTTGTTACACAGTAGCAGATGAATACACAGCCAGTAAGAAAGAATTCCAGATGCAGACAACCACATACAGCTGCACATGGACAGTGTCTTGGGATCATGAAGTCCTGTCAACAAGTAAGACAAAGAAGAAAATCAAAACATGAAAAGAAACTGAATGTATACTTACCTGTTACACAGTTGCAGATGAATACACAGTCAGTAAGAAAGAATTCCAGATGCAGACAACCACGTACAGCTGGACATCGATAGCCTCTTGGGATCATGAAGTCCTGTAACCAAGACAAAAAGAAAGTCAATACATAAAAAGAAACTGAATGTATACTTACCTGTTACACAGTTACAGATGAATACACAGCCAATAAAACGTAAAATCCAGATGCAGACAAAGGCAAACAGCTAGAGATGAATAGTCTCTTGGGATCATGAGGTCCTGTAAACAAGACAAAAAAAGTCAATACATGAAGAGAAACTGAATATATACTTACCTGTTACACAGTTGCAGATAAATACAAAGCCAGTAAGAAAGAATTCCAGATGCAGAAAACCACATACAGCTGGACATCGATAGCCTCTTGGGATCATGAAGTCCTGTCAAGAAGTAAGACAAAGAAGAAAATCAAAACATGAAAAGAAACTGAATGTTTACTTACCTTTAACACAGTTGCAGATGAATACACAGCCAATAAGACAAAAAATCCAGATGCAGATGAATAGTCTCTTGGGATCATGAGGTCCTGTAAACAAGTAAGACAAAGAAAAAAGTAAATACATGAAAAGAAACTGAAAGTATACTTACCTGTAACACAGTTGCAGATGAACACAGCCAATAAGACGAAAAATCCAGATGCAGACAATGGCAAACACTTGGAGATCGATAGCCTCATGGGATCATGAAGTCCTGTAAACAAGACAAAGAAGAAAGTCAATACATGAAAAGAAACTGAATGTATACTTACCTGTAACACAGTTGCAGATTAATACAACGCCAATAAGATGAAAAATCCAGATGCAGACAACAGCAAACAGCTGGAGATGAATAGTCTCTTGGGATCATGAGGTCCTGTAAACAAGAGAAAGAAGAAAGTCAATACATGAAAAGAAAATGAATGTATATTTACCTGTTACACAGTTGCAGATGAATAGAAAGTTAGTCAGATTGAGTTCCAGATGCAGACAACCACATACAGTTGATGTATAGTCTCTTGGGATGATGAGGTCCTGTGAACAAGTAAGACAAAGAAGAAAGTCAATACATGAAAAGAAACTGAATGTATACTTACCTGTTACAAAGTTGCAGATGAATACAAAGCCAGTAAGAAAGAATTCCAGATGCAGACCACCACATCCAGCTGGACATGGATAGTCTCTTGGGATCATGAGGTCCTGTAAACAAGAGAAAGAAGAAAGTCAATACATGAAAAGAAAATGAATGTATATTTACCTGTTACACAGTTGCAGATGAATAGAAAGTTAGTCAGATTGAGTTCCAAATGCAGACAACGGCAAAAACTTGGAGATCGATAGCCTCTTGGGGTCATGAAGTCCTGTGAACAAGTAAGAAAAAGAAGAAAGTCAAAACATGAAAAGAAACTGAATGTATACTTACCTGTTGCACAGTTGCAGATGAATAGAAAGTCAGAAACGGAAGTCAAGAAACGGAAACAGAAGTCAAGAAACAGAATGTATACTTACCTATAACACAGTTGCAGATGAATACAAAGCCAATAAAACGTAAAATCCAGATGCAGACAACGGCAAACAGCTGGAGATGAATAGTCTCTTGGGATCATGAGGTCCTGTAAACAAGACAACGAAGAAAGTCAATACATGAAAAGAAGCTGAATGTATACTTACCTGTTACACAGTTGCAGATGAATACACAGCCAGTAAGAAAGAATTCCAGATGCAGACAACCACATACAACTGGACATGGACAATCTCTTGGGATCATGAAGTCCTGTCACAAGTAAGACAAATAAGAAAGTCAATACATGAAAAGAAACTGAATGTATACTTACCTGTTACACAGTTGCAGATGAATAGAAAGTCAGTCAGATTGAGTTCCAGATGCAGACAACGGCAAACACTTGGAGATCGATAGCCTCTTCAGATCATGAAGTCCTGTGAACAAGTAAGCCAAAGAAGAAAATCAAAATATGAAAAGAAATTGAATGTATATTTACCTGTAACACAGTTGCAGATGAATACACAGCCAATAAGACAAAAAATCCAGATACAGATAAATAGTCTCTTGGGATAATGAGGTCCTGTAAACAACACAAAGAAGAAAGTCAATACATGAAAAGAAACTGAATGTAAACTTACCTGTTACACGGTTGCAGATGAATAGAAAGTCAGTCAGATTGAGTTCCAGATACAGACAACGGCAAGCACGTGGAGATCGATAGCCTCTTGGGATCATGAAGTCCTTTCAACAAGTAAGACAAAGAAGAAAATCAAAACATGAAAAGGAACTGAATGTATACTTACCTGTTACACAGTTGCAGATGAAAAAAAGCCAGTAAGCCAGAGTTCCAGATGCAGATAACCATATACAGTTGATGTATAGCCTCTTGTGATCATGTAGTCCTGTAAACAAGACAAAGAAGAAAGTCAATACATGAAAAGAAACTTAATGTATACTTACCTGTTACACAGTTGCAGATGAATACACAGCCAATAAGACGAAAAATCCAGTGCAGATGAATTGTCTCTTGGGATCATGAAGTCCTGTCAACAAGTAAGACAAAGAAGAAAATCAAAATATGAAAAGAAACTGAATGTATACTTACCTGTTACACAGTTGCAGATGAATACACAGCCAATAAGACGAAAAATCCAGATGTAGATGAATAGTCTCTTGGGATCACAAGGTCCTGTGAACAAGTAAGACAAAGAAGAAAGTCAATACATTAAAAGAAACTGAATGCTTACTTACCTATTGCACAGTTGCAGATGAATACACAGCCAATAAGACGAAAAATCCAGATGCAAACAACGGCAAACAGCTGGAGATGAATAGTCTCTTGGGATCATGAGGTCCTGTAAATAAGATAAAAAGAAAGTCAATACATGAAAAGAAACTGAATGTATACTTACCTGTTACACAGTTGCAGATGAAAAGAAACGGAATGTATACTTACCTGTTGCACAGTTGCAGATGAATAGAAAGTCAGTCAGATTGAGTTCCAGATGCAGACTACGGCAAACACTTGGAGATCTATAGCCTCTTGGGATCATGAAGACCTGTGAACGAGTAAGACAAAGAAGAAAATCAAAATATGAAAAGAAACTGAATGTATACTTACCTGTAACAAAGTTGCAGATTAATACAAAGCCAATAAGATAAAAAATCCAGATGCAGACAACGGCAAACAGCTGGAGATGAATAGTCTCTTGGGATCATGAGGTCCTGTAAACAAGAGAAAAAAAAGTCAATACATGAATAGAAACGGAATGTATACTTACCTGTTACACAGTTGCAGATGAATAGAAAGTCAGTCAGATTGAGATCCAGATGCAGACAACAGCAAACACTTGGAGATCGATAGCCTCTTGGGATCATGAAGTCCTGTGAACAAGACAGACAAAGAAGAAAATCAAAATACGAAAAGAAACTGAATGTTTACTTACCTGTTAAACAGTTGCAGATGAATACACAGTCAGTAAGAAAGAATTCAAGATGCAGACAACCACATACAGCTGGAGATCGATAGCCTCTGGGGATCATGAAGTCCTGTAAACAAGACAAAAAGAAAGTCAATACATGAAAAGAAACTGAATATATACTTACCTGTTACACAGATGCAGATGAATGCACAGTCAGTAAGAAAGAATTCCAGATGCAGACAACCACATACAGCTAGACATGGATAGTCTCTTTGGATCATAAAGTCTTGTGAACAAGTAAGACAAAGAAGAAAATCAAAATATAAAAACAAACTGAATGTATACTTACGTGTAACACAGTTGCAGATGAATACACAGCCAATAAGACGTAAAATCCAGATGCAGACAACGGCAAACAGCTGGAAATGAATAGTCTCTTGGGATCATGAGGTCCTGTAAACAAGTAAGACAAAGAAGAAAATCAAAACATGAAAAGAAACTCAATGTATACTTACGTGTTACACAGTTGCAGATGAATACACAGTCAGTAAGAAAGAATTCCAGATGCAGACAACCACATACAGCTGGACATCGATAGCCTCTTGGGATCATGAAGTCCTGTAAACAAGACAAAAAGAAAGTCAATACATGAAAAGAAACTGAATGTATACTTACATGTTACACAGTTGCAGATGAATACACAGTCAGTAAGAAAGAATTCCAGATGCAGACAACCACATACAGCTGGACATCGATAGCCTCTTGCGATCATGAAGTCCTGTCAACAAGTAAGACGAAGAAGAAATTGAAAACATGAAATCAAACTGAATGTATACTTACCTGTTACACAGTTGCAGATGAATACAAAGCCAATAAGATAAAAAATCCAGATGCAGACAACAGCAAACAGCTGGAGATGAATAGTCTCTTGGGATCATGAGGTCTTGTAAACAAGATAAAAAGAAAGTCAATATGTGAAAAAAAACGGAATGTATACTTACCTGTTACACAGTTGCAGATGAAAAAAAGCCAGTAAGCCAGAGTTCCAGATTCAGACAACCATATACAGTTGATGTAAAGTCTGTTGGGATCACGAGGTCCTGTGAACAAGTAAGACAAAGAAGAAAGTCAATACATGAAAAGAAACGGAATGTATTCTTACCTTTAACACAGTTGCAGATTAATACAAAGCCAATAAGATAAAAAAATCCAGATGCAGACAACAGAAAACAGCTGGAGATGAATAGTCTCTTGGGATCATGAGGTCCTGTAAACAAGATAAAAAGAAAGTCAATACATGAAAAGAAACGGAATGTATACCTACCTGTTACACAGTTGCAGATGAAAAAAAGCCAGTAAGCCAGAGTTCCAGATTCAGACAACCATATACAGTTGATGTAAAGTCCCTTGGGATCACGAGGTCCTGTGAACAAGTAAGACAAAGAAGAAAGTTAATACATGAAAAGAAACTGAATGCTTACTTACCGATTACACAGTTGCAGATGAATAGAAAGTCAGTCAGATTGAGATCCAGATGCAGACAATGGCAAACACTTGGAGATGAATAGTCTCTTGGGATCATGAGGTCCTGTAAATAAGACAAAAAAAAAAAGTCAATACATGAATAGAAACGGAATGTATACTTACCTGTTACACAGTTGCAGATGAATACACAGCCAGTAAGAAAGAGTTCCAGATGCAGACAACCACATACAGCTGGACAAGGACAGTCTCTTTGGATCATGAAGTCCTGTGAACAAGTAAGACAAAAAAGAAAGTCAATACATGAAAAGAAACTGAATGTATACTTACCTGTTACACAGTTGCAGATGAATGCACAGTCAGTAAGAAAGAATTCCAGATGCAGACAACCACATACAACTGGACATCAATAGCCTCTTGGGATCATGAAGTCCTGCAAACAATACAAAAAGAAAGTCAATACATGAAAAGAAACTGAGAGTATACTTACCTGTTACACAGTTGCAGATGAATAGAAAGTAGATTGAATTCCAGATGCAGACAACGGCAAGTACTTGGAGATCGATAGCCTCTTGGGATCATGAAGTCCTGTCAACAAGTAAGACAAAGAAGAAAGTCAAAACATGAAAAGAAACTGAATGTACACTTACCTGTTACACAGTTGCAGATGAATACACAGCCAATAAGACGAAAAATTCAGATGCAGTTGAAAAGTCTCTTGGGATCACGAGGTCCTGTGAACAAGTAAGACAAAGAAGAAAATCAAAATATGAAAAGAAACTGAATGCATAATTACCTGTTACACAGTTGCAGATCAATAGAAAGTCAGTCAGATTGAGTTCCAGATGCAGACAACGGCAAACACTTGGAGATTGATAGCCTCTTGGGAAGGTGAAGTCCTGTGAACAAGTAAGACAAATAAGAAAGTCAATACATGAAAAGAAACTGAATGTATACTTACCTGTTACACAGTTGCAGTTGAAAAGAAACGGAATGTATACTTACCTATTGCACAGTTGCAGATGAATACACAGCTAATAAGACGGAAAATCCAGATGCAGACAACGGCAAACCCTTGGAGATCGATAGCCTCTTGGGATCATCAAGTCCTGTGAACAAGTAAAACAAAGAAAAAAGTCAATACATGAAAAGAAAATGAATGTATACTTACCTGTTACAAAGTTGCAGATGAATACAAAGCCAGTAAGAAAGAATTCCTGATGCAGACAACCACATCCAGCTGGACATTGATAGTCTTTTGGGATCACGAGGTCCTGTGAAGAAGTAAGACAAAGAAGAAAATCAAAATATAAAAAGAAACTGAATGTATTCTTACGTGTTTCACAGTTACAGATGAATACACACCCAATAAGACGTAAAATCCAGATGCAGACAACGGCAAACAGCTGGAAATGAATAGTCTCTTGGGATCATGAGGTCCTGTAAACAAGTAAGACAAAGAAGAAAGTCAATACATGAAAAGAAACTGAATGTATACTTACCTGTTACACAGTTGCAGATGAATAGAAAGTCAGTCAGATTGAGTTCCAGATGAAGACAACAGTAAACACTTGGAGATCGATAGCCTCTTGGGATCATGAAGTCCTGTGAACAAGACAAAGAAGAAAATCAAAATATGAAAAGAAACTGAATGTATACTTACCTGTTACACTGTTGCAGATTAATACACATCCAATAAGACAAAAAATCCAGATGCAGATGAATAGTCTCTTGTTATCATGAGGTCCTGTAAACAAGACAAAGAAGAAAGTCAATTCAAGAAAAGAAACTGAATGTACACTTACCTGTTACACAGTTGCAGATGAATACACAGCCAGTAAGAAAGAATTCCAGATGCAGACAACCACTTACAGCTGGACATGGATAGTCTTTTGGGATCATGAAAGTCCTGTGAATAAGTAAGACAAAGAAGAAAGTCAATACATGAAAAGAAACTGAATGCTTACTTTCCGATTACACAGTTGCAGATTAATAGAAAGTCAGTCAGATTGAGATCCAGATGCGGACAACCACATACAGCTGGACATGGATAGTCTCTTGGGATCATGAAGTCCTGTGAACAAGTAAGACACAGAAGAAAATCAAAATATGAAAAGAAACTGAATATATACTTACGTGTTACACAGTTACAGATGAATACACACCCAATAAGACGTAAAATCCAGATGCAGACAACGGCAATCAGCTGGAAATGAATAGTCTCTTGGGATCACAAGGTTCTGTGAACAAGTAAGACACAGAATAAAGTAAATACATGAAAAGAAACTGAATGTATACTTACCTGTTACACAGTTGCAGATGAAAAAAAAGCCAGTAAGCCAGAGTTCCGAATTCAAAAAACCATACACAGTTGATGTATAGTCTCTTGGGAGTATGAAGTCCTGTAAACAAGTAAGACAAAGAAGAAAGTCAATACATGAAAATTAACTGAATGTATACTTACCTGTTACACAGTTGCAGATGAACACAGCCAGTAAGAATGAATTCCAGATGCAGACAACCACATACAGCTGGACATGGACAGTCTCTTGGGATCATGAAGTCTTGTGAACAAGTAAGATAAAGAAGAAAGTCAATACATGAAAAGAAACTGAATGCTTATTTACCGATTACACAGTTGCAGATGAATAAAAAAAGTCAGTCAGATTGAGTTCCAGATGCAGACAACCATATACAGGTAATGTATAGTCTATTAGGATCAAGAGGTCCTGTGAACAAGTAAGACAAAGAAAAAAGTCAGTACATGAAAAGAAGCTGAATGTATACTTACCGATTACACAGTTGCAGATGAATAAAAAAAGTTAGTCAGATTGAGTTCCAGATGTAGACAACCACATACAGCTGGACATGGACAGTCTCTTGGGATCATGAAGGCCTGTGAACAAGTAAGACAAAAAACAAAGTTAATACATGAAAAGAAACTGAATGCTTACTTACCAATTTCACAGTTGCAGATGAATAGAAAGTCAGTAAGATTGAGTTCCAGATGCAGACAACGGCAAACACTTGGAGATCGATAGCCTCTTGGGATCAAGAAGTCCTGTTAAAAAGTAAGACAAAGAAGAAAATCAAAACATGAAAAGAAACTGAATGTTTACTTACCTGTAACACAGTTGCAGATGAATACACAGCCAATAAGACTAAAAATCCAGATGCAGATGAATAGTCTCTTGGGATAATGAGGTGCTGTAAACAAGACAAAGAAGAAAGTCAATACATGAAAAACTGAATGTATACTTACCTGTTACACAGTTGCAAATGAATACACAGCCAATGAGACGAAAAATCCAGATGCAGACAACCACATACAGCTGGACATGGAAAGTCTCTTGGGATCATGAAATCCTGTGAACAAGTAAGACAAATAAGAAAGTTAATACATGAAAAGAAACGGAATGTATACTTACCTGTTACACAGTTGCAGATGAAAAAAGAGCCAGTAAGACGAAAAATCCAAATGCAGACAACGGCAAACAGCTGGAGATGAATAGTCTCTTGGGATCATGAGGTCATGTATACAAGACAAAAAGAAAGTCAATACATGAAAAAAGCTGAATGTATCTTACCTGTAACACAGTTGCAGATGAATACACAGCCAAAAAGACGAAAAAATCCAGATGCAGATGAATAGTCTCTTGGGATAATGAGGTCCTGTAAAAAGACAAAAAGAAAGTCAATACATGAAATGAAACTGAATGTATACTTACCTTTTACACAGTTACAGATGAATACACAGCCAATAAGATGAAAAATCCAGATGCAGATGAATAGTCTCTTGGGATAATGAGGTCCTGTAAACAAGACAAAGAAGAAAGTCAATACATGAAAAGAAACTGAATGTATACTTACCTGTTACACAGTTGCAGATGAATACACAGCCATTAAGAAAGAATTCCAGATGCAGACAACCACATACAGCTGGACATGGAAAGTCTCTTGGGATCATGAAATCCTGTGAACAAGTAAGACAAAGAAGAAAGTCAATACATGAAAAGAAACTGAATGTATACTTACCTGTAACACAGTTGCAGATGAATACACAGCCAATAAGACGAAAAATCCAGATGCAGATGAATAGTCTCTTGGGATAATGAGGTCTTGTGAACAAGATAAAGAAGAAAGTCAATACATGAAAAGAAACTGAATGTATACTTACCTGTTACACAGTTGCACATGAATAGAAAGTCAGTCACACTGAGTTCCAGATGCAGACAACAGCAAACACCTGGAGATCGATAGCCTCTTGGGAAGTCCTGTCAACAAGTAAGACAAAGAAGAAAATCAAAATATGAAAAGAAACTGAATGTATACTTACCTGTTACACAGTTGCAGATGATTACACAGTCAATAAGATGAAAAATCCAGATGCAGACAACGGCAAACAGCTGGAGATGAATAGTATCTTGGGATCATGAAGTTCTCTGAACAAGTAAGACAAAGAAGAAAGTTAATATTTGAAAAGAAACGGAATGTATACTTACCTGTTAAACAGTTGCAGATGGAAAAAGCCAGTAAGCCAGAGTTCCAAATTCGAACAACCATATACAGTTAATGTATAGTCTCTTGGGATCATGAAGTCCTGTAAACAAGACAAAGAAGAAAGTCAATTCAAGAAAAGAAACTGAATGTACACTTACCTGTTACACAGTTGCAGATGAATACACAGCCAGTAAGAAAGAATTCCAGATGCAGACAACCACTTACAGCTGGACATGGATAGTCTTTTGGGATCATGAAGTCCTGTGAATAAGTAAGACAAAGAAGAAAGTCAATACATGAAAAGAAACTGAATGCTTACTTTCCGATTACACAGTTGCAGATTAATAGAAAGTCAGTCAGATTGAGATCCAGATGCGGACAACCACATACAGCTGGACATGGATAGTCTCTTGGGATCATGAAGTCCTGTGAACAAGTAAGACACAGAAGAAAATCAAAAAATGAAAAGAAACTGAATGTATACTTACCTGTTCATAGTTGCAGATGAATACACAGCCAATAAGATGAAAAATCCAGATGCAGACAACATCAAACACCAGGAGATTAATAGTCTCTTGGGATCATGAGGTCCTGTAAACAAGACAAAAAGAAAGTCAATACATGAAAAGAAACTGAATGTATACTTACCTGTTGCAAAGTTGCAGATAAATACAAATCCAGTAAGAAAGAGTTCCAGATGCAGACAACCACATACAGCTGGACAAGGACAGTCTCTTGGGATCATGTAGTCCTGTGAACAAGTAAGACAAAGAAGAAAGTCAATATATGGAAAGAAACTGAATGTATACTTACCTGTTACACAGTTGCAGATGAAAAGAAACGGAATGTATACTTATCTGTTGCACAGTTGCAGATGAATAGAAAGTCAGTCAGATTGAGTTCCAGATGCAGACAACGGCAAACACTTGGAGATCTATAGCCTCTTGGGATCATGAAGTCCTGTCAAGAAGTAAGACAAAGAAGAAAATCAAAACATGAAAACAAACTGAATGTATACTTACCTTTTACACAGTTGCAGATGAATACACAAGTCAAGTCAAGTCAAGTCAAGTGGGTTTATTGTCATTTCAACTACATACAGAGTACACAGTGAAACGAAACAACGTTCCTCCCGGACCATGGTGCAACATAGACAGTGCATACAAGACACAAGTGCAACACAAACAAACAAGTGCGGACAGACAACACAGTACAGACAGAGGATAATAAATAATGACTGTAGTGTGCAAGTTGTGCAATGTGCGATAAATAGAGTCCAGTGAGGTAGTAAAGTCAGTCAGTAAGAAAGAATTCCAGTTGCAGACAACCACATACAGCTGGACATAGACAGTCTCTTGGGATAATGAAGTCCTGTGAATAAGTAAGACAAATAAGAAAGTCAATACATGAAAAAAAACTGAATGTATCTTTACCTGTTACACAGTTGTAGATGAAAAGAAACGGAATGTATACTTACCAGTTGCACAGTTGCAGATGAATAGAAAATCAGTCAGATTGAGTTCCAGATGCAGACAACCACATCCAACTGGACATGGATAGTCTCTTAGGTTCATGAGGTCCTGTAAACAAGACAAAGAAGAAAGTAAACACATGAAAAGAAACTGAATGTATACTTACCTGTTACAAAGTTGCAGATGAATACAAATCTAGTAAGAAAGAATTCCAGATGCAGACAACCACATCCAACTGGACATGGATAGTCTCTTAGAATCATGAGGTCCTGTAAACAAGACAAAGAAGAAAGTAAATACATGAAAAGAAACTGAATGTATACTTACGTATTACACAGTTGCAGATGAATAGAACGTCAGTCAGATTGAGATCCAGATGCAGACAACTGCAAACACTTGGAGATCGATAGCCTCTTGGGATCATGAAGTCCTGTGAACAAGTAAGACAAAGAAGAAAATCAAAATATGAAAAGAAACTGAATGTTTACTTACCTGTAAAACAGTTGCAGATGAATACACAGCCAATAAGACGAAAAATCCAGATGCATTTGAATAGTCTCTTGGGATCACAAGGTCCTGTGAACAAGTAAGACAAAAAAAAGTCAATACATAAATAGAAACGGAATGTATACTTACCTGTTACACAGTTGCAGATGAATACACAGCCAGTAAGAAAGAGTTCCAGATGCAGACAACCACATACCGATAGACAAGGACAGTCTCTTGGGATCATGAAGTCCTTTGAACAAGTAAGACAGAGAAGAAAGTCAATACATGAAAAGAAACTGAATGTATACTTACCTGTTACACAGTTGCAAATGAATAGAAAGTCAGTCAGATTGAGTTCCAGATGCAGACAACGGCAAACACTTGGAGATCGATAGCCTCTTGGGATCATGAAGTCCTGTCAAGAAGTAAGACAAAGAAGAAAATCAAAACATGAAAACAAACTGAATGTATACTTACCTGTTACACAGTTGCAGATGAATACCCAGTCAGTAAGAAAGAATTCCAGATGCAGACAATCACATACAGCTGGACATGGACAGTCTCTTGGGATCATGAAGTCCTATGAATAAGTAAGACAAATAAGAAAGTCAATATAAGAAAAGAAACTGAATGTATACTTACCTGTTACACAGTTGCAGATGAAAAGAAACGGAATGTATACTTACCTGTTGCACAGTTGCAGATGAATAGAAAGTCAGTCAGATTGAGTTCCAGATGCAGACAACGGCAAAAGCTTGGAGATCTATAGCCTCTTGGGATCATGAAGTCCTGTCAAAAAGTTAGACAAAGAAGAAAATCAAAATATGAATTGAATGTATACTTACCTATAACACAGTTGCAGATGAATACACAGCCAATAAAATGTAAAATCCAGATGCAGACAACGGCAAAAAGCTGGAGATCTATAGCCTCTTGGGATCATGAGGTCCTGTAAACAAGACAAAAAGAAAGTCAATACATGAAAAGAAACTGAATGTATACTTGCCTATTACAAAGTTGCAGATGAATACAAAGCCAGTAAGAAAGAATTCCAGATGCAGACAACGACATCCAGCTGGACATGGATAGTCTCTTGGGATCATGAGGTCCTGTAAACAAGACAAAGAAGAAAGTCAATACATGAAAAGAAACTGAATGTATACTTACCTGTTACACAGTTGCAGATGAATAATTAGTAAGTTAGATTGAGTTCCAGATGCAGACAACGGCAAGCACTTGGAGATCGATAGCCTCTTGGGATCATGAAGTCCTGTCAAGAAGTAAGACAAAGAAGAAAATCAAAACATGAAAAGAAACTGAATGTATACTTACCTGTTACACAGTTGCAGATGAATACACAGCCAATAAGACAAACAATCCAGATGCAGATGAATAGTCTCTTGGGATCATGAGGTCCTGTAAACAAGACAACGAAGAAAGTCAATACATGAAAAGAAGCTGAATGTATACTTACCTGTTACAAAGTTGCAGATGAATACACAGCCATTAAGAAAGAATTCCAGATGCAGACAACCACATACAGCTGGACATCGATAGCCTCTTGGGATCATGAGGTCCTGTAAACAAGACAAAAAGAAAGTCAATACATGAAAAGAAACTGAATGTATACTTACCTGTTACACAGTTGCAGTTGAAAAAAAGCCAGTAAGCCAGAGTTCCAGATTCAGACAACCATATAAATTTGATGTATAGTCTCTTGGGATCACGTGGTCCTGTGAACAAGTAAGACAAAGAAGAAAGTCAATACATGAAAAGAAATTGAATGTATACTTACCTGTTACACAGTTGCAGATGAATAGAAAGTCAGTAAGATTGAGATCCTGATGCAGACAACGACAAACACTTGGAGATCGATAGCCTCTTGGGATCACAAAGTCCTGTGAACAAGTAAGACAAAGAAGAAAATCAAAATATGAAAAGAAACTGAATGTATACTTACCTGTTACACAGTTGCAGATGACTACACAGCCAAGAAGACGAAAAATCCAGATGCAGACAAAGGCAAACAGCTGGAGATGAATAGTCTCTTGGGATCATTTAGTCCTGTGAACAAATAAGACAAAGAAGAATGTCAATACATGAAAAGAAGCTGAATGTATACTTACCTGTTACACAGTTGCAGATGAAAAAAAGCCAGTAAGCCAGAGTTCCAGATTCACACAACCATATACAGTTGATGTATTGTCTCTTGGGATCATGAAGTCCTGTGAACAAGTAAGACAAAGAAGAAAGTCAAAACATGAAAAGAAACTGAATGTATACTTACCTGTTACACAGTTGCAGATGAAAAAAAAAGCTAGTAAGCCAGAGGTCCAGATGCAGATAACCATATACAGTTGATGTATAGTCTCTTGGGATCACGAGGTTCTGTGAACAAGTTAGACAAAGAAGAAAGTCAATACATGAAAAGAAACTGAATGCTTAGTTACAGATTAATAGAATTAGTTGCAGATGAATAGAAAGTCAGTCAGATTGAGTTCCAGATGCAGACAACGGAGGACACATTTCGCTGTACAATGTACACTGTACAGTGACAAATACGTGCACCTTACCTTACCTTGGGATCATGAGGTCCTGTAAACAAGAAAAAAAAAAAAGTCAATACATGAAAAGAAACTGAATGCTTACTTACCGATTACACAGTTGGAGATGAATACACAGCCATTAAGAAAGAATTCCAGATGCAGACAACCATATACAGCTGGACATGGACAGACTCTTGGGATCATGAAGTCCTGTGAACAAGTAAGACAAAATAGAAAGTCAATACATAAAAAGGAGCTGAATGTATACTTACCTGTTACACAGTTGCAGATGAAAAAAAGCCAGTAAGCCAGAGTTCCAGATTCAGTCAACCATATACAGTTGATGTATAGTCTCCTGGGATCATGAAGTCCTGTGAACAAGTAAGACAAAGAAGAAAATCCAAATATGAAAAGAAACTGAATGTATACTTACCTGTAACACAGTTGCAGATTAATACACAGCCAATAAGATGAAAAATCCAGATGCAGACAACGGCAAACAGCTGGAGATGAATAGTCTCTTGGGATCATGAGGTCCTGTAAACAAGTAAGACAAAGAAAAAAAGTCAATACATGAAAAGAAACTGAATGCTTACTTACCGATTACACAGTTGCAAAATAAAAAAATAAAGCCAGTAAGCCAGAATTCCAGATTCAGACAACCATATACAGCTGGACATCGATAGCCTCTTGGGATCACGAGGTCCTGTGAACAAGGAAGACAAAGAAGAAAGTCAATACATGAAAAGAAATTGAATGTATACTTACCTGTTACAAAGTTGCAGATGAATACAAATCCAGTAAGAAAGAATTCCAGATGCAGACAACCACATCCAGCTGGACATGGAAAGTCTCTTGGGATCATGAAGTCCTGTGAACAAGTAAGACAAAGAAGAAAATCAAAAGATGAAAAAAAACTGAATGTATACTTACCTGTTACACAGTTGCAGATAAATACACAGTCAGTAAGAAAGAATTCCAGTTGCAGACAACCACATACAGCTGGACATAGACAGTCTCTTGGGATAATGAAGTCCTGTGAATAAGTAAGACAAATAAGAAAGTCAATACATGAAAAAAAACTGAATGTATACTTACCTGTTACACAGTTGCAGATGAAAAGAAACGGTATGTATACTTACCAGTTGCACAGTTGCAGATGAATAGAAAGTCATTCAGATTGAGTTGCAGATGCAGACAACGGCAAACACTTGGAGATCTATAGCCTCTTGGGATCATGAAGTCCTGTGAACAAGTAAGACAAAGAAGAAAGTCAAAACATGAAAAGAAACTGAATGTTTACTTACCTGTAACACAGTTGCAGATGAATACACAGCCAATAAGACAAAAAATCCAGATGCAGTTGAATAGTCTCTTGGGATCACGAGGTCCTTTGAAGAAGTAAGACAAAGAAGAAAGTCAATACATGAAAAGAAACGGAATGTATACTTACCTATAACACAGTTGCAGATGAATACACAGCCAATAAAATGTAAAATCCAGATGCAGACAACGGCAAACAGCTGGAGATGAATAGTCTCTTGGGATCATGAGGTCCTGTAAACAAGACAAAAAAAAAGTCAATACATGAATAGAAACGGAATGTATACCCACCTGTTACACAGTTGCTGATGAAAAGAAACGGAATGTATACTTACCTGTTACACAGTTGCAGATGAACACACAGCCAGTAAGAAAGAGTTCCAGTTGCAGACAACCACATACAGCTGGACATGGACAGTCTCTTGGGATCATGAAGTCCTGTGAACAAGTAAGACAAAGAAGAAAGTCAATACATGAAAAGAAACTGAATGTATACTTACCTGTTACACAGTTGCAGATGAATACACAGTCAGTAAGAAAGAATTCCAGATGCAGACAACCACATACAGCTGGACATCGATAGCCTCTTGGGATCATGAAGTCCTGTGAACAAGACAAAAAGAAAGTGAATACATGAAAAGAAACTGAATGTATACTTACCTGTTACAAAGTTGCAGATGAATAGAAAGTCAGTCAGATTGAGTTCCAGATGCAGACAACGGCAAACACTTGGAGATCGATAGCCTCTTGGGGTCATGAAGTCCTGTGAACAAGTAAGAAAAAGAAGAAAGTCAAAACATGAAAAGAAACTGAATGTATACTTACCTGTTGCACAGTTGCAGATGAATAGAAAGTCAGAAACGGAAGTCAAGAAACGGAATGTATACTTACCTGTTGCACAGTTGCAGATGAATAGAAAGTCAGTCAGATTGAGTTCCAGATGCAGACAACGGCAAGCACTTGGAGATCGATAGCCTCTTGGGATCATGAAGTCCTGTCACGAAGTAAGACAAAGAAGAAAATCAAAACATAAAAAGATACTGAATGTATACTTACCTGTTACACAGTTACAGATGAATACACAGTCAGTAAGAAAGAATTCCAGATGCAGACAACCACATACAGCTGGAAACCGATAGCCTCTTGGGATCATGAAGTCCTGTAAACAAGACAAAAAGAAAGTCAATACATGAATCAGAATCAGATTCAGAATCAGAATCTCTTTATTTCATATGTTACACATACAAGGAATTTGTCTTGGTGAGAGCAACACGTATGACAAGTAACAAAAAAAAAACAAAAACAGAATATTCTTAAACTAAAGGAAAATGACACTAAACAATAAATAGGGTAGGGGATAAATTAAAAAAGTAAAAAGTACTAAGGTAAAAAAGAGCTGAAAATATATTTACAGAAAAGAACATCTGTACAGGTGTGCAAATAGTCATAGTGCAAAATAGGCAGAGTGCAAAATAGCTGTTCAGTCCGGTTTGGTACAGTTCAGTTGTAAGTTTGAGGTTTACAGTGGGAGGTCTCCACTGTGATTGAGGAGCGCTACAGCTCTGGGGAAGAAGCTGTTAGCATGACGTGTTGTGCTGGTTTTGATGGACCGCAGTCTTCTACCCGAGGGGAGTGTCTGGAAGAGGAGGTGTCCAGGATGTGAGGGGTCAGATGTTATCTTGCCAGCCCGCTTCCTCATCCTGCTGGTGTAGATCTGCTGAAGTGATGGCAGGTTACATCCGATGATCCTCTCTGCTGTCCTGATGATGCGCTGGAGTTTGGTTCTTTCTTGTGAGGTGGAGGAACCAAACCAGATAGTTATGGAGGCTGTGATAATGGACTCGATGATCGCTGTGTAGAACTGGATCATCAGGGTCTGTGGCAGGTTGAATTTCTTGAGCTGTCTCAAGAAGAACATTCTTTGTTGAGCTTTCTTGATGATGGAGATGGTGTTTTTCTCCCATTTCAAGTCTCTGGAAATGGTGGTGACCAGGAACTTGAGTGACTCCACCATTGATGCTGCAGTGTTGTTGATGTGGAAGGGGGGAAGGGTGGGTGGATTGCGTCGGACGTCCACCACCACCTCTACAGTCTTTTCTGTGTTTAGCAGCAGGTGGTTGTTGCTGCACCAGGACAACGGCAAACAGCTGGAAATGAATAGTCTCTTGGGATCATGAGGTCCTGTAAACAAGTAAGACAAAGAAGAAAGTCAAAACATGAAAAGAAACTGAATGTATACTTACCTGTTACACAGTTGCAGATGAATACACAGTCAGTAAGAAAGAATTCCAGATGCAGACAACCACATACAGCTGGACATGGACAGTCTCTTGGGATCATGAAGTCCTGTGAATAAGTAAGACGAATAAGAAAGTCAATACATGAAAAGAAACTGAATGTATACTTACCTGTTACACAGTTGCAGATGAATAGAAAGTCAGTCAGATTGACTTCCAGATGCAGACAATGGCAAACACTTGGAGATCGATAGCCTCTTGGGATCATGAAGTCCTGTCAACAAGTAAGACAAATAAGAAAGTCAATACATGAAAAGAAACTGAATGTATACTTACCTGTTACACAGTTGCAGATGAAAAGAAACTGAATGTATACTTACCTGTTACACAGTTGCAGATGAATAGAAAGTCAGTAAGAAAGAATTCCAGATGCAGACAACCACATACAGCTGGACATCGATAGCCTCTTGGGATCATGAAGTCCGGTAAACAAGACAAAAAGAAAGTCAATACATGAAAAGAAACTGAATGTATACTTACCTGTTACAAAGTTGCAGATGAATAAATAGCCAGTAAGAAAGAATTCCAGATGCAGACAACGACATCCAGCTGGACATGGATAGTCTCTTGGGATCATGAGGTTCTGTAAACAAGACAAAGAAGAAAGTCAATACATGAAAAGAAACTGAATGTATACTTACCTGTTACACAGTTGCAGATGAATAGGAAGTAAGTTAGATTGAGTTCCAGATGCAGACAACGGCAAGCACTTGGAGATCGATAGCCTCTTCGGATCATGAAGTCCTGTCAAGAAGTAAGACAAAGAAGAAAATCAAAACATGAAAAGAAACTGAATGTATACTTACCTGTTACACAGTTGCAGATGAATACACAGTCATTAAGAAAGAATTCCAGATGCAGACAACCACATACAGCTGGACATGGACAGTCTCTTGGGATCATGAAGTCCTGTGAACAAGTAAGAAAAAGAAGAAAGTCAAAACATGAAAAGAAACTGAATGTATACTTACCTGTTACAAAGTTGCAGATGAATACAAATCTAGTAAGAAAGAATTCCAGATGCAGACAACCACATCCAACTGGACATGGATAGTCTCTTAGAATCATGAGGTCCTGTAAACAAGACAAAGAAGAAAGTAAATACATGAAAAGAAACTGAATGTATACTTACGTATTACAAAGTTGCAGATGAATAGAAAGTCAGTCAGATTGAGATCCAGATGCAGACAACTGCAAACACTTGGAGATCGATAGCCTCTTGGGATCATGAAGTCCTGTGAACAAGTAAGACAAAGAAGAAAATCAAAATATGAAAAGAAACTGAATGTTTACTTACCTGTAAAACAGTTGCAGATGAATACACAGCCAATAAGACGAAAAATCCAGATGCATTTGAATAGTCTCTTGGGATCACAAGGTCCTGTGAACAAGTAAGACAAAGAAGAAAGTCAATACATGAAAAGAAACGGAATGTATACTTACCTATTGCACAGTTGCAGATGAATAGAACGTCAGTCAGATTGAGATCCAGATGCAGACAACGGCAAACACTTGGAGATCGATAGCCTCTTGGGATCATGAAGTCCTGTGAACAAGTAAGACAAAGAAGAAAATCAAAATATGAAAAGAAATTGAATGTATACTTACCTATAACACAGTTGCAGATGAATACACAGCCAATAAAACGTAAAATCCAGATGCAGACAACAGCAAACAGCTGGAGATGAATAGTCTCTTGGGATCATGAGGTCCTGTAAACAAGACAAAAAAAAGTCAATACATAAATAGAAACGGAATGTATACTTACCTGTTACACAGTTGCAGATGAATACACAGCCAGTAAGAAAGAGTTCCAGATGCAGACAACCACATACCGATAGACAAGGACAGTCTCTTGGGATCATGAAGTCCTTGGAACAAGTAAGACAGAGAAGAAAGTCAATACATGAAAAGAAACTGAATGTATACTTACCTGTTACACAGTTGCAAATGAATAGAAAGTCAGTCAGATTGAGTTCCAGATGCAGACAACGGCAAACACTTGGAGATTGATAGCCTCTTGGGATCATGAAGTCCTGTCAAGAAGTAAGACAAAGAAGAAAATCAAAACATGAAAACAAACTGAATGTATACTTACCTGTTACACAGTTGCAGATGAATACCCAGTCAGTAAGAAAGAATTCCAGATGCAGACAATCACATACAGCTGGACATGGACAGTCTCTTGGGATCATGAAGTCCTGTGAACAAGTAAGACAAAGAAGAAAATCAAAATATGAAAAGAAATTGAATGTATACTTACCTATAACACAGTTGCAGATGAATACACAGCCAATAAAACGTAAAATCCAGATGCAGACAACAGCAAACAGCTGGAGATGAATAGTCTCTTGGGATCATGAGGTCCTGTAAACAAGACAAAAAAAAGTCAATACATAAATAGAAACGGAATGTATACTTACCTGTTACACAGTTGCAGATGAATACACAGCCAGTAAGAAAGAGTTCCAGATGCAGACAACCACATACCGATAGACAAGGACAGTCTCTTGGGATCATGAAGTCCTTGGAACAAGTAAGACAGAGAAGAAAGTCAATACATGAAAAGAAACTGAATGTATACTTACCTGTTACACAGTTGCAAATGAATAGAAAGTCAGTCAGATTGAGTTCCAGATGCAGACAACGGCAAACACTTGGAGATTGATAGCCTCTTGGGATCATGAAGTCCTGTCAAGAAGTAAGACAAAGAAGAAAATCAAAACATGAAAACAAACTGAATGTATACTTACCTGTTACACAGTTGCAGATGAATACCCAGTCAGTAAGAAAGAATTCCAGATGCAGACAATCACATACAGCTGGACATGGACAGTCTCTTGGGATCATGAAGTCCTGTGAATAAGTAAGACAAATAAGAAAGTCAATACAAGAAAAGAAACTGAATGTATACTTACCTGTTACACAGTTGCAGATGAAAAGAAACGGAATGTATACTTACCTGTTGCACAGTTGCAGATGAATAGAAAGTCAGTCAGATTGAGTTCCAGATGCAGACAACGGCAAACACTTGGAGACTGATAGCCTCTTGGGGTCATGAAGTCCTGTGAACAAGTAAGAAAAAGAAGAAAATAAAAATATGAAAAGAAATTGAATGTATACTTACCTATAACACAGTTGCAGATGAATACACAGCCAATAAAATGTAAAATCCAGATGCAGACAACGGCAAAAAGCTGGAGATCTATAGCCTCTTGGGATCATGAGGTCCTGTAAACAAGACAAAAAGAAAGTCAATACATGAAAAGAAACTGAATGTATACTTGCCTATTACAAAGTTGCAGATGAATACAAAGCCAGTTAGAAAGAATTCCAGATGCAGACAACGACATCCAGCTGGACATGGATAGTCTCTTGGGATCATGAGGTCCTGTAAACAAGACAAAGAAGAAAGTCAATACATGAAAAGAAACTGAATGTATACTTACCTGTTACACAGTTGCAGATGAATAATTAGTAAGTTAGATTGAGTTCCAGATGCAGACAACGGCAAGCACTTGGAGATCGATAGCCTCTTGGGATCATGAAGTCCTGTCAAGAAGTAAGACAAAGAAGAAAATCAAAACATGAAAAGAAACTGAATGTATACTTACCTGTTACACAGTTGCAGATGAATACACAGCCAATAAGACAAACAATCCAGATGCAGATGAATAGTCTCTTGGGATCATGAGGTCCTGTAAACAAGACAAAGAAGAAAGTCAATACATGAAAAGAAGCTGAATGTATACTTACCTGTTACAAAGTTGCAGATGAATACACAGCCATTAAGAAAGAATTCCAGATGCAGACAACCACATACAGCTGGACATCGATAGCCTCTTGGGATCATGAGGTCCTGTAAACAAAACAAAAAGAAAGTCAATACATGAAAAGAAACTGAATGTATACTTACCTGTTACACAGTTGCAGTTGAAAAAAAGCCAGTAAGCCAGAGTTCCAGATTCAGACAACCATATAAATTTGATGTATAGTCTCTTGGGATCACGTGGTCCTGTGAACAAGTAAGACAAAGAAGAAAGTCAATACATGAAACGAAATTGAATGTATACTTACCTGTTACACAGTTGCAGATGAATAGAAAGTCAGTAAGATTGAGATCCTGATGCAGACAACGACAAACACTTGGAGATCGATAGCCTCTTGGGATCACAAAGTCCTGTGAACAAGTAAGACAAAGAAGAAAATCAAAATATGAAAAGAAACTGAATGTATACTTACCTGTTACACAGTTGCAGATGACTACACAGCCAAGAAGATGAAAAATCCAGATGTAGACAAAGGCAAACAGCTGGAGATGAATAGTCTCTTGGGATCATGAAGTCCTGTGAACAAATAAGACAAAGAAGAATGTCAATACATGAAAAGAAGCTGAATGTATACTTACCTGTTACACAGTTGCAGATGAAAAAAAAGCCAGTAAGCCAGAGTTCCAGATTCACACAACCATATACAGTTGATGTATTGTCTCTTGGGATCATGAAGTCCTGTGAACAAGTAAGACAAAGAAGAAAGTCAAAACATGAAAAGAAACTGAATGTATACTTACCTGTTACACAGTTGCAGATGAAAAAAAAAGCTAGTAAGCCAGAGGTCCAGATGCAGATAACCATATACAGTTGATGTATAGTCTCTTGGGATCACGAGGTTCTGTGAACAAGTTAGACAAAGAAGAAAGTCAATACATGAAAAGAAACTGAATGCTTAGTTACAGATTAATAGAATTAGTTGCAGATGAATAGAAAGTCAGTCAGATTGAGTTCCAGATGCAGACAACGGAGGACACATTTCGCTGTACAATGTACACTGTACAGTGACAAATACGTGCACCTTACCTTACCTTGGGATCATGAGGTCCTGTAAACAAGAAAAAAAGAAAGTCAATACATGAAAAGAAACTGAATGCTTACTTACCGATTACACAGTTGCAGATGAATACACAGCCATTAAGAAAGAATTCCAGATGCAGACAACCATATACAGCTGGACATGGACAGACTCTTGGGATCATGAAGTCCTGTGAACAAGTAAGACAAAATAGAAAGTCAATACATGAAAAGAAACTGAATGTATACTTACCTGTTACACAGTTGCAGATGAAAAGAAACTGAATGTATACTTACCTGTTACACAGTTGCAGATGAATAGAAAGTCAATAAGAAAGAATTCCAGATGCAGACAACCACATACAGCTGGACATCGATAGCCTCTTGGGATCATGAAGTCCGGTAAACAAGACAAAAAGAAAGTCAATACATGAAAAGAAACTGAATGTATACTTACCTGTTACAAAGTTGCAGATGAATAAATAGCCAGTAAGAAAGAATTCCAGATGCAGACAACGACATCCAGCTGGACATGGATAGTCTCTTGGGATCATGAGGTTCTGTAAACAAGACAAAGAAGAGAGTCAATACATGAAAAGAAACTGAATGTATACTTACCTGTTACACAGTTGCAGATGAATAGAAAGTCAGTAAGAAAGAATTCCAGATGCAGACAACCACATACAGCTGGACATGGACAGTCTCTTGGGATCATGAAGTCCTGTGAACAAGTAAGAAAAAGAAGAAAGTCAAAACATGAAAAGAAACTGAATGTATACTTACCTGTTGCACAGTTGCAGATGAATAGAAAGTCAGAAACGGAAGTTAAGAAACGGAAACGGAAGTCAAGAAACGGAATGTATACTTACCTGTTGCACAGTTGCAGATGAATAGAAAGTCAGTCAGATTGAGTTCCAGATGCAGACAACGGCAAACACTTGGAGATCTATACCTCTTGGGATCATGAAGTCCTGTAAAAAAGACAAAAAAAAGTCAATACATGAAGAGAAACGGAATGTATACTTACCTGTTACACAGTTGCAGATGAATACAAAGCCAGTAAGAAAGAATTCCAGATGCAGACAACCACATACAGCTGGACATCGATAGCCTCTTGGGATCATGAAGTCCTGTCAAGAAGTAAGACAAAGAAGAAAATCAAAACATGAAAAGAAACTGAATGTATACTTATATGATACACAGTTGCAGATGAATACACAGTCAGTAAGAAAGAATTCCAGATGCAGACAACCAAATTCAGCTGGACATCGATAGCCTCTTGGGATCATGAAGTCCTGTAAACAAGACAAAAAAAGTCAATACATGAAGAGAAACGGAATGTATACTTACCTGTTACACAGTTGCAGATGAATACAAAGCCAGTAAGAAAGAATTCCAGATGCAGACAACCACATACAGCTGGACATCGATAGCCTCTTGGGATCATGAAGTCCTGTAAACAAGTAAGACAAAGAAGAAAATCAAAACATAAAAAGAAACTGAATGTTTACTTACCTTTAACACAGTTGCAGATGAATACACAGCCAATAAGACAAAAAATCCAGATGCAGATAAATAGTCTCTTGGGATCATGAGGTCCTGTAAACAAGACAAAGAAGAAAGTCAATGCATGAAAAGAAGCTGAATGTATACTTACCTGTAACAAAGTTCCAAATGAATACACAACCATTAAGAAAGAATTCCAGATGCAGACAACCACAAATAGCTGGACATGGACAGTCTCTTGGGATCATGAAGTCCTGTGAACAAGTGAGACAACGAAGAAAGTCAATACATGAAAAGAAACTGAATGTATACTTAACTGTTACAAAGTTGCAGATGAATACAAAGCCAGTAAGAAAGAATTCCAGATGCAGACAACCACATCCAGCTGGACATGAATAGTCTCTTGGGATCATGAGGTCCTGTACACAAGACAAAGAAGAAAGTCAATACATGAAAAGTAACTGAATTTATACTTACCTGTTACACTGTTGCAGATGAATACACAGTCAGTAAGAAAGAATTCCAGATGCAGACAACCACATACAGCTGGACATCGATAGCCTCTTGGGATCATGAGGTCCTGTAAAGAAGACAAAGAAGAAAGTCAATACATGAAAAGAAACTGAATGTATACTTACCTGTTACACAGTTGCAGATGAAAAAAAAAAGCTAGTAAGCCAGAGTTTCAGATGCAGATAACCATATACAGTTGATGCATAGTCTCTTGGGATCACGAGGTTCTGTGAACAAGTAAGAAAGAAGAAAGTCAATACATGAAAAGAATCTGAATGCTTATTTACCGATTACACAGTTGCAGATGAATAGAAAGTCAGTCAGATTGAGATCCAGATGCAGACAACGGCAAACACTTGGAGATCGATAGCCTCTTGGGATCATGAAGTCCTGTGAACAAGTAAGACAAAGAAGAAAATCAAAATATGAAAAGAAACGGAATGTATACTTACCTGTAACACAGTTGCAGATGAATAGAAAGTTAGTCAGATTGAGTTCCAGATGCAGATAATGGCAAGAAGTTGGAGATGAATAGTCTCTTGGGATCATGAGGTCCTGTAAACAAGAAAAAAAGAAAGTCAATACATGAAAAGAAACTGAATGCTTACTTACCAATTACACAGTTGGAGATGAATACACAGCCATTAAGAAAGAATTCCAGATGCAGACAACCACATACAGCTGGACATGGACAGACTCTTGGGATCATGAAGTCCTGTGAACAAGTGAGACAAAGAAGAAAGTCAATACATGAAAAGAAGCTGAATGTATACTTACCTGTTACACAGTTGCAGATGAAAAAAAGCCAGTAAGCCAGAGTTCCAGATTCAATCAACCATATACAGTTGATGTATAGTCTCCTGGGATCATGAAGTCCTGTGAACAAGTAAGACAAAGAAAAAAGTAAATACATGAAAAGAAACTGAATGTATACTTACCTGTAACACAGTTGCAGATGAACACAGCCAATAAGACGAAAAATCCAGATGCAGACAATGGCAAACACTTGGAGATCGATAGCCTCATGGGATCATGAAGTCCTGTCAACAAGTAACAAAGAACAAAATCCAAATATGAAAAGAAACTGAATGTATACTTACCTGTATCACACTTGCAGATTAATACACAGCCAATAAGATGAAAAATCCAGATGCAGACAACAGCAAACAGCTGGAGATGAATAGTCTCTTGGGATCATGAGGTCCTGTAAACAAGTATGACAAAGAAGAAAGTCAATACATGAAAAGAAACTGAATGCTTACTTACCGATTACACAGTTGCAGATGAAAAAAATAAAGCCAGTAAGCCAGAGTTCCAGATTCAGACAACCATATACAGTTGATTTATAGTCTCTTGGGATCACGAGGTACTGTGAACAAGTAAGACAAAGAAGAAAGTCAATACATGAAAAGAAGCTGAATGTATACTTACCTGTTACACAGTTGCAGATGAATACACAGCCATTAAGAAAGAATTCCAGATGCAGACAACCACATCCAGCTGGACACAGATAGTCTCTTGGGATCATGAGGTCCTGTGAAGAAGACAAAGAAGAAAGTCAATATATGAAAAGAAACTGAATGTATACTTACCTGTTACACAGTTGCAGATGAATACACAGCTAGCAAGAAAGAATTTCAGATGCAGACAACAACATACAGCTGGAGATCGATAGCCTGTTGGGATCATGAGGTCCTGTAAACAAGACAAAAAGAAAGTCAATACATGAAAAGAAACTGAATGTATACTTACCTGTTACACAGTTGCAGTTGAAAAAAAGCCAGTAAGCCAGAGTTCCAGATTCAGACAACCATATACAGTTGATGTATAGTCTCTTGGGATGATGAGGTCCTGTGAACAAGTAAGACAAAGAAGAAAGTCAATACATGAAAAGAAATTGAATGTATACTTACCTGTAACACAGTTGCAGATGAAAAGAAACGGAATGTATACTTACCTGTTACAATGTTGCAGATGAATACACAGTCAGTAAGAAAGAGTTCCAGATGCAGACAACCACATACAGCTGGACAAGGACAGTCTCTTGGGATCATGAAGTCCTGTGAACAAGTAAGACAAAGAAGAAAATCAAAATATGAAAAGAAATTGAATGTATACTTACCTATAACACAGTTGCAGATGAATACACAGCCAATAAAACGTAAAATCCAGATGCAGACAACGGCAAACAGCTGGAGATGAATAGTCTCTTGGGATCATGAGGTCCTGTGAACAAGTAAGACAAAGAAAAAAGTCAATACATGAAAAGAAACTGAATGTATACTTACATGTTACAAAGTTGCAGATGAATGCATCTGGAATTCTTTCTTACTGGATTTGTAGACAACCACATCCACCTGGACAGGGATAGTCTCTTGGGATCATGAGGTCCTGTAAACAAGACAAAGAAAAAAGTCAATAAATGAAAAGAAACTGAATGTATACTTACCTGTTACACAGTTGCAGATGAATAGAAAGTCAGTAAGAAAGAATTCCAGATGCAGACAACCACATCCAGCTGGACATGGATAGTCTCTTGGGATCATGAGGTCCTGTAATCAAGACAAAGAAGAAAGTCAATACATGAAAAGAAACTGAATGTACACTTACCTGTTACACAGTTGCAGATGAATAGAAAGTCAGTCACATTATGTTCCAGATGCAGACAACGGCAAACACTTGGAGATCTATAGCCTCTTGGGGTCATGAAGTCCTGTGAACAAGTAAGAAAAAGAAGAAAGTCAAAACATGAAAAGAAACTGAATGTATACTTACCTGTTGCACAGTTGCAGATGAATAGAAAGTCAGTCACATTGAGTTCCAGATGCAGACAACGGCAAACACTTGGAGATCTATAGCCTCTTGGGATCATGAAGTCCTGTCAGCAAGTAAGACAAAGAAGAAAGTCAATACATGAAAAGAAACTGAATGTATACTTACCTGTTACACAGTTGCAGATGAATACACAGCCATTAAGAAAGAATTCCAGATGCAGACAACCACAAATAGCTGGACATGGACAGTCTCTTGGGATCATGAAGTCCTGTGAACAAGACAAAGAAGAAAATCAATACATGAAAAGAAACTGAATGTATACTTACCTGTTACACAGTTGCAGATGAATAGGAAGTAAGTTAGATTGAGGTCCAGATGCAAACAACGGCAAGCACTTGGAGATCGATAGCCTCTTGGGATCATAAAGTCCTGTAAACAAGACAAAAAGAAAGTCAATACATGAAAAGAAGCTGAATGTATACTTACCTGTTACACAGTTGGAGATGAAAAAAAAGCCAGTAAGCCAGATTCACACAACCATATACAGTTGATGTATAGTCTCTTGGGATCATGAATTCCTGTGAACAAGTCAGACAAAGAAGAAAGTCAATGCATGAAAAGAAACTGAATGTATACTTACCTGTTACACAGTTGCAGATGAAAAGAAACGGAATGTATACTTACCTGTTACACAGCTGCAGATGAATACACAGTCAGCAAGAAAGAATTCCAGATGCAGACAACCACATACAGCTGGACAAGGACAGTCTCTTGGGATCATGAAGTCCTGTGAACAAGTCAATACATAAAAAAAACTGAATGTATACTTACCTCTTACAAAGTTGCAGATGAATACAAAGCCAGTAAGAAAGAATTCCAGATGCAGACAACCACATCCAGCTGGACAAGGACAGTCTCTTAGGATCATGAGGTCCTGTAAACAAGACAAAGAAGAAAGTCAATACATGAAAAGAAACTGAATGTATACTTACCTGTTACACAGTTGCAGATGAATAGAAAGTCAGTCAGATTGAGTTCCAGATGCAGACAACGGCAAACACTTGGAGACTGATAGCCTCTTGGGGTCATGAAGTCCTGTGAACAAGTAAGAAAAAGAAGAAAATAAAAATATGAAAAGAAATTGAATGTATACTTACCTATAACACAGTTGCAGATGAATACACAGCCAATAAAACGTAAAATCCAGATGCAGACAACGGCAAACAGCTGAAGATGAATAGTCTCTTGGGATCATGAAGTCCTGTAAACAAGACAAAAAGAAAGTCAATACATGAAAAGAAACTGAATGTATACTTACCTGTTACACAGTTGCAGATGAATACACAGTCAGTCAGATTGAGTTCCAGATGTAGACAACGGCAAACACTTGGAGATCGATAGCCTCTTGGGGTCATGAAGTCCTGTGAACAAGTAAGACAAAGTAGAAAGTCAATACATGAAAACAAACTGAATGTATACTTACCTGTTACACAGTTGCAGATGAATACACAGTCAGAAAGAAAGAATTCCAGTTGCAGACAACCACATCCAGCTGGACATAGACAGTCTCTTGGGATCATGAAGTCCTGTGACCAAGTAAGACAAAGAAGAAAGTCAATACATGAAAAGAAACTGAGTGTATACTTACCTGTTACACAGTTGCAGATGAAAAGAAACGGAATGTATACTTACCTGTTACACAGTTGCAGATGAATACACAGTCAGTAAGAAAGAATTCCAGACGCAGACAACCACATACAGCTGGACATGGACAGACTCTTCGGATCATGAAGTCCTGTGAAAAAGTAAGACAAAGAAGAAAGTCAATACATGAAAAGAAACTGAATGTATACTTACCTGTTACACAGTTGCAGATGAATACACAGCCAATAACACGAAAAATCCAGGTGCAGTTGAATAGTCTCTTGGCATGATGAGTTCCTGTAAACAAGACAAAGAAGAAAGTCAATACATGAAAAGAAACTGAATGTATACGTACCTGTTACACAGTTGCAGATGAATAGAAAGTCAGTTAGATTGAGTTCCAGATGCAGACAACGGCAAACACTTGGAGATCGATAGCCTCTTGGGATCATGAAGTCCTGTCAACAAGTAAGACAAAAAAGAAAATCAAAATATGAAAAGAATCTGAATGTTTACTTACCTGTAACACAGTTGCAGATGAATACAAAGCCAATAAGACGAAAAATCCAGATGCAGATGAATAGTCTCTTGGCATAATGAGGTCCTGTAAACAAGACAAAGAAGAAAGTCAATACATGAAAAGAAACTGAATGCTTACTTACCTACTACACAGTTGCAGATGAATAGAAAGTCAGTCAGATTGAGATCCAGACGCAGACAACGGCAAACACTTTGTCTTACTTGTTGACAGGACTTCATGATCCCAAGAGGCTATCGATCTCAAAGTGTTTGCCGTTGTCTGCGTCTGGATCTCAATCTGACTGACTTTCTATTCATCTGCAACTGTGTAACAGGTAAGTAAGCATTCAGTTTCTTTTCATATTTTGATTTTCTTCTTTGTCTTACTTGTTGACAGGACTTCATGATCCCAAGAGGCTATCGATCTGAAAGAAGAAAATCAAAATATGAAAAGAAACTGAATGTATACTTACCTGTTACACAGTTGCAGATGAATACACAGCCATTAAGAAAGAATTCCAGATGCAGATGAAGAGCAAGTTAGTTGATTGAGAAACATCCAACCAAGAAAAACGCATTTTTAGCTAAACAAAAAAACAAAACACTTTTCGGTTGAGAGTCATATCTTATATGAAGACATATTAGAAAAGCCTATTATCTTTTGAAAATAACAAAATCTGACATGTGTGACTGTCATTGTAAGGCCAAGTAGGAAGGCATTAAGAATCAGTCCAAAAAATAATTATATCAGACAAAGTATTTATGAGTGTAGGACTTAGAGGTCTGATATGATGGAGTTACAGCAAAGGATTAAACATTTTTAATCAATAATAAGGCCAGTGAATGTCAGTTTTCTTGGCTGGGTATTTTCACAGCTGTTGTATCTTGTTTGGTGTTTCTGGGCTTTACAGCTCTTTATGTCAAGTGTAAACAGATCCAAAGTGTCATTCTCAGTGCTGATTACATCTGAAATTAACCATAAACCAGAGGTGAGTGGCTAGCAACAGGGTAATGCAGCTCAACACATGTTTCAGTTTACTACACACCCATGTCGCCTCTCCAAAGTCACAGTGATTCTAAAGTCACTCAATACAAAGCACTTAAAAACCAAACCATAAAACACTGCTTAAATCACAAATACATTAATAAAGACTTTGAGCCCATTTCCCTGAAACGGTTCACCCATTAAAGATAATAGACAAAGAAGGTTGGGAGCAGGTGGCTAGTGTTTTCTTACCTGACTGGTGTGACTGGGTAGGGCCAGTAAGTCCTGGCATAGCACCTTCTCTATGTTCCTGGAGAGTACAACAGATCCCAGGCAGCACATGTGAAGCCTTTCTCGGTGGTAAAGGACCAGACATCAAACCTGCAATCAGCAGTGGAGTGCAAAAAGTCTGCAGAATGGCTTGCTCCCTCATCGGTAGGTAAGCAAGTGGCCCAGAGACGACAATCCTGGCGTCTGTCTTCTTTCAAACTGTGTCTTGAATCTAGTGCACTAGTGGCACCGTGACACTGTGGCATTACCCTTTGGGCCCTATATTTAAGAGTGTCTTACAATAAAATTTTCAACAGTGAGAACGCCGCCCTTAGTAGTTGTCCTCGTTGCTGGAGCATGCAGAGCCATAGACAAACTGCTGAAGACATTTAATTGGTTAGAGAGGTGAAAACCAGCTGTGGGGGTGTAGAAAACCTCTGTTTTCCATGGTCAAGATGATGCTTGCAGGGCTGCTCCATGGCCACCATTGTCTTTGAAGAAAAAAACACAGAGGTTAGTTAGTTAGTAAAGCAAAGTAATGTAAAGTAACACACATAGTGTATTCCAAGATTAAGACAAAGAAGGTTGGGAGCAGGTGGCTAGTGTTTTCTTACCTGACTGGTGTGACTGGGTAGGGCCAGTAAGTCCTGGCATAGCACCTTCTCTATGTTCCTGGAGAGTACAACAGATCCCAGGCAGCACATGTGAAGCCTTTCTCGGTGGTAAAGGACCAGACATCAAACCTGCAATCAGCAGTGGAGTGCAAAAAGTCTGCAGAATGGCTTGCTCCCTCATCAGTAGGTAAGCAAGTGGCCCAGAGACGACAATCCTGGCGTCTGTCTTCTTTCAAACTGTGTCTTGAATCTAGTGCACTAGTGGCACCGTGACACTGTGGCATTACCCTTTGGGCCCTATATTTAAGAGTGTCTTACAATAAAATTTTCAACAGTGAGAACGCCGCCCTTAGTAGTTGTCCTCGTTGCTGGAGCATGCAGAGCCATAGACAAACTGCTGAAGACATTTAATTGGTTAGAGAGGTGAAAACCAGCTGTGGGGGTGTAGAAAACCTCTGTTTTCCATGGTCAAGATGATGCTTGCAGGGCTGCTCCATGGCCACCATTGTCTTTGAAGAAAAAACACAGAGGTTAGTTAGTTAGTAAAGCAAAGTAATGTAAAGTAACACACATAGTGTATTCCAAGATTAAAACTGGCTAAGATAAACAATCAATAGCTATCAGCTGGGATACAGACAGACAGAAAGAGCATTGTGGATGGATGGAGAGAGAAAAGAGTTGTAAGGGAACAAGACAGGAAAACAAACCCCAGAAACTTACTAAACTCTGTTAACATGGCTGCACCTAATCTCACCCCCAATACCCAACTTCACCACTTTCACCATTGGTACTATTTTCATATGTTTCTAAGACTAGAACAAGCTGAATTTAAAAGAACAGGTCATGTGTTTGTACATCCAAGCACATTTTCACTAGAGTTTGGGGAGCTCAGTCAAGTTAGTTTGATATTGGATCTGCAGATATTTACTTCTCCCCTGCTCTCACTCACAATGTCCTAACATCTCTGACATGATTTTTTTAAACAATAGAGAACAGATAAACTGCAATCACTAAATATTCTTCTCAAAATGAAAAGACTGGAAATGTTGAGGAAATATAATCAAAATAGCCAGAATTCTTGCAGCAGGTGCCGTAGATGGTAAAAGAACGTCTATAAAGTGTGGATACCGAAAACTCTCACAGAGATAAGGAGCTGCTGGTGTTAGTTAAAAAGACAGTCAAACCTACTGAAGAACAGAGACTAAATAAAAATCAATGACTAACCTTAACTTCCTCACTTTTAAGGAATGGATATATTTTAGCACTTTAGACAATATAAACATGCATGTAGCACATTTTTATAACGAATAAATCATTACTGTGACACTGTCATAAAATATGCCTATTTGAACCATTTTTAAATAATATTGTTCCAGTAAAACATCCATATAGCTTACACATCTAAAGTCAGCTGTAGTGTACAGAGACACATCTGATAAATATACTACAACCCTTAGAATAGCCAGATTACAATTTGCTAACAAATTAAGAGATCCTGGAGAATTCTGGAGAAAGGTCTTGTGGACAAATGAGACTAGGATTAACCTATATCAGAGTGATGGAAAGACAGAAATTGTGGATTGCTCACTCGCGCTTCAAGGGAGGTAAAATTTAGTTTGCACTCACCCTCTTATTAACGGTACATACTTGGAGCCCATAGGAACCATCCAAAACATAGGTGTTGGAAAGCTCCCACAAAGGTGTTTGTACTTCAGAAATCTTTCTTTCTGAAGACATTTTATAATCCTGGGTGTTTCCTTGTGAAAGTAAAGTCTGAACTGTGCAAGTCCTCAGTTTGAGTTGCAGAGAGTCAATTTAGGAGTGATCCCTTTATCCTACAGAGTGCTCTGTGTGTAAGTTTATTCTAATGTCCATATGAAAGCACAAAACCTCATGAATAAAAACATACACAAGGCTTGGCTGAACATATAAGGAAACGTACAACTTACTTAGAACCTATAGTTCCATCAGTAAGGATCTTCATTACAGTGAAGTTAGCCACAGCTAAACCTTTGCTAAAGCATGGTTCTCTCCTTTTGGCTTGTAACCTGGCCTACTTCCAATATACTGCCACATAGTGGATGGAGTAGGAATTACCATGTAAAATGCCATCTGTTGCAACAATGGAGTCACATGGGTATCAGCTATGGCTTCAAGTTGTAGGACTTTTTATGGCATTATAGACAATAGGCAAGTGGCTTAAAGGTCCAACCACAACAGGCCCAATGAGACATAAAGAACCAGCACAACAGGCCCAGTGAGACTAGGGATGCACCTATCAGATATTAGGATCGGATATGTGTCCCTATATTAACAACGACCCCTTTTGGTCTCACTGACTTAATATTTCAGAATTACTTATTTTAGTGACAAATAAATAGCAATTTAATACATTCATATCTGTGTGTTAATTTGTTGTATTTTATTTTACAAACATGGTGAGGTAAACAGTTTATTTTTTTAACAATGTATCGGATCAATATTGTGTATCGATCGATAAGTTTATGTATTGGTATAGAAACTGAACAATGTTGGTGCATCATTAAATGTAACATATAGGAAACAGTGTGTCTTTGACAACTTCCCTAGTTAATAGAATATGCCTACATTGATAAATCCCCATACGTTTCACCCTGATTGGTGAATGTTTAGCCTTTCAAATGCATGCTTGAATGTGATTGGCTAATGGCAACCACAATAATTGACATGTCAAGTCTTCTGGACAGACAGTATTATAGAATGGGCTAAAGACGCAGTATGTAAAATTGCAGCTTGACTGGCTGTATGGTTTCTAAGAAACAGTTACGTACCACTGACCTCACCCTGCTCTGCTCACTGAGAGACAGGTAATCAGTCACACAAGTCATGTCAGACTTACTATTCAAACGTGCTGTATGTAGCTGTTACTTAATATCTGTCCGTGTCTCTTTGGATTAGGACAGAGTCATCACCACAGGCCCTCTCCTGCATTTTATCCACCGACTTGATGATCTGGTCTTAAAAACTGCTGAAGGTATACAAACTGTCCTCCTAGAACAGCTGCAGCTTTGCTTGGTCTGCCACTCAGAAGATCCAAATTTCATCAAGATGTCTGATGTAAGCCTGTACCTTTTTGTGATGTAAAACTGTGGTGCATGTATAGATTTTAACATGTATTTGTGATGCAATAAGCTGTTTTATTAATTGCTTAAACTATAGAGGAGCATTATTGGGCTAATGAGCATTATGAGCTAAATAGTTTAATTGTCACTTTAACAGGTAAGGACACCAGTTTCTCTCAGAGTTAGCTTAAGTTTTACCTATAAAAAAGGTAACTTTGATTAAAAACAAAATAATAATACTGTCTTGCAGACATCTGATTGATGTCATTTATGGCTGATTTACCGTTACAGTAACTTGATCACAATATTCTGCAAAATAAAATGTAGTAGTTTACTATAGCTCCACTGAATATTGGTTTTGTTTGTTGGTTTTATTTGGTTTCCTAAGAGGAATCTGTAACAGGAACAGGTCATTGTAATTTTATGTGTTACCCAGGTTTTAAATGTTCAGAACATTAAAATCAGATGCAAAGCAAAAAACAATAAATAAATAAAAGCAAAAAAACTTTTAAAAATAATACAACGTGAATAAACTGCTCAAAACAGCCATTAAAGCAGATAGAAAATGACTTACTGATAAGTAAGGTAAATAAAACGAGCCTTAAATGACAGCCAATAGCTTGTTGCCAAGACTGGTCTGCGTCAGAGACGGCCAATCAGCGCTCAGGGGGGCGTTACCTCGGCTCCTCCGCTAGAGACGTGCTGTGGATCAGAAAAAAGGTGAGAACGGCAGAGTGAAACACGATGGAAAGTTTTATTAAACTTTGTTTCATAAAATCGCTCATAAAGGTGAACGTTGAGAAGTACGACTGAAACGACGATTTGGATTTAGTCTGCATTTGATTTTGTGAGTGTAATAGGTGAAGCTTTTGGTGCAAATAGTTCAAAAGATTAAAAAGAAAAGCCTGTAGAGTTGAGGCTAACATGCTTAGGGGTCAAGGGGTCATGAGCGAGTGGGCAGTGCTGGCCACCATTTCATGCTGCTAATGAGAGTTTTATATTGAAAGAGGGAAGAAAACATTGCTTTACTTTGTAAATGTAGTATTATGTGTATCTATTAAGGCGCTGTTTTTGGGAACAGGTCAGTTTTTTCTGGGTGTAATTTTACTCTACTCTGCAATCTGGCTGCACCTGCGTGAACACTCTGCAGCAGTAGTGGCGTGGTGGCGCTGTAAAGTAATCAGTACAGTGCACCGGGGAAGATGCCGCCAAAATTCTGCGTGCTGTGAGCTGCAGATAAAAGTCTTACCACACAGTGCGTCTCACCTGTGGAGCTGTGTCTCTAAAAGCAGCTCAGAACTCAAAGCTAACTTCAGGTTCGCCTGTATCAGGGTTGAGTGCAGAAACAGTCCTAAAGCTTCCTCTGTGAAACTGATACTGCAGCACACACACTGTTTCCTCTCCCGAGGCCCCGTCTCAAATCAGTCCCTCTTCACTATGTAGTGCACTTTATGGGTCATATAAAAATAGCAGCATCTCCACCAAACAGAGCATGATATGTGTGATCAAGTCATTTCTACTCAGCAGTCGGTTCTACAATTTCCTATTTAGGCTCTCAGAATCATCAGAGACACTTTTCACCTCAAAAGGCACTTGGTGGTCAGTTTGAAGACACTAACCTGTGTGCTGTCCACACCAAAAGAATCACCCTTCTGCTTAAACACCTCCAGCTGGTCGGCAGAGAGCGCACAAACCAGGGCAGTGACTTTTACTTTTTATTTGATTTTGATAGTTAAATCACTTAGGAGCTCGCTGAAGTAATGCTAATGTACCAACAGCTGTGCTAGCTAGCTAGGTTAGCAAGTGCTGCTTTCTCAATAAAGCTGTACAGGAAGATCATGGTCATCTTAGCTCCTTTTATTTGAAACAGATTTAGAAGGCATATTAATAATAGAAGCACTTTATAATTGTGTAATTGCATACTGTAGTTCATCTGTTTCTCTGCATACTTTCACCCTGTTCTTCAGTGGTGAGGACCACCACAGAGCAGGTATTCTGTGGGAGGTGAGCTTTTTATAGCACTGCAGTGTTAAATGTCTGGACGAGTCCAGAACAAATGTGTAAACTGCTCGTTTGGAGCGATAAAAGCAACATTCCTGCAACATCCTCAAATCTGAATGTCCAGATCACTTTTCAGAGGTTTTGATGGCTGATTCTAAAGTCGTGATGAGCGGCAAGTTAGCATGGTGACATTCGTTAAAGTGGTACGTGCCAGTGGATGGCATTTTCGGATGGTGCAGTGGCCACTTCCTAGTGCCAGATGCTGATTAGGAACTGAACCCCCTTTCAAAATGTGCCTGAGCTCTTTACCTACTGGATAGGCTTGACTTTGGGCCCAAGTTATCTTACTAAACTGAGAAATCCTGCTTTGTGAAATGCCCCCCAGGAGTGGCTAAATGTTTACATAAGATACAACTGATTTTGTTAGATGAACAGAATTACTGACACATTTGGTTCATTTTGTTGCTCTTGGCGTGCAGGTATCCCACCAATGCAGAGTAATAATTTTATTCTTTTATTATTGTTGATCACAGAAGAGTAGTTGGTGTAATATTGGTGGGGAGATTTGAGTAATTCTCTTGTTTTGGTTGAGACTGAGAACTTGTGTCTTTGCTAAAGGAATGCATTGTTGGAGAGGATGCTACGCCTGAGGCCCACGTTAAGGTGTTGCGTGAAAAGTACAGGACGACACAACCTGATTTAATGATCGTGAAGGACCACATGAAGACTTTTGCATTGGCAGCATGGAGAAAGGGGTTTGGCCATTGAAAATGTATACTTGTGTCTTTAATAGTCTATTATAAGATATTTTTGGCTATTCAAGGTTTTTACTCTTCACTACTGCCTTCATCACTACACTTTATTGCAACTATATAATGAAACTTTCGTGTATTTTCTGCTTTTATCTTACAGTTGTATGATGAGTTCAATGCCATCCATCCTTTAATGGTGTACGTTTGTCACTGCTTCACCTGAAACAATGCTGGGAGTTTAGCTCTAAAGGCCTCCTAGGTGATCTTCAAGAGATGCTCGTCAAAAGTGTAAGCACACAATTTTTTTATCTTTACCAGCAGACCTACAGACCTACTCTTAATTTCATTGATACTCTCAGACATGTACAGTTTCAGGAAAAGGTGCTTCAGTGTGTATCTAATATTACACTAAATGATGTTTAGTATTCCCTTGATGTTTGTGTAATGGGCCATCTGCATAGTAAAGTGATTTCATTGTGGAAAATCTTACTTACTAAACTTGGACACTCTGTGGGTTCTGTGTGGTAAAATGTTGCTTCTGGTTTCTGGTGGGTGCTTTTCTTTTTAATAAGGCTTAATTTTCTCTGGAGTATAAATGTAACCATTTGATATGGATTCTTTGAGTATGGCATACATTTAGCCATGTTAGGATGATTTTTTTTTTTAGCTGGTATAATAAAACCTTTTTTGCTTTATTTCATTGTTTTGTTTGCTGTGAGTGCCACATTTGAATAGTATTGAGTCTAATTGTTTTTGTTTGTTTGATGCTCTTTCAATTAATGCTAAAGTTGTGTATGTTTACTACTAAATAAACAGCATAGACAAACATTGTGAACATGTGTGGATATTTCAGGTACACTTTAGTCACACTAGGGTCCAGAGTGGCTTGTCACTGGCGTAGTGCCTCTAAAAGCACTGGTTGGTACCTTTTGAAAAGGGGATACAGTTGTACCATAATTTAAAGGTACATTTTAGCCTCATAGGGTTCTACAGAAGCACGAAGCCTTGGTGTAGTCATGGATGATCAGTTATCGTTCTCAAGTCATGTTGCAAACATAACTCGGTCCTGCAGATTTCTTCTGTACAACATCAGGAGAATTCGACCCTTCCTCTCTAGAGAGGCCGCCCAGGTGCTTGTTCAGTCTCTCGTCACTTCCAGACTTGATTACTGCAACTCTCTTCTGGCTGGTCTCCCTCTGCGCACCATCAGGCCCCTGCAGCTCATCCAGAATGCAGCGGCACGGGTCGTCTTCAATGTCCCTAAATTCAGCCATGTCACTCCACTGCTGCGTTCTCTCCACTGGCTTCCTGTAGCTGCCCGCATCAGATTCAAAACCCTGACGCTGGCCTACAAAGCCAAGACTGGACCAGCCCCTCCGTTCTTGATGGCAATGGTCAAAAGCCGGTCTGCACCAAGAGCCCTTCGAGCTTCAAGTACGGCTCGGCTCGACCCGCCATCCCTCAAAATCCGCGGAAGACAAGCGCCCAGACTTTTTTCTGTCCTGGCACCAAAGTGGTGGAACGAGCTTCCCCTGGGTGTCCGAACGGCCGAGTCGCTCGCTGTCTTCAAACGCAGACTGAAGACCCACCTCTTCAGAGAGTACTTGGGCGAATAGAGTACTATGGTCGCCTTATTGTATTGTGTTTAGTAATGTCTAAGCTTAGAGGTATCTTTGAATTATTAGTCTATTCTAACTAGCTAAGGTTTCTTTCTTGGGTAAATAGCAAAGCACTTTGTAAGTCGCTCTGGATAAGAGCGTCTGCTAAATGCCGTAAATGTAAATGTAAATGTAACAGTCTAACAGTGGATTAGGGCTGCCCGTGGTGATTGTGTGGCTTTAAGCAGATGTGAAGGACGATTCACCACAAGAATACAGCCAAACACTTTCAGGTAAGTTCCAGTGGTATGTAATGTTGAATTTGTGTAGAAATCAAAAGAGAGTACACGCAACAAAAACAAAAAATAGACGAGCTAGATAGTACACTCTTTGTACAACAAGGCCTCAGCTGCCTTCATCTGAGGGCTGCAAAGCCTCACGCACGTCTACTATTGCTTCAGCCTACTCCGTGCAAGCTGAACCCCCTTATTGCCTCCTACACAGCCCTTTTAAGATGTATGCTGAAATTGATCCAACTCGCACAAAACATTAAAGTATGAGAAGTCAGTAAAAGAATAACCGTAAAGTTAAGCTAGCTGTAATCAAGGAAACACCTGCATTTAGTTCTCCTTCCATTAAAGCAAGATTATACAAATTTAGGCTTTGGTGATAATGATTTAGTACCACAGTGAAGTTGTAAAGTAAACCAGAAATAAACCCATATAAATAAGCAAACAAGAGCATGTCATCATTATTATGGCTTAGTACTAAAGTAAAGCAGATGATTGCATGACAGAACAGCACTGACCACAGAATACCTCAAAATGGCCGTTAACTCTTCATCTAAGGTGTGTTTTGAGTTGAATTTAGTAAAAACAAGTCTTTCTGAATGTGTGTTTACACACATTTGATGGGACAGTGCAACACTGCTGAAAGTTAATCCTGCTTTTCTGAACACTATTTAATGTTTGTGTTTTATCATGTGCTGATCATTATAACAGTGAGGCACACAGGAACTTTCACTGTCACTATGGCTAATTTACACTTTGCCATTTAGGCCAGTAAGATGCTTTTGTATTTTGTAGACATATGTATATGTGTGTCTGCAGGTGTGGAGGTCCATGATATAACATGTGAATTTGCACAACCAGTTCTACTCAGCGCTCAACCACGACTGATCGTCTTGTTCAGCAGTGGCACTTCGAGAGATGCCTGGGACTTACGATCGCCAAGTATGGGATTTACTGCCATTTTTACTGCCAATATTGAACATGTTTGTGTGGATGTTTCAGAGTATTGCAGCACAAAAACAAAGTAGTAAGCTGACTTAAAATAGAGCAACTCCAACAAAGGTGCAGAGTTAAATTGAGAGGAACATAAGTTGATGCAGTAGATTAAAATGTTTGTGCATGTATCATTGTTGGGAAGGCCTAGCCTGCAGTGAAGTGCCAGAATAGTGACTGGAATGGGCGTCACTGTCTTGTTGGATGCACATGTGCATAAATCTTCCATAAATGTACACTGACCAGCCATTTCTTTTCACCACTGTGTTTGATCCAGTTGTACCAGAGAGTTGCACGGCCCCTAACTTTTTATCTCTAGGGGTCAACCTAACCAAACACAAAAGAGCCTGTCACTATCAAAAGTCTTCAACCTTGATTGTGGTTAAAGCATAGTTACAGCACAGTGCTCATGTGTCTGAGACTCGTGAATTAATTAGGCAGTTGAGAATGTTGGCAGTCCCAAAAACTTGGCCCTGCCATCTATGGATGCTTAAAGATGCTTCCTCTCCACCTGCGCTGAGATGCCTTCAAGACCTGCAATGCAAAACCCACTGGTGTGAAAATATCAATTATTATAGTGCAAGCAAGTAATAAATTAAATAAACTTGATGTGTATTCCAGGATTTCACATAATTGTGTTATATCTGACAACTGTGTTAAGATATACTTTTAAATTACGAAACAGTATGATCAATATTTTGATTATCATATAGTTTTGAATTTCAACTTGTCAGATTCTCTTCTGTCCACAGGTCTTGATTATTCAGGAGTGGCTACGAAATTATTATTATTATTATTATTATTATTAATGAGGCTCTGACCAACCTCATCCACAGTTCTTGTTGAGTCCACTTTTTCACACTTCTTGTGATACCACTTACAGTGCCCATTGCAATCACCTGCCCAGATTTTTTCCTGTCCACAGCCCTCTATGATTCTGAAGTGGCTATGAAGTTCATTAATGAGGCGATCACCATCTTCATTCACAGATCTTGGTGAGTCCACTTCATCACACTTGTTTTATGCTGTTTACAGAGCCCATGACATAGTTTGTCCAAAGTAGCTTATTTACACAGCCCTCAATGATTCAACTTCATTAATGAGGCTGTTACCAACCTCATTCACAGTTTTTGGTCCACTTGGTCCACTTGGTCCACTTTATCACGTTCCATTTCCTTTCGTTTATGGTACCATTTACAATTGAGTGGACTGATGCTCTTGTGTGCTCTAGATATTTTGGAAATTGCTAAACCACTTTATCCACAGTTGTTGGTGAGTCCACTTCATCACAGTCCCTGATGGACTGCTTACAGTGCCCATTACAATCGACTGCCCAGATTCTCTTTTGTCCACAGCCCTTTTTGATTCAGAAGTGGCTACGAACTTCATATATGAGGCTTTCGCCAACATCGTCCACTGTTCTTGGTACAATCGCCTGCCCAGATTCTCTTCTGTCCACAGTGTTACTGTTACATTCAAGACATAGGTGATCCTGTGATCCAGTATTGCATATTTGATACTGTTAGTGCTGCCATCTGGTGGCCTGTTTCTTGTTGTTTTTGTTTTTCTCTCTCTCCCTCTCCTGGTGAAACGACTGATTGGAAACAGCTGATCTCAATGCGTGTGCTGGTTGGCTGCAGTGTCTGAGCTTTGTCATTGAAATGGTGCCATTGGCGTTTATCTAGTCGCCCGTGGCGTTCTCACCATGTGGCCAAAGGTGGTTGTGATTGAGGCTGTTCAAGATATATAACATGACAATTCACAGTTTGATGTATGTGGATCTATTGTAGCCTACTGTTTTCTGTGTCATTATGTACTTGTTGATGTCCAAGTGGTTTAATCATAGTCATGTTTGTAGTGGTGAGTGCCATTTACTATTTTAATTTCATTTATTATTTTTCATTTATTATTCTCTTGCTTCATGTTGGGGAGGCAGGTAAGGCCATTGTATTTTGTTTTATTATTTTTTAGTTAGGTTAGTTAGTAAGGAGGGATGTCATGTGTGTCTGTAATTTTGGCCTTTGCTCACCCTGATGCTATATGATGTTGACTGTGGTCTTGATATGTTTGCCTATAATACTACATTTTCATTTGAGCATTAAATCTGTTTCTTTATGGTTTGTTTATCTCCTCAAGCCCTAAACTAGTTTTTTTTATGAAATGGTTTAATAAACTGGGCTGTAAGATTACTCAAAAATTGACTAACTTTACAAGACTTTAACAAAGCAAAACTTCACCAAAAGTGAAGTAGAAAAGAAAAACGTAGGCCAGAGTTATAAGAAAAAGTAGGCCAGAGTTATAAGAACTGCTTTTTATTGGAATTTAAAAACCTGAATGTTCTTATACGACTGAAGACGTGTCGAGGTTCTTCTGTTCCCTGTATGCTCTGTGACTAATTTGCTGAACAAGTAGATCTATCTGAGATGTTTCCAAGCTGTTTTAAGCCTGCGTCTGAGATGAACACTGTATGTGAACTTTTACATTCTGAATTTTTAGTTGAAAGTAAGTCAGAAGATGCTGAAAATGATTTCACATCAAAACTGAATTTTATTAAAGAGGCTTTGATGGAGGAACAAAGTTGGGATCAATCTCTTGATAACTGTAGACTAACTGCTGTAACAGAAGAAAGTAATGCCCCATCATGCAGTTATGTATTTTCAGCAAGATGTACATGTACTTAGCATGTACTTAGCTTAGCCCCCTGACAGTGTGTTCTCTGGTCATCTGGGTATACAGAAAACACATCAGCAGATCATGTGTTTTTTCTTTTGGCCTGGTCCTAAAGCTGATGCTGTGTTATGTTGAGTTACGGGAAAACCCAATCAGGTTATTCCATCCACATCACTTCATCCAATCCTAGCATTATGAGCACCATTTCAACGTGTGTAGGGCAGCTGCCCTGGCCACTGATCAAATCCTTCTACTTTTGTGTTACCCCTTGACCAGCTACCTAAACAAATGCTCATGCTTCATTACAGTAACAAGGCTGTGATGGCTGTCTTAAGTATGTTGCGAGAAGGTTACAAAGTATGTTCAGGTTTTTCGCTGCTGCTGCTGCACCTGCATCATTATCCTCTATTTTATTTGTTCCAGACATGAGGAGCTCCTCCCTTACTGTTCCACATTGCATTGTGGTATAATGTAAAAAAGTGTCCATTGAGTATACACCAAAAATTAGCTGTGCGCTAATCCGTATACGTTCGGCACCATTTAAGGTGGCTTCCAGTAAGAAGCTGGAGAATAACTCCAGCCTTGTTGGTGCAGCCGTTTCTTTACGGCATCATAAATCAGCACATTTTACAGTTGTAAAATACATCCAGATAGATCCGGGAACTAATTTTACTGAAGTTCTGAAATTGTTAGCAATTGATCATCACATGTCCAGTGCATATCACCCCGAATCTCAGGGTTCTCTAGAATGTTTTCAACAACCTCAGTGCTTCGTACCTACTGTCTTTAGGTAGATAAAGAATGTGATGATGGCATCCTGGTCTTATTGTTTGCCATTTGTGAAAGTGATCAGGATTCCATTGGGTTTAGCCATTCACAGCTGAATTGTGAATTTCACTTTGGAGATAAAAGACTTGTACGTACCAGGTTCTGCCCTGTGTGCAGAGTTTTCAGGAAGATTGTGTTGATGGAGGTGGATCTGCTAATAGGGTTTTGCTAAGTTCTCCCCTACTGCTTCTGAAGTATCTGCTTTTGTCACACCAGATCTCTTTCTACAGTATTCCGTAATGCCATTTGGGTTACAAAAGGTAATAGCTAATGTAAACAATTGTGAAGCATGTCTGGATGTCGTTGTGATGTCTAGATGTCTATCAGAGTTGGAATGAACATTTGGCAATCCTCTGAAATGTGTTTAAGCGCTTTCTGAAAGTTTCCCTCACACTTAATCTCACTAAATGTGAGTCTGGGAAAGCTAGAGTATCCTAGGTTTGTAAGAAGGTGGGCCAAGGTGAAGTGCGCCCTCTTGAGGCTAAGATACCAACCCTGCAGTTGTGCTTTTGTAGAACCCCTGTTCTAATGACTCCTGACTACACTCAATTCTTCAAGCTGTAAGCTGGGGCTGGAGCTGTCCTCCTTAAAGAAGACTCGAGGTGTTGACCATCCAGTTTATTTTTCATAGAAATTGAAGGAACATCAGATCATGTATAGAACCACTGAGAAGGAAGCCTAGCACTCTTATTAGCTTTTCAACACTTTATGTGGGGTTGAGTGTTTTGGCAGTAGTGCTCTATATATACCACAATATCAGCTGAAGACTGATGAGATGGTTCATGATTGTTCAAGGTTTTAATGTTCAGAATAAGAAAGATTGTGAAAATGTAGTTGCTGATGCGTTGTCTAGGCAGTAGTGTGAGGGTGTTATGACCCTGGGGAGTGTAGAAGAGAGCCTCGTTGGTGCAGCCATGTTTGTTTACAGCGTCAGAAAGATGAAGCAGTTTAGGAACACAGAGTCCTAACCTGACGTCAGTCCAATTATTCCATTCCACCTTAAATGGTGCAGCAGATTTAGTCAAAAGTATTCACCAACTGTATAGCACCAGAATGGAACAGGTGGAACATAATTGGGATGAGATGCCGATTTCAGTAGGGCATCAATCTTAGTGTGCTTCTCCATCCTTCTTCTACTTAAGCACAACTCTAATAATGAACATATGATGCTTTAAATACAAAAACAGAAAATATTATTTAAATTCAGCCTGTAGTTCAAAACTACATCCAACCAAACACCACTGTCTGACTCACTGTTGTCTTTACCTAGTTAATAGATGTAGATCTGCACTCTTAGCTCCTTCAGTGGGGGTTTTTTTCAACCATTTCAGCCCAAAAAAAAAAAGCTTCTAAGCTTTTCAGTCCCTGAGATCAGTCCTGGAGGACTTGTGTCCATCTGCTGAATTAAGAAAACAAATGGTAAATGTGGCATCAATCTATACAAAATGAAAATGTGAGCGAGTTAGACAGTCATGCAGTGAGGTGAGGATGAATCAATGCGAGGACCAGCGGGCAGTGTTTTCTTCTTTTTCTTGTCTTACCTTTGTCTTCTTTTCGTCTTATATTTTCTTTTTTATCTTTGTCGTCTTTGTCGTCTTTCTTCTTTGTCTTTGTAATTTTCTTTTTTCTTGTTTTCTTCTTTGACTTCTTTTTCTCAATATATATTTTTTTGTCTTTCTTCTGTCTTTTTAGTCTTCGGCTTTTTGTTTTTCTTATTTTTCTTTTCTTAGTGTTTTTGTCTTGTCAAGTCAAATTTATTTGTATAGTGCTTTGTACAACTGTTGTGGTCACAAAGCAGCTTTACATAATTAGTAATTAGTAAAAGACAGAAAAAAGTCTTTAATAGCAGTCCTAAAATAGAGCCTTGTGGAACTCCATATCTTACTTCTGTGTAATTTGAAGATAAATCTTTACAAACTCCTTTAGATATGATTTGAACCACCATAGGGCTGGTCCTGTGATTCCAACCATTTTCTCTAATCTTTCTAGTAATATAGTATGATCTATTGTATCAAAGGCTGCACTAAGGTCTAGTAGGGCTAATAAAGATACATAGCCTTTATCAGAGGCAAGAAGGAGATCATTTTTATTCTTCACTAGGGAGGTCTCAGTGCTGTGATGGGATCTGAATCCAGATTGGAATTTCTCATACATGTCATTTGTACTCAGGTATAAGCAGAGTTGTTGGCCTACAGCTTTTTCTAAAATCTTGGATATGTTAGTTAAGTTGGAGATGGGTCTGTAAATAGACAATACACAAGGATCAAGATTTGGCTTCTGGATTAAAGGTTTTATGACTGCCAATTTAAGTTTTTTAAGGTTTTTGGGAAATGCCCTAGGCTAAGGGATGAATTTACAATTGTTAAAAGAGGTCTAATTAGAAGTGAGAGTATTTCTTTTAGCAATTTAGAGGGAATCGGGTCAAGTTGTACAGGCTGTACAATTTGGTGAGGAAATATTTTTTTTTTCTAGTAAGTTTAGAGATCTCGCTAAAAAGAACTCTGGGATTGTCTGTTTTTGTTTTTCTCAATCAGCGAGGCCAAATACGCTGAGCGAGCTTTAATGAGTGCCTTTCTATATTGACTAAGGCTGTCCTTCCACACAGAGTGGAACACCTCTAGTTTGGTCGTCCACCATTTACGCTCTAGTTTCTGCACTGTTTTTAGTTTTTGCCTTGTCATTTTACTTTTAAACAGTGCTTCTTTGTCTAAGGTTGATTGAAGGGTATTTTCCAGGTCGTTCGTTAATGTAACTAGCTCCGTTTGGAGTCATTGGGGTTATTGCGCGCTTTAGACAGTGTTGCGGGGAAAAAATTAACATTTTGCCTAAGATGTGTCTCAAAGGAGATTAGATAATGGTCTGATATTACTGAGCTTTGAGGTACAATATTTAGATGATCAATTATAACACTCAGGGTCAGGACTAAATCTAGGGTATGGTTACAGTAATGTGTGGGTCCAGTCACATTTTTTGTGATGCCGACAGAATCTAAGATTGATACAAACGCCTTTGCTAATGGATCATCTGCTTTTTCAAAATGAATATTAAAGTCTTCTAATATTATAAATTTGTCACTGCACACTGACAAAATCACAAAATTATTTAAAAAATTCATAATATATCTCCTGGAGGCCTATAAATGTTAATTTAGTCTGAATGCATTTTTATTTGTTGCTGGATTTGATTTTTTAATGTAGAAAATCTCAAAAAAAGTGAAAGTGTTAGTGTTTTTGAATAATATGTAGTGTATTCTGGTAGATTATGCATACTCCACCTCCTGTGCCTGATAATCTAGGGCTATGTACATATTTATAACCTGCGGCGGTGGCTTCATTTACTGCTATACATTGATCAGGTTTCAGTGTGGCAGAAAATGTCTAGTTTCTAATTAATTTATTAAAACAAGCAGATTTAGATATTCTATGTTTGGCTTTAATTTGGGGCACAGACAGTCTTAATACAATGAAACCTGGGTGACACCTCAAAGCAGCTCGCAGACGGTTTAGCGTGTCTGTCTGCGGCCTGGTCCCGGCTTTGGATTGTCAGCAGCCTTTTACACTACTCGACTAACTAGCAGACTATGCGTTATGCTGCACGAAAATAGGGCAGCACCCTCCTGCGTGGGGTGGACGCCATCCCTACCTAAAAAACAGGCTTGCCCTCAAACTTTAATCAGTTATCTATGTTATTTAGTGCTGTGATTCGGCTGTAAGACTCAATCGAATGAAGTTGCCGGTGAGTGGAAGCACAAGATAGATGTTTCTAATAAAGTGACCGTAACTTAAAGCTACCTTACACTCAGCAAAAGTCCATTCTCTATCAGCAGAGAAACCTTTGGATGAAAAGTACTGAGCTATCTTTTGCTCATTAATATATTTCTTCACTATGCCATTGATTACTTTTTCAAAATCAGAATCAGTCCACTGAGGCATTTCAGTCCCTCCCTTAACTAAGGTGCTGCTTTTATAGTTAAGAGACTTCCATGAGTCTTTACCAAGATTCTGAGTATGTTGGCCTTTTCTTGACATGGTGTGGAAACAGGAGAACAAATCCAAGTTTTCTTCTTATTAACTAAACTACAGAAGAACAAAAACAACTCCGTTCAGAGAGGATTACGGTTACAAACGTTACGTTTAACAGTAACAAAACAAACTTCTCTCCTTTAGAGAGGATAACAGCCACAAAACACTAGGTTTTTATCAGTGACAAACAGATAACTTCTCTTCTTTCAGAGAGGCTAACAATTACTGACTCCTCTGTCTTAAGAAAACAGAATTTCTCTCAGATTCGAAATGGCGTTTACTCACCAAGAAGGTTTTAGTAGGCCATCCGGGTCACGGCACCACATTGTTAGAAATCCGGCATAAAGGAGACAGATTCAGGAGTCAGGAGACTGGATCTTTAGCATTGGAGTTTATTCACGTGCAGACAGAAAATCATACACTGGCACAGCTTAGTTGATCACGGTCAGTCTAGTCTAGTCCGACCATGTCTAGTCCGAACCAATCCAGTCTGAACCAATCCAGTCTGAACCAATCCAGTCTGAAACAGAATCCAGTCTAAAACAGAATCCAGTCTGATTAGGGGTATTTTGAGAGGGCCTTATATATATTGGAAATTGTGAAGAGGAGTTTAAGGAGGGGTAGGAGGGGGATGAAGGACAGGTCACTTGGAGTATCAACAGTAGGGGGTGATAGTTAGCACTTTAAAGAGGGGTAGGAGGTGGGTGAAGTTGAGGGGGGTTGATGGTCATCACACATCAAAGGTCATCGGTATGACCACTTGATTGTTGTCACCTTTTGAGGGTTATTCGAATTACCATATACAAAGAGAGAGAGTGACCACTTTAGGCCGGCAGACGAAGGGTAACAAAAGGTGAGACAAAGGATTAAGATAACCATTTGATAAGTTGAAACCACATGAAAGTAATGTTAGAAAGGGCCATATTTTCTCTCAGCTACAACTCTCAGGTCTTTGGTCTTCACCTATATAAGGCCATCAGTTGTCAGGTACATCTGGATTGTACACAAAACTGTCTTCCCTCCATTGGGCGTTGTGCCCACTTGGGCTATTCGGGGTCAGTGTGGGTGGAGGTGGAAGAACTGCCGATTGGCTTTTCAATTTTGCTTTCTGTCAGTGTGATCTCACCCTTGCATGAGTATGATGCAGGACCTCTAGTGTGCACCTTAGGAGTGTCTGGTGGGTTAGGGGGTTCAGGCTGATCTTTGACCTTGAACTTGACCAAACCTTGCATCTCCATCTCCACATCAGTTTCGGTCCAGGTGGTCACGTGAAGTGGTCACTGCATTGCTGTCTGCTCTTGTCCATCTGATTCAGGGGCATATGGAGGTGGTCTCAGGTTTGAGCCGAGAATACAGCCCGGGCTTGTTTGTCTTGTCATCATGTTGTTTGCTTATCTCCATGTTGTGAAAGTTAGCCTACGAGTGATAAGAAGATAAGGGGTGATAAGAGAAGTACAGGGGTGCTATAAGAAGATAAATGGGTGATGAGAAATATTGGCGTAATACAAGAAGATATGGGGTGATAAGAGAAATAAAGGGGTGAAACCAGTAGAAGGATGTTACAAGAGAAATATGGAGTGTTAAGAGAAATATGGGGAGTTATAAAGAATAAATTAAGGGGTGTTAAAAGAAAAAGAAGGGGTATTATTAGAAGAAACTGGGTATTACAAGAAGGGTGAGTAATTATACAAGTGAAGAGATAGGGTATAGTGTACACAGAAGCTTGTGTGTGTGAATGTGAAGGGAATTATCGTGTGTCTCTCAGTCTATGTGTGGATTCTGGGTGGCTATGTTCTGTTGGGGTTGAAGGGATATGTTTGGAGAGTAATTCTAAAAACTCGCCATACTGTTGTCTTTTATTGTGAGATCTTGTGCTTTGCAGGAGATCTCACAATAAGAAAAATCTCATAAAAACGAGAGAGGAACTATATTTAAGTTTGTGCACAGAATCAATAAAAGCCAAATTAATTGGGGTTGTAAAAAGATAAGGGTAAAAGCTGAAAAGAATTCTGTTATTGTCTCAGAAAAATGTGTGCATTTGTGGGAGGTTGCAAATTTAAGGGAAGACACAGTATGGGGGCCCCCGGAGAGAAGAAAAAGAGGAGTAAATGTTACATGTTGTATGTCTAGTCTGAGATTTTGTTTTAATGGCCAATAAAAGATAAATGGATCCATTCGATAGAGTTATGTGATAATGAGTGTAGAAAAGCAGTAGGAAATCTATGAAATAAATAGGTTTTGTAGATATGTGGGTTGGAATGAAGTATAGGAAAATTAATGAGCCCTGACTGGGCATCAGAGAGGGAGATAGGTAAAGGAACAGTTTCATAAACCACTAAAGCAGCCCATACTGGCACCAGGTCACGTGTAGTACAAGAATACTGTTAATAAGTCCTGTGGTTGTTGTATGGATACTGGAATGTGGGTTTTATAGTGTAAGTCCAACCTACCAACCTGAGAAAGAGATTTGACTAGGTTCAAATAGTTATACATAGAAGATGTGTTTATATCTTGTGTAGGTAATTCTTTGTATGAATAACATAAGCATTATTGTTAAGCACTGTAGGAAAGTAATCTCTGGTATTTCTGTTCTATCCTGGCAGAAAGGGAATCTATCCACCTGTACATACTAGCATATAAATAGGTTCTGCACAGATGCTTTTGGTTGAACTTTCACCACTGGAAAGGGGAGCCTCATGTATGCAAGCATACACATACACTAAGGTTTAAGGTTGGTAGAGAGTTAAATCACTTTTAAACACACATGGTTAAAGATTCTCTCACTTGATTAGCTTAAGATTAGATCTGAATTACAAGTAATCTGGTTTGATTCTCCTTTCTCTTTTATGGGATGTGAGAGGAGACAGAAAGAAGGACCTAAGGAGGGGCAACTGGTGAATGACGTGCCAGAAACGTCACATGGACTGAGTGGAAGAAGCTGTGCTGACTTCCGATCAGGCTAGTGTGCTTATCCACAGATCACTTCCCTGTATACACCTGCATTCTAAACAAATGTGTATTCATATTTATAGTGCTATTAATTATATAATACTTGCTAACAGTTGCCAACTGATTGGTTGGGCAGTGACTTTGATTACTTAAAGATAACACACTTGGGGGTTAAACATTTTGTTGAAAGCCACAGGTAGGGAAGTATTTGGTGGTTTAACTCTTACTAGAGGAGGACTTTTTTTTTTTTTTAGAGTGGTCATACATTCTTAAGGTCTGGGCTGTTCTGAAGTTGGCAAACCTCAGTTAATTTCAACAACTCGTATAGTAACTTTTAATAAACAAATAAATAAATATCGTATAATTCAAAGTAGACAGTGAAGTGGTAGTAATTTCAATAATTTAAAGTAATCTTTTTCACACTCAAATAACATAGAGGCCATTATTATGCCAACTATGGGTACAAACACTTCAAAAGGAATTACTCCTGTTGATGTAGTTAAAATAATCCATTAATTAAAGGCATAACTAAGACATCAGAGAAATGGCACAAGCGTTGGCCTGACATTGACCAACCATGGCCAGTGGAGGGGACTCTTAATCCAGATGTAATTAAAGTAATGCAAGTACTTCTGGCCACGTACAAGGCTAACCAAAAGAAAGGTAAGAAGGGGGAAAAAAACATAAGAAGAAGAGACCGATGGAGCTCGGCATTCTCCAGTTGCTTGAATAAGAAGGGCAGAAACTGGTCAAAGCAGCAAAGGATAAGAGAGAGAGGAGTGCAGCAGAAATGGAGAGACAGATGAGAGGAATAGGAAAGCAGATGGCAGAAATTAATGAGCCATTTTCACACGTAAACAAGAACCCCCCACATATGAGAAGGAATTGAGAGTCTGAGAAGATCTATCCCCAGCTCCCAGTGATCACTCAAGAGGGCAAATATCACATCAGAGATGATGGCCGAATAGTGGAAGCAGGAAAAGCAGAAACAATTATAATAATGTATTTTCCAAAAGCAAGAAGAAATCAACATATATGTAAACTGAAGGTGAAGTGAAGATCAGGAGGACAAAAGTTGGAGATGATGTGGATGAAAGTGTGTGGGAAGCCAGAAGAGGATGTGATCCAGCAGTCACGCTTAGAACGTGAACAAGTAAGACAAAGAATAAAGAAAGAAAATGAATGCTTACTTACCGATAACACAGTTGCAGATGAAAAAAAAAGCCAGAAAGCCAGAGGTCCACATTCAGACAACCATATACAGTTGATGTATAGTCTCTTGGAATCATGAGGTCCTGTGAACAAAGACAAAGAAGAAAGTCAACAGCTGAAAAGAAACATAATGCTTTCTTACCGATGACACAGTTGAAGATGAATAGAAAGTCAGTCAGATTGAGTTGCAGATGTAGACAACGGCAAAAAATTGGAGATCGATAGCCTCTTGGGATCATGAAATCCTGTCAACTAGTAGGACAAAAAAGAAAATCAAAATATGAAAAGAAAGTGAATGTATACTCACCTGTTACACAGTTGAAGATAAATTAAAAGCCAATAAGAAGAAAAATCCAGATACAGACAACGGCAAACAGCTGGAGATGAACAGTCTCTTGACATCATGAGGTCCTGTGAACAAGACAAAGAAGAAAGTCAATACATGAAAAGAAACTGAATGTATACTTACCTGTTACAAAGTTGCAGATGAATACACAGCCAGTAAGACAGAAGTCCAGATGCAGACAACCACATGCAGCTGGACATGGACAGTGTCTTGGGATCATGAAGTCATGTGAACGAGTAAGACAAAGAAGAAAATCAAAATATGAAAAGAAACTGAATGTATACATACCTGTTACACAGTTGCAGATGAATACACAGCCAATAAGAAGAAAAATCCAGATACAGACAACGGCAAACAGCTGGAGATGAACAGTCTCTTGGCATCATGAGGTCCTGTGAACAAGACAAAGAAGAAAGTCAATACATGAAAAGAAACTGAATGTATACTTACCTGTTACAAAGTTGCAGATGAATACACAGCCAGTAAGACAGAAGTCCAGATGCAGACAACCACATGCAGCTGGACATGGACAGTCTCTTGGGATCTTGAGGTCCTATGACCAAGTAAGACTAAGAAGAAAGTCAATACATGAAAAGAAACTGAATGTATACTTACCTGTTACACAGTTGCAGATGGAAAAAAAAGCCCGTAAGCCAGAGTTCCAGATTCAGAAAACCATATACTGTTGATATATAGTCTCTTGGGATCATGAAGTCCTTTCAACAAGTAAGACAAAGAAGAAAGTCATTACATGAAAAGAAACGGAATGCTTACTTAGCAATTACACAGTTGCAGATGAATACACAGCCAATTAGAAAAAAAATCCAGATGCAGATGAATAGTCTCTTGGGATCATGAGGTCCTGTAAACAAGACAAAATGAAAGTCAATACATGAAAAGAAACGGAATGTAGACCTACCTGTTACACAGTTGCAGATGAATACACAGCCAGTAAGAAATACTTCCAGATGCAGATAACCACATACAGCTGGACTTGAATAGTCTCTTGGGATCATGAAGTCCTGTGAACAAGTAAGACAAAGATGAAAATCAAAATATTAAAAAAAGAAACTGAATGTATACTTACCTGTAACACAGTTGCAGATTAATACACAGCCAATAAGACGAAAAACCCAGATGCAGATGAATAGTCTCTTGGGATCATGAGGTCCTGAAAACAAGACAAAGAAGAAATTCAATACATGAAAAAAACTGAATGTATACTTACCTGTTACAAAGTTGCAGATGAAAAAAAAGCCAGTAAGGCAGAGTTCCAGATTCAGACAACCATATACAGTTGCTGTATAGTCTCTTGGGATCACGAGGTCCTGTGAAGAAGTAAAACAAAGAACAAAGTTAAAACATGAAAAGAAACGGAATGATTACTTACCTGTAACAAAGTTGCAGATGAATACACAGTAAGAAAGAAAGAATTCCAGATGCATACAACATACAGCTGGACATGGACAGTCTCTTGGGATCATGAAGTCCTGTCAACAAGTAAGACAAAGAAGAAAATCAAAACATGAAAAGAAACTGAATGTTTACTTACCTGTAACAAAGTTGCAGATGAATACACAGCCAATAAGACGAAAAATCCAGATGCACACAACTGCAAACAGCTGGAGATGAATAGTCTCTTGGGATCATGAGGTCCTGTTAACAAGACAAAAAGAAAGTCAATACATGAAAAGAAATGGAATGTATACTTACCTGTGACACAGTTGCAGATGAATACACAGTCAGTAAGAAAGAATTCCAGATGCAGACAACCACATACAGCTGGACATGGACAATCTCTTGGGATCATGAAGTCCTGTCAACAAGTAAGACAAGGAAGAAAATCAATGCATGAAAAGAAGGTGAATGTATACTTACCTGTTACACAGTTGCAGATGAATACACAGCCAATAAGACGAAAAATCCAGATAAAGACAACAACATACAGCTGGAGATGAATAGTCTCTTGGGATCATGAAGTCTTCTGAATAAGTAAGACAAAGAAGAAAGTCAATACATGAAAAGACACGGAATGCTTACTTACCGATTAAACAGTTGCAGATGAATACACAGCCATTCAAAAAGAATTCCAGATGCAGACAACCACATATAGCTGGACATGGACAGTCTCTTGGGATCATGAAGTTCTCTGAACAAGTAAGACAAAGAAGAAAGTCAATACATGAAATGAAACTGAATGCTTACTTTCGGATTACACAGTTGCAGACGAACACAGCCAATAAGACGAAAACTCCAGATGGAGACAATGGCAAACAGCTGGAGATAGATACACTCTTGGCATCAAGAGATCCTGTCAACAAGTAAGACAAAGATGAAAGTCAAAACATGAAAAGAAATTGAATGTATACTTACCTATTACACAGTTGCAGATGAAGACACAGCCAAGAAGACGAAAACTCCAGATGCAGACAATGGCAAACAGCTGGAGATAGATACACTCTTGGCATCAAGAGGTCCTGTCAACAAGTAAGACAAAGATGAAAGTCAATACATGAAACGAAACGGAATATATACTTACCTGTTACACCGTTGCAGATGAATACACAGCCAGTAAGAAAGAATTCCAGATGCAGACAACCACATACAGCTGGACTTGGATAGTCTCTTGGGAACATGAAGTCCTGTGAACAAGTAAGACAAAGAAGAAAATCAAAATATAAAAAGAAACTGAATGTATACTTATGTGTTACACAATTGCAGATGAATACACTCCCAATAAGACGAAAATTCCAGATGCAGTTGAATAGTCTTTTGGGATCACGAGGTCCTGTGAACAAGTAAGACAAAGAAGAAAGTCAATACATGAAAAGAAACTGAATGTATACTTACCTGTAACACAGCTGTAGATGTACAAAGCCAATAAGACGAAAAATCCAGATGCAGACAACGGCAAACAGCTGGACATGGACAGTCTCTTGGGATCATGAAGTCCTGGGAACAAGACAAAGAAGAAAGTCAATACATGAAAAGAAACGGAATGTATACTTACCTGTTACACAGTTGCAGGTGAAAAAAAAGCCAGTAAGCCAGAGTTCCAGATTCAGACAACCATATACAGTTTGATGTATAGTCTCTTGGCATCATGAAGTCCTGTGAACAAGTAAGACAAATAAGAAAATCAAAATATGAAAAGAAACTGAATGTATACTTACCGATTACACAGTTGCAGATGAATACACAGCCATTAAGAAAGAATTCCAGATGCAGACAACCACATACAGCTGGACATGGACAGTCTCTTGGGATCATGAAGTCCTATGAAAAAGTAAGACAAAGAAGAAAATCAAAATATGAAAAGAAACTGAATATATACTTACCAGTAACACAGTTGCAGATGAACACACAGCAATTAAGAAAGAATTCCAGATGCAGACAACCACATACAGCTGGACATGGACAGTGTCTTGGGATCATGAAGTCCTGTGAACAAGTAAGACAAAGAAGAAAGTCAATACATGAAAAGAAACTGAATGCTTACTTACCAAATACACAGTTGCAGATGAATACACAGCCAATAGGACGTAAAATCCAGATGCAGACAACGGCAAACAGCTGGAGATGAATAGTCTCTTGGGATCATGAGGTCCTGTAAACAAGACAAAAAAAAAGTCAATACATGAATAGAAACGGAATGTATACTTACCTGTTACACAGTTGCAGATGAATATAAAATCAGTCAGGTTGAGTTCCAGATTCAGACAATGGCAAACAGCTGGAGATTGAGAGCCTCTTGGGATCATGAGGTCCTGTGAACAAGTAAGACAAAGAAGAAAATCAAAATATGAAAAGAAACTGAATGTATACTTACCGATTACACAGTTGCAGATGAAAAAAAAAGCCAGTAAGCCAGAGTTCCAGATTCAGACAACCATATATAGTTGATGTGTAGTCTCTTGGGATCACGAGGTCCTGTGAACAAGTAAACAAGACAAAGAAGAAAGTCAATACATGAAAAGAAACTGAATGTTTACTTACCTGTAACACAGTTGCAGATGAATACACAGCCAATAAGACGTAAAATCCAGATGCAGTTGAAAAGTCTCTTGGGATCACGAGGTCCTGTGAACAAGTAAGACAAAGAAGAAAGTAAATACATGAAAAGAAACGTAAAGCTTACTTACCTGTAACACAGTTGCAGATGAATACACAGCTAATAAGACGTAAAATCCAGATGCAGACAACGGCAAACAGCTGGAGATGTATAGACTCTTGGGATCATGAGGTCCTGTAAATAAGACAAAAAAAAGTCAATACATGAATAGAAACGGAATGTATACTTACCTGTTACACATTTGCAGATGAATACACAGCCAAGAAGACGAAAAATCCAGATGCAGACAACGGCAAACAGCCGGAGATGAATAGTCTCTTGGGATCATGGAGTCCTGTGAACAAGTAAGACAAAGAAGAAAATCAAAATATGAAAAGAAACTGAATATATACTTACCAGTTACACAGTTGCAGATGAACACACAGCCATTAAGAAAGAATTCCAGATGCAGACAACCACATACAGCTGGACATGGATAGTCTCTTGGGATCATGAAGTTCTCTGAACAAGTAAGACAAAGAAGAAAGTCAATACATGAAATGAAACTGAATGCTTACTTTCGGATTACACAGTTGCAGACGAACACAGCCAATAAGACGAAAACTCCAGATGCAGACAATGGCAAACAGCTGGAGATAGATACAATCTTGGCATCAAGAGATCCTGTCAACAAGTAAGACAAAGAAGAAAGTCAATACATTAAAAGAAACTTAATGTATACCTACCTGTTACACAGTTGCAGATGAACACAGCCAATAAGATAAAAAATCCAGATGCAGACAACAGCAAACAGCTGGAGATGAATACTCTCTTGGGATCATGAGGTCCTGTAAACAAGACAAAGAAGAAAGTCAACACATAAAAAGAAACTGAATGTATAGTTACCTGTCACACAGTTGCAGATGAAAAAAAAAGCCGGTAAGCCAGAGTTCCAGATGCTGACAACCATATGCAGTTGATGTATAGTCTCTTGGGATCACAAGGTTCTGTGAACAAGTAAGACAAAGAAGAAAGTCAATACATGAAAAGAAACTGAATGCTTACTTTCCGATTACACACTTGCAGATGAATACACAGCCAATAAGACGGAAAATCCAGATGCAGACAATGGCAAACACTTGGAGATCGATATCCTCTTTGGATCATGAAGTCCTGTGAACAAGTAAGACAAAGAAAAAAGTCAATGAATGAAAAGAAACTGAATGTATACTTACCTGTTACAAAGTTGCAGATGAATACAAAGCCAGTAAGAAAGAATTCCAGATGCAGACAACCACATCCAGCTGGACATGGATAGCCCCTTGGGATCACGAGGTCCTGTGAAGAAGTAAGACAAAGAAGAAAATCAAAATATAAAAAGAACCTGAATGTATACTTACGTGTTACACAGTTGCAGATGAATACACACCCAATAAGACGTAAAATCCAGATGCAGACAACGGCAAACAGCTGGAAATGAATAGTCTCTTGGGATCATGAGGTCCTGTTAAAAAGACAAAGAAGAAAGTCAATAAATGAAAAGAAGCTGAATGTATACTTACCTGTTACACAGTTGCAGATGAATAGAAAGTCAGTCAGATTGAGTTCCAGATGCAGACGACGGCAAACACTTGGAGAACTATAGCCTCTTGGGATCATGAAGTCCTGTGAACAAGTAAGACAAAGAAGAAAATCAATACATGAAAAGAAACTGAAGGTATACTTACCTGTCACACAGTTGCAGATGAATAGAAAGTCAGTCAGATTGAGTTCCAGATGCAGACAACGGCCAAAACTTGGAGATCGATAGCCTCTTGGTATCATGAAGTCCTGTGAACAAGTAAAACAAAGAAGAAAGTCAAAACATGTAAAGAAACTGAATGTATACTTACCTGTTACACAGTTGCAGATGAATACACAGCCAAGAAGACGAAAAATCCAGATGCAGTCAGGTTGAGTTCCAGATGCAGACAACAGCAAATAATTGAAGGTTTGATAGCCTCTTGGGATCACTAGGTCTTGTGAACAAGTAAGACAAAGAATAAAATCAAAATATGAAAAGAAACTGAATGTATACTTACCTGTAACACAGTTGCAGATGAATACACAGCCAGTTAGAAAGAATTCCAGATGCAGACAACCACATACAGCTGGACATGGACAGTCTCTTGGGATCATGAAGTTCTGTGAACAAGTAAGACAAAGAAGAAAATCAAAATATGAAAAGACACTGAATGTATAATTACCGATTACACAGTTGCAGATAAAAAAAAAGCCAGTAAGCCAGACTTCCAGATTCAGACAACCATATATAGTTGATGTATAGTCTCTTGGGATCACGAGGTCCTGTGAAAAAGGAAGACAAAGAAGAAAATCAAAATATGAAAAGAAACTGAATGTATACTTACCGATTACACAGTTGCAGATAAAAAAAAAGCCAGTAAGCCAGAGTTCCAGATTCAGACAACCATATATAGTTGATGTATAGTCTCTTGGGATCACGAGGTCCTGTGAAAAAGGAAGACAAAGAAGAAAGTCAATACATGAAAAGAAACTGAATGTTTACTTACCTGTAACACAGTTGCAGATGAATACACAGCCAATAAGACGTAAAATCCAGATGCAGACAACGGCAAACAGATGGAGATGAATAGACTCTTGGGATCATGAGGTCCTGTAAATAAGACAAAAAAAAGTCAATACATGAATAGAAACGGAATGTATACTTACCTGTTACACAGTTGCAGATGAATACACAGCCAGTAAGAAAGAGTTCCAGATGCAGACATCATACAGCTGGACAAGGACAGTCTCTTGGGATCATGAAGTCCTGTGAACAACTAAGACAAAGAAGAAAGTCAATACATGAAAAGAAACTGAATGCTTACTTACCTGTTACACAGTTGCAGATGAATAGAAAATCAGTCAGGTTAAGTTTCAGATTCAGACAACGGCAAACACTTGGAGATCGATAGCCTCTTGGGATCATGAAGTCCTGTCAACAATTACGACAAAGAATAAAATCGAAATATGAAAAGAAACTGAATGTATACTTACCTGTAACACAGTTGCAGATGAATACACAGCCAGTTAGAAAGAATTCCAGATGCAGACAACCACATACAGCTGGACATGGACAGTCTCTTGGGATCATGAAGTTCTGTGAACAAGTAAGACAAAGAAGAAAATCAAAATATGAAAAGAAACTGAATGTATACTTACCGATTACACAGTTGCAGATAAAAAAAAGCCAGTAAGCCAGAGTTCCAGATTCAGACAACCATATACAGTTGATGTATAGTCTCTTGAGATCACAAGGTCCTGTGAAAAAGGAAGACAAAGAAGAAAGTCATTACATGAAAAGAAACTGAATGTATACTTACCTGTAACACAGTTGCAGATGAATACACAGCCAAGAAGACGAAAAATCCAGATGCAGACAACGGCAAACAGCCGGAGATGAATAGTCTCTTGGGATCATGGAGTCCTGTGAACAAGTAATACAAAGAAGAAAATCAAAATATGAAAAGAAACTGAATATATACTTACCAGTTACACAGTTGCAGATGAACACACAGCAATTAATAAAGAATTCCAGATGCAGACAACCACATACAGCTGGACATGGACAGTCTCTTGGGATCATGAAGTCCTGTGAACAAGTAAGACAAAGAAGAAAATCAAAATATGAAAAGAAACTGAATTTATACTTACCAGTTACACAGTTGCAGATGAACACACAGCCATTAAGAAAGAATTCCAGATGCAGACAACCACATACAGCTGGACATGGACAGTGTCTTGGGATCATGAAGTCTTGTGAACAAGTAAGACAAAGAAGAAAATCAAAATATGAAAAGAAACTGAATGTATACTTACCGATTACACAGTTGCAGATGAATACACAGCCAATAGGACGTAAAATCCAGATGCAGACAACGGCAAACAGCTGGAGATGAATAGTCTCTTGGGATCATGAGGTCCTGTAAACAAGACAAAAAAAAAGTCAATACATGAATAGAAACGGAATGTATACTTACCTGTTACACAGTTGCAGATGAATATAAAATCAGTCAGGTTGAGTTCCAGATTCAGACAATGGCAAACAGCTGGAGATTGAGAGCCTCTTGGGATCATGAGGTCCTGTGAACAAGTAAGACAAAGAAGAAAATCAAAATATGAAAAGAAACTGAATGTATACTTACCGATTACACAGTTGCAGATGAAAAAAAAAGCCAGTAAGCCAGAGTTCCAGATTCAGACAACCATATATAGTTGATGTGTAGTCTCTTGGGATCACGAGGTCCTGTGAACAAGTAAGACAAAGAAGAAAGTCAATACATGAAATGAAACTGAATGCTTACTTAACGATTACACAGTTGCAGATGAACAGAAAGTCAGTTAGATTGAGTTCCAGATGCAGACGACGGCAAACACTTGGAGATTGATAGCCTCTTGGGATCATGATGTCCTGTGAACAAGTAAGACAAAGAAGAAAGTCAATACATGAAAAGAAACTGAATGTTTACTTACATGTAACACAGTTGCAGATGAATACACAGCCAATAAGACGAAAAATCCAGATGCAGTTGAAAAGTCTCTTGGGATCACGAGGTCCTGTGAACAAGTAAGACAAAGAAAAAAGTAAATACATGAAAAGAAACGTAAAGCTTACTTACCTGTAACACAGTTGCAGATGAATACACAGCCAATAAGATGTAAAATCCAGATGCAGACAACAGCAAACAGCTGGAGATGAATAGTCTCTTGGGATCATGAGGTCCTGTTAATAAGACAAAAAAAAGTCAATACATGAATAGAAACGGAATGTATACGTACCTGTTACAAAGTTGCAGATGAATACAAAGACAGTAAGAAAGATTTCCAGATGCAGACAACCACATACAGCTGGACATGGATAGTCTCTTGGGATCATGAAGTTCTCTGAACAAGTAAGACAAAGAAGAAAGTCAATACATGAAATGAAACTGAATGCTTACTTTCGGATTACACAGTTGCAGACGAACACAGCCAATAAGACGAAAACTCCAGATGCAGACAATGGCAAACAGCTGGAGATAGATACAATATTGGCATCAAGAGATCCTGTCAACAAGTAAGACAAAGAAGAAAGTCAATACATTAAAAGAAACTTAATGTATACCTACCTGTTACACAGTTGCAGATGAACACAGCCAATAAGATAAAAAATCCAGATGCAGACAACAGCAAACAGCTGGAGATGAATACTCTCTTGGGATCATGAGGTCCTGTAAACAAGACAAAGAAGAAAGTCAACACATAAAAAGAAACTGAATGTATAGTTACCTGTCACACAGTTGCAGATGAAAAAAAAAGCCGGTAAGCCAGAGTTCCAGATGCTGACAACCATATGCAGTTGATGTATAGTCTCTTGGGATCACAAGGTTCTGTGAACAAGTAAGACAAAGAAGAAAGTCAATACATGAAAAGAAACTGAATGCTTACTTTCCGATTACACAGTTGCAGATGAATACACAGCCAATAAGACGGAAAATCCAGATGCAGACAATGGCAAACACTTGGAGATCGATATCCTCTTTGGATCATGAAGTCCTGTGAACAAGTAAGACAAAGAAAAAAGTCAATGAATGAAAAGAAACTGAATGTATACTTACCTGTTACAAAGTTGCAGATGAATACAAAGCCAGTAAGAAAGAATTCCAGATGCAGACAACCACATCCAGCTGGACATGGACAGTGTCTTGGGATCATGAAGTCCTGTGAACAAGTAAGACAAAGAAGAAAGTCAATACATGAAAAGAAACTGAATGCTTACTTACCGATTACACAGTTGCAGATGAATAGAAAGTCAGTCAGATTGAGTTCCAGATGCAGACGACGGCAAACACTTGGAGAACTATAGCCTCTTGGGATCATGAAGTCCTGTGAACAAGTAAGACAAAGAAGAAAATCAATACATGAAAAGAAACTGAAGGTATACTTACCTGTCACACAGTTGCAGATGAATAGAAAGTCAGTCAGATTGAGTTCCAGATGCAGACAACGGCCAAAACTTGGAGATCGATAGCCTCTTGGTATCATGAAGTCCTGTGAACAAGTAAAACAAAGAAGAAAGTCAAAACATGTAAAGAAACTGAATGTATACTTACCTGTTACACAGTTGCAGATGAATAGAAAGTCAGTCAGATTGAGTTCCAGATGCAGTCAACGGCAAACACTTGGAGATCGATAGCCTCTTGGGGTCATGAAGTCCTGTCAACAAGTAAGACATAGAAGAAAATCAATACATGAAAAAAAACTGAATGTATACTTACCTATTACACAGTTGCAGATGAAAAAAAAAGCCGGTAAGCCAGAGTTCCAGATGCAGACAACCATATACAGCTGGACATGGATAGTCTCTTGGGATCATGAAGTCCTGTGAACAAGTAAGACAAAGAAGAAAATCAATACATGAAAAGAAACTGAATGCTTACTTACCGATTACACAGTTGTAGATGAATACAAAGTCAGTCAGATTGAGTTCCAGATGAAGACAACGGCAAACACTTGGAGATCGATAGCCTCTTGGGATCATGAAGTCCTGTGAACAAGTAAGACAAAGAAGAAAATCAATACATGAAAAGAAACTGAATGCTTACTTACCTGTCACACAGTTGCAGATGAATAGAAAGTCAGTCAGATTGAGTTCCAGATGCAGACAACGGCAAACACTTGGAGATCGATAGCCTCTTGGTATCATGAAGTCCTGTGAACAAGTAAGACAAAGAAGAAAGTCAATACATGAAAAGAAAATGAATGTATATTTGCCTGTTACACAGTTGTAGATGAATACAAAGCCAGTAAGAAAGAATTCCAGATGCAGACCACCACATCCAGCTGGACATGGATAGTCTCTTGGGATCATGAGGTCCTGTAAACAAGAGAAAGAAGAAAGTCAATACATGAAAAGAAAATGAATGTATATTTACCTGTTACACAGTTGCAGATGAATAGAAAGTTAGTCAGATTGAGTTCCAGATGCAGACAACGGCAAACACTTGGAGATCGATAGCCTCTTGGGGTCATGAAGTCCTGTGAACAAGTAAGAAAAAGAAGAAAGTCAAAACATGAAAAGAAACTGAATGTATACTTACCTGTTGCACAGTTGCAGATGAATAGAAAGTCAGAAACGGAAGTCAAGAAACGGAAACAGAAGTCAAGAAACGGAATGTATACTTACCTATAACACAGTTGCAGATGAATACAAAGCCAATAAAACGTAAAATCCAGATGCAGACAACGGCAAACAGCTGGAGATGAATAGTCTCTTGGGATCATGAGGTCCTGTAAACAAGACAAAAAAAAGTCAATACATGAAAAGAAACTGAATGTATACTTACCTGTTGCACAGTTGCAGATGAATAGAAAGTCAGAAATGGAAGTCAAGAAACGGAAACAGAAGTCAAGAAACGGAATGTATACTTACTTGTTACACAGTTGCAGATGAAAAAAAGCCAATAAAACGTAAAATCCAGATTCAGACAACCACAAATAGCTGGACATGGACAGTCTCTTGGGATCATGAGGTCCTGTGAACAAGTAAGACAAAGAAGAAAATCAAAATATGAAAAGAAACTGAATGTATACTTACCGATTACACAGTTGCAGATGAAAAAAAAAGCCAGTAAGCCAGAGTTCCAGATTCAGACAACCATATATAGTTGATGTGTAGTCTCTTGGGATCACGAGGTCCTGTGAACAAGTAAGACAAAGAAGAAAGTCAATACATGAAATGAAACTGAATGCTTACTTAACGATTACACAGTTGCAGATGAACAGAAAGTCAGTTAGATTGAGTTCCAGATGCAGACGACGGCAAACACTTGGAGATTGATAGCCTCTTGGGATCATGATGTCCTGTGAACAAGTAAGACAAAGAAGAAAGTCAATACATGAAAAGAAACTGAATGTTTACTTACATGTAACACAGTTGCAGATGAATACACAGCCAATAAGACGAAAAATCCAGATGCAGTTGAAAAGTCTCTTGGGATCACGAGGTTCTGTGAACAAGTAAGACAAAGAAAAAAGTAAATACATGAAAAGAAACGTAAAGCTTACTTACCTGTAACACAGTTGCAGATGAATACACAGCCAATAAGATGTAAAATCCAGATGCAGACAACAGCAAACAGCTGGAGATGAATAGTCTCTTGGGATCATGAGGTCCTGTAAATAAGACAAAAAAAAAGTCAATACATGAATAGAAACGGAATGTATACTTACCTGTTACAAAGTTGCAGATGAATACAAAGACAGTAAGAAAGATTTCCAGATGCAGACAACCACATACAGCTGGACATGGATAGTCTCTTGGGATCATGAAGTTCTCTGAACAAGTAAGACAAAGAAGAAAGTCAATACATGAAATGAAACTGAATGCTTACTTTCGGATTACACAGTTGCAGACGAACACAGCCAATAAGACGAAAACTCCAGATGCAGACAATGGCAAACAGCTGGAGATAGATACAATATTGGCATCAAGAGATCCTGTCAACAAGTAAGACAAAGAAGAAAGTCAATACATTAAAAGAAACTTAATGTATACCTACCTGTTACACAGTTGCAGATGAACACAGCCAATAAGATAAAAAATCCAGATGCAGACAACAGCAAACAGCTGGAGATGAATACTCTCTTGGGATCATGAGGTCCTGTAAACAAGACAAAGAAGAAAGTCAACACATAAAAAGAAACTGAATGTATAGTTACCTGTCACACAGTTGCAGATGAAAAAAAAAGCCGGTAAGCCAGAGTTCCAGATGCTGACAACCATATGCAGTTGATGTATAGTCTCTTGGGATCACAAGGTTCTGTGAACAAGTAAGACAAAGAAGAAAGTCAATACATGAAAAGAAACTGAATGCTTACTTTCCGATTACACAGTTGCAGATGAATACACAGCCAATAAGACGGAAAATCCAGATGCAGACAATGGCAAACACTTGGAGATCGATATCCTCTTTGGATCATGAAGTCCTGTGAACAAGTAAGACAAAGAAAAAAGTCAATGAATGAAAAGAAACTGAATGTATACTTACCTGTTACAAAGTTGCAGATGAATACAAAGCCAGTAAGAAAGAATTCCAGATGCAGACAACCACATCCAGCTGGACATGGACAGTGTCTTGGGATCATGAAGTCCTGTGAACAAGTAAGACAAAGAAGAAAGTCAATACATGAAAAGAAACTGAATGCTTACTTACCGATTACACAGTTGCAGATGAATAGAAAGTCAGTCAGATTGAGTTCCAGATGCAGACGACGGCAAACACTTGGAGATCGATAGCCTCTTGGTATCATGAAGTCCTGTGAACAAGTAAAACAAAGAAGAAAGTCAAAACATGTAAAGAAACTGAATGTATACTTACCTGTTACACAGTTGCAGATGAATAGAAAGTCAGTCAGATTGAGTTCCAGATGCAGTCAACGGCAAACACTTGGAGATCGATAGCCTCTTGGGGTCATGAAGTCCTGTCAACAAGTAAGACATAGAAGAAAATCAATACATGAAAAAAAACTGAATGTATACTTACCTATTACACAGTTGCAGATGAAAAAAAAAGCCGGTAAGCCAGAGTTCCAGATGCAGACAACCATATACAGCTGGACATGGATAGTCTCTTGGGATCATGAAGTCCTGTGAACAAGTAAGACAAAGAAGAAAATCAATACATGAAAAGAAACTGAATGCTTACTTACCGATTACACAGTTGTAGATGAATACAAAGTCAGTCAGATTGAGTTCCAGATGAAGACAACGGCAAACACTTGGAGATCGATAGCCTCTTGGGATCATGAAGTCCTGTGAACAAGTAAGACAAAGAAGAAAATCAATACATGAAAAGAAACTGAATGCTTACTTACCTGTCACACAGTTGCAGATGAATAGAAAGTCAGTCAGATTGAGTTCCAGATGCAGACAACGGCAAACACTTGGAGATCGATAGCCTCTTGGTATCATGAAGTCCTGTGAACAAGTAAGACAAAGAAGAAAGTCAATACATGAAAAGAAAATGAATGTATATTTGCCTGTTACACAGTTGTAGATGAATACAAAGCCAGTAAGAAAGAATTCCAGATGCAGACCACCACATCCAGCTGGACATGGATAGTCTCTTGGGATCATGAGGTCCTGTAAACAAGAGAAAGAAGAAAGTCAATACATGAAAAGAAAATGAATGTATATTTACCTGTTACACAGTTGCAGATGAATAGAAAGTTAGTCAGATTGAGTTCCAGATGCAGACAACGGCAAACACTTGGAGATCGATAGCCTCTTGGGGTCATGAAGTCCTGTGAACAAGTAAGAAAAAGAAGAAAGTCAAAACATGAAAAGAAACTGAATGTATACTTACCTGTTGCACAGTTGCAGATGAATAGAAAGTCAGAAACGGAAGTCAAGAAACGGAAACAGAAGTCAAGAAACGGAATGTATACTTACCTATAACACAGTTGCAGATGAATACAAAGCCAATAAAACGTAAAATCCAGATGCAGACAACGGCAAACAGCTGGAGATGAATAGTCTCTTGGGATCATGAGGTCCTGTAAACAAGACAAAAAAAAGTCAATACATGAAAAGAAACTGAATGTATACTTAGCTGTTGCACAGTTGCAGATGAATAGAAAGTCGGAAATGGAAGTCAAGAAACGGAAACAGAAGTCAAGAAACGGAATGTATACTTACTTGTTACACAGTTGCAGATGAAAAAAAGCCAATAAAACGTAAAATCCAGATTCAGACAACCACAAATAGCTGGACATGGACAGTCTCTTGGGATCATGAGGTCCTGTAAACAAGACAAAAAGAAAGTCAATACATGAAAAGAAACTGAATGTATACTTACCTGTTACACAGTTGCAGATGAGTACACAGTCAGTAAGAAAGAATTCCAGATGCAGACAACATACAGCTGGACATGGACAGACTTTTGGGATCATGAAGTCCTGTGAACAAGTAAGACAAAGAAGAAAGTCAATACATGAAAAGAAACGGAATGTATACTTACCTGTTACACAGTTGCAGATGAATAGGAAGTAAGTTAGATTGAGTTCCAGATGCAGACAACGGCAAACACTTGGAGATCGATAGCCTCTTGGGATCATGAAGTCCTGTCAAGTAGTAAGACAAAGAAGAAAATCAAAACATGAAAAGAAACTGAATGTATACTTACCTGTTACACAGTTGCAGATGAATACAAAGCCATTAAGAAAGAATTCCAGATGCAGACAACCACAAATAGCTGGACATGGACAGTCTCTTGGGATCATGAAGTCCTGTGAAAAAGTGAGACAACGAAGAAAGTCAATACATGAAAAGAAACTGAATGTATACATACCTGTTACACAGTTGCAGATGAAAAAAAGCCAGTAACCCAGAGTTCCAGATTCAGACAACCATATACAGTTGATGTATAGTCTCTTGGGATCATGAAGTCCTGTGAATAAGTAAGACAAAGAAGAAAATCAATGCATGAAAAGAAACTGAATGTATACTTACCTGTTACACAGTTGCAGATGAATAGAAAGTCAGTCAGATTGAGTTCCAGATGCAGACAACCACATACAGCTGGAAATATACAGACTCTTGGGATAATGAGGTCCTGTAAACAAGTAAGACAAAGAAGAAAATCAAAATATGAAAAGAAATTGAATGTATACTTACCTGTTACACAGTTGCAGATGAATACACGGCCATTAAGACGAAAAATCCAGATGCAGATGAATAGTCTCTTGGGATAATGAAGTCCTGTGAACAAGTAAGACAAAGAAGAAAGTCAATACATGAAAAGAAACTGAACGTATACTTTCCTGTTACACAATTGCAGATGAATACACGGCCATTAAGAAAGAATTCAAGATGCAGACAACCACATACAGCTGGACATGGACAAAGTCTTGGGATAATGAGGTCCAGTAAACAAGTCAAAAAAGAAAGTCAATACATGAAAAGAAACTGATTTTCTATTCATCTGCAACTCTGTAATTGGTAATAAGAATTCAGTCAGATTGAGTTCCAGATGAAGACAACGGCAAACACTTGGAGATCGATAGCCTCTTGGGATCATGAAGTCCTGTAAAAAAGACAAAGAAGAAAGTCAATACATGAAAAGAAACTGAATGTATACTTACCTGTTACACAGTTGCAGATGAATACACAGCCAATAAGACGAAAAATCCAGTGCAGATGAATTGTCTCTTGGGATCATGAAGTCCTGTCAACAAGTAAGACAAAGAAGAAAATCAAAATATGAAAAGAAACTGAATGTATACTTACCTGTTACACAGTTGCAGATGAATACACAGCCAATAAGACGAAAAATCCAGTGCAGATGAATAGTCTCTTGGGATCATGAAGTCCTGTCAACAAGTAAGACAAAGAAGAAAATCAAAATATGAAAAGAAACTGAATGTATACTTACCTGTTACACATTTGCAGATGAAAAGAAACGAATGTATACTTACCTGTTACACAGTTGCAGATAAATACACAGCCAGTAAGAAAGAATTCCAGATGCAGACAACCACATACAACTGGACATGGACAATCTCTTGGGATCATGAAGTCCTGTAAAGAAGACAAAAAGAAAGTCAATACATGAAAAGAAACTGAATGTATACGTACCTGTTACACAATTGCAGATGAATAGGAAGTTAGTTAGATTGAGTTCCAGATGCAGACAACAGCAAGCACTTGGAGATTGATAGCCTCTTGGGATCATGAAGTCCTGTCAAGAAGTAAGACAAAGAAGAAAATCAAAACATGAAAAGAAACTGAATGTATACTTACCTGTTACACAGTTGCAGATGAATACACAGTCAGTAAGAAAGAATTCCAGATGCAGACAACCACATACAGCTGGAGATCGATAGCCTCTTGGGATCATGAGGTCCTGTAAACAAGACAAAAAGAAAGTCAATACATGAAAAGAAACTGAATGTATACTTACCTGTTATACAGTTGCAGATGAATAGAAAGTCAGTCAGATTGAGTTCCAGATGCAGACAACGGAGGACACCTTTCGCTGTACAATGTGCACTGTACAGTGAAAAATATGTGCACCTTACCTTACCTTGGGATCATGAGGTCCTGTAAACAAGAAAAAAAGAAAGTCAATACATGAAAAGAAACTGAATGCTTACTTACCGATTACACAGTTGGAGATGAATACACAGCCATTATGAAAGAATTCCAGATGCAGACAACCACATACAGCTGGACATGGACAGACTCTTGGGATCATGAAGTCCTGTGAACAAGTAAGACAAAATAGAAAGTCAATACATGAAAAGAAGCTGAATGTATACTTACCTGTTACACAGTTGCAGATGAAAAAAAGCCAGTAAGCCAGAGTTCCAGATTCAGTCAACCATATACAGTTGATGTATAGTCTCCTGGGATCATGAAGTCCTGTGAACAAGTAAGACAAAGAAAAAAGTAAATACATGAAAAGAAACTGAATGTATACTTACCTGTAACACAGTTGCAGATGAGCACACAGCCAATAAGACGAAAAATCCAGATGAAGACAATGGCAAACACTTGGAGATCGATAGCCTCTTGGGATCATGAAGTCCTGTCAACAAGTAAGACAAAGAAGAAAATCAAAACATGAAAAGAAACTGAATGTATACTTACCTGTTACACAGTTGCAGATGAATACACAGTCAGTTAGAAAGAATTCCAGATGCAGAAAACCACATACAGCTGGACATCAATAGCCTCTTGGGATCATGAAGTCCTGTAAACAAGACAAAAAGAATGTCAATACATGAAAAGAAACTGAATGTATACTTACCTGTTACAGAGTTGCAGATTAATACACAGCCAGAAAGAAAGAATTCCAGATGCAGACAACCACATACAGCTGGACATGGATAGCCTCTTGGGATCATGAAATCCTGTCAACAAGTAAGACAAAGAACAAAATCAAAATATGAAAAGAAAGTGAATGTATACTCACCTGTTACACAGTTAAAGATAAATAAACAGCCAATAAGAAGAAAAATCCAGATACAGACAACGGCAAACAGCTGGAGATGAACAGTCTCTTGGCATCATGAGGTCCTGTGAACAAGAAAGTCAATACATGAAAAGAAACTGAATGTTTACTTACCTGTTACACAGTTGCAGATGAATACACAGCCAGTACGACAGAGTTCCAGATGCAGACTACGGCAAAAAGTTGGAAATAGATAGTCTCTTGGTATCATGAGGGCCTGTCAACAAGTAAGACAAAGAAGAAAGTCAAAACATGAAAAGAAACTGAATGTATACTTACCTGTTACACAGTTGCAGATGAAAAAAAAGCCAGTAAGCCAGAGTTCCAGATTCAGACAACCATATACAGTTGATGTATCGTCTCTTGAGATCACGAGGTCCTGTCAACAAGTAAGACAAAGAAGAAAATCAAAATATAAAAAGAAACTGAATGTTTACTTACCTGTAACACAGTTGCAGATTAATACACAGTCAGTAAGAAAGAATTCAAGATGCAGACAACCACATACAGCTGCATATGGACAGTCTCTTGGGATCATGAAGTCATGTGAACAAGTAAGACTAAGAAGAAAGTCAATACATGAAAAGAAACTGAATGCTTACTTACAGATTACACAGTTGCAGATAAATTGAAAGTCAGTCAGATTGAGATCCAGATGCAGACAACGGCAAACACTTGGAGATCGATAGCCTCTTGGGATCATGAAGTCCTGTCAACAAGTAAGACAAAGAAGAAAGTCAATACATGAAAAGAATGTGAATGTTTACTTACCTGTTACACAGTTGCAGATGAAAAAAAGCCAGTAAGCTAGAGTTCCAGATTCAGACAACCATATACAGTTGATGTATAGTCTCTTGAGATCATGAGGTCCTGTGAAAGGGACAAAATGAAAGTCAATACATGAAAAGAAATGGAATGTATACTTACCTGTTACACAGTTGCAGACTAATACACAGCCAGTAAGAAAGACTTCCAGATGCAGACAACCACATACAGCTGGACTTGAATATCTCTTGGGATCATGAAGTCCTGACAAAGAGTAAGACAAAGATGAAAATCAAAATATGAAAAGAAACTGAATGTATACTTACCTGTTACACAGTTGAAGATGAAAAAAAGGCCAGTAAGCCAGAGTTCCAGATGCAGACAACCATATACAGTTGATGTATAGTCTCTTGGGATCACGAGGTCCTGTGAACAAGTAAAACAATGAAGAAAGTTAATACATGAAAAGAAACGGAATGTTTACTTACCTGTTACACAGTTGCAGATGAATACACAGCAAGAAAGAAAGAATTCCAGATGCAGACAACATACAGCTGGACATGGACAGTCTCTTGGGATCATGAAGGCCTGTGAACAAGTAAGACAAAGAAGAAAGTCAATACATGAAAAGAAACTGAATGTATACTTACTTGTTACACAGTTGCAGATGAAAAAAAAAAAAAAAAAACGTAAGCCAGAGTTCCAGATTCAGACAACCATATACAGTTGATGTATAGCCTCTTGGGATCACAAAATCCTGTGAACAAGTAAGACAAAGAAGGAAGTCAATACATGAAAATAAACTGAATGCTTACTTACCGATTACACAGATGCAGATGAATAGAAAATCAGTCAGATTGAGATCCAGATGCAGACAACGGCAAACACTTGGAGATCGACAGACTCTTGGGATCATGAGGTCCTGTAAACAAGACAAAAAGAAATTCAATACATGAAAAGAAACTGAATGTATACTTACCTGTTACACAGTTGCAGATGAATACACAGCCAATAAGACGAAAAATCCAGATGCAGACAACCACATACAGCTGGACATGGACAGTCTCTTGGGATCATGAAGTCCTGTGAACAAGTAAGACAGTGAAAATCAAAATATGAAAAGAAACTGAACGTATACTTACCTGTTACACAGTTGCAGATGAATAGAAAGACAGTCAGATTGAGTTCCAGATGCAGACAACGGCAAACAGCTGGAGATGAATAGTCTTTTGGGATCATGAGGTCCTGTAAACAAGACAAAAAGAAAGTCAATACATGAAAAGAAACCGAATGTATACTTACCTGTTACACAGTTGCAGATGAATATACAGCCAATAAGACGAAATATCCAGATGCAGATGAATAGTCTCTTGGGCTCATGAGGTCCTGTAAACAAGACAAAGAAGAAAGTCAATGCAGGAAAAGAAACTGAATGCTTACTTAGCAATTACACAGTTGCAGATGAATAGAAAGTCAGTCAGATTGAGATCCAGATGCAGACGACGGCAAACACTTGGAGATCGATAGCCTCTTGGGATCACGAAGTCCTGTCAACACGACAAAGAAGAAAATCAAAATATGAAAAGAAACTGAATGCTTACTTACCGTTTACACAGTTGCAGGTGAATAGAAAGTCAGTCAGATTGAGATCCAGATGCACACAACGGCAAACACTTGGAGATCGATAGCCTCTTGGGATCATGAAGTCCTGTGAACAAGTAAGACAAAGAAGAAAATCAAAATATGAAAAGAAACGGAATGCTTACTTACCGATTACACAGTTGCAGATGAAAACACAGCCATTAAGAAAGAATTTCAGATGCAGACAACCTCATACAGCTGGAGATGAATAGTCTCTTGGGATCATGAGGTCCTGTAAACAAGACAAAAAAAAGTCAATACATGAAAAGAAACTGAATGTATACTTAGCTGTTGCACAGTTGCAGATGAATAGAAAGTCGGAAATGGAAGTCAAGAAACGGAAACAGAAGTCAAGAAACGGAATGTATACTTACTTGTTACACAGTTGCAGATGAAAAAAAGCCAATAAAACGTAAAATCCAGATGCAGACAACGGCAAACAGCTGGAGATGAATAGTCTCTTGGGATCATGAGGTCCTGTAAACAAGACAAAAAAAAGTCAATACATGAAAAGAAACTGAATGTATACTTACCTGTTACACAGTTGCAGATGAGTACACAGTCAGTAAGAAAGAATTCCAGATGCAGACAACATACAGCTGGACATGGACAGACTTTTGGGATCATGAAGTCCTGTGAACAAGTAAGACAAAGAAGAAAGTCAATACATGAAAAGAAACTGAATGTATACTTACCTGTTACACAGTTGCAGATGAATAGGAAGTAAGTTAGATTGAGTTCCAGATGCAGACAACGGCAAACACTTGGAGATCGATAGCCTCTTGGGATCATGAAGTCCTGTCAAGTAGTAAGACAAAGAAGAAAATCAAAACATGAAAAGAAACTGAATGTATACTTACCTGTTACACAGTTGCAGATGAATACAAAGCCATTAAGAAAGAATTCCAGATGCAGACAACCACAAATAGCTGGACATGGACAGTCTCTTGGGATCATGAAGTCCTGTGAAAAAGTGAGACAACGAAGAAAGTCAATACATGAAAAGAAACTGAATGTATACATACCTGTTACACAGTTGCAGATGAAAAAAAGCCAGTAACCCAGAGTTCCAGATTCAGACAACCATATACAGTTGATGTATAGTCTCTTGGGATCATGAAGTCCTGTGAATAAGTAAGACAAAGAAGAAAATCAATGCATGAAAAGAAACTGAATGTATACTTACCTGTTACACAGTTGCAGATGAATAGAAAGTCAGTCAGATTGAGTTCCAGATGCAGACAACCACATACAGCTGGAAATATACAGACTCTTGGGATAATGAGGTCCTGTAAACAAGTAAGACAAAGAAGAAAATCAAAATATGAAAAGAAATTGAATGTATACTTACCTGTTACACAGTTGCAGATGAATACACGGCCATTAAGACGAAAAATCCAGATGCAGATGAATAGTCTCTTGGGATCATGAAGTCCTGTGAACAAGTAAGACAAAGAAGAAAGTCAATACATGAAAAGAAACTGAACGTATACTTTCCTGTTACACAATTGCAGATGAATACACGGCCATTAAGAAAGAATTCAAGATGCAGACAACCACATACAGCTGGACATGGACAAAGTCTTGGGATAATGAGGTCCAGTAAACAAGTCAAAAAAGAAAGTCAATACATGAAAAGAAACTGATTTTCTATTCATCTGCAACTCTGTAATTGGTAATAAGAATTCAGTCAGATTGAGTTCCAGATGAAGACAACGGCAAACACTTGGAGATCGATAGCCTCTTGGGATCATGAAGTCCTGTAAAAAAGACAAAGAAGAAAGTCAATACATGAAAAGAAACTGAATGTATACTTACCTGTTACACAGTTGCAGATGAATACACAGCCAATAAGACGAAAAATCCAGTGCAGATGAATTGTCTCTTGGGATCATGAAGTCCTGTCAACAAGTAAGACAAAGAAGAAAATCAAAATATGAAAAGAAACTGAATGTATACTTACCTGTTACACAGTTGCAGATGAATACACAGCCAATAAGACGAAAAATCCAGTGCAGATGAATAGTCTCTTGGGATCATGAAGTCCTGTCAACAAGTAAGACAAAGAAGAAAATCAAAATATGAAAAGAAACTGAATGTATACTTACCTGTTACACATTTGCAGATGAAAAGAAACGAATGTATACTTACCTGTTACACAGTTGCAGATAAATACACAGCCAGTAAGAAAGAATTCCAGATGCAGACAACCACATACAACTGGACATGGACAATCTCTTGGGATCATGAAGTCCTGTAAAGAAGACAAAAAGAAAGTCAATACATGAAAAGAAACTGAATGTATACGTACCTGTTACACAATTGCAGATGAATAGGAAGTTAGTTAGATTGAGTTCCAGATGCAGACAACAGCAAGCACTTGGAGATTGATAGCCTCTTGGGATCATGAAGTCCTGTCAAGAAGTAAGACAAAGAAGAAAATCAAAACATGAAAAGAAACTGAATGTATACTTACCTGTTACACAGTTGCAGATGAATACACAGTCAGTAAGAAAGAATTCCAGATGCAGACAACCACATACAGCTGGAGATCGATAGCCTCTTGGGATCATGAGGTCCTGTAAACAAGACAAAAAGAAAGTCAATACATGAAAAGAAACTGAATGTATACTTACCTGTTATACAGTTGCAGATGAATAGAAAGTCAGTCAGATTGAGTTCCAGATGCAGACAACGGAGGACACCTTTCGCTGTACAATGTGCACTGTACAGTGAAAAATATGTGCACCTTACCTTACCTTGGGATCATGAGGTCCTGTAAACAAGAAAAAAAGAAAGTCAATACATGAAAAGAAACTGAATGCTTACTTACCGATTACACAGTTGGAGATGAATACACAGCCATTATGAAAGAATTCCAGATGCAGACAACCACATACAGCTGGACATGGACAGACTCTTGGGATCATGAAGTCCTGTGAACAAGTAAGACAAAATAGAAAGTCAATACATGAAAAGAAGCTGAATGTATACTTACTTGTTACACAGTTGCAGATGAAAAAAAGCCAGTAAGCCAGAGTTCCAGATTCAGTCAACCATATACAGTTGATGTATAGTCTCCTGGGATCATGAAGTCCTGTGAACAAGTAAGACAAAGAAAAAAGTAAATACATGAAAAGAAACTGAATGTATACTTACCTGTAACACAGTTGCAGATGAGCACACAGCCAATAAGACGAAAAATCCAGATGAAGACAATGGCAAACACTTGGAGATCGATAGCCTCTTGGGATCATGAAGTCCTGTCAACAAGTAAGACAAAGAAGAAAATCAAAACATGAAAAGAAACTGAATGTATACTTACCTGTTACACAGTTGCAGATGAATACACAGTCAGTTAGAAAGAATTCCAGATGCAGAAAACCACATACAGCTGGACATCAATAGCCTCTTGGGATCATGAAGTCCTGTAAACAAGACAAAAAGAATGTCAATACATGAAAAGAAACTGAATGTATACTTACCTGTTACAGAGTTGCAGATTAATACACAGCCAGAAAGAAAGAATTCCAGATGCAGACAACCACATACAGCTGGACATGGATAGCCTCTTGGGATCATGAAATCCTGTCAACAAGTAAGACAAAGAACAAAATCAAAATATGAAAAGAAAGTGAATGTATACTCACCTGTTACACAGTTAAAGATAAATAAACAGCCAATAAGAAGAAAAATCCAGATACAGACAACGGCAAACAGCTGGAGATGAACAGTCTCTTGGCATCATGAGGTCCTGTGAACAAGAAAGTCAATACATGAAAAGAAACTGAATGTTTACTTACCTGTTACACAGTTGCAGATGAATACACAGCCAGTACGACAGAGTTCCAGATGCAGACTACGGCAAAAAGTTGGAAATAGATAGTCTCTTGGTATCATGAGGGCCTGTCAACAAGTAAGACAAAGAAGAAAGTCAAAACATGAAAAGAAACTGAATGTATACTTACCTGTTACACAGTTGCAGATGAAAAAAAAGCCAGTAAGCCAGAGTTCCAGATTCAGACAACCATATACAGTTGATGTATCGTCTCTTGAGATCACGAGGTCCTGTCAACAAGTAAGACAAAGAAGAAAATCAAAATATAAAAAGAAACTGAATGTTTACTTACCTGTAACACAGTTGCAGATTAATACACAGTCAGTAAGAAAGAATTCAAGATGCAGACAACCACATACAGCTGCATATGGACAGTCTCTTGGGATCATGAAGTCATGTGAACAAGTAAGACTAAGAAGAAAGTCAATACATGAAAAGAAACTGAATGCTTACTTACCGATTACACAGTTGCAGATAAATTGAAAGTCAGTCAGATTGAGATCCAGATGCAGACAACGGCAAACACTTGGAGATCGATAGCCTCTTGGGATCATGAAGTCCTGTCAACAAGTAAGACAAAGAAGAAAGTCAATACATGAAAAGAATGTGAATGTTTACTTACCTGTTACACAGTTGCAGATGAAAAAAAGCCAGTAAGCTAGAGTTCCAGATTCAGACAACCATATACAGTTGATGTATAGTCTCTTGAGATCATGAGGTCCTGTGAAAGGGACAAAATGAAAGTCAATACATGAAAAGAAATGGAATGTATACTTACCTGTTACACAGTTGCAGACTAATACACAGCCAGTAAGAAAGACTTCCAGATGCAGACAACCACATACAGCTGGACTTGAATATCTCTTGGGATCATGAAGTCCTGACAAAGAGTAAGACAAAGATGAAAATCAAAATATGAAAAGAAACTGAATGTATACTTACCTGTTACACAGTTGAAGATGAAAAAAAGGCCAGTAAGCCAGAGTTCCAGATGCAGACAACCATATACAGTTGATGTATAGTCTCTTGGGATCACGAGGTCCTGTGAACAAGTAAAACAATGAAGAAAGTTAATACATGAAAAGAAACGGAATGTTTACTTACCTGTTACACAGTTGCAGATGAATACACAGCAAGAAAGAAAGAATTCCAGATGCAGACAACATACAGCTGGACATGGACAGTCTCTTGGGATCATGAAGGCCTGTGAACAAGTAAGACAAAGAAGAAAGTCAATACATGAAAAGAAACTGAATGTATACTTACTTGTTACACAGTTGCAGATGAAAAAAAAAAAAAAAAAACGTAAGCCAGAGTTCCAGATTCAGACAACCATATACAGTTGATGTATAGCCTCTTGGGATCACAAAATCCTGTGAACAAGTAAGACAAAGAAGGAAGTCAATACATGAAAATAAACTGAATGCTTACTTACCGATTACACAGATGCAGATGAATAGAAAATCAGTCAGATTGAGATCCAGATGCAGACAACGGCAAACACTTGGAGATCGACAGACTCTTGGGATCATGAGGTCCTGTAAACAAGACAAAAAGAAATTCAATACATGAAAAGAAACTGAATGTATACTTACCTGTTACACAGTTGCAGATGAATACACAGCCAATAAGACGAAAAATCCAGATGCAGACAACCACATACAGCTGGACATGGACAGTCTCTTGGGATCATGAAGTCCTGTGAACAAGTAAGACAGTGAAAATCAAAATATGAAAAGAAACTGAACGTATACTTACCTGTTACACAGTTGCAGATGAATAGAAAGACAGTCAGATTGAGTTCCAGATGCAGACAACGGCAAACAGCTGGAGATGAATAGTCTTTTGGGATCATGAGGTCCTGTAAACAAGACAAAAAGAAAGTCAATACATGAAAAGAAACCGAATGTATACTTACCTGTTACACAGTTGCAGATGAATATACAGCCAATAAGACGAAAAATCCAGATGCAGATGAATAGTCTCTTGGGCTCATGAGGTCCTGTAAACAAGACAAAGAAGAAAGTCAATGCAGGAAAAGAAACTGAATGCTTACTTAGCAATTACACAGTTGCAGATGAATAGAAAGTCAGTCAGATTGAGATCCAGATGCAGACGACGGCAAACACTTGGAGATCGATAGCCTCTTGGGATCACGAAGTCCTGTCAACACGACAAAGAAGAAAATCAAAATATGAAAAGAAACTGAATGCTTACTTACCGTTTACACAGTTGCAGGTGAATAGAAAGTCAGTCAGATTGAGATCCAGATGCACACAACGGCAAACACTTGGAGATCGATAGCCTCTTGGGATCATGAAGTCCTGTGAACAAGTAAGACAAAGAAGAAAATCAAAATATGAAAAGAAACGGAATGCTTACTTACCGATTACACAGTTGCAGATGAAAACACAGCCATTAAGAAAGAATTTCAGATGCAGACAACCTCATACAGCTGGAGATGAATAGTCTCTTGGGATCATGAGGTCCTGTAAACAAGACAAAAAAAAGTCAATACATGAAAAGAAACTGAATGTATACTTAGCTGTTGCACAGTTGCAGATGAATAGAAAGTCGGAAATGGAAGTCAAGAAACGGAAACAGAAGTCAAGAAACGGAATGTATACTTACTTGTTACACAGTTGCAGATGAAAAAAAGCCAATAAAACGTAAAATCCAGATTCAGACAACCACAAATAGCTGGACATGGACAGTCTCTTGGGATCATGAGGTCCTGTAAACAAGACAAAAAGAAAGTCAATACATGAAAAGAAACTGAATGTATACTTACCTGTTACACAGTTGCAGATGAGTACACAGTCAGTAAGAAAGAATTCCAGATGCAGACAACATACAGCTGGACATGGACAGACTTTTGGGATCATGAAGTCCTGTGAACAAGTAAGACAAAGAAGAAAGTCAATACATGAAAAGAAACTGAATGTATACTTACCTGTTACACAGTTGCAGATGAATAGGAAGTAAGTTAGATTGAGTTCCAGATGCAGACAACGGCAAACACTTGGAGATCGATAGCCTCTTGGGATCATGAAGTCCTGTCAAGTAGTAAGACAAAGAAGAAAATCAAAACATGAAAAGAAACTGAATGTATACTTACCTGTTACACAGTTGCAGATGAATACAAAGCCATTAAGAAAGAATTCCAGATGCAGACAACCACAAATAGCTGGACATGGACAGTCTCTTGGGATCATGAAGTCCTGTGAAAAAGTGAGACAACGAAGAAAGTCAATACATGAAAAGAAACTGAATGTATACATACCTGTTACACAGTTGCAGATGAAAAAAAGCCAGTAACCCAGAGTTCCAGATTCAGACAACCATATACAGTTGATGTATAGTCTCTTGGGATCATGAAGTCCTGTGAATAAGTAAGACAAAGAAGAAAATCAATGCATGAAAAGAAACTGAATGTATACTTACCTGTTACACAGTTGCAGATGAATAGAAAGTCAGTCAGATTGAGTTCCAGATGCAGACAACCACATACAGCTGGAAATATACAGACTCTTGGGATAATGAGGTCCTGTAAACAAGTAAGACAAAGAAGAAAATCAAAATATGAAAAGAAATTGAATGTATACTTACCTGTTACACAGTTGCAGATGAATACACGGCCATTAAGACGAAAAATCCAGATGCAGATGAATAGTCTCTTGGGATCATGAAGTCCTGTGAACAAGTAAGACAAAGAAGAAAGTCAATACATGAAAAGAAACTGAACGTATACTTTCCTGTTACACAATTGCAGATGAATACACGGCCATTAAGAAAGAATTCAAGATGCAGACAACCACATACAGCTGGACATGGACAAAGTCTTGGGATAATGAGGTCCAGTAAACAAGTCAAAAAAGAAAGTCAATACATGAAAAGAAACTGATTTTCTATTCATCTGCAACTCTGTAATTGGTAATAAGAATTCAGTCAGATTGAGTTCCAGATGAAGACAACGGCAAACACTTGGAGATCGATAGCCTCTTGGGATCATGAAGTCCTGTAAAAAAGACAAAGAAGAAAGTCAATACATGAAAAGAAACTGAATGTATACTTACCTGTTACACAGTTGCAGATGAATACACAGCCAATAAGACGAAAAATCCAGTGCAGATGAATTGTCTCTTGGGATCATGAAGTCCTGTCAACAAGTAAGACAAAGAAGAAAATCAAAATATGAAAAGAAACTGAATGTATACTTACCTGTTACACAGTTGCAGATGAATACACAGCCAATAAGACGAAAAATCCAGTGCAGATGAATAGTCTCTTGGGATCATGAAGTCCTGTCAACAAGTAAGACAAAGAAGAAAATCAAAATATGAAAAGAAACTGAATGTATACTTACCTGTTACACATTTGCAGATGAAAAGAAACGAATGTATACTTACCTGTTACACAGTTGCAGATAAATACACAGCCAGTAAGAAAGAATTCCAGATGCAGACAACCACATACAACTGGACATGGACAATCTCTTGGGATCATGAAGTCCTGTAAAGAAGACAAAAAGAAAGTCAATACATGAAAAGAAACTGAATGTATACGTACCTGTTACACAATTGCAGATGAATAGGAAGTTAGTTAGATTGAGTTCCAGATGCAGACAACAGCAAGCACTTGGAGATTGATAGCCTCTTGGGATCATGAAGTCCTGTCAAGAAGTAAGACAAAGAAGAAAATCAAAACATGAAAAGAAACTGAATGTATACTTACCTGTTACACAGTTGCAGATGAATACACAGTCAGTAAGAAAGAATTCCAGATGCAGACAACCACATACAGCTGGAGATCGATAGCCTCTTGGGATCATGAGGTCCTGTAAACAAGACAAAAAGAAAGTCAATACATGAAAAGAAACTGAATGTATACTTACCTGTTATACAGTTGCAGATGAATAGAAAGTCAGTCAGATTGAGTTCCAGATGCAGACAACGGAGGACACCTTTCGCTGTACAATGTGCACTGTACAGTGAAAAATATGTGCACCTTACCTTACCTTGGGATCATGAGGTCCTGTAAACAAGAAAAAAAGAAAGTCAATACATGAAAAGAAACTGAATGCTTACTTACCGATTACACAGTTGGAGATGAATACACAGCCATTATGAAAGAATTCCAGATGCAGACAACCACATACAGCTGGACATGGACAGACTCTTGGGATCATGAAGTCCTGTGAACAAGTAAGACAAAATAGAAAGTCAATACATGAAAAGAAGCTGAATGTATACTTACCTGTTACACAGTTGCAGATGAAAAAAAGCCAGTAAGCCAGAGTTCCAGATTCAGTCAACCATATACAGTTGATGTATAGTCTCCTGGGATCATGAAGTCCTGTGAACAAGTAAGACAAAGAAAAAAGTAAATACATGAAAAGAAACTGAATGTATACTTACCTGTAACACAGTTGCAGATGAGCACACAGCCAATAAGACGAAAAATCCAGATGAAGACAATGGCAAACACTTGGAGATCGATAGCCTCTTGGGATCATGAAGTCCTGTCAACAAGTAAGACAAAGAAGAAAATCAAAACATGAAAAGAAACTGAATGTATACTTACCTGTTACACAGTTGCAGATGAATACACAGTCAGTTAGAAAGAATTCCAGATGCAGAAAACCACATACAGCTGGACATCAATAGCCTCTTGGGATCATGAAGTCCTGTAAACAAGACAAAAAGAATGTCAATACATGAAAAGAAACTGAATGTATACTTACCTGTTACAGAGTTGCAGATTAATACACAGCCAGAAAGAAAGAATTCCAGATGCAGACAACCACATACAGCTGGACATGGATAGCCTCTTGGGATCATGAAATCCTGTCAACAAGTAAGACAAAGAACAAAATCAAAATATGAAAAGAAAGTGAATGTATACTCACCTGTTACACAGTTAAAGATAAATAAACAGCCAATAAGAAGAAAAATCCAGATACAGACAACGGCAAACAGCTGGAGATGAACAGTCTCTTGGCATCATGAGGTCCTGTGAACAAGAAAGTCAATACATGAAAAGAAACTGAATGTTTACTTACCTGTTACACAGTTGCAGATGAATACACAGCCAGTACGACAGAGTTCCAGATGCAGACTACGGCAAAAAGTTGGAAATAGATAGTCTCTTGGTATCATGAGGGCCTGTCAACAAGTAAGACAAAGAAGAAAGTCAAAACATGAAAAGAAACTGAATGTATACTTACCTGTTACACAGTTGCAGATGAAAAAAAAGCCAGTAAGCCAGAGTTCCAGATTGAGACAACCATATACAGTTGATGTATCGTCTCTTGAGATCACGAGGTCCTGTCAACAAGTAAGACAAAGAAGAAAATCAAAATATAAAAAGAAACTGAATGTTTACTTACCTGTAACACAGTTGCAGATTAATACACAGTCAGTAAGAAAGAATTCAAGATGCAGACAACCACATACAGCTGCATATGGACAGTCTCTTGGGATCATGAAGTCATGTGAACAAGTAAGACTAAGAAGAAAGTCAATACATGAAAAGAAACTGAATGCTTACTTACCGATTACACAGTTGCAGATAAATTGAAAGTCAGTCAGATTGAGATCCAGATGCAGACAACGGCAAACACTTGGAGATCGATAGCCTCTTGGGATCATGAAGTCCTGTCAACAAGTAAGACAAAGAAGAAAGTCAATACATGAAAAGAATGTGAATGTTTACTTACCTGTTACACAGTTGCAGATGAAAAAAAGCCAGTAAGCTAGAGTTCCAGATTCAGACAACCATATACAGTTGATGTATAGTCTCTTGAGATCATGAGGTCCTGTGAAAGGGACAAAATGAAAGTCAATACATGAAAAGAAATGGAATGTATACTTACCTGTTACACAGTTGCAGACTAATACACAGCCAGTAAGAAAGACTTCCAGATGCAGACAACCACATACAGCTGGACTTGAATATCTCTTGGGATCATGAAGTCCTGACAAAGAGTAAGACAAAGATGAAAATCAAAATATGAAAAGAAACTGAATGTATACTTACCTGTTACACAGTTGAAGATGAAAAAAAGGCCAGTAAGCCAGAGTTCCAGATGCAGACAACCATATACAGTTGATGTATAGTCTCTTGGGATCACGAGGTCCTGTGAACAAGTAAAACAATGAAGAAAGTTAATACATGAAAAGAAACGGAATGTTTACTTACCTGTTACACAGTTGCAGATGAATACACAGCAAGAAAGAAAGAATTCCAGATGCAGACAACATACAGCTGGACATGGACAGTCTCTTGGGATCATGAAGGCCTGTGAACAAGTAAGACAAAGAAGAAAGTCAATACATGAAAAGAAACTGAATGTATACTTACTTGTTACACAGTTGCAGATGAAAAAAAAAAAAAAAAAACGTAAGCCAGAGTTCCAGATTCAGACAACCATATACAGTTGATGTATAGCCTCTTGGGATCACAAAATCCTGTGAACAAGTAAGACAAAGAAGGAAGTCAATACATGAAAATAAACTGAATGCTTACTTACCGATTACACAGATGCAGATGAATAGAAAATCAGTCAGATTGAGATCCAGATGCAGACAACGGCAAACACTTGGAGATCGACAGACTCTTGGGATCATGAGGTCCTGTAAACAAGACAAAAAGAAATTCAATACATGAAAAGAAACTGAATGTATACTTACCTGTTACACAGTTGCAGATGAATACACAGCCAATAAGACGAAAAATCCAGATGCAGACAACCACATACAGCTGGACATGGACAGTCTCTTGGGATCATGAAGTCCTGTGAACAAGTAAGACAGTGAAAATCAAAATATGAAAAGAAACTGAACGTATACTTACCTGTTACACAGTTGCAGATGAATAGAAAGACAGTCAGATTGAGTTCCAGATGCAGACAACGGCAAACAGCTGGAGATGAATAGTCTTTTGGGATCATGAGGTCCTGTAAACAAGACAAAAAGAAAGTCAATACATGAAAAGAAACCGAATGTATACTTACCTGTTACACAGTTGCAGATGAATATACAGCCAATAAGACGAAAAATCCAGATGCAGATGAATAGTCTCTTGGGCTCATGAGGTCCTGTAAACAAGACAAAGAAGAAAGTCAATGCAGGAAAAGAAACTGAATGCTTACTTAGCAATTACACAGTTGCAGATGAATAGAAAGTCAGTCAGATTGAGATCCAGATGCAGACGACGGCAAACACTTGGAGATCGATAGCCTCTTGGGATCACGAAGTCCTGTCAACACGACAAAGAAGAAAATCAAAATATGAAAAGAAACTGAATGCTTACTTACCGTTTACACAGTTGCAGGTGAATAGAAAGTCAGTCAGATTGAGATCCAGATGCACACAACGGCAAACACTTGGAGATCGATAGCCTCTTGGGATCATGAAGTCCTGTGAACAAGTAAGACAAAGAAGAAAATCAAAACATCAAAAGAAACTGAATGTTTACTTACCTGTAACAGAGTTGCAGATGATTACACAGCCAATAACACGAAAAATCCAGATGCAGACAACGGCAAACAGCTGGAGATGAATAGTCTCTTGGGATCATGAGGTCCTGTAAACAAAAGAAACTGAATGCTTTTCTACCGATTACACAGTTGCAGATGAATACAAAGTCAGTAAGAAAAAATTCCAGATGCAGACAACGGCAAACAGCTGGAGATGAATAGTCTCTTGGGATCATGAGGTCCTGTAAACAAGACAAAAAAGAAAGTCAGTACTTGAATAGAAATTGAATGTAAAATCCAGGTGCAAAATCCAGGTGCAGATGTATAGTCTCTTGGGATCATGAGGTCCTGTAAACAAGACAAAGAAGAAAGTCAATACATGAAAAGAAACTGAAAGCTTAATTACCTGTCACACAGTTGCAGATGAATACACAGCCAATAAGATGAAAAATCCAGATGCAGATGAATAGTCTCTTGGGATAATGAGGTCCTGTAAACAAGACAAAGAAGAGAGTCAATACATGAAAAGAAACTGAATGTATACTTACCTGTTACACAGTTGCAGATGAATACACAGCCAGTAAGAAAGAATTCCAGATGCAGACAACCACATACAGCTGCACATGGAAAGTGTCTTGGGATCATGAAGTCCTGTCAACAAGTAAGACAAAGAAGAAAATCAAAACATGAAAAGAAACTGAATGTATACTTACCTGTTACACAGTTGCAGATGAATACACAGTCAGTAAGAAAGAATTCCAGATGCAGACAACCACATACAGCTGGACATCGATAGCCTCTTGGGATCATGAAGTCCTGTAAACAAGACAAAAAGAAAGTCAATACATGAAAAGAAGCTGAACGTATACTTACCTGTTACACAGTTGCAGATGAAAAGAAACGGAATGTATACTAACCTGTAACACAGTTGCAGATTAATACAAAGCCAAAAAGAAAAAAAAATCCAGATGCAGACAACAGCAACCAGCTGGAGATGAATACTCTCTTGGGATCATGACGTCCTGTCAACAAGTAAGACAAAGAAGAAAATCAAAATATGAAAAGAAATTGAATGTATACTTACCTATAACACAGTTGCAGATGAATACACAGCCAATAAAACGTAAAATCCAGATGCAGACAACGGCAAACAGCTTGAGTTGAATAGTCTCTTGGGATCATGAGTCAATAAAAAAGTCAATACATGAAAAGAAACTGAATGCTTACTTACCGATTACACAGTTGCAGATAAATTGAAAGTCAGTCAGATTGAGATCCAGATGCAGACAACGGCAAACACTTGGCGATCGATAGCCTCTTGGGATCATGAAGTCCTGTGAACAAGACAGACAAAGAAGAAAATCAAAATACGAAAAGAAACTGAATGTACACTTACCTGTTACACAGTTGCAGATGAATACACAGCAAGAAAGAAAGAATTCCAGATGCAGACAGCCACATACAGCTGGACATGGACAGACTCTTGGGATCATGAAGTACTGTGAACAAGACAAAGAAGAAAATCAAAATATGAAAAGAAACTGAATGTATACTTACCTGTTACACAGTTGCTGATAAAGAAAAGCCAGTAAGCCAGAGTTCCAGATTCAGACAACCATATACAATTGATGTATAAACTCTTGGGATCACAAGGTCCTGTGAATAAGTAAGACAAAAAAGAAAGACAATATATGAAAAGAAACTGAATGTATACTTACCTGTTACACAGTTGCAGATGAATATGAAGTCAGACAGATTGAGTTCCAGATGCAGACAACGGCAAACAGCTGGAGATGAATACTCTCTTGGGATCATGAGGTCCTGTAAACAAGATAAAAAGAAAGTCAATACATGAAAAGAAACTGAATGTATACTTACCTGTTGCACTGTTGCAGATGAATACAAAGCCAATAAGATGAAAAATCCAGATGCAGATGAATATTCTCTTGGGATCACGAGGTCCTGTGAACAAGTAAGACAAAGAAGAAAGTCAATACATGAAAAGAAACTGAATGTATACTTACCTGTTACACAGTTGCAGTTGAATAGAAAGTCAGTCAGGTTGAGTTCCAAATGCAGACAAAGGCAAACACTTGGAGATCGATAGCCTCTTGGGATCATGAAGTCCTGTGAACAAGACAAAGATGAACATCTAAATATGAAAAGAAACTGAATGTTTACTTACCTGTAAAACAGTTGCAGATGAATACACAGCCAATAAGACGAAAAATTCAGATGCGGTTGAAAAGTCTCTTGGGATCACGAGGTCCTGTGAACATGTAAGACAAAGAAGAAAGTCAATACATGAAAAGAAACGGAATGCTTACTTACCGATTACACAGTTGCAGATGAAAACACAGCCAATAAGACGTAAAATCCAGATGCAGACAACGGCAAACAGCTGTGGATGAATAATCTCTTGGGATCATGAGGTCCTGTAAATAAGACAAAAAAAAGTCAATACATGAAAAGAAACTGAATGTATACTTACCTGTTACAAAGTTGCAGATGAATACAAAGCCAATAAGACATAAAATCCAGATGCAGACAACCACATACAGCTGGACAAGGACAGTCTATTTGGATCATGAAGTCCTGTGAACAAGTAAGACAAAGAAGAAAATCAAAATATGAAAAGAAACTGAATGTATACTTACGTGTAACACAGTTGCAGATGAATACACACCCAATAAGACATAAAATCCAGATGCAGACAACGGCAAACAGGTGGAAATGAATAGTCTCTTGGGATCATGAGGTCCTGTAAACAAGTAAGACAAAGAAGAAAATCAAAATATGAAAAGAAACTGAATGTTTACTTACCTGTAACACAGTTGCAGATGAAAAAAATAAAGCCAGTAAGCCAGAATTCCAGATTCAGACAACCATATACAGTTGATTTATAGTCTCTTGGGATCACGAGGTACTGTGAACAAGTAAGACAAAGAAGAAAGTCAATACATGAAAAGAAACTGAATGTATACTTACCTGTAACACAGTTGCAGATGAATACACTGTCAGTAAGAAAGAATTCCAGATGCAGACAACCACATACAGCTGGACATCGATAGCCTCTTGGGATCATGAGGTCCTGTAAACAAGACAAAAAAAAAAAGCCAATACATGAAAAGAAACTGAATGTATACTTACCTGTTACACAGTTGCAGTTGAAAAAAAGCCAGTAAGCCAGAGTTCCAGATTCAGACAACCATATACAGCTGGACATCGATAGCCTCTTGGGATCACGAGGTCCTGTGAACAAGGAAGACAAAGAAGAAAGTCAATACATGAAAAGAAATTGAATGTATACTTACCTGTTACAAATTTGCAGATGAATATAAATTCAGTCAGATTGAGATCCTGATGCAGACAACGGCAAACACTTGGAGATCGATAGCCTCTTGGGATCATGAAGTCCTGTGAACAAGTAAGACAAAGAAGAAAATCAAAACATGAAAAGAAACTGAATGTATACTTACCTGTTACAAAGTTGCAGATGAATACAAATCCAGTAAGAAAGAATTCCAGATGCAGACAACCACATCCAGCTGGACATGGAAAGTCTCTTGGGATCATGAGGTCCTGTAAACAAGTCAAAGAAGAAAGTCAATACATGAAAAGAAACTAAATGTATACTTACCTGTTACAAAGTTGCAGATGAATACAAAGCCAGTAAGAAAGAATTCCAGATGCAGACAACCACATCCAGCTGGACATGGATAGCCTCTTGGGATCATGAAGTCCTGTGAACAAGTAAGACAAAGAAGAAAATCAAAAGATGAAAAAAAACTGAATGTATACTTACATGTTACACAGTTGCAGATGAAAAGAAACGGTATGTATACTTACCAGTTGCACAGTTGCAGATGAATAAAAAGTCATTCAGATTGAGTTGCAGATGCAGACAACGGCAAACACTTGGAGATCTATAGCCTCTTGGGATCATGAAGTCCTGTGAACAAGTAAGACAAAGAAGAAAGTCAAAACATGAAAAGAAACTGAATGTTTACTTACCTGTAACACAGTTGCAGATGAATACATAGCCAATAAGACGAAAAATCCAGATGCAGTTGAATAGTCTCTTGGGATCACGAGGTCCTGTGAATAAGTAAGACAAAGAAGAAAGTCAATACATGAAAAGAAACGGAATGTATACTTACCTATAACACAGTTGTAGATGAATACACAGCCAATAAAATGTAAAATCCAGATGCAGACAACGGCAAACAGCTGGAGATGAATAGTCTCTTGGGATCATGAGGTCCTGTAAACAAGACAAAAAAAAAAGTCAATACATGAATAGAAACGGAATGTATACCTACCTGTTACACAGTTGCAGATGAAAAGAAACGGAATGTATACTTACCTGTTACAAAGTTGCAGATGAATAGAAAGTCAGTCAGATTGAGTTCCAGATGCAGACAACGGCAAACACTTGGAGATCGATAGCCTCTTGGGGTCATGAAGTCCTGTGAACAAGTAAGAAAAAGAAGAAAGTCAAAACATGAAAAGAAACTGAATGTATACTTACCTGTTGCACAGTTGCAGATGAATAGAAAGTCAGAAACGGAAGTCAAGAAACGGAATGTATACTTACCTGTTGCACAGTTGCAGATGAATAGAAAGTCAGTCAGATTGAGTTCCTGATGCAGACAACGGCAAGCACTTGGAGATCGATAGCCTCTTGGGATCATGAAGTCCTGTCAACAAGTAAGACAAATAAGAAAGTCAATACATGAAAAGAAACTGAATGTATACTTACCTTTTACACAGTTGCAGATGAATAGAAAGTCAGTAAGAAAGAATTCCAGATGCAGACAACCACATACAGCTGGACATCGATAGCCTCTTGGGATCATGAAGTCCTGTAAACAAGACAAAAAGAAAGTCAATACATGAAAAGAAACTGAATGTATACCTACCTGTTACACAGTTGCAGATGAAAAGAAACGGAATGTATACTTACCTGTTACAAAGTTGCAGATGAATAGAAAGTCAGTCAGATTGAGTTCCAGATGCAGACAACGGCAAACAGCTGGAGATGAATAGTCTCTTGGGATCATGAGGTCCTGTAAACAAGACAAAAAAAAAAGTCAATACATGAATAGAAACGGAATGTATACCTACCTGTTACACAGTTGCAGATGAAAAGAAACGGAATGTATACTTACCTGTTACAAAGTTGCAGATGAATAGAAAGTCAGTCAGATTGAGTTCCAGATGCAGACAACGGCAAACACTTGGAGATCGATAGCCTCTTGGGGTCATGAAGTCCTGTGAACAAGTAAGAAAAAGAAGAAAGTCAAAACATGAAAAGAAACTGAATGTATACTTACCTGTTGCACAGTTGCAGATGAATAGAAAGTCAGAAACGGAAGTCAAGAAACGGAATGTATACTTACCTGTTGCACAGTTGCAGATGAATAGAAAGTCAGTCAGATTGAGTTCCAGATGCAGACAACGGCAAGCACTTGGAGATCGATAGCCTCTTGGGATCATGAAGTCCTGTCAACAAGTAAGACAAATAAGAAAGTCAATACATGAAAAGAAACTGAATGTATACTTACCTTTTACACAGTTGCAGATTAATAGAAAGTCAGTAAGAAAGAATTCCAGATGCAGACAACCACATACAGCTGGACATCGATAGCCTCTTGGGATCATGAAGTCCTGTAAACAAGACAAAAAGAAAGTCAATACATGAAAAGAAACTGAATGTATACTTACCTGTTACAAAGTTGCAGATGAATAAAAAAAGCTAGTAAGCCAGAGTTCCAGATGCAGATAACCATATACAGTTGATGCATAGTCTCTTGGGATCATGAGGTCCTGTAAACAAGACAAAGAAGAAAGTCAATACATGAAAAGAAACTGAATGTATACTTACCTGTTACACAGTTGCAGATGAATAGGAAGTACGTTAGATTGAGTTCCAGATGCAGACAACGGCAAGCACTTGGAGATCGATAGCCTCTTGGGATCATGAAGTCCTGTCAAGAAGTAAGACAAAGAAGAAAATCAAAACATGAAAAGAAACTGAATGTATACTTACCTGTTACACAGTTGCAGATGAATACACATTCAGTAAGAAAGAATTCCAGATGCAGACAACCACATACAGCTGGACATGGACAGTCTCTTGGGATCATGAAGTCCTGTGAACAAGTAAGAAAAATAAGAAAGTCAAAACATGAAAAGAAACTGAATGTATACTTACCTGTTGCACAGTTGCAGATGAATAGAAAGTCAGAAACGGAAGTCAAGAAACGGAAACGGAAGTCAAGAAACGGAATGTATACTTACCTGTTGCACAGTTGCAGATGAATAGAAAGTCAGTCAGATTGAGTTCCAGATGCAGACAACGGCAAACACTTGGAGATCTATAGCCTCTTGGGATCATGAAGTCCTGTAAACAAGACAAAAAAAGTCAATACATGAAGAGAAATGGAATGTATACTTACCTGTTACACAGTTGCAGATGAATACAAAGCCAGTAAGAAAGAATTCCAGATGCAGACAACCACATACAGCTGGACATCGATAGCCTCTTGGGATCATGAAGTCCTGTCAAGAAGTCAGACAAAGAAGAAAATCAAAACATGAAAAGAAACTGAATGTATACTTACCTGATACACAGTTGCAGATGAATACACAGTCAGTAAGAAAGAATTCCAGATGCAGACAACCAAATTCAGCTGGACATCGATAGCCTCTTGGGATCATGAAGTCCTGTAAACAAGTAAGACAAAGAAGAAAATCAAAACATAAAAAGAAACTGAATGTTTACTTACCTTTAACACAGTTGCAGATGAATACACAGCCAATAAGACAAAAAATCCAGATGCAGATGAATAGTCTCTTGGGATCATGAGGTCCTGTAAACAAGACAAAGAAGAAAGTCAATACATGAAAAGAAACTGAATGTATACTTACCTGTTACACAGTTGCAGATGAAAAAAAGCCAGTAAGCCAGAGTTCCAGATTCAGACAACCATATACAGTTGATGTATATTCTCTTGGGATCACGAGGTCCTGTGAATAAGACAAAGAAGAAAGTCAATGCATGAAAAGAAGCTGAATGTATACTTACCTTTAACAAAGTTCCAAATGAATACACAACCATTAAAAAAGAATTCCAGATGCAGACAACCACAAATAGCTGGACATGGACAGTCTCTTGGGATCATGAAGTCCTGTGAACAAGTGAGACAACGAAGAAAGTCAATACATGAAAAGAAACTGAATGTATACTTACCTGTTACAAAGTTGCAGATGAATACAAAGCCAGTAAGAAAGAATTCCAGATGCAGACAACCACATCCAGCTGGACATGAATAGTCTCTTGGGATCATGAGGTCCTGTACACAAGACAAAGAAGAAAGTCAATACATGAAAAGTAACTGAATTTATACTTACCTGTTACACTGTTGCAGATGAATACACAGTCAGTAAGAAAGAATTCCAGATGCAGACAACCACATACAGCTGGACAACGATAGCCTCTTGGGATCATGAGGTCCTGTAAACAAGACAAAGAAGAAAGTCAATACATGAAAAGAAACTGAATGCTTACTTACCAATTACACAGTTGGAGATGAATACACAGCCATTAAGAAAGAATTCCAGATGCAGACAACCACATACAGCTGGACATGGACAGACTCTTGGGATCATGAAGTCCTGTGAACAAGTAAGACAATATATAAAGTCGATACATGAAAAGAAGCTGAATGTATACTTACCTGTTACACAGTTGCAGATGAAAAAAAGCCAGTAAGCCAGAGTTCCAGATTCAGTCAACCATATACAGTTGATGTATAGTCTCCTGGGATCATGAAGTCCTGTGAACAAGTAAGACAAAGAAAAAAGTAAATACATGAAAAGAAACTGAATGTATACTTACCTGTAACACAGTTGCAGATGAACACAGCCAATAAGACGAAAAATCCAGATGCAGACAATGGCAAACACTTGGAGATCGATAGCCTCATGGGATCATGAAGTCCTGTCAACAAGTAACAAAGAAGAAAATCCAAATATGAAAAGAAACTGAATGTATACTTACCTGTATCACAGTTGCAGATGAAAAAAAGCCAGTAAGCCAGAGTTCCAGATTCAGACAACCATATACAGTTGATGTATATTCTCTTGGGATCACGAGGTCCTGTGAATAAGACAAAGAAGAAAGTCAATGCATGAAAAGAAGCTGAATGTATACTTACCTGTAACAAAGTTCCAAATGAATACACAACCATTAAAAAAGAATTCCAGATGCAGACAACCACAAATAGCTGGACATGGACAGTCTCTTGGGATCATGAAGTCCTGTGAACAAGTGAGACAACGAAGAAAGTCAATACATGAAAAGAAACTGAATGTATACTTACCTGTTACAAAGTTGCAGATGAATACAAAGCCAGTAAGAAAGAATTCCAGATGCAGACAACCACATCCAGCTGGACATGAATAGTCTCTTGGGATCATGAGGTCCTGTACACAAGACAAAGAAGAAAGTCAATACATGAAAAGTAACTGAATTTATACTTACCTGTTACACTGTTGCAGATGAATACACAGTCAGTAAGAAAGAATTCCAGATGCAGACAACCACATACAGCTGGACAACGATAGCCTCTTGGGATCATGAGGTCCTGTAAACAAGACAAAGAAGAAAGTCAATACATGAAAAGAAACTGAATGCTTACTTAACAATTACACAGTTGGAGATGAATACACAGCCATTAAGAAAGAATTCCAGATGCAGACAACCACATACAGCTGGACATGGACAGACTCTTGGGATCATGAAGTCCTGTGAACAAGTAAGACAATATATAAAGTCAATACATGAAAAGAAGCTGAATGTATACTTACCTGTTACACAGTTGCAGATGAAAAAAAGCCAGTAAGCCAGAGTTCCAGATTCAGTCAACCATATACAGTTGATGTATAGTCTCCTGGGATCATGAAGTCCTGTGAACAAGTAAGACAAAGAAAAAAGTAAATACATGAAAAGAAACTGAATGTATACTTACCTGTAACACAGTTGCAGATGAACACAGCCAATAAGACGAAAAATCCAGATACAGACAATGGCAAACACTTGGAGATCGATAGCCTCATGGGATCATGAAGTCCTGTCAACAAGTAACAAAGAAGAAAATCCAAATATGAAAAGAAACTGAATGTATACTTACCTGTATCACAGTTGCAGATTAATACACAGCCAATAAGATGAAAAATCCAGATGCAGACAACAGCAAACAGCTGGAGATGAATAGTCTCTTGGGATCATGAGGTCCTGTAAACAAGTAAGACAAAGAAGAAAGTCAATACATGAAAAGAAGCTGAATGTATACTTACCTGTTACACAGTTACAGATGAATACACAGCCATTAAGAAAGAATTCCAGATGCAGAAAACCACAAATAGCTGGACATGGACAGTCTCTTGGGATCATGAAGTCCTGTGAACAAGTAAGACAAAGAAGAAATTCAATACATGAAAAGAAACTGAATGTATACTTACCTGTTACAAAGTTGCAGATGAAAACAAAGCCAGTAAGAAAGAATTCCAGATGCAGACAATCACATCCAGCTGTACACAGATAGTCTCTTGGGATCATGAGGTCCTGTAAAGAAGACAAAGAAGAAAGTCAATATATGAAAAGAAACTGAATGTATACTTACCTGTTACACAGTTGCAGATGAATACACAGTCAGAAAGAAAAAATTCCAGATGCAGACAACCAAATTCAGCTGGACATCGATAGCCTCTTGGGATCATGAAGTCCTGTAAACAAGTAAGACAAAGAAGAAAATCAAAACATAAAAAGAAACTGAATGTTTACTTACCTTTAACACAGTTGCAGATGAATACACAGCCAATAAGACAAAAAATCCAGATGCAGATGAATAGTCTCTTGGGATCATGAGGTCCTGTAAACAAGACAAAGAAGAAAGTCAATACATGAAAAGAAACTGAATGTATACTTACCTGTTGCACAGTTGCAGATGAATAGAAAGTCAGAAACGGAAGTCAAGAAACGGAAACGGAAGTCAAGAAACGGAATGTATACTTACCTGTTGCACAGTTGCAGATGAATAGAAAGTCAGTCAGATTGAGTTCCAGATGCAGACAACGGCAAACACTTGGAGATCTATAGCCTCTTGGGATCATGAAGTCCTGTAAACAAGACAAAAAAAGTCAATACATGAAGAGAAACGGAATGTATAGTTACCTGTTACACAGTTGCAGATGAATACAAAGCCAGTAAGAAAGAATTCCAGATGCAGACAACCGCATACAGCTGGACATGGATAGTCTCTTGGGATCAGGAGGTCCTGTAAACAAGAGAAAGAAGAAAGTCAATACATTAAAAGAAAATGAATGTATACTTACCTGCTACACAGTTGCAGATGAATAGAAAGTCAGTCAGATTGAGGTCCAGATGCAGACAACAGCAAACACTTGAAGATCGATAGCCTCTTGGGGTCATGAAGTCCTGTGAACAAGTAAGAAAAAGAAGAAAGTCAAAACATGAAAAGAAACTGAATGTATACTTACCTGTTACACAGTTGCAGATGAATACACAGTCAGTAAGAAAGAATTCCAGATGCAGACAACCACATACAGCTGGACATGGACAGTCTCTTGGGATCATGAAGTCCTGTGAACAAGTAAGAAAAAGAAGAAAGTCAAAACATGAAAAGAAACTTAATGTATACTTACCTGTTGCACAGTTGCAGATGAATAGAAAGTCAGAAACGGAAGTCAAGAAACGGAAACGGAAGTCAAGAAACGGAATGTATACTTACCTGTTACACAGTTGCAGTTGAAAAAAAGCCAGTAAGCCAGAGTTGCAGATTCAGACAACCATATTCAGTTGATGTATAGTCTCTTGGGATCACGAGGTCCTGTGAACAAGTAAAACAAAGAAGAAAGTCAATTCATGAAAAGAAACTGAATGTATACTTACCTGTTACACAGTTGCAGATGAATAGAAAGTTAGTCAGATTGAGTTCCAGATGCAGACAACGGCAAACACTTGGAGATCGATAGCCTCTTGGGGTCATGAAGTCCTGTGAACAAGTAAGAAAAAGAAGAAAGTCAAAACATGAAAAGAAACTGAATGTATACTTACCTGTTGCACAGTTGCAGATAAATAGAAAGTCAGAAACGGAAGTCAAGAAACGGAAACAGAAGTCAAGAAACGGAATGTATACTTCCCTATAACACAGTTGTAGATGAATACAAAGCCAATAAAACGTAAAATCCAGATGCAGACAACGGCAAACAGCTGGAGATGAATAGTGTCTTGGGATCATGAGGTCCTGTAAACAAGACAAAAAAAAGTCAATACATGAAAAGAAACTGAATGTATACTTACCTGTTACACAGTTGCAGATGAATACACAGTCAGTAAGAAAGAATTTCAGATGCAGACAACCACATACAGCTGGACATCGATAGCCTCTTGGGATCATGAAGTCCTGTAAACAAGACAAAAAAAAGTCAATACATGAAAAGAAACTGAATGTATACTTACCTGTTACACAGTTGCAGAAGAAAAAAAGGCAATAAAACGTAAAATCCAGATTCAGACAACCACAAATAGCTGGACATGGACAGTCTCTTGGGATCATGAAGTCCTGTGAACAAGTGAGAAAACGAAGAAAGTCAATACATGAAAAGAAACTGAATGTATACTTACCTGTTACACAGTTGCAGATGAGTACACAGTCAGTAAGAAAGAATTCCAGATGCAGACAACATACAGCTGGACATGGACAGACTTTTGGGATCATGAAGTCCTGTGAACAAGTAAGACAAAGAAGAAAGTCAATACATGAAAAGAAACTGAATGTATACTTACCTGTTACACAGTTGCAGATGAATAGGAAGTAAGTTAGATTGAGTTCCAGATGCAGACAACGGCAAGCACTTGGAGATCGATAGCCTCTTGGGATCATGAAGTCCTGTCAAGTAGTAAAACAAAGAAGAAAATCAAAACATGAAAAGAAACTGAATGTATACTTACCTGTTACACAGTTGCAGATGAATACACAGTCAGTAAGAAAGAATTTCAGATGCAGACAACCACATACAGCTGGACATCGATAGCCTCTTGGGATCATGAAGTCCTGTAAACAAGACAAAAAGAAAGTCAATACATGAAAAGAAACTAATGTATACTAACCTGTTAGACAGTTTCAGTTGAAAAAAAGCCAGTAAGACAGAGTTCCAGATTCAGACAACCATATACGGTTGATGTATAGTCTCTTGGGATCACGAGGTCCTGTGAACAAGTAAGACAAAGAAGAAAGTCAATACATGAAAAGAAATTTAATGTATACTTACCTGTTACACAGTTGCAGATGAATAGAAAGTCAGTCAGATTAAGTTCCAGATGCAGACAATGGCAAAAAGCTGGAGATGAATAGTCTCTTGGGATCATGAGGTCCTGTAAACAAGAAAAAAAGAAAGTCAATACATGAAAAGAAACTGAATGCTTACTTACCGATTACACAGTTGGAGATGAATACACAGCCATTAAGAAAGAATTCCAGATGCAGACAACCACAAATAGCTGGACATGGACAGTCTCTTGGGATCATGAAGTCCTGTGAACAAGTGAGACAACGAAGAAAGTCAATACATGAAAAGAAACTGAATGTATACTTAACTGATACACAGTTGCAGATGAAAAAAAGCCAGTAAGCCAGAGTTCCAGATTCAGACAACCATATACAGTTGATGTATAGTCTCTTGGGACCATGAAGTCCTGTGAACAAGTAAGACAAAGAAAAAAGTCAATACATGAAAAGAAACTGAATGTATAATTATCTGTAACAGTTGCACATGAATACACAGCCAATAAGACAAAAAATCCAGATGCAGATGAATAGTCTCTTTGAATCATGAGGTCCTGTAAACAAGACAAAGAAGAAAGTCAATACATTAAAAAAAACTGGATGCTTACTTACCGATTACACAGTTGGATATGAATACACAGCCATTAAGAAAGAATTCCAGATGCAGACAACCACATACAGCTGGACATGGACAGACTCTTGGGATCATGAAGTCCTGTGAACAAGTAAGACAAAATAGAAAGTCAATACATGAAAAGAAGCTGACTGTATACTTACCTGTAACACAGTTGCAGATGAACACACAGCCAATAAGACGAAAAATCCAGATGCAGACAATGGCAAACACTTGGAGATCGATAGTCTCTTGGGATCATGAAGTCCTGTCAACAAGTAAGACAATGAAGAAAATCCAAATATGAAAAGAAACTGAATGTATACTTACCTGTAACACAGTTGCAGATTAATACACAGCCAATAAGATGAAAAATCCAGATGCAGACAACGGCAAACAGCTGGAGATGAATAGTCACTTGGGATCACGAGGTCCTGTGAACAAGTAAGACAAAGAAGACAGTCAATACATGAAAAGAAACTGAATGTATACTTACCTGTTACACAGTTGCAGATGAAAAAATTAAAGCCAGTAAGCCAGAGTTCCAGATTCAGACAACCATATACAGCTGATTTATAGTCTCTTGGGATGACGAGGTACTGTGAAGAAGTAAGACAAAGAAAGTCAATACATGAAAAGAAACTGAATGTATACTTACCTGTAACACAGTTGCAGATGAATACACAGTCAGTAAGAAAGAATTCCAGATGCAGACAACCACATACAGCTGGACATCGATAGCCTCTTGGGATCATGAGGTCCTGTAAATAAGACAAAAAGAAAGTCAATACATGAAAAGAAACTGAATGTATACTTACCTGTTACACAGTTGCAGTAGAAAAAAAGCCAGTAAGCCAGAGTTCCAGATTCAGACAACCATATACAGTTGATGTATAGTCTCTTGGGATCACGAGGTCCTGTGAACAAGTAAGACAAAGAAGAAAGTCAATACATGAAAAGAAATTGAATGTATACTCACCTGTAACACAGTTGCAGATGAATAGAAAGTCAGTCAGATTGAGATCCTGATGCAGACAGCGACAAACACTTGGAGATCGATAGCCTCTAGGGATCATGAAGTCCTGTGAACAAGTAAGACAAAGAAGAAAATCAAAATATGAAAAGAAACTGAATGTATACTTATCTGTAACACAGTTGCAGATGAATACACAGCCAATAAGACGTAAAATCCAGATGCAGATGAATAGTCTCTTGGGATCATGAGGTCCTGTAAACAAGACAAAGAAGAAAGTCAATACATGAAAAGAAGCTGAATGTATACTTACCTGTTACACAGTTGCAGATAAATACACAGCCATTAAGAAAGAATTCCAGATGCAGACAACCACAAATAGCTGGACATGGACAGTCTCTTGGGATCATGAAGTCCTGTGAAAAAGTGAGACAACGAAGAAAGTCAATACATGAAAAGAAACTGAATGTATACATACCTGTTACACAGTTGCAGATGAAAAAAAGCCAGTAAGCCAGAGTTCCAGATTCAGATAACCATATACAGTTGATGTATAGTCTCTTGGGATCATGATGTCCTGTGAACAAGTAAGACAAAGAAGAAAATCAAAATATGAATAGAAACTGAATGTTTACTTACCTATAACACAGTTGCAGATGAATACACAGCCAATAAGACGAAAAATCCAGATGCAGATGAATAGTCTCTTGGGATCATGAAGTCCTGTCAACAAGTAAGACAAAAAAGAAAATCAATGCATGAAAAGAAACTGAATGTATACTTACCTGTTACACAGTTGCAGATGAATAGAAAGTCAGTCAGATTGAGTTCCTGATGCAGACAACGGCAAACACTTGGAGATCAATAGTCTCTTGGGATCATGAGGTCCTGTAATCAAGACAAAGAAGAAAGTCAATACATGAAAAGAAGCTGAATGTATACTTACCTGTTACACAATTTCAGATGAATACACGGCCATTAAGAAAGAATTCAAGATGCAGACAACCACATACAACTGGACATGGACAGAGTCTTGGGATAATGAGGTCCAGTAAACAAGTCAAAAAAGAAAGTCAATACATGAAAAGAAACTGAATGTATACATACCTGTTACACAGTTGCAGATGAAAAAAAGCCAGTAAGCCAGATTTCCAGATTCAGATAACCATATACAGTTGATGTATAGTCTCTTGGGATCATGATGTCCTGTGAACAAGTAAGACAAAGAAGAAAATCAAAATATGAATAGAAACTGAATGTTTACTTACCTATAACACAGTTGCAGATGAATACACAGCCAATAAGACGAAAAATCCAGATGCAGATGAATAGTCTCTTGGGATCATGAAGTCCTGTCAACAAGTAAGACAAAAAAGAAAATCAATGCATGAAAAGAAACTGAATGTATACTTACCTGTTACACAGTTGCAGATGAATAGAAAGTCAGTCAGATTGAGGTCCTGATGCAGACAACCACATACAGCTGGACAAGGACAGTCTCTTTGGATCATGAAGTCCTGTGAACAAGTAAGACAAAGAAGAAAGTCAATACATGAAAAGAAACTGAATGTATACTTACCTGTTACACAGTTGCAGTTGAAAAGAAACGGAATGTATACTTACCTATTGCACAGTTGCAGATGAATACACAGCTAATAAGACGGAAAATCCAGATGCAGACAATGGCAAACAGCTTGAGATGAATACTCTCTTGGGATCATGAAGTCCTGTAAACAAGATAAAAAAAGTCAATACATAAAAAGAAACTGAATGTATACTTACCTGTTACACAGTTGCAGATGAAAACACAGCCAGTAAGAAAGAATTCCAGAGGCAGACAACCACATACAGCTGGACATGGATAGTCTCTTGGGATCATGAAGTCCTGTGAACAAGTAAGATAAAGAAGAAAGTCAATACATGAAATGAAACTGAATGCTTACATACCGATTACACAGTTGCAGATGAATAGAAAGTCAGTTAGATTGAGTTCCAGATGCAGATGACGGCAAACACTTGGAGATTGATAGCCTCTTGGGAAGGTGAAGTCCTTTGAACAAGTAAGACAAATAAGAAAGTCAATACATGAAAAGAAACTGAATGTATACTTACCTGTCACACAGTTGCAGATGAAAAAAAGCCAGTAAGCCAGAGTTCCAGATTTAGACAACCAAATATAGTTGATGTATAGTCTCTTGGGATCACGAGGTCCTGTGAACAAGTAAGACAAATAAGAAAGTCAATACATGAAATGAAACTGAATGCTTACATACCGATTACACAGTTGCAGATGAATAGAAAGTCAGTTAGATTGAGTTCCAGATGCAGATGACGGCAAACACTTGGAGATTGATAGCCTCTTGGGAAGGTGAAGTCCTTTGAACAAGTAAGACAAATAAGAAAGTCAATACATGAAAAGAAACTGAATGTATACTTACCTGTTACACAGTTGCAGTTGAAAAGAAACGGAATGTATACTTACCTATTGCACAGTTGCAGATGAATACACAGCTAATAAGACGGAAAATCCAGATGCAGACAACGGCAAACCCTTGGAGATCGATAGCCTCTTGGGATCATGAAGTCCTGTGAACAAGTAAAACAAAGAAAAAAGTCAATACATGAAAAGAAACTGAATGTATACTTACCTGTTACAAAGTTGCAGATGAATACAAAGCCAGTAAGAAAGAATTCCATATGCAGACAACCACATACAGCTGTACATGGACAGTCTTCTGGGATCATGAAGTCCTGTGAACAAATAAGACAAAGATGAAAGTCAATACATGAAAAGAAACTGAATGGTTACTTACCGATTACACAGTTGCAGATGAATAAAAAAAGTCAGTCAGATTGAGTTCCAGATGCAGACAACCATATACAGTTGATGTATAGTCTATTAGGATCAAGAGGTCTGTGAACAAGTAAGACAAAGAAGAAAGTCAGTACATGAAAAGAAACTGAATGCTTACTTACCGATTTCACAGCTGCAGATGAATAAAAAAAGTCAGTCAGATTGAGTTCCAGATGCAGACAACGACAAACACTTGGAGATTGATAGCCTCTTGGGATCATGAAGTCCTATCAACAAGTAAGACAAAGAAGAAAATCAAACAATGAAAAGAAACTGAATGTATACTTACCTGTTACACAGTTGCAGATGAATACACAGCCAGAAAGAAAGAATTCCAGATGCAGACAACCACATCCAGCTGGACATGGACAGTCTCTTGGGATCATGAAGGCCTGTGAACAAGTAAGACAAAAAACAAAGTCAATACATGAAAAGAAACTGAATGTATACTTACCTGTAACACAGTTGCAGATGAACACATAGCCAATAAGACGAAAAATCCAGATGTAGACAATGGCAAACACTTGGAGATCGATAGCCTCTTGGGATCATGAAGTCCTGTGAACAAGTAAGACAAAGAAGAAAATCAAAATATGAAAAGAAACGGAATGTATACTTACCTGTTACACAGTTGCAGATGAATAGAAAGTTAGTCAGATTGAGTTCCAGATGCAGACAATGGCAAAAAGTTGGAGATGAATAGTCTCTTGGGATCATGAGGTCCTGTAAACAAGAAAAAAAGAAAGTCAATACATGAAAAGAAACTGAATGCATACTTACCGATTACACAGTTGGAGATGAATACACAGCCATTAAGAAAGAATTCCAGATGCAGACAACCACATACAGCTGGACATGGACAGACTATTGGGATCATGAAGTCCTGTGAACAAGTAAGACAATATATAAAGTCAATACATGAAAATAAGCTGAATGTATACTTACCTGTTACACAGTTGCAGATGAAAAAAAGCCAGTAAGCCAGAGTAACAGATTCAGTCAACCATATACAGTTGATGTATAGTCTCCTGGGATCATGAAGTCCTGTAAACAAGTAAGACAAAGAAAAAAGTAAATACATGAAAAGAAACTGAATGTATATTTACCTGTAACACACTTGCAGATTAATACACCGCCAATAAGATGAAAAATCCAGATGCAGACAACAGCAAACAGCTGGAGATGAATAGTCTCTTGGGATCATGAGGTCCTGTAAACAAGTATGACAAAGAAGAAAGTCAATACATGAACAGAAGCTGAATGTATACTTACCTGTTACACAGTTGCAGATGAGTACACAGTCAGTGAGAAAGAATTCCAGATGCAGACAACATACAGCTGGACATGGACAGACTCTTGGGATCATGTAGTCCTGTGAACAAGTAAGACAAAGAAGAAAGTCAATACATGAAAAGAAACTGAATGTATACTTACCTGTTACAAAGTTGCAGATGAAAACAAAGCCAGTAAGAAAGAATTCCAGATGCAGTCAACCACATCCAGCTGGACACAGATAGTCTCTTGGGATCATGAGGTCCTGTAAACAAGACAAAGAAGAAAGTCAATATATGAAAAGAAACTGAATGTATACTTACCTGTTACACAGTTGCAGATGAATAGGAAGTAAGTTAGATTGAGTTCCAGATGCAGACAACGGCAAGCACTTGGAGATCGATAGCCTCTTGGGATCATGAAGTCCTGTCAAGAAGTAAGACAAAGAAGAAAATCAAAACATGAAAAGAAACTGAATTAATACTTACCTGTTACACAGTTGCAGATGAATACACAGTCAGTAAGAAAGAATTCCAGATGCAGACAACAACATACAGCTGGAGATCGATAGCCTCTTGGGATCATGAGGTCCTGTAAACAAGACAAAAAGAAAGTCAATACATGAAAAGTAACTGAATTTATACTTACTTGTTACACAGTTGCAGATGAAAAAAAGCCAATAAAACGTAAAATCCAGATTCAGACAACCACAAATAGCTGGACATGGAAAGTCTCTTGGGATCATGAAGTCCTGTGAACAAGTGAGACAACGAAGAAAGTCAATACATGAAAAGAAACTGAATGTATACTTACCTGTTACACAGTTTCAGTTGAAAAAAAGCCAGTAAGCCAGAGTTCCAGATTCAGACAACCATATACGGTTGATGTATAGTCTCTTGGGATCACGAGGTCCTGTGAACAAGTAAGACAAAGAAGAAAGTCAATACATGAAAAGAAATTGAATGTATACTTACCTGTTACACAGTTGCAGATGAATAGAAAGTCAGTCAGATTGAGATCCTGATGCAGACAACGACAAACACTTGGAGATCGATAGCCTCTTGGGATCATGAAGTCCTGTGAACAAGTAAGACAAAGAAGAAAATCAAAATATGAAAAGAAACTGAATGTATACTTATCTGTAACAGTTGCAGATGAATACACAGCCAATAAGACGTAAAATCCTGATGCAGATGAATAGTCTCTTGGGATCATGAGGTCCTGTAAACAAGACAAAGAAGAAAGTCAATACATGAAAAGAAGCTGAATGTATACTTACCTGTTACACAGTTGCAGATGAATACACAGCCATTAAGAAAGAATTCCAGATGCAGACAACCACAAATAGCTGGACATGGACAGTCTCTTGGGATCATGAAGTCCTGTGAATAAGTAAGACAAAGAAGAAAATCAATGCATGAAAAGAAACTGAATGTATACTTACCTGTTACACAGTTGCAGATGAAAAGAAAGTCAGTCAGATTGAGTTCCAGATGCAGACAACCACATACAGCTGGAAATATACAGACTCTTGGGATAATGAGGTCCTGTAAACAAGTAAGACAAAGAAGAAAATCAAAATATGAAAAGAAACTGAATGTATACTTACCTGTTACACAGTTGCAGATGAAAAGAAACGGAATGTATACTTACCTGTTACACAGTTACAGATGAGTACACAGTCAGTAAGAAAGAATTCCACATGCAGACAACCACATACAGCTGGACATCGATAGCCTCTTGGGATCATGAAGTCCTGTAAACAAGTAAGACAAAGAAGAAAGTCAATACATGAAAAGAAACTGAATGTTTACTTACCTTTAACACAGTTGCAGATGAATACACGGCCATTAAGACGAAAAATCCAGATGCAGATGAATAGTCTCTTGGGATCATGAAGTCCTATGAACAAGTAAGACAAAGAAGAAAGTCAATACATGAAAAGAAACTGAACGTATACTTACCTGTTACACAATTGCAGATGAATACACGGCCATTAAGAAAGAATTCAAGATGCAGACAACCACATACAGCTGGACATGGACAAAGTCTTGGGATAATGAGGTCCAGTAAACAAGTCAAAAAAGAAAGTCAATACATGAAAAGAAACTGATTTTCTATTCATCTGCAACTCTGTAATTGGTAATAAGAATTCAGTCAGATTGAGTTCCAGATGTAGACAACGGCAAACACTTGGAGATCGATAGCCTCTTGGGATCATGAAGTCCTGTAAACAAGACAAAGAAGAAAGTCAATACATGAAAAGAAACTGAATGTATACTTACCTGTTACACAGTTGCAGATGAAAAGAAACGGAATGTATACTTACCTGTTACACAGTTGCAGATGAATACACAGCCAGTAAGAAAGAATTCCAGATGCAGACAACCACATACAACTGGACATGGACAATCTCTTGGGATCATGAAGTCCTGTCAACAAGTAAGACAAAGAAGAAAATCAAAATATGAAAAGAAACTGAATGTATACTTACCTGTTACACATTTGCAGATGAAAAGAAACGGAATGTATACTTACCTGTTACACAGTTGCAGATGAATACACAGCCAGTAAGAAAGAATTCCAGATGCAGACAACCACATACAACTGGACATGGACAATCTCTTGGGATCATGAAGTCCTGTCACAAGTAAGACAAATAAGAAAGTCAATACATGAAAAGAAACTGAATGTATACTTACCTGTTACACGGTTGCAGATGAATAGAAAGTCAGTCAGATTGAGTTCCAGATGCAGACAACGGCAAACACTTGGAGATCGATAGCCTCTTGGGGTCATGAAGTCCTGTGAACAAGTAAGAAAAAGAAGAAAGTCAAAACATGAAAAGAAACTGAATGTATACTTACCTGTTGCACAGTTGCAGATGAATAGAAAGTCAGAAACGGAAGTCAAGAAACGGAAACAGAAGTCAAGAAACGGAATGTATACTTACCTATAACACAGTTGCAGATGAATACAAAGCCAATAAAACGTAAAATCCAGATGCAGACAACGGCAAACAGCTGGAGATGAATAGTCTCTTGGGATCATGAGGTCCTGTAAACAAGACAAAAAAAAGTCAATACATGAAAAGAAACTGAATGTATACTTACCTGTTGCACAGTTGCAGATGAATAGAAAGTCAGAAACGGAAGTCAAGAAACGGAAACAGAAGTCAAGAAACGGAATGTATACTTACTTGTTACACAGTTGCAGATGAAAAAAAGCCAATAAAACGTAAAATCCAGATTCAGACAACCACAAATAGCTGGACATGGACAGTCTCTTGGGATCATGAAGTCCTGTGAACAAGTGAGACAACGAAGAAAGTCAATACATGAAAAGAAACTGAATGTATACTTACCTGTTACACAGTTTCAGTTGAAAAAAAGCCAGTAAGCCAGAGTTCCAGATTCAGACAACCATATACGGTTGATGTATAGTCTCTTGGGATCACGAGGTCCTGTGAACAAGTAAGACAAAGAAGAAAGTCAATACATGAAAAGAAACTGAACGTATACTTACCTGTTACACAATTGCAGATGAATACACGGCCATTAAGAAAGAATTCAAGATGCAGACAACCACATACAGCTGGACATGGACAAAGTCTTGGGATAATGAGGTCCAGTAAACAAGTCAAAAAAGAAAGTCAATACATGAAAAGAAACTGATTTTCTATTCATCTGCAACTCTGTAATTGGTAATAAGAATTCAGTCAGATTGAGTTCCAGATGCAGACAACGGCAAACACTTGGAGATCGATAGCCTCTTGGGATCATGAAGTCCTGTAAACAAGACAAAGAAGAAAGTCAATTCATGAAAAGAAACTGAATGTATACTTACCTGTTACACAGTTGCAGATGAATACACAGCCAATAAGACGAAAAATCCAGTGCAGATGAATAGTCTCTTGGGATCATGAAGTCCTGTCAACAAGTAAGACAAAGAAGAAAATCAAAATATGAAAAGAAACTGAATGTATACTTACCTGTTACACATTTGCAGATGAAAAGAAACGGAATGTATACTTACCTGTTACACAGTTGCAGATGAATACACAGCCAGTAAGAAAGAATTCCAGATGCAGACAACCACATACAACTGGACATGGACAATCTCTTGGGATCATGAAGTACTGTCACAAGTAAGACAAATAAGAAAGTCAATACATGAAAAGAAACTGAATGTATACTTACCTGTTTCACGGTTGCAGCTGAATAGAAAGTCAGTCAGATTGAGTTCCAGATGCAGACAACGGCAAACACTTGGAGATCGATAGCCTCTTCAGATCATGAAGTCCTGTGAACAAGTAAGCCAAAGAAGAAAATCAAAATATGAAAAGAAATTGAATGTATATTTACCTGTAACACAGTTGCAGATGAATACACAGCCAATAAGACAAAAAATCCAGATACAGATAAATAGTCTCTTGGGATAATGAGGTCCTGTAAACAACACAAAGAAGAAAGTCAATACATGAAAAGAAACTGAATGTAAACTTACCTGTTACACGGTTGCAGATGAATAGAAAGTCAGTCAGATTGAGTTCCAGATGCAGACAACGGCAAGCACGTGGAGATCGATAGCCTCTTGGGATCATGAAGTCCTTTCAACAAGTAAGACAAAGAAGAAAATCAAAACATGAAAAGGAACTGAATGTATACTTACCTGTTACACGGTTGCAGATGAAAAAAAGCCAGTAAGCCAGAGTTCCAGATGCAGATAACCATATACAGTTGATGTATGGTCTCTTGGGATCACGAGGTCCTGTGAACAAGTAAGACAAAGAAGAAAGTCAATACATGAAAAGAAACTGAATGCTTACTTACCGATTACACAGTTGCAGATGAATACACAGCCAATAAGACGAAAAATCCAGATGCCGATGAATAGTCTCTTGGGATCACAAGGTCCTGTGAACAAGTAAGACAAAGAAGAAAGTCAATACATGAAAAGAAACAGAATGTATACTTACCTGTTACACAGTTGCAGATGAATAGAAAGTCAGTCAGATTGAGTTCCAGATGCAGACAATGGCAAACACTTGGAGATCGATAGCCTCTTCAGATCATGAAGTCCTGTGAACAAGTAAGCCAAAGAAGAAAATCAAAATATGAAAAGAAATTGAATGTATATTTACCTGTAACACAGTTGCAGATGAATACACAGCCAATAAGACAAAAAATCCAGATACAGATAAATAGTCTCTTGGGACAATGAGGTCCTGTAAACAACACAAAGAAGAAAGTCAATACATGAAAAGAAACTGAATGTAAACTTACCTGTTACACAGTTGCAGATGAATAGAAAGTCAGTCAGATTGAGTTCCAGATGCAGACAACGGCAAGCACGTGGAGATCGATAGCCTCTTGGGATCATGAAGTCCTTTCAACAAGTAAGACAAGGAAGAAAATCAAAACATGAAAAGGAACTGAATGTATACTTACCTGTTACACGGTTGCAGATGAAAAAAAGCCAGTAAGCCAGAGTTCCAGATGCAGATAACCATATACAGTTGATGTATAGTCTCTTGGGATCACGAGGTCCTGTGAACAAGTAAGACAAAGAAGAAAGTCAATACATGAAAAGAAACTGAATGCTTACTTACCGATTACACAGTTGCAGATGAATACACAGCCAATAAGACGAAAAATCCAGATGCAGATGAATAGTCTCTTGGGATCACAAGGTCCTGTGAACAAGTAAGACAAAGAAGAAAGTCAATACATGAAAAGAAACAGAATGTATTCTTACCTATTGCACAGTTGCAGATTAATACACGGCCAATAAGACGTAAAATCCAGATGCAGACAACGGCAAACAGCTGGAGATGAATAGTCTCTTGGGATCATGAGGTCCTGTAAATAAGATAAAAAGAAAGTCAATACATGAAAAGAAACTGAATGTATACTTACCTGTTACACAGTTGCAGATGAAAAGAAACGGAATGTATACTTACCTGTTGGACAGTTGCAGATGAATAGAAAGTCAGTCAGATTGAGTTCCAGATGCAGACAACGGCAAACACTTGGAGATCTATAGCCTCTTGGGATCATGAAGTCCTGTGAACGAGTAAGAAAAAGAAGAAAATCAAAATATGAAAAGAAACTGAATGTATACTTACCTGTAACAAAGTTGCAGATTAATACAAAGCCAATAAGATAAAAAATCCAGATGCAGACAATGGCAAACAGCTGGAGATGAATAGTCTCTTGGGATCATGAGGTCCTGTAAACAAGAGAAAAAAAAGTCAATACATAAATAGAAATGGAATGTATACTTACCTGTTACACAGTTGCAGATGAATAGAAAGTCAGTCAGATTGAGATCCAGATGCAGACAACAGCAAACACTTGGAGATCGATAGCCTCTTGGGATCATGAAGTCCTGTGAACAAGACAGACAAAGAAGAAAATCAAAATACGAAAAGAAACTGAATGTTTACTTACCTGTTACACAGTTGCAGATGAATACACAGTCACTAAGAAAGAATTCAAGATGCAGACAACCACATACAGCTGGAGATCGATAGCCTCTGGGGATCATTAAGTCCTGTAAACAAGACAAAAAGAAAGTCAATACATGAAAAGAAACTGAATATATACTTACCTGTTACACAGTTGCAGATGAAAAGAAACGGAATGTATACTTACCTGTTACACAGATGCAGATGAATGCACAGTCAGTAAGAAAGAATTCCAGATGCAGACAACCACATACAGCTAGACATGGATAGTCTCTTTGGATCATGAAGTCTTGTGAACAAGTAAGAAAAAGAAGAAAGTCAAAACATGAAAAGAAACTGAATGTCTACTTACCTGTTACACAGTTGCAGATGAATAGAATGTCAGTCAGATTGAGCTCCAGATGCAGACAACAGCAAACACTTGGAGATCTATAGCCTATTGGGATCATGAAGTCCTGTCAACAAGTAAGACAAAGAAGAAAATCAAAACATGAAAAGAAACTGAATGTATACTTACGTGTTACACAGTTGCAGATGAATACACAGTCAGTAAGAAAGAATTCCAGATGCAGACAACCACATACAGCTGGACATGGACAGTCTCTTGGGATCATGAAGTCCTGTAAACAAGACAAAAAGAAAGTCAATACATGAAAAGAAACTGCATGTATACTTACCTGTTACACAGTTGCAGATGAATAGAAAGTCAGTCAGATTGAGATTCAGATGCAGACAACGGCAAACACTTGGAGATCGATAGCCTCTTGCGATCATGAAGTCCTGTCAACAAGTAAGACGAAGAAGAAATTGAAAACATGAAATCAAACTGAATGTATACTTACCTGTTACACAGTTGCAGATGAATACAAAGCCAATAAGATAAAAAATCCAGATGCAGACAACAGCAAACAGCTGGAGATGAATAGTCTCTTGGGATCATGAGTTCCTGTAAACAAGATAAAAAGAAAGTCAATACGTGAAAAAAAACGGAATGTATACTTACCTGTTACACAGTTGCAGATGAAAAAAAGCCAGTAAGCCAGAGTTCCAGATTCAGACAACCATATACAGTTGATGTAAAGTCCCTTGGGATCACGAGGTCCTGTGAACAAGTAAGACAAAGAAGAAAGTTAATACATGAAAAGAAACTGAATGCTTACTTACCGATTACACAGTTGCAGATGAATGCACAGTCAGTAAGAAAGAATTCCAGATGCACACAACCACATACAACTGGACATCAATAGCCTCTTGGGATCATGAAGTCCTGCAAACAATACAAAAAGTAAGTCAATACATGAAAAGAAACTGAATGTATACTTACCTGTTACACAGTTGCAGATGAATAGAAAGTAGATTGAATTCCAGATGCAGACAACGGCAAGTACTTGGAGATCGATAGCCTCTTGGGATCATGACGTCCTGTGAACAAGTAAGAAAAAGAAGAAAATCAAAATATAAAAAGAAACTGAATGTATACTTACCTGTTACACAGTTGCAGATGAATACACAGTCAGTAAGAAAGAATTCCAGATGCAGACAACCACATACAGCTAGACATGGATAGTCTCTTTGGATCATGAAGTCTTGTGAACAAGTAAGACAAAAAAGAAATATGAAAAAAAAAGTCAAAAGTCAAAATATGAAAAGAAACTGAATGTATACTTACCTGGAACACAGTTGCAGATTAATACAAAACCAATAAGATAAAAAATCTAGATGCAGACAATGGCAAACAGCTGGAGATGAATACTCTCTTGGGGTCATGAGGTCCTGTAAACAAGATAAAAAAAAGTCAATACATAAAAAGAAACTGAATGTATACTTACCTATTACACAGTTGCAGATGAATACACAGTCAATAAGACGAAAAATCCAGATGTAGATGAATGGTCTCTTGGGATAATGAGGTCCTGTAAACAAGACAAAGAAGAAAGTCAATACATGAAAAGAAACTGAATGTACACTTACCCGTTACACAGTTGCAGATGAATACACACCCAATAAGACGTAAAATCCAGATGCAGACAACGGCAAACCCTTGGAGATCGATAGCCTCTTGGGATCATGAAGTCCTGTGAACAAGAAAAACAAATTGCACAGTTGCAGATGAATACACAGCTAATAAGACGGAAAATCCAGATGCAGACAACGGCAAACAGCTGGAAATGAATAGTCTCTTGGGATCATGAGGTCCTGTAAACAAGTAAGACAAAGAAGAAAGTTAATTCAAGAAAAGAAACTGAATGTACACTTACCTGTTACACAGTTGCAGATGAATACACAGCCAGTAAGAAAGAATTCCAGATGCAGACAACCACTTACAGCTGGACATGGATAGTCTTTTGGGATCATGAAGTCCTGTGAATAAGTAAGACAAAGAAGAAAGTCAATACATGAAAAGAAACTGAATGCTTACTTTCCGATTACACAGTTGCAGATTAATAGAAAGTCAGTCAGATTGAGATCCAGATGCGGACAACCACATACAGCTGGACATGGATAGTCTCTTGGGATCATGAAGTCCTGTGAACAAGTAAGACACAGAAGAAAATCAAAATATGAAAAGAAACTGAATATATACTTACGTGTTACACAGTTACAGATGAATACACACCCAATAAGACGTAAAATCCAGATGCAGACAACGGCAATCAGCTGGAAATGAATAGTCTCTTGGGATCACAAGGTTCTGTGAACAAGTAAGACACAGAAGAAAGTAAATACATGAAAAGAAACTGAATGTATACTTACCTGTTACACAGTTGCAGATGAAAAAAAAGCCAGTAAGCCAGAGTTCCGAATTCAAAAAACCATATACAGTTGATGTATAGTCTCTTGGGATCATGAAGTCCTGCAAACAAGTAAGACAAAGAAGAAAGTCAATACATGAAAATTAACTGAATGTATACTTACCTGTTACAAAGTTGCAGATGAACACAGCCAGTAAGAATGAATTCCAGATGCAGACAACCACAAACAGCTGGACATGGACAGTCTCTTGGGATCATGAAGTCCTGTGAACAAGTAAGATAAAGAAGAAAGTCAATACATGAAAAGAAACTGAATGCTTATTTACCGATTACACAGTTGCAGATGAATAAAAAAAGTCAGTCAGATTGAGTTCCAGATGCAGACAACCACATACAGCTGGACATGGACAGTCTCTTGGGATCATGAAGGCCTGTGAACAAGTAAGACAAAAAACAAAGTTAATACATGAAAAGAAACTGAATGCTTACTTACCAATTTCACAGTTGCAGATGAATAGAAGGTCAGTAAGATTGAGTTCCAGATGCAGACAACGGCAAACACTTGGAGATCGATAGCCTCTTGGGATCAAGAAGTCCTGTCAAAAAGTAAGACAAAGAAGAAAATCAAAACATGAAAAGAAACTGAATGTTTACTTACCTGTAACACAGTTGCAGATGAATACACAGCCAATAAGACTAAAAATCCAGATGCAGATGAATAGTCTCTTGGGATAATGAGGTGCTGTAAACAAGACAAAGAAGAAAGTCAATACATGAAAAACTGAATGTATACTTACCTGTTACACAGTTGCAAATGAATACACAGCCAATAAGACGAAAAATCCAGATGCAGACAACCACATACAGCTGGACATGGAAAGTCTCTTGGGATCATGAAATCCTGTGAACAAGTAAGACAAAGAAGAAAGTTAATACATGAAAAGAAACGGAATGTATACTTACCTGTTACAAAGTTGCAGATGAAAAAAGAGCCAGTAAGACGAAAAATCCAAATGCAGACAACGGCAAACAGCTGGAGATGAATAGTCTCTTGGGATCATGAGGTCATGTATACAAGACAAAAAGAAAGTCAATACATGAAAAAAGCTGAATGTATCTTACCTGTAACACAGTTGCAGATGAATACACAGCCAAAAAGACGAAAAAATCCAGATGCAGATGAATAGTCTCTTGGGATAATGAGGTCCTGTAAACAAGACAAAGAAGAAAGTCAATACATGAAAAGAAACTGAATGTATACTTACCTGTTACACAGTTGCAGATGAATACACAGCCATTAAGAAAGAATTCCAGATGCAGACAACCACATACAGCTGGACATGGAAAGTCTCTTGGGATCAAGAAATCCTGTGAACAAGTAAGACAAAGAAGAAAGTCAATACATGAAAAGAAACTGAATGTATACTTACCTGTAACACAGTTGCAGATGAATACACAGCCAATAAGACGATAAATCCAGATGCAGATGAATAGTCTCTTGGGATAATTAGGTCTTGTGAACAAGATAAAGAAGAAAGTCAATACATGAAAAGAAACTGAATGTATACTTACCTGTTACACAGTTGCAGATGATTAGAAAGTCAGTCACACTGAGTTCCAGATGCAGACAACAGCAAACACCTGGAGATCGATAGCCTCTTAGGATCATTAAGTCCTGTCAACAAGTAAGACAAAGAAGAAAATCAAAATATGAAAAGAAACTGAATGTATACTTACCTGTTACACAGTTGCAGATGATTACACAGTCAATAAGATGAAAAATCCAGATGCAGACAACGGCAAACAGCTGGAGATGAATAGTATCTTGGGATCATGAAGTTCTCTGAACAAGTAAGACAAAGAAGAAAGTTAATATATGAAAAGAAACGGAATGTATACTTACCTGTTACACAGTTGCAGATGAAAAAAGCCAGTAAGCCAGAGTTCCAAATTCGAACAACCATATACAGTTAATGTATAGTCTCTTGGGATCATGAAGTCCTGTAAACAAGTAAGACAAAGAAGAAAGTCAATACATGAAAAGAAACTGAATGTATACTTACCTGTTGCACAGTTGCAGATGAATACACAGCCATTAAGAAATAATTCCAGATGCAGACAACCACATACAGCTGGAAATATACAGACTCTTGGGATAATGAGGTCCTGTAAACAAGTCTAAGAAGAAAGTCAATACATGAAAAGAAACTGAATGCTTACTTACCTACTACACAGTTGCAGAAGAACAAAGTCAGTCAGATTGAGATCCAGATGCAGACAACGGCAAACACTTGGAGATCGATAACCTCTTGGGATCATGAAGTCCTGTGAACAAGTAAGACAAAGAAGAAAGTCAAAATCTGAAAAGAAACTGAATGTTTACTTACCTGTAACACAGTTGAAGATGAATACACAGCCAATAAGACGAAAAATCCAGATGCAGATGAATAGTCTCTTGGGATAATGAGGTCTTGTAAACAAGTAAGACAAAGATGAAAGTCAATACATGAAAAGAAACTGAATGGTTACTTACCGATTACACAGTTGCAGATGAATAAAAAAAGTCAGTCAGATTGAGTTCCAGATGCAGACAACGACAAACACTTGGAGATTGATAGCCTCTTGGGATCATGAAGTCCTATCAACAAGTAAGACAAAGAAGAAAATAAAAAAATGAAAAGAAACTGAATGTATACTTACCTGTTACACAGTTGCAGATGAATACACAGCCAATAAGATGAAAAATCCAGATGCAGACAACATCAAACACCAGGAGATTAATAGTCTCTTGGGATCATGAGGTCCTGTAAACAAGACAAAAAGAAAGTCAATACATGAAAAGAAACGGAATGTATACTAACCTGTTACACAGTTGCAGATGAATACACAGCCAACAAGACGAAAAATCCAGATGCAGATGAATACTCTCTCAGGATCATGAAGTCCTGTGAACAAGTAAGACAAAGAAGAAAGTCCATACATGAAAAGAAACTGAATGCTTACTTACCTACTACACAGTTGCAGATGAATAGAAAGTCAGTCAGATTGAGATCCAGACGCAGATAACGGCAAACACTTGGAGATCGATAGCCTCTTGGGATCATGAAGTCCTGTCAACAAGTAAGACAAAGAAGAAAATCAAAATATGAAAAGAAACTGAATGTTTACTTACCTGTAACACAGTTGCAGATTAATACACAGCCAATAAGATAAAAAATCCGGATGCAGACAACGGCAAACAGCTGGAGATGAATAGTCTCTTGGGATCATGAAGTCCTGTAAACAAGACAAAAAGAAAGTCAATACATGAAAAGAAACTAAATGTATACTTACCTGTTACACAGTTGATGATGAATACAAAGCCATTAAAATAGAATTCCAGATGCAGACAGCCACATATAGCTGGACATGGATAGTCTCTTGGGATCATGAAGTCCTGTGAACAAGTAAGACAAAGAAGAAAATCAAAATATGAAAAGAAACTGAATGTATACTTACCTGTTACACAGCTGCAGATGAATACACAGCCAGTAATAAAGAATTCCAGATGCAGATGAAGAGCAAGTTAGTTGTAAGGAGTGCAAATTGAGAAACAACCAACCAAGAAAAACGCATTTTTAGCTAAACAAAAAAACAAAACACTTTTCGTTTGAGAGTCATATCTCATATGAAGACATAATAGAAAAGCCTATTATCTTTTGAAAATAACAAAATCTGATATGTGTGACTGTCATTGTAAGGCGAAGTCCAGTCCAAAACAGAATTCTATTAGACAAAGTATTTATGAGTGTAGGACTTACAGGTCTGATATGATGGAGTTACAGCAAAGGATTAAATGTTTTTATTCAATAATAAGGCCAGTGAATGTCAGTTTTCTTGGCTGGGTATTTTCACAGCTGCTGTATCTTGTTTGGTGTTTCTGGGTTTTACAGCTCTTTATGTCAAGTGTAAACAGATCCAAAGTGTCATTCTCAGTGCTGATTACACCTGAAATTAACCATAAACCAGAGGTGAGTGGCTAGCAACAGGGTAATGCAGCTCAACACATGTTTCAGTTTACTACACACCCATGTCGCCTCTCCAAAGTCACAGTGATTCTAAAGTCACTCAATACAAAGCACTCAAAAACCAAACCATAAAACACTGCTTAAATCACAAATACATTAATAAAGACTTTGAGCCCATTTCCCTGAAACGGTTCACCCATTAAAGAAAATGGACGAAGAGGGTGGGAGCAGGTGGCTAGTGTTTTCTTACCTGACTGGTGTGACTGGGTAGGGCCAGTAAGTCCTGGCATAGCACCTTCTCTATGTTCCTGGAGAGTACAACAGATCCCAGGCAGCACATGTGAAGCCTTTCTCTGTGGTAAAGGACCAGACATCAAATCTGAAATCAGCAGTGGAGTGCGAAGAGTCAGCTGAACGGCTTGTTCCCTCATCAGTAGGTAAGCAAGTGGCCCGGAGATGACAATCCTGCCATCTGTCTTCTTTCAAACAGTGTCTGGAATCTAGTGCACTAGTGGCACCATGACATCATGACATTACCCTTTGGGCCCCATATTTAAGAGTGTCTTGCAATAAAATTTTCAACAGTGAGAAGGCCGCCCTTAGTAGTTGTCCTCGTTGCTGGAGCATGCAGAGCCATAGACAAACTGCTGAAGACATTTAATTGGTTAGAGAGGTGAAAACCAGCTGTGGGGGTGAAGAAAACCTCTGTTTTCCATGGTCAAGATGATGCTTGCAGGGCTGCTCCATGGCCACCATTGTCCTTGAGGAAAAAAAACAGGGGTTAGTTAGTTAGTAAAGCAAAGTAATGTAAAGTAACACACAATTTCACCTCATGAATAAAAACATACACAAGGCTTGGCTGAACATATAAGGAAACGTACAACTTACTTAGAACCTATAATTCCATCAGTAAGGATCTTCATTACAGTGAAGTTAGCCACAGCTAAACCTTTGCTAAAGCATGGTTCTCTCCTTTTGGCTTGTAACCTGGCCTACTTCCAATATACTGCCACATAGTGGATGGAGTAGGAATTACCATGTAAAATGCCATCTGTTGCAACACTGGAGTCACATGGGTATCAGCTATGGCTTCAAGTTGTAGGACTTTTTATGGCATTATAGACGATAGGCAAGTGGCTTAAAGGTCCAACCACAACAGGCCCAATGAGACATAAAGAACCAGCACAACAGGCCCAGTGAGACTAGGGATGCACCTATCAGATATTAGGATCGGATATGTGTCCCTATATTAACAACGCTCGCTCCCTTTTGGTCTCACTGACTTAATATTTCAGAATTAAAGCCAGCCAACACTGATAAATACATGAGTAACAAATCAATACACACAACTAATCATCAAAATTATTACATTTTTAGCTAAAAAATAAAAACAAAACACTATTCTGTTGAGAGTCAAATCTCATATAAAGACATATTAGAATAGCCTAGTATCTTTTGAAAATAACAAAATCTGGCATGTGTGATATACATTGTAAGGCGAACGCTGTACCAAGGTCCTGCACAATTGTTTCTTATTTTAGTGACAAATAAATAGCAATTTAATACATTCATATCTGTGTGTTAATTTGTTACATGGTCTATAAAATGTGGATACCGAAAACTCTCACAGAGATAAGGAGCTGCTGGTGTTAGTTACAAAGACAATTAAACCTACTGAAGAACAGAGACTAAATGAAAATCAAAGACTAACCTTAACTTCCTTACTTTTAAGGAATGGATATGTTTTAGCACTTTAGACAATATAAACATGCATGTAGCACATTTTTATAACGAATAAATCATTACTGTGACACTGTCATAAAATATGCCTATTTGAACTATTTTTACGAAATATTTATCCAGTGAAACATCCATATAGCACACACATCCAAAATCAGCTGTAGTGTACAGAGACACATCTGATAAATATACAGCTACCCTTAGAATAGCCAGATTACAATTTGCTAACAAATGCTTAAGAGAGCCTGGAGAATTCTGGAGAAAGGTCTTGTGGACAAATGAGACTAGGATTAACCTATATCAGAGTGATGGAAAGACAGAAATTGTGGATTGCTCACTCGCGCTTCAAGGGAGGTAAAATTTAGTTTGCACTCACCCTCTTATTAACGGTACATACTTGGAGCCCATAGGAACCATCCAAAACATAGAAGTTGGAAAGCTCCCACAAAGGTGTTTGTACTTCAGAAATCCTTCTTTCTGAAGATGTTTTATAATCCTGGGTGTTTCCTTGTGAAAGGAAAGTCTGAACCGTGCAAGTCCTCAGTTTGAGTTGCTGAGAGTCAATTTAGGAGTGATCCCTTTATCTTACTGAGTGCTCTGTGTGTAAGTTTATTCTAATGTCCATATGAAAGCACAAAACCTCATGAATAAAAACATACACAAGGCTTGGCTGAACATATGAGAAAACGTACAACTTACTTAGAACCTATAGTTCCATCAGTAAGGATCTTCATTACAGTGAAGTTAGCCACAGCTAAACCTTTGCTAAAGCATGGTTCTCTCCTTTTGGCTTGTAACCTGGCCTACTTCCAATATACTGCCACATAGTGGATGGAGTAGGAATTACCATGTAAAATGCCATCTGTTGCAACACTGGAGTCACATGGGTATCAGCTATGGCTTCAAGTTGTAGGACTTTTTATGGCATTATAGACGATAGGCAAGTGGCTTAAAGGTCCAACCACAACAGGCCCAATGAGACATAAAGAACCAGCACAACAGGCCCAGTGAGACTAGGGATGCACCTAGCAGATATTAGGATCGGATATGTGTCCCTATATTAACAATGCTCGCTCCTTTTTGGTCTCACTGACTTAATATTTCAGAATTAAAGCCAGCCAACACTGATAAATACATGAGTAACAAATCAATACACACAACTAATCATCAAAATTATTACATTTTTAGATAAATAAAAAAAAAACACTATTCTGTTGAGAGTCAAATCTCATATGAAGACATATTAGAATAGCCTAGTATTGAAAATAACAAAATCTGGCATGTGTGACTGTCTGATATACATTGTAAGGCGAACGCTGTACCAAGGTCCTGCACAATTGTTTCTTATTTTAGTGACAAATAAATAGCAATTTAATACATTCATATCTGTGTGTTAATTTATTGTATTTTATTTTACAAAGTTAGTGAGGGAAAATTGACATCAATCCTGATGTTTTAAGTCTCTCCCACATGGTGAGGTAAACAGTTTATTTATTTAACAATGTATCGGATCAATATTGTGTATCGATCGATAAGTTTATGTATTGGTATAGAAACTGAACAATGTTGGTGCATCCCTAAATGTAACATATAGGAAACAGGATATGACATCACTGCTGTAGTGTGTCTTTGACAACTTCCCTAGTTAATAGAATATGCCTACATTGATAAATCCCCATACATTTCACCCTGATTGGTGAATGTTTAGCCTTTCAAATGCATGCTTGAATGTGATTGGCTAATGGCAACCACAATAATTGACATGTAAAGTCTTCTGGACAGACAGTATTATAGAATAGGCTAAAGATGCAGCATGTAAAATTGTAGCTTGACTGGATGTGCATGGATGCATGTATAGATTTTAACATGTATTTGTGATGCAATAAGCTGTTTTATTAATTGCTTAAACTATGTAAACTATGTAACTAGTGCTCAAAAAAAGTAATGAGCATTATGAGCTAAATAGTTTAATTGTCACTTTAACAGGTAAGGACACCAGTTTCTCTCAGAGTTAGCTTAAGTTTTACTAATAAAAAAGGTAACTTTGATTAAAAACAAAATAATAATACTGTCTTGCAGACATCTGATTGATGTCATTTATGGCTGATTTACCGTTACAGTAACTTGATCACAATATTCTGCAAAATAAAATGTAGTAGTTTACTATAGCTCCACTGAATATTGGTTTTGAAATATACCACTGTTTCCTAAGAGGAAGCTGTAACAGGAACAGGTCATTGTAATTTTATGTGTAACCCAGGTTTTAAATGTTCAGAACATTCAAATCAGATGCGAAGCAAAAAAACAATAAATAAATAAAAAAACTTTTAAAAATAATACAACATGAATAAACTGTTCAAAACAGCCATTAGAGCAGATAGAAAATGACTTACTGATAAGTAAGGTAAATAAAACGAGCCTTAAATGACAGCCAATAGCTTGTTGCCAAGACTGGTCTGCGTCAGAGACGGCCAATCAGCGCTCAGGGGGGCGTTACCTCGGCTCCTCCGCTAGAGACGAGAAGTATTTTGTAGACATATGTAGATGCCTGGGACTTACGATCGCCAAGTATGGGATTTACTGCCATTTTTACTGCCAATATTGAACATGTTTGTGCGGATGTTTCAGAGTATTGCAGCACAAAAACAAAGTAGTAAGCTGACTTAAAATAGAGCAACTCCAACAAAGGTGCAGAGTTAAATTGAGAGGAACATAAGTTGATGCAGTAGATTAAAATGTTTGTGCATGTATCATCAAGGCCTAGCCTGCAGTGAAGTGCCAGAATAGTGACTGGAATGGGCATCACTGTCTTGTTGGATGCACATGTGCATAAATCTTCCATAAATGTACAGCCATTTCTTTTCACCATTGTGTTTGATCCAGTTGTACCAGAGAGTTGCACGGCCCCTAACTTTTTATCGCTAGGGGTCAACCTAACCAAACACAAAAGAGCCTGTCACTATCAAAAGTCTTCAACCTTGTTTGTGGTTAAAGCATAGTTACAGCACAGTGCTCATGTGTCTGAGACTCGTGAATTAATTAGGCAGTTGAGAATGTTGGCAGTCCCAAAAACTTGGCCCTGCCATCTATGGATGCTTAAAAATGCTTCCTCTCCACCTGCGCTGAGATGCCTTCAAGACCTGCAATGCAAAACCCACTGGTGTAAAAATATCAAATATTATAATGCGAGCAAGTAATAAATTAAACAAACTTGATGTGTATTCCAGGATTTCACATAATTGTGTTATATCTGACAACTGTGTTAAGATATACTTTTAAATTATGAAACAGTATGATCAATATTTTATTGTGTATTTGATTATTTTATCACTTTCCATTTCCTTTCGTTTACGGTACCATTTACAATTGAGTGGACTGATGCTCTTGTGTGCTCTAGATATTTTGGAAATTGCTAAACCACTTTATCCACAGTTGTTGGTGAGTCCACTTCATCACAGTCCCTGATGGACTGCTTACAGTGCCCATTACAATTGACTGCCCAGATTCTCTTTTGTCCACAGCCCTTTTTGATGTGGCTACGAACTTCATATATGAGGCTTTCGCCAACATCGTCGACTGTTCTTGGTACAATCGCCTGACCAGATTCTCTTCTGTCCACAGTGTTACTGTTACATTCAAGACTTAGGTGATCCAGTATTGCATATGTGATACTGTTAGTGCTGCCATCTGGTGGCCTGTTTCTTGTTGTTTTTGTTTTTCTCTCTCTCCCTCTCCTGGTGAAACGACTGATTGGAAACAGCTGATCTCAATGCGTGTGCTGGTTGGCTGCAGTGTCTGAGCTTTGTCATTGAAATGGTGCCATTGGCATTTATCTAGTTGCCCGTGGCGTTCTCACCATGTGGCCAAAGGTGGTTGTGATTGAGGCTGTTCAGGATATATAATTCTTATTATTTTTTTTTTTTGCTGTTAGATTTAGCTTTGTACTTCTCGTAAATCTGTTTGGCCCTGAATGTAATGGCTGGCTACCACTACGTCGATTGTTTTAACATGACAATTCACAGTTTGATGTATGTGAATCTATTGTAGTCTACTCTTTTCTGTGTCATTATGTACTTGTTGATGTCCAAGTGGTTAAATCATAGTCATGTTTGTAGTGGTGAGTGCCATTTACTATTTTAATTTCATTTATTATTTTTCCTTTTCTCTTACTTCATGTTGGGGAGGCAGGTAAGGCCATTGTATTTTGTTTTATTATTTTTTAGTTAGGTTAGTTAGTAAGGAGGGATGTTGGTCTTTGCTCACCCTGACGCTATATGATGTTGACTGTGGTCTTGTTATGTTTGCCTATAATACTACTTTTTCATTTGAGCATTAAATCTGTTTCTTTATGGATTGTTTATGTCCTCAAGCCATAAACTAGTATTTTTATGAAATGGTTTAATAAACTGGGCTGTAAGATTACTCAAAAATCGAAAAACTTCCAAAATGTAAGCAACATGTTAATTGTCCCACCAGGGATATTAACACAGTAGACCACTATTGCACTGTGCTGAGGGATGCTCTGTCCCCCATGCAGCTCTGGGTCACTCTGATAACTGTCTGGTTCAAATAATTCTAACCTACAAGCAGAGAAACTTAAATCTGCAAAGCCTGTAGTGAAGACAGTGAAAAAAGTAGGCCAGAGTTATAAGAACTGCTTTTTATTGGAATTTAAAAACCTGAATGTTCTTATACGAGTGAAGAAGTGTCAAGGTTCTTCTGTTCCCTGTATGCTCTGTGACTAATTTGCTGAACAAGTAGATCTATCTGAGATGTTTCCAAGCTGTTTTAAGCCTGCGTCTGAGATGAACACTGTATGTGAACTTTTACATTCTGAATTTTTAGTCGAAAGTAAGTCAGAAGATGCTGAAAATGATTCCACATCAAAACCGAATTTTATTAAAGAGGCTTTGATGGAGGAACAAAGTTGGGCTCAATCTCTTGATAACTGTAGACTAACTGCTGTAACAGAAGAAAGTAATGCCCCATCATGCAGTTATGTATTTTTAGCAAGATGTACATGTACTTAGCATGTACTTAGCTTAGCCCCCTGACAGTGTGTTCTCTGGTCATCTGGGTATACAGAAAACAAATCACCAGATCATGTGTTTTTTCTTTTGACCTGGTCCTAAAGCTGATGCTGTGTTATGTTGAGTTACGGGAAAACCCAATCAGGTTATTCCATCCACATCACTTCATCCAATCCTAGCATTATGAGCACCATTTCAACGTGTGTAGGGCCACTGCCCTGGCCACTGATCAAATCCTTCTACTTTTGTGTTACCCCTTGACCAGCTACCTAAACAAATGCTCATGCTTCATTACAGTAACAAGGCTGTGATGGCTGTCTTAAGTATGTTGCGAGAAGGTCACAAAGTGTGTTCAGGTTTTTCGCTGCTGCACCTGCATCATTATTCTCCATTTTTTTTGTTCCAGACATGAGGAGCTCCTCCCTTTCTGTTCCACATTGCATTGTTTTTCGCTGCTGCACCTGCATCATTATTCTCCATTTTTTTTGTTCCAGACATGAGGAGCTCCTCCCTTTCTGTTCCACATTGCATTGTGGTATAATGTAAAAAAGTGTCCATTGAGTATACACCAAAAATTAGCTGTGCGCTAATCCGTATACGTTCGGCACCATTTAAGGTGGCTTCCAGTAAGAAGCTGGAGAATAACTCCAGCCTTGTTGGTGCAGCCGTTTCTTTACGGCATCATAAATCAGCACATTTTACAGTTGTAAAATACATCCAGATAGATCCGGGAACTAATTTTACTGAAGTTCTGAAATTGTTAGCAATTGATCATCACATGTCCAGTGCATATCACCCCGAATCTCAGGGTTCTCTAGAATGTTTTCAACAACCTCAGTGCTTCGTACCTACTGTCTTTAGGTAGATAAAGAATGTGATGATGGCATCCTGGTCTTATTGTTTGCCATTTGTGAAAGTGATCAGGATTCCATTGGGTTTAGCCATTCACAGCTGAATTGTGAATTTCACTTTGGAGATAAAAGACTTGTACGTACCAGGTTCTGCCCTGTGTGCAGAGTTTTCAGGAAGATTGTGTTGATGGAGGTGGATCTGCTAATAGGGTTTTGCTAAGTTCTCCCCTACTGCTTCTGAAGTATCTGCTTTTGTCACACCAGATCTCTTTCTACAGTATTCCGTAATGCCATTTGGGTTACAAAAGGTAATAGCTAATGTAAACAATTGTGAAGCATGTCTGGATGTCGTTGTGATGTCTAGATGTCTATCAGAGTTGGAATGAACATTTGGCAATCCTCTGAAATGTGTTTAAGCGCTTTCTGAAAGTTTCCCTCACACTTAATCTCACTAAATGTGAGTCTGGGAAAGCTAGAGTATCCTAGGTTTGTAAGAAGGTGGGCCAAGGTGAAGTGCGCCCTCTTGAGGCTAAGATACCAACCCTGCAGTTGTGCTTTTGTAGAACCCCTGTTCTAATGACTCCTGACTACACTCAATTCTTCAAGCTGTAAGCTGGGGCTGGAGCTGTCCTCCTTAAAGAAGACTCGAGGTGTTGACCATCCAGTTTATTTTTCATAAAAATTGAAGGAACATCAGATCATGTATAGAACCACTGAGAAGGAAGCTTAGCACTCTTATTAGCTTTTCAACACTTTATGTGGGGTCGAGTGTTTTGGCAGTAGTGCTCTATATATACCACAATATCAGCTGAAGACTGATGAGATGGTTCATGATTGTTCAAGGTTTTAATGTTCAGAATAAGAAAGATTGTGAAAATGTAGTTGCTGATGCGTTGTCTAGGCAGTAGTGTGAGGGTGTTATGACCCTGGGGAGTGTAAAAGAGAGCCTCGTTGGTGCAGCCGTGTTTGTTTACAGCGTCAGAAAGACGAAGCAGTTTAGGAACACAGAGTCCTAACCTGACGTCAGTCCAATTATTCCATTCCACCTTAAATGGTGCAGCAGTTTCAGTCAAAAGTATTCACCCCCCCATCTACTACTAAACATAACAAGTGCTTTCTCCAAATTCAATAATGCTAAATTGCAATGAGGGGTGTGAATAATTTGGACTGCAACTGTACAGCACCAGAATGGAACAGGTGGAGCATAATTGGGATGAGATGCCGATTTCAGTAGGGCATCAATCTTAGTGTGCTTCTCTATCCTTCTTCCACTTAAACACAACTCTAATAATAAACATATGATGCTTTAAATACAAAAACAGAAAATTATATTATTTATATTCAGCCTGTAGTTCAAAACTACTTCCAACCAAACACCACTGTCTGACTCACTGTTGTCTTTTCCTAGTTAATAGATGTAGATCTGCACTCTTAGCTCCTTCAGTGTAGTTTTTTTCAACCATTTCAGCCCAAAAAAAAAAAAAAAAAAAAGCTTCTAAGCTTTTCAGTCCCTGAGATCAGTACTGGAGGACTTATGTGTCCCATCTGCTGAATTAAGAAAACAAATGGTAAATGTGGCATCAATCTATACAAAATGAAAATGTGAACGAGTTAGACAGTCATCTAAGATTGATACAAACGCCTTTGTTAATGGATCATCTGCTTTTTCAAAATGAATATTAAAGTCTTCTACTATTATAACTTTGTCACTGCACACTGACAAGTCTGCAGCAAAATCACAAAATGATTAAAAAAATTCAGAATATGACCCTGGAGGCCTATAAATATTAATTTAGTCTGAATGCATTTTTATTTGTGGCTGGATTTGATTTATTAATGTAGAAAATCTCAAAAGAAGTGAAAGTGTTAGTGTTTTTGAATAATATCTAGTGTATTCTGGTAGATTATGCATACTCCACCTCCTGTGCCTGATAATCTAGGGCTATGTACATATTTATAACCTGCGGTGGTGGCTTCATTTACTGCTATACATTGATCAGGTTTCAGTGTGGCAGAAAATGTCTAGTTTCTAATTAATTTATTAAAACAAGCAGATTTAGATATTCTATGTTTGGCTTTAATTTGGGGCACAGACAGTCTTAATACAATGAAACCTGGGTGACGCCTCAAAGCAGCTCGCAGACGGTTTAGCGTGTGTCTGCGGCCTGGTCCCGGCTTTGGATTGTCAGCAGCCTTTTACACTACTCGACTAACTAGCAGACTATGCGTTATGCTGCACGAAAATAGGGCAGCACCCTCCTGCGTGGGGTGGACGCCATCCCTACCTAAAAAACAGGCTTGCCCTCAAACTTTAATCAATTATCTGTGCTATATAGCACTGTGATTCGGCTGTAAGACTCAGCGGCGCGCCTCATTGGAATGGGGCCAAAGCAAATTACGGCAATAAAGTTGCCGGTGAGTGGAAGCATAAGGTAGGTGTTTCTAATAAAGTGACCATAACCTAAAGCTACCTTACACTCAGCAAAAGTCCATTCTCTATCAGCAGAGAAACCTTTGGATGAAAAGTACTGAGCTATCTTTTGCTCATTAATATGTTTCTTCACTATGCCATTGATTACCTTTTCAAAATCAGAATCAGTCCACTGAGGCATTTCAGTCTCTCCCTTAGCTAAGGTGCTGCTTTTATAGTTAAGAGGCTTCCATGAGTATGATGGCCTTTTCTTGACATGGTGAGGAAACAGGAGAACAAAACCAAGTTTTCTTCTTATTAACTAAACTACAGAAGAACAAAAACACAACTCCGTTCAGAGAGGATTACTGTTACAAACGTTACGTTTAACAGTAACAAAACAAACTTCTCTCCTTTAGAGAGGATAACAGCCACAAAACACTAGGTTTTTATCAGTGACAAACAGATAACTTCTCTTCTTTCAGAGAGGCTAACAATTACTGACTCCTCTGTCTTAGGAAACCAGAATTTCTCTCAGATTCGAAATGATGTTTACTCACCAAGAAGGTTTTAGTAGGCCATCCGGGTCACAACACCACATTGTTAGAAATCCGGCATACAGGACACAGATTCAGGAGTCAGGAGACTGGATCTTTAGCATTGGAGTTTATTCACATGCAGACAGAAAATCATACACTGGCACAGCTTAGTTGATCACGGTCAGTCTAGTCTAGTCCGACCATGTCTAGTCCGAACCAATCCAGTCTAAGACAGAATTCAGTCCAAAACTGAATTCAGTCTAAAACAGAATCCAGTCTGATTAGGGGTATTTTGAGAGGGCCTTATATATATTGGAAATTGTGGGAGGGGAAACGAAGGGTAACAAAAGGTGAGACAAAGGATTAAGATAACCATTTGATAAGTTGAAACCACATGAAAGTAATGTTAGAAAGGGCCATATTTTCTCTCAGCTGCAACTCTCAGGTTTTTGGTCTTCACCTATATAAGGCCATCAGTTGTCAGGTACATCTGGATTGTACACAAAACTGTGTTCCCTCCATTGGGCGTTGTGCCCACTTGGGCTATTCGGGGTCAGTGTGGGTGGAGGTAAAGAACTGCCGATTGGCTTTTCAATTTTGCTTTCTGTCAGCGTGATCTCACCCTTGCATGAGTATGATGCAGGACCTCTTAGGAGTGTCTGGTGGGTTAGGGGGTTCAGGCTGATCTTTGACCTTGAACTTGACCAAACCTTGCATCTCCATCTCCACATCAGTTTCGGTCCAGGTGGTCATGTGAAGTGGTCACTGCACTGCTGTCTGCTCTTGTCCATCTGATTCAGGGGCATATGGAGGTGGTCTCAGGTTTGAGCCGAGAATACAGCCCGGGCTTGTTTGTCTTGTCATCATGTTGTTTGCTTATCTCCATGTTGTGAAAGTTAGCTTACGAGTGATAAGAAGATAAGGGGTGATGAGAGAAATATTGGGGTATATTGGGGTGATGAGAGAAACCCCAATATGGGGGTGATGAGAGAAACAAAGGGGTGAAACCAGTAGAAGGATGTTACAAGAGAAATATGGAGTGTTAAGAGAAATATGGGGAGTTATAAAGAATAAATAAAGGGGTGTTAAAAGAAAAAGAAGGGGTATTAATAGAAGAAACTGGGTATTACAAGAAGGGTGAGTAATTATACAAGTGAAGAGATAGGGTATAGTGTACACAGAAGAAAGTAAAGCGATAGCTTAAAAGGGATAGCTTGTGTGTGTGAATGTGAAGGGAATTATCGTGTGTCTCTCAGTCTGTGTGTGGATTCTGGGTGGCTATGTTCTGTTGGGGTTGAAGGGATATGTTTGGAGAGTAATTCTAAAAACTCTCCATACTGTTGTCTTTTATTGTGAGATCTTGTGCTTTGCAGGAGATCTCACAATAAGAAAAATCTCATAAAAACGAGAGGAGCTATATTTAAGTTTGTGCACAGAATCAATAAAAGCCAAATTAATTGGGGTTGTAAAAAGATAAGGGTAAAAGCTGAAAATAATTCTGTTATTGTCTCAGAAAAATGTGTGCCTTTGTGGGAGGTTTAAGGGAAGATACAGTATGGGGGCCCCCGGAGAATAGAAAAACAGGAGTAAATGTTACATGTTGTATGTCTAGTCTGAGATTTTGTTTTAATGGCCAATAAAAGATAAATGGATCCATTAGATAGAGTTATGTGATAATGAGTGTAGAAAAGCAGTAGGAAATCTATGAAATAAATAGGTTTTGTTGATATGTGGGTTGGAACGAAGTATAGTAAAAATTAATGAGCCCGGACTGGACGTCAGAGAGGGAGATAGGTAAAGGAACAGTTTCATAAACCACTAAAGCAGCCCATACTGGCACCAGGTCACGTGTAGTACAAGAATACTGTTAATAAGTCCTGTGGTTGTTGTATGGATACTGGAATGTGGGTTTTATAGTGTAAGTCCAACCTACCAACCTGAGAAAGAGATTGACTAGGTTAAAATAGTTATACATAGAAGATGTGTTTATATCTTATGTGTAGGTAATTCTTTGTATGAATAACAAGCATTATTGTTAAGCACTGTAGGAAAGTAATCTCTGGTATTTCTGTTCTATGCTGGTATCTCTGGTATTTCTGTTCTATGCTGGCAGAAAGGGAATCTATCCACCTGTACATACTAGCATCTAAATATGTTCTGCACACATGCTTCTAGTTGAACTTTGACCACTGGAAAGGGGAGCCTCATGTATGCAAGCATACACATACACTAAGGTTTAAGGTTGGTAGAGAGTTAAATCACTTTTAAACACACATAGTTAAAGATTCTCTCACTTGATTAGCTTAAGATTAGATCTACAAGTAATCTGGTTTGATTCTCCTTTCTCTTTTATGGGATGTGAGAGGAGACAGAAAGAAGGACCTAAGGAGGGGCAGCTGGCGAGCGACGTGCCAGAAACATCACATGGACTGAGTGGAAGAAGCTGTGCTGACTTCAGATCAGGCTAGTGTGCTTATCCACAGATCACTTCCCTGTATACACCTGCATTCTAAACAAATGTGTATTCATATTTATAGTGCTATTAATTATATAATACTTGCTAACAGCGTATAAGATGCTGCATGAAGCTTGCCAACTGATTGGTCGGGCAGTGACTTTGATTACTTAAAGAGAACACACTTGGGGGTTAAACATTTTGTTGAAAGCCACAGGTAGGGAAGTATTTGGTGTTTTTTTTTTTTTTTTTTTTTTTTTTAGTGTTCATACATTCTTAAGGTCTGGGCTGGTCTGAAGTTGGCAAACCTCAGTTAATTTCAACAACTCGTATAGTAACTTATAATAAACAAATAAATAAATATTGTATAATTCAAAGTAGACAGTGAAGTGGTAGTAACTTCAAAAATTTTAAAGTAATCTTTTTCACACTCAAATAACATAAAGAGGCCATTATTATGCCAACTATGGGTACAAACACTTCGAAAGGAATTACTGTTCCTGTTGATGTAGTTAAAATAATCCATTAATTAAAGGCATAACTAAGACATCAGAGAAATGACACAAGCGTTGGCCTGACATTGACCAACCTTGGCCAGTGGAGGGGACTCTTAATCCAGATGTAATTAAAGTAATGCAAGTACTTGTGGCCACGTACAAGGCTAACCAAAAGAAAGGTAAGAAGGGGGAAAAACATAAGGAGAAGAGACCGATGGAGCTTGGCATTCTCCAGTTGCTGGAATAAGAAGGGCAGAAACTGGTCAAAGCAGCAAAGGATAAGAGAGAGAGGAGTGCAGAAGAAATGGAGAGACAGATGAGAGGAATAGGAAAGCAGATGGCAGAAATTAATAAGCCATTTTCACACGTAAACCCAGTAAAGAACCCCCCACCATATGAGAAGGAATTGAAGTCTGAGAAGATCTATCCCCAGCTCCCAGTGATCACTCAAGAGGGCAAATATCACATCAGAGATGATGATGACCGAATAGTGGAAGCAGGAAAAGCAGAAACAATTATAAAAATGTATTTTCCAAAAGCAAGAAGAAATCAACATATATGTAAACTGAAGGTGAAGTGAAGATCAGGAGGACAAAAGTTGGAGATGATGTGGATGAAAGTGCGTGGGAAGAAGCCAGAAGAGGATGTGATCCAGCAGTCACGCGGATCCTGGTGAGGGCAGAAAGGAAAGGAGACAAGACGAGAAAGTATGAGGACTCAACAGATGAGAGTTCTAATAAAATGAGTATATGAAGGTAGTGATCAAGGTAAGGAACATAGTCTTTCCACCTGAAGGGGATTCTTTCCAACAGCAGCCGGTACAAGAATGGAAGAAGAAATGTAGAGAGGCGTATAGACCAATGCCTTTCTCACGTGGACACTGCTATGACTTTAGAAAGTCAAAAATCATTGGAGAAGCAGTTGAAGGAGCTGCAGATGCAGACGAAAGAATTGAGGCTGGAAGGATCTCAGAAAGTGGATGAGAAATATGCATTGCACCCCAAAAAAGGATTGTCATGTGACAATATGTGTCCAGTGATTATCTGAGGACCGACATTAGAGTACAAGCCTTGGCAGAATACAGACATGTCTGATGTCATGGAAAAATTGCCAACTCTTCAAGATGGAGCACATCCTTGGAGTAAGAAGAGATCATGGTGGGAACAGAACCTGCTGTAGGAGATATTAAGAGACTTCTTGCTATTCTCCGGGGAGTTCCAGCCATGGAAGAAATTCTGCAAAAAGCTGGATTTGATTGCTACGTGGGGACAGCGGTAAATGATCCAGAACGGTTTGCTGCAATTAGAGGTCGGGTGTGGACAGCATTGAGATACATTTCCAACAAATATACATCCTGATAACATTGGGAGAACCATTGGGAGAGGAAGAAAACCCTAGAGCCTTATGTGTCAAGAACCCATCAAGGGAGAAATCACAGGGCATGACCCGGAAGCAAATCCATACAAAACAATAAATCCTTCGAGCCAAAATACAGAAAGGACTGCCGTTGTCTGTGAAAAACAAACTGGCAGAAGTCGTGGGCTTAGAAGGTATGGCAAAAGGGGTTTATACAGACCACATTTCTCATCAAGTGGAGTTGTATAGGGAGAAGGAACAGGACCAAAAAGAGCAAGATCAAGAGACCCTCAGAAAACCGACCTCACATACAACTGGTGGAGAACAAGAAAAAAGAAAAAAAAAATGCAAGCCCTGGTTATACCAAGCCAGCCTCCAAAAAATCAGCAAGATCAGCCTTCACAACAACTGCAGCCAAATCAGGTTCACCCTCATTGACTCAACCATCATCAGTGGTTCCAGATGTCTCCTGGCCACAGCCAGTTTTTGGTCAAGTACTCAAGGAATCATAGGAAGAGGAAGAAGATTTGATCCAACCTTTCAGCAATCCTTGAAGCATGCTACAACTGTGGAATGGTAGGTCACCTCGCTCGAGAGTGCAACAGACCAAGAGAAAGTTTCAGGGGAAATTACAGAGGAGGATTCAGGGTCCAATTGAGGCCATTCAGGGGACCGGTGAACCCTTATAGGGGCCTGGAACCAGGATTCTAGAGGTGTCCAGAGAATTCGAAAGGGGGTGTCAGCTGGTAGCATCAGAGCCAGAGTGATCCAACCATTGAGGTGAAAGTAAATAATTGACCATTAAAGATGATGGCAGATGGCGGAGCAGCTTTCACATGTAGCCAGCCTGAAGATGCTACACATCTCCCCATGTCTGGTCAGTGGATTCGGACAATCGGGTTTCAGGGAGTGAAACAGCTGATTCCTCTCACAGAACCAATAGAGCTCTGCTATAAAGATATGAAGATTACAATACCCATTCTGGTATCAGAACACACACCAATAGCATTGTTGGGAAGAGATGCTTTGTGCAAATTGAACTGCACAATAAAATGTACACCAGACGGATGCCTGGTGGAAGTGCCAAGTGACATTGTCCACCAACTACTGATGACGACAGAAGCCGAAGCTTCATCAGTGTTCTGGATTGGAAATCTTACTGCAGCCTTCTTGGAGCCGGCCAAGTTGTGGGAGATGTTTATTGCGGCAAACCTGCCTGATGCAGTACTGTTAAACAGTACTGTTATTCAGTATGTAGATGATCATAATTGCTGCAGATGTTGGCTGAGAAGGGGCATAAGGTCTCTCAGAAAAAGGTGCAGTACTGTCAGAAGAAGGTAGTTTATTTGGGTCAGACAATAACGCAGGGGCACAGAAGTATTTCTGACAAACAGTTGAAGCTATTCGTTATGCTCCCAAGCCCAGAACAGTCAGGGAACTGATGACATTTTTAGGTTTTGCAAGTTACTCTATAGAGGACTATGCCAGTTTAATAGGGCCTTTGAGGGCTATGCTTAAAGATATTGGGAATGCTAAACTCCACTGTAACTTATCCGGGACACGAGATGGCCTTTTAGCATTTGAGACGATTAAACAGAGGTTACAAGAGGCTCCAGCATTGGCGCTTCCAGATTACTCTAAGAATTCCTTATTGTATGGGTCTTGTACTTCTACTGGAGGTAAATATGCATGTGCAGTCCTCTGTCAAGCGACAGGTACAGTAACAGGTCCACAGCCTATTTCTTATTATTCTACAGCATTTTCAGGAGTTGAATTAGGGTTGCCATTATGTTATAGAGCTATGGTAGGAGTCCATTTAATGTATGAGAAAGTGTCATCCAGTAACAATTATTACCCATCATAGCCTTAGAAATCTACTGAACCATGGCAAATACACATTGACTATGTCAAGGCTGAGTTATTATTATAAGCTTCTAGAACAGGAAGATGTCACCCTAATGAGGTGTGTCACAGTGAATCCAGCTGACACCTTGCCAACTTCAGAAGATGGTGAACCCCATGATTGTGTTCAAGACGCTGAGAAATACTCAAGGCTTAGGTCAGATTTGCAAGCCCTCCCACTGCATAATGCAGACTTGGAATATTGGACTGATGGGTCTTATTATAGGAGAGGCAATACATTGTGTGCAGGTTATGCAGTAGTAAAAGCCCAAGGAGCAAACTTTGTGGTTGAGAAAGCTGCAGTAATACCACAGCCTGCTTCAGCACAACTTGATAAACTTATAGGGTTAACAGAAGCATGTTTATTGGCAGAAGGTAAGCAAGTGACTATCTATACTGATTCTGCCTATGCACATAGCGTGTGTCACCTGTTTGGTGCAATATGGAATAGGGGGTTTAAGAAAACAGATGGTTCTCCTATACAGCATCATGAGCAAATAATGAAATTGTTACATGCCATGATGAAGCCCAAAGAAAGTGCTATAGCTAAATGTGTAACACATAAAAGAGACATGTCAAAAGTCATTCAGGGGAATAAAGCGGCTGATGACGCTGCACAGGTAGCAGCTGATGACGCTGCACAAGGAGCAGACAAATGGGGTGAAGTCTTTTTGGTTACGCATGAGGTAGACATGGAAGACAAAATAACAATCAAGGATGTGACCTTAATGCAGGAAGCAGTTCCTGATAAAGATAAACAGTTGTGGCGAGATCGAGGGGCCACTCCAGATTCTACTGGCCTTTAGAGTAATCATGAGGGGCTGATAGTCGCATAGTCCTATGCGTGATTTAGTAGTGGACTTTGTTGACATGATTAAACCAATAGGAGGTAAGAGATTTGTTAGTCGTGGAAGACTGATTTTCGAGATGGCCAGAGGCCTGTCCAACTAAACGGAAAGATGCACATTTAGTTGCCAAGTTTCTGTGCAGAGAAGTCATAAGCAAGTGGGGACTTCCACATCGAATATCCTCAGATAATGGGAAGGAGTTTGTAGAAGTGAAATTCATTAGATTAAATAGCGTCTTAGGGCAGTGTATCATCCACAAAGTCAGGAAATTTGTGTAAAAAATTTAATGGTAAGAACCGCATTGTGAAAATCTGTCAGCACAGGTCTGAATTGGGTTGCTGCTCTTCCATTGGCGTTAATGGTGTGTCGATCACGTGAGCTGTGTGATTTGCACATGACACCGCATGAGTTGGCAACAGGCAGACGAATGCCAATGCCTTGCTTGCATGCAAGTGTAAAGGGTTCAAGTCTTGGCCTTTTAGAAGATGAAATGAGAGCGTATGTAACATACATGGCTAATCCACATAAGAGAATATCCATGTATGTTTCTGACAGGCAAAAGAAAGAAGAGGTGCAGGAGAGGCTGGATGAGCAAAAGAGGAGTGTGGTGCAACCTGGGGACAAGTTGTTTGTGAAGGTGTTTAAAAGAAAATGATATAACGAACGCCGTGAAGGTCCTTTTGAGGTTGTGCGCAGTCCAAGTTAAAGGGTCTCCAACGTGGTATAATTTGTCACATTGTGGTAAAGCACCAAGGGAAGAAACACCTCATGTGCATGAAAGAGATGTGGAAGGCTCAAGAGAACCAGGACGTACAGAAGGAGAGAGGCAGGAAGATCTACAGGGTCAAACTCCAAAAGAGGAGATTGTCCATGATGTGGACAATGGTGATGACTCTGTGGGCATTTCTGATGATGCCGGAAATGACTCTGCAATTAACCAATAGGAAAGAAGATTTGGGGACATTGAGTTTAGGGATGTCCCAGAAACAGCAGGAACTAGTTCAGGGGAGTGTAAAGCACTAAAAGGGTACTGAGGACACTGATTCCTCAACAGGGGGAGTCAGAGAGTCAAATAGACGTACAAGTCCAAAACCAGTACAAAAAAGGGTCAGACCTAAACGTTACGAAGACTGAGGTAGATGTGTCATTGGAGAAGATGACTTTATTAGCATCAAATGTTACTGAAGATATAAATAAAGAAGTAACTTTCTTTCGTATTACAAAGAAGAAAGTCAATACATGATAAGAAACTGAATGTATACTTACCTGTTACACAGTTGCAGATGAATACACAGCCAGTAAGCCAGAGTTCCAGATTCAGACAACCATATACAGTTGATAAATAATCTCTTGGGATCATGTCCTGTGAACAAGTAAAACAAAGAAAAAAGTCAATACATAAAAAGAAACTGAATGCTTACTTACCGATTACACAGTTGCAGATGAATACACAGCCAGTAAGCTAGAGTTCCAGATTCAGAAAACCATATACAGTTGATGTATAGTCTCTTGAGATCATGAGGTCCTGTGAACAAGTAAGACAAAGAAGAAAGTCAATACATTAAAATAAACGGAATGTATAGTTACCTGTTACACATTTGCAGATGAATACACCGTCAGTAATCCAAAATTCCAGATGCAGACGATGGCAAAAAGTTGGAGATGGATACACTCTTAGGATCAAGAGGTCATATAAACAAGTAAGACAAATAAGAAAGTCAATACATGAAAAGAAACTGAATGTATACTTACCTGTTACAGAGTTGCAGATTAATACACAGCCAGTAAGAAAGAATTCCAGATGCAGACAACCACATACAGCTGGACATGGATAGCCTCTTGGGATCATGAAATCCTGTCAACAAGTAAGACAAAGAAGAAAGTCAATACATGAAAAGAAACTGAATGTATACTCACCTGTTACACAGTTGAAGATAAATAAACAGCCAATAAGAAGAAAAACCCAGATACAGACAACGGCAAACAGCTGGAGATGAACAGTCTCTTGGCATCATGAGGTCCTGTGAACAAGAAAGTCAATACATGAAAAGAAACTGAATGTTTACTTACCTGTTACACAGTTGCAGATGAATACACAGCCAGTACGACAGAGTTCCAGATGCAGACTACGGCAAAAAGTTGGAAATAGATAGTCTCTTGGTATCATGAGGGCCTGTCAACAAGTAAGACAAAGAAGAAAGTCAAAACATGAAAAGAAACTGAATGTATACTTACCTGTTACACAGTTGCAGATGAAAAAAAGCCAGTAAGCCAGAGTTCTAGATTCAGACAACCATATACAGTTGATGTATCGTCTCTTGAGATCACGAGGTCCTGTCAACAAGTAAGACAAAGAAGAAATTCAAAATATGAAAAGAAACTGAATGTTTACTTACCGATTACACAGTTGCAGATAAATAGAAAGTCAGTCAGATTGAGATCCAGATGCAGACAACGGCAAACACTTGGAGATCGATAGCCTCTTGGGATCATGAAGTCCTGTCAACAAGTAAGACAAAGAAGAAAGTCAATACATGAAAAGAAACTGAATGTTTACTTACCTGTTACACAGTTGCAGATGAATACACAGCCAGTAAGAAAGACTTCCAGATGCAGACAACCACATACAGATGGACATGGATAGTGTCTTGCGATCATGAAGTCCTGTGAACAAGTAAAACAAAGAAAAAAAGTCAAATCATGAAAAGAAACTGAATGCTTACTTACCGATTACACAGTTGCAGATGAAAAAAAGCCAGTAAGCTAGAGTTCCAGATTCAGACAACCACATACAGTTGATGTATAGTCTCTTGAGATCATGAGGTCCTGTGAAAGGGACAAAATGAAAGTCAATACATGAAAAGAAGCGGAATGTATACTTACTTGTTACACAGTTGCAGACTAATACACAGCCAGTACGAAAGACTTCCAGATGCAGACAACCACATACAGCTGGACATGGACAGTCTCTTGGGATCATGAAGGCCTGTGAACAAGTAAGACAAAGAAGAAAGTCAATACATGAAAATAAACTGAATGCTTACTTACCTGTTACACAGTTGCAGGTGAATAGAAAGTCAGTCAGATTGAGATCCAGATGCACACAACGGCAAACACTTGGAGATCGATAGCCTCTTGGGATCATGAAGTCCTGTGAACAAGTAAGAAAAAGAAGAAAATCAAAATATGAAAAGAAACTGAATGTTTACTTACCTGTAACACAGTTGCAGATGATTACACAGCCAATAAGACGAAAAATCCAGATGCAGACAACGGCAAACAGCTGGAGATGAATAGTCTTTTGGGATCATGAGGTCCTGTAAACAAAAGAAACTGAATGCTTTTCTACCGATTACACAGTTGCAGATGAATACACAGTCAGTAAGAAAGAATTCCACATGCAGACAACGGCAAACAGCTGGAGATGAATAGTCTCTTGGGATCATGAGGTCCTGTAAACAAGACAAAGAAGAAAGTCAATACATGAAAAGAAACTGAATGCTTAATTACCCGTCACACAGTTGCAGATGAATACACAGCCAATAAGACGTAAAATACAGATGCAGACAACGGCAAACAGCTGGAGATAAATAGTCTCTTGGGATCATGAGGTCCTGTAAACAAAACAAAAAAAAGTCAATACATGAAAAGAAGCGGAATGTATACTTACTTGTTACACAGTTGCAGACTAATACACAGCCAGTAAGAAAGACTTCCAGATGCAGACAACCACATACAGCTGTACTTGAATATCTCTTGGGATCATGAAGTCCTGACAAAGAGTAAGACAAAGATGAAAATCAATATATGAAAAGAAACTGAATGTATACTTACCTGTTACACAGTTGCGGATGAAAAAAAGGCCAGTAAGCCAGAGTTCCAGATGCAGACAACCATATACAGTTGATGTAAAGTCTCTTGGGATCACGAGGTCCTGTGAACAAGTAAAACAATGAAGAAAGTTAATACATGAAAAGAAACGGAATGTTTACTTACCTGTTACACAGTTGCAGATGAATACACAGCAAGAAAGAAAGAATTCCAGATGCAGACAACATACAGCTGGACATGGACAGTCTCTTGGGATCATGAAGGCCTGTGAACAAGTAAGACAAAGAAGAAAGTCAATACATGAAAATAAACTGAATGCTTACTTACCGATTACACAGTTGCAGATGAATAGAAAATCAGTCAGATTGAGATCCAGATGCAGACAACGGCAAACACTTTGAGATCGACAGACTCTTGGGATCATGAGGTCCTGTAAACAAGACAAAAAGAAAGTCAATACATGAAAAGAAACTGAATGTATACTTACCTGTTACACAGTTGCAGGTGAATAGAAAGTCAGTCAGATTGAGATCCAGATGCACACAACGGCAAACACTTGGAGATCGATAGCCTCTTGGGATCATGAAGTCCTGTGAACAAGTAAGAAAAAGAAGAAAATCAAAATATGAAAAGAAACTGAATGTTTACTTACCTGTAACACAGTTGCAGATGATTACACAGCCAATAAGACGAAAAATCCAGATGCAGACAATGGCAAACAGCTGGAGATGAATAGTCTTTTGGGATCATGAGGTCCTGTAAACAAAAGAAACTGAATGCTTTTCTACCGATTACACAGTTGCAGATGAATACACAGTCAGTAAGAAAGAATACCACATGCAGACAACGGAAAACAGCTGGAGATGAATAGTCTCTTTGGATCATGAGGTCCTGTAAACAAGACAAAAAGAAAGTCAATACATGAAAAGGAACTGAATGTATACTTACCTGTTACACAGTTGCAGATGAAAAAAAAGCTAGTAAGCCAGAGTTCCAGATGCAGATAACCATATACAGTTGATGTATCGTCTCTTGGGATCACGAGGTTCTGTGAACAAGTAAGATAAAGAAGAAAGTCAATACATGAAAAGAAACTGAATGCTTACTTACCGATTACACAGTTGCAGATGAATAGAAAGTCAGATTGAGATCCAGATGCAGACAACGGCAAACACTTGGACATCGATAGCCTCTTGGGATCATGAAGTCCTGTCAACAAGTAAGACAAAGAAGAAAATCCAAATATGAAAAGAAACTGAATGTATACTTACCTGTAACACAGTTGCAGATTAATACACAGCCAATAAGATGAAAAATCAAGATGCAGACAATGGCAAACAGCTGGAGATGAATAGTCTCTTGGGATCATGAGGTCCTGTAAACAAGTAAGACAAAGAAGAAAGTCAATACATGAAAAGAAACTGAATGCTTACTTACCGATTACACAGTTGCAGATGAAAAAAATAAAGCCAGTAAACCAGAGTTCCAGATTCAGACAACCATATACAGTTGATTTATAGTCTCTTGGGATCATGAGGTACTGTGAACAAGTAAGACAAAGAAGAAAGTCAATACATGAAAAGAAACTGAATGTATACTTACCTGTTACACAGTTGCAGATGAATACACAGTCAGTAAGAAAGAATTCCAGATGCAGACAACCACAAATAGCTGGACATGGACAGTCTCTTGGGATCATGAAGTCCTGTGAACAAGTGAGACAACGAAGAAAGTCAATACATGAAAAGAAACTGAATGTATACTTACCTGTTACAAAGTTGCAGATGAAAACAAAGCCAGTAAGAAAGAATTCCAGATCCAGACAACCACATCCAGCTGGACACGGATAGTCTCTAGGGATCATGAGGTCCTGTAAACAAGACAAAGAAGAAAGTCAATACATGAAAAGAAACTGAATGTATACTTACCTGTTACACAGTTGCAGATGAATAGGAAGCAAGTTAGATTGAGTTCCAGATGCAGACAACGGCAAGCACTTGGAGATCGATAGCCTCTTGGGATCATGAAGTCCTGTCAAGAAGTAAGACAAAGAAGAAAATCAAAACATGAAAAGAAACTGAATGTATACTTACCTGTTACACAGTTGCAGATGAATACACAGTCAGTAAGAAAGAATTCCAGATGCAGACAATCACATACAGCTGGACATCGATAGCCTCTTGGGATCATGAGGTCCTGTAAACAAGACAAAAAGAAAGTCAATACATGGAAAGTAACTGAATTTATACTTACCTGTTACACTGTTGCAGATGAATACAGTCAGTAAGAAAGAATTCCAGATGCAGACAACCACATACAGCTGGACATCGATAGCCTCTTGGGATCATGAGGTCCTGTAAACAAGACAAAAAGAAAGTCAATACATGAAAAGAAACTGAATGTATACTTACCTTTTACACAGTTGCAGTTGAAAAAAAGCCAGTAAGCCAGAGTTCCAGATTCAGACAAGCATATACAGTTGATGTATAGTCTCCTGGGATCACGAGGTTCTGTGAACAAGTAAGACAAAGAAGAAAGTCAATACATGAAAAGAAACTGAATGCTTAGTTACAGATTAATAGAATTATTTGCAGATGAATAGAAAGTCAGTCAGATTGAGTTCCAGATGCAGACAACGGCAAACACTTGGAGATCGATAGCCTCTTGGGATCATGAAGTCCTGTCAACAAGTAAGACAAAGAAGAAAATCAAAACATGAAAAGAAACTGAATGTATACTTACCTGTTACACAGTTGCAGATGAATACACAGTCAGTAAGAAAGAATTCCAGATGCAGACAACCACATACAGCTGGACATCGATAGCCTCTTGGGATCATGAAGTCCTGTAAACAAGACAAAAAGAAAGTCAATACATGAAAAGAAACTGAATGTATACTTACCTATTACACAGTTGCAGATGAATAGAAAGTCAGTCAGATTGAGTTCCAGATGCAGACAACGGAGGACACCTTTCGCTGTACAATGTGCACTGTACAGTGAAAAATACGTGCACCTTACCTTACCTTGGGATCATGAGGTCCTGTAAACAAGAAAAAAAGAAAGTCAATACGTGAAAAAATGAATGCTTACTTACCGATTACACAGTTGGAGATGAATACACAGCCATTATGAAAGAATTCCAGATGCAGACAACCACATACAGCTGGACATGGACAGACTCTTGGGATCATGAAGTCCTGTGAACAAGTAAGACAAAATAGAAAGTCAATACATGAAAAGAAGCTGAATGTATACTTACCTGTTACACAGTTGCAGATGAAAAAAAGCCAGTAAGCCAGAGTTCCAGATTCAGTCAACCATATACAGTTGATGTATAGTCTCCTGGGATCATGAAGTCCTGTGAACAAGTAAGACAAAGAAAAAAGTAAATACATGAAAAGAAACTGAATGTATACTTATCTGTTACACAGTTACAGATGAATACACAGTCAGTAAGAAAGAATTCCAGATGCAGACAACCACATACAGCTGGACATGGACAGTCTCTTGGGATCATGAAGTCCTGTAAATAAGTAAGACAAATAAGAAAGTCAATACATGAAAAGAAACTGAATGTATACTTACCTGTTACACAGTTGCAGATGAATACACAGTCAGTAAGAAAGAATTCCAGATGCAGACAACCACATACAGCTAGACATCGTTAGCCTCTTGGGATCATGAAGTCCTGTAAACAAGACAAAAAGAAAGTCAATGCATGAAGAGAAACTGAATGTATACTTACCTGTTACAAAGTTGCAGATGAATAGAAAGTCAGTCAGATTGAGTTCCAGATGCAGACACCGGCAAACACTTGGAGATCTATAGCCTCTTGGGATCATGAAGTCCTGTCAACAACTAAGACAAAAAAGAAAATCAAAATATGAAAAGAAATTGAATGTATACTTACCTATAACACAGTTGCAGATGAATACACAGCCAATAAAACGTAAAATCCAGATGCAGACAAAGGCAAACAGCTAGCGATGAATAGTCTCTTGGGATCATGAGGTCCTGTAAACAAGACAAAAAAAGTCAATACATGAAGAGAAACGGAATGTATACTTACCTGTTACACAGTTGCAGATGAATACAAAGCCAGTAAGAAAGAATTCCAGATGCAGACAACCACATACAGCTGGACATCGATAGCCTCTTGGGATCATGAGGTCCTGTAAACAAGACAAAGAAGAAAATCAAAACATGAAAAGAAACTGAATGTATACTTACCTGATACACAGTTGCAAATGAATACACAGTCAGTAAGAAAGAATTCCAGATGCAGACAACCACATACAGCTGGACATCGATAGCCTCTTGGGATCATGAAGTCCTGTAAACAAGTAAGACAAAGAAGAAAATCAAAACATGAAAAGAAACTGAATGTTTACTTACCTTTAACACAGTTGCAGATGAATACACAGCCAATAAGACAAAAAATCCAGATGCAGATGAATAGTATCTTGGGATCATGAGGTCCTGTAAACAAGATAAAGAAGAAAGTCAATACATGAAAAGAAACTGAATGTATACTTACCTGTTACACAGTTGCAGATGAGTACACAGTCAGTAAGAAAGAATTCCAGATGCAGACAACATACAGCTGGACATGGACAGACTCTTGGGATCATGAAGTCCTTTGAACAAGTAAGACAAAGAAGAAAGTCAATACATGAAAAGAAACTGAATGTATACTTACCTGTTACAAAGTTGCAGATGAATACAAAGCCAGTAAGAAAGAATTCCAGATGCAGACAACCACATACAGCTGGACATCGATAGCCTCTTGGGATCATGAGGTCCTGTAAACAAGACAAAGAAGAAAGTCAATACATGAAAAGAAACTGAATGTATACTTACCTGTTACACAGTTGCAGATGAAAAAAAAAGCTAGTAAGCCAGAGTTCCAGATGCAGATAACCATATACAGTTCATGTATAGTCTCTTGGGATCACGAGGTTCTGTGAACAAGTAAGACAAAGAAGAAAGTCAATACATGAAAAGAAACTGAATGCTAACTTACCGATTACACAGTTGCAGATGAAAAAAAGCCAGTAAGCTAGAGTTCCAGATTCAGAAAACCATATACAGTTGAAGTATAGTCTCTTGAGATCATGAGGTCCTCTGAAAGGGACAAAATGAAAGTCAATACATGAAAAGAAATGGAATGTATACTTACCTTTTACACAGTTGCAGATGAATACACCGTCAGTAATCCAAAATACCAGATGCAGACAATGGCAAAAAGTTGGAGACTGATACACTCTTAGGATCAAGAGGTCATATGAACAAGTAAGACAAATAAGAAAATCAATACATGAAAAGAAACTGAATGTATACTTACCTGTTACAGAGTTGCAGATTAATACACAGCCAGTAAGAAAGAATTCCAGATGCAGACAACCACATATAGCTGGACATGGATAGCCTCTTGGGATCATGAAATCCTGTCAACAAGTAAGACAAAGAACAAAATCAAAATATGAAAAGAAACTGAATGTATACTCACCTGTTACACAGTTGAAGATAAATAAACAGCCAATAAGAAGAAAAATCCAGATACAGACAACGGCAAACAGCTGGAGATGAACAGTCTCTTGGCATCATGAGGTCCTGTGAACAAGAAAGTCAATACATGAAAAGAAACTGAATGTTTACTTACCTGTTACACAGTTGCAGATGAATACACAGCCAGTACGACAGAGTTCCAGATGCAGACTACGGCAAAAAGTTGGAAATAGATAGTCTCTTGGTATCATGAGGGCCTATCAACAAGTAAGACAAAGAAGAAAGTCAAAACATGAAAAGAAACTGAATGTATACTTACCTGTTACACAGTTGCAGATGAAAAAAAGCCAGTAAGCCAGAGTTCCAGATTCAGACAACCATATACAGTTGATGTATCGTCTCTTGAGATCACGAGGTCCTGTCAAGAAGTAAGACAAAGAAGAAAATCAAAATATAAAAAGAAACTGAATGTTTACTTACCTGTAACACAGTTGCAGATTAATACACAGTCAGTAAGAAAGAATTCAAGATGCAGACAACCACATACAGCTGCATATGGACAGTCTCTTGGGATCATGAAGTCATGTGAACAAGTAAGACTAAGAAGAAAGTCAATACATGAAAAGAAACTGAAAGCTTACTTACCGATTACACAGTTGCAGATAAATTGAAAGTCAGTCAGATTGAGATCCAGATGCAGACAACGGCAAACACTTGGAGATCGATAGCCTCTTGGGATCATGAAGTCCTGTCAACAAGTAAGACAAAGAAGAAAGTCAATACATGAAAAGAAACTGAATGTTTACTTACCTGTTACACAGTTGCAGATGAATACACAGCCAGTAAGAAAGAACTCCATATACAGACAACTACATACAGATGGACATGGATAGTGTCTTGCGATCATGAAGTCCTGTGAACAAGTAAAACAAAAAAAAAAGTCAAATCATGAAAAGAAACTGAATGCTTACTTACCGATTACATAGTTGCAGATGAAAAAAAGCCAGTAAGCTAGAGTTCCAGATTCAGACAACCATATACAGTTGAAGTATAGTCTCTTGAGATCATGAGGTCCTCTGAAAGGGACAAAATGAAAGTCAATACATGAAAAGAAATGGAATGTATACTTACCTTTTACACAGTTGCAGACTAATACACAGCCAGTAAGAAAGACTTCCAGATGCAGACAACCACATACAGCTGGACTTGAATATCTCTTGGGATCATGAAGTCCTGACAAAGAGTAAGACAAAGATGAAAATCAAAATATGAAAAGAAACTGAATGTATACTTACCTGTTACACAGTTGCAGATGAAAAAAAGGCCAGTAAGCCGGAGTTCCAGATGCAGACAACCATATACAGTTGATGTAAAGTCTCTTGGGATGACGAGGTCCTGTGAACAAGTAAAACAATGAAGAAAGTTAATACATGAAAAGAAACTGAATGTTTACTTACCTGTTACACAATTGCAGATGAATACATAGCAAGAAAGAAAGAATTCCAGATGCAGACAACATACAGCTGGACATGGACAGTCTCTTGGGAACATGAAGGCCTGTGAACAAGTAAGACAAAGAAGAAAGTCAATACATGAAAAGAAACTGAATGTATACTTACTTGTTACACAGTTGCAGATGAAAAAAAAAAAAAAAAACGTAAGCCAGAGTTCCAGATTCAGACAACCATATACAGTTGATGTATAGCCTCTTGGGATCACAAAATCCTGTGAACAAGTAAGACAAAGAAGGAAGTCAATAAATGAAAATAAACTGAATGCTTACTTACCGATTACACAGATGCAGATGAATAGAAAATCAGTCAGATTGAGATCCAGATGCAGACAACGGCAAACACTTGGAGATCGACAGACTCTTGGGATCATGAGGTCCTGTAAACAAGACAAAAAGAAATTCAATACATGAAAAGAAACTGAATGTATACTTACCTGTTACACAGTTGCAGATGAATACACAGCCAATAAGACGAAAAATCCAGATGCAGACAACCACATACAGCTGGACATGGACAGTCTCTTGGGATCATGAAGTCCTGTGAACAAGTAAGACAGAAGAAAATCAAAATATGAAAAGAAGCTGAATGTATACTTACCTGTTACACAGTTGCAGATGAATAGAAAGACAGTCAGATTGAGTTCCAGATGCAGACAACGGCAAACAGCTGGAGATGAATAGTCTTTTGGGATCATGAGGTCCTGTAAACAAGACAAAAAGAAAGTCAATACATGAAAAGAAACCGAATGTATACTTACCTGTTAAACAGTTGCAGATGAATACACAGCCAATAAGACGTAAAATCCAGATGCAGATGAATAGTCTCTTGGGCTCATGAGGTCCTGTAAACAAGACAAAGAAGAAAGTCAATACATGAAAAGAAACCGAATGTATACTTACCTGTTACACAGTTGCAGATGAATATACAGCCAGTAAGAAAGAAATCCAGATGCAGACAACCACATACAGCTGGACATTGACAGTCTCTTGAGATAATGAAGTCCTGTGAATAAGTAAGACAAAGAAGAAAGTCAATACTTGAAAAGAAACTGAATGCTTACTTAGCAATTACACAGTTGCAGATGAATAGAAAGTCAGTCAGATTGAGATCCAGATGCAGACGACGGCAAACACTTGGAGATCGATAGCCTCTTGGGATCACGAAGTCCTGTCAACACGACAAAGAAGAAAATCAAAATATGAAAAGAAACTGAATGCTTACTTACCGTTTACACAGTTGCAGGTGAATAGAAAGTCAGTCAGATTGAGATCCAGATGCACACAACGGCAAACACTTGGAGATCGATAGCCTCTTGGGATCATGAAGTCCTGTGAACAAGTAAGACAAAGAAGAAAATCAAAATATGAAAAGAAACTGAATGTTTACTTACCTGTAACACAGTTGCAGATGATTACACAGCCAATAACACGAAAAATCCAGATGCAGACAACGGCAAACAGCTGGAGATGAATAGTCTCTTGGGATCATGAGGTCCTGTAAACAAAAGAAACTGAATGCTTTTCTACCGATTACACAGTTGCAGATGAATACACAGTCAGTAAGAAAGAGTTCCAGATGCAGACAACCACATACAGCTGGACAAGGACAGTCTCTTGGGATCATGAAGTCCTGTGAACAAGTAAGACAAAGAAGAAAGTCAATACATGGAAAGAAACTGAATGTATACTTACCTGTTACAAAGTTGCAGATGAATACACAGCCAGTAAGAAAGAGTTCCAGATGCAGACAACCACATACAGCTGGACAAGGACAGTCTCTTGGGATCATGAAGTCCTGTGAACAAGTAAGACAAAGAAGAAAGTCAATACATGGAAAGAAACTGAATGTATACTTACCTGTTACAAAGTTGCAGATGAATACACAGCCAATAAGACGGAAAATCCAGATGCAGACAATGGCAAACACTTGGAGATCGATATCCTCTTTGGATCATGAAGTCCTGTGAACAAGTAAGACAAAGAAAAAAGTCAATGAATGAAAAGAAACTGAATGTATACTTACCTGTTACAAAGTTGCAGATGAATACAAAGCCAGTAAGAAAGAATTCCAGATGCAGACAACCACATCCAGCTGGACATGGATAGTCCCTTGGGATCACGAGGTCCTGTGAAGAAGTAAGACAAAGAAGAAAATCAAAATATAAAAAGAACCTGAATGTATACTTACGTGTTACACAGTTGCAGATGAATAGACAGCCATTAAGAAAGAATTCCAGATGCAGACAATCAAATACAGCTGGACATGGACAGTGTCTTGGGATCATGAAGTCCTGTGAACAAGTAAGACAAAAAAGAAAATCAATACATGAAAAGAAACTGAATGCTTACTTACCGATTACACAGTTCTAGATGAATACAAAGTCAGTCAGATTGAGTTCCAGATGCAGACAACGGCAAACACTTGGAGATCGATAGCCTCTTGGTATCATGAAGTCCTGTGAACAAGTAAGACAAAGAAGAAAGTCAAAACATGAAAAGAAACTGAATGTTTACTTACCTGTAACACAGTTGCAGATCAAAACACAGCTAATAAGACGAAAAATCCAGATACAGTTGAAAAGTCTCTTGGGATCACAAGGTCCTGTGAACAAGTAAGACAAAGAAGAAAATGAATACATGAAAAGAAATTGAAGGTATACTTATCTGTCACACAGTTGCAGATGAATAGAAAGTCAGTCAGATTGAGTTCCAGATGCAGACAACGGCAAACACTTGGAGATCGATAGCCTCTTGGTATCATGAAGTCCTGTGAACAAGTAAGACAAAGAAGAAAGTCAAAACATGAAAAGAAACTGAATGCATACTTACCTGTTACACAGTTGCAGATGAATAGAAAGTCAGTAGGATTGAGTTCCAGATGCAGACAACGGCAAACACTTGGAGATCGATAGCCTCTTGGGATCATGAAGTCCTGTCAACAAGTAAGACAAAGAAGAAAATCAATACATGAAAAGAAACTGAATGTATACTTACCTATTACACAGTTGCAGATGAAAAAAAGCCAGTAAGCCAGAGTTCCAGATTTAGACAACCATATATATTTGATGTATAGTCTCTTGGGATCACGAGGTCCTGTGAACAAGTAAGACAACAAAGAAAGTCAATACATGAAATGAAACTGAATGCTTACTTACCGATTACACAGTTGCAGATGAATACACAGCCAGTAAGAAAGAGTTCCAGATGCAGACAACATCATACAGCTGGACAAGGACAGTCTCTTGGGATCATGAAGTCCTGTGAACAAGTAAGACAAAGAAGAAAGTCAAAATATGAAAAGAAACTGAATGTATACTTACATGTAACACAGTTGCAGATGAATACACAGCCAATAAGACGAAAAATCCAGATGCAGATGAATAGTCTCTTGGGATCATGAAGTCCTGTGAATAAGTAAGACAAATAAGAAAGTCAGTACATGAAAAGAAACTGAATGTATACTTACCTGTTACACGGTTGCAGTTGAAAAGAAACAGAATGTATACTTACCTATTGCACAGTTGCAGATGAATAGAAAGTCAGTCAGATTGAGTTCCAGATGCAGACAACGGCAAACCCTTGCAGATCGATAGCCTCTTGGGATCATTAAGTCCTGTCAACAAGTAAGACAAAGAAGAAAATCTAAATATGAAAAGAAATTGAATGTATACTTACCTATAACACAGTTGCAGATGAATACACACCCAATAAGACGTAAAATCCAGATGCAGACAACGGCAAACAGCTGGAAATGAATAGTCTCTTGGGATAATGAGGTCCTGTAAACAAGATAAAAAGAAAGTCAATACATGAAAAGAAACTGAATGTATACTTACCTGTTACACAGTTGCAGATGAATAGAAAGTCAGTCAGATTGAGTTCCAGATGCAGACAACAGTAAACACTTGGAGATCGATAGCCTCTTGGGATCATGAAGTCCTGTGAACAAGACAAAGAAGAAAATTAAAACATGAAAAGAAACTGAATGTATACTTACCTGTTACACTGTTGCAGATTAATACACATCCAATAAGACAAAAAATCCAGATGCAGATGAATAGTCTCTTGTGATCATGAGGTCCTGTAAACAAGACAAAGAAGAAAGTCAATACAACAAAAGAAACTGAATGTACACTTACCTATTACATAGTTGCAGATGAATAGAAAGTCAGTCAGATTGAGATCCAGTTGCAGACAACCACATACAGCTGGACATGGATAGTCTCTCTGGATCATGAAGTCCTGTGAACAAGTAAGACACAAAAGAAAATCAAAATATGAAAAGAAACTGAATATATACTTACGTGTTACACAGTTACAGATGAATACACACCCAATAAGACGAAAAATCCAGATGCAGTTGAATAGCCTCTTGGGATCACGAGGTCCTGTGAACAAGTAAGACAAAGAAGAAAATCAATACATGAAAAGAAACGGAATGCTTACTTACCGATTACACAGTTGCAGATGAATACACAGCCATTAAGAAAGAATTTCAGATGCAGACTACCACATACAGCTGGACATGGACAGTCTCTTGGGATCATGAAGTCCTGTGAAGAAGTAAGACAAAGAAGAAAGTCAATACATGAAAAGAAACTGAATGTATACTTACCTGTTACACAGTTGCAGATGAATAGAAAGTCAGTCAGATTGAGTTCCAGATGCAGACAACGGTAAACACTTGGAGATCAATATCCTCTTGGGATCATGAAGTCCTGTGAACAAGACAAAGAAGAAAATCAATTCATGAAAAGAAACTGAATGTTTACTTACCTGTAACACAGTTGCAGATGATAACACAGCCAATAAGACGAAAAATCCAGATGCAGTTGAAAAGTCTCTTGGGATCACGAGGTCCTGTGAACAAGTAAGACAAAGAAGAAAATCAATACATGAAAAGAAACTGAAGGTATACTTATCTGTCACACACTTTCAGATGAATAGAAAGTCAGTCAGATTGAGTTCCAGATGCAGACAACCACATACAGCTGGACATCGATAGCCTCTTGGGATCATGAAGTCCTGTCAACAAGTAAGACAAAGAAAATGCAAATATGAAAAGAAATTGAATGTATACTTACCTGTAACACAGTTGCAGATTAATACACAGCCAATAAGATGAAAAATCCAGATGCAGACAACGGCAAACAGCTGGAGATGAATAGTCTCTTGGGATCATGAGGTCCTGTAAACAAAAGAAACTGAATGCTTTTCTACCGATTACACAGTTGCAGATGAATACACAGTCAGTAAGAAAAAATTCCAGATGCAGAAAACCACATACAGCTGGACATCGATAGGCTCTTGGGATCATGAAATCCTATAAACAAGACAAAAAGAAGTCAATACATGAAAAGAAACTGAATGTATACTTACCTGTTGCAAAGTTGCAGATAAATACAAAGCCAGTAAGAAAGAGTTCCAGATGCAGACAACCACATACAGCTGGACAAGGACAGTCTCTTGGGATCATGAAGTCCTGTGAACAAGTAAGACAAAGAAGAAAGTCAATACATGGAAAGAAACTGAATGTATACTTACCTGTTACAAAGTTGCAGATGAATACACAGCCAATAAGACGGAAAATCCAGATGCAGACAATGGCAAACACTTGGAGATCGATATCCTCTTTGGATCATGAAGTCCTGTGAACAAGTAAGACAAAGAAAAAAGTCAATGAATGAAAAGAAACTGAATGTATACTTACCTGTTACAAAGTTGCAGATGAATACAAAGCCAGTAAGAAAGAATTCCAGATGCAGACAACCACATCCAGCTGGACATGGATAGTCCCTTGGGATCACGAGGTCCTGTGAAGAAGTAAGACAAAGAAGAAAATCAAAATATAAAAAGAACCTGAATGTATACTTACGTGTTACACAGTTGCAGATGAATAGACAGCCATTAAGAAAGAATTCCAGATGCAGACAATCAAATACAGCTGGACATGGACAGTGTCTTGGGATCATGAAGTCCTGTGAACAAGTAAGACAAAAAAGAAAATCAATACATGAAAAGAAACTGAATGCTTACTTACCGATTACACAGTTCTAGATGAATACAAAGTCAGTCAGATTGAGTTCCAGATGCAGACAACGGCAAACACTTGGAGATCGATAGCCTCTTGGTATCATGAAGTCCTGTGAACAAGTAAGACAAAGAAGAAAGTCAAAACATGAAAAGAAACTGAATGTTTACTTACCTGTAACACAGTTGCAGATCAAAACACAGCTAATAAGACGAAAAATCCAGATACAGTTGAAAAGTCTCTTGGGATCACAAGGTCCTGTGAACAAGTAAGACAAAGAAGAAAATGAATACATGAAAAGAAATTGAAGGTATACTTATCTGTCACACAGTTGCAGATGAATAGAAAGTCAGTCAGATTGAGTTCCAGATGCAGACAACGGCAAACACTTGGAGATCGATAGCCTCTTGGTATCATGAAGTCCTGTGAACAAGTAAGACAAAGAAGAAAGTCAAAACATGAAAAGAAACTGAATGCATACTTACCTGTTACACAGTTGCAGATGAATAGAAAGTCAGTAGGATTGAGTTCCAGATGCAGACAACGGCAAACACTTGGAGATCGATAGCCTCTTGGGATCATGAAGTCCTGTCAACAAGTAAGACAAAGAAGAAAATCAATACATGAAAAGAAACTGAATGTATACTTACCTATTACACAGTTGCAGATGAAAAAAAGCCAGTAAGCCAGAGTTCCAGATTTAGACAACCATATATATTTGATGTATAGTCTCTTGGGATCACGAGGTCCTGTGAACAAGTAAGACAACAAAGAAAGTCAATACATGAAATGAAACTGAATGCTTACTTACCGATTACACAGTTGCAGATGAATACACAGCCAGTAAGAAAGAGTTCCAGATGCAGACAACATCATACAGCTGGACAAGGACAGTCTCTTGGGATCATGAAGTCCTGTGAACAAGTAAGACAAAGAAGAAAGTCAAAATATGAAAAGAAACTGAATGTATACTTACATGTAACACAGTTGCAGATGAATACACAGCCAATAAGACGAAAAATCCAGATGCAGATGAATAGTCTCTTGGGATCATGAAGTCCTGTGAATAAGTAAGACAAATAAGAAAGTCAGTACATGAAAAGAAACTGAATGTATACTTACCTGTTACACGGTTGCAGTTGAAAAGAAACAGAATGTATACTTACCTATTGCACAGTTGCAGATGAATAGAAAGTCAGTCAGATTGAGTTCCAGATGCAGACAACGGCAAACCCTTGCAGATCGATAGCCTCTTGGGATCATTAAGTCCTGTCAACAAGTAAGACAAAGAAGAAAATCTAAATATGAAAAGAAATTGAATGTATACTTACCTATAACACAGTTGCAGATGAATACACACCCAATAAGACGTAAAATCCAGATGCAGACAACGGCAAACAGCTGGAAATGAATAGTCTCTTGGGATAATGAGGTCCTGTAAACAAGATAAAAAGAAAGTCAATACATGAAAAGAAACTGAATGTATACTTACCTGTTACACAGTTGCAGATGAATAGAAAGTCAGTCAGATTGAGTTCCAGATGCAGACAACAGTAAACACTTGGAGATCGATAGCCTCTTGGGATCATGAAGTCCTGTGAACAAGACAAAGAAGAAAATTAAAACATGAAAAGAAACTGAATGTATACTTACCTGTTACACTGTTGCAGATTAATACACATCCAATAAGACAAAAAATCCAGATGCAGATGAATAGTCTCTTGTGATCATGAGGTCCTGTAAACAAGACAAAGAAGAAAGTCAATACAACAAAAGAAACTGAATGTACACTTACCTATTACATAGTTGCAGATGAATAGAAAGTCAGTCAGATTGAGATCCAGTTGCAGACAACCACATACAGCTGGACATGGATAGTCTCTCTGGATCATGAAGTCCTGTGAACAAGTAAGACACAAAAGAAAATCAAAATATGAAAAGAAACTGAATATATACTTACGTGTTACACAGTTACAGATGAATACACACCCAATAAGACGAAAAATCCAGATGCAGTTGAATAGCCTCTTGGGATCACGAGGTCCTGTGAACAAGTAAGACAAAGAAGAAAATCAATACATGAAAAGAAACGGAATGCTTACTTACCGATTACACAGTTGCAGATGAATACACAGCCATTAAGAAAGAATTTCAGATGCAGACTACCACATACAGCTGGACATGGACAGTCTCTTGGGATCATGAAGTCCTGTGAAGAAGTAAGACAAAGAAGAAAGTCAATACATGAAAAGAAACTGAATGTATACTTACCTGTTACACAGTTGCAGATGAATAGAAAGTCAGTCAGATTGAGTTCCAGATGCAGACAACGGTAAACACTTGGAGATCAATATCCTCTTGGGATCATGAAGTCCTGTGAACAAGACAAAGAAGAAAATCAATTCATGAAAAGAAACTGAATGTTTACTTACCTGTAACACAGTTGCAGATGATAACACAGCCAATAAGACGAAAAATCCAGATGCAGTTGAAAAGTCTCTTGGGATCACGAGGTCCTGTGAACAAGTAAGACAAAGAAGAAAATCAATACATGAAAAGAAACTGAAGGTATACTTATCTGTCACACACTTTCAGATGAATAGAAAGTCAGTCAGATTGAGTTCCAGATGCAGACAACCACATACAGCTGGACATCGATAGCCTCTTGGGATCATGAAGTCCTGTCAACAAGTAAGACAAAGAAAATGCAAATATGAAAAGAAATTGAATGTATACTTACCTGTAACACAGTTGCAGATTAATACACAGCCAATAAGATGAAAAATCCAGATGCAGACAACGGCAAACAGCTGGAGATGAATAGTCTCTTGGGATCATGAGGTCCTGTAAACAAGTAAGACAAAGAAGAAAGTCAATACATGAACAGAAGCTGAATGTATACTTACCTGTTACAAAGTTGCAGATGAAAACAAAGCCAGTAAGAAAGAATTCCAGATGCAGTCAACCACATCCAGATGGACACAGATAGTCTCTTGGGATCATGAGGTCCTGTAAACAAGACAAAGAAGAAAGTCAATATATGAAAAGAAACTGAATGCTTATTTACCGATAACACAGTTGCAGATGAATACACAGCCATTAAGAAAGAATTCCAGATGCAGAAGACCACATATAGCTGCACATGGACAGTCTCTTGGGATCATGAAGTCCTGTGAACAAGTAAGACAAAGAAGAATATCAAAATATGAAAAAGAAACCGAATGTATACTTACCTGTTAAACAGTTGCAGATGAATACACAGCCAATAAGACGAAAAATCCAGATGCAGATGAATAGTCTCTTGGGCTCATGAGGTCCTGTAAACAAGACAAAGAAGAAAGTCAATACAGGAAAAGAAACGGAATGTATACTTACCTGTTACACAGTTGCAGATGAATATACAGCCAGTAAGAAAGAAATCCAGATGCAGACAACCACATACAGCTGGACATTGACAGTCTCTTGAGATCATGAAGTCCTGTGAATAAATAAGACAAAGAAGAAAATCAAAATATGAATAGAAACTGAATGCTTACTTACTGATTACACAGTTGCAGGTGTATAGAAAGTCAGTCAGATTGAGATCCAGATGCACACAACGGCAAACACTTGGAGATCGATAGCCTCTTGGGATTATGAAGTCCTGTGAACAAGTAAGACAAAGACGAAAATCAAAATATGAAAAGAAACTGAATGTTTACTTACCTGTAACACAGTTGCAGATGATTACACAGCCAATTAGACGAAAAATCCAGATGCAGACAACGGCAAACAGCTGGAGATGAATAGTCTCTTGGGATCATGAGGTCCTGTAAACAAAAGAAACTGAATGCTTTTCTACCGATTACACAGTTGCAGATGAATACACATTCAGTAACAAAGAACTCCAGATGCAGACAATGGCACACAGCTGGAGATGAATACTCTCTTGGGATCATGAGGTCCTGTAAACAAGACAAAAAAGAAAGTCAGTACTTGAATAGAAACTGAATGTAAAATCCAGGTGCAAAATCCAGGTGCAGATGAATAGTCTCTTGGGATCATGAGGTCCTGTAAACAAGACAAAGAAGAAAGTCAATACATGAAAAGAAACTGAATGCTTAATTACCTGTCACACAGTTGCAGATGAATACACAGCCAATAAGACGAAAAATCCAGATGCAGATGAATAGTCTCTTGGGATAATGAGGTCCTGTAAACAAGACAAAGAAGAGAGGCAATACATGAAAAGAAACTGAATGTATACTTACTTGTTACACAGTAGCAGATGAATACACAGCCAGTAAGAAAGAATTCCAGATGCAGACAACCACATACAGCTGCACATGGACAGTGTCTTGGGATCATGAAGTCCTGTCAACAAGTAAGACAAAGAAGAAAATCAAAACATGAAAAGAAACTGAATGTATACTTACCTGTTACACAGTTGCAGATGAATACACAGTCAGTAAGAAAGAATTCCAGATGCAGACAACCACGTACAGCTGGACATCGATAGCCTCTTGGGATCATGAAGTCCTGTAACCAAGACAAAAAGAAAGTCAATACATGAAAAGAAATTGAATGTATACTTACCTGTTACACAGTTGCAGATGAATAGAAAGTCAGTCAGATTGAGTTCCAGATGCAGACAACGGCAAACACTTGGAGATCGATAGCCTATTGGGATCATGAAGTCCTGTGAATAAGTAAGACAAATAAGAAAGTCAATACATAAAAAGAAACTGAATGTATACTTACCTGTTACACAGTTACAGATGAATACACAGCCAATAAAACGTAAAATCCAGATGCAGACAAAGGCAAACAGCTAGAGATGAATAGTCTCTTGGGATCATGAGGTCCTGTAAACAAGACAAAAAAAGTCAATACATGAAGAGAAACTGAATATATACTTACCTGTTACACAGTTGCAGATAAATACAAAGCCAGTAAGAAAGAATTCCAGATGCAGAAAACCACATACAGCTGGACATCGATAGCCTCTTGGGATCATGAAGTCCTGTCAAGAAGTAAGACAAAGAAGAAAATCAAAACATGAAAAGAAACTGAATGTTTACTTACCTTTAACACAGTTGCAGATGAATACACAGCCAATAAGACAAAAAATCCAGATGCAGATGAATAGTCTCTTGGGATCATGAGGTCCTGTAAACAAGTAAGACAAAGAAAAAAGTAAATACATGAAAAGAAACTGAAAGTATACTTACCTGTAACACAGTTGCAGATGAACACAGCCAATAAGACGAAAAATCCAGATGCAGACAATGGCAAACACTTGGAGATCGATAGCCTCATGGGATCATGAAGTCCTGTAAACAAGACAAAGAAGAAAGTCAATACATGAAAAGAAACTGAATGTATACTTACCTGTAACACAGTTGCAGATTAATACAACGCCAATAAGATGAAAAATCCAGATGCAGACAACAGCAAACAGCTGGAGATGAATAGTCTCTTGGGATCATGAGGTCCTGTAAACAAGTATGACAAAGAAGAAAGTCAATACATGAACAGAAGCTGAATGTATACTTACCTGTTACAAAGTTGCAGATGAAAACAAAGCCAGTAAGAAAGAATTCCAGATGCAGTCAACCACATCCAGCTGGACACAGATAGTCTCTTGGGATCATGAGGTCCTGTAAACAAGACAAAGAAGAAAGTCAATATATGAAAAGAAACTGAATTTATACTTACCTGTTACACAGTTGCAGATGAATAGAAAGTTAGTCAGATTGAGTTCCAGATGCAGACAACCACATACAGTTGATGTATAGTCTCTTGGGATGATGAGGTCCTGTGAACAAGTAAGACAAAGAAGAAAGTCAATACATGAAAAGAAACTGAATGTATACTTACCTGTTACAAAGTTGCAGATGAATACAAAGCCAGTAAGAAAGAATTCCAGATGCAGACAACCACATACAGCTTGACATGGATAGCCTCTTGGGATCATGAAGTCCTGTGAACAAGTAAGACAAAGAAGAAAATCAAAAGATGAAAAAAAACTGAATGTATACTTACCTGTTACACAGTTGCAGATGAATACACAGCCAGTAAGAAAGAATTCCAGATGCAGACAACCACATACAACTGGACATGGACAATCTCTTGGGATGATGAGGTCCTGTGAACAAGTAAGACAAAGAAGAAAGTCAATACATGAAAAGAAAATGAATGTATATTTACCTGTTACACAGTTGCAGATGAATAGAAAGTTAGTCAGATTGAGTTCCAAATGCAGACAACGGCAAAAACTTGGAGATCGATAGCCTCTTGGGGTCATGAAGTCCTGTGAACAAGTAAGAAAAAGAAGAAAGTCAAAACATGAAAAGAAACTGAATGTATACTTACCTGTTACAAAGTTGCAGATGAAAACAAAGCCAGTAAGAAAGAATTCCAGATGCAGACAACATACAGCTGGACATGGACAGACTTTTGGGATCATGAAGTCCTGTGAACAAGTAAGACAAAGAAGAAAGTCAATACATGAAAAGAAACTGAATGTATACTTACCTGTTACACAGTTGCAGATGAATAGAAAGTCAGAAACGGAAGGCAAGAAACGGAAACAGAAGTCAAGAAACAGAATGTATACTTACCTATAACACAGTTGCAGATGAATACAAAGCCAATAAAACGTAAAATCCAGATGCAGACAACGGCAAACAGCTGGAGATGAATAGTCTCTTGGGATCATGAGGTCCTGTAAACAAGACAAAAAAAAGTCAATACATGAAAAGAAACTGAATGTATACTTACCTGTTGCACAGTTGCAGATGAATAGAAAGTCAGAAACGGAAGTCAAGAAACGGAAACAGAAGTCAAGAAACGGAATGTATACTTACTTGTTACACAGTTGCAGATGAAAAAAAGCCAATAAAACGTAAAATCCAGATTCAGACAACCACAAATAGCTGGACATGGACAGTCTCTTGGGATCATGAAGTCCTGTGAACAAGTGAGACAACGAAGAAAGTCAATACATGAAAAGAAACTGAATGTATACTTACCTGTTACACAGTTGCAGATGAGTACACAGTCAGTAAGAAAGAATTCCAGATGCAGACAACATACAGCTGGACATGGACAGACTTTTGGGATCATGAAGTCCTGTGAACAAGTAAGACAAAGAAGAAAGTCAATACATGAAAAGAAACTGAATGTATACTTACCTGTTACACAGTTGCAGATGAATAGGAAGTAAGTTAGATTGAGTTCCAGATGCAGACAACGGCAAGCACTTGGAGATCGATAGCCTCTTGGGATCATGAAGTCCTGTCAAGTAGTAAGACAAAGAAGAAAATCAAAACATGAAAAGAAACTGAATGTATACTTACCTGTTACACAGTTGCAGATGAATACACAGTCAGTAAGAAAGAATTCCAGATGCAGACAACCACATACAGCTGGACATCGATAACCTCTTGGGATCATGAAGTCCTGTAAACAAGACAAAAAGAAAGTCAATACATGAAAAGAAACTGAATGTATACTTACCTGTTACAAAGTTGCAGATGAATACAAAGCCAGTAAGAAAGAATTCCAGATGCAGACAACCACATCAAGCTGGACATGGATAGTCTCTTGGGATCATGAGGTCCTGTAAACAAGACAAAAAGAAAGTCAATACATGAAAAGAAACTGAATGTATACTTACCTGTTACACAGTTTCAGTTGAAAAAAAGCCAGTAAGCCAGAGTTCCAGATTCAGACAACCATATACGGTTGATGTATAGTCTCTTGGGATCACGAGGTCCTGTGAACAAGTAAGACAAAGAAGGAAGTCAATACATGAAAAGAAATTGAATGTATACTTACCTGTTACACAGTTGCAGATGAATAGAAAGTCAGTCAGATTGAGATCCTGATGCAGACAACGACAAACACTTGGAGATCGATAGCCTCTTGGGATCATGAAGTCCTGTGAACAAGTAAGACAAAGAAGACAGTCAATACATGAAAAGAAACTGAATGTATACTTATCTGTAACACAGTTGCAGATGAATACACAGCCAATAAGACGTAAAATCCAGATGCAGATGAATAGTCTCTTGGGATCATGAGGTCCTGTAAACAAGACAAAGAAGAAAGTCAATACATGAAAAAAAGCTGAATGTATACTTACCTGTTACACATTAGCAGATGAAAAAAAAGCTAGTAAGCCAGAGTTCCAGATGCAGATAACCATATACAGTTGATGTATAGTCTCTTTGGATCACGAGGTTCTGTGAACAAGTAAGACAAAGAAGAAAATCAAAATATGAAAAGAAATTTAATGTATACTTACCTGTTACACAGTTGCAGATGAATAGAAAGTCAGTCAGATTGAGTTCCAGATGCAGACAATGGCAAAAAGCTGGAGATGAATAGTCTCTTGGGATCATGAGGTCCTGTAAACAAGAAAAAAAGAAAGTCAATACATGAAAAGAAACTGAATGCTTACTTACCGATTACACAGTTGGAGATGAATACACAGCCATTAAGAAAGAATTCCAGATGCAGACAACCAAAAATAGCTGGACATGGACAGTCTCTTGGGATCATGAAGTCCTGTAAACAAGTGAGACAACGAAGAAAGTCAATACATGAAAAGAAACTGAATGTATACTTAACTGATACACAGTTGCAGATAAAAAAAAAAGCCAGTAAGCCAGAGTTCCAGATTCAGACAACCATATACAGTTGATGTATAGTCTCTTGGGACCATGAAGTCCTGTGAACAAGTAAGACAAAGAAAAAAGTCAATACATGAAAAGAAACTGAATGTATAATTATCTGTAACAGTTGCACATGAATACACAGCCAATAAGACGAAAAATCCAGATGCAGATGAATAGTCTCTTTGAATCATGAGGTCCTGTAAACAAGACAAAGAAGAAAGTCAATACATGAAAAGAAACTGAATTCTTACTTACCGATTACACAGTTGTAGAAGAATAGAAAGTCAGTCAGATTGAGATCCAGATGCAGACAACGGCAAACACTTGGAGATCGATAGTCTCTTGGGATCATGAGGTCCTATAAACAAGACAAAAATAAAGTCAATACATGAAAAGAAACTGAATGTTAACTTACCGATTACACAGTTGGATATGAATACACAGCCATTAAGAAAGAATTCCAGATCCAGACAACCACATACAGCTGGACATGGACAGACTCTTGGGATCATGAAGTCCTGTGAACAAGTAAGACAAAATAGAAAGTCAGTACATGAAAAGAAGCTGAATGTGTACTTACCTGTAACACAGTTGCAGATGAACACACAGCCAATAAGACGAAAAATCCAGATGCAGACAATGGCAAACACTTGGAGATCGATAGTCTCTTGGGATCATGAAGTCCTGTCAACAAGTAAGACAAAGAAGAAAATCCAAATATGAAAAGAAACTGAATGTATACTTACCTGTAACAAAGTTGCAGATTAATACACAGCCAATAAGATGAAAAATCCAGATGCAAACAACGGCAAACAGCTGGAGATGAATAGTCTCTTGGGATCATGAGGTCCTGTAAACAAGACAAAGAAGAAAGTCAATACATGAAAAGAAACTGAATGCTTACTTACCGATTACACAGTTGCAGATGAAAAAATTAAAGCCAGTAAGCCAGAGTTCCAGATTCAGACAACCATATACAGCTGATTTATAGTCTCTTGGGATGACGAGGTACTGTGAAGAAGTAAGACAAAGAAAGTCAATACATGAAAAGAAACTGAATGTATACTTACCTGTAACACAGTTGCAGATGAATACACAGTCAGTAAGAAAGAATTCCAGATGCAGACAACCACATACAGCTGGACATCGATAGCCTCTTGGGATCATGAGGTCCTGTAAACAAGACAAAAAGAAAGTCATTACATGAAAAGAAACTGAATGTATACTTACCTGTTACACAGTTGCAGTTGAAAAAAAGCCAGTAAGCCAGAGTTCCAGATTCAGACAACCATATACAGTTGATGTATAGTCTCTTGGGATCATGAAGTCCTGTGAACAAGTAAGATAAAGAAGAAAATCAAAATATGAAAAGAAACTGAATGTATACTTATCTGTAACACAGTTGCAGAAGAATACACAGCCAATAAGACGTAAAATCCAGATGCAGATGAATAGTCTCTTGGGATCATGAGGTCCTGTAAACAAGACAAAGAAGAAAGTCAATACATGAAAAGAAGCTGAATGTATACTTACCTGTTACACAGTTGCAGATGAATACACAGCCATTAAGAAAGAATTCCAGATGCAGACAACCACAAATAGCTGGACATGGACAGTCTCTTGGGATCATGAAGTCCTGTGAACAAGTAAGACAAAGAAGAAAATCAAAATATGAAAAGAAACTGAATATATACTTACCTGTTACACAGTTGCAGATGAATACACAGCCATTAAGAAAGAATTCCAGATGCAGACAACCACAAATAGCTGGACATGGACAGTCTCTTGGGATCATGAAGTCCTGTGAACAAGTAAGACAAAGAAGAAAATCAAAATATGAAAAGAAACTGAATATATACTTACCTGTTACACAGTTGCAGATGAAAAAAAGCCAGTAACCCAGAGTTCCAGATTCAGACAACCATATACAGTTGATGTATAGTCTCTTGGGATCATGAAGTCCTGTGAACAAGTAAGACAAAGAAGAAAATCAAAATATGAATAGAAACTGAATGTTTACTTACCTGTAACACAGTTGCAGATGAATAGAAAGTCAGTCAGATTGAGTTCCTGATGCAGACAACGGCAAACACTTGGAGATCAATAGTCTCTTGGGATCATGAGGTCCTATAAACAAGACAAAAATAAAGTCAATACATGAAAAGAAACTGAATTCTTACTTACCGATTACACAGTTGTAGAAGAATAGAAAGTCAGTCAGATTGAGATCCAGATGCAGACAACGACAAACACTTGGAGATCGATAGCCTCTTGGGATCATGAAGTCCTGTCAAAAAGTAAGAAAATCAAAATATGAAAAGAAACTGAATGTATACTTACCTGTTACACAATTTCAGATGAATACACGGCCATTAAGAAAGAATTCAAGATGCAGACAACCACATACAGCTGGACATGGACAGAGTCTTGGGATATTGAGGTCCAGTAAACAAGTCAAAAAAGAAAGTCAATACATGAAAAGAAACTGATTTTCTATTCATCTGCAACTCTGTAATTGGTAATAAGAATTCAGTCAGATTGAGTTCCAGATGCAGACAACGGCAAACACTTGGAGATCGATAGCCTCTTGGGATCATGAAGTCCTGTAAACAAGACAAAGAAGAAAGTCAATACATGAAAAGAAACTGAATGTATACTTACCTGTTACACAGTTGCAGATGAATACACAGCCAATAAGACGAAAAATCCAGTGCAGATGAATTGTCTCTTGGGATCATGAAGTCCTGTCAACAAGTAAGACAAAGAAGAAAATCAAAATATGAAAAGAAACTGAATGTATACTTACCTGTTACACAGTTGCAGATGAATACACAGCCAATAAGACGAAAAATCCAGTGCAGATGAATAGTCTCTTGGGATCATGAAGTCCTGTCAACAAGTAAGACAAAGAAGAAAATCAAAATATGAAAAGAAACTGAATGTATACTTACCTGTTACACATTTGCAGATGAAAAGAAACGGAATGTATACTTACCTGTTACACAGTTGCAGATGAATACACAGCCAGTAAGAAAGAATTCCAGATGCAGACAACCACATACAACTGGACATGGACAATCTCTTGGGATCATGAAGTCCTGTCACAAGTAAGACAAATAAGAAAGTCAATACATGAAAAGAAACTGAATGTATACTTACCTGTTACACAGTTGCAGATGAATAGAAAGTCAGTCAGATTGAGTTCCAGATGCAGACAACGGCAAACACTTGGAGATCGATAGCCTCTTCAGATCATGAAGTCCTGTGAACAAGTAAGCCAAAGAAGAAAATCAAAATATGAAAAGAAATTGAATGTATATTTACCTGTAACACAGTTGCAGATGAATACACAGCCAATAAGACAAAAAATCCAGATACAGATAAATAGTCTCTTGGGATAATGAGGTCCTGTAAACAACACAAAGAAGAAAGTCAATACATGAAAAGAAACTGAATGTAAACTTACCTGTTACACGGTTGCAGATGAATAGAAAGTCAGTCAGATTGAGTTCCAGATACAGACAACGGCAAGCACGTGGAGATCGATAGCCTCTTGGGATCATGAAGTCCTTTCAACAAGTTAGACAAAGAAGAAAATCAAAACATGAAAAGGAACTGAATGTATACTTACCTGTTACACAGTTGCAGATGAAAAAAAGCCAGTAAGCCAGAGTTCCAGATGCAGATAACCATATACAGTTGATGTATAGCCTCTTGTGATCATGTAGTCCTGTGAACAAGTAAGACAAAGAAGAAAGTCAATACATGAAAAGAAACTGAATGTCTACTTACCTGTTACACAGTTGCAGATGAATACAAAGCCAGTAAGAAAGAATTCCAGATGCAGACAAACACATCCAGCTGGACATGGATAGTCTCTGGGATCATGAGGTCCTGTAAAAAAGACAAAGAAGAAAGTCAATAAATAAAAAGAAACTGAATGTCTACTTACCTGTTACACAGTTGCAGATGAATACACACCCAATAAGACGTAAAATCCAGATGCAGACAACGGCAAACAGCTGAAAATGAATAGTCTCTTGGGATCATAAAGTCCTGTCAAGAAGTAAGACAAATAAGAAAGTCAATACATGTAAAGAAACTGAATGTATACTTACCTGTTACACAGTTGCAGATGAATAGAAAGTCAGTCAGATTGAGCTCCAGATGCAGACAACAGAAAACACTTGGAGATCTATAGCCTCTTGGGATCATGAAGTCCTGTCAACAAGTAAGACAAAGAAGAAAATCAAAACATGAAAAGAAACTCAATGTATACTTACGTGTTACACAGTTGCAGATGAATACACAGTCAGTAAGAAAGAATTCCAGATGCAGACAACCACATACAGCTGGACATCGATAGCCTCTTGGGATCATGAAGTCCTGTAAACAAGACAAAAAGAAAGTCAATACATGAAAAGAAACTGAATGTATACTTACATGTTACACAGTTGCAGATGAATACACAGTCAGTAAGAAAGAATTCCAGATGCAGACAACCACATACAGCTGGACATCGATAGCCTCTTGCGATCATGAAGTCCTGTCAACAAGTAAGACGAAGAAGAAATTGAAAACATGAAATCAAACTGAATGTATACTTACCTGTTACACAGTTGCAGATGAATACAAAGCCAATAAGATAAAAAATCCAGATGCAGACAACAGCAAACAGCTGGAGATGAATAGTCTCTTGGGATCATGAGGTCCTGTAAACAAGATAAAAAGAAAGTCAATATGTGAAAAAAAACGGAATGTATACTTACCTGTTACACAGTTGCAGATGAAAAAAAGCCAGTAAGCCAGAGTTTCAGATTCAGACAACCATATACAGTTGATGTAAAGTCTGTTGGGATCACGAGGTCCTGTGAACAAGTAAGACAAAGAAGAAAGTCAATACATGAAAAGAAACGGAATGTATTCTTACCTTTAACACAGTTGCAGATTAATACAAAGCCAATAAGATAAAAAAATCCAGATGCAGACAACAGAAAACAGCTGGAGATGAATAGTCTCTTGGGATCATGAGGTCCTGTAAACAAGATAAAAAGAAAGTCAATACATGAAAAGAAACGGAATGTATACCTACCTGTTACACAGTTGCAGATGAAAAAAAGCCAGTAAGCCAGAGTTCCAGATTCAGACAACCATATACAGTTGATGTAAAGTCTCTTGGGATCATGAAGTCCTGTAAACAAGTAAGACAAAGAAGAAAGTTAATACATGAAAAGAAACTGAATGCTTACTTACCGATTACACAGTTGCAGATGAATAGAAAGTCAGTCAGATTGAGATCCAGATGCAGACAATGGCAAACACTTGGAGATGAATAGTCTCTTGGGATCATGAGGTCCTGTAAATAAGACAAAAAAAAAAAAAGTCAATACATGAATAGAAACGGAATGTATACTTACCTGTTACACAGTTGCAGATGAATACACAGCCAGTAAGAAAGAGTTCCAGATGCAGACAACCACATACAGCTGGACAAGGACAGTCTCTTTGGATCATGAAGTCCTGTGAACAAGTAAGACAAAAAAGAAAGTCAATACATGAAAAGAAACTGAATGTATACTTACCTGTTACACAGTTGCAGATGAATGCACAGTCAGTAAGAAAGAATTCCAGATGCAGACAACCACATACAACTGGACATCAATAGCCTCTTGGTATCATGAAGTCCTGCAAACAATACAAAAAGAAAGTCAATACATGAAAAGAAACTGAGAGTATACTTACCTGTTACACAGTTGCAGATGAATAGAAAGTAGACTGAATTCCAGATGCAGACAACGGCAAGTACTTGGAGATCGATAGCCTCTTGGGATCATGAAGTCCTGTCAACAAGTAAGACAAAGAAGAAAGTCAAAATATGAAAAGAAACTGAATGTATACTTACCTGTTACACAGTTGCAGATGAATACACAGTCAGTAAGAAAGAATTCCAGATGCAGACAACCACATACAGCTAGACATGGATAGTCTCTTTGGATCATGAAGTCTTGTGAACAAGTAAGACAAAGAAGAAAATCAAAATATAAAAAGAAACTGAAGGTATACTTACCTGTTACACAGTTGCAGATGAATACACACCCAATAAGACGTAAAAGTCAGATGCAGACAACGGCAAACAGCTGGAAATGAATAGTCTCTTGGGATCATGAGGTCATGTAAACAAGTAAGACAAAGAAGAAAGTCAAAACATGAAAAGAAACTGAATGTATACTTACCTGTTACACAGTTGCAGATGAATACACAGCCAATAAGACGAAAAATTCAGATGCAGTTGAAAAGTCTCTTGGGATCACGAGGTCCTGTGAACAAGTAAGACAAAGAAGAAAATCAAAATATGAAAAGAAACTGAATGCATAATTACCTGTTACACAGTTGCAGATCAATAGAAAGTCAGTCAGATTGAGTTCCAGATGCAGACAACGGCAAACACTTGGAGATCGAAAGCCTCTTGGGATCATGAAGTCCTGTGAACAAGTAAGACAAAGAAGAAAGTCAAAATATGAAAAGAAACTGAATGTATACTTACCTGGAACACAGTTGCAGATTAATACAAAACCAATAAGATAAAAAATCTAGATGCAGACAATGGCAAACAGCTGGAGATGAATACTCTCTTGGGGTCATGAGGTCCTGTAAACAAGATAAAAAAAGTCAATACATAAAAAGAAACTGAATGTATACTTACCTATTACACAGTTGCAGATGAATACACAGCCAATAAGACGAAAAATCCAGATGTAGATGAATGGTCTCTTGGGATAATGAGGTCCTGTAAACAAGACAAAGAAGAAAGTCAATACATGAAAAGAAACTGAATGTACACTTACCCGTTACACAGTTGCAGATGAAAACACAGCCAGTAAGAAAGAATTCCAGATGCAGACAACCACATACAGCTAGACATGGATAGTCTCTTGGGATCATGAAGTCCTGTGAACAAGTAAGATAAAGAAGAAAGTCAATACATGAAAAGAAACTTAATGTATACTTACCTGTCACACCGTTGCAGATGAAAAAAAGCCAGTAAGCCAGAGTTCCAGATTTAGACAACCAAATATAGTTGATGTATAGTCTCTTGGGATCACGAGGTCCTGTGAACAAGTAAGAAAAATAAGAAAGTCAATACATGAAATGAAACTGAATGCTTACATACCGATTACACAGTTGCAGATAAATAGAAAGTCAGTTAGATTGAGTTCCAGATGCAGACGACAGCAAACACTTGGAGATTGATAGCCTCTTGGGAAGGTGAAGTCCTGTGAACAAGTAAGACAAATAAGAAAGTCAATACATGAAAAGAAACTGAATGTATACTTACCTGTTACACAGTTGCAGTTGAAAAGAAACGGAATGTATACTTACCTATTGCACAGTTGCAGATGAATACACAGCTAATAAGACGGAAAATCCAGATGCAGACAACGGCAAACACTTGGAGATCGATAGCCTCTTGGGATCATCAAGTCCTGTGAACAAGTAAAACAAAGAAAAAAGTCAATACATGAAAAGAAAATGAATGTATACTTACCTGTTACAAAGTTGCAGATGAATACAAAGCCAGTAAGAAAGAATTCCTGATGCAGACAACCACATCCAGCTGGACATTGATAGTCTTTTGGGATCACGAGGTCCTGTGAAGAAGTAAGACAAAGAAGAAAATCAAAATATAAAAAGAAACTGAATGTATTCTTACGTGTTTCACAGTTACAGATGAATACACACCCAATAAGACGTAAAATCCAGATGCAGACAACGGCAAACAGCTGGAAATGAATAGTCTCTTGGGATCATGAGGTCCTGTAAACAAGTAAGACAAAGAAGAAAGTCAATACATGAAAAGAAACTGAATGTATACTTACCTGTTACACAGTTGCAGATGAATAGAAAGTCAGTCAGATTGAGTTCCAGATGAAGACAACAGTAAACACTTGGAGATCGATAGCCTCTTGGGATCATGAAGTCCTGTGAACAAGACAAAGAAGAAAATCAAAATATGAAAAGAAACTGAATGTATACTTACCTGTTACACTGTTGCAGATTAATACACATCCAATAAGACAAAAAATCCAGATGCAGATGAATAGTCTCTTGTTATCATGAGGTCCTGTAAACAAGACAAAGAAGAAAGTCAATTCAAGAAAAGAAACTGAATGTACACTTACCTGTTACACAGTTGCAGATGAATACACAGCCAGTAAGAAAGAATTCCAGATGCAGACAACCACTTACAGCTGGACATGGATAGTCTTTTGGGATCATGAAAGTCCTGTGAATAAGTAAGACAAAGAAGAAAGTCAATACATGAAAAGAAACTGAATGCTTACTTTCCGATTACACAGTTGCAGATTAATAGAAAGTCAGTCAGATTGAGATCCAGATGCGGACAACCACATACAGCTGGACATGGATAGTCTCTTGGGATCATGAAGTCCTGTGAACAAGTAAGACACAGAAGAAAATCAAAATATGAAAAGAAACTGAATATATACTTACGTGTTACACAGTTACAGATGAATACACACCCAATAAGACGTAAAATCCAGATGCAGACAACGGCAATCAGCTGGAAATGAATAGTCTCTTGGGATCACAAGGTTCTGTGAACAAGTAAGACACAGAATAAAGTAAATACATGAAAAGAAACTGAATGTATACTTACCTGTTACACAGTTGCAGATGAAAAAAAAGCCAGTAAGCCAGAGTTCCGAATTCAAAAAACCATACACAGTTGATGTATAGTCTCTTGGGAGTATGAAGTCCTGTAAACAAGTAAGACAAAGAAGAAAGTCAATACATGAAAATTAACTGAATGTATACTTACCTGTTACACAGTTGCAGATGAACACAGCCAGTAAGAATGAATTCCAGATGCAGACAACCACATACAGCTGGACATGGACAGTCTCTTGGGATCATGAAGTCTTGTGAACAAGTAAGATAAAGAAGAAAGTCAATACATGAAAAGAAACTGAATGCTTATTTACCGATTACACAGTTGCAGATGAATAAAAAAAGTCAGTCAGATTGAGTTCCAGATGCAGACAACCATATACAGGTAATGTATAGTCTATTAGGATCAAGAGGTCCTGTGAACAAGTAAGACAAAGAAAAAAGTCAGTACATGAAAAGAAGCTGAATGTATACTTACCGATTACACAGTTGCAGATGAATAAAAAAAGTTAGTCAGATTGAGTTCCAGATGTAGACAACCACATACAGCTGGACATGGACAGTCGCTTGGGATCATGAAGGCCTGTGAACAAGTAAGACAAAAAACAAAGTTAATACATGAAAAGAAACTGAATGCTTACTTACCAATTTCACAGTTGCAGATGAATAGAAAGTCAGTAAGATTGAGTTCCAGATGCAGACAACGGCAAACACTTGGAGATCGATAGCCTCTTGGGATCAAGAAGTCCTGTTAAAAAGTAAGACAAAGAAGAAAATCAAAACATGAAAAGAAACTGAATGTATACTTACCTGTAACACAGTTGCAGATGAATACACAGTCAATAAGATGAAAAATCCAGATGCAGACAACGGCAAACAGCTGGAGATGAATAGTATCTTGGGATCATGAAGTTCTCTGAACAAGTAAGACAAAGAAGAAAGTTAATATATGAAAAGAAACGGAATGTATACTTACCTGTTAAACAGTTGCAGATGGAAAAAGCCAGTAAGCCAGAGTTCCAAATTCGAACAACCATATACAGTTAATGTATAGTCTCTTGGGATCATGAAGTCCTGTAAACAAGACAAAGAAGAAAGTCAATTCAAGAAAAGAAACTGAATGTACACTTACCTGTTACACAGTTGCAGATGAATACACAGCCAGTAAGAAAGAATTCCAGATGCAGACAACCACTTACAGCTGGACATGGATAGTCTTTTGGGATCATGAAGTCCTGTGAATAAGTAAGACAAAGAAGAAAGTCAATACATGAAAAGAAACTGAATGCTTACTTTCCGATTACACAGTTGCAGATTAATAGAAAGTCAGTCAGATTGAGATCCAGATGCGGACAACCACATACAGCTGGACATGGATAATCTCTTGGGATCATGAAGTCCTGTGAACAAGTAAGACACAGAAGAAAATCAAAAAATGAAAAGAAACTGAATGTATACTTACCTGTTACACAGTTGCAGATGAATACACAGCCAATAAGATGAAAAATCCAGATGCAGACAACATCAAACACCAGGAGATTAATAGTCTCTTGGGATCATGAGGTCCTGTAAACAAGACAAAAAGAAAGTCAATACATGAAAAGAAACTGAATGTATACTTACCTGTTGCAAAGTTGCAGATAAATACAAATCCAGTAAGAAAGAGTTCCAGATGCAGACAACCACATACAGCTGGACAAGGACAGTCTCTTGGGATCATGTAGTCCTGTGAACAAGTAAGACAAAGAAGAAAGTCAATATATGGAAAGAAACTGAATGTATACTTACCTGTTACACAGTTGCAGATGAAAAGAAACGGAATGTATACTTATCTGTTGCACAGTTGCAGATGAATAGAAAGTCAGTCAGATTGAGTTCCAGATGCAGACAACGGCAAACACTTGGAGATCTATAGCCTCTTGGGATCATGAAGTCCTGTCAAGAAGTAAGACAAAGAAGAAAATCAAAACATGAAAACAAACTGAATGTATACTTACCTTTTACACAGTTGCAGATGAATACACAAGTCAAGTCAAGTCAAGTCAAGTGGGTTTATTGTCATTTCAACTACATACAGAGTACACAGTGAAACGAAACAACGTTCCTCCCGGACCATGGTGCAACATAGACAGTGCATACAAGACACAAGTGCAACACAAACAAACAAGTGCGGACAGACAACACAGTACAGACAGAGGATAATAAATAATGACTGTAGTGTGCAAGTTGTGCAATGTGCGATAAATAGAGTCCAGTGAGGTAGTAAAGTCAGTCAGTAAGAAAGAATTCCAGTTGCAGACAACCACATACAGCTGGACATAGACAGTCTTTTGGGATAATGAAGTCCTGTGAATAAGTAAGACAAATAAGAAAGTCAATACATGAAAAAAAACTGAATGTATCTTTACCTGTTACACAGTTGTAGATGAAAAGAAACGGAATGTATACTTACCAGTTGCACAGTTGCAGATGAATAGAAAATCAGTCAGATTGAGTTCCAGATGCAGACAACCACATCCAACTGGACATGGATAGTCTCTTAGGTTCATGAGGTCCTGTAAACAAGACAAAGAAGAAAGTAAACACATGAAAAGAAACTGAATGTATACTTACCTGTTACAAAGTTGCAGATGAATACAAATCTAGTAAGAAAGAATTCCAGATGCAGACAACCACATCCAACTGGACATGGATAGTCTCTTAGAATCATGAGGTCCTGTAAACAAGACAAAGAAGAAAGTAAATACATGAAAAGAAACTGAATGTATACTTACGTATTACACAGTTGCAGATGAATAGAACGTCAGTCAGATTGAGATCCAGATGCAGACAACTGCAAACACTTGGAGATCGATAGCCTCTTGGGATCATGAAGTCCTGTGAACAAGTAAGACAAAGAAGAAAATCAAAATATGAAAAGAAACTGAATGTTTACTTACCTGTAAAACAGTTGCAGATGAATACACAGCCAATAAGACGAAAAATCCAGATGCATTTGAATAGTCTCTTGGGATCACAAGGTCCTGTGAACAAGTAAGACAAAAAAAAGTCAATACATAAATAGAAACGGAATGTATACTTACCTGTTACACAGTTGCAGATGAATACACAGCCAGTAAGAAAGAGTTCCAGATGCAGACAACCACATACCGATAGACAAGGACAGTCTCTTGGGATCATGAAGTCCTTTGAACAAGTAAGACAGAGAAGAAAGTCAATACATGAAAAGAAACTGAATGTATACTTACCTGTTACACAGTTGCAAATGAATAGAAAGTCAGTCAGATTGAGTTCCAGATGCAGACAACGGCAAACACTTGGAGATCGATAGCCTCTTGGGATCATGAAGTCCTGTCAAGAAGTAAGACAAAGAAGAAAATCAAAACATGAAAACAAACTGAATGTATACTTACCTGTTACACAGTTGCAGATGAATACCCAGTCAGTAAGAAAGAATTCCAGATGCAGACAATCACATACAGCTGGACATGGACAGTCTCTTGGGATCATGAAGTCCTATGAATAAGTAAGACAAATAAGAAAGTCAATATAAGAAAAGAAACTGAATGTATACTTACCTGTTACACAGTTGCAGATGAAAAGAAACGGAATGTATACTTACCTGTTGCACAGTTGCAGATGAATAGAAAGTCAGTCAGATTGAGTTCCAGATGCAGACAACGGCAAAAGCTTGGAGATCTATAGCCTCTTGGGATCATGAAGTCCTGTCAAAAAGTTAGACAAAGAAGAAAATCAAAATATGAAAAGAAATTGAATGTATACTTACCTATAACACAGTTGCAGATGAATACACAGCCAATAAAATGTAAAATCCAGATGCAGACAACGGCAAAAAGCTGGAGATCTATAGCTTCTTGGGATCATGAGGTCCTGTAAACAAGACAAAAAGAAAGTCAATACATGAAAAGAAACTGAATGTATACTTGCCTATTACAAAGTTGCAGATGAATACAAAGCCAGTAAGAAAGAATTCCAGATGCAGACAACGACATCCAGCTGGACATGGATAGTCTCTTGGGATCATGAGGTCCTGTAAACAAGACAAAGAAGAAAGTCAATACATGAAAAGAAACTGAATGTATACTTACCTGTTACACAGTTGCAGATGAATAATTAGTAAGTTAGATTGAGTTCCAGATGCAGACAACGGCAAGCACTTGGAGATCGATAGCCTCTTGGGATCATGAAGTCCTGTCAAGAAGTAAGACAAAGAAGAAAATCAAAACATGAAAAGAAACTGAATGTATACTTACCTGTTACACAGTTGCAGATGAATACACAGCCAATAAGACAAACAATCCAGATGCAGATGAATAGTCTCTTGGGATCATGAGGTCCTGTAAACAAGACAACGAAGAAAGTCAATACATGAAAAGAAGCTGAATGTATACTTACCTGTTACAAAGTTGCAGATGAATACACAGCCATTAAGAAAGAATTCCAGATGCAGACAACCACATACAGCTGGACATCGATAGCCTCTTGGGATCATGAGGTCCTGTAAACAAGACAAAAAGAAAGTCAATACATGAAAAGAAACTGAATGTATACTTACCTGTTACACAGTTGCAGTTGAAAAAAAGCCAGTAAGCCAGAGTTCCAGATTCAGACAACCATATAAATTTGATGTATAGTCTCTTGGGATCACGTGGTCCTGTGAACAAGTAAGACAAAGAAGAAAGTCAATACATGAAAAGAAATTGAATGTATACTTACCTGTTACACAGTTGCAGATGAATAGAAAGTCAGTAAGATTGAGATCCTGATGCAGACAACGACAAACACTTGGAGATCGATAGCCTCTTGGGATCACAAAGTCCTGTGAACAAGTAAGACAAAGAAGAAAATCAAAATATGAAAAGAATCTGAATGTATACTTACCTGTTACACAGTTGCAGATGACTACACAGCCAAGAAGACGAAAAATCCAGATGCAGACAAAGGCAAACAGCTGGAGATGAATAGTCTCTTGGGATCATTTAGTCCTGTGAACAAATAAGACAAAGAAGAATGTCAATACATGAAAAGAAGCTGAATGTATACTTACCTGTTACACAGTTGCAGATGAAAAAAAGCCAGTAAGCCAGAGTTCCAGATTCACACAACCATATACAGTTGATGTATTGTCTCTTGGGATCATGAAGTCCTGTGAACAAGTAAGACAAAGAAGAAAGTCAAAACATGAAAAGAAACTGAATGTATACTTACCTGTTACACAGTTGCAGATGAAAAAAAAAGCTAGTAAGCCAGAGGTCCAGATGCAGATAACCATATACAGTTGATGTATAGTCTCTTGGGATCACGAGGTTCTGTGAACAAGTTAGACAAAGAAGAAAGTCAATACATGAAAAGAAACTGAATGCTTAGTTACAGATTAATAGAATTAGTTGCAGATGAATAGAAAGTCAGTCAGATTGACTTCCAGATGCAGACAACGGAGGACACATTTCGCTGTACAATGTACACTGTACAGTGACAAATACGTGCACCTTACCTTACCTTGGGATCATGAGGTCCTGTAAACAAGAAAAAAAAAAAGTCAATACATGAAAAGAAACTGAATGCTTACTTACCGATTACACAGTTGGAGATGAATACACAGCCATTAAGAAAGAATTCCAGATGCAGACAACCATATACAGCTGGACATGGACAGACTCTTGGGATCATGAAGTCCTGTGAACAAGTAAGACAAAATAGAAAGTCAATACATGAAAAGAAGCTGAATGTATACTTACCTGTTACACAGTTGCAGATGAAAAAAAGCCAGTAAGCCAGAGTTCCAGATTCAGTCAACCATATACAGTTGATGTATAGTCTCCTGGGATCATGAAGTCCTGTGAACAAGTAAGACAAAGAAGAAAATCCAAATATGAAAAGAAACTGAATGTATACTTACCTGTAACACAGTTGCAGATTAATACACAGCCAATAAGATGAAAAATCCAGATGCAGACAACGGCAAACAGCTGGAGATGAATAGTCTCTTGGGATCATGAGGTCCTGTAAACAAGTAAGACAAAGAAAAAAAGTCAATACATGAAAAGAAACTGAATGCTTACTTACCGATTACACAGTTGCAAATGAAAAAAATAAAGCCAGTAAGCCAGAATTCCAGATTCAGACAACCATATACAGCTGGACATCGATAGCCTCTTGGGATCACGAGGTCCTGTGAACAAGGAAGACAAAGAAGAAAGTCAATACATGAAAAGAAATTGAATGTATACTTACCTGTTACAAAGTTGCAGATGAATACAAATCCAGTAAGAAAGAATTCCAGATGCAGACAACCACATCCAGCTGGACATGGAATGTCTCTTGGGATCATGAGGTCCTGTAAACAAGTCAAAGAAGAAAGTCAATACATGAAAAGAAACTAAATGTATACTTACCTGTTACAAAGTTGCAGATGAATACAAAGCCAGTAAGAAAGAATTCCAGATGCAGACAACCACATCCAGCTGGACATGGATAGCCTCTTGGGATCATGAAGTCCTGTGAACAAGTAAGACAAAGAAGAAAATCAAAAGATGAAAAAAAACTGAATGTATACTTACCTGTTACACAGTTGCAGATAAATACACAGTCAGTAAGAAAGAATTCCAGTTGCAGACAACCACATACAGCTGGACATAGACAGTCTCTTGGGATAATGAAGTCCTGTGAATAAGTAAGACAAATAAGAAAGTCAATACATGAAAAAAAACTGAATGTATACTTACCTGTTACACAGTTGCAGATGAAAAGAAACGGTATGTATACTTACCAGTTGCACAGTTGCAGATGAATAGAAAGTCATTCAGATTGAGTTGCAGATGCAGACAACGGCAAACACTTGGAGATCTATAGCCTCTTGGGATCATGAAGTCCTGTGAACAAGTAAGACAAAGAAGAAAGTCAAAACATGAAAAGAAACTGAATGTTTACTTACCTGTAACACAGTTGCAGATGAATACACAGCCAATAAGACAAAAAATCCAGATGCAGTTGAATAGTCTCTTGGGATCACGAGGTCCTGTGAAGAAGTAAGACAAAGAAGAAAGTCAATACATGAAAAGAAACGGAATGTATACTTACCTATAACACAGTTGCAGATGAATACACAGCCAATAAAATGTAAAATCCAGATGCAGACAACGGCAAACAGCTGGAGATGAATAGTCTCTTGGGATCATGAGGTCCTGTAAACAAGACAAAAAAAAAGTCAATACATGAATAGAAACGGAATGTATACCCACCTGTTACACAGTTGCTGATGAAAAGAAACGGAATGTATACTTACCTGTTACACAGTTGCAGATGAACACACAGCCAGTAAGAAAGAGTTCCAGTTGCAGACAACCACATACAGCTGGACATGGACAGTCTCTTGGGATCATGAAGTCCTGTGAACAAGTAAGACAAAGAAGAAAGTCAATACATGAAAAGAAACTGAATGTATACTTACCTGTTACACAGTTGCAGATGAATACACAGTCAGTAAGAAAGAATTCCAGATGCAGACAACCACATACAGCTGGACATCGATAGCCTCTTGGGATCATGAAGTCCTGTGAACAAGACAAAAAGAAAGTCAATACATGAAAAGAAACTGAATGTATACTTACCTGTTACAAAGTTGCAGATGAATAGAAAGTCAGTCAGATTGAGTTCCCGATGCAGACAACGGCAAACACTTGGAGATCGATAGCCTCTTGGGGTCATGAAGTCCTGTGAACAAGTAAGAAAAAGAAGAAAGTCAAAACATGAAAAGAAACTGAATGTATACTTACCTGTTGCACAGTTGCAGATGAATAGAAAGTCAGAAACGGAAGTCAAGAAACGGAATGTATACTTACCTGTTGCACAGTTGCAGATGAATAGAAAGTCAGTCAGATTGAGTTCCAGATGCAGACAACGGCAAGCACTTGGAGATCGATAGCCTCTTGGGATCATGAAGTCCTGTCACGAAGTAAGACAAAGAAGAAAATCAAAACATAAAAAGATACTGAATGTATACTTACCTGTTACACAGTTACAGATGAATACACAGTCAGTAAGAAAGAATTCCAGATGCAGACAACCACATACAGCTGGAAACCGATAGCCTCTTGGGATCATGAAGTCCTGTAAACAAGACAAAAAGAAAGTCAATACATGAATCAGAATCAGATTCAGAATCAGAATCTCTTTATTTCATATGTTACACATACAAGGAATTTGTCTTGGTGAGAGCAACACGTATGACAAGTAACAAAAAAAAAACAAAAACAGAATATTCTTAAACTAAAGGAAAATGACACTAAACAATAAATAGGGTAGGGGATAAATTAAAAAAGTAAAAAGTACTAAGGTAAAAAAGAGCTGAAAATATATTTACAGAAAAGAACATCTGTACAGGTGTGCAAATAGTCATAGTGCAAAATAGGCAGAGTGCAAAATAGCTGTTCAGTCCGGTTTGGTACAGTTCAGTTGTAAGTTTGAGGTTTACAGTGGGAGGTCTCCACTGTGATTGAGGAGCGCTACAGCTCTGGGGAAGAAGCTGTTAGCATGACGTGTTGTGCTGGTTTTGATGGACCGCAGTCTTCTACCCGAGGGGAGTGTCTGGAAGAGGAGGTGTCCAGGATGTGAGGGGTCAGATGTTATCTTGCCAGCCCGCTTCCTCATCCTGCTGGTGTAGATCTGCTGAAGTGATGGCAGGTTACATCCGATGATCCTCTCTGCTGTCCTGATGATGCGCTGGAGTTTGGTTCTTTCTTGTGAGGTGGAGGAACCAAACCAGATAGTTATGGAGGCTGTGATAATGGACTCGATGATCGCTGTGTAGAACTGGATCATCAGGGTCTGTGGCAGGTTGAATTTCTTGAGCTGTCTCAAGAAGAACATTCTTTGTTGAGCTTTCTTGATGATGGAGATGGTGTTTTTCTCCCATTTCAAGTCTCTGGAAATGGTGGTGACCAGGAACTTGAGTGACTCCACCATTGATGCTGCAGTGTTGTTGATGTGGAAGGGGGGAAGGGTGGGTGGATTGCGTCGGACGTCCACCACCACCTCTACAGTCTTTTCTGTGTTTAGCAGCAGGTGGTTGTTGCTGCACCAGGACAACGGCAAACAGCTGGAAATGAATAGTCTCTTGGGATCATGAGGTCCTGTAAACAAGTAAGACAAAGAAGAAAGTCAAAACATGAAAAGAAACTGAATGTATACTTACCTGTTACACAGTTGCAGATGAATACACAGTCAGTAAGAAAGAATTCCAGATGCAGACAACCACATACAGCTGGACATGGACAGTCTCTTGGGATCATGAAGTCCTGTGAATAAGTAAGACGAATAAGAAAGTCAATACATGAAAAGAAACTGAATGTATACTTACCTGTTACACAGTTGCAGATGAATAGAAAGTCAGTCAGATTGACTTCCAGATGCAGACAATGGCAAACACTTGGAGATCGATAGCCTCTTGGGATCATGAAGTCCTGTCAACAAGTAAGACAAATAAGAAAGTCAATACATGAAAAGAAACTGAATGTATACTTACCTGTTACACAGTTGCAGATGAAAAGAAACTGAATGTATACTTACCTGTTACACAGTTGCAGATGAATAGAAAGTCAGTAAGAAAGAATTCCAGATGCAGACAACCACATACAGCTGGACATCGATAGCCTCTTGGGATCATGAAGTCCGGTAAACAAGACAAAAAGAAAGTCAATACATGAAAAGAAACTGAATGTATACTTACCTGTTACAAAGTTGCAGATGAATAAATAGCCAGTAAGAAAGAATTCCAGATGCAGACAACGACATCCAGCTGGACATGGATAGTCTCTTGGGATCATGAGGTTCTGTAAACAAGACAAAGAAGAAAGTCAATACATGAAAAGAAACTGAATGTATACTTACCTGTTACACAGTTGCAGATGAATAGGAAGTAAGTTAGATTGAGTTCCAGATGCAGACAACGGCAAGCACTTGGAGATCGATAGCCTCTTCGGATCATGAAGTCCTGTCAAGAAGTAAGACAAAGAAGAAAATCAAAACATGAAAAGAAACTGAATGTATACTTACCTGTTACACAGTTGCAGATGAATACACAGTCATTAAGAAAGAATTCCAGATGCAGACAACCACATACAGCTGGACATGGACAGTCTCTTAGAATCATGAGGTCCTGTAAACAAGACAAAGAAGAAAGTAAATACATGAAAAGAAACTGAATGTATACTTACGTATTACACAGTTGCAGATGAATAGAAAGTCAGTCAGATTGAGATCCAGATGCAGACAACTGCAAACACTTGGAGATCGATAGCCTCTTGGGATCATGAAGTCCTGTGAACAAGTAAGACAAAGAAGAAAATCAAAATATGAAAAGAAACTGAATGTTTACTTACCTGTAAAACAGTTGCAGATGAATACACAGCCAATAAGACGAAAAATCCAGATGCATTTGAATAGTCTCTTGGGATCACAAGGTCCTGTGAACAAGTAAGACAAAGAAGAAAGTCAATACATGAAAAGAAACGGAATGTATACTTACCTATTGCACAGTTGCAGATGAATAGAACGTCAGTCAGATTGAGATCCAGATGCAGACAACGGCAAACACTTGGAGATCGATAGCCTCTTGGGATCATGAAGTCCTGTGAACAAGTAAGACAAAGAAGAAAATCAAAATATGAAAAGAAATTGAATGTATACTTACCTATAACACAGTTGCAGATGAATACACAGCCAATAAAACGTAAAATCCAGATGCAGACAACAGCAAACAGCTGGAGATGAATAGTCTCTTGGGATCATGAGGTCCTGTAAACAAGACAAAAAAAAGTCAATACATAAATAGAAACGGAATGTATACTTACCTGTTACACAGTTGCAGATGAATACACAGCCAGTAAGAAAGAGTTCCAGATGCAGACAACCACTTACCGATAGACAAGGACAGTCTCTTGGGATCATGAAGTCCTTGGAACAAGTAAGACAGAGAAGAAAGTCAATACATGAAAAGAAACTGAATGTATACTTACCTGTTACACAGTTGCAAATGAATAGAAAGTCAGTCAGATTGAGTTCCAGATGCAGACAACGGCAAACACTTGGAGATTGATAGCCTCTTGGGATCATGAAGTCCTGTGAAGAAGTAAGACAAAGAAGAAAATCAAAACATGAAAACAAACTGAATGTATACTTACCTGTTACACAGTTGCAGATGAATACCCAGTCAGTAAGAAAGAATTCCAGATGCAGACAATCACATACAGCTGGACATGGACAGTCTCTTGGGATCATGAAGTCCTGTGAATAAGTAAGACAAATAAGAAAGTCAATACAAGAAAAGAAACTGAATGTATACTTACCTGTTACACAGTTGCAGATGAAAAGAAACGGAATGTATACTTACCTGTTGCACAGTTGCAGATGAATAGAAAGTCAGTCAGATTGAGTTCCAGATGCAGACAACGGCAAACACTTGGAGATCTATAGCCTCTTTGGATCATGAAGTCCTGTCAAAAAGTTAGACAAAGAAGAAAATCAAAATATGAAAAGAAATTGAATGTATACTTACCTATAACACAGTTGCAGATGAATACACAGCCAATAAAATGTAAAATCCAGATGCAGACAACGGCAAAAAGCTGGAGATCTATAGCCTCTTGGGATCATGAGGTCCTGTAAACAAGACAAAAAGAAAGTCAATACATGAAAAGAAACTGAATGTATACTTGCCTATTACAAAGTTGCAGATGAATACAAAGCCAGTAAGAAAGAATTCCAGATGCAGACAACGACATCCAGCTGGACATGGATAGTCTCTTGGGATCATGAGGTCCTGTAAACAAGACAAAGAAGAAAGTCAATACATGAAAAGAAACTGAATGTATACTTACCTGTTACACAGTTGCAGATGAATAATTAGTAAGTTAGATTGAGTTCCAGATGCAGACAACGGCAAGCACTTGGAGATCGATAGCCTCTTGGGATCATGAAGTCCTGTCAAGAAGTAAGACAAAGAAGAAAATCAAAACATGAAAAGAAACTGAATGTATACTTACCTGTTACACAGTTGCAGATGAATACACAGCCAATAAGACAAACAATCCAGATGCAGATGAATAGTCTCTTGGGATCATGAGGTCCTGTAAACAAGACAAAGAAGAAAGTCAATACATGAAAAGAAGCTGAATGTATACTTACCTGTTACAAAGTTGCAGATGAATACACAGCCATTAAGAAAGAATTCCAGATGCAGACAACCACATACAGCTGGACATCGATAGCCTCTTGGGATCATGAGGTCCTGTAAACAAGACAAAAAGAAAGTCAATACATGAAAAGAAACTGAATGTATACTTACCTGTTACACAGTTGCAGTTGAAAAAAAGCCAGTAAGCCAGAGTTCCAGATTCAGACAACCATATAAATTTGATGTATAGTCTCTTGGGATCACGTGGTCCTGTGAACAAGTAAGACAAAGAAGAAAGTCAATACATGAAACGAAATTGAATGTATACTTACCTGTTACACAGTTGCAGATGAATAGAAAGTCAGTAAGATTGAGATCCTGATGCAGACAACGACAAACACTTGGAGATCGATAGCCTCTTGGGATCACAAAGTCCTGTGAACAAGTAAGACAAAGAAGAAAATCAAAATATGAAAAGAAACTGAATGTATACTTACCTGTTACACAGTTGCAGATGACTACACAGCCAAGAAGACGAAAAATCCAGATGTAGACAAAGGCAAACAGCTGGAGATGAATAGTCTCTTGGGATCATGAAGTCCTGTGAACAAATAAGACAAAGAAGAATGTCAATACATGAAAAGAAGCTGAATGTATACTTACCTGTTACACAGTTGCAGATGAAAAAAAAGCCAGTAAGCCAGAGTTCCAGATTCACACAACCATATACAGTTGATGTATTGTCTCTTGGGATCATGAAGTCCTGTGAACAAGTAAGACAAAGAAGAAAGTCAAAACATGAAAAGAAACTGAATGTATACTTACCTGTTACACAGTTGCAGATGAAAAAAAAAGCTAGTAAGCCAGAGGTCCAGATGCAGATAACCATATACAGTTGATGTATAGTCTCTTGGGATCACGAGGTTCTGTGAACAAGTTAGACAAAGAAGAAAGTCAATACATGAAAAGAAACTGAATGCTTAGTTACAGATTAATAGAATTAGTTGCAGATGAATAGAAAGTCAGTCAGATTGAGTTCCAGATGCAGACAACGGAGGACACATTTCGCTGTACAATGTACACTGTACAGTGACAAATACGTGCACCTTACCTTACCTTGGGATCATGAGGTCCTGTAAACAAGAAAAAAAGAAAGTCAATACATGAAAAGAAACTGAATGCTTACTTACCGATTACACAGTTGGAGATGAATACACAGCCATTAAGAAAGAATTCCAGATGCAGACAACCATATACAGCTGGACATGGACAGACTCTTGGGATCATGAAGTCCTGTGAACAAGTAAGACAAAATAGAAAGTCAATACATGAAAAGAAGCTGAATGTATACTTACCTGTTACACAGTTGCAGATGAAAAAAAGCCAGTAAGCCAGAGTTCCAGATTCAGTCAACCATATACAGTTGATGTATAGTCTCCTGGGATCATGAAGTCCTGTGAACAAGTAAGACAAAGAAGAAAATCCAAATATGAAAAGAAACTGAATGTATACTTACCTGTAACACAGTTGCAGATTAATACACAGCCAATAAGATGAAAAATCCAGATGCAGACAACGGCAAACAGCTGGAGATGAATAGTCTCTTGGGATCATGAGGTCCTGTAAACAAGTAAGACAAAGAAGAAAGTCAATACATGAAAAGAAACTGAATGCTTACTTACCGATTACACAGTTGCAAATGAAAAAAATAAAGCCAGTAAGCCAGAATTCTAGATTCAGACAACCATATACAGCTGGACATCGATAGCCTCTTGGGATCATGAGGTCCTGTAAACAAGACAAAAAAAAAAGCCAATACATGAAAAGAAACTGAATGTATACTTACCTGTTACACAGTTGCAGTTGAAAAAAAGCCAGTAAGCCAGAGTTCCAAATTCTGACAACCAAATACAGCTGGACATCGATAGCCTCTTGGGATCACGAGGTCCTGTGAACAAGGAAGACAAAGAAGAAAGTCAATACATGAAAAGAAATTGAATGTATACTTACCTGTTACAAAGTTGCAGATGAATACAAATCCAGTAAGAAAGAATTCCAGATGCAGACAACCACATCCAGCTGGACATGGAAAGTCTCTTGGGATCATGAGGTCCTGTAAACAAGTGAAAGAAGAAAGTCAATACATGAAAAGAAACTAAATGTATACTTACCTGTTACAAAGTTGCAGATGAATACAAAGCCAGTAAGAAAGAATTCCAGATGCAGACAACCACATACAGCTTGACATGGATAGCCTCTTGGGATCATGAAGTCCTGTGAACAAGTAAGACAAAGAAGAAAATCAAAAGATGAAAAAAAACTGAATGTATACTTACCTGTTACACAGTTGCAGATAAATACACAGTCAGTAAGAAAGAATTCCAGTTGCAGACAACCACATACAGCTGGACATAGACAGTCTCTTGGGATAATGAAGTCCTGTGAATAAGTAAGACAAATAAGAAAGTCAATACATGAAAAAAAACTGAATGTACACTTACCTGTTACACAGTTGCAGATGAAAAGAAACGGTATGTATACTTACCAGTTGCACAGTTGCAGATGAATAGAAAGTCATTCAGATTGAGTTGCAGACGCAGACAACGGCAAACACTTGGAGATCTATAGCCTCTTGGGATCATGAAGTCCTGTGAACAAGTAAGACAAAGAAGAAAGTCAAAACATGAAAAGAAACTGAATGTTTACTTACCTGTAACACAGTTGCAGATGAATACACAGCCAATAAGACGAAAAATCCAGATGCAGTTGAATAGTCTCTTGGGATCACGAGGTCCTGTGAAGAAGTAAGACAAAGAAGAAAGTCAATACATGAAAAGAAACGGAATGTATACTTACCTATAACACAGTTGCAGATGAATACACAGCCAATAAAATGTAAAATCCAGATGCAGACAACGGCAAACAGCTGGAGATGAATAGTCTCTTGGGATCATGAGGTCCTGTAAACAAGACAAAAAAAAAAGTCAATACATGAATAGAAACGGAATGTATACCCACCTGTTACACAGTTGCAGATGAATACACAGCCAGTAAGAAAGAGTTCCAGTTGCAGACAACCACATACAGCTGGACATGGACAGTCTCTTGGGATCATGAAGTCCTGTGAACAAGTAAGACAAAGAAGAAAGTCAATACATGAAAAGAAACTGAATGTATACTTACCTGTTACACAGTTGCAGATGAATACACAGTCAGTAAGAAAGAATTCCAGATGCAGACAACCACATACAGCTGGACATCGATAGCCTCTTGGGATCATGAAGTCCTGTGAACAAGACAAAAAGAAAGTCAATACATGAAAAGAAACTGAATGTATACTTACCTGTTACACAGTTGCAGATGAATACACAGTCAGTAAGAAAGAATTCCAGATGCAGACAACCACATACAGCTGGACATGGACAGTCTCTTGGGATCATGAAGTCCTGTGAATAAGTAAGACGAATAAGAAAGTCAATACATGAAAAGAAACTGAATGTATACTTACCTGTTACACAGTTGCAGATGAAAAGAAACTGAATGTATACTTACCTGTTACACAGTTGCAGATGAATAGAAAGTCAGTAAGAAAGAATTCCAGATGCAGACAACCACATACAGCTGGACATCGATAGCCTCTTGGGATCATGAAGTCCGGTAAACAAGACAAAAAGAAAGTCAATACATGAAAAGAAACTGAATGTATACTTACCTGTTACAAAGTTGCAGATGAATAAATAGCCAGTAAGAAAGAATTCCAGATGCAGACAACGACATCCAGCTGGACATGGATAGTCTCTTGGGATCATGAGGTTCTGTAAACAAGACAAAGAAGAAAGTCAATACATGAAAAGAAACTGAATGTATACTTACCTGTTACACAGTTGCAGATGAATACACAGTCAGTAAGAAAGAATTCCAGATGCAGACAACCACATACAGCTAGACATGGACAGTCTCTTGGGATCATGAAGTCCTGTGAACAAGTAAGAAAAAGAAGAAAGTCAAAACATGAAAAGAAACTGAATGTATACTTACCTGTTGCACAGTTGCAGATGAATAGAAAGTCAGAAACGGAAGTTAAGAAACGGAAACGGAAGTCAAGAAACGGAATGTATACTTACCTGTTGCACAGTTGCAGATGAATAGAAAGTCAGTCAGATTGAGTTCCAGATGCAGACAACGGCAAACACTTGGAGATCTATACCTCTTGGGATCATGAAGTCCTGTAAAAAAGACAAAAAAAAGTCAATACATGAAGAGAAACGGAATGTATACTTACCTGTTACACAGTTGCAGATGAATACAAAGCCAGTAAGAAAGAATTCCAGATGCAGACAACCACATACAGCTGGACATCGATAGCCTCTTGGGATCATGAAGTCCTGTCAAGAAGTAAGACAAAGAAGAAAATCAAAACATGAAAAGAAACTGAATGTATACTTATATGATACACAGTTGCAGATGAATACACAGTCAGTAAGAAAGAATTCCAGATGCAGACAACCAAATTCAGCTGGACATCGATAGCCTCTTGGGATCATGAAGTCCTGTAAACAAGACAAAAAAAGTCAATACATGAAGAGAAACGGAATGTATACTTACCTGTTACACAGTTGCAGATGAATACAAAGCCAGTAAGAAAGAATTCCAGATGCAGACAACCACATACAGCTGGACATCGATAGCCTCTTGGGATCATGAAGTCCTGTAAACAAGTAAGACAAAGAAGAAAATCAAAACATAAAAAGAAACTGAATGTTTACTTACCTTTAACACAGTTGCAGATGAATACACAGCCAATAAGACAAAAAATCCAGATGCAGATAAATAGTCTCTTGGGATCATGAGGTCCTGTAAACAAGACAAAGAAGAAAGTCAATGCATGAAAAGAAGCTGAATGTATACTTACCTGTAACAAAGTTCCAAATGAATACACAACCATTAAGAAAGAATTCCAGATGCAGACAACCACAAATAGCTGGACATGGACAGTCTCTTGGGATCATGAAGTCCTGTGAACAAGTGAGACAACGAAGAAAGTCAATACATGAAAAGAAACTGAATGTATACTTAACTGTTACAAAGTTGCAGATGAATACAAAGCCAGTAAGAAAGAATTCCAGATGCAGACAACCACATCCAGCTGGACATGAATAGTCTCTTGGGATCATGAGGTCCTGTACACAAGACAAAGAAGAAAGTCAATACATGAAAAGTAACTGAATTTATACTTACCTGTTACACTGTTGCAGATGAATACACAGTCAGTAAGAAAGAATTCCAGATGCAGACAACCACATACAGCTGGACATCGATAGCCTCTTGGGATCATGAGGTCCTGTAAACAAGACAAAGAAGAAAGTCAATACATGAAAAGAAACTGAATGTATACTTACCTGTTACACAGTTGCAGATGAAAAAAAAAAGCTAGTAAGCCAGAGTTTCAGATGCAGATAACCATATACAGTTGATGCATAGTCTCTTGGGATCACGAGGTTCTGTGAACAAGTAAGAAAGAAGAAAGTCAATACATGAAAAGAATCTGAATGCTTATTTACCGATTACACAGTTGCAGATGAATAGAAAGTCAGTCAGATTGAGATCCAGATGCAGACAACGGCAAACACTTGGAGATCGATAGCCTCTTGGGATCATGAAGTCCTGTGAACAAGTAAGACAAAGAAGAAAATCAAAATATGAAAAGAAACGGAATGTATACTTACCTGTAACACAGTTGCAGATGAATAGAAAGTTAGTCAGATTGAGTTCCAGATGCAGATAATGGCAAGAAGTTGGAGATGAATAGTCTCTTGGGATCATGAGGTCCTGTAAACAAGAAAAAAAGAAAGTCAATACATGAAAAGAAACTGAATGCTTACTTACCAATTACACAGTTGGAGATGAATACACAGCCATTAAGAAAGAATTCCAGATGCAGACAACCACATACAGCTGGACATGGACAGACTCTTGGGATCATGAAGTCCTGTGAACAAGTGAGACAAAGAAGAAAGTCAATACATGAAAAGAAGCTGAATGTATACTTACCTGTTACACAGTTGCAGATGAAAAAAAGCCAGTAAGCCAGAGTTCCAGATTCAATCAACCATATACAGTTGATGTATAGTCTCCTGGGATCATGAAGTCCTGTGAACAAGTAAGACAAAGAAAAAAGTAAATACATGAAAAGAAACTGAATGTATACTTACCTGTAACACAGTTGCAGATGAACACAGCCAATAAGACGAAAAATCCAGATGCAGACAATGGCAAACACTTGGAGATCGATAGCCTCATGGGATCATGAAGTCCTGTCAACAAGTAACAAAGAACAAAATCCAAATATGAAAAGAAACTGAATGTATACTTACCTGTATCACAGTTGCAGATTAATACACAGCCAATAAGATGAAAAATCCAGATGCAGACAACAGCAAACAGCTGGAGATGAATAGTCTCTTGGGATCATGAGGTCCTGTAAACAAGTATGACAAAGAAGAAAGTCAATACATGAAAAGAAACTGAATGCTTACTTACCGATTACACAGTTGCAGATGAAAAAAATAAAGCCAGTAAGCCAGAGTTCCAGATTCAGACAACCATATACAGTTGATTTATAGTCTCTTGGGATCACGAGGTACTGTGAACAAGTAAGACAAAGAAGAAAGTCAATACATGAAAAGAAGCTGAATGTATACTTACCTGTTACACAGTTGCAGATGAATACACAGCCATTAAGAAAGAATTCCAGATGCAGACAACCACATCCAGCTGGACACAGATAGTCTCTTGGGATCATGAGGTCCTGTAAAGAAGACAAAGAAGAAAGTCAATATATGAAAAGAAACTGAATGTATACTTACCTGTTACACAGTTGCAGATGAATACACAGCTAGCAAGAAAGAATTTCAGATGCAGACAACAACATACAGCTGGAGATCGATAGCCTGTTGGGATCATGAGGTCCTGTAAACAAGACAAAAAGAAAGTCAATACATGAAAAGAAACTGAATGTATACTTACCTGTTACACAGTTGCAGTTGAAAAAAAGCCAGTAAGCCAGAGTTCCAGATTCAGACAACCATATACAGTTGATGTATAGTCTCTTGGGATGATGAGGTCCTGTGAACAAGTAAGACAAAGAAGAAAGTCAATACATGAAAAGAAATTGAATGTATACTTACCTGTAACACAGTTGCAGATGAAAAGAAACGGAATGTATACTTACCTGTTACAATGTTGCAGATGAATACACAGTCAGTAAGAAAGAGTTCCAGATGCAGACAACCACATACAGCTGGACAAGGACAGTCTCTTGGGATCATGAAGTCCTGTGAACAAGTAAGACAAAGAAGAAAATCAAAATATGAAAAGAAATTGAATGTATACTTACCTATAACACAGTTGCAGATGAATACACAGCCAATAAAACGTAAAATCCAGATGCAGACAACGGCAAACAGCTGGAGATGAATAGTCTCTTGGGATCATGAGGTCCTGTGAACAAGTAAGACAAAGAAAAAAGTCAATACATGAAAAGCAACTGAATGTATACTTACATGTTACAAAGTTGCAGATGAATGCATCTGGAATTCTTTCTTACTGGATTTGTAGACAACCACATCCACCTGGACAGGGATAGTCTCTTGGGATCATGAGGTCCTGTAAACAAGACAAAGAAAAAAGTCAATAAATGAAAAGAAACTGAATGTATACTTACCTGTTACACAGTTGCAGATGAATAGAAAGTCAGTAAGAAAGAATTCCAGATGCAGACAACCACATCCAGCTGGACATGGATAGTCTCTTGGGATCATGAGGTCCTGTAATCAAGACAAAGAAGAAAGTCAATACATGAAAAGAAACTGAATGTACACTTACCTGTTACACAGTTGCAGATGAATAGAAAGTCAGTCACATTATGTTCCAGATGCAGACAACGGCAAACACTTGGAGATCTATAGCCTCTTGGGGTCATGAAGTCCTGTGAACAAGTAAGAAAAAGAAGAAAGTCAAAACATGAAAAGAAACTGAATGTATACTTACCTGTTGCACAGTTGCAGATGAATAGAAAGTCAGTCACATTGAGTTCCAGATGCAGACAACGGCAAACACTTGGAGATCTATAGCCTCTTGGGATCATGAAGTCCTGTCAGCAAGTAAGACAAAGAAGAAAGTCAATACATGAAAAGAAACTGAATGTATACTTACCTGTTACACAGTTGCAGAGGAATACACAGCCATTAAGAAAGAATTCCAGATGCAGACAACCACAAATAGCTGGACATGGACAGTCTCTTGGGATCATGAAGTCCTGTGAACAAGACAAAGAAGAAAATCAATACATGAAAAGAAACTGAATGTATACTTACCTGTTACACAGTTGCAGATGAATAGGAAGTAAGTTAGATTGAGGTCCAGATGCAAACAACGGCAAGCACTTGGAGATCGATAGCCTCTTGGGATCATAAAGTCCTGTAAACAAGACAAAAAGAAAGTCAATACATGAAAAGAAGCTGAATGTATACTTACCTGTTACACAGTTGGAGATGAAAAAAAAGCCAGTAAGCCAGATTCACACAACCATATACAGTTGATGTATAGTCTCTTGGGATCATGAATTCCTGTGAACAAGTCAGACAAAGAAGAAAGTCAATGCATGAAAAGAAACTGAATGTATACTTACCTGTTACACAGTTGCAGATGAAAAGAAACGGAATGTATACTTACCTGTTACACAGCTGCAGATGAATACACAGTCAGCAAGAAAGAATTCCAGATGCAGACAACCACATACAGCTGGACAAGGACAGTCTCTTGGGATCATGAAGTCCTGTGAACAAGTCAATACATAAAAAAAACTGAATGTATACTTACCTGTTACAAAGTTGCAGATGAATACAAAGCCAGTAAGAAAGAATTCCAGATGCAGACAACCACATCCAGCTGGACAAGGACAGTCTCTTAGGATCATGAGGTCCTGTAAACAAGACAAAGAAGAAAGTCAATACATGAAAAGAAACTGAATGTATACTTACCTGTTACACAGTTGCAGATGAATAGAAAGTCAGTCAGATTGAGTTCCAGATGCAGACAACGGCAAACACTTGGAGATTGATAGCCTCTTGGGGTCATGAAGTCCTGTGAACAAGTAAGAAAAAGAAGAAAATAAAAATATGAAAAGAAATTGAATGTATACTTACCTATAACACAGTTGCAGATGAATACACAGCCAATAAAACGTAAAATCCAGATGCAGACAACGGCAAACAGCTGAAGATGAATAGTCTCTTGGGATCATGAAGTCCTGTAAACAAGACAAAAAGAAAGTCAATACATGAAAACAAACTGAATGTATACTTACCTGTTACACAGTTGCAGATGAATACACAGTCAGAAAGAAAGAATTCCAGTTGCAGACAACCACATCCAGCTGGACATAGACAGTCTCTTGGGATCATGAAGTCCTGTGAACAAGTAAGACAAAGAAGAAAGTCAATACATGAAAAGAAACTGAGTGTATACTTACCTGTTACACAGTTGCAGATGAAAAGAAACGGAATGTATACTTACCTGTTACACAGTTGCAGATGAATACACAGTCAGTAAGAAAGAATTCCAGACGCAGACAACCACATACAGCTGGACATGGACAGACTCTTCGGATCATGAAGTCCTGTGAAAAAGTAAGACAAAGAAGAAAGTCAATACATGAAAAGAAACTGAATGTATACTTACCTGTAACACAGTTGCAGATGAATACACAGCCAATAACACGAAAAATCCAGGTGCAGTTGAATAGTCTCTTGGCATGATGAGGTCCTGTAAACAAGACAAAGAAGAAAGTCAATACATGAAAAGAAACTGAATGTATACGTACCTGTTACACAGTTGCAGATGAATAGAAAGTCAGTTAGATTGAGTTCCAGATGCAGACAACGGCAAACACTTGGAGATCGATAGCCTCTTGGGATCATGAAGTCCTGTCAACAAGTAAGACAAAAAAGAAAATCAAAATATGAAAAGAATCTGAATGTTTACTTACCTGTAACACAGTTGCAGATGAATACAAAGCCAATAAGACGAAAAATCCAGATGCAGATGAATAGTCTCTTGGCATAATGAGGTCCTGTAAACAAGACAAAGAAGAAAGTCAATACATGAAAAGAAACTGAATGCTTACTTACCTACTACACAGTTGCAGATGAATAGAAAGTCAGTCAGATTGAGATCCAGACGCAGACAACGGCAAACACTTTGTCTTACTTGTTGACAGGACTTCATGATCCCAAGAGGCTATCGATCTCAAAGTGTTTGCCGTTGTCTGCGTCTGGATCTCAATCTGACTGACTTTCTATTCATCTGCAACTGTGTAACAGGTAAGTAAGCATTCAGTTTCTTTTCATATTTTGATTTTCTTCTTTGTCTTACTTGTTGACAGGACTTCATGATCCCAAGAGGCTATCGATCTGAAAGAAGAAAATCAAAATATGAAAAGAAACTGAATGTATACTTACCTGTTACACAGTTGCAGATGAATACACAGCCATTAAGAAAGAATTCCAGATGCAGATGAAGAGCAAGTTAGTTGATTGAGAAACATCCAACCAAGAAAAACGCATTTTTAGCTAAACAAAAAAACAAAACACTTTTCGGTTGAGAGTCATATCTTATATGAAGACATATTAGAAAAGCCTATTATCTTTTGAAAATAACAAAATCTGACATGTGTGACTGTCATTGTAAGGCCAAGTAGGAAGGCATTAAGAATCAGTCCAAAAAATAATTATATCAGACAAAGTATTTATGAGTGTAGGACTTAGAGGTCTGATATGATGGAGTTACAGCAAAGGATTAAACATTTTTAATCAATAATAAGGCCAGTGAATGTCAGTTTTCTTGGCTGGGTATTTTCACAGCTGTTGTATCTTGTTTGGTGTTTCTGGGCTTTACAGCTCTTTATGTCAAGTGTAAACAGATCCAAAGTGTCATTCTCAGTGCTGATTACATCTGAAATTAACCATAAACCAGAGGTGAGTGGCTAGCAACAGGGTAATGCAGCTCAACACATGTTTCAGTTTACTACACACCCATGTCGCCTCTCCAAAGTCACAGTGATTCTAAAGTCACTCAATACAAAGCACTTAAAAACCAAACCATAAAACACTGCTTAAATCACAAATACATTAATAAAGACTTTGAGCCCATTTCCCTGAAACGGTTCACCCATTAAAGATAATAGACAAAGAAGGTTGGGAGCAGGTGGCTAGTGTTTTCTTACCTGACTGGTGTGACTGGGTAGGGCCAGTAAGTCCTGGCATAGCACCTTCTCTATGTTCCTGGAGAGTACAACAGATCCCAGGCAGCACATGTGAAGCCTTTCTCGGTGGTAAAGGACCAGACATCAAACCTGCAATCAGCAGTGGAGTGCAAAAAGTCTGCAGAATGGCTTGCTCCCTCATCGGTAGGTAAGCAAGTGGCCCAGAGACGACAATCCTGGCGTCTGTCTTCTTTCAAACTGTGTCTTGAATCTAGTGCACTAGTGGCACCGTGACACTGTGGCATTACCCTTTGGGCCCTATATTTAAGAGTGTCTTACAATAAAATTTTCAACAGTGAGAACGCCGCCCTTAGTAGTTGTCCTCGTTGCTGGAGCATGCAGAGCCATAGACAAACTGCTGAAGACATTTAATTGGTTAGAGAGGTGAAAACCAGCTGTGGGGGTGTAGAAAACCTCTGTTTTCCATGGTCAAGATGATGCTTGCAGGGCTGCTCCATGGCCACCATTGTCTTTGAAGAAAAAAACACAGAGGTTAGTTAGTTAGTAAAGCAAAGTAATGTAAAGTAACACACATAGTGTATTCCAAGATTAAGACAAAGAAGGTTGGGAGCAGGTGGCTAGTGTTTTCTTACCTGACTGGTGTGACTGGGTAGGGCCAGTAAGTCCTGGCATAGCACCTTCTCTATGTTCCTGGAGAGTACAACAGATCCCAGGCAGCACATGTGAAGCCTTTCTCGGTGGTAAAGGACCAGACATCAAACCTGCAATCAGCAGTGGAGTGCAAAAAGTCTGCAGAATGGCTTGCTCCCTCATCAGTAGGTAAGCAAGTGGCCCAGAGACGACAATCCTGGCGTCTGTCTTCTTTCAAACTGTGTCTTGAATCTAGTGCACTAGTGGCACCGTGACACTGTGGCATTACCCTTTGGGCCCTATATTTAAGAGTGTCTTACAATAAAATTTTCAACAGTGAGAACGCCGCCCTTAGTAGTTGTCCTCGTTGCTGGAGCATGCAGAGCCATAGACAAACTGCTGAAGACATTTAATTGGTTAGAGAGGTGAAAACCAGCTGTGGGGGTGTAGAAAACCTCTGTTTTCCATGGTCAAGATGATGCTTGCAGGGCTGCTCCATGGCCACCATTGTCTTTGAAGAAAAAACACAGAGGTTAGTTAGTTAGTAAAGCAAAGTAATGTAAAGTAACACACATAGTGTATTCCAAGATTAAAACTGGCTAAGATAAACAATCAATAGCTATCAGCTGGGATACAGACAGACAGAAAGAGCATTGTGGATGGATGGAGAGAGAAAAGAGTTGTAAGGGAACAAGACAGGAAAACAAACCCCAGAAACTTACTAAACTCTGTTAACATGGCTGCACCTAATCTCACCCCCAATACCCAACTTCACCACTTTCACCATTGGTACTATTTTCATATGTTTCTAAGACTAGAACAAGCTGAATTTAAAAGAACAGGTCATGTGTTTGTACATCCAAGCACATTTTCACTAGAGTTTGGGGAGCTCAGTCAAGTTAGTTTGATATTGGATCTGCAGATATTTACTTCTCCCCTGCTCTCACTCACAATGTCCTAACATCTCTGACATGATTTTTTTAAACAATAGAGAACAGATAAACTGCAATCACTAAATATTCTTCTCAAAATGAAAAGACTGGAAATGTTGAGGAAATATAATCAAAATAGCCAGAATTCTTGCAGCAGGTGCCGTAGATGGTAAAAGAACGTCTATAAAGTGTGGATACCGAAAACTCTCACAGAGATAAGGAGCTGCTGGTGTTAGTTAAAAAGACAGTCAAACCTACTGAAGAACAGAGACTAAATAAAAATCAATGACTAACCTTAACTTCCTCACTTTTAAGGAATGGATATATTTTAGCACTTTAGACAATATAAACATGCATGTAGCACATTTTTATAACGAATAAATCATTACTGTGACACTGTCATAAAATATGCCTATTTGAACCATTTTTAAATAATATTGTTCCAGTAAAACATCCATATAGCTTACACATCTAAAGTCAGCTGTAGTGTACAGAGACACATCTGATAAATATACTACAACCCTTAGAATAGCCAGATTACAATTTGCTAACAAATTAAGAGATCCTGGAGAATTCTGGAGAAAGGTCTTGTGGACAAATGAGACTAGGATTAACCTATATCAGAGTGATGGAAAGACAGAAATTGTGGATTGCTCACTCGCGCTTCAAGGGAGGTAAAATTTAGTTTGCACTCACCCTCTTATTAACGGTACATACTTGGAGCCCATAGGAACCATCCAAAACATAGGTGTTGGAAAGCTCCCACAAAGGTGTTTGTACTTCAGAAATCTTTCTTTCTGAAGACATTTTATAATCCTGGGTGTTTCCTTGTGAAAGTAAAGTCTGAACTGTGCAAGTCCTCAGTTTGAGTTGCAGAGAGTCAATTTAGGAGTGATCCCTTTATCCTACAGAGTGCTCTGTGTGTAAGTTTATTCTAATGTCCATATGAAAGCACAAAACCTCATGAATAAAAACATACACAAGGCTTGGCTGAACATATAAGGAAACGTACAACTTACTTAGAACCTATAGTTCCATCAGTAAGGATCTTCATTACAGTGAAGTTAGCCACAGCTAAACCTTTGCTAAAGCATGGTTCTCTCCTTTTGGCTTGTAACCTGGCCTACTTCCAATATACTGCCACATAGTGGATGGAGTAGGAATTACCATGTAAAATGCCATCTGTTGCAACAATGGAGTCACATGGGTATCAGCTATGGCTTCAAGTTGTAGGACTTTTTATGGCATTATAGACAATAGGCAAGTGGCTTAAAGGTCCAACCACAACAGGCCCAATGAGACATAAAGAACCAGCACAACAGGCCCAGTGAGACTAGGGATGCACCTATCAGATATTAGGATCGGATATGTGTCCCTATATTAACAACGACCCCTTTTGGTCTCACTGACTTAATATTTCAGAATTACTTATTTTAGTGACAAATAAATAGCAATTTAATACATTCATATCTGTGTGTTAATTTGTTGTATTTTATTTTACAAACATGGTGAGGTAAACAGTTTATTTTTTTAACAATGTATCGGATCAATATTGTGTATCGATCGATAAGTTTATGTATTGGTATAGAAACTGAACAATGTTGGTGCATCATTAAATGTAACATATAGGAAACAGTGTGTCTTTGACAACTTCCCTAGTTAATAGAATATGCCTACATTGATAAATCCCCATACGTTTCACCCTGATTGGTGAATGTTTAGCCTTTCAAATGCATGCTTGAATGTGATTGGCTAATGGCAACCACAATAATTGACATGTCAAGTCTTCTGGACAGACAGTATTATAGAATGGGCTAAAGACGCAGTATGTAAAATTGCAGCTTGACTGGCTGTATGGTTTCTAAGAAACAGTTACGTACCACTGACCTCACCCTGCTCTGCTCACTGAGAGACAGGTAATCAGTCACACAAGTCATGTCAGACTTACTATTCAAACGTGCTGTATGTAGCTGTTACTTAATATCTGTCCGTGTCTCTTTGGATTAGGACAGAGTCATCACCACAGGCCCTCTCCTGCATTTTATCCACCGACTTGATGATCTGGTCTTAAAAACTGCTGAAGGTATACAAACTGTCCTCCTAGAACAGCTGCAGCTTTGCTTGGTCTGCCACTCAGAAGATCCAAATTTCATCAAGATGTCTGATGTAAGCCTGTACCTTTTTGTGATGTAAAACTGTGGTGCATGTATAGATTTTAACATGTATTTGTGATGCAATAAGCTGTTTTATTAATTGCTTAAACTATAGAGGAGCATTATTGGGCTAATGAGCATTATGAGCTAAATAGTTTAATTGTCACTTTAACAGGTAAGGACACCAGTTTCTCTCAGAGTTAGCTTAAGTTTTACCTATAAAAAAGGTAACTTTGATTAAAAACAAAATAATAATACTGTCTTGCAGACATCTGATTGATGTCATTTATGGCTGATTTACCGTTACAGTAACTTGATCACAATATTCTGCAAAATAAAATGTAGTAGTTTACTATAGCTCCACTGAATATTGGTTTTGTTTGTTGGTTTTATTTGGTTTCCTAAGAGGAATCTGTAACAGGAACAGGTCATTGTAATTTTATGTGTTACCCAGGTTTTAAATGTTCAGAACATTAAAATCAGATGCAAAGCAAAAAACAATAAATAAATAAAAGCAAAAAAACTTTTAAAAATAATACAACGTGAATAAACTGCTCAAAACAGCCATTAAAGCAGATAGAAAATGACTTACTGATAAGTAAGGTAAATAAAACGAGCCTTAAATGACAGCCAATAGCTTGTTGCCAAGACTGGTCTGCGTCAGAGACGGCCAATCAGCGCTCAGGGGGGCGTTACCTCGGCTCCTCCGCTAGAGACGTGCTGTGGATCAGAAAAAAGGTGAGAACGGCAGAGTGAAACACGATGGAAAGTTTTATTAAACTTTGTTTCATAAAATCGCTCATAAAGGTGAACGTTGAGAAGTACGACTGAAACGACGATTTGGATTTAGTCTGCATTTGATTTTGTGAGTGTAATAGGTGAAGCTTTTGGTGCAAATAGTTCAAAAGATTAAAAAGAAAAGCCTGTAGAGTTGAGGCTAACATGCTTAGGGGTCAAGGGGTCATGAGCGAGTGGGCAGTGCTGGCCACCATTTCATGCTGCTAATGAGAGTTTTATATTGAAAGAGGGAAGAAAACATTGCTTTACTTTGTAAATGTAGTATTATGTGTATCTATTAAGGCGCTGTTTTTGGGAACAGGTCAGTTTTTTCTGGGTGTAATTTTACTCTACTCTGCAATCTGGCTGCACCTGCGTGAACACTCTGCAGCAGTAGTGGCGTGGTGGCGCTGTAAAGTAATCAGTACAGTGCACCGGGGAAGATGCCGCCAAAATTCTGCGTGCTGTGAGCTGCAGATAAAAGTCTTACCACACAGTGCGTCTCACCTGTGGAGCTGTGTCTCTAAAAGCAGCTCAGAACTCAAAGCTAACTTCAGGTTCGCCTGTATCAGGGTTGAGTGCAGAAACAGTCCTAAAGCTTCCTCTGTGAAACTGATACTGCAGCACACACACTGTTTCCTCTCCCGAGGCCCCGTCTCAAATCAGTCCCTCTTCACTATGTAGTGCACTTTATGGGTCATATAAAAATAGCAGCATCTCCACCAAACAGAGCATGATATGTGTGATCAAGTCATTTCTACTCAGCAGTCGGTTCTACAATTTCCTATTTAGGCTCTCAGAATCATCAGAGACACTTTTCACCTCAAAAGGCACTTGGTGGTCAGTTTGAAGACACTAACCTGTGTGCTGTCCACACCAAAAGAATCACCCTTCTGCTTAAACACCTCCAGCTGGTCGGCAGAGAGCGCACAAACCAGGGCAGTGACTTTTACTTTTTATTTGATTTTGATAGTTAAATCACTTAGGAGCTCGCTGAAGTAATGCTAATGTACCAACAGCTGTGCTAGCTAGCTAGGTTAGCAAGTGCTGCTTTCTCAATAAAGCTGTACAGGAAGATCATGGTCATCTTAGCTCCTTTTATTTGAAACAGATTTAGAAGGCATATTAATAATAGAAGCACTTTATAATTGTGTAATTGCATACTGTAGTTCATCTGTTTCTCTGCATACTTTCACCCTGTTCTTCAGTGGTGAGGACCACCACAGAGCAGGTATTCTGTGGGAGGTGAGCTTTTTATAGCACTGCAGTGTTAAATGTCTGGACGAGTCCAGAACAAATGTGTAAACTGCTCGTTTGGAGCGATAAAAGCAACATTCCTGCAACATCCTCAAATCTGAATGTCCAGATCACTTTTCAGAGGTTTTGATGGCTGATTCTAAAGTCGTGATGAGCGGCAAGTTAGCATGGTGACATTCGTTAAAGTGGTACGTGCCAGTGGATGGCATTTTCGGATGGTGCAGTGGCCACTTCCTAGTGCCAGATGCTGATTAGGAACTGAACCCCCTTTCAAAATGTGCCTGAGCTCTTTACCTACTGGATAGGCTTGACTTTGGGCCCAAGTTATCTTACTAAACTGAGAAATCCTGCTTTGTGAAATGCCCCCCAGGAGTGGCTAAATGTTTACATAAGATACAACTGATTTTGTTAGATGAACAGAATTACTGACACATTTGGTTCATTTTGTTGCTCTTGGCGTGCAGGTATCCCACCAATGCAGAGTAATAATTTTATTCTTTTATTATTGTTGATCACAGAAGAGTAGTTGGTGTAATATTGGTGGGGAGATTTGAGTAATTCTCTTGTTTTGGTTGAGACTGAGAACTTGTGTCTTTGCTAAAGGAATGCATTGTTGGAGAGGATGCTACGCCTGAGGCCCACGTTAAGGTGTTGCGTGAAAAGTACAGGACGACACAACCTGATTTAATGATCGTGAAGGACCACATGAAGACTTTTGCATTGGCAGCATGGAGAAAGGGGTTTGGCCATTGAAAATGTATACTTGTGTCTTTAATAGTCTATTATAAGATATTTTTGGCTATTCAAGGTTTTTACTCTTCACTACTGCCTTCATCACTACACTTTATTGCAACTATATAATGAAACTTTCGTGTATTTTCTGCTTTTATCTTACAGTTGTATGATGAGTTCAATGCCATCCATCCTTTAATGGTGTACGTTTGTCACTGCTTCACCTGAAACAATGCTGGGAGTTTAGCTCTAAAGGCCTCCTAGGTGATCTTCAAGAGATGCTCGTCAAAAGTGTAAGCACACAATTTTTTTATCTTTACCAGCAGACCTACAGACCTACTCTTAATTTCATTGATACTCTCAGACATGTACAGTTTCAGGAAAAGGTGCTTCAGTGTGTATCTAATATTACACTAAATGATGTTTAGTATTCCCTTGATGTTTGTGTAATGGGCCATCTGCATAGTAAAGTGATTTCATTGTGGAAAATCTTACTTACTAAACTTGGACACTCTGTGGGTTCTGTGTGGTAAAATGTTGCTTCTGGTTTCTGGTGGGTGCTTTTCTTTTTAATAAGGCTTAATTTTCTCTGGAGTATAAATGTAACCATTTGATATGGATTCTTTGAGTATGGCATACATTTAGCCATGTTAGGATGATTTTTTTTTTTTAGCTGCTTTATTTCATTGTTTTGTTTGCTGTGAGTGCCACATTTGAATAGTATTGAGTCTAATTGTTTTTGTTTGTTTGATGCTCTTTCAATTAATGTTAAAGTTATACATACATAAAGTTGTGTATGTTTACTACTAAATAAACAGCATAGACAAACATTGTGAACATGTGTGGATATTTCAGGTACACTTTAGTCACACTAGGGTCCAGAGTGGCTTGTCACTGGGGTAGTGCCTCTAAAAGCACTGGTTGGTACCTTTTGAAAAGGGGATACAGTTGTACCATAATTTAAAGGTACATTTTAGCCTCATAGGGTTCTACAGAAGCACGAAGCCTTGGTGTAGTCATGGATGATCAGTTATCGTTCTCAAGTCATGTTGCAAACATAACTCGGTCCTGCAGATTTCTTCTGTACAACATCAGGAGAATTCGACCCTTCCTCTCTAGAGAGGCCGCCCAGGTGCTTGTTCAGTCTCTCGTCACTTCCAGACTTGATTACTGCAACTCTCTTCTGGCTGGTCTCCCTCTGCGCACCATCAGGCCCCTGCAGCTCATCCAGAATGCAGCGGCACGGGTCGTCTTCAATGTCCCTAAATTCAGCCATGTCACTCCACTGCTGCGTTCTCTCCACTGGCTTCCTGTAGCTGCCCGCATCAGATTCAAAACCCTGACGCTGGCCTACAAAGCCAAGACTGGACCAGCCCCTCCGTACTTGATGGCAATGGTCAAAAGCCGGTCTGCACCAAGAGCCCTTCGAGCTTCAAGTACGGCTCGGCTCGACCCGCCATCCCTCAAAATCCGCGGAAGACAAGCGTCCAGACTTTTTTCTGTCCTGGCACCAAAGTGGTGGAACGAGCTTCCCCTGGGTGTCCGAACGGCCGAGTCGCTCGCTGTCTTCAAACGCAGACTGAAGACCCACCTCTTCAGAGAGTACTTGGGCGAATAGAGTACTATGGTCGCCTTATTGTATTGTGTTTAGTAATGTCTAAGCTTAGAGGTATCTTTGAATTATTAGTCTATTCTAACTAGCTAAGGTTTCTTTCTTGGGTAAATAGCAAAGCACTTTGTAAGTCGCTCTGGATAAGAGCGTCTGCTAAATGCCGTAAATGTAAATGTAAATGTAACAGTCTAACAGTGGATTAGGGCTGCCCGTGGTGATTGTGTGGCTTTAAGCAGATGTGAAGGACGATTCACCACAAGAATACAGCCAAACACTTTCAGGTAAGTTCCAGTGGTATGTAATGTTGAATTTGTGTAGAAATCAAAAGAGAGTACACGCAACAAAAACAAAAAATAGACGAGCTAGATAGTACACTCTTTGTACAACAAGGCCTCAGCTGCCTTCATCTGAGGGCTGCAAAGCCTCACGCACGTCTACTATTGCTTCAGCCTACTCCGTGCAAGCTGAACCCCCTTATTGCCTCCTACACAGCCCTTTTAAGATGTATGCTGAAATTGATCCAACTCGCACAAAACATTAAAGTATGAGAAGTCAGTAAAAGAATAACCGTAAAGTTAAGCTAGCTGTAATCAAGGAAACACCTGCATTTAGTTCTCCTTCCATTAAAGCAAGATTATACAAATTTAGGCTTTGGTGATAATGATTTAGTACCACAGTGAAGTTGTAAAGTAAACCAGAAATAAACCCATATAAATAAGCAAACAAGAGCATGTCATCATTATTATGGCTTAGTACTAAAGTAAAGCAGATGATTGCATGACAGAACAGCACTGACCACAGAATACCTCAAAATGGCCGTTAACTCTTCATCTAAGGTGTGTTTTGAGTTGAATTTAGTAAAAACAAGTCTTTCTGAATGTGTGTTTACACACATTTGATGGGACAGTGCAACACTGCTGAAAGTTAATCCTGCTTTTCTGAACACTATTTAATGTTTGTGTTTTATCATGTGCTGATCATTATAACAGTGAGGCACACAGGAACTTTCACTGTCACTATGGCTAATTTACACTTTGCCATTTAGGCCAGTAAGATGCTTTTGTATTTTGTAGACATATGTATATGTGTGTCTGCAGGTGTGGAGGTCCATGATATAACATGTGAATTTGCACAACCAGTTCTACTCAGCGCTCAACCACGACTGATCGTCTTGTTCAGCAGTGGCACTTCGAGAGATGCCTGGGACTTACGATCGCCAAGTATGGGATTTACTGCCATTTTTACTGCCAATATTGAACATGTTTGTGTGGATGTTTCAGAGTATTGCAGCACAAAAACAAAGTAGTAAGCTGACTTAAAATAGAGCAACTCCAACAAAGGTGCAGAGTTAAATTGAGAGGAACATAAGTTGATGCAGTAGATTAAAATGTTTGTGCATGTATCATTGTTGGGAAGGCCTAGCCTGCAGTGAAGTGCCAGAATAGTGACTGGAATGGGCGTCACTGTCTTGTTGGATGCACATGTGCATAAATCTTCCATAAATGTACACTGACCAGCCATTTCTTTTCACCACTGTGTTTGATCCAGTTGTACCAGAGAGTTGCACGGCCCCTAACTTTTTATCTCTAGGGGTCAACCTAACCAAACACAAAAGAGCCTGTCACTATCAAAAGTCTTCAACCTTGATTGTGGTTAAAGCATAGTTACAGCACAGTGCTCATGTGTCTGAGACTCGTGAATTAATTAGGCAGTTGAGAATGTTGGCAGTCCCAAAAACTTGGCCCTGCCATCTATGGATGCTTAAAGATGCTTCCTCTCCACCTGCGCTGAGATGCCTTCAAGACCTGCAATGCAAAACCCACTGGTGTGAAAATATCAATTATTATAGTGCAAGCAAGTAATAAATTAAATAAACTTGATGTGTATTCCAGGATTTCACATAATTGTGTTATATCTGACAACTGTGTTAAGATATACTTTTAAATTACGAAACAGTATGATCAATATTTTGATTATCATATAGTTTTGAATTTCAACTTGTCAGATTCTCTTCTGTCCACAGGTCTTGATTATTCAGGAGTGGCTACGAAATGTATTAATGAGGCTCTGACCAACCTCATCCACAGTTCTTGTTGAGTCCACTTTTTCACACTTCTTGTGATACCACTTACAGTGCCCATTGCAATCACCTGCCCAGATTTTTTCCTGTCCACAGCCCTCTATGATTCTGAAGTGGCTATGAAGTTCATTAATGAGGCGATCACCATCTTCATTCACAGATCTTGGTGAGTCCACTTCATCACACTTGTTTTATGCTGTTTACAGAGCCCATGACATAGTTTGTCCAAAGTAGCTTATTTACACAGCCCTCAATGATTCAACTTCATTAATGAGGCTGTTACCAACCTCATTCACAGTTTTTGGTCCACTTGGTCCACTTGGTCCACTTTATCACGTTCCATTTCCTTTCGTTTATGGTACCATTTACAATTGAGTGGACTGATGCTCTTGTGTGCTCTAGATATTTTGGAAATTGCTAAACCACTTTATCCACAGTTGTTGGTGAGTCCACTTCATCACAGTCCCTGATGGACTGCTTACAGTGCCCATTACAATCGACTGCCCAGATTCTCTTTTGTCCACAGCCCTTTTTGATTCAGAAGTGGCTACGAACTTCATATATGAGGCTTTCGCCAACATCGTCCACTGTTCTTGGTACAATCGCCTGCCCAGATTCTCTTCTGTCCACAGTGTTACTGTTACATTCAAGACATAGGTGATCCTGTGATCCAGTATTGCATATTTGATACTGTTAGTGCTGCCATCTGGTGGCCTGTTTCTTGTTGTTTTTGTTTTTCTCTCTCTCCCTCTCCTGGTGAAACGACTGATTGGAAACAGCTGATCTCAATGCGTGTGCTGGTTGGCTGCAGTGTCTGAGCTTTGTCATTGAAATGGTGCCATTGGCGTTTATCTAGTCGCCCGTGGCGTTCTCACCATGTGGCCAAAGGTGGTTGTGATTGAGGCTGTTCAAGATATATAACATGACAATTCACAGTTTGATGTATGTGGATCTATTGTAGCCTACTGTTTTCTGTGTCATTATGTACTTGTTGATGTCCAAGTGGTTTAATCATAGTCATGTTTGTAGTGGTGAGTGCCATTTACTATTTTAATTTCATTTATTATTTTTCATTTATTATTCTCTTGCTTCATGTTGGGGAGGCAGGTAAGGCCATTGTATTTTGTTTTATTATTTTTTAGTTAGGTTAGTTAGTAAGGAGGGATGTCATGTGTGTCTGTAATTTTGGCCTTTGCTCACCCTGATGCTATATGATGTTGACTGTGGTCTTGATATGTTTGCCTATAATACTACATTTTCATTTGAGCATTAAATCTGTTTCTTTATGGTTTGTTTATCTCCTCAAGCCCTAAACTAGTTTTTTTTATGAAATGGTTTAATAAACTGGGCTGTAAGATTACTCAAAAATTGACTAACTTTACAAGACTTTAACAAAGCAAAACTTCACCAAAAGTGAAGTAGAAAAGAAAAACGTAGGCCAGAGTTATAAGAAAAAGTAGGCCAGAGTTATAAGAACTGCTTTTTATTGGAATTTAAAAACCTGAATGTTCTTATACGACTGAAGACGTGTCGAGGTTCTTCTGTTCCCTGTATGCTCTGTGACTAATTTGCTGAACAAGTAGATCTATCTGAGATGTTTCCAAGCTGTTTTAAGCCTGCGTCTGAGATGAACACTGTATGTGAACTTTTACATTCTGAATTTTTAGTTGAAAGTAAGTCAGAAGATGCTGAAAATGATTTCACATCAAAACTGAATTTTATTAAAGAGGCTTTGATGGAGGAACAAAGTTGGGATCAATCTCTTGATAACTGTAGACTAACTGCTGTAACAGAAGAAAGTAATGCCCCATCATGCAGTTATGTATTTTCAGCAAGATGTACATGTACTTAGCATGTACTTAGCTTAGCCCCCTGACAGTGTGTTCTCTGGTCATCTGGGTATACAGAAAACACATCAGCAGATCATGTGTTTTTTCTTTTGGCCTGGTCCTAAAGCTGATGCTGTGTTATGTTGAGTTACGGGAAAACCCAATCAGGTTATTCCATCCACATCACTTCATCCAATCCTAGCATTATGAGCACCATTTCAACGTGTGTAGGGCAGCTGCCCTGGCCACTGATCAAATCCTTCTACTTTTGTGTTACCCCTTGACCAGCTACCTAAACAAATGCTCATGCTTCATTACAGTAACAAGGCTGTGATGGCTGTCTTAAGTATGTTGCGAGAAGGTTACAAAGTATGTTCAGGTTTTTCGCTGCTGCTGCTGCACCTGCATCATTATCCTCTATTTTATTTGTTCCAGACATGAGGAGCTCCTCCCTTACTGTTCCACATTGCATTGTGGTATAATGTAAAAAAGTGTCCATTGAGTATACACCAAAAATTAGCTGTGCGCTAATCCGTATACGTTCGGCACCATTTAAGGTGGCTTCCAGTAAGAAGCTGGAGAATAACTCCAGCCTTGTTGGTGCAGCCGTTTCTTTACGGCATCATAAATCAGCACATTTTACAGTTGTAAAATACATCCAGATAGATCCGGGAACTAATTTTACTGAAGTTCTGAAATTGTTAGCAATTGATCATCACATGTCCAGTGCATATCACCCCGAATCTCAGGGTTCTCTAGAATGTTTTCAACAACCTCAGTGCTTCGTACCTACTGTCTTTAGGTAGATAAAGAATGTGATGATGGCATCCTGGTCTTATTGTTTGCCATTTGTGAAAGTGATCAGGATTCCATTGGGTTTAGCCATTCACAGCTGAATTGTGAATTTCACTTTGGAGATAAAAGACTTGTACGTACCAGGTTCTGCCCTGTGTGCAGAGTTTTCAGGAAGATTGTGTTGATGGAGGTGGATCTGCTAATAGGGTTTTGCTAAGTTCTCCCCTACTGCTTCTGAAGTATCTGCTTTTGTCACACCAGATCTCTTTCTACAGTATTCCGTAATGCCATTTGGGTTACAAAAGGTAATAGCTAATGTAAACAATTGTGAAGCATGTCTGGATGTCGTTGTGATGTCTAGATGTCTATCAGAGTTGGAATGAACATTTGGCAATCCTCTGAAATGTGTTTAAGCGCTTTCTGAAAGTTTCCCTCACACTTAATCTCACTAAATGTGAGTCTGGGAAAGCTAGAGTATCCTAGGTTTGTAAGAAGGTGGGCCAAGGTGAAGTGCGCCCTCTTGAGGCTAAGATACCAACCCTGCAGTTGTGCTTTTGTAGAACCCCTGTTCTAATGACTCCTGACTACACTCAATTCTTCAAGCTGTAAGCTGGGGCTGGAGCTGTCCTCCTTAAAGAAGACTCGAGGTGTTGACCATCCAGTTTATTTTTCATAGAAATTGAAGGAACATCAGATCATGTATAGGACCACTGAGAAGGAAGCCTAGCACTCTTATTAGCTTTTCAACACTTTATGTGGGGTTGAGTGTTTTGGCAGTAGTGCTCTATATATACCACAATATCAGCTGAAGACTGATGAGATGGTTCATGATTGTTCAAGGTTTTAATGTTCAGAATAAGAAAGATTGTGAAAATGTAGTTGCTGATGCATTGTCTAGGCAGTAGTGTGAGGGTGTTATGACCCTGGGGAGTGTAGAAGAGAGCCTCGTTGGTGCAGCCATGTTTGTTTACAGCGTCAGAAAGATGAAGCAGTTTAGGAACACAGAGTCCTAACCTGACGTCAGTCCAATTATTCCATTCCACCTTAAATGGTGCAGCAGATTTAGTCAAAAGTATTCACCAACTGTATAGCACCAGAATGGAACAGGTGGAACATAATTGGGATGAGATGCCGATTTCAGTAGGGCATCAATCTTAGTGTGCTTCTCCATCCTTCTTCTACTTAAGCACAACTCTAATAATGAACATATGATGCTTTAAATACAAAAACAGAAAATATTATTTAAATTCAGCCTGTAGTTCAAAACTACATCCAACCAAACACCACTGTCTGACTCACTGTTGTCTTTACCTAGTTAATAGATGTAGATCTGCACTCTTAGCTCCTTCAGTGGGGGTTTTTTTCAACCATTTCAGCCCAAAAAAAAAAAGCTTCTAAGCTTTTCAGTCCCTGAGATCAGTCCTGGAGGACTTGTGTCCATCTGCTGAATTAAGAAAACAAATGGTAAATGTGGCATCAATCTATACAAAATGAAAATGTGAGCGAGTTAGACAGTCATGCAGTGAGGTGAGGATGAATCAATGCGAGGACCAGCGGGCAGTGTTTTCTTCTTTTTCTTGTCTTACCTTTGTCTTCTTTTCGTCTTATATTTTCTTTTTTATCTTTGTCGTCTTTGTCGTCTTTCTTCTTTGTCTTTGTAATTTTCTTTTTTCTTGTTTTCTTCTTTGACTTCTTTTTCTCAATATATATTTTTTTGTCTTTCTTCTGTCTTCTTAGTCTTCGGCTTTTTGTTTTTCTTATTTTTCTTTTCTTAGTGTTTTTGTCTTGTCAAGTCAAATTTATTTGTATAGTGCTTTGTACAACTGTTGTGGTCACAAAGCAGCTTTACATAATTAGTAATTAGTAAAAGACAGAAAAAAGTCTTTAATAGCAGTCCTAAAATAGAGCCTTGTGGAACTCCATATCTTACTTCTGTGTAATTTGAAGATAAATCTTTACAAACTCCTTTAGATATGATTTGAACCACCATAGGGCTGGTCCTGTGATTCCAACCATTTTCTCTAATCTTTCTAGTAATATAGTATGATCTATTGTATCAAAGGCTGCACTAAGGTCTAGTAGGGCTAATAAAGATACATAGCCTTTATCAGAGGCAAGAAGGAGATCATTTTTATTCTTCACTAGGGAGGTCTCAGTGCTGTGATGGGATCTGAATCCAGATTGGAATTTCTCATACATGTCATTTGTACTCAGGTATAAGCAGAGTTGTTGGCCTACAGCTTTTTCTAAAATCTTGGATATGTATGTTAAGTTGGAGATGGGTCTGTAAATAGACAATACACAAGGATCAAGATTTGGCTACTGGATTAAAGGTTTTTTAAGTTTTTTAAGGTTTTTGGGAAATGCCCTAGGCTAAGGGATGAATTTACAATTGTTAAAAGAGGTCTAATTAGAAGTGAGAGTATTTCTTTTAGCAATTTAGAGGGAATCGGGTCAAGTTGTACAGGCTGTACAATTTGGTGAGGAAATATTTTTTTTTTCTAGTAAGTTTAGAGATCTCGCTAAAAAGAACTCTGGGATTGTCTGTTTTTGTTTTTCTCAATCAGCGAGGCCAAATACGCTGAGCGAGCTTTAATGAGTGCCTTTCTATATTGACTAAGGCTGTCCTTCCACACAGAGTGGAACACCTCTAGTTTGGTCGTCCACCATTTACGCTCTAGTTTCTGCACTGTTTTTAGTTTTTGCCTTGTCATTTTACTTTTAAACAGTGCTTCTTTGTCTAAGGTTGATTGAAGGGTATTTTCCAGGTCGTTCGTTAATGTAACTAGCTCCGTTTGGAGTCATTGGGGTTATTGCGCGCTTTAGACAGTGTTGCGGGGAAAAAATTAACATTTTGCCTAAGATGTGTCTCAAAGGAGATTAGATAATGGTCTGATATTACTGAGCTTTGAGGTACAATATTTAGATGATCAATTATAACACTCAGGGTCAGGACTAAATCTAGGGTATGGTTACAGTAATGTGTGGGTCCAGTCACATTTTTTGTAATGCCGACAGAATCTAAGATTGATACAAACGCCTTTGCTAATGGATCATCTGCTTTTTCAAAATGAATATTAAAGTCTTCTAATATTATAAATTTGTCACTGCACACTGACAAAATCACAAAATTATTTAAAAAATTCATAATATATCTCCTGGAGGCCTATAAATGTTAATTTAGTCTGAATGCATTTTTATTTGTTGCTGGATTTGATTTTTTAATGTAGAAAATCTCAAAAAAAGTGAAAGTGTTAGTGTTTTTGAATAATATGTAGTGTATTCTGGTAGATTATGCATACTCCACCTCCTGTGCCTGATAATCTAGGGCTATGTACATATTTATAACCTGCGGCGGTGGCTTCATTTACTGCTATACATTGATCAGGTTTCAGTGTGGCAGAAAATGTCTAGTTTCTAATTAATTTATTAAAACAAGCAGATTTAGATATTCTATGTTTGGCTTTAATTTGGGGCACAGACAGTCTTAATACAATGAAACCTGGGTGACACCTCAAAGCAGCTCGCAGACGGTTTAGCGTGTCTGTCTGCGGCCTGGTCCCGGCTTTGGATTGTCAGCAGCCTTTTACACTACTCGACTAACTAGCAGACTATGCGTTATGCTGCACGAAAATAGGGCAGCACCCTCCTGCGTGGGGTGGACGCCATCCCTACCTAAAAAACAGGCTTGCCCTCAAACTTTAATCAGTTATCTATGTTATTTAGTGCTGTGATTCGGCTGTAAGACTCAATCGAATGAAGTTGCCGGTGAGTGGAAGCACAAGATAGATGTTTCTAATAAAGTGACCGTAACTTAAAGCTACCTTACACTCAGCAAAAGTCCATTCTCTATCAGCAGAGAAACCTTTGGATGAAAAGTACTGAGCTATCTTTTGCTCATTAATATATTTCTTCACTATGCCATTGATTACTTTTTCAAAATCAGAATCAGTCCACTGAGGCATTTCAGTCCCTCCCTTAACTAAGGTGCTGCTTTTATAGTTAAGAGACTTCCATGAGTCTTTACCAAGATTCTGAGTATGTTGGCCTTTTCTTGACATGGTGTGGAAACAGGAGAACAAATCCAAGTTTTCTTCTTATTAACTAAACTACAGAAGAACAAAAACAACTCCGTTCAGAGAGGATTACGGTTACAAACGTTACGTTTAACAGTAACAAAACAAACTTCTCTCCTTTAGAGAGGATAACAGCCACAAAACACTAGGTTTTTATCAGTGACAAACAGATAACTTCTCTTCTTTCAGAGAGGCTAACAATTACTGACTCCTCTGTCTTAAGAAAACAGAATTTCTCTCAGATTCGAAATGGCGTTTACTCACCAAGAAGGTTTTAGTAGGCCATCCGGGTCACGGCACCACATTGTTAGAAATCCGGCATAAAGGAGACAGATTCAGGAGTCAGGAGACTGGATCTTTAGCATTGGAGTTTATTCACGTGCAGACAGAAAATCATACACTGGCACAGCTTAGTTGATCACGGTCAGTCTAGTCTAGTCCGACCATGTCTAGTCCGAACCAATCCAGTCTGAACCAATCCAGTCTGAAACAGAATCCAGTCTAAAACAGAATCCAGTCTGATTAGGGGTATTTTGAGAGGGCCTTATATATATTGGAAATTGTGGGAGGGGAAAGGTTCATGAAGAGGAGTTTAAGGAGGGGTAGGAGGGGGATGAAGGACAGGTCACTTGGAGTATCAACAGTAGGGGGTGATAGTTAGCACTTTAAAGAGGGGTAGGAGGTGGGTGAAGTTGAGGGGGGTTGATGGTCATCACACATCAAAGGTCATCGGTATGACCACTTGATTGTTGTCACCTTTTGAGGGTTATTCGAATTACCATATACAAAGAGAGAGAGTGACCACTTTAGGCCGGCAGACGAAGGGTAACAAAAGGTGAGACAAAGGATTAAGATAACCATTTGATAAGTTGAAACCACATGAAAGTAATGTTAGAAAGGGCCATATTTTCTCTCAGCTACAACTCTCAGGTCTTTGGTCTTCACCTATATAAGGCCATCAGTTGTCAGGTACATCTGGATTGTACACAAAACTGTCTTCCCTCCATTGGGCGTTGTGCCCACTTGGGCTATTCGGGGTCAGTGTGGGTGGAGGTGGAAGAACTGCCGATTGGCTTTTCAATTTTGCTTTCTGTCAGTGTGATCTCACCCTTGCATGAGTATGATGCAGGACCTCTAGTGTGCACCTTAGGAGTGTCTGGTGGGTTAGGGGGTTCAGGCTGATCTTTGACCTTGAACTTGACCAAACCTTGCATCTCCATCTCCACATCAGTTTCGGTCCAGGTGGTCACTTGAAGTGGTCACTGCATTGCTGTCTGCTCTTGTCCATCTGATTCAGGGGCATATGGAGGTGGTCTCAGGTTTGAGCCGAGAATACAGCCCGGGCTTGTTTGTCTTGTCATCATGTTGTTTGCTTATCTCCATGTTGTGAAAGTTAGCCTACGAGTGATAAGAAGATAAGGGGTGATAAGAGAAGTACAGGGGTGCTATAAGAAGATAAATGGGTGATGAGAAATATTGGCGTAATACAAGAAGATATGGGGTGATAAGAGAAATAAAGGGGTGAAACCAGTAGAAGGATGTTACAAGAGAAATATGGAGTGTTAAGAGAAATATGGGGAGTTATAAAGAATAAATTAAGGGGTGTTAAAAGAAAAAGAAGGGGTATTATTAGAAGAAACTGGGTATTACAAGAAGGGTGAGTAATTATACAAGTGAAGAGATAGGGTATAGTGTACACAGAAGCTTGTGTGTGTGAATGTGAAGGGAATTATCGTGTGTCTCTCAGTCTATGTGTGGATTCTGGGTGGCTATGTTCTGTTGGGGTTGAAGGGATATGTTTGGAGAGTAATTCTAAAAACTCGCCATACTGTTGTCTTTTATTGTGAGATCTTGTGCTTTGCAGGAGATCTCACAATAAGAAAAATCTCATAAAAACGAGAGAGGAGCTATATTTAAGTTTGTGCACAGAATCAATAAAAGCCAAATTAATTGGGGTTGTAAAAAGATAAGGGTAAAAGCTGAAAAGAATTCTGTTATTGTCTCAGAAAAATGTGTGCATTTGTGGGAGGTTGCAAATTTAAGGGAAGACACAGTATGGGGGCCCCCGGAGAGAAGAAAAAGAGGAGTAGATGTTACATGTTGTATGTCTAGTCTGAGATTTTGTTTTAATGGCCAATAAAAGATAAATGGATCCATTCGATAGAGTTATGTGATAATGAGTGTAGAAAAGCAGTAGGAAATCTATGAAATAAATAGGTTTTGTAGATATGTGGGTTGGAATGAAGTATAGGAAAATTAATGAGCCCTGACTGGGCATCAGAGAGGGAGATAGGTAAAGGAACAGTTTCATAAACCACTAAAGCAGCCCATACTGGCACCAGGTCACGTGTAGTACAAGAATACTGTTAATAAGTCCTGTGGTTGTTGTATGGATACTGGAATGTGGGTTTTATAGTGCAAGTCCAACCTACCAACCTGAGAAAGAGATTTGACTAGGTTCAAATAGTTATACATAGAAGATGTGTTTATATCTTGTGTAGGTAATTCTTTGTATGAATAACATAAGCATTATTGTTAAGCACTGTAGGAAAGTAATCTCTGGTATTTCTGTTCTATCCTGGCAGAAAGGGAATCTATCCACCTGTACATACTAGCATATAAATAGGTTCTGCACAGATGCTTTTGGTTGAACTTTCACCACTGGAAAGGGGAGCCTCATGTATGCAAGCATACACATACACTAAGGTTTAAGGTTGGTAGAGAGTTAAATCACTTTTAAACACACATGGTTAAAGATTCTCTCACTTGATTAGCTTAAGATTAGATCTGAATTACAAGTAATCTGGTTTGATTCTCCTTTCTCTTTTATGGGATGTGAGAGGAGACAGAAAGAAGGACCTAAGGAGGGGCAACTGGTGAGTGACGTGCCAGAAACGTCACATGGACTGAGTGGAAGAAGCTGTGCTGACTTCCGATCAGGCTAGTGTGCTTATCCACAGATCACTTCCCTGTATACACCTGCATTCTAAACAAATGTGTATTCATATTTATAGTGCTATTAATTATATAATACTTGCTAACAGTTGCCAACTGATTGGTTGGGCAGTGACTTTGATTACTTAAAGATAACACACTTGGGGGTTAAACATTTTGTTGAAAGCCACAGGTAGGGAAGTATTTGGTGGTTTAACTCTTACTAGAGGAGGACTTTTTTTTTTTTTTTAGAGTGGTCATACATTCTTAAGGTCTGGGCTGTTCTGAAGTTGGCAAACCTCAGTTAATTTCAACAACTCGTATAGTAACTTTTAATAAACAAATAAATAAATATCGTATAATTCAAAGTAGACAGTGAAGTGGTAGTAATTTCAATAATTTAAAGTAATCTTTTTCACACTCAAATAACATAGAGGCCATTATTATGCCAACTATGGGTACAAACACTTCAAAAGGAATTACTCCTGTTGATGTAGTTAAAATAATCCATTAATTAAAGGCATAACTAAGACATCAGAGAAATGGCACAAGCGTTGGCCTGACATTGACCAACCATGGCCAGTGGAGGGGACTCTTAATCCAGATGTAATTAAAGTAATGCAAGTACTTCTGGCCACGTACAAGGCTAACCAAAAGAAAGGTAAGAAGGGGGAAAAAAACATAAGAAGAAGAGACCGATGGAGCTCGGCATTCTCCAGTTGCTTGAATAAGAAGGGCAGAAACTGGTCAAAGCAGCAAAGGATAAGAGAGAGAGGAGTGCAGCAGAAATGGAGAGACAGATGAGAGGAATAGGAAAGCAGATGGCAGAAATTAATGAGCCATTTTCACACGTAAACAAGAACCCCCCACATATGAGAAGGAATTGAGAGTCTGAGAAGATCTATCCCCAGCTCCCAGTGATCACTCAAGAGGGCAAATATCACATCAGAGATGATGGCCGAATAGTGGAAGCAGGAAAAGCAGAAACAATTATAATAATGTATTTTCCAAAAGCAAGAAGAAATCAACATATATGTAAACTGAAGGTGAAGTGAAGATCAGGAGGACAAAAGTTGGAGATGATGTGGATGAAAGTGCGTGGGAAGCCAGAAGAGGATGTGATCCAGCAGTCACGCTTAGAACGTGAACAAGTAAGACAAAGAATAAAGAAAGAAAATGAATGCTTACTTACCGATAACACAGTTGCAGATGAAAAAAAAAGCCAGAAAGCCAGAGGTCCACATTCAGACAACCATATACAGTTGATGTATAGTCTCTTGGAATCATGAGGTCCTGTGAACAAAGACAAAGAAGAAAGTCAACAGCTGAAAAGAAACATAATGCTTTCTTACCGATGACACAGTTGAAGATGAATAGAAAGTCAGTCAGATTGAGTTGCAGATGTAGACAACGGCAAAAAATTGGAGATCGATAGCCTCTTGGGATCATGAAATCCTGTCAACTAGTAGGACAAAAAAGAAAATCAAAATATGAAAAGAAAGTGAATGTATACTCACCTGTTACACAGTTGAAGATAAATTAAAAGCCAATAAGAAGAAAAATCCAGATACAGACAACGGCAAACAGCTGGAGATGAACAGTCTCTTGACATCATGAGGTCCTGTGAACAAGACAAAGAAGAAAGTCAATACATGAAAAGAAACTGAATGTATACTTACCTGTTACAAAGTTGCAGATGAATACACAGCCAGTAAGACAGAAGTACAGATGCAGACAACCACATGCAGCTGGACATGGACAGTGTCTTGGGATCATGAAGTCATGTGAACGAGTAAGACAAAGAAGAAAGTCAATACATGAAAAGAAACTGAATGCTTACTTACCGATCACACAGTTGCAGATGAATAGAAAGTCAGTCAGATTGAGTTCCAGATGCAGACAACGGCCAAAACTTGGAGATCGATAGCCTCTTGGTATCATGAAGTCCTGTGAACAAGTAAAACAAAGAAGAAAGTCAAAACATGTAAAGAAACTGAATGTATACTTACCTGTTACACAGTTGCAGATGAATACACAGCCAAGAAGACGAAAAATCCAGATGCAGTCAGGTTGAGTTCCAGATGCAGACAACAGCAAATAATTGAAGGTTTGATAGCCTCTTGGGATCACTAGGTCTTGTGAACAAGTAAGACAAAGAATAAAATCAAAATATGAAAAGAAACTGAATGTATACTTACCTGTAACACAGTTGCAGATGAATACACAGCCAGTTAGAAAGAATTCCAGATGCAGACAACCACATACAGCTGGACATGGACAGTCTCTTGGGATCATGAAGTTCTGTGAACAAGTAAGACAAAGAAGAAAATCAAAATATGAAAAGACACTGAATGTATAATTACCGATTACACAGTTGCAGATAAAAAAAAAGCCAGTAAGCCAGACTTCCAGATTCAGACAACCATATATAGTTGATGTATAGTCTCTTGGGATCACGAGGTCCTGTGAAAAAGGAAGACAAAGAAGAAAATCAAAATATGAAAAGAAACTGAATGTATACTTACCGATTACACAGTTGCAGATAAAAAAAAAGCCAGTAAGCCAGAGTTCCAGATTCAGACAACCATATATAGTTGATGTATAGTCTCTTGGGATCATGAGGTCCTGTGAAAAAGGAAGACAAAGAAGAAAGTCAATACATGAAAAGAAACTGAATGTTTACTTACCTGTAACACAGTTGCAGATGAATACACAGCCAATAAGACGTAAAATCCAGATGCAGACAACGGCAAACAGATGGAGATGAATAGACTCTTGGGATCATGAGGTCCTGTAAATAAGACAAAAAAAAGTCAATACATGAATAGAAACGGAATGTATACTTACCTGTTACACAGTTGCAGATGAATACACAGCCAGTAAGAAAGAGTTCCAGATGCAGACATCATACAGCTGGACAAGGACAGTCTCTTGGGATCATGAAGTCCTGTGAACAACTAAGACAAAGAAGAAAGTCAATACATGAAAAGAAACTGAATGCTTACTTACCTGTTACACAGTTGCAGATGAATAGAAAATCAGTCAGGTTAAGTTTCAGATTCAGACAACGGCAAACACTTGGAGATCGATAGCCTCTTGGGATCATGAAGTCCTGTCAACAATTACGACAAAGAATAAAATCAAAATATGAAAAGAAACTGAATGTATACTTACCTGTAACACAGTTGCAGATGAATACACAGCCAGTTAGAAAGAATTCCAGATGCAGACAACAACATACAGCTGGACATGGACAGTCTCTTGGGATCATGAAGTTCTGTGAACAAGTAAGACAAAGAAGAAAATCAAAATATGAAAAGAAACTGAATGTATACTTACCGATTACACAGTTGCAGATAAAAAAAAGCCAGTAAGCCAGAGTTCCAGATTCAGACAACCATATACAGTTGATGTATAGTCTCTTGAGATCACAAGGTCCTGTGAAAAAGGAAGACAAAGAAGAAAGTCATTACATGAAAAGAAACTGAATGTATACTTACCTGTAACACAGTTGCAGATGAATACACAGCCAAGAAGACGAAAAATCCAGATGCAGACAACGGCAAACAGCCGGAGATGAATAGTCTCTAGGGATCATGGAGTCCTGTGAACAAGTAATACAAAGAAGAAAATCAAAATATGAAAAGAAACTGAATATATACTTACCAGTTACACAGTTGCAGATGAACACACAGCAATTAATAAAGAATTCTAGATGCAGACAACCACATACAGCTGGACATGGACAGTCTCTTGGGATCATGAAGTCCTGTGAACAAGTAAGACAAAGAAGAAAATCAAAATATGAAAAGAAACTGAATATATACTTACCAGTTACACAGTTGCAGATGAACACACAGCCATTAAGAAAGAATTCCAGATGCAGACAACCACATACAGCTGGACATGGACAGTGTCTTGGGATCATGAAGTCTTGTGAACAAGTAAGACAAAGAAGAAAATCAAAATATGAAAAGAAACTGAATGTATACTTACCGATTACACAGTTGCAGATGAATACACAGCCAATAGGACGTAAAATCCAGATGCAGACAACGGCAAACAGCTGGAGATGAATAGTCTCTTGGGATCATGAGGTCCTGTAAACAAGACAAAAAAAAAGTCAATACATGAATAGAAACGGAATGTATACTTACCTGTTACACAGTTGCAGATGAATATAAAATCAGTCAGGTTGAGTTCCAGATTCAGACAATGGCAAACAGCTGGAGATTGAGAGCCTCTTGGGATCATGAGGTCCTGTGAACAAGTAAGACAAAGAAGAAAATCAAAATATGAAAAGAAACTGAATGTATACTTACCGATTACACAGTTGCAGATGAAAAAAAAAGCCAGTAAGCCAGAGTTCCAGATTCAGACAACCATATATAGTTGATGTGTAGTCTCTTGGGATCACGAGGTCCTGTGAACAAGTAAGACAAAGAAGAAAGTCAATACATGAAATGAAACTGAATGCTTACTTAACGATTACACAGTTGCAGATGAACAGAAAGTCAGTTAGATTGAGTTCCAGATGCAGACGACGGCAAACACTTGGAGATTGATAGCCTCTTGGGATCATGATGTCCTGTGAACAAGTAAGACAAAGAAGAAAGTCAATACATGAAAAGAAACTGAATGTTTACTTACATGTAACACAGTTGCAGATGAATACACAGCCAATAAGACGAAAAATCCAGATGCAGTTGAAAAGTCTCTTGGGATCACGAGGTCCTGTGAACAAGTAAGACAAAGAAAAAAGTAAATACATGAAAAGAAACGTAAAGCTTACTTACCTGTAACACAGTTGCAGATGAATACACAGCCAATAAGATGTAAAATCCAGATGCAGACAACAGCAAACAGCTGGAGATGAATAGTCTCTTGGGATCATGAGGTCCTGTTAATAAGACAAAAAAAAGTCAATACATGAATAGAAACGGAATGTATACTTACCTGTTACAAAGTTGCAGATGAATACAAAGACAGTAAGAAAGATTTCCAGATGCAGACAACCACATACAGCTGGACATGGATAGTCTCTTGGGATCATGAAGTTCTCTGAACAAGTAAGACAAAGAAGAAAGTCAATACATGAAATGAAACTGAATGCTTACTTTCGGATTACACAGTTGCAGACGAACACAGCCAATAAGACGAAAACTCCAGATGCAGACAATGGCAAACAGCTGGAGATAGATACAATATTGGCATCAAGAGATCCTGTCAACAAGTAAGACAAAGAAGAAAGTCAATACATTAAAAGAAACTTAATGTATACCTACCTGTTACACAGTTGCAGATGAACACAGCCAATAAGATAAAAAATCCAGATGCAGACAACAGCAAACAGCTGGAGATGAATACTCTCTTGGGATCATGAGGTCCTGTAAACAAGACAAAGAAGAAAGTCAACACATAAAAAGAAACTGAATGTATAGTTACCTGTCACACAGTTGCAGATGAAAAAAAAAGCCGGTAAGCCAGAGTTCCAGATGCTGACAACCATATGCAGTTGATGTATAGTCTCTTGGGATCACAAGGTTCTGTGAACAAGTAAGACAAAGAAGAAAGTCAATACATGAAAAGAAACTGAATGCTTACTTTCCGATTACACAGTTTCAGATGAATACACAGCCAATAAGACGGAAAATCCAGATGCAGACAATGGCAAACACTTGGAGATCGATATCCTCTTTGGATCATGAAGTCCTGTGAACAAGTAAGACAAAGAAAAAAGTCAATGAATGAAAAGAAACTGAATGTATACTTACCTGTTACAAAGTTGCAGATGAATACAAAGCCAGTAAGAAAGAATTCCAGATGCAGACAACCACATCCAGCTGGACATGGACAGTGTCTTGGGATCATGAAGTCCTGTGAACAAGTAAGACAAAGAAGAAAGTCAATACATGAAAAGAAACTGAATGCTTACTTACCGATTACACAGTTGCAGATGAATAGAAAGTCAGTCAGATTGAGTTCCAGATGCAGACGACGGCAAACACTTGGAGAACTATAGCCTCTTGGGATCATGAAGTCCTGTGAACAAGTAAGACAAAGAAGAAAATCAATACATGAAAAGAAACTGAAGGTATACTTACCTGTTACACAGTTGCAGATGAATAGAAAGTCAGTCAGATTGAGTTCCAGATGCAGACAACGGCCAAAACTTGGAGATCGATAGCCTCTTGGTATCATGAAGTCCTGTGAACAAGTAAAACAAAGAAGAAAGTCAAAACATGTAAAGAAACTGAATGTATACTTACCTGTTACACAGTTGCAGATGAATAGAAAGTCAGTCAGATTGAGTTCCAGATGCAGTCAACGGCAAACACTTGGAGATCGATAGCCTCTTGGGGTCATGAAGTCCTGTCAACAAGTAAGACATAGAAGAAAATCAATACATGAAAAAAAACTGAATGTATACTTACCTATTACACAGTTGCAGATGAAAAAAAAAGCCGGTAAGCCAGAGTTCCAGATGCAGACAACCATATACAGCTGGACATGGATAGTCTCTTGGGATCATGAAGTCCTGTGAACAAGTAAGACAAAGAAGAAAATCAATACATGAAAAGAAACTGAATGCTTACTTACCGATTACACAGTTGTAGATGAATACAAAGTCAGTCAGATTGAGTTCCAGATGAAGACAACGGCAAACACTTGGAGATCGATAGCCTCTTGGGATTATGAAGTCCTGTGAACAAGTAAGACAAAGAAGAAAGTCAATACATGAAAAGAAACTGAATGTTTACTTACCTGTAACACAGTTGCAGATGAAAACACAGCTAATAAGACGAAAAATCCAGATACAGTTGAAAAGTCTCTTGGGATCACAAGGTCCTGTGAACAAGTAAGACAAAGAAGAAAATGAATACATGAAAAGAAATTGAACGTATACTTACCTGTCACACAGTTGCAGATGAATAGAAAGTCAGTCAGATTGATTTCCAGATGCAGACAACGGCAAACACTTGGAGATCGATAGCCTCTTGGTATCATGAAGTCCTGTGAACAAGTAAGACAAAGAAGAAAGTCAATACATGAAAAGAAAATGAATGTATATTTGCCTGTTACACAGTTGTAGATGAATACAAAGCCAGTAAGAAAGAATTCCAGATGCAGACCACCACATCCAGCTGGACATGGATAGTCTCTTGGGATCATGAGGTCCTGTAAACAAGAGAAAGAAGAAAGTCAATACATGAAAAGAAAATGAATGTATATTTACCTGTTACACAGTTGCAGATGAATAGAAAGTTAGTCAGATTGAGTTCCAGATGCAGACAACGGCAAACACTTGGAGATCGATAGCCTCTTGGGGTCATGAAGTCCTGTGAACAAGTAAGAAAAAGAAGAAAGTCAAAACATGAAAAGAAACTGAATGTATACTTACCTGTTGCACAGTTGCAGATGAATAGAAAGTCAGAAACGGAAGTCAAGAAACGGAAACAGAAGTCAAGAAACGGAATGTATACTTACCTATAACACAGTTGCAGATGAATACAAAGCCAATAAAACGTAAAATCCAGATGCAGACAACGGCAAACAGCTGGAGATGAATAGTCTCTTGGGATCATGAGGTCCTGTAAACAAGACAAAAAAAAGTCAATACATGAAAAGAAACTGAATGTATACTTACCTGTTGCACAGTTGCAGATGAATAGAAAGTCAGAAATGGAAGTCAAGAAACGGAAACAGAAGTCAAGAAACGGAATGTATACTTACTTGTTACACAGTTGCAGATGAAAAAAAGCCAATAAAACGTAAAATCCAGATTCAGACAACCACAAATAGCTGGACATGGACAGTCTCTTGGGATCATGAGGTCCTGTAAACAAGACAAAAAGAAAGTCAATACATGAAAAGAAACTGAATGTATACTTACCTGTTACACAGTTGCAGATGAGTACACAGTCAGTAAGAAAGAATTCCAGATGCAGACAACCACATACAGCTGGACATGGACAGACTTTTGGGATCATGAAGTCCTGTGAACAAGTAAGACAAAGAAGAAAGTCAATACATGAAAAGAAACTGAATGTATACTTACCTGTTACACAGTTGCAGATGAATAGGAAGTAAGTTAGATTGAGTTCCAGATGCAGACAACGGCAAACACTTGGAGATCGATAGCCTCTTGGGATCATGAAGTCCTGTCAAGTAGTAAGACAAAGAAGAAAATCAAAACATGAAAAGAAACTGAATGTATACTTACCTGTTACACAGTTGCAGATGAATACACAGTCAGTAAGAAAGAATTCCAGATGCAGACAACCACATAGAGCTGGACATCGATAGCCTCTTGGGATCATGAAGTCCTGTAAACAAGACAAAAAGAAAGTCAATACATGAAAAGAAACTGAATGTATACTTACCTGTTACAAAGTTGCAGATGAATACAAAGCCAGTAAGAAAGAATTCCAGATGCAGACAACCACATCCAGCTGGACATGGATAGTCTCTTGGGATCATGAGGTCCTGTAAACAAGACAAAGAAGAAAGTCAATACATGAAAAGAAACTGAATGTATACTTATCTGTTACACAGTTTCAGTTGAAAAAAAGCCAGTAAGCCAGAGTTCCAGATTCAGACAACCATATACGGTTGATGTATAGTCTCTTGGGATCACGAGGTCCTGTGAACAAGTAAGACAAAGAAGAAAGTCAATACATGAAAAGAAATTGAATGTATACTTACCTGTTACACAGTTGCAGATGAATAGAAAGTCAGTCAGATTGAGATCCTGATGCAGACAACGACAAACACTTGGAGATCGATAGCCTCTTGGGATCATGAAGTCCTGTGAACAAGTAAGACAAAGAAGAAAATCAAAATATGAAAAGAAACTGAATGTATACTTATCTGTAACACAGTTGCAGATGAATACACAGCCAATAAGACGTAAAATCCAGATGCAGATGAATAGTCTCTTGGGATCATGAGGTCCTGTAAACAAGACAAAGAAGAAAGTCAATACATGAAAAGAAGCTGAATGTATACTTACCTGTTACACAGTTGCAGATGAATACACAGCCATTAAGAAAGAATTCCAGATGCAGACAACCACAAATAGCTGGACATGGACAGTCTCTTGGGATCATGAAGTCCTGTGAAAAAGTGAGACAACGAAGAAAGTCAATACATGAAAAGAAACTGAATGTATACATACCTGTTACACAGTTGCAGATGAAAAAAAGCCAGTAACCCAGAGTTCCAGATTCAGACAACCATATACAGTTGATGTATAGTCTCTTGGGATCATGAAGTCCTGTGAATAAGTAAGACAAAGAAGAAAATCAATGCATGAAAAGAAACTGAATGTATACTTACCTGTTACACAGTTGCAGATGAATAGAAAGTCAGTCAGATTGAGTTCCAGATGCAGACAACCACATACAGCTGGAAATATACAGACTCTTGGGATAATGAGGTCCTGTGAACAAGTAAGACAAAGAAGAAAATCAAAATATGAAAAGAAATTGAATGTATACTTACCTGTTACACAGTTGCAGATGAATACACGGCCATTAAGACGAAAAATCCAGATGCAGATGAATAGTCTCTTGGGATCATGAAGTCCTGTGAACAAGTAAGACAAAGAAGAAAGTCAATACATGAAAAGAAACTGAACGTATACTTTCCTGTTACACAATTGCAGATGAATACACGGCCATTAAGAAAGAATTCAAGATGCAGACAACCACATACAGCTGGACATGGACAAAGTCTTGGGATAATGAGGTCCAGTAAACAAGTCAAAAAAGAAAGTCAATACATGAAAAGAAACTGATTTTCTATTCATCTGCAACTCTGTAATTGGTAATAAGAATTCAGTCAGATTGAGTTCCAGATGAAGACAACGGCAAACACTTGGAGATCGATAGCCTCTTGGGATCATGAAGTCCTGTAAAAAAGACAAAGAAGAAAGTCAATACATGAAAAGAAACTGAATGTATACTTACCTGTTACACAGTTGCAGATGAATACACAGCCAATAAGACGAAAAATCCAGTGCAGATGAATTGTCTCTTGGGATCATGAAGTCCTGTCAACAAGTAAGACAAAGAAGAAAATCAAAATATGAAAAGAAACTGAATGTATACTTACCTGTTACACAGTTGCAGATGAATACACAGCCAATAAGACGAAAAATCCAGTGCAGATGAATAGTCTCTTGGGATCATGAAGTCCTGTCAACAAGTAAGACAAGGAAGAAAATCAAAATATGAAAAGAAACTGAATGTATACTTACCTGTTACACATTTGCAGATGAAAAGAAACGGAATGTATACTTACCTGTTACACAGTTGCAGATGAATACACAGCCAGTAAGAAAGAATTCCAGATGCAGACAACCACATACAACTGGACATGGACAATCTCTTGGGATCATGAAGTCCTGTAAAGAAGACAAAAAGAAAGTCAATACATGAAAAGAAACTGAATGTATACGTACCTGTTACACAATTGCAGATGAATAGGAAGTTAGTTAGATTGAGTTCCAGATGCAGACAACAGCAAGCACTTGGAGATTGATAGCCTCTTGGGATCATGAAGTCCTGTCAAGAAGTAAGACAAAGAAGAAAATCAAAACATGAAAAGAAACTGAATGTATACTTACCTGTTACACAGTTGCAGATGAATACACAGTCAGTAAGAAAGAATTCCAGATGCAGACAACCACATACAGCTGGAGATCGATAGCCTCTTGGGATCATGAGGTCCTGTAAACAAGACAAAAAGAAAGTCAATACATGAAAAGAAACTGAATGTATACTTACCTGTTATACAGTTGCAGATGAATAGAAAGTCAGTCAGATTGAGTTCCAGATGCAGACAACGGAGGACACCTTTCGCTGTACAATGTGCACTGTACAGTGAAAAATATGTGCACCTTACCTTACCTTGGGATCATGAGGTCCTGTAAACAAGAAAAAAAGAAATTCAATACATGAAAAGAAACTGAATGCTTACTTACCGATTACACAGTTGGAGATGAATACACAGCCATTATGAAAGAATTCCAGATGCAGACAACCACATACAGCTGGACATGGACAGACTCTTGGGATCATGAAGTCCTGTGAACAAGTAAGACAAAATAGAAAGTCAATACATGAAAAGAAGCTGAATGTATACTTACCTGTTACACAGTTGCAGATGAAAAAAAGCCAGTAAGCCAGAGTTCCAGATTCAGTCAACCATATACAGTTGATGTATAGTCTCCTGGGATCATGAAGTCCTGTGAACAAGTAAGACAAAGAAAAAAGTAAATACATGAAAAGAAACTGAATGTATACTTACCTGTAACACAGTTGCAGATGAGCACACAGCCAATGAGACGAAAAATCCAGATGAAGACAATGGCAAACACTTGGAGATCGATAGCCTCTTGGGATCATGAAGTCCTGTCAACAAGTAAGACAAAGAAGAAAATCAAAACATGAAAAGAAACTGAATGTATACTTACCTGTTACACAGTTGCAGATGAATACACAGTCAGTTAGAAAGAATTCCAGATGCAGAAAACCACATACAGCTGGACATCAATAGCCTCTTGGGATCATGAAGTCCTGTAAACAAGACAAAAAGAAAGTCAATACATGAAAAGAAACTGAATGTATACTTACCTGTTACAGAGTTGCAGATTAATACACAGCCAGAAAGAAAGAATTCCAGATGCAGACAACCACATACAGCTGGACATCAATAGCCTCTTGGGATCATGAAGTCCTGTAAACAAGACAAAAAGAAAGTCACTACATGAAAAGAAACTGAATGTATACTTACCTGTTACAGAGTTGCAGATTAATACACAGCCAGAAAGAAAGAATTCCAGATGCAGACAACCACATACAGCTAGACATGGATAGCCTCTTGGGATCATGAAATCCTGTCAACAAGTAAGACAAAGAACAAAATCAAAATATGAAAAGAAAGTGAATGTATACTCACCTGTTACACAGTTAAAGATAAATAAACAGTCAATAAGAAGAAAAATCCAGATACAGACAACGGCAAACAGCTGGAGATGAACAGTCTCTTGGCATCATGAGGTCCTGTGAACAAGAAAGTCAATACATGAAAAGAAACTGAATGTTTACTTACCTGTTACACAGTTGCAGATGAATACACAGCCAGTACGACAGAGTTCCAGATGCAGACTACGGCAAAAAGTTGGAAATAGATAGTCTCTTGGTATCATGAGGGCCTGTCAACAAGTAAGACAAAGAAGAAAGTCAAAACATGAAAAGAAACTGAATGTATACTTACCTGTTACACAGTTGCAGATGAAAAAAAAGCCAGTAAGCCAGAGTTCCAGATTCAGACAACCATATACAGTTGATGTATCGTCTCTTGAGATCACGAGGTCCTGTCAACAAGTAAGACAAAGAAGAAAATCAAAATATAAAAAGAAACTGAATGTTTACTTACCTGTAACACAGTTGCAGATTAATACACAGTCAGTAAGAAAGAATTCAAGATGCAGACAACCACATACAGCTGCATATGGACAGTCTCTTGGGATCATGAAGTCATGTGAACAAGTAAGACTAAGAAGAAAGTCAATACATGAAAAGAAACTGAATGCTTACTTACCGATTACACAGTTGCAGATAAATTGAAAGTCAGTCAGATTGAGATCCAGATGCAGACAACGGCAAACACTTGGAGATCGATAGCCTCTTGGGATCATGAAGTCCTGACAACAAGTAAGACAAAGAAGAAAGTCAATACATGAAAAGAATGTGAATGTTTACTTACCTGTTACACAGTTGCAGATGAAAAAAAGCCAGTAAGCTAGAGTTCCAGATTCAGACAACCATATACAGTTGATGTATAGTCTCTTGAGATCATGAGGTCCTGTGAAAGGGACAAAATGAAAGTCAATACATGAAAAGAAATGGAATGTATACTTACCTGTTACACAGTTGCAGACTAATACACAGCCAGTAAGAAAGACTTCCAGATGCAGACAACCACATACAGCTGGACTTGAATATCTCTTGGGATCATGAAGTCCTGACAAAGAGTAAGACAAAGATGAAAATCAAAATATGAAAAGAAACTGAATGTATACTTACCTGTTACACAGTTGAAGATGAAAAAAAGGCCAGTAAGCCAGAGTTCCAGATGCAGACAACCATATACAGTTGATGTATAGTCTCTTGGGATCATGAGGTCCTGTGAACAAGTAAAACAATGAAGAAAGTTAATACATGAAAAGAAACGGAATGTTTACTTACCTGTTACACAGTTGCAGATGAATACACAGCAAGAAAGAAAGAATTCCAGATGCAGACAACATACAGCTGGACATGGACAGTCTCTTGGGATCATGAAGGCCTGTGAACAAGTAAGACAAAGAAGAAAGTCAATACATGAAAAGAAACTGAATGTATACTTACTTGTTACACAGTTGCAGATGAAAAAAAAAAAAAAAAACGTAAGCCAGAGTTCCAGATTCAGACAACCATATACAGTTGATGTATAGCCTCTTGGGATCACAAAATCCTGTGAACAAGTAAGACAAAGAAGGAAGTCAATACATGAAAATAAACTGAATGCTTACTTACCGATTACACAGATGCAGATGAATAGAAAATCAGTCAGATTGAGATCCAGATGCAGACAACGGCAAACACTTGGAGATCGACAGACTCTTGGGATCATGAGGTCCTGTAAACAAGACAAAAAGAAATTCAATACATGAAAAGAAACTGAATTTATACTTACCTGTTACACAGTTGCAGATGAATACACAGCCAATAAGACGAAAAATCCAGATGCAGATAACCACATACAGCTGGACATGGACAGTCTCTTGGGATCATGAAGTCCTGTGAACAAGTAAGACAGTGAAAATCAAAATATGAAAAGAAACTGAACGTATACTTACCTGTTACACAGTTGCAGATGAATAGAAAGACAGTCAGATTGAGTTCCAGATGCAGACAACGGCAAACAGCTGGAGATGAATAGTCTTTTGGGATCATGAGGTCCTGTAAACAAGACAAAAAGAAAGTCAATACATGAAAAGAAACCGAATGTATACTTACCTGTTACACAGTTGCAGATGAATATACAGCCAATAAGACGAAAAATCCAGATGCAGATGAATAGTCTCTTGGGCTCATGAGGTCCTGTAAACAAGACAAAGAAGAAAGTCAATGCAGGAAAAGAAACTGAATGCTTACTTAGCAATTACACAGTTGCAGATGAATAGAAAGTCAGTCAGATTGAGATCCAGATGCAGACGACGGCAAACACTTGGAGATCGATAGCCTCTTGGGATCACGAAGTCCTGTCAACACGACAAAGAAGAAAATCAAAACATGAAAAGAAACTGAATGTATACTTACCTGTTACACAGTTGCAGATGAATACACAGTCAGTAAGAAAGAATTCCAGATGCAGACAACCACATACAGCTGGACATCGATAGCCTCTTGGGATCATGAAGTCCTGTAAACAAGACAAAAAGAAAGTCAATACATGAAAAGAAGCTGAACGTATACTTACCTGTTACACAGTTGCAGATGAAAAGAAACGGAATGTATACTAACCTGTAACACAGTTGCAGATTAATACAAAGCCAAAAAGAAAAAAAAATCCAGATGCAGACAACAGCAACCAGCTGGAGATGAATACTCTCTTGGGATCATGACGTCCTGTCAACAAGTAAGACAAAGAAGAAAATCAAAATATGAAAAGAAATTGAATGTATACTTACCTATAACACAGTTGCAGATGAATACACAGCCAATAAAACGTAAAATCCAGATGCAGACAACGGCAAACAGCTTGAGTTGAATAGTCTCTTGGGATCATGAGTCAATAAAAAAGTCAATACATGAAAAGAAACTGAATGCTTACTTACCTGTTACACATTTGCAGATGAATACACAGCCAAGAAGACGAAAAATCCAGATGCAGACAACGGCAATCAGCAGGAGATGAATAGTCTCTTGGGATCATGGAGTCCTGTGAACAAGTAATACAAAGAAGAAAATCAAAATATGAAAAGAAACTGAATATATACTTACCAGTTACACAGTTGCAGATGAACACACAGCAATTAAGAAAGAATTCCAGATGCAGACAACCACATACAGCTGGACATGGACAGTCTCTTGGGATCATGAAGTCCTGTGAACAAGTAAGACAAAGAAGAAAATCAAAATATGAAAAGAAACTGAATATATACTTACCAGTTACACAGTTGCAGATGAACACACAGCCATTAAGAAAGAATTCCAGATGCAGACAACCACATACAGCTGGACATGGACAGTGTCTTGGGATCATGAAGTCCTGTGAACAAGTAAGACAAAGAAGAAAATCAAAATATGAAAAGAAACTGAATGTATACTTACCGATTACACAGTTGCAGATGAATACACAGCCAATAGGACGTAAAATCCAGATGCAGACAACGGCAAACAGCTGGAGATGAATAGTCTCTTGGGATCATGAGGTCTTGTAAACAAGACAAAAAAAAAGTCAATACATGAATAGAAACGGAATGTATACTTACCTGTTACACAGTTGCAGATGAATATAAAATCAGTCAGGTTGAGTTCCAGATTCAGACAATGGCAAACAGCTGGAGATTGAGAGCCTCTTGGGATCATGAGGTCCTGTGAACAAGTAAGACAAAGAAGAAAATCAAAATATGAAAAGAAACTGAATGTATACTTACCGATTACACAGTTGCAGATGAAAAAAAAAGCCAGTAAGCCAGAGTTCCAGATTCAGACAACCATATATAGTTGATGTGTAGTCTCTTGGGATCACGAGGTCCTGTGAACAAGTAAACAAGACAAAGAAGAAAGTCAATACATGAAAAGAAACTGAATGTTTACTTACCTGTAACACAGTTGCAGATGAATACACAGCCAATAAGACGTAAAATCCAGATGCAGTTGAAAAGTCTCTTGGGATCACGAGGTCCTGTGAACAAGTAAGACAAAGAAGAAAGTCAATACATGAAATGAAACTGAATGCTTACTTACTGATTACACAGTTGCAGATGAACAGAAAGTCAGTTAGATTGAGTTCCAGATGCAGACGACGGCAAACACTTGGAGATTGATAGCCTCTTGGGATCATGATTTCCTGTGAACAAGTAAGACAAAGAAGAAAGTCAATACATGAAAAGAAACTGAATGTTTACTTACATGTAACACAGTTGCAGATGAATACACAGCCAATAAGACGAAAAATCCAGATGCAGTTGAAAAGTCTCTTGGGATCACGAGGTCCTGTGAACAAGTAAGACAAAGAAAAAAGTAAATACATGAAAAGAAACGTAAAGCTTACTTACCTGTAACACAGTTGCAGATGAATACACAGCCAATAAGATGTAAAATCCAGATGCAGACAACAGCAAACAGCTGGAGATGAATAGTCTCTTGGGATCATGAGGTCCTGTAAATAAGACAAAAAAAAGTCAATACATGAATAGAAACGGAATGTATACTTACCTGTTACAAAGTTGCAGATGAATACAAAGACAGTAAGAAATACTCTCTTGGGATCATGAGGGCCTGTCAACAAGTAAGACAAAGAAGAAAGTCAAAACATGAAAAGAAACTGAATGTATACTTACCTGTTACACAGTTGCAGATGAAAAAAAAGCCAGTAAGCCAGAGTTCCAGATTCAGACAACCATATACAGTTGATGTATCGTCTCTTGAGATCACGAGGTCCTGTCAACAAGTAAGACAAAGAAGAAAATCAAAATATAAAAAGAAACTGAATGTTTACTTACCTGTAACACAGTTGCAGATTAATACACAGTCAGTAAGAAAGAATTCAAGATGCAGACAACCACATACAGCTGCATATGGACAGTCTCTTGGGATCATGAAGTCATGTGAACAAGTAAGACTAAGAAGAAAGTCAATACATGAAAAGAAACTGAATGCTTACTTACCGATTACACAGTTGCAGATAAATTGAAAGTCAGTCAGATTGAGATCCAGATGCAGACAACGGCAAACACTTGGAGATCGATAGCCTCTTGGGATCATGAAGTCCTGACAACAAGTAAGACAAAGAAGAAATTCAATACATGAAAAGAATGTGAATGTTTACTTACCTGTTACACAGTTGCAGATGAAAAAAAGCCAGTAAGCTAGAGTTCCAGATTCAGACAACCATATACAGTTGATGTATAGTCTCTTGAGATCATGAGGTCCTGTGAAAGGGACAAAATGAAAGTCAATACATGAAAAGAAATGGAATGTATACTTACCTGTTACACAGTTGCAGACTAATACACAGCCAGTAAGAAAGACTTCCAGATGCAGACAACCACATACAGCTGGACTTGAATATCTCTTGGGATCATGAAGTCCTGACAAAGAGTAAGACAAAGATGAAAATCAAAATATGAAAAGAAACTGAATGTATACTTACCTGTTACACAGTTGAAGATGAAAAAAAGGCCAGTAAGCCAGAGTTCCAGATGCAGACAACCATATACAGTTGATGTATAGTCTCTTGGGATCATGAGGTCCTGTGAACAAGTAAAACAATGAAGAAAGTTAATACATGAAAAGAAACGGAATGTTTACTTACCTGTTACACAGTTGCAGATGAATACACAGCAAGAAAGAAAGAATTCCAGATGCAGACAACATACAGCTGGACATGGACAGTCTCTTGGGATCATGAAGGCCTGTGAACAAGTAAGACAAAGAAGAAAGTCAATACATGAAAAGAAACTGAATGTATACTTACTTGTTACACAGTTGCAGATGAAAAAAAAAAAAAAAAACGTAAGCCAGAGTTCCAGATTCAGACAACCATATACAGTTGATGTATAGCCTCTTGGGATCACAAAATCCTGTGAACAAGTAAGACAAAGAAGGAAGTCAATACATGAAAAGAAACTGAATGCTTACTTACCGATTACACAGATGCAGATGAATAGAAAATCAGTCAGATTGAGATCCAGATGCAGACAACGGCAAACACTTGGAGATCGACAGACTCTTGGGATCATGAGGTCCTGTAAACAAGACAAAAAGAAATTCAATACATGAAAAGAAACTGAATTTATACTTACCTGTTACACAGTTGCAGATGAATACACAGCCAATAAGACGAAAAATCCAGATGCAGATAACCACATACAGCTGGACATGGACAGTCTCTTGGGATCATGAAGTCCTGTGAACAAGTAAGACAGTGAAAATCAAAATATGAAAAGAAACTGAACGTATACTTACCTGTTACACAGTTGCAGATGAATAGAAAGACAGTCAGATTGAGTTCCAGATGCAGACAACGGCAAACAGCTGGAGATGAATAGTCTTTTGGGATCATGAGGTCCTGTAAACAAGACAAAAAGAAAGTCAATACATGAAAAGAAACCGAATGTATACTTACCTGTTACACAGTTGCAGATGAATATACAGCCAATAAGACGAAAAATCCAGATGCAGATGAATAGTCTCTTGGGCTCATGAGGTCCTGTAAACAAGACAAAGAAGAAAGTCAATGCAGGAAAAGAAACTGAATGCTTACTTAGCAATTACACAGTTGCAGATGAATAGAAAGTCAGTCAGATTGAGATCCAGATGCAGACGACGGCAAACACTTGGAGATCGATAGCCTCTTGGGATCACGAAGTCCTGTCAACACGACAAAGAAGAAAATCAAAACATGAAAAGAAACTGAATGTATACTTACCTGTTACACAGTTGCAGATGAATACACAGTCAGTAAGAAAGAATTCCAGATGCAGACAACCACATACAGCTGGACATCGATAGCCTCTTGGGATCATGAAGTCCTGTAAACAAGACAAAAAGAAAGTCAATACATGAAAAGAAGCTGAACGTATACTTACCTGTTACACAGTTGCAGATGAAAAGAAACGGAATGTATACTAACCTGTAACACAGTTGCAGATTAATACAAAGCCAAAAAGAAAAAAAAATCCAGATGCAGACAACAGCAACCAGCTGGAGATGAATACTCTCTTGGGATCATGACGTCCTGTCAACAAGTAAGACAAAGAAGAAAATCAAAATATGAAAAGAAATTGAATGTATACTTACCTATAACACAGTTGCAGATGAATACACAGCCAATAAAACGTAAAATCCAGATGCAGACAACGGCAAACAGCTTGAGTTGAATAGTCTCTTGGGATCATGAGTCAATAAAAAAGTCAATACATGAAAAGAAACTGAATGCTTACTTACCTGTTACACATTTGCAGATGAATACACAGCCAAGAAGACGAAAAATCCAGATGCAGACAACGGCAAACAGCAGGAGATGAATAGTCTCTTGGGATCATGGAGTCCTGTGAACAAGTAATACAAAGAAGAAAATCAAAATATGAAAAGAAACTGAATATATACTTACCAGTTACACAGTTGCAGATGAACACACAGCAATTAAGAAAGAATTCCAGATGCAGACAACCACATACAGCTGGACATGGACAGTCTCTTGGGATCATGAAGTCCTGTGAACAAGTAAGACAAAGAAGAAAATCAAAATATGAAAAGAAACTGAATATATACTTACCAGTTACACAGTTGCAGATGAACACACAGCCATTAAGAAAGAATTCCAGATGCAGACAACCACATACAGCTGGACATGGACAGTGTCTTGGGATCATGAAGTCCTGTGAACAAGTAAGACAAAGAAGAAAATCAAAATATGAAAAGAAACTGAATGTATACTTACCGATTACACAGTTGCAGATGAATACACAGCCAATAGGACGTAAAATCCAGATGCAGACAACGGCAAACAGCTGGAGATGAATAGTCTCTTGGGATCATGAGGTCTTGTAAACAAGACAAAAAAAAAGTCAATACATGAATAGAAACGGAATGTATACTTACCTGTTACACAGTTGCAGATGAATATAAAATCAGTCAGGTTGAGTTCCAGATTCAGACAATGGCAAACAGCTGGAGATTGAGAGCCTCTTGGGATCATGAGGTCCTGTGAACAAGTAAGACAAAGAAGAAAATCAAAATATGAAAAGAAACTGAATGTATACTTACCGATTACACAGTTGCAGATGAAAAAAAAAGCCAGTAAGCCAGAGTTCCAGATTCAGACAACCATATATAGTTGATGTGTAGTCTCTTGGGATCACGAGGTCCTGTGAACAAGTAAACAAGACAAAGAAGAAAGTCAATACATGAAAAGAAACTGAATGTTTACTTACCTGTAACACAGTTGCAGATGAATACACAGCCAATAAGACGTAAAATCCAGATGCAGTTGAAAAGTCTCTTGGGATCACGAGGTCCTGTGAACAAGTAAGACAAAGAAGAAAGTCAATACATGAAATGAAACTGAATGCTTACTTACTGATTACACAGTTGCAGATGAACAGAAAGTCAGTTAGATTGAGTTCCAGATGCAGACGACGGCAAACACTTGGAGATTGATAGCCTCTTGGGATCATGATTTCCTGTGAACAAGTAAGACAAAGAAGAAAGTCAATACATGAAAAGAAACTGAATGTTTACTTACATGTAACACAGTTGCAGATGAATACACAGCCAATAAGACGAAAAATCCAGATGCAGTTGAAAAGTCTCTTGGGATCACGAGGTCCTGTGAACAAGTAAGACAAAGAAAAAAGTAAATACATGAAAAGAAACGTAAAGCTTACTTACCTGTAACACAGTTGCAGATGAATACACAGCCAATAAGATGTAAAATCCAGATGCAGACAACAGCAAACAGCTGGAGATGAATAGTCTCTTGGGATCATGAGGTCCTGTAAATAAGACAAAAAAAAGTCAATACATGAATAGAAACGGAATGTATACTTACCTGTTACAAAGTTGCAGATGAATACAAAGACAGTAAGAAATACTCTCTTGGGATCATGAGGTCCTGTAAACAAGACAAAGAAGAAAGTCAACACATAAAAAGAAACTGAATGTATAGTTACCTGTCACACAGTTGCAGATGAAAAAAAAAGCCGGTAAGCCAGAGTTCCAGATGCTGACAACCATATGCAGTTGATGTATAGTCTCTTGGGATCACAAGGTTCTGTGAACAAGTAAGACAAAGAAGAAAGTCAATACATGAAAAGAAACTGAATGCTTACTTTCCGATTACACACTTGCAGATGAATACACAGCCAATAAGACGGAAAATCCAGATGCAGTCAACGGCAAACACTTGGAGATCGATAGCCTCTTGGGGTCATGAAGTCCTGTCAACAAGTAAGACATAGAAGAAAATCAATACATGAAAAAAAACTGAATGTATACTTACCTATTACACAGTTGCAGATGAAAAAAAAAGCCGGTAAGCCAGAGTTCCAGATGCAGACAACCATATACAGCTGGACATGGATAGTCTCTTGGGATCATGAAGTCCTGTGAACAAGTAAGACAAAGAAGAAAATCAATACATGAAAAGAAACTGAATGCTTACTTACCGATTACACAGTTGTAGATGAATACAAAGTCAGTCAGATTGAGTTCCAGATGAAGACAACGGCAAACACTTGGAGATCGATATCCTCTTTGGATCATGAAGTCCTGTGAACAAGTAAGACAAAGAAAAAAGTCAATGAATGAAAAGAAACTGAATGTATACTTACCTGTTACAAAGTTGCAGATGAATACAAAGCCAGTAAGAAAGAATTCCAGATGCAGACAACCACATCCAGCTGGACATGGATAGTCCCTTGGGATCACGAGGTCCTGTGAAGAAGTAAGACAAAGAAGAAAATCAAAATATAAAAAGAACCTGAATGTATACTTACGTGTTACACAGTTGCAGATGAATACACACCCAATAAGACGTAAAATCCAGATGCAGACAACGGCAAACAGCTGGAAATGAATAGTCTCTTGGGATCATGAGGTCCTGTTAAAAAGACAAAGAAGAAAGTCAATAAATGAAAAGAAGCTGAATGTATACTTACCTGTTACACAGTTGCAGATGAATAGACAGCCATTAAGAAAGAATTCCAGATGCAGACAATCACATACAGCTGGACATGGACAGTGTCTTGGGATCATGAAGTCCTGTGAACAAGTAAGACAAAGAAGAAAGTCAATACATGAAAAGAAACTGAATGCTTACTTACCGATCACACAGTTGCAGATGAATAGAAAGTCAGTCAGATTGAGTTCCAGATGCAGACGACGGCAAACACTTGGAGAACTATAGCCTCTTGGGATCATGAAGTCCTGTGAACAAGTAAGACAAAGAAGAAAATCAATACATGAAAAGAAACTGAAGGTATACTTACCTGTCACACAGTTGCAGATGAATAGAAAGTCAGTCAGATTGAGTTCCAGATGCAGACAACGGCCAAAACTTGGAGATCGATAGCCTCTTGGTATCATGAAGTCCTGTGAACAAGTAAAACAAAGAAGAAAGTCAAAACATGTAAAGAAACTGAATGTATACTTACATGTTACACAGTTGCAGATGAATACACAGCCAAGAAGACGAAATATCCAGATGCAGTCAGGTTGAGTTCCAGATGCAGACAACAGCAAATAATTGAAGGTTTGATAGCCTCTTGGGATCACTAGGTCTTGTGAACAAGTAAGACAAAGAATAAAATCAAAATATGAAAAGAAACTGAATGTATACTTACCTGTAACACAGTTGCAGATGAATACACAGCCAGTTAGAAAGAATTCCAGATGCAGACAACCACATACAGCTGGACATGGACAGTCTCTTGGGATCATGAAGTTCTGTGAACAAGTAAGACAAAGAAGAAAATCAAAATATGAAAAGAAACTGAATGTATACTTACCGATTACACAGTTGCAGATAAAAACAAAGCCAGTAAGCCAGAGTTCCAGATTCAGACAACCATATATAGTTGATGTATAGTCTCTTGGGATCACGAGGTCCTGTGAAAAAGGAAGACAAAGAAGAAAATCAAAATATGAAAAGAAACTGAATGTATACTTACCGATTACACAGTTGCAGATAAAAAAAAAGCCAGTAAGCCAGAGTTCCAGATTCAGACAACCATATATAGTTGATGTATAGTCTCTTGGGATCACGAGGTCCTGTGAAAAATGAAAACAAAGAAGAAAGTCAATACATGAAAAGAAACTGAATGTTTACTTACCTGTAACACAGTTGCAGATGAATACACAGCCAATAAGACGTAAAATCCAGATGCAGACAACGGCAAACAGATGGAGATGAATAGACTCTTGGGATCATGAGGTCCTGTAAATAAGACAAAAAAAAGTCAATACATGAATAGAAACGGAATGTATACTTACCTGTTACACAGTTGCAGATGAATACACAGCCAGTAAGAAAGAGTTCCAGATGCAGACATCATACAGCTGGACAAGGACAGTCTCTTGGGATCATGAAGTCCTGTGAACAACTAAGACAAAGAAGAAAGTCAATACATGAAAAGAAACTGAATGCTTACTTACCTGTTACACAGTTGCAGATGAATAGAAAATCAGTCAGGTTAAGTTTCAGATTCAGACAACGGCAAACACTTGGAGATCGATAGCCTCTTGGGATCATGAAGTCCTGTCAACAATTACGACAAAGAATAAAATCAAAATATGAAAAGAAACTGAATGTATACTTACCTGTAACACAGTTGCAGATGAATACACAGCCAGTTAGAAAGAATTCCAGATGCAGACAACCACATACAGCTGGACATGGACAGTCTCTTGGGATCATGAAGTTCTGTGAACAAGTAAGACAAAGAAGAAAATCAAAATATGAAAAGAAACTGAATGTATACTTACCGATTACACAGTTGCAGATAAAAAAAAGCCAGTAAGCCAGAGTTCCAGATTCAGACAACCATATACAGTTGATGTATAGTCTCTTGAGATCACAAGGTCCTGTGAAAAAGGAAGACAAAGAAGAAAGTCATTACATGAAAAGAAACTGAATGTATACTTACCTGTAACACAGTTGCAGATGAATACACAGCCAAGAAGACGAAAAATCCAGATTCAGACAACGGCAAACAGCCGGAGATGAATAGTCTCTTGGGATCATGGAGTCCTGTGAACAAGTAATACAAAGAAGAAAATCAAAATATGAAAAGAAACTGAATATATACTTACCAGTTACACAGTTGCAGATGAACACACAGCAATTAATAAAGAATTCCAGATGCAGACAACCACATACAGCTGGACATGGACAGTCTCTTGGGATCATGAAGTCCTGTGAACAAGTAAGACAAAGAAGAAAATCAAAATATGAAAAGAAACTGAATATATACTTACCAGTTACACAGTTGCAGATGAACACACAGCCATTAAGAAAGAATTCCAGATGCAGACAACCACATACAGCTGGACATGGACAGTGTCTTGGGATCATGAAGTCCTGTGAACAAGTAAGACAAAGAAGAAAATCAAAATATGAAAAGAAACTGAATGTATACTTACCGATTACACAGTTGCAGATGAATACACAGCCAAAAGGACGTAAAATCCAGATGCAGACAACGGCAAACAGCTGGAGATGAATAGTCTCTTGGGATCATGAGGTCCTGTAAACAAGACAAAAAAAAAGTCAATACATGAATAGAAACGGAATGTATACTTACCTGTTACACAGTTGCAGATGAATATAAAATCAGTCAGGTTGAGTTCCAGATTCAGACAATGGCAAACAGCTGGAGATTGAGAGCCTCTTGGGATCATGAGGTCCTGTGAACAAGTAAGACAAAGAAGAAAATCAAAATATGAAAAGAAACTGAATGTATACTTACCGATTACACAGTTGCAGATGAAAAAAAAAGCCAGTAAGCCAGAGTTCCAGATTCAGACAACCATATATAGTTGATGTGTAGTCTCTTGGGATCACGAGGTCCTGTGAACAAGTAAACAAGACAAAGAAGAAAGTCAATACATGAAAAGAAACTGAATGTTTACTTACCTGTAACACAGTTGCAGATGAATACACAGCCAATAAGACGTAAAATCCAGATGCAGTTGAAAAGTCTCTTGGGATCACGAGGTCCTGTGAACAAGTAAGACAAAGAAGAAAGTAAATACATGAAAAGAAACGTAAAGCTTACTTACCTGTAACACAGTTGCAAATGAATACACAGCCAATAAGACGTAAAATCCAGATGCAGACAACGGCAAACAGCTGGAGATGTATAGACTCTTGGGATCACGAGGTCCTGTAAATAAGACAAAAAAACGTCAATACATGAATAGAAACGGAATGTATACTTACCTGTTACACATTTGCAGATGAATACACAGCCAAGAAGACGAAAAATCCAGATGCAGACAACGGCAAACAGCCGGAGATGAATAGTCTCTTGGGATCATGGAGTCCTGTGAACAAGTAAGACAAAGAAGAAAATCAAAATATGAAAAGAAACTGAATATATACTTACCAGTTACACAGTTGCAGATGAACACACAGCAATTAAGAAAGAATTCCAGATGCAGACAACCACATACAGCTGGACATGGACAGTCTCTTGGGATCATGAAGTCCTGTGAACAAGTAAGACAAAGAAGAAAATAAAAATATGAAAAGAAACTGAATATATACTTACCAGTTACACAGTTGCAGATGAACACACAGCCATTAAGAAAGAATTCCAGATGCAGACAACCACATACAGCTGGACATGGACAGTGTCTTGGGATCATGAAGTCCTGTGAACAAGTAAGACAAAGAAGAAAGTCAATACATGAAAAGAAATTGAATGCTTACTTACCAAATACACAGTTGCAGATGAAAAAAAAAGCCAGTAAGCCAGAGTTCCAGATTCAGACAACCATATATAGTTGATGTGTAGTCTCTTGGGATCACGAGGTCCTGTGAACAAGTAAGACAAAGAAGAAAGTCAATACATGAAATGAAACTGAATGCTTACTTAACGATTACACAGTTGCAGATGAACAGAAAGTCAGTTAGATTGAGTTCCAGATGCAGACGACGGCAAACACTTGGAGATTGATAGCCTCTTGGGATCATGATGTCCTGTGAACAAGTAAGACAAAGAAGAAAGTCAATACATGAAAAGAAACTGAATGTTTACTTACATGTAACACAGTTGCAGATGAATACACAGCCAATAAGACGAAAAATCCAGATGCAGTTGAAAAGTCTCTTGGGATCACGAGGTCCTGTGAACAAGTAAGACAAAGAAAAAAGTAAATACATGAAAAGAAACGTAAAGCTTACTTACCTGTAACACAGTTGCAGATGAATACACAGCCAATAAGATGTAAAATCCAGATGCAGACAACGGCAAACAGCTGGAGATGAATAGTCTCTTGGGATCATGAGGTCCTGTAAATAAGACAAAAAAAAAGTCAATACATGAATAGAAACGGAATGTATACTTACCTGTTACAAAGTTGCAGATGAATACAAAGACAGTAAGAAAGATTTCCAGATGCAGACAACCACATACAGCTGGACATGGATAGTCTCTTGGGATCATGAAGTTCTCTGAACAAGTAAGACAAAGAAGAAAGTCAATACATGAAATGAAACTGAATGCTTACTTTCGGATTACACAGTTGCAGACGAACACAGCCAATAAGACGAAAACTCCAGATGCAGACAATGGCAAACAGCTGGAGATAGATACAATCTTGGCATCAAGAGATCCTGTCAACAAGTAAGACAAAGAAGAAAGTCAATACATTAAAAGAAACTTAATGTATACCTACCTGTTACACAGTTGCAGATGAACACAGCCAATAAGATAAAAAATCCAGATGCAGACAACAGCAAACAGCTGGAGATGAATACTCTCTTGGGATCATGAGGTCCTGTAAACAAGACAAAGAAGAAAGTCAACACATAAAAAGAAACTGAATGTATAGTTACCTGTCACACAGTTGCAGATGAAAAAAAAAGCCGGTAAGCCAGAGTTCCAGATGCTGACAACTATATGCAGTTGATGTATAGTCTCTTGGGATCACAAGGTTCTGTGAACAAGTAAGACAAAGAAGAAAGTCAATACATGAAAAGAAACTGAATGCTTACTTTCCGATTACACAGTTGCAGATGAATACACAGCCAATAAGACGGAAAATCCAGATGCAGACAATGGCAAACACTTGGAGATCGATATCCTCTTTGGATCATGAAGTCCTGTGAACAAGTAAGACAAAGAAAAAAGTCAATGAATGAAAAGAAACTGAATGTATACTTACCTGTTACAAAGTTGCAGATGAATACAAAGCCAGTAAGAAAGAATTCCAGATGCAGACAACCACATCCAGCTGGACATGGACAGTGTCTTGGGATCATGAAGTCCTGTGAACAAGTAAGACAAAGAAGAAAGTCAATACATGAAAAGAAACTGAATGCTTACTTACCGATTACACAGTTGCAGATGAATAGAAAGTCAGTCAGATTGAGTTCCAGATGCAGATGACGGCAAACACTTGGAGAACTATAGCCTCTTGGGATCATGAAGTCCTGTGAACAAGTAAGACAAAGAAGAAAATCAATACATGAAAAGAAACTGAAGGTATACTTACCTGTCACACAGTTGCAGATCAATAGAAAGTCAGTCAGATTGAGTTCCAGATGCAGACAACGGCCAAAACTTGGAGATCGATAGCCTCTTGGTATCATGAAGTCCTGTGAACAAGTAAAACAAAGAAGAAAGTCAAAACATGTAAAGAAACTGAATGTATACTTACCTGTTACACAGTTGCAGATGAATAGAAAGTCAGTCAGATTGAGTTCCAGATGAAGTCAACGGCAAACACTTGGAGATCGATAGCCTCTTGGGGTCATGAAGTCCTGTCAACAAGTAAGACATAGAAGAAAATCAATACATGAAAAAAAACTGAATGTATACTTACCTATTACACAGTTGCAGATGAAAAAAAAAGCCGGTAAGCCAGAGTTCCAGATGCAGACAACCATATACAGCTGGACATGGATAGTCTCTTGGGATCATGAAGTCCTGTGAACAAGTAAGACAAAGAAGAAAATCAATACATGAAAAGAAACTGAATGCTTACTTACCGATTACACAGTTGTAGATGAATACAAAGTCAGTCAGATTGAGTTCCAGATGAAGACAACGGCAAACACTTGGAGATCGATAGCCTCTTGGGATCATGAAGTCCTGTGAACAAGTAAGACAAAGAAGAAAGTCAATACATGAAAAGAAACTGAATGTTTACTTACCTGTAACACAGTTGCAGATGAAAACACAGCTAATAAGACGAAAAATCCAGATACAGTTGAAAAGTCTCTTGGGATCACAAGGTCCTGTGAACAAGTAAGACAAAGAAGAAAATGAATACATGAAAAGAAATTGAAGGTATATTTACCTGTTACACAGTTGCAGATGAATAGAAAGTCAGTCAGATTGAGTTCCAGATGCAGTCAACGGCAAACACTTGGAGATCGATAGCCTCTTGGGGTCATGAAGTCCTGTGAACAAGTAAGAAAAAGAAGAAAGTCAAAACATGAAAAGAAACTGAATGTATACTTACCTGTTGCACAGTTGCAGATGAATAGAAAGTCAGAAACGGAAGTCAAGAAACGGAAACAGAAGTCAAGAAACGGAATGTATACTTACCTGTTACACAGTTGTAGATGAATACAAAGCCAGTAAGAAAGAATTCCAGATGCAGACCACCACATCCAGCTGGACATGGATAGTCTCTTGGGATCATGAGGTCCTGTAAACAAGAGAAAGAAGAAAGTCAATACATGAAAAGAAAATGAATGTATATTTACCTGTTACACAGTTGCAGATGAATAGAAAGTTAGTCAGATTGAGTTCCAGATGCAGACAACGGCAAACACTTGGAGATCGATAGCCTCTTGGGGTCATGAAGTCCTGTGAACAAGTAAGAAAAAGAAGAAAGTCAAAACATGAAAAGAAACTGAATGTATACTTACCTGTTGCACAGTTGCAGATGAATAGAAAGTCAGAAACGGAAGTCAAGAAACGGAAACAGAAGTCAAGAAACGGAATGTATACTTACCTATAACACAGTTGCAGATGAATACAAAGCCAATAAAACGTAAAATCCAGATGCAGACAACGGCAAACAGCTGGAGATGAATAGTCTCTTGGGATCATGAGGTCCTGTAAACAAGACAAAAAAAAGTCAATACATGAAAAGAAACTGAATGTATACTTAGCCGTTGCACAGTTGCAGATGAATAGAAAGTCGGAAATGGAAGTCAAGAAACGGAAACAGAAGTCAAGAAACGGAATGTATACTTACTTGTTACACAGTTGCAGATGAAAAAAAGCCAATAAAACGTAAAATCCAGATTCAGACAACCACAAATAGCTGGACATGGACAGTCTCTTGGGATCATGAGGTCCTGTAAACAAGACAAAAAGAAAGTCAATACATGAAAAGAAACTGAATGTATACTTACCTGTTACACAGTTGCAGATGAGTACACAGTCAGTAAGAAAGAATTCCAGATGCAGACAACATACAGCTGGACATGGACAGACTTTTGGGATCATGAAGTCCTGTGAACAAGTAAGACAAAGAAGAAAGTCAATACATGAACAGAAACTGAATGTATACTTACCTGTTACACAGTTGCAGATGAATAGGAAGTAAGTTAGATTGAGTTCCAGATGCAGACAACGGCAAACACTTGGAGATCGATAGCCTCTTGGGATCATGAAGTCCTGTCAAGTAGTAAGACAAAGAAGAAAATCAAAACATGAAAAGAAACTGAATGTATACTTACCTGTTACACAGTTGCAGATGAATACACAGTCAGTAAGAAAGAATTCCAGATGCAGACAACCACATACAGCTGGACATCGATAGCCTCTTGGGATCATGAAGTCCTGTAAACAAGACAAAAAGAAAGTCAATACATGAAAAGAAACTGAATGTATACTTACCTGTTACAAAGTTGCAGATGAATACAAAGCCAGTAAGAAAGAATTCCAGATGCAGACAACCACATCCAGCTGGACATGGATAGTCTCTTGGGATCATGAGGTCCTGTAAACAAGACAAAGAAGAAAGTCAATACATGAAAAGAAACTGAATGTATACTTACCTGTTACACAGTTTCAGTTGAAAAAAAGCCAGTAAGCCAGAGTTCCAGATTCAGACAACCATATACGGTTGATGTATAGTCTCTTGGGATCACGAGGTCCTGTGAACAAGTAAGACAAAGAAGAAAGTCAATACATGAAAAGAAATTGAATGTATACTTACCTGTTACACAGTTGCAGATGAATAGAAAGTCAGTCAGATTGAGATCCTGATGCAGACAACGACAAACACTTGGAGATCGATAGCCTCTTGGGATCATGAAGTCCTGTGAACAAGTAAGACAAAGAAGAAAATCAAAATATGAAAAGAAACTGAATATATACTTATCTGTAACACAGTTGCAGATGAATACACAGCCAATAAGACGTAAAATCCAGATGCAGATGAATAGTCTCTTGGGATCATGAGGTCCTGTAAACAAGACAAAGAAGAAAGTCAATACATGAAAAGAAGCTGAATGTATACTTACCTGTTACACAGTTGCAGATGAATACAAAGCCATTAAGAAAGAATTCCAGATGCAGACAACCACAAATAGCTGGACATGGACAGTCTCTTGGGATCATGAAGTCCTGTGAAAAAGTGAGACAACGAAGAAAGTCAATACATGAAAAGAAACTGAATGTATACATACCTGTTACACAGTTGCAGATGAAAAAAAGCCAGTAACCCAGAGTTCCAGATTCAGACAACCATATACAGTTGATGTATAGTCTCTTGGGATCATGAAGTCCTGTGAATAAGTAAGACAAAGAAGAAAATCAATGCATGAAAAGAAACTGAATGTATACTTACCTGTTACACAGTTGCAGATGAATAGAAAGTCAGTCAGATTGAGTTCCAGATGCAGACAACCACATACAGCTCGAAATATACAGACTCTTGGGATAATGAGGTCCTGTAAACAAGTAAGACAAAGAAGAAAATCAAAATATGAAAAGAAATTGAATGTATACTTACCTGTTACACAGTTGCAGATGAATACACGGCCATTAAGACGAAAAATCCAGATGCAGATGAATAGTCTCTTGGGATCATGAAGTCCTGTGAACAAGTAAGACAAAGAAGAAAGTCAATACATGAAAAGAAACTGAACGTATACTTTCCTGTTACACAATTGCAGATGAATACACGGCCATTAAGAAAGAATTCAAGATGCAGACAACCACATACAGCTGGACATGGACAAAGTGTTGGGATAATGAGGTCCAGTAAACAAGTCAAAAACGAAAGTCAATACATGAAAAGAAACTGATTTTCTATTCATCTGCAACTCTGTAATTGTTAATAAGAATTCAGTCAGATTGAGTTCCAGATGAAGACAACGGCAAACACTTGGAGATCGATAGCCTCTTGGGATCATGAAGTCCTGTAAAAAAGACAAAGAAGAAAGTCAATACATGAAAAGAAACTGAATGTATACTTACCTGTTACACAGTTGCAGATGAATACACAGCCAATAAGACGAAAAATCCAGTGCAGATGAATTGTCTCTTGGGATCATGAAGTCCTGTCAACAAGTAAGACAAAGAAGAAAATCAAAATATGAAAAGAAACTGAATGTATACTTACCTGTTACACAGTTGCAGATGAATACACAGCCAATAAGACGAAAAATCCAGTGCAGATGAATAGTCTCTTGGGATCATGAAGTCCTGTCAACAAGTAAGACAAAGAAGAAAATCAAAATATGAAAAGAAACTGAATGTATACTTACCTGTTACACATTTGCAGATGAAAAGAAACGGAATGTATACTTACCTGTTACACAGTTGCAGATAAATACACAGCCAGTAAGAAAGAATTCCAGATGCAGACAACCACATACAACTGGACATGGACAATCTCTTGGGATCATGAAGTCCTGTAAAGAAGACAAAAAGAAAGTCAATACATGAAAAGAAACTGAATGTATACGTACCTGTTACACAATTGCAGATGAATAGGAAGTTAGTTAGATTGAGTTCCAGATGCAGACAACAGCAAGCACTTGGAGATTGATAGCCTCTTGGGATCATGAAGTCCTGTCAAGAAGTAAGACAAAGAAGAAAATCAAAACATGAAAAGAAACTGAATGTATACTTACCTGTTACACAGTTGCAGATGAATACACAGTCAGTAAGAAAGAATTCCAGATGCAGACAACCACATACAGCTGGAGATCGATAGCCTCTTGGGATCATGAGGTCCTGTAAACAAGACAAAAAGAAAGTCAATACATGAAAAGAAACTGAATGTATACTTACCTGTTATACAGTTGCAGATGAATAGAAAGTCAGTCAGATTGAGTTCCAGATGCAGACAACGGAGGATACCTTTCGCTGTACAATGTGCACTGTACAGTGAAAAATATGTGCACCTTACCTTACCTTGGGATCATGAGGTCCTGTAAACAAGAAAAAAAGAAAGTCAATACATGAAAAGAAACTGAATGCTTACTTACCGATTACACAGTTGGAGATGAATACACAGCCATTATGAAAGAATTCCAGATGCAGACAACCACATACAGCTGGACATGGACAGACTCTTGGGATCATGAAGTCCTGTGAACAAGTAAGACAAAATAGAAAGTCAATACATGAAAAGAAGCTGAATGTATACTTACCTGTTACACAGTTGCAGATGAAAAAAAGCCAGTAAGCCAGAGTTCCAGATTCAGTCAACCATATACAGTTGATGTATAGTCTCCTGGGATCATGAAGTCCTGTGAACAAGTAAGACAAAGAAAAAAGTAAATACATGAAAAGAAACTGAATGTATACTTACCTGTAACACAGTTGCAGATGAGCACACAGCCAATAAGACGAAAAATCCAGATGAAGACAATGGCAAACACTTGGAGATCGATAGCCTCTTGGGATCATGAAGTCCTGTCAACAAGTAAGACAAAGAAGAAAATCAAAACATGAAAAGAAACTGAATGTATACTTACCTGTTACACAGTTGCAGATGAATACACAGTCAGTTAGAAAGAATTCCAGATGCAGAAAACCACATACAGCTGGACATCAATAGCCTCTTGGGATCATGAAGTCCTGTAAACAAGACAAAAAGAAAGTCAATACATGAAAAGAAACTGAATGTATACTTACCTGTTACAGAGTTGCAGATTAATACACAGCCAGAAAGAAAGAATTCCAGATGCAGACAACCACATACAGCTGGACATGGATAGCCTCTTGGGATCATGAAATCCTGTCAACAAGTAAGACAAAGAACAAAATCAAAATATGAAAAGAAAGTGAATGTATACTCACCTGTTACACAGTTAAAGATAAATAAACAGCCAATAAGAAGAAAAATCCAGATACAGACAACGGCAAACAGCTGGAGATGAACAGTCTCTTGGCATCATGAGGTCCTGTGAACAAGAAAGTCAATACATGAAAAGAAACTGAATGTTTACTTACCTGTTACACAGTTGCAGATGAATACACAGCCAGTACGACAGAGTTCCAGATGCAGACTATGGCAAAAAGTTGGAAATAGATAGTCTCTTGGTATCATGAGGGCCTGTCAACAAGTAAGACAAAGAAGAAAGTCAAAACATGAAAAGAAACTGAATGTATACTTACCTGTTACACAGTTGCAGATGAAAAAAAAGCCAGTAAGCCAGAGTTCCAGATTCAGACAACCATATACAGTTGATGTATCGTCTCTTGAGATCACGAGGTCCTGTCAACAAGTAAGACAAAGAAGAAAATCAAAATATAAAAAGAAACTGAATGTTTACTTACCTGTAACACAGTTGCAGATTAATACACAGTCAGTAAGAAAGAATTCAAGATGCAGACAACCACATACAGCTGCATATGGACAGTCTCTTGGGATCATGAAGTCATGTGAACAAGTAAGACTAAGAAGAAAGTCAATACATGAAAAGAAACTGAATGCTTACTTACCGATTACACAGTTGCAGATAAATTGAAAGTCAGTCAGATTGAGATCCAGATGCAGACAACGGCAAACACTTGGAGATCGATAGCCTCTTGGGATCATGAAGTCCTGTCAACAAGTAAGACAAAGAAGAAAGTCAATACATGAAAAGAATGTGAATGTTTACTTACCTGTTACACAGTTGCAGATGAAAAAAAGCCAGTAAGCTAGAGTTCCAGATTCAGACAACCATATACAGTTGATGTATAGTCTCTTGAGATCATGAGGTCCTGTGAAAGGGACAAAATGAAAGTCAATACATGAAAAGAAATGGAATGTATACTTACCTGTTACACAGTTGCAGACTAATACACAGCCAGTAAGAAAGACTTCCAGATGCAGACAACCACATACAGCTGGACTTGAATATCTCTTGGGATCATGAAGTCCTGACAAAGAGTAAGACAAAGATGAAAATCAAAATATGAAAAGAAACTGAATGTATACTTACCTGTTACACAGTTGAAGATGAAAAAAAGGCCAGTAAGCCAGAGTTCCAGATGCAGACAACCATATACAGTTGATTTATAGTCTCTTGGGATCACGAGGTCCTGTGAACAAGTAAAACAATGAAGAAAGTTAATACATGAAAAGAAACGGAATGTTTACTTACCTGTTACACAGTTGCAGATGAATACACAGCAAGAAAGAAAGAATTCCAGATGCAGACAACATACAGCTGGACATGGACAGTCTCTTGGGATCATGAAGGCCTGTGAACAAGTAAGACAAAGAAGAAAGTCAATACATGAAAAGAAACTGAATGTATACTTACTTGTTACACAGTTGCAGATGAAAAAAAAAAAAAAAAAAAACGTAAGCCAGAGTTCCAGATTCAGACAACCATATACAGTTGATGTATAGCCTCTTGGGATCACAAAATCCTGTGAACAAGTAAGACAAAGAAGGAAGTCAATACATGAAAATAAACTGAATGCTTACTTACCGATTACACAGATGCAGATGAATAGAAAATCAGTCAGATTGAGATCCAGATGCAGACAACGGCAAACACTTGGAGATCGACAGACTCTTGGGATCATGAGGTCCTGTAAACAAGACAAAAAGAAATTCAATACATGAAAAGAAACTGAATGTATACTTACCTGTTACACAGTTGCAGATGAATACACAGCCAATAAGACGAAAAATCCAGATGCAGACAACCACATACAGCTGGACATGGACAGTCTCTTGGGATCATGAAGTCCTGTGAACAAGTAAGACAGTGAAAATCAAAATATGAAAAGAAACTGAACGTATACTTACCTGTTACACAGTTGCAGATGAATAGAAAGACAGTCAGATTGAGTTCCAGATGCAGACAACGGCAAACAGCTGGAGATGAATAGTCTTTTGGGATCATGAGGTCCTGTAAACAAGACAAAAAGAAAGTCAATACATGAAAAGAAACCGAATGTATACTTACCTGTTACACAGTTGCAGATGAATATACAGCCAATAAGACGAAAAATCCAGATGCAGATGAATAGTCTCTTGGGCTCATGAGGTCCTGTAAACAAGACAAAGAAGAAAGTCAATGCAGGAAAAGAAACTGAATGCTTACTTAGCAATTACACAGTTGCAGATGAATAGAAAGTCAGTCAGATTGAGATCCAGATGCAGACGACGGCAAACACTTGGAGATCGATAGCCTCTTGGGATCACGAAGTCCTGTTAACACGACAAAGAAGAAAATCAAAATATGAAAAGAAACTGAATGCTTACTTACCGTTTACACAGTTGCAGGTGAATAGAAAGTCAGTCAGATTGAGATCCAGATGCACACAACGGCAAACACTTGGAGATCGATAGCCTCTTGGGATCATGAAGTCCTGTGAACAAGTAAGACAAAGAAGAAAATCAAAACATCAAAAGAAACTGAATGTTTACTTACCTGTAACAGAGTTGCAGATGATTACACAGCCAATAACACGAAAAATCCAGATGCAGACAACGGCAAAAAGCTGGAGATGAATAGTCTCTTGGGATCATGAGGTCCTGTAAACAAAAGAAACTGAATGCTTTTCTACCGATTACACAGTTGCAGATGAATACACAGTCAGTAAGAAAAAATTCCAGATGCAGACAACGGCAAACAGCTGGAGATGAATAGTCTCTTGGGATCATGAGGTCCTGTAAACAAGACAAAAAAGAAAGTCAGTACTTGAATAGAAATTGAATGTAAAATCCAGGTGCAAAATCCAGGTGCAGATGTATAGTCTCTTGGGATCATGAGGTCCTGTAAACAAGACAAAGAAGAAAGTCAATACATGAAAAGAAACTGAAAGCTTAATTACCTGTCACACAGTTGCAGATGAATACACAGCCAATAAGATGAAAAATCCAGATGCAGATGAATAGTCTCTTGGGATAATGAGGTTCTGTAAACAAGACAAAGAAGAGAGTCAATACATGAAAAGAAACTGAATGTATACTTACCTGTTACACAGTTGCAGATGAATACACAGCCAATAAGACGAAAAATCCAGTGCAGATGAATAGTCTCTTGGGATCATGAAGTCCTGTCAACAAGTAAGACAAAGAAGAAAATCAAAATATGAAAAGAAACTGAATGTATACTTACCTGTTACACATTTGCAGATGAAAAGAAACGGAATGTATACTTACCTGTTACACAGTTGCAGATGAATACACAGCCAGTAAGAAAGAATTCCAGATGCAGACAACCACATACAACTGGACATGGACAATCTCTTGGGATCATGAAGTCCTGTAAAGAAGACAAAAAGAAAGTCAATACATGAAAAGAAACTGAATGTATACGTACCTGTTACACAGTTGCAGATGAATACACAGCCAGTAAGAAAGAATTCCAGATGCAGACAACCACATACAGCTGCACATGGAAAGTGTCTTGGGATCATGAAGTCCTGTCAACAAGTAAGACAAAGAAGAAAATCAAAACATGAAAAGAAACTGAATGTATACTTACCTGTTACACAGTTGCAGATGAATACACAGTCAGTAAGAAAGAATTCCAGATGCAGACAACCACATACAGCTGGACATCGATAGCCTCTTGGGATCATGAAGTCCTGTAAACAAGACAAAAAGAAAGTCAATACATGAAAAGAAGCTGAACGTATACTTACCTGTTACACAGTTGCAGATGAAAAGAAACGGAATGTATACTAACCTGTAACACAGTTGCAGATTAATACAAAGCCAAAAAGAAAAAAAAATCCAGATGCAGACAACAGCAACCAGCTGGAGATGAATACTCTCTTGGGATCATGACGTCCTGTCAACAAGTAAGACAAAGAAGAAAATCAAAATATGAAAAGAAATTGAATGTATACTTACCTATAACACAGTTGCAGATGAATACACAGCCAAAAAACGTAAAATCCAGATGCAGACAACGGCAAACAGCTTGAGTTGAATAGTCTCTTGGGATCATGAGTCAATAAAAAAGTCAATACATGAAAAGAAACTGAATGCTTACTTACCGATTACACAGTTGCAGATAAATTGAAAGTCAGTCAGATTGAGATCCAGATGCAGACAACGGCAAACACTTGGCGATCGATAGCCTCTTGGGATCATGAAGTCCTGTGAACAAGACAGACAAAGAAGAAAATCAAAATACGAAAAGAAACTGAATGTACACTTACCTGTTACACAGTTGCAGATGAATACACAGCAAGAAAGAAAGAATTCCAGATGCAGACAGCCACATACAGCTGGACATGGACAGACTCTTGGGATCATGAAGTACTGTGAACAAGACAAAGAAGAAAATCAAAATATGAAAAGAAACTGAATGTATACTTACCTGTTACACAGTTGCTGATAAAGAAAAGCCAGTAAGCCAGAGTTCCAGATTCAGACAACCATATACAATTGATGTATAAACTCTTGGGATCACAAGGTCCTGTGAATAAGTAAGACAAAAAAGAAAGACAATATATGAAAAGAAACTGAATGTATACTTACCTGTTACACAGTTGCAGATGAATATGAAGTCAGACAGATTGAGTTCCAGATGCAGACAACGGCAAACAGCTGGAGATGAATACTCTCTTGGGATCATGAGGTCCTGTAAACAAGATAAAAAGAAAGTCAATACATGAAAAGAAACTGAATGTATACTTACCTGTTGCACTGTTGCAGATGAATACAAAGCCAATAAGATGAAAAATCCAGATGCAGATGAATATTCTCTTGGGATCACGAGGTCCTGTGAACAAGTAAGACAAAGAAGAAAGTCAATACATGAAAAGAAACTGAATGTATACTTACCTTTTACACAGTTGCAGTTGAATAGAAAGTCAGTCAGGTTGAGTTCCAAATGCAGACAAAGGCAAACACTTGGAGATCGATAGCCTCTTGGGATCATGAAGTCCTGTGAACAAGACAAAGATGAACATCTAAATATGAAAAGAAACTGAATGTTTACTTACCTGTAAAACAGTTGCAGATGAATACACAGCCAATAAGACGAAAAATTCAGATGCGGTTGAAAAGTCTCTTGGGATCACGAGGTCCTGTGAACATGTAAGACAAAGAAGAAAGTCAATACATGAAAAGAAACGGAATGCTTACTTACCGATTACACAGTTGCAGATGAAAACACAGCCAATAAGACGTAAAATCCAGATGCAGACAACGGCAAACAGCTGTGGATGAATAATCTCTTGGGATCATGAGGTCCTGTAAATAAGACAAAAAAAAAAGTCAATACATGAAAAGAAACTGAATGTATACTTACCTGTTACAAAGTTGCAGATGAATACAAAGCCAATAAGACATAAAATCCAGATGCAGACAACCACATACAGCTGGACAAGGACAGTCTATTTGGATCATGAAGTCCTGTGAACAAGTAAGACAAAGAAGAAAATCAAAATATGAAAAGAAACTGAATGTATACTTACGTGTAACACAGTTGCAGATGAATACACACCCAATAAGACATAAAATCCAGATGCAGACAACGGCAAACAGGTGGAAATGAATAGTCTCTTGGGATCATGAGGTCCTGTAAACAAGTAAGACAAAGAAGAAAATCAAAATATGAAAAGAAACTGAATGTTTACTTACCTGTAACACAGTTGCAGATGAAAAAAATAAAGCCAGTAAGCCAGAATTCCAGATTCAGACAACCATATACAGTTGATTTATAGTCTCTTGGGATCACGAGGTACTGTGAACAAGTAAGACAAAGAAGAAAGTCAATACATGAAAAGAAACTGAATGTATACTTACCTGTAACACAGTTGCAGATGAATACACTGTCAGTAAGAAAGAATTCCAGATGCAGACAACCACATACAGCTGGACATCGATAGCCTCTTGGGATCATGAGGTCCTGTAAACAAGACAAAAAAAAAAAGCCAATACATGAAAAGAAACTGAATGTATACTTACCTGTTACACAGTTGCAGTTGAAAAAAAGCCAGTAAGCCAGAGTTCCAGATTCAGACAACCATATACAGCTGGACATCGATAGCCTCTTGGGATCACGAGGTCCTGTGAACAAGGAAGACAAAGAAGAAAGTCAATACATGAAAAGAAATTGAATGTATACTTACCTGTTACAAATTTGCAGATGAATATAAATTCAGTCAGATTGAGATCCTGATGCAGACAACGGCAAACACTTGGAGATCGATAGCCTCTTGGGATCATGAAGTCCTGTGAACAAGTAAGACAAAGAAGAAAATCAAAACATGAAAAGAAACTGAATGTATACTTACCTGTTACAAAGTTGCAGATGAATACAAATCCAGTAAGAAAGAATTCCAGATGCAGACAACCACATCCAGCTGGACATGGAAAGTCTCTTGGGATCATGAGGTCCTGTAAACAAGTCAAAGAAGAAAGTCAATACATGAAAAGAAACTAAATGTATACTTACCTGTTACAAAGTTGCAGATGAATACAAAGCCAGTAAGAAAGAATTCCAGATGCAGACAACCACATCCAGCTGGACATGGATAGCCTCTTGGGATCATGAAGTCCTGTGAACAAGTAAGACAAAGAAGAAAATCAAAAGATGAAAAAAAACTGAATGTATACTTACATGTTACACAGTTGCAGATGAAAAGAAACGGTATGTATACTTACCAGTTGCACAGTTGCAGATGAATAAAAAGTCATTCAGATTGAGTTGCAGATGCAGACAACGGCAAACACTTGGAGATCTATAGCCTCTTGGGATCATGAAGTCCTGTGAACAAGTAAGACAAAGAAGAAAGTCAAAACATGAAAAGAAACTGAATGTTTACTTACCTGTAACACAGTTGCAGATGAATACATAGCCAATAAGACGAAAAATCCAGATGCAGTTGAATAGTCTCTTGGGATCACGAGGTCCTGTGAATAAGTAAGACAAAGAAGAAAGTCAATACATGAAAAGAAACGGAATGTATACTTACCTATAACACAGTTGTAGATGAATACACAGCCAATAAAATGTAAAATCCAGATGCAGACAACGGCAAACAGCTGGAGATGAATAGTCTCTTGGGATCATGAGGTCCTGTAAACAAGACAAAAAAAAAAGTCAATACATGAATAGAAACGGAATGTATACCTACCTGTTACACAGTTGCAGATGAAAAGAAACGGAATGTATACTTACCTGTTACAAAGTTGCAGATGAATAGAAAGTCAGTCAGATTGAGTTCCAGATGCAGACAACGGCAAACACTTGGAGATCGATAGCCTCTTGGGGTCATGAAGTCCTGTGAACAAGTAAGAAAAAGAAGAAAGTCAAAACATGAAAAGAAACTGAATGTATACTTACCTGTTGCACAGTTGCAGATGAATAGAAAGTCAGAAACGGAAGTCAAGAAACGGAATGTATACTTACCTGTTGCACAGTTGCAGATGAATAGAAAGTCAGTCAGATTGAGTTCCAGATGCAGACAACGGCAAGCACTTGGAGATCGATAGCCTCTTGGGATCATGAAGTCCTGTCAACAAGTAAGACAAATAAGAAAGTCAATACATGAAAAGAAACTGAATGTATACTTACCTTTTACACAGTTGCAGATGAATAGAAAGTCAGTAAGAAAGAATTCCAGATGCAGACAACCACATACAGCTGGACATCGATAGCCTCTTGGGATCATGAAGTCCTGTAAACAAGACAAAAAGAAAGTCAATACATGAAAAGAAACTGAATGTATACCTACCTGTTACACAGTTGCAGATGAAAAGAAACGGAATGTATACTTACCTGTTACAAAGTTGCAGATGAATAGAAAGTCAGTCAGATTGAGTTCCAGATGCAGACAACGGCAAACAGCTGGAGATGAATAGTCTCTTGGGATCATGAGGTCCTGTAAACAAGACAAAAAAAAAGTCAATACATGAATAGAAACGGAATGTATACCTACCTGTTACACAGTTGCAGATGAAAAGAAACGGAATGTATACTTACCTGTTACAAAGTTGCAGATGAATAGAAAGTCAGTCAGATTGAGTTCCAGATGCAGACAACGGCAAACACTTGGAGATCGATAGCCTCTTGGGGTCATGAAGTCCTGTGAACAAGTAAGAAAAAGAAGAAAGTCAAAACATGAAAAGAAACTGAATGTATACTTACCTGTGGCACAGTTGCAGATGAATAGAAAGTCAGAAACGGAAGTCAAGAAACGGAATGTATACTTACCTGTTGCACAGTTGCAGATGAATAGAAAGTCAGTCAGATTGAGTTCCAGATGCAGACAACGGCAAGCACTTGGAGATCGATAGCCTCTTGGGATCATGAAGTCCTGTCAACAAGTAAGACAAATAAGAAAGTCAATACATGAAAAGAAACTGAATGTATACTTACCTTTTACACAGTTGCAGATTAATAGAAAGTCAGTAAGAAAGAATTCCAGATGCAGACAACCACATACAGCTGGACATCGATAGCCTCTTGGGATCATGAAGTCCTGTAAACAAGACAAAAAGAAAGTCAATACATGAAAAGAAACTGAATGTATACTTACCTGTTACAAAGTTGCAGATGAATAAAAAAAGCTAGTAAGCCAGAGTTCCAGATGCAGATAACCATATACAGTTGATGCATAGTCTCTTGGGATCATGAGGTCCTGTAAACAAGACAAAGAAGAAAGTCAATACATGAAAAGAAACTGAATGTATACTTACCTGTTACACAGTTGCAGATGAATAGGAAGTACGTTAGATTGAGTTCCAGATGCAGACAACGGCAAGCACTTGGAGATCGATAGCCTCTTGGGATCATGAAGTCCTGTGAAGAAGTAAGACAAAGAAGAAAATCAAAACATGAAAAGAAACTGAATGTATACTTACCTGTTACACAGTTGCAGATGAATACACAGTCAGTAAGAAAGAATTCCAGATGCAGACAACCACATACAGCTGGACATGGACAGTCTCTTGGGATCATGAAGTCCTGTGAACAAGTAAGAAAAATAAGACAGTCAAAACATGAAAAGAAACTGAATGTATACTTACCTGTTGCACAGTTGCAGATGAATAGAAAGTCAGAAACGGAAGTCAAGAAACGGAAACGGAAGTCAAGAAACGGAATGTATACTTACCTGTTGCACAGTTGCAGATGAATAGAAAGTCAGTCAGATTGAGTTCCAGATGCAGACAACGGCAAACACTTGGAGATCTATAGCCTCTTGGGATCATGAAGTCCTGTAAACAAGACAAAAAAAGTCAATACATGAAGAGAAATGGAATGTATACTTACCTGTTACACAGTTGCAGATGAATACAAAGCCAGTAAGAAAGAATTCCAGATGCAGACAACCACATACAGCTGGACATCGATAGCCTCTTGGGATCATGAAGTCCTGTCAAGAAGTCAGACAAAGAAGAAAATCAAAACATGAAAAGAAACTGAATGTATACTTACCTGATACACAGTTGCAGATGAATACACAGTCAGTAAGAAAGAATTCCAGATGCAGACAACCAAATTCAGCTGGACATCGATAGCCTCTTGGGATCATGAAGTCCTGTAAACAAGTAAGACAAAGAAGAAAATCAAAACATAAAAAGAAACTGAATGTTTACTTACCTTTAACACAGTTGCAGATGAATACACAGCCAATAAGACAAAAAATCCAGATGCAGATGAATAGTCTCTTGGGATCATGAGGTCCTGTAAACAAGACAAAGAAGAAAGTCAATACATGAAAAGAAACTGAATGTATACTTACCTGTTACACAGTTGCAGATGAAAAAAAGCCAGTAAGCCAGAGTTCCAGATTCAGACAACCATATACAGTTGATGTATATTCTCTTGGGATCACGAGGTCCTGTGAATAAGACAAAGAAGAAAGTCAATGCATGAAAAGAAGCTGAATGTATACTTACCTGTAACAAAGTTCCAAATGAATACACAACCATTAAAAAAGAATTCCAGATGCAGACAACCACAAACAGCTGGACATGGACAGTCTCTTGGGATCATGAAGTCCTGTGAACAAGTGAGACAACGAAGAAAGTCAATACATGAAAAGAAACTGAATGTATACTTACCTGTTACAAAGTTGCAGATGAATACAAAGCCAGTAAGAAAGAATTCCAGATGCAGACAACCACATCCAGCTGGACATGAATAGTCTCTTGGGATCATGAGGTCCTGTACACAAGACAAAGAAGAAAGTCAATACATGAAAAGTAACTGAATTTATACTTACCTGTTACACTGTTGCAGATGAATACACAGTCAGTAAGAAAGAATTCCAGATGCAGACAACCACATACAGCTGGACAACGATAGCCTCTTGGGATCATGAGGTCCTGTAAACAAGACAAAGAAGAAAGTCAATACATGAAAAGAAACTGAATGCTTACTTACCAATTACACAGTTGGAGATGAATACACAGCCATTAAGAAAGAATTCCAGATGCAGACAACCACATACAGCTGGACATGGACAGACTCTTGGGATCATGAAGTCCTGTGAACAAGTAAGACAATATATAAAGTCAATACATGAAAAGAAGCTGAATGTATACTTACCTGTTACACAGTTGCAGATGAAAAAAAGCCAGTAAGCCAGAGTTCCAGATTCAGTCAACCATATACAGTTGATGTATAGTCTCCTGGGATCATGAAGTCCTGTGAACAAGTAAGACAAAGAAAAAAGTAAATACATGAAAAGAAACTGAATGTATACTTACCTGTAACACAGTTGCAGATGAACACAGCCAATAAGACGAAAAATCCAGATGCAGACAATGGCAAACACTTGGAGATCGATAGCCTCATGGGATCATGAAGTCCTGTCAACAAGTAACAAAGAAGAAAATCCAAATATGAAAAGAAACTGAATGTATACTTACCTGTATCACAGTTGCAGATGAAAAAAAGCCAGTAAGCCAGAGTTCCAGATTCAGACAACCATATACAGTTGATGTATATTCTCTTGGGATCACGAGGTCCTGTGAATAAGACAAAGAAGAAAGTCAATGCATGAAAAGAAGCTGAATGTATACTTACCTGTAACAAAGTTCCAAATGAATACACAACCATTAAAAAAGAATTCCAGATGCAGACAACCACAAATAGCTGGACATGGACAGTCTCTTGGGATCATGAAGTCCTGTGAACAAGTGAGACAACGAAGAAAGTCAATACATGAAAAGAAACTGAATGTATACTTACCTGTTACAAAGTTGCAGATGAATACAAAGCCAGTAAGAAAGAATTCCAGATGCAGACAACCACATCCAGCTGGACATGAATAGTCTCTTGGGATCATGAGGTCCTGTACACAAGACAAAGAAGAAAGTCAATACATGAAAAGTAACTGAATTTATACTTACCTGTTACACTGTTGCAGATGAATACACAGTCAGTAAGAAAGAATTCCAGATGCAGACAACCACATACAGCTGGACAACGATAGCCTCTTGGGATCATGAGGTCCTGTAAACAAGACAAAGAAGAAAGTCAATACATGAAAAGAAACTGAATGCTTACTTACCAATTACACAGTTGGAGATGAATACACAGCCATTAAGAAAGAATTCCAGATGCAGACAACCACATACAGCTGGACATGGACAGACTCTTGGGATCATGAAGTCCTGTGAACAAGTAAGACAATATATAAAGTCAATACATGAAAAGAAGCTGAATGTATACTTACCTGTTACACAGTTGCAGATGAAAAAAAGCCAGTAAGCCAGAGTTCCAGATTCAGTCAACCATATACAGTTGATGTATAGTCTCCTGGGATCATGAAGTCCTGTGAACAAGTAAGACAAAGAAAAAAGTAAATACATGAAAAGAAACTGAATGTATACTTACCTGTAACACAGTTGCAGATGAACACAGCCAATAAGACGAAAAATCCAGATGCAGACAATGGCAAACACTTGGAGATCGATAGCCTCATGGGATCATGAAGTCCTGTCAACAAGTAACAAAGAAGAAAATCCAAATATGAAAAGAAACTGAATGTATACTTACCTGTATCACAGTTGCAGATTAATACACAGCCAATAAGATGAAAAATCCAGATGCAGACAACAGCAAACAGCTGGAGATGAATAGTCTCTTGGGATCATGAGGTCCTGTAAACAAGTAAGACAAAGAAGAAAGTCAATACATGAAAAGAAGCTGAATGTATACTTACCTGTTACACAGTTACAGATGAATACACAGCCATTAAGAAAGAATTCCAGATGCAGAAAACCACAAATAGCTGGACATGGACAGTCTCTTGGGATCATGAAGTCCTGTGAACAAGTAAGACAAAGAAGAAATTCAATACATGAAAAGAAACTGAATGTATACTTACCTGTTACAAAGTTGCAGATGAAAACAAAGCCAGTAAGAAAGAATTCCAGATGCAGACAATCACATCCAGCTGTACACAGATAGTCTCTTGGGATCATGAGGTCCTGTAAAGAAGACAAAGAAGAAAGTCAATATATGAAAAGAAACTGAATGTATACTTACCTGTTACACAGTTGCAGATGAATACACAGTCAGAAAGAAAAAATTCCAGATGCAGACAACCAAATTCAGCTGGACATCGATAGCCTCTTGGGATCATGAAGTCCTGTAAACAAGTAAGACAAAGAAGAAAATCAAAACATAAAAAGAAACTGAATGTTTACTTACCTTTAACACAGTTGCAGATGAATACACAGCCAATAAGACAAAAAATCCAGATGCAGATGAATAGTCTCTTGGGATCATGAGGTCCTGTAAACAAGACAAAGAAGAAAGTCAATACATGAAAAGAAACTGAATGTATACTTACCTGTTACACAGTTGCAGATGAAAAAAAGCCAGTAAGCCAGAGTTCCAGATTCAGACAACCATATACAGTTGATGTATATTCTCTTGGGATCACGAGGTCCTGTGAATAAGACAAAGAAGAAAGTCAATGCATGAAAAGAAGCTGAATGTATACTTACCTGTAACAAAGTTCCAAATGAATACACAACCATTAAAAAAGAATTCCAGATGCAGACAACCACAAATAGCTGGACATGGACAGTCTCTTGGGATCATGAAGTCCTGTGAACAAGTGAGACAACGAAGAAAGTCAATACATGAAAAGAAACTGAATGTATACTTACCTGTTACAAAGTTGCAGATGAATACAAAGCCAGTAAGAAAGAATTCCAGATGCAGACAACCACATCCAGCTGGACATGAATAGTCTCTTGGGATCATGAGGTCCTGTACACAAGACAAAGAAGAAAGTCAATACATGAAAAGTAACTGAATTTATACTTACCTGTTACACTGTTGCAGATGAATACACAGTCAGTAAGAAAGAATTCCAGATGCAGACAACCACATACAGCTGGACAACGATAGCCTCTTGGGATCATGAGGTCCTGTAAACAAGACAAAGAAGAAAGTCAATACATGAAAAGAAACTGAATGCTTACTTACCAATTACACAGTTGGAGATGAATACACAGCCATTAAGAAAGAATTCCAGATGCAGACAACCACATACAGCTGGACATGGACAGACTCTTGGGATCATGAAGTCCTGTGAACAAGTAAGACAATATATAAAGTCAATACATGAAAAGAAGCTGAATGTATACTTACCTGTTACACAGTTGCAGATGAAAAAAAGCCAGTAAGCCAGAGTTCCAGATTCAGTCAACCATATACAGTTGATGTATAGTCTCCTGGGATCATGAAGTCCTGTGAACAAGTAAGACAAAGAAAAAAGTAAATACATGAAAAGAAACTGAATGTATACTTACCTGTAACACAGTTGCAGATGAACACAGCCAATAAGACGAAAAATCCAGATGCAGACAATGGCAAACACTTGGAGATCGATAGCCTCATGGGATCATGAAGTCCTGTCAACAAGTAACAAAGAAGAAAATCCAAATATGAAAAGAAACTGAATGTATACTTACCTGTATCACAGTTGCAGATGAAAAAAAGCCAGTAAGCCAGAGTTCCAGATTCAGACAACCATATACAGTTGATGTATATTCTCTTGGGATCACGAGGTCCTGTGAATAAGACAAAGAAGAAAGTCAATGCACGAAAAGAAGCTGAATGTATACTTACCTGTAACAAAGTTCCAAATGAATACACAACCATTAAAAAAGAATTCCAGATGCAGACAACCACAAATAGCTGGACATGGACAGTCTCTTGGGATCATGAAGTCCTGTGAACAAGTGAGACAACGAAGAAAGTCAATACATGAAAAGAAACTGAATGTATACTTACCTGTTACAAAGTTGCAGATGAATACAAAGCCAGTAAGAAAGAATTCCAGATGCAGACAACCACATCCAGCTGGACATGAATAGTCTCTTGGGATCATGAGGTCCTGTACACAAGACAAAGAAGAAAGTCAATACATGAAAAGTAACTGAATTTATACTTACCTGTTACACTGTTGCAGATGAATACACAGTCAGTAAGAAAGAATTCCAGATGCAGACAACCACATACAGCTGGACAACGATAGCCTCTTGGGATCATGAGGTCCTGTAAACAAGACAAAGAAGAAAGTCAATACATGAAAAGAAACTGAATGCTTACTTAACAATTACACAGTTGGAGATGAATACACAGCCATTAAGAAAGAATTCCAGATGCAGACAACCACATACAGCTGGACATGGACAGACTCTTGGGATCATGAAGTCCTGTGAACAAGTAAGACAATATATAAAGTCAATACATGAAAAGAAGCTGAATGTATACTTACCTGTTACACAGTTGCAGATGAAAAAAAGCCAGTAAGCCAGAGTTCCAGATTCAGTCAACCATATACAGTTGATGTATAGTCTCCTGGGATCATGAAGTCCTGTGAACAAGTAAGACAAAGAAAAAAGTAAATACATGAAAAGAAACTGAATGTATACTTACCTGTAACACAGTTGCAGATGAACACAGCCAATAAGACGAAAAATCCAGATGCAGACAATGGCAAACATTTGGAGATCGATAGCCTCATGGGATCATGAAGTCCTGTCAACAAGTAACAAAGAAGAAAATCCAAATATGAAAAGAAACTGAATGTATACTTACCTGTATCACAGTTGCAGATTAATACACAGCCAATAAGATGAAAAATCCAGATGCAGACAACAGCAAACAGCTGGAGATGAATAGTCTCTTGGGATCATGAGGTCCTGTAAACAAGTAAGACAAAGAAGAAAGTCAATACATGAAAAGAAGCTGAATGTATACTTACCTGTTACACAGTTACAGATGAATACACAGCCATTAAGAAAGAATTCCAGATGCAGAAAACCACAAATAGCTGGACATGGACAGTCTCTTGGGATCATGAAGTCCTGTGAACAAGTAAGACAAAGAAGAAATTCAATACATGAAAAGAAACTGAATGTATACTTACCTGTTACAAAGTTGCAGATGAAAACAAAGCCAGTAAGAAAGAATTCCAGATGCAGACAATCACATCCAGCTGTACACAGATAGTCTCTTGGGATCATGAGGTCCTGTAAAGAAGACAAAGAAGAAAGTCAATATATGAAAAGAAACTGAATGTATACTTACCTGTTACACAGTTGCAGATGAATACACAGTCAGAAAGAAAAAATTCCAGATGCAGACAACCAAATTCAGCTGGACATCGATAGCCTCTTGGGATCATGAAGTCCTGTAAACAAGTAAGACAAAGAAGAAAATCAAAACATAAAAAGAAACTGAATGTTTACTTACCTTTAACACAGTTGCAGATGAATACACAGCCAATAAGACAAAAAATCCAGATGCAGATGAATAGTCTCTTGGGATCATGAGGTCCTGTAAACAAGACAAAGAAGAAAGTCAATACATGAAAAGAAACTGAATGTATACTTACCTGTTGCACAGTTGCAGATGAATAGAAAGTCAGAAACGGAAGTCAAGAAACGGAAACGGAAGTCAAGAAACGGAATGTATACTTACCTGTTGCACAGTTGCAGATGAATAGAAAGTCAGTCAGATTGAGTTCCAGATGCAGACAACGGCAAACACTTGGAGATCTATAGCCTCTTGGGATCATGAAGTCCTGTAAACAAGACAAAAAAAGTCAATACATGAAGAGAAACGGAATGTATAGTTACCTGTTACACAGTTGCAGATGAATACAAAGCCAGTAAGAAAGAATTCCAGATGCAGACAACCGCATACAGCTGGACATGGATAGTCTCTTGGGATCAGGAGGTCCTGTAAACAAGAGAAAGAAGAAAGTCAATACATTAAAAGAAAATGAATGTATACTTACCTGCTACACAGTTGCAGATGAATAGAAAGTCAGTCAGATTGAGGTCCAGATGCAGACAACAGCAAACACTTGAAGATCGATAGCCTCTTGGGGTCATGAAGTCCTGTGAACAAGTAAGAAAAAGAAGAAAGTCAAAACATGAAAAGAAACTGAATGTATACTTACCTGTTGCACAGTTGCAGATGAATAGAAAGTCAGAAACGGAAGTCAAGAAACGGAAACGGAAGTCAAGAAACGGAATGTATACTTACCTGTTACACAGTTGCAGTTGAAAAAAAGCCAGTAAGCCAGAGTTGCAGATTCAGACAACCATATTCAGTTGATGTATAGTCTCTTGGGATCACGAGGTCCTGTGAACAAGTAAGACAAAGAAGAAAGTCAATTCATGAAAAGAAACTGAATGTATACTTACCTGTTACACAGTTGCAGATGAATAGAAAGTTAGTCAGATTGAGTTCCAGATGCAGACAACGGCAAACACTTGGAGATCGATAGCCTCTTGGGGTCATGAAGTCCTGTGAACAAGTAAGAAAAAGAAGAAAGTCAAAACATGAAAAGAAACTGAATGTATACTTACCTGTTGCACAGTTGCAGATGAATAGAAAGTCAGAAACGGAAGTCAAGAAACTTAAACGGAAGTCAAGAAACGGAATGTATGCTTACCTGTTACACAGTTGCAGTTGAAAAAAAGCCAGTAAGTCAGAGTTGCAGATTCAGTTGATGTATAGTCTCTTGGGATCACGAGGTCCTGTGAACAAGTAAGACAAAGAAGAAAGTCAATACATAAAAAGAAACTGAATGTATACTTACCTGTTACACAGTTGCAGTTGAATAGAAAGTCAGTCAGGTTGAGTTCCAGATGCAGACAAAGGCAAACACTTGGAGATCCAAAGCCTCTTGGTATCATGAAGTCCTGTCAACAAGTAAGACAAAGAAGAAAATCAAAACATGAAAAGAAACTGAATGTTTACTTACCTGTAACACAGTTGCAGATGAATACACAGCCAATAAGACAAAAAATCCAGATGCAGATGAATAGTCTCTTGGGATCATGAGGTCCTGTAAACAAGACAAAGAAGAAAGTCAATACATGAAAAGAAACTGAATGTATACTTACCTGTTACACAGTTGCAGATGAATACACAGTCAGTAAGAAAGAATTCCAGATGCAGACAACCACATACAGCTGGACATGGACAGTCTCTTGGGATCATGAAGTCCTGTGAACAAGTAAGAAAAAGAAGAAAGTCAAAACATGAAAACAATCTGAATGTATACTTACCTGTTGCACAGTTGCAGATGAATAGAAAGTCAGAAACGGAAGTCAAGAAACGGAAACGGAAGTCAAGAAACGGAATGTATACTTACCTGTTGCACAGTTGCAGATGAATAGAAAGTCAGTCAGATTGAGTTCCAGATGCAGACAACGGCAAACACTTGGAGATCTATAGCCTCTTGGGATCATGAAGTCCTGTAAACAAGACAAAAAAAGTCAATACATGAAGAGAAATGGAATGTATACTTACCTGTTACACAGTTGCAGATGAATACAAAGCCAGTAAGAAAGAATTCCAGATGCAGACAACCACATACAGCTGGACATCGATAGCCTCTTGGGATCATGAAGTCCTGTCAAGAAGTAAGACAAAGAAGAAAATCAAAACATGAAAAGAAACTGAATGTATACTTACCTGATACACAGTTGCAGATGAATACACAGTCAGTAAGAAAGAATTCCAGATGCAGACAACCAAATTCAACTGGACATCGATAGCCTCTTGGGATCATGAAGTCCTGTAAACAAGTAAGACAAAGAAGAAAATCAAAACATAAAAAGAAACTGAATGTTTACTTACCTTTAACACAGTTGCAGATGAATACACAGCCAATAAGACAAAAAATCCAGAGGCAGATGAATAGTCTCTTGGGATCATGAGGTCCTGTAAACAAGACAAAGAAGAAAGTCAATACATGAAAAGAAACTGAATGTATACTTACCTGTTACACAGTTGCAGATGAAAAAAAGCCAGTAAGCCAGAGTTCCAGATTCAGACAACCATATACAGTTGATGTATATTCTCTTGGGATCACGAGGTCCTGTGAATAAGACAAAGAAGAAAGTCAATGCATGAAAAGAAGCTGAATGTATACTTACCTGTAACAAAGTTCCAAATGAATACACAACCATTAAGAAAGAATTCCAGATGCAGACAACCACAAATAGCTGGACATGGACAGTCTCTTGGGATCATGAAGTCCTGTGAACAAGTGATACAACGAAGAAAGTCAATACATGAAAAGAAACTGAATGTATACTTACCTGTTACAAAGTTGCAGATGAATACAAAGCCAGTAAGAAAGAATTCCAGATGCAGACAACCACATCCAGCTGGACATGAATAGTCTCTTGGGATCATGAGGTCCTGTACACAAGACAAAGAAGAAAGTCAATACATGAAAAGTAACTGAATTTATACTTACCTGTTACACTGTTGCAGATGAATACACAGTCAGTAAGAAAGAATTCCAGATGCAGACAACCACATACAGCTGGACAACGATAGCCTCTTGGGATCATGAGGTCCTGTAAACAAGACAAAGAAGAAAGTCAATACATGAAAAGAAACTGAATGCTTACTTACCAATTACACAGTTGGAGATGAATACACAGCCATTAAGAAAGAATTCCAGATGCAGACAACCACATACAGCTGGACATGGACAGACTCTTGGGATCATGAAGTCCTGTGAACAAGTAAGACAATATATAAAGTCAATACATGAAAAGAAGCTGAATGTATACTCACCTGTTACACAGTTGCAGATGAAAAAAAGCCAGTAAGCCAGAGTTCCAGATTCAGTCAACCATATACAGTTGATGTATAGTCTCCTGGGATCATGAAGTCCTGTGAACAAGTAAGACAAAGAAAAAAGTAAATACATGAAAAGAAACTGAATGTATACTTACCTGTAACACAGTTGCAGATGAACACAGCCAATAAGACGAAAAATCCAGATGTAGACAATGGCAAACACTTGGAGATCGATAGCCTCATGGGATCATGAAGTCCTGTCAACAAGTAACAAAGAAGAAAATCCAAATATGAAAAGAAACTGAATGTATACTTACCTGTATCACAGTTGCAGATTAATACACAGCCAATAAGATGAAAAATCCAGATGCAGACAACAGCAAACAGCTGGAGATGAATAGTCTCTTGGGATCATGAGGTCCTGTAAACAAGTAAGACAAAGAAGAAAGTCAATACATGAAAAGAAGCTGAATGTATACTTACCTGTTACACAGTTACAAATGAATACACAGCCATTAAGAAAGAATTCCAGATGCAGAAAACCACAAATAGCTGGACATGGACAGTCTCTTGGGATCATGAAGTCCTGTGAACAAGTAAGACAAAGAAGAAATTCAATACATGAAAAGAAACTGAATGTATACTTACCTGTTACAAAGTTGCAGATGAAAACAAAGCCAGTAAGAAAGAATTCCAGATGCAGACAATCACATCCAGCTGTACACAGATAGTCTCTTGGGATCATGAGGTCCTGTAAAGAAGACAAAGAAGAAAGTCAATATATGAAAAGAAACTGAATGTATACTTACCTGTTACACAGTTGCAGATGAATACACAGTCAGTAAGAAAAAATTCCAGATGCAGACAACCAAATTCAGCTGGACATCGATAGCCTCTTGGGATCATGAAGTCCTGTAAACAAGTAAGACAAAGAAGAAAATCAAAACATAAAAAGAAACTGAATGTTTACTTACCTTTAACACAGTTGCAGATGAATACACAGCCAATAAGACAAAAAATCCAGATGCAGATGAATAGTCTCTTGGGATCATGAGGTCCTGTAAACAAGACAAAGAAGAAAGTCAATACATGAAAAGAAACTGAATGTATACTTACCTGTTACACAGTTGCAGATGAATACACAGTCAGTAAGAAAGAATTCCAGATGCAGACAACCACATACAGCTGGACATGGACAGTCTCTTGGGATCATGAAGTCCTGTGAACAAGTAAGAAAAAGAAGAAAGTCAAAACATGAAAAGAAACTGAATGTATACTTACCTGTTGCACAGTTGCAGATGAATAAAAAGTCAGAAACGGAAGTCAAGAAACGGAAACGGAAGTCAAGAAACGGAATGTATACTTACCTGTTGCACAGTTGCAGATGAATAGAAAGTCAGTCAGATTGAGTTCCAGATGCAGACAACGGCAAACACTTGGAGATCTATAGCCTCTTGGGATCATGAAGTCCTGTAAACAAGACAAAAAAAGTCAATACATGAAGAGAAACGGAATGTATAGTTACCTGTTACACAGTTGCAGATGAATACAAAGCCAGTAAGAAAGAATTCCAGATGCAGACAACCGCATACAGCTGGACATGGATAGTCTCTTGGGATCAGGAGGTCCTGTAAACAAGAGAAAGAAGAAAGTCAATACATTAAAAGAAAATGAATGTATACTTACCTGTTACACAGTTGCAGATGAATAGAAAGTCAGTCAGATTGAGATCCAGATGCAGACAACAGCAAACACTTGAAGATCGATAGCCTGTTGGGGTCATGAAGTCCTGTGAACAAGTAAGAAAAAGAAGAAAGTCAAAACATGAAAAGAAACTGAATGTATACTTACCTGTTGCACAGTTGCAGATGAATAGAAAGTCAGAAACGGAAGTCAAGAAACGGAAACGGAAGTCAAGAAACGGAATGTATACTTACCTGTTACACAGTTGCAGTTGAAAAAAAGCCAGTAAGCCAGAGTTGCAGATTCAGACAACCATATTCAGTTTATGTATAGTCTCTTGGGATCACGAGGTCCTGTGAACAAGTAAAACAAAGAAGAAAGTCAATTCATGAAAAGAAACTGAATGTATACTTACCTGTTACACAGTTGCAGATAAATAGAAAGTTAGTCAGATTGAGTTCCAGATGCAGACAACGGCAAACACTTGGAGATCGATAGCCTCTTGGGGTCATGAAGTCCTGTGAACAAGTAAGAAAAAGAAGAAAGTCAAAACATGAAAAGAAACTGAATGTATACTTACCTGTTGCACAGTTGCAGATGAATAGAAAGTCAGAAACGGAAGTCAAGAAACTTAAACGGAAGTCAAGAAACGGAATGTATGCTTACCTGTTACACAGTTGCAGTTGAAAAAAAGCCAGTAAGCCAGAGTTGCAGATTCAGTTGATGTATAGTCTCTTGGGATCACGAGGTCCTGTGAACAAGACAAAGAAGAAAGTCAATACATGAAAAGAAACTGAATGTATACTTACCTGTTACACAGTTGCAGTTGAATAGAAAGTCAGTCAGGTTGAGTTCCAGATGCAGACAAAGGCAAACACTTGGAGATCCAATGCCTCTTGGTATCATGAAGTCCTGTCAACAAGTAAGACAAAGAAGAAAATCAAAACATGAAAAGAAACTGAATGTTTACTTAACTGTAACACAGTTGCAGATGAATACACAGCCAATAAGACAAAAAATCCAGATGCAGATGAATAGTCTCTTGGGATCATGAGGTCCTGTAAACAAGACAAAGAAGAAAGTCAATACATGAAAAGAAACTGAATGTATACTTACCTGTTACACAGTTGCAGATGAATACACAGTCAGTAAGAAAGAATTCCAGGTGCAGACAACCACATACAGCTGGACATCGATAGCCTCTTGGAATCATGAGGTCCTGTAAACAAGAGAAAGAAGAAAGTCAATACATGAAAAGAAAATGAATGTATACTTACCTGTTACACAGTTGCAGATGAATAGAAAGTTAGTCAGATTGAGTTCCAGATGCAGACAACCACATACAGTTGATGTATAGTCTCTTGGGATGATGAGGTCCTGTAAACAAGAGAAAGAAGAAAGTCAATACATGAAAAGAAAATGAATGTATATTTACCTGTTACACAGTTGCAGATGAATAGAAAGTTAGTCAGATTGAGTTCCAGATGCAGACAACGGCAAACACTTGGAGATCGATAGCCTCTTGGGGTCATGAAGTCCTGTGAACAAGTAAGAAAAAGAAGAAAGTCAAAACATGAAAAGAAACTGAATGTATACTTACCTGTTGCACAGTTGCAGATAAATAGAAAGTCAGAAACGGAAGTCAAGAAACGGAAACAGAAGTCAAGAAACGGAATGTATACTTCCCTATAACACAGTTGTAGATGAATACAAAGCCAATAAAACGTAAAATCCAGATGCAGACAACGGCAAACAGCTGGAGATGAATAGTGTCTTGGGATCATGAGGTCCTGTAAACAAGACAAAAAAAAGTCAATACATGAAAAGAAACTGAATGTATACTTACCTGTTACACAGTTGCAGATGAATACACAGTCAGTAAGAAAGAATTTCAGATGCAGACAACCACATACAGCTGGACATCGATAGCCTCTTGGGATCATGAAGTCCTGTAAACAAGACAAAAAAAAGTCAATACATGAAAAGAAACTGAATGTATACTTACCTGTTACACAGTTGCAGATGAAAAAAAGGCAATAAAACGTAAAATCCAGATTCAGACAACCACAAATAGCTGGACATGGACAGTCTCTTGGGATCATGAAGTCCTGTGAACAAGTGAGAAAACGAAGAAAGTCAATACATGAAAAGAAACTGAATGTATACTTACCTGTTACACAGTTGCAGATGAGTACACAGTCAGTAAGAAAGAATTCCAGATGCAGACAACATACAGCTGGACATGGACAGACTTTTGGGATCATGAAGTCCTGTGAACAAGTAAGACAAAGAAGAAAGTCAATACATGAAAAGAAACTGAATGTATACTTACCTGTTACACAGTTGCAGATGAATAGGAAGTAAGTTAGATTGAGTTCCAGATGCAGACAACGGCAAGCACTTGGAGATCGATAGCCTCTTGGGATCATGAAGTCCTGTCAAGTAGTAAAACAAAGAAGAAAATCAAAACATGAAAAGAAACTGAATGTATACTTACCTGTTACACAGTTGCAGATGAATACACAGTCAGTAAGAAAGAATTCCAGATGCAGACAACCACATACAGCTGGACATCGATAGCCTCTTGGGATCATGAGGTCCTGTAAATAAGACAAAAAGAAAGTCAATACATGAAAAGAAACTGAATGTATACTTACCTGTTACACAGTTGCAGTAGAAAAAAAGCCAGTAAGCCAGAGTTCCAGATTCAGACAACCATATACAGTTGATGTATAGTCTCTTGGGATCACGAGGTCCTGTGAACAAGTAAGACAAAGAAGAAAGTCAATACATGAAAAGAAATTGAATGTATACTCACCTGTAACACAGTTGCAGATGAATAGAAAGTCAGTCAGATTGAGATCCTGATGCAGACAGCGACAAACACTTGGAGATCGATAGCCTCTAGGGATCATGAAGTCCTGTGAACAAGTAAGACAAAGAAGAAAATCAAAATATGAAAAGAAACTGAATGTATACTTATCTGTAACACAGTTGCAGATGAATACACAGCCAATAAGACGTAAAATCCAGATGCAGATGAATAGTCTCTTGGGATCATGAGGTCCTGTAAACAAGACAAAGAAAAAAGTCAATACATGAAAAGAAGCTGAATGTATACTTACCTGTTACACAGTTGCAGATAAATACACAGCCATTAAGAAAGAATTCCAGATGCAGACAACCACAAATAGCTGGACATGGACAGTCTCTTGGGATCATGAAGTCCTGTGAAAAAGTGAGACAACGAAGAAAGTCAATACATGAAAAGAAACTGAATGTATACATACCTGTTACACAGTTGCAGATGAAAAAAAGCCAGTAAGCCAGAGTTCCAGATTCAGATAACCATATACAGTTGATGTATAGTCTCTTGGGATCATGATGTCCTGTGAACAAGTAAGACAAAGAAGAAAATCAAAATATGAATAGAAACTGAATGTTTACTTACCTATAACACAGTTGCAGATGAATACACAGCCAATAAGACGAAAAATCCAGATGCAGATGAATAGTCTCTTGGGATCATGAAGTCCTGTCAACAAGTAAGACAAAAAAGAAAATCAATGCATGAAAAGAAACTGAATGTATACTTACCTGTTACACAGTTGCAGATGAATAGAAAGTCAGTCAGATTGAGGTCCTGATGCAGACAACCACATACAGCTGGACAAGGACAGTCTCTTTGGATCATGAAGTCCTGTGAACAAGTAAGACAAAGAAGAAAGTCAATACATGAAAAGAAACTGAATGTATACTTACCTGTCACACAGTTGCAGATGAATGCACAGTCAGTAAGAAAGAATTCCAGATGCAGACAACCACATATAGCTGGACATCAATAGCCTCTTGGGATCATGAAGTCCTGCAAACAATACAAAAAGAAAGTCAAAACATGAAAAGAAACTGAATGTATACTTACCTGTTACACAGTTGCAGATGAATAGAAAGTAGATTGAATTCCAGATGCAGACAACAGCAAGTACTTGGAGATCGATAGCCTCTTGGGATCATGAAGTCCTGTGAACAAGTAAGACAAAGAAGAAAATCAAAATATAAAAAGAAACTGAATGTATACTTACCTGTTACACAGTTGCAGATGAATACACAGTCAGTAAGAAAGAATTCCAGATGCAGACAACCACATACAGCTAGACATGGATAGTCTCTTTGGATCATGAAGTCTTGTGAACAAGTAAGACAAAGAAGAAAATCAAAATATAAAAAGAAACTGAAGGTATACTTACGTGTAACACAGTTGCAGATGAATACACACCCAATAAGACGTAAAAGCCAGATGCAGACAACGGCAAACAGCTGGAAATGAATAGACTCTTGGGATCATGAGGTCATGTAAACAAGTAAGAAAAAGAAGAAAATCAAAATATGAAAAGAAACTGAATGCATACTTACCTGTTACACAGTTGCAGATCAATAGAACGTCAGTCAGATTGAGTTCCAGATGCAGACAACGGCAAACACTTGGAGATCGAAAGCCTCTTGGGATCATGAAGTCCTGTGAACAAGTAAGACAAAGAAGAAAGTTAAAATATGAAAAGAAACTGAATGTATACTTACCTGGAACACAGTTGCAGATTAATACAAAACCAATAAGATAAAAAATCTAGAAGCAGACAATGGCAAACAGCTTGAGATGAATACTCTCTTGGGGTCATGAGGTCCTGTAAACAAGATAAAAAAAGTCAATACATAAAAAGAAACTGAATGTATACTTACCTGTTACACAGTTGCAGATGAAAACACAGCCAGTAAGAAAGAATTCCAGAGGCAGACAACCACATACAGCTGGACATGGATAGTCTCTTGGGATCATGAAGTCCTGTGAACAAGTAAGATAAAGAAGAAAGTCAATACATGAAAAGAAACTTAAAGTATACTTACCTGTCACACAGTTGCAGATGAAAAAAAGCCAGTAAGCCAGAGTTCCAGATTTAGACAACCAAATATAGTTGATGTATAGTCTCTTGGGATCACGAGGTCCTGTGAACAAGTAAGACAAATAAGAAAGTCAATACATGAAATGAAACTGAATGCTTACATACCGATTACACAGTTGCAGATGAATAGAAAGTCAGTTAGATTGAGTTCCAGATGCAGATGACGGCAAACACTTGGAGATTGATAGCCTCTTGGGAAGGTGAAGTCCTGTGAACAAGTAAGACAAATAAGAAAGTCAATACATGAAAAGAAACTGAATGTATACTTACCTGTTACACAGTTGCAGTTGAAAAGAAACGGAATGTATACTTACCTATTGCACAGTTGCAGATGAATACACAGCTAATAAGACGGAAAATCCAGATGCAGACAACGGCAAACCCTTGGAGATCGATAGCCTCTTGGGATCATGAAGTCCTGTGAACAAGTAAAACAAAGAAAAAAGTCAATACATGAAAAGAAACTGAATGTATACTTACCTGTTACAAAGTTGCAGATGAATACAAAGCCAGTAAGAAAGAATTCCAGATGCAGACAACCACATCCAGCTGGACATGGATAGTCTTTTGGGATCACGAGGTCCTGAGAAGAAGTAAGACAAAGAAGAAAATCAAAATATGAAAAGAAAATGAATGTATTCTTACGTGTTTCACAGTTACAGATGAATACACACCCAATAAGACGTAAAATCCAGATGCAGACAACCACATCCAGCTGGACATGGATAGTCTCTTGGGATCATGAGGTCCTGTAAACAAGTAAGACAAAGAAGAAAGTCAATACATGAAAAGAAACTGAATGTATACTTACCTGTTACACAGTTGCAGATGAATAGAAAGTCAGTCAGATTGAGTTCCAGATGAAGACAACAGTAAACACTTGGAGATCGATAGTCTCTTGGGATCAAGAAGTCCTGTCAAAAAGTAAGACAAAGAAGAAAATCAAAACATGAAAAGAAACTGAATGTTTACTTACCTGTAACACAGTTGCAGATGAATACACAGCCAATAAGACTAAAAATCCAGATGCAGATGAATAGTCTCTTGGGATAATGAGGTGCTGTAAACAAGACAAAGAAGAAAGTCAATACATGAAAAGAAACTGAATGTATACTTACCTGTTACACAGTTGCAAATGAATACACAGCCAATAAGACGAAAAATCCAGATGCAGACAACCACATACAGCTGGACAGGGAAAGTCTCTTGGGATCATGAAATCCTGTGAACAAGTAAGACAAAGAAGAAAGTTAATACATGAAAAGAAACGGAATGTATACTTACCTGTTACACAGTTGAAGATGAAAAAAGAGCCAGTAAGACAAAAAATCCAAATGCAGACAACGGCAAACAGCTGGAGATGAATAGTCTCTTGGGATAATGAGGTCCTGTAACAAGACAAAAAGAAAGTCAATACATGAAATGAAACTGAATGTATACTTACCTTTTACACAGTTGCAGATGAATACACAGCCAGTAAGATAAAAAATCCAGATGCAGATAAATAGTCTCTTGAGATAATGAGGTCCTGTAAACAAGACAAAGAAGAAAGTCAATACATGAAAAGAAACTGAATGTATACTTACCTGTTACACAGTTGCAGATCAATACACAGCCATTAAGAAAGAATTCCAGATGCAGACAACCACATACAGCTGGACATGGAAAGTCTCTTGGGATCATGAAATCCTGTGAACAAGTAAGACAAAGAAGAAAGTCAATACATGAAAAGAAACTGAATGTATACTTACCTGTAACACAGTTGCAGATGAATACACAGCCAATAAGACAAAAAATCCAGATGCAGATGAATAGTCTCTTGGGATAATGAGGTCTTGTGAACAAGATAAAGAAGAAAGTCAATACATGAAAAGAAACTGAATGTATACTTACCTGTTACACAGTTGCAGATGAATAGAAAGTCAGTCACACTGAGTTCCAGATGCAGACAACGGCAAACACCTGGACATCGATAACCTCTTGGGATCATGAAGTCCTGTGAACAAGTAAGACAAAGAAGAAAGTCAAAATCTGAAAAGAAACTGAATGTTTACTTACCTGTAACACAGTTGCAGATGAATACACAGCCAATAAGACGAAAAATCCAGATGGAGATGAATAGTCTCTTGGGATAATGAGGTCCTGTAAACAAGACAAAGAAGAACGTTAATACATGAAAAGAAGCTGAATATATACTTACACGTTACACAGTTGCAGATGAATACACAGCCAATAAGACTAAAAATCCAGATGCAGATGAATAGTCTCTTGGGATAATGAGGTCTTGTAAACAAGTAAGACAAAGAAGAAAGTCAATACATGAAAAGAAACTGAATGTACACTTACCTGTAACACAGTTGCAGATGAATACACAGCCAATAAGACAAAAAATCCAGATGCAGATGAATAGTCTCTTGGGATAATGAGGTCTTGTGAACAAGATAAAGAAGAAAGTCAATACATGAAAAGAAACTGAATGTATACTTACCTGTTACACAGTTGCAGATGAATAGAAAGTCAGTCACACTGAGTTCCAGATGCAGACAACGGCAAACACCTGGACATCGATAACCTCTTGGGATCATGAAGTCCTGTGAACAAGTAAGACAAAGAAGAAAGTCAAAATCTGAAAAGAAACTGAATGTTTACTTACCTGTAACACAGTTGCAGATGAATACACAGCCAATAAGACGAAAAATCCAGATGGAGATGAATAGTCTCTTGGGATGATGAGGTCCTGTAAACAAGACAAAGAAGAACGTTAATACATGAAAAGAAGCTGAATATATACTTACACGTTACACAGTTGCAGATGAATACACAGCCAATAAGACTAAAAATCCAGATGCAGATGAATAGTCTCTTGGGATAATGAGGTCTTGTAAACAAGTAAGACAAAGAAGAAAGTCAATACATGAAAATAAACTGAATGTACACTTACCTGTTACACAGTTGCAGATGAATACACAGCCAGTAAGAAAGAATTCCATATGCAGACAACCACATACAGCTGTACATGGACAGTCTTCTGGGATCATGAAGTCCTGTGAACAAATAAGACAAAGAAGAAAGTTAATACATGAAAAGAAACGGAATGTATACTTACCTGTTACACAGTTGAAGATGAAAAAAGAGCCAGTAAGACAAAAAATCCAAATGCAGACAACGGCAAACAGCTGGAGATGAATAGTCTCTTGGGATAATGAGGTCCTGTAACAAGACAAAAAGAAAGTCAATACATGAAATGAAACTGAATGTATACTTACCTTTTACACAGTTGCAGATGAATACACAGCCAGTAAGATAAAAAATCCAGATGCAGATAAATAGTCTCTTGGGATAATGAGGTCCTGTAAACAAGACAAAGAAGAAAGTCAATACATGAAAAGAAACTGAATGTATACTTACCTGTTACACAGTTGCAGATCAATACACAGCCATTAAGAAAGAATTCCAGATGCAGACAACCACATACAGCTGGACATGGAAAGTCTCTTGGGATCATGAAATCCTGTGAACAAGTAAGACAAAGAAGAAAGTCAATACATGAAAAGAAACTGAATGTATACTTACCTGTAACACAGTTGCAGATGAATACACAGCCAATAAGACAAAAAATCCAGATGCAGATGAATAGTCTCTTGGGATAATGAGGTCTTGTGAACAAGATAAAGAAGAAAGTCAATACATGAAAAGAAACTGAATGTATACTTACCTGTTACACAGTTGCAGATGAATAGAAAGTCAGTCACACTGAGTTCCAGATGCAGACAACGGCAAACACCTGGACATCGATAACCTCTTGGGATCATGAAGTCCTGTGAACAAGTAAGACAAAGAAGAAAGTCAAAATCTGAAAAGAAACTGAATGTTTACTTACCTGTAACACAGTTGCAGATGAATACACAGCCAATAAGACGAAAAATCCAGATGGAGATGAATAGTCTCTTGGGATAATGAGGTCCTGTAAACAAGACAAAGAAGAACGTTAATACATGAAAAGAAGCTGAATATATACTTACACGTTACACAGTTGCAGATGAATACACAGCCAATAAGACTAAAAATCCAGATGCAGATGAATAGTCTCTTGGGATAATGAGGTCTTGTAAACAAGTAAGACAAAGAAGAAAGTCAATACATGAAAAGAAACTGAATGTACACTTACCTGTAACACAGTTGCAGATGAATACACAGCCAATAAGACAAAAAATCCAGATGCAGATGAATAGTCTCTTGGGATAATGAGGTCTTGTGAACAAGATAAAGAAGAAAGTCAATACATGAAAAGAAACTGAATGTATACTTACCTGTTACACAGTTGCAGATGAATAGAAAGTCAGTCACACTGAGTTCCAGATGCAGACAACGGCAAACACCTGGACATCGATAACCTCTTGGGATCATGAAGTCCTGTGAACAAGTAAGACAAAGAAGAAAGTCAAAATCTGAAAAGAAACTGAATGTTTACTTACCTGTAACACAGTTGCAGATGAATACACAGCCAATAAGACGAAAAATCCAGATGGAGATGAATAGTCTCTTGGGATAATGAGGTCCTGTAAACAAGACAAAGAAGAACGTTAATACATGAAAAGAAGCTGAATATATACTTACACGTTACACAGTTGCAGATGAATACACAGCCAATAAGACTAAAAATCCAGATGCAGATGAATAGTCTCTTGGGATAATGAGGTCTTGTAAACAAGTAAGACAAAGAAGAAAGTCAATACATGAAAATAAACTGAATGTACACTTACCTGTTACACAGTTGCAGATGAATACACAGCCAGTAAGAAAGAATTCCATATGCAGACAACCACATACAGCTGTACATGGACAGTCTTCTGGGATCATGAAGTCCTGTGAACAAATAAGACAAAGATGAAAGTCAATACATGAAAAGAAACTGAATGGTTACTTACCGATTACACAGTTGCAGATGAATAAAAAAAGTCAGTCAGATTGAGTTCCAGATGCAGACAACCATATACAGTTGATGTATAGTCTATTAGGATCAAGAGGTCTGTGAACAAGTAAGACAAAGAAGAAAGTCAGTACATGAAAAGAAACTGAATGCTTACTTACCGATTTCACAGCTGCAGATGAATAAAAAAAGTCAGTCAGATTGAGTTCCAGATGCAGACAACGACAAACACTTGGAGATTGATAGCCTCTTGGGATCATGAAGTCCTATCAACAAGTAAGACAAAGAAGAAAATCAAACAATGAAAAGAAACTGAATGTATACTTACCTGTTACACAGTTGCAGATGAATACACAGCCAGAAAGAAAGAATTCCAGATGCAGACAACCACATACAGCTGGACATGGACAGTCTCTTGGGATCACGAAGGCCTGTGAACAAGTAAGACAAAAAACAAAGTCAATACATGAAAAGAAACTGAATGTATACTTACCTGTAACACAGTTGCAGATGAACACATAGCCAATAAGACGAAAAATCCAGATGTAGACAATGGCAAACACTTGGAGATCGATAGCCTCTTGGGATCATGAAGTCCTGTCAACAAGTAAGACAAAGAAGAAAATCAAAATATGAAAAGAAACTGAATGTATACTTACCTGTAACAGTTGCAGATGAATACACAGCCATTAAGAAATAATTCCAGATGCAGACAACCACATACAGCTGGAAATAGACAGACTCTTAGGATAATGAGGTCCTGTAAACAAGTCATAGAAGAAAGTCAATATATGAAAAGAAACTGAATGCTTACTTACCTACTACACAGTTACAGAAGAACAAAGTCAGTCAGATTGAGATCCAGATGCAGACAACGGCAAGCACTTGGAGATCGATAGCCTCTTGGGATCATGAAGCCTGTAAAGAAGTAAGACAAAGAAGAAAATCAAACAATGAAAAGAAACTGAATGTATACTTACCTGTAACACAGTTGCAGATGAATACACAGCCATTAAGAAATAATTCCAGATGCAGACAACCACATACAGCTGGAAATAGACAGACTCTTAGGATAATGAGGTCCTGTAAACAAGTCAAAGAAGAAAGTCAATACATGAAAAGAAACTGAATGTATACTTACCTTTTACACAGTTGCAGATGAATAGAAAATCAGTCAGATTGAGATCCAGATGCAGACAACGGCAAACAGCTGGAGATGAATAGTCTCTTGGGATCATGAAGTCCTGTGAACAAGTAAGACAAAGAAGAAAGTTAATACATGAAAAGAAACGGAATGTATATTTACCTGTTACACAGTTGCAGATGAAAAAAAAGCCAGTAAGACGAAAAATCAAAATGCAGACAACGGCAAACAGCTGGAGATGAATAGTCTCTTGGGATCATGAGGTCATGTATACAAGACAAAAAGAAAGTCAATACATGAAAAAAGCTGAATGTATACTTACCTGTTACACAGTTGCAGATGAATACACAGCCAGTAAGAATGAATTCCAGATGCAGACAACCACATGCAGGTGGACATGGATAGTCTCTTGGGATCATGAAGTCCTGTGAACAAGTAAGACAAAGAAAAAAGTCAATATATGAAAAGAAACTGAATGTATACTTACCTGTAACACAGTTGCAGATGAATACACAGCCAATAAGACAAAAAATCCAGATGCAGATGAATAGTCACTTGGGATAATGAGGTGCTGTAAACAAGACAAAGAAGAAAGTCAATACATGAAAAGAAACTGAATGTATACTTACCTGTTACACAGTTGCAAATGAATACACAGCCAATAAGACGAAAAATCCAGATGCAGATGAATACTCTCTCAGGATCATGAAGTCCTGTGAACAAGTAAGACAAAGAAGAAAGTCCATACATGAAAAGAAACTGAATGCTTACTTACCTACTACACAGTTGCAGATGAATAGAAAGTCAGTCAGATTGAGATCCAGACGCAGATAACGGCAAACACTTGTAGATCGATAGCCTCTTGGGATCATGAAGTCCTGTCAACAAGTAAGACAAAGAAGAAAATCAAAATATGAAAAGAAACTGAATGTTTACTTACCTGTAACACAGTTGCAGATTAATACACAGCCAATAAGATAAAAAATCCGGATGCAGACAACGGCAAACAGCTGGAGATGAATAGTCTCTTGGGATCATGAAGTCCTGTAAACAAGACAAAAAGAAAGTCAATACATGAAAAGAAACTAAATGTATACTTACCTGTTACACAGTTGATGATGAATACAAAGCCATTAAAATAGAATTCCAGATGCAGACAGCCACATATAGCTGGACATGGATAGTCTCTTGGGATCATGAAGTCCTGTGAACAAGTAAGACAAAGAAGAAAGTCAATACTTGAAAAGAAACTGAATGCTTACCTACCGATTACACAGTTTCAGATGAATACACAGCCATTAAGAAAGAATTCCAGATGCAGAAGACCACATGCAGCTGCACATGGACAGTCTCTTGGGATCATGAAGTCCTGTGAACAATTAAGACAAAGAAGAAAATCAAAATATGAAAAGAAACTGAATGTATACTTACGTGTCCCACAGGTGCAGATGAATACACAGCCAATAGGAGGAAAAATCCAGATGCAGTTGAATAGTCTCTTGGGATAACGAGGTCCTGTGAACAAGTTAGACAAAGAAGAAAGTCAATACATGAAAAGACACTGAATGTATATTTACCTGTTACACAGTTGCAGATGAATATACAGTCAGTAAAAAACAATTCCAGATGCAGACAACCACATACAGCTGGACATGGACAGACTCTTGGATCATGAAGTCCTGTGAACAAGTAAGACAAAGAAGAAAATCAAAATATGAAAAGAAACTGAATGTATACTTACCTGTTACACAGCTGCAGATGAATACACAGCCAGTAATAAAGAATTTCAGATGCAGATGAAGAGCAAGTTAGTTGTAAGGAGTGCAAATTGAGAAACAACCAACCAAGAAAAACGCATTTTTAGCTAAACAAAAAAACAAAACACTTTTCGTTTGAGAGTCATATCTCATATGAAGACATATTAGAAAAGCCTATTATCTTTTGAAAATAACAAAATCTGACACGTGTGACTGTCATTGTAAGGCGAAGTCCAGTCCAAAAAAGAATTCTATTAGACAAAGTATTTATGAGTGTAGGACTTACAGGTCTGATATGATGGAGTTACAGCAAAGGATTAAATGTTTTTATTCAATAATAAGGCCAGTGAATGTCAGTTTTCTTGGCTGGGTCTTTTCACAGCTGCTGTATCTTGTTTGGTGTTTCTGGGTTTTACAGCTCTTTATGTCAAGTGTAAACAGATCCAAAGTGTCATTCTCAGTGCTGATTACACCTGAAATTAACCATAAACCAGAGGTGAGTGGCTAGCAACAGGGTAATGCAGCTCAACACATGTTTCAGTTTACTACACACCCATGTCGCCTCTCCAAAGTCACAGTGATTCTAAAGTCACTCAATACAAAGCACTCAAAAACCAAACCATAAAACACTGCTTAAATCACAAATACATTAATAAAGACTTTGAGCCCATTTCCCTGAAACGGTTCACCCATTAAAGAAAATGGACGAAGAGGGTGGGAGCAGGTGGCTAGTGTTTTCTTACCTGACTGGTGTGACTGGGTAGGGCCAGTAAGTCCTGGCATAGCACCTTCTCTATGTTCCTGGAGAGTACAACAGATCCCAGGCAGCACATGTGAAGCCTTTCTCTGTGGTAAAGGACCAGACATCAAATCTGAAATCAGCAGTGGAGTGCGAAGAGTCAGCTGAATGGCTTGTTCCCTCATCAGTAGGTAAGCAAGTGGCCCGGAGACGACAATCCTGCCATCTGTCTTCTTTCAAACAGTGTCTGGAATCTAGTGCACTAGTGGCACCGTGACATCATGACATTACCCTTTGGGCCCTATATTTAAGAGTGTCTTGCAATAAAATTTTCAACAGTGAGAAGGCCGCCCTTAGTAGTTGTCCTTGTTGCTGGAGCATGCAGAGCCATAGACAAACTGCTGAAGACATTTAATTGGTTAGAGAGGTGAAAACCAGCTGTGGGGGTGAAGAAAACCTCTGTTTTCCATGGTCAAGATGATGCTTGCAGGGCTGCTCCATGGCCACCATTGTCCTTGAGGGAAAAAAACAGGGGTTAGTTAGTTAGTAAAGCAAAGTAATGTAAAGTAACACACAATTTCACCTCATGAATAAAATCATACACAAGGCTTGGCTCAACATATAAGGAATTGTACAACTTACTTAGAACCTATAATTCCATCAGTAAGGATCTTCATTACAGTGAAGTTAGCCACAGCTAAACCTTTGCTACTGCTTGGTTCTCTCCTTTTGGCTTGTGACCTGGCCTACTTCTAATATACTGCCACATAGTGGATGGAGTAGGAATTACCATGAAAAATGCCATCTGTTGCAACACTGGAGTCACATGGGTATCAGCTATGGCTTCAAGTTGTAGGACTTTTTATGGCATTATAGACAATAGGCAAGTGGCTTAAAGGTCCAACCACAACAGGCCCAATGAGACATAAAGAACCAGCACAACAGGCCCAGTGAGACTAGGGATGCACCTATCAGATATTAGGATCGGATATGTGTCTCTATATTAACAACGCTCGCTCCCTTTTGGTCTCACTGACTTAATATTTCAGAATTAAAGCCAGCTAACACTGATAAATACATGAGTAACAAATCAATACACACAACTAATCATCAAAATTATTACATTTTTAGATAAAAAAATAAAAACAAAACACTATTCTGTTGATAGTCAAATCTCATATGAAGACATATTAGAATAGCCTAGTATCTTTTGAAAATAACAAAATCTGGCATGTGTGACTGTCTGATATACATTGTAAAGCGAACGCTGTACCAAGGTCCTGCACAATTGTTTCTTATTTTAGTGACAAATAAATAGCAATTTAATACATTCATATCTGTGTGTTAATTTGTTACATGGTCTATAAAATGTGGATACCGAAAACTCTCACAGAGATAAGGAGCTGCTGGTGTTAGTTATAAAGACAATTAAACCTACTGAAGAACAGAGACTAAATGAAAATCAAAGACTAACCTTAACTTCCTTACTTTTAAGGAATGGATATATTTTAGCACTTTAGACAATATAAACATGCATGTAGCACATTTTTATAACGAATAAATCATTACTGTGACACTGTCATAAAATATGCCTATTTGAACTATTTTTACGAAATATTTATCCAGTGAAACATCCATATAGCACACACATCCAAAATCAGCTGTAGTGTACAGAGACACATCTGATAAATATACAGCTACCCTTAGAATAGCCAGATTACAATTTGCTAACAAATGCTTAAGAGAGCCTGGAGAATTCTGGAGAAAGGTCTTGTGGACAAATGAGACTAGGATTAACCTATATCAGAGTGATGGAAAGACAGAAATTGTGGATTGCTCACTCGCGCTTCAAGGGAGGTAAAATTTAGTTTGCACTCACCCTCTTATTAACGGTACATACTTGGAGCCCATAGGAACCATCCAAAACATAGAAGTTGGAAAGCTCCCACAAAGGTGTTTGTACTTCAGAAATCCTTCTTTCTGAAGATGTTTTATAATCCTGGGTGTTTCCTTGTGAAAGTAAAGTCTGAACCGTGCAAGTCCTCAGTTTGAGTTGCTGAGAGTCAATTTAGGAGTGATCCCTTTATCTTACTGAGTGCTCTGTGTGTAAGTTTATTCTAATGTCCATATGACAGCACAAAACCTCATGAATAAAAACATACACAAGGCTTGGCTGAACATATGAGGAAACGTACAACTTACTTAGAACCTATAGTTCCATCAGTAAGGATCTTCATTACAGTGAAGTTAGCCACAGCTAAACCTTTGCTAAAGCATGGTTCTCTCCTTTTGGCTTGTAACCTGGCCTACTTCCAATATACTGCCACATAGTGGATGGAGTAGGAATTACCATGTAAAATGCCATCTGTTGCAACACTGGAGTCACATGGGTATCAGCTATGGCTTCAAGTTGTAGGACTTTTTATGGCATTATAGACGATAGGCAAGTGGCTTAAAGGTCCAACCACAACAGGCCCAATGAGACATAAAGAACCAGCACAACAGGCCCAGTGAGACTAGGGATGCACCTAGCAGATATTAGGATCGGATATGTGTCCCTATATTAACAATGCTCGCTCCTTTTTGGTCTCACTGACTTAATATTTCAGAATTAAAGCCAGCCAACACTGATAAATACATGAGTAACAAATCAATACACACAACTAATCATCAAAATTATTACATTTTTAGATAAATAAAAAAAAAAACACTATTCTGTTGAGAGTCAAATCTCATATGAAGACATATTAGAATAGCCTAGTATTGAAAATAACAAAATCTGGCATGTGTGACTGTCTGATATACATTGTAAAGCGAACGCTGTACCAAGGTCCTGCACAATTGTTTCTTATTTTAGTGACAAATAAATAGCAATTTAATACATTCATATCTGTGTGTTAATTTGTTACATGGTCTATAAAATGTGGATACCGAAAACTCTCACAGAGATAAGGAGCTGCTGGTGTTAGTTATAAAGACAATTAAACCTACTGAAGAACAGAGACTAAATGAAAATCAAAGACTAACCTTAACTTCCTTACTTTTAAGGAATGGATATATTTTAGCACTTTAGACAATATAAACATGCATGTAGCACATTTTTATAACGAATAAATCATTACTGTGACACTGTCATAAAATATGCCTATTTGAACTATTTTTACGAAATATTTATCCAGTGAAACATCCATATAGCACACACATCCAAAATCAGCTGTAGTGTACAGAGACACATCTGATAAATATACAGCTACCCTTAGAATAGCCAGATTACAATTTGCTAACAAATGCTTAAGAGAGCCTGGAGAATTCTGGAGAAAGGTCTTGTGGACAAATGAGACTAGGATTAACCTATATCAGAGTGATGGAAAGACAGAAATTGTGGATTGCTCACTCGCGCTTCAAGGGAGGTAAAATTTAGTTTGCACTCACCCTCTTATTAACGGTACATACTTGGAGCCCATAGGAACCATCCAAAACATAGAAGTTGGAAAGCTCCCACAAAGGTGTTTGTACTTCAGAAATCCTTCTTTCTGAAGATGTTTTATAATCCTGGGTGTTTCCTTGTGAAAGTAAAGTCTGAACCGTGCAAGTCCTCAGTTTGAGTTGCTGAGAGTCAATTTAGGAGTGATCCCTTTATCTTACTGAGTGCTCTGTGTGTAAGTTTATTCTAATGTCCATATGACAGCACAAAACCTCATGAATAAAAACATACATTGTAAGGCAAACGCTGTACCAAGGTCCTGCACAATTGTTTCTTATTTTAGTGACAAATAAATAGCAATTTAATACATTCATATCTGTGTGTTAATTTGTTGTATTTTATTTTACAAAGTTAGTGAGGGAAAATTGACATCAATCCTGATGTTTTAAGTCTCTCCCACATGGTGAGGTAAACAGTTTATTTATTTAACAATGTATCGGATCAATGTTGTGTATCGATCGATAAGTTTATGTATTGGTATAGAAACTGAACAATGTTGGTGCATCCCTAAATGTAACATATAGGAAACAGGATATGACATCACTGCTGTAGTGTGTCTTTGACAACTTCCCTAGTTAATAGAATATGCCTACATTGATAAATCCCCATACATTTCACCCTGATTGGTGAATGTTTAGCCTTTCAAATGCATGCTTGAATGTGATTGGCTAATGGCAACCACAATAATTGACATGTAAAGTCTTCTGGACAGACAGTATTATAGAATAGGCTAAAGATGCAGCATGTAAAATTGTAGCTTGACTGGATGTGCATGGATGAATGTATAGATTTTAACATGTATTTGTGATGCAATAAGCTGTTTTATTAATTGCTTAAACTATAGAGGAGCATTATTGGGCTAATGAGCATTATGAGCTAAATAGTTTAATTGTCACTTTAACAGGTAAGGACACCAGTTTCTCTCAGAGTTAGCTTAAGTTTTACTAATAAAAAAGGTAACTTTGATTAAAAACAAAATAATAATACTGTCTTGCAGACATCTGATTGATGTCATTTATGGCTGATTTACCGTTACAGTAACTTGATCACAATATTCTGCAAAATAAAATGTAGTAGTTTACTATAGCTCCACTGAATATTGGTTTTGAAATATACCACTGTTTCCTAAGAGGAAGCTGTAACAGGAACAGGTCATTGTAATTTTATGTGTAACCCAGGTTTTAAATGTTCAGAACATTCAAATCAGATGCGAAGCAAAAAAACAATAAATAAATAAAAAAACTTTTAAAAATAATACAACATGAATAAACTGTTCAAAACAGCCATTAGAGCAGATAGAAAATGACTTACTGATAAGTAAGGTAAATAAAACGAGCCTTAAATGACAGCCAATAGCTTGTTGCCAAGACTGGTCTGCGTCAGAGACGGCCAATCAGCGCTCAGGGGGGCGTTACCTCGGCTCCTCCGCTAGAGACGAGAAGTATTTTGTAGACATATGTAGATGCCTGGGACTTACGATCGCCAAGTATGGGATTTACTGCCATTTTTACTGCCAATATTGAACATGTTTGTGCGGATGTTTCAGAGTATTGCAGCACAAAAACAAAGTAGTAAGCTGACTTAAAATAGAGCAACTCCAACAAAGGTGCAGAGTTAAATTGAGAGGAACATAAGTTGATGCAGTAGATTAAAATGTTTGTGCATGTATCATCAAGGCCTAGCCTGCAGTGAAGTGCCAGAATAGTGACTGGAATGGGCATCACTGTCTTGTTGGATGCACATGTGCATAAATCTTCCATAAATGTACAGCCATTTCTTTTCACCATTGTGTTTGATCCAGTTGTACCAGAGAGTTGCACGGCCCCTAACTTTTTATCGCTAGGGGTCAACCTAACCAAACACAAAAGAGCCTGTCACTATCAAAAGTCTTCAACCTTGTTTGTGGTTAAAGCATAGTTACAGCACAGTGCTCATGTGTCTGAGACTCGTGAATTAATTAGGCAGTTGAGAATGTTGGCAGTCCCAAAAACTTGGCCCTGCCATCTATGGATGCTTAAAAATGCTTCCTCTCCACCTGCGCTGAGATGCCTTCAAGACCTGCAATGCAAAACCCACTGGTGTAAAAATATCAAATATTATAATGCGAGCAAGTAATAAATTAAACAAACTTGATGTGTATTCCAGGATTTCACATAATTGTGTTATATCTGACAACTGTGTTAAGATATACTTTTAAATTATGAAACAGTATGATCAATATTTTATTGTGTATTTGATTATTTTATCACTTTCCATTTCCTTTCGTTTACGGTACCATTTACAATTGAGTGGACTGATGCTCTTGTGTGCTCTAGATATTTTGGAAATTGCTAAACCACTTTATCCACAGTTGTTGGTGAGTCCACTTCATCACAGTCCCTGATGGACTGCTTACAGTGCCCATTACAATTGACTGCCCAGATTCTCTTTTGTCCACAGCCCTTTTTGATGTGGCTACGAACTTCATATATGAGGCTTTCGCCAACATCGTCGACTGTTCTTGGTACAATCGCCTGACCAGATTCTCTTCTGTCCACAGTGTTACTGTTACATTCAAGACTTAGGTGATCCAGTATTGCATATGTGATACTGTTAGTGCTGCCATCTGGTGGCCTGTTTCTTGTTGTTTTTGTTTTTCTCTCTCTCCCTCTCCTGGTGAAACGACTGATTGGAAACAGCTGATCTCAATGCGTGTGCTGGTTGGCTGCAGTGTCTGAGCTTTGTCATTGAAATGGTGCCATTGGCATTTATCTAGTTGCCCGTGGCGTTCTCACCATGTGGCCAAAGGTGGTTGTGATTGAGGCTGTTCAGGATATATAATTCTTATTATTTTTTTTTTTTGCTGTTAGATTTAGCTTTGTACTTCTCGTAAATCTGTTTGGCCCTGAATGTAATGGCTGGCTACCACTACGTCGATTGTTTTAACATGACAATTCACAGTTTGATGTATGTGAATCTATTGTAGTCTACTCTTTTCTGTGTCATTATGTACTTGTTGATGTCCAAGTGGTTAAATCATAGTCATGTTTGTAGTGGTGAGTGCCATTTACTATTTTAATTTCATTTATTATTTTTCCTTTTCTCTTACTTCATGTTGGGGAGGCAGGTAAGGCCATTGTATTTTGTTTTATTATTTTTTAGTTAGGTTAGTTAGTAAGGAGGGATGTTGGTCTTTGCTCACCCTGACGCTATATGATGTTGACTGTGGTCTTGTTATGTTTGCCTATAATACTACTTTTTCATTTGAGCATTAAATCTGTTTCTTTATGGATTGTTTATGTCCTCAAGCCATAAACTAGTATTTTTATGAAATGGTTTAATAAACTGGGCTGTAAGATTACTCAAAAATCGAAAAACTTCCAAAATGTAAGCAACATGTTAATTGTCCCACCAGGGATATTAACACAGTAGACCACTATTGCACTGTACTGAGGGATGCTCTGTCCCCCATGCAGCTCTGGGTCACTCTGATAACTGTCTGGTTCAAATAATTCTAACCTACAAGCAGAGAAACTTAAATCTGCAAAGCCTGTAGTGAAGACAGTGAAAAAAGTAGGCCAGAGTTATAAGAACTGCTTTTTATTGGAATTTAAAAACCTGAATGTTCTTATACGAGTGAAGAAGTGTCAAGGTTCTTCTGTTCCCTGTATGCTCTGTGACTAATTTGCTGAACAAGTAGATCTATCTGAGATGTTTCCAAGCTGTTTTAAGCCTGCGTCTGAGATGAACACTGTATGTGAACTTTTACATTCTGAATTTTTAGTCGAAAGTAAGTCAGAAGATGCTAAAAATGATTCCACATCAAAACCGAATTTTATTAAAGAGGCTTTGATGGAGGAACAAAGTTGGGCTCAATCTCTTGATAACTGTAGACTAACTGCTGTAACAGAAGAAAGTAATGCCCCATCATGCAGTTATGTATTTTTAGCAAGATGTACATGTACTTAGCATGTACTTAGCTTAGCCCCCTGACAGTGTGTTCTCTGGTCATCTGGGTATACAGAAAACAAATCACCAGATCATGTGTTTTTTCTTTTGACCTGGTCCTAAAGCTGATGCTGTGTTATGTTGAGTTACGGGAAAACCCAATCAGGTTATTCCATCCACATCACTTCATCCAATCCTAGCATTATGAGCACCATTTCAACGTGTGTAGGGCCACTGCCCTGGCCACTGATCAAATCCTTCTACTTTTGTGTTACCCCTTGACCAGCTACCTAAACAAATGCTCATGCTTCATTACAGTAACAAGGCTGTGATGGCTGTCTTAAGTATGTTGCGAGAAGGTCACAAAGTGTGTTCAGGTTTTTCGCTGCTGCACCTGCATCATTATTCTCCATTTTTTTTGTTCCAGACATGAGGAGCTCCTCCCTTTCTGTTCCACATTGCATTGTTTTTCGCTGCTGCACCTGCATCATTATTCTCCATTTTTTTTTGTTCCAGACATGAGGAGCTCCTCCCTTTCTGTTCCACATTGCATTGTGGTATAATGTAAAAAAGTGTCCATTGTAACCACACTGAGTATGCACCAAAAATTAGCTGTGCGCTAATCAGTGTACATTCGGCACCATTTAAGGTGGCTTCCAGTAAGAAGCTGGAGAATAACTCCAGCCTTGTTGGTGCAGCCGTTTCTTTACGGCATCATAAATCAGCACATTTTACAGTTGTAAAATACATCCAGATAGATCCGGGAACTAATTTTACTGAAGTTCTGAAATTGTTAGCAATTGATCATCACATGTCCAGTGCATATCACCCCGAATCTCAGGGTTCTCTAGAATGTTTTCAACAACCTCAGTGCTTCGTACCTACTGTCTTTAGGTAGATAAAGAATGTGATGATGGCATCCTGGTCTTATTGTTTGCCATTTGTGAAAGTGATCAGGATTCCATTGGGTTTAGCCATTCACAGCTGAATTGTGAATTTCACTTTGGAGATAAAAGACTTGTACGTACCAGGTTCTGCCCTGTGTGCAGAGTTTTAAGGAAGATTGTGTTGATGGAGGTGGATCTGCTAATAGGGTTTTGCTAAGTTCTCCCCTACTGCTTCTGAAGTATCTGCTTTTGTCACACCAGATCTCTTTCTGCAATATTCCGTAATGCCATTTGGGTTACAAAAGGCTCCTGCCACCTTCCAACGTCTCATGTGGAACATTCTAGCAAATGTAAACAATTGTGAAGCATGTCTGGATGTCGTTGTGATGTCTAGATGTCTATCAGAGTTGGAATGAACATTTGGCAATCCTCTGAAATGTGTTTAAGCGCTTTCTGAAAGTTTCCCTCACACTTAATCTCACTAAATGTGAGTCTGGGAAAGCTAGAGTATCCTAGGTTTGTAAGAAGGTGGGCCAAGGTGAAGTGCGCCCTCTTGAGGCTAAGATACCAACCCTGCAGTTGTGCTTTTGTAGAACCCCTGTTCTAATGACTCCTGACTACACTCAATTCTTCAAGCTGTAAGCTGGGGCTGGAGCTGTCCTCCTTAAAGAAGACTCGAGGTGTTGACCATCCAGTTTATTTTTCATAAAAATTGAAGGAACATCAGATCATGTATAGAACCACTGAGAAGGAAGCTTAGCACTCTTATTAGCTTTTCAACACTTTATGTGGGGTTGAGTGTTTTGGCAGTAGTGCTCTATATATACCACAATATCAGCTGAAGACTGATGAGATGGTTCATGATTGTTCAAGGTTTTAATGTTCAGAATAAGAAAGATTGTGAAAATGTAGTTGCTGATGCGTTGTCTAGGCAGTAGTGTGAGGGTGTTATGACCCTGGGGAGTGTAGAAGAGAGCCTCGTTGGTGCAGCCGTGTTTGTTTACAGCGTCAGAAAGACGAAGCAGTTTAGGAACACAGAGTCCTAATCTGACGTCAGTCCAATTATTCCATTCCACCTTAAATGGTGCAGCAGTTTCAGTCAAAAGTATTCACCCCCCATCTACTACTAAACATAACAAGTGCTTTCTCCAAATTCAATAATGCTAAATCGCAATGAGGGGTGTGAATAATTTGGACTGCAACTGTACAGCACCAGAATGGAACAGGTGGAGCATAATTGGGATGAGATGCCGATTTCAGTAGGGCATCAATCTTAGTGTGCTTCTCTATCCTTCTTCCACTTAAACACAACTCTAATAATAAACATATGATGCTTTAAATACAAAAACAGAAAATTATATTATTTATATTCAGCCTGTAGTTCAAAACTACTTCCAACCAAACACCACTGTCTGACTCACTGTTGTCTTTTCCTAGTTAATAGATGTAGATCTGCACTCTTAGCTCCTTCAGTGGAGTTTTTTTTCAACCATTTCAGCCCAAAAAAAAAAAAAAAAAAAGCTTCTAAGCTTTTCAGTCCCTGAGATCAGTACTGGAGGACTTATGTGTCCCATCTGCTGAATTAAGAAAACAAATGGTAAATGTGGCATCAATCAGTTAGACAGTCATGCAGTGAAGTGAAGATGAATCAATGTGAGGACCAGCAGGCAGGAGGGTAGTGTTTTCTTCTTTTTCTTGTCTTACCTTTGTCTTCTTTTCTTCTTATCTTTTTTTTATATCTTTGTCTTCTTTCTTCTTTGTCTTTGTAATTTTCTTTTTTCTTGTTTTCTTCTTTGACTTCTTTTGGTCGTCCTCCATTTACGCTCTAGTTTCTGCACTGTTTTTAGTTTTTGCCTTGTCATTTTACTTTTAAACAGTGCTTCTTTGTCTAAGGTTGATTGAAGGGTATTTTGTAGGTCGTTTGTTAATTTAACTAGCTCCGTTTGGAGTCATTGGGGTTATCGTGCGCTTTAGACAGTGTTACGGGGACAAATGAATATTTTGCCTAAGATGTATCTCAAAGGAGATTAGATAATGGTCTGATATTACTGAGCTTTGAGGTACAATATTTAGATGATCAATTATAACACCCAGGGTCAGGACTAAATCTAGGGTATGGTTACAGTAATGTGTGGGTCCAGTCACATTTTTTGTGATGCCGACAGAATCTAAGATTGATACAAACGCCTTTGTTAATGGATCATCTGCTTTTTCAAAATGAATATTAAAGTCTTCTACTATTATAACTTTGTCACTGCACACTGACAAGTCTGCAGCAAAATCACAAAATGATTAAAAAAATTCAGAATATGACCCTGGAGGCCTATAAATATTAATTTAGTCTGAATGCATTTTTATTTGTGGCTGGATTTGATTTATTAATGTAGAAAATCTCAAAAGAAGTGAAAGTGTTAGTGTTTTTGAATAATATCTAGTGTATTCTGGTAGGTTATGCATACTCCACCTCCTGTGCCTGATAATCTAGGGCTATGTACATATTTATAACCTGCGGTGGTGGCTTCATTTACTGCTATACATTGATCAGGTTTCAGTGTGGCAGAAAATGTCTAGTTTCTAATTAATTTATTAAAACAAGCAGATTTAGATATTCTATGTTTGGCTTTAATTTGGGGCACAGACAGTCTTAATACAATGAAACCTGGGTGACGCCTCAAAGCAGCTCGCAGACGGTTTAGCGTGTGTCTGCGGCCTGGTCCCGGCTTTGGATTGTCAGCAGCCTTTTACACTACTCGACTAACTAGCAGACTATGCGTTATGCTGCACGAAAATAGGGCAGCACCCTCCTGCGTGGGGTGGACGCCATCCCTACCTAAAAAACAGGCTTGCCCTCAAACTTTAATCAATTATCTGTGCTATATAGCACTGTGATTCGGCTGTAAGACTCAGCGGCGCGCCTCATTGGAATGGGGCCAAAGCAAATTACGGCAATAAAGTTGCCGGTGAGTGGAAGCATAAGGTAGGTGTTTCTAATAAAGTGACCATAACCTAAAGCTACCTTACACTCAGCAAAAGTCCATTCTCTATCAGCAGAGAAACCTTTGGATGAAAAGTACTGAGCTATCTTTTGCTCATTAATATGTTTCTTCACTATGCCATTGATTACCTTTTCAAAATCAGAATCAGTCCACTGAGGCATTTCAGTCTCTCCCTTAGCTAAGGTGCTGCTTTTATAGTTAAGAGGCTTCCATGAGTATGATGGCCTTTTCTTGACATGGTGAGGAAACAGGAGAACAAAACCAAGTTTTCTTCTTATTAACTAAACTACAGAAGAACAAAAACACAACTCCGTTCAGAGAGGATTACTGTTACAAACGTTACGTTTAACAGTAACAAAACAAACTTCTCTCCTTTAGAGAGGATAACAGCCACAAAACACTAGGTTTTTATCAGTGACAAACAGATAACTTCTCTTCTTTCAGAGAGGCTAACAATTACTGACTCCTCTGTCTTAGGAAACCAGAATTTCTCTCAGATTCGAAATGATGTTTACTCACCAAGAAGGTTTTAGTAGGCCATCCGGGTCACAACACCACATTGTTAGAAATCCGGCATACAGGACACAGATTCAGGAGTCAGGAGACTGGATCTTTAGCATTGGAGTTTATTCACATGCAGACAGAAAATCATACACTGGCACAGCTTAGTTGATCACGGTCAGTCTAGTCTAGTCCGACCATGTCTAGTCCGAACCAATCCAGTCTAAGACAAAATTCAGTCCAAAACTGAATTCAGTCTAAAACAGAATCCAGTCTGATTAGGGGTATTTTGAGAGGGCCTTATATATATTGGAAATTGTGGGAGGGGAAACGAAGGGTAACAAAAGGTGAGACAAAGGATTAAGATAACCATTTGATAAGTTGAAACCACATGAAAGTAATGTTAGAAAGGGCCATATTTTCTCTCAGCTGCAACTCTCAGGTCTTTGGTCTTCACCTATATAAGGCCATCAGTTGTCAGGTACATCTGGATTGTACACAAAACTGTCTGCCCTCCATTGGGTGTTGTGCCCACTTGGGCTATTCGGGGTCAGTGTGGGTGGAGGTAAAGAACTGCCGATTGGCTTTTCAATTTTGCTTTCTGTCAGCGTGATCTCACCCTTGCATGAGTATGATGCAGGACCTCTAGTGTGCACCTTAGGAGTGTCTGGTGGGTTAGGGGGTTCAGGCTGATCTTTGACCTTGAACTTGACCAAACCTTGCATCTCCATCTCCACATCAGTTTCGGTCCAGGTGGTCATGTGAAGTGGTCACTGCACTGCTGTCTGCTCTTGTCCATCTGATTCAGGGGCATATGGAGGTGGTCTCAGGTTTGAGCCGAGAATACAGCCCGGGCTTGTTTGTCTTGTCATCATGTTGTTTGCTTATCTCCATGTTGTGAAAGTTAGCTTACGAGTGATAAGAAGATAAGGGGTGATGAGAGAAATATTGGGGTAATACAAGAAGATATGGGGTGATGAGAGAAACAAAGGGGTGAAACCAGTAGAAGGATGTTACAAGAGAAATATGGAGTGTTAAGAGAAATATGGGGAGTTATAAAGAATAAATAAAGGGGTGTTAAAAGAAAAAGAAGGGGTATTAATAGAAGAAACTGGGTATTACAAGAAGGGTGAGTAATTATACAAGTGAAGAGATAGGGTATAGTGTACACAGAAGAAAGTAAAGCGATAGCTTAAAAGGGATAGCTTGTGTGTGTGAATGTGAAGGGAATTATCGTGTGTCTCTCAGTCTGTGTGTGGATTCTGGGTGGCTATGTTCTGTTGGGGTTGAAGGGATATGTTTGGAGAGTAATTCTAAAAACTCTCCATACTGTTGTCTTTTATTGTGAGATCTTGTGCTTTGCAGGAGATCTCACAATAAGAAAAATCTCATAAAAACGAGAGGAGCTATATTTAAGTTTGTGCACAGAATCAATAAAAGCCAAATTAATTGGGGTTGTAAAAAGATAAGGGTAAAAGCTGAAAATAATTCTGTTATTGTCTCAGAAAAATGTGTGCCTTTGTGGGAGGTTTAAGGGAAGATACAGTATGGGGGCCACCGGAGAATAGAAAAACAGGAGTAAATGTTACATGTTGTATGTCTAGTCTGAGATTTAGTTTTAATGGCCAATAAAAGATAAATGGATCCATTAGATAGAGTTATGTGATAATGAGTGTAGAAAAGCAGTAGGAAATCTATGAAATAAATAGGTTTTGTAGATATGTGGGTTGGAACGAAGTATAGGAAAATTAATGAGCCTGGACTGGACGTCAGAGAGGGAGAACAGTTTCATAAACCACTAAAGCAGCCCATACTGGCACCAGGTCACGTGTAGTACAATAATACTGTTAATAAGTCCTGTGGTTGTTGTATGGATACTGGAATGTGGGTTTTATAGTGTAAGTCCAACCTACCAACCTGAGAAAGAGATTGACTAGGTTAAAATAGTTATACATAGAAGATGTGTTTATATCTTATGTGTAGGTAATTCTTTGTATGAATAACAAGCATTATTGTTAAGCACTGTAGGAAAGTAATCTCTGGTATTTCTGTTCTATGCTGGTATCTCTGGTATTTCTGTTCTATGCTGGCAGAAAGGGAATCTATCCACCTGTACATACTAGCATCTAAATATGTTCTGCACACATGCTTCTAGTTGAACTTTGACCACTGGAAAGGGGAGCCTCATGTATGCAAGCATACACATACACTAAGGTTTAAGGTTGGTAGAGAGTTAAATCACTTTTAAACACACATTGTTAAAGATTCTCTCACTTGATTAGCTTAAGATTAGATCTACAAGTAATCTGGTTTGATTCTCCTTTCTCTTTTATGGGATGTGAGAGGAGACAGAAAGAAGGACCTAAGGAGGGGCAGCTGGCGAGCGACGTGCCAGAAACATCACATGGACTGAGTGGAAGAAGCTGTGCTGACTTCAGATCAGGCTAGTGTGCTTATCCACAGATCACTTCCCTGTATACACCTGCATTCTAAACAAATGTGTATTCATATTTATAGTGCTATTAATTATATAATACTTGCTAACAGCGTATAAGATGCTGCATGAAGCTTGCCAACTGATTGGTCGGGCAGTGACTTTGATTACTTAAAGAGAACACACTTGGGGGTTAAACATTTTGTTGAAAGCCACAGGTAGGGAAGTATTTGGTGTTTTTTTTTTTTTTTTTTTTTTTTTTAGTGTTCATACATTCTTAAGGTCTGGGCTGGTCTGAAGTTGGCAAACCTCAGTTAATTTCAACAACTCGTATAGTAACTTATAATAAACAAATAAATAAATATTGTATAATTCAAAGTAGACAGTGAAGTGGTAGTAACTTCAAAAATTTTAAAGTAATCTTTTTCACACTCAAATAACATAAAGAGGCCATTATTATGCCAACTATGGGTACAAACACTTCGAAAGGAATTACTGTTCCTGTTGATGTAGTTAAAATAATCCATTAATTAAAGGCATAACTAAGACATCAGAGAAATGACACAAGCGTTGGCCTGACATTGACCAACCTTGGCCAGTGGAGGGGACTCTTAATCCAGATGTAATTAAAGTAATGCAAGTACTTGTGGCCACGTACAAGGCTAACCAAAAGAAAGGTAAGAAGGGGGAAAAACATAAGGAGAAGAGACCGATGGAGCTTGGCATTCTCCAGTTGCTGGAATAAGAAGGGCAGAAACTGGTCAAAGCAGCAAAGGATAAGAGAGAGAGGAGTGCAGAAGAAATGGAGAGACAGATGAGAGGAATAGGAAAGCAGATGGCAGAAATTAATAAGCCATTTTCACACGTAAACCCAGTAAAGAACCCCCCACCATATGAGAAGGAATTGAAGTCTGAGAAGATCTATCCCCAGCTCCCAGTGATCACTCAAGAGGGCAAATATCACATCAGAGATGATGATGACCGAATAGTGGAAGCAGGAAAAGCAGAAACAATTATAAAAATGTATTTTCCAAAAGCAAGAAGAAATCAACATATATGTAAACTGAAGGTGAAGTGAAGATCAGGAGGACAAAAGTTGGAGATGATGTGGATGAAAGTGCGTGGGAAGAAGCCAGAAGAGGATGTGATCCAGCAGTCACGCGGATCCTGGTGAGGGCAGAAAGGAAAGGAGACAAGACGAGAAAGTATGAGGACTCAACAGATGAGAGTTCTAATAAAATGAGTATATGAAGGTAGTGATCAAGGTAAGGAACATAGTCTTTCCACCTGAAGGGGATTCTTTCCAACAGCAGCCGGTACAAGAATGGAAGAAGAAATGTAGAGAGGCGTATAGACCAATGCCTTTCTCACGTGGACACTGCTATGACTTTAGAAAGTCAAAAATCATTGGAGAAGCAGTTGAAGGAGCTGCAGATGCAGACGAAAGAATTGAGGCTGGAAGGATCTCAGAAAGTGGATGAGAAATATGCATTGCACCCCAAAAAAGGATTGTCATGTGACAATATGTGTCCAGTGATTATCTGAGGACCGACATTAGAGTACAAGCCTTGGCAGAATACAGACATGTCTGATGTCATGGAAAAATTGCCAACTCTTCAAGATGGAGCACATCCTTGGAGTAAGAAGAGATCATGGTGGGAACAGAACCTGCTGTAGGAGATATTAAGAGACTTCTTGCTATTCTCCGGGGAGTTCCAGCCATGGAAGAAATTCTGCAAAAAGCTGGATTTGATTGCTACGTGGGGACAGCGGTAAATGATCCAGAACGGTTTGCTGCAATTAGAGGTCGGGTGTGGACAGCATTGAGATACATTTCCAACAAATATACATCCTGATAACATTGGGAGAACCATTGGGAGAGGAAGAAAACCCTAGAGCCTTATGTGTCAAGAACCCATCAAGGGAGAAATCACAGGGCATGACCCGGAAGCAAATCCATACAAAACAATAAATCCTTCGAGCCAAAATACAGAAAGGACTGCCGTTGTCTGTGAAAAACAAACTGGCAGAAGTCGTGGGCTTAGAAGGTATGGCAAAAGGGGTTTATACAGACCACATTTCTCATCAAGTGGAGTTGTATAGGGAGAAGGAACAGGACCAAAAAGAGCAAGATCAAGAGACCCTCAGAAAACCGACCTCACATACAACTGGTGGAGAACAAGAAAAAAGAAAAAAAAAATGCAAGCCCTGGTTATACCAAGCCAGCCTCCAAAAAATCAGCAAGATCAGCCTTCACAACAACTGCAGCCAAATCAGGTTCACCCTCATTGACTCAACCATCATCAGTGGTTCCAGATGTCTCCTGGCCACAGCCAGTTTTTGGTCAAGTACTCAAGGAATCATAGGAAGAGGAAGAAGATTTGATCCAACCTTTCAGCAATCCTTGAAGCATGCTACAACTGTGGAATGGTAGGTCACCTCGCTCGAGAGTGCAACAGACCAAGAGAAAGTTTCAGGGGAAATTACAGAGGAGGATTCAGGGTCCAATTGAGGCCATTCAGGGGACCGGTGAACCCTTATAGGGGCCTGGAACCAGGATTCTAGAGGTGTCCAGAGAATTCGAAAGGGGGTGTCAGCTGGTAGCATCAGAGCCAGAGTGATCCAACCATTGAGGTGAAAGTAAATAATTGACCATTAAAGATGATGGCAGATGGCGGAGCAGCTTTCACATGTAGCCAGCCTGAAGATGCTACACATCTCCCCATGTCTGGTCAGTGGATTCGGACAATCGGGTTTCAGGGAGTGAAACAGCTGATTCCTCTCACAGAACCAATAGAGCTCTGCTATAAAGATATGAAGATTACAATACCCATTCTGGTATCAGAACACACACCAATAGCATTGTTGGGAAGAGATGCTTTGTGCAAATTGAACTGCACAATAAAATGTACACCAGACGGATGCCTGGTGGAAGTGCCAAGTGACATTGTCCACCAACTACTGATGACGACAGAAGCCGAAGCTTCATCAGTGTTCTGGATTGGAAATCTTACTGCAGCCTTCTTGGAGCCGGCCAAGTTGTGGGAGATGTTTATTGCGGCAAACCTGCCTGATGCAGTACTGTTAAACAGTACTGTTATTCAGTATGTAGATGATCATAATTGCTGCAGATGTTGGCTGAGAAGGGGCATAAGGTCTCTCAGAAAAAGGTGCAGTACTGTCAGAAGAAGGTAGTTTATTTGGGTCAGACAATAACGCAGGGGCACAGAAGTATTTCTGACAAACAGTTGAAGCTATTCGTTATGCTCCCAAGCCCAGAACAGTCAGGGAACTGATGACATTTTTAGGTTTTGCAAGTTACTCTATAGAGGACTATGCCAGTTTAATAGGGCCTTTGAGGGCTATGCTTAAAGATATTGGGAATGCTAAACTCCACTGTAACTTATCCGGGACACGAGATGGCCTTTTAGCATTTGAGACGATTAAACAGAGGTTACAAGAGGCTCCAGCATTGGCGCTTCCAGATTACTCTAAGAATTCCTTATTGTATGGGTCTTGTACTTCTACTGGAGGTAAATATGCATGTGCAGTCCTCTGTCAAGCGACAGGTACAGTAACAGGTCCACAGCCTATTTCTTATTATTCTACAGCATTTTCAGGAGTTGAATTAGGGTTGCCATTATGTTATAGAGCTATGGTAGGAGTCCATTTAATGTATGAGAAAGTGTCATCCAGTAACAATTATTACCCATCATAGCCTTAGAAATCTACTGAACCATGGCAAATACACATTGACTATGTCAAGGCTGAGTTATTATTATAAGCTTCTAGAACAGGAAGATGTCACCCTAATGAGGTGTGTCACAGTGAATCCAGCTGACACCTTGCCAACTTCAGAAGATGGTGAACCCCATGATTGTGTTCAAGACGCTGAGAAATACTCAAGGCTTAGGTCAGATTTGCAAGCCCTCCCACTGCATAATGCAGACTTGGAATATTGGACTGATGGGTCTTATTATAGGAGAGGCAATACATTGTGTGCAGGTTATGCAGTAGTAAAAGCCCAAGGAGCAAACTTTGTGGTTGAGAAAGCTGCAGTAATACCACAGCCTGCTTCAGCACAACTTGATAAACTTATAGGGTTAACAGAAGCATGTTTATTGGCAGAAGGTAAGCAAGTGACTATCTATACTGATTCTGCCTATGCACATAGCGTGTGTCACCTGTTTGGTGCAATATGGAATAGGGGGTTTAAGAAAACAGATGGTTCTCCTATACAGCATCATGAGCAAATAATGAAATTGTTACATGCCATGATGAAGCCCAAAGAAAGTGCTATAGCTAAATGTGTAACACATAAAAGAGACATGTCAAAAGTCATTCAGGGGAATAAAGCGGCTGATGACGCTGCACAGGTAGCAGCTGATGACGCTGCACAAGGAGCAGACAAATGGGGTGAAGTCTTTTTGGTTACGCATGAGGTAGACATGGAAGACAAAATAACAATCAAGGATGTGACCTTAATGCAGGAAGCAGTTCCTGATAAAGATAAACAGTTGTGGCGAGATCGAGGGGCCACTCCAGATTCTACTGGCCTTTAGAGTAATCATGAGGGGCTGATAGTCGCATAGTCCTATGCGTGATTTAGTAGTGGACTTTGTTGACATGATTAAACCAATAGGAGGTAAGAGATTTGTTAGTCGTGGAAGACTGATTTTCGAGATGGCCAGAGGCCTGTCCAACTAAACGGAAAGATGCACATTTAGTTGCCAAGTTTCTGTGCAGAGAAGTCATAAGCAAGTGGGGACTTCCACATCGAATATCCTCAGATAATGGGAAGGAGTTTGTAGAAGTGAAATTCATTAGATTAAATAGCGTCTTAGGGCAGTGTATCATCCACAAAGTCAGGAAATTTGTGTAAAAAATTTAATGGTAAGAACCGCATTGTGAAAATCTGTCAGCACAGGTCTGAATTGGGTTGCTGCTCTTCCATTGGCGTTAATGGTGTGTCGATCACGTGAGCTGTGTGATTTGCACATGACACCGCATGAGTTGGCAACAGGCAGACGAATGCCAATGCCTTGCTTGCATACAAGTGTAAAGGGTTCAAGTCTTGGCCTTTTAGAAGATGAAATGAGAGCGTATGTAACATACATGGCTAATCCACATAAGAGAATATCCATGTATGTTTCTGACAGGCAAAAGAAAGAAGAGGTGCAGGAGAGGCTGGATGAGCAAAAGAGGAGTGTGGTGCAACCTGGGGACAAGTTGTTTGTGAAGGTGTTTAAAAGAAAATGATATAACGAACGCCGTGAAGGTCCTTTTGAGGTTGTGCGCAGTCCAAGTTAAAGGGTCTCCAACGTGGTATAATTTGTCACATTGTGGTAAAGCACCAAGGGAAGAAACACCTCATGTGCATGAAAGAGATGTGGAAGGCTCAAGAGAACCAGGACGTACAGAAGGAGAGAGGCAGGAAGATCTACAGGGTCAAACTCCAAAAGAGGAGATTGTCCATGATGTGGACAATGGTGATGACTCTGTGGGCATTTCTGATGATGCCGGAAATGACTCTGCAATTAACCAATAGGAAAGAAGATTTGGGGACATTGAGTTTAGGGATGTCCCAGAAACAGCAGGAACTAGTTCAGGGGAGTGTAAAGCACTAAAAGGGTACTGAGGACACTGATTCCTCAACAGGGGGAGTCAGAGAGTCAAATAGACGTACAAGTCCAAAACCAGTACAAAAAAGGGTCAGACCTAAACGTTACGAAGACTGAGGTAGATGTGTCATTGGAGAAGATGACTTTATTAGCATCAAATGTTACTGAAGATATAAATAAAGAAGTAACTTTCTTTCGTATTACAAAGAAGAAAGTCAATACATGATAAGAAACTGAATGTATACTTACCTGTTACACAGTTGCAGATGAATACACAGCCAGTAAGCCAGAGTTCCAGATTCAGACAACCATATACAGTTGATAAATAATCTCTTGGGATCATGTCCTGTGAACAAGTAAAACAAAGAAAAAAGTCAATACATAAAAAGAAACTGAATGCTTACTTACCGATTACACAGTTGCAGATGAATACACAGCCAGTAAGCTAGAGTTCCAGATTCAGAAAACCATATACAGTTGATGTATAGTCTCTTGAGATCATGAGGTCCTGTGAACAAGTAAGACAAAGAAGAAAGTCAATACATTAAAATAAACGGAATGTATAGTTACCTGTTACACATTTGCAGATGAATACACCGTCAGTAATCCAAAATTCCAGATGCAGACGATGGCAAAAAGTTGGAGATGGATACACTCTTAGGATCAAGAGGTCATATAAACAAGTAAGACAAATAAGAAAGTCAATACATGAAAAGAAACTGAATGTATACTTACCTGTTACAGAGTTGCAGATTAATACACAGCCAGTAAGAAAGAATTCCAGATGCAGACAACCACATACAGCTGGACATGGATAGCCTCTTGGGATAATGAAATCCTGTCAACAAGTAAGACAAAGAAGAAAGTCAATACATGAAAAGAAACTGAATGTATACTCACCTGTTACACAGTTGAAGATAAATAAACAGCCAATAAGAAGAAAAACCCAGATACAGACAACGGCAAACAGCTGGAGATGAACAGTCTCTTGGCATCATGAGGTCCTGTGAACAAGAAAGTCAATACATGAAAAGAAACTGAATGTTTACTTACCTGTTACACAGTTGCAGATGAATACACAGCCAGTACGACAGAGTTCCAGATGCAGACTACGGCAAAAAGTTGGAAATAGATAGTCTCTTGGTATCATGAGGGCCTGTCAACAAGTAAGACAAAGAAGAAAGTCAAAACATGAAAAGAAACTGAATGTATACTTACCTGTTACACAGTTGCAGATGAAAAAAAGCCAGTAAGCCAGAGTTCTAGATTCAGACAACCATATACAGTTGATGTATCGTCTCTTGAGATCACGAGGTCCTGTCAACAAGTAAGACAAAGAAGAAATTCAAAATATGAAAAGAAACTGAATGTTTACTTACCGATTACACAGTTGCAGATAAATAGAAAGTCAGTCAGATTGAGATCCAGATGCAGACAACGGCAAACACTTGGAGATCGATAGCCTCTTGGGATCATGAAGTCCTGTCAACAAGTAAGACAAACAAGAAAGTCAATACATGAAAAGAAACTGAATGTTTACTTACCTGTTACACAGTTGCAGATGAATACACAGCCAGTAAGAAAGACTTCCAGATGCAGACAACCACATACAGATGGACATGGATAGTGTCTTGCGATCATGAAGTCCTGTGAACAAGTAAAACAAAGAAAAAAAGTCAAATCATGAAAAGAAACTGAATGCTTACTTACCGATTACACAGTTGCAGATGAAAAAAAGCCAGTAAGCTAGAGTTCCAGATTCAGACAACCACATACAGTTGATGTATAGTCTCTTGAGATCATGAGGTCCTGTGAAAGGGACAAAATGAAAGTCAATACATGAAAAGAAGCGGAATGTATACTTACTTGTTACACAGTTGCAGACTAATACACAGCCAGTACGAAAGACTTCCAGTTGCAGACAACCACATACAGCTGGACATGGACAGTCTCTTGGGATCATGAAGGCCTGTGAACAAGTAAGACAAAGAAGAAAGTCAATACATGAAAATAAACTGAATGCTTACTTACCTGTTACACAGTTGCAGGTGAATAGAAAGTCAGTCAGATTGAGATCCAGATGCACACAACGGCAAACACTTGGAGATCGATAGCCTCTTGGGATCATGAAGTCCTGTGAACAAGTAAGAAAAAGAAGAAAATCAAAATATGAAAAGAAACTGAATGTTTACTTACCTGTAACACAGTTGCAGATGGTTACACAGCCAATAAGACGAAAAATCCAGATGCAGACAACGGCAAACAGCTGGAGATGAATAGTCTTTTGGGATCATGAGGTCCTGTAAACAAAAGAAACTGAATGCTTTTCTACCGATTACACAGTTGCAGATGAATACACAGTCAGTAAGAAAGAATTCCACATGCAGACAACGGCAAACAGCTGGAGATGAATAGTCTCTTGGGATCATGAGGTCCTGTAAACAAGACAAAGAAGAAAGTCAATACATGAAAAGAAACTGAATGCTTAATTACCCGTCACACAGTTGCAGATGAATACACAGCCAATAAGACGTAAAATACAGATGCAGACAACGGCAAACAGCTGGAGATAAATAGTCTCTTGGGATCATGAGGTCCTGTAAACAAAACAAAAAAAAGTCAATACATGAAAAGAAGCGGAATGTATACTTACTTGTTACACAGTTGCAGACTAATACACAGCCAGTAAGAAAGACTTCCAGATGCAGACAACCACATACAGCTGTACTTGAATATCTCTTGGGATCATGAAGTCCTGACAAAGAGTAAGACAAAGATGAAAATCAATATATGAAAAGAAACTGAATGTATACTTACCTGTTACACAGTTGCGGATGAAAAAAAGGCCAGTAAGCCAGAGTTCCAGATGCAGACAACCATATACAGTTGATGTAAAGTCTCTTGGGATCACGAGGTCCTGTGAACAAGTAAAACAATGAAGAAAGTTAATACATGAAAAGAAACGGAATGTTTACTTACCTGTTACACAGTTGCAGATGAATACACAGCAAGAAAGAAAGAATTCCAGATGCAGACAACATACAGCTGGACATGGACAGTCTCTTGGGATCATGAAGGCCTGTGAACAAGTAAGACAAAGAAGAAAGTCAATACATGAAAATAAACTGAATGCTTACTTACCGATTACACAGTTGCAGATGAATAGAAAATCAGTCAGATTGAGATCCAGATGCAGACAACGGCAAACACTTGGAGATCGACAGACTCTTGGGATCATGAGGTCCTGTAAACAAGACAAAAAGAAAGTCAATACATGAAAAGAAACTGAATGTATACTTACCTGTTACACAGTTGCAGGTGAATAGAAAGTCAGTCAGATTGAGATCCAGATGCACACAACGGCAAACACTTGGAGATCGATAGCCTCTTGGGATCATGAAGTCCTGTGAACAAGTAAGAAAAAGAAGAAAATCAAAATATGAAAAGAAACTGAATGTTTACTTACCTGTAACACAGTTGCAGATGATTACACAGCCAATAAGACGAAAAATCCAGATGCAGACAATGGCAAACAGCTGGAGATGAATAGTCTTTTGGGATCATGAGGTCCTGTAAACAAAAGAAACTGAATGCTTTTCTACCGATTACACAGTTGCAGATGAATACACAGTCAGTAAGAAAGAATTCCACATGCAGACAACGGAAAACAGCTGGAGATGAATAGTCTCTTTGGATCATGAGGTCCTGTAAACAAGACAAAAAGAAAGTCAATACATGAAAAGGAACTGAATGTATACTTACCTGTTTTAAAGTTGCAGGTGAATACAAAGCCAGTAAGAAAGAATTCCTGATGCAGACAACCACATCCAGCTGGACATGGAAAGTCTCTTGGGATCATGAGGTCCTGTAAACAAGACAAAGAAGAAAGTCAATACATGAAAAGAAACTGAATGTATACTTACCTGTTACACAGTTGCAGATGAATACACAGTCAGTAAGAAAGAATTCCAGATGCAGAAAACCACATACAGCTGGACATCGATAGCCTCTTGGGATCATGAAATCCTATAAACAAGACAAAAAGAAGTCAATACATGAAAAGAAACTAAATGTATACTTACCTGTTACACAGTTGCAGATGAAAAAAAAGCTAGTAAGCCAGAGTTCCAGATGCAGATAACCATATACAGTTGATGTATCGTCTCTTGGGATCACGAGGTTCTGTGAACAAGTAAGATAAAGAAGAAAGTCAATACATGAAAAGAAACTGAATGCTTACTTACCGATTACACAGTTGCAGATGAATAGAAAGTCAGTCAGATTGAGATCCAGATGCAGACAACGGCAAACACTTGGAGATCGATAGCCTCTTGGGATCATGAAGTCCTGTCAACAAGTAAGACAAAGAAGAAAATCCAAATATGAAAAGAAACTGAATGTATACTTACCTGTAACACAGTTGCAGATTAATACACAGCCAATAAGATGAAAAATCAAGATGCAGACAATGGCAAACAGCTGGAGATGAATAGTCTCTTGGGATCATGAGGTCCTGTAAACAAGTAAGACAAAGAAGAAAGTCAATACATGAAAAGAAACTGAATGCTTACTTACCGATTACACAGTTGCAGATGAAAAAAATAAAGCCAGTAAACCAGAGTTCCAGATTCAGACAACCATATACAGTTGATTTATAGTCTCTTGGGATCATGAGGTACTGTGAACAAGTAAGACAAAGAAGAAAGTCAATACATGAAAAGAAACTGAATGTATACTTACCTGTTACACAGTTGCAGATGAATACACAGTCAGTAAGAAAGAATTCCAGATGCAGACAACCACAAATAGCTGGACATGGACAGTCTCTTGGGATCATGAAGTCCTGTGAACAAGTGAGACAACGAAGAAAGTCAATACATGAAAAGAAACTGAATGTATACTTACCTGTTACAAAGTTGCAGATGAAAACAAAGCCAGTAAGAAAGAATTCCAGATCCAGACAACCACATCCAGCTGGACACGGATAGTCTCTAGGGATCATGAGGTCCTGTAAACAAGACAAAGAAGAAAGTCAATACATGAAAAGAAACTGAATGTATACTTACCTGTTACACAGTTGCAGATGAATAGGAAGCAAGTTAGATTGAGTTCCAGATGCAGACAACGGCAAGCACTTGGAGATCGATAGCCTCTTGGGATCATGAAGTCCTGTCAAGAAGTAAGACAAAGAAGAAAATCAAAACATGAAAAGAAACTGAATGTATACTTACCTGTTACACAGTTGCAGATGAATACACAGTCAGTAAGAAAGAATTCCAGATGCAGACAATCACATACAGCTGGACATCGATAGCCTCTTGGGATCATGAGGTCCTGTAAACAAGACAAAAAGAAAGTCAATACATGGAAAGTAACTGAATTTATACTTACCTGTTACACTGTTGCAGATGAATACAGTCAGTAAGAAAGAATTCCAGATGCAGACAACCACATACAGCTGGACATCGATAGCCTCTTGGGATCATGAGCTCCTGTAAACAAGACAAAAAGAAAGTCAATACATGAAAAGAAACTGAATGTATACTTACCTTTTACACAGTTGCAGTTGAAAAAAAGCCAGTAAGCCAGAGTTCCAGATTCAGACAACCATATACAGTTGATGTATAGTCTCCTGGGATCACGAGGTTCTGTGAACAAGTAAGACAAAGAAGAAAGTCAATACATGAAAAGAAACTGAATGCTTAGTTACAGATTAATAGAATTATTTGCAGATGAATAGAAAGTCAGTCAGATTGAGTTCCAGATGCAGACAACGGCAAACACTTGGAGATCGATAGCCTCTTGGGATCATGAAGTCCTGTCAACAAGTAAGACAAAGAAGAAAATCAAAACATGAAAAGAAACTGAATGTATACTTACCTGTTACACAGTTGCAGATGAATACACAGTCAATAAGAAAGAATTCCAGATGCAGACAACCACATACAGCTGGACATCGATAGCCTCTTGGGATCATGAAGTCCTGTAAACAAGACAAAAAGAAAGTCAATACATGAAAAGAAACTGAATGTATACTTACCTATTACACAGTTGCAGATGAATAGAAAGTCAGTCAGATTGAGTTCCAAATGCAGACAACGGAGGACACCTTTCGCTGTACAATGTGCACTGTACAGTGAAAAATACGTGCACCTTACCTTACCTTGGGATCATGAGGTCCTGTAAACAAGAAAAAAAGAAAGTCAATACGTGAAAAAATGAATGCTTACTTACCGATTACACAGTTGGAGATGAATACACAGCCATTATGAAAGAATTCCAGATGCAGACAACCACATACAGCTGGACATGGACAGACTCTTGGGATCATGAAGTCCTGTGAACAAGTAAGACAAAATAGAAAGTCAATACATGAAAAGAAGCTGAATGTATACTTACCTGTTACACAGTTGCAGATGAAAAAAAGCCAGTAAGCCAGAGTTCCAGATTCAGTCAACCATATACAGTTGATGTATAGTCTCCTGGGATCATGAAGTCCTGTGAACAAGTAAGACAAAGAAAAAAGTAAATACATGAAAAGAAACTGAATGTATACTTATCTGTTACACAGTTACAGATGAATACACAGTCAGTAAGAAAGAATTCCAGATGCAGACAACCACATACAGCTGGACATGGACAGTCTCTTGGGATCATGAAGTCCTGTAAATAAGTAAGACAAATAAGAAAGTCAATACATGAAAAGAAACTGAATGTATACTTACCTGTTACACAGTTGCAGATGAATACACAGTCAGTAAGAAAGAATTCCAGATGCAGACAACCACATACAGCTAGACATCGTTAGCCTCTTGGGATCATGAAGTCCTGTAAACAAGACAAAAAGAAAGTCAATGCATGAAGAGAAACTGAATGTATACTTACCTGTTACAAAGTTGCAGATGAATAGAAAGTCAGTCAGATTGAGTTCCAGATGCAGACACCGGCAAACACTTGGAGATCTATAGCCTGTTGGGATCATGAAGTCCTGTCAACAACTAAGACAAAAAAGAAAATCAAAATATGAAAAGAAATTGAATGTATACTTACCTATAACACAGTTGCAGATGAATACACAGCCAATAAAACGTAAAATCCAGATGCAGACAAAGGCAAACAGCTAGCGATGAATAGTCTCTTGGGATCATGAGGTCCTGTAAACAAGACAAAAAAAGTCAATACATGAAGAGAAACGGAATGTATACTTACCTGTTACACAGTTGCAGATGAATACAAAGCCAGTAAGAAAGAATTCCAGATGCAGACAACCACATACAGCTGGACATCGATAGCCTCTTGGGATCATGAGGTCCTGTAAACAAGACAAAGAAGAAAATCAAAACATGAAAAGAAACTGAATGTATACTTACCTGATACACAGTTGCAAATGAATACACAGTCAGTAAGAAAGAATTCCAGATGCAGACAACCACATACAGCTGGACATCGATAGCCTCTTGGGATCATGAAGTCCTGTAAACAAGTAAGACAAAGAAGAAAATCAAAACATGAAAAGAAACTGAATGTTTACTTACCTTTAACACAGTTGCAGATGAATACACAGCCAATAAGACAAAAAATCCAGATGCAGATGAATAGTATCTTGGGATCATGAGGTCCTGTAAACAAGATAAAGAAGAAAGTCAATACATGAAAAGAAACTGAATGTATACTTACCTGTTACACAGTTGCAGATGAGTACACAGTCAGTAAGAAAGAATTCCAGATGCAGACAACATACAGCTGGACATGGACAGACTCTTGGGATCATGAAGTCCTTTGAACAAGTAAGACAAAGAAGAAAGTCAATACATGAAAAGAAACTGAATGTATACTTACCTGTTACAAAGTTGCAGATGAATACAAAGCCAGTAAGAAAGAATTCCAGATGCAGACAACCACATACAGCTGGACATCGATAGCCTCTTGGGATCATGAGGTCCTGTAAACAAGACAAAGAAGAAAGTCAATACATGAAAAGAAACTGAATGTATACTTACCTGTTACACAGTTGCAGATGAAAAAAAAAGCTAGTAAGCCAGAGTTCCAGATGCAGATAACCATATACAGTTCATGTATAGTCTCTTGGGATCACGAGGTTCTGTGAACAAGTAAGACAAAGAAGAAAGTCAATACATGAAAAGAAACTGAATGCTAACTTACCGATTACACAGTTGCAGATGAAAAAAAGCCAGTAAGCTAGAGTTCCAGATTCAGAAAACCATATACAGTTGATGTATAGTCTCTTGAGATCATGAGGTCCTGTGAACAAGTAAGACAAAGAAGAAAGTCAATACATTAAAATAAACTGAATGTATAGTTACCTGTTACACATTTGCAGATGAATACACCGTCAGTAATCCAAAATACCAGATGCAGACAATGGCAAAAAGTTGGAGATTGATACACTCTTAGGATCAAGAGGTCATATGAACAAGTAAGACAAATAAGAAAATCAATACATGAAAAGAAACTGAATGTATACTTACCTGTTACAGAGTTGCAGATTAATACACAGCCAGTAAGAAAGAATTCCAGATGCAGACAACCACATATAGCTGGACATGGATAGCCTCTTGGGATCATGAAATCCTGTCAACAAGTAAGACAAAGAACAAAATCAAAATATGAAAAGAAACTGAATGTATACTCACCTGTTACACAGTTGAAGATAAATAAACAGCCAATAAGAAGAAAAATCCAGATACAGACAACGGCAAACAGCTGGAGATGAACAGTCTCTTGGCATCATGAGGTCCTGTGAACAAGAAAGTCAATACATGAAAAGAAACTGAATGTTTACTTACCTGTTACACAGTTGCAGATGAATACACAGCCAGTACGACAGAGTTCCAGATGCAGACTACGGCAAAAAGTTGGAAATAGATAGTCTCTTGGTATCATGAGGGCCTATCAACAAGTAAGACAAAGAAGAAAGTCAAAACATGAAAAGAAACTGAATGTATACTTACCTGTTACACAGTTGCAGATGAAAAAAAGCCAGTAAGCCAGAGTTCCAGATTCAGACAACCATATACAGTTGATGTATCGTCTCTTGAGATCACGAGGTCCTGTCAAGAAGTAAGACAAAGAAGAAAATCAAAATATAAAAAGAAACTGAATGTTTACTTACCTGTAACACAGTTGCAGATTAATACACAGTCAGTAAGAAAGAATTCAAGATGCAGACAACCACATACAGCTGCATATGGACAGTCTCTTGGGATCATGAAGTCATGTGAACAAGTAAGACTAAGAAGAAAGTCAATACATGAAAAGAAACTGAAAGCTTACTTACCGATTACACAGTTGCAGATAAATTGAAAGTCAGTCAGATTGAGATCCAGATGCAGACAACGGCAAACACTTGGAGATCGATAGCCTCTTGGGATCATGAAGTCCTGTCAACAAGTAAGACAAAGAAGAAAGTCAATACATGAAAAGAAACTGAATGTTTACTTACCTGTTACACAGTTGCAGATGAATACACAGCCAGTAAGAAAGAACTCCAGATACAGACAACTACATACAGATGGACATGGATAGTGTCTTGCGATCATGAAGTCCTGTGAACAAGTAAAACAAAAAAAAAAGTCAAATCATGAAAAGAAACTGAATGCTTACTTACCGATTACATAGTTGCAGATGAAAAAAAGCCAGTAAGCTAGAGTTCCAGATTCAGACAACCATATACAGTTGAAGTATAGTCTCTTGAGATCATGAGGTCCTCTGAAAGGGACAAAATGAAAGTCAATACATGAAAAGAAATGGAATGTATACTTACCTTTTACACAGTTGCAGACTAATACACAGCCAGTAAGAAAGACTTCCAGATGCAGACAACCACATACAGCTGGACTTGAATATCTCTTGGGATCATGAAGTCCTGACAAAGAGTAAGACAAAGATGAAAATCAAAATATGAAAAGAAACTGAATGTATACTTACCTGTTACACAGTTGCAGATGAAAAAAAGGCCAGTAAGCCGGAGTTCCAGATGCAGACAACCATATACAGTTGATGTAAAGTCTCTTGGGATGACGAGGTCCTGTGAACAAGTAAAACAATGAAGAAAGTTAATACATGAAAAGAAACTGAATGTTTACTTACCTGTTACACAATTGCAGATGAATACATAGCAAGAAAGAAAGAATTCCAGATGCAGACAACATACAGCTGGACATGGACAGTCTCTTGGGAACATGAAGGCCTGTGAACAAGTAAGACAAAGAAGAAAGTCAATACATGAAAAGAAACTGAATGTATACTTACTTGTTACACAGTTGCAGATGAAAAAAAAAAAAAAAAAACGTAAGCCAGAGTTCCAGATTCAGACAACCATATACAGTTGATGTATAGCCTCTTGGGATCACAAAATCCTGTGAACAAGTAAGACAAAGAAGGAAGTCAATAAATGAAAATAAACTGAATGCTTACTTACCGATTACACAGATGCAGATGAATAGAAAATCAGTCAGATTGAGATCCAGATGCAGACAACGGCAAACACTTGGAGATCGACAGACTCTTGGGATCATGAGGTCCTGTAAACAAGACAAAAAGAAATTCAATACATGAAAAGAAACTGAATGTATACTTACCTGTTACACAGTTGCAGATGAATACACAGCCAATAAGACGAAAAATCCAGATGCAGACAACCACATACAGCTGGACATGGACAGTCTCTTGGGATCATGAAGTCCTGTGAACAAGTAAGACAGAAGAAAATCAAAATATGAAAAGAAACTGAACGTATACTTACCTGTTACACAGTTGCAGATGAATAGAAAGACAGTCAGATTGAGTTCCAGATGCAGACAACGGCAAACAGCTGGAGATGAATAGTCTTTTGGGATCATGAGGTCCTGTAAACAAGACAAAAAGAAAGTCAATACATGAAAAGAAACCGAATGTATACTTACCTGTTAAACAGTTGCAGATGAATACACAGCCAATAAGACGTAAAATCCAGATGCAGATGAATAGTCTCTTGGGCTCATGAGGTCCTGTAAACAAGACAAAGAAGAAAGTCAATGCAGGAAAAGAAACGGAATGTATACTGACCTGTTACACAGTTGCAGATGAATATACAGCCAGTAAGAAAGAAATCCAGATGCAGACAACCACATACAGCTGGACATTGACAGTCTCTTGAGATCATGAAGTCCTGTGAATAAGTAAGACAAAGAAGAAAGTCAATACTTGAAAAGAAACTGAATGCTTACTTAGCAATTACACAGTTGCAGATGAATAGAAAGTCAGTCAGATTGAGATCCAGATGCAGACGACGGCAAACACTTGGAGATCGATAGCCTCTTGGGATCACGAAGTCCTGTCAACACGACAAAGAAGAAAATCAAAATATGAAAAGAAACTGAATGTTTACTTACCTGTAACACAGTTGCAGATGATTACACAGCCAATAACACGAAAAATCCAGATGCAGACAACGGCAAACAGCTGGAGATGAATAGTCTCTTGGGATCATGAGGTCCTGTAAACAAAAGAAACTGAATGCTTTTCTACCGATTACACAGTTGCAGATGAATACACAGTCAGTAAGAAAAAATTCCAGATGCAGAAAACCACATACAGCTGGACATCGATAGGCTCTTGGGATCATGAAATCCTATAAACAAGACAAAAAGAAGTCAATACATGAAAAGAAACTGAATGTATACTTACCTGTTGCAAAGTTGCAGATAAATACAAAGCCAGTAAGAAAGAGTTCCAGATGCAGACAACCACATACAGCTGGACAAGGACAGTCTCTTGGGATCATGAAGTCCTGTGAACAAGTAAGACAAAGAAGAAAGTCAATACATGGAAAGAAACTGAATGTATACTTACCTGTTACAAAGTTGCAGATGAATACAAATCCAGTAAGAAAGAATTCCAGATGCAGACAACCACATCCAGCTGGACATGGATAGTCTCTTGGGATCATGAGGTCCTGTAAACAATACAAAGAAGAAAGTCAATATATGAAAAGAAACTGAATATATACTTACCTGTTACACAGTTGCAGATGATAGAAAGTCAGTCAGATTGAGTTCCAGATGCAGACAATGGCAAATACTTGGAGATCGATAGCCTCTTGGGATCATGAAGTCCTGTGAACAAGTAAGACAAAGAAGAAAATCAAAATATGAAAAGAAACGGAATGCTTACTTACCGATTACACAGTTGCAGATGAAAACATAGCCATTAAGAAAGAATTTCAGATGCAGACAACCTCGTACAGCTGGACATGGATAGCCTCTTGGGATCATAAAGTCCTGTGAACAAGTAAGCCAAAGAAGAAAATCAAAATATGAAAAGAAATTGTATGTATACTTACCTGTAACACAGTTGCAGATGAATACACAGCCAATAAGACGTAAAATCCAGATGCAGACAACGGCAAACAGCTGGAGATGAATAGTCTCTTGGGATCATGAGGTCCTGTGAATAAGACAAAAAAAAGTCAATACATGAAAACAAACTGAATGTATACTTACCTGTTACACAGTTGCAGATGAAAAGAAACGGAATGTATACTTATCTGTTGCACAGTTGCAGATGAATAGAAAGTCAGTCAGATTGAGTTCCAGATGCAGACAACGGCAAACACTTGGAGATCTATAGCCTCTTGGGATCATGAAGTCCTGTCAAGAAGTAAGACAAAGAAGAAAATCAAAACATGAAAACAAACTGAATGTATACTTACCTTTTACACAGTTGCAGATGAATACACAAGTCAAGTCAAGTCAAGTCAAGTGGGTTTATTGTCATTTCAACTACATACAGAGTACACAGTGAAACGAAACAACGTTCCTCCCGGACCATGGTGCAACATAGACAGTGCATACAAGACACAAGTGCAACACAAACAAACAAGTGCGGACAGACAACACAGTACAGACAGAGGATAATAAATAATGACTGTAGTGTGCAAGTTGTGCAATGTGCGATAAATAGAGTCCAGTGAGGTAGTAAAGTCAGTCAGTAAGAAAGAATTCCAGTTGCAGACAACCACATACAGCTGGACATAGACAGTCTCTTGGGATAATGAAGTCCTGTGAATAAGTAAGACAAATAAGAAAGTCAATACATGAAAAAAAACTGAATGTATCTTTACATGTTACACAGTTGTAGATGAAAAGAAACGGAATGTATACTTACCAGTTGCACAGTTGCAGATGAATAGAAAATCAGTCAGATTGAGTTCCAGATGCAGACAACCACATCCAACTGGACATGGATAGTCTCTTAGGTTCATGAGGTCCTGTAAACAAGACAAAGAAGAAAGTAAATACATGAAAAGAAACTGAATGTATACTTACGTATTACACAGTTGCAGATGAATAGAAAGTCAGTCAGATTGAGATCCAGATGCAGACAACGGCAAACACTTGGAGATCGATAGCCTCTTGGGATCATGAAGTCCTGTGAACAAGTAAGACAAAGAAGAAAATCAAAATATGAAAAGAAACTGAATGTTTACTTACCTGTAAAACAGTTGCAGATGAATACACAGCCAGTAAGACGAAAAATCCAGATGCATTTGAATAGTCTCTTGGGATCACAAGGTCCTGTGAACAAGTAAGACAAAGAAGAAAGTCAATACATGAAAAGAAACGGAATGTATACTTACCTATTGCACAGTTGCAGATGAATAGAACGTCAGTCAGATTGAGATCCAGATGCAGACAACGGCAAACACTTGGAGATCGATAGCCTCTTGGGATCATGAGGTCCTGTAAACAAGATAAAAAGAAAGTCAATACATGAAAAGAAACTGAATGTATACTTACCTGTTACACTGTTGCAGATTAATACAAAGCCAATAAGATGAAAAATCCAGATGCAGATGAATATTCTCTTGGGATCATGAAGTCCTGTGAACAAGACAAAGATGAAAATCTAAATATGAAAAGAAACTGAATGTTTACTTACCTGTAACACAGTTGCAGACGAATACACAGCCAATAAGACGAAAAATTCAGATGCGGTTGAAAAGTCTCTTGGGATCACGAGGTCCTGTGAACATGTAAGACAAAGAAGAAAGTCAATACATGAAAAGAAACGGAATGCTTACTTACCGATTACACAGTTGCAGATGAAAACACAGCCAATAAGACGTAAAATCCAGATGCAGACAACGGCAAACAGCTGGAGATGAATAGTCTCTTGGGATCATGAGGTCCTGTAAATAAGACAAAAAGAAAAAGTCAATACATGAAAAGAAACTGAATGTATACTTACCTGTTACAAAGTTGCAGATGAATACAAAGCCAATAAGAAAGAGTTCCAGATGAAGACAACCACATACAGCTGGACAAGGACAGTCTCTTTGGATTATGAAGTCCTGTGAACAAGTAAGACAAAGAAGAAAATCAAAATATGAAAAGAAACTGAATGTATACTTACGTGTAACACAGTTGCAGATGAATACACACCCAATAAGACATAAAATCCAGATGCAGACAACGGCAAACAGGTGGAAATGAAAAGTCTCTTGGGATCATGAGGTCCTGTAAACAAGTAAGACAAAGAAGAAAATCAAAATATGAAAAGAAACTGAATGTTTACTTACCTGTAACACAGTTGCAGATGAATACACAGCCAATAAGACAACAAATCCAGATGCAGATGAATAGTCTCTTGGGATCATGAGGTCCAGTAAACAAGACAAAGAAAAAAGTCAAAACATGAAAAGAAGCTGAAAGTATACTTACCTGTTACACAGTTGCAAATGAATACCGAGTCAGTCAGATTGAGTTCCAGATGCAGACAACCACATACAGCTGGACATGGACAGTCTCTTGGGGTCATGAAGTCCTGTGAAGAAGCAAGACAACTAAGAAAGTCAATACATGAAAAGAAACTGAATGTATGCTTACCTGTTACACAGTTACAGATGAAAAGAAACGGAATGTATACTTACCTGTTGCACAGTTGCAGATGAATAGAAAGTCAGTCAGATTGAGTTCCAGATGCAGACAACGGCAAACACTTGGAGATCGATTGCCACTTGGGATCATGAACTCCTGTGAACAAGTAAGACAAAGAAGAAAATCAAAATATTAAAAGAAATTGAATGTATACTTACCTATAACACAGTTGCAGATGAATACACAGCCAATAAGACGAAAAATCCAGATGCAGCTGAATAGTCTCTTGGGATCATGAGGTCCTGTAAACAAAACAAAAAAAAGTCAATACATGAATTGAAACGGAATGTATACTTACCTGTAACACAGTTGCAGATGAATACACAGCCAGTAAGAAAGAATTCCAGATGCAGACAACCACATCCAGCTGGACATGGAAAGTCTCTTGGGATCATGAAATCCTATTAACAAGACAAAGAAGAAAGTCAATACATGAAAAGAAACTGAATGTATACTTACCTGTTACAAAGTTGCAGATGAATACAAATCTAGTAAGAAAGAATTCCAGATGCAGATAACGGCAAACACTTGGAGATCGATAGCCTCTTGGGATCATGAAGTCCTGTGAACAAGTAAGACAAAGAAGAAAATCAAAATATGAAAAGAAACTGAATGTTTACTTACCTGTAAAACAGTTGCAGATGAATACACAGCCAATAAGACGAAAAATCCAGATGCATTTGAATAGTCTCTTGGGATCACAAGGTCCTGTGAACAAGTAAGACAAAGAAGAAAGTCAATACATGAAAAGAAACGGAATGTATACTTACCTATTGCACAGTTGCAGATGAATAGAACGTCAGTCAGATTGAGTTCCAGATGCAGATAACGGCAAACACTTGGAGATCGATAGCCTCTTGGGATCATGAAGTCCTGTGAACAAGTAAGACAAAGAAGGAAATCAAAATATGAAAAGAAATTGAATGTATACTTACCTATAGCACAGTTGCAGATGAATACACAGCCAATAAAACGTAAAATCCAGATGCAGACAACAGCAAACAGCTGGAGATGAATAGTCTCTTGGGATCATGAGGTCCTGTAAACAAGACAAAAAAAAGTCAATACATAAATAGAAACGGAATGTATACTTACCTGTTAAACAGTTGCAGATGAATACACAGCCAGTAAGAAAGAGTTCCAGATGCAGACAACCACATACCGATAGACAAGGACAGTCTCTTGGGATCATGAAGTCCTGTGAACAAGTAAGACAGAGAAGAAAGTCAATACATGAAAAGAAACTGAATGTATACTTACCTGTTACACAGTTGCAAATGAATAGAACGTCAGTCAGATTGAGTTCCAGATGCAGACAACGGCAAACACTTGGAGATCGATAGCCTCTTGGGATCATGAAGTCCTGTCAAGAAGTAAGACAAAGAAGAAAATCAAAACATGAAAACAAACTGAATGTATACCTACCTGTTACACAGTTGCAGATGAATACCCAGTCAGTAAGAAAGAATTCCAGATGCAGACAATCACATACAGCTGGACATGGACAGTCTCTTGGGATCATGAAGTCCTGTGAATAAGTAAGACAAATAAGAAGGTCAATACAAGAAAAGAAACTGAATGTATACTTACCTGTTACACAGTTGCAGATGAAAAGAAACGGAATGTATACTTACCTGTTACACAGTTGCAGATGAAAAGAAATTGAATGTATACTTACCTATAACACAGTTGCAGATGAATACTCAGCCAATAAAATGTAAAATCCAGATGCAGACAACGGCAAAAAGCTGGAGATCTATAGCCTCTTGGGATCATGAGGTCCTGTAAACAAGACAAAAAGAAAGTCAATACATGAAAAGAAACTGAATGTATACTTGCCTATTACAAAGTTGCAGATGAATACAAAGCCAGTAAGAAAGAATTCCAGATGCAGACAACGACATCCAGCTGGACATGGATAGTCTCTTGGGATCATGAGGTCCTGTAAACAAGACAAAGAAGAAAGTCAATACATGAAAAGAAACTGAATGTATACTTTCCTGTTACACAGTTGCAGATGAATACACAGCCAATAAGAGAAACAATCCAGATGCAGATGAATAGTCTCTTGGGATAATGAGGTCCTGTAAACAAGACAAAGAAGAAAGTCAATACATGAAAAGAAGCTGAATGTATACTTACCTGTTAGAAAGTTGCAGATGAATACACAGCCATTAAGAAAGAATTCCAGATGCAGACAACCACAAATAATTGGACATGGACAGTCTCTTGGGATCATGAAGTCCTGTGAACAAGTGAGACAACGAAGAAAGTCAATACATGAAAAGAAACTGAATGTATACTTACCTGTTACACTGTTGCAGATGAATACACAGTCAGTAAGAAAGAATTCCAGATGCAGACAACCACATACAGCTGGACATCGATAGCCTCTTGGGATCATGAGGTCCTGTAAAGAAGACAAAAAGAAAGTCAATACATGAAAAGAAACTGAATGTATACTTACCTGTTACACAGTTGCAGTTGAAAAAAAGCCAGTAAGCCAGAGTTCCAGATTCAGACATCCATATACATTTGATGTATAGTCTCTTGGGATCACGTGGTCCTGTGAACAAGTAAGACAAAGAAGAAAGTCAATACATGAAAAGAAATTGAATGTATACTTACCTGTTACACAGTTGCAGATGAATAGAAAGTCAGTAAGATTGAGATCCTGATGCAAACAACGACAAACACTTGGAGATCGATAGCCTCTTGGGATCACAAAGTCCTGTGAACAAGTAAGACAAAGAAGAAAATCAAAATATGAGAAGAAACTGAATGTATACTCATCTGTAACACAGTTGCAGATGAATACACAGCCAATAAGATGTAAAATCCAGATGCAGATGAATAGTCTCTTTGGTTCATGAGGTCCTGTAAACAAGTAAGACAAAGAAGAAAGTCAAAACATGAAAAGAAACTGAATGTATACTTACCTGTTACACAGTTGCAGATGAAAAAAAAAGCTAGTAAGCCAGAGGTCCAGATGCAGATAAGAAACTGAATGCTTAGTTACAGATAAATAGAATTAGTTGCAGATGAATAGAAAGTCAGATTGAGTTCCAGATGCAGACAACGGAGGACACATTTCGCTGTACAATGTACACTGTACAGTGACACATACGTGCACCTTACCTTACCTTGGGATCATGAGGTCCTGTAAACAAGAAAAAAAGAAAGTCAATACATGAAAAGAAACTGAATGCTTACTTACCGATTACACAGTTGGAGATGAATACACAGCCATTAAGAAAGAATTCCAGATGCAGACAACCATATACAGCTGGACATGGACAGACTCTTGGGATCATGAAGTCCTGTGAACAAGTAAGACAAAATAGAAAGTCAATACATGAAAAGAAGCTGAATGTATACTTACCTGTTACACAGTTGCAGATAAAAAAAAGCCAGTAAGCCAGAGTTCCAGATTCAGTCAACCATATACAGTTGATGTATAGTCTCCTGGGATCATGAAGTCCTGTGAACAAGTAAGACAAAGAAGAAAATCCAAATATGAAAAGAAACTGAATGTATACTTACCTGTAACACAGTTGCAGATTAATACACAGCCAATAAGATGAAAAATCCAGATGCAGACAACGGCAAACAGCTGGAGATGAATAGTCTCTTGGGATCATGAGGTCCTGTAAACAAGTAAGACAAAGAAGAAAGTCAATACATGAAAAGAAACTGAATGCTTACTTACCGATTACACAGTTGCAAATGAAAAAAATAAAGCCAGTAAGCCAGAATTCCAGATTCAGACAACCATATACAGTTGATTTATAGTCTCTTGGGATCACGAGGTACTGTGAACAAGTAAGACAAAGAAGAAATTCAATACATGAAAAGAAACGGAATGTATACTTACCTGTTGCACAGTTGCAGATGAATACACAGCCAGTAAGAAAGAGTTCCAGTTGCAGACAACCACATACAGCTGGACATGGACAGTCTCTTGGGATCATGAAGTCCTGTGAACAAGTAAGAAAAAGAAGAAAGTCAAAACATGAAAAGAAACTGAATGTATACTTACCTGTTGCACAGTTGCAGATGAATAGAAAGTCAGAAACGGAAGTCAAGAAACGGAAACGGAAGTCAAGAAACGGAATGTATACTTACCTGTTACACAGTTGCAGATGAATACACAGCCAATAAGACGAAAAATTCAGATGCAGTTGAAAAGTCTCTTGGGATCACGAGGTCCTGTGAACAAGTAAGACAAAGAAGAAAGTCAATACATGAAAAGAAACGGAATGCTTACTTACCGATTACACAGTTGCAGATGAAAACACAGCCAATAAGACGTAAAATCCAGATGCAGACAACGGCAAACAGCTGGAGATGAATAGTCTCTTGGGATCATGAGGTTCTGTAAATAAGACAAAAAAAAAAGTCAATACATGAATAGAAACGGAATGTATACTTACCTGTTACACAGTTGCAGATGAAAAAAAGCCAGTAAGCCAGAGTTCCAGATAAAGACAACCATATACAGTTGATGTATAGTCTCTTGGGATCAAGAGGTCCTGTGAACAAGTAAGACAAAGAAGAAAGTCAATACATGAAAAGAAACTGAATGCTTACTTACCTTTTACAAACTTGCAGATGAATACAAATCCAGTAAGAAAGAATTCCAGATGCAGACAATCACATCCAGCTGGACATGGATAGTCTCTTGGGATCATGAGGTCCTGTAAACAAGACAAATAAGAAAGTCAATACATGAAAAGAAACTGAATGTATACTTACCTGTTACACAGTTGCAGATGAATAGAAAGTCAGTAAGATTGAGTTCCATATGCAGACAACCGCAAACACTTGGAGATCGATAACCTCTTGGGATCATGAAGTCCTGTCAACAAGTAAGACAAAGAAGAAAGTCAATACATGAAAAGAAACTGAATGTATACTTACCTGTTACACAGTTGCAGATGAATACACAGTAAGTAAGAAAGAATTCCAGATGCAGACAACCACATACAGCTGGACATCGATAGCCTCTTGGGATCATGAAGTCCTGTCAAGAAGACAACAAGAAAGTCAATACATGAAAAGAAACTGAATGTATACTTACCTGTTACACAGTTGCAAATTAAAAAAAGCCAGTAAGCCAGAGTTCCAGATTCAGACAACCATATACAGTTGATGTATAGTCTCTTGGGATCACGAGGTCCTGTGAACAAGTAAGACAAAGAAGAAAGTCAATACATGAAAAGAAACTGAATGTATACTTACCTTTTACAAACTTGCAGATGAATACAAATCCAGTAAGAAAGAATTCCAGATGCAGACAACCACATCCAGCTGGACATGGATAGTCTCTTGGGATCATGAGGTCCTGTAAACAAGACAAAGAAGAAAGTCAATACATGAAAAGAAACTGAATGTATACTTACCTGTTACACAGTTGCAGATGAATACACAGTCAGTAAGAAAGAGTTCCAGATGCAGACAACCACATACAGCTGGACAAGGACAATCTCTTGGGATCATGAAGTCCTGTGAACAAGTAAGACAAATAAGAAAATCAAAACATGAATACAAACTGAATGTATACTTACTTGTTACACAGTTGCAGATGAATACACAGTCAGTAAGAAAGAATTCCAGTTGCAGACAACCACATACAGCTGGACATGGACAGACTCTTGGGATCATGAAGTCCTGTGAATAAGTAAGACAAATAAGAAAGTCAATACATGAATAGAAACTGAATGAATACTTACCTGTTACACAGTTGCAGATGAAAAGAAACGGAATGTATACTTACCTGTTGCACAGTTGCAGATGAATACACAGTCAGTAAGAAAGAATTCCAGTTACAGACAAATACATACAGCTGGACATGGACAGTCTCTTGGGATCAAGAAGTCCTGTCAACAAGTAAGACAAAGAAGAAAATCAAAAGATGAAAAGAAATTGAATGTATACTTACCTGTTGCACAGTTGCAGATGAATAGAAAGTCAGTCAGATTGAGTTCCAGATGCAGACAACGGCAAACACTTGGAGATCGATAGCCTCTTAGGGTCATGAAGTCCTGTGAACAAGTAAGAAAAAGAAGAAAGTCAAAACATGAAAAGAAACTGAATGTATACTTACCTTTTACAAACTTGCAGATGAATACAAATCCAGTAAGAAAGAATTCCAGATGCAGACAACCACATCCAGCTGGACATGGATAGTCTCTTGGGATCATGAAGTCCTGTGAATAAGTAAGACAAATAAGAAAGTCAATACATGAATAGAAACTGAATGAATACTTACCTGTTACACAGTTGCAGATGAAAAGAAACGGAATATATACTTACCTGTTACACTGTTGCAGATGAATACACAGTCAGTAAGAAAGAATTCCAGATGCAGACAACCACATACAGCTAGACATGGATAGTCTCTTTGGATCATGAAATCTTGTGAACAAGTAAGACAAAGAAGAAAATCAAAACATGAAAAGAAACTGAATGTATACTTACCTCTTGCACAGTTGCAGATGAATAGAAAGTCAGTCAAATTGAGATCCAGATGCCGACAACGGCAAACACTTGGAGATCGATAGCCTCTTGGGATCATGAAGTCCTGTCAAGAAGTAAGAAAAAGAAGAAAGTCAAAACATGAAAAGAAACTGAATGTATACTTACCTGTTACACAGTTGCAGATGAATACAAAGCCAGTAAGAAAGAGTTCCAGATGCAGACAACCACATCCAGCTGGACATAGACAGTCTCTTGGGATCATGAAGTCCTGTGAATAAGTAAGACAAAGAAGAAAGTCAATACATGAAAAGAAACTGAGTGTATACTTACCTGTTACACAGTTGCAGATGAAAAGAAACGGAATGTATACTTACCTGTTACACAGTTGCAGATGAATACACAGTCAGTAAGAAAGAATTCCAGTTGCAGACAACCACATACAGCTGGACATGGACAGACTCTTGGGATCATGAAGTCCTGTGAATAAGTAAGACAAATAAGAAAGTCAATACATGAATAGAAACTGAATGAATACTTACCTGTTACACAGTTGCAGATGAAAAGAAACGGAATGTATACTTACCTGTTGCACAGTTGCAGATGAATACACAGTCAGTAAGAAAGAATTCCAGTTACAGACAAATACATACAGCTGGACATGGACAGTCTCTTGGGATCAAGAAGTCCTGTCAACAAGTAAGACAAAGAAGAAAATCAAAACATGAAAAGAAACTGAATGTATACTTACCTCTTGCACAGTTGCAGATGAATAGAAAGTCAGTCAAATTGAGATCCAGATGCCGACAACGGCAAACACTTGGAGATCGATAGCCTCTTGGGATCATGAAGTCCTGTCAAGAAGTAAGAAAAAGAAGAAAATCAAAACATGAAAAGAAACTGAATGTATACTTACCTGATACACAGTTGCAGATGAAAAGAAACGGAATGTATACTTACCTGTTGCACAGTTGCAGATGAATACACAGTTAGTAAGAAAGAATTCCAGTTGCAGACAACCACATACAGCTGGACATGGACAGTCTCTTGGGATCATGAAGTCCTGTCAACAAGTAAGACAAAGAAGAAAATCAAAATATGAAAAGAAATTGAATGTATACTTACCTATAAAACACAGTTGCAGATGAATACACAGCCAATAAAACGTAAAATCCAGATGCAGAAAACGGCAAACAGCTGGATATGAATAGTCTCTTGGGATCATGAGGTCCTGTAAACAAGACAAAAAAAAGTCAATACATGAATAGAAACAGAATGTATACTTACCTGTTACACAGTTGCAGATGAATACACAGCCAGTAAGAAAGAGTTCCAGATGCAGACAACCACATACAGCTGGACAAGGACAATCTCTTGGGATCATGAAGTCCTGTGAACAAGTAAGACAAATAAGAAAATCAAAACATGAAAACAAACTGAATGTATACTTACTTGTTACACAGTTGCAGATGAATACACAGTCAGTAAGAAAGAATTCCAGTTGCAGACAACCACATACAGCTGGACATGGACAGATTCTTGGGATCATGAAGTCCGGTGAATAAGTAAGACAAATAAGAAAGTCAATACATGAATAGAAACTGAATGAATACTTACCTGTTACACAGTTGCAGATGAAAAGAAACGGAATGTATACTTACCTGTTGCACAGTTGCAGATGAATACACAGTCAGTAAGAAAGAATTCCAGTTACAGACAAATACATACAGCTGGACATGGACAGTCTCTTGGGATCAAGAAGTCCTGTCAACAAGTAAGACAAAGAAGAAAATCAAAAGATGAAAAGAAATTGAATGTACACTTACCTGTTACACAGTTGCAGATGAATAGAAAGTCAGTAAGAAAGAATTCCAGATGCAGACAACCACATACAGCTGGACATCGATAGCCTCTTGGGATCATGAAGTCCTGTAAACAAGACAAAAAGAAAGTCAAAACATGAAAAGAAACTGAATGTATACTTACCTGTTGCACAGTTGCAGATGAATAGAAAATCAGTCAGATTGAGATCCAGATGCAGACAATGGCAAACACTTGGAGATCGATAGGCTCTTGGGATCATGAAGTCCTGTGAACAAGTAAGACAAAGAAGAAAATCAAAATATGAAAAGAAACTGAATGTTTACTTAACTGTAACACAGTTGCAAATGAATACACAGCCAATAAGACGAAAAATCCAGGTGCAGCTGATTAGTCTCTTGGGATCACGAGGTCCTGTGAACAAGTAAGACAAAGAAGAAAATCAAAATATGAAAAGAAACTGAATGTTTACTTAACTGTAACACAGTTGCAGATGAATACACAGCCAATAAAACGTAAAATCCATATGCAGACAACAGCAAACAGCTGGAGATGAATAGTCTCTTGGGATCATGAGGTCCTGTAAACAAGACAAAGAAAAAAGTCAATACATGAAAAGAAACTGAATGTATACTTACCTGTTACAAAGTTGCAGATGAATACAAAGCCAGTAAGAAAGAGTTCCAGATGCAGACAACCACATACAGCTGGACAAGGACAGTCTCTTGGGATCATGAAGTCCTGTGAACAAGTAAGACAAAGAAGAAAGTCAATACATGGAAAGAAACTGAATGTATACTTACCTGTTACAAAGTTGCAGATGAATGCATCTGGAATTCTTTCTTACAGGATTTGTAGACAACCACATCCACCTGGACAGGGATAGTCTCTTGGGATCATGAGGTCCTGTAAACAAGACAAAGAAGAAAGTCAATACATGAAAAGAAACTGAATGTACACTTACCTGTTACACAGTTGCAGATGAATAGAAAGTCAGTAAGAAAGAATTCCAGATGCAGACAACCACATACAGCTGGACATCGATAGCCTCTTGGGATCATGAAGTCCTGTAAACAAGACAAAAAGAAAGTCAATACATGAAAAGAAACTGAATGTATACTTATCTGTTACACAGTTGCAGATGAATACAAAGCCAGTAAGAAAGAATTCCAGATGCAGACAACCACATCCAGCTGGACATGGATAGTCTCTTGGGATCATGAAGTCCTGTAAACAAGACAAAGAAGAAAGTCAATACATGAAAAGAAACTGAATGTATACTTACCTGTTACACAGTTGCAGATGAATACACAGTCAGTCAGATTGAGTTCCAGATGTAGACAACGGCAAACACTTGGAGATCGATAGCCTCTTGGGGTCATGAAGTCCTGTGAACAAGTAAGACAAAGTAGAAAGTCAATACATGAAAACAAACTGAATGTATACTTACCTGTTACACAGTTGCAGATGAATACACAGTCAGAAAGAAAGAATTCCAGTTGCAGACAACCACATCCAGCTGGACATAGACAGTCTCTTGGGATCATGAAGTCCTGTGAATAAGTAAGACAAAGAAGAAAGTCAATACATGAAAAGAAACTGAGTGTATACTTACCTGTTACACAGTTGCAGATGAAAAGAAACGGAATGTATACTTACCTGTTACACAGTTGCAGATGAATACACAGTCAGTAAGAAAGAATTCCAGACGCAGACAACCACATACAGCTGGACATGGACAGACTCTTCAGATCATGAAGTCCTGTGAAAAAGTAAGACAAAGAAGAAAGTCAATACATGAAAAGAAACTGAATGTATACTTACCTGTTACACAGTTGCAGATGAATACACAGCCAATAACACAAAAAATCCAGGTGCAGTTGAATAGGCTCTTGGCATCATGAGGTCCTGTAAACAAGACAAAGAAGAAAGTCAATACATGAAAAGAAACTGAATGCTTACTTACCTACTACACAGTTGCAGATGAATAGAAAGTCAGTCAGATTGAGATCCAGACGCAGACAACGGCAAACACTTTGTCTTACTTGTTGACAGGACTTCATGATCCCAAGAGGCTATCGATCTCAAAGTGTTTGCCGTTGTCTGCGTCTGGTTCTCAATCTGACTGACTTTCTATTCATCTGCAACTGTGTAACAGGTAAGTAAGCATTCAGTTTCTATTCATATTTTGATTTTCTTCTTTGTCTTATTTGTTGACAGGACTTCATGATCCCAAGAGGCTATCGATCTCAAAGAAGAAAATCAAAATATGAAAAGAAACTGAATGTATACTTACCTGTTACACAGTTGCAGATGAATACACAGCCATTAAGAAAGAATTCCAGATGCAGATGAAGAGCAAGTTAGTTGATTGAGAAACATCCAACCAAGAAAAACGCATTTTTAGCTAAACAAAAAAACAAAACACTTTTCGGTTGAGAGTCATATCTCATATGAAGACATATTAGAAAAGCCTATTATCTTTTGAAAATAACAAAATCTGACATGTGTGACTGTCATTGTAAGGCCAAGTAGGAAGGCATTAAGAATCAGTCCAAAAAATAATTATATCAGACAAAGTATTTATGAGTGTAGGACTTAGAGGTCTGATATGATGGAGTTACAGCAAAGGATTAAACATTTTTAATCAATAATAAGGCCAGTGAATGTCAGTTTTCTTGGCTGGGTATTTTCACAGCTGCTGTATCTTGTTTGGTGTTTCTGGGCTTTACAGCTCTTTATGTCAAGTGTAAACAGATCCAAAGTGTCATTCTCAGTGCTGATTACATCTGAAATTAACCATAAACCAGAGGTGAGTGGCTAGCAACAGGGTAATGCAGCTCAACACATGTTTCAGTTTACTACACACCCATGTCGACTCTCCAAAGTCACAGTGATTCTAAAGTCACTCAATACAAAGCACTTAAAAACCAAACCATAAAACACTGCTTAAATCACAAATACATTAATAAAGACTTTGAGCCCATTTCCCTGAAACGGTTCACCCATTAAAGATAATAGACAAAGAAGGTTGGGAGCAGGTGGCTAGTGTTTTCTTACCTGACTGGTGTGACTGGGTAGGGCCAGTAAGTCCTGGCATAGCACCTTCTCTATGTTCCTGGAGAGTACAACAGATCCCAGTCAGCACATGTGAAGCCTTTCTCGGTGGTAAAGGACCAGACATCAAACCTGCAATCAGCAGTGGAGTGCAAAAAGTCTGCAGAATGGCTTGCTCCCTCATCGGTAGGTAAGCAAGTGGCCCAGAGACGACAATCCTGGCGTCTGTCTTCTTTCAAACTGTGTCTTGAATCTAGTGCACTAGTGGCACCGTGACACTGTGGCATTACCCTTTGGGCCCTATATTTAAGAGTGTCTTACAATAAAATTTTCAACAGTGAGAACGCCGCCCTTAGTAGTTGTCCTCGTTGCTGGAGCATGCAGAGCCATAGACAAACTGCTGAAGACATTTAATTGGTTAGAGAGGTGAAAACCAGCTGTGGGGGTGTAGAAAACCTCTGTTTTCCATGGTCAAGATGATGCTTGCAGGGCTGCTCCATGGCCACCATTGTCTTTGAAGAAAAAAACACAGAGGTTAGTTAGTTAGTAAAGCAAAGTAATGTAAAGTAACACACATAGTGTATTCCAAGATTAAAACTGGCTAAGATAAACAATCAATAGCTATCAGCTGGGATACAGACAGACAGAAAGAGCATTGTGGATGGATGGAGAGAGAAAAGAGTTGTAAGGGAACAAGACAGGAAAACAAACCCCAGAAACTTACTAAACTCTGTTAACATGGCTGCACCTAATCTCACCCCCAATACCCAACTTCACCACTTTCACCATTGGTACTATTTTCATATGTTTCTAAGACTAGAACAAGCTGAATTTAAAAGAACAGGTCATGTGTTTGTACATCCAAGCACATTTTCACTAGAGTTTGGGGAGCTCAGTCAAGTTAGTTTGATATTGGATCTGCAGATATTTACTTCTCCCCTGCTCTCACTCACAATGTCCTAACATCTGACATGATTTTTTTAAACAATAGAGAACAGATAAACTGCAATCACTAAATATTCTTCTCAAAATGAAAAGACTGGAAATGTTGAGGAAATATAATCAAAATAGCCAGAATTCTTGCAGCAGGTGCCGTAGATGGTAAAAGAACGTCTATAAAGTGTGGATACCGAAAACTCTCACAGAGATAAGGAGCTGCTGGTGTTAGTTAAAAAGACAGTCAAACCTACTGAAGAACAGAGACTAAATAAAAATCAATGACTAACCTTAACTTCCTCACTTTTAAGGAATGGATATATTTTAGCACTTCAGACAATATAAACATGCATGTAGCACATTTTTATAACGAATAAATCATTACTGTGACACTGTCATAAAATATGCCTATTTGAACCATTTTTAAATAATATTGTTCCAGTAAAACATCCATATAGCTTACACATCCAAAGTCAGCTGTAGTGTACAGAGACACATCTGATAAATATACTACAACCCTTAGAATAGCCAGATTACAATTTGCTAACAAATGCTTAAGAGATCCTGGAGAATTCTGGAGAAAGGTCTTGTGGACAAATGAGACTAGGATTAACCTATATCAGAGTGATGGAAAGACAGAAATTGTGGATTGCTCACTCGCGCTTCAAGGGAGGTAAAATTTAGTTTGCACTCACCCTCTTATTAACGGTACATACTTGGAGCCCATAGGAACCATCCAAAACATAGGTGTTGGAAAGCTCCCACAAAGGTGTTTGTACTTCAGAAATCTTTCTTTCTGAAGACATTTTATAATCCTGGGTGTTTCCTTGTGAAAGTAAAGTCTGAACTGTGCAAGTCCTCAGTTTGAGTTGCTGAGAGTCAATTTAGGAGTGATCCCTTTATCCTACAGAGTGCTCTGTGTGTAAGTTTATTCTAATGTCCATATGAAAGCACAAAACCTCATGAATAAAAACATACACAAGGCTTGGCTGAACATATAAGGAAACGTACAACTTACTTAGAACCTATAGTTCCATCAGTAATCTTCATTACAGTGAAGTTAGCCACAGCTAAACCTTTGCTAAAGCATGGTTCTCTCCTTTTGGCTTGTAACCTGGCCTACTTCCAATATACTGCCACATAGTGGATGGAGTAGGAATTACCATGTAAAATGCCATCTGTTGCAACAATGGAGTCACATGGGTATCAGCTATGGCTTCAAGTTGTAGGACTTTTTATGGCATTATAGACAATAGGCAAGTGGCTTAAAGGTCCAACCACAACAGGCCCAATGAGACATAAAGAACCAGCACAACAGGCCCAGTGAGACTAGGGATGCACCTATCAGATATTAGGATCGGATATGTGTCCCTATATTAACAACGACCCCTTTTGGTCTCACTGACTTAATATTTCAGAATTACTTATTTTAGTGACAAATAAATAGCAATTTAATACATTCATATCTGTGTGTTAATTTGTTGTATTTTATTTTACAAACATGGTGAGGTAAACAGTTTATTTTTTTAACAATGTATCGGATCAATATTGTGTATCGATCGATAAGTTTATGTATTGGTATAGAAACTGAACAATGTTGGTGCATCATTAAATGTAACATATAGGAAACAGTGTGTCTTTGACAACTTCCCTAGTTAATAGAATATGCCTACATTGATAAATGCCCATACGTTTCACCCTGATTGGTGAATGTTTAGCCTTTCAAATGCATGCTTGAATGTGATTGGCTAATGGCAACCACAATAATTGACATGTCAAGTCTTCTGGACAGACAGTATTATAGAATAGGCTAAAGACGCAGTATGTAAAATTGCAGCTTGACTGGCTGTATGGTTTCTGAGAAACAGTTACGTACCACTGACCTCACCCTGCTCTGCTCACTGAGAGACAGGTAATCAGTCACACAAGTCATGTCAGACTTACTATTCAAACGTGCTGTATGTAGCTGTTACTTAATATCTGTCCGTGTCTCTTTGGATTAGGACAGAGTCATCACCACAGGCCCTCTCCTGCATTTTATCCACCGACTTGATGATCTGGTCTTAAAAACTGCTGAAGGTATACAAACTGTCCTCCTAGAACAGCTGCAGCTTTGCTTGGTCTGCCACTCAGAAGATCCAAATTTCATCAAGATGTCTGATGTAAGCCTGTACCTTTTTGTGATGTAAAACTGTGGTGCATGTATAGATTTTAACATGTATTTGTGATGCAATAAGCTGTTTTATTAATTGCTTAAACTATAGAGGAGCATTATTGGGCTAATGAGCATTATGAGCTAAATAGTTTAATTGTCACTTTAACAGGTAAGGACACCAGTTTCTCTCAGAGTTAGCTTAAGTTTTACCTATAAAAAAGGTAACTTTGATTAAAAACAAAATAATAATACTGTCTTGCAGACATCTGATTGATGTCATTTATGGCTGATTTACCGTTACAGTAACTTGATCACAATATTCTGCAAAATAAAATGTAGTAGTTTACTATAGCTCCACTGAATATTGGTTTTGTTTGTTGGTTTTATTTGGTTTCCTAAGAGGAATCTGTAACAGGAACAGGTCATTGTAATGTTATGTGTTACCCAGGTTTTAAATGTTCAGAACATTAAAATCAGATGCAAAGCAAAAAACAATAAATAAATAAAAGCAAAAAAACTTTTAAAAATAATACAACGTGAATAAACTGCTCAAAACAGCCATTAAAGCAGATAGAAAATGACTTACTGATAAGTAAGGTAAATAAAATGAGCCTTAAATGACAGCCAATAGCTTGTTGCCAAGACTGGTCTGCGTCAGAGACGGCCAATCAGCGCTCAGGGGGGCGTTACCTCGGCTCCTCCGCTAGAGACGTGCTGTGGATCAGAAAAAAGGTGAGAACGGCAGAGTGAAACACGATGGAAAGTTTTATTAAACTTTGTTTCATAAAATCGCTCATAAAGGTGAACGTTGAGAAGTACGACTGAAACGACGATTTGGATTTAGTCTGCATTTGATTTTGTGAGTGTAATAGGTGAAGCTTTTGGTGCAAATAGTTCAAAAGATTAAAAAGAAAAGCCTGTAGAGTTGAGGCTAACATGCTTAGGGGTCAAGGGGTCATGAGCGAGTGGGCAGTGCTGGCCACCATTTCATGCTGCTAATGAGAGTTTTATATTGAAAGAGGGAAGAAAAAATTGCTTTACTTTGTAAATGTAGTATTATGTGTATCTATTAAGGCGCTGTTTTTGGGAACAGGTCAGTTTTTTCTGGGTGTAATTTTACTCTACTCTGCAATCTGGCTGCACCTGCGTGAACACTCTGCAGCAGTAGTGGCGTGGTGGCGCTGTAAAGTAATCAGTACAGTGCACCGGGGAAGATGCCGCCAAAATTCTGCGTGCTGTGAGCTGCAGATAAAAGTCTTACCACACAGTGCGTCTCACCTGTGGAGCTGTGTCTCTAAAAGCAGCTCAGAACTCAAAGCTAACTTCAGGTTCGCCTGTATCAGGGTTGAGTGCAGAAACAGTCCTAAAGCTTCCTCTGTGAAACTGATACTGCAGCACGCACACTGTTTCCTCTCCCGAGGCCCCGTCTCAAATCAGTCCCTCTTCACTATGTAGTGCACTTTATGGGTCATATAAAAATAGCAGCATCTCCACCAAACAGAGCATGATATGTGTGATCAAGTCATTTCTACTCAGCAGTCGGTTCTACAATTTCCTATTTAGGCTCTCAGAATCATCAGAGACACTTTTCACCTCAAAAGGCACTTGGTGGTCAGTTTGAAGACACTAACCTGTGTGCTGTCCACACCAAAAGAATCACCCTTCTGCTTAAACACCTCCAGCTGGTCGGCAGAGAGCGCACAAACCAGGGCAGTGACTTTTACTTTTTATTTGATTTTGATAGTTAAATCACTTAGGAGCTCGCTGAAGTAATGCTAATGTACCAACAGCTGTGCTAGCTAGCTAGGTTAGCAAGTGCTGCTTTCTCAATAAAGCTGTACAGGAAGATCATGGTCATCTTAGCTCCTTTTATTTGAAACAGATTTAGAAGGCATATTAATAATAGAAGCACTTTATAATTGTGTAATTGCATACTGTAGTTCATCTGTTTCTCTGCATACTTTCACCCTGTTCTTCAGTGGTGAGGACCACCACAGAGCAGGTATTCTGTGGGAGGTGAGCTTTTTATAGCACTGCAGTGTTAAATGTCTGGACGAGTCCAGAACAAATGTGTAAACTGCTCGTTTGGAGCGATAAAAGCAACATTCCTGCAACATCCTCAAATCTGAATGTCCAGATCACTTTTCAGAGGTTTTGATGGCTGATTCTAAAGTCGTGATGAGCGGCAAGTTAGCATGGTGACATTCGTCAAAGTGGTACGTGCCAGTGGATGGCATTTTCGGATGGTGCAGTGGCCACTTCCTAGTGCCAGATGCTGATTAGGAACTGAACCCCCTTTCAAAATGTGCCTGAGCTCTTTACCTACTGGATAGGCTTGACTTTGGGCCCAAGTTATCTTACTAAACTGAGAAATCCTGCTTTGTGAAATGCCCCCCAGGAGTGGCTAAATGTTTACATAAGATACAACTGATTTTGTTAGATGAACAGAATTACTGACACATTTGGTTCATTTTGTTGCTCTTGGCGTGCAGGTATCCCACCAATGCAGAGTAATAATTTTATTCTTTTATTATTGTTGATCACAGAAGAGTAGTTGGTGTAATATTGGTGGGGAGATTTGAGTAATTCTCTTGTTTTGGTTGAGACTGAGAACTTGTGTCTTTGCTAAAGGAATGCATTGTTGGAGAGGATGCTACGCCTGAGGCCCACGTTAAGGTGTTGCGTGAAAAGTACAGGACGACACAACCTGATTTAATGATCGTGAAGGACCACATGAAGACTTTTGCATTGGCAGCATGGAGAAAGGGGTTTGGCCATTGAAAATGTATACTTGTGTCTTTAATAGTCTATTATAAGATATTTTTGGCTATTCAAGGTTTTTACTCTTCACTACTGCCTTCATCACTACACTTTATTGCAACTATATAATGAAACTTTCGTGTATTTTCTGCTTTTATCTTACAGTTGTATGATGAGTTCAATGCCATCCATCCTTTAATGGTGTACGTTTGTCACTGCTTCACCTGAAACAATGCTGGGAGTTTAGCTCTAAAGGCCTCCTAGGTGATCTTCAAGAGATGCTCGTCAAAAGTGTAAGCACACAATTTTTTTATCTTTACCAGCAGACCTACAGACCTACTCTTAATTTCATTGATACTCTCAGACATGTACAGTTTCAGGAAAAGGTGCTTCAGTGTGTATCTAATATTACACTAAATGATGTTTAGTATTCCCTTGATGTTTGTGTAATGGGCCATCTGCATAGTAAAGTGATTTCATTGTGGAAAATCTTACTTACTAAACTTGGACACTCTGTGGGTTCTGTGTGGTAAAATGTTGCTTCTGGTTTCTGGTGGGTGCTTTTCTTTTTAATAAGGCTTAATTTTCTCTGGAGTATAAATGTAACCATTTGATATGGATTCTTTGAGTATGGCATACATTTAGCCATGTTAGGATGATTTTTTTTTTTAGCTGGTATAATAAAACCTTTTTTGCTTTATTTCATTGTTTTGTTTGCTGTGAGTGCCACATTTGAATAGTATTGAGTCTAATTGTTTTTGTTTGTTTGATGCTCTTTCAATTAATGCTAAAGTTGTGTATGTTTACTACTAAATAAACAGCATAGACAAACATTGTGAACATGTGTGGATATTTCAGGTACACTTTAGTCACACTAGGGTCCAGAGTGGCTTGTCACTGGCGTAGTGCCTCTAAAAGCACTGGTTGGTACCTTTTGAAAAGGGGATACAGTTGTACCATAATTTAAAGGTACATTTTAGCCTCATAGGGTTCTACAGAAGCACGAAGCCTTGGTGTAGTCATGGATGATCAGTTATCGTTCTCAAGTCATGTTGCAAACATAACTCGGTCCTGCAGATTTCTTCTGTACAACATCAGGAGAATTCGACCCTTCCTCTCTAGAGAGGCCGCCCAGGTGCTTGTTCAGTCTCTCGTCACTTCCAGACTTGATTACTGCAACTCTCTTCTGGCTGGTCTCCCTCTGCGCACCATCAGGCCCCTGCAGCTCATCCAGAATGCAGCGGCACGGGTCGTCTTCAATGTCCCTAAATTCAGCCATGTCACTCCACTGCTGCGTTCTCTCCACTGGCTTCCTGTAGCTGCCCGCATCAGATTCAAAACCCTGACGCTGGCCTACAAAGCCAAGACTGGACCAGCCCCTCCGTTCTTGATGGCAATGGTCAAAAGCCGGTCTGCACCAAGAGCCCTTCGAGCTTCAAGTACGGCTCGGCTCGACCCGCCATCCCTCAAAATCCGCGGAAGACAAGCGTCCAGACTTTTTTCTGTCCTGGCACCAAAGTGGTGGAACGAGCTTCCCCTGGGTGTCCGAACGGCCGAGTCGCTCGCTGTCTTCAAACGCAGACTGAAGACCCACCTCTTCAGAGAGTACTTGGGCGAATAGAGTACTATGGTCGCCTTATTGTATTGTGTTTAGTAATGTCTAAGCTTAGAGGTATCTTTGAATTATTAGTCTATTCTAACTAGCTAAGGTTTCTTTCTTGGGTAAATAGCAAAGCACTTTGTAAGTCGCTCTGGATAAGAGCGTCTGCTAAATGCCGTAAATGTAAATGTAAATGTAACAGTCTAACAGTGGATTAGGGCTGCCCGTGGTGATTGTGTGGCTTTAAGCAGATGTGAAGGACGATTCACCACAAGAATACAGCCAAACACTTTCAGGTAAGTTCCAGTGGTATGTAATGTTGAATTTGTGTAGAAATCAAAAGAGAGTACACGCAACAAAAACAAAAAATAGACGAGCTAGATAGTACACTCTTTGTACAACAAGGCCTCAGCTGCCTTCATCTGAGGGCTGCAAAGCCTCACGCACGTCTACTATTGCTTCAGCCTACTCCGTGCAAGCTGAACCCCCTTATTGCCTCCTACACAGCCCTTTTAAGATGTATGCTGAAATTGATCCAACTCGCACAAAACATTAAAGTATGAGAAGTCAGTAAAAGAATAACCGTAAAGTTAAGCTAGCTGTAATCAAGGAAACACCTGCATTTAGTTCTCCTTCCATTAAAGCAAGATTATACAAATTTAGGCTTTGGTGATAATGATTTAGTACCACAGTGAAGTTGTAAAGTAAACCAGAAATAAACCCATATAAATAAGCAAACAAGAGCATGTCATCATTATTATGGCTTAGTACTAAAGTAAAGCAGATGATTGCATGACAGAACAGCACTGACCACAGAATACCTCAAAATGGCCGTTAACTCTTCATCTAAGGTGTGTTTTGAGTTGAATTTAGTAAAAACAAGTCTTTCTGAATGTGTGTTTACACACATTTGATGGGACAGTGCAACACTGCTGAAAGTTAATCCTGCTTTTCTGAACACTATTTAATGTTTGTGTTTTATCATGTGCTGATCATTATAACAGTGAGGCACACAGGAACTTTCACTGTCACTATGGCTAATTTACACTTTGCCATTTAGGCCAGTAAGATGCTTTAAAGAAGTATTTTGTAGACATATGTATATGTGTGTCTGCAGGTGTGGAGGTCCATGGTATAACATGTGAATTTGCACAACCAGTTCTACTCAGCGCTCAACCACGACTGATCGTCTTGTTCAGCAGTGGCACTTCGAGAGATGCCTGGGACTTACGATCGCCAAGTATGGGATTTACTGCCATTTTTACTGCCAATATTGAACATGTTTGTGTGGATGTTTCAGAGTATTGCAGCACAAAAACAAAGTAGTAAGCTGACTTAAAATAGAGCAACTCCAACAAAGGTGCAGAGTTAAATTGAGAGGAACATAAGTTGATGCAGTAGATTAAAATGTTTGTGCATGTATCATTGTTGGGAAGGCCTAGCCTGCAGTGAAGTGCCAGAATAGTGACTGGAATGGGCGTCACTGTCTTGTTGGATGCACATGTGCATAAATCTTCCATAAATGTACACTGACCAGCCATTTCTTTTCACCACTGTGTTTGATCCAGTTGTACCAGAGAGTTGCACGGCCCCTAACTTTTTATCTCTAGGGGTCAACCTAACCAAACACAAAAGAGCCTGTCACTATCAAAAGTCTTCAACCTTGATTGTGGTTAAAGCATAGTTACAGCACAGTGCTCATGTGTCTGAGACTCGTGAATTAATTAGGCAGTTGAGAATGTTGGCAGTCCCAAAAACTTGGCCCTGCCATCTATGGATGCTTAAAGATGCTTCCTCTCCACCTGCGCTGAGATGCCTTCAAGACCTGCAATGCAAAACCCACTGGTGTGAAAATATCAATTATTATAGTGCAAGCAAGTAATAAATTAAATAAACTTGATGTGTATTCCAGGATTTCACATAATTGTGTTATATCTGACAACTGTGTTAAGATATACTTTTAAATTACGAAACAGTATGATCAATATTTTGATTATCATATAGTTTTGAATTTCAACTTGTCAGATTCTCTTCTGTCCACAGGTCTTGATTATTCAGGAGTGGCTACGAAATGTATTAATGAGGCTCTGACCAACCTCATCCACAGTTCTTGTTGAGTCCACTTTTTCACACTTCTTGTGATACCACTTACAGTGCCCATTGCAATCACCTGCCCAGATTTTTTTCTGTCCACAGCCCTCTATGATTCTGAAGTGGCTATGAAGTTCATTAATGAGGCGATCACCATCTTCATTCACAGATCTTGGTGAGTCCACTTCATCACACTTGTTTTATGCTGTTTACAGAGCCCATGACATAGTTTGTCCAAAGTAGCTTATTTACACAGCCCTCAATGATTCAACTTCATTAATGAGGCTGTTACCAACCTCATTCACAGTTTTTGGTCCACTTGGTCCACTTGGTCCACTTTATCACGTTCCATTTCCTTTCGTTTATGGTACCATTTACAATTGAGTGGACTGATGCTCTTGTGTGCTCTAGATATTTTGGAAATTGCTAAACCACTTTATCCACAGTTGTTGGTGAGTCCACTTCATCACAGTCCCTGATGGACTGCTTACAGTGCCCATTACAATTGACTGCCCAGATTCTCTTTTGTCCACAGCCCTTTTTGATTCAGAAGTGGCTACGAACTTCATATATGAGGCTTTCGCCAACATCGTCCACTGTTCTTGGTACAATCGCCTGCCCAGATTCTCTTCTGTCCACAGTGTTACTGTTACATTCAAGACATAGGTGATCCTGTGATCCAGTATTGCATATTTGATACTGTTAGTGCTGCCATCTGGTGGCCTGTTTCTTGTTGTTTTTGTTTTTCTCTCTCTCTCCCTCTCCTGGTGAAACGACTGATTGGAAACAGCTGATCTCAATGCGTGTGCTGGTTGGCTGCAGTGTCTGAGCTTTGTCATTGAAATGGTGCCATTGGCGTTTATCTAGTCGCCCGTGGCGTTCTCACCATGTGGCCAAAGGTGGTTGTGATTGAGGCTGTTCAAGATATATAACATGACAATTCACAGTTTGATGTATGTGGATCTATTGTAGCCTACTGTTTTCTGTGTCATTATGTACTTGTTGATGTCCAAGTGGTTTAATCATAGTCATGTTTGTAGTGGTGAGTGCCATTTACTATTTTAATTTCATTTATTATTTTTCATTTATTATTCTCTTGCTTCATGTTGGGGAGGCAGGTAAGGCCATTGTATTTTGTTTTATTATTTTTTAGTTAGGTTAGTTAGTAAGGAGGGATGTCATGTGTGTCTGTAATTTTGGCCTTTGCTCACCCTGATGCTATATGATGTTGACTGTGGTCTTGTTATGTTTGCCTATAATACTACATTTTCATTTGAGCATTAAATCTGTTTCTTTATGGTTTGTTTATCTCCTCAAGCCCTAAACTAGTTTTTTTTATGAAATGGTTTAATAAACTGGGCTGTAAGATTACTCAAAAATTGACTAACTTTACAAGACTTTAACAAAGCAAAACTTCACCAAAAGTGAAGTAGAAAAGAAAAACGTAGGCCAGAGTTATAAGAAAAAGTAGGCCAGAGTTATAAGAACTGCTTTTTATTGGAATTTAAAAACCTGAATGTTCTTATACGACTGAAGACGTGTCGAGGTTCTTCTGTTCCCTGTATGCTCTGTGACTAATTTGCTGAACAAGTAGATCTATCTGAGATGTTTCCAAGCTGTTTTAAGCCTGCGTCTGAGATGAACACTGTATGTGAACTTTTACATTCTGAATTTTTAGTTGAAAGTAAGTCAGAAGATGCTGAAAATGATTTCACATCAAAACTGAATTTTATTAAAGAGGCTTTGATGGAGGAACAAAGTTGGGATCAATCTCTTGATAACTGTAGACTAACTGCTGTAACAGAAGAAAGTAATGCCCCATCATGCAGTTATGTATTTTCAGCAAGATGTACATGTACTTAGCATGTACTTAGCTTAGCCCCCTGACAGTGTGTTCTCTGGTCACCTGGGTATACAGAAAACACATCAGCAGATCATGTGTTTTTTCTTTTGGCCTGGTCCTAAAGCTGATGCTGTGTTATGTTGAGTTACGGGAAAACCCAATCAGGTTATTCCATCCACATCACTTCATCCAATCCTAGCATTATGAGCACCATTTCAACGTGTGTAGGGCAGCTGCCCTGGCCACTGATCAAATCCTTCTACTTTTGTGTTACCCCTTGACCAGCTACCTAAACAAATGCTCATGCTTCATTACAGTAACAAGGCTGTGATGGCTGTCTTAAGTATGTTGCGAGAAGGTTACAAAGTATGTTCAGGTTTTTCGCTGCTGCTGCTGCACCTGCATCATTATCCTCTATTTTATTTGTTCCAGACATGAGGAGCTCCTCCCTTACTGTTCCACATTGCATTGTGGTATAATGTAAAAAAGTGTCCATTGAGTATACACCAAAAATTAGCTGTGCGCTAATCCGTATACGTTCGGCACCATTTAAGGTGGCTTCCAGTAAGAAGCTGGAGAATAACTCCAGCCTTGTTGGTGCAGCCGTTTCTTTACGGCATCATAAATCAGCACATTTTACAGTTGTAAAATACATCCAGATAGATCCGGGAACTAATTTTACTGAAGTTCTGAAATTGTTAGCAATTGATCATCACATGTCCAGTGCATATCACCCCGAATCTCAGGGTTCTCTAGAATGTTTTCAACAACCTCAGTGCTTCGTACCTACTGTCTTTAGGTAGATAAAGAATGTGATGATGGCATCCTGGTCTTATTGTTTGCCATTTGTGAAAGTGATCAGGATTCCATTGGGTTTAGCCATTCACAGCTGAATTGTGAATTTCACTTTGGAGATAAAAGACTTGTACGTACCAGGTTCTGCCCTGTGTGCAGAGTTTTCAGGAAGATTGTGTTGATGGAGGTGGATCTGCTAATAGGGTTTTGCTAAGTTCTCCCCTACTGCTTCTGAAGTATCTGCTTTTGTCACACCAGATCTCTTTCTACAGTATTCCGTAATGCCATTTGGGTTACAAAAGGTAATAGCTAATGTAAACAATTGTGAAGCATGTCTGGATGTCGTTGTGATGTCTAGATGTCTATCAGAGTTGGAATGAACATTTGGCAATCCTCTGAAATGTGTTTAAGCGCTTATAGTTAAGTTTCCCTCACACTTAATCTCACTAAATGTGAGTCTGGGAAAGCTAGAGTATCCTAGGTTTGTAAGAAGGTGGGCCAAGGTGAAGTGCGCCCTCTTGAGGCTAAGATACCAACCCTGCAGTTGTGCTTTTGTAGAACCCCTGTTCTAATGACTCCTGACTACACTCAATTCTTCAAGCTGTAAGCTGGGGCTGGAGCTGTCCTCCTTAAAGAAGACTCGAGGTGTTGACCATCCAGTTTATTTTTCATAGAAATTGAAGGAACATCAGATCATGTATAGAACCACTGAGAAGGAAGCCTAGCACTCTTATTAGCTTTTCAACACTTTATGTGGGGTTGAGTGTTTTGGCAGTAGTGCTCTATATATACCACAATATCAGCTGAAGACTGATGAGATGGTTCATGATTGTTCAAGGTTTTAATGTTCAGAATAAGAAAGATTGTGAAAATGTAGTTGCTGATGCGTTGTCTAGGCAGTAGTGTGAGGGTGTTATGACCCTGGGGAGTGTAGAAGAGAGCCTCGTTGGTGCAGCCATGTTTGTTTACAGCGTCAGAAAGATGAAGCAGTTTAGGAACACAGAGTCCTAACCTGACGTCAGTCCAATTATTCCATTCCACCTTAAATGGTGCAGCAGATTTAGTCAAAAGTATTCACCAACTGTATAGCACCAGAATGGAACAGGTGGAACATAATTGGGATGAGATGCCGATTTCAGTAGGGCATCAATCTTAGTGTGCTTCTCTATCCTTCTTCTACTTAAGCACAACTCTAATAATGAACATATGATGCTTTAAATACAAAAACAGAAAATATTATTTAAATTCAGCCTGTAGTTCAAAACTACATCCAACCAAACACCACTGTCTGACTCACTGTTGTCTTTACCTAGTTAATAGATGTAGATCTGCACTCTTAGCTCCTTCAGTGGGGGTTTTTTTCAACCATTTCAGCCCAAAAAAAAAAGCTTCTAAGCTTTTCAGTCCCTGAGATCAGTCCTGGAGGACTTGTGTCCATCTGCTGAATTAAGAAAACAAATGGTAAATGTGGCATCAATCTATACAAAATGAAAATGTGAGCGAGTTAGACAGTCATGCAGTGAGGTGAGGATGAATCAATGCGAGGACCAGCGGGCAGTGTTTTCTTCTTTTTCTTGTCTTACCTTTGTCTTCTTTTCGTCTTATATTTTCTTTTTTATCTTTGTCGTCTTTCTTCTTTGTCTTTGTAATTTTCTTTTTTCTTGTTTCCTTCTTTGACTTCTTTTTCTCAATATATATTTTTTTGTCTTTCTTCTGTCTTCTTAGTCTTCGGCTTTTTGTTTTTCTTATTTTTCTTTTCTTAGTGTTTTTGTCTTGTCAAGTCAAATTTATTTGTATAGTGCTTTGTACAACTGTTGTGGTCACAAAGCAGCTTTACATAATTAGTAATTAGTAAAAGACAGAAAAAAGTCTTTAATAGCAGTCCTAAAATAGAGCCTTGTGGAACTCCATATCTTACTTCTGTGTAATTTGAAGATAAATCTTTACAAACTCCTTTAGATATGATTTGAACCACCATAGGGCTGGTCCTGTGATTCCAACCATTTTCTCTAATCTTTCTAGTAATATAGTATGATCTATTGTATCAAAGGCTGCACTAAGGTCTAGTAGGGCTAATAAAGATACATAGCCTTTATCAGAGGCAAGAAGGAGATCATTTTTATTCTTCACTAGGGAGGTCTCAGTGCTGTGATGGGATCTGAATCCAGATTGGAATTTCTCATACATGTCATTTGTACTCAGGTATAAGCAGAGTTGTTGGCCTACAGCTTTTTCTAAAATCTTGGATATGTATGTTAAGTTGGAGATGGGTCTGTAAATAGACAATACACAAGGATCAAGATTTGGCTTCTGGATTAAAGGTTTTATGACTGCCAATTTAAGTTTTTTAAGGTTTTTGGGAAATGCCCTAGGCTAAGGGATGAATTTACAATTGTTAAAAGAGGTCTAATTAGAAGTGAGAGTATTTCTTTTAGCAATTTAGAGGGAATCGGGTCAAGTTGTACAGGCTGTACAATTTGGTGAGGAAATATTTTTTTTTTCTAGTAAGTTTAGAGATCTCGCTAAAAAGAACTCTGGGATTGTCTGTTTTTGTTTTTCTCAATCAGCGAGGCCAAATACGCTGAGCGAGCTTTAATGAGTGCCTTTCTATATTGACTAAGGCTGTCCTTCCACACAGAGTGGAACACCTCTAGTTTGGTCGTCCACCATTTACGCTCTAGTTTCTGCACTGTTTTTAGTTTTTGCCTTGTCATTTTACTTTTAAACAGTGCTTCTTTGTCTAAGGTTGATTGAAGGGTATTTTCCAGGTCGTTCGTTAATGTAACTAGCTCCGTTTGGAGTCATTGGGGTTATTGCGCGCTTTAGACAGTGTTGCGGGGAAAAAATTAACATTTTGCCTAAGATGTGTCTCAAAGGAGATTAGATAATGGTCTGATATTACTGAGCTTTGAGGTACAATATTTAGATGATCAATTATAACACTCAGGGTCAGGACTAAATCTAGGGTATGGTTACAGTAATGTGTGGGTCCAGTCACATTTTTTGTGATGCCGACAGAATCTAAGATTGATACAAACGCCTTTGCTAATGGATCATCTGCTTTTTCAAAATGAATATTAAAGTCTTCTACTATTATAAATTTGTCACTGCACACTGACAAAATCACAAAATTATTAAAAAAATTCAGAATATGACCCTGGAGGCCTATAAATATTAATTTAGTCTGAATGCATTTTTATTTGTTGCTGGATTTGATTTTTTAATGTAGAAAATCTCAAAAGAAGTGAAAGTGTTAGTGTTTTTGAATAATATGTAGTGTATTCTGGTAGATTATGCATACTCCACCTCCTGTGCCTGATAATCTAGGGCTATGTACATATTTATAACCTGCGGCGGTGGCTTCATTTACTGCTATACATTGATCAGGTTTCAGTGTGGCAGAAAATGTCTAGTTTCTAATTAATTTATTAAAACAAGCAGATTTAGATATTCTATGTTTGGCTTTAATTTGGGGCACAGACAGTCTTAATACAATGAAACCTGGGTGACCTCAAAGCAGCTCGCAGACGGTTTAGCGTGTCTGTCTGCGGCCTGGTCCCGGCTTTGGATTGTCAGCAGCCTTTTACACTACTCGACTAACTAGCAGACTATGCGTTATGCTGCACGAAAATAGGGCAGCACCCTCCTGCGTGGGGTGGACGCCATCCCTACCTAAAAAACAGGCTTGCCCTCAAACTTTAATCAGTTATCTATGTTATTTAGTGCTGTGATTCGGCTGTAAGACTCAATCGAATGAAGTTGCCGGTGAGTGGAAGCACAAGATAGATGTTTCTAATAAAGTGACCGTAACTTAAAGCTACCTTACACTCAGCAAAAGTCCATTCTCTATCAGCAGAGAAACCTTTGGATGAAAAGTACTGAGCTATCTTTTGCTCATTAATATATTTCTTCACTATGCCATTGATTACTTTTTCAAAATCAGAATCAGTCCACTGAGGCATTTCAGTCCCTCCCTTAACTAAGGTGCTGCTTTTATAGTTAAGAGACTTCCATGAGTCTTTACCAAGATTCTGAGTATGTTGGCCTTTTCTTGACATGGTGTGGAAACAGGAGAACAAATCCAAGTTTTCTTCTTATTAACTAAACTACAGAAGAACAAAAACACAACTCCGTTCAGAGAGGATTACGGTTACAAACGTTACGTTTAACAGTAACAAAACAAACTTCTCTCCTTTAGAGAGGATAACAGCCACAAAACACTAGGTTTTTATCAGTGACAAACAGATAACTTCTCTTCTTTCAGAGAGGCTAACAATTACTGACTCCTCTGTCTTAAGAAAACAGAATTTCTCTCAGATTCGAAATGGCGTTTACTCACCAAGAAGGTTTTAGTAGGCCATCCGGGTCACGGCACCACATTGTTAGAAATCCGGCATAAAGGAGACAGATTCAGGAGTCAGGAGACTGGATCTTTAGCATTGGAGTTTATTCACGTGCAGACAGAAAATCATACACTGGCACAGCTTAGTTGATCACGGTCAGTCTAGTCTAGTCCGACCATGTCTAGTCCGAACCAATCCAGTCTGAACCAATCCAGTCTAAAACAGAATCCAGTCTAAAACAGAATCCAGTCTGATTAGGGGTATTTTGAGAGGGCCTTATATATATTGGAAATTGTGGGAGGGGAAAGGTTCATGAAGAGGAGTTTAAGGAGGGGTAGGAGGGGGATGAAGGACAGGTCACTTGGAGTATCAACAGTAGGGGGTGATAGTTAGCACTTTAAAGAGGGGTAGGAGGTGGGTGAAGTTGAGGGGGGTTGATGGTCATCACACATCAAAGGTCATCGGTATGACCACTTGATTGTTGTCACCTTTTGAGGGTTATTCGAATTACCATATACAAAGAGAGAGAGTGACCACTTTAGGCCGGCAGACGAAGGGTAACAAAAGGTGAGACAAAGGATTAAGATAACCATTTGATAAGTTGAAACCACATGAAAGTAATGTTAGAAAGGGCCATATTTTCTCTCAGCTACAACTCTCAGGTCTTTGGTCTTCACCTATATAAGGCCATCAGTTGTCAGGTACATCTGGATTGTACACAAAACTGTCTTCCCTCCATTGGGCGTTGTGCCCACTTGGGCTATTCGGGGTCAGTGTGGGTGGAGGTGGAAGAACTGCCGATTGGCTTTTCAATTTTGCTTTCTGTCAGTGTGATCTCACCCTTGCATGAGTATGATGCAGGACCTCTAGTGTGCACCTTAGGAGTGTCTGGTGGGTTAGGGGGTTCAGGCTGATCTTTGACCTTGAACTTGACCAAACCTTGCATCTCCATCTCCACATCAGTTTCGGTCCAGGTGGTCACGTGAAGTGGTCACTGCATTGCTGTCTGCTCTTGTCCATCTGATTCAGGGGCATATGGAGGTGGTCTCAGGTTTGAGCCGAGAATACAGCCCGGGCTTGTTTGTCTTGTCATCATGTTGTTTGCTTATCTCCATGTTGTGAAAGTTAGCCTACGAGTGATAAGAAGATAAGGGGTGATAAGAGAAGTACAGGGGTGCTATAAGAAGATAAATGGGTGATGAGAAATATTGGCGTAATACAAGAAGATATGGGGTGATAAGAGAAACAAAGGGGTGAAACCAGTAGAAGGATGTTACAAGAGAAATATGGAGTGTTAAGAGAAATATGGGGAGTTATAAAGAATAAATTAAGGGGTGTTAAAAGAAAAAGAAGGGGTATTATTAGAAGAAACTGGGTATTACAAGAAGGGTGAGTAATTATACAAGTGAAGAGATAGGGTATAGTGTACACAGAAGCTTGTGTGTGTGAATGTGAAGGGAATTATCGTGTGTCTCTCAGTCTATGTGTGGATTCTGGGTGGCTATGTTCTGTTGGGGTTGAAGGGATATGTTTGGAGAGTAATTCTAAAAACTCACCATACTGTTGTCTTTTATTGTGAGATCTTGTGCTTTGCAGGAGATCTCACAATAAGAAAAATCTCATAAAAACGAGAGAGGAGCTATATTTAAGTTTGTGCACAGAATCAATAAAAGCCAAATTAATTGGGGTTGTAAAAAGATAAGGGTAAAAGCTGAAAAGAATTCTGTTATTGTCTCAGAAAAATGTGTGCATTTGTGGGAGGTTGCAAATTTAAGGGAAGACACAGTATGGGGGCCCCCGGAGAGAAGAAAAAGAGGAGTAAATGTTACATGTTGTATGTCTAGTCTGAGATTTTGTTTTAATGGCCAATAAAAGATAAATGGATCCATTCGATAGAGTTATGTGATAATGAGTGTAGAAAAGCAGTAGGAAATCTATGAAATAAATAGGTTTTGTAGATATGTGGGTTGGAATGAAGTATAGGAAAATTAATGAGCCCTGACTGGGCATCAGAGAGGGAGATAGGTAAAGGAACAGTTTCATAAACCACTAAAGCAGCCCATACTGGCACCAGGTCACGTGTAGTACAAGAATACTGTTAATAAGTCCTGTGGTTGTTGTATGGATACTGGAATGTGGGTTTTATAGTGTAAGTCCAACCTACCAACCTGAGAAAGAGATTTGACTAGTTTCAAATAGTTATACATAGAAGATGTGTTTATATCTTGTGTAGGTAATTCTTTGTATGAATAACATAAGCATTATTGTTAAGCACTGTAGGAAAGTAATCTCTGGTATTTCTGTTCTATCCTGGCAGAAAGGGAATCTATCCACCTGTACATACTAGCATCTAAATAGGTTCTGCACAGATGCTTTTGGTTGAACTTTCACCACTGGAAAGGGGAGCCTCATGTATGCAAGCATACACATACACTAAGGTTTAAGGTTGGTAGAGAGTTAAATCACTTTTAAACACACATGGTTAAAGATTCTCTCACTTGATTAGCTTAAGATTAGATCTGAATTACAAGTAATCTGGTTTGATTCTCCTTTCTCTTTTATGGGATGTGAGAGGAGACAGAAAGAAGGACCTAAGGAGGGGCAACTGGTGAGTGACGTGCCAGAAACGTCACATGGACTGAGTGGAAGAAGCTGTGCTGACTTCCGATCAGGCTAGTGTGCTTATCCACAGATCACTTCCCTGTATACACCCGCATTCTAAACAAATGTGTATTCATATTTATAGTGCTATTAATTATATAATACTTGCTAACAGTTGCCAACTGATTGGTTGGGCAGTGACTTTGATTACTTAAAGATAACACACTTGGGGGTTAAACATTTTGTTGAAAGCCACAGGTAGGGAAGTATTTGGTGGTTTAACTCTTACTAGAGGAGGACTTTTTTTTTTTTTTTTTAGAGTGGTCATACATTCTTAAGGTCTGGGCTGTTCTGAAGTTGGCAAACCTCAGTTAATTTCAACAACTCGTATAGTAACTTTTAATAAACAAATAAATAAATATCGTATAATTCAAAGTAGACAGTGAAGTGGTAGTAATTTCAATAATTTAAAGTAATCTTTTTCACACTCAAATAACATAGAGGCCATTATTATGCCAACTATGGGTACAAACACTTCAAAAGGAATTACTCCTGTTGATGTAGTTAAAATAATCCATTAATTAAAGGCATAACTAAGACATCAGAGAAATGGCACAAGCGTTGGCCTGACATTGACCAACCATGGCCAGTGGAGGGGACTCTTAATCCAGATGTAATTAAAGTAATGCAAGTACTTCTGGCCACGTACAAGGCTAACCAAAAGAAAGGTAAGAAGGGGGAAAAAAACATAAGAAGAAGAGACCGATGGAGCTTGGCATTCTCCAGTTGCTTGAATAAGAAGGGCAGAAACTGGTCAAAGCAGCAAAGGATAAGAGAGAGAGGAGTGCAGCAGAAATGGAGAGACAGATGAGAGGAATAGGAAAGCAGATGGCAGAAATTAATGAGCCATTTTCACACGTAAACAAGAACCCCCCACATATGAGAAGGAATTGAAGTCTGAGAAGATCTATCCCCAGCTCCCAGTGATCACTCAAGAGGGCAAATATCACATCAGAGATGATGGCCGAATAGTGGAAGCAGGAAAAGCAGAAACAATTATAATAATGTATTTTCCAAAAGCAAGAAGAAATCAACATATATGTAAACTGAAGGTGAAGTGAAGATCAGGAGGACAAAAGTTGGAGATGATGTGGATGAAAGTGCGTGGGAAGCCAGAAGAGGATGTGATCCAGCAGTCACGCTTAGAACGTGAACAAGTAAGACAAAGAATAAAGTCAATACATGAAAAGAAAATGAATTCTTACTTACCGATAACACAGTTGCAGATGAAAAAAAAAGCCAGAAAGCCAGAGGTCCACATTCAGACAACCATATACAGTTGATGTATAGTCTCTTGGAATCATGAGGTCCTGTGAACAAAGACAAAGAAGAAAGTTAACAACTGAAAAGAAACATAATGCTTTCTTACCGATGACACAGTTGAAGATGAATAGAAAGTCAGTCAGATTGAGTTGCAGATGTAGACAACGGCAAAAAATTGGAGACCGATAGCCTCTTGGGATCATGAAATCCTGTCAACTAGTAGGACAAAAAAGAAAATCAAAATATGAAAAGAAAGTGAATGTATGCTCACCTGTTACACAGTTGAAGATAAATTAAAAGCCAATAAGAAGAAAAATCCAGATACAGACAACGGCAAACAGCTGGAGATGAACAGTCTCTTGGCATCATGAGGTCCTGTGAACAAGACAAAGAAGAAAGTCAATACATGAAAAGAAACTGAATGTATACTTACCTGTTACAAAGTTGCAGATGAATACACAGCCAGTAAGATAGAAGTCCAGATGCAGACAACCACATGCAGCTGGACATGGACAGTGTCTTGGGATCATGAAGTCATGTGAACGAGTAAGACAAAGAAGAAAATCAAAATATGAAAAGAAACTGAATGTATACATACCTGTTACACAGTTGCAGATGAATACACAGCCAATAAGAAGAAAAATCCAGATGCAGACAATGGCAAACAGCTGGAGATGGTCAGTCTCTTGGGATCTTGAGGTCCTATGACCAAGTAAGACTAAGAAGAAAGTCAATACATGAAAAGAAACTGAATGTATACTTACCTGTTACACAGTTGCAGATGGAAAAAAAAGCCCGTAAGCCAGAGTTCCAGATTCAGAAAACCATATACTGTTGATATATAGTCTCTTGGAATCATGAAGTCCTTTCAACAAGTAAGACAAAGAAGAAAGTCATTACATGAAAAGAAACGGAATGCTTACTTAGCAATTACACAGTTGCAGATGAATACACAGCCAATTAGAAAAAAAATCCAGATGCAGATGAATAGTCTCTTGGGATCATGAGGTCCTGTAAACAAGACAAAATGAAAGTCAATACATGAAAAGAAACGGAATGTAGACTTACCTGTTACACAGTTGCAGATGAATACACAGCCAGTAAGAAATACTTCCAGATGCAGATAACCACATACAGCTGGACTTGAATAGTCTCTTGGGATCATGAAGTCCTGTGAACAAGTAAGACAAAGATGAAAATCAAAATATTAAAAAAGAAACTGAATGTATACTTACCTGTAACACAGTTGCAGATTAATACACAGCCAATAAGACGAAAAACCCAGATGCAGATGAATAGTCTCTTGGGATCATGAGGTCCTGAAAACAAGACAAAGAAGAAATTCAATACATGAAAAAAACTGAATGTATACTTACCTGTTACAAAGTTGCAGATGAAAAAAAAGTCAGTAAGGCAGAGTTCCAAATTCAGACAACCATATACAGTTGCTGTATAGTCTCTTGGGATCACGAGGTCCTGTGAAGAAGTAAAACAAAGAAGAAAGTTAATACATGAAAAGAAACGGAATGTTTACTTACCTGTAACAAAGTTGCAGATGAATACACAGTAAGAAAGAAAGAATTCCAGATGCAGACAACATACAGCTGGACATGGACAGTCTCTTGGGATCATGAAGTCCTGTCAACAAGTAAGACAAAGAAGAAAATCAAAACATGAAAAGAAACTGAATGTTTACTTACCTGTAACAAAGTTGCAGATGAATACACAGCCAATAAGACGAAAAATCCAGATGCACACAACTGCAAACAGCTGGAGATGAATAGTCTCTTGGGATCATGAGGTCCTGTTAACAAGACAAAAAGAAAGTCAATACATGAAAAGAAATGGAATGTATACTTACCTGTTACACAGTTGCAGATGAATACACAGTCAGTAAGAAAGAATTCCAGATGCAGACAACCACATACAGCTGGACATGGACAATCTCTTGGGATCATGAAGTCCTGTCAACAAGTAAGACAAAGAAGAAAATCAAAATATGAAAAGAAACTGAATGTTTTCTTACCTGTAACACAGTTGCAGATGAATACACAGCCAATAAGACGAAAATTCAAGATGCAGATGAATAGTCTCTTGGGATCATGAGGTCTTGTAAACAAGACAAGGAAGAAAATCAATGCATGAAAAGAAGCTGAATGTATACTTACCTTTTACACAGTTGCAGATGAATACACAGCCAATAAGACGAAAAATCCAGATAAAGACAACAACATACAGCTGGAGATTAATAGTCTCTTGGGATCATGAAGTCTTCTGAATAAGTAAGACAAAGAAGAAAGTCAATACATGAAAAGACACGAAATGCTTACTTACCGATTAAACAGTTGCAGATGAATACACAGCCATTCAAAAAGAATTCCAGATGCAGACAACCACATATAGCTGGACATGGACAGTCTCTTGGGATCATGAAGTTCTCTGAACAAGTAAGACAAAGAAGAAAGTCAATACATGAAATGAAACTGAATGCTTACTTTCGGATTACACAGTTGCAGATGAACACAGCCAATAAGATGAAAAATCCAGATGCAGACAACGGCAAACAGCTGGAGATAGATACACTCTTGGCATCAAGAGGTCCTGTCAACAAGTAAGACAAAGATGAAAGTCAAAACATGAAAAGAAACTGAATGTATACTTACCTATTACACAGTTGCAGATGAAGACACAGCCAAGAAGACGAAAAATCCAGATGCAGACAACGGCAAACAGCTGGAGATAGATACACTCTTGGCATCAAGAGATCCTGTCAACAAGTAAGACAAAGAAGAAAGTCAATACATTAAAAGAAACTTAATGTATACCTACCTGTTACACAGTTGCAGATGAACACAGCCAATAAGATGAAAAATCCAGATGCAGACAACGGCAAACAGCTGGAGATAGATACACTCTTGGCATCAAGAGGTCCTGTCAACAAGTAAGACAAAGATGAAAGTCAATACATGAAACGAAACGGAATATATACTTACCTGTTACACCGTTGCAGATGAATACACAGCCAGTAAGACGAAAATTCCAGATGCAGTTGAATAGTCTTTTGGGATCACGAGGTCCTGTGAACAAGTAAGACAAAGAAGAAAGTCAATACATGAAAAGAAACTGAATGTATACTTACCTGTAACACAGCTGTATATGTACAAAGCCAATAAGACGAAAAATCAAGATGCAGACAACGGCAAACAGCTGGAGATGAATAGTCTCTTGGGATCATGAGGTCCTGTAAACAAGACAATAATAAGGTCAATTCATGAAAAGAAACTGAATGTATACTTACCTGTTACACAGCTGCAGATGAATACACAGCCAGTAAGAAAGAATTCCAGATGCAGACAACCACATACAGCTGGACATGGACAGCCTCTTGGGATCATGAAGTCCTGTGAACAAGTGAGACAAAGAAGAAAGTCAATACATGAAAACAAACTGAATGTATACTTACCTGTAACACAGTTGCAGATGAATACACAGCAAATAAGACGAAAAATCCAGATGCAGATGAATAGTCTCTTGGGATCATGAGGTCCTGTAAACAAGACAAAGAAGAAAGTCAATACATGAAAAGAAACTGAATGTATTCTTACCTGTTACACAGTTGCAGATGAATACACAGCCAGTAAGAAAGAATTCCAGATGCAGACAACCACATACAGCTCGACATGGACAGTCTCTTGGGATCATGAAGTCCTGGGAACAAGACAAAAAAGAAAGTCAATACATGAAAAGAAACGGAATGTATACTTACCTGTTACACAGTTGCAGGTGAAAAAAAAGCCAGTAAGCCAGAGTTCCAGATTCAGACAACCATATACAGTTGATGTATAGTCTCTTGGCATCATGAAGTCCTGTGAACAAGTAAGACAAATAAGAAAATCAAAATATGAAAAGAAACTGAATGTATACTTACCTGTTACACAGTTGCAGATGAATACACAGCCATTAAGAATGAATTCCAGATGCAGACAACCACATACAGCTGGACATGGACAGTCTGTTGGGATCATGAAGTCCTATGAAAAAGTAAGACAAAGAAGAATATCAAAATATGAAAAGAAACTGAATGTATACTTAACTGTTACACAGTTGCAGATGAATACACAGCCAAGAAGACGAAAAATCCAGATGCAGTCAGGTTGAGTTCCAGATGCAGACAACAGCAAATAATTGAAGGTTTGATAGCCTCTTGGGATCACTAGGTCTTGTGAACAAGTAAGACAAAGAATAAAATCAAAATATGAAAAGAAACTGAATGTATACTTACCTGTTACACAGTTGCAGATGAATACACAGCCAGTTAGAAAGAATTCCAGATGCAGACAACCACATACAGCTGGACATGGACAGTCTCTTGGGATCATGAAGTCCTGTGAACAAGTAAGACAAAGCAGAAAATCAAAATATGAAAAGAAACTGAATGTATACTTACCTGTTACACAGTTGCAGATGAAAAAAAAAGCCAGTAAGCCAGAGTTCCAGATTCAGACAACCATATATAGTTGATGTATAGTCTCTTGGGATCACGAGGTCCTGTGAACAAGTAAACAAGACAAAGAAGAAAGTCAATACATGAAAAGAAACTGAATGTTTACTTACCTGTAACACAGTTGCAGATGAATACACAGCCAATAAAACGTAAAATCCAGATGCAGACAACGGCAAACAGCTGGAGATGAACAGACTCTTGGGATCATGAGGTCCTGTAAATAAGACAAAAAAAAGTCAATACATGAATAGAAACGGAATGTATACTTACCTTTTACACAGTTGCAGATGAATACACAGCCAGTAAGAAAGAGTTCCAGATGCAGACAACATCATACAGCTGGACAAGGACAGTCTCTTGGGATCATGAAGTCCTGTGAACAAGTAAGACAAAGAAGAAAGTCAATACATGAAAAGAAACTGAATGCTTACTTACCTGTTACACAGTTGCAGATGAATAGAAAATCAGTCAGGTTAAGTTTCAGATTCAGACAACGGCAAACACTTGGAGATCGATAGCCTCTTGGGATCATGAAGTCCTGTCAACAATTACGACAAAGAATAAAATCAAAATATGAAAAGAAACTGAATGTATACTTACCTGTAACACAGTTGCAGATGAATACACAGCCAGTTAGAAAGAATTCCAGATGCAGACAACCACATACAGCTGGACATGGACAGTCTCTTGGGATCATGAAGTTCTGTGAACAAGTAAGAGAAAGAAGAAAATCAAAATATGAAAAGAAACTGAATGTATACTTACCGATTACACAGTTGCAGATAAAAAAAAAAGCCAGTAAGCCAGAGTTCCAGATTCAGACAACCATATACAGTTGATGTATAGTCTCTTGAGATCACAAGGTCCTGTGAAAAAGGAAGACAAAGAAGAAAGTCATTACATGAAAAGAAACTGAATGTAGACTTACCTGTAACACAGTTGCAGATGAATACACAGCCAAGAAGACGAAAAATCCAGATGTAGACAACGGCAAACAGCCGGAGATGAATAGTCTCTTGGGATCATGGAGTCCTGTGAACAAGTAATACAAAGAAGAAAATCAAAATATGAAAAGAAACTGAATATATACTTACCAGTTACACAGTTGCAGATGAAAACACAGCAATTAAGAAAGAATTCCAGATGCAGACAACCACATACAGCTGGACATGGACAGTCTCTTGGGATCATGAAGTCCTGTGAACAAGTAAGACAAAGAAGAAAATCAAAATATGAAAAGAAACTGAATATATACTTACCAGTTACACAGTTGCAGATGAACACGCAGCCATTAAGAAAGAATTCCAGATGCAGACAACCACATACAGCTGGACATGGACAGTGTCTTGGGATCATGAAGTCCTGTGAACAAGTAAGACAAAGAAGAAAGTCAATACATGAAAAGAAACTGAACGCTTACTTACCACATACACAGTTGCAGATGAATACACAGCCAATAGGACTTAAAATCCAGATGCAGACAACAGCAAACAGCTGGAGATGAATAGTCTCTTGGGATCATGAGGTCCTGTAAACAAGACAAAAAAAAAGTCAATACATGAATAGAAACGGAATGTATACTTACCTGTTACACAGTTGCAGATGAATATAAAATCAGTCAGGTTGAGTTCCAGATTCAGACAATGGCAAACAGCTGGAGATTGAGAGCCTCTTGGGATCATGAGGTCCTGTGAACAAGTAAGACAAAGAAGAAAATCAAAATATGAAAAGAAACTGAATGTATACTTACCGATTACACAGTTGCAGAGGAAAAAAAAAGCCAGTAAGCCAGAGTTCCAGATTCAGACAACCATATATAGTTGATGTGTAGTCTCTTGGGATCACGAGGTCCTGTGAACAAGTAAACAAGACAAAGAAGAAAGTCAATACATGAAAAGAAACTGAATGTTTACTTACCTGTAACACAGTTGCAGATGAATACACAGCCAATAAGACGTAAAATCCAGATGCAGTTGAAAAGTCTCTTGGGATCACGAGGTCCTGTGAACAAGTAAGACAAAGAAGAAAGTAAATACATGAAAAGAAACGTAAAGCTTACTTACCTGTAACACAGTTGCAGATGAATACACAGCCAATAAGACGTAAAATCCAGATGCAGACAACGGCAAACAGCTGGAGATGTATAGACTCTTGGGATCATGAGGTCCTGTAAATAAGACAAAAAAAAGTCAATACATGAATAGAAACGGAAAGTATACTTACCTGTTACACATTTGCAGATGAATACACAGCCAAGAAGACGAAAAATCCAGATGCAGACAACGGCAAACAGCCGGAGATGAATAGTCTCTTGGGATCATGAAGTCCTGTGAACAAGTAAGACAAAGAAGAAAATCAAAATATGAAAACAAACTGAATATATACTTACCAGTTACACAGTTGCAGATGAACACACAGCCATTAAGAAAAAATTCCAGATGCAGACAACCACATACAGCTGGACATGGACAGTGTCTTGGGATCATGAAGTCCTGTGAACAAGTAAGACAAAGAAGAAAGTCAATACATGAAAAGAAACTGAATGCTTACTTACCTGTAACACAGTTGCAGATGAATACACAGCCAGTAAGAGGTAAAATCCAGATGCAAACAACAGCAAACAGCTGGAGATGAATAGTCTCTTGGGATCATGAGGTCCTGTAAATAAGACAAAAAAAAGTCAATACATGAATAGAAACGGAATGTATTCTTACCTGTTACACAGTTGCAGATGAATACACAGCCAGTAAGAAAGAGTTCCAGATGCAGACAACATCATACAGCTGGACAAGGACAGTCTCTTGGGATCATGAAGTCCTGTGAACAAGTAAGACAAAGAAGAAAGTCAATACATGAAAAGAAACTGAATGTATACTTACCTGTTACAAAGTTGCAGATGAATACAAAGACAGTAAGATTGAGTTACAGATGCAGATAACGGCAAACACTTGGAGATTGATAGCCTCTTGGTATCATGAAGTCCTGTGAACAAGTAAGACAAAGAAGAAAGTCAAAACATGAAAAGAAACTGAGTGCTTACTTACCGACTACACAGTTGCAGATGAATAGAAAGTCAGTCAGATTGAGATCCAGATGCAGACAACGGCAAACACTTGGAGATCGATAGCGTCTTGGGATCCAGATGCAGTTGAATAGTCTTTTGGGATCACGAGGTCCTGTGAACAAGTAAGACAAAGAAGAAAGTCAATACATGAAAAGAAACTGAATGTATACTTACCTGTAATACAGCTGTAGATGTACACAGCCAATAAGACGAAAAATCAAGATGTAGACAACGGCAAACAGCTGGAGATGAATAGTCTCTTGGGATCATGAGGTCCTGTAAACTAGACAATAATAAGGTCAATTCATGAAAAGAAACTGAATGTATACTTACTTGTTACTCAGTTGGAGATGAAAAAAAGCCAGTAAGCCAGAGTTCCAGATTCAGACAACCATATACAGTTGATGTATAGCCTCTTGGGATCACGAGGTCCTGTGAGCAAGTTAGACAAAGAAGAAAGTCAATACATGAAAAGAAACTGAATGTATACTTACCTATTACAGAGTTGTAGATGAATACACAGACAATAAGAAAGAATTCCAGATGCAGACAACTACATACAGCTGGACATGAACAGTCTCTTGGGATCATGAAGTCCTGTGAACAAGTAAGACAAAGAAGAAAGTCAATACATGAAAAGAAACTGAATGTATACTTACCTGTTACACAGTTGCAGATGAATACACAGCCAAGAAGTCGAAAAATCCAGATGCAGTCACGTTGAGTTCCAGATGCAGACAACAGCAAATAATTGAAGGTTCGATAGCCTCTTGGGATCACGAGGTCTAGTGAACAAGTAAGACAAAGAATAAAATCAAAATATGAAAAGAAACTGAATGTATACTTACCTGTTACACAGTTGCAGATGAAAAAAAGCCAGTAAGCCAGAGTTCCAGATTCAGACAACCATATATAGTTGATGTATAGTCTCTTGGGATCACGAGGTCCTGTGAACAAGTAAGACAAAGAAGAAAGTCAATACATGAAATGAAACTGAATGCTTACTTACCGATTACACAGTTGCAGATGAACAGAAAGTCAGTTAGATTGAGTTCCAGATGCAGACGACGGCAAACACTTGGAGATTGATAGCCTCTTGGGATCATGATGTCCTGTGAACAAGTAAGACAAAGAAGAAAGTCAATACATGAAAAGAAACGTAAAGCTTACTTACCTGTAACACAGTTGCAGATGAATACACAGCCAATAAGACGAAAAATCCAGATGCAGTTGAAAAGTCTCTTGGGATCACGAGGTCCTGTGAACAAGTAAGATAAAGAAGAAAATCAATACATGAAAAGAAACGTAAAGCTTACTTACCTGTAACACAGTTGCAGATGAATACACAGCCAATAAGAGGTAAAATCCAGATGCAGACAACAGCAAACAGCTGGAGATGAATAGTCTCTTGGGATCATGAGGTCCTGTAAATAAGACAAAAAAAAGTCAATACATGAATAGAAACGGAATGTATACTTACTTGTTACAAAGTTGCAGATGAATACAAAGACAGTAAGAAAGAATTCCAGATGCAGACAACAACATACAGCTGGACATGGATAGTCTCTTGGGATCAGGAGGTCCTGTAAACAAGACAAAGAAGAAAGTCAACACATAAAAAGAAACTGAATGTATAGTTACCTGTCACACAGTTGCAGATGAAAAAAAAAGCCGGTAAGCCAGAGTTCCAGATGCTGACAACCATATGCAGTTGATGTATAGTCTCTTGGGATCACAAGGTTCTGTGAACAAGTAAGACAAAGAAGAAAGTCAATACATGAAAAGAAACTGAATGCTTACTTTCCGATTACACAGTTGCAGATGAATACACAGCCAATAAGACGGAAAATCCAGATGCAGACAATGGCAAACACTTGGAGATCGATATCCTCTTTGGATCATGAAGTCCTGTGAACAAGTAAGACAAAGAAAAAAGTCAATGCATGAAAAGAAACTGAATGTATACTTACCTGTTACAAAGTTGCAGATGAATACAAAGCCAGTAAGAAAGAATTCCAGATGCAGACAACCACATCCAGCTGGACATGGATAGTCCCTTGGGATCACGAGGTCCTGTTAAAAAGACAAAGAAGAAAGTCAATAAATGAAAAGAAGCTGAATGTATACTTACCTTTTACACAGTTGCAGATGAATACACAGCCATTAAGAAAGAATTCCAGATGCAGACAATCACATACAGCTGGACATGGATAGTCTCTTGGGATCATGAAGTCCTGTGAACAAGTAAGACAAAGAAGAAAGTCAATACATGAAAAGAAACTGAATGCTTACTTACCGATTACACAGTTGCAGATGAACAGAAAGTCAGTCAGATTGAGTTCCAGATGCAGACAACGGCCAAAACTTGGAGATCGATAGCCTCTTGGTATCATGAAGTCCTGTGAACAAGTAAAACAAAGAAGAAAGTCAAAACATGAAAAGAAACTGAATGTATACTTACCTGTTACACAGTTGCAGATGAATAGAAAGTCAGTCAGATTGAGTTCCAGATGCAGACAACGGCAAACACTTGGAGATCGATAGCCTCTTGGGATCATGAAGTCCTGTGAACAAGTAAGACAAAGAAGAAAATCAAAACATGAAAAGAAACTGAATGTATACTTACCTGTTACACAGTTGCAGATGAATAGAAAGTCAGTCAGATTGAGTTCCAGATGCAGACAACGGCAAACACTTGGAGATCGATAGCCTCTTGGGATCATGAAGTCCTGTGAACAAGACAAAGAAGAAAGTCAATACATGAAAAGAAACTGAATGTTTACTTACCTGTAACACAGTTGCAGATGAAAACACAGCTAATAAGACGAAAAATCCAGATGCAGTTGAAAAGTCTCTTGGGATCACAAGGTCCTGTGAACAAGTAAGACAAAGAAGAAAATGAAGACATGAAAAGAAACTGAAGGTATACTTACCTGTCACACAGTTGCAGATGAATAGAAAGTCAGTCAGATTGAGTTCCAGATGCAGACAACGGCAAACACTTGGAGATCGATAGCCTCTTGGGATCATGAAGTCCTGTCAACAAGTAAGACAAAGAAGAAAATCAATACATGAAAAGAAACTGAATGTATACTTACCTATTACACAGTTGCAGATGAAAAAAAGCCAGTAAGCCAGAGTTCCAGATTTAGACAACCATATATATTTGATGTATAGTCTCTTGGGATCACGAGGTCCTGTGAACAAGTAAGACAAAAAAGAAAGTCAATACATGAAATGAAACTGAATGCTTACTTACCGATTAAACAGTTGCAGTTGAATAGAAAGTGAGTTAGATTGAGTTCCAGATGCAGACGTCGGCAAACACTTGGAGATTGGTAGCCTCTTGGGATCATGAAGTCCTGTGAACAAGTAAGATAAAGAAGAAAGTCAAAATATGAAAAGAAACTGAATGTATACTTACATGTAACACAGTTGCAGATTAATTCAAAGCCAATAAGACGAAAAATCCAGATGCAGATGAATAATCGCTTGGGATAATGAGGTCCTGTAAACAAGACAAAGAAGAAAGTCAATACAGAATGTACACTTACCTTTTACACAGTTGCAGATGAATACACAGCCAATAAGACGAAAAATCCAGATGCAGTTGAATAGTCTCTTGGGATCATGAAGTCCTGTGAATAAGTAAGACAAATAAGAAAGTCAGTACATGAAAAGAAACTGAATGTATACTTACCTGTTACACGGTTGCAGTTGAAAAGAAACAGAATGTATACTTACCTATTGCACAGTTGCAGATGAATAGAAAGTCAGTCAGATTGAGTTCCCGATGCAGACAACGGCAAACCCTTGCAGATCGAAAGCCTCTTGGGATCATTAAGTCCTGTCAACAAGTAAGACAAAGAAGAAAATCTAAATATGAAAAGAAATTGAATGTATACTTACCTATAACACAGTTGCAGATGAATACACACCCAATAAGACGTAAAATCCAGATGCAGACAACGGCAAACAGCTGGAAATGAATAGTCTCTTGGGATCATGAGTTCCTGTAGACAAGATAAAAAGAAAGTCAATACATGAAAAGAAACTGAATATATACTTACCTGTTACACAGTTGCAGATGAATAGAAAGTCAGTCAGATTGAGTTCCAGATGCAGACAACAGTAAACAGTTGGAGATCGATAGCCTCTTGGGATCATGAAGTCCTGTGAACAAGACAAAGAAGAAAATTAAAACATGAAAAGAAACTGAATGTATACTTACCTGTTACACTGTTGCAGATTAATACACATCCAATAAGACAAAAAATCCATATGCAGATGAATAGTCTCTTGTGATCATGAGGTCCTGTAAACAAGACAAAGAAGAAAGTCAATATAACAAAAGAAACTGAATGTACACTTACCTATTACATAGTTGCAGATGAATAGAAAGTCAGTCAGATTGAGATCCAGTTGCAGACAACCACATACAGCTGGACATGGATAGTCTCTCTGGATCATCAAGTCCTGTGAACAAGTAAGACACAAAAGAAAATCAAAATATGAAAAGAAACTGAATATATACTTACGTGTTACACAGTTACAGATGAATACACACCCAATAAGACGAAAAATCCAGATGCAGTTGAATAGCCTCTTGGGATCACGAGGTCCTGTGAACAAGTAAGACAAAGAAGAAAATCAATACATGAAAAGAAACGGAATGCTTACTTACCGATTACACAGTTGCAGATGAATACACAGCCATTAAGAAAAAATTTCAGATGCAGACTACCACATACAGCTGGACATGGACAGTCTCTTGGGATCATGAAGTCCTGTGAAGAAGTAAGACAAAGAAGAAAGTCAATACATGAAAAGAAACTGAACGTATACTTACCTGTTACACAGTTGCAGATGAATAGAAAGTCAGTCAGATTGAGTTCCAGATGCAGACAACGGTAAACACTTGGAGATCAATATCCTCTTGGGATCATGAAGTCCTGTGAACAAGACAAAGAAGAAAATCAATTCATGAAAAGAAACTGAATGTTTACATACCTGTAACCCAGTTGCAGACGATAACACAGCGAATAAGACGAAAAATCCAGATGCAGTTGAAAAGTCTCTTGGGATCACAAGGTCCTGTGAACAAGTAAGACAAAGAAGAAAATCAATACATGAAAAGAAACTGAAGGTATACTTATCTGTCACACACTTGCAGATGAATAGAAAGTCAGTCAGATTGAGTTCCAGATGCAGACAACCACATACAGCTGGACATCGATAGCCTCTTGGGATCATGAAGTCCTGTCAACAAGTAAGACAAAGACGAAAATCCAAATATGAAAAGAAACTGAATGTATACTTACCTGTAACACAGTTGCAGATTAATACACAGCCAATAAGATGAAAAATCCAGATGCAGACAACGGCAAACAGCTGGAGATGAATAGTCTCTTGGGATCATGAGGTCCTGTAAACAAGTAAGACAAAGAAGAAAGTCAATACATGAAAAGAAACTGAATGCTTACTTACCGATTACACAGTTGCAGATGAAAAAATTAAAGCCAGTAAGCCAGAGTTCCAGATTCAGACAACCATATACAGCTGATTTATAGTCTCTTGGGATGACGAGGTACTGTGAAGAAGTAAGACAAAGAAAGTCAATACATGAAAAGAAACTGAATGTATACTTACCTGTAACACAGTTGCAGATGAATACACAGTCAGTAAGAAAGAATTCCAGATGCAGACAACCACATACAGCTGGACATCGATAGCCTCTTGGGATCATGAGGTCCTGTAAACAAGACAAAAAGAAAGTCAATACATGAAAAGAAACTGAATGTATACTTACCTGTAACACAGTTGAAAATGAATACACAACCAATAAGACGAAAAATCCAGACAACCACATACAGCTGGAAATCGATAGCCTATTGGGATCCTGAAAACAAGACAAAAAGAAAGTCAATACATAAAAAAACTGAATGTTTACTTACCTGTTACACAGTTGCAGATGAACACACAGTCAGTAAGAAAGAATTCCAGATACAGACAACAACATACAGCTGGACATGGATAGTCTCTTGGGATCACGAGGTCCTGTGAAAAAGTAAGACAAAGAAGAAAGTCAATACATGAAAAGAAACTGAATGTATACTTACCTGTTACACAGTTGCAGATGAATAGAAAGTCAGTCAGATTGAGTTCCAGATGCAAACAACGGCAAACACATGGGAATCGATAGCCTCTTGGGATCATGAAGTCCTGTCAACAAGTAAGACAAAGAAGAAAATCAATACATGAAAAGAAATGGTAATGTATACTTACCTACTACACAGTTACAGAAGAACAAAGTCAGTCAGATTGAGATCAAGATGCAGACAACGGCAAGCACTTGGAGATCGATAGCCTCTTAGGATCATGAAGTCCCGTAAACAAATAAGACAAAGAAGAAAGTCAATACATGAAAATAAACTGAATGTATACTTACCTGTTACACAGTTGCAGATGAACACAGCCAGTAAGAAAGAATTCCAGATGCAGACAACCACATACAGCTGGACATGGACAGTCTCTTGGGATCATGAAGTCCTGTGAACAAGTAAGACAAAGAAGAAAGTCAATACATGAAAAGAAACTGAATGTATACTTACCTGTAACACAGTTGCAGATGAATACACAGCCAATAAGACGAAAAATCCAGATGCAGATGAATAGTCTCTTGGGATAATGAGGTCCTGTAAACAAGACAAAGAAGAACGTTAATACATGAAAAGAAGCTGAATGCATACTTACCCGTGACACAGTTGCAGATGAATACACAGCCATTAAGAAAGAATTCCAGATGCAGACAACCACATACAGCTGGACATGGACAGTCTCTTGGGATCATGAAATCCTGTGAACAAGTAAGACAAAGAAGAAAGTCAATACATTAAAATAAATGGAATGTATAGTTACCTGTTACACATTTGCAGATGAATACACCGTCAATAATCCAAAATTCCAGATGCAGACGATGGCAAAAAGTTGGAGATGGATACACTCTTAGGATCAAGAGGTCATATAAACAAGTAAGACAAATAAGAAAGTCAATACATGAAAAGAAACTGAATGTATACTTACCTGTTACAGAGTTGCAGATTAATACACAGCCAGTAAGAAAGAATTCCAGATGCAGACAACCACATACAGCTGGACATGGATAGCCTCTTGGGATCATGAAATCCTGTCAACAAGTAAGACAAAGAAGAAAGTCAATACATGAAAAGAAACTGAATGTATACTCACCTGTTACACAGTTGAAGATAAATAAACAGCCAATAAGAAGAAAAATCCAGATACAGACAACGGCAAACAGCTGGAGATGAACAGTCTCTTGGCATCATGAGGTCCTGTGAACAAGAAAGTCAATACATGAAAAGAAACTGAATGTTTACTTACCTGTTACACAGTTGCAGATGAATACACACCCAGTACGACAGAGTTCCAGATGCAGACTACGGCAAAAAGTTGGAAATAGATAGTCTCTTGGTATCATGAGGGCCTGTCAACAAGTAAGACAAAGAAGAAAGTCAAAACATGAAAAGAAACTGAATGTATACTTACCTGTTACACAGTTGCAGATGAAAAAAAAGCCAGTAAGCCAGAGTTCCAGATTCAGACAACCATATACAGTTGATGTAACGTCTCTTGAGATCACGAGGTCCTGTCAACAAGTAAGACAAAGAAGAAAATCAAAATATGAAAAGAAACTGAATGTTTACTTACCTGTAACACAGTTGCAGATTAATACACAGTCAGTAAGAAAGAATTCAAGATGCAGACAACCACATACAGCTGCATATGGACAGTCTCTTGGGATCATGAAGTCCTGTGAACAAGTAAGACTGAGAAGAAAGTCAATACATGAAAAGAAACTGAATGCTTACTTACCTGTTACACAGTTGCAGATGAATACACAGCCAGTAAGAAAGACTTCCAGATGCAGACAACCACATACAGATGGACATGGATAGTGTCTTGCGATCATGAAGTCCTGTGAACAAGTAAAACAAAGAAAAAAAGTCAAATCATGAAAAGAAACTGAATGCTTACTTACCGATTACACAGTTGCAGATGAAAAAAAGCCAGTAAGCTAGAGTTCCAGATTCAGACAACCATATACAGTTGATGTATAGTCTCTTGAGATCATGAGGTCCTGTGAAAGGGACAAAATGAAAGTCAATACATGAAAAGAAACTGAATGCTTACTTACCTGTTACACAGTTGCAGATGAATACACAGCCAGTAAGAAAGACTTCCAGATGCAGACAACCACATACAGCTGGACATGAATATCTCTTCGGATCATGAAGTCCTGACAAAGAGTAAGACAAAGATGAAAATCAATATATGAAAAGAAACTGAATGTATACTTACCTGTTACACAGTTGCAGATGAAAAAAAGGCCAGTAAGCCAGAGTTCCAGATGCAGACAACCATATACAGTTGATGTATAGTCTCTTGGGATCACGAGGTTCTGTGAACAAGTAAGACAAAGAAGAAAGTTAATACATGAAAAGAAACAGAATGTTTACTTACCTGTTACACAGTTGTAGATGAATACACAGCAAGAAAGAAAGAATTCCAGATGCAGACAACATACAGCTGGACATGGACAGTCTCTTGGGATCATGAAGGCCTGTGAACAAGTAAGACAAAGAAGAAAGTCAATACATGAAAATAAACTGAATGCTTACTTACCGATTACACAGTTGCAGATGAATAGAAAATCAGTCAGATTGAGATCCAGATGCACACAACGGCAAACACTTGGAGATCGATAGCCTCTTGGGATCATGAGGTCCTGTAAACAAGACAAAAAGAAAGTCAATACATGAAAAGAAACTGAATGTATACTTACCTGTTACACAGTTGCAGGTGAATAGAAAGTCAGTCAGATTGAGATCCAGATGCACAAAACGGCAAACACTTGAAGATCGATAGCCTCTTGGGATCATGAAGTCCTGTGAACAAGTAAGAAAAAGAAGAAAGTCAATACATGAAAAGAAACTGAATGTATACTTACCTGTTACAAAGTTGCAGATGAATACAAATCCAATAAGAAAGAATTCCAGATTCAGACAACCACATCCAGCTGGACATGGAAAGTCTCTTGGGATCATGAGGTCCTGTAAACAAAAGAAACTGAATGCTTTTCTACCGATTACACAGTTGCAGATGAATACACAGTCAGTAAGAAAGAATTCCACATGCAGACAACGGCAAACAGCTGGAGATGAATAGTCTCTTCGGATCATGAGGTCCTGTAAACAAGACAAAAAGAAAGTCAATACATGAAAAGGAACTGAATGTATACTTACCTGTTACAAAGTTGCAGGTGAATACAAAGCCAGTAAGAAAGAGTTCCAGATGCAGACAACCACATCCAGCTGGACAAGGACAGTCTCTTGGAATCATGAAGTCCTGTGAACAAGTAAGACAAAGAAGAAAGTCAATACATGAAAAGAAACTGAATGTATACTTACCTGTTACAAAGTTGCAGATGAATACAAATCCAATAAGAAAGAATTCCAGATTCAGACAACCACATCCAGCTGGACATGGAAAGTCTCTTGGGATCATGAGGTCCTGTAAACAAGACAAAGAAGAAAGTCAATACTTACCTGTTACACAGTTGCAGATGAATAGAAAGTCAGTCAGATTGAGTTCCAGATGCAGACAACGGCAAGCACTTGGAGATCGATAGCCTCTGGGGATCATGAAGTCCTGTCAAGAAGTAAGACAAAGAAGAAAATCAAAATATGAAAAGAAATTGAATGTATACTTACCTATAACACAGTTGCAGATGAATACACAGCCAATAAAACGTAAAATCCAGATGCAGACAACGGCAAACAGCTGGAGATAAATAGTCTCTTGGGATCATGAGGTCCTGTAAACAAAAAAAAAAAAGTCAATACATGAAAAGAAACGGAATGTATACTTACCTGTTACACAGTTGCAGATGAATACACAGCCAGTAAGAAAGAATTCCAGATGCAGACAACCACATACAGCTGGACAACGACAATCTCTTGGGATCACGAAGTCCTGTCAACAAGTAAGACAAAGAAGAAAGTCAATACATGAAAAGAAACTAAATGTATACTTACCTGTTACACAGTTGCAGATGAATAGAAAGTCAGTCAGATTGAGTTCCAGATGCAGACAACAGCAAACACTTGGAGATCGATAGCCTGTTGGGATCATGAATTCCAGTCAAAAAGTAAGACAAAGAAGAAAATCAAAACATGAAAAGAAACTGAATGTATACTTACCTGTTATAAAGTTGCAGATGAATACAACTCCAGTAAGAAAGAATTCCAGATGCAGACAACCACATCCAGCTGGACATGGATAGTCTCTTGGGATCATGAGGTCCTGTAAACAATACAAAGAAGAAAGTCAAAATATGAAAAGAAACTGAATATATACTTACCTGTTACACAGTTGCAGATGATAGAAAGTCAGTAAGATTGAGTTCCAGATGCAGACAACGGCAAACACTTGGAGATCGATAGCCTCTTGGGATCATGAAGTCCTGTGAACAAGTAAGATAAAGAAGAAAATCAAAATATGAAAAGAAACGGAATGCTTACTTACCGATTACACAGTTGCAGATGAAAACACATCCATTAAGAAAGAATTTCAGATGCAGACAACCTCATACAGCTGGACATGGATAGCCTCTTGGGATCAAAAAGTCCTGTGAACAAGTAAGCCAAAGAAGAAAATCAAAATATGAAAAGAAATTGTATGTATACTTATCTGTAACACAGTTGCAGATGAATACACAGCCAATAAGACGTAAAATCCAGATGCAGACAACGGCAAACAGCTGGAGATAAATAGTCTCTTGGGATCATGAGCTCCTGTAAACAAAACAAAAAAAAGTCAATACATGAAAAGAAACGGAATGTATACTTACCTGTTACACAGTTGCAGATGAATACACAGCCAGTAAGAAATAATTCCAGATGCAGACAACCACATACAGCTGGACAACGACAATCTCTTGGGATCACGAAGTCCTGTCAACAAGTAAGACAAGGAAGAAAGTCAATACATGAAAAGAAACTAAATGTATACTTACCTGTTACAAAGTTGCAGATGAATACAAATCCAGTAAGAAATAATTCCAGATGCAGACAACCACATACAGCTGGACAACGACAATCTCTTGGGATCACGAAGTCCTGTCAACAAGTAAGACAAAGAAGAAAGTCAATACATGAAAAGAAACTGAATGTATACTTACCTGTTACACAGTTGCAGTTGAAAAAAAGCTAGTAAGCCAGAGTTCCAGATTCAGACAACCATATACAGTTGATGTATAGTCTCTTGGGATCACGAGGTCCTGTGAACAAGTAAGACAAAGAAGAAAGTCAATACATGAAAAGAAATTGAATGTATACTTACCTGTTACACAGTTGCAGATGAATAGAAAGTCAGTCAGATTGAGATCCTGATGCAGACAACGACAAACACTTGGAGATCGATAGCCTCTTGGGATCATGAGGTCCTGTCAAGAAGTAAGACAAAGAAGAAAATCAAAATATGAAAAGAAACTGAATGTATACTTACCTGTAACACAGTTGCAGATGAATACACAGCCAATAAGACGTAAAATCCAGATGCAGATGAATAGTCTCTTGGGATCATGAGGTCCTGTAAACAAGACAAAGAAGAAAGTCAATACATGAAAAGAAACTGAATGTATACTTATCTGTTACACAGTTGCAGATGAATGGGAAGTAAGTTGGATTGAGTTCCAGATGCAGACAACGGCAAGCACTTTGAGATCGATAGCCTCTTGGGATCATGAAGTCCTGTCAAGAAGTAAGACAAAGAAGAAAATCAAAACATGAAAAGAAACTGAATGTATACTTACCTGTTACACAGTTGCAGATGAAAAGAAACGGAATGTATACTTACCTGTTACACAGATGCAGATGAATACACAGTCAGTAAGAAAGAATGCCAGATGCAGACAACCACATACAGCTGGAGATCGATAGCCTCTTGGGATCATGAAGTCCTGTCAACAAGTAAGACAAAGAAGAAAATCCAAATATGAAAAGAAACTGAATGTATACTTACCTGTAACACAGTTGCAGATTAATACACAGCCAATAAGATGAAAAATCAAGATGCAGACAATGGCAAACAGCTGGAGATGAATAGTCTCTTGGGATCATGAGGTCCTGTAAACAAGTAAGACAAAGAAGAAAGTCAATACATGAAAAGAAACTGAATGCTTACTTACCGATTACACAGTTGCAGATGAAAAAAATAAAGCCAGTAAGCCAGAGTTCCAGATTCAGACAACCATATACAGTTGATTTATAGTCTCTTGGGATCATGAGGTACTGTGAACAAGTAAGACAAAGAAGAAAGTCAATACATGAAAAGAAACTGAATGTATACTTACCTGTAACACAGTTGCAGATGAATACACAGTCAGTAAGAAAGAATTCCAGATGCAGACTACCACATACAGCTGGAGATCGATAGCCTCTTGGGATCATGAGGTCCTGTAAACAAGACAAAAAGAAAGTCAATACATGAAAAGTAACTGAATTTATACTTACCTGTTACCCAGTTGCAGATGAATAGGAAGCAAGTTAGATTGAGTTCCAGATGCAGACAACGGCAAGCACTTGGAGATCGATAGCCTCTTGGGATCATGAAGTCCTGTCAAGAAGTAAGACAAAGAAGAAAATCCAAATATGAAAAGAAACTGAATGTATACTTACCTGTAACACAGTTGCAGATTAATACACAGCCAATAAGATGAAAAATCAAGATGCAGACAATGGCAAACAGCTGGAGATGAATAGTCTCTTGGGATCATGAGGTCCTGTAAACAAGTAAGACAAAGAAGAAAGTCAATACATGAAAAGAAACTGAATGCTTACTTACCGATTACACAGTTGCAGATGAAAAAAATAAAGCCAGTAAGCCAGAGTTCCAGATTCAGACAACCATATACAGTTGATTTATAGTCTCTTGGGATCATGAGATACTGTGAACAAGTAAGACAAAGAAGAAAGTCAATACATGAAAAGAAACTGAATGTATACTTACCTGTAACACAGTTGCAGATGAATACACAGTCAGTAAGAAAGAATTCCAGATGCAGACTACCACATACAGCTGGAGATCGATAGCCTCTTGGGATCATGAGGTCCTGTAAACAAGACAAAAAGAAAGTCAATACATGAAAAGTAACTGAATTTATACTTACCTGTTACACAGTTGCAGATGAATAGGAAGCAAGTTAGATTGAGTTCCAGATGCAGACAACGGCAAGCACTTGGAGATCGATAGCCTCTTGGGATCATGAAGTCCTGTCAAGAAGTAAGACAAAGAAGAAAATCAAAACATGAAAAGAAACTGAATGTATACTTACCTGTTACAATTGCAGATGAATACACAGTCAGTAAGAAAGAATTCCAGATGCAGACAATCACATACAGCTGGACATCGATAGCCTCTTGGGATCATGAAGTCCTGTAAACAAGACAAAAAGAAAATCAAAACATGAAAAGAAACTGAATGTATACTTACCTGTTACACAGTTGCAGATGAATACACAGTCAGTAAGAAAGAATTCCAGATGCAGACAACCACATACAGCTGGAGATCGACAGTCTCTTGGGATCATGAAGTCCTGTGAACAAGTGAGACAACGAAGAAAGTCAATACATGAAAAGAAACTGAATGTATACTTACCTGTTACAAAGTTGCAGATGAAAACAAAGCCAGTAAGAAAGAATTCCAGATGCAGACAACCACATCCAGCTGGACACGGATAGTCTCTAGGGATCATGAGGTCCTGTAAACAAGACAAAGAAGAAAGTCAATACATGAAAAGAAACTGAATGTATACTTACCTGTTACACAGTTGCAGATGAATAGGAAGCAAGTTAGATTGAGTTCCAGATGCAGACAACGGCAAGCACTTGGAGATCGATAGCCTCTTGGGATCATGAAGTCCTGTCAAGAAGTAAGACAAAGAAGAAAATCAAAACATGAAAAGAAACTGAATGTATACTTACCTGTTACACAGTTGCAGATGAATACACAGTCAGTAAGAAAGAATTCCAGATGCAGACAATCACATACAGCTGGACATCGATAGCCTCTTGGGATCATGAAGTCCTGTAAACAAGACAAAAAGAAAGTCAATACATGGAAAGTAACTGAATTTATACTTACCTGTTACACTGTTGCAGATGAATACACAGTCAGTAAGAAAGAATTCCAGATGCAGACAACCACATACAGCTGGACATCGATAGCCTCTTGGGATCATGAGGTCCTGTAAACAAGACAAAAAGAAAGTCAATACATGAAAAGAAACTGAATGTATACTTACCTTTTACACAGTTGCAGTTGAAAAAAAGCCAGTAAGCCAGAGTTCCAGATTCAGACAACCATATACAGTTGATGTATAGTCTCCTGGGATCACGAGGTTCTGTGAACAAGTAAGACAAAGAAGAAAGTCAATACATGAAAAGAAACTGAATGCTTAGTTACAGATTAATAGAATTATTTGCAGATGAATAGAAAGTCAGTCAGATTGAGTTCCAGATGCAGACAACGGCAAACACTTGGAGATCGATAGCCTCTTGGGATCATGAAGTCCTGTCAAGAAGTAAGAAAGAAGAAAATCAAAACATGAAAAGAAACTGAATGTATACTTACCTGTTACACAGTTGCAGATGAATACACAGTTAGTAAGAAAGAATTCCAGATGCAGACAACCACATACAGCTGGACATCGATAGCCTCTTGGGATCATGAAGTCCTGTAAACAAGACAAAAAGAAAGTCAATACATGAAAAGAAACTGAATGTATACTTACCTGTTGCACAGTTGCAGATGAATAGAAAGTCAGTCAGATTGAGTTCCAGATGCAGACAACGGAGGACACCTTTCGCTGTACAATGTGCACTGTACAGTGAAACATACGTGCACCTTACCTTACCTTGGGATCATGAGGTCCTGTAAACAAGAAAAAAAGAAAGTCAATACATGAAAAGAAACTGAATGTATACTTACCTGTTACACTGTTGCAGATGAATACACAGCCATTATGAAAGAATTCCAGATGCAGACAACCACATACAGCTGGACATGGACAGACTCTTGGGATCATGAAGTCCTGTGAACAAGTAAGACAAAATAGAAAGTCAATACATGAAAAGAAGCTGAATGTATACTTACCTGTTACACAGTTGCAGATGAAAAAAAGCCAGTAAGCCAGAGTTCCACATTCAGTCAACCATATACAGTTGATGTATAGTCTCCTGGGATCATGAAGTTCTGTGAACAAGTAAGACAAAGAAAAAAGTAAATACATGAAAAGAAACTGAATGTATACTTACCTGTAACACAGTTGCAGATGAATACACAGCCAATAAGACGTAAAATCCAGATGCAGATGAATAGTCTCTTGGGATCATGAGGTCCTGTAAACAAGACAAAGAAGAAAGTCAATACATGAAAAGAAACTGAATGTATACTTATCTGTTACACAGTTGCAGATGAATGGGAAGTAAGTTGGATTGAGTTCCAGATGCAGACAACGGCAAGCACTTGGAGATCGATAGCCTCTTGGGATCATGAAGTCCTGTCAAGAAGTAAGACAAAGAAGAAAATCAAAACATGAAAAGAAACTGAATGTATACTTACCTGTTACACAGTTGCAGATGAAAAGAAACGGAATGTATACTTACCTGTTACACAGATGCAGATGAATACACAGTCAGTAAGAAAGAATGCCAGATGCATACAACCACATACAGCTGGAGATCGATAGCCTCTTGGGATCATGAGGTCCTGTAAACAAAACAAAAAGAAAGTCAATACATGAAAAGTAACTGAATTTATACTTACCTGTTACACTGTTGCAGATGAATACACAGTCAGTAAGAAAGAATTCCAGATGCAGACAACCACATACAGCTGGACATTGATAGTCTCTTCGGATCATGAAGTCCTGTGAACAAGTAAGACAAAGAAGAAAGTCAAAACATGAAAAGAAACTGAATGTATACTTACCTGTTACACAGTTGCAGATGAAAAAAAAGCTAGTTAGCCAGAGTTCCAGATGCAGATAACCATATACAGTTGATGTATCGTCTCTTGGGATCACGAGGTTCGGTGAACAAGTAAGACAAAGAAGAAAGTCAATACATGAAAAGAAACTGAATGTATACTTACCTGTTACACAGTTGCAGATGAATAGAAAGTCAGTCAGATTGAGATCCAGATGCAGACAACGGCAAACACTTGGAGATCGATAGCCTCTTGGGATCATGAAGTCCTGTCAACAAGTAAGACAAAGAAGAAAATCCAAATATGAAAAGAAACTGAATGTATACTTACCTGTAACACAGTTGCAGATTAATACACAGCCAATAAGATGAAAAATCAAGATGCAGACAATGGCAAACAGCTGGAGATGAATAGTCTCTTGGGATCATGAGGTCCTGTAAACAAGTAAGACAAAGAAGAAAGTCAATACATGAAAAGAAACTGAATGCTTACTTACCGATTACACAGTTGCAGATGAAAAAAATAAAGCCAGTAAGCCAGAGTTCCAGATTCAGACAACCATATACAGTTGATTTATAGTCTCTTGGGATCATGAGGTACTGTGAACAAGTAAGACAAAGAAGAAAGTCAATACATGAAAAGAAACTGAATGTATACTTACCTGTAACACAGTTGCAGATGAATACACAGTCAGTAAGAAAGAATTCCAGATGCAGACTACCACATACAGCTGGAGATCGATAGCCTCTTGGGATCATGAGGTCCTGTAAACAAGACAAAAAGAAAGTCAATACATGAAAAGTAACTGAATTTATACTTACCTGTTACACTGTTGCAGATGAATACACAGTCAGTAAGAAAGAATTCCAGATGCAGACAACCACAAATAGCTGGACATGGACAGTCTCTTGGGATCATGAAGTCCTGTGAACAAGTGAGACAACGAAGAAAGTCAATACATGAAAAGAAACTGAATGTATACTTACCTGTTACAAAGTTGCAGATGAAAACAAAGCCAGTAAGAAAGAATTCCAGATGCAGACAACCACATCCAGCTGGACACGGATAGTCTCTTGGGATCATGAGGTCCTTTAAACAAGACAAAGAAGAAAGTCAATACATGAAAAGAAACTGAATGTATACTTACCTGTTACACAGTTGCAGATGAATAGGAAGCAAGTTAGATTGAGTTCCAGATGCAGACAACGGCAAGCACTTGGAGATCGATAGCCTCTTGGGATCATGAAGTCCTGTCAAGAAGTAAGACAAAGAAGAAAATCAAAACATGAAAAGAAACTGAATGTATACTTACCTGTTACACAGTTGCAGATGAATACACAGTCAGTAAGAAAGAATTCCAGATGCAGACAATCACATACAGCTGGACATCGATAGCCTCTTGGGATCATGAAGTCTTGTAAACAAGACAAAAAGAAAGTCAATACATGAAAAGAAACTGAATGTATACGTACCTGTTACACAATTGCAGATGAATAGGAAGTAAGTTAGATTGAGTTCCAGATGCAGACAACAGCAAGCACTTGGAGATCGATAGCCTCTTGGGATCATGAAGTCCTGTCAAGAAGTAAGACAAAGAAGAAAATCAAAACATGAAAAGAAACTGAATGTATACTTACCTGTTACACAGTTGCAGATGAATACACAGTCAGTAAGAAAGAATTCCAGATGCAGACAACCACATACAGCTGGAGATCGACAGTCTCTTGGGATCATGAAGTCCTGTGAACAAGTGAGACAACGAAGAAAGTCAATACATGAAAAGAAACTGAATGTATACTTACCTGTTACAAAGTTGCAGATGAATACACAGTCAGTAAGAAAGAATTCCAGATGCAGACAACCACATACAGCTGGACATCGATAGCCTCTTGGGATCATGAGGTCCTGTAAACAAGACAAAAAGAAAGTCAATACATGAAAAGAAACTGAATGTATACTTACCTTTTACACAGTTGCAGTTGAAAAAAAGCCAGTAAGCCAGAGTTCCAGATTCAGACAACCATATACAGTTGATGTATAGTCTCCTGGGATCACGAGGTTCTGTGAACAAGTAAGACAAAGAAGAAAGTCAATACATGAAAAGAAACTGAATGCTTAGTTACAGATTAATAGAATTATTTGCAGATGAATAGAAAGTCAGTCAGATTGAGTTCCAGATGCAGACAACGGCAAACACTTGGAGATCGATAGCCTCTTGGGATCATGAAGTCCTGTCAAGAAGTAAGAAAGAAGAAAATCAAAACATGAAAAGAAACTGAATGTATACTTACCTGTTACACAGTTGCAGATGAATACACAGTTAGTAAGAAAGAATTCCAGATGCAGACAACCACATACAGCTGGACATCGATAGCCTCTTGGGATCATGAAGTCCTGTAAACAAGACAAAAAGAAAGTCAATACATGAAAAGAAACTGAATGTATACTTACCTGTTACACAGTTGCAGATGAATAGAAAGTCAGTCAGATTGAGTTCCAGATGCAGACAACGGAGGACACCTTTCGCTGTACAATGTGCACTGTACAGTGAAACATACGTGCACCTTACCTTACCTTGGGATCATGAGGTCCTGTAAACAAGAAAAAAAGAAAGTCAATACATGAAAAGAAACTGAATGCTTACTTACCGATTACACAGTTGGAGATGAATACACAGCAATTATGAAAGAATTCCAGATGCAGACAACCACATACAGCTGGACATGGACAGACTCTTGGGATCATGAAGTCCTGTGAACAAGACAAAATAGAAAGTCAATACATGAAAAGAAGCTGAATGTATACTTACCTGTTACACAGTTGCAGATGAAAAAAAGCCAGTAAGCCAGAGTTCCAGATTCAGTCAACCATATACAGTTGATGTATATTCTCCTGGGATCATGAAGTCCTGTGAACAAGTAAGACAAAGAAAAAAGTAAATACATGAAAAGAAACTGAATGTATACTTACCTGTAACACAGTTGCAGATGAACACACAGCCAATAAGACGAAAAATCCAGATGAAGACAATGGCAAACACTTGGAGATCGATAGCCTCTTGGGATCATGAAGTCCTGTCAACAAGTAAGACAAAGAAGAAAATCAAAACATAAAAAGAAACTGAATGTATACTTACCTGTTACACAGTTACAGATGAATACACAGTCAGTAAGAAAGAATTCCAGATGCAGGCAACCACATACAGCTGGAAACCGATAGCCTCTTGGGATCATGAAGTCCTGTAAACAAGACAAAAAGAAAGTCAATACATGAATCAGAATCAGAATCAGAATCTCTTTATTTCATATGTTACACATACAAGGAATTTGTCTTGGTGAGAGCAACACGTATGACAAGTAACAAAAAAAAAAAAATCACAGAATATTCTTAAACTAAAGGAAAATGACACTAAACAATAAATAGGGTATGGGATAAATTAAAAAAGTAAAAAGTACTAAGGTAAAAAAGAGCTGAAAATATATTTACAGAAAAGAACATCTGTACAGGTGTGCAAATAGTCATAGTGCAAAATAGGCAGAGTGCAAAATAGCTGTTCAGTCCGGTTTGGTACAGTTCAGTTGTAAGTTTTGAGGTTTACAGTGGGAGGTGTCCACTGTGATTGAGGAGCGCTACAGCTCTGGGGAAGAAGCTGTTAGCATGACGTGTTGTGCTGGTTTTGATGGACCGCAGTCTTCTACCCGAGGGGAGTGTCTGGAAGAGGAGGTGTCCAGGATGTGAGGGGTCAGATGTTATCTTGCCAGCCCGCTTCCTCATCCTGCTGGTGTAGATCTGCTGAAGTGATGGCAGGTTACATCCGATGATCCTCTCTGCTCTCCTGATGATGCGCTGGAGTTTGGTTCTTTCTTGTGAGGTGGAGGAACCAAACCAGATAGTTATGGAGGCAGTGATAATGGACTCGATGATCGCTGTTTAGAACTGGATCATGAGGGTCTGTGGCAGGTTGAACTTCTTGAGCTGTCTCAAGAAGAACATTCTTTGTTGAGCTTTCTTGATGATGGAGATGGTGTTTTTCTCCCATTTCAAGTCTCTGGAAATGGTGGTGACCAGGAACTTGAGTGACTCCACCATTGATACTGCAGTGTTGTTGATGTGGAGGGGGGGGAAGGGTGGGTGGATTGCGTCGGAAGTCCACCACCATGTCTACAGTCTTTTCTGTGTTTAGCAGCAGGTGGTTGTTGCTGCACCAGGACAACGGCAAACAGCTGGAAATGAATAGTCTCTTGGGATCATGAGGTCCTGTAAACAAGTAAGACAAAGAAGAAAGTCAAAACATGAAAAGAAACTGAATGTATACTTACCTGTTACACAGTTGCAGATGAATACACAGTCAGTAAGAAAGAATTCCAGATGCAGACAACCACATACAGCTAGACATCGATAGCCTCTTGGGATCATGAAGTCCTGTAAACAAGACAAAAAGAAAGTCAATGCATGAAGAGAAACTGAATGTATATTTACCTGTTACAAAGTTGCAGATGAATAGAAAGTCAGTCAGATTGAGTTCCAGATACAGACAACGGCAAACACTTGGAGATCGATAGCCTCTTGGGGTCATGAAGTCCTGTGAACAAGTAAGAAAAAGAACAAAGTCAAAACATGAAAAGAAACTGAATGTATACTTACCTGTTGCACAGTTGCAGATGAATAGAAAGTCAGTCAGATTGAGATCCAGATGCAGACAACGGCAAACACTTGGAGATCGATAGCCTCTTGGGATCATGAAGTCCTGTGAACAAGTAAGACAAAGAAGAAAATCAAAATATGAAAAGAAACTGAATGTTTACTTACCTGTAAAACAGTTGCAGATGAATACACAGCCAATAAGACGAAAAATCCAGATGCATTAGAATAGTCTCTTGGGATCACAAGGTCCTGTGAACAAGTAAGACAAAGAAGAAAGTCAATACATGAAAAGAAACGGAATGTATACTTACCTATTGCACAGTTGCAGATGAATAGAACGTCAGTCAGATTGAGATCCAGATGCAGACAACGGCAAACACTTGGAGATCGATAGCCTCTTGGGATCATGAAGTCCTGTGAACAAGTAAGACAAAGAAGAAAATCAAAATATGAAAAGAAATTGAATGTATACTTACCTATAACACAGTTGCAGATGAATACAAAGCCAATAAAATAAAAAATCCAGATGCAGACAACAGTAAACAGCTGGAGATGAATACTCTCTTGGGATCATGAGGTCCTGTAAACAAGATAAAAAGAAAGTCAATACATGAAAAGAAACTGAATGTATACTTACCTGTTACACTGTTGCAGATGAATACAAAGCCAATAAGATGAAAAATCCAGATGCAGATGAATATTCTCTTGGGATCATGAAGTCCTGTGAACAAGACAAAGATGAAAATCTAAATATGAAAAGAAACGGAATGCTTACTTACCGATTACACAGTTGCAGATGAAAACACAGCCAATAAGACGTAAAATCCAGATGCAGACAACGGCAAACAGCTGGAGATGAATAGTCTCTTGGGATCATGAGGTCCTGTAAAAAAGACAAAAAAAAAAGTCAATACATGAAAAGAAACTGAATGTATACTTACCTGTTACAAAGTTGCAGATGAATACAAAGCCAATAAGAAAGAGTTCCAGATGCAGACAACCACATACAGCTGGACAAGGACAGTCTCTTTGGATTATGAAGTCCTGTGAACAAGTAAGACAAAGAAGAAAATCTAAATATGAAAAGAATCTGAATGTATACTTACGTGTAACACAGTTGCAGATGAATACACACCCAATAAGACATAAAATCCAGATGCAGACAACGGCAAACAGGTGGAAATGAATAGCCTCTTGGGATCATGAGGTCCGGTAAACAAGTAAGACAAAGAAGAAAATCAAAATATGAAAAGAAACTGAATGTTTACTTACCTGTAACACAGTTGCAGATGAATACACAGCCAATAAGACAACAAATCCAGATGCAGATGAATAGTCTCTTGGGATCATGAGGTCCTGTAAACAAGATAAAGAAGAAAGTCAATACATGAAAAGAAGCTGAAAGTATACTTACCTGTTGCACAGTTGCAAATGAATACCCTGTCAGTCAGATTGAGTTCCAGATGCAGACAACCACATACAGCTGGACATGGACAGTCTCTTGGGGTCATGAAGTCCTGTGAATAAGCAAGACAACTAAGAAAGTCAATACATGAAAAGAAACTGAATGTATACTTACCTGTTACACAGTTACAGATGAAAAGAAACGGAATGTATACTTACCTGTTGCACAGTTGCAGATGAATAGAAAGTCAGTCAGATTGAGTTCCAGATGCAGACAACGGCAAACACTTGGAGATCGATTGCCACTTGGGATCATGAACTCCTGTGAACAAGTAAGACAAAGAAGAAAATCAAAATATGAAAAGAAATTGAATGTATACTTACCTATAACACAGTTGCAGATGAATACACAGCCAATAAGACGAAAAATCCAGATGCAGCTGAATAGTCTCTTGGGATCATGAGGTCCTGTAAACAAAACAAAAAAAAGTCAATACATGAATAGAAACGGAATGTATACTTACCTGTTAGACAGTTGCAGATGAATACACAGCCAGTAAGAAAGAATTCCAGATGCAGACAACCACATACAGCTGGACAACGACAATGTCTTGGGATCACGAAGTCCTGTCAACAAGTAAGACAAAGAAGAAAGTCAATACATGAAAAGAAACTAAATGTATACTTACCTGTTACACAGTTGCAGATGAATAGAAAGTCAGTCAGATTGAGTTCCAGATGCAGACAACGGCAAACACTTGGAGATCGATAGCCTGTTGGGATCATGAATTCCTGTCAAAAAGTAAGACAAAGAAGAAAATCAAAACATGAAAAGAAACTGAATGTATACTTACCTGTTACAAAGTTGCAGATGAATACAAATCCAGTAAGAAAGAATTCCAGATGCAGACAACCACATCCAGCTGGACATGGAAAGTCTCTTGGGATCATGAGGTCCTGTAAACAAGACAAAGAAGAAAGTCAATACATGAAAAGAAACTGAATGTATACTTACCCGTTACACAGTTGCAGATGAATACACAGTCAGTAAGAAAGAATTCCAGATGCAGAAAACCACATACAGCTGGACATCGATAGGCTCTTGGGATCATGAAATCCTATAAACAAGACAAAAAGAAGTCAATACATGAAAAGAAACTGAATGTATACTTACCTGTTGCAAAGTTGCAGATAAATACAAAGCCAGTAAGAAAGAGTTCCAGATGCAGACAACCACATACAGCTGGACAAGGACAGTCTCTTGGGATCATGAAGTCCTGTGAACAAGTAAGACAAAGAAGAAAGTCAATACATGGAAAGAAACTGAATGTATACTTACCTGTTACAAAGTTGCAGATGAATACAAATCCAGTAAGAAAGAATTCCAGATGCAGACAACCACATCCAGCTGGACATGGATAGTCTCTTGGGATCATGAGGTCCTGTAAACAATACAAAGAAGAAAGTCAATATATGAAAAGAAACTGAATATATACTTACCTGTTACACAGTTGCAGATCATAGAAAGTCAGTCAGATTGAGTTCCAGATGCAGACAACGGCAAATACTTGGAGATCGATAGCCTCTTGGGATCATGAAGTCCTGTGAACAAGTAAGACAAAGAAGAAAATCAAAATATGAAAAGAAACGGAATGCTTACTTACCGATTACACAGTTGCAGATGAAAACACAGCCATTAAGAAAGAATTTCAGATGCAGACAACCTCGTACAGCTGGACATGGATAGCCTCTTGGGATCATAAAGTCCTGTGAACAAGTAAGCCAAAGAAGAAAATCAAAATATGAAAAGAAATTGTATGTATACTTACCTGTAACACTGTTGCAAATGAATACACAGCCAATAAAATGTAAAATCCAGATGCAGACAACGGCAAAAAGCTGGAGATCTATAGCCTCTTGGGATCATGAAGTCCTGTAAACAAGACAAAAAGAAAGTCAATACACGAAAAGAAACTGAATGTATACTTGCCTATTACAAAGTTGCAGATGAATACAAAGCCAGTAAGAAAGAATTCCAGATGCAGACAATGACATCCAGCTGGACATGGATAGTCTCTTGGGATCATGAGGTCCTGTAAACAAGACAAAGAAGAAAGTCAATACATGAAAAGAAACTGAATGTATACTTACCTGTTACACAGTTGCAGATGAATAAGAAGTAAGTTAGATTGAGTTCCAGATGCAGACAACGGCAAGCACTTGGAGATCGATAGCCTCTTGGGATCATGAAGTCCTGTCAAGAAGTAAGACAAAGAAGAAAATCAAAACATGAAAAGAAACTGAATGTATACTTACCTGTTACACAGTTGCAGATGAATACACAGCCAATAAGACAAAAAATCCAGATGCAGATGAATAGTCTCTTGGGATCATGAGGTCCTGTAAACAAGACAAAGAAGAAAGTCAATACATGAAAAGAAGCTGAATGTATACTTACCTGTTACAAAGTTGCAGATGAATACACAGCCATTAAGAAAGAATTCCAGATGCAGACAACCACAAATAACTGGACATGGACAGTCTCTTGGGATCATGAAGTCCTGTGAACAAGTGAGACAACGAAGAAAGTCAATACATGAAAAGAAACTGAATGTATACTTACCTGTTACACTGTTGCAGATGAATACACAGTCAGTAAGAAAGAATTCCAGATGCAGACAACCACATACAGCTGGACATCGATAGCCTCTTGGGATCATGAGGTCCTGTAAACAAGACAAAAAGAAAGTCAATACATGAAAAGAAACTGAATGTATACTTACCTGTTACACAGTTGCAGATGAATAGAAAGTAATTCAGATTGAGTTGCAGATGCAGACAACGGCAAACACTTGGAGATCTATAGCCTCTTGGGATCATGAAGTCCTGTGAACTAGTAAGACAAAGAAGAAAGTCAAAACATGAAAAGAAACTGAATGTTTACTTACCTGTAACACAGTTGCAGATGAATACACAGCCAATAAAATGTAAAATCCAGATGCAGACAACGGCAAACAGCTGAAGATGAATAGTCTCTTGGGATCATAAGGTCCTGTAAACAAGACAAAAAAAAAGTCAATACATGAATAGAAACGGAATGTATACCCACCTGTTACACAGTTGCAGATGAAAAGAAACGGAATGTATACTTACGTGTTACACAGTTGCAGATGAATACACAGCCAGTAAGAAAGAGTTCCAGTTGCAGACAACCACATACAGCTGGACATCGATAGCCTCTTGGGATCATGAAGTCCTGTGAACAAGACAAAAAGAAAGTCAATACATGAAAAGAAACTGAATGTATACTTACCTGTTACAAAGTTGCAGATGAACAGAAAGTCAGTCAGATTGAGTTCCAGATGCAGACAACGGCAAACACTTGGAGATCGATAGCCTCTTGGGGTCATGAAGTCCTGTGAACAAGTAAGAAAAAGAAGAAAGTCAAAACATGAAAAGAAACTGAATGTATACTTACCTGTTGCACAGTTGCAGATGAATAGAAAGTCAGAAACGGAAGTCAAGAAACGGAATGTATACTTACCTGTTGCACAGTTGCAGATGAATAGAAAGTCAGTCAGATTGAGTTCCAGATGCAGACAACGGCAAGCACTTGGAGATCGATAGCCTCTTGGGATCATGAAGTCCTGTCAAGAAGTAAGAGAAAGAAGAAAATCAAAACATAAAAAGATACTGAATGTATACTTACCTGTTACACAGTTACAGATGAATACACAGTCAGTAAGAAAGAATTCCAGATGCAGACAACCACATACAGCTGGAAACCGATAGCCTCTTGGGATCATGAAGTCCTGTAAACAAGACAAAAAGAAAGTCAATACATGAATCAGAATCAGATTCAGAATCAGAATCTCTTTATTTCATATGTTACACATACAAGGAATTTGTCTTGGTGAGAGCAACACGTATGACAAGTAACAAAAAAAAACAAAAACAGAATATTCTTAAACTAAAGGAAAATGACACTAAACAATAAATAGGGTAGGGGATAAATTAAAAAAGTAAAAAGTACTAAGGTAAAAAAGAGCTGAAAATATATTTACAGAAAAGAACATCTGTACAGGTGTGCAAATAGTCATAGTGCAAAATAGGCAGAGTGCAAAATAGCTGTTCAGTCCGGTTTGGTACAGTTCAGTTTTAAGTTTTGAGGTTTACAGTGGGAGGTGTCCACTGTGATTGAGGAGCGCTACAGCTCTGGGGAAGAAGCTGTTAGCATGACGTGTTGTGCTGGTTTTGATGGACCGCAGTCTTCTACCCGAGGGGAGTGTCTGGAAGAGGAGGTGTCCAGGATGTGAGGGGTCAGATGTAATCTTGCCAGCCCGCTTCCTCATCCTGCTGGTGTAGATCAGCTTAAGTGATGGCAGGTTACATCCGATGATCCTCTGCTGTCCTGATGATGCGCTGGAGTTTGGTTCTTTCTTGTGAGGTGGAGGAACCAAACCAGATAGTTATGGAGGCTGTGATAATGGACTCGATGATCGCTGTGTAGAACTGGATCATCAGGGTCTGTGGCAGGTTGAATTTCTTGAGCTGTCTCAAGAAGAACATTCTTTGTTGAGCTTTCTTGATGATGGAGATGGTGTTTTTCTCCCATTTCAAGTCTCTGGAAATGTTGGTGACCAGGAACTTGAGTGACTCCACCATTGATGCTGCAGTGTTGTTGATGTGGAGGGGGGGAAGGGTGGGTGGATTGCGTCGGACGTCCACCACCACCTCTACAGTCTTTTCTGTGTTTAGCAGCAGGTGGTTGTTGCTGCACCAGGACAACGGCAAACAGCTGGAAATGAATAGTCTCTTGGGATCATGAGGTCCTGTAAACAAGTAAGACAAAGAAGAAAGTCAAAACATGAAAAGAAACTGAATGTATACTTACCTGTTACACAGTTGCAGATGAATACACAGTCAGTAAGAAAGAATTCCAGATGCAGACAACCACATACAGCTGGACATGGACAGTCTCTTGGGATCATGAAGTCCTGTGAATAAGTAAGACAAATAAGAAAGTCAATACATGAAAAGAAACTGAATGTATACTTACCTGTTACACAGTTGCAGATGAATAGAAAGTCAGTCAGATTGACTTCCAGATGCAGACAATGGCAAACACTTGGAGATCGATAGCCTCTTGGGATCATGAAGTCCTGTCAACAAGTAAGACAAATAAGAAAGTCAATACATGAAAAGAAACTGAATGTATACTTACCTGTTACACAGTTGCAGATGAAAAGAAACTGAATGTATACTTACCTGTTACACAGTTGCAGATGAATAGAAAGTCAGTAAGAAAGAATTCCAGATGCAGACAACCACATACAGCTGGACATGGATAGTCTCTTGGGATCATGAGGTCCTGTAAACAAGACAAAAAGAAAGTCAATACATGAAAAGAAACTGAATGTATACTTACCTGTTACACAGTTGCAGATGAATAGGAAGTAAGTTAGATTGAGTTCCAGATGCAGACAACGGCAAGCACTTGGAGATCGATAGCCTCTTGGGATCATGAAGTCCTGTCAAGAAGTAAGACAAAGAAGAAAATCAAAACATGAAAAGAAACTGAATGTATACTTACCTGTTACACAGTTGCAGATGAATACACAGTCAGTAAGAAAGAATTCCAGATGCAGACAACCACATACAGCTGGACATGGAAAGTCTCTTGGGATCATGAAGTCCTGTGAACAAGTAAGAAAAAGAAGAAAGTCAAAACACGAAAAGAAACTGAATGTATACTTACCTGTTGCACAGTTGCAGATGAATAGAAAGTCAGAAACGGAAGTCAAGAAACGGAAACGGAAGTCAAAAAACGGAATGTATACTTACCTGTTGCACAGTTGCAGATGAATAGAAAGTCAGTCAGATTGAGTTCCAGATGCAGACAACGGCAAACACTTGGAGATCTATAGCCTCTTGGGATCATGAAATCCTGTAAACAAGACAAAAAAAGTCAATACATGAAGAGAAACGGAATGTATACTTACCTGTTACACAGTTGCAGATGAATACAAAGCCAGTAAGAAAGAATTCCAGATGCAGACAACCACATACAGCTGGACACCGATAGCCTCTTGGGATCATGAAGTCCTGTCAAGAAGTAAGACAAAGAAGAAAACCAAAACATGAAAAGAAACTGAATGTATACTTACCTCATACACAGTTGCAGATGAATACACAGTCAGTAAGAAAGAATTCCAGATGCAGACAACCAAATTCAGCTGGACATTGATAGCCTCTTGGGATCATGAAGTCCTGTAAACAAGTAAGACAAAGAAGAAAATCAAAACATAAGAAGAAACTGAATGTTTACTTACCTTTAACACAGTTGCAGATGAATACACAGCCAATAAGACAAAAAATCCAGATGCAGATGAATAGTCTCTTGGGATCATGAGGTCCTGTAAACAAGACAAAGAAGAAAGTCAATACATGAAAAGAAACTGAATGTATACTTACCTGTTACACAGTTGCAGATGAAAAAAAGCCAGTAAGCCAGAGTTCCAGATTCAGACAACCATATACAGTTGATGTATAGTCTCTTGGGATTACGAGGTCCTGTGAACAAGACAAAGAAGAAAGTCAATGCATGAAAAGAAGCTGAATGTATACTTACCTGTAACAAAGTTCCAAATGAATACACAACCATTAAGAAAGAATTGCAGATGCAGACAACCACAAATAGCTGGACATGGACAGTCTCTTGGGATCATGAAGTCCTGTGAACAAGTGAGACAACGAAGAAAGTCAATGCATGAAAAGAAGCTGAATGTATACTTACCTGTTACAAAGTTGCAGATGAATACAAAGCCAGTAAGAAAGAATTCCAGATGCAGACAACCACATCCAGCTGGACATGAATAGTCTCTTGGGATCATGAGGTCCTGTACACAAGACAAAGAAGAAAGTCAATACATGAAAAGTAACTGAATTTATACTTACCTGTTACACTGTTGCAGATGAATACACAGTCAGTAAGAAAGAATTCCAGATGCAGACAACCACATACAGCTGGACATCGATAGCCTCTTGGGATCATGAGGTCCTGTAAACAAGACAAAGAAGAAAGTCAATACATGAAAAGAATCTGAATGCTTACTTACCGATTACACAGTTGCAGATGAATAGAAAGTCAGTCAGATTGAGATCCAGATGCAGACAACGGCAAACACTTGGAGATCGATAGCCTCTTGGGATCATGAAGTCCTGTGAACAAGTAAGACAAAGAAGAAAATCAAAATATGAAAAGAAACGGAATGTATACTTACCTGTAACACAGTTGCAGATGAATAGAAAGTTAGTCAGATTGAGTTCCAGATGCAGACAATGGCAAGAAGTTGGAGATGAATAGTCTCTTGCGATCATGAGGTCCTGTAAACAAGAAAAAAAGAAAGTCAATACATGAAAAGAAACTGAATGCTTACTTACCAATTACACAGTTGGAGATGAATACACAGCCATTAAGAAAGAATTCCATATGCAGACAACCACATACAGCTGGACATGGACAGACTCTTGGGATCATGAAGTCCTGTGAACAAGTGAGACAACGAAGAAAGTCAATACATGAAAAGAAGCTGAATGTATACTTACCTGTTACAAAGTTGCAGATGAATACAAAGCCAGTAAGCCAGAGTTCCAGATTCAGTCAACCATATACAGTTGATGTATAGTCTCTTGGGATCATGAGGTCCTGTAAACAAGACAAAGAAGAAAGTCAATACATGAAAAGTAACTGAATTTATAATTACCTGTTACACTGTTGCAGATGAATACACAGTCAGTAAGAAAGAATTCCAGATGCAGACATCCACATACAGCTGGACATCGATAGCCTCTTGGGATCATGAGGTCCTGTAAACAAGACAAAGAAGAAAGTCAATACATGAAAAGAAACTGAATGTATACTTACCTGTTACACAGTTGCAGATGAAAAAAAAAGCTAGTAAGCCAGAGTTCCAGATGCAGATAACCATATACAGTTGATGCATAGTCTCTTGGGATCACGAGGTTCTGTGAACAAGTAAGACAAAGAAGAAAGTCAATACATGAAAAGAATCTGAATGCTTACTTACCGATTACACAGTTGCAGATGAATAGAAAGTCAGTCAGATTGAGTTCCAGATGCAGACAATGGCAAGAAGTTGGAGAGGAATAGTCTCTTGGGATCATGAGGTCCTGTAAACAAGAAAAAAAGAAAGTCAATACATGAAAAGAAACTGAATGCTTACTTACCGATTACACAGTTGGAGATGAATACACAGCCATTAAGAAAGAATTCCAGATGCAGACAACCACATACAGCTGGACATGGACAGACTCTTGGGATCATGAGGTCCTGTAAACAAGACAAAAAGAAAGTCAATACATGAAAAGAAACTGAATGTATACTTACCTGTTACACAGTTGCAGTTGAAAAAAAGCCAGTAAGCCAGAGTTCCAGATTCAGACAACCATATACAGTTGATGTATAGTCTCTTGGGATGATGAGGTCCTGTGAACAAGTAAGACAAAGAAGAAAGTCAATACATGAAAAGTAACTGAATTTATAATTACCTGTTACACTGTTGCAGATGAATACACAGTCAGTAAGAAAGAATTCCAGATGGAGACATCCACATACAGCTGGACATCGATAGCCTCTTGGGATCATGAGGTCCTGTAAACAAGACAAAGAAGAAAGTCAATACATGAAAAGAAACTGAATGTATACTTACCTGTTACACAGTTGCAGATGAAAAAAAAAGCTAGTAAGCCAGAGTTCCAGATGCAGATAACCATATACAGTTGATGCATAGTCTCTTGGGATCACGAGGTTCTGTGAACAAGTAAGACAAAGAAGAAAGTCAATACATGAAAAGAATCTGAATGCTTACTTACCGATTACACAGTTGCAGATGAATAGAAAGTCAGTCAGATTGAGATCCAGATGCAGACAACGGCAAACACTTGGAGATCGATAGCCTCTTGGGATCATGAAGTCCTGTGAACAAGTAAGACAAAGAAGAAAATCAAAATATGAAAAGAATCTGAATGCTTACTTACCGATTACACAGTTGCAGATGAATAGAAAGTCAGTCAGATTGAGTTCCAGATGCAGACAATGGCAAGAAGTTGGAGAGGAATAGTCTCTTGGGATCATGAGGTCCTGTAAACAAGAAAAAAAGAAAGTCAATACATGAAAAGAAACTGAATGCTTACTTACCAATTACACAGTTGGAGATGAATACACAGCCATTAAGAAAGAATTCCAGATGCAGACAACCACATACAGCTGGACATGGACAGACTCTTGGGATCATGAAGTCCTGTGAACAAGTGAGACAACGAAGAAAGTCAATACATGAAAAGAAGCTGAATGTATACTTACCTGTTACAAAGTTGCAGATGAATACAAAGCCAGTAAGCCAGAGTTCCAGATTCAGTCAACCATATACAGTTGATGTATAGTCTCTTGGGATCATGAGGTCCTGTAAACAAGACAAAGAAGAAAGTCAATACATGAAAAGTAACTGAATTTATAATTACCTGTTACACTGTTGCAGATGAATACACAGTCAGTAAGAAAGAATTCCAGATGCAGACATCCACATACAGCTGGACATCGATAGCCTCTTGGGATCATGAGGTCCTGTAAACAAGACAAAGAAGAAAGTCAATACATGAAAAGAAACTGAATGTATACTTACCTGTTACACAGTTGCAGATGAAAAAAAAAGCTAGTAAGCCAGAGTTCCAGATGCAGATAACCATATACAGTTGATGCATAGTCTCTTGGGATCACGAGGTTCTGTGAACAAGTAAGACAAAGAAGAAAGTCAATACATGAAAAGAATCTGAATGCTTACTTACCGATTACACAGTTGCAGATGAATAGAAAGTCAGTCAGATTGAGATCCAGATGCAGACAACGGCAAACACTTGGAGATCGATAGCCTCTTGGGATCATGAAGTCCTGTGAACAAGTAAGACAAAGAAGAAAATCAAAATATGAAAAGAATTTGAATGCTTACTTACCGATTACACAGTTGCAGATGAATAGAAAGTCAGTCAGATTGAGTTCCAGATGCAGACAATGGCAAGAAGTTGGAGAGGAATAGTCTCTTGGGATCATGAGGTCCTGTAAACAAGAAAAAAAGAAAGTCAATACATGAAAAGAAACTGAATGCTTACTTACCGATTACACAGTTGGAGATGAATACACAGCCATTAAGAAAGAATTCCAGATGCAGACAACCACATACAGCTGGACATGGACAGACTCTTGGGATCATGAGGTCCTGTAAACAAGACAAAAAGAAAGTCAATACATGAAAAGAAACTGAATGTATACTTACCTGTTACACAGTTGCAGTTGAAAAAAAGCCAGTAAGCCAGAGTTCCAGATTCAGACAACCATATACAGTTGATGTATAGTCTCTTGGGATGATGAGGTCCTGTGAACAAGTAAGACAAAGAAGAAAGTCAATACATGAAAAGAAATTGAATGTATACTTACCTGTAACACAGTTGCAGATGAAAAGAAACGGAATGTATACTTACCTGTTACAATGTTGCAGATGAATACACAGTCAGTAAGAAAGAGTTCCAGATGCAGACAACCACATACAGCTGGACAAGGACAGTCTCTTGGGATCATGAAGTCCTGTGAACAAGTAAGACAAAGAAGAAAGTCAATACATGAAAAGAAACTGAATGTATACTTACCTGTTACAAAGTTGCAGATGAATACAAAGCCAGTAATTAAGAATTCCAGATGCAGACAACCGCATACAGCTGGACATGGATAGTCTCTTGGGATCAGGAGGTCCTGTAAACAAGAGAAAGAAGAAAGTCAATACATGAAAAGAAAATGAATGTATACTTACCTGTTACACAGTTGCAGATGAATAGAAAGTCAGTCAGATTGAGATCCAGATGCAGACAACGGCAAACACTTGGAGATCGATAGCCTCCTGGGGTCATGAAGTCCGGTGAACAAGTAAGAAAAAGAAGAAAGTCAAAACATGAAAAGAAACTGAATGTATACTTACCTGTTGCACAGTTGCAGATGAATAGAAAGTCAGAAACGGAAGTCAAGAAACGGAAACGGAAGTCAAGAAATGGAATGTATACTTACCTGTTACACAGTTGCAGTTGAAAAAAAGCCAGTAAGCCAGAGTTGCAGATTCAGACAACCATATTCAGTTGATGTATAGTCTCTTGGGATCACGAGGTCCTGTGAACAAGTAAGACAAAGAAGAAAGTCAATACATGAAAAGAAACTGAATGTATACTTACCTGTTACACAGTTGCAGTTGAATAGAAAGTCAGTCAGATTGAGTTCCAGATGCAGACAAAGGCAAACACTTGGAGATCGATAGCCTCTTGGGATCATGAAGTCCTGTGAACAAGTAAGACAAAGAAGAAAATCAAAACATGAAAACAAACTGAATGTATACTTACCTGTTACAAAGTTGCAGATGAATACAAAGCCAGTAATTAAGAATTCCAGATGCAGACAACCGCATACAGCTGGACATGGATAGTCTCTTGGGATCAGGAGGTCCTGTAAACAAGAGAAAGAAGAAAGTCAATACATGAAAAGAAAATGAATGTATACTTACCTGTTACACAGTTGCAGATGAATAGAAAGTCAGTCAGATTGAGATCCAGATGCAGACAACGGCAAACACTTGGAGATCGATAGCCTCTTGGGGTCATGAAGTCCTGTGAACAAGTAAGAAAAAGAAGAAAGTCAAAACATGAAAAGAAACTGAATGTATACTTACCTGTTGCACAGTTGCAGATGAAAAGAAAGTCAGAAACGGAAGTCAAGAAACGGAAACGGAAGTCAAGAAATGGAATGTATACTTACCTGTTAGACAGTTGCAGATGAAAAGAAACGGAATGTATACTTACCCGTAACACAGTTGCAGATTATTACACAGTCAGTAAGAAAGAATTCCAGATGCAGACAACCACATACAGCTGGACATCGATAGCCTCTTGGGATCATGAAGTCCTGTAAACAAGACAAAAAGAAAGTCAATACATGAAAAGAAACTGAATATATACTTACCTGTTACACAGTTGCAGATGAATAGAAAGTCAGTCAGATTGAGTTCCAGATGCAGACAACGGCAAATACTTGGAGATCGATAGCCTCTTGGGATCATGAAGTCCTGTGAACAAGTAACACAAAGAAGAAAGTCAATACATGAAAAGAAACTGAATGTATACTTACCTGTAACACAGTTGCAGATGAATAAACAGTCAGTAAGAAAGAATTCCAGTTGCAGACAACCACATACAGCTGGACATAGACAGTCTCTTGGGATCACGAGGTCCTGTGAACAAGTAAGACAAAGAAGAAAGTCAATACATGAAAAAAAACTGAATGTATACTTACCTATTGCACAGTTGCAGATTAATACACAGCCAATAAGACGAAAAATCCAGATGCAGACAACGGCAAACAGCTGGAGATGAATAGTCTCTTGGGATCATGAGGTCCTGTAAATAAGATAAAAAGAAAGTCAATAGATGAAAAGAAACTGAATGTATACTTACCTGTTACACAGTTGCAGATGAATACACAGCCAATAACACGAAAAATCCAGATGCAGTTGAATAGTCTCTTGGGATCACGAGGTCCTGTGAACAAGTAAGACAAAGAAGAAAGACAATACATGAAAAGAAACTGAATGTATACTTACCCGTAACACAGTTGCAGATTAATACACAGTCAGTAAGAAAGAATTCCAGATGCAGACAACCACATACAGCTGGACATCGATAGCCTCTTGGGATCATGAAGTCCAGTAAACAAGACAAAAAGAAAGTCAATACATGAAAAGAAACTGAATGTATACTTACCTGTTACACAGTTGCAGATGAATAGAAAGTCAGTCAGATTGAGTTCCAGATGCAGACAACGGCAAATACTTGGAGATCGATAGCCTCTTGGGATCATGAAGTCCTGTGAACAAGTAAGACAAAGAAGAAAGTCAAAACATGAAAAGAAACTGAATGTATACTTACCTGTTACACAGTTGCAGATGAATACACAGCCAATAACACGAAAAATCCAGATGCAGTTGAATAGTCTCTTGGGATCACGAGGTCCTGTGAACAAGTAAGACAAAGAAGAAAGTAAATACATGAAAAGAAACTGAATGTATACTTACCTGTTACACAGTTGCAGATGAATAGAAAGTCAGTTAGATTGAGGTCCAGATGCAGACAACGGCAAGCACTTGGAGATCGAAAGCCTCTTGGGATCATAAAGTCCTGTAAACAAGACAAAAAGAAAGTCAATACATGAAAAGAAGCTGAATGTATACTTACCTGTTACACAGTTGGAGATGAAAAAAACGCCAGTAAGCCAGATTCACACAACCATATACAGTTGATGTATAGTCTCTTGGGATGATGAGGTCCTGTGAACAAGTAAGACAAAGAAGAAAGTCAATACATGAAAAGAAATTGAAAGTATACTTATCTGTAACACAGTTGCAGATGAAAAGAAACGGAATGTATACTTACCTGTTACACAGTTGCAGATGAATACACAGTCAGTAAGAAAGAGTTCCAGATGCAGACAACCAGATACAGCTGGACAAGGACAGTCTCTTGGGATCATGAAGTCCTGTGAACAAGTAAGACAAAGAAGAAAGTCAATACATGAAAAGAAATTGAATGTATACTTATCTGTAACACAGTTGCAGATGAAAAGAAACGGAATGTATACTTACCTGTTACACAGTTGCAGATGAATACAAAGCCAGTAAGAAAGAATTCCAGATGCAGACAAGCACATACAGCTGGACATGGATAGTCTCTTGGGATCAGGAGGTCCTGTAAACAAGAGAAAGAAGAAAGTCAATACATGAAAAGAAAATGAATGTATACTTACCTGTTACACAGTTGCAGATGAATAGAAAGTCAGTCAGATTGAGTTCCAGATGCAGACAACGGCAAACACTTGGAGATCGATAGCCTCTTGGGGTCATGAAGTCCTGTGAACAAGTAAGAAAAAGAAGAAAGTCAAAACATGAAAAGAAACTGAATGTATACTTACCTGTTGCACAGTTGCAGATGAATACACAGTCAGTAAGAAAGAATTCCAGATGCAGACAACGGCAAACACTTGGAGATCGATAGCCTCTTGGGATCATGAAGTCCTGTGAACAAGTATGACAAAGAAGAAAATCAAAACATGAAAAGAAACTGATTGTATACTTACCTGTTACACAGTTGCAGATGAAAAGAAACGGAATGTATACTTACCTGTTACACTGTTGCAGATGAATACACAGTCAGTAAGAAAGAATTCCAGATGCAGACAACCACATACAGCTAGACATGGATAGTCTCTTTGGATCATGAAATCTTGTGAACAAGTAAGACAAAGAAGAAAATCAAAACATGAAAAGAAACTGAATGTATACTTACCTCTTGCACAGTTGCAGATGAATAGAAAGTCAGTCAAATTGAGATCCAGATGCCGACAACGGCAAACACTTGGAGATCGATAGCCTCTTGGGATCATGAAGTCCTGTCAAGAAGTAAGAAAAAGAAGAAAATCAAAACATGAAAAGAAACTGAATGTATACTTACCTGATACACAGTTGCAGATGAAAAGAAACGGAATGTATACTTACCTGTTGCACAGTTGCAGATGAATACACAGTTAGTAAGAAAGAATTCCAGTTGCAGACAACCACATACAGCTGGACATGGACAGTCTCTTGGGATCATGAAGTCCTGTCAACAAGTAAGACAAAGAAGAAAATCAAAATATGAAAAGAAATTGAATGTATACTTACCTATAACACAGTTGCAGATGAATACACAGCCAATAAAACGTAAAATCCAGATGCAGAAAACGGCAAACAGCTGGATATGAATAGTCTCTTGGGACCATGAGGTCCTGTAAACAAGACAAAAAAAAGTCAATACATGAATAGAAACAGAATGTATACTTACCTGTTACACAGTTGCAGATGAATACACAGCCAGTAAGAAAGAGTTCCAGATGCAGACAACCACATACAGCTGGACAAGGACAATCTCTTGGGATCATGAAGTCCTGTGAACAAGTAAGACAATTAAGAAAATCAAAACATGAAAACAAACTGAATGTATACTTACTTGTTACACAGTTGCAGATGAATACACAGTCAGTAAGAAAGAATTCCAGTTGCAGACAACCACATACAGCTGGACATGGACAGACTCTTGGGATCATGAAGTCCTGTGAATAAGTAAGACAAATAAGACAGTCAATACATGAATAGAAACTGAATGAATACTTACCTGTTACACAGTTGCAGATGAAAAGAAACGGAATGTATACTTACCTGTTGCACAGTTGCAGATGAATAGAAAATCAGTCAGATTGAGATCCAGATGCAGACAATGGCAAACACTTGGAGATCGATAGGCTCTTGGGATCATGAAGTCCTGTGAACAAGTAAGACAAAGAAGAAAATCAAAATATGAAAAGAAACTGAATGTTTACTTAACTGTAACACAGTTGCAAATGAATACACAGCCAATAAGACGAAAAATCCAGGTGCAGCTGATTAGTCTCTTGGGATCACGAGGTCCTGTGAACAAGTAAGACAAAGAAGAAAATCAAAATATGAAAAGAAACTGAATGTTTACTTAACTGTAACACAGTTGCAGATGAATACACAGCCAATAAAACGTAAAATCCATATGCAGACAACAGCAAACAGCTGGAGATGAATAGTCTCTTGGGATCATGAGGTCCTGTAAACAAGACAAAGAAAAAAGTCAATACATGAAAAGAAACTGAATGTATACTTACCTGTTACAAAGTTGCAGATGAATACAAAGCCAGTAAGAAAGAGTTCCAGATGCAGACAACCACATACAGCTGGACAAGGACAGTCTCTTGGGATCATGAAGTCCTGTGAACAAGTAAGACAAAGAAGAAAGTCAATACATGGAAAGAAACTGAATGTATACTTACCTGTTACAAAGTTGCAGATGAATGCATCTGGAATTCTTTCTTACAGGATTTGTAGACAACCACATCCACCTGGACAGGGATAGTCTCTTGGGATCATGAGGTCCTGTAAACAAGACAAAGAAGAAAGTCAATACATGAAAAGAAACTGAATGTATACTTACCTGTTACACAGTTGCAGATGAATAGAAAGTCAGTAAGAAAGAATTCCAGATGCAGACAACCACATACAGCTGGACATCGATAGCCTCTTGGGATCATGAAGTCCTGTAAACAAGACAAAAAGAAAGTCAATACATGAAAAGAAACTGAATGTATACTTACCTGTTACACAGTTGCAGATGAATACAAAGCCAGTAAGAAAGAATTCCAGATGCAGACAACCACATCCAGCTGGACATGGATAGTCTCTTGGGATCATGAAGTCCTGTAAACAAGACAAAGAAGAAAGTCAATACATGGAAAGAAACTGAATGTATACTTACCTGTTACACAGTTGCAGATGAATACACAGTCAGTCAGATTGAGTTCCAGATGTAGACAACGGCAAACACTTGGAGATCGATAGCCTCTTGGGGTCATGAAGTCCTGTGAACAAGTAAGACAAAGTAGAAAGTCAATACATGAAAACAAACTGAATGTATACTTACCTGTTACACAGTTGCAGATGAATACACAGTCAGAAAGAAAGAATTCCAGTTGCAGACAACCACATCCAGCTGGACATAGACAGTCTCTTGGGATCATGAAGTCCTGTGAATAAGTAAGACAAAGAAGAAAGTCAATACATGAAAAGAAACTGAGTGTATACTTACCTGTTACACAGTTGCAGATGAAAAGAAACGGAATGTATACTTACCTGTTACACAGTTGCAGATGAATACACAGTCAGTAAGAAAGAATTCCAGACGCAGACAACCACATACAGCTGGACATGGACAGACTCTTCAGATCATGAAGTCCTGTGAAAAAGTAAGACAAAGAAGAAAGTCAATACATGAAAAGAAACTGAATGTATACTTACCTGTTACACAGTTGCAGATGAATACACAGCCAATAACACAAAAAATCCAGGTGCAGTTGAATAGGCTCTTGGCATCATGAGGTCCTGTAAACAAGACAAAGAAGAAAGTCAATACATGAAAAGAAACTGAATGCTTACTTACCTACTACACAGTTGCAGATGAATAGAAAGTCAGTCAGATTGAGATCCAGACGCAGACAACGGCAAACACTTTGTCTTACTTGTTGACAGGACTTCATGATCCCAAGAGGCTATCGATCTCAAAGTGTTTGCCGTTGTCTGCGTCTGGTTCTCAATCTGACTGACTTTCTATTCATCTGCAACTGTGTAACAGGTAAGTAAGCATTCAGTTTCTATTCATATTTTGATTTTCTTCTTTGTCTTATTTGTTGACAGGACTTCATGATCCCAAGAGGCTATCGATCTCAAAGAAGAAAATCAAAATATGAAAAGAAACTGAATGTATACTTACCTGTTACACAGTTGCAGATGAATACACAGCCATTAAGAAAGAATTCCAGATGCAGATGAAGAGCAAGTTAGTTGATTGAGAAACATCCAACCAAGAAAAACGCATTTTTAGCTAAACAAAAAAACAAAACACTTTTCGGTTGAGAGTCATATCTCATATGAAGACATATTAGAAAAGCCTATTATCTTTTGAAAATAACAAAATCTGACATGTGTGACTGTCATTGTAAGGCCAAGTAGGAAGGCATTAAGAATCAGTCCAAAAAATAATTATATCAGACAAAGTATTTATGAGTGTAGGACTTAGAGGTCTGATATGATGGAGTTACAGCAAAGGATTAAACATTTTTAATCAATAATAAGGCCAGTGAATGTCAGTTTTCTTGGCTGGGTATTTTCACAGCTGCTGTATCTTGTTTGGTGTTTCTGGGCTTTACAGCTCTTTATGTCAAGTGTAAACAGATCCAAAGTGTCATTCTCAGTGCTGATTACATCTGAAATTAACCATAAACCAGAGGTGAGTGGCTAGCAACAGGGTAATGCAGCTCAACACATGTTTCAGTTTACTACACACCCATGTCGACTCTCCAAAGTCACAGTGATTCTAAAGTCACTCAATACAAAGCACTTAAAAACCAAACCATAAAACACTGCTTAAATCACAAATACATTAATAAAGACTTTGAGCCCATTTCCCTGAAACGGTTCACCCATTAAAGATAATAGACAAAGAAGGTTGGGAGCAGGTGGCTAGTGTTTTCTTACCTGACTGGTGTGACTGGGTAGGGCCAGTAAGTCCTGGCATAGCACCTTCTCTATGTTCCTGGAGAGTACAACAGATCCCAGTCAGCACATGTGAAGCCTTTCTCGGTGGTAAAGGACCAGACATCAAACCTGCAATCAGCAGTGGAGTGCAAAAAGTCTGCAGAATGGCTTGCTCCCTCATCGGTAGGTAAGCAAGTGGCCCAGAGACGACAATCCTGGCGTCTGTCTTCTTTCAAACTGTGTCTTGAATCTAGTGCACTAGTGGCACCGTGACACTGTGGCATTACCCTTTGGGCCCTATATTTAAGAGTGTCTTACAATAAAATTTTCAACAGTGAGAACGCCGCCCTTAGTAGTTGTCCTCGTTGCTGGAGCATGCAGAGCCATAGACAAACTGCTGAAGACATTTAATTGGTTAGAGAGGTGAAAACCAGCTGTGGGGGTGTAGAAAACCTCTGTTTTCCATGGTCAAGATGATGCTTGCAGGGCTGCTCCATGGCCACCATTGTCTTTGAAGAAAAAAACACAGAGGTTAGTTAGTTAGTAAAGCAAAGTAATGTAAAGTAACACACATAGTGTATTCCAAGATTAAAACTGGCTAAGATAAACAATCAATAGCTATCAGCTGGGATACAGACAGACAGAAAGAGCATTGTGGATGGATGGAGAGAGAAAAGAGTTGTAAGGGAACAAGACAGGAAAACAAACCCCAGAAACTTACTAAACTCTGTTAACATGGCTGCACCTAATCTCACCCCCAATACCCAACTTCACCACTTTCACCATTGGTACTATTTTCATATGTTTCTAAGACTAGAACAAGCTGAATTTAAAAGAACAGGTCATGTGTTTGTACATCCAAGCACATTTTCACTAGAGTTTGGGGAGCTCAGTCAAGTTAGTTTGATATTGGATCTGCAGATATTTACTTCTCCCCTGCTCTCACTCACAATGTCCTAACATCTGACATGATTTTTTTAAACAATAGAGAACAGATAAACTGCAATCACTAAATATTCTTCTCAAAATGAAAAGACTGGAAATGTTGAGGAAATATAATCAAAATAGCCAGAATTCTTGCAGCAGGTGCCGTAGATGGTAAAAGAACGTCTATAAAGTGTGGATACCGAAAACTCTCACAGAGATAAGGAGCTGCTGGTGTTAGTTAAAAAGACAGTCAAACCTACTGAAGAACAGAGACTAAATAAAAATCAATGACTAACCTTAACTTCCTCACTTTTAAGGAATGGATATATTTTAGCACTTCAGACAATATAAACATGCATGTAGCACATTTTTATAACGAATAAATCATTACTGTGACACTGTCATAAAATATGCCTATTTGAACCATTTTTAAATAATATTGTTCCAGTAAAACATCCATATAGCTTACACATCCAAAGTCAGCTGTAGTGTACAGAGACACATCTGATAAATATACTACAACCCTTAGAATAGCCAGATTACAATTTGCTAACAAATGCTTAAGAGATCCTGGAGAATTCTGGAGAAAGGTCTTGTGGACAAATGAGACTAGGATTAACCTATATCAGAGTGATGGAAAGACAGAAATTGTGGATTGCTCACTCGCGCTTCAAGGGAGGTAAAATTTAGTTTGCACTCACCCTCTTATTAACGGTACATACTTGGAGCCCATAGGAACCATCCAAAACATAGGTGTTGGAAAGCTCCCACAAAGGTGTTTGTACTTCAGAAATCTTTCTTTCTGAAGACATTTTATAATCCTGGGTGTTTCCTTGTGAAAGTAAAGTCTGAACTGTGCAAGTCCTCAGTTTGAGTTGCTGAGAGTCAATTTAGGAGTGATCCCTTTATCCTACAGAGTGCTCTGTGTGTAAGTTTATTCTAATGTCCATATGAAAGCACAAAACCTCATGAATAAAAACATACACAAGGCTTGGCTGAACATATAAGGAAACGTACAACTTACTTAGAACCTATAGTTCCATCAGTAATCTTCATTACAGTGAAGTTAGCCACAGCTAAACCTTTGCTAAAGCATGGTTCTCTCCTTTTGGCTTGTAACCTGGCCTACTTCCAATATACTGCCACATAGTGGATGGAGTAGGAATTACCATGTAAAATGCCATCTGTTGCAACAATGGAGTCACATGGGTATCAGCTATGGCTTCAAGTTGTAGGACTTTTTATGGCATTATAGACAATAGGCAAGTGGCTTAAAGGTCCAACCACAACAGGCCCAATGAGACATAAAGAACCAGCACAACAGGCCCAGTGAGACTAGGGATGCACCTATCAGATATTAGGATCGGATATGTGTCCCTATATTAACAACGACCCCTTTTGGTCTCACTGACTTAATATTTCAGAATTACTTATTTTAGTGACAAATAAATAGCAATTTAATACATTCATATCTGTGTGTTAATTTGTTGTATTTTATTTTACAAACATGGTGAGGTAAACAGTTTATTTTTTTAACAATGTATCGGATCAATATTGTGTATCGATCGATAAGTTTATGTATTGGTATAGAAACTGAACAATGTTGGTGCATCATTAAATGTAACATATAGGAAACAGTGTGTCTTTGACAACTTCCCTAGTTAATAGAATATGCCTACATTGATAAATGCCCATACGTTTCACCCTGATTGGTGAATGTTTAGCCTTTCAAATGCATGCTTGAATGTGATTGGCTAATGGCAACCACAATAATTGACATGTCAAGTCTTCTGGACAGACAGTATTATAGAATAGGCTAAAGACGCAGTATGTAAAATTGCAGCTTGACTGGCTGTATGGTTTCTGAGAAACAGTTACGTACCACTGACCTCACCCTGCTCTGCTCACTGAGAGACAGGTAATCAGTCACACAAGTCATGTCAGACTTACTATTCAAACGTGCTGTATGTAGCTGTTACTTAATATCTGTCCGTGTCTCTTTGGATTAGGACAGAGTCATCACCACAGGCCCTCTCCTGCATTTTATCCACCGACTTGATGATCTGGTCTTAAAAACTGCTGAAGGTATACAAACTGTCCTCCTAGAACAGCTGCAGCTTTGCTTGGTCTGCCACTCAGAAGATCCAAATTTCATCAAGATGTCTGATGTAAGCCTGTACCTTTTTGTGATGTAAAACTGTGGTGCATGTATAGATTTTAACATGTATTTGTGATGCAATAAGCTGTTTTATTAATTGCTTAAACTATAGAGGAGCATTATTGGGCTAATGAGCATTATGAGCTAAATAGTTTAATTGTCACTTTAACAGGTAAGGACACCAGTTTCTCTCAGAGTTAGCTTAAGTTTTACCTATAAAAAAGGTAACTTTGATTAAAAACAAAATAATAATACTGTCTTGCAGACATCTGATTGATGTCATTTATGGCTGATTTACCGTTACAGTAACTTGATCACAATATTCTGCAAAATAAAATGTAGTAGTTTACTATAGCTCCACTGAATATTGGTTTTGTTTGTTGGTTTTATTTGGTTTCCTAAGAGGAATCTGTAACAGGAACAGGTCATTGTAATGTTATGTGTTACCCAGGTTTTAAATGTTCAGAACATTAAAATCAGATGCAAAGCAAAAAACAATAAATAAATAAAAGCAAAAAAACTTTTAAAAATAATACAACGTGAATAAACTGCTCAAAACAGCCATTAAAGCAGATAGAAAATGACTTACTGATAAGTAAGGTAAATAAAATGAGCCTTAAATGACAGCCAATAGCTTGTTGCCAAGACTGGTCTGCGTCAGAGACGGCCAATCAGCGCTCAGGGGGGCGTTACCTCGGCTCCTCCGCTAGAGACGTGCTGTGGATCAGAAAAAAGGTGAGAACGGCAGAGTGAAACACGATGGAAAGTTTTATTAAACTTTGTTTCATAAAATCGCTCATAAAGGTGAACGTTGAGAAGTACGACTGAAACGACGATTTGGATTTAGTCTGCATTTGATTTTGTGAGTGTAATAGGTGAAGCTTTTGGTGCAAATAGTTCAAAAGATTAAAAAGAAAAGCCTGTAGAGTTGAGGCTAACATGCTTAGGGGTCAAGGGGTCATGAGCGAGTGGGCAGTGCTGGCCACCATTTCATGCTGCTAATGAGAGTTTTATATTGAAAGAGGGAAGAAAAAATTGCTTTACTTTGTAAATGTAGTATTATGTGTATCTATTAAGGCGCTGTTTTTGGGAACAGGTCAGTTTTTTCTGGGTGTAATTTTACTCTACTCTGCAATCTGGCTGCACCTGCGTGAACACTCTGCAGCAGTAGTGGCGTGGTGGCGCTGTAAAGTAATCAGTACAGTGCACCGGGGAAGATGCCGCCAAAATTCTGCGTGCTGTGAGCTGCAGATAAAAGTCTTACCACACAGTGCGTCTCACCTGTGGAGCTGTGTCTCTAAAAGCAGCTCAGAACTCAAAGCTAACTTCAGGTTCGCCTGTATCAGGGTTGAGTGCAGAAACAGTCCTAAAGCTTCCTCTGTGAAACTGATACTGCAGCACGCACACTGTTTCCTCTCCCGAGGCCCCGTCTCAAATCAGTCCCTCTTCACTATGTAGTGCACTTTATGGGTCATATAAAAATAGCAGCATCTCCACCAAACAGAGCATGATATGTGTGATCAAGTCATTTCTACTCAGCAGTCGGTTCTACAATTTCCTATTTAGGCTCTCAGAATCATCAGAGACACTTTTCACCTCAAAAGGCACTTGGTGGTCAGTTTGAAGACACTAACCTGTGTGCTGTCCACACCAAAAGAATCACCCTTCTGCTTAAACACCTCCAGCTGGTCGGCAGAGAGCGCACAAACCAGGGCAGTGACTTTTACTTTTTATTTGATTTTGATAGTTAAATCACTTAGGAGCTCGCTGAAGTAATGCTAATGTACCAACAGCTGTGCTAGCTAGCTAGGTTAGCAAGTGCTGCTTTCTCAATAAAGCTGTACAGGAAGATCATGGTCATCTTAGCTCCTTTTATTTGAAACAGATTTAGAAGGCATATTAATAATAGAAGCACTTTATAATTGTGTAATTGCATACTGTAGTTCATCTGTTTCTCTGCATACTTTCACCCTGTTCTTCAGTGGTGAGGACCACCACAGAGCAGGTATTCTGTGGGAGGTGAGCTTTTTATAGCACTGCAGTGTTAAATGTCTGGACGAGTCCAGAACAAATGTGTAAACTGCTCGTTTGGAGCGATAAAAGCAACATTCCTGCAACATCCTCAAATCTGAATGTCCAGATCACTTTTCAGAGGTTTTGATGGCTGATTCTAAAGTCGTGATGAGCGGCAAGTTAGCATGGTGACATTCGTCAAAGTGGTACGTGCCAGTGGATGGCATTTTCGGATGGTGCAGTGGCCACTTCCTAGTGCCAGATGCTGATTAGGAACTGAACCCCCTTTCAAAATGTGCCTGAGCTCTTTACCTACTGGATAGGCTTGACTTTGGGCCCAAGTTATCTTACTAAACTGAGAAATCCTGCTTTGTGAAATGCCCCCCAGGAGTGGCTAAATGTTTACATAAGATACAACTGATTTTGTTAGATGAACAGAATTACTGACACATTTGGTTCATTTTGTTGCTCTTGGCGTGCAGGTATCCCACCAATGCAGAGTAATAATTTTATTCTTTTATTATTGTTGATCACAGAAGAGTAGTTGGTGTAATATTGGTGGGGAGATTTGAGTAATTCTCTTGTTTTGGTTGAGACTGAGAACTTGTGTCTTTGCTAAAGGAATGCATTGTTGGAGAGGATGCTACGCCTGAGGCCCACGTTAAGGTGTTGCGTGAAAAGTACAGGACGACACAACCTGATTTAATGATCGTGAAGGACCACATGAAGACTTTTGCATTGGCAGCATGGAGAAAGGGGTTTGGCCATTGAAAATGTATACTTGTGTCTTTAATAGTCTATTATAAGATATTTTTGGCTATTCAAGGTTTTTACTCTTCACTACTGCCTTCATCACTACACTTTATTGCAACTATATAATGAAACTTTCGTGTATTTTCTGCTTTTATCTTACAGTTGTATGATGAGTTCAATGCCATCCATCCTTTAATGGTGTACGTTTGTCACTGCTTCACCTGAAACAATGCTGGGAGTTTAGCTCTAAAGGCCTCCTAGGTGATCTTCAAGAGATGCTCGTCAAAAGTGTAAGCACACAATTTTTTTATCTTTACCAGCAGACCTACAGACCTACTCTTAATTTCATTGATACTCTCAGACATGTACAGTTTCAGGAAAAGGTGCTTCAGTGTGTATCTAATATTACACTAAATGATGTTTAGTATTCCCTTGATGTTTGTGTAATGGGCCATCTGCATAGTAAAGTGATTTCATTGTGGAAAATCTTACTTACTAAACTTGGACACTCTGTGGGTTCTGTGTGGTAAAATGTTGCTTCTGGTTTCTGGTGGGTGCTTTTCTTTTTAATAAGGCTTAATTTTCTCTGGAGTATAAATGTAACCATTTGATATGGATTCTTTGAGTATGGCATACATTTAGCCATGTTAGGATGATTTTTTTTTTTAGCTGGTATAATAAAACCTTTTTTGCTTTATTTCATTGTTTTGTTTGCTGTGAGTGCCACATTTGAATAGTATTGAGTCTAATTGTTTTTGTTTGTTTGATGCTCTTTCAATTAATGCTAAAGTTGTGTATGTTTACTACTAAATAAACAGCATAGACAAACATTGTGAACATGTGTGGATATTTCAGGTACACTTTAGTCACACTAGGGTCCAGAGTGGCTTGTCACTGGCGTAGTGCCTCTAAAAGCACTGGTTGGTACCTTTTGAAAAGGGGATACAGTTGTACCATAATTTAAAGGTACATTTTAGCCTCATAGGGTTCTACAGAAGCACGAAGCCTTGGTGTAGTCATGGATGATCAGTTATCGTTCTCAAGTCATGTTGCAAACATAACTCGGTCCTGCAGATTTCTTCTGTACAACATCAGGAGAATTCGACCCTTCCTCTCTAGAGAGGCCGCCCAGGTGCTTGTTCAGTCTCTCGTCACTTCCAGACTTGATTACTGCAACTCTCTTCTGGCTGGTCTCCCTCTGCGCACCATCAGGCCCCTGCAGCTCATCCAGAATGCAGCGGCACGGGTCGTCTTCAATGTCCCTAAATTCAGCCATGTCACTCCACTGCTGCGTTCTCTCCACTGGCTTCCTGTAGCTGCCCGCATCAGATTCAAAACCCTGACGCTGGCCTACAAAGCCAAGACTGGACCAGCCCCTCCGTTCTTGATGGCAATGGTCAAAAGCCGGTCTGCACCAAGAGCCCTTCGAGCTTCAAGTACGGCTCGGCTCGACCCGCCATCCCTCAAAATCCGCGGAAGACAAGCGTCCAGACTTTTTTCTGTCCTGGCACCAAAGTGGTGGAACGAGCTTCCCCTGGGTGTCCGAACGGCCGAGTCGCTCGCTGTCTTCAAACGCAGACTGAAGACCCACCTCTTCAGAGAGTACTTGGGCGAATAGAGTACTATGGTCGCCTTATTGTATTGTGTTTAGTAATGTCTAAGCTTAGAGGTATCTTTGAATTATTAGTCTATTCTAACTAGCTAAGGTTTCTTTCTTGGGTAAATAGCAAAGCACTTTGTAAGTCGCTCTGGATAAGAGCGTCTGCTAAATGCCGTAAATGTAAATGTAAATGTAACAGTCTAACAGTGGATTAGGGCTGCCCGTGGTGATTGTGTGGCTTTAAGCAGATGTGAAGGACGATTCACCACAAGAATACAGCCAAACACTTTCAGGTAAGTTCCAGTGGTATGTAATGTTGAATTTGTGTAGAAATCAAAAGAGAGTACACGCAACAAAAACAAAAAATAGACGAGCTAGATAGTACACTCTTTGTACAACAAGGCCTCAGCTGCCTTCATCTGAGGGCTGCAAAGCCTCACGCACGTCTACTATTGCTTCAGCCTACTCCGTGCAAGCTGAACCCCCTTATTGCCTCCTACACAGCCCTTTTAAGATGTATGCTGAAATTGATCCAACTCGCACAAAACATTAAAGTATGAGAAGTCAGTAAAAGAATAACCGTAAAGTTAAGCTAGCTGTAATCAAGGAAACACCTGCATTTAGTTCTCCTTCCATTAAAGCAAGATTATACAAATTTAGGCTTTGGTGATAATGATTTAGTACCACAGTGAAGTTGTAAAGTAAACCAGAAATAAACCCATATAAATAAGCAAACAAGAGCATGTCATCATTATTATGGCTTAGTACTAAAGTAAAGCAGATGATTGCATGACAGAACAGCACTGACCACAGAATACCTCAAAATGGCCGTTAACTCTTCATCTAAGGTGTGTTTTGAGTTGAATTTAGTAAAAACAAGTCTTTCTGAATGTGTGTTTACACACATTTGATGGGACAGTGCAACACTGCTGAAAGTTAATCCTGCTTTTCTGAACACTATTTAATGTTTGTGTTTTATCATGTGCTGATCATTATAACAGTGAGGCACACAGGAACTTTCACTGTCACTATGGCTAATTTACACTTTGCCATTTAGGCCAGTAAGATGCTTTAAAGAAGTATTTTGTAGACATATGTATATGTGTGTCTGCAGGTGTGGAGGTCCATGGTATAACATGTGAATTTGCACAACCAGTTCTACTCAGCGCTCAACCACGACTGATCGTCTTGTTCAGCAGTGGCACTTCGAGAGATGCCTGGGACTTACGATCGCCAAGTATGGGATTTACTGCCATTTTTACTGCCAATATTGAACATGTTTGTGTGGATGTTTCAGAGTATTGCAGCACAAAAACAAAGTAGTAAGCTGACTTAAAATAGAGCAACTCCAACAAAGGTGCAGAGTTAAATTGAGAGGAACATAAGTTGATGCAGTAGATTAAAATGTTTGTGCATGTATCATTGTTGGGAAGGCCTAGCCTGCAGTGAAGTGCCAGAATAGTGACTGGAATGGGCGTCACTGTCTTGTTGGATGCACATGTGCATAAATCTTCCATAAATGTACACTGACCAGCCATTTCTTTTCACCACTGTGTTTGATCCAGTTGTACCAGAGAGTTGCACGGCCCCTAACTTTTTATCTCTAGGGGTCAACCTAACCAAACACAAAAGAGCCTGTCACTATCAAAAGTCTTCAACCTTGATTGTGGTTAAAGCATAGTTACAGCACAGTGCTCATGTGTCTGAGACTCGTGAATTAATTAGGCAGTTGAGAATGTTGGCAGTCCCAAAAACTTGGCCCTGCCATCTATGGATGCTTAAAGATGCTTCCTCTCCACCTGCGCTGAGATGCCTTCAAGACCTGCAATGCAAAACCCACTGGTGTGAAAATATCAATTATTATAGTGCAAGCAAGTAATAAATTAAATAAACTTGATGTGTATTCCAGGATTTCACATAATTGTGTTATATCTGACAACTGTGTTAAGATATACTTTTAAATTACGAAACAGTATGATCAATATTTTGATTATCATATAGTTTTGAATTTCAACTTGTCAGATTCTCTTCTGTCCACAGGTCTTGATTATTCAGGAGTGGCTACGAAATGTATTAATGAGGCTCTGACCAACCTCATCCACAGTTCTTGTTGAGTCCACTTTTTCACACTTCTTGTGATACCACTTACAGTGCCCATTGCAATCACCTGCCCAGATTTTTTTCTGTCCACAGCCCTCTATGATTCTGAAGTGGCTATGAAGTTCATTAATGAGGCGATCACCATCTTCATTCACAGATCTTGGTGAGTCCACTTCATCACACTTGTTTTATGCTGTTTACAGAGCCCATGACATAGTTTGTCCAAAGTAGCTTATTTACACAGCCCTCAATGATTCAACTTCATTAATGAGGCTGTTACCAACCTCATTCACAGTTTTTGGTCCACTTGGTCCACTTGGTCCACTTTATCACGTTCCATTTCCTTTCGTTTATGGTACCATTTACAATTGAGTGGACTGATGCTCTTGTGTGCTCTAGATATTTTGGAAATTGCTAAACCACTTTATCCACAGTTGTTGGTGAGTCCACTTCATCACAGTCCCTGATGGACTGCTTACAGTGCCCATTACAATTGACTGCCCAGATTCTCTTTTGTCCACAGCCCTTTTTGATTCAGAAGTGGCTACGAACTTCATATATGAGGCTTTCGCCAACATCGTCCACTGTTCTTGGTACAATCGCCTGCCCAGATTCTCTTCTGTCCACAGTGTTACTGTTACATTCAAGACATAGGTGATCCTGTGATCCAGTATTGCATATTTGATACTGTTAGTGCTGCCATCTGGTGGCCTGTTTCTTGTTGTTTTTGTTTTTCTCTCTCTCTCCCTCTCCTGGTGAAACGACTGATTGGAAACAGCTGATCTCAATGCGTGTGCTGGTTGGCTGCAGTGTCTGAGCTTTGTCATTGAAATGGTGCCATTGGCGTTTATCTAGTCGCCCGTGGCGTTCTCACCATGTGGCCAAAGGTGGTTGTGATTGAGGCTGTTCAAGATATATAACATGACAATTCACAGTTTGATGTATGTGGATCTATTGTAGCCTACTGTTTTCTGTGTCATTATGTACTTGTTGATGTCCAAGTGGTTTAATCATAGTCATGTTTGTAGTGGTGAGTGCCATTTACTATTTTAATTTCATTTATTATTTTTCATTTATTATTCTCTTGCTTCATGTTGGGGAGGCAGGTAAGGCCATTGTATTTTGTTTTATTATTTTTTAGTTAGGTTAGTTAGTAAGGAGGGATGTCATGTGTGTCTGTAATTTTGGCCTTTGCTCACCCTGATGCTATATGATGTTGACTGTGGTCTTGTTATGTTTGCCTATAATACTACATTTTCATTTGAGCATTAAATCTGTTTCTTTATGGTTTGTTTATCTCCTCAAGCCCTAAACTAGTTTTTTTTATGAAATGGTTTAATAAACTGGGCTGTAAGATTACTCAAAAATTGACTAACTTTACAAGACTTTAACAAAGCAAAACTTCACCAAAAGTGAAGTAGAAAAGAAAAACGTAGGCCAGAGTTATAAGAAAAAGTAGGCCAGAGTTATAAGAACTGCTTTTTATTGGAATTTAAAAACCTGAATGTTCTTATACGACTGAAGACGTGTCGAGGTTCTTCTGTTCCCTGTATGCTCTGTGACTAATTTGCTGAACAAGTAGATCTATCTGAGATGTTTCCAAGCTGTTTTAAGCCTGCGTCTGAGATGAACACTGTATGTGAACTTTTACATTCTGAATTTTTAGTTGAAAGTAAGTCAGAAGATGCTGAAAATGATTTCACATCAAAACTGAATTTTATTAAAGAGGCTTTGATGGAGGAACAAAGTTGGGATCAATCTCTTGATAACTGTAGACTAACTGCTGTAACAGAAGAAAGTAATGCCCCATCATGCAGTTATGTATTTTCAGCAAGATGTACATGTACTTAGCATGTACTTAGCTTAGCCCCCTGACAGTGTGTTCTCTGGTCACCTGGGTATACAGAAAACACATCAGCAGATCATGTGTTTTTTCTTTTGGCCTGGTCCTAAAGCTGATGCTGTGTTATGTTGAGTTACGGGAAAACCCAATCAGGTTATTCCATCCACATCACTTCATCCAATCCTAGCATTATGAGCACCATTTCAACGTGTGTAGGGCAGCTGCCCTGGCCACTGATCAAATCCTTCTACTTTTGTGTTACCCCTTGACCAGCTACCTAAACAAATGCTCATGCTTCATTACAGTAACAAGGCTGTGATGGCTGTCTTAAGTATGTTGCGAGAAGGTTACAAAGTATGTTCAGGTTTTTCGCTGCTGCTGCTGCACCTGCATCATTATCCTCTATTTTATTTGTTCCAGACATGAGGAGCTCCTCCCTTACTGTTCCACATTGCATTGTGGTATAATGTAAAAAAGTGTCCATTGAGTATACACCAAAAATTAGCTGTGCGCTAATCCGTATACGTTCGGCACCATTTAAGGTGGCTTCCAGTAAGAAGCTGGAGAATAACTCCAGCCTTGTTGGTGCAGCCGTTTCTTTACGGCATCATAAATCAGCACATTTTACAGTTGTAAAATACATCCAGATAGATCCGGGAACTAATTTTACTGAAGTTCTGAAATTGTTAGCAATTGATCATCACATGTCCAGTGCATATCACCCCGAATCTCAGGGTTCTCTAGAATGTTTTCAACAACCTCAGTGCTTCGTACCTACTGTCTTTAGGTAGATAAAGAATGTGATGATGGCATCCTGGTCTTATTGTTTGCCATTTGTGAAAGTGATCAGGATTCCATTGGGTTTAGCCATTCACAGCTGAATTGTGAATTTCACTTTGGAGATAAAAGACTTGTACGTACCAGGTTCTGCCCTGTGTGCAGAGTTTTCAGGAAGATTGTGTTGATGGAGGTGGATCTGCTAATAGGGTTTTGCTAAGTTCTCCCCTACTGCTTCTGAAGTATCTGCTTTTGTCACACCAGATCTCTTTCTACAGTATTCCGTAATGCCATTTGGGTTACAAAAGGTAATAGCTAATGTAAACAATTGTGAAGCATGTCTGGATGTCGTTGTGATGTCTAGATGTCTATCAGAGTTGGAATGAACATTTGGCAATCCTCTGAAATGTGTTTAAGCGCTTATAGTTAAGTTTCCCTCACACTTAATCTCACTAAATGTGAGTCTGGGAAAGCTAGAGTATCCTAGGTTTGTAAGAAGGTGGGCCAAGGTGAAGTGCGCCCTCTTGAGGCTAAGATACCAACCCTGCAGTTGTGCTTTTGTAGAACCCCTGTTCTAATGACTCCTGACTACACTCAATTCTTCAAGCTGTAAGCTGGGGCTGGAGCTGTCCTCCTTAAAGAAGACTCGAGGTGTTGACCATCCAGTTTATTTTTCATAGAAATTGAAGGAACATCAGATCATGTATAGAACCACTGAGAAGGAAGCCTAGCACTCTTATTAGCTTTTCAACACTTTATGTGGGGTTGAGTGTTTTGGCAGTAGTGCTCTATATATACCACAATATCAGCTGAAGACTGATGAGATGGTTCATGATTGTTCAAGGTTTTAATGTTCAGAATAAGAAAGATTGTGAAAATGTAGTTGCTGATGCGTTGTCTAGGCAGTAGTGTGAGGGTGTTATGACCCTGGGGAGTGTAGAAGAGAGCCTCGTTGGTGCAGCCATGTTTGTTTACAGCGTCAGAAAGATGAAGCAGTTTAGGAACACAGAGTCCTAACCTGACGTCAGTCCAATTATTCCATTCCACCTTAAATGGTGCAGCAGATTTAGTCAAAAGTATTCACCAACTGTATAGCACCAGAATGGAACAGGTGGAACATAATTGGGATGAGATGCCGATTTCAGTAGGGCATCAATCTTAGTGTGCTTCTCTATCCTTCTTCTACTTAAGCACAACTCTAATAATGAACATATGATGCTTTAAATACAAAAACAGAAAATATTATTTAAATTCAGCCTGTAGTTCAAAACTACATCCAACCAAACACCACTGTCTGACTCACTGTTGTCTTTACCTAGTAATAGATGTAGATCTGCACTCTTAGCTCCTTCAGTGGGGGTTTTTTTCAACCATTTCAGCCCAAAAAAAAAAGCTTCTAAGCTTTTCAGTCCCTGAGATCAGTCCTGGAGGACTTGTGTCCATCTGCTGAATTAAGAAAACAAATGGTAAATGTGGCATCAATCTATACAAAATGAAAATGTGAGCGAGTTAGACAGTCATGCAGTGAGGTGAGGATGAATCAATGCGAGGACCAGCGGGCAGTGTTTTCTTCTTTTTCTTGTCTTACCTTTGTCTTCTTTTCGTCTTATATTTTCTTTTTTATCTTTGTCGTCTTTCTTCTTTGTCTTTGTAATTTTCTTTTTTCTTGTTTCCTTCTTTGACTTCTTTTTCTCAATATATATTTTTTTGTCTTTCTTCTGTCTTCTTAGTCTTCGGCTTTTTGTTTTTCTTATTTTTCTTTTCTTAGTGTTTTTGTCTTGTCAAGTCAAATTTATTTGTATAGTGCTTTGTACAACTGTTGTGGTCACAAAGCAGCTTTACATAATTAGTAATTAGTAAAAGACAGAAAAAAGTCTTTAATAGCAGTCCTAAAATAGAGCCTTGTGGAACTCCATATCTTACTTCTGTGTAATTTGAAGATAAATCTTTACAAACTCCTTTAGATATGATTTGAACCACCATAGGGCTGGTCCTGTGATTCCAACCATTTTCTCTAATCTTTCTAGTAATATAGTATGATCTATTGTATCAAAGGCTGCACTAAGGTCTAGTAGGGCTAATAAAGATACATAGCCTTTATCAGAGGCAAGAAGGAGATCATTTTTATTCTTCACTAGGGAGGTCTCAGTGCTGTGATGGGATCTGAATCCAGATTGGAATTTCTCATACATGTCATTTGTACTCAGGTATAAGCAGAGTTGTTGGCCTACAGCTTTTTCTAAAATCTTGGATATGTATGTTAAGTTGGAGATGGGTCTGTAAATAGACAATACACAAGGATCAAGATTTGGCTTCTGGATTAAAGGTTTTATGACTGCCAATTTAAGTTTTTTAAGGTTTTTGGGAAATGCCCTAGGCTAAGGGATGAATTTACAATTGTTAAAAGAGGTCTAATTAGAAGTGAGAGTATTTCTTTTAGCAATTTAGAGGGAATCGGGTCAAGTTGTACAGGCTGTACAATTTGGTGAGGAAATATTTTTTTTTTCTAGTAAGTTTAGAGATCTCGCTAAAAAGAACTCTGGGATTGTCTGTTTTTGTTTTTCTCAATCAGCGAGGCCAAATACGCTGAGCGAGCTTTAATGAGTGCCTTTCTATATTGACTAAGGCTGTCCTTCCACACAGAGTGGAACACCTCTAGTTTGGTCGTCCACCATTTACGCTCTAGTTTCTGCACTGTTTTTAGTTTTTGCCTTGTCATTTTACTTTTAAACAGTGCTTCTTTGTCTAAGGTTGATTGAAGGGTATTTTCCAGGTCGTTCGTTAATGTAACTAGCTCCGTTTGGAGTCATTGGGGTTATTGCGCGCTTTAGACAGTGTTGCGGGGAAAAAATTAACATTTTGCCTAAGATGTGTCTCAAAGGAGATTAGATAATGGTCTGATATTACTGAGCTTTGAGGTACAATATTTAGATGATCAATTATAACACTCAGGGTCAGGACTAAATCTAGGGTATGGTTACAGTAATGTGTGGGTCCAGTCACATTTTTTGTGATGCCGACAGAATCTAAGATTGATACAAACGCCTTTGCTAATGGATCATCTGCTTTTTCAAAATGAATATTAAAGTCTTCTACTATTATAAATTTGTCACTGCACACTGACAAAATCACAAAATTATTAAAAAAATTCAGAATATGACCCTGGAGGCCTATAAATATTAATTTAGTCTGAATGCATTTTTATTTGTTGCTGGATTTGATTTTTTAATGTAGAAAATCTCAAAAGAAGTGAAAGTGTTAGTGTTTTTGAATAATATGTAGTGTATTCTGGTAGATTATGCATACTCCACCTCCTGTGCCTGATAATCTAGGGCTATGTACATATTTATAACCTGCGGCGGTGGCTTCATTTACTGCTATACATTGATCAGGTTTCAGTGTGGCAGAAAATGTCTAGTTTCTAATTAATTTATTAAAACAAGCAGATTTAGATATTCTATGTTTGGCTTTAATTTGGGGCACAGACAGTCTTAATACAATGAAACCTGGGTGACCTCAAAGCAGCTCGCAGACGGTTTAGCGTGTCTGTCTGCGGCCTGGTCCCGGCTTTGGATTGTCAGCAGCCTTTTACACTACTCGACTAACTAGCAGACTATGCGTTATGCTGCACGAAAATAGGGCAGCACCCTCCTGCGTGGGGTGGACGCCATCCCTACCTAAAAAACAGGCTTGCCCTCAAACTTTAATCAGTTATCTATGTTATTTAGTGCTGTGATTCGGCTGTAAGACTCAATCGAATGAAGTTGCCGGTGAGTGGAAGCACAAGATAGATGTTTCTAATAAAGTGACCGTAACTTAAAGCTACCTTACACTCAGCAAAAGTCCATTCTCTATCAGCAGAGAAACCTTTGGATGAAAAGTACTGAGCTATCTTTTGCTCATTAATATATTTCTTCACTATGCCATTGATTACTTTTTCAAAATCAGAATCAGTCCACTGAGGCATTTCAGTCCCTCCCTTAACTAAGGTGCTGCTTTTATAGTTAAGAGACTTCCATGAGTCTTTACCAAGATTCTGAGTATGTTGGCCTTTTCTTGACATGGTGTGGAAACAGGAGAACAAATCCAAGTTTTCTTCTTATTAACTAAACTACAGAAGAACAAAAACACAACTCCGTTCAGAGAGGATTACGGTTACAAACGTTACGTTTAACAGTAACAAAACAAACTTCTCTCCTTTAGAGAGGATAACAGCCACAAAACACTAGGTTTTTATCAGTGACAAACAGATAACTTCTCTTCTTTCAGAGAGGCTAACAATTACTGACTCCTCTGTCTTAAGAAAACAGAATTTCTCTCAGATTCGAAATGGCGTTTACTCACCAAGAAGGTTTTAGTAGGCCATCCGGGTCACGGCACCACATTGTTAGAAATCCGGCATAAAGGAGACAGATTCAGGAGTCAGGAGACTGGATCTTTAGCATTGGAGTTTATTCACGTGCAGACAGAAAATCATACACTGGCACAGCTTAGTTGATCACGGTCAGTCTAGTCTAGTCCGACCATGTCTAGTCCGAACCAATCCAGTCTGAACCAATCCAGTCTAAAACAGAATCCAGTCTAAAACAGAATCCAGTCTGATTAGGGGTATTTTGAGAGGGCCTTATATATATTGGAAATTGTGGGAGGGGAAAGGTTCATGAAGAGGAGTTTAAGGAGGGGTAGGAGGGGGATGAAGGACAGGTCACTTGGAGTATCAACAGTAGGGGGTGATAGTTAGCACTTTAAAGAGGGGTAGGAGGTGGGTGAAGTTGAGGGGGGTTGATGGTCATCACACATCAAAGGTCATCGGTATGACCACTTGATTGTTGTCACCTTTTGAGGGTTATTCGAATTACCATATACAAAGAGAGAGAGTGACCACTTTAGGCCGGCAGACGAAGGGTAACAAAAGGTGAGACAAAGGATTAAGATAACCATTTGATAAGTTGAAACCACATGAAAGTAATGTTAGAAAGGGCCATATTTTCTCTCAGCTACAACTCTCAGGTCTTTGGTCTTCACCTATATAAGGCCATCAGTTGTCAGGTACATCTGGATTGTACACAAAACTGTCTTCCCTCCATTGGGCGTTGTGCCCACTTGGGCTATTCGGGGTCAGTGTGGGTGGAGGTGGAAGAACTGCCGATTGGCTTTTCAATTTTGCTTTCTGTCAGTGTGATCTCACCCTTGCATGAGTATGATGCAGGACCTCTAGTGTGCACCTTAGGAGTGTCTGGTGGGTTAGGGGGTTCAGGCTGATCTTTGACCTTGAACTTGACCAAACCTTGCATCTCCATCTCCACATCAGTTTCGGTCCAGGTGGTCACGTGAAGTGGTCACTGCATTGCTGTCTGCTCTTGTCCATCTGATTCAGGGGCATATGGAGGTGGTCTCAGGTTTGAGCCGAGAATACAGCCCGGGCTTGTTTGTCTTGTCATCATGTTGTTTGCTTATCTCCATGTTGTGAAAGTTAGCCTACGAGTGATAAGAAGATAAGGGGTGATAAGAGAAGTACAGGGGTGCTATAAGAAGATAAATGGGTGATGAGAAATATTGGCGTAATACAAGAAGATATGGGGTGATAAGAGAAACAAAGGGGTGAAACCAGTAGAAGGATGTTACAAGAGAAATATGGAGTGTTAAGAGAAATATGGGGAGTTATAAAGAATAAATTAAGGGGTGTTAAAAGAAAAAGAAGGGGTATTATTAGAAGAAACTGGGTATTACAAGAAGGGTGAGTAATTATACAAGTGAAGAGATAGGGTATAGTGTACACAGAAGCTTGTGTGTGAATGTGAAGGGAATTATCGTGTGTCTCTCAGTCTATGTGTGGATTCTGGGTGGCTATGTTCTGTTGGGGTTGAAGGGATATGTTTGGAGAGTAATTCTAAAAACTCACCATACTGTTGTCTTTTATTGTGAGATCTTGTGCTTTGCAGGAGATCTCACAATAAGAAAAATCTCATAAAAACGAGAGAGGAGCTATATTTAAGTTTGTGCACAGAATCAATAAAAGCCAAATTAATTGGGGTTGTAAAAAGATAAGGGTAAAAGCTGAAAAGAATTCTGTTATTGTCTCAGAAAAATGTGTGCATTTGTGGGAGGTTGCAAATTTAAGGGAAGACACAGTATGGGGGCCCCCGGAGAGAAGAAAAAGAGGAGTAAATGTTACATGTTGTATGTCTAGTCTGAGATTTTGTTTTAATGGCCAATAAAAGATAAATGGATCCATTCGATAGAGTTATGTGATAATGAGTGTAGAAAAGCAGTAGGAAATCTATGAAATAAATAGGTTTTGTAGATATGTGGGTTGGAATGAAGTATAGGAAAATTAATGAGCCCTGACTGGGCATCAGAGAGGGAGATAGGTAAAGGAACAGTTTCATAAACCACTAAAGCAGCCCATACTGGCACCAGGTCACGTGTAGTACAAGAATACTGTTAATAAGTCCTGTGGTTGTTGTATGGATACTGGAATGTGGGTTTTATAGTGTAAGTCCAACCTACCAACCTGAGAAAGAGATTTGACTAGTTTCAAATAGTTATACATAGAAGATGTGTTTATATCTTGTGTAGGTAATTCTTTGTATAAATAACATAAGCATTATTGTTAAGCACTGTAGGAAAGTAATCTCTGGTATTTCTGTTCTATCCTGGCAGAAAGGGAATCTATCCACCTGTACATACTAGCATCTAAATAGGTTCTGCACAGATGCTTTTGGTTGAACTTTCACCACTGGAAAGGGGAGCCTCATGTATGCAAGCATACACATACACTAAGGTTTAAGGTTGGTAGAGAGTTAAATCACTTTTAAACACACATGGTTAAAGATTCTCTCACTTGATTAGCTTAAGATTAGATCTGAATTACAAGTAATCTGGTTTGATTCTCCTTTCTCTTTTATGGGATGTGAGAGGAGACAGAAAGAAGGACCTAAGGAGGGGCAACTGGTGAGTGACGTGCCAGAAACGTCACATGGACTGAGTGGAAGAAGCTGTGCTGACTTCCGATCAGGCTAGTGTGCTTATCCACAGATCACTTCCCTGTATACACCCGCATTCTAAACAAATGTGTATTCATATTTATAGTGCTATTAATTATATAATACTTGCTAACAGTTGCCAACTGATTGGTTGGGCAGTGACTTTGATTACTTAAAGATAACACACTTGGGGGTTAAACATTTTGTTGAAAGCCACAGGTAGGGAAGTATTTGGTGGTTTAACTCTTACTAGAGGAGGACTTTTTTTTTTTTTTTAGAGTGGTCATACATTCTTAAGGTCTGGGCTGTTCTGAAGTTGGCAAACCTCAGTTAATTTCAACAACTCGTATAGTAACTTTTAATAAACAAATAAATAAATATCGTATAATTCAAAGTAGACAGTGAAGTGGTAGTAATTTCAATAATTTAAAGTAATCTTTTTCACACTCAAATAACATAGAGGCCATTATTATGCCAACTATGGGTACAAACACTTCAAAAGGAATTACTCCTGTTGATGTAGTTAAAATAATCCATTAATTAAAGGCATAACTAAGACATCAGAGAAATGGCACAAGCGTTGGCCTGACATTGACCAACCATGGCCAGTGGAGGGGACTCTTAATCCAGATGTAATTAAAGTAATGCAAGTACTTCTGGCCACGTACAAGGCTAACCAAAAGAAAGGTAAGAAGGGGGAAAAAAACATAAGAAGAAGAGACCGATGGAGCTTGGCATTCTCCAGTTGCTTGAATAAGAAGGGCAGAAACTGGTCAAAGCAGCAAAGGATAAGAGAGAGAGGAGTGCAGCAGAAATGGAGAGACAGATGAGAGGAATAGGAAAGCAGATGGCAGAAATTAATGAGCCATTTTCACACGTAAACAAGAACCCCCCACATATGAGAAGGAATTGAAGTCTGAGAAGATCTATCCCCAGCTCCCAGTGATCACTCAAGAGGGCAAATATCACATCAGAGATGATGGCCGAATAGTGGAAGCAGGAAAAGCAGAAACAATTATAATAATGTATTTTCCAAAAGCAAGAAGAAATCAACATATATGTAAACTGAAGGTGAAGTGAAGATCAGGAGGACAAAAGTTGGAGATGATGTGGATGAAAGTGCGTGGGAAGCCAGAAGAGGATGTGATCCAGCAGTCACGCTTAGAACGTGAACAAGTAAGACAAAGAATAAAGTCAATACATGAAAAGAAAATGAATTCTTACTTACCGATAACACAGTTGCAGATGAAAAAAAAAGCCAGAAAGCCAGAGGTCCACATTCAGACAACCATATACAGTTGATGTATAGTCTCTTGGAATCATGAGGTCCTGTGAACAAAGACAAAGAAGAAAGTTAACAACTGAAAAGAAACATAATGCTTTCTTACCGATGACACAGTTGAAGATGAATAGAAAGTCAGTCAGATTGAGTTGCAGATGTAGACAACGGCAAAAAATTGGAGACCGATAGCCTCTTGGGATCATGAAATCCTGTCAACTAGTAGGACAAAAAAGAAAATCAAAATATGAAAAGAAAGTGAATGTATGCTCACCTGTTACACAGTTGAAGATAAATTAAAAGCCAATAAGAAGAAAAATCCAGATACAGACAACGGCAAACAGCTGGAGATGAACAGTCTCTTGGCATCATGAGGTCCTGTGAACAAGACAAAGAAGAAAGTCAATACATGAAAAGAAACTGAATGTATACTTACCTGTTACAAAGTTGCAGATGAATACACAGCCAGTAAGATAGAAGTCCAGATGCAGACAACCACATGCAGCTGGACATGGACAGTGTCTTGGGATCATGAAGTCATGTGAACGAGTAAGACAAAGAAGAAAATCAAAATATGAAAAGAAACTGAATGTATACATACCTGTTACACAGTTGCAGATGAATACACAGCCAATAAGAAGAAAAATCCAGATGCAGACAATGGCAAACAGCTGGAGATGGTCAGTCTCTTGGGATCTTGAGGTCCTATGACCAAGTAAGACTAAGAAGAAAGTCAATACATGAAAAGAAACTGAATGTATACTTACCTGTTACACAGTTGCAGATGGAAAAAAAAGCCCGTAAGCCAGAGTTCCAGATTCAGAAAACCATATACTGTTGATATATAGTCTCTTGGAATCATGAAGTCCTTTCAACAAGTAAGACAAAGAAGAAAGTCATTACATGAAAAGAAACGGAACGCTTACTTAGCAATTACACAGTTGCAGATGAATACACAGCCAATTAGAAAAAAAATCCAGATGCAGATGAATAGTCTCTTGGGATCATGAGGTCCTGTAAACAAGACAAAATGAAAGTCAATACATGAAAAGAAACGGAATGTAGACTTACCTGTTACACAGTTGCAGATGAATACACAGCCAGTAAGAAATACTTCCAGATGCAGATAACCACATACAGCTGGACTTGAATAGTCTCTTGGGATCATGAAGTCCTGTGAACAAGTAAGACAAAGATGAAAATCAAAATATTAAAAAAGAAACTGAATGTATACTTACCTGTAACACAGTTGCAGATTAATACACAGCCAATAAGACGAAAAACCCAGATGCAGATGAATAGTCTCTTGGGATCATGAGGTCCTGAAAACAAGACAAAGAAGAAATTCAATACATGAAAAAAACTGAATGTATACTTACCTGTTACAAAGTTGCAGATGAAAAAAAAGCCAGTAAGGCAGAGTTCCAAATTCAGACAACCATATACAGTTGCTGTATAGTCTCTTGGGATCACGAGGTCCTGTGAAGAAGTAAAACAAAGAAGAAAGTTAATACATGAAAAGAAACGGAATGTTTACTTACCTGTAACAAAGTTGCAGATGAATACACAGTAAGAAAGAAAGAATTCCAGATGCAGACAACATACAGCTGGACATGGACAGTCTCTTGGGATCATGAAGTCCTGTCAACAAGTAAGACAAAGAAGAAAATCAAAACATGAAAAGAAACTGAATGTTTACTTACCTGTAACAAAGTTGCAGATGAATACACAGCCAATAAGACGAAAAATCCAGATGCACACAACTGCAAACAGCTGGAGATGAATAGTCTCTTGGGATCATGAGGTCCTGTTAACAAGACAAAAAGAAAGTCAATACATGAAAAGAAATGGAATGTATACTTACCTGTTACACAGTTGCAGATGAATACACAGTCAGTAAGAAAGAATTCCAGATGCAGACAACCACATACAGCTGGACATGGACAATCTCTTGGGATCATGAAGTCCTGTCAACAAGTAAGACAAAGAAGAAAATCAAAATATGAAAAGAAACTGAATGTTTTCTTACCTGTAACACAGTTGCAGATGAATACACAGCCAATAAGACGAAAATTCAAGATGCAGATGAATAGTCTCTTGGGATCATGAGGTCTTGTAAACAAGACAAGGAAGAAAATCAATGCATGAAAAGAAGCTGAATGTATACTTACCTTTTACACAGTTGCAGATGAATACACAGCCAATAAGACGAAAAATCCAGATAAAGACAACAACATACAGCTGGAGATTAATAGTCTCTTGGGATCATGAAGTCTTCTGAATAAGTAAGACAAAGAAGAAAGTCAATACATGAAAAGACACGGAATGCTTACTTACCGATTAAACAGTTGCAGATGAATACACAGCCATTCAAAAAGAATTCCAGATGCAGACAACCACATATAGCTGGACATGGACAGTCTCTTGGGATCATGAAGTTCTCTGAACAAGTAAGACAAAGAAGAAAGTCAATACATGAAATGAAACTGAATGCTTACTTTCGGATTACACAGTTGCAGATGAACACAGCCAATAAGATGAAAAATCCAGATGCAGACAACGGCAAACAGCTGGAGATAGATACACTCTTGGCATCAAGAGGTCCTGTCAACAAGTAAGACAAAGATGAAAGTCAAAACATGAAAAGAAACTGAATGTATACTTACCTATTACACAGTTGCAGATGAAGACACAGCCAAGAAGACGAAAAATCCAGATGCAGACAACGGCAAACAGCTGGAGATAGATACACTCTTGGCATCAAGAGATCCTGTCAACAAGTAAGACAAAGAAGAAAGTCAATACATTAAAAGAAACTTAATGTATACCTACCTGTTACACAGTTGCAGATGAACACAGCCAATAAGATGAAAAATCCAGATGCAGACAACGGCAAACAGCTGGAGATAGATACACTCTTGGCATCAAGAGGTCCTGTCAACAAGTAAGACAAAGATGAAAGTCAATACATGAAACGAAACGGAATATATACTTACCTGTTACACCGTTGCAGATGAATACACAGCCAGTAAGACGAAAATTCCAGATGCAGTTGAATAGTCTTTTGGGATCACGAGGTCCTGTGAACAAGTAAGACAAAGAAGAAAGTCAATACATGAAAAGAAACTGAATGTATACTTACCTGTAACACAGCTGTAGATGTACAAAGCCAATAAGACGAAAAATCAAGATGCAGACAACGGCAAACAGCTGGAGATGAATAGTCTCTTGGGATCATGAGGTCCTGTAAACAAGACAATAATAAGGTCAATTCATGAAAAGAAACTGAATGTATACTTACCTGTTACACAGCTGCAGATGAATACACAGCCAGTAAGAAAGAATTCCAGATGCAGACAACCACATACAGCTGGACATGGACAGCCTCTTGGGATCATGAAGTCCTGTGAACAAGTGAGACAAAGAAGAAAGTCAATACATGAAAACAAACTGAATGTATACTTACCTGTAACACAGTTGCAGATGAATACACAGCAAATAAGACGAAAAATCCAGATGCAGATGAATAGTCTCTTGGGATCATGAGGTCCTGTAAACAAGACAAAGAAGAAAGTCAATACATGAAAAGAAACTGAATGTATTCTTACCTGTTACACAGTTGCAGATGAATACACAGCCAGTAAGAAAGAATTCCAGATGCAGACAACCACATACAGCTCGACATGGACAGTCTCTTGGGATCATGAAGTCCTGGGAACAAGACAAAAAAGAAAGTCAATACATGAAAAGAAACGGAATGTATACTTACCTGTTACACAGTTGCAGGTGAAAAAAAAGCCAGTAAGCCAGAGTTCCAGATTCAGACAACCATATACAGTTGATGTATAGTCTCTTGGCATCATGAAGTCCTGTGAACAAGTAAGACAAATAAGAAAATCAAAATATGAAAAGAAACTGAATGTATACTTAACTGTTACACAGTTGCAGATGAATACACAGCCAAGAAGACGAAAAATCCAGATGCAGTCAGGTTGAGTTCCAGATGCAGACAACAGCAAATAATTGAAGGTTTGATAGCCTCTTGGGATCACTAGGTCTTGTGAACAAGTAAGACAAAGAATAAAATCAAAATATGAAAAGAAACTGAATGTATACTTACCTGTTACACAGTTGCAGATGAATACACAGCCAGTTAGAAAGAATTCCAGATGCAGACAACCACATACAGCTGGACATGGACAGTCTCTTGGGATCATGAAGTCCTGTGAACAAGTAAGACAAAGCAGAAAATCAAAATATGAAAAGAAACTGAATGTATACTTACCTGTTACACAGTTGCAGATGAAAAAAAAAGCCAGTAAGCCAGAGTTCCAGATTCAGACAACCATATATAGTTGATGTATAGTCTCTTGGGATCACGAGGTCCTGTGAACAAGTAAACAAGACAAAGAAGAAAGTCAATACATGAAAAGAAACTGAATGTTTACTTACCTGTAACACAGTTGCAGATGAATACACAGCCAATAAAACGTAAAATCCAGATGCAGACAACGGCAAACAGCTGGAGATGAACAGACTCTTGGGATCATGAGGTCCTGTAAATAAGACAAAAAAAAGTCAATACATGAATAGAAACGGAATGTATACTTACCTTTTACACAGTTGCAGATGAATACACAGCCAGTAAGAAAGAGTTCCAGATGCAGACAACATCATACAGCTGGACAAGGACAGTCTCTTGGGATCATGAAGTCCTGTGAACAAGTAAGACAAAGAAGAAAGTCAATACATGAAAAGAAACTGAATGCTTACTTACCTGTTACACAGTTGCAGATGAATAGAAAATCAGTCAGGTTAAGTTTCAGATTCAGACAACGGCAAACACTTGGAGATCGATAGCCTCTTGGGATCATGAAGTCCTGTCAACAATTACGACAAAGAATAAAATCAAAATATGAAAAGAAACTGAATGTATACTTACCTGTAACACAGTTGCAGATGAATACACAGCCAGTTAGAAAGAATTCCAGATGCAGACAACCACATACAGCTGGACATGGACAGTCTCTTGGGATCATGAAGTTCTGTGAACAAGTAAGAGAAAGAAGAAAATCAAAATATGAAAAGAAACTGAATGTATACTTACCGATTACACAGTTGCAGATAAAAAAAAAAAGCCAGTAAGCCAGAGTTCCAGATTCAGACAACCATATACAGTTGATGTATAGTCTCTTGAGATCACAAGGTCCTGTGAAAAAGGAAGACAAAGAAGAAAGTCATTACATGAAAAGAAACTGAATGTAGACTTACCTGTAACACAGTTGCAGATGAATACACAGCCAAGAAGACGAAAAATCCAGATGTAGACAACGGCAAACAGCCGGAGATGAATAGTCTCTTGGGATCATGGAGTCCTGTGAACAAGTAATACAAAGAAGAAAATCAAAATATGAAAAGAAACTGAATATATACTTACCAGTTACACAGTTGCAGATGAAAACACAGCAATTAAGAAAGAATTCCAGATGCAGACAACCACATACAGCTGGACATGGACAGTCTCTTGGGATCATGAAGTCCTGTGAACAAGTAAGACAAAGAAGAAAATCAAAATATGAAAAGAAACTGAATATATACTTACCAGTTACACAGTTGCAGATGAACACGCAGCCATTAAGAAAGAATTCCAGATGCAGACAACCACATACAGCTGGACATGGACAGTGTCTTGGGATCATGAAGTCCTGTGAACAAGTAAGACAAAGAAGAAAGTCAATACATGAAAAGAAACTGAACGCTTACTTACCACATACACAGTTGCAGATGAATACACAGCCAATAGGACTTAAAATCCAGATGCAGACAACAGCAAACAGCTGGAGATGAATAGTCTCTTGGGATCATGAGGTCCTGTAAACAAGACAAAAAAAAAGTCAATACATGAATAGAAACGGAATGTATACTTACCTGTTACACAGTTGCAGATGAATATAAAATCAGTCAGGTTGAGTTCCAGATTCAGACAATGGCAAACAGCTGGAGATTGAGAGCCTCTTGGGATCATGAGGTCCTGTGAACAAGTAAGACAAAGAAGAAAATCAAAATATGAAAAGAAACTGAATGTATACTTACCGATTACACAGTTGCAGAGGAAAAAAAAAGCCAGTAAGCCAGAGTTCCAGATTCAGACAACCATATATAGTTGATGTGTAGTCTCTTGGGATCACGAGGTCCTGTGAACAAGTAAACAAGACAAAGAAGAAAGTCAATACATGAAAAGAAACTGAATGTTTACTTACCTGTAACACAGTTGCAGATGAATACACAGCCAATAAGACGTAAAATCCAGATGCAGTTGAAAAGTCTCTTGGGATCACGAGGTCCTGTGAACAAGTAAGACAAAGAAGAAAGTAAATACATGAAAAGAAACGTAAAGCTTACTTACCTGTAACACAGTTGCAGATGAATACACAGCCAATAAGACGTAAAATCCAGATGCAGACAACGGCAAACAGCTGGAGATGTATAGACTCTTGGGATCATGAGGTCCTGTAAATAAGACAAAAAAAAGTCAATACATGAATAGAAACGGAAAGTATACTTACCTGTTACACATTTGCAGATGAATACACAGCCAAGAAGACGAAAAATCCAGATGCAGACAACGGCAAACAGCCGGAGATGAATAGTCTCTTGGGATCATGAAGTCCTGTGAACAAGTAAGACAAAGAAGAAAATCAAAATATGAAAACAAACTGAATATATACTTACCAGTTACACAGTTGCAGATGAACACACAGCCATTAAGAAAGAATTCCAGATGCAGACAACCACATACAGCTGGACATGGACAGTGTCTTGGGATCATGAAGTCCTGTGAACAAGTAAGACAAAGAAGAAAGTCAATACATGAAAAGAAACTGAATGCTTACTTACCTGTAACACAGTTGCAGATGAATACACAGCCAGTAAGAGGTAAAATCCAGATGCAAACAACAGCAAACAGCTGGAGATGAATAGTCTCTTGGGATCATGAGGTCCTGTAAATAAGACAAAAAAAAGTCAATACATGAATAGAAACGGAATGTATTCTTACCTGTTACACAGTTGCAGATGAATACACAGCCAGTAAGAAAGAGTTCCAGATGCAGACAACATCATACAGCTGGACAAGGACAGTCTCTTGGGATCATGAAGTCCTGTGAACAAGTAAGACAAAGAAGAAAGTCAATACATGAAAAGAAACTGAATGTATACTTACCTGTTACAAAGTTGCAGATGAATACAAAGACAGTAAGATTGAGTTACAGATGCAGATAACGGCAAACACTTGGAGATTGATAGCCTCTTGGTATCATGAAGTCCTGTGAACAAGTAAGACAAAGAAGAAAGTCAAAACATGAAAAGAAACTGAGTGCTTACTTACCGACTACACAGTTGCAGATGAATAGAAAGTCAGTCAGATTGAGATCCAGATGCAGACAACGGCAAACACTTGGAGATCGATAGCGTCTTGGGATCCAGATGCAGTTGAATAGTCTTTTGGGATCACGAGGTCCTGTGAACAAGTAAGACAAAGAAGAAAGTCAATACATGAAAAGAAACTGAATGTATACTTACCTGTAATACAGCTGTAGATGTACACAGCCAATAAGACGAAAAATCAAGATGTAGACAACGGCAAACAGCTGGAGATGAATAGTCTCTTGGGATCATGAGGTCCTGTAAACTAGACAATAATAAGGTCAATTCATGAAAAGAAACTGAATGTATACTTACTTGTTACTCAGTTGGAGATGAAAAAAAGCCAGTAAGCCAGAGTTCCAGATTCAGACAACCATATACAGTTGATGTATAGCCTCTTGGGATCACGAGGTCCTGTGAGCAAGTTAGACAAAGAAGAAAGTCAATACATGAAAAGAAACTGAATGTATACTTACCTATTACAGAGTTGTAGATGAATACACAGACAATAAGAAAGAATTCCAGATGCAGACAACTACATACAGCTGGACATGAACAGTCTCTTGGGATCATGAAGTCCTGTGAACAAGTAAGACAAAGAAGAAAGTCAATACATGAAAAGAAACTGAATGTATACTTACCTGTTACACAGTTGCAGATGAATACACAGCCAAGAAGTCGAAAAATCCAGATGCAGTCACGTTGAGTTCCAGATGCAGACAACAGCAAATAATTGAAGGTTCGATAGCCTCTTGGGATCACGAGGTCTAGTGAACAAGTAAGACAAAGAATAAAATCAAAATATGAAAAGAAACTGAATGTATACTTACCTGTTACACAGTTGCAGATGAAAAAAAGCCAGTAAGCCAGAGTTCCAGATTCAGACAACCATATATAGTTGATGTATAGTCTCTTGGGATCACGAGGTCCTGTGAACAAGTAAGACAAAGAAGAAAGTCAATACATGAAATGAAACTGAATGCTTACTTACCGATTACACAGTTGCAGATGAACAGAAAGTCAGTTAGATTGAGTTCCAGATGCAGACGACGGCAAACACTTGGAGATTGATAGCCTCTTGGGATCATGATGTCCTGTGAACAAGTAAGACAAAGAAGAAAGTCAATACATGAAAAGAAACGTAAAGCTTACTTACCTGTAACACAGTTGCAGATGAATACACAGCCAATAAGACGAAAAATCCAGATGCAGTTGAAAAGTCTCTTGGGATCACGAGGTCCTGTGAACAAGTAAGATAAAGAAGAAAATCAATACATGAAAAGAAACGTAAAGCTTACTTACCTGTAACACAGTTGCAGATGAATACACAGCCAATAAGAGGTAAAATCCAGATGCAGACAACAGCAAACAGCTGGAGATGAATAGTCTCTTGGGATCATGAGGTCCTGTAAATAAGACAAAAAAAAGTCAATACATGAATAGAAACGGAATGTATACTTACTTGTTACAAAGTTGCAGATGAATACAAAGACAGTAAGAAAGAATTCCAGATGCAGACAACAACATACAGCTGGACATGGATAGTCTCTTGGGATCAGGAGGTCCTGTAAACAAGACAAAGAAGAAAGTCAACACATAAAAAGAAACTGAATGTATAGTTACCTGTCACACAGTTGCAGATGAAAAAAAAAGCCGGTAAGCCAGAGTTCCAGATGCTGACAACCATATGCAGTTGATGTATAGTCTCTTGGGATCACAAGGTTCTGTGAACAAGTAAGACAAAGAAGAAAGTCAATACATGAAAAGAAACTGAATGCTTACTTTCCGATTACACAGTTGCAGATGAATACACAGCCAATAAGACGGAAAATCCAGATGCAGACAATGGCAAACACTTGGAGATCGATATCCTCTTTGGATCATGAAGTCCTGTGAACAAGTAAGACAAAGAAAAAAGTCAATGCATGAAAAGAAACTGAATGTATACTTACCTGTTACAAAGTTGCAGATGAATACAAAGCCAGTAAGAAAGAATTCCAGATGCAGACAACCACATCCAGCTGGACATGGATAGTCCCTTGGGATCACGAGGTCCTGTTAAAAAGACAAAGAAGAAAGTCAATAAATGAAAAGAAGCTGAATGTATACTTACCTTTTACACAGTTGCAGATGAATACACAGCCATTAAGAAAGAATTCCAGATGCAGACAATCACATACAGCTGGACATGGATAGTCTCTTGGGATCATGAAGTCCTGTGAACAAGTAAGACAAAGAAGAAAGTCAATACATGAAAAGAAACTGAATGCTTACTTACCGATTACACAGTTGCAGATGAACAGAAAGTCAGTCAGATTGAGTTCCAGATGCAGACAACGGCCAAAACTTGGAGATCGATAGCCTCTTGGTATCATGAAGTCCTGTGAACAAGTAAAACAAAGAAGAAAGTCAAAACATGAAAAGAAACTGAATGTATACTTACCTGTTACACAGTTGCAGATGAATAGAAAGTCAGTCAGATTGAGTTCCAGATGCAGACAACGGCAAACACTTGGAGATCGATAGCCTCTTGGGATCATGAAGTCCTGTGAACAAGTAAGACAAAGAAGAAAATCAAAACATGAAAAGAAACTGAATGTATACTTACCTGTTACACAGTTGCAGATGAATAGAAAGTCAGTCAGATTGAGTTCCAGATGCAGACAACGGCAAACACTTGGAGATCGATAGCCTCTTGGGATCATGAAGTCCTGTGAACAAGACAAAGAAGAAAGTCAATACATGAAAAGAAACTGAATGTTTACTTACCTGTAACACAGTTGCAGATGAAAACACAGCTAATAAGACGAAAAATCCAGATGCAGTTGAAAAGTCTCTTGGGATCACAAGGTCCTGTGAACAAGTAAGACAAAGAAGAAAATGAAGACATGAAAAGAAACTGAAGGTATACTTACCTGTCACACAGTTGCAGATGAATAGAAAGTCAGTCAGATTGAGTTCCAGATGCAGACAACGGCAAACACTTGGAGATCGATAGCCTCTTGGGATCATGAAGTCCTGTCAACAAGTAAGACAAAGAAGAAAATCAATACATGAAAAGAAACTGAATGTATACTTACCTATTACACAGTTGCAGATGAAAAAAAGCCAGTAAGCCAGAGTTCCAGATTTAGACAACCATATATATTTGATGTATAGTCTCTTGGGATCACGAGGTCCTGTGAACAAGTAAGACAAAAAAGAAAGTCAATACATGAAATGAAACTGAATGCTTACTTACCGATTAAACAGTTGCAGTTGAATAGAAAGTGAGTTAGATTGAGTTCCAGATGCAGACATCGGCAAACACTTGGAGATTGGTAGCCTCTTGGGATCATGAAGTCCTGTGAACAAGTAAGATAAAGAAGAAAGTCAAAATATGAAAAGAAACTGAATGTATACTTACATGTAACACAGTTGCAGATTAATTCAAAGCCAATAAGACGAAAAATCCAGATGCAGATGAATAATCGCTTGGGATAATGAGGTCCTGTAAACAAGACAAAGAAGAAAGTCAATACAGAATGTACACTTACCTTTTACACAGTTGCAGATGAATACACAGCCAATAAGACGAAAAATCCAGATGCAGTTGAATAGTCTCTTGGGATCATGAAGTCCTGTGAATAAGTAAGACAAATAAGAAAGTCAGTACATGAAAAGAAACTGAATGTATACTTACCTGTTACACGGTTGCAGTTGAAAAGAAACAGAATGTATACTTACCTATTGCACAGTTGCAGATGAATAGAAAGTCAGTCAGATTGAGTTCCCGATGCAGACAACGGCAAACCCTTGCAGATCGAAAGCCTCTTGGGATCATTAAGTCCTGTCAACAAGTAAGACAAAGAAGAAAATCTAAATATGAAAAGAAATTGAATGTATACTTACCTATAACACAGTTGCAGATGAATACACACCCAATAAGACGTAAAATCCAGATGCAGACAACGGCAAACAGCTGGAAATGAATAGTCTCTTGGGATCATGAGTTCCTGTAGACAAGATAAAAAGAAAGTCAATACATGAAAAGAAACTGAATATATACTTACCTGTTACACAGTTGCAGATGAATAGAAAGTCAGTCAGATTGAGTTCCAGATGCAGACAACAGTAAACACTTGGAGATCGATAGCCTCTTGGGATCATGAAGTCCTGTGAACAAGACAAAGAAGAAAATTAAAACATGAAAAGAAACTGAATGTATACTTACCTGTTACACTGTTGCAGATTAATACACATCCAATAAGACAAAAAATCCATATGCAGATGAATAGTCTCTTGTGATCATGAGGTCCTGTAAACAAGACAAAGAAGAAAGTCAATATAACAAAAGAAACTGAATGTACACTTACCTATTACATAGTTGCAGATGAATAGAAAGTCAGTCAGATTGAGATCCAGTTGCAGACAACCACATACAGCTGGACATGGATAGTCTCTCTGGATCATCAAGTCCTGTGAACAAGTAAGACACAAAAGAAAATCAAAATATGAAAAGAAACTGAATATAAACTTACGTGTTACACAGTTACAGATGAATACACACCCAATAAGACGAAAAATCCAGATGCAGTTGAATAGCCTCTTGGGATCACGAGGTCCTGTGAACAAGTAAGACAAAGAAGAAAATCAATACATGAAAAGAAACGGAATGCTTACTTACCGATTACACAGTTGCAGATGAATACACAGCCATTAAGAAAAAATTTCAGATGCAGACTACCACATACAGCTGGACATGGACAGTCTCTTGGGATCATGAAGTCCTGTGAAGAAGTAAGACAAAGAAGAAAGTCAATACATGAAAAGAAACTGAACGTATACTTACCTGTTACACAGTTGCAGATGAATAGAAAGTCAGTCAGATTGAGTTCCAGATGCAGACAACGGTAAACACTTGGAGATCAATATCCTCTTGGGATCATGAAGTCCTGTGAACAAGACAAAGAAGAAAATCAATTCATGAAAAGAAACTGAATGTTTACATACCTGTAACCCAGTTGCAGACGATAACACAGCGAATAAGACGAAAAATCCAGATGCAGTTGAAAAGTCTCTTGGGATCACAAGGTCCTGTGAACAAGTAAGACAAAGAAGAAAATCAATACATGAAAAGAAACTGAAGGTATACTTATCTGTCACACACTTGCAGATGAATAGAAAGTCAGTCAGATTGAGTTCCAGATGCAGACAACCACATACAGCTGGACATCGATAGCCTCTTGGGATCATGAAGTCCTGTCAACAAGTAAGACAAAGACGAAAATCCAAATATGAAAAGAAACTGAATGTATACTTACCTGTAACACAGTTGCAGATTAATACACAGCCAATAAGATGAAAAATCCAGATGCAGACAACGGCAAACAGCTGGAGATGAATAGTCTCTTGGGATCATGAGGTCCTGTAAACAAGTAAGACAAAGAAGAAAGTCAATACATGAAAAGAAACTGAATGCTTACTTACCGATTACACAGTTGCAGATGAAAAAATTAAAGCCAGTAAGCCAGAGTTCCAGATTCAGACAACCATATACAGCTGATTTATAGTCTCTTGGGATGACGAGGTACTGTGAAGAAGTAAGACAAAGAAAGTCAATACATGAAAAGAAACTGAATGTATACTTACCTGTAACACAGTTGCAGATGAATACACAGTCAGTAAGAAAGAATTCCAGATGCAGACAACCACATACAGCTGGACATCGATAGCCTCTTGGGATCATGAGGTCCTGTAAACAAGACAAAAAGAAAGTCAATACATGAAAAGAAACTGAATGTATACTTACCTGTAACACAGTTGAAAATGAATACACAACCAATAAGACGAAAAATCCAGACAACCACATACAGCTGGAAATCGATAGCCTATTGGGATCCTGAAAACAAGACAAAAAGAAAGTCAATACATAAAAAAACTGAATGTTTACTTACCTGTTACACAGTTGCAGATGAACACACAGTCAGTAAGAAAGAATTCCAGATACAGACAACAACATACAGCTGGACATGGATAGTCTCTTGGGATCACGAGGTCCTGTGAAAAAGTAAGACAAAGAAGAAAGTCAATACATGAAAAGAAACTGAATGTATACTTACCTGTTACACAGTTGCAGATGAATAGAAAGTCAGTCAGATTGAGTTCCAGATGCAAACAACGGCAAACACATGGGAATCGATAGCCTCTTGGGATCATGAAGTCCTGTCAACAAGTAAGACAAAGAAGAAAATCAATACATGAAAAGAAATGGTAATGTATACTTACCTACTACACAGTTACAGAAGAACAAAGTCAGTCAGATTGAGATCAAGATGCAGACAACGGCAAGCACTTGGAGATCGATAGCCTCTTAGGATCATGAAGTCCCGTAAACAAATAAGACAAAGAAGAAAGTCAATACATGAAAATAAACTGAATGTATACTTACCTGTTACACAGTTGCAGATGAACACAGCCAGTAAGAAAGAATTCCAGATGCAGACAACCACATACAGCTGGACATGGACAGTCTCTTGGGATCATGAAGTCCTGTGAACAAGTAAGACAAAGAAGAAAGTCAATACATGAAAAGAAACTGAATGTATACTTACCTGTAACACAGTTGCAGATGAATACACAGCCAATAAGACGAAAAATCCAGATGCAGATGAATAGTCTCTTGGGATAATGAGGTCCTGTAAACAAGACAAAGAAGAACGTTAATACATGAAAAGAAGCTGAATGCATACTTACCCGTGACACAGTTGCAGATGAATACACAGCCATTAAGAAAGAATTCCAGATGCAGACAACCACATACAGCTGGACATGGACAGTCTCTTGGGATCATGAAATCCTGTGAACAAGTAAGACAAAGAAGAAAGTCAATACATTAAAATAAATGGAATGTATAGTTACCTGTTACACATTTGCAGATGAATACACCGTCAATAATCCAAAATTCCAGATGCAGACGATGGCAAAAAGTTGGAGATGGATACACTCTTAGGATCAAGAGGTCATATAAACAAGTAAGACAAATAAGAAAGTCAATACATGAAAAGAAACTGAATGTATACTTACCTGTTACAGAGTTGCAGATTAATACACAGCCAGTAAGAAAGAATTCCAGATGCAGACAACCACATACAGCTGGACATGGATAGCCTCTTGGGATCATGAAATCCTGTCAACAAGTAAGACAAAGAAGAAAGTCAATACATGAAAAGAAACTGAATGTATACTCACCTGTTACACAGTTGAAGATAAATAAACAGCCAATAAGAAGAAAAATCCAGATACAGACAACGGCAAACAGCTGGAGATGAACAGTCTCTTGGCATCATGAGGTCCTGTGAACAAGAAAGTCAATACATGAAAAGAAACTGAATGTTTACTTACCTGTTACACAGTTGCAGATGAATACACACCCAGTACGACAGAGTTCCAGATGCAGACTACGGCAAAAAGTTGGAAATAGATAGTCTCTTGGTATCATGAGGGCCTGTCAACAAGTAAGACAAAGAAGAAAGTCAAAACATGAAAAGAAACTGAATGTATACTTACCTGTTACACAGTTGCAGATGAAAAAAAAGCCAGTAAGCCAGAGTTCCAGATTCAGACAACCATATACAGTTGATGTAACGTCTCTTGAGATCACGAGGTCCTGTCAACAAGTAAGACAAAGAAGAAAATCAAAATATGAAAAGAAACTGAATGTTTACTTACCTGTAACACAGTTGCAGATTAATACACAGTCAGTAAGAAAGAATTCAAGATGCAGACAACCACATACAGCTGCATATGGACAGTCTCTTGGGATCATGAAGTCCTGTGAACAAGTAAGACTAAGAAGAAAGTCAATACATGAAAAGAAACTGAATGCTTACTTACCTGTTACACAGTTGCAGATGAATACACAGCCAGTAAGAAAGACTTCCAGATGCAGACAACCACATACAGATGGACATGGATAGTGTCTTGCGATCATGAAGTCCTGTGAACAAGTAAAACAAAGAAAAAAAGTCAAATCATGAAAAGAAACTGAATGCTTACTTACCGATTACACAGTTGCAGATGAAAAAAAGCCAGTAAGCTAGAGTTCCAGATTCAGACAACCATATACAGTTGATGTATAGTCTCTTGAGATCATGAGGTCCTGTGAAAGGGACAAAATGAAAGTCAATACATGAAAAGAAACTGAATGCTTACTTACCTGTTACACAGTTGCAGATGAATACACAGCCAGTAAGAAAGACTTCCAGATGCAGACAACCACATACAGCTGGACATGAATATCTCTTCGGATCATGAAGTCCTGACAAAGAGTAAGACAAAGATGAAAATCAATATATGAAAAGAAACTGAATGTATACTTACCTGTTACACAGTTGCAGATGAAAAAAAGGCCAGTAAGCCAGAGTTCCAGATGCAGACAACCATATACAGTTGATGTAAAGTCTCTTGGGATCACGAGGTCCTGTGAACAAGTAAAACAATGAAGAAAGTTAATACATGAAAAGAAACAGAATGTTTACTTACCTGTTACACAGTTGTAGATGAATACACAGCAAGAAAGAAAGAATTCCAGATGCAGACAACATACAGCTGGACATGGACAGTCTCTTGGGATCATGAAGGCCTGTGAACAAGTAAGACAAAGAAGAAAGTCAATACATGAAAATAAACTGAATGCTTACTTACCGATTACACAGTTGCAGATGAATAGAAAATCAGTCAGATTGAGATCCAGATGCACACAACGGCAAACACTTGGAGATCGATAGCCTCTTGGGATCATGAGGTCCTGTAAACAAGACAAAAAGAAAGTCAATACATGAAAAGAAACTGAATGTATACTTACCTGTTACACAGTTGCAGGTGAATAGAAAGTCAGTCAGATTGAGATCCAGATGCACAAAACGGCAAACACTTGAAGATCGATAGCCTCTTGGGATCATGAAGTCCTGTGAACAAGTAAGAAAAAGAAGAAAGTCAATACATGAAAAGAAACTGAATGTATACTTACCTGTTACAAAGTTGCAGATGAATACAAATCCAATAAGAAAGAATTCCAGATTCAGACAACCACATCCAGCTGGACATGGAAAGTCTCTTGGGATCATGAGGTCCTGTAAACAAAAGAAACTGAATGCTTTTCTACCGATTACACAGTTGCAGATGAATACACAGTCAGTAAGAAAGAATTCCACATGCAGACAACGGCAAACAGCTGGAGATGAATAGTCTCTTCGGATCATGAGGTCCTGTAAACAAGACAAAAAGAAAGTCAATACATGAAAAGGAACTGAATGTATACTTACCTGTTACAAAGTTGCAGGTGAATACAAAGCCAGTAAGAAAGAGTTCCAGATGCAGACAACCACATCCAGCTGGACAAGGACAGTCTCTTGGAATCATGAAGTCCTGTGAACAAGTAAGACAAAGAAGAAAGTCAATACATGAAAAGAAACTGAATGTATACTTACCTGTTACAAAGTTGCAGATGAATACAAATCCAATAAGAAAGAATTCCAGATTCAGACAACCACATCCAGCTGGACATGGAAAGTCTCTTGGGATCATGAGGTCCTGTAAACAAGACAAAGAAGAAAGTCAATACTTACCTGTTACACAGTTGCAGATGAATAGAAAGTCAGTCAGATTGAGTTCCAGATGCAGACAACGGCAAGCACTTGGAGATCGATAGCCTCTGGGGATCATGAAGTCCTGTCAAGAAGTAAGACAAAGAAGAAAATCAAAATATGAAAAGAAATTGAATGTATACTTACCTATAACACAGTTGCAGATGAATACACAGCCAATAAAACGTAAAATCCAGATGCAGACAACGGCAAACAGCTGGAGATAAATAGTCTCTTGGGATCATGAGGTCCTGTAAACAAAAAAAAAAAAGTCAATACATGAAAAGAAACGGAATGTATACTTACCTGTTACACAGTTGCAGATGAATACACAGCCAGTAAGAAAGAATTCCAGATGCAGACAACCACATACAGCTGGACAACGACAATCTCTTGGGATCACGAAGTCCTGTCAACAAGTAAGACAAAGAAGAAAGTCAATACATGAAAAGAAACTAAATGTATACTTACCTGTTACACAGTTGCAGATGAATAGAAAGTCAGTCAGATTGAGTTCCAGATGCAGACAACAGCAAACACTTGGAGATCGATAGCCTGTTGGGATCATGAATTCCAGTCAAAAAGTAAGACAAAGAAGAAAATCAAAACATGAAAAGAAACTGAATGTATACTTACCTGTTATAAAGTTGCAGATGAATACAACTCCAGTAAGAAAGAATTCCAGATGCAGACAACCACATCCAGCTGGACATGGATAGTCTCTTGGGATCATGAGGTCCTGTAAACAATACAAAGAAGAAAGTCAAAATATGAAAAGAAACTGAATATATACTTACCTGTTACACAGTTGCAGATGATAGAAAGTCAGTAAGATTGAGTTCCAGATGCAGACAACGGCAAACACTTGGAGATCGATAGCCTCTTGGGATCATGAAGTCCTGTGAACAAGTAAGATAAAGAAGAAAATCAAAATATGAAAAGAAACGGAATGCTTACTTACCGATTACACAGTTGCAGATGAAAACACATCCATTAAGAAAGAATTTCAGATGCAGACAACCTCATACAGCTGGACATGGATAGCCTCTTGGGATCAAAAAGTCCTGTGAACAAGTAAGCCAAAGAAGAAAATCAAAATATGAAAAGAAATTGTATGTATACTTATCTGTAACACAGTTGCAGATGAATACACAGCCAATAAGACGTAAAATCCAGATGCAGACAACGGCAAACAGCTGGAGATAAATAGTCTCTTGGGATCATGAGCTCCTGTAAACAAAACAAAAAAAAGTCAATACATGAAAAGAAACGGAATGTATACTTACCTGTTACACAGTTGCAGATGAATACACAGCCAGTAAGAAATAATTCCAGATGCAGACAACCACATACAGCTGGACAACGACAATCTCTTGGGATCACGAAGTCCTGTCAACAAGTAAGACAAGGAAGAAAGTCAATACATGAAAAGAAACTAAATGTATACTTACCTGTTACAAAGTTGCAGATGAATACAAATCCAGTAAGAAATAATTCCAGATGCAGACAACCACATACAGCTGGACAACGACAATCTCTTGGGATCACGAAGTCCTGTCAACAAGTAAGACAAAGAAGAAAGTCAATACATGAAAAGAAACTGAATGTATACTTACCTGTTACACAGTTGCAGTTGAAAAAAAGCTAGTAAGCCAGAGTTCCAGATTCAGACAACCATATACAGTTGATGTATAGTCTCTTGGGATCACGAGGTCCTGTGAACAAGTAAGACAAAGAAGAAAGTCAATACATGAAAAGAAATTGAATGTATACTTACCTGTTACACAGTTGCAGATGAATAGAAAGTCAGTCAGATTGAGATCCTGATGCAGACAACGACAAACACTTGGAGATCGATAGCCTCTTGGGATCATGAGGTCCTGTCAAGAAGTAAGACAAAGAAGAAAATCAAAATATGAAAAGAAACTGAATGTATACTTACCTGTAACACAGTTGCAGATGAATACACAGCCAATAAGACGTAAAATCCAGATGCAGATGAATAGTCTCTTGGGATCATGAGGTCCTGTAAACAAGACAAAGAAGAAAGTCAATACATGAAAAGAAACTGAATGTATACTTATCTGTTACACAGTTGCAGATGAATGGGAAGTAAGTTGGATTGAGTTCCAGATGCAGACAACGGCAAGCACTTTGAGATCGATAGCCTCTTGGGATCATGAAGTCCTGTCAAGAAGTAAGACAAAGAAGAAAATCAAAACATGAAAAGAAACTGAATGTATACTTACCTGTTACACAGTTGCAGATGAATAGAAAGTCAGTCAGATTGAGTTCCAGATGCAGACAACAGTAAACACTTGGAGATCGATAGCCTCTTGGGATCATGAAGTCCTGTGAACAAGACAAAGAAGAAAATTAAAACATGAAAAGAAACTGAATGTATACTTACCTGTTACACTGTTGCAGATTAATACACATCCAATAAGACAAAAAATCCATATGCAGATGAATAGTCTCTTGTGATCATGAGGTCCTGTAAACAAGACAAAGAAGAAAGTCAATATAACAAAAGAAACTGAATGTACACTTACCTATTACATAGTTGCAGATGAATAGAAAGTCAGTCAGATTGAGATCCAGTTGCAGACAACCACATACAGCTGGACATGGATAGTCTCTCTGGATCATCAAGTCCTGTGAACAAGTAAGACACAAAAGAAAATCAAAATATGAAAAGAAACTGAATATATACTTACGTGTTACACAGTTACAGATGAATACACACCCAATAAGACGAAAAATCCAGATGCAGTTGAATAGCCTCTTGGGATCACGAGGTCCTGTGAACAAGTAAGACAAAGAAGAAAATCAATACATGAAAAGAAACGGAATGCTTACTTACCGATTACACAGTTGCAGATGAATACACAGCCATTAAGAAAAAATTTCAGATGCAGACTACCACATACAGCTGGACATGGACAGTCTCTTGGGATCATGAAGTCCTGTGAAGAAGTAAGACAAAGAAGAAAGTCAATACATGAAAAGAAACTGAACGTATACTTACCTGTTACACAGTTGCAGATGAATAGAAAGTCAGTCAGATTGAGTTCCAGATGCAGACAACGGTAAACACTTGGAGATCAATATCCTCTTGGGATCATGAAGTCCTGTGAACAAGACAAAGAAGAAAATCAATTCATGAAAAGAAACTGAATGTTTACATACCTGTAACCCAGTTGCAGACGATAACACAGCGAATAAGACGAAAAATCCAGATGCAGTTGAAAAGTCTCTTGGGATCACAAGGTCCTGTGAACAAGTAAGACAAAGAAGAAAATCAATACATGAAAAGAAACTGAAGGTATACTTATCTGTCACACACTTGCAGATGAATAGAAAGTCAGTCAGATTGAGTTCCAGATGCAGACAACCACATACAGCTGGACATCGATAGCCTCTTGGGATCATGAAGTCCTGTCAACAAGTAAGACAAAGACGAAAATCCAAATATGAAAAGAAACTGAATGTATACTTACCTGTAACACAGTTGCAGATCAATACACAGCCAATAAGATGAAAAATCCAGATGCAGACAACGGCAAACAGCTGGAGATGAATAGTCTCTTGGGATCATGAGGTCCTGTAAACAAGTAAGACAAAGAAGAAAGTCAATACATGAAAAGAAACTGAATGCTTACTTACCGATTACACAGTTGCAGATGAAAAAATTAAAGCCAGTAAGCCAGAGTTCCAGATTCAGACAACCATATACAGCTGATTTATAGTCTCTTGGGATGACGAGGTACTGTGAAGAAGTAAGACAAAGAAAGTCAATACATGAAAAGAAACTGAATGTATACTTACCTGTAACACAGTTGCAGATGAATACACAGTCAGTAAGAAAGAATTCCAGATGCAGACAACCACATACAGCTGGACATCGATAGCCTCTTGGGATCATGAGGTCCTGTAAACAAGACAAAAAGAAAGTCAATACATGAAAAGAAACTGAATGTATACTTACCTGTAACACAGTTGAAAATGAATACACAACCAATAAGACGAAAAATCCAGACAACCACATACAGCTGGAAATCGATAGCCTATTGGGATCCTGAAAACAAGACAAAAAGAAAGTCAATACATAAAAAAACTGAATGTTTACTTACCTGTTACACAGTTGCAGATGAACACACAGTCAGTAAGAAAGAATTCCAGATACAGACAACAACATACAGCTGGACATGGATAGTCTCTTGGGATCACGAGGTCCTGTGAAAAAGTAAGACAAAGAAGAAAGTCAATACATGAAAAGAAACTGAATGTATACTTACCTGTTACACAGTTGCAGATGAATAGAAAGTCAGTCAGATTGAGTTCCAGATGCAAACAACGGCAAACACATGGGAATCGATAGCCTCTTGGGATCATGAAGTCCTGTCAACAAGTAAGACAAAGAAGAAAATCAATACATGAAAAGAAATGGTAATGTATACTTACCTACTACACAGTTACAGAAGAACAAAGTCAGTCAGATTGAGATCAAGATGCAGACAACGGCAAGCACTTGGAGATCGATAGCCTCTTAGGATCATGAAGTCCCGTAAACAAATAAGACAAAGAAGAAAGTCAATACATGAAAATAAACTGAATGTATACTTACCTGTTACACAGTTGCAGATGAACACAGCCAGTAAGAAAGAATTCCAGATGCAGACAACCACATACAGCTGGACATGGACAGTCTCTTGGGATCATGAAGTCCTGTGAACAAGTAAGACAAAGAAGAAAGTCAATACATGAAAAGAAACTGAATGTATACTTACCTGTAACACAGTTGCAGATGAATACACAGCCAATAAGACGAAAAATCCAGATGCAGATGAATAGTCTCTTGGGATAATGAGGTCCTGTAAACAAGACAAAGAAGAACGTTAATACATGAAAAGAAGCTGAATGCATACTTACCCGTGACACAGTTGCAGATGAATACACAGCCATTAAGAAAGAATTCCAGATGCAGACAACCACATACAGCTGGACATGGACAGTCTCTTGGGATCATGAAATCCTGTGAACAAGTAAGACAAAGAAGAAAGTCAATACATTAAAATAAATGGAATGTATAGTTACCTGTTACACATTTGCAGATGAATACACCGTCAATAATCCAAAATTCCAGATGCAGACGATGGCAAAAAGTTGGAGATGGATACACTCTTAGGATCAAGAGGTCATATAAACAAGTAAGACAAATAAGAAAGTCAATACATGAAAAGAAACTGAATGTATACTTACCTGTTACAGAGTTGCAGATTAATACACAGCCAGTAAGAAAGAATTCCAGATGCAGACAACCACATACAGCTGGACATGGATAGCCTCTTGGGATCATGAAATCCTGTCAACAAGTAAGACAAAGAAGAAAGTCAATACATGAAAAGAAACTGAATGTATACTCACCTGTTACACAGTTGAAGATAAATAAACAGCCAATAAGAAGAAAAATCCAGATACAGACAACGGCAAACAGCTGGAGATGAACAGTCTCTTGGCATCATGAGGTCCTGTGAACAAGAAAGTCAATACATGAAAAGAAACTGAATGTTTACTTACCTGTTACACAGTTGCAGATGAATACACACCCAGTACGACAGAGTTCCAGATGCAGACTACGGCAAAAAGTTGGAAATAGATAGTCTCTTGGTATCATGAGGGCCTGTCAACAAGTAAGACAAAGAAGAAAGTCAAAACATGAAAAGAAACTGAATGTATACTTACCTGTTACACAGTTGCAGATGAAAAAAAAGCCAGTAAGCCAGAGTTCCAGATTCAGACAACCATATACAGTTGATGTAACGTCTCTTGAGATCACGAGGTCCTGTCAACAAGTAAGACAAAGAAGAAAATCAAAATATGAAAAGAAACTGAATGTTTACTTACCTGTAACACAGTTGCAGATTAATACACAGTCAGTAAGAAAGAATTCAAGATGCAGACAACCACATACAGCTGCATATGGACAGTCTCTTGGGATCATGAAGTCCTGTGAACAAGTAAGACTAAGAAGAAAGTCAATACATGAAAAGAAACTGAATGCTTACTTACCTGTTACACAGTTGCAGATGAATACACAGCCAGTAAGAAAGACTTCCAGATGCAGACAACCACATACAGATGGACATGGATAGTGTCTTGCGATCATGAAGTCCTGTGAACAAGTAAAACAAAGAAAAAAAGTCAAATCATGAAAAGAAACTGAATGCTTACTTACCGATTACACAGTTGCAGATGAAAAAAAGCCAGTAAGCTAGAGTTCCAGATTCAGACAACCATATACAGTTGATGTATAGTCTCTTGAGATCATGAGGTCCTGTGAAAGGGACAAAATGAAAGTCAATACATGAAAAGAAACTGAATGCTTACTTACCTGTTACACAGTTGCAGATGAATACACAGCCAGTAAGAAAGACTTCCAGATGCAGACAACCACATACAGCTGGACATGAATATCTCTTCGGATCATGAAGTCCTGACAAAGAGTAAGACAAAGATGAAAATCAATATATGAAAAGAAACTGAATGTATACTTACCTGTTACACAGTTGCAGATGAAAAAAAGGCCAGTAAGCCAGAGTTCCAGATGCAGACAACCATATACAGTTGATGTAAAGTCTCTTGGGATCACGAGGTCCTGTGAACAAGTAAAACAATGAAGAAAGTTAATACATGAAAAGAAACAGAATGTTTACTTACCTGTTACACAGTTGTAGATGAATACACAGCAAGAAAGAAAGAATTCCAGATGCAGACAACATACAGCTGGACATGGACAGTCTCTTGGGATCATGAAGGCCTGTGAACAAGTAAGACAAAGAAGAAAGTCAATACATGAAAATAAACTGAATGCTTACTTACCGATTACACAGTTGCAGATGAATAGAAAATCAGTCAGATTGAGATCCAGATGCACACAACGGCAAACACTTGGAGATCGATAGCCTCTTGGGATCATGAGGTCCTGTAAACAAGACAAAAAGAAAGTCAATACATGAAAAGAAACTGAATGTATACTTACCTGTTACACAGTTGCAGGTGAATAGAAAGTCAGTCAGATTGAGATCCAGATGCACAAAACGGCAAACACTTGAAGATCGATAGCCTCTTGGGATCATGAAGTCCTGTGAACAAGTAAGAAAAAGAAGAAAGTCAATACATGAAAAGAAACTGAATGTATACTTACCTGTTACAAAGTTGCAGATGAATACAAATCCAATAAGAAAGAATTCCAGATTCAGACAACCACATCCAGCTGGACATGGAAAGTCTCTTGGGATCATGAGGTCCTGTAAACAAAAGAAACTGAATGCTTTTCTACCGATTACACAGTTGCAGATGAATACACAGTCAGTAAGAAAGAATTCCACATGCAGACAACGGCAAACAGCTGGAGATGAATAGTCTCTTCGGATCATGAGGTCCTGTAAACAAGACAAAAAGAAAGTCAATACATGAAAAGGAACTGAATGTATACTTACCTGTTACAAAGTTGCAGGTGAATACAAAGCCAGTAAGAAAGAGTTCCAGATGCAGACAACCACATCCAGCTGGACAAGGACAGTCTCTTGGAATCATGAAGTCCTGTGAACAAGTAAGACAAAGAAGAAAGTCAATACATGAAAAGAAACTGAATGTATACTTACCTGTTACAAAGTTGCAGATGAATACAAATCCAATAAGAAAGAATTCCAGATTCAGACAACCACATCCAGCTGGACATGGAAAGTCTCTTGGGATCATGAGGTCCTGTAAACAAGACAAAGAAGAAAGTCAATACTTACCTGTTACACAGTTGCAGATGAATAGAAAGTCAGTCAGATTGAGTTCCAGATGCAGACAACGGCAAGCACTTGGAGATCGATAGCCTCTGGGGATCATGAAGTCCTGTCAAGAAGTAAGACAAAGAAGAAAATCAAAATATGAAAAGAAATTGAATGTATACTTACCTATAACACAGTTGCAGATGAATACACAGCCAATAAAACGTAAAATCCAGATGCAGACAACGGCAAACAGCTGGAGATAAATAGTCTCTTGGGATCATGAGGTCCTGTAAACAAAAAAAAAAAAGTCAATACATGAAAAGAAACGGAATGTATACTTACCTGTTACACAGTTGCAGATGAATACACAGCCAGTAAGAAAGAATTCCAGATGCAGACAACCACATACAGCTGGACAACGACAATCTCTTGGGATCACGAAGTCCTGTCAACAAGTAAGACAAAGAAGAAAGTCAATACATGAAAAGAAACTAAATGTATACTTACCTGTTACACAGTTGCAGATGAATAGAAAGTCAGTCAGATTGAGTTCCAGATGCAGACAACAGCAAACACTTGGAGATCGATAGCCTGTTGGGATCATGAATTCCAGTCAAAAAGTAAGACAAAGAAGAAAATCAAAACATGAAAAGAAACTGAATGTATACTTACCTGTTATAAAGTTGCAGATGAATACAACTCCAGTAAGAAAGAATTCCAGATGCAGACAACCACATCCAGCTGGACATGGATAGTCTCTTGGGATCATGAGGTCCTGTAAACAATACAAAGAAGAAAGTCAAAATATGAAAAGAAACTGAATATATACTTACCTGTTACACAGTTGCAGATGATAGAAAGTCAGTAAGATTGAGTTCCAGATGCAGACAACGGCAAACACTTGGAGATCGATAGCCTCTTGGGATCATGAAGTCCTGTGAACAAGTAAGATAAAGAAGAAAATCAAAATATGAAAAGAAACGGAATGCTTACTTACCGATTACACAGTTGCAGATGAAAACACATCCATTAAGAAAGAATTTCAGATGCAGACAACCTCATACAGCTGGACATGGATAGCCTCTTGGGATCAAAAAGTCCTGTGAACAAGTAAGCCAAAGAAGAAAATCAAAATATGAAAAGAAATTGTATGTATACTTATCTGTAACACAGTTGCAGATGAATACACAGCCAATAAGACGTAAAATCCAGATGCAGACAACGGCAAACAGCTGGAGATAAATAGTCTCTTGGGATCATGAGCTCCTGTAAACAAAACAAAAAAAAGTCAATACATGAAAAGAAATGGAATGTATACTTACCTGTTACACAGTTGCAGATGAATACACAGCCAGTAAGAAATAATTCCAGATGCAGACAACCACATACAGCTGGACAACGACAATCTCTTGGGATCACGAAGTCCTGTCAACAAGTAAGACAAGGAAGAAAGTCAATACATGAAAAGAAACTAAATGTATACTTACCTGTTACAAAGTTGCAGATGAATACAAATCCAGTAAGAAATAATTCCAGATGCAGACAACCACATACAGCTGGACAACGACAATCTCTTGGGATCACGAAGTCCTGTCAACAAGTAAGACAAAGAAGAAAGTCAATACATGAAAAGAAACTGAATGTATACTTACCTGTTACACAGTTGCAGTTGAAAAAAAGCTAGTAAGCCAGAGTTCCAGATTCAGACAACCATATACAGTTGATGTATAGTCTCTTGGGATCACGAGGTCCTGTGAACAAGTAAGACAAAGAAGAAAGTCAATACATGAAAAGAAATTGAATGTATACTTACCTGTTACACAGTTGCAGATGAATAGAAAGTCAGTCAGATTGAGATCCTGATGCAGACAACGACAAACACTTGGAGATCGATAGCCTCTTGGGATCATGAGGTCCTGTCAAGAAGTAAGACAAAGAAGAAAATCAAAATATGAAAAGAAACTGAATGTATACTTACCTGTAACACAGTTGCAGATGAATACACAGCCAATAAGACGTAAAATCCAGATGCAGATGAATAGTCTCTTGGGATCATGAGGTCCTGTAAACAAGACAAAGAAGAAAGTCAATACATGAAAAGAAACTGAATGTATACTTATCTGTTACACAGTTGCAGATGAATGGGAAGTAAGTTGGATTGAGTTCCAGATGCAGACAACGGCAAGCACTTTGAGATCGATAGCCTCTTGGGATCATGAAGTCCTGTCAAGAAGTAAGACAAAGAAGAAAATCAAAACATGAAAAGAAACTGAATGTATACTTACCTGTTACACAGTTGCAGATGAAAAGAAACGGAATGTATACTTACCTGTTACACAGATGCAGATGAATACACAGTCAGTAAGAAAGAATGCCAGATGCAGACAACCACATACAGCTGGAGATCGATAGCCTCTTGGGATCATGAAGTCCTGTCAACAAGTAAGACAAAGAAGAAAATCCAAATATGAAAAGAAACTGAATGTATACTTACCTGTAACACAGTTGCAGATTAATACACAGCCAATAAGATGAAAAATCAAGATGCAGACAATGGCAAACAGCTGGAGATGAATAGTCTCTTGGGATCATGAGGTCCTGTAAACAAGTAAGACAAAGAAGAAAGTCAATACATGAAAAGAAACTGAATGCTTACTTACCGATTACACAGTTGCAGATGAAAAAAAATAAAGCCAGTAAGCCAGAGTTCCAGATTCAGACAACCATATACAGTTGATTTATAGTCTCTTGGGATCATGAGGTACTGTGAACAAGTAAGACAAAGAAGAAAGTCAATACATGAAAAGAAACTGAATGTATACTTACCTGTAACACAGTTGCAGATGAATACACAGTCAGTAAGAAAGAATTCCAGATGCAGACTACCACATACAGCTGGAGATCGATAGCCTCTTGGGATCATGAGGTCCTGTAAACAAGACAAAAAGAAAGTCAATACATGAAAAGTAACTGAATTTATACTTACCTGTTACACAGTTGCAGATGAATAGGAAGCAAGTTAGATTGAGTTCCAGATGCAGACAACGGCAAGCACTTGGAGATCGATAGCCTCTTGGGATCATGAAGTCCTGTCAAGAAGTAAGACAAAGAAGAAAATCCAAATATGAAAAGAAACTGAATGTATACTTACCTGTAACACAGTTGCAGATTAATACACAGCCAATAAGATGAAAAATCAAGATGCAGACAATGGCAAACAGCTGGAGATGAATAGTCTCTTGGGATCATGAGGTCCTGTAAACAAGTAAGACAAAGAAGAAAGTCAATACATGAAAAGAAACTGAATGCTTACTTACCGATTACATAGTTGCAGATGAAAAAAATAAAGCCAGTAAGCCAGAGTTCCAGATTCAGACAACCATATACAGTTGATTTATAGTCTCTTGGGATCATGAGGTACTGTGAACAAGTAAGACAAAGAAGAAAGTCAATACATGAAAAGAAACTGAATGTATACTTACCTGTAACACAGTTGCAGATGAATACACAGTCAGTAAGAAAGAATTCCAGATGCAGACTACCACATACAGCTGGAGATCGATAGCCTCTTGGGATCATGAGGTCCTGTAAACAAGACAAAAAGAAAGTCAATACATGAAAAGTAACTGAATTTATACTTACCTGTTACACAGTTGCAGATGAATAGGAAGCAAGTTAGATTGAGTTCCAGATGCAGACAACGGCAAGCACTTGGAGATCGATAGCCTCTTGGGATCATGAAGTCCTGTCAAGAAGTAAGACAAAGAAGAAAATCAAAACATGAAAAGAAACTGAATGTATACTTACCTGTTACAATTGCAGATGAATACACAGTCAGTAAGAAAGAATTCCAGATGCAGACAATCACATACAGCTGGACATCGATAGCCTCTTGGGATCATGAAGTCCTGTAAACAAGACAAAAAGAAAGTCAATACATGAAAAGAAACTGAATGTATACGTACCTGTTACACAATTGCAGATGAATAGGAAGTAAGTTAGATTGAGTTCCAGATGCAGACAACAGCAAGCACTTGGAGATCGATAGCCTCTTGGGATCATGAAGTCCTGTCAAGAAGTAAGACAAAGAAGAAAATCAAAACATGAAAAGAAACTGAATGTATACTTACCTGTTACACAGTTGCAGATGAATACACAGTCAGTAAGAAAGAATTCCAGATGCAGACAACCACATACAGCTGGAGATCGACAGTCTCTTGGGATCATGAAGTCCTGTGAACAAGTGAGACAACGAAGAAAGTCAATACATGAAAAGAAACTGAATGTATACTTACCTGTTACAAAGTTGCAGATGAAAACAAAGCCAGTAAGAAAGAATTCCAGATGCAGACAACCACATCCAGCTGGACACGGATAGTCTCTAGGGATCATGAGGTCCTGTAAACAAGACAAAGAAGAAAGTCAATACATGAAAAGAAACTGAATGTATACTTACCTGTTACACAGTTGCAGATGAATAGGAAGCAAGTTAGATTGAGTTCCAGATGCAGACAACGGCAAGCACTTGGAGATCGATAGCCTCTTGGGATCATGAAGTCCTGTCAAGAAGTAAGACAAAGAAGAAAATCAAAACATGAAAAGAAACTGAATGTATACTTACCTGTTACACAGTTGCAGATGAATACACAGTCAGTAAGAAAGAATTCCAGATGCAGACAATCACATACAGCTGGACATCGATAGCCTCTTGGGATCATGAAGTCCTGTAAACAAGACAAAAAGAAAGTCAATACATGGAAAGTAACTGAATTTATACTTACCTGTTACACTGTTGCAGATGAATACACAGTCAGTAAGAAAGAATTCCAGATGCAGACAACCACATACAGCTGGACATCGATAGCCTCTTGGGATCATGAGGTCCTGTAAACAAGACAAAAAGAAAGTCAATACATGAAAAGAAACTGAATCTATACTTACCTTTTACACAGTTGCAGTTGAAAAAAAGCCAGTAAGCCAGAGTTCCAGATTCAGACAACCATATACAGTTGATGTATAGTCTCCTGGGATCACGAGGTTCTGTGAACAAGTAAGACAAAGAAGAAAGTCAATACATGAAAAGAAACTGAATGCTTAGTTACAGATTAATAGAATTATTTGCAGATGAATAGAAAGTCAGTCAGATTGAGTTCCAGATGCAGACAACGGCAAACACTTGGAGATCGATAGCCTCTTGGGATCATGAAGTCCTGTCAAGAAGTAAGAAAGAAGAAAATCAAAACATGAAAAGAAACTGAATGTATACTTACCTGTTACACAGTTGCAGATGAATACACAGTTAGTAAGAAAGAATTCCAGATGCAGACAACCACATACAGCTGGACATCGATAGCCTCTTGGGATCATGAAGTCCTGTAAACAAGACAAAAAGAAAGTCAATACATGAAAAGAAACTGAATGTATACTTACCTGTTGCACAGTTGCAGATGAATAGAAAGTCAGTCAGATTGAGTTCCAGATGCAGACAACGGAGGACACCTTTCGCTGTACAATGTGCACTGTACAGTGAAACATACGTGCACCTTACCTTACCTTGGGATCATGAGGTCCTGTAAACAAGAAAAAAAGAAAGTCAATACATGAAAAGAAACTGAATGTATACTTACCTGTTACACTGTTGCAGATGAATACACAGCCATTATGAAAGAATTCCAGATGCAGACAACCACATACAGCTGGACATGGACAGACTCTTGGGATCATGAAGTCCTGTGAACAAGTAAGACAAAATAGAAAGTCAATACATGAAAAGAAGCTGAATGTATACTTACCTGTTACACAGTTGCAGATGAAAAAAAGCCAGTAAGCCAGAGTTCCACATTCAGTCAACCATATACAGTTGATGTATAGTCTCCTGGGATCATGAAGTTCTGTGAACAAGTAAGACAAAGAAAAAAGTAAATACATGAAAAGAAACTGAATGTATACTTACCTGTAACACAGTTGCAGATGAATACACAGCCAATAAGACGTAAAATCCAGATGCAGATGAATAGTCTCTTGGGATCATGAGGTCCTGTAAACAAGACAAAGAAGAAAGTCAATACATGAAAAGAAACTGAATGTATACTTATCTGTTACACAGTTGCAGATGAATGGGAAGTAAGTTGGATTGAGTTCCAGATGCAGACAACGGCAAGCACTTGGAGATCGATAGCCTCTTGGGATCATGAAGTCCTGTCAAGAAGTAAGACAAAGAAGAAAATCAAAACATGAAAAGAAACTGAATGTATACTTACCTGTTACACAGTTGCAGATGAAAAGAAACGGAATGTATACTTACCTGTTACACAGATGCAGATGAATACACAGTCAGTAAGAAAGAATGCCAGATGCATACAACCACATACAGCTGGAGATCGATAGCCTCTTGGGATCATGAGGTCCTGTAAACAAAACAAAAAGAAAGTCAATACATGAAAAGTAACTGAATTTATACTTACCTGTTACACTGTTGCAGATGAATACACAGTCAGTAAGAAAGAATTCCAGATGCAGACAACCACATACAGCTGGACATTGATAGTCTCTTCGGATCATGAAGTCCTGTGAACAAGTAAGACAAAGAAGAAAGTCAAAACATGAAAAGAAACTGAATGTATACTTACCTGTTACACAGTTGCAGATGAAAAAAAAGCTAGTTAGCCAGAGTTCCAGATGCAGATAACCATATACAGTTGATGTATCGTCTCTTGGGATCACGAGGTTCGGTGAACAAGTAAGACAAAGAAGAAAGTCAATACATGAAAAGAAACTGAATGTATACTTACCTGTTACACAGTTGCAGATGAATAGAAAGTCAGTCAGATTGAGATCCAGATGCAGACAACGGCAAACACTTGGAGATCGATAGCCTCTTGGGATCATGAAGTCCTGTCAACAAGTAAGACAAAGAAGAAAATCCAAATATGAAAAGAAACTGAATGTATACTTACCTGTAACACAGTTGCAGATTAATACACAGCCAATAAGATGAAAAATCAAGATGCAGACAATGGCAAACAGCTGGAGATGAACAGTCTCTTGGGATCATGAGGTCCTGTAAACAAGTAAGACAAAGAAGAAAGTCAATACATGAAAAGAAACTGAATGCTTACTTACCGATTACACAGTTGCAGATGAAAAAAATAAAGCCAGTAAGCCAGAGTTCCAGATTCAGACAACCATATACAGTTGATTTATAGTCTCTTGGGATCATGAGGTACTGTGAACAAGTAAGACAAAGAAGAAAGTCAATACATGAAAAGAAACTGAATGTATACTTACCTGTAACACAGTTGCAGATGAATACACAGTCAGTAAGAAAGAATTCCAGATGCAGACTACCACATACAGCTGGAGATCGATAGCCTCTTGGGATCATGAGGTCCTGTAAACAAGACAAAAAGAAAGTCAATACATGAAAAGTAACTGAATTTATACTTACCTGTTACACTGTTGCAGATGAATACACAGTCAGTAAGAAAGAATTCCAGATGCAGACAACCACAAATAGCTGGACATGGACAGTCTCTTGGGATCATGAAGTCCTGTGAACAAGTGAGACAACGAAGAAAGTCAATACATGAAAAGAAACTGAATGTATACTTACCTGTTACAAAGTTGCAGATGAAAACAAAGCCAGTAAGAAAGAATTCCAGATGCAGACAACCACATCCAGCTGGACACGGATAGTCTCTTGGGATCATGAGGTCCTTTAAACAAGACAAAGAAGAAAGTCAATACATGAAAAGAAACTGAATGTATACTTACCTGTTACACAGTTGCAGATGAATAGGAAGCAAGTTAGATTGAGTTCCAGATGCAGACAACGGCAAGCACTTGGAGATCGATAGCCTCTTGGGATCATGAAGTCCTGTCAAGAAGTAAGACAAAGAAGAAAATCAAAACATGAAAAGAAACTGAATGTATACTTACCTGTTACACAGTTGCAGATGAATACACAGTCAGTAAGAAAGAATTCCAGATGCAGACAATCACATACAGCTGGACATCGATAGCCTCTTGGGATCATGAAGTCTTGTAAACAAGACAAAAAGAAAGTCAATACATGAAAAGAAACTGAATGTATACGTACCTGTTACACAATTGCAGATGAATAGGAAGTAAGTTAGATTGAGTTCCAGATGCAGACAACAGCAAGCACTTGGAGATCGATAGCCTCTTGGGATCATGAAGTCCTGTCAAGAAGTAAGACAAAGAAGAAAATCAAAACATGAAAAGAAACTGAATGTATACTTACCTGTTACACAGTTGCAGATGAATACACAGTCAGTAAGAAAGAATTCCAGATGCAGACAACCACATACAGCTGGAGATCGACAGTCTCTTGGGATCATGAAGTCCTGTGAACAAGTGAGACAACGAAGAAAGTCAATACATGAAAAGAAACTGAATGTATACTTACCTGTTACAAAGTTGCAGATGAATACACAGTCAGTAAGAAAGAATTCCAGATGCAGACAACCACATACAGCTGGACATCGATAGCCTCTTGGGATCATGAGGTCCTGTAAACAAGACAAAAAGAAAGTCAATACATGAAAAGAAACTGAATGTATACTTACCTTTTACACAGTTGCAGTTGAAAAAAAGCCAGTAAGCCAGAGTTCCAGATTCAGACAACCATATACAGTTGATGTATAGTCTCCTGGGATCACGAGGTTCTGTGAACAAGTAAGACAAAGAAGAAAGTCAATACATGAAAAGAAACTGAATGCTTAGTTACAGATTAATAGAATTATTTGCAGATGAATAGAAAGTCAGTCAGATTGAGTTCCAGATGCAGACAACGGCAAACACTTGGAGATCGATAGCCTCTTGGGATCATGAAGTCCTGTCAAGAAGTAAGAAAGAAGAAAATCAAAACATGAAAAGAAACTGAATGTATACTTACCTGTTACACAGTTGCAGATGAATACACAGTTAGTAAGAAAGAATTCCAGATGCAGACAACCACATACAGCTGGACATCGATAGCCTCTTGGGATCATGAAGTCCTGTAAACAAGACAAAAAGAAAGTCAATACATGAAAAGAAACTGAATGTATACTTACCTGTTACACAGTTGCAGATGAATAGAAAGTCAGTCAGATTGAGTTCCAGATGCAGACAACGGAGGACACCTTTCGCTGTACAATGTGCACTGTACAGTGAAACATACGTGCACCTTACCTTACCTTGGGATCATGAGGTCCTGTAAACAAGAAAAAAAGAAAGTCAATACATGAAAAGAAACTGAATGCTTACTTACCGATTACACAGTTGGAGATGAATACACAGCAATTATGAAAGAATTCCAGATGCAGACAACCACATACAGCTGGACATGGACAGACTCTTGGGATCATGAAGTCCTGTGAACAAGACAAAATAGAAAGTCAATACATGAAAAGAAGCTGAATGTATACTTACCTGTTACACAGTTGCAGATGAAAAAAAGCCAGTAAGCCAGAGTTCCAGATTCAGTCAACCATATACAGTTGATGTATATTCTCCTGGGATCATGAAGTCCTGTGAACAAGTAAGACAAAGAAAAAAGTAAATACATGAAAAGAAACTGAATGTATACTTACCTGTAACACAGTTGCAGATGAACACACAGCCAATAAGACGAAAAATCCAGATGAAGACAATGGCAAACACTTGGAGATCGATAGCCTCTTGGGATCATGAAGTCCTGTCAACAAGTAAGACAAAGAAGAAAATCAAAACATAAAAAGAAACTGAATGTATACTTACCTGTTACACAGTTACAGATGAATACACAGTCAGTAAGAAAGAATTCCAGATGCAGGCAACCACATACAGCTGGAAACCGATAGCCTCTTGGGATCATGAAGTCCTGTAAACAAGACAAAAAGAAAGTCAATACATGAATCAGAATCAGAATCAGAATCTCTTTATTTCATATGTTACACATACAAGGAATTTGTCTTGGTGAGAGCAACACGTATGACAAGTAACAAAAAAAAAAAAATCACAGAATATTCTTAAACTAAAGGAAAATGACACTAAACAATAAATAGGGTATGGGATAAATTAAAAAAGTAAAAAGTACTAAGGTAAAAAAGAGCTGAAAATATATTTACAGAAAAGAACATCTGTACAGGTGTGCAAATAGTCATAGTGCAAAATAGGCAGAGTGCAAAATAGCTGTTCAGTCCGGTTTGGTACAGTTCAGTTGTAAGTTTTGAGGTTTACAGTGGGAGGTGTCCACTGTGATTGAGGAGCGCTACAGCTCTGGGGAAGAAGCTGTTAGCATGACGTGTTGTGCTGGTTTTGATGGACCGCAGTCTTCTACCCGAGGGGAGTGTCTGGAAGAGGAGGTGTCCAGGATGTGAGGGGTCAGATGTTATCTTGCCAGCCCGCTTCCTCATCCTGCTGGTGTAGATCTGCTGAAGTGATGGCAGGTTACATCCGATGATCCTCTCTGCTCTCCTGATGATGCGCTGGAGTTTGGTTCTTTCTTGTGAGGTGGAGGAACCAAACCAGATAGTTATGGAGGCAGTGATAATGGACTCGATGATCGCTGTTTAGAACTGGATCATGAGGGTCTGTGGCAGGTTGAACTTCTTGAGCTGTCTCAAGAAGAACATTCTTTGTTGAGCTTTCTTGATGATGGAGATGGTGTTTTTCTCCCATTTCAAGTCTCTGGAAATGGTGGTGACCAGGAACTTGAGTGACTCCACCATTGATACTGCAGTGTTGTTGATGTGGAGGGGGGGGAAGGGTGGGTGGATTGCGTCGGAAGTCCACCACCATGTCTACAGTCTTTTCTGTGTTTAGCAGCAGGTGGTTGTTGCTGCACCAGGACAACGGCAAACAGCTGGAAATGAATAGTCTCTTGGGATCATGAGGTCCTGTAAACAAGTAAGACAAAGAAGAAAGTCAAAACATGAAAAGAAACTGAATGTATACTTACCTGTTACACAGTTGCAGATGAATACACAGTCAGTAAGAAAGAATTCCAGATGCAGACAACCACATACAGCTAGACATCGATAGCCTCTTGGGATCATGAAGTCCTGTAAACAAGACAAAAAGAAAGTCAATGCATGAAGAGAAACTGAATGTATATTTACCTGTTACAAAGTTGCAGATGAATAGAAAGTCAGTCAGATTGAGTTCCAGATACAGACAACGGCAAACACTTGGAGATCGATAGCCTCTTGGGGTCATGAAGTCCTGTGAACAAGTAAGAAAAAGAACAAAGTCAAAACATGAAAAGAAACTGAATGTATACTTACCTGTTGCACAGTTGCAGATGAATAGAAAGTCAGTCAGATTGAGATCCAGATGCAGACAACGGCAAACACTTGGAGATCGATAGCCTCTTGGGATCATGAAGTCCTGTGAACAAGTAAGACAAAGAAGAAAATCAAAATATGAAAAGAAACTGAATGTTTACTTACCTGTAAAACAGTTGCAGATGAATACACAGCCAATAAGACGAAAAATCCAGATGCATTAGAATAGTCTCTTGGGATCACAAGGTCCTGTGAACAAGTAAGACAAAGAAGAAAGTCAATACATGAAAAGAAACGGAATGTATACTTACCTATTGCACAGTTGCAGATGAATAGAACGTCAGTCAGATTGAGATCCAGATGCAGACAACGGCAAACACTTGGAGATCGATAGCCTCTTGGGATCATGAAGTCCTGTGAACAAGTAAGACAAAGAAGAAAATCAAAATATGAAAAGAAATTGAATGTATACTTACCTATAACACAGTTGCAGATGAATACAAAGCCAATAAAATAAAAAATCCAGATGCAGACAACAGTAAACAGCTGGAGATGAATACTCTCTTGGGATCATGAGGTCCTGTAAACAAGATAAAAAGAAAGTCAATACATGAAAAGAAACTGAATGTATACTTACCTGTTACACTGTTGCAGATGAATACAAAGCCAATAAGATGAAAAATCCAGATGCAGATGAATATTCTCTTGGGATCATGAAGTCCTGTGAACAAGACAAAGATGAAAATCTAAATATGAAAAGAAACGGAATGCTTACTTACCGATTACACAGTTGCAGATGAAAACACAGCCAATAAGACGTAAAATCCAGATGCAGACAACGGCAAACAGCTGGAGATGAATAGTCTCTTGGGATCATGAGGTCCTGTAAAAAAGACAAAAAAAAAAGTCAATACATGAAAAGAAACTGAATGTATACTTACCTGTTACAAAGTTGCAGATGAATACAAAGCCAATAAGAAAGAGTTCCAGATGCAGACAACCACATACAGCTGGACAAGGACAGTCTCTTTGGATTATGAAGTCCTGTGAACAAGTAAGACAAAGAAGAAAATCTAAATATGAAAAGAATCTGAATGTATACTTACGTGTAACACAGTTGCAGATGAATACACACCCAATAAGACATAAAATCCAGATGCAGACAACGGCAAACAGGTGGAAATGAATAGCCTCTTGGGATCATGAGGTCCGGTAAACAAGTAAGACAAAGAAGAAAATCAAAATATGAAAAGAAACTGAATGTTTACTTACCTGTAACACAGTTGCAGATGAATACACAGCCAATAAGACAACAAATCCAGATGCAGATGAATAGTCTCTTGGGATCATGAGGTCCTGTAAACAAGATAAAGAAGAAAGTCAATACATGAAAAGAAGCTGAAAGTATACTTACCTGTTGCACAGTTGCAAATGAATACCCTGTCAGTCAGATTGAGTTCCAGATGCAGACAACCACATACAGCTGGACATGGACAGTCTCTTGGGGTCATGAAGTCCTGTGAATAAGCAAGACAACTAAGAAAGTCAATACATGAAAAGAAACTGAATGTATACTTACCTGTTACACAGTTACAGATGAAAAGAAACGGAATGTATACTTACCTGTTGCACAGTTGCAGATGAATAGAAAGTCAGTCAGATTGAGTTCCAGATGCAGACAACGGCAAACACTTGGAGATCGATTGCCACTTGGGATCATGAACTCCTGTGAACAAGTAAGACAAAGAAGAAAATCAAAATATGAAAAGAAATTGAATGTATACTTACCTATAACACAGTTGCAGATGAATACACAGCCAATAAGACGAAAAATCCAGATGCAGCTGAATAGTCTCTTGGGATCATGAGGTCCTGTAAACAAAACAAAAAAAAGTCAATACATGAATAGAAACGGAATGTATACTTACCTGTTAGACAGTTGCAGATGAATACACAGCCAGTAAGAAAGAATTCCAGATGCAGACAACCACATACAGCTGGACAACGACAATGTCTTGGGATCACGAAGTCCTGTCAACAAGTAAGACAAAGAAGAAAGTCAATACATGAAAAGAAACTAAATGTATACTTACCTGTTACACAGTTGCAGATGAATAGAAAGTCAGTCAGATTGAGTTCCAGATGCAGACAACGGCAAACACTTGGAGATCGATAGCCTGTTGGGATCATGAATTCCTGTCAAAAAGTAAGACAAAGAAGAAAATCAAAACATGAAAAGAAACTGAATGTATACTTACCTGTTACAAAGTTGCAGATGAATACAAATCCAGTAAGAAAGAATTCCAGATGCAGACAACCACATCCAGCTGGACATGGAAAGTCTCTTGGGATCATGAGGTCCTGTAAACAAGACAAAGAAGAAAGTCAATACATGAAAAGAAACTGAATGTATACTTACCCGTTACACAGTTGCAGATGAATACACAGTCAGTAAGAAAGAATTCCAGATGCAGAAAACCACATACAGCTGGACATCGATAGGCTCTTGGGATCATGAAATCCTATAAACAAGACAAAAAGAAGTCAATACATGAAAAGAAACTGAATGTATACTTACCTGTTGCAAAGTTGCAGATAAATACAAAGCCAGTAAGAAAGAGTTCCAGATGCAGACAACCACATACAGCTGGACAAGGACAGTCTCTTGGGATCATGAAGTCCTGTGAACAAGTAAGACAAAGAAGAAAGTCAATACATGGAAAGAAACTGAATGTATACTTACCTGTTACAAAGTTGCAGATGAATACAAATCCAGTAAGAAAGAATTCCAGATGCAGACAACCACATCCAGCTGGACATGGATAGTCTCTTGGGATCATGAGGTCCTGTAAACAATACAAAGAAGAAAGTCAATATATGAAAAGAAACTGAATATATACTTACCTGTTACACAGTTGCAGATCATAGAAAGTCAGTCAGATTGAGTTCCAGATGCAGACAACGGCAAATACTTGGAGATCGATAGCCTCTTGGGATCATGAAGTCCTGTCAACAAGTAAGACAAAGAAGAAAATCAAAATATGAAAAGAAACGGAATGCTTACTTACCGATTACACAGTTGCAGATGAAAACACAGCCATTAAGAAAGAATTTCAGATGCAGACAACCTCGTACAGCTGGACATGGATAGCCTCTTGGGATCATAAAGTCCTGTGAACAAGTAAGCCAAAGAAGAAAATCAAAATATGAAAAGAAATTGTATGTATACTTACCTGTAACACTGTTGCAAATGAATACACAGCCAATAAAATGTAAAATCCAGATGCAGACAACGGCAAAAAGCTGGAGATCTATAGCCTCTTGGGATCATGAAGTCCTGTAAACAAGACAAAAAGAAAGTCAATACACGAAAAGAAACTGAATGTATACTTGCCTATTACAAAGTTGCAGATGAATACAAAGCCAGTAAGAAAGAATTCCAGATGCAGACAATGACATCCAGCTGGACATGGATAGTCTCTTGGGATCATGAGGTCCTGTAAACAAGACAAAGAAGAAAGTCAATACATGAAAAGAAACTGAATGTATACTTACCTGTTACACAGTTGCAGATGAATAAGAAGTAAGTTAGATTGAGTTCCAGATGCAGACAACGGCAAGCACTTGGAGATCGATAGCCTCTTGGGATCATGAAGTCCTGTCAAGAAGTAAGACAAAGAAGAAAATCAAAACATGAAAAGAAACTGAATGTATACTTACCTGTTACACAGTTGCAGATGAATACACAGCCAATAAGACAAAAAATCCAGATGCAGATGAATAGTCTCTTGGGATCATGAGGTCCTGTAAACAAGACAAAGAAGAAAGTCAATACATGAAAAGAAGCTGAATGTATACTTACCTGTTACAAAGTTGCAGATGAATACACAGCCATTAAGAAAGAATTCCAGATGCAGACAACCACAAATAACTGGACATGGACAGTCTCTTGGGATCATGAAGTCCTGTGAACAAGTGAGACAACGAAGAAAGTCAATACATGAAAAGAAACTGAATGTATACTTACCTGTTACACTGTTGCAGATGAATACACAGTCAGTAAGAAAGAATTCCAGATGCAGACAACCACATACAGCTGGACATCGATAGCCTCTTGGGATCATGAGGTCCTGTAAACAAGACAAAAAGAAAGTCAATACATGAAAAGAAACTGAATGTATACTTACCTGTTACACAGTTGCAGATGAATAGAAAGTAATTCAGATTGAGTTGCAGATGCAGACAACGGCAAACACTTGGAGATCTATAGCCTCTTGGGATCATGAAGTCCTGTGAACTAGTAAGACAAAGAAGAAAGTCAAAACATGAAAAGAAACTGAATGTTTACTTACCTGTAACACAGTTGCAGATGAATACACAGCCAATAAAATGTAAAATCCAGATGCAGACAACGGCAAACAGCTGAAGATGAATAGTCTCTTGGGATCATAAGGTCCTGTAAACAAGACAAAAAAAAAGTCAATACATGAATAGAAACGGAATGTATACCCACCTGTTACACAGTTGCAGATGAAAAGAAACGGAATGTATACTTACGTGTTACACAGTTGCAGATGAATACACAGCCAGTAAGAAAGAGTTCCAGTTGCAGACAACCACATACAGCTGGACATCGATAGCCTCTTGGGATCATGAAGTCCTGTGAACAAGACAAAAAGAAAGTCAATACATGAAAAGAAACTGAATGTATACTTACCTGTTACAAAGTTGCAGATGAACAGAAAGTCAGTCAGATTGAGTTCCAGATGCAGACAACGGCAAACACTTGGAGATCGATAGCCTCTTGGGGTCATGAAGTCCTGTGAACAAGTAAGAAAAAGAAGAAAGTCAAAACATGAAAAGAAACTGAATGTATACTTACCTGTTGCACAGTTGCAGATGAATAGAAAGTCAGAAACGGAAGTCAAGAAACGGAATGTATACTTACCTGTTGCACAGTTGCAGATGAATAGAAAGTCAGTCAGATTGAGTTCCAGATGCAGACAACGGCAAGCACTTGGAGATCGATAGCCTCTTGGGATCATGAAGTCCTGTCAAGAAGTAAGAGAAAGAAGAAAATCAAAACATAAAAAGATACTGAATGTATACTTACCTGTTACACAGTTACAGATGAATACACAGTCAGTAAGAAAGAATTCCAGATGCAGACAACCACATACAGCTGGAAACCGATAGCCTCTTGGGATCATGAAGTCCTGTAAACAAGACAAAAAGAAAGTCAATACATGAATCAGAATCAGATTCAGAATCAGAATCTCTTTATTTCATATGTTACACATACAAGGAATTTGTCTTGGTGAGAGCAACACGTATGACAAGTAACAAAAAAAAACAAAAACAGAATATTCTTAAACTAAAGGAAAATGACACTAAACAATAAATAGGGTAGGGGATAAATTAAAAAAGTAAAAAGTACTAAGGTAAAAAAGAGCTGAAAATATATTTACAGAAAAGAACATCTGTACAGGTGTGCAAATAGTCATAGTGCAAAATAGGCAGAGTGCAAAATAGCTGTTCAGTCCGGTTTGGTACAGTTCAGTTTTAAGTTTTGAGGTTTACAGTGGGAGGTGTCCACTGTGATTGAGGAGCGCTACAGCTCTGGGGAAGAAGCTGTTAGCATGACGTGTTGTGCTGGTTTTGATGGACCGCAGTCTTCTACCCGAGGGGAGTGTCTGGAAGAGGAGGTGTCCAGGATGTGAGGGGTCAGATGTAATCTTGCCAGCCCGCTTCCTCATCCTGCTGGTGTAGATCAGCTTAAGTGATGGCAGGTTACATCCGATGATCCTCTGCTGTCCTGATGATGCGCTGGAGTTTGGTTCTTTCTTGTGAGGTGGAGGAACCAAACCAGATAGTTATGGAGGCTGTGATAATGGACTCGATGATCGCTGTGTAGAACTGGATCATCAGGGTCTGTGGCAGGTTGAATTTCTTGAGCTGTCTCAAGAAGAACATTCTTTGTTGAGCTTTCTTGATGATGGAGATGGTGTTTTTCTCCCATTTCAAGTCTCTGGAAATGTTGGTGACCAGGAACTTGAGTGACTCCACCATTGATGCTGCAGTGTTGTTGATGTGGAGGGGGGGAAGGGTGGGTGGATTGCGTCGGACGTCCACCACCACCTCTACAGTCTTTTCTGTGTTTAGCAGCAGGTGGTTGTTGCTGCACCAGGACAACGGCAAACAGCTGGAAATGAATAGTCTCTTGGGATCATGAGGTCCTGTAAACAAGTAAGACAAAGAAGAAAGTCAAAACATGAAAAGAAACTGAATGTATACTTACCTGTTACACAGTTGCAGATGAATACACAGTCAGTAAGAAAGAATTCCAGATGCAGACAACCACATACAGCTGGACATGGACAGTCTCTTGGGATCATGAAGTCCTGTGAATAAGTAAGACAAATAAGAAAGTCAATACATGAAAAGAAACTGAATGTATACTTACCTGTTACACAGTTGCAGATGAATAGAAAGTCAGTCAGATTGACTTCCAGATGCAGACAATGGCAAACACTTGGAGATCGATAGCCTCTTGGGATCATGAAGTCCTGTCAACAAGTAAGACAAATAAGAAAGTCAATACATGAAAAGAAACTGAATGTATACTTACCTGTTACACAGTTGCAGATGAAAAGAAACTGAATGTATACTTACCTGTTACACAGTTGCAGATGAATAGAAAGTCAGTAAGAAAGAATTCCAGATGCAGACAACCACATACAGCTGGACATGGATAGTCTCTTGGGATCATGAGGTCCTGTAAACAAGACAAAAAGAAAGTCAATACATGAAAAGAAACTGAATGTATACTTACCTGTTACACAGTTGCAGATGAATAGGAAGTAAGTTAGATTGAGTTCCAGATGCAGACAACGGCAAGCACTTGGAGATCGATAGCCTCTTGGGATCATGAAGTCCTGTCAAGAAGTAAGACAAAGAAGAAAATCAAAACATGAAAAGAAACTGAATGTATACTTACCTGTTACACAGTTGCAGATGAATACACAGTCAGTAAGAAAGAATTCCAGATGCAGACAACCACATACAGCTGGACATGGAAAGTCTCTTGGGATCATGAAGTCCTGTGAACAAGTAAGAAAAAGAAGAAAGTCAAAACACGAAAAGAAACTGAATGTATACTTACCTGTTGCACAGTTGCAGATGAATAGAAAGTCAGAAACGGAAGTCAAGAAACGGAATGTATACTTACCTGTTGCACAGTTGCAGATGAATAGAAAGTCAGTCAGATTGAGTTCCAGATGCAGACAACGGCAAGCACTTGGAGATCGATAGCCTCTTGGGATCATGAAGTCCTGTCAAGAAGTAAGAGAAAGAAGAAAATCAAAACATAAAAAGATACTGAATGTATACTTACCTGTTACACAGTTACAGATGAATACACAGTCAGTAAGAAAGAATTCCAGATGCAGACAACCACATACAGCTGGAAACCGATAGCCTCTTGGGATCATGAAGTCCTGTAAACAAGACAAAAAGAAAGTCAATACATGAATCAGAATCAGATTCAGAATCAGAATCTCTTTATTTCATATGTTACACATACAAGGAATTTGTCTTGGTGAGAGCAACACGTATGACAAGTAACAAAAAAAAACAAAAACAGAATATTCTTAAACTAAAGGAAAATGACACTAAACAATAAATAGGGTAGGGGATAAATTAAAAAAGTAAAAAGTACTAAGGTAAAAAAGAGCTGAAAATATATTTACAGAAAAGAACATCTGTACAGGTGTGCAAATAGTCATAGTGCAAAATAGGCAGAGTGCAAAATAGCTGTTCAGTCCGGTTTGGTACAGTTCAGTTTTAAGTTTTGAGGTTTACAGTGGGAGGTGTCCACTGTGATTGAGGAGCGCTACAGCTCTGGGGAAGAAGCTGTTAGCATGACGTGTTGTGCTGGTTTTGATGGACCGCAGTCTTCTACCCGAGGGGAGTGTCTGGAAGAGGAGGTGTCCAGGATGTGAGGGGTCAGATGTAATCTTGCCAGCCCGCTTCCTCATCCTGCTGGTGTAGATCAGCTTAAGTGATGGCAGGTTACATCCGATGATCCTCTGCTGTCCTGATGATGCGCTGGAGTTTGGTTCTTTCTTGTGAGGTGGAGGAACCAAACCAGATAGTTATGGAGGCTGTGATAATGGACTCGATGATCGCTGTGTAGAACTGGATCATCAGGGTCTGTGGCAGGTTGAATTTCTTGAGCTGTCTCAAGAAGAACATTCTTTGTTGAGCTTTCTTGATGATGGAGATGGTGTTTTTCTCCCATTTCAAGTCTCTGGAAATGTTGGTGACCAGGAACTTGAGTGACTCCACCATTGATGCTGCAGTGTTGTTGATGTGGAGGGGGGGAAGGGTGGGTGGATTGCGTCGGACGTCCACCACCACCTCTACAGTCTTTTCTGTGTTTAGCAGCAGGTGGTTGTTGCTGCACCAGGACAACGGCAAACAGCTGGAAATGAATAGTCTCTTGGGATCATGAGGTCCTGTAAACAAGTAAGACAAAGAAGAAAGTCAAAACATGAAAAGAAACTGAATGTATACTTACCTGTTACACAGTTGCAGATGAATACACAGTCAGTAAGAAAGAATTCCAGATGCAGACAACCACATACAGCTGGACATGGACAGTCTCTTGGGATCATGAAGTCCTGTGAATAAGTAAGACAAATAAGAAAGTCAATACATGAAAAGAAACTGAATGTATACTTACCTGTTACACAGTTGCAGATGAATAGAAAGTCAGTCAGATTGACTTCCAGATGCAGACAATGGCAAACACTTGGAGATCGATAGCCTCTTGGGATCATGAAGTCCTGTCAACAAGTAAGACAAATAAGAAAGTCAATACATGAAAAGAAACTGAATGTATACTTACCTGTTACACAGTTGCAGATGAAAAGAAACTGAATGTATACTTACCTGTTACACAGTTGCAGATGAATAGAAAGTCAGTAAGAAAGAATTCCAGATGCAGACAACCACATACAGCTGGACATGGATAGTCTCTTGGGATCATGAGGTCCTGTAAACAAGACAAAAAGAAAGTCAATACATGAAAAGAAACTGAATGTATACTTACCTGTTACACAGTTGCAGATGAATAGGAAGTAAGTTAGATTGAGTTCCAGATGCAGACAACGGCAAGCACTTGGAGATCGATAGCCTCTTGGGATCATGAAGTCCTGTCAAGAAGTAAGACAAAGAAGAAAATCAAAACATGAAAAGAAACTGAATGTATACTTACCTGTTACACAGTTGCAGATGAATACACAGTCAGTAAGAAAGAATTCCAGATGCAGACAACCACATACAGCTGGACATGGAAAGTCTCTTGGGATCATGAAGTCCTGTGAACAAGTAAGAAAAAGAAGAAAGTCAAAACACGAAAAGAAACTGAATGTATACTTACCTGTTGCACAGTTGCAGATGAATAGAAAGTCAGAAACGGAAGTCAAGAAACGGAAACGGAAGTCAAAAAACGGAATGTATACTTACCTGTTGCACAGTTGCAGATGAATAGAAAGTCAGTCAGATTGAGTTCCAGATGCAGACAACGGCAAACACTTGGAGATCTATAGCCTCTTGGGATCATGAAATCCTGTAAACAAGACAAAAAAAGTCAATACATGAAGAGAAACGGAATGTATACTTACCTGTTACACAGTTGCAGATGAATACAAAGCCAGTAAGAAAGAATTCCAGATGCAGACAACCACATACAGCTGGACATCGATAGCCTCTTGGGATCATGAAGTCCTGTCAAGAAGTAAGACAAAGAAGAAAACCAAAACATGAAAAGAAACTGAATGTATACTTACCTCATACACAGTTGCAGATGAATACACAGTCAGTAAGAAAGAATTCCAGATGCAGACAACCAAATTCAGCTGGACATTGATAGCCTCTTGGGATCATGAAGTCCTGTAAACAAGTAAGACAAAGAAGAAAATCAAAACATAAGAAGAAACTGAATGTTTACTTACCTTTAACACAGTTGCAGATGAATACACAGCCAATAAGACAAAAAATCCAGATGCAGATGAATAGTCTCTTGGGATCATGAGGTCCTGTAAACAAGACAAAGAAGAAAGTCAATACATGAAAAGAAACTGAATGTATACTTACCTGTTACACAGTTGCAGATGAAAAAAAGCCAGTAAGCCAGAGTTCCAGATTCAGACAACCATATACAGTTGATGTATAGTCTCTTGGGATTACGAGGTCCTGTGAACAAGACAAAGAAGAAAGTCAATGCATGAAAAGAAGCTGAATGTATACTTACCTGTAACAAAGTTCCAAATGAATACACAACCATTAAGAAAGAATTGCAGATGCAGACAACCACAAATAGCTGGACATGGACAGTCTCTTGGGATCATGAAGTCCTGTGAACAAGTGAGACAACGAAGAAAGTCAATGCATGAAAAGAAGCTGAATGTATACTTACCTGTTACAAAGTTGCAGATGAATACAAAGCCAGTAAGAAAGAATTCCAGATGCAGACAACCACATCCAGCTGGACATGAATAGTCTCTTGGGATCATGAGGTCCTGTACACAAGACAAAGAAGAAAGTCAATACATGAAAAGTAACTGAATTTATACTTACCTGTTACACTGTTGCAGATGAATACACAGTCAGTAAGAAAGAATTCCAGATGCAGACAACCACATACAGCTGGACATCGATAGCCTCTTGGGATCATGAGGTCCTGTAAACAAGACAAAGAAGAAAGTCAATACATGAAAAGAATCTGAATGCTTACTTACCGATTACACAGTTGCAGATGAATAGAAAGTCAGTCAGATTGAGATCCAGATGCAGACAACGGCAAACACTTGGAGATCGATAGCCTCTTGGGATCATGAAGTCCTGTGAACAAGTAAGACAAAGAAGAAAATCAAAATATGAAAAGAAACGGAATGTATACTTACCTGTAACACAGTTGCAGATGAATAGAAAGTTAGTCAGATTGAGTTCCAGATGCAGACAATGGCAAGAAGTTGGAGATGAATAGTCTCTTGCGATCATGAGGTCCTGTAAACAAGAAAAAAAGAAAGTCAATACATGAAAAGAAACTGAATGCTTACTTACCAATTACACAGTTGGAGATGAATACACAGCCATTAAGAAAGAATTCCATATGCAGACAACCACATACAGCTGGACATGGACAGACTCTTGGGATCATGAAGTCCTGTGAACAAGTGAGACAACGAAGAAAGTCAATACATGAAAAGAAGCTGAATGTATACTTACCTGTTACAAAGTTGCAGATGAATACAAAGCCAGTAAGCCAGAGTTCCAGATTCAGTCAACCATATACAGTTGATGTATAGTCTCTTGGGATCATGAGGTCCTGTAAACAAGACAAAGAAGAAAGTCAATACATGAAAAGTAACTGAATTTATAATTACCTGTTACACTGTTGCAGATGAATACACAGTCAGTAAGAAAGAATTCCAGATGCAGACATCCACATACAGCTGGACATCGATAGCCTCTTGGGATCATGAGGTCCTGTAAACAAGACAAAGAAGACAGTCAATACATGAAAAGAAACTGAATGTATACTTACCTGTTACACAGTTGCAGATGAAAAAAAAAGCTAGTAAGCCAGAGTTCCAGATGCAGATAACCATATACAGTTGATGCATAGTCTCTTGGGATCACGAGGTTCTGTGAACAAGTAAGACAAAGAAGAAAGTCAATACATGAAAAGAATCTGAATGCTTACTTACCGATTACACAGTTGCAGATGAATAGAAAGTCAGTCAGATTGAGATCCAGATGCAGACAACGGCAAACACTTGGAGATCGATAGCCTCTTGGGATCATGAAGTCCTGTGAACAAGTAAGACAAAGAAGAAAATCAAAATATGAAAAGAATCTGAATGCTTACTTACCGATTACACAGTTGCAGATGAATAGAAAGTCAGTCAGATTGAGTTCCAGATGCAGACAATGGCAAGAAGTTGGAGAGGAATAGTCTCTTGGGATCATGAGGTCCTGTAAACAAGAAAAAAAGAAAGTCAATACATGAAAAGAAACTGAATGCTTACTTACCGATTACACAGTTGGAGATGAATACACAGCCATTAAGAAAGAATTCCAGATGCAGACAACCACATACAGCTGGACATGGACAGACTCTTGGGATCATGAGGTCCTGTAAACAAGACAAAAAGAAAGTCAATACATGAAAAGAAACTGAATGTATACTTACCTGTTACACAGTTGCAGTTGAAAAAAAGCCAGTAAGCCAGAGTTCCAGATTCAGACAACCATATACAGTTGATGTATAGTCTCTTGGGATGATGAGGTCCTGTGAACAAGTAAGACAAAGAAGAAAGTCAATACATGAAAAGTAACTGAATTTATAATTACCTGTTACACTGTTGCAGATGAATACACAGTCAGTAAGAAAGAATTCCAGATGGAGACATCCACATACAGCTGGACATCGATAGCCTCTTGGGATCATGAGGTCCTGTAAACAAGACAAAGAAGAAAGTCAATACATGAAAAGAAACTGAATGTATACTTACCTGTTACACAGTTGCAGATGAAAAAAAAAGCTAGTAAGCCAGAGTTCCAGATGCAGATAACCATATACAGTTGATGCATAGTCTCTTGGGATCACGAGGTTCTGTGAACAAGTAAGACAAAGAAGAAAGTCAATACATGAAAAGAATCTGAATGCTTACTTACCGATTACACAGTTGCAGATGAATAGAAAGTCAGTCAGATTGAGATCCAGATGCAGACAACGGCAAACACTTGGAGATCGATAGCCTCTTGGGATCATGAAGTCCTGTGAACAAGTAAGACAAAGAAGAAAATCAAAATATGAAAAGAATCTGAATGCTTACTTACCGATTACACAGTTGCAGATGAATAGAAAGTCAGTCAGATTGAGTTCCAGATGCAGACAATGGCAAGAAGTTGGAGAGGAATAGTCTCTTGGGATCATGAGGTCCTGTAAACAAGAAAAAAAGAAAGTCAATACATGAAAAGAAACTGAATGCTTACTTACCAATTACACAGTTGGAGATGAATACACAGCCATTAAGAAAGAATTCCAGATGCAGACAACCACATACAGCTGGACATGGACAGACTCTTGGGATCATGAAGTCCTGTGAACAAGTGAGACAACGAAGAAAGTCAATACATGAAAAGAAGCTGAATGTATACTTACCTGTTACAAAGTTGCAGATGAATACAAAGCCAGTAAGCCAGAGTTCCAGATTCAGTCAACCATATACAGTTGATGTATAGTCTCTTGGGATCATGAGGTCCTGTAAACAAGACAAAGAAGAAAGTCAATACATGAAAAGTAACTGAATTTATAATTACCTGTTACACTGTTGCAGATGAATACACAGTCAGTAAGAAAGAATTCCAGATGCAGACATCCACATACAGCTGGACATCGATAGCCTCTTGGGATCATGAGGTCCTGTAAACAAGACAAAGAAGAAAGTCAATACATGAAAAGAAACTGAATGTATACTTACCTGTTACACAGTTGCAGATGAAAAAAAAAGCTAGTAAGCCAGAGTTCCAGATGCAGATAACCATATACAGTTGATGCATAGTCTCTTGGGATCACGAGGTTCTGTGAACAAGTAAGACAAAGAAGAAAGTCAATACATGAAAAGAATCTGAATGCTTACTTACCGATTACACAGTTGCAGATGAATAGAAAGTCAGTCAGATTGAGATCCAGATGCAGACAACGGCAAACACTTGGAGATCGATAGCCTCTTGGGATCATGAAGTCCTGTGAACAAGTAAGACAAAGAAGAAAATCAAAATATGAAAAGAATTTGAATGCTTACTTACCGATTACACAGTTGCAGATGAATAGAAAGTCAGTCAGATTGAGTTCCAGATGCAGACAATGGCAAGAAGTTGGAGAGGAATAGTCTCTTGGGATCATGAGGTCCTGTAAACAAGAAAAAAAGAAAGTCAATACATGAAAAGAAACTGAATGCTTACTTACCGATTACACAGTTGGAGATGAATACACAGCCATTAAGAAAGAATTCCAGATGCAGACAACCACATACAGCTGGACATGGACAGACTCTTGGGATCATGAGGTCCTGTAAACAAGACAAAAAGAAAGTCAATACATGAAAAGAAACTGAATGTATACTTACCTGTTACACAGTTGCAGTTGAAAAAAAGCCAGTAAGCCAGAGTTCCAGATTCAGACAACCATATACAGTTGATGTATAGTCTCTTGGGATGATGAGGTCCTGTGAACAAGTAAGACAAAGAAGAAAGTCAATACATGAAAAGAAATTGAATGTATACTTACCTGTAACACAGTTGCAGATGAAAAGAAACGGAATGTATACTTACCTGTTACAATGTTGCAGATGAATACACAGTCAGTAAGAAAGAGTTCCAGATGCAGACAACCACATACAGCTGGACAAGGACAGTCTCTTGGGATCATGAAGTCCTGTGAACAAGTAAGACAAAGAAGAAAGTCAATACATGAAAAGAAACTGAATGTATACTTACCTGTTACAAAGTTGCAGATGAATACAAAGCCAGTAATTAAGAATTCCAGATGCAGACAACCGCATACAGCTGGACATGGATAGTCTCTTGGGATCAGGAGGTCCTGTAAACAAGAGAAAGAAGAAAGTCAATACATGAAAAGAAAATGAATGTATACTTACCTGTTACACAGTTGCAGATGAATAGAAAGTCAGTCAGATTGAGATCCAGATGCAGACAACGGCAAACACTTGGAGATCGATAGCCTCCTGGGGTCATGAAGTCCGGTGAACAAGTAAGAAAAAGAAGAAAGTCAAAACATGAAAAGAAACTGAATGTATACTTACCTGTTGCACAGTTGCAGATGAATAGAAAGTCAGAAACGGAAGTCAAGAAACGGAAACGGAAGTCAAGAAATGGAATGTATACTTACCTGTTACACAGTTGCAGTTGAAAAAAAGCCAGTAAGCCAGAGTTGCAGATTCAGACAACCATATTCAGTTGATGTATAGTCTCTTGGGATCACGAGGTCCTGTGAACAAGTAAGACAAAGAAGAAAGTCAATACATGAAAAGAAACTGAATGTATACTTACCTGTTACACAGTTGCAGTTGAATAGAAAGTCAGTCAGATTGAGTTCCAGATGCAGACAAAGGCAAACACTTGGAGATCGATAGCCTCTTGGGATCATGAAGTCCTGTGAACAAGTAAGACAAAGAAGAAAATCAAAACATGAAAACAAACTGAATGTATACTTACCTGTTACAAAGTTGCAGATGAATACAAAGCCAGTAATTAAGAATTCCAGATGCAGACAACCGCATACAGCTGGACATGGATAGTCTCTTGGGATCAGGAGGTCCTGTAAACAAGAGAAAGAAGAAAGTCAATACATGAAAAGAAAATGAATGTATACTTACCTGTTACACAGTTGCAGATGAATAGAAAGTCAGTCAGATTGAGATCCAGATGCAGACAACGGCAAACACTTGGAGATCGATAGCCTCTTGGGGTCATGAAGTCCTGTGAACAAGTAAGAAAAAGAAGAAAGTCAAAACATGAAAAGAAACTGAATGTATACTTACCTGTTGCACAGTTGCAGATGAAAAGAAAGTCAGAAACGGAAGTCAAGAAACGGAAACGGAAGTCAAGAAATGGAATGTATACTTACCTGTTACACAGTTGCTGTTGAAAAAAAGCCAGTAAGCCAGAGTTGCAGATTCACACAACCATATTCAGTTGATGTATAGTCTCTTGGGATCACGAGGTCCTGTAAACAAGACAAAGAAGAAAGTCAATACATGAAAAGAAACTGAATGTATACTTACCCGTTACACAGTTGCAGATGAATACACAGTCAGTAAGAAAGAATTCCAGTTGCAGACAACCACATACAGCTGGACATAGACAGTCTCTTGGGATCACGAGGTCCTGTGAACAAGTAAGACAAAGAAGAAAGTCAATACATGAAAAAAAACTGAATGTATACTTACCTATTGCACAGTTGCAGATTAATACACAGCCAATAAGACGAAAAATCCAGATGCAGACAACGGCAAACAGCTGGAGATGAATAGTCTCTTGGGATCATGAGGTCCTGTAAATAAGATAAAAAGAAAGTCAATACATGAAAAGAAACTGAATATATACTTACCTGTTACACAGTTGCAGATGAATAGAAAGTCAGTCAGATTGAGTTCCAGATGCAGACAACGGCAAATACTTGGAGATCGATAGCCTCTTGGGATCATGAAGTCCTGTGAACAAGTAACACAAAGAAGAAAGTCAATACATGAAAAGAAACTGAATGTATACTTACCTGTAACACAGTTGCAGATGAATAAACAGTCAGTAAGAAAGAATTCCAGTTGCAGACAACCACATACAGCTGGACATAGACAGTCTCTTGGGATCACGAGGTCCTGTGAACAAGTAAGACAAAGAAGAAAGTCAATACATGAAAAAAAACTGAATGTATACTTACCTATTGCACAGTTGCAGATTAATACACAGCCAATAAGACGAAAAATCCAGATGCAGACAACGGCAAACAGCTGGAGATGAATAGTCTCTTGGGATCATGAGGTCCTGTAAATAAGATAAAAAGAAAGTCAATAGATGAAAAGAAACTGAATGTATACTTACCTGTTACACAGTTGCAGATGAATACACAGCCAATAACACGAAAAATCCAGATGCAGTTGAATAGTCTCTTGGGATCACGAGGTCCTGTGAACAAGTAAGACAAAGAAGAAAGACAATACATGAAAAGAAACTGAATGTATACTTACCCGTAACACAGTTGCAGATTAATACACAGTCAGTAAGAAAGAATTCCAGATGCAGACAACCACATACAGCTGGACATCGATAGCCTCTTGGGATCATGAAGTCCAGAAAACAAGACAAAAAGAAAGTCAATACATGAAAAGAAACTGAATGTATACTTACCTGTTACACAGTTGCAGATGAATAGAAAGTCAGTCAGATTGAGTTCCAGATGCAGACAACGGCAAATACTTGGAGATCGATAGCCTCTTGGGATCATGAAGTCCTGTGAACAAGTAAGACAAAGAAGAAAGTCAAAACATGAAAAGAAACTGAATGTATACTTACCTGTTACACAGTTGCAGATGAATACACAGCCAATAACACGAAAAATCCAGATGCAGTTGAATAGTCTCTTGGGATCACGAGGTCCTGTGAACAAGTAAGACAAAGAAGAAAGTAAATACATGAAAAGAAACTGAATGTATACTTACCTGTTACACAGTTGCAGATGAATAGAAAGTCAGTTAGATTGAGGTCCAGATGCAGACAACGGCAAGCACTTGGAGATCGAAAGCCTCTTGGGATCATAAAGTCCTGTAAACAAGACAAAAAGAAAGTCAATACATGAAAAGAAGCTGAATGTATACTTACCTGTTACACAGTTGGAGATGAAAAAAACGCCAGTAAGCCAGATTCACACAACCATATACAGTTGATGTATAGTCTCTTGGGATGATGAGGTCCTGTGAACAAGTAAGACAAAGAAGAAAGTCAATACATGAAAAGAAATTGAAAGTATACTTATCTGTAACACAGTTGCAGATGAAAAGAAACGGAATGTATACTTACCTGTTACACAGTTGCAGATGAATACACAGTCAGTAAGAAAGAGTTCCAGATGCAGACAACCAGATACAGCTGGACAAGGACAGTCTCTTGGGATCATGAAGTCCTGTGAACAAGTAAGACAAAGAAGAAAGTCAATACATGAAAAGAAATTGAATGTATACTTATCTGTAACACAGTTGCAGATGAAAAGAAACGGAATGTATACTTACCTGTTACACAGTTGCAGATGAATACAAAGCCAGTAAGAAAGAATTCCAGATGCAGACAAGCACATACAGCTGGACATGGATAGTCTCTTGGGATCAGGAGGTCCTGTAAACAAGAGAAAGAAGAAAGTCAATACATGAAAAGAAAATGAATGTATACTTACCTGTTACACAGTTGCAGATGAATAGAAAGTCAGTCAGATTGAGTTCCAGATGCAGACAACGGCAAACACTTGGAGATCGATAGCCTCTTGGGGTCATGAAGTCCTGTGAACAAGTAAGAAAAAGAAGAAAGTCAAAACATGAAAAGAAACTGAATGTATACTTACCTGTTGCACAGTTGCAGATGAATAGAAAGTCAGAAACGGAAGTCAAGAAACGGAAACAGAAGTCAAGAAACGGAATGTATACTTACCTATAACACAGTTGCAGATGAATACAAAGCCAATAAAACGTAAAATCCAGATGCAGACAATGGCAAACAGCTGGAGATGAATAGTCTCTTGGGATCATGAGGTCCTGTAAACAAGACAAAAAAAAGTCAATACATGAAAAGAAACTGAATGTATACTTACCTGTTGCACAGTTGCAGATGAATAGAAAGTCAGAAACGGAAGTCAAGAAACGGAAACAGAAGTCAAGAAACGGAATGTATACTTACTTGTTACACAGTTGCAGATGAAAAAAAGCCAATAAAACGTAAAATCCAGATTCAGACAACCACAAATAGCTGGACATGGACAGTCTCTTGGGATCATGAAGTCCTGTGAACAAGTGAGACAACGAAGAAAGTCAATACATGAAAAGAAACTGAATGTATACTTACCTGTTACACAGTTTCAGTTGAAAAAAAGCCAGTAAGCCAGAGTTCCAGATTCAGACAACCATATACGGTTGATGTATAGTCTCTTGGGATCACGAGGTCCTGTGAACAAGTAAGACAAAGAAGAAAGTCAATACATGAAAAGAAATTGAATGTATACTTACCTGTTACACAGTTGCAGATGAATAGAAAGTCAGTCAGATTGAGATCCTGATGCAGACAACGACAAACACTTGGAGATCGATAGCCTCTTGGGATCATGAAGTCCTGTGAACAAGTAAGACAAAGAAGAAAATCAAAATATGAAAAGAAACTGAATGTATACTTATCTGTAACACAGTTGCAGATGAATACAAAGCCAATAAGACGTAAAATCCAGATGCAGATGAATAGTCTCTTGGGATCATGAGGTCCTGTAAACAAGACAAAGAAGAAAGTCAATGCATGAAAAGAAACTGAATGTATACTTACCTGTTACACAGTTACAGATGAGTACACAGTCAGTAAGAAAGAATTCCACATGCAGACAACCACATACAGCTGGACATCGATAGCCTCTTGGGATCATGAAGTCCTATGAACAAATAAGACAAAGAAGAAAGTCAATACATGAAAAGAAACTGAACGTATACTTACCTGTTACACAATTGCAGATGAATACACGGCCATTAAGAAAGAATTCAAGATGCAGACAACCACATACAGCTGGACATGGACAAAGTCTTGGGATAATGAGGTCCAGTAAACAAGTCAAAAAAGAAAGTCAATACATGAAAAGAAACTGATTTTCTATTCATCTGCAACTCTGTAATTGGTAATAAGAATTCAGTCAGATTGAGTTCCAGATGCAGACAACGGCAAACAGCTGGAGATGAATAGTCTCTTGGGATCATGAGGTCCTGTAAACAAGTAAGACAAAGAAGAAAGTCAATACATGAAAAGAAACTGAATGCTTACTTACCGATTACACAGTTGCAGATGAAAAAAATAAAGCCAGTAAGCCAGAGTTCCAGATTCAGACAACCATATACAGTTGATTTATAGTCTCTTGGGATCATGAGGTACTGTGAACAAGTAAGACAAAGAAGAAAGTCAATACATGAAAAGAAACTGAATGTATACTTACCTGTAACACAGTTGCAGATGAATACACAGTCAGTAAGAAAGAATTCCAGATGCAGACTACCACATACAGCTGGAGATCGATAGCCTCTTGGGATCATGAGGTCCTGTAAACAAGACAAAAAGAAAGTCAATACATGAAAAGTAACTGAATTTATACTTACCTGTTACACTGTTGCAGATGAATACACAGTCAGTAAGAAAGAATTCCAGATGCAGACAACCACAAATAGCTGGACATGGACAGTCTCTTGGGATCATGAAGTCCTGTGAACAAGTGAGACAACGAAGAAAGTCAATACATGAAAAGAAACTGAATGTATACTTACCTGTTACAAAGTTGCAGATGAAAACAAAGCCAGTAAGAAAGAATTCCAGATGCAGACAACCACATCCAGCTGGACACGGATAGTCTCTTGGGATCATGAGGTCCTTTAAACAAGACAAAGAAGAAAGTCAATACATGAAAAGAAACTGAATGTATACTTACCTGTTACACAGTTGCAGATGAATAGGAAGCAAGTTAGATTGAGTTCCAGATGCAGACAACGGCAAGCACTTGGAGATCGATAGCCTCTTGGGATCATGAAGTCCTGTCAAGAAGTAAGACAAAGAAGAAAATCAAAACATGAAAAGAAACTGAATGTATACTTACCTGTTACACAGTTGCAGATGAATACACAGTCAGTAAGAAAGAATTCCAGATGCAGACAATCACATACAGCTGGACATCGATAGCCTCTTGGGATCATGAAGTCTTGTAAACAAGACAAAAAGAAAGTCAATACATGAAAAGAAACTGAATGTATACGTACCTGTTACACAATTGCAGATGAATAGGAAGTAAGTTAGATTGAGTTCCAGATGCAGACAACAGCAAGCACTTGGAGATCGATAGCCTCTTGGGATCATGAAGTCCTGTCAAGAAGTAAGACAAAGAAGAAAATCAAAACATGAAAAGAAACTGAATGTATACTTACCTGTTACACAGTTGCAGATGAATACACAGTCAGTAAGAAAGAATTCCAGATGCAGACAACCACATACAGCTGGAGATCGACAGTCTCTTGGGATCATGAAGTCCTGTGAACAAGTGAGACAACGAAGAAAGTCAATACATGAAAAGAAACTGAATGTATACTTACCTGTTACAAAGTTGCAGATGAATACACAGTCAGTAAGAAAGAATTCCAGATGCAGACAACCACATACAGCTGGACATCGATAGCCTCTTGGGATCATGAGGTCCTGTAAACAAGACAAAAAGAAAGTCAATACATGAAAAGAAACTGAATGTATACTTACCTTTTACACAGTTGCAGTTGAAAAAAAGCCAGTAAGCCAGAGTTCCAGATTCAGACAACCATATACAGTTGATGTATAGTCTCCTGGGATCACGAGGTTCTGTGAACAAGTAAGACAAAGAAGAAAGTCAATACATGAAAAGAAACTGAATGCTTAGTTACAGATTAATAGAATTATTTGCAGATGAATAGAAAGTCAGTCAGATTGAGTTCCAGATGCAGACAACGGCAAACACTTGGAGATCGATAGCCTCTTGGGATCATGAAGTCCTGTCAAGAAGTAAGAAAGAAGAAAATCAAAACATGAAAAGAAACTGAATGTATACTTACCTGTTACACAGTTGCAGATGAATACACAGTTAGTAAGAAAGAATTCCAGATGCAGACAACCACATACAGCTGGACATCGATAGCCTCTTGGGATCATGAAGTCCTGTAAACAAGACAAAAAGAAAGTCAATACATGAAAAGAAACTGAATGTATACTTACCTGTTACACAGTTGCAGATGAATAGAAAGTCAGTCAGATTGAGTTCCAGATGCAGACAACGGAGGACACCTTTCGCTGTACAATGTGCACTGTACAGTGAAACATACGTGCACCTTACCTTACCTTGGGATCATGAGGTCCTGTAAACAAGAAAAAAAGAAAGTCAATACATGAAAAGAAACTGAATGCTTACTTACCGATTACACAGTTGGAGATGAATACACAGCAATTATGAAAGAATTCCAGATGCAGACAACCACATACAGCTGGACATGGACAGACTCTTGGGATCATGAAGTCCTGTGAACAAGACAAAATAGAAAGTCAATACATGAAAAGAAGCTGAATGTATACTTACCTGTTACACAGTTGCAGATGAAAAAAAGCCAGTAAGCCAGAGTTCCAGATTCAGTCAACCATATACAGTTGATGTATATTCTCCTGGGATCATGAAGTCCTGTGAACAAGTAAGACAAAGAAAAAAGTAAATACATGAAAAGAAACTGAATGTATACTTACCTGTAACACAGTTGCAGATGAACACACAGCCAATAAGACGAAAAATCCAGATGAAGACAATGGCAAACACTTGGAGATCGATAGCCTCTTGGGATCATGAAGTCCTGTCAACAAGTAAGACAAAGAAGAAAATCAAAACATAAAAAGAAACTGAATGTATACTTACCTGTTACACAGTTACAGATGAATACACAGTCAGTAAGAAAGAATTCCAGATGCAGGCAACCACATACAGCTGGAAACCGATAGCCTCTTGGGATCATGAAGTCCTGTAAACAAGACAAAAAGAAAGTCAATACATGAATCAGAATCAGAATCAGAATCTCTTTATTTCATATGTTACACATACAAGGAATTTGTCTTGGTGAGAGCAACACGTATGACAAGTAACAAAAAAAAAAAAATCACAGAATATTCTTAAACTAAAGGAAAATGACACTAAACAATAAATAGGGTATGGGATAAATTAAAAAAGTAAAAAGTACTAAGGTAAAAAAGAGCTGAAAATATATTTACAGAAAAGAACATCTGTACAGGTGTGCAAATAGTCATAGTGCAAAATAGGCAGAGTGCAAAATAGCTGTTCAGTCCGGTTTGGTACAGTTCAGTTGTAAGTTTTGAGGTTTACAGTGGGAGGTGTCCACTGTGATTGAGGAGCGCTACAGCTCTGGGGAAGAAGCTGTTAGCATGACGTGTTGTGCTGGTTTTGATGGACCGCAGTCTTCTACCCGAGGGGAGTGTCTGGAAGAGGAGGTGTCCAGGATGTGAGGGGTCAGATGTTATCTTGCCAGCCCGCTTCCTCATCCTGCTGGTGTAGATCTGCTGAAGTGATGGCAGGTTACATCCGATGATCCTCTCTGCTCTCCTGATGATGCGCTGGAGTTTGGTTCTTTCTTGTGAGGTGGAGGAACCAAACCAGATAGTTATGGAGGCAGTGATAATGGACTCGATGATCGCTGTGTAGAACTGGATCATGAGGGTCTGTGGCACGTTGAACTTCTTGAGCTGTCTCAAGAAGAACATTCTTTGTTGAGCTTTCTTGATGATGGAGATGGTGTTTTTCTCCCATTTCAAGTCTCTGGAAATGGTGGTGACCAGGAACTTGAGTGACTCCACCATTGATACTGCAGTGTTGTTGATGTGGAGGGGGGGGAAGGGTGGGTGGATTGCGTCGGAAGTCCACCACCATGTCTACAGTCTTTTCTGTGTTTAGCAGCAGGTGGTTGTTGCTGCACCAGGACAACGGCAAACAGCTGGAAATGAATAGTCTCTTGGGATCATGAGGTCCTGTAAACAAGTAAGACAAAGAAGAAAGTCAAAACATGAAAAGAAACTGAATGTATACTTACCTGTTACACAGTTGCAGATGAATACACAGTCAGTAAGAAAGAATTCCAGATGCAGACAACCACATACAGCTAGACATCGATAGCCTCTTGGGATCATGAAGTCCTGTAAACAAGACAAAAAGAAAGTCAATGCATGAAGAGAAACTGAATGTATATTTACCTGTTACAAAGTTGCAGATGAATAGAAAGTCAGTCAGATTGAGTTCCAGATACAGACAACGGCAAACACTTGGAGATCGATAGCCTCTTGGGGTCATGAAGTCCTGTGAACAAGTAAGAAAAAGAACAAAGTCAAAACATGAAAAGAAACTGAATGTATACTTACCTGTTGCACAGTTGCAGATGAATAGAAAGTCAGTCAGATTGAGATCCAGATGCAGACAACGGCAAACACTTGGAGATCGATAGCCTCTTGGGATCATGAAGTCCTGTGAACAAGTAAGACAAAGAAGAAAATCAAAATATGAAAAGAAACTGAATGTTTACTTACCTGTAAAACAGTTGCAGATGAATACACAGCCAATAAGACGAAAAATCCAGATGCATTAGAATAGTCTCTTGGGATCACAAGGTCCTGTGAACAAGTAAGACAAAGAAGAAAGTCAATACATGAAAAGAAACGGAATGTATACTTACCTATTGCACAGTTGCAGATGAATAGAACGTCAGTCAGATTGAGATCCAGATGCAGACAACGGCAAACACTTGGAGATCGATAGCCTCTTGGGATCATGAAGTCCTGTGAACAAGTAAGACAAAGAAGAAAATCAAAATATGAAAAGAAATTGAATGTATACTTACCTATAACACAGTTGCAGATGAATACAAAGCCAATAAAATAAAAAATCCAGATGCAGACAACAGTAAACAGCTGGAGATGAATACTCTCTTGGGATCATGAGGTCCTGTAAACAAGATAAAAAGAAAGTCAATACATGAAAAGAAACTGAATGTATACTTACCTGTTACACTGTTGCAGATGAATACAAAGCCAATAAGATGAAAAATCCAGATGCAGATGAATATTCTCTTGGGATCATGAAGTCCTGTGAACAAGACAAAGATGAAAATCTAAATATGAAAAGAAACGGAATGCTTACTTACCGATTACACAGTTGCAGATGAAAACACAGCCAATAAGACGTAAAATCCAGATGCAGACAACGGCAAACAGCTGGAGATGAATAGTCTCTTGGGATCATGAGGTCCTGTAAAAAAGACAAAAAAAAAAGTCAATACATGAAAAGAAACTGAATGTATACTTACCTGTTACAAAGTTGCAGATGAATACAAAGCCAATAAGAAAGAGTTCCAGATGCAGACAACCACATACAGCTGGACAAGGACAGTCTCTTTGGATTATGAAGTCCTGTGAACAAGTAAGACAAAGAAGAAAATCTAAATATGAAAAGAATCTGAATGTATACTTACGTGTAACACAGTTGCAGATGAATACACACCCAATAAGACATAAAATCCAGATGCAGACAACGGCAAACAGGTGGAAATGAATAGCCTCTTGGGATCATGAGGTCCGGTAAACAAGTAAGACAAAGAAGAAAATCAAAATATGAAAAGAAACTGAATGTTTACTTACCTGTAACACAGTTGCAGATGAATACACAGCCAATAAGACAACAAATCCAGATGCAGATGAATAGTCTCTTGGGATCATGAGGTCCTGTAAACAAGATAAAGAAGAAAGTCAATACATGAAAAGAAGCTGAAAGTATACTTACCTGTTGCACAGTTGCAAATGAATACCCTGTCAGTCAGATTGAGTTCCAGATGCAGACAACCACATACAGCTGGACATGGACAGTCTCTTGGGGTCATGAAGTCCTGTGAATAAGCAAGACAACTAAGAAAGTCAATACATGAAAAGAAACTGAATGTATACTTACCTGTTACACAGTTACAGATGAAAAGAAACGGAATGTATACTTACCTGTTGCACAGTTGCAGATGAATAGAAAGTCAGTCAGATTGAGTTCCAGATGCAGACAACGGCAAACACTTGGAGATCGATTGCCACTTGGGATCATGAACTCCTGTGAACAAGTAAGACAAAGAAGAAAATCAAAATATGAAAAGAAATTGAATGTATACTTACCTATAACACAGTTGCAGATGAATACACAGCCAATAAGACGAAAAATCCAGATGCAGCTGAATAGTCTCTTGGGATCATGAGGTCCTGTAAACAAAACAAAAAAAAGTCAATACATGAATAGAAACGGAATGTATACTTACCTGTTAGACAGTTGCAGATGAATACACAGCCAGTAAGAAAGAATTCCAGATGCAGACAACCACATACAGCTGGACAACGACAATGTCTTGGGATCACGAAGTCCTGTCAACAAGTAAGACAAAGAAGAAAGTCAATACATGAAAAGAAACTAAATGTATACTTACCTGTTACACAGTTGCAGATGAATAGAAAGTCAGTCAGATTGAGTTCCAGATGCAGACAACGGCAAACACTTGGAGATCGATAGCCTGTTGGGATCATGAATTCCTGTCAAAAAGTAAGACAAAGAAGAAAATCAAAACATGAAAAGAAACTGAATGTATACTTACCTGTTACAAAGTTGCAGATGAATACAAATCCAGTAAGAAAGAATTCCAGATGCAGACAACCACATCCAGCTGGACATGGAAAGTCTCTTGGGATCATGAGGTCCTGTAAACAAGACAAAGAAGAAAGTCAATACATGAAAAGAAACTGAATGTATACTTACCCGTTACACAGTTGCAGATGAATACACAGTCAGTAAGAAAGAATTCCAGATGCAGAAAACCACATACAGCTGGACATCGATAGGCTCTTGGGATCATGAAATCCTATAAACAAGACAAAAAGAAGACAATACATGAAAAGAAACTGAATGTATACTTACCTGTTGCAAAGTTGCAGATAAATACAAAGCCAGTAAGAAAGAGTTCCAGATGCAGACAACCACATACAGCTGGACAAGGACAGTCTCTTGGGATCATGAAGTCCTGTGAACAAGTAAGACAAAGAAGAAAGTCAATACATGGAAAGAAACTGAATGTATACTTACCTGTTACAAAGTTGCAGATGAATACAAATCCAGTAAGAAAGAATTCCAGATGCAGACAACCACATCCAGCTGGACATGGATAGTCTCTTGGGATCATGAGGTCCTGTAAACAATACAAAGAAGAAAGTCAATATATGAAAAGAAACTGAATATATACTTACCTGTTACACAGTTGCAGATCATAGAAAGTCAGTCAGATTGAGTTCCAGATGCAGACAACGGCAAATACTTGGAGATCGATAGCCTCTTGGGATCATGAAGTCCTGTGAACAAGTAAGACAAAGAAGAAAATCAAAATATGAAAAGAAACGGAATGCTTACTTACCGATTACACAGTTGCAGATGAAAACACAGCCATTAAGAAAGAATTTCAGATGCAGACAACCTCGTACAGCTGGACATGGATAGCCTCTTGGGATCATAAAGTCCTGTGAACAAGTAAGCCAAAGAAGAAAATCAAAATATGAAAAGAAATTGTATGTATACTTACCTGTAACACTGTTGCAAATGAATACACAGCCAATAAAATGTAAAATCCAGATGCAGACAACGGCAAAAAGCTGGAGATCTATAGCCTCTTGGGATCATGAAGTCCTGTAAACAAGACAAAAAGAAAGTCAATACACGAAAAGAAACTGAATGTATACTTGCCTATTACAAAGTTGCAGATGAATACAAAGCCAGTAAGAAAGAATTCCAGATGCAGACAATGACATCCAGCTGGACATGGATAGTCTCTTGGGATCATGAGGTCCTGTAAACAAGACAAAGAAGAAAGTCAATACATGAAAAGAAACTGAATGTATACTTACCTGTTACACAGTTGCAGATGAATAAGAAGTAAGTTAGATTGAGTTCCAGATGCAGACAACGGCAAGCACTTGGAGATCGATAGCCTCTTGGGATCATGAAGTCCTGTCAAGAAGTAAGACAAAGAAGAAAATCAAAACATGAAAAGAAACTGAATGTATACTTACCTGTTACACAGTTGCAGATGAATACACAGCCAATAAGACAAAAAATCCAGATGCAGATGAATAGTCTCTTGGGATCATGAGGTCCTGTAAACAAGACAAAGAAGAAAGTCAATACATGAAAAGAAGCTGAATGTATACTTACCTGTTACAAAGTTGCAGATGAATACACAGCCATTAAGAAAGAATTCCAGATGCAGACAACCACAAATAACTGGACATGGACAGTCTCTTGGGATCATGAAGTCCTGTGAACAAGTGAGACAACGAAGAAAGTCAATACATGAAAAGAAACTGAATGTATACTTACCTGTTACACTGTTGCAGATGAATACACAGTCAGTAAGAAAGAATTCCAGATGCAGACAACCACATACAGCTGGACATCGATAGCCTCTTGGGATCATGAGGTCCTGTAAACAAGACAAAAAGAAAGTCAATACATGAAAAGAAACTGAATGTATACTTACCTGTTACACAGTTGCAGATGAATAGAAAGTAATTCAGATTGAGTTGCAGATGCAGACAACGGCAAACACTTGGAGATCTATAGCCTCTTGGGATCATGAAGTCCTGTGAACTAGTAAGACAAAGAAGAAAGTCAAAACATGAAAAGAAACTGAATGTTTACTTACCTGTAACACAGTTGCAGATGAATACACAGCCAATAAAATGTAAAATCCAGATGCAGACAACGGCAAACAGCTGAAGATGAATAGTCTCTTGGGATCATAAGGTCCTGTAAACAAGACAAAAAAAAAGTCAATACATGAATAGAAACGGAATGTATACCCACCTGTTACACAGTTGCAGATGAAAAGAAACGGAATGTATACTTACGTGTTACACAGTTGCAGATGAATACACAGCCAGTAAGAAAGAGTTCCAGTTGCAGACAACCACATACAGCTGGACATCGATAGCCTCTTGGGATCATGAAGTCCTGTGAACAAGACAAAAAGAAAGTCAATACATGAAAAGAAACTGAATGTATACTTACCTGTTACAAAGCTGCAGATGAACAGAAAGTCAGTCAGATTGAGTTCCAGATGCAGACAACGGCAAACACTTGGAGATCGATAGCCTCTTGGGGTCATGAAGTCCTGTGAACAAGTAAGAAAAAGAAGAAAGTCAAAACATGAAAAGAAACTGAATGTATACTTACCTGTTGCACAGTTGCAGATGAATAGAAAGTCAGAAACGGAAGTCAAGAAACGGAATGTATACTTACCTGTTGCACAGTTGCAGATGAATAGAAAGTCAGTCAGATTGAGTTCCAGATGCAGACAACGGCAAGCACTTGGAGATCGATAGCCTCTTGGGATCATGAAGTCCTGTCAAGAAGTAAGAGAAAGAAGAAAATCAAAACATAAAAAGATACTGAATGTATACTTACCTGTTACACAGTTACAGATGAATACACAGTCAGTAAGAAAGAATTCCAGATGCAGACAACCACATACAGCTGGAAACCGATAGCCTCTTGGGATCATGAAGTCCTGTAAACAAGACAAAAAGAAAGTCAATACATGAATCAGAATCAGATTCAGAATCAGAATCTCTTTATTTCATATGTTACACATACAAGGAATTTGTCTTGGTGAGAGCAACACGTATGACAAGTAACAAAAAAAAACAAAAACAGAATATTCTTAAACTAAAGGAAAATGACACTAAACAATAAATAGGGTAGGGGATAAATTAAAAAAGTAAAAAGTACTAAGGTAAAAAAGAGCTGAAAATATATTTACAGAAAAGAACATCTGTACAGGTGTGCAAATAGTCATAGTGCAAAATAGGCAGAGTGCAAAATAGCTGTTCAGTCCGGTTTGGTACAGTTCAGTTTTAAGTTTTGAGGTTTACAGTGGGAGGTGTCCACTGTGATTGAGGAGCGCTACAGCTCTGGGGAAGAAGCTGTTAGCATGACGTGTTGTGCTGGTTTTGATGGACCGCAGTCTTCTACCCGAGGGGAGTGTCTGGAAGAGGAGGTGTCCAGGATGTGAGGGGTCAGATGTAATCTTGCCAGCCCGCTTCCTCATCCTGCTGGTGTAGATCAGCTTAAGTGATGGCAGGTTACATCCGATGATCCTCTGCTGTCCTGATGATGCGCTGGAGTTTGGTTCTTTCTTGTGAGGTGGAGGAACCAAACCAGATAGTTATGGAGGCTGTGATAATGGACTCGATGATCGCTGTGTAGAACTGGATCATCAGGGTCTGTGGCAGGTTGAATTTCTTGAGCTGTCTCAAGAAGAACATTCTTTGTTGAGCTTTCTTGATGATGGAGATGGTGTTTTTCTCCCATTTCAAGTCTCTGGAAATGTTGGTGACCAGGAACTTGAGTGACTCCACCATTGATGCTGCAGTGTTGTTGATGTGGAGGGGGGGAAGGGTGGGTGGATTGCGTCGGACGTCCACCACCACCTCTACAGTCTTTTCTGTGTTTAGCAGCAGGTGGTTGTTGCTGCACCAGGACAACGGCAAACAGCTGGAAATGAATAGTCTCTTGGGATCATGAGGTCCTGTAAACAAGTAAGACAAAGAAGAAAGTCAAAACATGAAAAGAAACTGAATGTATACTTACCTGTTACACAGTTGCAGATGAATACACAGTCAGTAAGAAAGAATTCCAGATGCAGACAACCACATACAGCTGGACATGGACAGTCTCTTGGGATCATGAAGTCCTGTGAATAAGTAAGACAAATAAGAAAGTCAATACATGAAAAGAAACTGAATGTATACTTACCTGTTACACAGTTGCAGATGAATAGAAAGTCAGTCAGATTGACTTCCAGATGCAGACAATGGCAAACACTTGGAGATCGATAGCCTCTTGGGATCATGAAGTCCTGTCAACAAGTAAGACAAATAAGAAAGTCAATACATGAAAAGAAACTGAATGTATACTTACCTGTTACACAGTTGCAGATGAAAAGAAACTGAATGTATACTTACCTGTTACACAGTTGCAGATGAATAGAAAGTCAGTAAGAAAGAATTCCAGATGCAGACAACCACATACAGCTGGACATGGATAGTCTCTTGGGATCATGAGGTCCTGTAAACAAGACAAAAAGAAAGTCAATACATGAAAAGAAACTGAATGTATACTTACCTGTTACACAGTTGCAGATGAATAGGAAGTAAGTTAGATTGAGTTCCAGATGCAGACAACGGCAAGCACTTGGAGATCGATAGCCTCTTGGGATCATGAAGTCCTGTCAAGAAGTAAGACAAAGAAGAAAATCAAAACATGAAAAGAAACTGAATGTATACTTACCTGTTACACAGTTGCAGATGAATACACAGTCAGTAAGAAAGAATTCCAGATGCAGACAACCACATACAGCTGGACATGGAAAGTCTCTTGGGATCATGAAGTCCTGTGAACAAGTAAGAAAAAGAAGAAAGTCAAAACACGAAAAGAAACTGAATGTATACTTACCTGTTGCACAGTTGCAGATGAATAGAAAGTCAGAAACGGAAGTCAAGAAACGGAAACGGAAGTCAAAAAACGGAATGTATACTTACCTGTTGCACAGTTGCAGATGAATAGAAAGTCAGTCAGATTGAGTTCCAGATGCAGACAACGGCAAACACTTGGAGATCTATAGCCTCTTGGGATCATGAAATCCTGTAAACAAGACAAAAAAAGTCAATACATGAAGAGAAACGGAATGTATACTTACCTGTTACACAGTTGCAGATGAATACAAAGCCAGTAAGAAAGAATTCCAGATGCAGACAACCACATACAGCTGGACATCGATAGCCTCTTGGGATCATGAAGTCCTGTCAAGAAGTAAGACAAAGAAGAAAACCAAAACATGAAAAGAAACTGAATGTATACTTACCTCATACACAGTTGCAGATGAATACACAGTCAGTAAGAAAGAATTCCAGATGCAGACAACCAAATTCAGCTGGACATTGATAGCCTCTTGGGATCATGAAGTCCTGTAAACAAGTAAGACAAAGAAGAAAATCAAAACATAAGAAGAAACTGAATGTTTACTTACCTTTAACACAGTTGCAGATGAATACACAGCCAATAAGACAAAAAATCCAGATGCAGATGAATAGTCTCTTGGGATCATGAGGTCCTGTAAACAAGACAAAGAAGAAAGTCAATACATGAAAAGAAACTGAATGTATACTTACCTGTTACACAGTTGCAGATGAAAAAAAGCCAGTAAGCCAGAGTTCCAGATTCAGACAACCATATACAGTTGATGTATAGTCTCTTGGGATTACGAGGTCCTGTGAACAAGACAAAGAAGAAAGTCAATGCATGAAAAGAAGCTGAATGTATACTTACCTGTAACAAAGTTCCAAATGAATACACAACCATTAAGAAAGAATTGGAGATGCAGACAACCACAAATAGCTGGACATGGACAGTCTCTTGGGATCATGAAGTCCTGTGAACAAGTGAGACAACGAAGAAAGTCAATGCATGAAAAGAAGCTGAATGTATACTTACCTGTTACAAAGTTGCAGATGAATACAAAGCCAGTAAGAAAGAATTCCAGATGCAGACAACCACATCCAGCTGGACATGAATAGTCTCTTGGGATCATGAGGTCCTGTACACAAGACAAAGAAGAAAGTCAATACATGAAAAGTAACTGAATTTATACTTACCTGTTACACTGTTGCAGATGAATACACAGTCAGTAAGAAAGAATTCCAGATGCAGACAACCACATACAGCTGGACATCGATAGCCTCTTGGGATCATGAGGTCCTGTAAACAAGACAAAGAAGAAAGTCAATACATGAAAAGAATCTGAACGCTTACTTACCGATTACACAGTTGCAGATGAATAGAAAGTCAGTCAGATTGAGATCCAGATGCAGACAACGGCAAACACTTGGAGATCGATAGCCTCTTGGGATCATGAAGTCCTGTGAACAAGTAAGACAAAGAAGAAAATCAAAATATGAAAAGAAACGGAATGTATACTTACCTGTTACACAGTTGCAGATGAATAGAAAGTTAGTCAGATTGAGTTCCAGATGCAGACAATGGCAAGAAGTTGGAGATGAATAGTCTCTTGCGATCATGAGGTCCTGTAAACAAGAAAAAAAGAAAGTCAATACATGAAAAGAAACTGAATGCTTACTTACCAATTACACAGTTGGAGATGAATACACAGCCATTAAGAAAGAATTCCATATGCAGACAACCACATACAGCTGGACATGGACAGACTCTTGGGATCATGAAGTCCTGTGAACAAGTGAGACAACGAAGAAAGTCAATACATGAAAAGAAGCTGAATGTATACTTACCTGTTACAAAGTTGCAGATGAATACAAAGCCAGTAAGCCAGAGTTCCAGATTCAGTCAACCATATACAGTTGATGTATAGTCTCTTGGGATCATGAGGTCCTGTAAACAAGACAAAGAAGAAAGTCAATACATGAAAAGTAACTGAATTTATAATTACCTGTTACACTGTTGCAGATGAATACACAGTCAGTAAGAAAGAATTCCAGATGCAGACATCCACATACAGCTGGACATCGATAGCCTCTTGGGATCATGAGGTCCTGTAAACAAGACAAAGAAGAAAGTCAATACATGAAAAGAAACTGAATGTATACTTACCTGTTACACAGTTGCAGATGAAAAAAAAAGCTAGTAAGCCAGAGTTCCAGATGCAGATAACCATATACAGTTGATGCATAGTCTCTTGGGATCACGAGGTTCTGTGAACAAGTAAGACAAAGAAGAAAGTCAATACATGAAAAGAATCTGAATGCTTACTTACCGATTACACAGTTGCAGATGAATAGAAAGTCAGTCAGATTGAGATCCAGATGCAGACAACGGCAAACACTTGGAGATCGATAGCCTCTTGGGATCATGAAGTCCTGTGAACAAGTAAGACAAAGAAGAAAATCAAAATATGAAAAGAATCTGAATGCTTACTTACCGATTACACAGTTGCAGATGAATAGAAAGTCAGTCAGATTGAGTTCCAGATGCAGACAATGGCAAGAAGTTGGAGAGGAATAGTCTCTTGGGATCATGAGGTCCTGTAAACAAGAAAAAAAGAAAGTCAATACATGAAAAGAAACTGAATGCTTACTTACCGATTACACAGTTGGAGATGAATACACAGCCATTAAGAAAGAATTCCAGATGCAGACAACCACATACAGCTGGACATGGACAGACTCTTGGGATCATGAGGTCCTGTAAACAAGACAAAAAGAAAGTCAATACATGAAAAGAAACTGAATGTATACTTACCTGTTACACAGTTGCAGTTGAAAAAAAGCCAGTAAGCCAGAGTTCCAGATTCAGACAACCATATACAGTTGATGTATAGTCTCTTGGGATGATGAGGTCCTGTGAACAAGTAAGACAAAGAAGAAAGTCAATACATGAAAAGAAATTGAATGTATACTTACCTGTAACACAGTTGCAGATGAAAAGAAACGGAATGTATACTTACCTGTTACAATGTTGCAGATGAATACACAGTCAGTAAGAAAGAGTTCCAGATGCAGACAACCACATACAGCTGGACAAGGACAGTCTCTTGGGATCATGAAGTCCTGTGAACAAGTAAGACAAAGAAGAAAGTCAATACATGAAAAGAAACTGAATGTATACTTACCTGTTACAAAGTTGCAGATGAATACAAAGCCAGTAATTAAGAATTCCAGATGCAGACAACCGCATACAGCTGGACATGGATAGTCTCTTGGGATCAGGAGGTCCTGTAAACAAGAGAAAGAAGAAAGTCAATACATGAAAAGAAAATGAATGTATACTTACCTGTTACACAGTTGCAGATGAATAGAAAGTCAGTCAGATTGAGATCCAGATGCAGACAACGGCAAACACTTGGAGATCGATAGCCTCCTGGGGTCATGAAGTCCGGTGAACAAGTAAGAAAAAGAAGAAAGTCAAAACATGAAAAGAAACTGAATGTATACTTACCTGTTGCACAGTTGCAGATGAATAGAAAGTCAGAAACGGAAGTCAAGAAACGGAAACGGAAGTCAAGAAATGGAATGTATACTTACCTGTTACACAGTTGCAGTTGAAAAAAAGCCAGTAAGCCAGAGTTGCAGATTCAGACAACCATATTCAGTTGATGTATAGTCTCTTGGGATCACGAGGTCCTGTGAACAAGTAAGACAAAGAAGAAAGTCAATACATGAAAAGAAACTGAATGTATACTTACCTGTTACACAGTTGCAGTTGAATAGAAAGTCAGTCAGATTGAGTTCCAGATGCAGACAAAGGCAAACACTTGGAGATCGATAGCCTCTTGGGATCATGAAGTCCTGTGAACAAGTAAGACAAAGAAGAAAATCAAAACATGAAAACAAACTGAATGTATACTTACCTGTTGCACAGTTGCAGATGAAAAGAAAGTCAGAAACGGAAGTCAAGAAACGGAAACGGAAGTCAAGAAATGGAATGTATACTTACCTGTTACACAGTTGCTGTTGAAAAAAAGCCAGTAAGCCAGAGTTGCAGATTCACACAACCATATTCAGTTGATGTATAGTCTCTTGGGATCACGAGGTCCTGTAAACAAGACAAAGAAGAAAGTCAATACATGAAAAGAAACTGAATGTATACTTACCCGTTACACAGTTGCAGATGAATAAACAGTCAGTAAGAAAGAATTCCAGTTGCAGACAACCACATACAGCTGGACATAGACAGTCTCTTGGGATCACGAGGTCCTGTGAACAAGTAAGACAAAGAAGAAAGTCAATACATGAAAAAAAACTGAATGTATACTTACCTATTGCACAGTTGCAGATTAATACACAGCCAATAAGACGAAAAATCCAGATGCAGACAACGGCAAACAGCTGGAGATGAATAGTCTCTTGGGATCATGAGGTCCTGTAAATAAGATAAAAAGAAAGTCAATAGATGAAAAGAAACTGAATGTATACTTACCTGTTACACAGTTGCAGATGAATACACAGCCAATAACACGAAAAATCCAGATGCAGTTGAATAGTCTCTTGGGATCACGAGGTCCTGTGAACAAGTAAGACAAAGAAGAAAGACAATACATGAAAAGAAACTGAATGTATACTTACCCGTAACACAGTTGCAGATTAATACACAGTCAGTAAGAAAGAATTCCAGATGCAGACAACCACATACAGCTGGACATCGATAGCCTCTTGGGATCATGAAGTCCAGTAAACAAGACAAAAAGAAAGTCAATACATGAAAAGAAACTGAATGTATACTTACCTGTTACACAGTTGCAGATGAATAGAAAGTCAGTCAGATTGAGTTCCAGATGCAGACAACGGCAAATACTTGGAGATCGATAGCCTCTTGGGATCATGAAGTCCTGTGAACAAGTAAGACAAAGAAGAAAGTCAAAACATGAAAAGAAACTGAATGTATACTTACCTGTTACACAGTTGCAGATGAATACACAGCCAATAACACGAAAAATCCAGATGCAGTTGAATAGTCTCTTGGGATCACGAGGTCCTGTGAACAAGTAAGACAAAGAAGAAAGTAAATACATGAAAAGAAACTGAATGTATACTTACCTGTTACACAGTTGCAGATGAATAGAAAGTCAGTTAGATTGAGGTCCAGATGCAGACAACGGCAAGCACTTGGAGATCGAAAGCCTCTTGGGATCATAAAGTCCTGTAAACAAGACAAAAAGAAAGTTGTTACGAATAACATAAACTTGTTGTTTTGTTGTTGTTGTCTTTATTGCCCTCTGGCTATACACAGCCTAATGACAGCCGGTTAAACTGTAAAATAAAATGAAATTACAATATTTAGGATAATACTACAAAAAAAAAAACACAAATTTAGAAGCTTTCACTATAAACCCTCTGAATAAGACACATTTCAAGTTGAGCTAGATTAATCACATATAACTCTGAGATTCAAATACAGCAGATAAACACTTTACAATCTCCAAGCATTACATCTCCCAGCAAGATAGACAGGCAGTAAACTTAGCCTTATACTCTATCAACAATCCACTCACAAATCTTTAGTTAAACTCTAAACAAGAGCAACAATACCTCAGATTACACGTTAAGACAATGTTACAGATCTAAGCATAAAAATAAAACTAAATTTGTGCATTTCACCATACAGCACTTCACTTTTGTACAAGCCATTTGTAGTTTACATCTTCAAAACAAAACAAAGTCCGTTTACCCATTTAAACAGGTGATTAACATGAAATCAGATGAACTTACCACGCTGGGGCAATGTTGTTTAGATATTTAAGCAACAGGTTTAATCTTTGTTAGGTTAGTTTCCTTTGTATGGCTCTCTGTCACTGAGAAAGGCTATATTGCCTCCTTCTTCCTTGCTGCAAAAAAAACCCCCCAAAAAATAAAGGTGGCGCCATCTAGTGGAAAGTATCGATACCAACATCCCGGCCCCGATGACCTCAACAGATGGTCATCCAAGTGGTGAACGACTACATAATGATGCAGAAATAAAAATACACTTTAGAGCAATAACTGTTAAACTTGAACACATGGTTAACAACTATTGTAACAGTCTCACGAGAAATACAAGCTGAGAGTCTTTAGAGCTTAGTTATCCACATGCCCTTCCAGCAAACATAATTTGTGGATGGGGCGAGTGTAAATGCCTGTTTGTGTCTTTACTTGTACTGAGCGTACCAGCCCATCAGCTCCAACATTGACATCAATGACCAATCCAAGGGGCCACTGACTACGAGGAGTAGATTCATGCAGAACTAGCACAAGATCACCCACTTGATAGTTTCTGGAATGGCAGGTCCACTTTTGCCTTTGCTGTAGGCTAGGTAAATATTCCTTTATCCACCGAGCCCAGAACACGTCTGCCAAGTACTGGACCTGGCGCCAGCGTCGACGGTATAGATCCTGCTTCACGAAGTGACCAGGGGGTAGAGAACACTCAGGTCTTAACAGAAGCAAATCATTAGGAGTCAGAGGCTGACCATCTCTTGGGTCCTCTGACAGCTTTGTTAGTGGTCGACCATTGACAATTTTCTCAATGACGCAGAAGAGCGTCATTAATCCTTCATCGTCCAAAGTCTGCTGTCCTGTAAGGCCCATGAGAATAGAACGCACTGTACGGATTTGCCTCTCCCATACACCTCCCATGTGTGAGGCTGCTGGGGGGTTGAACTTCCATTGTGTTTCTCTTTGGAGCAGATGTTCTTCAATCTTTTGTTGATTCCATTCATCCAGCGCCTTCTGTAATTCATGACGGGCACCAACGAAATTTGAACCGTTGTCTGAACGTATCAATCGAGGCGTTCCCCTACGAGCCATGAAACGCTGAAGAGCATTTATGAAAGAATCTGTGTCCAAACTGTGCGCTACCTCCAAATGAATGGCTCTGGTCGTTAGGCAAGTGAACAAGCAACCATACCTCTTCACCTCACTGCGTCCCCTCCTGATGTTAATGGGACCGAAGTAATCAACTCCAACACTGGTGAAAGGTGGTTGACTTGGAGTCACACGGTCAGCTGGCAGGTCGGCCATGTATTGCGTACTGATCGGAGATCTGTGCCTCTTACACGGTATGCACTGTGCTAGAACTCGTTTCACTGTGACGCGTCCTCTAATTATCCAGAAGGATTGCCTAATCTCAGAGAGGACCCTCTCAGCTCCTGAATGACCTGTGAGTTTGTGGAAGTGCCATATTATGAGTTCACTGACATGATGCTTCTGTGGCAAGATCGCTGGGTGTTTTGCTGCTTCGGGTATTGGAGCATTGGTGAGTCTGCCTCCAACTCGAAGTAGACCATCACCGAGGCGTACTGGTGCTAGCTTCCTCAAGTTATCAACCCTCAGTTGCTTGGTGATCTGGGACCGTTGAACATAGTCAATGATGGAAATCTCTGCCCGCTTCAGGTCATTAAGCGTTACTGGTGCACATAGTTTGGTTTTCGTCTTCTTCAAAAGAATATCCTTTGCCCGTAAGATCAATGTAATAGCTCGCTTGAGTTTGTACCAGGAGGAATACTTCTGGATGAAACAATCCATTGCTGAGTTAGTGGTGACTTTAGATGAGATTGTGTATGTCTGACTTGATTTCTTTACTTCGGCTTCTGGAGGTAAGCTACCTAGTTCCGGCTGGAGAGGCCAAAACTCCTCTTTCTGCCAAAGGAAAGCAGGGCCCTTGTGCCAGCGCTCCTTGCTTCCAAGTTCTTCAGCTGATAATCCTCTAGAAACATCATCCGCAGGGTTGTGTTCTGTGCAGACGTACTTCCATTGCGAGGCTGTTGAGACTTCACGGATCTGTGAGATTCTATTAGCGACAAAGGTTTGATACCTTTTATCTTCATTTCTGGTGTAATGCAGCACAATGGTGCTATCAGTCCAGAAGACGGAGTCCAGTAGGGGTAGCTCCAAGCTTTGGTGGATTTTCTGGTCAAGCTGCACTGCTACCACTGCCGCTGCCAGCTCTAGTCTTGGGATGGTGGTTGTTTTGACAGGAGCCAGCCTGTTCCTGGACATGACGATGTTACAGTATATGTCATCATGGCTAACGAGCCGGAGATAGGAGACGGCACCGTATGCCAACTCAGACGCATCGCTGAAGTGATGGAGCTGCATGGTGACTGAAGGTACAGTATAGACTGTTGGTCTGAGACATCGGGGAATCTGTAACTTGCAGAGTCTTGGCAGGTCATCCAACCACCGGCCCCATTGCTCAGCAATCTCACTAGGAATGAATTCGTCCCAGCCTAGCTTCATACGACACAGCAACTGGAATAATGCCTTTCCTCGTAAAATGAATGGGCCAACTAAACCCAAGGGGTCATAAACCGAGCTTATTGTGCTTAACATGCCTCTTTTGGTGTTGGGTTTGTCTTTAACATTCACCCTGAATGTGAAGCAGTCCCCTGTTATGTCCCATAACACGCCCAGAGCTCTGTCCATGGATGGATCTCGATCCAGGTCCAACGATGGTGAGCGATTTGCATGTTCCTGCTCTGGTATAGACTTCAGGACCTCTGCAGAATTGCTTGTCCATTTTGTCAAGTGAAACCCTCCTCGCCTGAGTAGATCAGTCAGCTGCGCTGCTAGATGGATGGCTTGTTGAGGTGAGTCAGAAGATTTCAGACAATCATCCACGTAAAAATTCCTTTCAACAGTGGAGACAGTGTCTGCATCATACAAATGTGCATGGTCGGACGCACATTTTCTTAAGGCAAAACTTGCTGCACTTGGAGACCACACTCCGCCAAAGAGGTGAGATGTCATACGGTAGGTAACTATCTCCTTCCTTTGGTCATGTTCCTTCCACCACAGGAAACGCAGAACGTCTCTGTGGTCTGGTGTTACATAAATCTGGTTGAACATGCCTTCGATGTCTGCCATCATAGCAACAGGACCTTGCCTGAATCGAATTAACACAGTTATTAATTTGTTTGTTAAGTCTGGTCCCTGATGGACAACATCATTGAGCGATACTCCATCGTACTTAGCTGCACAATCAAAGACGACTCGTACCTTTTCTGGCTTACGAGGATGAATTACTGGATGATGCGGGAGGTACCATACCTTGCCCTCATTGCGGTCAGGGAATGAAGCAGAAACTGCCTCTGCATAGCCATTGCTGATGGTTGACTTCATAGCCTCCACATATTTAATTTGCAAATCTGCATTTTTTGCCAGTCTACGTCCCAGGAGTCGCAGTCTGTGTGCAGCTAAGTTGACATTGTTTGGTAGCGCCACTGCTTTGTTCTTAAAAGGTATGTCTAAGACGTAATGTGAGCCATCTTTAGAGACTGAATTCTCCCACTGTTTAATCACCTTCTGGTCATTGATTGATAGACTGTCCCTTTGAGGGGTGTCATCAAGTTTCCAGAACCTCTCCACCTGCATTAGCAGACTGTGATCTGACTTGAGGAAATAGGCTTTGACATTCTTGCCACCTTCCTTGTAATCAATTGGTCCATTTATGGCCCAACCAAGTACTGTCCTTGTGGCATATGGATCATTATCCCCACCTACACGATATTCTTCAGCTCTGAGAAGGCGTGGGGCATCCTGGCCAATGACGAGGTGCACATCATCAGAGTTAACACTGGGAATAGGGATGTCCGCTAAGTGATCCCATCTGGCAACCTCATCAGGTGAGGCAAGGCAGCTGAGGCCTATGTTTAACTTACTTAGGGTTCTCACACCATTGAGCGTATACATGTTGCCATCATGAAGAGAGTCTATCTCAAGGTTCACACATAGAGTAAATAAGCCTTCTTGACTGCCTCCTACCGTATCAAGATCCAGCCTTGCAGGTTTGCCTTTGAGCTTGAGTTTCTTTGTGAGTTCTTCTGACACTAAACTTGTGTTGGCTCCAGGATCAAGCAATGCATATGTGACAGAACTGATGGTACCAGCCTTGCCTCTAACAATCACAGGAACAATAGGTAAGCAAACCTTACCCTTTCCAGCACCAGCAAACCCACAAGTGACGTTAGGTGATTGGGTAGGTTTTGTTTGTTGAGTCGTTTTATTGTCACGAGTGGCATTCTGACTTGCTGCTGTACTTTGCTTGTTAGTGTGGTTTGGGTGTAGCCATTTGTTATGTTTCTGACCACAGCCAGGTACGTTGCATACCCAACTGCGTGTGCATACCTCAGCGCTATGACCCATCATGAAACAGTTTTGGCACAGGTGTTTTTCCTGAACGAACATGAGGCGCTCTGGCACAGTCAGTGATCGGAAAACTGGGCACTGGTTCAAGAAGTGGAGCTCTGAACACTTCAGACATTTTGAATTAGCTGGTCGTTTGGTAGGTGTAGACCTGTTCTCTTGAACTGCAGCTGCCTTAACATTTGAGGAGTAACTTGGACGAGATTTCTTTGAGCCTTTGGTGGATAACATAACTTCGCTCAGTTTCTCCTGCTTCTTGTAACTCACTATGCCACCAAAGACTGGGTCAGATCTCTTCTCAGCCTCCGTCTCAACAAAGTTGACAACGTCCTCAAGTTTAGGTAAGCGTCCTCCCTTAGTGATATCATAGTTTCTGTTTAACCATTTGGACCTGAGATCTGGTGGCAGTTTGCTGATGATTTCAACTAGTGTGCGGCGACCACTGAGCTCTTCCTCACATTTCATAGCAGAAAGCGTATCTTTGCAGCCTCTCAGTTGGTCTGCAAAATCTCTGAGTTGCACATTCTCTTTTATCTCTTTAAAGTTCAAAACTTTCTCAACCCAAGCCTGGGAGATGGTATGAGGATTTCCAAATCTCGTTCTTAGTCGTTCAAGTGCTTCCTTGAAGCCTGCACTGGGATCAGGATTGTATAAGCAGTGACTAATAGCATCTTGAGCCTTTCCTTCAGTGTACTGGTGTAGACGAGTTAACTTCTCTTCTACAGCAACAGACTCTTTGTCCACCATTGTGGTGAAAAGCCTTATGAACCTCCAGTACTGAAGGGGGTCACCATTGAACTTTATGAGATTATTTGGTGGAAGCCTCAGGGAGTCTATTTGGGCCTGATACTGCTGCCTTGATAATTCAAGCAGTTGTGAGATTGAATCATCTGACACCGGTGACAGTGATAGTCGTGTTGTTGGTGGGCTCTTGCCAGCCTTAGGTGTAGAATATAGATCTGTTGTTACAGCTTGTATCTTTTGTTGATTGCGTAATATCTGTGCATCTAGCTCGGCCTTGTGATGCATTCGCTGGAGTTCCAGTTCGAACTCCTCTTTGTTGCGTTGAAGTAACAGTTCAAAGTTTTCTTGTTCTTTCTTTCGTAAGGTGCGTAAGTTTTCTAGCTCAGCTGACACAGGGTCATCATCCTCTGTGTCATCTGGGTGATCTTGATTTATGGTGTCCAGTTTACCAGCAATTAGCTGATCATCAATTTCACCAGGAGTGTTTACTTCTTGCAGCCAGGCTAGAGCGTCGTGGCGCACATCATGAACACTCCTCAAGATGACCGTCTCATAGGCTTCTGACTCTTCTTTGTCAGTGTCATCAGTGAGCCTATCATGATAAAGCCTGTGTGTTTCTCGGAGTTGAGTGACAGCTAGGTCGAGGCTCTCCAGTACTGCCTTCAACCCTTCAGGCTCATTTTCTCTTATTTTTACATTTGCAGCTGTTATCATTTTAGTTACCGCTGCTTTAGCTTGTCCTCGCCTTCTCCTCAGTGTCGCGAGGTCTGCTTCGCCCTGAGACTCTTCTGGGTTAGACATGTCGCCGTCGTGTTTAACTTTATGTTACGAATAACATAAACTTGTTGTTTTGTTGTTGTTGTCTTTATTGCCCTCTGGCTATACACAGCCTAATGACAGCCGGTTAAACTGTAAAATAAAATGAAATTACAATATTTAGGATAATACTACAAAAAAAAAACACAAATTTAGAAGCTTTCACTATAAACCCTCTGAATAAGACACATTTCAAGTTGAGCTAGATTAATCACATATAACTCTGAGATTCAAATACAGCAGATAAACACTTTACAATCTCCAAGCATTACATCTCCCAGCAAGATAGACAGGCAGTAAACTTAGCCTTATACTCTATCAACAATCCACTCACAAATCTTTAGTTAAACTCTAAACAAGAGCAACAATACCTCAGATTACACGTTAAGACAATGTTACAGATCTAAGCATAAAAATAAAACTAAATTTGTGCATTTCACCATACAGCACTTCACTTTTGTACAAGCCATTTGTAGTTTACATCTTCAAAACAAAACAAAGTCCGTTTACCCATTTAAACAGGTGATTAACATGAAATCAGATGAACTTACCACGCTGGGGCAATGTTGTTTAGATATTTAAGCAACAGGTTTAATCTTTGTTAGGTTAGTTTCCTTTGTATGGCTCTCTGTCACTGAGAAAGGCTATATTGCCTCCTTCTTCCTTGCTGCAAAAAAAAACCCCAAAAAATAAAGGTGGCGCCATCTAGTGGAAAGTATCGATACCAACAAAAGTCAATACATGAAAAGAAGCTGAATGTATACTTACCTGTTACACAGTTGGAGATGAAAAAAACGCCAGTAAGCCAGATTCACACAACCATATACAGTTGATGTATAGTCTCTTGGGATGATGAGGTCCTGTGAACAAGTAAGACAAAGAAGAAAGTCAATACATGAAAAGAAATTGAAAGTATACTTATCTGTAACACAGTTGCAGATGAAAAGAAACGGAATGTATACTTACCTGTTACACAGTTGCAGATGAATACACAGTCAGTAAGAAAGAGTTCCAGATGCAGACAACCAGATACAGCTGGACAAGGACAGTCTCTTGGGATCATGAAGTCCTGTGAACAAGTAAGACAAAGAAGAAAGTCAATACATGAAAAGAAATTGAATGTATACTTATCTGTAACACAGTTGCAGATGAAAAGAAACGGAATGTATACTTACCTGTTACACAGTTGCAGATGAATACAAAGCCAGTAAGAAAGAATTCCAGATGCAGACAAGCACATACAGCTGGACATGGATAGTCTCTTGGGATCAGGAGGTCCTGTAAACAAGAGAAAGAAGAAAGTCAATACATGAAAAGAAAATGAATGTATACTTACCTGTTACACAGTTGCAGATGAATAGAAAGTCAGTCAGATTGAGTTCCAGATGCAGACAACGGCAAACACTTGGAGATCGATAGCCTCTTGGGGTCATGAAGTCCTGTGAACAAGTAAGAAAAAGAAGAAAGTCAAAACATGAAAAGAAACTGAATGTATACTTACCTGTTGCACAGTTGCAGATGAATAGAAAGTCAGAAACGGAAGTCAAGAAACGGAAACAGAAGTCAAGAAACGGAATGTATACTTACCTATAACACAGTTGCAGATGAATACAAAGCCAATAAAACGTAAAATCCAGATGCAGACAACGGCAAACAGCTGGAGATGAATAGTCTCTTGGGATCATGAGGTCCTGTAAACAAGACAAAAAAAAGTCAATACATGAAAAGAAACTGAATGTATACTTACCTGTTGCACAGTTGCAGATGAATAGAAAGTCAGAAACGGAAGTCAAGAAACGGAAACAGAAGTCAAGAAACGGAATGTATACTTACCTATAGCACAGTTGCAGATGAATACAAAGCCAATAAAACGTAAAATCCAGATGCAGACAACGGCAAACAGCTGGAGATGAATAGTCTCTTGGGATCATGAGGTCCTGTAAACAAGACAAAAAAAAGTCAATACATGAAAAGAAACTGAATGTATACTTACCTGTTGCACAGTTGCAGATGAATAGAAAGTCAGAAACGGAAGTCAAGAAACGGAAACAGAAGTCAAGAAACGGAATGTATACTTACTTGTTACACAGTTGCAGATGAAAAAAAGCCAATAAAACGTAAAATCCAGATTCAGACAACCACAAATAGCTGGACATGGACAGTCTCTTGGGATCATGAAGTCCTGTGAACAAGTGAGACAACGAAGAAAGTCAATACATGAAAAGAAACTGAATGTATACTTACCTGTTACACAGTTTCAGTTGAAAAAAAGCCAGTAAGCCAGAGTTCCAGATTCAGACAACCATATACGGTTGATGTATAGTCTCTTGGGATCACGAGGTCCTGTGAACAAGTAAGACAAAGAAGAAAGTCAATACATGAAAAGAAATTGAATGTATACTTACCTGTTACACAGTTGCAGATGAATAGAAAGTCAGTCAGATTGAGATCCTGATGCAGACAACGACAAACACTTGGAGATCGATAGCCTCTTGGGATCATGAAGTCCTGTGAACAAGTAAGACAAAGAAGAAAATCAAAATATGAAAAGAAACTGAATGTATACTTATCTGTAACACAGTTGCAGATGAATACACAGCCAATAAGACGTAAAATCCAGATGCAGATGAATAGTCTCTTGGGATCATGAGGTCCTGTAAACAAGACAAAGAAGAAAGTCAATGCATGAAAAGAAACTGAATGTATACTTACCTGTTACACAGTTACAGATGAGTACACAGTCAGTAAGAAAGAATTCCACATGCAGACAACCACATACAGCTGGACATCGATAGCCTCTTGGGATCATGAAGTCCTATGAACAAATAAGACAAAGAAGAAAGTCAATACATGAAAAGAAACTGAACGTATACTTACCTGTTACACAATTGCAGATGAATACACGGCCATTAAGAAAGAATTCAAGATGCAGACAACCACATACAGCTGGACATGGACAAAGTCTTGGGATAATGAGGTCCAGTAAACAAGTCAAAAAAGAAAGTCAATACATGAAAAGAAACTGATTTTCTATTCATCTGCAACTCTGTAATTGGTAATAAGAATTCAGTCAGATTGAGTTCCAGATGCAGACAACGGCAAACACTTGGAGATCGATAGCCTCTTGGGATCATGAAGTCCTGTAAACAAGACAAAGAAGACAGTCAATTCATGAAAAGAAACTGAATGTATACTTACCTGTTACACAGTTGCAGATGAATACACAGCCAATAAGACGAAAAATCCAGTGCAGATGAATAGTCTCTTGGGATCATGAAGTCCTGTCAACAAGTAAGACAAAGAAGAAAATCAAAATATGAAAAGAAACTGAATGTATACTTACCTGTTACACATTTGCAGATGAAAAGAAACGGAATGTATACTTACCTGTTACACAGTTGCAGATGAATACACAGCCAGTAAGAAAGAATTCCAGATGCAGACAACCACATACAACTGGACATGGACAATCTCTTGGGATCATGAAGTACTGTCACAAGTAAGACAAATAAGAAAGTCAATACATGAAAAGAAACTGAATGTATACTTACCTGTTACACGGTTGCAGATGAATAGAAAGTCAGTCAGATTGAGTTCCAGATGCAGACAACGGCAAACACTTGGAGATCGATAGCCTCTTCAGATCATGAAGTCCTGTGAACAAGTAAGCCAAAGAAGAAAATCAAAATATGAAAAGAAATTGAATGTATATTTACCTGTAACACAGTTGCAGATGAATACACAGCCAATAAGACAAAAAATCCAGATACAGATAAATAGTCTCATGGGATAATGAGGTCCTGTAAACAACACAAAGAAGAAAGTCAATACATGAAAAGAAACTGAATGTAAACTTACCTGTTACACGGTTGCAGATGAATAGAAAGTCAGTCAGATTGAGTTCCAGATGCAGACAACGGCAAGCACGTGGAGATCGATAGCCTCTTGGGATCATGAAGTCCTTTCAACAAGTAAGACAAAGAAGAAAATCAAAACATGAAAAGGAACTGAATGTATACTTACCTGTTACACGGTTGCAGATGAAAAAAAGCCAGTAAGCCAGAGTTCCAGATGCAGATAACCATATACAGTTGATGTATGGTCTCTTGGGATCACGAGGTCCTGTGAACAAGTAAGACAAAGAAGAAAGTCAATACATGAAAAGAAACTGAATGCTTACTTACCGACTACACAGTTGCAGATGAATACACAGCCAATAAGACGAAAAATCCAGATGCAGATGAATAGTCTCTTGGGATCACAAGGTCCTGTGAACAAGTAAGACAAAGAAGAAAGTCAATACATGAAAAGAAACAGAATGTATACTTACCTGTTACACAGTTGCAGATGAATAGAAAGTCAGTCAGATTGAGTTCCAGATGCAGACAATGGCAAACACTTGGAGATCGATAGCCTCTTCAGATCATGAAGTCCTGTGAACAAGTAAGCCAAAGAAGAAAATCAAAATATGAAAAGAAATTGAATGTATATTTACCTGTAACACAGTTGCAGATGAATACACAGCCAATAAGACAAAAAATCCAGATACAGATAAATAGTCTCTTGGGACAATGAGGTCCTGTAAACAACACAAAGAAGAAAGTCAATACATGAAAAGAAACTGAATGTAAACTTACCTGTTACACAGTTGCAGATGAATAGAAAGTCAGTCAGATTGAGTTCCAGATGCAGACAACGGCAAGCACGTGGAGATCGATAGCCTCTTGGGATCATGAAGTCCTTTCAACAAGTAAGACAAAGAAGAAAATCAAAACATGAAAAGGAACTGAATGTATACTTACCTGTTACACGGTTGCAGATGAAAAAAAGCCAGTAAGCCAGAGTTCCAGATGCAGATAACCATATACAGTTGATGTATAGTCTCTTGGGATCACGAGGTCCTGTGAACAAGTAAGACAAAGAAGAAAGTCAATACATGAAAAGAAACTGAATGCTTACTTACCGATTACACAGTTGCAGATGAATACACAGCCAATAAGACGAAAAATCCAGATGCAGATGAATAGTCTCTTGGGATCACAAGGTCCTGTGAACAAGTAAGACAAAGAAGAAAGTCAATACATGAAAAGAAACAGAATGTATTCTTACCTATTGCACAGTTGCAGATTAATACACAGCCAATAAGACGTAAAATCCAGATGCAGACAACGGCAAACAGCTGGAGATGAATAGTCTCTTGGGATCATGAGGTCCTGTAAATAAGATAAAAAGAAAGTCAATACATGAAAAGAAACTGAATGTATACTTACCTGTTACACAGTTGCAGATGAAAAGAAACGGAATGTATACTTACCTGTTGGACAGTTGCAGATGAATAGAAAGTCAGTCAGATTGAGTTCCAGATGCAGACAACGGCAAACACTTGGAGATCTATAGCCTCTTGGGATCATGAAGTCCTGTGAACGGGTAAGAAAAAGAAGAAAATCAAAATATGAAAAGAAACTGAATGTATACTTACCTGTAACAAAGTTGCAGATTAATACAAAGCCAATAAGATAAAAAATCCAGATGCAGACAATGGCAAACAGCTGGAGATGAATAGTCTCTTGGGATCATGAGGTCCTGTAAACAAGAGAAAAAAAAGTCAATACATAAATAGAAATGGAATGTATACTTACCTGTTACACAGTTGCAGATGAATAGAAAGTCAGTCAGATTGAGATCCAGATGCAGACAACAGCAAACACTTGGAGATCGATAGCCTCTTGGGATCATGAAGTCCTGTGAACAAGACAGACAAAGAAGAAAATCAAAATACGAAAAGAAACTGAATGTTTACTTACCTGTTACACAGTTGCAGATGAATACACAGTCACTAAGAAAGAATTCAAGATGCAGACAACCACATACAGCTGGAGATCGATAGCCTCTGGGGATCATGAAGTCCTGTAAACAAGACAAAAAGAAAGTCAATACATGAAAAGAAACTGAATATATACTTACCTGTTACACAGTTGCAGATGAAAAGAAACGGAATGTATACTTACCTGTTACACAGATGCAGATGAATGCACAGTCAGTAAGAAAGAATTCCAGATGCAGACAACCACATACAGCTAGACATGGATAGTCTCTTTGGATCATGAAGTCTTGTGAACAAGTAAGAAAAAGAAGAAAGTCAAAACATGAAAAGAAACTGAATGTCTACTTACCTGTTACACAGTTGCAGATGAATAGAATGTCAGTCAGATTGAGCTCCAGATGCAGACAACAGCAAACACTTGGAGATCTATAGCCTATTGGGATCATGAAGTCCTGTCAACAAGTAAGACAAAGAAGAAAATCAAAACATGAAAAGAAACTGAATGTATACTTACGTGTTACACAGTTGCAGATGAATACACAGTCAGTAAGAAAGAATTCCAGATGCAGACAACCACATACAGCTGGACATGGACAGTCTCTTGGGATCATGAAGTCCTGTAAACAAGACAAAAAGAAAGTCAATACATGAAAAGAAACTGCATGTATACTTACCTGTTACACAGTTGCAGATGAATAGAAAGTCAGTCAGATTGAGATTCAGATGCAGACAACGGCAAACACTTGGAGATCGATAGCCTCTTGCGATCATAAAGTCCTGTCAACAAGTAAGACGAAGAAGAAATTGAAAACATGAAATCAAACTGAATGTATACTTACCTGTTACACAGTTGCAGATTAATACAAAGCCAATAAGATAAAAAAATCCAGATGCAGACAACAGCAAACAGCTGGAGATGAATAGTCTCTTGGGATCATGAGGTCCTGTAAACAAGATAAAAAGAAAGCCAATACATGAAAAGAAACGGAATGTATACCTACCTGTTACACAGTTGCAGATGAAAAAAAGCCAGTAAGCCAGAGTTCCAGATTCAGACAACCATATACAGTTGATGTAAAGTCTCTTGGGATCACGAGGTCCTGTGAACAAGTAAGACAAAGAAGAAAGTCAATACATGAAAAGAAACGGAATGTATACTTACCTGTAACACAGTTGCAGATTAATACAAAGCCAATAAGATAAAAAAATCCAGATGCAGACAACAGCAAACAGCTGGAGATGAATAGTCTCTTGGGATCATGAGGTCCTGTAAACAAGATAAAAAGAAAGCCAATACATGAAAAGAAACGGAATGTATACCTACCTGTTACACAGTTGCAGATGAAAAAAAGCCAGTAAGCCAGAGTTCCAGATTCAGACAACCATATACAGTTGATGTAAAGTCCCTTGGGATCACGAGGTCCTGTGAACAAGTAAGACAAAGAAGAAAGTTAATACATGAAAAGAAACTGAATGCTTACTTACCGATTACACAGTTGCAGATGAATGCACAGTCAGTAAGAAAGAATTCCAGATGCACACAACCACATACAACTGGACATCAATAGCCTCTTGGGATCATGAAGTCCTGCAAACAATACAAAAAGTAAGTCAATACATGAAAAGAAACTGAATGTATACTTACCTGTTACACAGTTGCAGATGAATAGAAAGTAGATTGAATTCCAGATGCAGACAACGGCAAGTACTTGGAGATCGATAGCCTCTTGGGATCATGACGTCCTGTGAACAAGTAAGAAAAAGAAGAAAATCAAAATATAAAAAGAAACTGAATGTATACTTACCTGTTACACAGTTGCAGATGAATACACAGTCAGTAAGAAAGAATTCCAGATGCAGACAACCACATACAGCTAGACATGGATAGTCTCTTTGGATCATGAAGTCTTGTGAACAAGTAAGACTAAAAAGAAATATGAAAAAAAAAGTCAAAAGTCAAAATATGAAAAGAAACTGAATGTATACTTACCTGGAACACAGTTGCAGATTAATACAAAACCAATAAGATAAAAAATCTAGATGCAGACAATGGCAAACAGCTGGAGATGAATACTCTCTTGGGGTCATGAGGTCCTGTAAACAAGATAAAAAAAAGTCAATACATAAAAAGAAACTGAATGTATACTTACCTATTACACAGTTGCAGATGAATACACAGTCAATAAGACGAAAAATCCAGATGTAGATGAATGGTCTCTTGGGATAATGAGGTCCTGTAAACAAGACAAAGAAGAAAGTCAATACATGAAAAGAAACTGAATGTACACTTACCCGTTACACAGTTGCAGATGAATACACACCCAATAAGACGTAAAATCCAGATGCAGACAACGGCAAACCCTTGGAGATCGATAGCCTCTTGGGATCATGAAGTCCTGTGAACAAGAAAAACAAATTGCACAGTTGCAGATGAATACACAGCTAATAAGACGGAAAATCCAGATGCAGACAACGGCAAACAGCTGGAAATGAATAGTCTCTTGGGATCATGAGGTCCTGTAAACAAGTAAGACAAAGAAGAAAGTTAATTCAAGAAAAGAAACTGAATGTACACTTACCTGTTACACAGTTGCAGATGAATACACAGCCAGTAAGAAAGAATTCCAGATGCAGACAACCACTTACAGCTGGACATGGATAGTCTTTTGGGATCATGAAGTCCTGTGAATAAGTAAGACAAAGAAGAAAGTCAATACATGAAAAGAAACTGAATGCTTACTTTCCGATTACACAGTTGCAGATTAATAGAAAGTCAGTCAGATTGAGATCCAGATGCGGACAACCACATACAGCTGGACATGGATAGTCTCTTGGGATCATGAAGTCCTGTGAACAAGTAAGACACAGAAGAAAATCAAAATATGAAAAGAAACTGAATATATACTTACGTGTTACACAGTTACAGATGAATACACACCCAATAAGACGTAAAATCCAGATGCAGACAACGGCAATCAGCTGGAAATGAATAGTCTCTTGGGATCACAAGGTTCTGTGAACAAGTAAGACACAGAAGAAAGTAAATACATGAAAAGAAACTGAATGTATACTTACCTGTTACACAGTTGCAGATGAAAAAAAAGCCAGTAAGCCAGAGTTCCGAATTCAAAAAACCATATACAGTTGATGTATAGTCTCTTGGGATCATGAAGTCCTGCAAACAAGTAAGACAAAGAAGAAAGTCAATACATGAAAATTAACTGAATGTATACTTACCTGTTACAAAGTTGCAGATGAACACAGCCAGTAAGAATGAATTCCAGATGCAGACAACCACAAACAGCTGGACATGGACAGTCTCTTGGGATCATGAAGTCCTGTGAACAAGTAAGATAAAGAAGAAAGTCAATACATGAAAAGAAACTGAATGCTTATTTACCGATTACACAGTTGCAGATGAATAAAAAAAGTCAGTCAGATTGAGTTCCAGATGCAGACAACCACATACAGCTGGACATGGACAGTCTCTTGGGATCATGAAGGCCTGTGAACAAGTAAGACAAAAAACAAAGTTAATACATGAAAAGAAACTGAATGCTTACTTACCAATTTCACAGTTGCAGATGAATAGAAGGTCAGTAAGATTGAGTTCCAGATGCAGACAACGGCAAACACTTGGAGATCGATAGCCTCTTGGGATCAAGAAGTCCTGTCAAAAAGTAAGACAAAGAAGAAAATCAAAACATGAAAAGAAACTGAATGTTTACTTACCTGTAACACAGTTGCAGATGAATACACAGCCAATAAGACTAAAAATCCAGATGCAGATGAATAGTCTCTTGGGATAATGAGGTGCTGTAAACAAGACAAAGAAGAAAGTCAATACATGAAAAACTGAATGTATACTTACCTGTTACACAGTTGCAAATGAATACACAGCCAATAAGACGAAAAATCCAGATGCAGACAACCACATACAGCTGGACATGGAAAGTCTCTTGGGATCATGAAATCCTGTGAACAAGTAAGACAAAGAAGAAAGTTAATACATGAAAAGAAACGGAATGTATACTTACCTGTTACAAAGTTGCAGATGAAAAAAGAGCCAGTAAGACGAAAAATCCAAATGCAGACAACGGCAAACAGCTGGAGATGAATAGTCTCTTGGGATCATGAGGTCATGTATACAAGACAAAAAGAAAGTCAATACATGAAAAAAGCTGAATGTATCTTACCTGTAACACAGTTGCAGATGAATACACAGCCAAAAAGACGAAAAAATCCAGATGCAGATGAATAGTCTCTTGGGATAATGAGGTCCTGTAAACAAGACAAAGAAGAAAGTCAATACATGAAAAGAAACTGAATGTATACTTACCTGTTACACAGTTGCAGATGAATACACAGCCATTAAGAAAGAATTCCAGATGCAGACAACCACATACAGCTGGACATGGAAAGTCTCTTGGGATCAAGAAATCCTGTGAACAAGTAAGACAAAGAAGAAAGTCAATACATGAAAAGAAACTGAATGTATACTTACCTGTAACACAGTTGCAGATGAATACACAGCCAATAAGACGATAAATCCAGATGCAGATGAATAGTCTCTTGGGATAATGAGGTCTTGTGAACAAGATAAAGAAGAAAGTCAATACATGAAAAGAAACTGAATGTATACTTACCTGTTACACAGTTGCAGATGATTAGAAAGTCAGTCACACTGAGTTCCAGATGCAGACAACAGCAAACACCTGGAGATCGATAGCCTCTTAGGATCATTAAGTCCTGTCAACAAGTAAGACAAAGAAGAAAATCAAAATATGAAAAGAAACTGAATGTATACTTACCTGTTACACAGTTGCAGATGATTACACAGTCAATAAGATGAAAAATCCAGATGCAGACAACGGCAAACAGCTGGAGATGAATAGTATCTTGGGATCATGAAGTTCTCTGAACAAGTAAGACAAAGAAGAAAGTTAATATATGAAAAGAAACGGAATGTATACTTACCTGTTACACAGTTGCAGATGAAAAAAGCCAGTAAGCCAGAGTTCCAAATTCGAACAACCATATACAGTTAATGTATAGTCTCTTGGGATCATGAAGTCCTGTAAACAAGTAAGACAAAGAAGAAAGTCAATACATGAAAAGAAACTGAATGTATACTTACCTGTTGCACAGTTGCAGATGAATACACAGCCATTAAGAAATAATTCCAGATGCAGACAACCACATACAGCTGGAAATATACAGACTCTTGGGATAATGAGGTCCTGTAAACAAGTCTAAGAAGAAAGTCAATACATGAAAAGAAACTGAATGCTTACTTACCTACTACACAGTTGCAGAAGAACAAAGTCAGTCAGATTGAGATCCAGATGCAGACAACGGCAAACACTTGGAGATCGATAACCTCTTGGGATCATGAAGTCCTGTGAACAAGTAAGACAAAGAAGAAAGTCAAAATCTGAAAAGAAACTGAATGTTTACTTACCTGTAACACAGTTGAAGATGAATACACAGCCAATAAGACGAAAAATCCAGATGCAGATGAATAGTCTCTTGGGATAATGAGGTCTTGTAAACAAGTAAGACAAAGATGAAAGTCAATACATGAAAAGAAACTGAATGGTTACTTACCGATTACACAGTTGCAGATGAATAAAAAAAGTCAGTCAGATTGAGTTCCAGATGCAGACAACGACAAACACTTGGAGATTGATAGCCTCTTGGGATCATGAAGTCCTATCAACAAGTAAGACAAAGAAGAAAATAAAAAAATGAAAAGAAACTGAATGTATACTTACCTGTTACACAGTTGCAGATGAATACACAGCCAATAAGATGAAAAATCCAGATGCAGACAACATCAAACACCAGGAGATTAATAGTCTCTTGGGATCATGAGGTCCTGTAAACAAGACAAAAAGAAAGTCAATACATGAAAAGAAACGGAATGTATACTAACCTGTTACACAGTTGCAGATGAATACACAGCCAACAAGACGAAAAATCCAGATGCAGATGAATACTCTCTCAGGATCATGAAGTCCTGTGAACAAGTAAGACAAAGAAGAAAGTCCATACATGAAAAGAAACTGAATGCTTACTTACCTACTACACAGTTGCAGATGAATAGAAAGTCAGTCAGATTGAGATCCAGACGCAGATAACGGCAAACACTTGGAGATCGATAGCCTCTTGGGATCATGAAGTCCTGTCAACAAGTAAGACAAAGAAGAAAATCAAAATATGAAAAGAAACTGAATGTTTACTTACCTGTAACACAGTTGCAGATTAATACACAGCCAATAAGATAAAAAATCCGGATGCAGACAACGGCAAACAGCTGGAGATGAATAGTCTCTTGGGATCATGAAGTCCTGTAAACAAGACAAAAAGAAAGTCAATACATGAAAAGAAACTAAATGTATACTTACCTGTTACACAGTTGATGATGAATACAAAGCCATTAAAATAGAATTCCAGATGCAGACAGCCACATATAGCTGGACATGGATAGTCTCTTGGGATCATGAAGTCCTGTGAACAAGTAAGACAAAGAAGAAAATCAAAATATGAAAAGAAACTGAATGTATACTTACCTGTTACACAGCTGCAGATGAATACACAGCCAGTAATAAAGAATTCCAGATGCAGATGAAGAGCAAGTTAGTTGTAAGGAGTGCAAATTGAGAAACAACCAACCAAGAAAAACGCATTTTTAGCTAAACAAAAAAACAAAACACTTTTCGTTTGAGAGTCATATCTCATATGAAGACATAATAGAAAAGCCTATTATCTTTTGAAAATAACAAAATCTGACATGTGTGACTGTCATTGTAAGGCGAAGTCCAGTCCAAAAAAGAATTCTATTAGACAAAGTATTTATGAGTGTAGGACTTACAGGTCTGATATGATGGAGTTACAGCAAAGGATTAAATGTTTTTATTCAATAATAAGGCCAGTGAATGTCAGTTTTCTTGGCTGGGTCTTTTCACAGCTGCTGTATCTTGTTTGGTGTTTCTGGGTTTTACAGCTCTTTATGTCAAGTGTAAACAGATCCAAAGTGTCATTCTCAGTGCTGATTACACCTGAAATTAACCATAAACCAGAGGTGAGTGGCTAGCAACAGGGTAATGCAGCTCAACACATGTTTCAGTTTACTACACACCCATGTCGCCTCTCCAAAGTCACAGTGATTCTAAAGTCACTCAATACAAAGCACTCAAAAACCAAACCATAAAACACTGCTTAAATCACAAATACATTAATAAAGACTTTGAGCCCATTTCCCTGAAACGGTTCACCCATTAAAGAAAATGGACGAAGAGGGTGGGAGCAGGTGGCTAGTGTTTTCTTACCTGACTGGTGTGACTGGGTAGGGCCAGTAAGTCCTGGCATAGCACCTTCTCTATGTTCCTGGAGAGTACAACAGATCCCAGGCAGCACATGTGAAGCCTTTCTCTGTGGTAAAGGACCAGACATCAAATCTGAAATCAGCAGTGGAGTGCGAAGAGTCAGCTGAACGGCTTGTTCCCTCATCAGTAGGTAAGCAAGTGGCCCGGAGATGACAATCCTGCCATCTGTCTTCTTTCAAACAGTGTCTGGAATCTAGTGCACTAGTGGCACCGTGACATCATGACATTACCCTTTGGGCCCCATATTTAAGAGTGTCTTGCAATAAAATTTTCAACAGTGAGAAGGCCGCCCTTAGTAGTTGTCCTCGTTGCTGGAGCATGCAGAGCCATAGACAAACTGCTGAAGACATTTAATTGGTTAGAGAGGTGAAAACCAGCTGTGGGGGTGAAGAAAACCTCTGTTTTCCATGGTCAAGATGATGCTTGCAGGGCTGCTCCATGGCCACCATTGTCCTTGAGGAAAAAAAACAGGGGTTAGTTAGTTAGTAAAGCAAAGTAATGTAAAGTAACACACAATTTCACCTCATGAATAAAAACATACACAAGGCTTGGCTGAACATATAAGGAAACGTACAACTTACTTAGAACCTATAATTCCATCAGTAAGGATCTTCATTACAGTGAAGTTAGCCACAGCTAAACCTTTGCTAAAGCATGGTTCTCTCCTTTTGGCTTGTAACCTGGCCTACTTCCAATATACTGCCACATAGTGGATGGAGTAGGAATTACCATGTAAAATGCCATCTGTTGCAACACTGGAGTCACATGGGTATCAGCTATGGCTTCAAGTTGTAGGACTTTTTATGGCATTATAGACGATAGGCAAGTGGCTTAAAGGTCCAACCACAACAGGCCCAATGAGACATAAAGAACCAGCACAACAGGCCCAGTGAGACTAGGGATGCACCTATCAGATATTAGGATCGGATATGTGTCCCTATATTAACAACGCTCGCTCCCTTTTGGTCTCACTGACTTAATATTTCAGAATTAAAGCCAGCCAACACTGATAAATACATGAGTAACAAATCAATACACACAACTAATCATCAAAATTATTACATTTTTAGCTAAAAAATAAAAACAAAACACTATTCTGTTGAGAGTCAAATCTCATATGAAGACATATTAGAATAGCCTAGTATCTTTTGAAAATAACAAAATCTGGCATGTGTGATATACATTGTAAGGCGAACGCTGTACCAAGGTCCTGCACAATTGTTTCTTATTTTAGTGACAAATAAATAGCAATTTAATACATTCATATCTGTGTGTTAATTTGTTACATGGTCTATAAAATGTGGATACCGAAAACTCTCACAGAGATAAGGAGCTGCTGGTGTTAGTTACAAAGACAATTAAACCTACTGAAGAACAGAGACTAAATGAAAATCAAAGACTAACCTTAACTTCCTTACTTTTAAGGAATGGATATGTTTTAGCACTTTAGACAATATAAACATGCATGTAGCACATTTTTATAACGAATAAATCATTACTGTGACACTGTCATAAAATATGCCTATTTGAACTATTTTTACGAAATATTTATCCAGTGAAACATCCATATAGCACACACATCCAAAATCAGCTGTAGTGTACAGAGACACATCTGATAAATATACAGCTACCCTTAGAATAGCCAGATTACAATTTGCTAACAAATGCTTAAGAGAGCCTGGAGAATTCTGGAGAAAGGTCTTGTGGACAAATGAGACTAGGATTAACCTATATCAGAGTGATGGAAAGACAGAAATTGTGGATTGCTCACTCGCGCTTCAAGGGAGGTAAAATTTAGTTTGCACTCACCCTCTTATTAACGGTACATACTTGGAGCCCATAGGAACCATCCAAAACATAGAAGTTGGAAAGCTCCCACAAAGGTGTTTGTACTTCAGAAATCCTTCTTTCTGAAGATGTTTTATAATCCTGGGTGTTTCCTTGTGAAAGGAAAGTCTGAACCGTGCAAGTCCTCAGTTTGAGTTGCTGAGAGTCAATTTAGGAGTGATCCCTTTATCTTACTGAGTGCTCTGTGTGTAAGTTTATTCTAATGTCCATATGAAAGCACAAAACCTCATGAATAAAAACATACACAAGGCTTGGCTGAACATATGAGAAAACGTACAACTTACTTAGAACCTATAGTTCCATCAGTAAGGATCTTCATTACAGTGAAGTTAGCCACAGCTAAACCTTTGCTAAAGCATGGTTCTCTCCTTTTGGCTTGTAACCTGGCCTACTTCCAATATACTGCCACATAGTGGATGGAGTAGGAATTACCATGTAAAATGCCATCTGTTGCAACACTGGAGTCACATGGGTATCAGCTATGGCTTCAAGTTGTAGGACTTTTTATGGCATTATAGACGATAGGCAAGTGGCTTAAAGGTCCAACCACAACAGGCCCAATGAGACATAAAGAACCAGCACAACAGGCCCAGTGAGACTAGGGATGCACCTAGCAGATATTAGGATCGGATATGTGTCCCTATATTAACAATGCTCGCTCCTTTTTGGTCTCACTGACTTAATATTTCAGAATTAAAGCCAGCCAACACTGATAAATACATGAGTAACAAATCAATACACACAACTAATCATCAAAATTATTACATTTTTAGATAAATAAAAAAAAAACACTATTCTGTTGAGAGTCAAATCTCATATGAAGACATATTAGAATAGCCTAGTATTGAAAATAACAAAATCTGGCATGTGTGACTGTCTGATATACATTGTAAGGCGAACGCTGTACCAAGGTCCTGCACAATTGTTTCTTATTTTAGTGACAAATAAATAGCAATTTAATACATTCATATCTGTGTGTTAATTTATTGTATTTTATTTTACAAAGTTAGTGAGGGAAAATTGACATCAATCCTGATGTTTTAAGTCTCTCCCACATGGTGAGGTAAACAGTTTATTTATTTAACAATGTATCGGATCAATATTGTGTATCGATCGATAAGTTTATGTATTGGTATAGAAACTGAACAATGTTGGTGCATCCCTAAATGTAACATATAGGAAACAGGATATGACATCACTGCTGTAGTGTGTCTTTGACAACTTCCCTAGTTAATAGAATATGCCTACATTGATAAATCCCCATACATTTCACCCTGATTGGTGAATGTTTAGCCTTTCAAATGCATGCTTGAATGTGATTGGCTAATGGCAACCACAATAATTGACATGTAAAGTCTTCTGGACAGACAGTATTATAGAATAGGCTAAAGATGCAGCATGTAAAATTGTAGCTTGACTGGATGTGCATGGATGCATGTATAGATTTTAACATGTATTTGTGATGCAATAAGCTGTTTTATTAATTGCTTAAACTATGTAAACTATGTAACTAGTGCTCAAAAAAAGTAATGAGCATTATGAGCTAAATAGTTTAATTGTCACTTTAACAGGTAAGGACACCAGTTTCTCTCAGAGTTAGCTTAAGTTTTACTAATAAAAAAGGTAACTTTGATTAAAAACAAAATAATAATACTGTCTTGCAGACATCTGATTGATGTCATTTATGGCTGATTTACCGTTACAGTAACTTGATCACAATATTCTGCAAAATAAAATGTAGTAGTTTACTATAGCTCCACTGAATATTGGTTTTGAAATATACCACTGTTTCCTAAGAGGAAGCTGTAACAGGAACAGGTCATTGTAATTTTATGTGTAACCCAGGTTTTAAATGTTCAGAACATTCAAATCAGATGCGAAGCAAAAAAACAATAAATAAATAAAAAAACTTTTAAAAATAATACAACATGAATAAACTGTTCAAAACAGCCATTAGAGCAGATAGAAAATGACTTACTGATAAGTAAGGTAAATAAAACAAGCCTTAAATGACAGCCAATAGCTTGTTGCCAAGACTGGTCTGCGTCAGAGACGGCCAATCAGCGCTCAGGGGGGCGTTACCTCGGCTCCTCCGCTAGAGACGAGAAGTATTTTGTAGACATATGTATATGTGTGTCTGCAGGTGTGGAGGTCCATGGTATAACATGTGAATTTGCACAACCAGTTCTACTCAGCGCACAACAACGACTGATCGTCTTGTTCAGCAGTGGCACTTCGAAAGATGCCTGGGACTTACGATCGCCAAGTATGGGATTTACTGCCATTTTTACTGCCAATATTGAACATGTTTGTGCGGATGTTTCAGAGTATTGCAGCACAAAAACAAAGTAGTAAGCTGACTTAAAATAGAGCAACTCCAACAAAGGTGCAGAGTTAAATTGAGAGGAACATAAGTTGATGCAGTAGATTAAAATGTTTGTGCATGTATCATTGTTGGGAAGGCCTAGCCTGCAGTGAAGTGCCAGAATAGTGACTGGAATGGGCATCACTGTCTTGTTGGATGCACATGTGCATAAATCTTCCATAAATGTACAGCCATTTCTTTTCACCATTGTGTTTGATCCAGTTGTACCAGAGAGTTGCATGGCCCCTAACTTTTTATCTCTAGGAGTCAACCTAACCAAACACAAAAGAGCCTGTCACTATCAAAACTCTTCAACCTTGTTTGTGGTTAAAGCATAGTTACAGCACAGTGCTCATGTGTCTGAGACTCGTGAATTAATTAGGCAGTTGAGAATGTTGGCAGTCCCAAAAACTTGGCCCTGCCATCTATGGATGCTTAAAAATGCTTCCTCTCCACCTGCGCTGAGATGCCTTCAAGACCTGCAATGCAAAACCCACTGGTGTAAAAATATCAAATATTATAATGCGAGCAAGTAATAAATTAAACAAACTTGATGTGTATTCCAGGATTTCACATAATTGTGTTATATCTGACAACTGTGTTAAGATATACTTTTAAATTATGAAACAGTATGATCAATATTTTATTGTGTATTTGATTATTTTATCACTTTCCATTTCCTTTCGTTTACGGTACCATTTACAATTGAGTGGACTGATGCTCTTGTGTGCTCTAGATATTTTGGAAATTGCTAAACCACTTTATCCACAGTTGTTGGTGAGTCCACTTCATCACAGTCCCTGATGGACTGCTTACAGTGCCCATTACAATTGACTGCCCAGATTCTCTTTTGTCCACAGCCCTTTTTGATGTGGCTACGAACTTCATATATGAGGCTTTCGCCAACATCGTCGACTGTTCTTGGTACAATCGCCTGACCAGATTCTCTTCTGTCCACAGTGTTACTGTTACATTCAAGACTTAGGTGATCCAGTATTGCATATGTGATACTGTTAGTGCTGCCATCTGGTGGCCTGTTTCTTGTTGTTTTTGTTTTTCTCTCTCTCCCTCTCCTGGTGAAACGACTGATTGGAAACAGCTGATCTCAATGCCTGTGCTGGTTGGCTGCAGTGTCTGAGCTTTGTCATTGAAATGGTGCCATTGGCATTTATCTAGTTGCCCGTGGCGTTCTCACCATGTGGCCAAAGGTGGTTGTGATTGAGGCTGTTCAGGATATATAATTATTATTATTATTTTTTTTTTGCTGTTAGATTTAGCTTTGTACTTCTCGTAAATCTGTTTGGCCCTGAATGTAATGGCTGGCTACCACTACGTCGATTGTTTTAACATGACAATTCACAGTTTGATGTATGTGAATCTATTGTAGTCTACTCTTTTCTGTGTCATTATGTACTTGTTGATGTCCAAGTGGTTTAATCATAGTCATGTTTGTAGTGGTGAGTGCCATTTACTATTTTAATTTCATTTATTATTTTTCCTTTTCTCTTACTTCATGTTGGGGAGGCAGGTAAGGCCATTGTATTTTGTTTTATTATTTTTTAGTTAGGTTAGTTAGTAAGGAGGGATGTTGGTCTTTGCTCACCCTGACGCTATATGATGTTGACTGTGGTCTTGTTATGTTTGCCTATAATACTACTTTTTCATTTGAGCATTAAATCTGTTTCTTTATGGATTGTTTATCTCCTCAAGCCCTAAACTAGTATTTTTATGAAATGGTTTAATAAACTGGGCTGTAAGATTACTCAAAAATCAAAAAACTTCCAAAATGTAAGCAACATGTTAATTGTCCCACCAGGGATATTAACACAGTAGACCACTATTGCACTGTACTGAGGGATGCTCTGTCCCCCATGCAGCTCTGGGTCACTCTGATAACTGTCTGGTTCAAATAATTCTAACCTACAAGCAGAGAAACTTAAATCTGCAAAGCCTGTAGTGAAGACAGTGAAAAAAGTAGGCCAGAGTTATAAGAACTGCTTTTTATTGGAATTTAAAAACCTGAATGTTCTTATACGAGTGAAGAAGTGTCAAGGTTCTTCTGTTCCCTGTATGCTCTGTGACTAATTTGCTGAACAAGTAGATCTATCTGAGATGTTTCCAAGCTGTTTTAAGCCTGCGTCTGAGATGAACACTGTATGTGAACTTTTACATTCTGAATTTTTAGTTGAAAGTAAGTCAGAAGATGCTGAAAATGATTCCACATCAAAACCGAATTTTATTAAAGAGGCTTTGATGGAGGAACAAAGTTGGGCTCGATCTCTTGATAACTGTAGACTAACTGCTGTAACAGAAGAAAGTAATGCCCCATCATGCAGTTATGTATTTTTAGCATGATGTACATGTACTTAGCATGTACTTAGCTTAGCCCCCTGACAGTGTGTTCTCTGGTCATCTGGGTATACAGAAAACAAATCACCAGATCATGTGTTTTTTCTTTTGACCTGGTCCTAAAGCTGATGCTGTGTTATGTTGAGTTACGGGAAAACCCAATCAGGTTATTCCATCCACATCACTTCATCCAATCCTAGCATTATGAGCACCATTTCAACGTGTGTAGGGCCACTGCCCTGGCCACTGATCAAATCCTTCTACTTTTGTGTTACCCCTTGACCAGCTACCTAAACAAATGCTCATGCTTCATTACAGTAACAAGGCTGTGATGGCTGTCTTAAGTATGTTGCGAGAAGGTCACAAAGTGTGTTCAGGTTTTTCGCTGCTGCACCTGCATCATTATTCTCCATTTTTTTTGTTCCAGACATGAGGAGCTCCTCCCTTTCTGTTCCACATTGCATTGTTTTTCGCTGCTGCACCTGCATCATTATTCTCCATTTTTTTTGTTCCAGACATGAGGAGCTCCTCCCTTTCTGTTCCACATTGCATTGTGGTATAATGTTAAAAAGTGTCCATTGAGTATACACCAAAAATTAGCTGTGCGCTAATCCGTATACGTTCGGCACCATTTAAGGTGGCTTCCAGTAAGAAGCTGGAGAATAACTCCAGCCTTGTTGGTGCAGCCGTTTCTTTACGGCATCATAAATCAGCACATTTTACAGTTGTAAAATACATCCAGATAGATCCGGGAACTAATTTTACTGAAGTTCTGAAATTGTTAGCAATTGATCATCACATGTCCAGTGCATATCACCCCGAATCTCAGGGTTCTCTAGAATGTTTTCAACAACCTCAGTGCTTCGTACCTACTGTCTTTAGGTAGATAAAGAATGTGATGATGGCATCCTGGTCTTATTGTTTGCCATTTGTGAAAGTGATCAGGATTCCATTGGGTTTAGCCATTCACAGCTGAATTGTGAATTTCACTTTGGAGATAAAAGACTTGTACGTACCAGGTTCTGCCCTGTGTGCAGAGTTTTCAGGAAGATTGTGTTGATGGAGGTGGATCTGCTAATAGGGTTTTGCTAAGTTCTCCCCTACTGCTTCTGAAGTATCTGCTTTTGTCACACCAGATCTCTTTCTACAGTATTCCGTAATGCCATTTGGGTTACAAAAGGTAATAGCTAATGTAAACAATTGTGAAGCATGTCTGGATGTCGTTGTGATGTCTAGATGTCTATCAGAGTTGGAATGAACATTTGGCAATCCTCTGAAATGTGTTTAAGCGCTTTCTGAAAGTTTCCCTCACACTTAATCTCACTAAATGTGAGTCTGGGAAAGCTAGAGTATCCTAGGTTTGTAAGAAGGTGGGCCAAGGTGAAGTGCGCCCTCTTGAGGCTAAGATACCAACCCTGCAGTTGTGCTTTTGTAGAACCCCTGTTCTAATGACTCCTGACTACACTCAATTCTTCAAGCTGTAAGCTGGGGCTGGAGCTGTCCTCCTTAAAGAAGACTCGAGGTGTTGACCATCCAGTTTATTTTTCATAAAAATTGAAGGAACATCAGATCATGTATAGAACCACTGAGAAGGAAGCTTAGCACTCTTATTAGCTTTTCAACACTTTATGTGGGGTCGAGTGTTTTGGCAGTAGTGCTCTATATATACCACAATATCAGCTGAAGACTGATGAGATGGTTCATGATTGTTCAAGGTTTTAATGTTCAGAATAAGAAAGATTGTGAAAATGTAGTTGCTGATGCGTTGTCTAGGCAGTAGTGTGAGGGTGTTATGACCCTGGGGAGTGTAGAAGAGAGCCTCGTTGGTGCAGCCGTGTTTGTTTACAGCGTCAGAAAGACGAAGCAGTTTAGGAACACAGAGTCCTAACCTGACGTCAGTCCAATTATTCCATTCCACCTTAAATGGTGCAGCAGTTTCAGTCAAAAGTATTCACCCCCCCATCTACTACTAAACATAACAAGTGCTTTCTCCAAATTCAATAATGCTAAATTGCAATGAGGGGTGTGAATAATTTGGACTGCAACTGTACAGCACCAGAATGGAACAGGTGGAGCATAATTGGGATGAGATGCCGATTTCAGTAGGGCATCAATCTTAGTGTGCTTCTCTATCCTTCTTCCACTTAAACACAACTCTAATAATAAACATATGATGCTTTAAATACAAAAACAGAAAATTATATTATTTATATTCAGCCTGTAGTTCAAAACTACTTCCAACCAAACACCACTGTCTGACTCACTGTTGTCTTTTCCTAGTTAATAGATGTAGATCTGCACTCTTAGCTCCTTCAGTGTAGTTTTTTTCAACCATTTCAGCCCAAAAAAAAAAAAAAAAAAAAGCTTCTAAGCTTTTCAGTCCCTGAGATCAGTACTGGAGGACTTATGTGTCCCATCTGCTGAATTAAGAAAACAAATGGTAAATGTGGCATCAATCTATACAAAATGAAAATGTGAACGAGTTAGACAGTCATGCAGTGAGGTGAAGATGAATCAATGTGAGGACCAGCGGGCAGGAGGGTAGTGTTTTCTTCTTTTTCTTGTCTTACCTTTGTCTTCTTTTCTTCTTATCTTTTTTTATATCTTTGTCTTCTTTCTTCTTTGTCTTTATAGTTTTCTTTTTTCTTGTTTTCTTCTTTTGGTCGTCCTCCATTTACGCTCTAGTTTCTGCACTGTTTTTAGTTTTTGCCTTGTCATTTTACTTTTAAACAGTGCTTCTTTGTCTAAGGTTGATTGAAGGGTATTTTCTAGGTCGTTTGTTAATTTAACTAGCTCCGTTTGGAGTCATTGGGGTTATCGTGCGCTTTAGACAGTGTTACGGGGACAAATGAACATTTTGCCTAAGATGTATCTCAAAGGAGATTAGATAATGGTCTGATATTACTGAGCTTTGAGGTACAATATTTAGATGATCAATTATAACACCCAGGGTCAGGACTAAATCTAGGGTATGGTTACAGTAATGTGTGGGTCCAGTCACATTTTTTGTGATGCCGACAGAATCTAAGATTGATACAAACGCCTTTGTTAATGGATCATCTGCTTTTTCAAAATGAATATTAAAGTCTTCTACTATTATAACTTTGTCACTGCACACTGACAAGTCTGCAGCAAAATCACAAAATGATTAAAAAAATTCAGAATATGACCCTGGAGGCCTATAAATATTAATTTAGTCTGAATGCATTTTTATTTGTGGCTGGATTTGATTTATTAATGTAGAAAATCTCAAAAGAAGTGAAAGTGTTAGTGTTTTTGAATAATATCTAGTGTATTCTGGTAGATTATGCATACTCCACCTCCTGTGCCTGATAATCTAGGGCTATGTACATATTTATAACCTGCGGTGGTGGCTTCATTTACTGCTATACATTGATCAGGTTTCAGTGTGGCAGAAAATGTCTAGTTTCTAATTAATTTATTAAAACAAGCAGATTTAGATATTCTATGTTTGGCTTTAATTTGGGGCACAGACAGTCTTAATACAATGAAACCTGGGTGACGCCTCAAAGCAGCTCGCAGACGGTTTAGCGTGTGTCTGCGGCCTGGTCCCGGCTTTGGATTGTCAGCAGCCTTTTACACTACTCGACTAACTAGCAGACTATGCGTTATGCTGCACGAAAATAGGGCAGCACCCTCCTGCGTGGGGTGGACGCCATCCCTACCTAAAAAACAGGCTTGCCCTCAAACTTTAATCAATTATCTGTGCTATATAGCACTGTGATTCGGCTGTAAGACTCAGCGGCGCGCCTCATTGGAATGGGGCCAAAGCAAAAGGAAGCATAAGGTAGGTGTTTCTAATAAAGTGACCATAACCTAAAGCTACCTTACACTCAGCAAAAGTCCATTCTCTATCAGCAGAGAAACCTTTGGATGAAAAGTACTGAGCTATCTTTTGCTCATTAATATGTTTCTTCACTATGCCATTGATTACCTTTTCAAAATCAGAATCAGTCCACTGAGGCATTTCAGTCTCTCCCTTAGCTAAGGTGCTGCTTTTATAGTTAAGAGGCTTCCATGAGTATGATGGCCTTTTCTTGACATGGTGAGGAAACAGGAGAACAAAACCAAGTTTTCTTCTTATTAACTAAACTACAGAAGAACAAAAACACAACTCCGTTCAGAGAGGATTACTGTTACAAACGTTACGTTTAACAGTAACAAAACAAACTTCTCTCCTTTAGAGAGGATAACAGCCACAAAACACTAGGTTTTTATCAGTGACAAACAGATAACTTCTCTTCTTTCAGAGAGGCTAACAATTACTGACTCCTCTGTCTTAGGAAACCAGAATTTCTCTCAGATTCGAAATGATGTTTACTCACCAAGAAGGTTTTAGTAGGCCATCCGGGTCACAACACCACATTGTTAGAAATCCGGCATACAGGACACAGATTCAGGAGTCAGGAGACTGGATCTTTAGCATTGGAGTTTATTCACATGCAGACAGAAAATCATACACTGGCACAGCTTAGTTGATCACGGTCAGTCTAGTCTAGTCCGACCATGTCTAGTCCGAACCAATCCAGTCTAAGACAGAATTCAGTCCAAAACTGAATTCAGTCTAAAACAGAATCCAGTCTGATTAGGGGTATTTTGAGAGGGCCTTATATATATTGGAAATTGTGGGAGGGGAAACGAAGGGTAACAAAAGGTGAGACAAAGGATTAAGATAACCATTTGATAAGTTGAAACCACATGAAAGTAATGTTAGAAAGGGCCATATTTTCTCTCAGCTGCAACTCTCAGGTCTTTGGTCTTCACCTATATAAGGCCATCAGTTGTCAGGTACATCTGGATTGTACACAAAACTGTGTTCCCTCCATTGGGCGTTGTGCCCACTTGGGCTATTCGGGGTCAGTGTGGGTGGAGGTAAAGAACTGCCGATTGGCTTTTCAATTTTGCTTTCTGTCAGCGTGATCTCACCCTTGCATGAGTATGATGCAGGACCTCTTAGGAGTGTCTGGTGGGTTAGGGGGTTCAGGCTGATCTTTGACCTTGAACTTGACCAAACCTTGCATCTCCATCTCCACATCAGTTTCGGTCCAGGTGGTCATGTGAAGTGGTCACTGCACTGCTGTCTGCTCTTGTCCATCTGATTCAGGGGCATATGGAGGTGGTCTCAGGTTTGAGCCGAGAATACAGCCCGGGCTTGTTTGTCTTGTCATCATGTTGTTTGCTTATCTCCATGTTGTGAAAGTTAGCTTACGAGTGATAAGAAGATAAGGGGTGATGAGAGAAATATTGGGGTATATTGGGGTGATGAGAGAAACCCCAATATGGGGGTGATGAGAGAAACAAAGGGGTGAAACCAGTAGAAGGATGTTACAAGAGAAATATGGAGTGTTAAGAGAAATATGGGGAGTTATAAAGAATAAATAAAGGGGTGTTAAAAGAAAAAGAAGGGGTATTAATAGAAGAAACTGGGTATTACAAGAAGGGTGAGTAATTATACAAGTGAAGAGATAGGGTATAGTGTACACAGAAGAAAGTAAAGCGATAGCTTAAAAGGGATAGCTTGTGTGTGTGAATGTGAAGGGAATTATCGTGTGTCTCTCAGTCTGTGTGTGGATTCTGGGTGGCTATGTTCTGTTGGGGTTGAAGGGATATGTTTGGAGAGTAATTCTAAAAACTCTCCATACTGTTGTCTTTTATTGTGAGATCTTGTGCTTTGCAGGAGATCTCACAATAAGAAAAATCTCATAAAAACGAGAGGAGCTATATTTAAGTTTGTGCACAGAATCAATAAAAGCCAAATTAATTGGGGTTGTAAAAAGATAAGGGTAAAAGCTGAAAATAATTCTGTTATTGTCTCAGAAAAATGTGTGCCTTTGTGGGAGGTTTAAGGGAAGATACAGTATGGGGGCCCCCGGAGAATAGAAAAACAGGAGTAAATGTTACATGTTGTATGTCTAGTCTGAGATTTTGTTTTAATGGCCAATAAAAGATAAATGGATCCATTAGATAGAGTTATGTGATAATGAGTGTAGAAAAGCAGTAGGAAATCTATGAAATAAATAGGTTTTGTAGATATGTGGGTTGGAACGAAGTATAGTAAAAATTAATGAGCCCGGACTGGACGTCAGAGAGGGAGATAGGTAAAGGAACAGTTTCATAAACCACTAAAGCAGCCCATACTGGCACCAGGTCACGTGTAGTACAAGAATACTGTTAATAAGTCCTGTGGTTGTTGTATGGATACTGGAATGTGGGTTTTATAGTGTAAGTCCAACCTACCAACCTGAGAAAGAGATTGACTAGGTTCAAATAGTTATACATAGAAGATGTGTTTATATCTTATGTGTAGGTAATTCTTTGTATGAATAACAAGCATTATTGTTAAGCACTGTAGGAAAGTAATCTCTGGTATTTCTGTTCTATGCTGGTATCTCTGGTATTTCTGTTCTATGCTGGCAGAAAGGGAATCTATCCACCTGTACATACTAGCATCTAAATATGTTCTGCACACATGCTTCTAGTTGAACTTTGACCACTGGAAAGGGGAGCCTCATGTATGCAAGCATACACATACACTAAGGTTTAAGGTTGGTAGAGAGTTAAATCACTTTTAAACACACATAGTTAAAGATTCTCTCACTTGATTAGCTTAAGATTAGATCTACAAGTAATCTGGTTTGATTCTCCTTTCTCTTTTATGGGATGTGAGAGGAGACAGAAAGAAGGACCTAAGGAGGGGCAGCTGGCGAGCGACGTGCCAGAAACATCACATGGACTGAGTGGAAGAAGCTGTGCTGACTTCAGATCAGGCTAGTGTGCTTATCCACAGATCACTTCCCTGTATACACCTGCATTCTAAACAAATGTGTATTCATATTTATAGTGCTATTAATTATATAATACTTGCTAACAGCGTATAAGATGCTGCATGAAGCTTGCCAACTGATTGGTCGGGCAGTGACTTTGATTACTTAAAGAGAACACACTTGGGGGTTAAACATTTTGTTGAAAGCCACAGGTAGGGAAGTATTTGGTGTTTTTTTTTTTTTTTTTTTTTTTTTAGTGTTCATACATTCTTAAGGTCTGGGCTGGTCTGAAGTTGGCAAACCTCAGTTAATTTCAACAACTCGTATAGTAACTTATAATAAACAAATAAATAAATATTGTATAATTCAAAGTAGACAGTGAAGTGGTAGTAACTTCAAAAATTTTAAAGTAATCTTTTTCACACTCAAATAACATAAAGAGGCCATTATTATGCCAACTATGGGTACAAACACTTCAAAAGGAATTACTGTTCCTGTTGATGTAGTTAAAATAATCCATTAATTAAAGGCATAACTAAGACATCAGAGAAATGACACAAGCGTTGGCCTGACATTGACCAACCTTGGCCAGTGGAGGGGACTCTTAATCCAGATGTAATTAAAGTAATGCAAGTACTTGTGGCCACGTACAAGGCTAACCAAAAGAAAGGTAAGAAGGGGGAAAAACATAAGGAGAAGAGACCGATGGAGCTTGGCATTCTCCAGTTGCTGGAATAAGAAGGGCAGAAACTGGTCAAAGCAGCAAAGGATAAGAGAGAGAGGAGTGCAGAAGAAATGGAGAGACAGATGAGAGGAATAGGAAAGCAGATGGCAGAAATTAATAAGCCATTTTCACACGTAAACCCAGTAAAGAACCCCCCACCATATGAGAAGGAATTGAAGTCTGAGAAGATCTATCCCCAGCTCCCAGTGATCACTCAAGAGGGCAAATATCACATCAGAGATGATGATGACCGAATAGTGGAAGCAGGAAAAGCAGAAACAATTATAAAAATGTATTTTCCAAAAGCAAGAAGAAATCAACATATATGTAAACTGAAGGTGAAGTGAAGATCAGGAGGACAAAAGTTGGAGATGATGTGGATGAAAGTGCGTGGGAAGAAGCCAGAAGAGGATGTGATCCAGCAGTCACGCGGATCCTGGTGAGGGCAGAAAGGAAAGGAGACAAGACGAGAAAGTATGAGGACTCAACAGATGAGAGTTCTAATAAAATGAGTATATGAAGGTAGTGATCAAGGTAAGGAACATAGTCTTTCCACCTGAAGGGGATTCTTTCCAACAGCAGCCGGTACAAGAATGGAAGAAGAAATGTAGAGAGGCGTATAGACCAATGCCTTTCTCACGTGGACACTGCTATGACTTTAGAAAGTCAAAAATCATTGGAGAAGCAGTTGAAGGAGCTGCAGATGCAGACGAAAGAATTGAGGCTGGAAGGATCTCAGAAAGTGGATGAGAAATATGCATTGCACCCCAAAAAAGGATTGTCATGTGACAATATGTGTCCAGTGATTATCTGAGGACCGACATTAGAGTACAAGCCTTGGCAGAATACAGACATGTCTGATGTCATGGAAAAATTGCCAACTCTTCAAGATGGAGCACATCCTTGGAGTAAGAAGAGATCATGGTGGGAACAGAACCTGCTGTAGGAGATATTAAGAGACTTCTTGCTATTCTCCGGGGAGTTCCAGCCATGGAAGAAATTCTGCAAAAAGCTGGATTTGATTGCTACGTGGGGACAGCGGTAAATGATCCAGAACGGTTTGCTGCAATTAGAGGTCGGGTGTGGACAGCATTGAGATACATTTCCAACAAATATACATCCTGATAACATTGGGAGAACCATTGGGAGAGGAAGAAAACCCTAGAGCCTTATGTGTCAAGAACCCATCAAGGGAGAAATCACAGGGCATGACCCGGAAGCAAATCCATACAAAACAATAAATCCTTCGAGCCAAAATACAGAAAGGACTGCCGTTGTCTGTGAAAAACAAACTGGCAGAAGTCGTGGGCTTAGAAGGTATGGCAAAAGGGGTTTATACAGACCACATTTCTCATCAAGTGGAGTTGTATAGGGAGAAGGAACAGGACCAAAAAGAGCAAGATCAAGAGACCCTCAGAAAACCGACCTCACATACAACTGGTGGAGAACAAGAAAAAAGAAAAAAAAAATGCAAGCCCTGGTTATACCAAGCCAGCCTCCAAAAAATCAGCAAGATCAGCCTTCACAACAACTGCAGCCAAATCAGGTTCACCCTCATTGACTCAACCATCATCAGTGGTTCCAGATGTCTCCTGGCCACAGCCAGTTTTTGGTCAAGTACTCAAGGAATCATAGGAAGAGGAAGAAGATTTGATCCAACCTTTCAGCAATCCTTGAAGCATGCTACAACTGTGGAATGGTAGGTCACCTCGCTCGAGAGTGCAACAGACCAAGAGAAAGTTTCAGGGGAAATTACAGAGGAGGATTCAGGGTCCAATTGAGGCCATTCAGGGGACCGGTGAACCCTTATAGGGGCCTGGAACCAGGATTCTAGAGGTGTCCAGAGAATTCGAAAGGGGGTGTCAGCTGGTAGCATCAGAGCCAGAGTGATCCAACCATTGAGGTGAAAGTAAATAATTGACCATTAAAGATGATGGCAGATGGCGGAGCAGCTTTCACATGTAGCCAGCCTGAAGATGCTACACATCTCCCCATGTCTGGTCAGTGGATTCGGACAATCGGGTTTCAGGGAGTGAAACAGCTGATTCCTCTCACAGAACCAATAGAGCTCTGCTATAAAGATATGAAGATTACAATACCCATTCTGGTATCAGAACACACACCAATAGCATTGTTGGGAAGAGATGCTTTGTGCAAATTGAACTGCACAATAAAATGTACACCAGACGGATGCCTGGTGGAAGTGCCAAGTGACATTGTCCACCAACTACTGATGACGACAGAAGCCGAAGCTTCATCAGTGTTCTGGATTGGAAATCTTACTGCAGCCTTCTTGGAGCCGGCCAAGTTGTGGGAGATGTTTATTGCGGCAAACCTGCCTGATGCAGTACTGTTAAACAGTACTGTTATTCAGTATGTAGATGATCATAATTGCTGCAGATGTTGGCTGAGAAGGGGCATAAGGTCTCTCAGAAAAAGGTGCAGTACTGTCAGAAGAAGGTAGTTTATTTGGGTCAGACAATAACGCAGGGGCACAGAAGTATTTCTGACAAACAGTTGAAGCTATTCGTTATGCTCCCAAGCCCAGAACAGTCAGGGAACTGATGACATTTTTAGGTTTTGCAAGTTACTCTATAGAGGACTATGCCAGTTTAATAGGGCCTTTGAGGGCTATGCTTAAAGATATTGGGAATGCTAAACTCCACTGTAACTTATCCGGGACACGAGATGGCCTTTTAGCATTTGAGACGATTAAACAGAGGTTACAAGAGGCTCCAGCATTGGCGCTTCCAGATTACTCTAAGAATTCCTTATTGTATGGGTCTTGTACTTCTACTGGAGGTAAATATGCATGTGCAGTCCTCTGTCAAGCGACAGGTACAGTAACAGGTCCACAGCCTATTTCTTATTATTCTACAGCATTTTCAGGAGTTGAATTAGGGTTGCCATTATGTTATAGAGCTATGGTAGGAGTCCATTTAATGTATGAGAAAGTGTCATCCAGTAACAATTATTACCCATCATAGCCTTAGAAATCTACTGAACCATGGCAAATACACATTGACTATGTCAAGGCTGAGTTATTATTATAAGCTTCTAGAACAGGAAGATGTCACCCTAATGAGGTGTGTCACAGTGAATCCAGCTGACACCTTGCCAACTTCAGAAGATGGTGAACCCCATGATTGTGTTCAAGACGCTGAGAAATACTCAAGGCTTAGGTCAGATTTGCAAGCCCTCCCACTGCATAATGCAGACTTGGAATATTGGACTGATGGGTCTTATTATAGGAGAGGCAATACATTGTGTGCAGGTTATGCAGTAGTAAAAGCCCAAGGAGCAAACTTTGTGGTTGAGAAAGCTGCAGTAATACCACAGCCTGCTTCAGCACAACTTGATAAACTTATAGGGTTAACAGAAGCATGTTTATTGGCAGAAGGTAAGCAAGTGACTATCTATACTGATTCTGCCTATGCACATAGCGTGTGTCACCTGTTTGGTGCAATATGGAATAGGGGGTTTAAGAAAACAGATGGTTCTCCTATACAGCATCATGAGCAAATAATGAAATTGTTACATGCCATGATGAAGCCCAAAGAAAGTGCTATAGCTAAATGTGTAACACATAAAAGAGACATGTCAAAAGTCATTCAGGGGAATAAAGCGGCTGATGACGCTGCACAGGTAGCAGCTGATGACGCTGCACAAGGAGCAGACAAATGGGGTGAAGTCTTTTTGGTTACGCATGAGGTAGACATGGAAGACAAAATAACAATCAAGGATGTGACCTTAATGCAGGAAGCAGTTCCTGATAAAGATAAACAGTTGTGGCGAGATCGAGGGGCCACTCCAGATTCTACTGGCCTTTAGAGTAATCATGAGGGGCTGATAGTCGCATAGTCCTATGCGTGATTTAGTAGTGGACTTTGTTGACATGATTAAACCAATAGGAGGTAAGAGATTTGTTAGTCGTGGAAGACTGATTTTCGAGATGGCCAGAGGCCTGTCCAACTAAACGGAAAGATGCACATTTAGTTGCCAAGTTTCTGTGCAGAGAAGTCATAAGCAAGTGGGGACTTCCACATCGAATATCCTCAGATAATGGGAAGGAGTTTGTAGAAGTGAAATTCATTAGATTAAATAGCGTCTTAGGGCAGTGTATCATCCACAAAGTCAGGAAATTTGTGTAAAAAATTTAATGGTAAGAACCGCATTGTGAAAATCTGTCAGCACAGGTCTGAATTGGGTTGCTGCTCTTCCATTGGCGTTAATGGTGTGTCGATCACGTGAGCTGTGTGATTTGCACATGACACCGCATGAGTTGGCAACAGGCAGACGAATGCCAATGCCTTGCTTGCATACAAGTGTAAAGGGTTCAAGTCTTGGCCTTTTAGAAGATGAAATGAGAGCGTATGTAACATACATGGCTAATCCACATAAGAGAATATCCATGTATGTTTCTGACAGGCAAAAGAAAGAAGAGGTGCAGGAGAGGCTGGATGAGCAAAAGAGGAGTGTGGTGCAACCTGGGGACAAGTTGTTTGTGAAGGTGTTTAAAAGAAAATGATATAACGAACGCCGTGAAGGTCCTTTTGAGGTTGTGCGCAGTCCAAGTTAAAGGGTCTCCAACGTGGTATAATTTGTCACATTGTGGTAAAGCACCAAGGGAAGAAACACCTCATGTGCATGAAAGAGATGTGGAAGGCTCAAGAGAACCAGGACGTACAGAAGGAGAGAGGCAGGAAGATCTACAGGGTCAAACTCCAAAAGAGGAGATTGTCCATGATGTGGACAATGGTGATGACTCTGTGGGCATTTCTGATGATGCCGGAAATGACTCTGCAATTAACCAATAGGAAAGAAGATTTGGGGACATTGAGTTTAGGGATGTCCCAGAAACAGCAGGAACTAGTTCAGGGGAGTGTAAAGCACTAAAAGGGTACTGAGGACACTGATTCCTCAACAGGGGGAGTCAGAGAGTCAAATAGACGTACAAGTCCAAAACCAGTACAAAAAAGGGTCAGACCTAAACGTTACGAAGACTGAGGTAGATGTGTCATTGGAGAAGATGACTTTATTAGCATCAAATGTTACTGAAGATATAAATAAAGAAGTAACTTTCTTTCGTATTACAAAGAAGAAAGTCAATACATGATAAGAAACTGAATGTATACTTACCTGTTACACAGTTGCAGATGAATACACAGCCAGTAAGCCAGAGTTCCAGATTCAGACAACCATATACAGTTGATAAATAATCTCTTGGGATCATGTCCTGTGAACAAGTAAAACAAAGAAAAAAGTCAATACATAAAAAGAAACTGAATGCTTACTTACCGATTACACAGTTGCAGATGAATACACAGCCAGTAAGCTAGAGTTCCAGATTCAGAAAACCATATACAGTTGATGTATAGTCTCTTGAGATCATGAGGTCCTGTGAACAAGTAAGACAAAGAAGAAAGTCAATACATTAAAATAAACGGAATGTATAGTTACCTGTTACACATTTGCAGATGAATACACCGTCAGTAATCCAAAATTCCAGATGCAGACGATGGCAAAAAGTTGGAGATGGATACACTCTTAGGATCAAGAGGTCATATAAACAAGTAAGACAAATAAGAAAGTCAATACATGAAAAGAAACTGAATGTATACTTACCTGTTACAGAGTTGCAGATTAATACACAGCCAGTAAGAAAGAATTCCAGATGCAGACAACCACATACAGCTGGACATGGATAGCCTCTTGGGATCATGAAATCCTGTCAACAAGTAAGACAAAGAAGAAAGTCAATACATGAAAAGAAACTGAATGTATACTCACCTGTTACACAGTTGAAGATAAATAAACAGCCAATAAGAAGAAAAACCCAGATACAGACAACGGCAAACAGCTGGAGATGAACAGTCTCTTGGCATCATGAGGTCCTGTGAACAAGAAAGTCAATACATGAAAAGAAACTGAATGTTTACTTACCTGTTACACAGTTGCAGATGAATACACAGCCAGTACGACAGAGTTCCAGATGCAGACTACGGCAAAAAGTTGGAAATAGATAGTCTCTTGGTATCATGAGGGCCTGTCACTAAGTAAGACAAAGAAGAAAGTCAAAACATGAAAAGAAACTGAATGTATACTTACCTGTTACACAGTTGCAGATGAAAAAAAGCCAGTAAGCCAGAGTTCTAGATTCAGACAACCATATACAGTTGATGTATCGTCTCTTGAGATCACGAGGTCCTGTCAACAAGTAAGACAAAGAAGAAATTCAAAATATGAAAAGAAACTGAATGTTTACTTACCGATTACACAGTTGCAGATAAATAGAAAGTCAGTCAGATTGAGATCCAGATGCAGACAACGGCAAACACTTGGAGATCGATAGCCTCTTGGGATCATGAAGTCCTGTCAACAAGTAAGACAAAGAAGAAAGTCAATACATGAAAAGAAACTGAATGTTTACTTACCGATTACACAGTTGCAGATGAATACACAGCCAGTAAGCTAGAGTTCCAGATTCAGACAACCACATACAGTTGATGTATAGTCTCTTGAGATCATGAGGTCCTGTGAAAGGGACAAAATGAAAGTCAATACATGAAAAGAAGCGGAATGTATACTTACTTGTTACACAGTTGCAGACTAATACACAGCCAGTACGAAAGACTTCCAGATGCAGACAACCACATACAGCTGGACATGGACAGTCTCTTGGGATCATGAAGGCCTGTGAACAAGTAAGACAAAGAAGAAAGTCAATACATGAAAATAAACTGAATGCTTACTTACCTGTTACACAGTTGCAGGTGAATAGAAAGTCAGTCAGATTGAGATCCAGATGCACACAACGGCAAACACTTGGAGATCGATAGCCTCTTGGGATCATGAAGTCCTGTGAACAAGTAAGAAAAAGAAGAAAATCAAAATATGAAAAGAAACTGAATGTTTACTTACCTGTAACACAGTTGCAGATGATTACACAGCCAATAAGACGAAAAATCCAGATGCAGACAACGGCAAACAGCTGGAGATGAATAGTCTTTTGGGATCATGAGGTCCTGTAAACAAAAGAAACTGAATGCTTTTCTACCGATTACACAGTTGCAGATGAATACACAGTCAGTAAGAAAGAATTCCACATGCAGACAACGGCAAACAGCTGGAGATGAATAGTCTCTTGGGATCATGAGGTCCTGTAAACAAGACAAAGAAGAAAGTCAATACATGAAAAGAAACTGAATGCTTAATTACCCGTCACACAGTTGCAGATGAATACACAGCCAATAAGACGTAAAATACAGATGCAGACAACGGCAAACAGCTGGAGATAAATAGTCTCTTGGGATCATGAGGTCCTGTAAACAAAACAAAAAAAAGTCAATACATGAAAAGAAGCGGAATGTATACTTACTTGTTACACAGTTGCAGACTAATACACAGCCAGTAAGAAAGACTTCCAGATGCAGACAACCACATACAGCTGTACTTGAATATCTCTTGGGATCATGAAGTCCTGACAAAGAGTAAGACAAAAAGAAAGTCAATACATGAAAAGAAACTGAATGTATACTTACCTGTTACACAGTTGCAGGTGAATAGAAAGTCAGTCAGATTGAGATCCAGATGCACACAACGGCAAACACTTGGAGATCGATAGCCTCTTGGGATCATGAAGTCCTGTGAACAAGTAAGAAAAAGAAGAAAATCAAAGTATGAAAAGAAACTGAATGTTTACTTACCTGTAACACAGTTGCAGATGATTACACAGCCAATAAGACGAAAAATCCAGATGCAGACAATGGCAAACAGCTGGAGATGAATAGTCTTTTGGGATCATGAGGTCCTGTAAACAAGAAACTGAATGCTTTTCTACCGATTACACAGTTGCAGATGAATATACAGTCAGTAAGAAAGAATACCACATGCAGACAACGGAAAACAGCTGGAGATGAATAGTCTCTTTGGATCATGAGGTCCTGTAAACAAGACAAAAAGAAAGTCAATACATGAAAAGGAACTGAATGTATACTTACCTGTTTCAAAGTTGCAGGTGAATACAAAGCCAGTAAGAAAGAATTCCTGATGCAGACAACCACATCCAGCTGGACATGGAAAGTCTCTTGGGATCATGAGGTCCTGTAAACAAGACAAAGAAGAAAGTCAATACATGAAAAGAAACTGAATGTATACTTACCTGTTACACAGTTGCAGATGAATACACAGTCAGTAAGAAAGAATTCCAGATGCAGAAAACCACATACAGCTGGACATCGATAGCCTCTTGGGATCATGAAATCCTATAAACAAGACAAAAAGAAGTCAATACATGAAAAGAAACTAAATGTATACTTACCTGTTACACAGTTGCAGATGAAAAAAAAGCTAGTAAGCCAGAGTTCCAGATGCAGATAACCATATACAGTTGATGTATCGTCTCTTGGGATCACGAGGTTCTGTGAACAAGTAAGATAAAGAAGAAAGTCAATACATGAAAAGAAACTGAATGCTTACTTACCGATTACACAGTTGCAGATGAATAGAAAGTCAGATTGAGATCCAGATGCAGACAACGGCAAACACTTGGAGATCGATAGCCTCTTGGGATCATGAAGTCCTGTCAACAAGTAAGACAAAGAAGAAAATCCAAATATGAAAAGAAACTGAATGTATACTTACCTGTAACACAGTTGCAGATTAATACACAGCCAATAAGATGAAAAATCAAGATGCAGACAATGGCAAACAGCTGGAGATGAATAGTCTCTTGGGATCATGAGGTCCTGTAAACAAGTAAGACAAAGAAGAAAGTCAATACATGAAAAGAAACTGAATGCTTACTTACCGATTACACAGTTGCAGATGAAAAAAATAAAGCCAGTAAACCAGAGTTCCAGATTCAGACAACCATATACAGTTGATTTATAGTCTCTTGGGATCATGAGGTACTGTGAACAAGTAAGACAAAGAAGAAAGTCAATACATGAAAAGAAACTGAATGTATACTTACCTGTTACACAGTTGCAGATGAATACACAGTCAGTAAGAAAGAATTCCAGATGCAGACAACCACAAATAGCTGGACATGGACAGTCTCTTGGGATCATGAAGTCCTGTGAACAAGTGAGACAACGAAGAAAGTCAATACATGAAAAGAAACTGAATGTATACTTACCTGTTACAAAGTTGCAGATGAAAACAAAGCCAGTAAGAAAGAATTCCAGATCCAGACAACCACATCCAGCTGGACACGGATAGTCTCTAGGGATCATGAGGTCCTGTAAACAAGACAAAGAAGAAAGTCAATACATGAAAAGAAACTGAATGTATACTTACCTGTTACACAGTTGCAGATGAATAGGAAGCAAGTTAGATTGAGTTCCAGATGCAGACAACGGCAAGCACTTGGAGATCGATAGCCTCTTGGGATCATGAAGTCCTGTCAAGAAGTAAGACAAAGAAGAAAATCAAAACATGAAAAGAAACTGAATGTATACTTACCTGTTACACAGTTGCAGATGAATACACAGTCAGTAAGAAAGAATTCCAGATGCAGACAATCACATACAGCTGGACATCGATAGCCTCTTGGGATCATGAGGTCCTGTAAACAAGACAAAAAGAAAGTCAATACATGGAAAGTAACTGAATTTATACTTACCTGTTACACTGTTGCAGATGAATACAGTCAGTAAGAAAGAATTCCAGATGCAGACAACCACATACAGCTGGACATCGATAGCCTCTTGGGATCATGAGGTCCTGTAAACAAGACAAAAAGAAAGTCAATACATGAAAAGAAACTGAATGTATACTTACCTTTTACACAGTTGCAGTTGAAAAAAAGCCAGTAAGCCAGAGTTCCAGATTCAGACAAGCATATACAGTTGATGTATAGTCTCCTGGGATCACGAGGTTCTGTGAACAAGTAAGACAAAGAAGAAAGTCAATACATGAAAAGAAACTGAATGCTTAGTTACAGATTAATAGAATTATTTGCAGATGAATAGAAAGTCAGTCAGATTGAGTTCCAGATGCAGACAACGGCAAACACTTGGAGATCGATAGCCTCTTGGGATCATGAAGTCCTGTCAACAAGTAAGACAAAGAAGAAAATCAAAACATGAAAAGAAACTGAATGTATACTTACCTGTTACACAGTTGCAGATGAATACACAGTCAGTAAGAAAGAATTCCAGATGCAGACAACCACATACAGCTGGACATCGATAGCCTCTTGGGATCATGAAGTCCTGTAAACAAGACAAAAAGAAAGTCAATACATGAAAAGAAACTGAATGTATACTTACCTATTACACAGTTGCAGATGAATAGAAAGTCAGTCAGATTGAGTTCCAGATGCAGACAACGGAGGACACCTTTCGCTGTACAATGTGCACTGTACAGTGAAAAATACGTGCACCTTACCTTACCTTGGGATCATGAGGTCCTGTAAACAAGAAAAAAAGAAAGTCAATACGTGAAAAAATGAATGCTTACTTACCGATTACACAGTTGCAGATGAATACACAGCCATTATGAAAGAATTCCAGATGCAGACAACCACATACAGCTGGACATGGACAGACTCTTGGGATCATGAAGTCCTGTGAACAAGTAAGACAAAATAGAAAGTCAATACATGAAAAGAAGCTGAATGTATACTTACCTGTTACACAGTTGCAGATGAAAAAAAGCCAGTAAGCCAGAGTTCCAGATTCAGTCAACCATATACAGTTGATGTATAGTCTCCTGGGATCATGAAGTCCTGTGAACAAGTAAGACAAAGAAAAAAGTAAATACATGAAAAGAAACTGAATGTATACTTATCTGTTACACAGTTACAGATGAATACACAGTCAGTAAGAAAGAATTCCAGATGCAGACAACCACATACAGCTGGACATGGACAGTCTCTTGGGATCATGAAGTCCTGTAAATAAGTAAGACAAATAAGAAAGTCAATACATGAAAAGAAACTGAATGTATACTTACCTGTTACACAGTTGCAGATGAATACACAGTCAGTAAGAAAGAATTCCAGATGCAGACAACCACATACAGCTAGACATCGTTAGCCTCTTGGGATCATGAAGTCCTGTAAACAAGACAAAAAGAAAGTCAATGCATGAAGAGAAACTGAATGTATACTTACCTGTTACAAAGTTGCAGATGAATAGAAAGTCAGTCAGATTGAGTTCCAGATGCAGACACCGGCAAACACTTGGAGATCTATAGCCTCTTGGGATCATGAAGTCCTGTCAACAACTAAGACAAAAAAGAAAATCAAAATATGAAAAGAAATTGAATGTATACTTACCTATAACACAGTTGCAGATGAATACACAGCCAATAAAACGTAAAATCCAGATGCAGACAAAGGCAAACAGCTAGCGATGAATAGTCTCTTGGGATCATGAGGTCCTGTAAACAAGACAAAAAAAGTCAATACATGAAGAGAAACGGAATGTATACTTACCTGTTACACAGTTGCAGATGAATACAAAGCCAGTAAGAAAGAATTCCAGATGCAGACAACCACATACAGCTGGACATCGATAGCCTCTTGGGATCATGAGGTCCTGTAAACAAGACAAAGAAGAAAATCAAAACATGAAAAGAAACTGAATGTATACTTACCTGATACACAGTTGCAAATGAATACACAGTCAGTAAGAAAGAATTCCAGATGCAGACAACCACATACAGCTGGACATCGATAGCCTCTTGGGATCATGAAGTCCTGTAAACAAGTAAGACAAAGAAGAAAATCAAAACATGAAAAGAAACTGAATGTTTACTTACCTTTAACACAGTTGCAGATGAATACACAGCCAATAAGACAAAAAATCCAGATGCAGATGAATAGTATCTTGGGATCATGAGGTCCTGTAAACAAGATAAAGAAGAAAGTCAATACATGAAAAGAAACTGAATGTATACTTACCTGTTACACAGTTGCAGATGAGTACACAGTCAGTAAGAAAGAATTCCAGATGCAGACAACATACAGCTGGACATGGACAGACTCTTGGGATCATGAAGTCCTTTGAACAAGTAAGACAAAGAAGAAAGTCAATACATGAAAAGAAACTGAATGTATATTTACCTGTTACAAAGTTGCAGATGAATACAAAGCCAGTAAGAAAGAATTCCAGATGCAGACAACCACATACAGCTGGACATCGATAGCCTCTTGGGATCATGAGGTCCTGTAAACAAGACAAAGAAGAAAGTCAATACATGAAAAGAAACTGAATGTATACTTACCTGTTACACAGTTGCAGATGAAAAAAAAAGCTAGTAAGCCAGAGTTCCAGATGCAGATAACCATATACAGTTCATGTATAGTCTCTTGGGATCACGAGGTTCTGTGAACAAGTAAGACAAAGAAGAAAGTCAATACATGAAAAGAAACTGAATGCTAACTTACCGATTACACAGTTGCAGATGAAAAAAAGCCAGTAAGCTAGAGTTCCAGATTCAGAAAACCATATACAGTTGATGTATAGTCTCTTGAGATCATGAGGTCCTGTGAACAACTAAGACAAAGAAGAAAGTCAATACATTAAAATAAACGGAATGTATAGTTACCTGTTACACATTTGCAGATGAATACACCGTCAGTAATCCAAAATACCAGATGCAGACAATGGCAAAAAGTTGGAGATTGATACACTCTTAAGATCAAGAGGTCATATGAACAAGTAAGACAAATAAGAAAATCAATACATGAAAAGAAACTGAATGTATACTTACCTGTTACAGAGTTGCAGATTAATACACAGCCAGAAAGAAAGAATTCCAGATGCAGACAACCACATATAGCTGGACATGGATAGCCTCTTGGGATCATGAAATCCTGTCAACAAGTAAGACAAAGAACAAAATCAAAATATGAAAAGAAACTGAATGTATACTCACCTGTTACACAGTTGAAGATAAATAAACAGCCAATAAGAAGAAAAATCCAGATACAGACAACGGCAAACAGCTGGAGATGAACAGTCTCTTGGCATCATGAGGTCCTGTGAACAAGAAAGTCAATACATGAAAAGAAACTGAATGTTTACTTACCTGTTACACAGTTGCAGATGAATACACAGCCAGTACGACAGAGTTCCAGATGCAGACTACGGCAAAAAGTTGGAAATAGATAGTCTCTTGGTATCATGAGGGCCTATCAACAAGTAAGACAAAGAAGAAAGTCAAAACATGAAAAGAAACTGAATGTATACTTACCTGTTACACAGTTGCAGATGAAAAAAAGCCAGTAAGCCAGAGTTCCAGATTCAGACAACCATATACAGTTGATGTATCGTCTCTTGAGATCACGAGGTCCTGTCAAGAAGTAAGACAAAGAAGAAAATCAAAATATAAAAAGAAACTGAATGTTTACTTACCTGTAACACAGTTGCAGATTAATACACAGTCAGTAAGAAAGAATTCAAGATGCAGACAACCACATACAGCTGCATATGGACAGTCTCTTGGGATCATGAAGTCATGTGAACAAGTAAGACTAAGAAGAAAGTCAATACATGAAAAGAAACTGAAAGCTTACTTACCGATTACACAGTTGCAGATAAATTGAAAGTCAGTCAGATTGAGATCCAGATGCAGACAACGGCAAACACTTGGAGATCGATAGCCTCTTGGGATCATGAAGTCCTGTCAACAAGTAAGACAAAGAAGAAAGTCAATACATGAAAAGAAACTGAATGTTTACTTACCTGTTACACAGTTGCAGATGAATACACAGCCAGTAAGAAAGAACTCCAGATACAGACAACTACATACAGATGGACATGGATAGTGTCTTGCGATCATGAAGTCCTGTGAACAAGTAAAACAAAAAAAAAAGTCAAATCATGAAAAGAAACTGAATGCTTACTTACCGATTACATAGTTGCAGATGAAAAAAAGCCAGTAAGCTAGAGTTCCAGATTCAGACAACCATATACAGTTGAAGTATAGTCTCTTGAGATCATGAGGTCCTCTGAAAGGGACAAAATGAAAGTCAATACATGAAAAGAAATGGAATGTATACTTACCTTTTACACAGTTGCAGACTAATACACAGCCAGTAAGAAAGACTTCCAGATGCAGACAACCACATACAGCTGGACTTGAATATCTCTTGGGATCATGAAGTCCTGACAAAGAGTAAGACAAAGATGAAAATCAAAATATGAAAAGAAACTGAATGTATACTTACCTGTTACACAGTTGCAGATGAAAAAAAGGCCAGTAAGCCGGAGTTCCAGATGCAGACAACCATATACAGTTGATGTAAAGTCTCTTGGGATGACGAGGTCCTGTGAACAAGTAAAACAATGAAGAAAGTTAATACATGAAAAGAAACTGAATGTTTACTTACCTGTTACACAATTGCAGATGAATACATAGCAAGAAAGAAAGAATTCCAGATGCAGACAACATACAGCTGGACATGGACAGTCTCTTGGGAACATGAAGGCCTGTGAACAAGTAAGACAAAGAAGAAAGTCAATACATGAAAAGAAACTGAATGTATACTTACTTGTTACACAGTTGCAGATGAAAAAAAAAAAAAAAACGTAAGCCAGAGTTCCAGATTCAGACAACCATATACAGTTGATGTATAGCCTCTTGGGATCACAAAATCCTGTGAACAAGTAAGACAAAGAAGGAAGTCAATAAATGAAAATAAACTGAATGCTTACTTACCGATTACACAGATGCAGATGAATAGAAAATCAGTCAGATTGAGATCCAGATGCAGACAACGGCAAACACTTGGAGATCGACAGACTCTTGGGATCATGAGGTCCTGTAAACAAGACAAAAAGAAATTCAATACATGAAAAGAAACTGAATGTATACTTACCTGTTACACAGTTGCAGATGAATACACAGCCAATAAGACGAAAAATCCAGATGCAGACAACCACATACAGCTGGACATGGACAGTCTCTTGGGATCATGAAGTCCTGTGAACAAGTAAGACAGAAGAAAATCAAAATATGAAAAGAAGCTGAATGTATACTTACCTGTTACACAGTTGCAGATGAATAGAAAGACAGTCAGATTGAGTTCCAGATGCAGACAACGGCAAACAGCTGGAGATGAATAGTCTTTTGGGATCATGAGGTCCTGTAAACAAGACAAAAAGAAAGTCAATACATGAAAAGAAACCGAAAGTATACTTACCTGTTAAACAGTTGCAGATGAATACACAGCCAATAAGACGTAAAATCCAGATGCAGATGAATAGTCTCTTGGGCTCATGAGGTCCTGTAAACAAGACAAAGAAGAAAGTCAATGCAGGAAAAGAAACGGAATGTATACTGACCTGTTACACAGTTGCAGATGAATATACAGCCAGTAAGAAAGAAATCCAGATGCAGACAACCACATACAGCTGGACATTGACAGTCTCTTGAGATAATGAAGTCCTGTGAATAAGTAAGACAAAGAAGAAAGTCAATACTTGAAAAGAAACTGAATGCTTACTTAGCAATTACACAGTTGCAGATGAATAGAAAGTCAGTGAGATTGAGATCCAGATGCAGACGACGGCAAACACTTGGAGATCGATAGCCTCTTGGGATCACGAAGTCCTGTCAACACGACAAAGAAGAAAATCAAAATATGAAAAGAAACTGAATGCTTACTTACCGTTTACACAGTTGCAGGTGAATAGAAAGTCAGTCAGATTGAGATCCAGATGCACACAACGGCAAACACTTGGAGATCGATAGCCTCTTGGGATCATGAAGTCCTGTGAACAAGTAAGACAAAGAAGAAAATCAAAATATGAAAAGAAACTGAATGTTTACTTACCTGTAACACAGTTGCAGATGATTACACAGCCAATAACACGAAAAATCCAGATGCAGACAACGGCAAACAGCTGGAGATGAATAGTCTCTTGGGATCATGAGGTCCTGTAAACAAAAGAAACTGAATGCTTTTCTACCGATTACACAGTTGCAGATGAATACACAGTCAGTAAGAAAAAATTCCAGATGCAGAAAACCACATACAGCTGGACATCGATAGGCTCTTGGGATCATGAAATCCTATAAACAAGACAAAAAGAAGTCAATACATGAAAAGAAACTGAATGTATACTTACCTGTTGCAAAGTTGCAGATAAATACAAAGCCAGTAAGAAAGAGTTCCAGATGCAGACAACCACATACAGCTGGACAAGGACAGTCTCTTGGGATCATGAAGTCCTGTGAACAAGTAAGACAAAGAAGAAAGTCAATACATGGAAAGAAACTGAATGTATACTTACCTGTTACAAAGTTGCAGATGAATACACAGCCAATAAGACGGAAAATCCAGATGCAGACAATGGCAAACACTTGGAGATCGATATCCTCTTTGGATCATGAAGTCCTGTGAACAAGTAAGACAAAGAAAAAAGTCAATGAATGAAAAGAAACTGAATGTATACTTACCTGTTACAAAGTTGCAGATGAATACAAAGCCAGTAAGAAAGAATTCCAGATGCAGACAACCACATCCAGCTGGACATGGATAGTCCCTTGGGATCACGAGGTCCTGTGAAGAAGTAAGACAAAGAAGAAAATCAAAATATAAAAAGAACCTGAATGTATACTTACGTGTTACACAGTTGCAGATGAATAGACAGCCATTAAGAAAGAATTCCAGATGCAGACAATCAAATACAGCTGGACATGGACAGTGTCTTGGGATCATGAAGTCCTGTGAACAAGTAAGACAAAAAAGAAAATCAATACATGAAAAGAAACTGAATGCTTACTTACCGATTACACAGTTGTAGATGAATACAAAGTCAGTCAGATTGAGTTCCAGATGCAGACAACGGCAAACACTTGGAGATCGATAGCCTCTTGGTATCATGAAGTCCTGTGAACAAGTAAGACAAAGAAGAAAGTCAAAACATGAAAAGAAACTGAATGTTTACTTACCTGTAACACAGTTGCAGATCAAAACACAGCTAATAAGACGAAAAATCCAGATACAGTTGAAAAGTCTCTTGGGATCACAAGGTCCTGTGAACAAGTAAGACAAAGAAGAAAATCAATACATGAAAAGAAATTGAAGGTATACTTATCTGTCACACAGTTGCAGATGAATAGAAAGTCAGTCAGATTGAGTTCCAGATGCAGACAACGGCAAACACTTGGAGATCGATAGCCTCTTGGTATCATGAAGTCCTGTGAACAAGTAAGACAAAGAAGAAAGTCAAAACATGAAAAGAAACTGAATGCATACTTACCTGTTACACAGTTGCAGATGAATAGAAAGTCAGTAGGATTGAGTTCCAGATGCAGACAACGGCAAACACTTGGAGATCGATAGCCTCTTGGGATCATGAAGTCCTGTCAACAAGTAAGACAAAGAAGAAAATCAATACATGAAAAGAAACTGAATGTATACTTACCTATTACACAGTTGCAGATGAAAAAAAGCCAGTAAGCCAGAGTTCCAGATTTAGACAACCATATATATTTGATGTATAGTCTCTTGGGATCACGAGGTCCTGTGAACAAGTAAGACAACAAAGAAAGTCAATACATGAAATGAAACTGAATGCTTACTTACCGATTACACAGTTGCAGATGAATACACAGCCAGTAAGAAAGAGTTCCAGATGCAGACAACATCATACAGCTGGACAAGGACAGTCTCTTGGGATCATGAAGTCCTGTGAACAAGTAAGACAAAGAAGAAAGTCAAAATATGAAAAGAAACTGAATGTATACTTACATGTAACACAGTTGCAGATGAATACACAGCCAATAAGACGAAAAATCCAGATGCAGATGAATAGTCTCTTGGGATCATGAAGTCCTGTGAATAAGTAAGACAAATAAGAAAGTCAGTACATGAAAAGAAACTGAATGTATACTTACCTGTTACACGGTTGCAGTTGAAAAGAAACAGAATGTATACTTACCTATTGCACAGTTGCAGATGAATAGAAAGTCAGTCAGATTGAGTTCCAGATGCAGACAACGGCAAACCCTTGCAGATCGATAGCCTCTTGGGATCATTAAGTCCTGTCAACAAGTAAGACAAAGAAGAAAATCTAAATATGAAAAGAAATTGAATGTATACTTACCTATAACACAGTTGCAGATGAATACACACCCAATAAGACGTAAAATCCAGATGCAGACAACGGCAAACAGCTGGAAATGAATAGTCTCTTGGGATAATGAGGTCCTGTAAACAAGATAAAAAGAAAGTCAATACATGAAAAGAAACTGAATGTATACTTACCTGTTACACAGTTGCAGATGAATAGAAAGTCAGTCAGATTGAGTTCCAGATGCAGACAACAGTAAACACTTGGAGATCGATAGCCTCTTGGGATCATGAAGTCCTGTGAACAAGACAAAGAAGAAAATTAAAACATGAAAAGAAACTGAATGTATACTTACCTGTTACACTGTTGCAGATTAATACACATCCAATAAGACAAAAAATCCAGATGCAGATGAATAGTCTCTTGTGATCATGAGGTCCTGTAAACAAGACAAAGAAGAAAGTCAATACAACAAAAGAAACTGAATGTACACTTACCTATTACATAGTTGCAGATGAATAGAAAGTCAGTCAGATTGAGATCCAGTTGCAGACAACCACATACAGCTGGACATGGATAGTCTCTCTGGATCATGAAGTCCTGTGAACAAGTAAGACACAAAAGAAAATCAAAATATGAAAAGAAACTGAATATATACTTACGTGTTACACAGTTACAGATGAATACACACCCAATAAGACGAAAAATCCAGATGCAGTTGAATAGCCTCTTGGGATCACGAGGTCCTGTGAACAAGTAAGACAAAGAAGAAAATCAATACATGAAAAGAAACGGAATGCTTACTTACCGATTACACAGTTGCAGATGAATACACAGCCATTAAGAAAGAATTTCAGATGCAGACTACCACATACAGCTGGACATGGACAGTCTCTTGGGATCATGAAGTCCTGTGAAGAAGTAAGACAAAGAAGAAAGTCAATACATGAAAAGAAACTGAATGTATACTTACCTGTTACACAGTTGCAGATGAATAGAAAGTCAGTCAGATTGAGTTCCAGATGCAGACAACGGTAAACACTTGGAGATCAATATCCTCTTGGGATCATGAAGTCCTGTGAACAAGACAAAGAAGAAAATCAATTCATGAAAAGAAACTGAATGTTTACTTACCTGTAACACAGTTGCAGATGATAACACAGCCAATAAGACGAAAAATCCAGATGCAGTTGAAAAGTCTCTTGGGATCACGAGGTCCTGTGAACAAGTAAGACAAAGAAGAAAATCAATACATGAAAAGAAACTGAAGGTATACTTATCTGTCACACACTTTCAGATGAATAGAAAGTCAGTCAGATTGAGTTCCAGATGCAGACAACCACATACAGCTGGACATCGATAGCCTCTTGGGATCATGAAGTCCTGTCAACAAGTAAGACAAAGAAAATGCAAATATGAAAAGAAATTGAATGTATACTTACCTGTAACACAGTTGCAGATTAATACACAGCCAATAAGATGAAAAATCCAGATGCAGACAACGGCAAACAGCTGGAGATGAATAGTCTCTTGGGATCATGAGGTCCTGTAAACAAGTAAGACAAAGAAGAAAGTCAATACATGAACAGAAGCTGAATGTATACTTACCTGTTACAAAGTTGCAGATGAAAACAAAGCCAGTAAGAAAGAATTCCAGATGCAGTCAACCACATCCAGATGGACACAGATAGTCTCTTGGGATCATGAGGTCCTGTAAACAAGACAAAGAAGAAAGTCAATATATGAAAAGAAACTGAATGCTTATTTACCGATAACACAGTTGCAGATGAATACACAGCCATTAAGAAAGAATTCCAGATGCAGAAGACCACATATAGCTGCACATGGACAGTCTCTTGGGATCATGAAGTCCTGTGAACAAGTAAGACAAAGAAGAATATCAAAATATGAAAAAGAAACCGAATGTATACTTACCTGTTAAACAGTTGCAGATGAATACACAGCCAATAAGACGAAAAATCCAGATGCAGATGAATAGTCTCTTGGGCTCATGAGGTCCTGTAAACAAGACAAAGAAGAAAGTCAATACAGGAAAAGAAACGGAATGTATACTTACCTGTTACACAGTTGCAGATGAATATACAGCCAGTAAGAAAGAAATCCAGATGCAGACAACCACATACAGCTGGACATTGACAGTCTCTTGAGATCATGAAGTCCTGTGAATAAATAAGACAAAGAAGAAAATCAAAATATGAAAAGAAACTGAATGTTTACTTACCTGTAACACAGTTGCAGATGATTACACAGCCAATTAGACGAAAAATCCAGATGCAGACAACGGCAAACAGCTGGAGATGAATAGTCTCTTGGGATCATGAGGTCCTGTAAACAAAAGAAACTGAATGCTTTTCTACCGATTACACAGTTGCAGATGAATACACATTCAGTAACAAAGAACTCCAGATGCAGACAATGGCACACAGCTGGAGATGAATACTCTCTTGGGATCATGAGGTCCTGTAAACAAGACAAAAAAGAAAGTCAGTACTTGAATAGAAACTGAATGTAAAATCCAGGTGTAAAATCCAGGTGCAGATGAATAGTCTCTTGGGATCATGAGGTCCTGTAAACAAGACAAAGAAGAAAGTCAATACATGAAAAGAAACTGAATGCTTAATTACCTGTCACACAGTTGCAGATGAATACACAGCCAATAAGACGAAAAATCCAGATGCAGATGAATAGTCTCTTGGGATAATGAGGTCCTGTAAACAAGACAAAGAAGAGAGGCAATACAAGAAAAGAAACTGAATGTATACTTACTTGTTACACAGTAGCAGATGAATACACAGCCAGTAAGAAAGAATTCCAGATGCAGACAACCACATACAGCTGCACATGGACAGTGTCTTGGGATCATGAAGTCCTGTCAACAAGTAAGACAAAGAAGAAAATCAAAACATGAAAAGAAACTGAATGTATACTTACCTGTTACACAGTTGCAGATGAATACACAGTCAGTAAGAAAGAATTCCAGATGCAGACAACCACGTACAGCTGGACATCGATAGCCTCTTGGGATCATGAAGTCCTGTAACCAAGACAAAAAGAAAGTCAATACATGAAAAGAAATTGAATGTATACTTACCTGTTACACAGTTGCAGATGAATAGAAAGTCAGTCAGATTGAGTTCCAGATGCAGACAACGGCAAACACTTGGAGATCGATAGCCTATAGGGATCATGAAGTCCTGTGAATAAGTAAGACAAATAAGAAAGTCATTACATAAAAAGAAACTGAATGTATACTTACCTGTTACACAGTTACAGATGAATACACAGCCAATAAAACGTAAAATCCAGATGCAGACAAAGGCAAACAGCTAGAGATGAATAGTCTCTTGGGATCATGAGGTCCTGTAAACAAGACAAAAAAAGTCAATACATGAAGAGAAACTGAATATATACTTACCTGTTACACAGTTGCAGATAAATACAAAGCCAGTAAGAAAGAATTCCAGATGCAGAAAACCACATACAGCTGGACATCGATAGCCTCTTGGGATCATGAAGTCCTGTCAAGAAGTAAGACAAAGAAGAAAATCAAAACATGAAAAGAAACTGAATGTTTACTTACCTTTAACACAGTTGCAGATGAATACACAGCCAATAAGACAAAAAATCCAGATGCAGATGAATAGTCTCTTGGGATCATGAGGTCCTGTAAACAAGTAAGACAAAGAAAAAAGTAAATACATGAAAAGAAACTGAAAGTATACTTACCTGTAACACAGTTGCAGATGAACACAGCCAATAAGACGAAAAATCCAGATGCAGACAATGGCAAACACTTGGAGATCGATAGCCTCATGGGATCATGAAGTCCTGTAAACAAGACAAAGAAGAAAGTCAATACATGAAAAGAAACTGAATGTATACTTACCTATAACACAGTTGCAGATTAATACAACGCCAATAAGATGAAAAATCCAGATGCAGACAACAGCAAACAGCTGGAGATGAATAGTCTCTTGGGATCATGAGGTCCTGTAAACAAGTATGACAAAGAAGAAAGTCAATACATGAACAGAAGCTGAATGTATACTTACCTGTTACAAAGTTGCAGATGAAAACAAAGCCAGTAAGAAAGAATTCCAGATGCAGTCAACCACATCCAGCTGGACACAGATAGTCTCTTGGGATCATGAGGTCCTGTAAACAAGACAAAGAAGAAAGTCAATATATGAAAAGAAACTGAATTTATACTTACCTGTTACACAGTTGCAGATGAATAGAAAGTTAGTCAGATTGAGTTCCAGATGCAGACAACCACATACAGTTGATGTATAGTCTCTTGGGATGATGAGGTCCTGTGAACAAGTAAGACAAAGAAGAAAGTCAATACATGAAAAGAAACTGAATGTATACTTACCTGTTACAAAGTTGCAGATGAATACAAAGCCAGTAAGAAAGAATTCCAGATGCAGACCACCACATCCAGCTGGACATGGATAGTCTCTTGGGATCATGAGGTCCTGTAAACAAGAGAAAGAAGAAAGTCAATACATGAAAAGAAAATGAATGTATATTTACCTGTTACACAGTTGCAGATGAATAGAAAGTTAGTCAGATTGAGTTCCAAATGCAGACAACGGCAAAAACTTGGAGATCGATAGCCTCTTGGGGTCATGAAGTCCTGTGAACAAGTAAGAAAAAGAAGAAAGTCAAAACATGAAAAGAAACTGAATGTATACTTACCTGTTGCACAGTTGCAGATGAATAGAAAGTCAGAAACGGAAGTCAAGAAACGGAAACAGAAGTCAAGAAACAGAATGTATACTTACCTATAACACAGTTGCAGATGAATACAAAGCCAATAAAACGTAAAATCCAGATGCAGACAACGGCAAACAGCTGGAGATGAATAGTCTCTTGGGATCATGAGGTCCTGTAAACAAGACAAAAAAAAGTCAATACATGAAAAGAAACTGAATGTATACTTACCTGTTGCACAGTTGCAGATGAATAGAAATTTAGAAACGGAAGTCAAGAAACGGAAACAGAAGTCAAGAAACGGAATGTATACTTACTTGTTAAACAGTTGCAGATGAAAAAAAGCCAATAAAACGTAAAATCCAGATTCAGACAACCACACATAGCTGGACATGGACAGTCTCTTGGGATCATGAAGTCCTGTGAACAAGTGAGACAACGAAGAAAGTCAATACATGAAAAGAAACTGAATGTATACTTACCTGTTACACAGTTGCAGATGAGTACACAGTCAGTAAGAAAGAATTCCAGATGCAGACAACATACAGCTGGACATGGACAGACTTTTGGGATCATGAAGTCCTGTGAACAAGTAAGACAAAGAAGAAAGTCAATACATGAAAAGAAACTGAATGTATACTTACCTGTTACACAGTTGCAGATGAATAGAAAGTCAGAAACGGAAGGCAAGAAACGGAAACAGAAGTCAAGAAACAGAATGTATACTTACCTATAACACAGTTGCAGATGAATACAAAGCCAATAAAACGTAAAATCCAGATGCAGACAACGGCAAACAGCTGGAGATGAATAGTCTCTTGGGATCATGAGGTCCTGTAAACAAGACAAAAAAAAGTCAATACATGAAAAGAAACTGAATGTATACTTACCTGTTGCACAGTTGCAGATGAATAGAAAGTCAGAAACGGAAGTCAAGAAACGGAAACAGAAGTCAAGAAACGGAATGTATACTTACTTGTTACACAGTTGCAGATGAAAAAAAGCCAATAAAACGTAAAATCCAGATTCAGACAACCACAAATAGCTGGACATGGACAGTCTCTTGGGATCATGAAGTCCTGTGAACAAGTGAGACAACGAAGAAAGTCAATACATGAAAAGAAACTGAATGTATACTTACCTGTTACACAGTTGCAGATGAGTACACAGTCAGTAAGAAAGAATTCCAGATGCAGACAACATACAGCTGGACATGGACAGACTTTTGGGATCATGAAGTCCTGTGAACAAGTAAGACAAAGAAGAAAGTCAATACATGAAAAGAAACTGAATGTATACTTACCTGTTACACAGTTGCAGATGAATAGGAAGTAAGTTAGATTGAGTTCCAGATGCAGACAACGGCAAGCACTTGGAGATCGATAGCCTCTTGGGATCATGAAGTCCTGTCAAGTAGTAAGACAAAGAAGAAAATCAAAACATGAAAAGAAACTGAATGTATACTTACCTGTTACACAGTTGCAGATGAATACACAGTCAGTAAGAAAGAATTCCAGATGCAGACAACCACATACAGCTGGACATCGATAACCTCTTGGGATCATGAAGTCCTGTAAACAAGACAAAAAGAAAGTCAATACATGAAAAGAAACTGAATGTATACTTACCTGTTACAAAGTTGCAGATGAATACAAAGCCAGTAAGAAAGAATTCCAGATGCAGACAACCACATCAAGCTGGACATGGATAGTCTCTTGGGATCATGAGGTCCTGTAAACAAGACAAAAAGAAAGTCCATACATGAAAAGAAACTGAATGTATACTTACCTGTTACACAGTTTCAGTTGAAAAAAAGCCAGTAAGCCAGAGTTCCAGATTCAGACAACCATATACGGTTGATGTATAGTCTCTTGGGATCACGAGGTCCTGTGAACAAGTAAGACAAAGAAGAAAGTCAATACATGAAAAGAAATTGAATGTATACTTACCTGTTACACAGTTGCAGATGAATAGAAAGTCAGTCAGATTGAGATCCTGATGCAGACAACGACAAACACTTGGAGATCGATAGCCTCTTGGGATCATGAAGTCCTGTGAACAAGTAAGACAAAGAAGACAGTCAATACATGAAAAGAAACTGAATGTATACTTATCTGTAACACAGTTGCAGATGAATACACAGCCAATAAGACGTAAAATCCAGATGCAGATGAATAGTCTCTTGGGATCATGAGGTCCTGTAAACAAGACAAAGAAGAAAGTCAATACATGAAAAAAAGCTGAATGTATACTTACCTGTTACACATTAGCAGATGAAAAAAAAGCTAGTAAGCCAGAGTTCCAGATGCAGATAACCATATACAGTTGATGTATAGTCTCTTTGGATCACGAGGTTCTGTGAACAAGTAAGACAAAGAAGAAAATCAAAATATGAAAAGAAATTTAATGTATACTTACCTGTTACACAGTTGCAGATGAATAGAAAGTCAGTCAGATTGAGTTCCAGATGCAGACAATGGCAAAAAGCTGGAGATGAATAGTCTCTTGGGATCATGAGGTCCTGTAAACAAGAAAAAAAGAAAGTCAATACATGAAAAGAAACTGAATGCTTACTTACCGATTACACAGTTGGAGATGAATACACAGCCATTAAGAAAGAATTCCAGATGCAGACAACCAAAAATAGCTGGACATGGACAGTCTCTTGGGATCATGAAGTCCTGTAAACAAGTGAGACAACGAAGAAAGTCAATACATGAAAAGAAACTGAATGTATACTTAACTGATACACAGTTGCAGATAAAAAAAAAAGCCAGTAAGCCAGAGTTCCAGATTCAGACAACCATATACAGTTGATGTATAGTCTCTTGGGACCATGAAGTCCTGTGAACAAGTAAGACAAAGAAAAAAGTCAATACATGAAAAGAAACTGAATGTATAATTATCTGTAACAGTTGCACATGAATACACAGCCAATAAGACGAAAAATCCAGATGCAGATGAATAGTCTCTTTGAATCATGAGGTCCTGTAAACAAGACAAAGAAGAAAGTCAATACATGAAAAGAAACTGAATTCTTACTTACCGATTACACAGTTGTAGAAGAATAGAAAGTCAGTCAGATTGAGATCCAGATGCAGACAACGGCAAACACTTGGAGATCGATAGTCTCTTGGGATCATGAGGTCCTATAAACAAGACAAAAATAAAGTCAATACATGAAAAGAAACTGAATGTTAACTTACCGATTACACAGTTGGATATGAATACACAGCCATTAAGAAAGAATTCCAGATCCAGACAACCACATACAGCTGGACATGGACAGACTCTTGGGATCATGAAGTCCTGTGAACAAGTAAGACAAAATAGAAAGTCAGTACATGAAAAGAAGCTGAATGTGTACTTACCTGTAACACAGTTGCAGATGAACACACAGCCAATAAGACGAAAAATCCAGATGCAGACAATGGCAAACACTTGGAGATCGATAGTCTCTTGGGATCATGAAGTCCTGTCAACAAGTAAGACAAAGAAGAAAATCCAAATATGAAAAGAAACTGAATGTATACTTACCTGTAACAAAGTTGCAGATTAATACACAGCCAATAAGATGAAAAATCCAGATGCAAACAACGGCAAACAGCTGGAGATGAATAGTCTCTTGGGATCATGAGGTCCTGTAAACAAGACAAAGAAGAAAGTCAATACATGAAAAGAAACTGAATGCTTACTTACCGATTACACAGTTGCAGATGAAAAAATTAAAGCCAGTAAGCCAGAGTTCCAGATTCAGACAACCATATACAGCTGATTTATAGTCTCTTGGGATGACGAGGTACTGTGAAGAAGTAAGACAAAGAAAGTCAATACATGAAAAGAAACTGAATGTATACTTACCTGTAACACAGTTGCAGATGAATACACAGTCAGTAAGAAAGAATTCCAGATGCAGACAACCACATACAGCTGGACATCGATAGCCTCTTGGGATCATGAGGTCCTGTAAACAAGACAAAAAGAAAGTCATTACATGAAAAGAAACTGAATGTATACTTACCTGTTACACAGTTGCAGTTGAAAAAAAGCCAGTAAGCCAGAGTTCCAGATTCAGACAACCATATACAGTTGATGTATAGTCTCTTGGGATCACGAGGTCCTGTGAACAAGTAAGACAAAGAAGAAAGTCAATACATGAAAAGAAATTGAATGTATACTCACCTGTTACACAGTTGCAGATGAATAGAAAGTCAGTCAGATTGAGATCCTGATGCAGACAACGACAAACACTTGGAGATCGATAGCCTCTTGGGATCATGAAGTCCTGTGAACAAGTAAGATAAAGAAGAAAATCAAAATATGAAAAGAAACTGAATGTATACTTATCTGTAACACAGTTGCAGAAGAATACACAGCCAATAAGACGTAAAATCCAGATGCAGATGAATAGTCTCTTGGGATCATGAGGTCCTGTAAACAAGACAAAGAAGAAAGTCAATACATGAAAAGAAGCTGAATGTATACTTACCTGTTACACAGTTGCAGATGAATACACAGCCATTAAGAAAGAATTCCAGATGCAGACAACCACAAATAGCTGGACATGGACAGTCTCTTGGAATCATGAAGTCCTGTGAACAAGTAAGACAAAGAAGAAAATCAAAATATGAAAAGAAACTGAATATATACTTACCTGTTACACAGTTGCAGATGAATACACAGCCATTAAGAAAGAATTCCAGATGCAGACAACCACAAATAGCTGGACATGGACAGTCTCTTGGGATCATGAAGTCCTGTGAACAAGTAAGACAAAGAAGAAAATCAAAATATGAAAAGAAACTGAATATATACTTACCTGTTACACAGTTGCAGATGAAAAAAAGCCAGTAACCCAGAGTTCCAGATTCAGACAACCATATACAGTTGATGTATAGTCTCTTGGGATCATGAAGTCCTGTGAACAAGTAAGACAAAGAAGAAAATCAAAATATGAATAGAAACTGAATGTTTACTTACCTGTAACACAGTTGCAGATGAATAGAAAGTCAGTCAGATTGAGTTCCTGATGCAGACAACGGCAAACACTTGGAGATCAATAGTCTCTTGGGATCATGAGGTCCTATAAACAAGACAAAAATAAAGTCAATACATGAAAAGAAACTGAATTCTTACTTACCGATTACACAGTTGTAGAAGAATAGAAAGTCAGTCAGATTGAGATCCAGATGCAGACAACGACAAACACTTGGAGATCGATAGCCTCTTGGGATCATGAAGTCCTGTCAAAAAGTAAGAAAATCAAAATATGAAAAGAAACTGAATGTATACTTACCTGTTACACAATTTCAGATGAATACACGGTCATTAAGAAAGAATTCAAGATGCAGACAACCACATACAGCTGGACATGGACAGAGTCTTGGGATATTGAGGTCCAGTAAACAAGTCAAAAAAGAAAGTCAATACATGAAAAGAAACTGATTTTCTATTCATCTGCAACTCTGTAATTGGTAATAAGAATTCAGTCAGATTGAGTTCCAGATGCAGACAACGGCAAACACTTGGAGATCGATAGCCTCTTGGGATCATGAAGTCCTGTAAACAAGACAAAGAAGAAAGTCAATACATGAAAAGAAACTGAATGTATACTTACCTGTTACACAGTTGCAGATGAATACACAGCCAATAAGACGAAAAATCCAGTGCAGATGAATTGTCTCTTGGGATCATGAAGTCCTGTCAACAAGTAAGACAAAGAAGAAAATCAAAATATGAAAAGAAACTGAATGTATACTTACCTGTTACACAGTTGCAGATGAATACACAGCCAATAAGACGAAAAATCCAGTGCAGATGAATAGTCTCTTGGGATCATGAAGTCCTGTCAACAAGTAAGACAAAGAAGAAAATCAAAATATGAAAAGAAACTGAATGTATACTTACCTGTTACACATTTGCAGATGAAAAGAAACGGAATGTATACTTACCTGTTACACAGTTGCAGATGAATACACAGCCAGTAAGAAAGAATTCCAGATGCAGACAACCACATACAACTGGACATGGACAATCTCTTGGGATCATGAAGTCCTGTCACAAGTAAGACAAATAAGAAAGTCAATACATGAAAAGAAACTGAATGTATACTTACCTGTTACACAGTTGCAGATGAATAGAAAGTCAGTCAGATTGAGTTCCAGATGCAGACAACGGCAAACACTTGGAGATCGATAGCCTCTTCAGATCATGAAGTCCTGTGAACAAGTAAGCCAAAGAAGAAAATCAAAATATGAAAAGAAATTGAATGTATATTTACCTGTAACACAGTTGCAGATGAATACACAGCCAATAAGACAAAAAATCCAGATACAGATAAAAAGTCTCTTGGGATAATGAGGTCCTGTAAACAACACAAAGAAGAAAGTCAATACATGAAAAGAAACTGAATGTAAACTTACCTGTTACACGGTTGCAGATGAATAGAAAGTCAGTCAGATTGAGTTCCAGATGCAGACAACGGCAAACACTTGGAGATCGATAGCCTCTTGGGATCATGAAGTCCTTTCAACAAGTAAGACAAAGAAGAAAATCAAAACATGAAAAGGAACTGAATGTATACTTACCTGTTACACAGTTGCAGATGAAAAAAAGCCAGTAAGCCAGAGTTCCAGATGCAGATAACCATATACAGTTGATGTATAGCCTCTTGTGATCATGTAGTCCTGTAAACAAGACAAAGAAGAAAGTCAATACATGAAAAGAAACTTAATGTATACTTACCTGTTACACAGTTGCAGATGAATACACAGCCAATAAGACGAAAAATCCAGATGTAGATGAATAGTCTCTTGGGATCACAAGGTCCTGTGAACAAGTAAGACAAAGAAGAAAGTCAATACATTAAAAGAAACTGAATGCTTACTTACCTATTGCACAGTTGCAGATGAATACACAGCCAATAAGACGAAAAATCCAGATGCAAACAACGGCAAACAGCTGGAGATGAATAGTCTCTTGGGATCATGAGGTCCTGTAAATAAGATAAAAAGAAAGTCAATACATGAAAAGAAACTGAATGTATACTTACCTGTTACACAGTTGCAGATGAAAAGAAACGGAATGTATACTTACCTGTTGCACAGTTGCAGATGAATAGAAAGTCAGTCAGATTGAGTTCCAGATGCAGACAACGGCAAACACTTGGAGATCTATAGCCTCTTGGGATCATGAAGACCTGTGAACGAGTAAGACAAAGAAGAAAATCAAAATATGAAAAGAAACTGAATGTATACTTACCTGTAACAAAGTTGCAGATTAATACAAAGCCAATAAGATAAAAAATCCAGATGCAGACAACGGCAAACAGCTGGAGATGAATAGTCTCTTGGGATCATGAGGTCCTGTAAACAAGAGAAAAAAAAGTCAATACATGAATAGAAACGGAATGTATACTTACCTGTTACACAGTTGCAGATGAATAGAAAGTCAGTCAGATTGAGATCCAGATGCAGACAACAGCAAACACTTGGAGATCGATAGCCTCTTGGGATCATGAAGTCCTGTGAACAAGACAGACAAAGAAGAAAATCAAAATACGAAAAGAAACTGAATGTTTACTTACCTGTTAAACAGTTGCAGATGAATACACAGTCAGTAAGAAAGAATTCAAGATGCAGACAACCACATACAGCTGGAGATCGATAGCCTCTGGGGATCATGAAGTCCTGTAAACAAGACAAAAAGAAAGTCAATACATGAAAAGAAACTGAATATATACTTACCTGTTACACAGTTGCAGATGAAAAGAAACGGAATGTATACTTACCTGTTACACAGATGCAGATGAATGCACAGTCAGTAAGAAAGAATTCCAGATGCAGACAACCACATACAGCTAGACATGGATAGTCTCTTTGGATCATAAAGTCTTGTGAACAAGTAAGACAAAGAAGAAAATCAAAATATAAAAACAAACTGAATGTATACTTACGTGTAACACAGTTGCAGATGAATACACAGCCAATAAGACGTAAAATCCAGATGCAGACAACGGCAAACAGCTGGAAATGAATAGTCTCTTGGGATCATGAGGTCCTGTAAACAAGTAAGAAAAAGAAGAAAGTCAAAACATGAAAAGAAACTGAATGTCTACTTACCTGTTACACAGTTGCAGATGAATACAAAGCCAGTAAGAAAGAATTCCAGATGCAGACAAACACATCCAGCTGGACATGGATAGTCTCTGGGATCATGAGGTCCTGTAAAAAAGACAAAGAAGAAAGTCAATAAATAAAAAGAAACTGAATGTCTACTTACCTGTTACACAGTTGCAGATGAATACACACCCAATAAGACGTAAAATCCAGATGCAGACAACGGCAAACAGCTGAAAATGAATAGTCTCTTGGGATCATAAAGTCCTGTCAAGAAGTAAGACAAATAAGAAAGTCAATACATGTAAAGAAACTGAATGTATACTTACCTGTTACACAGTTGCAGATGAATAGAAAGTCAGTCAGATTGAGCTCCAGGTGCAGACAACAGAAAACACTTGGAGATCTATAGCCTCTTGGGATCATGAAGTCCTGTCAACAAGTAAGACAAAGAAGAAAATCAAAACATGAAAAGAAACTCAATGTATACTTACGTGTTACACAGTTGCAGATGAATACACAGTCAGTAAGAAAGAATTCCAGATGCAGACAACCACATACAGCTGGACATCGATAGCCTCTTGGGATCATGAAGTCCTGTAAACAAGACAAAAAGAAAGTCAATACATGAAAAGAAACTGAATGTATACTTACATGTTACACAGTTGCAGATGAATACACAGTCAGTAAGAAAGAATTCCAGATGCAGACAACCACATACAGCTGGACATCGATAGCCTCTTGCGATCATGAAGTCCTGTCAACAAGTAAGACGAAGAAGAAATTGAAAACATGAAATCAAACTGAATGTATACTTACCTGTTACACAGTTGCAGATGAATACAAAGCCAATAAGATAAAAAATCCAGATGCAGACAACAGCAAACAGCTGGAGATGAATAGTCTCTTGGGATCATGAGGTCCTGTAAACAAGATAAAAAGAAAGTCAATATGTGAAAAAAAACGGAATGTATACTTACCTGTTACACAGTTGCAGATGAAAAAAAGCCAGTAAGCCAGAGTTCCAGATTCAGACAACCATATACAGTTGATGTAAAGTCTGTTGGGATCACGAGGTCCTGTGAACAAGTAAGACAAAGAAGAAAGTCAATACATGAAAAGAAACGGAATGTATTCTTACCTTTAACACAGTTGCAGATTAATACAAAGCCAATAAGATAAAAAAATCCAGATGCAGACAACAGAAAACAGCTGGAGATGAATAGTCTCTTGGGATCATGAGGTCCTGTAAACAAGATAAAAAGAAAGTCAATACATGAAAAGAAACGGAATGTATACCTACCTGTTACACAGTTGCAGATGAAAAAAAGCCAGTAAGCCAGAGTTCCAGATTCAGACAACCATATACAGTTGATGTAAAGTCTCTTGGGATCATGAAGTCCTGTAAACAAGTAAGACAAAGAAGAAAGTTAATACATGAAAAGAAACTGAATGCTTACTTACCGATTACACAGTTGCAGATGAATAGAAAGTCAGTCAGATTGAGATCCAGATGCAGACAATGGCAAACACTTGGAGATGAATAGTCTCTTGGGATCATGAGGTCCTGTAAATAAGACAAAAAAAAAAAGTCAATACATGAATAGAAACGGAATGTATACTTACCTGTTACACAGTTTCAGATGAATACACAGCCAGTAAGAAAGAGTTCCAGATGCAGACAACCACATACAGCTGGACAAGGACAGTCTCTTTGGATCATGAAGTCCTGTGAACAAGTAAGACAAAAAAGAAAGTCAATACATGAAAAGAAACTGAATGTATACTTACCTGTTACACAGTTGCAGATGAATGCACAGTCAGTAAGAAAGAATTCCAGATGCAGACAACCACATACAACTGGACATCAATAGCCTCTTGGTATCATGAAGTCCTGCAAACAATACAAAAAGAAAATCAATACATGAAAAGAAACTGAGAGTATACTTACCTGTTACACAGTTGCAGATGAATAGAAAGTAGATTTAATTCCAGATGCAGACAACGGCAAGTACTTGGAGATCGATAGCCTCTTGGGATCATGAAGTCCTGTCAACAAGTAAGACAAAGAAGAAAGTCAAAATATGAAAAGAAACTGAATGTATACTTACCTGTTACACAGTTGCAGATGAATACACAGTCAGTAAGAAAGAATTCCAGATGCAGACAACCACATACAGCTAGACATGGATAGTCTCTTTGGATCATGAAGTCTTGTGAACAAGTAAGACAAAGAAGAAAATCAAAATATAAAAAGAAACTGAAGGTATACTTACCTGTTACACAGTTGCAGATGAATACACACCCAATAAGACGTAAAAGTCAGATGCAGACAACGGCAAACAGCTGGAAATGAATAGTCTCTTGGGATCATGAGGTCATGTAAACAAGTAAGACAAAGAAGAAAGTCAAAACATGAAAAGAAACTGAATGTATACTTACCTGTTACACAGTTGCAGATGAATACACAGCCAATAAGACGAAAAATTCAGATGCAGTTGAAAAGTCTCTTGGGATCACGAGGTCCTGTGAACAAGTAAGACAAAGAAGAAAATCAAAATATGAAAAGAAACTGAATGCATAATTACCTGTTACACAGTTGCAGATCAATAGAAAGTCAGTCAGATTGAGTTCCAGATGCAGACAACGGCAAACACTTGGAGATCGAAAGCCTCTTGGGATCATGAAGTCCTGTGAACAAGTAAGACAAAGAAGAAAGTCAAAATATGAAAAGAAACTGAATGTATACTTACCTGGAACACAGTTGCAGATTAATACAAAACCAATAAGATAAAAAATCTAGATGCAGACAATGGCAAACAGCTGGAGATGAATACTCTCTTGGGGTCATGAGGTCCTGTAAACAAGATAAAAAAAGTCAATACATAAAAAGAAACTGAATGTATACTTACCTATTACACAGTTGCAGATGAATACACAGCCAATAAGACGAAAAATCCAGATGTAGATGAATGGTCTCTTGGGATAATGAGGTCCTGTAAACAAGACAAAGAAGAAAGTCAATACATGAAAAGAAACTGAATGTACACTTACCCGTTACACAGTTGCAGATGAAAACACAGCCAGTAAGAAAGAATTCCAGATGCAGACAACCACATACAGCTAGACATGGATAGTCTCTTGGGATCATGAAGTCCTGTGAACAAGTAAGATAAAGAAGAAAGTCAATACATGAAAAGAAACTTAATGTATACTTACCTGTCACACCGTTGCAGATGAAAAAAAGCCAGTAAGCCAGAGTTCCAGATTTAGACAACCAAATATAGTTGATGTATAGTCTCTTAGGATCACGAGGTCCTGTGAACAAGTAAGAAAAATAAGAAAGTCAATACATGAAATGAAACTGAATGCTTACATACCGATTACACAGTTGCAGATAAATAGAAAGTCAGTTAGATTGAGTTCCAGATGCAGACGACGGCAAACACTTGGAGATTGATAGCCTCTTGGGAAGGTGAAGTCCTGTGAACAAGTAAGACAAATAAGAAAGTCAATACATGAAAAGAAACTGAATGTATACTTACCTGTTACACAGTTGCAGTTGAAAAGAAACGGAATGTATACTTACCTATTGCACAGTTGCAGATGAATACACAGCTAATAAGACGGAAAATCCAGATGCAGACAACGGCAAACCCTTGGAGATCGATAGCCTCTTGGGATCATCAAGTCCTGTTAACAAGTAAAACAAAGAAAAAAGTCAATACATGAAAAGAAAATGAATGTATACTTACCTGTTACAAAGTTGCAGATGAATACAAAGCCAGTAAGAAAGAATTCCTGATGCAGACAACCACATCCAGCTGGACATTGATAGTCTTTTGGGATCACGAGGTCCTGTGAAGAAGTAAGACAAAGAAGAAAATCAAAATATAAAAAGAAACTGAATGTATTCTTACGTGTTTCACAGTTACAGATGAATACACACCCAATAAGACGTAAAATCCAGATGCAGACAACGGCAAACAGCTGGAAATGAATAGTCTCTTGGGATCATGAGGTCCTGTAAACAAGTAAGACAAAGAAGAAAGTCAATACATGAAAAGAAACTGAATGTATACTTACCTGTTACACAGTTGCAGATGAATAGAAAGTCAGTCAGATTGAGTTCCAGATGAAGACAACAGTAAACACTTGGAGATCGATAGCCTCTTGGGATCATGAAGTCCTGTGAACAAGACAAAGAAGAAAATCAAAATATGAAAAGAAACTGAATGTATACTTACCTGTTACACTGTTGCAGATTAATACACATCCAATAAGACAAAAAATCCAGATGCAGATGAATAGTCTCTTGTTATCATGAGGTCCTGTAAACAAGACAAAGAAGAAAGTCAATTCAAGAAAAGAAACTGAATGTACACTTACCTGTTACACAGTTGCAGATGAATACACAGCCAGTAAGAAAGAATTCCAGATGCAGACAACCACTTACAGCTGGACATGGATAGTCTTTTGGGATCATGAAAGTCCTGTGAATAAGTAAGACAAAGAAGAAAGTCAATACATGAAAAGAAACTGAATGCTTACTTTCCGATTACACAGTTGCAGATTAATAGAAAGTCAGTCAGATTGAGATCCAGATGCGGACAACCACATACAGCTGGACATGGATAGTCTCTTGGGATCATGAAGTCCTGTGAACAAGTAAGACACAGAAGAAAATCAAAATATGAAAAGAAACTGAATATATACTTACGTGTTACACAGTTACAGATGAATACACACCCAATAAGACGTAAAATCCAGATGCAGACAACGGCAATCAGCTGGAAATGAATAGTCTCTTGGGATCACAAGGTTCTGTGAACAAGTAAGACACAGAATAAAGTAAATACATGAAAAGAAACTGAATGTATACTTACCTGTTACACAGTTGCAGATGAAAAAAAAGCCAGTAAGCCAGAGTTCCGAATTCAAAAAACCATACACAGTTGATGTATAGTCTCTTGGGAGTATGAAGTCCTGTAAACAAGTAAGACAAAGAAGAAAGTCAATACATGAAAATTAACTGAATGTATACTTACCTGTTACACAGTTGCAGATGAACACAGCCAGTAAGAATGAATTCCAGATGCAGACAACCACATACAGCTGGACATGGACAGTCTCTTGGGATCATGAAGTCTTGTGAACAAGTAAGATAAAGAAGAAAGTCAATACATGAAAAGAAACTGAATGCTTATTTACCGATTACACAGTTGCATATGAATAAAAAAAGTCAGTCAGATTGAGTTCCAGATGCAGACAACCATATACAGGTAATGTATAGTCTATTAGGATCAAGAGGTCCTGTGAACAAGTAAGACAAAGAAAAAAGTCAGTACATGAAAAGAAGCTGAATGTATACTTACCGATTACACAGTTGCAGATGAATACACAGTCAGTAAGAAAGAATTCAAGATGCAGACAACCACATACAGCTGGAGATCGATAGCCTCTGGGGATCATGAAGTCCTGTAAACAAGACAAAAAGAAAGTCAATACATGAAAAGAAACTGAATATATACTTACCTGTTACACAGTTGCAGATGAAAAGAAACGGAATGTATACTTACCTGTTACACAGATGCAGATGAATAGAAAGTCAGTAAGATTGAGTTCCAGATGCAGACAACGGCAAACACTTGGAGATCGATAGCCTCTTGGGATCAAGAAGTCCTGTTAAAAAGTAAGACAAAGAAGAAAATCAAAACATGAAAAGAAACTGAATGTATACTTACCTGTAACACAGTTGCAGATGAATACACAGTCAATAAGATGAAAAATCCAGATGCAGACAACGGCAAACAGCTGGAGATGAATAGTATCTTGGGATCATGAAGTTCTCTGAACAAGTAAGACAAAGAAGAAAGTTAATATATGAAAAGAAACGGAATGTATACTTACCTGTTAAACAGTTGCAGATGGAAAAAGCCAGTAAGCCAGAGTTCCAAATTCGAACAACCATATACAGTTAATGTATAGTCTCTTGGGATCATGAAGTCCTGTAAACAAGACAAAGAAGAAAGTCAATTCAAGAAAAGAAACTGAATGTACACTTACCTGTTACACAGTTGCAGATGAATACACAGCCAGTAAGAAAGAATTCCAGATGCAGACAACCACTTACAGCTGGACATGGATAGTCTTTTGGGATCATGAAGTCCTGTGAATAAGTAAGACAAAGAAGAAAGTCAATACATGAAAAGAAACTGAATGCTTACTTTCCGATTACACAGTTGCAGATTAATAGAAAGTCAGTCAGATTGAGATCCAGATGCGGACAACCACATACAGCTGGACATGGATAGTCTCTTGGGATCATGAAGTCCTGTGAACAAGTAAGACACAGAAGAAAATCAAAAAATGAAAAGAAACTGAATGTATACTTACCTGTTACACAGTTGCAGATGAATACACAGCCAATAAGATGAAAAATCCAGATGCAGACAACATCAAACACCAGGAGATTAATAGTCTCTTGGGATCATGAGGTCCTGTAAACAAGACAAAAAGAAAGTCAATACATGAAAAGAAACTGAATGTATACTTACCTGTTGCAAAGTTGCAGATAAATACAAATCCAGTAAGAAAGAGTTCCAGATGCAGACAACCACATACAGCTGGACAAGGACAGTCTCTTGGGATCATGTAGTCCTGGGAACAAGTAAGACAAAGAAGAAAGTCAATATATGGAAAGAAACTGAATGTATACTTACCTGTTACACAGTTGCAGATGAAAAGAAACGGAATGTATACTTATCTGTTGCACAGTTGCAGATGAATAGAAAGTCAGTCAGATTGAGTTCCAGATGCAGACAACGGCAAACACTTGGAGATCTATAGCCTCTTGGGATCATGAAGTCCTGTCAAGAAGTAAGACAAAGAAGAAAATCAAAACATGAAAACAAACTGAATGTATACTTACCTTTTACACAGTTGCAGATGAATACACAAGTCAAGTCAAGTCAAGTCAAGTGGGTTTATTGTCATTTCAACTACATACAGAGTACACAGTGAAACGAAACAACGTTCCTCCCGGACCATGGTGCAACATAGACAGTGCATACAAGACACAAGTGCAACACAAACAAACAAGTGCGGACAGACAACACAGTACAGACAGAGGATAATAAATAATGACTGTAGTGTGCAAGTTGTGCAATGTGCGATAAATAGAGTCCAGTGAGGTAGTAAAGTCAGTCAGTAAGAAAGAATTCCAGTTGCAGACAACCACATACAGCTGGACATAGACAGTCTTTTGGGATAATGAAGTCCTGTGAATAAGTAAGACAAATAAGAAAGTCAATACATGAAAAAAAACTGAATGTATCTTTACCTGTTACACAGTTGTAGATGAAAAGAAACGGAATGTATACTTACCAGTTGCACAGTTGCAGATGAATAGAAAATCAGTCAGATTGAGTTCCAGATGCAGACAACCACATCCAACTGGACATGGATAGTCTCTTAGGTTCATGAGGTCCTGTAAACAAGACAAAGAAGAAAGTAAACACATGAAAAGAAACTGAATGTATACTTACCTGTTACAAAGTTGCAGATGAATACAAATCTAGTAAGAAAGAATTCCAGATGCAGACAACCACATCCAACTGGACATGGATAGTCTCTTAGAATCATGAGGTCCTGTAAACAAGACAAAGAAGAAAGTAAATACATGAAAAGAAACTGAATGTATACTTACGTATTACACAGTTGCAGATGAATAGAACGTCAGTCAGATTGAGATCCAGATGCAGACAACTGCAAACACTTGGAGATCGATAGCCTCTTGGGATCATGAAGTCCTGTGAACAAGTAAGACAAAGAAGAAAATCAAAATATGAAAAGAAACTGAATGTTTACTTACCTGTAAAACAGTTGCAGATGAATACACAGCCAATAAGACGAAAAATCCAGATGCATTTGAATAGTCTCTTGGGATCACAAGGTCCTGTGAACAAGTAAGACAAAAAAAAGTCAATACATAAATAGAAACGGAATGTATACTTACCTGTTACACAGTTGCAGATGAATACACAGCCAGTAAGAAAGAGTTCCAGATGCAGACAACCACATACCGATAGACAAGGACAGTCTCTTGGGATCATGAAGTCCTTTGAACAAGTAAGACAGAGAAGAAAGTCAATACATGAAAAGAAACTGAATGTATACTTACCTGTTACACAGTTGCAAATGAATAGAAAGTCAGTCAGATTGAGTTCCAGATGCAGACAACGGCAAACACTTGGAGATCGATAGCCTCTTGGGATCATGAAGTCCTGTCAAGAAGTAAGACAAAGAAGAAAATCAAAACATGAAAACAAACTGAATGTATACTTACCTGTTACACAGTTGCAGATGAATACCCAGTCAGTAAGAAAGAATTCCAGATGCAGACAATCACATACAGCTGGACATGGACAGTCTCTTGGGATCATGAAGTCCTATGAATAAGTAAGACAAATAAGAAAGTCAATATAAGAAAAGAAACTGAATGTATACTTACCTGTTACACAGTTGCAGATGAAAAGAAACGGAATGTATACTTACCTGTTGCACAGTTGCAGATGAATAGAAAGTCAGTCAGATTGAGTTCCAGATGCAGACAACGGCAAAAGCTTGGAGATCTATAGCCTCTTGGGATCATGAAGTCCTGTCAAAAAGTTAGACAAAGAAGAAAATCAAAATATGAAAAGAAATTGAATGTATACTTACCTATAACACAGTTGCAGATGAATACACAGCCAATAAAATGTAAAATCCAGATGCAGACAACGGCAAAAAGCTGGAGATCTATAGCTTCTTGGGATCATGAGGTCCTGTAAACAAGACAAAAAGAAAGTCAATACATGAAAAGAAACTGAATGTATACTTGCCTATTACAAAGTTGCAGATGAATACAAAGCCAGTAAGAAAGAATTCCAGATGCAGACAACGACATCCAGCTGGACATGGATAGTCTCTTGGGATCATGAGGTCCTGTAAACAAGACAAAGAAGAAAGTCAATACATGAAAAGAAACTGAATGTATACTTACCTGTTACACAGTTGCAGATGAATAATTAGTAAGTTAGATTGAGTTCCAGATGCAGACAACGGCAAGCACTTGGAGATCGATAGCCTCTTGGGATCATGAAGTCCTGTCAAGAAGTAAGACAAAGAAGAAAATCAAAACATGAAAAGAAACTGAATGTATACTTACCTGTTACACAGTTGCAGATGAATACACAGCCAATAAGACAAACAATCCAGATGCAGATGAATAGTCTCTTGGGATCATGAGGTCCTGTAAACAAGACAACGAAGAAAGTCAATACATGAAAAGAAGCTGAATGTATACTTACCTGTTACAAAGTTGCAGATGAATACACAGCCATTAAGAAAGAATTCCAGATGCAGACAACCACATACAGCTGGACATCGATAGCCTCTTGGGATCATGAGGTCCTGTAAACAAGACAAAAAGAAAGTCAATACATGAAAAGAAACTGAATGTATACTTACCTGTTACACAGTTGCAGTTGAAAAAAAGCCAGTAAGCCAGAGTTCCAGATTCAGACAACCATATAAATTTGATGTATAGTCTCTTGGGATCACGTGGTCCTGTGAACAAGTAAGACAAAGAAGAAAGTCAATACATGAAAAGAAATTGAATGTATACTTACCTGTTACACAGTTGCAGATGAATAGAAAGTCAGTAAGATTGAGATCCTGATGCAGACAACGACAAACACTTGGAGATCGATAGCCTCTTGGGATCACAAAGTCCTGTGAACAAGTAAGACAAAGAAGAAAATCAAAATATGAAAAGAATCTGAATGTATACTTACCTGTTACACAGTTGCAGATGACTACACAGCCAAGAAGACGAAAAATCCAGATGCAGACAAAGGCAAACAGCTGGAGATGAATAGTCTCTTGGGATCATTTAGTCCTGTGAACAAATAAGACAAAGAAGAATGTCAATACATGAAAAGAAGCTGAATGTATACTTACCTGTTACACAGTTGCAGATGAAAAAAAGCCAGTAAGCCAGAGTTCCAGATTCACACAACCATATACAGTTGATGTATTGTCTCTTGGGATCATGAAGTCCTGTGAACAAGTAAGACAAAGAAGAAAGTCAAAACATGAAAAGAAACTGAATGTATACTTACCTGTTACACAGTTGCAGATGAAAAAAAAAGCTAGTAAGCCAGAGGTCCAGATGCAGATAAACATATACAGTTGATGTATAGTCTCTTGGGATCACGAGGTTCTGTGAACAAGTTAGACAAAGAAGAAAGTCAATACATGAAAAGAAACTGAATGCTTAGTTACAGATTAATAGAATTAGTTGCAGATGAATAGAAAGTCAGTCAGATTGAGTTCCAGATGCAGACAACGGAGGACACATTTCGCTGTACAATGTACACTGTACAGTGACAAATACGTGCACCTTACCTTACCTTGGGATCATGAGGTCCTGTAAACAAGAAAAAAAAAAAGTCAATACATGAAAAGAAACTGAATGCTTACTTACCGATTACACAGTTGGAGATGAATACACAGCCATTAAGAAAGAATTCCAGATGCAGACAACCATATACAGCTGGACATGGACAGACTCTTGGGATCATGAAGTCCTGTGAACAAGTAAGACAAAATAGAAAGTCAATACATGAAAAGAAGCTGAATGTATACTTACCTGTTACACAGTTGCAGATGAAAAAAAGCCAGTAAGCCAGAGTTCCAGATTCAGTCAACCATATACAGTTGATGTATAGTCTCCTGGGATCATGAAGTCCTGTGAACAAGTAAGACAAAGAAGAAAATCCAAATATGAAAAGAAACTGAATGTATACTTACCTGTAACACAGTTGCAGATTAATACACAGCCAATAAGATGAAAAATCCAGATGCAGACAACGGCAAACAGCTGGAGATGAATAGTCTCTTGGGATCATGAGGTCCTGTAAACAAGTAAGACAAAGAAAAAAAGTCAATACATGAAAAGAAACTGAATGCTTACTTACCGATTACACAGTTGCAAATGAAAAAAATAAAGCCAGTAAGCCAGAATTCCAGATTCAGACAACCATATACAGCTGGACATCGATAGCCTCTTGGGATCACGAGGTCCTGTGAACAAGGAAGACAAAGAAGAAAGTCAATACATGAAAAGAAATTGAATGTATACTTACCTGTTACAAAGTTGCAGATGAATACAAATCCAGTAAGAAAGAATTCCAGATGCAGACAACCACATCCAGCTGGACATGGAAAGTCTCTTGGGATCATGAGGTCCTGTAAACAAGTCAAAGAAGAAAGTCAATACATGAAAAGAAACTAAATGTATACTTACCTGTTACAAAGTTGCAGATGAATACAAAGCCAGTAAGAAAGAATTCCAGATGCAGACAACCACATCCAGCTGGACATGGATAGCCTCTTGGGATCATGAAGTCCTGTGAACAAGTAAGACAAAGAAGAAAATCAAAAGATGAAAAAAAACTGAATGTATACTTACCTGTTACACAGTTGCAGATAAATACACAGTCAGTAAGAAAGAATTCCAGTTGCAGACAACCACATACAGCTGGACATAGACAGTCTCTTGGGATAATGAAGTCCTGTGAATAAGTAAGACAAATAAGAAAGTCAATACATGAAAAAAAACTGAATGTATACTTACCTGTTACACAGTTGCAGATGAAAAGAAACGGTATGTATACTTACCAGTTGCACAGTTGCAGATGAATAGAAAGTCATTCAGATTGAGTTGCAGATGCAGACAACGGCAAACACTTGGAGATCTATAGCCTCTTGGGATCATGAAGTCCTGTGAACAAGTAAGACAAAGAAGAAAGTCAAAACATGAAAAGAAACTGAATGTTTACTTACCTGTAATACAGTTGCAGATGAATACACAGCCAATAAGACAAAAAATCCAGATGCAGTTGAATAGTCTCTTGGGATCACGAGGTCCTGTGAAGAAGTAAGACAAAGAAGAAAGTCAATACATGAAAAGAAACGGAATGTATACTTACCTATAACACAGTTGCAGATGAATACACAGCCAATAAAATGTAAAATCCAGATGCAGACAACGGCAAACAGCTGGAGATGAATAGTCTCTTGGGATCATGAGGTCCTGTAAACAAGACAAAAAAAAAGTCAATACATGAATAGAAACGGAATGTATACCCACCTGTTACACAGTTGCTGATGAAAAGAAACGGAATGTATACTTACCTGTTACACAGTTGCAGATGAACACACAGCCAGTAAGAAAGAGTTCCAGTTGCAGACAACCACATACAGCTGGACATGGACAGTCTCTTGGGATCATGAAGTCCTGTGAACAAGTAAGACAAAGAAGAAAGTCAATACATGAAAAGAAACTGAATGTATACTTACCTGTTACACAGTTGCAGATGAATACACAGTCAGTAAGAAAGAATTCCAGATGCAGACAACCACATACAGCTGGACATCGATAGCCTCTTGGGATCATGAAGTCCTGTGAACAAGACAAAAAGAAAGTCAATACATGAAAAGAAACTGAATGTATACTTACCTGTTACAAAGTTGCAGATGAATAGAAAGTCAGTCAGATTGAGTTCCCGATGCAGACAACGGCAAACACTTGGAGATCGATAGCCTCTTGGGGTCATGAAGTCCTGTGAACAAGTAAGAAAAAGAAGAAAGTCAAAACATGAAAAGAAACTGAATGTATACTTACCTGTTGCACAGTTGCAGATGAATAGAAAGTCAGAAACGGAAGTCAAGAAACGGAATGTATACTTACCTGTTGCACAGTTGCAGATGAATAGAAAGTCAGTCAGATTGAGTTCCAGATGCAGACAACGGCAAGCACTTGGAGATCGATAGCCTCTTGGGATCATGAAGTCCTGTCACGAAGTAAGACAAAGAAGAAAATCAAAACATAAAAAGATACTGAATGTATACTTACCTGTTACACAGTTACAGATGAATACACAGTCAGTAAGAAAGAATTCCAGATGCAGACAACCACATACAGCTGGAAACCGATAGCCTCTTGGGATCATGAAGTCCTGTAAACAAGACAAAAAGAAAGTCAATACATGAATCAGAATCAGATTCAGAATCAGAATCTCTTTATTTCATATGTTACACATACAAGGAATTTGTCTTGGTGAGAGCAACACGTATGACAAGTAACAAAAAAAAAACAAAAACAGAATATTCTTAAACTAAAGGAAAATGACACTAAACAATAAATAGGGTAGGGGATAAATTAAAAAAGTAAAAAGTACTAAGGTAAAAAAGAGCTGAAAATATATTTACAGAAAAGAACATCTGTACAGGTGTGCAAATAGTCATAGTGCAAAATAGGCAGAGTGCAAAATAGCTGTTCAGTCCGGTTTGGTACAGTTCAGTTGTAAGTTTGAGGTTTACAGTGGGAGGTCTCCACTGTGATTGAGGAGCGCTACAGCTCTGGGGAAGAAGCTGTTAGCATGACGTGTTGTGCTGGTTTTGATGGACCGCAGTCTTCTACCCGAGGGGAGTGTCTGGAAGAGGAGGTGTCCAGGATGTGAGGGGTCAGATGTTATCTTGCCAGCCCGCTTCCTCATCCTGCTGGTGTAGATCTGCTGAAGTGATGGCAGGTTACATCCGATGATCCTCTCTGCTGTCCTGATGATGCGCTGGAGTTTGGTTCTTTCTTGTGAGGTGGAGGAACCAAACCAGATAGTTATGGAGGCTGTGATAATGGACTCGATGATCGCTGTGTAGAACTGGATCATCAGGGTCTGTGGCAGGTTGAATTTCTTGAGCTGTCTCAAGAAGAACATTCTTTGTTGAGCTTTCTTGATGATGGAGATGGTGTTTTTCTCCCATTTCAAGTCTCTGGAAATGGTGGTGACCAGGAACTTGAGTGAATCCACCATTGATGCTGCAGTGTTGTTGATGTGGAAGGGGGGAAGGGTGGGTGGATTGCGTCGGACGTCCACCACCACCTCTACAGTCTTTTCTGTGTTTAGCAGCAGGTGGTTGTTGCTGCACCAGGACAACGGCAAACAGCTGGAAATGAATAGTCTCTTGGGATCATGAGGTCCTGTAAACAAGTAAGACAAAGAAGAAAGTCAAAACATGAAAAGAAACTGAATGTATACTTACCTGTTACACAGTTGCAGATGAATACACAGTCAGTAAGAAAGAATTCCAGATGCAGACAACCACATACAGCTGGACATGGACAGTCTCTTGGGATCATGAAGTCCTGTGAATAAGTAAGACGAATAAGAAAGTCAATACATGAAAAGAAACTGAATGTATACTTACCTGTTACACAGTTGCAGATGAAAAGAAACTGAATGTATACTTACCTGTTACACAGTTGCAGATGAATAGAAAGTCAGTAAGAAAGAATTCCAGATGCAGACAACCACATACAGCTGGACATCGATAGCCTCTTGGGATCATGAAGTCCGGTAAACAAGACAAAAAGAAAGTCAATACATGAAAAGAAACTGAATGTATACTTACCTGTTACAAAGTTGCAGATGAATAAATAGCCAGTAAGAAAGAATTCCAGATGCAGACAACGACATCCAGCTGGACATGGATAGTCTCTTGGGATCATGAGGTTCTGTAAACAAGACAAAGAAGAAAGTCAATACATGAAAAGAAACTGAATGTATACTTACCTGTTACACAGTTGCAGATGAATAGGAAGTAAGTTAGATTGAGTTCCAGATGCAGACAACGGCAAGCACTTGGAGATCGATAGCCTCTTCGGATCATGAAGTCCTGTCAAGAAGTAAGACAAAGAAGAAAATCAAAACATGAAAAGAAACTGAATGTATACTTACCTGTTACACAGTTGCAGATGAATACACAGTCATTAAGAAAGAATTCCAGATGCAGACAACCACATACAGCTGGACATGGACAGTCTCTTGGGATCATGAAGTCCTGTGAACAAGTAAGAAAAAGAAGAAAGTCAAAACATGAAAAGAAACTGAATGTATACTTACCTGTTACAAAGTTGCAGATGAATACAAATCTAGTAAGAAAGAATTCCAGATGCAGACAACCACATCCAACTGGACATGGATAGTCTCTTAGAATCATGAGGTCCTGTAAACAAGACAAAGAAGAAAGTAAATACATGAAAAGAAACTGAATGTATACTTACGTATTACACAGTTGCAGATAAATAGAAAGTCAGTCAGATTGAGATCCAGATGCAGACAACTGCAAACACTTGGAGATCGATAGCCTCTTGGGATCATGAAGTCCTGTGAACAAGTAAGACAAAGAAGAAAATCAAAATATGAAAAGAAACTGAATGTTTACTTACCTGTAAAACAGTTGCAGATGAATACACAGCCAATAAGACGAAAAATCCAGATGCATTTGAATAGTCTCTTGGGATCACAAGGTCCTGTGAACAAGTAAGACAAAGAAGAAAGTCAATACATGAAAAGAAACGGAATGTATACTTACCTATTGCACAGTTGCAGATGAATAGAACGTCAGTCAGATTGAGATCCAGATGCAGACAACGGCAAACACTTGGAGATCGATAGCCTCTTGGGATCATGAAGTCCTGTGAACAAGTAAGACAAAGAAGAAAATCAAAATATGAAAAGAAATTGAATGTATACTTACCTATAACACAGTTGCAGATGAATACACAGCCAATAAAACGTAAAATCCAGATGCAGACAACAGCAAACAGCTGGAGATGAATAGTCTCTTGGGATCATGAGGTCCTGTAAACAAGACAAAAAAAAGTCAATACATAAATAGAAACGGAATGTATACTTACCTGTTACACAGTTGCAGATGAATACACAGCCAGTAAGAAAGAGTTCCAGATGCAGACAACCACATACCGATAGACAAGGACAGTCTCTTGGGATCATGAAGTCCTTGGAACAAGTAAGACAGAGAAGAAAGTCAATACATGAAAAGAAACTGAATGTATACTTACCTGTTACACAGTTGCAAATGAATAGAAAGTCAGTCAGATTGAGTTCCAGATGCAGACAACGGCAAACACTTGGAGATTGATAGCCTCTTGGGATCATGAAGTCCTGTCAAGAAGTAAGACAAAGAAGAAAATCAAAACATGAAAACAAACTGAATGTATACTTACCTGTTACACAGTTGCAGATGAATACCCAGTCAGTAAGAAAGAATTCCAGATGCAGACAATCACATACAGCTGGACATGGACAGTCTCTTGGGATCATGAAGTCCTGTGAATAAGTAAGACAAATAAGAAAGTCAATACAAGAAAAGAAACTGAATGTATACTTACCTGTTGCACAGTTGCAGATGAATAGAAAGTCAGTCAGATTGAGTTCCAGATGCAGACAACGGCAAACACTTGGAGATCTATAGCCTCTTTGGATCATGAAGTCCTGTCAAAAAGTTAGACAAAGAAGAAAATCAAAATATGAAAAGAAATTGAATGTATACTTACCTATAACACAGTTGCAGATGAATACACAGCCAATAAAATGTAAAATCCAGATGCAGACAACGGCAAAAAGCTGGAGATCTATAGCCTCTTGGGATCATGAGGTCCTGTAAACAAGACAAAAAGAAAGTCAATACATGAAAAGAAACTGAATGTATACTTGCCTATTACAAAGTTGCAGATGAATACAAAGCCAGTAAGAAAGAATTCCAGATGCAGACAATGACATCCAGCTGGACATGGATAGTCTCTTGGGATCATGAGGTCCTGTAAACAAGACAAAGAAGAAAGTCAATACATGAAAAGAAACTGAATGTATACTTACCTGTTACACAGTTGCAGATGAATAATTAGTAAGTTAGATTGAGTTCCAGATGCAGACAACGGCAAGCACTTGGAGATCGATAGCCTCTTGGGATCATGAAGTCCTGTCAAGAAGTAAGACAAAGAAGAAAATCAAAACATGAAAAGAAACTGAATGTATACTTACCTGTTACACAGTTGCAGATGAATACACAGCCAATAAGACAAACAATCCAGATGCAGATGAATAGTCTCTTGGGATCATGAGGTCCTGTAAACAAGACAAAGAAGAAAGTCAATACATGAAAAGAAGCTGAATGTATACTTACCTGTTACAAAGTTGCAGATGAATACACAGCCATTAAGAAAGAATTCCAGATGCAGACAACCACATACAGCTGGACATCGATAGCCTCTTGGGATCATGAGGTCCTGTAAACAAGACAAAAAGAAAGTCAATACATGAAAAGAAACTGAATGTATACTTACCTGTTACACAGTTGCAGTTGAAAAAAAGCCAGTAAGCCAGAGTTCCAGATTCAGACAACCATATAAATTTGATGTATAGTCTCTTGGGATCACGTGGTCCTGTGAACAAGTAAGACAAAGAAGAAAGTCAATACATGAAACGAAATTGAATGTATACTTACCTGTTACACAGTTGCAGATGAATAGAAAGTCAGTAAGATTGAGATCCTGATGCAGACAACGACAAACACTTGGAGATCGATAGCCTCTTGGGATCACAAAGTCCTGTGAACAAGTAAGACAAAGAAGAAAATCAAAATATGAAAAGAAACTGAATGTATACTTACCTGTTACACAGTTGCAGATGACTACACAGCCAAGAAGACGAAAAATCCAGATGTAGACAAAGGCAAACAGCTGGAGATGAATAGTCTCTTGGGATCATGAAGTCCTGTGAACAAATAAGACAAAGAAGAATGTCAATACATGAAAAGAAGCTGAATGTATACTTACCTGTTACACAGTTGCAGATGAAAAAAAAGCCAGTAAGCCAGAGTTCCAGATTCACACAACCATATACAGTTGATGTATTGTCTCTTGGGATCATGAAGTCCTGTGAACAAGTAAGACAAAGAAGAAAGTCAAAACATGAAAAGAAACTGAATGTATACTTACCTGTTACACAGTTGCAGATGAAAAAAAAAGCTAGTAAGCCAGAGGTCCAGATGCAGATAACCATATACAGTTGATGTATAGTCTCTTGGGATCACGAGGTTCTGTGAACAAGTTAGACAAAGAAGAAAGTCAATACATGAAAAGAAACTGAATGCTTAGTTACAGATTAATAGAATTAGTTGCAGATGAATAGAAAGTCAGTCAGATTGAGTTCCAGATGCAGACAACGGAGGACACATTTCGCTGTACAATGTACACTGTACAGTGACAAATACGTGCACCTTACCTTACCTTGGGATCATGAGGTCCTGTAAACAAGAAAAAAAGAAAGTCAATACATGAAAAGAAACTGAATGCTTACTTACCGATTACACAGTTGGAGATGAATACACAGCCATTAAGAAAGAATTCCAGATGCAGACAACCATATACAGCTGGACATGGACAGACTCTTGGGATCATGAAGTCCTGTGAACAAGTAAGACAAAATAGAAAGTCAATACATGAAAAGAAGCTGAATGTATACTTACCTGTTACACAGTTGCAGATGAAAAAAAGCCAGTAAGCCAGAGTTCCAGATTCAGTCAACCATATACAGTTGATGTATAGTCTCCTGGGATCATGAAGTCCTGTGAACAAGTAAGACAAAGAAGAAAATCCAAATATGAAAAGAAACTGAATGTATACTTACCTGTAACACAGTTGCAGATTAATACACAGCCAATAAGATGAAAAATCCAGATGCAGACAACGGCAAACAGCTGGAGATGAATAGTCTCTTGGGATCATGAGGTCCTGTAAACAAGTAAGACAAAGAAGAAAGTCAATACATGAAAAGAAACTGAATGCTTACTTACCGATTACACAGTTGCAAATGAAAAAAATAAAGCCAGTAAGCCAGAATTCCAGATTCAGACAACCATATACAGCTGGACATCGATAGCCTCTTGGGATCATGAGGTCCTGTAAACAAGACAAAAAAAAAAGCCAATACATGAAAAGAAACTGAATGTATACTTACCTGTTACACAGTTGCAGTTGAAAAAAAGCCAGTAAGCCAGAGTTCCAAATTCTGACAACCAAATACAGCTGGACATCGATAGCCTCTTGGGATCACGAGGTCCTGTGAACAAGGAAGACAAAGAAGAAAGTCAATACATGAAAAGAAATTGAATGTATACTTACCTGTTACAAAGTTGCAGATGAATACAAATCCAGTAAGAAAGAATTCCAGATGCAGACAACCACATCCAGCTGGACATGGAAAGTCTCTTGGGATCATGAGGTCCTGTAAACAAGTGAAAGAAGAAAGTCAATACATGAAAAGAAACTAAATGTATACTTACCTGTTACAAAGTTGCAGATGAATACAAAGCCAGTAAGAAAGAATTCCAGATGCAGACAACCACATACAGCTTGACATGGATAGCCTCTTGGGATCATGAAGTCCTGTGAACAAGTAAGACAAAGAAGAAAATCAAAAGATGAAAAAAAACTGAATGTATACTTACCTGTTACACAGTTGCAGATAAATACACAGTCAGTAAGAAAGAATTCCAGTTGCAGACAACCACATACAGCTGGACATAGACAGTCTCTTGGGATAATGAAGTCCTGTGAATAAGTAAGACAAATAAGAAAGTCAATACATGAAAAAAAACTGAATGTATACTTACCTGTTACACAGTTGCAGATGAAAAGAAACGGTATGTATACTTACCAGTTGCACAGTTGCAGATGAATAGAAAGTCATTCAGATTGAGTTGCAGACGCAGACAACGGCAAACACTTGGAGATCTATAGCCTCTTGGGATCATGAAGTCCTGTGAACAAGTAAGACAAAGAAGAAAGTCAAAACATGAAAAGAAACTGAATGTTTACTTACCTGTAACACAGTTGCAGATGAATACACAGCCAATAAGACGAAAAATCCAGATGCAGTTGAATAGTCTCTTGGGATCACGAGGTCCTGTGAAGAAGTAAGACAAAGAAGAAAGTCAATACATGAAAAGAAACGGAATGTATACTTACCTATAACACAGTTGCAGATGAATACACAGCCAATAAAATGTAAAATCCAGATGCAGACAACGGCAAACAGCTGGAGATGAATAGTCTCTTGGGATCATGAGGTCCTGTAAACAAGACAAAAAAAAAAGTCAATACATGAATAGAAACGGAATGTATACCCACCTGTTACACAGTTGCAGATGAAAAGAAACGGAATGTATACTTACCTGTTACACAGTTGCAGATGAATACACAGCCAGTAAGAAAGAGTTCCAGTTGCAGACAACCACATACAGCTGGACATGGACAGTCTCTTGGGATCATGAAGTCCTGTGAACAAGTAAGACAAAGAAGAAAGTCAATACATGAAAAGAAACTGAATGTATACTTACCTGTTACACAGTTGCAGATGAATACACAGTCAGTAAGAAAGAATTCCAGATGCAGACAACCACATACAGCTGGACATCGATAGCCTCTTGGGATCATGAAGTCCTGTGAACAAGACAAAAAGAAAGTCAATACATGAAAAGAAACTGAATGTATACTTACCTGTTACAAAGTTGCAGATGAATAGAAAGTCAGTCAGATTGAGTTCCAGATGCAGACAACGGCAAACACTTGGAGATCGATAGCCTCTTGGGGTCATGAAGTCCTGTGAACAAGTAAGAAAAAGAAGAAAGTCAAAACATGAAAAGAAACTGAATGTATACTTACCTGTTGCACAGTTGCAGATGAATAGAAAGTCAGAAACGGAAGTCAAGAAACGGAATGTATACTTACCTGTTGCACAGTTGCAGATGAATAGAAAGTCAGTCAGATTGAGTTCCAGATGCAGACAACGGCAAGCACTTGGAGATCGATAGCCTCTTGGGATCATGAAGTCCTGTCACGAAGTAAGACAAAGAAGAAAATCAAAACATAAAAAGATACTGAATGTATACTTACCTGTTACACAGTTACAGATGAATACACAGTCAGTAAGAAAGAATTCCAGATGCAGACAACCACATACAGCTGGAAACCGATAGCCTCTTGGGATCATGAAGTCCTGTAAACAAGACAAAAAGAAAGTCAATACATGAATCAGAATCAGATTCAGAATCAGAATCTCTTTATTTCATATGTTACACATACAAGGAATTTGTCTTGGTGAGAGCAACACGTATGACAAGTAACAAAAAAAAAACAAAAACAGAATATTCTTAAACTAAAGGAAAATGACACTAAACAATAAATAGGGTAGGGGATAAATTAAAAAAGTAAAAAGTACTAAGGTAAAAAAGAGCTGAAAATATATTTACAGAAAAGAACATCTGTACAGGTGTGCAAATAGTCATAGTGCAAAATAGGCAGAGTGCAAAATAGCTGTTCAGTCCGGTTTGGTACAGTTCAGTTGTAAGTTTGAGGTTTACAGTGGGAGGTCTCCACTGTGATTGAGGAGCGCTACAGCTCTGGGGAAGAAGCTGTTAGCATGACGTGTTGTGCTGGTTTTGATGGACCGCAGTCTTCTACCCGAGGGGAGTGTCTGGAAGAGGAGGTGTCCAGGATGTGAGGGGTCAGATGTTATCTTGCCAGCCCGCTTCCTCATCCTGCTGGTGTAGATCTGCTGAAGTGATGGCAGGTTACATCCGATGATCCTCTCTGCTGTCCTGATGATGCGCTGGAGTTTGGTTCTTTCTTGTGAGGTGGAGGAACCAAACCAGATAGTTATGGAAGCTGTGATAATGGACTCGATGATCGCTGTGTAGAACTGGATCATCAGGGTCTGTGGCAGGTTGAATTTCTTGAGCTGTCTCAAGAAGAACATTCTTTGTTGAGCTTTCTTGATGATGGAGATGGTGTTTTTCTCCCATTTCAAGTCTCTGGAAATGGTGGTGACCAGGAACTTGAGTGACTCCACCATTGATGCTGCAGTGTTGTTGATGTGGAGGGGGGGGGAAGGGTGGGTGGATTGCGTCGGACGTCCACCACCACCTCTACAGTCTTTTCTGTGTTTAGCAGCAGGTGGTTGTTGCTGCACCAGGACAACGGCAAACAGCTGGAAATGAATAGTCTCTTGGGATCATGAGGTCCTGTAAACAAGTAAGACAAAGAAGAAAGTCAAAACATGAAAAGAAACTGAATGTATACTTACCTGTTACACAGTTGCAGATGAATACACAGTCAGTAAGAAAGAATTCCAGATGCAGACAACCACATACAGCTGGACATGGACAGTCTCTTGGGATCATGAAGTCCTGTGAATAAGTAAGACGAATAAGAAAGTCAATACATGAAAAGAAACTGAATGTATACTTACCTGTTACACAGTTGCAGATGAAAAGAAACTGAATGTATACTTACCTGTTACACAGTTGCAGATGAATAGAAAGTCAGTAAGAAAGAATTCCAGATGCAGACAACCACATACAGCTGGACATCGATAGCCTCTTGGGATCATGAAGTACGGTAAACAAGACAAAAAGAAAGTCAATACATGAAAAGAAACTGAATGTATACTTACCTGTTACAAAGTTGCAGATGAATAAATAGCCAGTAAGAAAGAATTCCAGATGCAGACAACGACATCCAGCTGGACATGGATAGTCTCTTGGGATCATGAGGTTCTGTAAACAAGACAAAGAAGAAAGTCAATACATGAAAAGAAACTGAATGTATACTTACCTGTTACACAGTTGCAGATGAATACACAGTCAGTAAGAAAGAATTCCAGATGCAGACAACCACATACAGCTAGACATGGACAGTCTCTTGGGATCATGAAGTCCTGTGAACAAGTAAGAAAAAGAAGAAAGTCAAAACATGAAAAGAAACTGAATGTATACTTACCTGTTGCACAGTTGCAGATGAATAGAAAGTCAGAAACGGAAGTTAAGAAACGGAAACGGAAGTCAAGAAACGGAATGTATACTTACCTGTTGCACAGTTGCAGATGAATAGAAAGTCAGTCAGATTGAGTTCCAGATGCAGACAACGGCAAACACTTGGAGATCTATACCTCTTGGGATCATGAAGTCCTGTAAAAAAGACAAAAAAAAGTCAATACATGAAGAGAAACGGAATGTATACTTACCTGTTACACAGTTGCAGATGAATACAAAGCCAGTAAGAAAGAATTCCAGATGCAGACAACCACATACAGCTGGACATCGATAGCCTCTTGGGATCATGAAGTCCTGTCAAGAAGTAAGACAAAGAAGAAAATCAAAACATGAAAAGAAACTGAATGTATACTTATATGATACACAGTTGCAGATGAATACACAGTCAGTAAGAAAGAATTCCAGATGCAGACAACCAAATTCAGCTGGACATCGATAGCCTCTTGGGATCATGAAGTCCTGTAAACAAGACAAAAAAAGTCAATACATGAAGAGAAACGGAATGTTTACTTACCTGTTACACAGTTGCAGATGAATACAAAGCCAGTAAGAAAGAATTCCAGATGCAGACAACCACATACAGCTGGACATCGATAGCCTCTTGGGATCATGAAGTCCTGTAAACAAGTAAGACAAAGAAGAAAATCAAAACATAAAAAGAAACTGAATGTTTACTTACCTTTAACACAGTTGCAGATGAATACACAGCCAATAAGACAAAAAATCCAGATGCAGATAAATAGTCTCTTGGGATCATGAGGTCCTGTAAACAAGACAAAGAAGAAAGTCAATGCATGAAAAGAAGCTGAATGTATACTTACCTGTAACAAAGTTCCAAATGAATACACAACCATTAAGAAAGAATTCCAGATGCAGACAACCACAAATAGCTGGACATGGACAGTCTCTTGGGATCATGAAGTCCTGTGAACAAGTGAGACAACGAAGAAAGTCAATACATGAAAAGAAACTGAATGTATACTTAACTGTTACAAAGTTGCAGATGAATACAAAGCCAGTAAGAAAGAATTCCAGATGCAGACAACCACATCCAGCTGGACATGAATAGTCTCTTGGGATCATGAGGTCCTGTACACAAGACAAAGAAGAAAGTCAATACATGAAAAGTAACTGAATTTATACTTACCTGTTACACTGTTGCAGATGAATACACAGTCAGTAAGAAAGAATTCCAGATGCAGACAACCACATACAGCTGGACATCGATAGCCTCTTTGGATCATGAGGTCCTGTAAACAAGACAAAGAAGAAAGTCAATACATGAAAAGAAACTGAATGTATACTTACCTGTTACACAGTTGCAGATGAAAAAAAAAAGCTAGTAAGCCAGAGTTTCAGATGCAGATAACCATATACAGTTGATGCATAGTCTCTTGGGATCACGAGGTTCTGTGAACAAGTAAGAAAGAAGAAAGTCAATACATGAAAAGAATCTGAATGCTTATTTACCGATTACACAGTTGCAGATGAATAGAAAGTCAGTCAGATTGAGATCCAGATGCAGACAACGGCAAACACTTGGAGATCGATAGCCTCTTGGGATCATGAAGTCCTGTGAACAAGTAAGACAAAGAAGAAAATCAAAATATGAAAAGAAACGGAATGTATACTTACCTGTAACACAGTTGCAGATGAATAGAAAGTTAGTCAGATTGAGTTCCAGATGCAGATAATGGCAAGAAGTTGGAGATGAATAGTCTCTTGGGATCATGAGGTCCTGTAAACAAGAAAAAAAGAAAGTCAATACATGAAAAGAAACTGAATGCTTACTTACCAATTACACAGTTGGAGATGAATACACAGCCATTAAGAAAGAATTCCAGATGCAGACAACCACATACAGCTGGACATGGACAGACTCTTGGGATCATGAAGTCCTGTGAACAAGTGAGACAAAGAAGAAAGTCAATACATGAAAAGAAGCTGAATGTATACTTACCTGTTACACAGTTGCAGATGAAAAAAAGCCAGTAAGCCAGAGTTCCAGATTCAATCAACCATATACAGTTGATGTATAGTCTCCTGGGATCATGAAGTCCTGTGAACAAGTAAGACAAAGAAAAAAGTAAATACATGAAAAGAAACTGAATGTATACTTACCTGTAACACAGTTGCAGATGAACACAGCCAATAAGACGAAAAATCCAGATGCAGACAATGGCAAACACTTGGAGATCGATAGCCTCATGGGATCATGAAGTCCTGTCAACAAGTAACAAAGAACAAAATCCAAATATGAAAAGAAACTGAATGTATACTTACCTGTATCACAGTTGCAGATTAATACACAGCCAATAAGATGAAAAATCCAGATGCAGACAACAGCAAACAGCTGGAGATGAATAGTCTCTTGGGATCATGAGGTCCTGTAAACAAGTATGACAAAGAAGAAAGTCAATACATGAAAAGAAACTGAATGCTTACTTACCGATTACACAGTTGCAGATGAAAAAAATAAAGCCAGTAAGCCAGAGTTCCAGATTCAGACAACCATATACAGTTGATTTATAGTCTCTTGGGATCACGAGGTACTGTGAACAAGTAAGACAAAGAAGAAAGTCAATACATGAAAAGAAGCTGAATGTATACTTACCTGTTACACAGTTGCAGATGAATACACAGCCATTAAGAAAGAATTCCAGATGCAGACAACCACATCCAGCTGGACACAGATAGTCTCTTGGGATCATGAGGTCCTGTAAAGAAGACAAAGAAGAAAGTCAATATATGAAAAGAAACTGAATGTATACTTACCTGTTACACAGTTGCAGATGAATACACAGCTAGCAAGAAAGAATTTCAGATGCAGACAACAACATACAGCTGGAGATCGATAGCCTGTTGGGATCATGAGGTCCTGTAAACAAGACAAAAAGAAAGTCAATACATGAAAAGAAACTGAATGTATACTTACCTGTTACACAGTTGCAGTTGAAAAAAAGCCAGTAAGCCAGAGTTCCAGATTCAGACAACCATATACAGTTGATGTATAGTCTCTTGGGATGATGAGGTCCTGTGAACAAGTAAGACAAAGAAGAAAGTCAATACATGAAAAGAAATTGAATGTATACTTACCTGTAACACAGTTGCAGATGAAAAGAAACGGAATGTATACTTACCTGTTACAATGTTGCAGATGAATACACAGTCAGTAAGAAAGAGTTCCAGATGCAGACAACCACATACAGCTGGACAAGGACAGTCTCTTGGGATCATGAAGTCCTGTGAACAAGTAAGACAAAGAAGAAAATCAAAATATGAAAAGAAATTGAATGTATACTTACCTATAACACAGTTGCAGATGAATACACAGCCAATAAAACGTAAAATCCAGATGCAGACAACGGCAAACAGCTGGAGATGAATAGTCTCTTGGGATCATGAGGTCCTGTGAACAAGTAAGACAAAGAAAAAAGTCAATACATGAAAAGCAACTGAATGTATACTTACATGTTACAAAGTTGCAGATGAATGCATCTGGAATTCTTTCTTACTGGATTTGTAGACAACCACATCCACCTGGACAGGGATAGTCTCTTGGGATCATGAGGTCCTGTAAACAAGACAAAGAAAAAAGTCAATAAATGAAAAGAAACTGAATGTATACTTACCTGTTACACAGTTGCAGATGAATAGAAAGTCAGTAAGAAAGAATTCCAGATGCAGACAACCACATCCAGCTGGACATGGATAGTCTCTTGGGATCATGAGGTCCTGTAATCAAGACAAAGAAGAAAGTCAATACATGAAAAGAAACTGAATGTACACTTACCTGTTACACAGTTGCAGATGAATAGAAAGTCAGTCACATTATGTTCCAGATGCAGACAACGGCAAACACTTGGAGATCTATAGCCTCTTGGGGTCATGAAGTCCTGTGAACAAGTAAGAAAAAGAAGAAAGTCAAAACATGAAAAGAAACTGAATGTATACTTACCTGTTGCACAGTTGCAGATGAATAGAAAGTCAGTCACATTGAGTTCCAGATGCAGACAACGGCAAACACTTGGAGATCTATAGCCTCTTGGGATCATGAAGTCCTGTCAGCAAGTAAGACAAAGAAGAAAGTCAATACATGAAAAGAAACTGAATGTATACTTACCTGTTACACAGTTGCAGAGGAATACACAGCCATTAAGAAAGAATTCCAGATGCAGACAACCACAAATAGCTGGACATGGACAGTCTCTTGGGATCATGAAGTCCTGTGAACAAGACAAAGAAGAAAATCAATACATGAAAAGAAACTGAATGTATACTTACCTGTTACACAGTTGCAGATGAATAGGAAGTAAGTTAGATTGAGGTCCAGATGCAAACAACGGCAAGCACTTGGAGATCGATAGCCTCTTGGGATCATAAAGTCCTGTAAACAAGACAAAAAGAAAGTCAATACATGAAAAGAAGCTGAATGTATACTTACCTGTTACACAGTTGGAGATGAAAAAAAAGCCAGTAAGCCAGATTCACACAACCATATACAGTTGATGTATAGTCTCTTGGGATCATGAATTCCTGTGAACAAGTCAGACAAAGAAGAAAGTCAATGCATGAAAAGAAACTGAATGTATACTTACCTGTTACACAGTTGCAGATGAAAAGAAACGGAATGTATACTTACCTGTTACACAGCTGCAGATGAATACACAGTCAGCAAGAAAGAATTCCAGATGCAGACAACCACATACAGCTGGACAAGGACAGTCTCTTGGGATCATGAAGTCCTGTGAACAAGTCAATACATAAAAAAAACTGAATGTATACTTACCTGTTACAAAGTTGCAGATGAATACAAAGCCAGTAAGAAAGAATTCCAGATGCAGACAACCACATCCAGCTGGACAAGGACAGTCTCTTAGGATCATGAGGTCCTGTAAACAAGACAAAGAAGAAAGTCAATACATGAAAAGAAACTGAATGTATACTTACCTGTTACACAGTTGCAGATGAATAGAAAGTCAGTCAGATTGAGTTCCAGATGCAGACAACGGCAAACACTTGGAGATTGATAGCCTCTTGGGGTCATGAAGTCCTGTGAACAAGTAAGAAAAAGAAGAAAATAAAAATATGAAAAGAAATTGAATGTATACTTACCTATAACACAGTTGCAGATGAATACACAGCCAATAAAACGTAAAATCCAGATGCAGACAACGGCAAACAGCTGAAGATGAATAGTCTCTTGGGATCATGAAGTCCTGTAAACAAGACAAAAAGAAAGTCAATACATGAAAAGAAACTGAATGTATACTTACCTGTTACACAGTTGCAGATGAATACACAGTCAGTCAGATTGAGTTCCAGATGTAGACAACGGCAAACACTTGGAGATCGATAGCCTCTTGGGGTCATGAAGTCCTGTGAACAAGTAAGACAAAGTAGAAAGTCAATACATGAAAACAAACTGAATGTATACTTACCTGTTACACAGTTGCAGATGAATACACAGTCAGAAAGAAAGAATTCCAGTTGCAGACAACCACATCCAGCTGGACATAGACAGTCTCTTGGGATCATGAAGTCCTGTGAACAAGTAAGACAAAGAAGAAAGTCAATACATGAAAAGAAACTGAGTGTATACTTACCTGTTACACAGTTGCAGATGAAAAGAAACGGAATGTATACTTACCTGTTACACAGTTGCAGATGAATACACAGTCAGTAAGAAAGAATTCCAGACGCAGACAACCACATACAGCTGGACATGGACAGACTCTTCGGATCATGAAGTCCTGTGAAAAAGTAAGACAAAGAAGAAAGTCAATACATGAAAAGAAACTGAATGTATACTTACCTGTAACACAGTTGCAAATGAATACACAGCCAATAACACGAAAAATCCAGGTGCAGTTGAATAGTCTCTTGGCATGATGAGGTCCTGTAAACAAGACAAAGAAGAAAGTCAATACATGAAAAGAAACTGAATGTATACGTACCTGTTACACAGTTGCAGATGAATAGAAAGTCAGTTAGATTGAGTTCCAGATGCAGACAACGGCAAACACTTGGAGATCGATAGCCTCTTGGGATCATGAAGTCCTGTCAACAAGTAAGACAAAAAAGAAAATCAAAATATGAAAAGAATCTGAATGTTTACTTACCTGTAACACAGTTGCAGATGAATACAAAGCCAATAAGACGAAAAATCCAGATGCAGATGAATAGTCTCTTGGCATAATGAGGTCCTGTAAACAAGACAAAGAAGAAAGTCAATACATGAAAAGAAACTGAATGCTTACTTACCTACTACACAGTTGCAGATGAATAGAAAGTCAGTCAGATTGAGATCGAGACGCAGACAACGGCAAACACTTTGTCTTACTTGTTGACAGGACTTCATGATCCCAAGAGGCTATCGATCTCAAAGTGTTTGCCGTTGTCTGCGTCTGGATCTCAATCTGACTGACTTTCTATTCATCTGCAACTGTGTAACAGGTAAGTAAGCATTCAGTTTCTTTTCATATTTTGATTTTCTTCTTTGTCTTACTTGTTGACAGGACTTCATGATCCCAAGAGGCTATCGATCTGAAAGAAGAAAATCAAAATATGAAAAGAAACTGAATGTATACTTACCTGTTACACAGTTGCAGATGAATACACAGCCATTAAGAAAGAATTCCAGATGCAGATGAAGAGCAAGTTAGTTGATTGAGAAACATCCAACCAAGAAAAACGCATTTTTAGCTAAACAAAAAAACAAAACACTTTTCGGTTGAGAGTCATATCTTATATGAAGACATATTAGAAAAGCCTATTATCTTTTGAAAATAACAAAATCTGACATGTGTGACTGTCATTGTAAGGCCAAGTAGGAAGGCATTAAGAATCAGTCCAAAAAATAATTATATCAGACAAAGTATTTATGAGTGTAGGACTTAGAGGTCTGATATGATGGAGTTACAGCAAAGGATTAAACATTTTTAATCAATAATAAGGCCAGTGAATGTCAGTTTTCTTGGCTGGGTATTTTCACAGCTGTTGTATCTTGTTTGGTGTTTCTGGGCTTTACAGCTCTTTATGTCAAGTGTAAACAGATCCAAAGTGTCATTCTCAGTGCTGATTACATCTGAAATTAACCATAAACCAGAGGTGAGTGGCTAGCAACAGGGTAATGCAGCTCAACACATGTTTCAGTTTACTACACACCCATGTCGCCTCTCCAAAGTCACAGTGATTCTAAAGTCACTCAATACAAAGCACTTAAAAACCAAACCATAAAACACTGCTTAAATCACAAATACATTAATAAAGACTTTGAGCCCATTTCCCTGAAACGGTTCACCCATTAAAGATAATAGACAAAGAAGGTTGGGAGCAGGTGGCTAGTGTTTTCTTACCTGACTGGTGTGACTGGGTAGGGCCAGTAAGTCCTGGCATAGCACCTTCTCTATGTTCCTGGAGAGTACAACAGATCCCAGGCAGCACATGTGAAGCCTTTCTCGGTGGTAAAGGACCAGACATCAAACCTGCAATCAGCAGTGGAGTGCAAAAAGTCTGCAGAATGGCTTGCTCCCTCATCGGTAGGTAAGCAAGTGGCCCAGAGACGACAATCCTGGCGTCTGTCTTCTTTCAAACTGTGTCTTGAATCTAGTGCACTAGTGGCACCGTGACACTGTGGCATTACCCTTTGGGCCCTATATTTAAGAGTGTCTTACAATAAAATTTTCAACAGTGAGAACGCCGCCCTTAGTAGTTGTCCTCGTTGCTGGAGCATGCAGAGCCATAGACAAACTGCTGAAGACATTTAATTGGTTAGAGAGGTGAAAACCAGCTGTGGGGGTGTAGAAAACCTCTGTTTTCCATGGTCAAGATGATGCTTGCAGGGCTGCTCCATGGCCACCATTGTCTTTGAAGAAAAAAACACAGAGGTTAGTTAGTTAGTAAAGCAAAGTAATGTAAAGTAACACACATAGTGTATTCCAAGATTAAGACAAAGAAGGTTGGGAGCAGGTGGCTAGTGTTTTCTTACCTGACTGGTGTGACTGGGTAGGGCCAGTAAGTCCTGGCATAGCACCTTCTCTATGTTCCTGGAGAGTACAACAGATCCCAGGCAGCACATGTGAAGCCTTTCTCGGTGGTAAAGGACCAGACATCAAACCTGCAATCAGCAGTGGAGTGCAAAAAGTCTGCAGAATGGCTTGCTCCCTCATCAGTAGGTAAGCAAGTGGCCCAGAGACGACAATCCTGGCGTCTGTCTTCTTTCAAACTGTGTCTTGAATCTAGTGCACTAGTGGCACCGTGACACTGTGGCATTACCCTTTGGGCCCTATATTTAAGAGTGTCTTACAATAAAATTTTCAACAGTGAGAACGCCGCCCTTAGTAGTTGTCCTCGTTGCTGGAGCATGCAGAGCCATAGACAAACTGCTGAAGACATTTAATTGGTTAGAGAGGTGAAAACCAGCTGTGGGGGTGTAGAAAACCTCTGTTTTCCATGGTCAAGATGATGCTTGCAGGGCTGCTCCATGGCCACCATTGTCTTTGAAGAAAAAACACAGAGGTTAGTTAGTTAGTAAAGCAAAGTAATGTAAAGTAACACACATAGTGTATTCCAAGATTAAAACTGGCTAAGATAAACAATCAATAGCTATCAGCTGGGATACAGACAGACAGAAAGAGCATTGTGGATGGATGGAGAGAGAAAAGAGTTGTAAGGGAACAAGACAGGAAAACAAACCCCAGAAACTTACTAAACTCTGTTAACATGGCTGCACCTAATCTCACCCCCAATACCCAACTTCACCACTTTCACCATTGGTACTATTTTCATATGTTTCTAAGACTAGAACAAGCTGAATTTAAAAGAACAGGTCATGTGTTTGTACATCCAAGCACATTTTCACTAGAGTTTGGGGAGCTCAGTCAAGTTAGTTTGATATTGGATCTGCAGATATTTACTTCTCCCCTGCTCTCACTCACAATGTCCTAACATCTCTGACATGATTTTTTTAAACAATAGAGAACAGATAAACTGCAATCACTAAATATTCTTCTCAAAATGAAAAGACTGGAAATGTTGAGGAAATATAATCAAAATAGCCAGAATTCTTGCAGCAGGTGCCGTAGATGGTAAAAGAACGTCTATAAAGTGTGGATACCGAAAACTCTCACAGAGATAAGGAGCTGCTGGTGTTAGTTAAAAAGACAGTCAAACCTACTGAAGAACAGAGACTAAATAAAAATCAATGACTAACCTTAACTTCCTCACTTTTAAGGAATGGATATATTTTAGCACTTTAGACAATATAAACATGCATGTAGCACATTTTTATAACGAATAAATCATTACTGTGACACTGTCATAAAATATGCCTATTTGAACCATTTTTAAATAATATTGTTCCAGTAAAACATCCATATAGCTTACACATCTAAAGTCAGCTGTAGTGTACAGAGACACATCTGATAAATATACTACAACCCTTAGAATAGCCAGATTACAATTTGCTAACAAATTAAGAGATCCTGGAGAATTCTGGAGAAAGGTCTTGTGGACAAATGAGACTAGGATTAACCTATATCAGAGTGATGGAAAGACAGAAATTGTGGATTGCTCACTCGCGCTTCAAGGGAGGTAAAATTTAGTTTGCACTCACCCTCTTATTAACGGTACATACTTGGAGCCCATAGGAACCATCCAAAACATAGGTGTTGGAAAGCTCCCACAAAGGTGTTTGTACTTCAGAAATCTTTCTTTCTGAAGACATTTTATAATCCTGGGTGTTTCCTTGTGAAAGTAAAGTCTGAACTGTGCAAGTCCTCAGTTTGAGTTGCAGAGAGTCAATTTAGGAGTGATCCCTTTATCCTACAGAGTGCTCTGTGTGTAAGTTTATTCTAATGTCCATATGAAAGCACAAAACCTCATGAATAAAAACATACACAAGGCTTGGCTGAACATATAAGGAAACGTACAACTTACTTAGAACCTATAGTTCCATCAGTAAGGATCTTCATTACAGTGAAGTTAGCCACAGCTAAACCTTTGCTAAAGCATGGTTCTCTCCTTTTGGCTTGTAACCTGGCCTACTTCCAATATACTGCCACATAGTGGATGGAGTAGGAATTACCATGTAAAATGCCATCTGTTGCAACAATGGAGTCACATGGGTATCAGCTATGGCTTCAAGTTGTAGGACTTTTTATGGCATTATAGACAATAGGCAAGTGGCTTAAAGGTCCAACCACAACAGGCCCAATGAGACATAAAGAACCAGCACAACAGGCCCAGTGAGACTAGGGATGCACCTATCAGATATTAGGATCGGATATGTGTCCCTATATTAACAACGACCCCTTTTGGTCTCACTGACTTAATATTTCAGAATTACTTATTTTAGTGACAAATAAATAGCAATTTAATACATTCATATCTGTGTGTTAATTTGTTGTATTTTATTTTACAAACATGGTGAGGTAAACAGTTTATTTTTTTAACAATGTATCGGATCAATATTGTGTATCGATCGATAAGTTTATGTATTGGTATAGAAACTGAACAATGTTGGTGCATCATTAAATGTAACATATAGGAAACAGTGTGTCTTTGACAACTTCCCTAGTTAATAGAATATGCCTACATTGATAAATCCCCATACGTTTCACCCTGATTGGTGAATGTTTAGCCTTTCAAATGCATGCTTGAATGTGATTGGCTAATGGCAACCACAATAATTGACATGTCAAGTCTTCTGGACAGACAGTATTATAGAATGGGCTAAAGACGCAGTATGTAAAATTGCAGCTTGACTGGCTGTATGGTTTCTAAGAAACAGTTACGTACCACTGACCTCACCCTGCTCTGCTCACTGAGAGACAGGTAATCAGTCACACAAGTCATGTCAGACTTACTATTCAAACGTGCTGTATGTAGCTGTTACTTAATATCTGTCCGTGTCTCTTTGGATTAGGACAGAGTCATCACCACAGGCCCTCTCCTGCATTTTATCCACCGACTTGATGATCTGGTCTTAAAAACTGCTGAAGGTATACAAACTGTCCTCCTAGAACAGCTGCAGCTTTGCTTGGTCTGCCACTCAGAAGATCCAAATTTCATCAAGATGTCTGATGTAAGCCTGTACCTTTTTGTGATGTAAAACTGTGGTGCATGTATAGATTTTAACATGTATTTGTGATGCAATAAGCTGTTTTATTAATTGCTTAAACTATAGAGGAGCATTATTGGGCTAATGAGCATTATGAGCTAAATAGTTTAATTGTCACTTTAACAGGTAAGGACACCAGTTTCTCTCAGAGTTAGCTTAAGTTTTACCTATAAAAAAGGTAACTTTGATTAAAAACAAAATAATAATACTGTCTTGCAGACATCTGATTGATGTCATTTATGGCTGATTTACCGTTACAGTAACTTGATCACAATATTCTGCAAAATAAAATGTAGTAGTTTACTATAGCTCCACTGAATATTGGTTTTGTTTGTTGGTTTTATTTGGTTTCCTAAGAGGAATCTGTAACAGGAACAGGTCATTGTAATTTTATGTGTTACCCAGGTTTTAAATGTTCAGAACATTAAAATCAGATGCAAAGCAAAAAACAATAAATAAATAAAAGCAAAAAAACTTTTAAAAATAATACAACGTGAATAAACTGCTCAAAACAGCCATTAAAGCAGATAGAAAATGACTTACTGATAAGTAAGGTAAATAAAACGAGCCTTAAATGACAGCCAATAGCTTGTTGCCAAGACTGGTCTGCGTCAGAGACGGCCAATCAGCGCTCAGGGGGGCGTTACCTCGGCTCCTCCGCTAGAGACGTGCTGTGGATCAGAAAAAAGGTGAGAACGGCAGAGTGAAACACGATGGAAAGTTTTATTAAACTTTGTTTCATAAAATCGCTCATAAAGGTGAACGTTGAGAAGTACGACTGAAACGACGATTTGGATTTAGTCTGCATTTGATTTTGTGAGTGTAATAGGTGAAGCTTTTGGTGCAAATAGTTCAAAAGATTAAAAAGAAAAGCCTGTAGAGTTGAGGCTAACATGCTTAGGGGTCAAGGGGTCATGAGCGAGTGGGCAGTGCTGGCCACCATTTCATGCTGCTAATGAGAGTTTTATATTGAAAGAGGGAAGAAAACATTGCTTTACTTTGTAAATGTAGTATTATGTGTATCTATTAAGGCGCTGTTTTTGGGAACAGGTCAGTTTTTTCTGGGTGTAATTTTACTCTACTCTGCAATCTGGCTGCACCTGCGTGAACACTCTGCAGCAGTAGTGGCGTGGTGGCGCTGTAAAGTAATCAGTACAGTGCACCGGGGAAGATGCCGCCAAAATTCTGCGTGCTGTGAGCTGCAGATAAAAGTCTTACCACACAGTGCGTCTCACCTGTGGAGCTGTGTCTCTAAAAGCAGCTCAGAACTCAAAGCTAACTTCAGGTTCGCCTGTATCAGGGTTGAGTGCAGAAACAGTCCTAAAGCTTCCTCTGTGAAACTGATACTGCAGCACACACTCCCGAGGCCCCGTCTCAAATCAGTCCCTCTTCACTATGTAGTGCACTTTATGGGTCATATAAAAATAGCAGCATCTCCACCAAACAGAGCATGATATGTGTGATCAAGTCATTTCTACTCAGCAGTCGGTTCTACAATTTCCTATTTAGGCTCTCAGAATCATCAGAGACACTTTTCACCTCAAAAGGCACTTGGTGGTCAGTTTGAAGACACTAACCTGTGTGCTGTCCACACCAAAAGAATCACCCTTCTGCTTAAACACCTCCAGCTGGTCGGCAGAGAGCGCACAAACCAGGGCAGTGACTTTTACTTTTTATTTGATTTTGATAGTTAAATCACTTAGGAGCTCGCTGAAGTAATGCTAATGTACCAACAGCTGTGCTAGCTAGCTAGGTTAGCAAGTGCTGCTTTCTCAATAAAGCTGTACAGGAAGATCATGGTCATCTTAGCTCCTTTTATTTGAAACAGATTTAGAAGGCATATTAATAATAGAAGCACTTTATAATTGTGTAATTGCATACTGTAGTTCATCTGTTTCTCTGCATACTTTCACCCTGTTCTTCAGTGGTGAGGACCACCACAGAGCAGGTATTCTGTGGGAGGTGAGCTTTTTATAGCACTGCAGTGTTAAATGTCTGGACGAGTCCAGAACAAATGTGTAAACTGCTCGTTTGGAGCGATAAAAGCAACATTCCTGCAACATCCTCAAATCTGAATGTCCAGATCACTTTTCAGAGGTTTTGATGGCTGATTCTAAAGTCGTGATGAGCGGCAAGTTAGCATGGTGACATTCGTTAAAGTGGTACGTGCCAGTGGATGGCATTTTCGGATGGTGCAGTGGCCACTTCCTAGTGCCAGATGCTGATTAGGAACTGAACCCCCTTTCAAAATGTGCCTGAGCTCTTTACCTACTGGATAGGCTTGACTTTGGGCCCAAGTTATCTTACTAAACTGAGAAATCCTGCTTTGTGAAATGCCCCCCAGGAGTGGCTAAATGTTTACATAAGATACAACTGATTTTGTTAGATGAACAGAATTACTGACACATTTGGTTCATTTTGTTGCTCTTGGCGTGCAGGTATCCCACCAATGCAGAGTAATAATTTTATTCTTTTATTATTGTTGATCACAGAAGAGTAGTTGGTGTAATATTGGTGGGGAGATTTGAGTAATTCTCTTGTTTTGGTTGAGACTGAGAACTTGTGTCTTTGCTAAAGGAATGCATTGTTGGAGAGGATGCTACGCCTGAGGCCCACGTTAAGGTGTTGCGTGAAAAGTACAGGACGACACAACCTGATTTAATGATCGTGAAGGACCACATGAAGACTTTTGCATTGGCAGCATGGAGAAAGGGGTTTGGCCATTGAAAATGTATACTTGTGTCTTTAATAGTCTATTATAAGATATTTTTGGCTATTCAAGGTTTTTACTCTTCACTACTGCCTTCATCACTACACTTTATTGCAACTATATAATGAAACTTTCGTGTATTTTCTGCTTTTATCTTACAGTTGTATGATGAGTTCAATGCCATCCATCCTTTAATGGTGTACGTTTGTCACTGCTTCACCTGAAACAATGCTGGGAGTTTAGCTCTAAAGGCCTCCTAGGTGATCTTCAAGAGATGCTCGTCAAAAGTGTAAGCACACAATTTTTTTATCTTTACCAGCAGACCTACAGACCTACTCTTAATTTCATTGATACTCTCAGACATGTACAGTTTCAGGAAAAGGTGCTTCAGTGTGTATCTAATATTACACTAAATGATGTTTAGTATTCCCTTGATGTTTGTGTAATGGGCCATCTGCATAGTAAAGTGATTTCATTGTGGAAAATCTTACTTACTAAACTTGGACACTCTGTGGGTTCTGTGTGGTAAAATGTTGCTTCTGGTTTCTGGTGGGTGCTTTTCTTTTTAATAAGGCTTAATTTTCTCTGGAGTATAAATGTAACCATTTGATATGGATTCTTTGAGTATGGCATACATTTAGCCATGTTAGGATGATTTTTTTTTTTTAGCTGCTTTATTTCATTGTTTTGTTTGCTGTGAGTGCCACATTTGAATAGTATTGAGTCTAATTGTTTTTGTTTGTTTGATGCTCTTTCAATTAATGTTAAAGTTATACATACATAAAGTTGTGTATGTTTACTACTAAATAAACAGCATAGACAAACATTGTGAACATGTGTGGATATTTCAGGTACACTTTAGTCACACTAGGGTCCAGAGTGGCTTGTCACTGGGGTAGTGCCTCTAAAAGCACTGGTTGGTACCTTTTGAAAAGGGGATACAGTTGTACCATAATTTAAAGGTACATTTTAGCCTCATAGGGTTCTACAGAAGCACGAAGCCTTGGTGTAGTCATGGATGATCAGTTATCGTTCTCAAGTCATGTTGCAAACATAACTCGGTCCTGCAGATTTCTTCTGTACAACATCAGGAGAATTCGACCCTTCCTCTCTAGAGAGGCCGCCCAGGTGCTTGTTCAGTCTCTCGTCACTTCCAGACTTGATTACTGCAACTCTCTTCTGGCTGGTCTCCCTCTGCGCACCATCAGGCCCCTGCAGCTCATCCAGAATGCAGCGGCACGGGTCGTCTTCAATGTCCCTAAATTCAGCCATGTCACTCCACTGCTGCGTTCTCTCCACTGGCTTCCTGTAGCTGCCCGCATCAGATTCAAAACCCTGACGCTGGCCTACAAAGCCAAGACTGGACCAGCCCCTCCGTACTTGATGGCAATGGTCAAAAGCCGGTCTGCACCAAGAGCCCTTCGAGCTTCAAGTACGGCTCGGCTCGACCCGCCATCCCTCAAAATCCGCGGAAGACAAGCGTCCAGACTTTTTTCTGTCCTGGCACCAAAGTGGTGGAACGAGCTTCCCCTGGGTGTCCGAACGGCCGAGTCGCTCGCTGTCTTCAAACGCAGACTGAAGACCCACCTCTTCAGAGAGTACTTGGGCGAATAGAGTACTATGGTCGCCTTATTGTATTGTGTTTAGTAATGTCTAAGCTTAGAGGTATCTTTGAATTATTAGTCTATTCTAACTAGCTAAGGTTTCTTTCTTGGGTAAATAGCAAAGCACTTTGTAAGTCGCTCTGGATAAGAGCGTCTGCTAAATGCCGTAAATGTAAATGTAAATGTAACAGTCTAACAGTGGATTAGGGCTGCCCGTGGTGATTGTGTGGCTTTAAGCAGATGTGAAGGACGATTCACCACAAGAATACAGCCAAACACTTTCAGGTAAGTTCCAGTGGTATGTAATGTTGAATTTGTGTAGAAATCAAAAGAGAGTACACGCAACAAAAACAAAAAATAGACGAGCTAGATAGTACACTCTTTGTACAACAAGGCCTCAGCTGCCTTCATCTGAGGGCTGCAAAGCCTCACGCACGTCTACTATTGCTTCAGCCTACTCCGTGCAAGCTGAACCCCCTTATTGCCTCCTACACAGCCCTTTTAAGATGTATGCTGAAATTGATCCAACTCGCACAAAACATTAAAGTATGAGAAGTCAGTAAAAGAATAACCGTAAAGTTAAGCTAGCTGTAATCAAGGAAACACCTGCATTTAGTTCTCCTTCCATTAAAGCAAGATTATACAAATTTAGGCTTTGGTGATAATGATTTAGTACCACAGTGAAGTTGTAAAGTAAACCAGAAATAAACCCATATAAATAAGCAAACAAGAGCATGTCATCATTATTATGGCTTAGTACTAAAGTAAAGCAGATGATTGCATGACAGAACAGCACTGACCACAGAATACCTCAAAATGGCCGTTAACTCTTCATCTAAGGTGTGTTTTGAGTTGAATTTAGTAAAAACAAGTCTTTCTGAATGTGTGTTTACACACATTTGATGGGACAGTGCAACACTGCTGAAAGTTAATCCTGCTTTTCTGAACACTATTTAATGTTTGTGTTTTATCATGTGCTGATCATTATAACAGTGAGGCACACAGGAACTTTCACTGTCACTATGGCTAATTTACACTTTGCCATTTAGGCCAGTAAGATGCTTTTGTATTTTGTAGACATATGTATATGTGTGTCTGCAGGTGTGGAGGTCCATGATATAACATGTGAATTTGCACAACCAGTTCTACTCAGCGCTCAACCACGACTGATCGTCTTGTTCAGCAGTGGCACTTCGAGAGATGCCTGGGACTTACGATCGCCAAGTATGGGATTTACTGCCATTTTTACTGCCAATATTGAACATGTTTGTGTGGATGTTTCAGAGTATTGCAGCACAAAAACAAAGTAGTAAGCTGACTTAAAATAGAGCAACTCCAACAAAGGTGCAGAGTTAAATTGAGAGGAACATAAGTTGATGCAGTAGATTAAAATGTTTGTGCATGTATCATTGTTGGGAAGGCCTAGCCTGCAGTGAAGTGCCAGAATAGTGACTGGAATGGGCGTCACTGTCTTGTTGGATGCACATGTGCATAAATCTTCCATAAATGTACACTGACCAGCCATTTCTTTTCACCACTGTGTTTGATCCAGTTGTACCAGAGAGTTGCACGGCCCCTAACTTTTTATCTCTAGGGGTCAACCTAACCAAACACAAAAGAGCCTGTCACTATCAAAAGTCTTCAACCTTGATTGTGGTTAAAGCATAGTTACAGCACAGTGCTCATGTGTCTGAGACTCGTGAATTAATTAGGCAGTTGAGAATGTTGGCAGTCCCAAAAACTTGGCCCTGCCATCTATGGATGCTTAAAGATGCTTCCTCTCCACCTGCGCTGAGATGCCTTCAAGACCTGCAATGCAAAACCCACTGGTGTGAAAATATCAATTATTATAGTGCAAGCAAGTAATAAATTAAATAAACTTGATGTGTATTCCAGGATTTCACATAATTGTGTTATATCTGACAACTGTGTTAAGATATACTTTTAAATTACGAAACAGTATGATCAATATTTTGATTATCATATAGTTTTGAATTTCAACTTGTCAGATTCTCTTCTGTCCACAGGTCTTGATTATTCAGGAGTGGCTACGAAATGTATTAATGAGGCTCTGACCAACCTCATCCACAGTTCTTGTTGAGTCCACTTTTTCACACTTCTTGTGATACCACTTACAGTGCCCATTGCAATCACCTGCCCAGATTTTTTCCTGTCCACAGCCCTCTATGATTCTGAAGTGGCTATGAAGTTCATTAATGAGGCGATCACCATCTTCATTCACAGATCTTGGTGAGTCCACTTCATCACACTTGTTTTATGCTGTTTACAGAGCCCATGACATAGTTTGTCCAAAGTAGCTTATTTACACAGCCCTCAATGATTCAACTTCATTAATGAGGCTGTTACCAACCTCATTCACAGTTTTTGGTCCACTTGGTCCACTTGGTCCACTTTATCACGTTCCATTTCCTTTCGTTTATGGTACCATTTACAATTGAGTGGACTGATGCTCTTGTGTGCTCTAGATATTTTGGAAATTGCTAAACCACTTTATCCACAGTTGTTGGTGAGTCCACTTCATCACAGTCCCTGATGGACTGCTTACAGTGCCCATTACAATCGACTGCCCAGATTCTCTTTTGTCCACAGCCCTTTTTGATTCAGAAGTGGCTACGAACTTCATATATGAGGCTTTCGCCAACATCGTCCACTGTTCTTGGTACAATCGCCTGCCCAGATTCTCTTCTGTCCACAGTGTTACTGTTACATTCAAGACATAGGTGATCCTGTGATCCAGTATTGCATATTTGATACTGTTAGTGCTGCCATCTGGTGGCCTGTTTCTTGTTGTTTTTGTTTTTCTCTCTCTCCCTCTCCTGGTGAAACGACTGATTGGAAACAGCTGATCTCAATGCGTGTGCTGGTTGGCTGCAGTGTCTGAGCTTTGTCATTGAAATGGTGCCATTGGCGTTTATCTAGTCGCCCGTGGCGTTCTCACCATGTGGCCAAAGGTGGTTGTGATTGAGGCTGTTCAAGATATATAACATGACAATTCACAGTTTGATGTATGTGGATCTATTGTAGCCTACTGTTTTCTGTGTCATTATGTACTTGTTGATGTCCAAGTGGTTTAATCATAGTCATGTTTGTAGTGGTGAGTGCCATTTACTATTTTAATTTCATTTATTATTTTTCATTTATTATTCTCTTGCTTCATGTTGGGGAGGCAGGTAAGGCCATTGTATTTTGTTTTATTATTTTTTAGTTAGGTTAGTTAGTAAGGAGGGATGTCATGTGTGTCTGTAATTTTGGCCTTTGCTCACCCTGATGCTATATGATGTTGACTGTGGTCTTGATATGTTTGCCTATAATACTACATTTTCATTTGAGCATTAAATCTGTTTCTTTATGGTTTGTTTATCTCCTCAAGCCCTAAACTAGTTTTTTTTATGAAATGGTTTAATAAACTGGGCTGTAAGATTACTCAAAAATTGACTAACTTTACAAGACTTTAACAAAGCAAAACTTCACCAAAAGTGAAGTAGAAAAGAAAAACGTAGGCCAGAGTTATAAGAAAAAGTAGGCCAGAGTTATAAGAACTGCTTTTTATTGGAATTTAAAAACCTGAATGTTCTTATACGACTGAAGACGTGTCGAGGTTCTTCTGTTCCCTGTATGCTCTGTGACTAATTTGCTGAACAAGTAGATCTATCTGAGATGTTTCCAAGCTGTTTTAAGCCTGCGTCTGAGATGAACACTGTATGTGAACTTTTACATTCTGAATTTTTAGTTGAAAGTAAGTCAGAAGATGCTGAAAATGATTTCACATCAAAACTGAATTTTATTAAAGAGGCTTTGATGGAGGAACAAAGTTGGGATCAATCTCTTGATAACTGTAGACTAACTGCTGTAACAGAAGAAAGTAATGCCCCATCATGCAGTTATGTATTTTCAGCAAGATGTACATGTACTTAGCATGTACTTAGCTTAGCCCCCTGACAGTGTGTTCTCTGGTCATCTGGGTATACAGAAAACACATCAGCAGATCATGTGTTTTTTCTTTTGGCCTGGTCCTAAAGCTGATGCTGTGTTATGTTGAGTTACGGGAAAACCCAATCAGGTTATTCCATCCACATCACTTCATCCAATCCTAGCATTATGAGCACCATTTCAACGTGTGTAGGGCAGCTGCCCTGGCCACTGATCAAATCCTTCTACTTTTGTGTTACCCCTTGACCAGCTACCTAAACAAATGCTCATGCTTCATTACAGTAACAAGGCTGTGATGGCTGTCTTAAGTATGTTGCGAGAAGGTTACAAAGTATGTTCAGGTTTTTCGCTGCTGCTGCTGCACCTGCATCATTATCCTCTATTTTATTTGTTCCAGACATGAGGAGCTCCTCCCTTACTGTTCCACATTGCATTGTGGTATAATGTAAAAAAGTGTCCATTGAGTATACACCAAAAATTAGCTGTGCGCTAATCCGTATACGTTCGGCACCATTTAAGGTGGCTTCCAGTAAGAAGCTGGAGAATAACTCCAGCCTTGTTGGTGCAGCCGTTTCTTTACGGCATCATAAATCAGCACATTTTACAGTTGTAAAATACATCCAGATAGATCCGGGAACTAATTTTACTGAAGTTCTGAAATTGTTAGCAATTGATCATCACATGTCCAGTGCATATCACCCCGAATCTCAGGGTTCTCTAGAATGTTTTCAACAACCTCAGTGCTTCGTACCTACTGTCTTTAGGTAGATAAAGAATGTGATGATGGCATCCTGGTCTTATTGTTTGCCATTTGTGAAAGTGATCAGGATTCCATTGGGTTTAGCCATTCACAGCTGAATTGTGAATTTCACTTTGGAGATAAAAGACTTGTACGTACCAGGTTCTGCCCTGTGTGCAGAGTTTTCAGGAAGATTGTGTTGATGGAGGTGGATCTGCTAATAGGGTTTTGCTAAGTTCTCCCCTACTGCTTCTGAAGTATCTGCTTTTGTCACACCAGATCTCTTTCTACAGTATTCCGTAATGCCATTTGGGTTACAAAAGGTAATAGCTAATGTAAACAATTGTGAAGCATGTCTGGATGTCGTTGTGATGTCTAGATGTCTATCAGAGTTGGAATGAACATTTGGCAATCCTCTGAAATGTGTTTAAGCGCTTTCTGAAAGTTTCCCTCACACTTAATCTCACTAAATGTGAGTCTGGGAAAGCTAGAGTATCCTAGGTTTGTAAGAAGGTGGGCCAAGGTGAAGTGCGCCCTCTTGAGGCTAAGATACCAACCCTGCAGTTGTGCTTTTGTAGAACCCCTGTTCTAATGACTCCTGACTACACTCAATTCTTCAAGCTGTAAGCTGGGGCTGGAGCTGTCCTCCTTAAAGAAGACTCGAGGTGTTGACCATCCAGTTTATTTTTCATAGAAATTGAAGGAACATCAGATCATGTATAGGACCACTGAGAAGGAAGCCTAGCACTCTTATTAGCTTTTCAACACTTTATGTGGGGTTGAGTGTTTTGGCAGTAGTGCTCTATATATACCACAATATCAGCTGAAGACTGATGAGATGGTTCATGATTGTTCAAGGTTTTAATGTTCAGAATAAGAAAGATTGTGAAAATGTAGTTGCTGATGCGTTGTCTAGGCAGTAGTGTGAGGGTGTTATGACCCTGGGGAGTGTAGAAGAGAGCCTCGTTGGTGCAGCCATGTTTGTTTACAGCGTCAGAAAGATGAAGCAGTTTAGGAACACAGAGTCCTAACCTGACGTCAGTCCAATTATTCCATTCCACCTTAAATGGTGCAGCAGATTTAGTCAAAAGTATTCACCAACTGTATAGCACCAGAATGGAACAGGTGGAACATAATTGGGATGAGATGCCGATTTCAGTAGGGCATCAATCTTAGTGTGCTTCTCCATCCTTCTTCTACTTAAGCACAACTCTAATAATGAACATATGATGCTTTAAATACAAAAACAGAAAATATTATTTAAATTCAGCCTGTAGTTCAAAACTACATCCAACCAAACACCACTGTCTGACTCACTGTTGTCTTTACCTAGTTAATAGATGTAGATCTGCACTCTTAGCTCCTTCAGTGGGGGTTTTTTTCAACCATTTCAGCCCAAAAAAAAAAAGCTTCTAAGCTTTTCAGTCCCTGAGATCAGTCCTGGAGGACTTGTGTCCATCTGCTGAATTAAGAAAACAAATGGTAAATGTGGCATCAATCTATACAAAATGAAAATGTGAGCGAGTTAGACAGTCATGCAGTGAGGTGAGGATGAATCAATGCGAGGACCAGCGGGCAGTGTTTTCTTCTTTTTCTTGTCTTACCTTTGTCTTCTTTTCGTCTTATATTTTCTTTTTTATCTTTGTCGTCTTTGTCGTCTTTCTTCTTTGTCTTTGTAATTTTCTTTTTTCTTGTTTTCTTCTTTGACTTCTTTTTCTCAATATATATTTTTTTGTCTTTCTTCTGTCTTCTTAGTCTTCGGCTTTTTGTTTTTCTTATTTTTCTTTTCTTAGTGTTTTTGTCTTGTCAAGTCAAATTTATTTGTATAGTGCTTTGTACAACTGTTGTGGTCACAAAGCAGCTTTACATAATTAGTAATTAGTAAAAGACAGAAAAAAGTCTTTAATAGCAGTCCTAAAATAGAGCCTTGTGGAACTCCATATCTTACTTCTGTGTAATTTGAAGATAAATCTTTACAAACTCCTTTAGATATGATTTGAACCACCATAGGGCTGGTCCTGTGATTCCAACCATTTTCTCTAATCTTTCTAGTAATATAGTATGATCTATTGTATCAAAGGCTGCACTAAGGTCTAGTAGGGCTAATAAAGATACATAGCCTTTATCAGAGGCAAGAAGGAGATCATTTTTATTCTTCACTAGGGAGGTCTCAGTGCTGTGATGGGATCTGAATCCAGATTGGAATTTCTCATACATGTCATTTGTACTCAGGTATAAGCAGAGTTGTTGGCCTACAGCTTTTTCTAAAATCTTGGATATGTATGTTAAGTTGGAGATGGGTCTGTAAATAGACAATACACAAGGATCAAGATTTGGCTACTGGATTAAAGGTTTTTTAAGTTTTTTAAGGTTTTTGGGAAATGCCCTAGGCTAAGGGATGAATTTACAATTGTTAAAAGAGGTCTAATTAGAAGTGAGAGTATTTCTTTTAGCAATTTAGAGGGAATCGGGTCAAGTTGTACAGGCTGTACAATTTGGTGAGGAAATATTTTTTTTTTCTAGTAAGTTTAGAGATCTCGCTAAAAAGAACTCTGGGATTGTCTGTTTTTGTTTTTCTCAATCAGCGAGGCCAAATACGCTGAGCGAGCTTTAATGAGTGCCTTTCTATATTGACTAAGGCTGTCCTTCCACACAGAGTGGAACACCTCTAGTTTGGTCGTCCACCATTTACGCTCTAGTTTCTGCACTGTTTTTAGTTTTTGCCTTGTCATTTTACTTTTAAACAGTGCTTCTTTGTCTAAGGTTGATTGAAGGGTATTTTCCAGGTCGTTCGTTAATGTAACTAGCTCCGTTTGGAGTCATTGGGGTTATTGCGCGCTTTAGACAGTGTTGCGGGGAAAAAATTAACATTTTGCCTAAGATGTGTCTCAAAGGAGATTAGATAATGGTCTGATATTACTGAGCTTTGAGGTACAATATTTAGATGATCAATTATAACACTCAGGGTCAGGACTAAATCTAGGGTATGGTTACAGTAATGTGTGGGTCCAGTCACATTTTTTGTAATGCCGACAGAATCTAAGATTGATACAAACGCCTTTGCTAATGGATCATCTGCTTTTTCAAAATGAATATTAAAGTCTTCTAATATTATAAATTTGTCACTGCACACTGACAAAATCACAAAATTATTTAAAAAATTCATAATATATCTCCTGGAGGCCTATAAATGTTAATTTAGTCTGAATGCATTTTTATTTGTTGCTGGATTTGATTTTTTAATGTAGAAAATCTCAAAAAAAGTGAAAGTGTTAGTGTTTTTGAATAATATGTAGTGTATTCTGGTAGATTATGCATACTCCACCTCCTGTGCCTGATAATCTAGGGCTATGTACATATTTATAACCTGCGGCGGTGGCTTCATTTACTGCTATACATTGATCAGGTTTCAGTGTGGCAGAAAATGTCTAGTTTCTAATTAATTTATTAAAACAAGCAGATTTAGATATTCTATGTTTGGCTTTAATTTGGGGCACAGACAGTCTTAATACAATGAAACCTGGGTGACACCTCAAAGCAGCTCGCAGACGGTTTAGCGTGTCTGTCTGCGGCCTGGTCCCGGCTTTGGATTGTCAGCAGCCTTTTACACTACTCGACTAACTAGCAGACTATGCGTTATGCTGCACGAAAATAGGGCAGCACCCTCCTGCGTGGGGTGGACGCCATCCCTACCTAAAAAACAGGCTTGCCCTCAAACTTTAATCAGTTATCTATGTTATTTAGTGCTGTGATTCGGCTGTAAGACTCAATCGAATGAAGTTGCCGGTGAGTGGAAGCACAAGATAGATGTTTCTAATAAAGTGACCGTAACTTAAAGCTACCTTACACTCAGCAAAAGTCCATTCTCTATCAGCAGAGAAACCTTTGGATGAAAAGTACTGAGCTATCTTTTGCTCATTAATATATTTCTTCACTATGCCATTGATTACTTTTTCAAAATCAGAATCAGTCCACTGAGGCATTTCAGTCCCTCCCTTAACTAAGGTGCTGCTTTTATAGTTAAGAGACTTCCATGAGTCTTTACCAAGATTCTGAGTATGTTGGCCTTTTCTTGACATGGTGTGGAAACAGGAGAACAAATCCAAGTTTTCTTCTTATTAACTAAACTACAGAAGAACAAAAACAACTCCGTTCAGAGAGGATTACGGTTACAAACGTTACGTTTAACAGTAACAAAACAAACTTCTCTCCTTTAGAGAGGATAACAGCCACAAAACACTAGGTTTTTATCAGTGACAAACAGATAACTTCTCTTCTTTCAGAGAGGCTAACAATTACTGACTCCTCTGTCTTAAGAAAACAGAATTTCTCTCAGATTCGAAATGGCGTTTACTCACCAAGAAGGTTTTAGTAGGCCATCCGGGTCACGGCACCACATTGTTAGAAATCCGGCATAAAGGAGACAGATTCAGGAGTCAGGAGACTGGATCTTTAGCATTGGAGTTTATTCACGTGCAGACAGAAAATCATACACTGGCACAGCTTAGTTGATCACGGTCAGTCTAGTCTAGTCCGACCATGTCTAGTCCGAACCAATCCAGTCTGAACCAATCCAGTCTGAAACAGAATCCAGTCTAAAACAGAATCCAGTCTGATTAGGGGTATTTTGAGAGGGCCTTATATATATTGGAAATTGTGGGAGGGGAAAGGTTCATGAAGAGGAGTTTAAGGAGGGGTAGGAGGGGGATGAAGGACAGGTCACTTGGAGTATCAACAGTAGGGGGTGATAGTTAGCACTTTAAAGAGGGGTAGGAGGTGGGTGAAGTTGAGGGGGGTTGATGGTCATCACACATCAAAGGTCATCGGTATGACCACTTGATTGTTGTCACCTTTTGAGGGTTATTCGAATTACCATATACAAAGAGAGAGAGTGACCACTTTAGGCCGGCAGACGAAGGGTAACAAAAGGTGAGACAAAGGATTAAGATAACCATTTGATAAGTTGAAACCACATGAAAGTAATGTTAGAAAGGGCCATATTTTCTCTCAGCTACAACTCTCAGGTCTTTGGTCTTCACCTATATAAGGCCATCAGTTGTCAGGTACATCTGGATTGTACACAAAACTGTCTTCCCTCCATTGGGCGTTGTGCCCACTTGGGCTATTCGGGGTCAGTGTGGGTGGAGGTGGAAGAACTGCCGATTGGCTTTTCAATTTTGCTTTCTGTCAGTGTGATCTCACCCTTGCATGAGTATGATGCAGGACCTCTAGTGTGCACCTTAGGAGTGTCTGGTGGGTTAGGGGGTTCAGGCTGATCTTTGACCTTGAACTTGACCAAACCTTGCATCTCCATCTCCACATCAGTTTCGGTCCAGGTGGTCACTTGAAGTGGTCACTGCATTGCTGTCTGCTCTTGTCCATCTGATTCAGGGGCATATGGAGGTGGTCTCAGGTTTGAGCCGAGAATACAGCCCGGGCTTGTTTGTCTTGTCATCATGTTGTTTGCTTATCTCCATGTTGTGAAAGTTAGCCTACGAGTGATAAGAAGATAAGGGGTGATAAGAGAAGTACAGGGGTGCTATAAGAAGATAAATGGGTGATGAGAAATATTGGCGTAATACAAGAAGATATGGGGTGATAAGAGAAATAAAGGGGTGAAACCAGTAGAAGGATGTTACAAGAGAAATATGGAGTGTTAAGAGAAATATGGGGAGTTATAAAGAATAAATTAAGGGGTGTTAAAAGAAAAAGAAGGGGTATTATTAGAAGAAACTGGGTATTACAAGAAGGGTGAGTAATTATACAAGTGAAGAGATAGGGTATAGTGTACACAGAAGCTTGTGTGTGTGAATGTGAAGGGAATTATCGTGTGTCTCTCAGTCTATGTGTGGATTCTGGGTGGCTATGTTCTGTTGGGGTTGAAGGGATATGTTTGGAGAGTAATTCTAAAAACTCGCCATACTGTTGTCTTTTATTGTGAGATCTTGTGCTTTGCAGGAGATCTCACAATAAGAAAAATCTCATAAAAACGAGAGAGGAACTATATTTAAGTTTGTGCACAGAATCAATAAAAGCCAAATTAATTGGGGTTGTAAAAAGATAAGGGTAAAAGCTGAAAAGAATTCTGTTATTGTCTCAGAAAAATGTGTGCATTTGTGGGAGGTTGCAAATTTAAGGGAAGACACAGTATGGGGGCCCCCGGAGAGAAGAAAAAGAGGAGTAAATGTTACATGTTGTATGTCTAGTCTGAGATTTTGTTTTAATGGCCAATAAAAGATAAATGGATCCATTCGATAGAGTTATGTGATAATGAGTGTAGAAAAGCAGTAGGAAATCTATGAAATAAATAGGTTTTGTAGATATGTGGGTTGGAATGAAGTATAGGAAAATTAATGAGCCCTGACTGGGCATCAGAGAGGGAGATAGGTAAAGGAACAGTTTCATAAACCACTAAAGCAGCCCATACTGGCACCAGGTCACGTGTAGTACAAGAATACTGTTAATAAGTCCTGTGGTTGTTGTATGGATACTGGAATGTGGGTTTTATAGTGTAAGTCCAACCTACCAACCTGAGAAAGAGATTTGACTAGGTTCAAATAGTTATACATAGAAGATGTGTTTATATCTTGTGTAGGTAATTCTTTGTATGAATAACATAAGCATTATTGTTAAGCACTGTAGGAAAGTAATCTCTGGTATTTCTGTTCTATCCTGGCAGAAAGGGAATCTATCCACCTGTACATACTAGCATATAAATAGGTTCTGCACAGATGCTTTTGGTTGAACTTTCACCACTGGAAAGGGGAGCCTCATGTATGCAAGCATACACATACACTAAGGTTTAAGGTTGGTAGAGAGTTAAATCACTTTTAAACACACATGGTTAAAGATTCTCTCACTTGATTAGCTTAAGATTAGATCTGAATTACAAGTAATCTGGTTTGATTCTCCTTTCTCTTTTATGGGATGTGAGAGGAGACAGAAAGAAGGACCTAAGGAGGGGCAACTGGTGAGTGACGTGCCAGAAACGTCACATGGACTGAGTGGAAGAAGCTGTGCTGACTTCCGATCAGGCTAGTGTGCTTATCCACAGATCACTTCCCTGTATACACCTGCATTCTAAACAAATGTGTATTCATATTTATAGTGCTATTAATTATATAATACTTGCTAACAGTTGCCAACTGATTGGTTGGGCAGTGACTTTGATTACTTAAAGATAACACACTTGGGGGTTAAACATTTTGTTGAAAGCCACAGGTAGGGAAGTATTTGGTGGTTTAACTCTTACTAGAGGAGGACTTTTTTTTTTTTTTAGAGTGGTCATACATTCTTAAGGTCTGGGCTGTTCTGAAGTTGGCAAACCTCAGTTAATTTCAACAACTCGTATAGTAACTTTTAATAAACAAATAAATAAATATCGTATAATTCAAAGTAGACAGTGAAGTGGTAGTAATTTCAATAATTTAAAGTAATCTTTTTCACACTCAAATAACATAGAGGCCATTATTATGCCAACTATGGGTACAAACACTTCAAAAGGAATTACTCCTGTTGATGTAGTTAAAATAATCCATTAATTAAAGGCATAACTAAGACATCAGAGAAATGGCACAAGCGTTGGCCTGACATTGACCAACCATGGCCAGTGGAGGGGACTCTTAATCCAGATGTAATTAAAGTAATGCAAGTACTTCTGGCCACGTACAAGGCTAACCAAAAGAAAGGTAAGAAGGGGGAAAAAAACATAAGAAGAAGAGACCGATGGAGCTCGGCATTCTCCAGTTGCTTGAATAAGAAGGGCAGAAACTGGTCAAAGCAGCAAAGGATAAGAGAGAGAGGAGTGCAGCAGAAATGGAGAGACAGATGAGAGGAATAGGAAAGCAGATGGCAGAAATTAATGAGCCATTTTCACACGTAAACAAGAACCCCCCACATATGAGAAGGAATTGAGAGTCTGAGAAGATCTATCCCCAGCTCCCAGTGATCACTCAAGAGGGCAAATATCACATCAGAGATGATGGCCGAATAGTGGAAGCAGGAAAAGCAGAAACAATTATAATAATGTATTTTCCAAAAGCAAGAAGAAATCAACATATATGTAAACTGAAGGTGAAGTGAAGATCAGGAGGACAAAAGTTGGAGATGATGTGGATGAAAGTGCGTGGGAAGCCAGAAGAGGATGTGATCCAGCAGTCACGCTTAGAACGTGAACAAGTAAGACAAAGAATAAAGAAAGAAAATGAATGCTTACTTACCGATAACACAGTTGCAGATGAAAAAAAAAGCCAGAAAGCCAGAGGTCCACATTCAGACAACCATATACAGTTGATGTATAGTCTCTTGGAATCATGAGGTCCTGTGAACAAAGACAAAGAAGAAAGTCAACAGCTGAAAAGAAACATAATGCTTTCTTACCGATGACACAGTTGAAGATGAATAGAAAGTCAGTCAGATTGAGTTGCAGATGTAGACAACGGCAAAAAATTGGAGATCGATAGCCTCTTGGGATCATGAAATCCTGTCAACTAGTAGGACAAAAAAGAAAATCAAAATATGAAAAGAAAGTGAATGTATACTCACCTGTTACACAGTTGAAGATAAATTAAAAGCCAATAAGAAGAAAAATCCAGATACAGACAACGGCAAACAGCTGGGGATGAACAGTCTCTTGACATCATGAGGTCCTGTGAACAAGACAAAGAAGAAAGTCAATACATGAAAAGAAACTGAATGTATACTTACCTGTTACAAAGTTGCAGATGAATACACAGCCAGTAAGACAGAAGTCCAGATGCAGACAACCACATGCAGCTGGACATGGACAGTGTCTTGGGATCATGAAGTCATGTGAACGAGTAAGACAAAGAAGAAAATCAAAATATGAAAAGAAACTGAATGTATATGTGACCTGTGGTAGTATAGCAACACCCGACTACGCCACCTGGGGAATTTCACCCCAGGAAATATTCTATAAATCTTAAAAGCACCTAGACACACAGGTAAGCCTGAACAATATTCAGAGACATGGATTGAGGTAATTAGAAAGGTTTATTCACCACCATGTATAAAATCACTCATTTATTAATATTATTTAAAATTAACAACAAACACAATAAGAAAAATAAACAAAGAATATAATAACAAAATTACAGGAGCTCCAAAGAACTGGGATATCGGCTGTGGGCGTCCAATTACAGGTGGCCTAGCCCTGTCTGCATTCTAAAGTCTCCAATACACACACACACACACACACACACACACACACGCAAAAGTGCAGTGCACGTGAACTCACACCACCGCAAGTAAGGTGCCAAACCACGAGTGAACAGACAGGAAAGGAGCATCCAGATGTCCTATAGGAAGAAGAGACACAATTAGAATCCACAATGGCTCTGATCACTGGAACCAGAGGACTCCCCACAGCCAGAATGATCTCCCACAAATAACCAATAATAATAATAATAATAATAATAATAATAAACAAACAAAAAAAAAAAAATTCTTTAAAATATTCCACACGATAAACCAAGAACTGCTGCCAAATGAAATGAAACAGTAAATCAATTAACCAAAAATGCACAGCATAAAGCCATCAATTGATAACCAAATCATTAAATGCAAAAAATAACAAAATCAATTCAAATAGAACAAAACAACCAAGCAGCAAAGTAATCAAACAAAATAATAAACAAAGGCAAATCAAAATAAAACTAGGAAACAAAATAGAAAAAGAACAAAACCAACCAAACAAAAGTAACAAACCCAGCAAAACAGCAGCGGCTCCAATTTCACCATGTAGGTATTAAACATTTATTATTAAAACAAGAGATGACGAGTAGTTGCTTTCAGGTCTGCACGTTCCAATAGTCCGGCGCCACCTGGACTGGTCAATGGCGACGCTCCCACAGAACGCTTTAGCTGCTGCTATGCACAAGCTCACACCCAGTTAGCTGTTGCACCAATCCACATTACACCTACATAAAACAGACGTTAGCCGCATAAGCTACCAGTAAACACGCAAAGCTATTCGTACTACCGCGTACTTACCTACTGTTAGACGCTGTCTCAGCACAACCTGCTTACAGGAGCGGTAAAAGCGCAGTGAATCCACAACAAATGGCTACAGTGTTTAAGCTGTTTCCGAGAGCTCTGTGCTAATGCACCACAGACTCAGAAGAGGGGGAAGCTTGCATAGACCGGCACGCCAACACACCTGCACAGGGACATTACACCTTAATATTTAACCGCAACTCAACGTAGCACCACTTTTAGAAGTAACCTACCGTCTGATGACCGTCGCCGAAGTCACAACAGACCCTAGCAGAATGAAGCTCTCCATACACCCAGCACCGCCGTATGTATATATGCTAAAGCTAATGCTCACCCCGATTGTATCCACCTGGCGCTTCCGTAAGGGGAGGGGGAAAACAGCGCATCACCTTGACTACGGTGGCTGACAGGGCTCACCAGACACTCGTAGCCAGGCAAAGGCTGCACTGGTTACATTCTACTCCCACACATTGTGTCGGCGTCCCGCAGACAGACCAATCCCATACAAACACAACTAATCCCATGGTCTAAAATATGCCCGTGTCCAATTGCTTGAGCCAGGTACCTGAGAAGGTGCAGTCCCATTACCCCCCACTGACACTGGTAAATGATAGAGATTTCGGTGCTGGCCAGCATTGACCCGAGGCGTCCGTCGCCTGGCCTCCAACTGAGGGCTGCATGCTTCTGTCAGGGACTCAATGGGCACTACAGCACCAACTCCTACACTGGCTAGTGGGCTTACCTCTGCAGGGTTCTCTACAGTTGGATCAGTGTGGGACGGCTGAGGAGGTCTAGGCGGATCCTGAGCAGTACCAACGACAACCCACTGCCCTGGATCTTCTCCGCACCTTTGGTCACTCTCCACCCCTAAACTTGGGTTTACCACCTGAGGAGCCACTACAGGTGGACTCTGAGGAACCGGCTTCAACATCACTCGATGTACTTGTTGCACTCGGTCAGGGTCTTGCACTGGGGACACAGAATATACCACTCCACCAGGTTCCGGTGCCCTCACTACCTTATGGACAACTGCACTCCAAGCATCCTGGATCTTATTACGCCCTCGCACCGAGTTGTCCCGCAAATAAACCAACTGTCCCACTTCCAATGGGTTAGGCTTCACGAACTGGTCATAACGTTCCTTCCTGCGTTGGGCTGCAGCTTGCAGTCTCTCCCTAGCCCCCTCAAAAGCCACTTGAAGGCGCCGCTGATGCTCCTGAACCCAGTCACAGATTCCTCCACCCTCTACTGCCTCCACTCTACCTAGCAGAAAATCTACTGGGAGCTGGGGTTCCTGTCCAAACATCAGAAAATGAGGAGATTCCCCTGTAGACTGATGAACAGCAGAGTTATAACTGAACACAAGCTGAGGCAAATAATCAGGCCAGCGAGTTTTCTGCTCATGGGACAAGGTACGTAACAGGTTATGCATAGTGCGGTTAAACCTCTCGCATTGGCCATTACCTTGGGGGTGGTAGGGGGTAGTGTGAGTCTTCTGGACCCCGTAAAGATCACAAAGTTGGTGCACAAGAGCACTCTCAAAACTCCGACCACAGTCCGAATGCAACCGGGCTGGAACCCCATACCGATAAAACCAGTCTTTAATCAGCACACTTGCCACGGTAGAAGCCCTCTGATCACGTGTAGGTACAACTAGAGTAAACTTGGAGAAAACATCAGTTAACACCAACACCTGTTCAGTGCCATCCCTAGCAGGCTCTAGGAAAGAGAAGTCAATGGCCACAACCTCATTTGGCCTTGAAGCCAACAGGTGCCCTAAAGGAGCCCGGGGCCTCACTTGTGGGGGTTTGGCAAGAGTACATCTCTCACATTTCTGACACCATAGTTTAATATCACTAGCCATCCCTGGCCAGTAACATCTTTCTCTTACCAATCTGGTGGTACGCTCTACACCTTGGTGGCCAAGATTATCATGGAGTTGATGTAAAACCTCCTCCTGCAGACTCTCAGGAAGTAACAGCTGAAAAACCTCTTCTCCCCCTTCTGGTTTGAGGATCCTACGATGCAACAGTCCATCAACAGCAACTATTCTCTCCCACTGACGCAAAAAACCTTGCGTTCGAGCTGGTAACCCTTCCCGGACTAATCGACTGGGCAACCTCTGCTCCTGCCAGAACGGGAGAAATGCACCAATACCCGAATCAGCTTCTTGTAGTTGCTTCAAATCAGCAGGGGTACGAGAGGGAAAGGCAAAAATTGAATATTGAGCCACCGGTTGTGCCTCACATCTCCCCATGGCCTGCTGTTGAAGGGTCAAGGGTAAGCATGACCCTCCCATGGCTGGTTCCAACGGCAACGCTAGAGCCGATGAACACTGCCGAGATAATGAGTCTGCATTTTTATTTGTTCGCCCTGGCCGATACCGAACAGTATAATGGAATGCAGACAACTGAGCCACCCACCGTTGCTCGGTGGCACCCAACTTGGCAGTATCCAAATGGCTCAATGGATTATTATCTGTCCACACCACACACTGCTGGCCCCAAAGGTATTCCCTAAACTTTTCGGTCATGGCCCACTTCAGACCCAGGAACTCAAGCTTCATCGAACTGTACATTTTCTCATTGGGGTTAAGGCTACGGCTAGCATAGGCAATTGGACGAACTCGACCATCCTGCTCCTGAGATAATACTGCTCCCAACCCCTGATGACTAGCATCAACTTCTAAAATAAAAGGAAGGGAGAAGTTAGCAAAAGCCAGAGTGGGAGCATCAACCAATTTTGACTTCAGCTCCTGAAAGCTAGACTCACATGCTTGGGACCAAACATCTACTAGACGCGGCCCTTGGCCTCTCCGAGTCTTTGTCCCACCCACCTCAGCTACTAGATGGTGCAATGGGCCAGCCAATTTCGAGAACCCTTGAATAAACCGCCGATAATAACTAGCAAAACCAAGAAAGGAACGCAACTCAGGGACTGAAGTCGGACGTGGCCAATTAGCCACAGCGGATACCTTTTCAGGGTCTGTAGACACACCCTGGTTTGATACAAGGTGGCCCAAGTACCGGACTTGTTGTTGAAAGAAACAACATTTCTCCAGATTTGCCTTCAAGCCTTCTTGCTGCAGTCGACTCAGCACAAGCTCCAAGCGTCCCACATGCTGGTCGATGTCAGAAGAAAAAACGATAATATCATCCAAGTACAACAGCAGGGACTGACAATTCTGGTCACCAAACATTCTTTCCATGAGCCTCTGGAACGTACTTGGGGCATTACACAAACCAAACGGCATACGATTGAACTCGAAAAGACCAAAGGGGGTACAAAAGGCTGTTTTGGGACGGTCCTGCTCAGTAACCGAAATCTGATTATACCCGCTGGCCAAATCCATAGTGGTAAACCACTGAGCCCCTGACAAAGCATCCAAAGTTTCCTCAATACGAGGAAGGGGAAATGCATCCTTCCTGGTTTTATTATTAAGCTGACGGTAGTCGACACACATACGGAGATTGCCATTTTTCTTCTTTACCAATACAATGGGTGAGGCATAGGGACTACAACTTTCCCGAATAACACGGCTATCAAGCAACTGTCTAATGTGCGCCTTCACTGCATCATAGTCAGATGGAGGAATGCGCCGATAACGTTGCCTCACTGGTGCATCATCAAGCAAAGGGATGTCATGAGAAATTAGCCCAGTGCAACCAAGATCCCCCTCAAATGCAGAGAATACAGAAGCATACTTCTGCAGCAGAGACTTCACCCGAATCTGCTCTTCAGAAGAAAGACTGGACAAATCTAGACCCTCAATCTGCTCTAAAATAGGGCTGACTTGGGCTACCTGAGCCTGGGCTAGGGCTACCACAGCAGGGACTTCCCTCACCACTTCAGTGACTCCAGCAGGCAAACTCACAACTTGGGCTTGGGACAGCAAGCCCAAAGGACAACGGGGATGCAAAGCTACCCTCGCCTGCCCCACATTCACCACTGGAACATATACTGTCCCCCGAGCTACCTTAACCAAGGAGGTAGAGATCAACAGGCCATCTGGTAAAGAAGAAGAATTATTAAAAGGTTCAAACAAAACACCTTCAGGGGCCTCACCTAGCTGGCTACAACATGTAGCAGCAACCATTTTCAGAGTGCCTGCTGGAATGAATATAGGCCTGCGGCCCCTCACTCTTGCTACTCTGGCTGGTGCTATAAAGGACCTACCAGAGGTCTGATGGCAGTATTGCAGAGCCTGTTGCCAAGGTGGTGAAGCATGTACTACTGGAGGTTGACTGAATAATGAGGAGCCATGCTGGCCAAACAATTCGTGATAACACTCACGAATGACATTCATGCCCAGAACACCTGGCACTGAACCAGCAGACCCTGGGGAATCCTTTACAACCAACCAACCACGGTCTAGGATAAGTTTGCCCAGCACCTCAACCTGCAACTCCACATAACCCACATAGGGAATATCCAACCCATTAGCAGCACGCAACTGTAGCCACCGACAAGACTGCAGTTTACCCTGAAGATGCTGCTGAAAGAAGCTTTCCGTGATAGTAGACACCATCGACCCAGTGTCTAGCAAACAATCAACTACTACACCCCCCAACCGAACTGCTACTTTTGGACACTGGCCTATTAAAGAGGTTACCTGAGAATGCCTCACTGAACTAGGTAGCATAGAGCCTATTTGGTCCCCTCCCAATGTGTGGCTCTGCACACTGGAGGGAGCTAGTTTTCCGCTGGCTGAGAATAAGAAGTACCACGGGGCTGACGCATTACACCACCAGGGCGCCCAGAAGCTCGCTCATTATCACACTCTCGAGCATAATGCCCAGATTGCTGGCAACGCCTACAAATTACATTGGACCGTATAGACCTAGAAGAGTGAACGGGAACTTGTAGACTAGCAATACTCTGTGTCAACTGGTTTATCTGTTCTTGCTGTTTAACAAGCATCGCCTTTAATTCTGCCATTTCTGATGAGCTAGGGTGGGCTAAAGAAGGTTGAGGGCCAGGTGACTGTCTAGACAGTTGTAATGCACACATAGAAGGGACGGAGTAACTCCTACCTCTACTATTATCACTCGGCCTACCCTCCTGCTCCCACCGGATGGCCTCGGTGCGCACCTGCAACATGGAAAGTGTTGGCGTCAGCCGGACTAGCCGCTTCAACTCCCTGCAAAGAGCAGAATCATTGACATGTTCCACAAACTGGTCACGCACCAGCACATCAGCATCGGGCACCATGTTAGGAGCACAGTTCTGAATTCTATCCATTAAAGCTAAAAGGGCATGTGAATATTCTTGCAAAGACTCTCCATCCAACTGCTTACGACTAAAGAAGCTCTCCTGCAAAGCAACATATGATTTAGAACACCCATACAACTCTCTAAGGATAGATAAAATCTTACATGGATCTTCCCTTTCTACTCTTGGTCTATACTTTATTTCATCTTTGGCTTCACCCTCCAAATGGTCCAACATAAAATAAGCCTGGTCAAGGGGCCCTAAATGACGAGCACGAATGCTGGCATGTACCTCATCAACCCACTCCTCAATACTGATCCCGGTCCTGCCTCTAAACATGGGACACTTCCGTTCACGAGGGATATATAGCAACCTTTCAGGAGGTGCACGAATACCTACTGGTTCTAGAGGGTCTGAACTAGCATTACTGGGTCCTTCCCCTGACTGCACTGCAGCTTGTTCTTGTAAAAGACGCTCATTGTCTGCCTTAAGTTGGCGCACAAGATCTCTCAGCTCTTGGAGCTCACTTGCCATAATTAGAATAGGGAAAGGGGGAGAGACAAAAAAAAAATTCCCTTCAGTACTCCACACCAGCACCCAAATGCACACTAAACCCTGATGAGCCAACTGCTGTTTCGCTTAAATGGCCAAAAAAAAACTTCTAGTAAAAAAAAAGACTGGGAAGAAAAGAATAAATCCAACCAAAAACCTCAAAGACACGTCTCTGTAATTCAATCCTGCCGACTAACGCCACAAATGTGACCTGTGGTAGTATAGCAACACCCGACTACGCCACCTGGGGAATTTCACCCCAGGAAATATTCTATAAATCTTAAAAGCACCTAGACACACAGGTAAGCCTGAACAATATTCAGAGACATGGATTGAGGTAATTAGAAAGGTTTATTCACCACCATGTATAAAATCACTCATTTATTAATATTATTTAAAATTAACAACAAACACAATAAGAAAAATAAACAAAGAATATAATAACAAAATTACAGGAGCTCCAAAGAACTGGGATATCGGCTGTGGGCGTCCAATTACAGGTGGCCTAGCCCTGTCTGCATTCTAAAGTCTCCAATACACACACACACACACACACACACACGCAAAAGTGCAGTGCACGTGAACTCACACCACCGCAAGTAAGGTGCCAAACCACGAGTGAACAGACAGGAAAGGAGCATCCAGATGTCCTATAAGAAGAAGAGACACAATTAGAATCCACAATGGCTCTGATCACTGGAACCAGAGGACTCCCCACAGCCAGAATGATCTCCCACAAATAACCAATAATAATAATAATAATAATAATAATAATAATAAACAAACAAAAAAAAAATAATTCTTTAAAATATTCCACACGATAAACCAAGAACTGCTGCCAAATGAAATGAAACAGTAAATCAATTAACCAAAAATGCACAGCATAAAGCCATCAATTGATAACCAAATCATTAAATGCAAAAAATAACAAAATCAATTCAAATAGAACAAAACAACCAAGCAGCAAAGTAATCAAACAAAATAATAAACAAAGGCAAATCAAAATAAAACTAGGAAACAAAATAGAAAAAAGAACAAAACCAACCAAACAAAAGTAACAAACCCAGCAAAACAGCAGCGGCTCCAATTTCACCATGTAGGTATTAAACATTTATTATTAAAACAAGAGATGACGAGTAGTTGCTTTCAGGTCTGCACGTTCCAATAGTCCGGCGCCACCTGGACTGGTCAATGGCGACGCTCCCACAGAACGCTTTAGCTGCTGCTATGCACAAGCTCACACCCAGTTAGCTGTTGCACCAATCCACATTACACCTACATAAAACAGACGTTAGCCGCATAAGCTACCAGTAAACACGCAAAGCTATTCGTACTACCGCGTACTTACCTACTGTTAGACGCTGTCTCAGCACAACCTGCTTACAGGAGCGGTAAAAGCGCAGTGAATCCACAACAAATGGCTACAGTGTTTAAGCTGTTTCCGAGAGCTCTGTGCTAATGCACCACAGACTCAGAAGAGGGGGAAGCTTGCATAGACCGGCACGCCAACACACCTGCACAGGGACATTACACCTTAATATTTAACCGCAACTCAACGTAGCACCACTTTTAGAAGTAACCTACCGTCTGATGACCGTCGCCGAAGTCACAACAGACCCTAGCAGAATGAAGCTCTCCATACACCCAGCACCGCCGTATGTATATATGCTAAAGCTAATGCTCACCCCGATTGTATCCACCTGGCGCTTCCGTAAGGGGAGGGGGAAAACAGCGCATCACCTTGACTACGGTGGCTGACAGGGCTCACCAGACACTCGTAGCCAGGCAAAGGCTGCACTGGTTACATATACATACCTGTTACACAGTTGCAGATGAATACACAGCCAATAAGAAGAAAAATCCAGATACAGACAACGGCAAACAGCTGGAGATGAACAGTCTCTTGGCATCATGAGGTCCTGTGAACAAGACAAAGAAGAAAGTCAATACATGAAAAGAAACTGAATGTATACTTACCTGTTACAAAGTTGCAGATGAATACACAGCCAGTAAGACAGAAGTCCAGATGCAGACAACCACATGCAGCTGGACATGGACAGTCTCTTGGGATCTTGAGGTCCTATGACCAAGTAAGACTAAGAAGAAAGTCAATACATGAAAAGAAACTGAATGTATACTTACCTGTTACACAGTTGCAGATGGAAAAAAAAGCCCGTAAGCCAGAGTTCCAGATTCAGAAAACCATATACTGTTGATATATAGTCTCTTGGGATCATGAAGTCCTTTCAACAAGTAAGACAAAGAAGAAAGTCATTACATGAAAAGAAACGGAATGCTTACTTAGCAATTACACAGTTGCAGATGAATACACAGCCAATTAGAAAAAAAATCCAGATGCAGATGAATAGTCTCTTGGGATCATGAGGTCCTGTAAACAAGACAAAATGAAAGTCAATACATGAAAAGAAACGGAATGTAGACTTACCTGTTACACAGTTGCAGATGAATACACAGCCAGTAAGAAATACTTCCAGATGCAGATAACCACATACAGCTGGACTTGAATAGTCTCTTGGGATCATGAAGTCCTGTGAACAAGTAAGACAAAGATGAAAATCAAAATATTAAAAAAAGAAACTGAATGTATACTTACCTGTAACACAGTTGCAGATTAATACACAGCCAATAAGACGAAAAACCCAGATGCAGATGAATAGTCTCTTGGGATCATGAGGTCCTGAAAACAAGACAAAGAAGAAATTCAATACATGAAAAAAACTGAATGTATACTTACCTGTTACAAAGTTGCAGATGAAAAAAAAGCCAGTAAGGCAGAGTTCCAGATTCAGACAACCATATACAGTTGCTGTATAGTCTCTTGGGATCACGAGGTCCTGTGAAGAAGTAAAACAAAGAACAAAGTTAATACATGAAAAGAAACGGAATGATTACTTACCTGTAACAAAGTTGCAGATGAATACACAGTAAGAAAGAAAGAATTCCAGATGCATACAACATACAGCTGGACATGGACAGTCTCTTGGGATCATGAAGTCCTGTCAACAAGTAAGACAAAGAAGAAAATCAAAACATGAAAAGAAACTGAATGTTTACTTACCTGTAACAAAGTTGCAGATGAATACACAGCCAATAAGACGAAAAATCCAGATGCACACAACTGCAAACAGCTGGAGATGAATAGTCTCTTGGGATCATGAGGTCCTGTTAAACAAGACAAAAAGAAAGTCAATACATGAAAAGAAATGGAATGTATACTTACCTGTGACACAGTTGCAGATGAATACACAGTCAGTAAGAAAGAATTCCAGATGCAGACAACCACATACAGCTGGACATGGACAATCTCTTGGGATCATGAAGTCCTGTCAACAAGTAAGACAAGGAAGAAAATCAATGCATGAAAAGAAGCTGAATGTATACTTACCTGTTACACAGTTGCAGATGAATACACAGCCAATAAGACGAAAAATCCAGATAAAGACAACAACATACAGCTGGAGATGAATAGTCTCTTGGGATCATGAAGTCTTCTGAATAAGTAAGACAAAGAAGAAAGTCAATACATGAAAAGACACGGAATGCTTACTTACCGATTAAACAGTTGCAGATGAATACACAGCCATTCAAAAAGAATTCCAGATGCAGACAACCACATATAGCTGGACATGGACAGTCTCTTGGGATCATGAAGTTCTCTGAACAAGTAAGACAAAGAAGAAAGTCAATACATGAAATGAAACTGAATGCTTACTTTCGGATTACACAGTTGCAGACGAACACAGCCAATAAGACAAAAACTCCAGATGGAGACAATGGCAAACAGCTGGAGATAGATACACTCTTGGCATCAAGAGATCCTGTCAACAAGTAAGACAAAGATGAAAGTCAATACATGAAACAAAACGGAATATATACTTACCTGTTACACCGTTGCAGATGAATACACAGCCAGTAAGAAAGAATTCCAGATGCAGACAACCACATACAGCTGGACATGGATAGTCTCTTGGGAACATGAAGTCCTGTGAACAAGTAAGACAAAGAAGAAAATCAAAATATAAAAAGAAACTGAATGTATACTTATGTGTTACACAATTGCAGATGAATACACTCCCAATAAGACGAAAATTCCAGATGCAGTTGAATAGTCTTTTGGGATCACGAGGTCCTGTGAACAAGTAAGACAAAGAAGAAAGTCAATACATGAAAAGAAACTGAATGTATACTTACCTGTAACACAGCTGTAGATGTACAAAGCCAATAAGACGAAAAATCCAGATGCAGACAACGGCAAACAGCTGGACATGGACAGTCTCTTGGGATCATGAAGTCCTGGGAACAAGACAAAGAAGAAAGTCAATACATGAAAAGAAACGGAATGTATACTTACCTGTTACACAGTTGCAGGTGAAAAAAAAGCCAGTAAGCCAGAGTTCCAGATTCAGACAACCATATACAGTTGATGTATAGGCTCTTGGCATCATGAAGTCCTGTGAACAAGTAAGACAAATAAGAAAATCAAAATATGAAAAGAAACTGAATGTATACTTACCGATTACACAGTTGCAGATGAATACACAGCCATTAAGAAAGAATTCCAGATGCAGACAACCACATACAGCTGGACATGGACAGTCTCTTGGGATCATGAAGTCCTATGAAAAAGTAAGACAAAGAAGAAAATCAAAATATGAAAAGAAACTGAATATATACTTACCAGTAACACAGTTGCAGATGAACACACAGCAATTAAGAAAGAATTCCAGATGCAGACAACCACATACAGCTGGACATGGACAGTGTCTTGGGATCATGAAGTCCTGTGAACAAGTAAGACAAAGAAGAAAGTCAATACATGAAAAGAAACTGAATGCTTACTTACCAAATACACAGTTGCAGATGAATACACAGCCAATAGGACGTAAAATCCAGATGCAGACAACGGCAAACAGCTGGAGATGAATAGTCTCTTGGGGTCATGAGGTCCTGTAAACAAGACAAAAAAAAAAGTCAATACATGAATAGAAACGGAATGTATACTTACCTGTTACACAGTTGCAGATGAATATAAAATCAGTCAGGTTGAGTTCCAGATTCAGACAATGGCAAACAGCTGGAGATTGAGAGCCTCTTGGGATCATGAGGTCCTGTGAACAAGTAAGACAAAGAAGAAAATCAAAATATGAAAAGAAACTGAATGTATACTTACCGATTACACAGTTGCAGATGAAAAAAAAAGCCAGTAAGCCAGAGTTCCAGATTCAGACAACCATATATAGTTGATGTGTAGTCTCTTGGGATCACGAGGTCCTGTGAACAAGTAAACAAGACAAAGAAGAAAGTCAATACATGAAAAGAAACTGAATGTTTACTTACCTGTAACACAGTTGCAGATGAATACACAGCCAATAAGACGTAAAATACAGATGCAGTTGAAAAGTCTCTTGGGATCACGAGGTCCTGTGAACAAGTAAGACAAAGAAGAAAGTAAATACATGAAAAGAAACGTAAAGCTTACTTACCTGTAACACAGTTGCAGATGAATACACAGCTAATAAGACGTAAAATCCAGATGCAGACAACGGCAAACAGCTGGAGATGTATAGACTCTTGGGATCATGAGGTCCTGTAAATAAGACAAAAAAAAGTCAATACATGAATAGAAACGGAATGTATACTTACCTGTTACACATTTGCAGATGAATACACAGCCAAGAAGACGAAAAATCCAGATGCAGACAACGGCAAACAGCCGGAGATGAATAGTCTCTTGGGATCATGGAGTCCTGTGAACAAGTAAGACAAAGAAGAAAATCAAAATATGAAAAGAAACTGAATATATACTTACCAGTTACACAGTTGCAGATGAACACACAGCCATTAAGAAAGAATTCCAGATGCAGACAACCACATACAGCTGGACATGGACAGTCTCTTGGGATCATGAAGTCCTGTGAACAAGTAAGACAAAGAAGAAAATCAAAATATGAAAAGAAACTGAATATATACTTACCAGTTACACAGTTGCAGATGAACACACAGCCATTAAGAAAGAATTCCAGATGCAGACAACCACATACAGCTGGACATGGACAGTGTCTTGGGATCATGAAGTCCTGTGAACAAGTAAGACAAAGAAGAAAGTCAATACATGAAAAGAAATTGAATGCTTACTTACCAAATACACAGTTGCAGATGAACACACAGCCAATAAGACGTAAAATCCAGATGCAGACAACGGCAAACAGCTGGAGATGAATAGTCTCTTGGGATCATGAGGTCCTGTAAACAAGACAAAAAAAAAAAGTCAATACATGAATAGAAACGGAATGTATACTTACCTGTTACACAGTTGCAGATGAATATAAAATCAGTCAGGTTGAGTTCCAGATTCAGACAATGGCAAACAGCTGGAGATTGAGAGCCTCTTGGGATCATGATGTCCTGTGAACAAGTAAGACAAAGAAGAAAGTCAATACATGAAAAGAAACTGAATGTTTACTTACATGTAACACAGTTGCAGATGAATACACAGCCAATAAGACGAAAAATCCAGATGCAGTTGAAAAGTCTCTTGGGATCACGAGGTCCTGTGAACAAGTAAGACAAAGAAAAAAGTAAATACATGAAAAGAAACGTAAAGCTTACTTACCTGTAACACAGTTGCTGATGAATACACAGCCAATAAGATGTAAAATCCAGATGCAGACAACAGCAAACAGCTGGAGATGAATAGTCTCTTGGGATCATGAGGTCCTGTAAATAAGACAAAAAAAAGTCAATACATGAATAGAAACGGAATGTATACTTACCTGTTACAAAGTTGCAGATGAATACAAAGACAGTAAGAAAGATTTCCAGATGCAGACAACCACATACAGCTGGACATGGATAGTCTCTTGGGATCATGAAGTTCTCTGAACAAGTAAGACAAAGAAGAAAGTCAATACATGAAATGAAACTGAATGCTTACTTTCGGATTACACAGTTGCAGACGAACACAGCCAATAAGACGAAAACTCCAGATGCAGACAATGGCAAACAGCTGGAGATAGATACAATCTTGGCATCAAGAGATCCTGTCAACAAGTAAGACAAAGAAGAAAGTCAATACATTAAAAGAAACTTAATGTATACCTACCTGTTACACAGTTGCAGATGAACACAGCCAATAAGATAAAAAATCCAGATGCAGACAACAGCAAACAGCTGGAGATGAATACTCTCTTGGGATCATGAGGTCCTGTAAACAAGACAAAGAAGAAAGTCAACACATAAAAAGAAACTGAATGTATAGTTACCTGTCACACAGTTGCAGATGAAAAAAAAAGCCGGTAAGCCAGAGTTCCAGATGCTGACAACCATATGCAGTTGATGTATAGTCTCTTGGGATCACAAGGTTCTGTGAACAAGTAAGACAAAGAAGAAAGTCAATACATGAAAAGAAACTGAATGCTTACTTTCCGATTACACACTTGCAGATGAATACACAGCCAATAAGACGGAAAATCCAGATGCAGACAATGGCAAACACTTGGAGATCGATATCCTCTTTGGATCATGAAGTCCTGTGAACAAGTAAGACAAAGAAAAAAGTCAATGAATGAAAAGAAACTGAATGTATACTTACCTGTTACAAAGTTGCAGATGAATACAAAGCCAGTAAGAAAGAATTCCAGATGCAGACAACCACATCCAGCTGGACATGGATAGTCCCTTGGGATCACGAGGTCCTGTGAAGAAGTAAGACAAAGAAGAAAATCAAAATATAAAAAGAACCTGAATGTATACTTACGTGTTACACAGTTGCAGATGAATACACACCCAATAAGACGTAAAATCCAGATGCAGACAACGGCAAACAGCTGGAAATGAATAGTCTCTTGGGATCATGAGGTCCTGTTAAAAAGACAAAGAAGAAAGTCAATAAATGAAAAGAAGCTGAATGTATACTTACCTGTTACACAGTTGCAGATGAATAGACAGCCATTAAGAAAGAATTCCAGATGCAGACAATCACATTCAGCTGGACATGGACAGTGTCTTGGGATCATGAAGTCCTGTGAACAAGTAAGACAAAGAAGAAAGTCAATACATGAAAAGAAACTGAATGCTTACTTACCGATCACACAGTTGCAGATGAATAGAAAGTCAGTCAGATTGAGTTCCAGATGCAGACGACGGCAAACACTTGGAGAACTATAGCCTCTTGGGATCATGAAGTCCTGTGAACAAGTAAGACAAAGAAGAAAATCAATACATGAAAAGAAACTGAAGGTATACTTACCTGTCACACAGTTGCAGATGAATAGAAAGTCAGTCAGATTGAGTTCCAGATGCAGACAACGGCCAAAACTTGGAGATCGATAGCCTCTTGGTATCATGAAGTCCTGTGAACAAGTAAAACAAAGAAGAAAGTCAAAACATGTAAAGAAACTGAATGTATACTTACCTGTTACACAGTTGCAGATGAATACAAAGCCAGTAAGAAAGAATTCCAGATGCAGACAAACACATCCAGCTGGACATGGACAGTCTCTTGGGATCATGAAGTTCTGTGAACAAGTAAGACAAAGAAGAAAATCAAAATATGAAAAGACACTGAATGTATAATTACCGATTACACAGTTGCAGATAAAAAAAAAGCCAGTAAGCCAGAGTTCCAGATTCAGACAACCATATATAGTTGATGTATAGTCTCTTGGGATCACGAGGTCCTGTGAAAAAGGAAGACAAAGAAGAAAATCAAAATATGAAAAGAAACTGAATGTATACTTACCGATTACACAGTTGCAGATAAAAAAAAAGCCAGTAAGCCAGAGTTCCAGATTCAGACAACCATATATAGTTGATGTATAGTCTCTTGGGATCACGAGGTCCTGTGAAAAAGGAAGACAAAGAAGAAAGTCAATACATGAAAAGAAACTGAATGTTTACTTACCTGTAACACAGTTGCAGATGAATACACAGCCAATAAGACGTAAAATCCAGATGCAGACAACGGCAAACAGATGGAGATGAATAGACTCTTGGGATCATGAGGTCCTGTAAATAAGACAAAAAAAAGTCAATACATGAATAGAAACGGAATGTATACTTACCTGTTACACAGTTGCAGATGAATACACAGCCAGTAAGAAAGAGTTCCAGATGCAGACATCATACAGCTGGACAAGGACAGTCTCTTGGGATCATGAAGTCCTGTGAACAACTAAGACAAAGAAGAAAGTCAATACATGAAAAGAAACTGAATGCTTACTTACCTGTTACACAGTTGCAGATGAATAGAAAATCAGTCAGGTTAAGTTTCAGATTCAGACAACGGCAAACACTTGGAGATCGATAGCCTCTTGGGATCATGAAGTCCTGTCAACAATTACGACAAAGAATAAAATCAAAATATGAAAAGAAACTGAATGTATACTTACCTGTAACACAGTTGCAGATGAATACACAGCCAGTTAGAAAGAATTCCAGATGCAGACAACCACATACAGCTGGACATGGACAGTCTCTTGGGATCATGAAGTTCTGTGAACAAGTAAGACAAAGAAGAAAATCAAAATATGAAAAGAAACTGAATGTATACTTACCGATTACACAGTTGCAGATAAAAAAAAGCCAGTAAGCCAGAGTTCCAGATTCAGACAACCATATACAGTTGATGTATAGTCTCTTGAGATCACAAGGTCCTGTGAAAAAGGAAGACAAAGAAGAAAGTCATTACATGAAAAGAAACTGAATGTATACTTACCTGTAACACAGTTGCAGATGAATACACAGCCAAGAAGACGAAAAATCCAGATGCAGACAACGGCAAACAGCCGGAGATGAATAGTCTCTTGGGATCATGGACTCCTGTGAACAAGTAATACAAAGAAGAAAATCAAAATATGAAAAGAAACTGAATATATACTTACCAGTTACACAGTTGCAGATGAACACACAGCAATTAATAAAGAATTCCAGATGCAGACAACCACATACAGCTGGACATGGACAGTCTCTTGGGATCATGAAGTCCTGTGAACAAGTAAGACAAAGAAGAAAATCAAAATATGAAAAGAAACTGAATATATACTTACCAGTTACACAGTTGCAGATGAACACACAGCCATTAAGAAAGAATTCCAGATGCAGACAACCACATACAGCTGGACATGGACAGTGTCTTGGGATCATGAAGTCTTGTGAACAAGTAAGACAAAGAAGAAAATCAAAATATGAAAAGAAACTGAATGTATACTTACCGATTACACAGTTGCAGATGAATACACAGCCAATAGGACGTAAAATCCAGATGCAGACAACGGCAAACAGCTGGAGATGAATAGTCTCTTGGGATCATGAGGTCCTGTAAACAAGACAAAAAAAAAGTCAATACATGAATAGAAACGGAATGTATACTTACCTGTTACACAGTTGCAGATGAATATAAAATCAGTCAGGTTGAGTTCCAGATTCAGACAATGGCAAACAGCTGGAGATTGAGAGCCTCTTGGGATCATGAGGTCCTGTGAACAAGTAAGACAAAGAAGAAAATCAAAATATGAAAAGAAACTGAATGTATACTTACCGATTACACAGTTGCAGATGAAAAAAAAGCCAGTAAGCCAGAGTTCCAGATTCAGACAACCATATATAGTTGATGTGTAGTCTCTTGGGATCACGAGGTCCTGTGAACAAGTAAGACAAAGAAGAAAGTCAATACATGAAATGAAACTGAATGCTTACTTAACGATTACACAGTTGCAGATGAACAGAAAGTCAGTTAGATTGAGTTCCAGATGCAGACGACGGCAAACACTTGGAGATTGATAGCCTCTTGGGATCATGATGTCCTGTGAACAAGTAAGACAAAGAAGAAAGTCAATACATGAAAAGAAACTGAATGTTTACTTACATGTAACACAGTTGCAGATGAATACACAGCCAATAAGACGAAAAATCCAGATGCAGTTGAAAAGTCTCTTGGGATCACGAGGTCCTGTGAACAAGTAAGACAAAGAAAAAAGTAAATACATGAAAAGAAACGTAAAGCTTACTTACCTGTAACACAGTTGCAGATGAATACACAGCCAATAAGATGTAAAATCCAGATGCAGACAACAGCAAACAGCTGGAGATGAATAGTCTCTTGGGATCATGAGGTCCTGTTAATAAGACAAAAAAAAGTCAATACATGAATAGAAACGGAATGTATACTTACCTGTTACAAAGTTGCAGATGAATACAAAGACAGTAAGAAAGATTTCCAGATGCAGACAACCACATACAGCTGGACATGGATAGTCTCTTGGGATCATGAAGTTCTCTGAACAAGTAAGACAAAGAAGAAAGTCAATACATGAAATGAAACTGAATGCTTACTTTCGGATTACACAGTTGCAGACGAACACAGCCAATAAGACGAAAACTCCAGATGCAGACAATGGCAAACAGCTGGAGATAGATACAATATTGGCATCAAGAGATCCTGTCAACAAGTAAGACAAAGAAGAAAGTCAATACATTAAAAGAAACTTAATGTATACCTACCTGTTACACAGTTGCAGATGAACACAGCCAATAAGATAAAAAATCCAGATGCAGACAACAGCAAACAGCTGGAGATGAATACTCTCTTGGGATCATGAGGTCCTGTAAACAAGACAAAGAAGAAAGTCAACACATAAAAAGAAACTGAATGTATAGTTACCTGTCACACAGTTGCAGATGAAAAAAAAAGCCGGTAAGCCAGAGTTCCAGATGCTGACAACCATATGCAGTTGATGTATAGTCTCTTGGGATCACAAGGTTCTGTGAACAAGTAAGACAAAGAAGAAAGTCAATACATGAAAAGAAACTGAATGCTTACTTTCCGATTACACAGTTGCAGATGAATACACAGCCAATAAGACGGAAAATCCAGATGCAGACAATGGCAAACACTTGGAGATCGATATCCTCTTTGGATCATGAAGTCCTGTGAACAAGTAAGACAAAGAAAAAAGTCAATGAATGAAAAGAAACTGAATGTATACTTACCTGTTACAAAGTTGCAGATGAATACAAAGCCAGTAAGAAAGAATTCCAGATGCAGACAACCACATCCAGCTGGACATGGACAGTGTCTTGGGATCATGAAGTCCTGTGAACAAGTAAGACAAAGAAGAAAGTCAATACATGAAAAGAAACTGAATGCTTACTTACCGATTACACAGTTGCAGATGAATAGAAAGTCAGTCAGATTGAGTTCCAGATGCAGACGACGGCAAACACTTGGAGAACTATAGCCTCTTGGGATCATGAAGTCCTGTGAACAAGTAAGACAAAGAAGAAAATCAATACATGAAAAGAAACTGAAGGTATACTTACCTGTCACACAGTTGCAGATGAATAGAAAGTCAGTCAGATTGAGTTCCAGATGCAGACAACGGCCAAAACTTGGAGATCGATAGCCTCTTGGTATCATGAAGTCCTGTGAACAAGTAAAACAAAGAAGAAAGTCAAAACATGTAAAGAAACTGAATGTATACTTACCTGTTACACAGTTGCAGATGAATAGAAAGTCAGTCAGATTGAGTTCCAGATGCAGTCAACGGCAAACACTTGGAGATCGATAGCCTCTTGGGGTCATGAAGTCCTGTCAACAAGTAAGACATAGAAGAAAATCAATACATGAAAAAAAACTGAATGTATACTTACCTATTACACAGTTGCAGATGAAAAAAAAAGCCGGTAAGCCAGAGTTCCAGATGCAGACAACCATATACAGCTGGACATGGATAGTCTCTTGGGATCATGAAGTCCTGTGAACAAGTAAGACAAAGAAGAAAATCAATACATGAAAAGAAACTGAATGCTTACTTACCGATTACACAGTTGTAGATGAATACAAAGTCAGTCAGATTGAGTTCCAGATGAAGACAACGGCAAACACTTGGAGATCGATAGCCTCTTGGGATTATGAAGTCCTGTGAACAAGTAAGACAAAAAGAAAGTCAATACATGAAAAGAAACTGAATGTTTACTTACCTGTAACACAGTTGCAGATGAAAACACAGCTAATAAGACGAAAAATCCAGATACAGTTGAAAAGTCTCTTGGGATCACAAGGTCCTGTGAACAAGTAAGACAAAGAAGAAAATGAATACATGAAAAGAAATTGAAGGTATACTTACCTGTCACACAGTTGCAGATGAATAGAAAGTCAGTCAGATTGAGTTCCAGATGCAGACAACGGCAAACACTTGGAGATCGATAGCCTCTTGGTATCATGAAGTCCTGTGAACAAGTAAGACAAAGAAGAAAGTCAATACATGAAAAGAAAATGAATGTATATTTGCCTGTTACACAGTTGTAGATGAATACAAAGCCAGTAAGAAAGAATTCCAGATGCAGACCACCACATCCAGCTGGACATGGATAGTCTCTTGGGATCATGAGGTCCTGTAAACAAGAGAAAGAAGAAAGTCAATACATGAAAAGAAAATGAATGTATATTTACCTGTTACACAGTTGCAGATGAATAGAAAGTTAGTCAGATTGAGTTCCAGATGCAGACAACGGCAAACACTTGGAGATCGATAGCCTCTTGGGGTCATGAAGTCCTGTGAACAAGTAAGAAAAAGAAGAAAGTCAAAACATGAAAAGAAACTGAATGTATACTTACCTGTTGCACAGTTGCAGATGAATAGAAAGTCAGAAACGGAAGTCAAGAAACGGAAACAGAAGTCAAGAAACGGAATGTATACTTACCTATAACACAGTTGCAGATGAATACAAAGCCAATAAAACGTAAAATCCAGATGCAGACAACGGCAAACAGCTGGAGATGAATAGTCTCTTGGGATCATGAGGTCCTGTAAACAAGACAAAAAAAAGTCAATACATGAAAAGAAACTGAATGTATACTTACCTGTTGCACAGTTGCAGATGAATAGAAAGTCAGAAATGGAAGTCAAGAAACGGAAACAGAAGTCAAGAAACGGAATGTATACTTACCTATAACACAGTTGCAGATGAATACAAAGCCAATAAAACGTAAAATCCAGATGCAGACAACGGCAAACAGCTGGAGATGAATAGTCTCTTGGGATCATGAGGTCCTGTAAACAAGACAAAAAAAAGTCAATACATGAAAAGAAACTGAATGTATACTTACTTGTTACACAGTTGCAGATGAAAAAAAGCCAATAAAACGTAAAATCCAGATTCAGACAACCACAAATAGCTGGACATGGACAGTCTCTTGGGATCATGAGGTCCTGTAAACAAGACAAAAAGAAAGTCAATACATGAAAAGAAACTGAATGTATACTTACCTGTTACACAGTTGCAGATGAGTACACAGTCAGTAAGAAAGAATTCCAGATGCAGACAACCACATACAGCTGGACATGGACAGACTTTTGGGATCATGAAGTCCTGTGAACAAGTAAGACAAAGAAGAAAGTCAATACATGAAAAGAAACTGAATGTATACTTACCTGTTACACAGTTGCAGATGAATAGGAAGTAAGTTAGATTGAGTTCCAGATGCAGACAACGGCAAACACTTGGAGATCGATAGCCTCTTGGGATCATGAAGTCCTGTCAAGTAGTAAGACAAAGAAGAAAATCAAAACATGAAAAGAAACTGAATGTATACTTACCTGTTACACAGTTGCAGATGAATACACAGTCAGTAAGAAAGAATTCCAGATGCAGACAACCACATACAGCTGGACATCGATAGCCTCTTGGGATCATGAGGTCCTGTGAAAAAGTGAGACAACGAAGAAAGTCAATACATGAAAAGAAACTGAATGTATACTTATCTGTAACACAGTTGCAGATGAATACACAGCCAATAAGACGTAAAATCCAGATGCAGATGAATAGTCTCTTGGGATCATGAGGTCCTGTAAACAAGACAAAGAAGAAAGTCAATACATGAAAAGAAGCTGAATGTATACTTACCTGTTACACAGTTGCAGATGAATACACAGCCATTAAGAAAGAATTCCAGATGCAGACAACCACAAATAGCTGGACATGGACAGTCTCTTGGGATCATGAAGTCCTGTGAAAAAGTGAGACAACGAAGAAAGTCAATACATGAAAAGAAACTGAATGTATACATACCTGTTACACAGTTGCAGATGAAAAAAAGCCAGTAACCCAGAGTTCCAGATTCAGACAACCATATACAGTTGATGTATAGTCTATTGGGATCATGAAGTCCTGTGAATAAGTAAGACAAAGAAGAAAATCAATGCATGAAAAGAAACTGAATGTATACTTACCTGTTACACAGTTGCAGATGAATAGAAAGTCAGTCAGATTGAGTTCCAGATGCAGACAACCACATACAGCTGGAAATATACAGACTCTTGGGATAATGAGGTCCTGTAAACAAGTAAGACAAAGAAGAAAATCAAAATATGAAAAGAAATTGAATGTATACTTACCTGTTACACAGTTGCAGATGAATACACGGCCATTAAGACGAAAAATCCAGATGCAGATGAATAGTCTCTTGGGATCATGAAGTCCTGTGAACAAGTAAGACAAAGAAGAAAGTCAATAAATGAAAAGAAACTGAACGTATACTTTCCTGTTACACAATTGCAGATGAATACACGGCCATTAAGAAAGAATTCAAGATGCAGACAACCACATACAGCTGGACATGGACAAAGTCTTGGGATAATGAGGTCCAGTAAACAAGTCAAAAAAGAAAGTCAATACATGAAAAGAAACTGATTTTCTATTCATCTGCAACTCTGTAATTGGTAATAAGAATTCAGTCAGATTGAGTTCCAGATGAAGACAACGGCAAACACTTGGAGATCGATAGCCTCTTGGGATCATGAAGTCCTGTAAAAAAGACAAAGAAGAAAGTCAATACATGAAAAGAAACTGAATGTATACTTACCTGTTACACAGTTGCAGATGAATACACAGCCAATAAGACGAAAAATCCAGTGCAGATGAATTGTCTCTTGGGATCATGAAGTCCTGTCAACAAGTAAGACAAAGAAGAAAATCAAAATATGAAAAGAAACTGAATGTATACTTACCTGTTACACAGTTGCAGATGAATACACAGCCAATAAGACGAAAAATCCAGTGCAGATGAATAGTCTCTTGGGATCATGAAGTCCTGTCAACAAGTAAGACAAAGAAGAAAATCAAAATATGAAAAGAAACTGAATGTATACTTACCTGTTACACATTTGCAGATGAAAAGAAACGGAATGTATACTTACCTGTTACACAGTTGCAGATGAATACACAGCCAGTAAGAAAGAATTCCAGATGCAGACAACCACATACAACTGGACATGGACAATCTCTTGGGATCATGAAGTCCTGTAAAGAAGACAAAAAGAAAGTCAATACATGAAAAGAAACTGAATGTATACGTACCTGTTACACAATTGCAGATGAATAGGAAGTTAGTTAGATTGAGTTCCAGATGCAGACAACAGCAAGCACTTGGAGATTGATAGCCTCTTGGGATCATGAAGTCCTGTCAAGAAGTAAGACAAAGAAGAAAATCAAAACATGAAAAGAAACTGAATGTATACTTACCTGTTACACAGTTGCAGATGAATACACAGTCAGTAAGAAAGAATTCCAGATGCAGACAACCACATACAGCTGGAGATCGATAGCCTCTTGGGATCATGAGGTCCTGTAAACAAGACAAAAAGAAAGTCAATACATGAAAAGAAACTGAATGTATACTTACCTGTTATACAGTTGCAGATGAATAGAAAGTCAGTCAGATTGAGTTCCAGATGCAGACAACGGAGGACACCTTTCGCTGTACAATGTGCACTGTACAGTGAAAAATATGTGCACCTTACCTTACCTTGGGATCATGAGGTCCTGTAAACAAGAAAAAAAGAAATTCAATACATGAAAAGAAACTGAATGCTTACTTACCGATTACACAGTTGGAGATGAATACACAGCCATTATGAAAGAATTCCAGATGCAGACAACCACATACAGCTGGACATGGACAGACTCTTGGGATCATGAAGTCCTGTGAACAAGTAAGACAAAATAGAAAGTCAATACATGAAAAGAAGCTGAATGTATACTTACCTGTTACACAGTTGCAGATGAAAAAAAGCCAGTAAGCCAGAGTTCCAGATTCAGTCAACCATATACAGTTGATGTATAGTCTCCTGGGATCATGAAGTCCTGTGAACAAGTAAGACAAAGAAAAAAGTAAATACATGAAAAGAAACTGAATGTATACTTACCTGTAACACAGTTGCAGATGAGCACACAGCCAATAAGACGAAAAATCCAGATGAAGACAATGGCAAACACTTGGAGATCGATAGCCTCTTGGGATCATGAAGTCCTGTCAACAAGTAAGACAAAGAAGAAAATCAAAACATGAAAAGAAACTGAATGTATACTTACCTGTTACACAGTTGCAGATGAATACACAGTCAGTTAGAAAGAATTCCAGATGCAGAAAACCACATACAGCTGGACATCAATAGCCTCTTGGGATCATGAAGTCCTGTAAACAAGACAAAAAGAAAGTCAATACATGAAAAGAAACTGAATGTATACTTACCTGTTACAGAGTTGCAGATTAATACACAGCCAGAAAGAAAGAATTCCAGATGCAGACAACCACATACAGCTGGACATGGATAGCCTCTTGGGATCATGAAATCCTGTCAACAAGTAAGACAAAGAACAAAATCAAAATATGAAAAGAAAGTGAATGTATACTCACCTGTTACACAGTTAAAGATAAATAAACAGCCAATAAGAAGAAAAATCCAGATACAGACAACGGCAAACAGCTGGAGATGAACAGTCTCTTGGCATCATGAGGTCCTGTGAACAAGAAAGTCAATACATGAAAAGAAACTGAATGTTTACTTACCTGTTACACAGTTGCAGATGAATACACAGCCAGTACGACAGAGTTCCAGATGCAGACTACGGCAAAAAGTTGGAAATAGATAGTCTCTTGGTATCATGAGGGCCTGTCAACAAGTAAGACAAAGAAGAAAGTCAAAACATGAAAAGGAACTGAATGTATACTTACCTGTTACACAGTTGCAGATGAAAAAAAAGCCAGTAAGCCAGAGTTCCAGATTCAGACAACCATATACAGTTGATGTATCGTCTCTTGAGATCACGAGGTCCTGTCAACAAGTAAGACAAAGAAGAAAATCAAAATATAAAAAGAAACTGAATGTTTACTTACCTGTAACACAGTTGCAGATTAATACACAGTCAGTAAGAAAGAATTCAAGATGCAGACAACCACATACAGCTGCATATGGACAGTCTCTTGGGATCATGAAGTCATGTGAACAAGTAAGACTAAGAAGAAAGTCAATACATGAAAAGAAACTGAATGCTTACTTACCGATTACACAGTTGCAGATAAATTGAAAGTCAGTCAGATTGAGATCCAGATGCAGACAACGGCAAACACTTGGAGATCGATAGCCTCTTGGGATCATGAAGTCCTGTCAACAAGTAAGACAAAGAAGAAAGTCAATACATGAAAAGAATGTGAATGTTTACTTACCTGTTACACAGTTGCAGATGAAAAAAAGCCAGTAAGCTAGAGTTCCAGATTCAGACAACCATATACAGTTGATGTATAGTCTCTTGAGATCATGAGGTCCTGTGAAAGGGACAAAATGAAAGTCAATACATGAAAAGAAATGGAATGTATACTTACCTGTTACACAGTTGCAGACTAATACACAGCCAGTAAGAAAGACTTCCAGATGCAGACAACCACATACAGCTGGACTTGAATATCTCTTGGGATCATGAAGTCCTGACAAAGAGTAAGACAAAGATGAAAATCAAAATATGAAAAGAAACTGAATGTATACTTACCTGTTACACAGTTGAAGATGAAAAAAAGGCCAGTAAGCCAGAGTTCCAGATGCAGACAACCATATACAGTTGATGTATAGTCTCTTGGGATCACGAGGTCCTGTGAACAAGTAAAACAATGAAGAAAGTTAATACATGAAAAGAAACGGAATGTTTACTTACCTGTTACACAGTTGCAGATGAATACACAGCAAGAAAGAAAGAATTCCAGATGCAGACAACATACAGCTGGACATGGACAGTCTCTTGGGATCATGAAGGCCTGTGAACAAGTAAGACAAAGAAGAAAGTCAATACATGAAAAGAAACTGAATGTATACTTACTTGTTACACAGTTGCAGATGAAAAAAAAAAAAAAAAAACGTAAGCCAGAGTTCCAGATTCAGACAACCATATACAGTTGATGTATAGCCTCTTGGGATCACAAAATCCTGTGAACAAGTAAGACAAAGAAGGAAGTCAATACATGAAAATAAACTGAATGCTTACTTACCGATTACACAGATGCAGATGAATAGAAAATCAGTCAGATTGAGATCCAGATGCAGACAACGGCAAACACTTGGAGATCGACAGACTCTTGGGATCATGAGGTCCTGTAAACAAGACAAAAAGAAATTCAATACATGAAAAGAAACTGAATTTATACTTACCTGTTACACAGTTGCAGATGAATACACAGCCAATAAGACGAAAAATCCAGATGCAGACAACCACATACAGCTGGACATGGACAGTCTCTTGGGATCATGAAGTCCTGTGAACAAGTAAGACAGTGAAAATCAAAATATGAAAAGAAACTGAACGTATACTTACCTGTTACACAGTTGCAGATGAATAGAAAGACAGTCAGATTGAGTTCCAGATGCAGACAACGGCAAACAGCTGGAGATGAATAGTCTTTTGGGATCATGAGGTCCTGTAAACAAGACAAAAAGAAAGTCAATACATGAAAAGAAACCGAATGTATACTTACCTGTTACACAGTTGCAGATGAATATACAGCCAATAAGACGAAAAATCCAGATGCAGATGAATAGTCTCTTGGGCTCATGAGGTCCTGTAAACAAGACAAAGAAGAAAGTCAATGCAGGAAAAGAAACTGAATGCTTACTTAGCAATTACACAGTTGCAGATGAATAGAAAGTCAGTCAGATTGAGATCCAGATGCAGACGACGGCAAACACTTGGAGATCGATAGCCTCTTGGGATCACGAAGTCCTGTCAACACGACAAAGAAGAAAATCAAAATATGAAAAGAAACTGAATGCTTACTTACCGTTTACACAGTTGCAGGTGAATAGAAAGTCAGTCAGATTGAGATCCAGATGCACACAACGGCAAACACTTGGAGATCGATAGCCTCTTGGGATCATGAAGTCCTGTGAACAAGACAGACAAAGAAGAAAATCAAAACATCAAAAGAAACTGAATGTTTACTTACCTGTAACAGAGTTGCAGATGATTACACAGCCAATAACACGAAAAATCCAGATGCAGACAACGGCAAACAGCTGGAGATGAATAGTCTCTTGGGATCATGAGGTCCTGTAAACAAAAGAAACTGAATGCTTTTCTACCGATTACACAGTTGCAGATGAATACAAAGTCAGTAAGAAAAAATTCCAGATGCAGACAACGGCAAACAGCTGGAGATGAATAGTCTCTTGGGATCATGAGGTCCTGTAAACAAGTAAGACAAAGAAGAAAATCAAAATATGAAAAGAAGCTGAACGTATACTTACCTGTTACACAGTTGCAGATGAAAAGAAACGGAATGTATACTAACCTGTAACACAGTTGCAAATTAATACAAAGCCAAAAAGAAAAAAAAATCCAGATGCAGACAACAGCAACCAGCTGGAGATGAATACTCTCTTGGGATCATGAGTCAATAAAAAAGTCAATACATGAAAAGAAACTGAATGCTTACTTACCGATTACACAGTTGCAGATAAATTGAAAGTCAGTCAGATTGAGATCCAGATGCAGACAACGGCAAACACTTGGCGATCGATAGCCTCTTGGGATCATGAAGTCCTGTGAACAAGACAGACAAAGAAGAAAATCAAAATACGAAAAGAAACTGAATGTACACTTACCTGTTACACAGTTGCAGATGAATACACAGCAAGAAAGAAAGAATTCCAGATGCAGACAGCCACATACAGCTGGACATGGACAGACTCTTGGGATCATGAAGTACTGTGAACAAGACAAAGAAAAAAATCAAAATATGAAAAGAAACTGAATGTATACTTACCTGTTACACAGTTGCTGATAAAGAAAAGCCAGTAAGCCAGAGTTCCAGATTCAGACAACCATATACAATTGATGTATAAACTCTTGGGATCACAAGGTCCTGTGAATAAGTAAGACAAAAAAGAAAGACAATATATGAAAAGAAACTGAATGTATACTTACCTGTTACACAGTTGCAGATGAATATGAAGTCAGACAGATTGAGTTCCAGATGCAGACAACGGCAAACAGCTGGAGATGAATACTCTCTTGGGATCATGAGGTCCTGTAAACAAGATAAAAAGAAAGTCAATACATGAAAAGAAACTGAATGTATACTTACCTGTTGCACTGTTGCAGATGAATACAAAGCCAATAAGATGAAAAATCCAGATGCAGATGAATATTCTCTTGGGATCACGAGGTCCTGTGAACAAGTAAGACAAAGAAGAAAGTCAATACATGAAAAGAAACTGAATGTATACTTACCTGTTACACAGTTGCAGTTGAATAGAAAGTCAGTCAGGTTGAGTTCCAAATGCAGACAAAGGCAAACACTTGGAGATCGATAGTCTCTTGGGATCATGAAGTCCTGTGAACAAGACAAAGATGAACATCTAAATATGAAAAGAAACTGAATGTTTACTTACCTGTAAAACAGTTGCAGATGAATACACAGCCAATAAGACGAAAAATTCAGATGCGGTTGAAAAGTCTCTTGGGATCACGAGGTCCTGTGAACATGTAAGACAAAGAAGAAAGTCAATACATGAAAAGAAACGGAATGCTTACTTACCGATTACACAGTTGCAGATGAAAACACAGCCAATAAGACGTAAAATCCAGATGCAGACAACGGCAAACAGCTGTGGATGAATAATCTCTTGGGATCATGAGGTCCTGTAAATAAGACAAAAAAAAAGTCAATACATGAAAAGAAACTGAATGTATACTTACCTGTTACAAAGTTGCAGATGAATACAAAGCCAATAAGACATAAAATCCAGATGCAGACAACCACATACAGCTGGACAAGGACAGTCTATTTGGATCATGAAGTCCTGTGAACAAATAAGACAAAGAAGAAAATCAAAATATGAAAAGAAACTGAATGTATACTTACGTGTAACACAGTTGCAGATGAATACACACCCAATAAGACATAAAATCCAGATGCAGACAACGGCAAACAGGTGGAAATGAATAGTCTCTTGGGATCATGAGGTCCTGTAAACAAGTAAGACAAAGAAGAAAATCAAAATATGAAAAGAAACTGAATGTTTACTTACCTGTAACACAGTAGCAGATGAAAAAAATAAAGCCAGTAAGCCAGAATTCCAGATTCAGACAACCATATACAGTTGATTTATAGTCTCTTGGGATCACGAGGTACTGTGAACAAGTAAGACAAAGAAGAAAGTCAATACATGAAAAGAAACTGAATGTATACTTACCTGTAACACAGTTGCAGATGAATACACTGTCAGTAAGAAAGAATTCCAGATGCAGACAACCACATACAGCTGGACATCGATAGCCTCTTGGGATCATGAGGTCCTGTAAACAAGACAAAAAAAAAAAGCCAATACATGAAAAGAAACTGAATGTATACTTACCTGTTACACAGTTGCAGTTGAAAAAAAGCCAGTAAGCCAGAGTTCCAGATTCAGACAACCATATACAGCTGGACATCGATAGCCTCTTGGGATCACGAGGTCCTGTGAACAAGGAAGACAAAGAAGAAAGTCAATACATGAAAAGAAATTGAATGTATACTTACCTGTTACAAATTTGCAGATGAATATAAATTCAGTCAGATTGAGATCCTGATGCAGACAACGGCAAACACTTGGAGATCGATAGCCTCTTGGGATCATGAAGTCCTGTGAACAAGTAAGACAAAGAAGAAAATCAAAACATGAAAAGAAACTGAATGTATACTTACCTGTTACAAAGTTGCAGATGAATACAAATCCAGTAAGAAAGAATTCCAGATGCAGACAACCACATCCAGCTGGACATGGAAAGTCTCTTGGGATCATGAGGTCCTGTAAACAAGTCAAAGAAGAAAGTCAATACATGAAAAGAAACTAAATGTATACTTACCTGTTACAAAGTTGCAGATGAATACAAAGCCAGTAAGAAAGAATTCCAGATGCAGACAACCACATCCAGCTGGACATGGATAGCCTCTTGGGATCATGAAGTCCTGTGAACAAGTAAGACAAAGAAGAAAATCAAAAGATGAACACAGTTGCAGATGAAAAGAAACGGTATGTATACTTACCAGTTGCACAGTTGCAGATGAATAAAAAGTCATTCAGATTGAGTTGCAGATGCAGACAACGGCAAACACTTGGAGATCTATAGCCTCTTGGGATCATGAAGTCCTGTGAACAAGTAAGACAAAGAAGAAAGTCAAAACATGAAAAGAAACTGAATGTATACTTACCTATAACACAGTTGTAGATGAATACACAGCCAATAAAATGTAAAATCCAGATGCAGACAACGGCAAACAGCTGGAGATGAATAGTCTCTTGGGATCATGAGGTCCTGTAAACAAGACAAAAAAAAAAGTCAATACATGAATAGAAACGGAATGTATACCTACCTGTTACACAGTTGCAGATGAAAAGAAACTGAATGTATACTTACCTGTTGCACAGTTGCAGATGAATAGAAAGTCAGAAACGGAAGTCAAGAAACGGAATGTATACTTACCTGTTGCACAGTTGCAGATGAATAGAAAGTCAGTCAGATTGAGTTCCAGATGCAGACAACGGCAAGCACTTGGAGATCGATAGCCTCTTGGGATCATGAAGTCCTGTCAACAAGTAAGACAAATAAGAAAGTCAATACATGAAAAGAAACTGAATGTATACTTACCTTTTACACAGTTGCAGATGAATAGAAAGTCAGTAAGAAAGAATTCCAGATGCAGACAACCACATACAGCTGGACATCGATAGCCTCTTGGGATCATGAAGTCCTGTAAACAAGACAAAAAGAAAGTCAATACATGAAAAGAAACTGAATGTATACCTACCTGTTACACAGTTGCAGATGAAAAGAAACGGAATGTATACTTACCTGTTACAAAGTTGCAGATGAATAGAAAGTCAGTCAGATTGAGTTCCAGATGCAGACAACGGCAAACAGCTGGAGATGAATAGTCTCTTGGGATCATGAGATCCTGTAAACAAGACAAAAAAAAAAGTCAATACATGAATAGAAACGGAATGTATACCTACCTGTTACACAGTTGCAGATGAAAAGAAACGGAATGTATACTTACCTGTTACAAAGTTGCAGATGAATAGAAAGTCAGTCAGATTGAGTTCCAGATGCAGACAACGGCAAACACTTGGAGATCGATAGCCTCTTGGGGTCATGAAGTCCTGTGAACAAGTAAGAAAAAGAAGAAAGTCAAAACATGAAAAGAAACTGAATGTATACTTACCTGTTGCACAGTTGCAGATGAATAGAAAGTCAGAAACGGAAGTCAAGAAACGGAATGTATACTTACCTGTTGCACAGTTGCAGATGAATAGAAAGTCAGTCAGATTGAGTTCCAGATGCAGACAACGGCAAGCACTTGGAGATCGATAGCCTCTTGGGATCATGAAGTCCTGTCAACAAGTAAGACAAATAAGAAAGTCAATACATGAAAAGAAACTGAATGTATACTTACCTTTTACACAGTTGCAGATTAATAGAAAGTCAGTAAGAAAGAATTCCAGATGCAGACAACCACATACAGCTGGACATCGATAGCCTCTTGGGATCATGAAGTCCTGTAAACAAGACAAAAAGAAAGTCAATACATGAAAAGAAACTGAATGTATACTTACCTGTTACAAAGTTGAAGATGAATAAAAAAAGCTAGTAAGCCAGAGTTCCAGATGCAGATAACCATATACAGTTGATGCATAGTCTCTTGGGATCATGAGGTCCTGTAAACAAGACAAAGAAGAAAGTCAATACATGAAAAGAAACTGAATGTATACTTACCTGTTACACAGTTGCAGATGAATAGGAAGTACGTTAGATTGAGTTCCAGATGCAGACAACGGCAAGCACTTGGAGATCGATAGCCTCTTGGGATCATGAAGTCCTGTCAAGAAGTAAGACAAAGAAGAAAATCAAAACATGAAAAGAAACTGAATGTATACTTACCTGTTACACAGTTGCAGATGAATACACAGTCAGTAAGAAAGAATTCCAGATGCAGACAACCACATACAGCTGGACATGGACAGTCTCTTGGGATCATGAAGTCCTGTGAACAAGTAAGAAAAATAAGAAAGTCAAAACATGAAAAGAAACTGAATGTATACTTACCTGTTGCACAGTTGCAGATGAATAGAAAGTCAGAAACGGAAGTCAAGAAACGGAAACGGAAGTCAAGAAACGGAATGTATACTTACCTGTTGCACAGTTGCAGATGAATAGAAAGTCAGTCAGATTGAGTTCCAGATGCAGACAACGGCAAACACTTGGAGATCTATAGCCTCTTGGGATCATGAAGTCCTGTAAACAAGACAAAAAAAGTAAATACATTAAGAGAAATGGAATGTATACTTACCTGTTACACAGTTGCAGATGAATACAAAGCCAGTAAGAAAGAATTCCAGATGCAGACAACCACATACAGCTGGACATCGATAGCCTCTTGGGATCATGAAGTCCTGTCAAGAAGTCAGACAAAGAAGAAAATCAAAACATGAAAAGAAACTGAATGTTTACTTACCTTTAACACAGTTGCAGATGAATACACAGCCAATAAGACAAAAAATCCAGATGCAGATGAATAGTCTCTTGGGATCATGAGGTCCTGTAAACAAGACAAAGAAGAAAGTCAATACATGAAAAGAAACTGAATGTATACTTACCTGTTACACAGTTGCAGATGAAAAAAAGCCAGTAAGCCAGAGTTCCAGATTCAGACAACCATATACAGTTGATGTATATTCTCTTGGGATCACGAGGTCCTGTGAATAAGACAAAGAAGAAAGTCAATGCATGAAATGAAGCTGAATGTATACTTACCTGTAACAAAGTTCCAAATGAATACACAACCATTAAAAAAGAATTCCAGATGCAGACAACCACAAATAGCTGGACATGGACAGTCTCTTGGGATCATGAAGTCCTGTGAACAAGTGAGACAACGAAGAAAGTCAATACATGAAAAGAAACTGAATGTATACTTACCTGTTACAAAGTTGCAGATGAATACAAAGCCAGTAAGAAAGAATTCCAGATGCAGACAACCACATCCAGCTGGACATGAATAGTCTCTTGGGATCATGAGGTCCTGTACACAAGACAAAGAAGAAAGTCAATACATGAAAAGTAACTGAATTTATACTTACCTGTTACACTGTTGCAGATGAATACACAGTCAGTAAGAAAGAATTCCAGATGCAGACAACCACATACAGCTGGACAACGATAGCCTCTTGGGATCATGAGGTCCTGTAAACAAGACAAAGAAGAAAGTCAATACATGAAAAGAAACTGAATGCTTACTTACCAATTACACAGTTGGAGATGAATACACAGCCATTAAGAAAGAATTCCAGATGCAGACAACCACATACAGCTGGACATGGACAGACTCTTGGGATCATGAAGTCCTGTGAACAAGTAAGACAATATATAAAGTCAATACATGAAAAGAAGCTGAATGTATACTTACCTGTTACACAGTTGCAGATGAAAAAAAGCCAGTAAGCCAGAGTTCCAGATTCAGTCAACCATATACAGTTGATGTATAGTCTCCTGGGATCATGAAGTCCTGTGAACAAGTAAGACAAAGAAAAAAGTAAATACATGAAAAGAAACTGAATGTATACTTACCTGTAACACAGTTGCAGATGAACACAGCCAATAAGACGAAAAATCCAGATGCAGACAATGGCAAACACTTGGAGATCGATAGCCTCATGGGATCATGAAGTCCTGTCAACAAGTAACAAAGAAGAAAATCCAAATATGAAAAGAAACTGAATGTATATTTACCTGTATCACAGTTGCAGATTAATACACAGCCAATAAGATGAAAAATCCAGATGCAGACAACAGCAAACAGCTGGAGATGAATAGTCTCTTGGGATCATGAGGTCCTGTAAACAAGTAAGACAAAGAAGAAAGTCAATACATGAAAAGAAGCTGAATGTATACTTACCTGTTACACAGTTACAGATGAATACACAGCCATTAAGAAAGAATTCCAGATGCAGAAAACCACAAATAGCTGGACATGGACAGTCTCTTGGGATCATGAAGTCCTGTGAACAAGTAAGACAAAGAAGAAATTCAATACATGAAAAGAAACTGAATGTATACTTACCTGTTACAAAGTTGCAGATGAAAACAAAGCCAGTAAGAAAGAATTCCAGATGCAGACAATCACATCCAGCTGTACACAGATAGTCTCTTGGGATCATGAGGTCCTGTAAAGAAGACAAAGAAGAAAGTCAATATATGAAAAGAAACTGAATGTATACTTACCTGTTACACAGTTGCAGATGAATACACAGTCAGAAAGAAAAAATTCCAGATGCAGACAACCAAATTCAGCTGGACATCGATAGCCTCTTGGGATCATGAAGTCCTGTAAACAAGTAAGACAAAGAAGAAAATCAAAACATAAAAAGAAACTGAATGTTTACTTACCTTTAACACAGTTGCAGATGAATACACAGCCAATAAGACAAAAAATCCAGATGCAGATGAATAGTCTCTTGGGATCATGAGGTCCTGTAAACAAGACAAAGAAGAAAGTCAATACATGAAAAGAAACTGAATGTATACTTACCTGTTGCACAGTTGCAGATGAATAGAAAGTCAGAAACGGAAGTCAAGAAACGGAAACGGAAGTCAAGAAACGGAATGTATACTTACCTGTTGCACAGTTGCAGATGAATAGAAAGTCAGTCAGATTGAGTTCCAGATGCAGACAACGGCAAACACTTGGAGATCTATAGCCTCTTGGGATCATGAAGTCCTGTAAACAAGACAAAAAAAGTCAATACATGAAGAGAAACGGAATGTATAGTTACCTGTTACACAGTTGCAGATGAATACAAAGCCAGTAAGAAAGAATTCCAGATGCAGACAACCGCATACAGCTGGACATGGATAGTCTCTTGGGATCAGGAGGTCCTGTAAACAAGAGAAAGAAGAAAGTCAATACATTAAAAGAAAATGAATGTATACTTACCTGCTACACAGTTGCAGATGAATAGAAAGTCAGTCAGATTGAGGTCCAGATGCAGACAACAGCAAACACTTGAAGATCGATAGCCTCTTGGGGTCATGAAGTCCTGTGAACAAGTAAGAAAAAGAAGAAAGTCAAAACATGAAAAGAAACTGAATGTATACTTACCTGTTGCACAGTTGCAGATGAATAGAAAGTCAGAAACGGAAGTCAAGAAACGGAAACGGAAGTCAAGAAACGGAATGTATACTTACCTGTTACACAGTTGCAGTTGAAAAAAAGCCAGTAAGCCAGAGTTGCAGATTCAGACAACCATATTCAGTTGATGTATAGTCTCTTGGGATCACGAGGTCCTGTGAACAAGTAAGACAAAGAAGAAAGTCAATTCATGAAAAGAAACTGAATGTATACTTACCTGTTACACAGTTGCAGATGAATAGAAAGTTAGTCAGATTGAGTTCCAGATGCAGACAACGGCAAACACTTGGAGATCGATAGCCTCTTGGGGTCATGAAGTCCTGTGAACAAGTAAGAAAAAGAAGAAAGTCAAAACATGAAAAGAAACTGAATGTATACTTACCTGTTGCACAGTTGCAGATGAATAGAAAGTCAGAAACGGAAGTCAAGAAACTTAAACGGAAATCAAGAAACGGAATGTATGCTTACCTGTTACACAGTTGCAGTTGAAAAAAAGCCAGTAAGCCAGAGTTGCAGATTCAGTTGATGTATAGTCTCTTGGGATCACGAGGTCCTGTGAACAAGACAAAGAAGAAAGTCAATACATGAAAAGAAACTGAATGTATACTTACCTGTTACACAGTTGCAGTTGAATAGAAAGTCAGTCAGGTTGAGTTCCAGATGCAGACAAAGGCAAACACTTGGAGATCCAATGCCTCTTGGTATCATGAAGTCCTGTCAACAAGTAAGACAAAGAAGAAAATCAAAACATGAAAAGAAACTGAATGTTTACTTAACTGTAACACAGTTGCAGATGAATACACAGCCAATAAGACAAAAAATCCAGATGCAGATGAATAGTCTCTTGGGATCATGAGGTCCTGTAAACAAGACAAAGAAGAAAGTCAATACATGAAAAGAAACTGAATGTATACTTACCTGTTACACAGTTGCAGATGAATACACAGTCAGTAAGAAAGAATTCTAGGTGCAGACAACCACATACAGCTGGACATCGATAGCCTCTTGGAATCATGAGGTCCTGTAAACAAGAGAAAGAAGAAAGTCAATACATGAAAAGAAAATGAATGTATACTTACCTGTTACACAGTTGCAGATGAATAGAAAGTTAGTCAGATTGAGTTCCAGATGCAGACAACCACATACAGTTGATGTATAGTCTCTTGGGATGATGAGGTCCTGTGAACAAGTAAGACAAAGAAGAAAGTCAATACATGAAAAGAAACTGAATGTATACTTACCTGTTACAAAGTTGCAGATGAATACAAAGCCAGTAAGAAAGAATTCCAGATGCAGACCACCACATCCAGCTGGACATGGATAGTCTCTTGGGATCATGAGGTCCTGTAAACAAGAGAAAGAAGAAAGTCAATACATGAAAAGAAAATGAATGTATATTTACCTGTTACACAGTTGCAGATGAATAGAAAGTTAGTCAGATTGAGTTCCAGATGCAGACAACGGCAAACACTTGGAGATCGATAGCCTCTTGGGGTCATGAAGTCCTGTGAACAAGTAAGAAAAAGAAGAAAGTCAAAACATGAAAAGAAACTGAATGTATACTTACCTGTTGCACAGTTGCAGATAAATAGAAAGTCAGAAACGGAAGTCAAGAAACGGAAACAGAAGTCAAGAAACGGAATGTATACTTCCCTATAACACAGTTGTAGATGAATACAAAGCCAATAAAACGTAAAATCCAGATGCAGACAACGGCAAACAGCTGGAGATGAATAGTGTCTTGGGATCATGAGGTCCTGTAAACAAGACAAAAAAAAGTCAATACATGAAAAGAAACTGAATGTATACTTACCTGTTACACAGTTGCAGATGAATACACAGTCAGTAAGAAAGAATTTCAGATGCAGACAACCACATACAGCTGGACATCGATAGCCTCTTGGGATCATGAAGTCCTGTAAACAAGACAAAAAAAAGTCAATACATGAAAAGAAACTGAATGTATACTTACCTGTTACACAGTTGCAGATGAAAAAAAGGCAATAAAACGTAAAATCCAGATTCAGACAACCACAAATAGCTGGACATGGACAGTCTCTTGGGATCATGAAGTCCTGTGAACAAGTGAGAAAACGAAGAAAGTCAATACATGAAAAGAAACTGAATGTATACTTACCTGTTACACAGTTGCAGATGAGTACACAGTCAGTAAGAAAGAATTCCAGATGCAGACAACATACAGCTGGACATGGACAGACTTTTGGGATCATGAAGTCCTGTGAACAAGTAAGACAAAGAAGAAAGTCAATACATGAAAAGAAACTGAATGTATACTTACCTGTTACACAGTTGCAGATGAATAGGAAGTAAGTTAGATTGAGTTCCAGATGCAGACAACGGCAAGCACTTGGAGATCGATAGCCTCTTGGGATCATGAAGTCCTGTCAAGTAGTAAAACAAAGAAGAAAATCAAAACATGAAAAGAAACTGAATGTATACTTACCTGTTACACAGTTGCAGATGAATACACAGTCAGTAAGAAAGAATTCCAGATGCAGACAACCACATACAGCTGGACATCGATAGCCTCTTGGGATCATGAAGTCCTGTAAACAAGACAAAAAGAAAGTCAATACATGAAAAGAAACTAATGTATACTAACCTGTTAGACAGTTTCAGTTGAAAAAAAGCCAGTAAGACAGAGTTCCAGATTCAGACAACCATATACGGTTGATGTATAGTCTCTTGGGATCACGAGGTCCTGTGAACAAGTAAGACAAAGAAGAAAGTCAATACATGAAAAGAAATTTAATGTATACTTACCTGTTACACAGTTGCAGATGAATAGAAAGTCAGTCAGATTAAGTTCCAGATGCAGACAATGGCAAAAAGCTGGAGATGAATAGTCTCTTGGGATCATGAGGTCCAGTAAACAAGAAAAAAAGAAAGTCAATACATGAAAAGAAACTGAATGCTTACTTACCGATTACACAGTTGGAGATGAATACACAGCCATTAAGAAAGAATTCCAGATGCAGACAACCACAAATAGCTGGACATGGACAGTCTCTTGGGATCATGAAGTCCTGTGAACAAGTGAGACAACGAAGAAAGTCAATACATGAAAAGAAACTGAATGTATACTTAACTGATACACAGTTGCAGATGAAAAAAAGCCAGTAAGCCAGAGTTCCAGATTCAGACAACCATATACAGTTGATGTATAGTCTCTTGGGACCATGAAGTCCTGTGAACAAGTAAGACAAAGAAAAAAGTCAATACATGAAAAGAAACTGAATGTATAATTATCTGTAACAGTTGCACATGAATACACAGCCAATAAGACAAAAAATCCAGATGCAGATGAATAGTCTCTTTGAATCATGAGGTCCTGTAAACAAGACAAAGAAGAAAGTCAATACATTAAAAAAAACTGGATGCTTACTTACCGATTACACAGTTGGATATGAATACACAGCCATTAAGAAAGAATTCCAGATGCAGACAACCACATACAGCTGGACATGGACAGACTCTTGGGATCATGAAGTCCTGTGAACAAGTAAGACAAAATAGAAAGTCAATACATGAAAAGAAGCTGACTGTATACTTACCTGTAACACAGTTGCAGATGAACACACAGCCAATAAGACGAAAAATCCAGATGCAGACAATGGCAAACACTTGGAGATCGATAGTCTCTTGGGATCATGAAGTCCTGTCAACAAGTAAGACAATGAAGAAAATCCAAATATGAAAAGAAACTGAATGTATACTTACCTGTAACACAGTTGCAGATTAATACACAGCCAATAAGATGAAAAATCCAGATGCAGACAACGGCAAACAGCTGGAGATGAATAGTCACTTGGGATCACGAGGTCCTGTGAACAAGTAAGACAAAGAAGACAGTCAATACATGAAAAGAAACTGAATGTATACTTACCTGTTACACAGTTGCAGATGAAAAAATTAAAGCCAGTAAGCCAGAGTTCCAGATTCAGACAACCATATACAGCTGATTTATAGTCTCTTGGGATGACGAGGTACTGTGAAGAAGTAAGACAAAGAAAGTCAATACATGAAAAGAAACTGAATGTATACTTACCTGTAACACAGTTGCAGATGAATACACAGTCAGTAAGAAAGAATTCCAGATGCAGACAACCACATACAGCTGGACATCGATAGCCTCTTGGGATCATGAGGTCCTGTAAATAAGACAAAAAGAAAGTCAATACATGAAAAGAAACTGAATGTATACTTACCTGTTACACAGTTGCAGTAGAAAAAAAGCCAGTAAGCCAGAGTTCCAGATTCAGACAACCATATACAGTTGATGTATAGTCTCTTGGGATCACGAGGTCCTGTGAACAAGTAAGACAAAGAAGAAAGTCAATACATGAAAAGAAATTGAATGTATACTCACCTGTAACACAGTTGCAGATGAATAGAAAGTCAGTCAGATTGAGATCCTGATGCAGACAGCGACAAACACTTGGAGATCGATAGCCTCTAGGGATCATGAAGTCCTGTGAACAAGTAAGACAAAGAAGAAAATCAAAATATGAAAAGAAACTGAATGTATACTTATCTGTAACACAGCTGCAGATGAATACACAGCCAATAAGACGTAAAATCCAGATGCAGATGAATAGTCTCTTGGGATCATGAGGTCCTGTAAACAAGACAAAGAAGAAAGTCAATACATGAAAAGAAGCTGAATGTATACTTACCTGTTACACAGTTGCAGATAAATACACAGCCATTAAGAAAGAATTCCAGATGCAGACAACCACAAATAGCTGGACATGGACAGTCTCTTGGGATCATGAAGTCCTGTGAAAAAGTGAGACAACGAAGAAAGTCAATACATGAAAAGAAACTGAATGTATACATACCTGTTACACAGTTGCAGATGAAAAAAAGCCAGTAAGCCAGAGTTCCAGATTCAGATAACCATATACAGTTGATGTATAGTCTCTTGGGATCATGATGTCCTGTGAACAAGTAAGACAAAGAAGAAAATCAAAATATGAATAGAAACTGAATGTTTACTTACCTATAACACAGTTGCAGATGAATACACAGCCAATAAGACGAAAAATCCAGATGCAGATGAATAGTCTCTTGGGATCATGAAGTCCTGTCAACAAGTAAGACAAAAAAGAAAATCAATGCATGAAAAGAAACTGAATGTATACTTACCTGTTACACAGTTGCAGATGAATAGAAAGTCAGTCAGATTGAGTTCCTGATGCAGACAACGGCAAACACTTGGAGATCAATAGTCTCTTGGGATCATGAGGTCCTGTAATCAAGACAAAGAAGAAAGTCAATACATGAAAAGAAGCTGAATGTATACTTACCTGTTACACAATTTCAGATGAATACACGGCCATTAAGAAAGAATTCAAGATGCAGACAACCACATACAACTGGACATGGACAGAGTCTTGGGATAATGAGGTCCAGTAAACAAGTCAAAAAAGAAAGTCAATACATGAAAAGAAACTGAATGTATACATACCTGTTACACAGTTGCAGATGAAAAAAAGCCAGTAAGCCAGATTTCCAGATTCAGATAACCATATACAGTTGATGTATAGTCTCTTGGGATCATGATGTCCTGTGAACAAGTAAGACAAAGAAGAAAATCAAAATATGAATAGAAACTGAATGTTTACTTACCTATAACACAGTTGCAGATGAATACACAGCCAATAAGACGAAAAATCCAGATGCAGATGAATAGTCTCTTGGGATCATGAAGTCCTGTCAACAAGTAAGACAAAAAAGAAAATCAATGCATTAAAAGAAACTGAATGTATACTTACCTGTTACACAGTTGCAGATGAATAGAAAGTCAGTCAGATTGAGGTCCTGATGCAGACAACCACATACAGCTGGACAAGGACAGTCTCTTTGGATCATGAAGTCCTGTGAACAAGTAAGACAAAGAAGAAAGTCAATACATGAAAAGAAACTGAATGTATACTTACCTGTCACACAGTTGCAGATGAATGCACAGTCAGTAAGAAAGAATTCCAGATGCAGACAACCACATATAGCTGGACATCAATAGCCTCTTGGGATCATGAAGTCCTGCAAACAATACAAAAAGAAAGTCAAAACATGAAAAGAAACTGAATGTATACTTACCTGTTACACAGTTGCAGATGAATAGAAAGTAGATTGAATTCCAGATGCAGACAACAGCAAGTACTTGGAGATCGATAGCCTCTTGGGATCATGAAGTCCTGTGAACAAGTAAGACAAAGAAGAAAATCAAAATATAAAAAGAAACTGAATGTATACTTACCTGTTACACAGTTGCAGATGAATACACAGTCAGTAAGAAAGAATTCCAGATGCAGACAACCACATACAGCTAGACATGGATAGTCTCTTTGGATCATGAAGTCTTGTAAACAAGTAAGACAAAGAAGAAAATCAAAATATAAAAAGAAACTGAAGGTATACTTACGTGTAACACAGTTGCAGATGAATACACACCCAATAAGACGTAAAAGCCAGATGCAGACAACGGCAAACAGCTGGAAATGAATAGTCTCTTGGGATCATGAGGTCATGTAAACAAGTAAGAAAAAGAAGAAAATCAAAATATGAAAAGAAACTGAATGCATACTTACCTGTTACACAGTTGCAGATCAATAGAACGTCAGTCAGATTGAGTTCCAGATGCAGACAACGGCAAACACTTGGAGATCGAAAGCCTCTTGGGATCATGAAGTCCTGTGAACAAGTAAGACAAAGAAGAAAGTTAAAATATGAAAAGAAACTGAATGTATACTTACCTGGAACACAGTTGCAGATTAATACAAAACCAATAAGATAAAAAATCTAGAAGCAGACAATGGCAAACAGCTTGAGATGAATACTCTCTTGGGGTCATGAGGTCCTGTAAACAAGATAAAAAAAGTCAATACATAAAAAGAAACTGAATGTATACTTACCTGTTACACAGTTGCAGATGAAAACACAGCCAGTAAGAAAGAATTCCAGAGGCAGACAACCACATACAGCTGGACATGGATAGTCTCTTGGGATCATGAAGTCCTGTGAACAAGTAAGATAAAGAAGAAAGTCAATACATGAAAAGAAACTTAAAGTATACTTACCTGTCACACAGTTGCAGATGAAAAAAAGCCAGTAAGCCAGAGTTCCAGATTTAGACAACCAAATATAGTTGATGTATAGTCTCTTGGGATCACGAGGTCCTGTGAACAAGTAAGACAAATAAGAAAGTCAATACATGAAATGAAACTGAATGCTTACATACCGATTACACAGTTGCAGATGAATAGAAAGTCAGTTAGATTGAGTTCCAGATGCAGATGACGGCAAACACTTGGAGATTGATAGCCTCTTGGGAAGGTGAAGTCCTGTGAACAAGTAAGACAAATAAGAAAGTCAATACATGAAAAGAAACTGAATGTATACTTACCTGTTACACAGTTGCAGTTGAAAAGAAACGGAATGTATACTTACCTATTGCACAGTTGCAGATGAATACACAGCTAATAAGACGGAAAATCCAGATGCAGACAACGGCAAACCCTTGGAGATCGATAGCCTCTTGGGATCATGAAGTCCTGTGAACAAGTAAAACAAAGAAAAAAGTCAATACATGAAAAGAAACTGAATGTATACTTACCTGTTACAAAGTTGCAGATGAATACAAAGCCAGTAAGAAAGAATTCCAGATGCAGACAACCACATCCAGCTGGACATGGATAGTCTTTTGGGATCACGAGGTCCTGAGAAGAAGTAAGACAAAGAAGAAAATCAAAATATGAAAAGAAAATGAATGTATTCTTACGTGTTTCACAGTTACAGATGAATACACACCCAATAAGACGTAAAATCCAGATGCAGACAACCACATCCAGCTGGACATGGATAGTCTCTTGGGATCATGAGGTCCTGTAAACAAGTAAGACAAAGAAGAAAGTCAATACATGAAAAGAAACTGAATGTATACTTACCTGTTACACAGTTGCAGATGAATAGAAAGTCAGTCAGATTGAGTTCCAGATGAAGACAACAGTAAACACTTGGAGATCGATAGTCTCTTGGGATCAAGAAGTCCTGTCAAAAAGTAAGACAAAGAAGAAAATCAAAACATGAAAAGAAACTGAATGTTTACTTACCTGTAACACAGTTGCAGATGAATACACAGCCAATAAGACTAAAAATCCAGATGCAGATGAATAGTCTCTTGGGATAATGAGGTGCTGTAAACAAGACAAAGAAGAAAGTCAATACATGAAAAGAAACTGAATGTATACTTACCTGTTACACAGTTGCAAATGAATACACAGCCAATAAGACGAAAAATCCAGATGCAGACAACCACATACAGCTGGACAGGGAAAGTCTCTTGGGATCATGAAATCCTGTGAACAAGTAAGACAAAGAAGAAAGTTAATACATGAAAAGAAACGGAATGTATACTTACCTGTTACACAGTTGAAGATGAAAAAAGAGCCAGTAAGACGAAAAATCCAAATGCAGACAACGGCAAACAGCTGGAGATGAATAGTCTCTTGGGATAATGAGGTCCTGTAAACAAGACAAAAAGAAAGTCAATACATGAAATGAAACTGAATGTATACTTACCTGTTACACAGTTGCAGATGAATACACAGCCAGTAAGATAAAAAATCCAGATGCAGACAACCACATACAGCTGGACATGGAAAGTCTCTTGGGATCATGAAATCCTGTGAACAAGTAAGACAAAGAAGAAAGTCAATACATGAAAAGAAACTGAATGTATACTTACCTGTAACACAGTTGCAGATGAATACACAGCCAATAAGACAAAAAATCCAGATGCAGATGAATAGTCTCTTGGGATAATGAGGTCTTGTGAACAAGATAAAGAAGAAAGTCAATACATGAAAAGAAACTGAATGTATACTTACCTGTTACACAGTTGCAGATGAATAGAAAGTCAGTCACACTGAGTTCCAGATGCAGACAACGGCAAACACCTGGACATCGATAACCTCTTGGGATCATGAAGTCCTGTGAACAAGTAAGACAAAGAAGAAAGTCAAAATCTGAAAAGAAACTGAATGTTTACTTACCTGTAACACAGTTGCAGATGAATACACAGCCAATAAGACGAAAAATCCAGATGGAGATGAATAGTCTCTTGGGATAATGAGGTCCTGTAAACAAGACAAAGAAGAACGTTAATACATGAAAAGAAGCTGAATATATACTTACACGTTACACAGTTGCAGATGAATACACAGCCAATAAGACTAAAAATCCAGATGCAGATGAATAGTCTCTTGGGATAATGAGGTCTTGTAAACAAGTAAGACAAAGAAGAAAGTCAATACATGAAAAGAAACTGAATGTACACTTACCTGTAACACAGTTGCAGATGAATACACAGCCAATAAGACAAAAAATCCAGACGCAGATGAATAGTCTCTTGGGATAATGAGGTCTTGTGAACAAGATAAAGAAGAAAGTCAATACATGAAAAGAAACTGAATGTATACTTACCTGTTACACAGTTGCAGATGAATAGAAAGTCAGTCACACTGAGTTCCAGATGCAGACAACGGCAAACACCTGGACATCGATAACCTCTTGGGATCATGAAGTCCTGTGAACAAGTAAGACAAAGAAGAAAGTCAAAATCTGAAAAGAAACTGAATGTTTACTTACCTGTAACACAGTTGCAGATGAATACACAGCCAATAAGACGAAAAATCCAGATGGAGATGAATAGTCTCTTGGGATAATGAGGTCCTGTAAACAAGACAAAGAAGAACGTTAATACATGAAAAGAAGCTGAATATATACTTGCACGTTACACAGTTGCAGATGAATACACAGCCAATAAGACTAAAAATCCAGATGCAGATGAATAGTCTCTTGGGATAATGAGGTCTTGTAAACAAGTAAGACAAAGAAGAAAGTCAATACATGAAAATAAACTGAATGTACACTTACCTGTTACACAGTTGCAGATGAATACACAGCCAGTAAGAAAGAATTCCATATGCAGACAACCACATACAGCTGTACATGGACAGTCTTCTGGGATCATGAAGTCCTGTGAACAAATAAGACAAAGATGAAAGTCAATACATGAAAAGAAACTGAATGGTTACTTACCGATTACACAGTTGCAGATGAATAAAAAAAGTCAGTCAGATTGAGTTCCAGATGCAGACAACCATATACAGTTGATGTATAGTCTATTAGGATCAAGAGGTCTGTGAACAAGTAAGACAAAGAAGAAAGTCAGTACATGAAAAGAAACTGAATGCTTACTTACCGATTTCACAGCTGCAGATGAATAAAAAAAGTCAGTCAGATTGAGTTCCAGATGCAGACAACGACAAACACTTGGAGATTGATAGCCTCTTGGGATCATGAAGTCCTATCAACAAGTAAGACAAAGAAGAAAATCAAACAATGAAAAGAAACTGAATGTATACTTACCTGTTACACAGTTGCAGATGAATACACAGCCAGAAAGAAAGAATTCCAGATGCAGACAACCACATACAGCTGGACATGGACAGTCTCTTGGGATCATGAAGGCCTGTGAACAAGTAAGACAAAAAACAAAGTCAATACATGAAAAGAAACTGAATGTATACTTACCTGTTACACAGTTGCAGATGAATACACAGCCATTAAGAAATAATTCCAGATGCAGACAACCACATACAGCTGGACATGGATAGTCTCTTGGGATCATGAGGTCCTGTAAACAAGTAAGACAAAGAAGAAAGTCAATACATGAAAAGAAACTGAATGTATACTTACCTGTTACACAGTTGCAGATGAATAGAAAGTCAGTCAGATTGAGTTCCAGATGAAGACAACAGTAAACACTTGGAGATCGATAGTCTCTTGGGATCATGAAGTCCTGTCAACAAGTAAGACAAAGAAGAAAATCAAAATATGAAAAGAAACTGAATGTATACTTACCTGTAACAGTTGCAGATGAATACACAGCCATTAAGAAATAATTCCAGATGCAGACAACCACATACAGCTGGAAATAGACAGACTCTTAGGATAATGAGGTCCTGTAAACAAGTCATAGAAGAAAGTCAATATATGAAAAGAAACTGAATGCTTACTTACCTACTACACAGTTACAGAAGAACAAAGTCAGTCAGATTGAGATCCAGATGCAGACAACGGCAAGCACTTGGAGATCGATAGCCTCTTGGGATCATGAAGCCTGTAAAGAAGTAAGACAAAGAAGAAAATCAAACAATGAAAAGAAACTGAATGTATACTTACCTGTAACACAGTTGCAGATGAATACACAGCCATTAAGAAATAATTCCAGATGCAGACAACCACATACAGCTGGAAATAGACAGACTCTTAGGATAATGAGGTCCTGTAAACAAGTCAAAGAAGAAAGTCAATACATGAAAAGAAACTGAATGTATACTTACCTTTTACACAGTTGCAGATGAATAGAAAATCAGTCAGATTGAGATCCAGATGCAGACAACGGCAAACAGCTGGAGATGAATAGTCTCTTGGGATCATGAAGTCCTGTGAACAAGTAAGACAAAGAAGAAAGTTAATACATGAAAAGAAACGGAATGTATATTTACCTGTTACACAGTTGCAGATGAAAAAAAAGCCAGTAAGACGAAAAATCAAAATGCAGACAACGGCAAACAGCTGGAGATGAATAGTCTCTTGGGATCATGAGGTCATGTATACAAGACAAAAAGAAAGTCAATACATGAAAAAAGCTGAATGTATACTTACCTGTTACACAGTTGCAGATGAATACACAGCCAGTAAGAATGAATTCCAGATGCAGACAACCACATGCAGGTGGACATGGATAGTCTCTTGGGATCATGAAGTCCTGTGATCAAGTAAGACAAAGAAAAAAGTCAATATATGAAAAGAAACTGAATGTATACTTACCTGTAACACAGTTGCAGATGAATACACAGCCAATAAGACAAAAAATCCAGATGCAGATGAATAGTCACTTGGGATAATGAGGTGCTGTAAACAAGACAAAGAAGAAAGTCAATACATGAAAAGAAACTGAATGTATACTTACCTGTTACACAGTTGCAAATGAATACACAGCCAATAAGACGAAAAATCCAGATGCAGACAACGGCAAACAGCTGGAGATGAACAGAATCTTGGGATCATGCGGTCCTGTAAACAAGACAAAAATAAAGTCAATACATGAAAAGAAACGGAATGTATACTAACCTGTTACACAGTTGCAGATGAATACACAGCCAACAAGACGAAAAATCCAGATGCAGATGAATACTCTCTCAGGATCATGAAGTCCTGTGAACAAGTAAGACAAAGAAGAAAGTCCATACATGAAAAGAAACTGAATGCTTACTTACCTACTACACAGTTGCAGATGAATAGAAAGTCAGTCAGATTGAGATCCAGACGCAGATAACGGCAAACACTTGTAGATCGATAGCCTCTTGGGATCATGAAGTCCTGTCAACAAGTAAGACAAAGAAGAAAATCAAAATATGAAAAGAAACTGAATGTTTACTTACCTGTAACACAGTTGCAGATTAATACACAGCCAATAAGATAAAAAATCCGGATGCAGACAACGGCAAACAGCTGGAGATGAATAGTCTCTTGGGATCATGAAGTCCTGTAAACAAGACAAAAAGAAAGTCAATACATGAAAAGAAACTAAATGTATACTTACCTGTTACACAGTTGATGATGAATACAAAGCCATTAAAATAGAATTCCAGATGCAGACAGCCACATATAGCTGGACATGGATAGTCTCTTGGGATCATGAAGTCCTGTCAACAAGTAAGATAAAAAAGAAAGTCAATACATGAAAAGAAACTGAATGTTTACTTACCTGTAACACAGTTGCAGATGAATACACAGCCAATAAGACGAACAATCCAGATGCAGATGAATAGACTTTTGGGATTATGAGGTCCTGTAAACAAGACAAAGGAAAAAGTCAATACATGAAAAGAACATGAATGTATACTTACACTTTACACAGTTGCAGATGAATACACAGCCAGTAAGAAAGAATTCCAGATACAGACAACCACATATAGCTGGACATGAACAGTCTCTTGGGATCATGAAGTCCTGTGAACAAGTAAGACAAAGAAGAAAGTCAATACTTGAAAAGAAACTGAATGCTTACCTACCGATTACACAGTTTCAGATGAATACACAGCCATTAAGAAAGAATTCCAGATGCAGAAGACCACATGCAGCTGCACATGGACAGTCTCTTGGGATCATGAAGTCCTGTGAACAATTAAGACAAAGAAGAAAATCAAAATATGAAAAGAAACTGAATGTATACTTATGTGTCCCACAGGTGCAGATGAATACACAGCCAATAGGAGGAAAAATCCAGATGCAGTTGAATAGTCTCTTGGGATAACGAGGTCCTGTGAACAAGTTAGACAAAGAAGAAAGTCAATACATGAAAAGAAACTGAATGTATATTTACCTGTTACACAGTTGCAGATGAATATACAGTCAGTAAAAAACAATTCCAGATGCAGACAACCACATACAGCTGGACATGGACAGACTCTTGGATCATGAAGTCCTGTGAACAAGTAAGACAAAGAAGAAAATCAAAATATGAAAAGAAACTGAATGTATACTTACCTGTTACACAGCTGCAGATGAATACACAGCCAGTAATAAAGAATTTCAGATGCAGATGAAGAGCAAGTTAGTTGTAAGGAGTGCAAATTGAGAAACAACCAACCAAGAAAAACGCATTTTTAGCTAAACAAAAAAACAAAACACTTTTCGTTTGAGAGTCATATCTCATATGAAGACATATTAGAAAAGCCTATTATCTTTTGAAAATAACAAAATCTGACACGTGTGACTGTCATTGTAAGGCGAAGTCCAGTCCAAAAAAGAATTCTATTAGACAAAGTATTTATGAGTGTAGGACTTACAGGTCTGATATGATGGAGTTACAGCAAAGGATTAAATGTTTTTATTCAATAATAAGGCCAGTGAATGTCAGTTTTCTTGGCTGGGTCTTTTCACAGCTGCTGTATCTTGTTTGGTGTTTCTGGGTTTTACAGCTCTTTATGTCAAGTGTAAACAGATCCAAAGTGTCATTCTCAGTGCTGATTACACCTGAAATTAACCATAAACCAGAGGTGAGTGGCTAGCAACAGGGTAATGCAGCTCAACACATGTTTCAGTTTACTACACACCCATGTCGCCTCTCCAAAGTCACAGTGATTCTAAAGTCACTCAATACAAAGCACTCAAAAACCAAACCATAAAACACTGCTTAAATCACAAATACATTAATAAAGACTTTGAGCCCATTTCCCTGAAACGGTTCACCCATTAAAGAAAATGGACGAAGAGGGTGGGAGCAGGTGGCTAGTGTTTTCTTACCTGACTGGTGTGACTGGGTAGGGCCAGTAAGTCCTGGCATAGCACCTTCTCTATGTTCCTGGAGAGTACAACAGATCCCAGGCAGCACATGTGAAGCCTTTCTCTGTGGTAAAGGACCAGACATCAAATCTGAAATCAGCAGTGGAGTGCGAAGAGTCAGCTGAATGGCTTGTTCCCTCATCAGTAGGTAAGCAAGTGGCCCGGAGACGACAATCCTGCCATCTGTCTTCTTTCAAACAGTGTCTGGAATCTAGTGCACTAGTGGCACCGTGACATCATGACATTACCCTTTGGGCCCTATATTTAAGAGTGTCTTGCAATAAAATTTTCAACAGTGAGAAGGCCGCCCTTAGTAGTTGTCCTTGTTGCTGGAGCATGCAGAGCCATAGACAAACTGCTGAAGACATTTAATTGGTTAGAGAGGTGAAAACCAGCTGTGGGGGTGAAGAAAACCTCTGTTTTCCATGGTCAAGATGATGCTTGCAGGGCTGCTCCATGGCCACCATTGTCCTTGAGGGAAAAAAACAGGGGTTAGTTAGTTAGTAAAGCAAAGTAATGTAAAGTAACACACAATTTCACCTCATGAATAAAATCATACACAAGGCTTGGCTCAACATATAAGGAATTGTACAACTTACTTAGAACCTATAATTCCATCAGTAAGGATCTTCATTACAGTGAAGTTAGCCACAGCTAAACCTTTGCTACTGCTTGGTTCTCTCCTTTTGGCTTGTGACCTGGCCTACTTCTAATATACTGCCACATAGTGGATGGAGTAGGAATTACCATGAAAAATGCCATCTGTTGCAACACTGGAGTCACATGGGTATCAGCTATGGCTTCAAGTTGTAGGACTTTTTATGGCATTATAGACAATAGGCAAGTGGCTTAAAGGTCCAACCACAACAGGCCCAATGAGACATAAAGAACCAGCACAACAGGCCCAGTGAGACTAGGGATGCACCTATCAGATATTAGGATCGGATATGTGTCTCTATATTAACAACGCTCGCTCCCTTTTGGTCTCACTGACTTAATATTTCAGAATTAAAGCCAGCTAACACTGATAAATACATGAGTAACAAATCAATACACACAACTAATCATCAAAATTATTACATTTTTAGATAAAAAAATAAAAACAAAACACTATTCTGTTGATAGTCAAATCTCATATGAAGACATATTAGAATAGCCTAGTATCTTTTGAAAATAACAAAATCTGGCATGTGTGACTGTCTGATATACATTGTAAAGCGAACGCTGTACCAAGGTCCTGCACAATTGTTTCTTATTTTAGTGACAAATAAATAGCAATTTAATACATTCATATCTGTGTGTTAATTTGTTACATGGTCTATAAAATGTGGATACCGAAAACTCTCACAGAGATAAGGAGCTGCTGGTGTTAGTTATAAAGACAATTAAACCTACTGAAGAACAGAGACTAAATGAAAATCAAAGACTAACCTTAACTTCCTTACTTTTAAGGAATGGATATATTTTAGCACTTTAGACAATATAAACATGCATGTAGCACATTTTTATAACGAATAAATCATTACTGTGACACTGTCATAAAATATGCCTATTTGAACTATTTTTACGAAATATTTATCCAGTGAAACATCCATATAGCACACACATCCAAAATCAGCTGTAGTGTACAGAGACACATCTGATAAATATACAGCTACCCTTAGAATAGCCAGATTACAATTTGCTAACAAATGCTTAAGAGAGCCTGGAGAATTCTGGAGAAAGGTCTTGTGGACAAATGAGACTAGGATTAACCTATATCAGAGTGATGGAAAGACAGAAATTGTGGATTGCTCACTCGCGCTTCAAGGGAGGTAAAATTTAGTTTGCACTCACCCTCTTATTAACGGTACATACTTGGAGCCCATAGGAACCATCCAAAACATAGAAGTTGGAAAGCTCCCACAAAGGTGTTTGTACTTCAGAAATCCTTCTTTCTGAAGATGTTTTATAATCCTGGGTGTTTCCTTGTGAAAGTAAAGTCTGAACCGTGCAAGTCCTCAGTTTGAGTTGCTGAGAGTCAATTTAGGAGTGATCCCTTTATCTTACTGAGTGCTCTGTGTGTAAGTTTATTCTAATGTCCATATGACAGCACAAAACCTCATGAATAAAAACATACACAAGGCTTGGCTGAACATATGAGGAAACGTACAACTTACTTAGAACCTATAGTTCCATCAGTAAGGATCTTCATTACAGTGAAGTTAGCCACAGCTAAACCTTTGCTAAAGCATGGTTCTCTCCTTTTGGCTTGTAACCTGGCCTACTTCCAATATACTGCCACATAGTGGATGGAGTAGGAATTACCATGTAAAATGCCATCTGTTGCAACACTGGAGTCACATGGGTATCAGCTATGGCTTCAAGTTGTAGGACTTTTTATGGCATTATAGACGATAGGCAAGTGGCTTAAAGGTCCAACCACAACAGGCCCAATGAGACATAAAGAACCAGCACAACAGGCCCAGTGAGACTAGGGATGCACCTAGCAGATATTAGGATCGGATATGTGTCCCTATATTAACAATGCTCGCTCCTTTTTGGTCTCACTGACTTAATATTTCAGAATTAAAGCCAGCCAACACTGATAAATACATGAGTAACAAATCAATACACACAACTAATCATCAAAATTATTACATTTTTAGATAAATAAAAAAAAAACACTATTCTGTTGAGAGTCAAATCTCATATGAAGACATATTAGAATAGCCTAGTATTGAAAATAACAAAATCTGGCATGTGTGACTGTCTGATATACATTGTAAGGCAAACGCTGTACCAAGGTCCTGCACAATTGTTTCTTATTTTAGTGACAAATAAATAGCAATTTAATACATTCATATCTGTGTGTTAATTTGTTGTATTTTATTTTACAAAGTTAGTGAGGGAAAATTGACATCAATCCTGATGTTTTAAGTCTCTCCCACATGGTGAGGTAAACAGTTTATTTATTTAACAATGTATCGGATCAATGTTGTGTATCGATCGATAAGTTTATGTATTGGTATAGAAACTGAACAATGTTGGTGCATCCCTAAATGTAACATATAGGAAACAGGATATGACATCACTGCTGTAGTGTGTCTTTGACAACTTCCCTAGTTAATAGAATATGCCTACATTGATAAATCCCCATACATTTCACCCTGATTGGTGAATGTTTAGCCTTTCAAATGCATGCTTGAATGTGATTGGCTAATGGCAACCACAATAATTGACATGTAAAGTCTTCTGGACAGACAGTATTATAGAATAGGCTAAAGATGCAGCATGTAAAATTGTAGCTTGACTGGATGTGCATGGATGAATGTATAGATTTTAACATGTATTTGTGATGCAATAAGCTGTTTTATTAATTGCTTAAACTATAGAGGAGCATTATTGGGCTAATGAGCATTATGAGCTAAATAGTTTAATTGTCACTTTAACAGGTAAGGACACCAGTTTCTCTCAGAGTTAGCTTAAGTTTTACTAATAAAAAAGGTAACTTTGATTAAAAACAAAATAATAATACTGTCTTGCAGACATCTGATTGATGTCATTTATGGCTGATTTACCGTTACAGTAACTTGATCACAATATTCTGCAAAATAAAATGTAGTAGTTTACTATAGCTCCACTGAATATTGGTTTTGAAATATACCACTGTTTCCTAAGAGGAAGCTGTAACAGGAACAGGTCATTGTAATTTTATGTGTAACCCAGGTTTTAAATGTTCAGAACATTCAAATCAGATGCGAAGCAAAAAAACAATAAATAAATAAAAAAACTTTTAAAAATAATACAACATGAATAAACTGTTCAAAACAGCCATTAGAGCAGATAGAAAATGACTTACTGATAAGTAAGGTAAATAAAACGAGCCTTAAATGACAGCCAATAGCTTGTTGCCAAGACTGGTCTGCGTCAGAGACGGCCAATCAGCGCTCAGGGGGGCGTTACCTCGGCTCCTCCGCTAGAGACGAGAAGTATTTTGTAGACATATGTAGATGCCTGGGACTTACGATCGCCAAGTATGGGATTTACTGCCATTTTTACTGCCAATATTGAACATGTTTGTGCGGATGTTTCAGAGTATTGCAGCACAAAAACAAAGTAGTAAGCTGACTTAAAATAGAGCAACTCCAACAAAGGTGCAGAGTTAAATTGAGAGGAACATAAGTTGATGCAGTAGATTAAAATGTTTGTGCATGTATCATCAAGGCCTAGCCTGCAGTGAAGTGCCAGAATAGTGACTGGAATGGGCATCACTGTCTTGTTGGATGCACATGTGCATAAATCTTCCATAAATGTACAGCCATTTCTTTTCACCATTGTGTTTGATCCAGTTGTACCAGAGAGTTGCACGGCCCCTAACTTTTTATCGCTAGGGGTCAACCTAACCAAACACAAAAGAGCCTGTCACTATCAAAAGTCTTCAACCTTGTTTGTGGTTAAAGCATAGTTACAGCACAGTGCTCATGTGTCTGAGACTCGTGAATTAATTAGGCAGTTGAGAATGTTGGCAGTCCCAAAAACTTGGCCCTGCCATCTATGGATGCTTAAAAATGCTTCCTCTCCACCTGCGCTGAGATGCCTTCAAGACCTGCAATGCAAAACCCACTGGTGTAAAAATATCAAATATTATAATGCGAGCAAGTAATAAATTAAACAAACTTGATGTGTATTCCAGGATTTCACATAATTGTGTTATATCTGACAACTGTGTTAAGATATACTTTTAAATTATGAAACAGTATGATCAATATTTTATTGTGTATTTGATTATTTTATCACTTTCCATTTCCTTTCGTTTACGGTACCATTTACAATTGAGTGGACTGATGCTCTTGTGTGCTCTAGATATTTTGGAAATTGCTAAACCACTTTATCCACAGTTGTTGGTGAGTCCACTTCATCACAGTCCCTGATGGACTGCTTACAGTGCCCATTACAATTGACTGCCCAGATTCTCTTTTGTCCACAGCCCTTTTTGATGTGGCTACGAACTTCATATATGAGGCTTTCGCCAACATCGTCGACTGTTCTTGGTACAATCGCCTGACCAGATTCTCTTCTGTCCACAGTGTTACTGTTACATTCAAGACTTAGGTGATCCAGTATTGCATATGTGATACTGTTAGTGCTGCCATCTGGTGGCCTGTTTCTTGTTGTTTTTGTTTTTCTCTCTCTCCCTCTCCTGGTGAAACGACTGATTGGAAACAGCTGATCTCAATGCCTGTGCTGGTTGGCTGCAGTGTCTGAGCTTTGTCATTGAAATGGTGCCATTGGCATTTATCTAGTTGCCCGTGGCGTTCTCACCATGTGGCCAAAGGTGGTTGTGATTGAGGCTGTTCAGGATATATAATTCTTATTATTTTTTTTTTTTGCTGTTAGATTTAGCTTTGTACTTCTCGTAAATCTGTTTGGCCCTGAATGTAATGGCTGGCTACCACTACGTCGATTGTTTTAACATGACAATTCACAGTTTGATGTATGTGAATCTATTGTAGTCTACTCTTTTCTGTGTCATTATGTACTTGTTGATGTCCAAGTGGTTAAATCATAGTCATGTTTGTAGTGGTGAGTGCCATTTACTATTTTAATTTCATTTATTATTTTTCCTTTTCTCTTACTTCATGTTGGGGAGGCAGGTAAGGCCATTGTATTTTGTTTTATTATTTTTTAGTTAGGTTAGTTAGTAAGGAGGGATGTTGGTCTTTGCTCACCCTGACGCTATATGATGTTGACTGTGGTCTTGTTATGTTTGCCTATAATACTACTTTTTCATTTGAGCATTAAATCTGTTTCTTTATGGATTGTTTATGTCCTCAAGCCATAAACTAGTATTTTTATGAAATGGTTTAATAAACTGGGCTGTAAGATTACTCAAAAATCGAAAAACTTCCAAAATGTAAGCAACATGTTAATTGTCCCACCAGGGATATTAACACAGTAGACCACTATTGCACTGTACTGAGGGATGCTCTGTCCCCCATGCAGCTCTGGGTCACTCTGATAACTGTCTGGTTCAAATAATTCTAACCTACAAGCAGAGAAACTTAAATCTGCAAAGCCTGTAGTGAAGACAGTGAAAAAAGTAGGCCAGAGTTATAAGAACTGCTTTTTATTGGAATTTAAAAACCTGAATGTTCTTATACGAGTGAAGAAGTGTCAAGGTTCTTCTGTTCCCTGTATGCTCTGTGACTAATTTGCTGAACAAGTAGATCTATCTGAGATGTTTCCAAGCTGTTTTAAGCCTGCGTCTGAGATGAACACTGTATGTGAACTTTTACATTCTGAATTTTTAGTCGAAAGTAAGTCAGAAGATGCTGAAAATGATTCCACATCAAAACCGAATTTTATTAAAGAGGCTTTGATGGAGGAACAAAGTTGGGCTCAATCTCTTGATAACTGTAGACTAACTGCTGTAACAGAAGAAAGTAATGCCCCATCATGCAGTTATGTATTTTTAGCAAGATGTACATGTACTTAGCATGTACTTAGCTTAGCCCCCTGACAGTGTGTTCTCTGGTCATCTGGGTATACAGAAAACAAATCACCAGATCATGTGTTTTTTCTTTTGACCTGGTCCTAAAGCTGATGCTGTGTTATGTTGAGTTACGGGAAAACCCAATCAGGTTATTCCATCCACATCACTTCATCCAATCCTAGCATTATGAGCACCATTTCAACGTGTGTAGGGCCACTGCCCTGGCCACTGATCAAATCCTTCTACTTTTGTGTTACCCCTTGACCAGCTACCTAAACAAATGCTCATGCTTCATTACAGTAACAAGGCTGTGATGGCTGTCTTAAGTATGTTGCGAGAAGGTCACAAAGTGTGTTCAGGTTTTTCGCTGCTGCACCTGCATCATTATTCTCCATTTTTTTTGTTCCAGACATGAGGAGCTCCTCCCTTTCTGTTCCACATTGCATTGTTTTTCGCTGCTGCACCTGCATCATTATTCTCCATTTTTTTTGTTCCAGACATGAGGAGCTCCTCCCTTTCTGTTCCACATTGCATTGTTTTTCGCTGCTGCACCTGCATCATTATTCTCCATTTTTTTTTGTTCCAGACATGAGGAGCTCCTCCCTTTCTGTTCCACATTGCATTGTGGTATAATGTAAAAAAGTGTCCATTGTAACCACACTGAGTATGCACCAAAAATTAGCTGTGCGCTAATCAGTGTACATTCGGCACCATTTAAGGTGGCTTCCAGTAAGAAGCTGGAGAATAACTCCAGCCTTGTTGGTGCAGCCGTTTCTTTACGGCATCATAAATCAGCACATTTTACAGTTGTAAAATACATCCAGATAGATCCGGGAACTAATTTTACTGAAGTTCTGAAATTGTTAGCAATTGATCATCACATGTCCAGTGCATATCACCCCGAATCTCAGGGTTCTCTAGAATGTTTTCAACAACCTCAGTGCTTCGTACCTACTGTCTTTAGGTAGATAAAGAATGTGATGATGGCATCCTGGTCTTATTGTTTGCCATTTGTGAAAGTGATCAGGATTCCATTGGGTTTAGCCATTCACAGCTGAATTGTGAATTTCACTTTGGAGATAAAAGACTTGTACGTACCAGGTTCTGCCCTGTGTGCAGAGTTTTAAGGAAGATTGTGTTGATGGAGGTGGATCTGCTAATAGGGTTTTGCTAAGTTCTCCCCTACTGCTTCTGAAGTATCTGCTTTTGTCACACCAGATCTCTTTCTGCAATATTCCGTAATGCCATTTGGGTTACAAAAGGCTCCTGCCACCTTCCAACGTCTCATGTGGAACATTCTAGCAAATGTAAACAATTGTGAAGCATGTCTGGATGTCGTTGTGATGTCTAGATGTCTATCAGAGTTGGAATGAACATTTGGCAATCCTCTGAAATGTGTTTAAGCGCTTTCTGAAAGTTTCCCTCACACTTAATCTCACTAAATGTGAGTCTGGGAAAGCTAGAGTATCCTAGGTTTGTAAGAAGGTGGGCCAAGGTGAAGTGCGCCCTCTTGAGGCTAAGATACCAACCCTGCAGTTGTGCTTTTGTAGAACCCCTGTTCTAATGACTCCTGACTACACTCAATTCTTCAAGCTGTAAGCTGGGGCTGGAGCTGTCCTCCTTAAAGAAGACTCGAGGTGTTGACCATCCAGTTTATTTTTCATAAAAATTGAAGGAACATCAGATCATGTATAGAACCACTGAGAAGGAAGCTTAGCACTCTTATTAGCTTTTCAACACTTTATGTGGGGTTGAGTGTTTTGGCAGTAGTGCTCTATATATACCACAATATCAGCTGAAGACTGATGAGATGGTTCATGATTGTTCAAGGTTTTAATGTTCAGAATAAGAAAGATTGTGAAAATGTAGTTGCTGATGCGTTGTCTAGGCAGTAGTGTGAGGGTGTTATGACCCTGGGGAGTGTAGAAGAGAGCCTCGTTGGTGCAGCCGTGTTTGTTTACAGCGTCAGAAAGACGAAGCAGTTTAGGAACACAGAGTCCTAATCTGACGTCAGTCCAATTATTCCATTCCACCTTAAATGGTGCAGCAGTTTCAGTCAAAAGTATTCACCCCCCCATCTACTACTAAACATAACAAGTGCTTTCTCCAAATTCAATAATGCTAAATCGCAATGAGGGGTGTGAATAATTTGGACTGCAACTGTACAGCACCAGAATGGAACAGGTGGAGCATAATTGGGATGAGATGCCGATTTCAGTAGGGCATCAATCTTAGTGTGCTTCTCTATCCTTCTTCCACTTAAACACAACTCTAATAATAAACATATGATGCTTTAAATACAAAAACAGAAAATTATATTATTTATATTCAGCCTGTAGTTCAAAACTACTTCCAACCAAACACCACTGTTGTCTTTTCCTAGTTAATAGATGTAGATCTGCACTCTTAGCTCCTTCAGTGGAGTTTTTTTTCAACCATTTCAGCCCAAAAAAAAAAAAAAAAAGCTTCTAAGCTTTTCAGTCCCTGAGATCAGTACTGGAGGACTTATGTGTCCCATCTGCTGAATTAAGAAAACAAATGGTAAATGTGGCATCAATCAGTTAGACAGTCATGCAGTGAAGTGAAGATGAATCAATGTGAGGACCAGCAGGCAGGAGGGTAGTGTTTTCTTCTTTTTCTTGTCTTACCTTTGTCTTCTTTTCTTCTTATCTTTTTTTTATATCTTTGTCTTCTTTCTTCTTTGTCTTTGTAATTTTCTTTTTTCTTGTTTTCTTCTTTGACTTCTTTTGGTCGTCCTCCATTTACGCTCTAGTTTCTGCACTGTTTTTAGTTTTTGCCTTGTCATTTTACTTTTAAACAGTGCTTCTTTGTCTAAGGTTGATTGAAGGGTATTTTGTAGGTCGTTTGTTAATTTAACTAGCTCCGTTTGGAGTCATTGGGGTTATCGTGCGCTTTAGACAGTGTTACGGGGACAAATGAACATTTTGCCTAAGATGTATCTCAAAGGAGATTAGATAATGGTCTGATATTACTGAGCTTTGAGGTACAATATTTAGATGATCAATTATAACACCCAGGGTCAGGACTAAATCTAGGGTATGGTTACAGTAATGTGTGGGTCCAGTCACATTTTTTGTGATGCCGACAGAATCTAAGATTGATACAAACGCCTTTGTTAATGGATCATCTGCTTTTTCAAAATGAATATTAAAGTCTTCTACTATTATAACTTTGTCACTGCACACTGACAAGTCTGCAGCAAAATCACAAAATGATTAAAAAAATTCAGAATATGACCCTGGAGGCCTATAAATATTAATTTAGTCTGAATGCATTTTTATTTGTGGCTGGATTTGATTTATTAATGTAGAAAATCTCAAAAGAAGTGAAAGTGTTAGTGTTTTTGAATAATATCTAGTGTATTCTGGTAGGTTATGCATACTCCACCTCCTGTGCCTGATAATCTAGGGCTATGTACATATTTATAACCTGCGGTGGTGGCTTCATTTACTGCTATACATTGATCAGGTTTCAGTGTGGCAGAAAATGTCTAGTTTCTAATTAATTTATTAAAACAAGCAGATTTAGATATTCTATGTTTGGCTTTAATTTGGGGCACAGACAGTCTTAATACAATGAAACCTGGGTGACGCCTCAAAGCAGCTCGCAGACGGTTTAGCGTGTGTCTGCGGCCTGGTCCCGGCTTTGGATTGTCAGCAGCCTTTTACACTACTCGACTAACTAGCAGACTATGCGTTATGCTGCACGAAAATAGGGCAGCACCCTCCTGCGTGGGGTGGACGCCATCCCTACCTAAAAAACAGGCTTGCCCTCAAACTTTAATCAATTATCTGTGCTATATAGCACTGTGATTCGGCTGTAAGACTCAGCGGCGCGCCTCATTGGAATGGGGCCAAAGCAAATTACGGCAATAAAGTTGCCGGTGAGTGGAAGCATAAGGTAGGTGTTTCTAATAAAGTGACCATAACCTAAAGCTACCTTACACTCAGCAAAAGTCCATTCTCTATCAGCAGAGAAACCTTTGGATGAAAAGTACTGAGCTATCTTTTGCTCATTAATATGTTTCTTCACTATGCCATTGATTACCTTTTCAAAATCAGAATCAGTCCACTGAGGCATTTCAGTCTCTCCCTTAGCTAAGGTGCTGCTTTTATAGTTAAGAGGCTTCCATGAGTATGATGGCCTTTTCTTGACATGGTGAGGAAACAGGAGAACAAAACCAAGTTTTCTTCTTATTAACTAAACTACAGAAGAACAAAAACACAACTCCGTTCAGAGAGGATTACTGTTACAAACGTTACGTTTAACAGTAACAAAACAAACTTCTCTCCTTTAGAGAGGATAACAGCCACAAAACACTAGGTTTTTATCAGTGACAAACAGATAACTTCTCTTCTTTCAGAGAGGCTAACAATTACTGACTCCTCTGTCTTAGGAAACCAGAATTTCTCTCAGATTCGAAATGATGTTTACTCACCAAGAAGGTTTTAGTAGGCCATCCGGGTCACAACACCACATTGTTAGAAATCCGGCATACAGGACACAGATTCAGGAGTCAGGAGACTGGATCTTTAGCATTGGAGTTTATTCACATGCAGACAGAAAATCATACACTGGCACAGCTTAGTTGATCACGGTCAGTCTAGTCTAGTCCGACCATGTCTAGTCCGAACCAATCCAGTCTAAGACAAAATTCAGTCCAAAACTGAATTCAGTCTAAAACAGAATCCAGTCTGATTAGGGGTATTTTGAGAGGGCCTTATATATATTGGAAATTGTGGGAGGGGAAACGAAGGGTAACAAAAGGTGAGACAAAGGATTAAGATAACCATTTGATAAGTTGAAACCACATGAAAGTAATGTTAGAAAGGGCCATATTTTCTCTCAGCTGCAACTCTCAGGTCTTTGGTCTTCACCTATATAAGGCCATCAGTTGTCAGGTACATCTGGATTGTACACAAAACTGTCTGCCCTCCATTGGGTGTTGTGCCCACTTGGGCTATTCGGGGTCAGTGTGGGTGGAGGTAAAGAACTGCCGATTGGCTTTTCAATTTTGCTTTCTGTCAGCGTGATCTCACCCTTGCATGAGTATGATGCAGGACCTCTAGTGTGCACCTTAGGAGTGTCTGGTGGGTTAGGGGGTTCAGGCTGATCTTTGACCTTGAACTTGACCAAACCTTGCATCTCCATCTCCACATCAGTTTCGGTCCAGGTGGTCATGTGAAGTGGTCACTGCACTGCTGTCTGCTCTTGTCCATCTGATTCAGGGGCATATGGAGGTGGTCTCAGGTTTGAGCCGAGAATACAGCCCGGGCTTGTTTGTCTTGTCATCATGTTGTTTGCTTATCTCCATGTTGTGAAAGTTAGCTTACGAGTGATAAGAAGATAAGGGGTGATGAGAGAAATATTGGGGTAATACAAGAAGATATGGGGTGATGAGAGAAACAAAGGGGTGAAACCAGTAGAAGGATGTTACAAGAGAAATATGGAGTGTTAAGAGAAATATGGGGAGTTATAAAGAATAAATAAAGGGGTGTTAAAAGAAAAAGAAGGGGTATTAATAGAAGAAACTGGGTATTACAAGAAGGGTGAGTAATTATACAAGTGAAGAGATAGGGTATAGTGTACACAGAAGAAAGTAAAGCGATAGCTTAAAAGGGATAGCTTGTGTGTGTGAATGTGAAGGGAATTATCGTGTGTCTCTCAGTCTGTGTGTGGATTCTGGGTGGCTATGTTCTGTTGGGGTTGAAGGGATATGTTTGGAGAGTAATTCTAAAAACTCTCCATACTGTTGTCTTTTATTGTGAGATCTTGTGCTTTGCAGGAGATCTCACAATAAGAAAAATCTCATAAAAACGAGAGGAGCTATATTTAAGTTTGTGCACAGAATCAATAAAAGCCAAATTAATTGGGGTTGTAAAAAGATAAGGGTAAAAGCTGAAAATAATTCTGTTATTGTCTCAGAAAAATGTGTGCCTTTGTGGGAGGTTTAAGGGAAGATACAGTATGGGGGCCACCGGAGAATAGAAAAACAGGAGTAAATGTTACATGTTGTATGTCTAGTCTGAGATTTAGTTTTAATGGCCAATAAAAGATAAATGGATCCATTAGATAGAGTTATGTGATAATGAGTGTAGAAAAGCAGTAGGAAATCTATGAAATAAATAGGTTTTGTAGATATGTGGGTTGGAACGAAGTATAGGAAAATTAATGAGCCTGGACTGGACGTCAGAGAGGGAGATAGGTAAAGGAACAGTTTCATAAACCACTAAAGCAGCCCATACTGGCACCAGGTCACGTGTAGTACAAGAATACTGTTAATAAGTCCTGTGGTTGTTGTATGGATACTGGAATGTGGGTTTTATAGTGTAAGTCCAACCTACCAACCTGAGAAAGAGATTGACTAGGTTAAAATAGTTATACATAGAAGATGTGTTTATATCTTATGTGTAGGTAATTCTTTGTATGAATAACAAGCATTATTGTTAAGCACTGTAGGAAAGTAATCTCTGGTATTTCTGTTCTATGCTGGTATCTCTGGTATTTCTGTTCTATGCTGGCAGAAAGGGAATCTATCCACCTGTACATACTAGCATCTAAATATGTTCTGCACACATGCTTCTAGTTGAACTTTGACCACTGGAAAGGGGAGCCTCATGTATGCAAGCATACACATACACTAAGGTTTAGGGTTGGTAGAGAGTTAAATCACTTTTAAACACACATAGTTAAAGATTCTCTCACTTGATTAGCTTAAGATTAGATCTACAAGTAATCTGGTTTGATTCTCCTTTCTCTTTTATGGGATGTGAGAGGAGACAGAAAGAAGGACCTAAGGAGGGGCAGCTGGCGAGCGACGTGCCAGAAACATCACATGGACTGAGTGGAAGAAGCTGTGCTGACTTCAGATCAGGCTAGTGTGCTTATCCACAGATCACTTCCCTGTATACACCTGCATTCTAAACAAATGTGTATTCATATTTATAGTGCTATTAATTATATAATACTTGCTAACAGCGTATAAGATGCTGCATGAAGCTTGCCAACTGATTGGTCGGGCAGTGACTTTGATTACTTAAAGAGAACACACTTGGGGGTTAAACATTTTGTTGAAAGCCACAGGTAGGGAAGTATTTGGTGGTTTTTTTTTTTTTTTTTTTTAGTGTTCATACATTCTTAAGGTCTTGGCTGGTCTGAAGTTGGCAAACCTCAGTTAATTTCAACAACTCGTATAGTAACTTATAATAAACAAATAAATAAATATTGTATAATTCAAAGTAGACAGTGAAGTGGTAGTAACTTCAAAAATTTTAAAGTAATCTTTTTCACACTCAAATAACATAAAGAGGCCATTATTATGCCAACTATGGGTACAAACACTTCGAAAGGAATTACTGTTCCTGTTGATGTAGTTAAAATAATCCATTAATTAAAGGCATAACTAAGACATCAGAGAAATGACACAAGCGTTGGCCTGACATTGACCAACCTTGGCCAGTGGAGGGGACTCTTAATCCAGATGTAATTAAAGTAATGCAAGTACTTGTGGCCACGTACAAGGCTAACCAAAAGAAAGGTAAGAAGGGGGAAAAACATAAGGAGAAGAGACCGATGGAGCTTGGCATTCTCCAGTTGCTGGAATAAGAAGGGCAGAAACTGGTCAAAGCAGCAAAGGATAAGAGAGAGAGGAGTGCAGAAGAAATGGAGAGACAGATGAGAGGAATAGGAAAGCAGATGGCAGAAATTAATAAGCCATTTTCACACGTAAACCCAGTAAAGAACCCCCCACCATATGAGAAGGAATTGAAGTCTGAGAAGATCTATCCCCAGCTCCCAGTGATCACTCAAGAGGGCAAATATCACATCAGAGATGATGATGACCGAATAGTGGAAGCAGGAAAAGCAGAAACAATTATAAAAATGTATTTTCCAAAAGCAAGAAGAAATCAACATATATGTAAACTGAAGGTGAAGTGAAGATCAGGAGGACAAAAGTTGGAGATGATGTGGATGAAAGTGCGTGGGAAGAAGCCAGAAGAGGATGTGATCCAGCAGTCACGCGGATCCTGGTGAGGGCAGAAAGGAAAGGAGACAAGACGAGAAAGTATGAGGACTCAACAGATGAGAGTTCTAATAAAATGAGTATATGAAGGTAGTGATCAAGGTAAGGAACATAGTCTTTCCACCTGAAGGGGATTCTTTCCAACAGCAGCCGGTACAAGAATGGAAGAAGAAATGTAGAGAGGCGTATAGACCAATGCCTTTCTCACGTGGACACTGCTATGACTTTAGAAAGTCAAAAATCATTGGAGAAGCAGTTGAAGGAGCTGCAGATGCAGACGAAAGAATTGAGGCTGGAAGGATCTCAGAAAGTGGATGAGAAATATGCATTGCACCCCAAAAAAGGATTGTCATGTGACAATATGTGTCCAGTGATTATCTGAGGACCGACATTAGAGTACAAGCCTTGGCAGAATACAGACATGTCTGATGTCATGGAAAAATTGCCAACTCTTCAAGATGGAGCACATCCTTGGAGTAAGAAGAGATCATGGTGGGAACAGAACCTGCTGTAGGAGATATTAAGAGACTTCTTGCTATTCTCCGGGGAGTTCCAGCCATGGAAGAAATTCTGCAAAAAGCTGGATTTGATTGCTACGTGGGGACAGCGGTAAATGATCCAGAACGGTTTGCTGCAATTAGAGGTCGGGTGTGGACAGCATTGAGATACATTTCCAACAAATATACATCCTGATAACATTGGGAGAACCATTGGGAGAGGAAGAAAACCCTAGAGCCTTATGTGTCAAGAACCCATCAAGGGAGAAATCACAGGGCATGACCCGGAAGCAAATCCATACAAAACAATAAATCCTTCGAGCCAAAATACAGAAAGGACTGCCGTTGTCTGTGAAAAACAAACTGGCAGAAGTCGTGGGCTTAGAAGGTATGGCAAAAGGGGTTTATACAGACCACATTTCTCATCAAGTGGAGTTGTATAGGGAGAAGGAACAGGACCAAAAAGAGCAAGATCAAGAGACCCTCAGAAAACCGACCTCACATACAACTGGTGGAGAACAAGAAAAAAGAAAAAAAAAATGCAAGCCCTGGTTATACCAAGCCAGCCTCCAAAAAATCAGCAAGATCAGCCTTCACAACAACTGCAGCCAAATCAGGTTCACCCTCATTGACTCAACCATCATCAGTGGTTCCAGATGTCTCCTGGCCACAGCCAGTTTTTGGTCAAGTACTCAAGGAATCATAGGAAGAGGAAGAAGATTTGATCCAACCTTTCAGCAATCCTTGAAGCATGCTACAACTGTGGAATGGTAGGTCACCTCGCTCGAGAGTGCAACAGACCAAGAGAAAGTTTCAGGGGAAATTACAGAGGAGGATTCAGGGTCCAATTGAGGCCATTCAGGGGACCGGTGAACCCTTATAGGGGCCTGGAACCAGGATTCTAGAGGTGTCCAGAGAATTCGAAAGGGGGTGTCAGCTGGTAGCATCAGAGCCAGAGTGATCCAACCATTGAGGTGAAAGTAAATAATTGACCATTAAAGATGATGGCAGATGGCGGAGCAGCTTTCACATGTAGCCAGCCTGAAGATGCTACACATCTCCCCATGTCTGGTCAGTGGATTCGGACAATCGGGTTTCAGGGAGTGAAACAGCTGATTCCTCTCACAGAACCAATAGAGCTCTGCTATAAAGATATGAAGATTACAATACCCATTCTGGTATCAGAACACACACCAATAGCATTGTTGGGAAGAGATGCTTTGTGCAAATTGAACTGCACAATAAAATGTACACCAGACGGATGCCTGGTGGAAGTGCCAAGTGACATTGTCCACCAACTACTGATGACGACAGAAGCCGAAGCTTCATCAGTGTTCTGGATTGGAAATCTTACTGCAGCCTTCTTGGAGCCGGCCAAGTTGTGGGAGATGTTTATTGCGGCAAACCTGCCTGATGCAGTACTGTTAAACAGTACTGTTATTCAGTATGTAGATGATCATAATTGCTGCAGATGTTGGCTGAGAAGGGGCATAAGGTCTCTCAGAAAAAGGTGCAGTACTGTCAGAAGAAGGTAGTTTATTTGGGTCAGACAATAACGCAGGGGCACAGAAGTATTTCTGACAAACAGTTGAAGCTATTCGTTATGCTCCCAAGCCCAGAACAGTCAGGGAACTGATGACATTTTTAGGTTTTGCAAGTTACTCTATAGAGGACTATGCCAGTTTAATAGGGCCTTTGAGGGCTATGCTTAAAGATATTGGGAATGCTAAACTCCACTGTAACTTATCCGGGACACGAGATGGCCTTTTAGCATTTGAGACGATTAAACAGAGGTTACAAGAGGCTCCAGCATTGGCGCTTCCAGATTACTCTAAGAATTCCTTATTGTATGGGTCTTGTACTTCTACTGGAGGTAAATATGCATGTGCAGTCCTCTGTCAAGCGACAGGTACAGTAACAGGTCCACAGCCTATTTCTTATTATTCTACAGCATTTTCAGGAGTTGAATTAGGGTTGCCATTATGTTATAGAGCTATGGTAGGAGTCCATTTAATGTATGAGAAAGTGTCATCCAGTAACAATTATTACCCATCATAGCCTTAGAAATCTACTGAACCATGGCAAATACACATTGACTATGTCAAGGCTGAGTTATTATTATAAGCTTCTAGAACAGGAAGATGTCACCCTAATGAGGTGTGTCACAGTGAATCCAGCTGACACCTTGCCAACTTCAGAAGATGGTGAACCCCATGATTGTGTTCAAGACGCTGAGAAATACTCAAGGCTTAGGTCAGATTTGCAAGCCCTCCCACTGCATAATGCAGACTTGGAATATTGGACTGATGGGTCTTATTATAGGAGAGGCAATACATTGTGTGCAGGTTATGCAGTAGTAAAAGCCCAAGGAGCAAACTTTGTGGTTGAGAAAGCTGCAGTAATACCACAGCCTGCTTCAGCACAACTTGATAAACTTATAGGGTTAACAGAAGCATGTTTATTGGCAGAAGGTAAGCAAGTGACTATCTATACTGATTCTGCCTATGCACATAGCGTGTGTCACCTGTTTGGTGCAATATGGAATAGGGGGTTTAAGAAAACAGATGGTTCTCCTATACAGCATCATGAGCAAATAATGAAATTGTTACATGCCATGATGAAGCCCAAAGAAAGTGCTATAGCTAAATGTGTAACACATAAAAGAGACATGTCAAAAGTCATTCAGGGGAATAAAGCGGCTGATGACGCTGCACAGGTAGCAGCTGATGACGCTGCACAAGGAGCAGACAAATGGGGTGAAGTCTTTTTGGTTACGCATGAGGTAGACATGGAAGACAAAATAACAATCAAGGATGTGACCTTAATGCAGGAAGCAGTTCCTGATAAAGATAAACAGTTGTGGCGAGATCGAGGGGCCACTCCAGATTCTACTGGCCTTTAGAGTAATCATGAGGGGCTGATAGTCGCATAGTCCTATGCGTGATTTAGTAGTGGACTTTGTTGACATGATTAAACCAATAGGAGGTAAGAGATTTGTTAGTCGTGGAAGACTGATTTTCGAGATGGCCAGAGGCCTGTCCAACTAAACGGAAAGATGCACATTTAGTTGCCAAGTTTCTGTGCAGAGAAGTCATAAGCAAGTGGGGACTTCCACATCGAATATCCTCAGATAATGGGAAGGAGTTTGTAGAAGTGAAATTCATTAGATTAAATAGCGTCTTAGGGCAGTGTATCATCCACAAAGTCAGGAAATTTGTGTAAAAAATTTAATGGTAAGAACCGCATTGTGAAAATCTGTCAGCACAGGTCTGAATTGGGTTGCTGCTCTTCCATTGGCGTTAATGGTGTGTCGATCACGTGAGCTGTGTGATTTGCACATGACACCGCATGAGTTGGCAACAGGCAGACGAATGCCAATGCCTTGCTTGCATACAAGTGTAAAGGGTTCAAGTCTTGGCCTTTTAGAAGATGAAATGAGAGCGTATGTAACATACATGGCTAATCCACATAAGAGAATATCCATGTATGTTTCTGACAGGCAAAAGAAAGAAGAGGTGCAGGAGAGGCTGGATGAGCAAAAGAGGAGTGTGGTGCAACCTGGGGACAAGTTGTTTGTGAAGGTGTTTAAAAGAAAATGATATAACGAACGCCGTGAAGGTCCTTTTGAGGTTGTGCGCAGTCCAAGTTAAAGGGTCTCCAACGTGGTATAATTTGTCACATTGTGGTAAAGCACCAAGGGAAGAAACACCTCATGTGCATGAAAGAGATGTGGAAGGCTCAAGAGAACCAGGACGTACAGAAGGAGAGAGGCAGGAAGATCTACAGGGTCAAACTCCAAAAGAGGAGATTGTCCATGATGTGGACAATGGTGATGACTCTGTGGGCATTTCTGATGATGCCGGAAATGACTCTGCAATTAACCAATAGGAAAGAAGATTTGGGGACATTGAGTTTAGGGATGTCCCAGAAACAGCAGGAACTAGTTCAGGGGAGTGTAAAGCACTAAAAGGGTACTGAGGACACTGATTCCTCAACAGGGGGAGTCAGAGAGTCAAATAGACGTACAAGTCCAAAACCAGTACAAAAAAGGGTCAGACCTAAACGTTACGAAGACTGAGGTAGATGTGTCATTGGAGAAGATGACTTTATTAGCATCAAATGTTACTGAAGATATAAATAAAGAAGTAACTTTCTTTCGTATTACAAAGAAGAAAGTCAATACATGATAAGAAACTGAATGTATACTTACCTGTTACACAGTTGCAGATGAAAACACAGCCAGTAAGCCAGAGTTCCAGATTCAGACAACCATATACAGTTGATAAATAATCTCTTGGGATCATGTCCTGTGAACAAGTAAAACAAAGAAAAAAGTCAATACATAAAAAGAAACTGAATGCTTACTTACCGATTACACAGTTGCAGATGAATACACAGCCAGTAAGCTAGAGTTCCAGATTCAGAAAACCATATACAGTTGATGTATAGTCTCTTGAGATCATGAGGTCATATAAACAAGTAAGACAAATAAGAAAGTCAATACATGAAAAGAAACTGAATGTATACTTACCTGTTACAGAGTTGCAGATTAATACACAGCCAGTAAGAAAGAATTCCAGATGCAGACAACCACATACAGCTGGACATGGATAGCCTCTTGGGATCATGAAATCCTGTCAACAAGTAAGACAAAGAAGAAAGTCAATACATGAAAAGAAACTGAATGTATACTCACCTGTTACACAGTTGAAGATAAATAAACAGCCAATAAGAAGAAAAACCCAGATACAGACAACGGCAAACAGCTGGAGATGAACAGTCTCTTGGCATCATGAGGTCCTGTGAACAAGAAAGTCAATACATGAAAAGAAACTGAATGTTTACTTACCTGTTACACAGTTGCAGATGAATACACAGCCAGTACGACAGAGTTCCAGATGCAGACTACGGCAAAAAGTTGGAAATAGATAGTCTCTTGGTATCATGAGGGCCTGTCAACAAGTAAGACAAAGAAGAAAGTCAAAACATGAAAAGAAACTGATTGTATACTTACCTGTTACACAGTTGCAGATGAAAAAAAGCCAGTAAGCCAGAGTTCTAGATTCAGACAACCATATACAGTTGATGTATCGTCTCTTGAGATCACGAGGTCCTGTCAACAAGTAAGACAAAGAAGAAATTCAAAATATGAAAAGAAACTGAATGTTTACTTACCGATTACACAGTTGCAGATAAATAGAAAGTCAGTCAGATTGAGATCCAGATGCAGACAACGGCAAACACTTGGAGATCGATAGCCTCTTGGGATCATGAAGTCCTGTCAACAAGTAAGACAAAGAAGAAAGTCAATACATGAAAAGAAACTGAATGTTTACTTACCTGTTACACAGTTGCAGATGAATACACAGCCAGTAAGAAAGACTTCCAGATGCAGACAACCACATACAGATGGACATGGATAGTGTCTTGCGATCATGAAGTCCTGTGAACAAGTAAAACAAAGAAAAAAAGTCAAATCATGAAAAGAAACTGAATGCTTACTTACCGATTACACAGTTGCAGATGAAAAAAAGCCAGTAAGCTAGAGTTCCAGATTCAGACAACCACAAACAGTTGATGTATAGTCTCTTGAGATCATGAGGTCCTGTGAAAGGGACAAAATGAAAGTCAATACATGAAAAGAAGCGGAATGTATACTTACTTGTTACACAGTTGCAGACTAATACACAGCCAGTACGAAAGACTTCCAGATGCAGACAACCACATACAGCTGGACATGGACAGTCTCTTGGGATCATGAAGGCCTGTGAACAAGTAAGACAAAGAAGAAAGTCAATACATGAAAATAAACTGAATGCTTACTTACCTGTTACACAGTTGCAGGTGAATAGAAAGTCAGTCAGATTGAGATCCAGATGCACACAACGGCAAACACTTGGAGATCGATAGCCTCTTGGGATCATGAAGTCCTGTGAACAAGTAAGAAAAAGAAGAAAATCAAAATATGAAAAGAAACTGAATGTTTACTTACCTGTAACACAGTTGCAGATGATTACACAGCCAATAAGACGAAAAATCCAGATGCAGACAACGGCAAACAGCTGGAGATGAATAGTCTTTTGGGATCATGAGGTCCTGTAAACAAAAGAAACTGAATGCTTTTCTACCGATTACACAGTTGCAGATGAATACACAGTCAGTAAGAAAGAATTCCACATGCAGACAACGGCAAACAGCTGGAGATGAATAGTCTCTTGGGATCATGAGGTCCTGTAAACAAGACAAAGAAGAAAGTCAATACATGAAAAGAAACTGAATGCTTAATTACCCGTCACACAGTTGCAGATGAATACACAGCCAATAAGACGTAAAATACAGATGCAGACAACGGCAAACAGCTGGAGATAAATAGTCTCTTGGGATCATGAGGTCCTGTAAACAAAACAAAAAAAAGTCAATACATGAAAAGAAGCGGAATGTATACTTACTTGTTACACAGTTGCAGACTAATACACAGCCAGTAAGAAAGACTTCCAGATGCAGACAACCACATACAGCTGTACTTGAATATCTCTTGGGATCATGAAGTCCTGACAAAGAGTAAGACAAAGATGAAAATCAATATATGAAAAGAAACTGAATGTATACTTACCTGTTACACAGTTGCGGATGAAAAAAAGGCCAGTAAGCCAGAGTTCCAGATGCAGACAACCATATACAGTTGATGTAAAGTCTCTTGGGATCACGAGGTCCTGTGAACAAGTAAAACAATGAAGAAAGTTAATACATGAAAAGAAACGGAATGTTTACTTACCTGTTACACAGTTGCAGATGAATACACAGCAAGAAAGAAAGAATTCCAGATGCAGACAACATACAGCTGGACATGGACAGTCTCTTGGGATCATGAAGGCCTGTGAACAAGTAAGACAAAGAAGAAAGTCAATACATGAAAATAAACTGAATGCTTACTTACCGATTACACAGTTGCAGATGAATAGAAAATCAGTCAGATTGAGATCCAGATGCAGACAACGGCAAACACTTTGAGATCGACAGACTCTTGGGATCATGAGGTCCTGTAAACAAGACAAAAAGAAAGTCAATACATGAAAAGAAACTGAATGTATACTTACCTGTTACACAGTTGCAGGTGAATAGAAAGTCAGTCAGATTGAGATCCAGATGCACACAACGGCAAACACTTGGAGATCGATAGCCTCTTGGGATCATGAAGTCCTGTGAACAAGTAAGAAAAAGAAGAAAATCAAAATATGAAAAGAAACTGAATGTTTACTTACCTGTAACACAGTTGCAGATGATTACACAGCCAATAAGACGAAAAATCCAGATGCAGACAATGGCAAACAGCTGGAGATGAATAGTCTTTTGGGATCATGAGGTCCTGTAAACAAAAGAAACTGAATGCTTTTCTACCGATTACACAGTTGCAGATGAATACACAGTCAGTAAGAAAGAATACCACATGCAGACAACGGAAAACAGCTGGAGATGAATAGTCTCTTTGGATCATGAGGTCCTGTAAACAAGACAAAAAGAAAGTCAATACATGAAAAGGAACTGAATGTATACTTACCTGTTTCAAAGTTGCAGGTGAATACAAAGCCAGTAAGAAAGAATTCCTGATGCAGACAACCACATCCAGCTGGACATGGAAAGTCTCTTGGGATCATGAGGTCCTGTAAACAAGACAAAGAAGAAAGTCAATACATGAAAAGAAACTGAATGTATACTTACCTGTTACACAGTTGCAGATGAATACACAGTCAGTAAGAAAGAATTCCAGATGCAGAAAACCACATACAGCTGGACATCGATAGCCTCTTGGGATCATGAAATCCTATAAACAAGACAAAAAGAAGTCAATACATGAAAAGAAACTAAATGTATACTTACCTGTTACACAGTTGCAGATGAAAAAAAAGCTAGTAAGCCAGAGTTCCAGATGCAGATAACCATATACAGTTGATGTATCGTCTCTTGGGATCACGAGGTTCTGTGAACAAGTAAGATAAAGAAGAAAGTCAATACATGAAAAGAAACTGAATGCTTACTTACCGATTACACAGTTGCAGATGAATAGAAAGTCAGATTGAGATCCAGATGCAGACAACGGCAAACACTTGGAGATCGATAGCCTCTTGGGATCATGAAGTCCTGTCAACAAGTAAGACAAAGAAGAAAATCCAAATATGAAAAGAAACTGAATGTATACTTACCTGTAACACAGTTGCAGATTAATACACAGCCAATAAGATGAAAAATCAAGATGCAGACAATGGCAAACAGCTGGAGATGAATAGTCTCTTGGGATCATGAGGTCCTGTAAACAAGTAAGACAAAGAAGAAAGTCAATACATGAAAAGAAACTGAATGCTTACTTACCGATTACACAGTTGCAGATGAAAAAAATAAAGCCAGTAAACCAGAGTTCCAGATTCAGACAACCATATACAGTTGATTTATAGTCTCTTGGGATCATGAGGTACTGTGAACAAGTAAGACAAAGAAGAAAGTCAATACATGAAAAGAAACTGAATGTATACTTACCTGTTACACAGTTGCAGATGAATACACAGTCAGTAAGAAAGAATTCCAGATGCAGACAACCACAAATAGCTGGACATGGACAGTCTCTTGGGATCATGAAGTCCTGTGAACAAGTGAGACAACGAAGAAAGTCAATACATGAAAAGAAACTGAATGTATACTTACCTGTTACAAAGTTGCAGATGAAAACAAAGCCAGTAAGAAAGAATTCCAGATCCAGACAACCACATCCAGCTGGACACGGATAGTCTCTAGGGATCATGAGGTCCTGTAAACAAGACAAAGAAGAAAGTCAATACATGAAAAGAAACTGAATGTATACTTACCTGTTACACAGTTGCAGATGAATAGGAAGCAAGTTAGATTGAGTTCCAGATGCAGACAACGGCAAGCACTTGGAGATCGATAGCCTCTTGGGATCATGAAGTCCTGTCAAGAAGTAAGACAAAGAAGAAAATCAAAACATGAAAAGAAACTGAATGTATACTTACCTGTTACACAGTTGCAGATGAATACACAGTCAGTAAGAAAGAATTCCAGATGCAGACAATCACATACAGCTGGACATCGATAGCCTCTTGGGATCATGAGGTCCTGTAAACAAGACAAAAAGAAAGTCAATACATGGAAAGTAACTGAATTTATACTTACCTGTTACACTGTTGCAGATGAATACAGTCAGTAAGAAAGAATTCCAGATGCAGACAACCACATACAGCTGGACATCGATAGCCTCTTGGGATCATGAGGTCCTGTAAACAAGACAAAAAGAAAGTCAATACATGAAAAGAAACTGAATGTATACTTACCTTTTACACAGTTGCAGTTGAAAAAAAGCCAGTAAGCCAGAGTTCCAGATTCAGACAAGCATATACAGTTGATGTATAGTCTCCTGGGATCACGAGGTTCTGTGAACAAGTAAGACAAAGAAGAAAGTCAATACATGAAAAGAAACTGAATGCTTAGTTACAGATTAATAGAATTACTTGCAGATGAATAGAAAGTCAGTCAGATTGAGTTCCAGATGCAGACAACGGCAAACACTTGGAGATCGATAGCCTCTTGGGATCATGAAGTCCTGTCAACAAGTAAGACAAAGAAGAAAATCAAAACATGAAAAGAAACTGAATGTATACTTACCTGTTACACAGTTGCAGATGAATACACAGTCAGTAAGAAAGAATTCCAGATGCAGACAACCACATACAGCTGGACATCGATAGCCTCTTGGGATCATGAAGTCCTGTAAACAAGACAAAAAGAAAGTCAATACATGAAAAGAAACTGAATGTATACTTACCTATTACACAGTTGCAGATGAATAGAAAGTCAGTCAGATTGAGTTCCAGATGCAGACAACGGAGGACACCTTTCGCTGTACAATGTGCACTGTACAGTGAAAAATACGTGCACCTTACCTTACCTTGGGATCATGAGGTCCTGTAAACAAGAAAAAAAGAAAGTCAATACGTGAAAAAATGAATGCTTACTTACCGATTACACAGTTGGAGATGAATACACAGCCATTATGAAAGAATTCCAGATGCAGACAACCACATACAGCTGGACATGGACAGACTCTTGGGATCATGAAGTCCTGTGAACAAGTAAGACAAAATAGAAAGTCAATACATGAAAAGAAGCTGAATGTATACTTACCTGTTACACAGTTGCAGATGAAAAAAAGCCAGTAAGCCAGAGTTCCAGATTCAGTCAACCATATACAGTTGATGTATAGTCTCCTGGGATCATGAAGTCCTGTGAACAAGTAAGACAAAGAAAAAAGTAAATACATGAAAAGAAACTGAATGTATACTTATCTGTTACACAGTTACAGATGAATACACAGTCAGTAAGAAAGAATTCCAGATGCAGACAACCACATACAGCTGGACATGGACAGTCTCTTGGGATCATGAAGTCCTGTAAATAAGTAAGACAAATAAGAAAGTCAATACATGAAAAGAAACTGAATGTATACTTACCTGTTACACAGTTGCAGATGAATACACAGTCAGTAAGAAAGAATTCCAGATGCAGACAACCACATACAGCTAGACATCGTTAGCCTCTTGGGATCATGAAGTCCTGTAAACAAGACAAAAAGAAAGTCAATGCATGAAGAGAAACTGAATGTATACTTACCTGTTACAAAGTTGCAGATGAATAGAAAGTCAGTCAGATTGAGTTCCAGATGCAGACACCGGCAAACACTTGGAGATCTATAGCCTCTTGGGATCATGAAGTCCTGTCAACAACTAAGACAAAAAAGAAAATCAAAATATGAAAAGAAATTGAATGTATACTTACCTATAACACAGTTGCAGATGAATACACAGCCAATAAAACGTAAAATCCAGATGCAGACAAAGGCAAACAGCTAGCGATGAATAGTCTCTTGGGATCATGAGGTCCTGTAAACAAGACAAAAAAAGTCAATACATGAAGAGAAACGGAATGTATACTTACCTGTTACACAGTTGCAGATGAATACAAAGCCAGTAAGAAAGAATTCCAGATGCAGACAACCACATACAGCTGGACATCGATAGCCTCTTGGGATCATGAGGTCCTGTAAACAAGACAAAGAAGAAAATCAAAACATGAAAAGAAACTGAATGTATACTTACCTGATACACAGTCGCAAATGAATACACAGTCAGTAAGAAAGAATTCCAGATGCAGACAACCACATACAGCTGGACATCGATAGCCTCTTGGGATCATGAAGTCCTGTAAACAAGTAAGACAAAGAAGAAAATCAAAACATGAAAAGAAACTGAATGTTTACTTACCTTTAACACAGTTGCAGATGAATACACAGCCAATAAGACAAAAAATCCAGATGCAGATGAATAGTATCTTGGGATCATGAGGTCCTGTAAACAAGATAAAGAAGAAAGTCAATACATGAAAAGAAACTGAATGTATACTTACCTGTTACACAGTTGCAGATGAGTACACAGTCAGTAAGAAAGAATTCCAGATGCAGACAACATACAGCTGGACATGGACAGACTCTTGGGATCATGAAGTCCTTTGAACAAGTAAGACAAAGAAGAAAGTCAATACATGAAAAGAAACTGAATGTATACTTACCTGTTACAAAGTTGCAGATGAATACAAAGCCAGTAAGAAAGAATTCCAGATGCAGACAACCACATACAGCTGGACATCGATAGCCTCTTGGGATCATGAGGTCCTGTAAACAAGACAAAGAAGAAAGTCAATACATGAAAAGAAACTGAATGTATACTTACCTGTTACACAGTTGCAGATGAAAAAAAAAGCTAGTAAGCCAGAGTTCCAGATGCAGATAACCATATACAGTTCATGTATAGTCTCTTGGGATCACGAGGTTCTGTGAACAAGTAAGACAAAGAAGAAAGTCAATACATGAAAAGAAACTGAATGCTAACTTACCGATTACACAGTTGCAGATGAAAAAAAGCCAGTAAGCTAGAGTTCCAGATTCAGAAAACCATATACAGTTGATGTATAGTCTCTTGAGATCATGAGGTCCTGTGAACAAGTAAGACAAAGAAGAAAGTCAATACATTAAAATAAACGGAATGTATAGTTACCTTGTACACATTTGCAGATGAATACACCGTCAGTAATCCAAAATACCAGATGCAGACAATGGCAAAAAGTTGGAGATTGATACACTCTTAGGATCAAGAGGTCATATGAACAAGTAAGACAAATAAGAAAATCAATACATGAAAAGAAACTGAATGTATACTTACCTGTTACAGAGTTGCAGATTAATACACAGCCAGTAAGAAAGAATTCCAGATGCAGACAACCACATATAGCTGGACATGGATAGCCTCTTGGGATCATGAAATCCTGTCAACAAGTAAGACAAAGAACAAAATCAAAATATGAAAAGAAACTGAATGTATACTCACCTGTTACACAGTTGAAGATAAATAAACAGCCAATAAGAAGAAAAATCCAGATACAGACAACGGCAAACAGCTGGAGATGAACAGTCTCTTGGCATCATGAGGTCCTGTGAACAAGAAAGTCAATACATGAAAAGAAACTGAATGTTTACTTACCTGTTACACAGTTGCAGATGAATACACAGCCAGTACGACAGAGTTCCAGATGCAGACTACGGCAAAAAGTTGGAAATAGATAGTCTCTTGGTATCATGAGGGCCTATCAACAAGTAAGACAAAGAAGAAAGTCAAAACATGAAAAGAAACTGAATGTATACTTACCTGTTACACAGTTGCAGATGAAAAAAAGCCAGTAAGCCAGAGTTCCAGATTCAGACAACCATATACAGTTGATGTATCGTCTCTTGAGATCACGAGGTCCTGTCAAGAAGTAAGACAAAGAAGAAAATCAAAATATAAAAAGAAACTGAATGTTTACTTACCTGTAACACAGTTGCAGATTAATACACAGTCAGTAAGAAAGAATTCAAGATGCAGACAACCACATACAGCTGCATATGGACAGTCTCTTGGGATCATGAAGTCATGTGAACAAGTAAGACTAAGAAGAAAGTCAATACATGAAAAGAAACTGAAAGCTTACTTACCGATTACACAGTTGCAGATAAATTGAAAGTCAGTCAGATTGAGATCCAGATGCAGACAACGGCAAACACTTGGAGATCGATAGCCTCTTGGGATCATGAAGTCCTGTCAACAAGTAAGACAAAGAAGAAAGTCAATACATGAAAAGAAACTGAATGTTTACTTACCTGTTACACAGTTGCAGATGAATACACAGCCAGTAAGAAAGAACTCCAGATACAGACAACTACATACAGATGGACATGGATAGTGTCTTGCGATCATGAAGTCCTGTGAACAAGTAAAACAAAAAAAAAAGTCAAATCATGAAAAGAAACTGAATGCTTACTTACCGATTACATAGTTGCAGATGAAAAAAAGCCAGTAAGCTAGAGTTCCAGATTCAGACAACCATATACAGTTGAAGTATAGTCTCTTGAGATCATGAGGTCCTCTGAAAGGGACAAAATGAAAGTCAATACATGAAAAGAAATGGAATGTATACTTACCTTTTACACAGTTGCAGACTAATACACAGCCAGTAAGAAAGACTTCCAGATGCAGACAACCACATACAGCTGGACTTGAATATCTCTTGGGATCATGAAGTCCTGACAAAGAGTAAGACAAAGATGAAAATCAAAATATGAAAAGAAACTGAATGTATACTTACCTGTTACACAGTTGCAGATGAAAAAAAGGCCAGTAAGCCGGAGTTCCAGATGCAGACAACCATATACAGTTGATGTAAAGTCTCTTGGGATGACGAGGTCCTGTGAACAAGTAAGACAAAGAAGAAAATCAAAATATGAAAAGAAACTGAATGTTTACTTACCTGTAACACAGTTGCAGATTAATACACAGTCAGTAAGAAAGAATTCAAGATGCAGACAACCACATACAGCTGCATATGGACAGTCTCTTGGGATCATGAAGTCCTGTGAACAAGTAAGACTAAGAAGAAAGTCAATACATGAAAAGAAACTGAATGCTTACTTACCGATTACACAGTTGCAGATAAATAGAAAGTCAGTCAGATTGAGATCCAGATGCAGACAACGGCAAACACTTGGAGATCGATAGCCTCTTGGGATCATGAAGTCCTGTCAACAAGTAAGACAAAGAAGAAAGTCAAAACATGAAAAGAAACTGAATGTTTACTTACCTGTTACACAGTTGCAGATGAATACACAGCCAGTAAGAAAGACTTCCAGATGCAGACAACCATATACAGATGGACATGGATAGTGTCTTGCGATCATGAAGTCCTGTGAACAAGTAAAACAAAGAAAAAAAGTCAAATCATGAAAAGAAACTGAATGTATACTTACCTGTTACACAGTTGCAGATGAAAAAAAGCCAGTAAGCTAGAGTTCCAAATTCAGACAACCATATACAGTTGATGTATAGTCTCTTGAGATCATGAGGTCCTGTGAAAGGGACAAAATGAAAGTCAATACATGAAAAGAAGCGGAATGTATACTTACTTGTTACACAGTTGCAGACTAATACACAGCCAGTAAGAAAGACTTCCAGATGCAGACAACCACATACAGCTGGACATGAATATCTCTTGGGATCATGAAGTCCTGACAAAGAGTAAGACAAAGATGAAAATCAATATATGAAAAGAAACTGAATGTATACTTACCTGTTACACAGTTGCAGATGAAAAAAAGGCCAGTAAGCCAGAGTTCCAGATGCATACAACCATATACAGTTGATGTAACGTCTCTTGGGATCACGAGGTCCTGTGAACAAGTAAAACAATGAAGAAAGTTAATACATGAAAAGAAACGGAATGTTTACTTACCTGTTACACAGTTGCAGATGAATACACAGCAAGAAAGAAAGAATTCCAGATGCAGACAACATACAGCTGGACATGGACAGTCTCTTGGGATCATGAGGTCCTGTAAACAAGAGAAAGAAGAAAGTCAATACATGAAAAGAAAATGAATGTATATTTACCTGTTACACAGTTGCAGATGAATAGAAAATCGGTCAGATTGAGATCCAGATGCAGACAACGGCAAACACTTGGAGATCGATAGCCTCTTGGGGTCATGAAGTCCTGTGAACAAGTAAGAAAAAGAAGAAAGTCAAAACATGAAAAGAAACTGAATGTATACTTACCTGTTGCACAGTTGCAGATGAATAGAAAGTCAGAAACGGAAGTCAAGAAACGGAAACAGAAGTCAAGAAACGGAATGTATACTTACCTATAACACAGTTGCAGATGAATACAAAGCCAATAAAACGTAAAATCCAGATGCAGACAACGGCAAACAGCTGGAGATGAATAGTCTCTTGGGATCATGAAGTCCTGTGAACAAGTAAGACTAAGAAGAAAGTCAATACATGAAAAGAAACTGAATGCTTACTTACCGATTACACAGTTGCAGATAAATAGAAAGTCAGTCAGATTGAGATCCAGATGCAGACAACGGCAAACACTTGGAGATCGATAGCCTCTTGGGATCATGAAGTCCTGTCAACAAGTAAGACAAAGAAGAAAGTCAATACATGAAAAGAAACTGAATGTTTACTTACCTGTTACACAGTTGCAGATGAATACACAGCCAGTAAGAAAGACTTCCAGATGCAGACAACCATATACAGATGGACATGGATAGTGTCTTGCGATCATGAAGTCCTGTGAACAAGTAAAACAAAGAAAAAAAGTCAAATCATGAAAAGAAACTGAATGTATACTTACCTGTTACACAGTTGCAGATGAAAAAAAGCCAGTAAGCTAGAGTTCCAAATTCAGACAACCATATACAGTTGATGTATAGTCTCTTGAGATCATGAGGTCCTGTGAAAGGGACAAAATGAAAGTCAATACATGAAAAGAAACTGAATGTATACTTACCTGTTACACAGTTGCAGATGAAAAAAAGGCCAGTAAGCCAGAGTTCCAGATGCATACAACCATATACAGTTGATGTAACGTCTCTTGGGATCACGAGGTCCTGTGAACAAGTAAAACAATGAAGAAAGTTAATACATGAAAAGAAACGGAATGTTTACTTACCTGTTACACAGTTGCAGATGAATACACAGCAAGAAAGAAAGAATTCCAGATGCAGACAACATACAGCTGGACATGGACAGTCTCTTGGGATCATGAGGTCCTGTAAACAAGAGAAAGAAGAAAGTCAATACATGAAAAGAAAATGAATGTATATTTACCTGTTACACAGTTGCAGATGAATAGAAAGTTAGTCAGATTGAGTTCCAGATGCAGACAACGGCAAACACTTGGAGATCGATAGCCTCTTGGGGTCATGAAGTCCTGTGAACAAGTAAGAAAAAGAAGAAAGTCAAAACATGAAAAGAAACTGAATGTATACTTACCTGTTGCACAGTTGCAGATGAATAGAAAGTCAGAAACGGAAGTCAAGAAACGGTAACAGAAGTCAAGAAACGGAATGTATACTTACCTATAACACAGTTGCAGATGAATACAAAGCCAATAAAATGTAAAATCCAGATGCAGACAACGGCAAACAGCTGGAGATGAATAGTCTCTTGGGATCATGAGGTCCTGTAAACAAGACAAAAAAAAGTCAATACATGAAAAGAAACTGAATGTATACTTAGCTGTTGCACAGTTGCAGATGAATAGAAAGTCAGAAATGGAAGTCAAGAAACGGAAACAGAAGTCAAGAAACGGAATGTATACTTACTTGTTACACAGTTGCAGATGAAAAAAAGCCAATAAAACGTAAAATCCAGATTCAGACAACCACAAATAGCTGGACATGGACAGTCTCTTGGGATCATGAGGTCCTGTAAACAAGACAAAAAGAAAGTCAATACATGAAAAGAAACTGAATGTATACTTACCTGTTACAAAGTTGCAGATGAATACAAATCCAATAAGAAAGAATTCCAGATTCAGACAACCACATCCAGCTGGACATGGAAAGTCTCTTGGGATCATGAGGTCCTGTAAACAAGACAAAGAAGAAAGTCAATACACGAAAAGAAACTGAATGTATACTTACCTGTTACACAGTTGCAGATGAATACACAGTCAGTAAGAAAGAATTCCAGATGCAGAAAACCACATACAGCTGGACATCGATAGCCTCTTGGGATCATGAAATCCTATAAACAAGACAAAAAGAAAGTCAATACATGAAAAGAAACTGAATGTATACTTACCTGTTGCAAAGTTGCAGATAAATACAAAGCCAGTAAGAAAGAGTTCCAGATGCAGACAACCACATACAGCTGCACAAGGACAGTCTCTTGGGATCATGAAGTCCTGTGAACAAGTAAGACAAAGAAGAAAATCAAAACATGAAAAGAAACTGAATGTATACTTACCTGTTACAAAGTTGCAGATGAATACAAATCCAGTAAGAAAGAATTCCAGATGCAGACAACCACATCCAGCTGGACATGGATAGTCTCTTGGGATCATGAGGTCCTATAAACAATACAAAGAAGAAAGTCAATATATGAAAAGAAACTGAATATATACTTACCTGTTACACAGTTGCAGATGATAGAAAGTCAGTCAGATTGAGTTCCAGATGCAGACAACGGCAAACACTTGGAGATCGATAGCCTCTTGGGATCATGAAGTCCTGTGAACAAGTAAGACAAAGAAGAAAATCAAAATATGAAAAGAAACGGAATGCTTACTTACCGATTACACAGTTGCAGATGAAAACACAGCCATTAAGAAAGAATTTCAGATGCAGACAACCTCATACAGCTGGACATGGATAGCCTCTTGGGATCAAAAAGTCCTGTGAACAAGTAAGCCAAAGAAGAAAATCAAAATATGAAAAGAAATTGTATGTATACTTACCTGTAACACAGTTGCAGATGAATACACAGCCAATAAGACGTAAAATCCAGATGCACACAACGGCAAACAGCTGGAGATAAATAGTCTCTTGGGATCATGAGGTCCTGTAAACAAAACAAAAAGAAAGTCAATACATGAAAAGAAACGGAATGTATACTTACCTGTTACACAGTTGCAGATGAATACAAATCCAGTAAGAAAGAATTCCTGATGCAGACAACCACATCCAGCTGGACATGGAAAGTCTTTTGGGATCATGAAGTCCTGTGAATAAGTAAGACAAAGAAGAAAGTCAATACATGAAAAGAAACTGAATGTATACTTACCTGTTACACAGTTGCAGTTGAAAAAAAGCTAGTAAGCCAGAGTTCCAGATTCAGACAACCATATACAGTTGATGTATAGTCTCTTGGGATCACGAGGTCCTGTGAACAAGTAAGACAAAGAAGAAAGTCAATACATGAAAAGAAATTGAATGTATACTTACCTGTTACACAGTTGCAGATGAATAGAAAGTCAGTCAGATTTAGATCCTGATGCAGACAACGACAAACACTTGGAGATCGATAGCCTCTTGGGATCATGAAGTCCTGTGAACAAGTAAGACAAAGAAGAAAGTCAAAACATGAAAAGAAACTGAATGTATACTTACCTGTTACACAGTTGCAGATGAAAAAAAAGCTAGTAAGCCAGAGTTCCAGATGCAGATAACCATATACAGTTGATGTATCGTCTCTTGGGATCACGAGGTTCTGTGAACAAGTAAGACAAAGAAGAAAGTCAATACATGAAAAGAAACTGAATGCTTACTTACCGATTACACAGTTGCAGATGAATAGAAAGTCAGTCAGATTGAGATCCAGATGCAGACAACGGCAAACACTTGGAGATCGATAGCCTCTTGGGATCATGAAGTCCTGTCAACAAGTAAGACAAAGAAGAAAATCCAAATATGAAAAGAAACTGAATGTATACTTACCGATTACACAGTTGCAGATGAAAAAAATAAAGCCAGTAAACCAGAGTTCCAGATTCAGACAACCATATACAGTTGATTTATAGTCTCTTGGGATCATGAGGTACTGTGAACAAGTAAGACAAAGAAGAAAGTCAATACATGAAAAGAAACTGAATGTATACTTACCTGTTACAAAGTTGCAGATGAAAACAAAGCCAGTAAGAAAGAATTCCAGATGCAGACAATCACATACAGCTGGACATCGATAGCCTCTTGGGATCATGAAGTCCTGTAAACAAGACAAAAAGAAAGTCAATACATGAAAAGAAACTGAATGTATACGTACCTGTTACACAATTGCAGATGAATAGGAAGTAAGTTAGATTGAGTTACAGATGCAGACAACAGCAAGCACTTGGAGATCGATAGCCTCTTGGGATCATGAAGTCCTGTCAAGAAGTAAGACAAAGAAGAAAATCAAAACATGAAAAGAAACTGAATGTATACTTACCTGTTACACAGTTGCAGATGAATACACAGTCAGTAAGAAAGAATTCCAGATGCAGACAACCACATACAGCTGGAGATCGATAGCCTCTTGGGATCATGAGGTCCTGTAAACAAGACAACAAGAAAGTCAATACATGAAAAGTAACTGAATTTATACTTACCTGTTACACTGTTGCAGATAAATACACAGTCAGTAAGAAAGAATTCCAGATGCAGACAACCACAAATAGCTGGACATGGACAGTCTCTTGGGATCATGAAGTCCTGTGAACAAGTGAGACAACGAAGAAAGTCAATACATGAAAAGAAACTGAATGTATACTTACCTGTTACAAAGTTGCAGATGAAAACAAAGCCAGTAAGAAAGAATTCCAGATGCAGACAACCACATCCAGCTGGACACGGATAGTCTCTAGGGATCATGAGGTCCTGTAAACAAGACAAAGAAGAAAGTCAATACATGAAAAGAAACTGCTTACTGCTTACTTACCAATTACACAGTTGGAGATGAATACACAGCCATTATGAAAGAATTCCAGATGCAGACAACCACATACAGCTGGACAAGGACAGACTCTTGGGATCATGAAGTCCTGTGAACAAGTAAGACAAAATAGAAAGTCAATACATGAAAAGAAGCTGAATGTATACTTACCTGTTACACAGTTGCAGATGAAAAAAAGCCAGTAAGCCAGAGTTCCAGATTCAGTCAACCATATACAGTTGATGTATAGTCTCCTGGGATCATGAAGTCCTGTGAACAAGTAAGACAAAGAAAAAAGTAAATACATGAAAAGAAACTGAATGTATACTTACCTGTAACACAGTTGCAGATGAACACACAGCCAATAAGACGAAAAATCCAGATGAAGACAATGGCAAACACTTGGAGATCGATAGCCTCTTGGGATCATGAAGTCCTGTCAACAAGTAAGACAAAGAAGAAAATCAAAACATGAAAAGAAACTGAATGTATACTTACCTGTTACACAGTTGCAGATGAATACACAGTTAGTAAGAAAGAATTCCAGATGCAGACAACCACATACAGCTGGACATCGATAGCCTCTTGGGATCATGAAGTCCTGTAAACAAGACAAAAAGTAAGTCAATACATGAAAAGAAACTGAATGTATACTTACCTATTACACAGTTGCAGATGAATAGAAAGTCAGTCAGATTGAGTTCCAGATGCAGACAACGGAGGACACCTTTCGCTGTACAATGTGCACTGTACAGTGAAAAATACGTGCACCTTACCTTACCTTGGGATCATGAGGTCCTGTAAACAAGAAAAAAAGAAAGTCAATACATGAAAATAAACTGAATGCTTACTTACCGATTACACAGTTGGAGATGAATACACAGCCATTATGAAAGAATTCCAGATGCAGACAACCACATACAGCTGGACATGCACAGACTCTTGGGATCATGAAGTCCTGTGAACAAGTAAGACAAAATAGAAAGTCAATACATGAAAAGAAGCTGAATGTATACTTACCTGTAACACAGTTGCAGATGAACACACAGCCAATAAGACAAAAAATCCAGATGAAGACAATGGCAAACACTTGGAGATCGATAGCCTCTTGGGATCATGAAGTCCTGTCAACAAGTAAGACAAAGAAGAAAATCAAAACATAAAAAGAAACTGAATGTATACTTACCTGTTACACAGTTACAGATGAATACACAGTCAGTAAGAAAGAATTCCAGATGCAGGCAACCACATACAGCTGGAAACCGATAGCCTCTTGGGATCATGAAGTCCTGTAAACAAGACAAAAAGAAAGTCAATACATGAATCAGAATCAGAATCTCTTTATTTCATATGTTACACATACAAGGAATTTGTCTTGGTGAGAGCAACACGTATGACAAGTAACAAAAAAAAAAAAAAAATCACAGAATATTCTTAAACTAAAGGAAAATGACACTAAACAATAAATAGGGTATGGGATAAATTAAAAAAGTAAAAAGTACTAAGGTAAAAAAGAGCTGAAAATATATTTACAGAAAAGAACATCTGTACAGGTGTGCAAATAGTCATAGTGCAAAATAGGCAGAGTGCAAAATAGCTGTTCAGTCCGGTTTGGTACAGTTCAGTTGTAAGTTTTGAGGTTTACAGTGGGAGGTGTCCACTGTGATTGAGGAGCGCTACAGCTCTGGGGAAGAAGCTGTTAGCATGACGTGTTGTGCTGGTTTTGATGGACCGCAGTCTTCTACCCGAGGGGAGTGTCTGGAAGAGGAGGTGTCCAGGATGTGAGGGGTCAGATGTTATCTTGCCAGCCCGCTTCCTCATCCTGCTGGTGTAGATCTGCTGAAGTGATGGCAGGTTACATCCGATGATCCTCTCTGCTGTCCTGATGATGCGCTGGAGTTTGGTTCTTTCTTGTGAGGTGGAGGAACCAAACCAGATAGTTATGGAGGCAGTGATAATGGACTCGATGATCGCTGTGTAGAACTGGATCATCAGGGTCTGTGGCAGGTTGAACTTCTTGAGCTGTCTCAAGAAGAACATTCTTTGTTGAGCTTTCTTGATGATGGAGATGGTGTTTTTCTCCCATTTCAAGTCTCTGGAAATGGTGGTGACCAGGAACTTGAGCGACTCCACCATTGATACTGCAGTGTTGTTGATGTGGAGGGGGGGAAGGGTGGGTGGATTGCGTCGGAAGTCCACCACCATCTCTACAGTCTTTTCTGTGTTTAGCAGCAGGTGGTTGTTGCTGCACCAGGACAACGGCAAACAGCTGGAAATGAATAGTCTCTTGGGATCATGAGGTCCTATAAACAAGTAAGACAAAGAAGAAAGTCAAAACATGAAAAGAAACTGAATGTATACTTACCTGTTACACAGTTGCAGATGAATAGAAAGTCAGTCAGATTGAGATCCAGATGCAGACGACGGCAAACACTTGGAGATCGATAGCCTCTTGGGATCACGAAGTCCTGTCAAAACGACAAAGAAGAAAATCAAAATATGAAAAGAAACTGAATGCTTACTTACCGTTTACACAGTTGCAGGTGAATAGAAAGTCAGTCAGATTGAGATCCAGATGCACACAACGGCAAACACTTGGAGATCGATAGCCTCTTGGGATCATGAAGTCCTGTGAACAAGTAAGACAAAGAAGAAAATCAAAATATGAAAAGAAACTGAATGTTTACTTACCTGTAACACAGTTGCAGATGATTACACAGCCAATAACACGAAAAATCCAGATGCAGACAACGGCAAACAGCTGGAGATGAATACTCTCTTGGGATCATGAGGTCCTGTAAGCAAAAGAAACTGAATGCTTTTCTACCGATTACACAGTTGCAGATGAATACACAGTCATTAAGAAAAAATTCCAGATGCAGAAAACCACATACAGCTGGACATCGATAGGCTCTTGGGATCATGAAATCCTATAAACAAGACAAAAAGAAGTCAATACATGAAAAGAAACTGAATGTATACTTACCTGTTGCAAAGTTGCAGATAAATACAAAGCCAGTAAGAAAGAGTTCCAGATGCAGACAACCACATACAGCTGGACAAGGACAGTCTCTTGGGATCATGAAGTCCTGTGAACAAGTAAGACAAAGAAGAAAGTCAATACATGGAAAGAAACTGAAATGTATACTTACCTGTTACAAAGTTGCAGATGAATACAAATCCAGTAAGAAAGAATTCCAGATGCAGACAACCACATCCAGCTGGACATGGACAGTCTCTTGGGATCATGAGGTCCTGTAAACAATACAAAGAAGAAAGTCAATATATGAAAAGAAACTGAATATATACTTACCTTTTACACAGTTGCAGATGATAGAAAGTCAGTCAGATTGAGTTCCAGATGCAGACAATGGCAAATACTTGGAGATCGATAGCCTCTTGGGATCATGAAGTCCTGTGAACAAGTAAGACAAAGAAGAAAATCAAAATATGAAAAGAAACGGAATGCTTACTTACCGATTACACAGTTGCAGATAAAAAAAACACAGCCATTAAGAAAGAATTTCAGATGCAGACAACCTCGTACAGCTGGACATGGATAGCCTCTTGGGATCATAAAGTCCTGTGAACAAGTAAGCCAAAGAAGAAAATCAAAATATGAAAAGAAATTGTATGTATACTTACCTGTAACACAGTTGCAGATGAATACACAGCCAATAAGACGTAAAATCCAGATGCAGACAACGGCAAACAGCTGGAGATGAATAGTCTCTTGGGATCATGAGGTCCTGTGAATAAGACAAAAAAAAGTCAATACAAGAAAACAAACTGAATGTATACTTACCTGTTACACAGTTGCAGATGAAAAGAAACGGAATGTATACTTATCTGTTGCACAGTTGCAGATGAATAGAAAGTCAGTCAGATTGAGTTCCAGATGCAGACAACGGCAAACACTTGGAGATCTATAGCCTCTTGGGATCATGAAGTCCTGTCAAGAAGTAAGACAAAGAAGAAAATTAAAACATGAAAACAAACTGAATGTATACTTACCTTTTACACAGTTGCAGATGAATACACAAGTCAAGTCAAGTCAAGTCAAGTGGGTTTATTGTCATTTCAACTACATACAGAGTACACAGTGAAACGAAACAACGTTCCTCCCGGACCATGGTGCAACATAGACAGTGCATACAAGACACAAGTGCAACACAAACAAACAAGTGCGGACAAACAACACAGTACAGACAGAGGATAATAAATAATGACTGTAGTGTGCAAGTTGTGCAATGTGCGATAAATAGAGTCCAGTGAGGTAGTAAAGTCAGTCAGTAAGAAAGAATTCCAGTTGCAGACAACCACATACAGCTGGACATAGACAGTCTCTTGGGATAATGAAGTCCTGTGAATAAGTAAGACAAATAAGAAAGTCAATACATGAAAAAAAACTGAATGTATCTTTACCTGTTACACAGTTGTAGATGAAAAGAAACGGAATGTATACTTACCAGTTGCACAGTTGCAGATGAATAGAAAATCAGTCAGATTGAGTTCCAGATGCAGACAACCACATCCAACTGGACATGGATAGTCTCTTAGGTTCATGAGGTCCTGTAAACAAGACAAAGAAGAAAGTAAACACATGAAAAGAAACTGAATGTATACTTACCTGTTACAAAGTTGCAGATGAATACAAATCTAGTAAGAAAGAATTCCAGATGCAGACAACCACATCCAACTGGACATGTATAGTCTCTTAGAATCATGAGGTCCTGTAAACAAGACAAAGAAGAAAGTAAATACATAAAAAAAGAAACTGAATGTATACTTACGTATTACACAGTTGCAGATGAATAGAAAGTCAGTCAGATTGAGATCCAGATGCAGACAACGGCAAACACTTGGAGATCGATAGCCTCTTGGGATCATGAAGTCCTGTGAACAAGTAAGACAAAGAAGAAAATCAAAATATGAAAAGAAACTGAATGTTTACTTACCTGTAAAACAGTTGCAGATGAACACACAGCCAATAAGATGAAAAATCCAGATGCATTTGAATAGTCTCTTGGGATCACAAGGTCCTGTGAACAAGTAAGACAAAGAAGAAAGTCAATACATGAAAAGAAACGGAATGTATACTTACCTATTGCACAGTTGCAGATGAATAGAACGTCAGTCAGATTGAGATCCAGATGCAGACAACGGCAAACACTTGGAGATCGATAGCCTCTTGGGATCATGAAGTCCTGTGAACAAGTAAGACAAAGAAGAAAATCAAAATATGAAAAGAAATTGAATGTATACTTACCTATAACACAGTTGCAGATGAATACAAAGCCAATAAAATAAAAAATCCAGATGCAGACAACAGCAAACAGCTGGAGATGAATACTCTCTTGGGATCATGAGGTCCTGTAAACAAGATAAAAAGAAAGTCAATACATGAAAAGAAACTGAATGTATACTTACCTGTTACACTGTTGCAGATGAATACAAAGCCAATAAGATGAAAAATCCAGATGCAGATGAATATTCTCTTGGGATCATGAAGTCCTGTGAACAAGACAAAGATGAAAATCTAAATATGAAAAGAAACTGAATGTTTACTTACCTGTAAGACAGTTGCAGATGAATACACAGCCAATAAGACGAAAAATCCAGATGCAGCTGAATAGTCTCTTGGGATCATGAGGTCCTGTAAACAAAAAAAAAAAAAGTCAATACATGAATTGAAACGGAATGTATACTTACCTGTAACACAGATGCAGATGAATACACAGCCAGTAAGAAAGAATTCCAGATGCAGACAACCAGATACAGCTGGACAACGACAAAGTATTGGGATCACGAAGTCCTGTCAACAAGTAAGACAAAGAAGAAAGTCAATACATGAATTGAAACGGAATGTATACTTACCTGTTACACAGTTGCAGATGAATAGAAAGTCAGTCAGATTGAGTTCCAGATGCAGACAACGGCAAACACTTGGAGATCGATAGCCTGTTGGGATCATGAATTCCTGTCAAAAAGTAAGACAAAGAAGAAAATCAAAACATGAAAAGAAACTGAATGTATACTTACCTGTTACAAAGTTGCAGATGAATACAAATCCAGTAAGAAAGAATTCCAGATGCAGACAACCACATCCAGCTGGACATGGAAAGTCTCTTGGGATCATGAGGTCCTGTAAACAAGACAAAGAAGAAAGTCAATACATGAAAAGAAACTGAATGTATACTTACCTGTTACAAAGTTGCAGATGAAAACAAAGCCAGCAAGAAAGAATTCCAGATGCAGACAACCACATCCAACTGGACATGGATAGTCTCTTTGGATCATGAGGTCCTGTAAACAAGACAAAGCAGAAAGTAAATACATGAAAAGAAACTGAATGTATACTTACCTGTTACAAAGTTGCAGATGAATACAAATCTAGTAAGAAAGAATTCCAGATGCAGACAACCACATCCAACTGGACATGGATAGTCTCTAAGAATCATGAGGTCCTGTAAACAAGACAAAGAAGAAAGTAAATACATGAAAAGAAACTGAATGTATACTTACCTATTACACAGTTGCAGATGAATAGAAAGTCAGTCAGATTGAGTTCCAGATGCAGATAACGGCAAACACTTGGAGATCGATAGCCTCTTGGGATCATGAAGTCCTGTGAACAAGTAAGACAAAGAAGAAAATCAAAATATGAAAAGAAACTGAATGTTTACTTACCTGTAAAACAGTTGCAGATGAATACACAGCCAATAAGACGAAAAATCCAGATGCATTTGAATAGTCTCTTGGGATCACAAGGTCCTGTGAACAAGTAAGACAAAGAAGAAAGTCAATACATGAAAAGAAACGGAATGTATACTTACCTATTGCACAGTTGCAGATGAATAGAAAGTCAGTCAGATTGAGTTCCAGATGTAGATAACGGCAAACACTTGGAGATCGATAGCCTCTTGGGATCATGAAGTCCTGTGAACAAGTAAGAAAAAGAAGAAAGTCAAAACATGAAAAGAAACTGAATGTTTACTTACCTGTTACAAAGTTGCAGATGAATACACAGCCATTAAGAAAGAATTCCAGATGCAGACAACCACAAATAATTGGACATGGACAGTCTCTTGGGATCATGAAGTCCTGTGATCAAGTGAGACAACGAAGAAAGTCAATACATGAAAAGAAACTGAATGTATACTTACCTGTTACACTGTTGCAGATGAATACACAGTCAGTAAGAAAGAATTCCAGATGCAGACAACCACATACAGCTGGACATCGATAGCCTCTTGGGATCATGAGGTCCTGTAAACAAGACAAAAAGAAAGTCAATACATGAAAAGAAACTGAATGTATACTTACCTGTTACACAGTTGCAGATGAAAAAAAGCCAGTAAGCCAGAGTTCCAGATTCAGACAACCATATACATTTGATGTATAGTCTCTTGGGATCACGTGGTCCTGTGAACAAGTAAGACAAAGAAGAAAATCAAAATATGAAAAGAAACTGAATGTATACTTACCTGTTACACAGTTGCAGATGAATACACAGCCAAGAAGATGAAAAATCCAGATGCAGACAAAGGCAAACAGCTGGAGATGAATAGTCTCTTGGGATCATGAAGTCCTGTGAACAAGTAAGACAAAGAAGAATTTCAATACATGAAAAGAAGCTGAATGTATACTTACCTGTTACACAGTTGCAGATGAAAAAAAAGCCAGTAAGCCAGAGTTCCAGATTCACACAACCATATACAGTTGATGTATTGTCTCTTGGGATCATGAAGTCCTGTGAACAAGTAAGACAAAAAAGAAAATCCAAATATGAAAAGAAACTGAATGTATACTTACCTGTAACACAGTTGCAGATTAATACACAGCCAATAAGATGAAAAATCCAGATGCAGACAACGGCAAACAGCTGGAGATGAATAGTCTCTTGGGATCATGAGGTCCTGTAAACAAGACAAAAAAAAAAGCCAATACATGAAAAGAAACTGAATGTATACTTACCTGTTACACAGTTGCAGTTGAAAAAAAGCCAGTAAGCCAGAGTTCCAGATTCAGACAACCATATACAGCTGGACATCGATAGCCTCTTGGGATCACGAGGTCCTGTGAACAAGGAAGACAAAGAAGAAAGTCAATACATGAAAAGAAATTGAATGTATACTTACCTGTTACAAAGTTGCAGATGAATACACTGTCAGTAAGAAAGAATTCCAGATGCAGACAACCACATACAGCTGGACATCGATAGCCTCTTGGGATCATGAGGTCCTGTAAACAAGACAAAAAAAAAAGCCAATACATGAAAAGAAACTGAATGTATACATACCTGTTACACAGTTGCAGTTGAAAAAAAGCCAGTAAGCCAGAGTTCCAGATTCAGACAACCATATACAGCTGGACATCGATAGCCTCTTGGGATCACGAGGTCCTGTGAACAAGGAAGACAAAGAAGAAAGTCAATACATGAAAAGAAATTGAATGTATACTTACCTGTTACAAAGTTGCAGATGAATACAAATCCAGTAAGAAAGAATTCCAGATGCAGACAACCACATACAGCTGGACATGGAAAGACTCCTTGGATCATGAAGTCCTGTCAACAAGTAAGACAAAGAAGAAAATCAAAATATGAAAAGAAACTGAATGTATACTTACCTGTTACACAGTTGCAGATGAATACACAGCCAAGAAGACGAAAAATCCAGATGCAGAAAAAGGCAAACAGCTGGAGATGAATAGTCTCTTGGGATCATGAAGTCCTGTGAACAAGTAAGACAAAGAAGAATGTCAATACATGAAAAGAAGCTGAATGTATACTTACCTGTTACACAGTTGCAGATGAAAAAAAAAGTCAGTAAGCCAGATTTCCAGATTCACACAACCATATACAGTTGATGTATTGTCTCTTGGGATCATGAAGTCCTGTGAACAAGTAAGACAAAGAAGAAAGTCAAAACATGAAAAGAAACTGAATGTATACTTACCTGTTACACAGTTGCAGATGAAAAAAAAAGCTAGTAAGCCAGAGGTCCAGATGCAGATAACCATATACAGTTGATGTATAGTCTCTTGGGATCACGAGGTTCTGTGAACAAGTTAGACAAAGAAGAAAGTCAATACATGAAAAGAAACTGAATGCTTAGTTACAGATTAATAGAATTAGTTGCAGATGAATAGAAAGTCAGTCAGATTGAGTTCCAGATGCAGACAACGGAGGACACATTTCGCTGTACAATGTACACTGTACAGTGACAAATACGTGCACCTTACCTTACCTTGGGATAATGAGGTCCTGTAAACAAGAAAAAAAGAAAGTCAATACATGAAAAGAAACTGAATGCTTACTTACCGATTACACAGTTGGAGATAAATACACAGCCATTAAGAAAGAATTCCAGATGCAGACAACCATATACAGCTGGACATGGACAGACTCTTGGGATCATGAAGTCCTGTGAACAAGTAAGACGAAATAGAAAGTCAATACATGAAAAGAAGCTGAATGTATACTTACCTGTTACACAGTTGCAGATGAAAAAAAGCCAGTAAGCCAGAGTTCCAGATTCAGTCAACCATATACAGTTGTTGTATAGTCTCCTGGGATCATGAAGTCCTGTGAACAAGTAAGACAAAAAAGAAAATCCAAATATGAAAAGAAACTGAATGTATACTTACCTGTAACACGGTTGCAGATTAATACACAGCCAATAAGATGAAAAATCCAGATGCAGACAACGGCAAACAGCTGGAGATGAATAGTCTCTTGGGATCATGAGGTCCTGTAAACAAGTAAGACAAAGTAGAAAGTCAATACATGAAAAGAAACTAAATGCTTACTTACCGATTACACAGTTGCAAATGAAAAAAATAAAGCCAGTAAGCCAGAATTCCAGATTCAGACAACCATATACAGTTGATTTATAGTCTCTTGGGATCACGAGGTACTGTGAACAAGTAAGACAAAGAAGAAATTCAATACATGAAAAGAAACTGAATGTATACTTACCTGTAACACAGTTGCAGATGAATACACTGTCAGTAAGAAAGAATTCCAGATGCAGACAACCACATACAGCTGGACATCGATAGCCTCTTGGGATCATGAGGTCCTGTAAACAAGACAAAAAAAAAAGCCAATACATGAAAAGAAACTGAATGTATACTTACCTGTTACACAGTTGCAGTTGAAAAAAAGCCAGTAAGCCAGAGTTCCAGATTCAGACAACCATATACAGCTGGACATCGATAGCCTCTTGGGATCACAAGGTCCTGTGAACAAGGAAGACAAAGAAGAAAGTCAATACATGAAAAGAAATTGAATGTATACTTACCTGTTACAAAGTTGCAGATGAATACAAATCCAGTAAGAAAGAATTCCAGATGCAGACAACCACATCCAGCTGGACATGGAAAGTCTCTTGGGATCATGAGGTCCTGTGAACAAGTAAGACAAAGAAGAAAATCAAAAGATGAAAACAAACTGAATGTATACTTACCTGTTACACAGTTGCAGATAAATACACAGTCAGTAAGAAAGAATTCCAGTTGCAGACAACCACATACAGCTGGACATAAACAGTCTCTTGGGATAATGAAGTCCTGTGAATAAGTAAGACAAATAAGAAAGTCAATACATGAAAAGAAACGGAATGTATACTTACCTGTTACACAGTTGCAGATGAAAAGAAACGGTATGTATACTTACCAGTTGCACAGTTGCAGATGAATAGAAAGTCATTCAGATTGAGTTGCAGATGCAGACAACGGCAAACACTTGGAGATCTATAGCCTCTTGGGATCATGAAGTCCTGTGAACAAGTAAGACAAAGAAGAAAGTCAAAACATGAAAAGAAACTGAATGTTTACTTACCTGTAACACAGTTGCAGATGAATACACAGCCAATAAGACGAAAAATCCAGATGCAGTTGAATAGTCTCTTGGGATCACGAGGTCCTGTGAAGAAGTAAGACAACGAAGAAAGTCAATACATGAAAAGAAACGGAATGTACACTTACCTATAACACAGTTGCAGATGAATACACAGCCAATAAAATGTAAAATCCAGATGCAGACAACGGCAAACAGCTGGAGATGAATAGTCTCTTGGGATCATGAGGTCCTGTAAACAAGACAAAAAAAAAAAAAGTCAATACATGAATAGAAACGGAATGTATACCCACCTGTTACACAGTTGCAGATGAAAAGAAACGGAATGTATACTTACCTGTTACACAGTTGCAGATGAATACACAGCCAGTAAGAAAGAGTTCCAGTTGCAGACAACCACATACAGCTGGACATGGACAGTCTCTTGGGATCATGAAGTCCTGTGAACAAGTAAGACAAAGAAGAAAGTCAATACATGAAAAGAAACTGAATGTATACTTACCTGTTACACAGTTGCAGATGAATACACAGTCAGTAAGAAAGAATTCCAGATGCAGACAACCACATACAGCTGGACATCGATAGCCTCTTGGGATCATGAAGTCCTGTGAACAAGACAAAAAGAAAGTCAATACATGAAAAGAAACTGAATGTATACTTACCTGTTACAAAGTTGCAGATGAATAGAAATTCAGTCAGATTGAGTTCCAGATGCAGACAACGGCAAACACTTGGAGATCGATAGCCTCTTGGGGTCATGAAGTCCTGTGAACAAGTAAGAAAAAGAAGAAAGTCAAAACATGAAAAGAAACTGAATGTATACTTACCTGTTGCACAGTTGCAGATGAATAGAAAGTCAGAAACGGAAGTCAAGAAACGGAATGTATACTTACCTGTTGCACAGTTGCAGATGAATAGAAAGTCAGTCAGATTGAGTTCCAGATGCAGACAACGGCAAGCACTTGGAGATCGATAGCCTCTTGGGATCATGAAGTCCTTTCAAGAAGTAAGACAAAGAAGAAAATCAAAACATGAAAAGAAACTGAATGTATACTTACCTGTTACACAGTTGCAGATGAATACACAGTCAGTAAGAAAGAATTCCAGATGCAGACAACCACATACAGCTGGACATCGATAGCCTCTTGGGATCATGAAGTCCTGTAAACAAGACAAAAAGAAAGTCAATACATGAATCAGAATCAGATTCAGAATCAGAATCTCTTTATTTCATATGTTACACATACAAGGAATTTGTCTTGGTGAGAGCAACACGTATGACAAGTAACAAAAAAAAAAACAAAAACAGAATATTCTTAAACTAAAGGAAAATGACACTAAACAATAAATAGGGTAGGGGATAAATTAAAAAAGTAAAAAGTACTAAGGTAAAAAAGAGCTGAAAATATATTTACAGAAAAGAACATCTGTACAGGTGTGCAAATAGTCATAGTGCAAAATAGCTGTTCAGTCCGGTTTGGTACAGTTCAGTTGTAAGTTTTGAGGTTTACAGTGGGAGGTGTCCACTGTGATTGAGGAGCGCTACAGCTCTGGGGAAGAAGCTGTTAGCATGACGTGTTGTGCTGGTTTTGATGGACCGCAGTCTTCTACCCGAGGGGAGTGTCTGGAAGAGGAGGTGTCCAGGATGTGAGGGGTCAGATGTAATCTTGCCAGCCCGCTTCTTCATCCTGCTGGTGTAGATCTGCTGAAGTGATGGCAGGTTACATCCGATGATCCTCTCTGCTGTCCTGATGATGCGCTGGAGTTTGGTTCGTTCTTGTGAGGTGGAGGAACCAAACCAGATAGTTATGGAGGCTGTGATAATGGACTCGATGATCGCTGTGTAGAACTGGATCATCAGGGTCTGTGGCAGGTTGAATTTCTTGAGCTGTCTCAAGAAGAACATTCTTCGTTGAGCTTTCTTGATGATGGAGATGGTGTTTTTCTCCCATTTCAAGTCTCTGGAAATGGTGGTGACCAGGAACTTGAGTGACTCCACCATTGATGCTGCAGTGTTGTTGATGTGGAGGGGGGGGAAGGGTGGGTGGATTGCGTCGGACGTCCACCACCACCTCTACAGTCTTTTCTGTGTTTAGCAGCAGGTGGTTGTTGCTGCACCAGGACAATGGCAAACAGCTGGAAATGAATAGTCTCTTGGGAACATGAGGTCCTGTAAACAAGTAAGACAAAGAAGAAAGTCAAAACATGAAAAGAAACTGAATGTATACTTACCTGTTACACAGTTGCAGATGAATACACAGTCAGTAAGAAAGAATTCCAGATGCAGACAACCACATACAGCTGGACATGGACAGTCTCTTGGGATCATGAAGTCCTGTGAATAAGTAAGACGAATAAGAAAGTCAATACATGAAAAGAAACTGAATGTATACTTACCTGTTACACAGTTGCAGATGAATAGAAAGTCAGTCAGATTGACTTCCAGATGCAGACAATGGCAAACACTTGGAGATCGATAGCCTCTTGGGATCATGAAGTCCTGTCAACAAGTAAGACAAATAAGAAAGTCAATACATGAAAAGAAACTGAATGTATACTTACCTGTTACACAGTTGCAGATGAATAGGAAGTAAGTTAGATTGAGTTCCAGATGCAGACAACGGCAAGCACTTGGAGATCGATAGCCTCTTGGGATCATGAAGTCCTGTCAAGAAGTAAGACAAAGAAGAAAATCAAAACATGAAAAGAAACTGAATGTATACTTACCTGTTACACAGTTGCAGATGAATACACAGTCAGTAAGAAAGAATTCCAGATGCAGACAACCACATACAGCTGGACATGGACAGTCTCTTGGGATCATGAAGTCCTGTGAACAAGTAAGAAAAAGAAGAAAGTCAAAACATGAAAAGAAACTGAATGTATACTTACCTGTTGCACAGTTGCAGATGAATAGAAAGTCAGAAACTGAAGTCAAGAAACGGAAACGGAAGTCAAGAAAGGGAATGTATACTTACCTGTTGCACAGTTGCAGATGAATAGAAAGTCAGTCAGATTGAGTTCCAGATGCAGACAACGGCAAGCACTTGGAGATCGATAGCCTCTTGGGATCATGAAGTCCTTTCAAGAAGTAAGACAAAGAAGAAAATCAAAACATGAAAAGAAACTGAATGTATACTTACCTGTTACACAGTTGCAGATGAATACACAGTCAGTAAGAAAGAATTCCAGATGCAGACAACCACATACAGCTGGACATGGACAGTCTCTTGGGATCATGAAGTCCTGTGAATAAGTAAGACGAATAAGAAAGTCAATACATGAAAAGAAACTGAATGTATACTTACCTGTTACACAGTTGCAGATGAATACAAAGCCAGTAAGAAAGAATTCCAGATGCAGACAACCACATCCAGCTGGACATGAATAGTCTCTTGGGATCATGAAGTCCTGTACACAAGACAAAGAAGAAAGTCAATACATGAAAAGTAACTGAATTTATACTTACCTGTTACACTGTTGCAGATGAATACACAGTCAGTAAGAAAGAATTCCAGATGCAGACAACCACATACAGCTGGACATCGATAGCCTCTTGGGATCATGAGGTCCTGTAAACAAGACAAAGAAGAAAGTCAATACATGAAAAGAAACTGAATGTATACTTACCTGTTACACAGTTGCAGATGAAAAAAAAAAGCTAGTAAGCCAGAGTTCCAGATGCAGATAACCATATACAGTTGATGCATAGTCTCTTGGAATCACGAGGTTCTGTGAACAAGTAAGACAAAGAAGAAAGTCAATACATGAAAAGAATCTGAATGCTTACTTACCGATTACACAGTTGCAGATGAATAGAAAGTCAGTCAGATTGAGATCCAGATGCAGACAACGGCAAACACTTGGAGATCGATAGCCTCTTGGGATCATGAAGTCCTGTGAACAAGTAAGACAAAGAAGAAAATCAATATATGAAAAGAAACGGAATGTATACTTACCTGTAACACAGTTGCAGATGAATAGAAAGTTAGTCAGATTGAGTTCCAGATGCAGACAATGGCAAGAAGTTGGAGATGAATAGTCTCTTGGGATCATGAGGTCCTGTAAACAAGAAAAAAAGAAAGTCAATACATGAAAAGAAACTGAATGCATACTTACCAATTACACAGTTGGAGATGAATACACAGCCATTAAGAAAGAATTCCAGATGCAGACAACCACATACAGCTGGACATGGACAGACTCTTGGGATCATGAAGTCCTGTGAACAAGTGAGACAACGAAGAAAGTCAATACATGAAAAGAAGCTGAATGTATACTTACCTGTTACAAAGTTGCAGATGAATACAAAGCCAGTAAGCCAGAGTTCCAGATTCAGTCAACCATATACAGTTGATGTATAGTCTCTTGGGATCATGAGGTCCTGTAAACAAGACAAAGAAGAAAGTCAATACATGAAAAGAAACTGAACGTATACTTACCTGTTACACAGTTGCAGATGAATACACAGTCAGTAAGAAAGAATTCCAGATGCAGACAACCACATACAGCTGGAGATCGATAGCCTGTTGGGATCATGAGGTCCTGTAAACAAGACAAAAAGAAAGTCAATACATGAAAAGAAACTGAATGTATACTTACCTGTTACACAGTTGCAGTTGAAAAAAAGCCAGTAAGCCAGAGTTCCAGATTCAGACAACCATATACAGTTGATGTATAGTCTCTTGGGATGATGAGGTCCTTTGAACAAGTAAGACAAAGAAGAAAGTCAATACATGAAAAGAAACTGAATGTATACTTACCTGTTACACAGTTGCAGATGAATACACAGCCATTAAGAAAGAATTCCAGATGCAGACAACCACATCCAGCTGGACACAGATAGTCTCTTGGGATCATGAAGTCCTGTAAACAAGACAAAAAAAAAAGTCAATACATGAAAAGAAACTGAATGTATACTTACCTGTTACACAGTTGCAGATGAATACACAGCCAATAAGACGAAAAATCCAGATGCAGTTGAATAGTCTCTTGGGATCATGAGGTCCTGTGAACAAGTAAGACAAAGAAGAAAGTAAATACATGAAAAGAAACTGAATGTATACTTACCTATTGCACAGTTGCAGATGAATACACAGTCAGTAAGAAAGAATTCCAGTTGCAGACAACCACATACAGCTGGACATGGACCGTCTCTTGGGATCCTGAAGTCCTGTGAATAAGTAAGACAAATAAGAAAGTCAATACATGAAAACAAACTGAATGTATACTTACCTGTAACACAGTTGCAGATTAATACAAAGCCAATAAGATAAAAAATCCAGATGCAGACAACAGCAAACAGCTGGAGATGAATACTCTCTTGGGATCATGAAGTCCTGTCAACAAGTAAGACAAAGAAGAAAATCAAAATATGAAAAGAAATTGAATGTATACTTACCTATAACACAGTTGCAGATGAATACACAGCCAATAAAACGTAAAATCCAGATGCAGACAACGGCAAACAGCTGGAGATGAATAGTCTCTTGGGATCATGAGGTCCTGTAAAGAAGACAAAAAAAAGTCAATACATGAATAGAAACGGAATGTATACTTACCTGTTACACAGTTGCAGATGAATAGAAAGTCAGTCAGATTGAGATCCAGATGCAGACAACGGCAAACAGCTGGAGATGAATAGTCTCTTGGGATCATGAGGTCCTGTAAACAAGACAAAAAAAAGTCAATACATGAAAAGAAACTGAATGTATACTTACCTGTTACACAGTTGCAGATGAACACAGTCAGTAAGAAAGAATTCAAGATGCAGACAACCACATACAGCTGGAGATCGATAGCCTCTTGGGATCATGAAGTCCTGTAAACAAGACAAAAAGAAAGTCAATACATGAAAAGAAACTGAATGTATACTTACCTGTTACACAGTTGCAGATGAAAAGAAACGGAATGTATACTTACCTGTTACACAGATGCAGATGAATACACAGTCAGTAAGAAAGAATTCCAGATGCAGACAACCACATACAGCTAGACATGGATAGTCTCTTTGGATCATGAAGTCTTGTGAACAAGTAAGACAAAGAAGAAAATCAAAATATAAAAACAAACTGAATGTATACTTACCTGTAACACAGTTGCAGATTAATACACAGCCAATAAGATGAAAAATCCAGATGCAGACAACAGAAAACAGCTGGAGATGAATAGTCTCTTGGGATCATGAGGTCCTGTAAACAAGTATGACAAAGAAGAAAGTCAATACATGAAAAGAAACTGAATGCTTACTTACCGATTACACAGTTGCAGATTAAAAAAATAAAGCCAGTAAGCCAGAGTTCCAGATTCAGACAACCATATACAGTTGATGTATAGTCTCTTGGGATGATGAGGTCCTTTGAACAAGTAAGACAAAGAAGAAAGTCAATACATGAAAAGAAACTGAATGTATACTTACCTGTTACACAGTTGCAGATGAAAAGAAGCTGAATGTATACTTACCTGTTACACAGTTGCAGATGAATACACAGCCATTAAGAAAGAATTCCAGATGCAGAAAACCACAAATAGCTGGACATGGACAGTCTCTTGGGATCATGAAGTCCTGTGAACAAGTGAGACAACGAAGAAAGTCAATACATGAAAAGAAACTGAATGTATACTTACCTGTTACACAGTTGCAGATGAGTACACAGTCAGTAAGAAAGAATTCCAGATGCAGACAACCACATCCAGCTGGACACGGATAGTCTCTTGGGATCATGAGGTCCTGTAAACAAGACAAAGAAGAAAGTCAATACATGAAAAGAAGCTGAATGTATACTTACCTGTTACACAGTTGGAGATGAAAAAAACGCCAGTAAGCCAGATTCACACAACCATATACAGTTGATGTATAGTCTCTTGGGATGATGAGGTCCTGTGAACAAGTAAGACAAAGAAGAAAGTCAATACATGAAAAGAAATTGAATGTATACTTATCTGTAACACAGTTGCAGATGAAAAGAAACGGAATGTATACTTACCTGTTACACAGTTGCAGATGAATACAAAGCCAGTAAGAAAGAATTCCAGATGCAGACAACCGCATACAGCTGGACATGGATAGTCTCTTGGGATCAGGAGGTCCTGTAAACAAGAGAAAGAAGAAAGTCAATACATGAAAAGAAAATGAATGTATACTTACCTGTTACACAGTTTCAGATGAATAGAAAGTCAGTCAGATTGAGATCCAGATGCAGACAACGGCAAACACTTGGAGATCGATAGCCTCTTGGGGTCATGAAGTCCTGTGAACAAGTAAGAAAAAGAAGAAAGTCAAAACATGAAAAGAAACTGAATGTATACTTACCTGTTGCACAGTTGCAGATGAATACACAGTCAGTAAGAAAGAATTCCAGTTGCAGACAAATACATAAAGCTGGAAATGGACAGTCTCTTGGGATCAAGAAGTCCTGTCAACAAGTAAGACAAAGAAGAAAATCAAAAGATGAAAAGAAACTGAATGTATACTTACCTGTTGCACAGTTGCAGATGAATAGAAAGTCAGTCAGATTGAGTTCCAGATGCAGACAACGGCAAACACTTGGAGATCGATAGCCTCTTGGGGTCATGAAGTCCTGTGAACAAGTAAGAAAAAGAAGAAAGTCAAAACATGAAAAGAAACTGAATGTTTACTTAACTGTAACACAGTTGCAGATGAATACACTGCCAATAAAACGTAAAATCCAGATGCAGACAACGGCAAACAGCTGGAGATGAATAGTCTCTTGGGATCATGAGGTCCTCTGAACAAGTAAGACAAAGAAAAAAGTCAATACATGAAAAGAAACTGAATGTATACTTACCTGTTACAAAGTTGCAGATTAATACAAAGCCAGTAAGAAAGAGTTCCAGATGCAGACAACCACATACAGCTGGACAAGGACAGTCTCTTGGGATCATGAAGTCCTGTGAACAAGTAAGACAAAGAAGAAAGTCAATACATGGAAAGCAACTAAATGTATACTTACCTGTTACAAAGTTGCAGATGAATGCATCTGGAATTCTTTCTTACTGGATTTGTAGACAACCACATCCACCTGGACAGGGATAGTCTCTTGGGATCATGAAGTCCTGTGAACAAGTGAGACAACGAAGAAAGTCAATACATGAAAAGAAACTGAATGTATACTCACCTGTTACACAGTTGCAGATGAGTACACAGTCAGTAAGAAAGAATTCCAGATGCAGACAAACACATCCAGCTGGACACGGATAGTCTCTTGGGATCATGAGGTCCTGTAAACAAGACAAAGAAGAAAGTCAATACATGAAAAGAAACTGAATGTATACTTACCTGTTACACAGTTGCAGATGAATAGGAAGTAAGTTAGATTGAGGTCCAGATGCAGACAACGGCAAGCACTTGGAGATCGATAGCCTCTTGGAATCATAAAGTCCTGTAAACAAGACAAAAAGAAAGTCAATACATTAAAAGAAGCTGAATGTATACTTACCTGTTACACAGTTGGAGATGAAAAAAAAGCCAGTAAGCCAGATTCACACAACCATATACAGTTGATGTATAGTCTCTTGGGATCATGAAGTCCTGTGAACAAGTAAGACAAAGAAGAAAGTCAATGCATGAAAAGAAACTGAATGTATACTTACCTGTTACACAGTTGAAGATGAAAAGAAACGGAATGTATACTTACCTTTTACACAGCTGCAGATGAATACACAGTCAGCAAGAAAGAATTCCAGATGCAGACAACCACATACAGCTGGACAAGGACAGTCTCTTGGGATCATGAAGTCCTGTGAACAAGTCAATACATAAAAAAAACTGAATGTATACTTACCTGTTACAAAGTTACAGATGAATACAAAGCCAGTAAGAAAGAATTCCAGATGCAGACAACCACATCCAGCTGGACAAGGACAGTCTCTTGGGATCATGAGGTCCTGTAAACAAGACAAAGAAGAAAGTCAATACATGAAAAGAAACTGAATGTATACTTACCTGTTACACAGTTGCAGATGAAAACAAAGCCAGTAAGAAAGAATTCCAGATGCAGACAACCACATACAGCTGGACATCGATAGCCTCTTGGGATCATGAAGTCCTGTAAACAAGACAAAAAGAAAGTCAATACATGAAAAGAAACTGAATGTATACTTACCTGTTACACAGTTGCAGATGAATACACAGTCAGTCAGATTGAGTTCCAGATGTAGACAACGGCAAACACTTGGAGATCGATAGCTTCTTGGGGTCATGAAGTCCTGTGAACAAGTAAGACAAAGTAGAAAGTCAATACATGAAAAGAAACGGAATGTATACTTACCTGTTACACAGTTGCAGATGAATACACAGTCAGTAAGAAAGAATTCCAGACGCAGACAACCACATACAGCTGGACATGGACAGACTCGTCGGATCATGAAGTCCTGTGAAAAAGTAAGACAAAGAAGAAAGTCAATACATGAAAAGAAACTGAATGTATACTTACCTGTTACACAGTTGCAGATGAATACACAGCCAATAACACGAAAAATCCAGGTGCAGTTGAATAGTCTCTTGGCATGATGAGGTCCTGTAAACAAGACAAAGAAGAAAGTCAATACATGAAAAGAAACTGAATGTATACGTACCTGTTACACAGTTGCAGATGAATAGAAAGTCAGTTAGATTGAGTTCCAGATGCAGACAACGGCAAACACTTGGACATCGATAGCCTCTTGGGATCATGATGTCCTGTCAACAAGTAAGACAAAAAAGAAAATCAAAATATGAAAAGAATCTGAATGCTTACTTACCTGTTACACAGTTGCAGATGAATAGAAAGTCAGTCAGATTGAGATCCAGACGCAGACAACGGCAAACACTTTGTCTTACTTGTTGACAGGACTTCATGATCCCAAGAGGCTATCGATCTCAAAGTGTTTGCCGTTGTCTGCGTCTGGATCTCAATCTGACTGACTTTCTATTCATCTGCAACTGTGTAACAGGTAAGTAAGCATTCAGTTTCTTTTCATATTTTGATTTTCTTCTTTGTCTTACTTGTTGACAGAACAATACAAAACAGATAAACTGCAATCACTAAATATTCTTCTCAAAATGAAAAGACTGGAAATGTTGAGGAAATATAATCAAAATAGCCAGAATTCTTGCAGCAGGTGCCGTAGATGGTAAAAGAACGTCTATAAAGTGTGGATACCGAAAACTCTCACAGAGATAAGGAGCTGCTGGTGTTAGTTAAAAAGACAGTCAAACCTACTGAAGAACAGAGACTAAATAAAAATCAATGACTAACCTTAACTTCCTCACTTTTAAGGAATGGATATATTTTAGCACTTCAGACAATATAAACATGCATGTAGCACATTTTTATAACGAATAAATCATTACTGTGACACTGTCATAAAATATGCCTATTTGAACCATTTTTAAATAATATTGTTCCAGTAAAACATCCATATAGCTTACACATCCAAAGTCAGCTGTAGTGTACAGAGACACATCTGATAAATATACTACAACCCTTAGAATAGCCAGATTACAATTTGCTAACAAATGCTTAAGAGATCCTGGAGAATTCTGGAGAAAGGTCTTGTGGACAAATGAGACTAGGATTAACCTATATCAGAGTGATGGAAAGACAGAAATTGTGGATTGCTCACTCGCGCTTCAAGGGAGGTAAAATTTAGTTTGCACTCACCCTCTTATTAACGGTACATACTTGGAGCCCATAGGAACCATCCAAAACATAGGTGTTGGAAAGCTCCCACAAAGGTGTTTGTACTTCAGAAATCTTTCTTTCTGAAGACATTTTATAATCCTGGGTGTTTCCTTGTGAAAGTAAAGTCTGAACTGTGCAAGTCCTCAGTTTGAGTTGCTGAGAGTCAATTTAGGAGTGATCCCTTTATCCTACAGAGTGCTCTGTGTGTAAGTTTATTCTAATGTCCATATGAAAGCACAAAACCTCATGAATAAAAACATACACAAGGCTTGGCTGAACATATAAGGAAACGTACAACTTACTTAGAACCTATAGTTCCATCAGTAATCTTCATTACAGTGAAGTTAGCCACAGCTAAACCTTTGCTAAAGCATGGTTCTCTCCTTTTGGCTTGTAACCTGGCCTACTTCCAATATACTGCCACATAGTGGATGGAGTAGGAATTACCATGTAAAATGCCATCTGTTGCAACAATGGAGTCACATGGGTATCAGCTATGGCTTCAAGTTGTAGGACTTTTTATGGCATTATAGACAATAGGCAAGTGGCTTAAAGGTCCAACCACAACAGGCCCAATGAGACATAAAGAACCAGCACAACAGGCCCAGTGAGACTAGGGATGCACCTATCAGATATTAGGATCGGATATGTGTCCCTATATTAACAACGACCCCTTTTGGTCTCACTGACTTAATATTTCAGAATTACTTATTTTAGTAATAATTACTAAATACTTATATTTACAAATAAATAGCAATTTAATACATTCATATCTGTGTGTTAATTTGTTGTATTTTATTTTACAAACATGGTGAGGTAAACAGTTTATTTTTTTAACAATGTATCGGATCAATATTGTGTATCGATCGATAAGTTTATGTATTGGTATAGAAACTGAACAATGTTGGTGCATCATTAAATGTAACATATAGGAAACAGTGTGTCTTTGACAACTTCCCTAGTTAATAGAATATGCCTACATTGATAAATGCCCATACGTTTCACCCTGATTGGTGAATGTTTAGCCTTTCAAATGCATGCTTGAATGTGATTGGCTAATGGCAACCACAATAATTGACATGTCAAGTCTTCTGGACAGACAGTATTATAGAATAGGCTAAAGACGCAGTATGTAAAACTGCAGCTTGACTGGATGTATGGTTTCTGAGAAACAGTTACGTACCACTGACCTCACCCTGCTCTGCTCACTGAGAGACAGGTAATCAGTCACACAAGTCATGTCAGACTTACTATTCAAACGTGCTGTATGTAGCTGTTACTTAATATCTGTCCGTGTCTCTTTGGATTAGGACAGAGTCATCACCACAGGCCCTCTCCTGCATTTTATCCACCGACTTGATGATCTGGTCTTAAAAACTGCTGAAGGTATACAAACTGTCCTCCTAGAACAGCTGCAGCTTTGCTTGGTCTGCCACTCAGAAGATCCAAATTTCATCAAGATGTCTGATGTAAGCCTGTACCTTTTTGTGATGTAAAACTGTGGTGCATGTATAGATTTTAACATGTATTTGTGATGCAATAAGCTGTTTTATTAATTGCTTAAACTATAGAGGAGCATTATTGGGCTAATGAGCATTATGAGCTAAATAGTTTAATTGTCACTTTAACAGGTAAGGACACCAGTTTCTCTCAGAGTTAGCTTAAGTTTTACTAATAAAAAAGGTAACTTTGATTAAAAACAAAATAATAATACTGTCTTGCAGACATCTGATTGATGTCATTTATGGCTGATTTACCGTTACAGTAACTTGATCACAATATTCTGCAAAATAAAATGTAGTAGTTTACTATAGCTCCACTGAATATTGGTTTTGTTTGTTGGTTTTATTTGGTTTCCTAAGAGGAATCTGTAACAGGAACAGGTCATTGTAATTTTATGTGTTACCCAGGTTTTAAATGTTCAGAACATTAAAATCAGATGCAAAGCAAAAAACAATAAATAAATCAAAAAAACTTTTAAAAATAATACAACGTGAATAAACTGCTCAAAACAGCCATTAAAGCAGATAGAAAATGACTTACTGATAAGTAAGGTAAATAAAACGAGCCTTAAATGACAGCCAATAGCTTGTTGCCAAGACTGGTCTGCGTCAGAGACGGCCAATCAGCGCTCAGGGGGGCGTTACCTCGGCTCCTCCGCTAGAGACGTGCTGTGGATCAGAAAAAAGGTGAGAACGGCAGAGTGAAACACGATGGAAAGTTTTATTAAACTTTGTTTCATAAAATCGCTCATAAAGGTGAACGTTGAGAAGTACGACTGAAACGACGATTTGGATTTAGTCTGCATTTGATTTTGTGAGTGTAATAGGTGAAGCTTTTGGTGCAAATAGTTCAAAAGATTAAAAAGAAAAGCCTGTAGAGTTGAGGCTAACATGCTTAGGGGTCAAGGGGTCATGAGCGAGTGGGCAGTGCTGGCCACCATTTCATGCTGCTAATGAGAGTTTTATATTGAAAGAGGGAAGAAAAAATTGCTTTACTTTGTAAATGTAGTATTATGTGTATCTATTAAGGCGCTGTTTTTGGGAACAGGTCAGTTTTTTCTGGGTGTAATTTTACTCTACTCTGCAATCTGGCTGCACCTGCGTGAACACTCTGCAGCAGTAGTGGCGTGGTGGCGCTGTAAAGTAATCAGTACAGTGCACCGGGGAAGATGCCGCCAAAATTCTGCGTGCTGTGAGCTGCAGATAAAAGTCTTACCACACAGTGCGTCTCACCTGTGGAGCTGTGTCTCTAAAAGCAGCTCAGAACTCAAAGCTAACTTCAGGTTCGCCTGTATCAGGGTTGAGTGCAGAAACAGTCCTAAAGCTTCCTCTGTGAAACTGATACTGCAGCACACACACTGTTTCCTCTCCCGAGGCCCCGTCTCAAATCAGTCCCTCTTCACTATGTAGTGCACTTTATGGGTCATATAAAAATAGCAGCATCTCCACCAAACAGAGCATGATATGTGTGATCAAGTCATTTCTACTCAGCAGTCGGTTCTACAATTTCCTATTTAGGCTCTCAGAATCATCAGAGACACTTTTCACCTCAAAAGGCACTTGGTGGTCAGTTTGAAGACACTAACCTGTGTGCTGTCCACACCAAAAGAATCACCCTTCTGCTTAAACACCTCCAGCTGGTCGGCAGAGAGCGCACAAACCAGGGCAGTGACTTTTACTTTTTATTTGATTTTGATAGTTAAATCACTTAGGAGCTCGCTAAAGTAATGCTAATGTACCAACAGCTGTGCTAGCTAGCTAGGTTAGCAAGTGCTGCTTTCTCAATAAAGCTGTACAGGAAGATCATGGTCATCTTAGCTCCTTTTATTTGAAACAGATTTAGAAGGCATATTAATAATAGAAGCACTTTATAATTGTGTAATTGCATACTGTAGTTCATCTGTTTCTCTGCATACTTTCACCCTGTTCTTCAGTGGTGAGGACCACCACAGAGCAGGTATTCTGTGGGAGGTGAGCTTTTTATAGCACTGCAGTGTTAAATGTCTGGACGAGTCCAGAACAAATGTGTAAACTGCTCGTTTGGAGCGATAAAAGCAACATTCCTGCAACATCCTCAAATCTGAATGTCCAGATCACTTTTCAGAGGTTTTGATGGCTGATTCTAAAGTCGTGATGAGCGGCAAGTTAGCATGGTGACATTCGTCAAAGTGGTACGTGCCAGTGGATGGCATTTTCGGATGGTGCAGTGGCCACTTCCTAGTGCCAGATGCTGATTAGGAACTGAACCCCCTTTCAAAATGTGCCTGAGCTCTTTACCTACTGGATAGGCTTGACTTTGGGCCCAAGTTATCTTACTAAACTGAGAAATCCTGCTTTGTGAAATGCCCCCCAGGAGTGGCTAAATGTTTACATAAGATACAACTGATTTTGTTAGATGAACAGAATTACTGACACATTTGATTCATTTTGTTGCTCTTGGCGTGCAGGTATCCCACCAATGCAGAGTAATAATTTTATTCTTTTATTATTGTTGATCACAGAAGAGTAGTTGGTGTAATAATGGTGGGGAGATTTGAGTAATTCTCTTGTTTTGGTTGAGACTGAGAACTTGTGTCTTTGCTAAAGGAATGCATTGTTGGAGAGGATGCTACGCCTGAGGCCCACGTTAAGGTGTTGCGTGAAAAGTACAGGACGACACAACCTGATTTAATGATCGTGAAGGACCACATGAAGACTTTTGCATTGGCAGCATGGAGAAAGGGGTTTGGCCATTGAAAATGTATACTTGTGTCTTTAATAGTCTATTATAAGATATTTTTGGCTATTCAAGGTTTTTACTCTTCACTACTGCCTTCATCACTACACTTTATTGCAACTATATAATGAAACTTTCGTGTATTTTCTGCTTTTATCTTACAGTTGTATGATGAGTTCAATGCCATCCATCCTTTAATGGTGTACGTTTGTCACTGCTTCACCTGAAACAATGCTGGGAGTTTAGCTCTAAAGGCCTCCTAGGTGATCTTCAAGAGATGCTCGTCAAAAGTGTAAGCACACAATTTTTTTATCTTTACCAGCAGACCTACAGACCTACTCTTAATTTCATTGATACTCTCAGACATGTAAAGTTTCAGGAAAAGGTGCTTCAGTGTGTATCTAATATTACACTAAATGATGTTTAGTATTCCCTTGATGTTTGTGTAATGGGCCATCTGCATAGTAAAGTGATTTCATTGTGGAAAATCTTACTTACTAAACTTGGACACTCTGTGGGTTCTGTGTGGTAAAATGTTGCTTCTGGTTTCTGGTGGGTGCTTTTCTTTTTAATAAGGCTTAATTTTCTCTGGAGTATAAATGTAACCATTTGATATGGATTCTTTGAGTATGGCATACATTTAGCCATGTTAGGATGATTTTTTTTTTTAGCTGGTATAATAAAACCTTTTTTGCTTTATTTCATTGTTTTGTTTGCTGTGAGTGCCACATTTGAATAGTATTGAGTCTAATTGTTTTTGTTTGTTTGATGCTCTTTCAATTAATGCTAAAGTTGTGTATGTTTACTACTAAATAAACAGCATAGACAAACATTGTGAACATGTGTGGATATTTCAGGTACACTTTAGTCACACTAGGGTCCAGAGTGGCTTGTCACTGGGGTAGTGCCTCTAAAAGCACTGGTTGGTACCTTTTGAAAAGGGGATACAGTTGTACCATAATTTAAAGGTACATTTTAGCCTCATAGGGTTCTACAGAAGCACGAAGCCTTGGTGTAGTCATGGATGATCAGTTATCGTTCTCAAGTCATGTTGCAAACATAACTCGGTCCTGCAGATTTCTTCTGTACAACATCAGGAGAATTCGACCCTTCCTCTCTAGAGAGGCCGCCCAGGTGCTTGTTCAGTCTCTCGTCACTTTCAGACTTGATTACTGCAACTCTCTTCTGGCTGGTCTCCCTCTGCGCACCATCAGGCCCCTGCAGCTCATCCAGAATGCAGCGGCACGGGTCGTCTTCAATGTCCCTAAATTCAGCCATGTCACTCCACTGCTGCGTTCTCTCCACTGGCTTCCTGTAGCTGCCCGCATCAGATTCAAAACCCTGACGCTGGCCTACAAAGCCAAGACTGGACCAGCCCCTCCGTACTTGATGGCAATGGTCAAAAGCCGGTCTGCACCAAGAGCCCTTCGAGCTTCAAGTACGGCTCGGCTCGACCCGCCATCCCTCAAAATCCGCGGAAGACAAGCGTCCAGACTTTTTTCTGTCCTGGCACCAAAGTGGTGGAACGAGCTTCCCCTGGGTGTCCGAACGGCCGAGTCGCTCGCTGTCTTCAAACGCAGACTGAAGACCCACCTCTTCAGAGAGTACTTGGGCGAATAGAGTACTATGGTCGCCTTATTGTATTGTGTTTAGTAATGTCTAAGCTTAGAGGTATCTTTGAATTATTAGTCTATTCTAACTAGCTAAGGTTTCTTTCTTGGGTAAATAGCAAAGCACTTTGTAAGTCGCTCTGGATAAGAGCGTCTGCTAAATGCCGTAAATGTAAATGTAAATGTAACAGTCTAACAGTGGATTAGGGCTGCCCGTGGTGATTGTGTGGCTTTAAGCAGATGTGAAGGACGATTCACCACAAGAATACAGCCAAACACTTTCAGGCAAGTTCCAGTGGTATGTAATGTTGAATTTGTGTAGAAATCAAAAGAGAGTACACGCAACAAAAACAAAAAATAGACGAGCTAGATAGTACACTCTTTGTACAACAAGGCCTCAGCTGCCTTCATCTGAGGGCTGCAAAGCCTCACGCACGTCTACTATTGCTTCAGCCTACTCCGTGCAAGCTGAACCCCCTTATTGCCTCCTACACAGCCCTTTTAAGATGTATGCTGAAATTGATCCAACTCGCACAAAACATTAAAGTATGAGAAGTCAGTAAAAGAATAACCGTAAAGTTAAGCTAGCTGTAATCAAGGAAACACCTGCATTTAGTTCTCCTTCCATTAAAGCAAGATTATACAAATTTAGGCTTTGGTGATAATGATTTAGTACCACAGTGAAGTTGTAAAGTAAACCAGAAATAAACCCATATAAATAAGCAAACAAGAGCATGTCATCATTATTATGGCTTAGTACTAAAGTAAAGCAGATGATTGCATGACAGAACAGCACTGACCACAGAATACCTCAAAATGGCCGTTAACTCTTCATCTAAGGTGTGTTTTGAGTTGAATTTAGTAAAAACAAGTCTTTCTGAATGTGTGTTTACACACATTTGATGGGACAGTGCAACACTGCTGAAAGTTAATCCTGCTTTTCTGAACACTATTTAATGTTTGTGTTTTATCATGTGCTGATCATTATAACAGTGAGGCACACAGGAACTTTCACTGTCACTATGGCTAATTTACACTTTGCCATTTAGGCCAGTAAGATGCTTTAAAGAAGTATTTTGTAGACATATGTATATGTGTGTCTGCAGGTGTGGAGGTCCATGGTATAACATGTGAATTTGCACAACCAGTTCTACTCAGCGCTCAACCACGACTGATCGTCTTGTTCAGCAGTGGCACTTCGAGAGATGCCTGGGACTTACGATCGCCAAGTATGGGATTTACTGCCATTTTTACTGCCAATATTGAACATGTTTGTGTGGATGTTTCAGAGTATTGCAGCACAAAAACAAAGTAGTAAGCTGACTTAAAATAGAGCAACTCCAACAAAGGTGCAGAGTTAAATTGAGAGGAACATAAGTTGATGCAGTAGATTAAAATGTTTGTGCATGTATCATTGTTGGGAAGGCCTAGCCTGCAGTGAAGTGCCAGAATAGTGACTGGAATGGGCGTCACTGTCTTGTTGGATGCACATGTGCATAAATCTTCCATAAATGTACACTGACCAGCCATTTCTTTTCACCACTGTGTTTGATCCAGTTGTACCAGAGAGTTGCACGGCCCCTAACTTTTTATCTCTAGGGGTCAACCTAACCAAACACAAAAGAGCCTGTCACTATCAAAAGTCTTCAACCTTGATTGTGGTTAAAGCATAGTTACAGCACAGTGCTCATGTGTCTGAGACTCGTGAATTAATTAGGCAGTTGAGAATGTTGGCAGTCCCAAAAACTTGGCCCTGCCATCTATGGATGCTTAAAGATGCTTCCTCTCCACCTGCGCTGAGATGCCTTCAAGACCTGCAATGCAAAACCCACTGGTGTGAAAATATCAATTATTATAGTGCAAGCAAGTAATAAATTAAATAAACTTGATGTGTATTCCAGGATTTCACATAATTGTGTTATATCTGACAACTGTGTTAAGATATACTTTTAAATTACGAAACAGTATGATCAATATTTTGATTATCATATAGTTTTGAATTTCAACTTGTCAGATTCTCTTCTGTCCACAGGTCTTGATTATTCAGGAGTGGCTACGAAATGTATTAATGAGGCTCTGACCAACCTCATCCACAGTTCTTGTTGAGTCCACTTTTTCACACTTCTTGTGATACCACTTACAGTGCCCATTGCAATCACCTGCCCAGATTTTTTCCTGTCCACAGCCCTCTATGATTCTGAAGTGGCTATGAAGTTCATTAATGAGGCGATCACCATCTTCATTCACAGATCTTGGTGAGTCCACTTCATCACACTTGTTTTATGCTGTTTACAGAGCCCATGACATAGTTTGTCCAAAGTAGCTTATTTACACAGCCCTCAATGATTCAACTTCATTAATGAGGCTGTTACCAACCTCATTCACAGTTTTTGGTCCACTTGGTCCACTTGGTCCACTTTATCACGTTCCATTTCCTTTCGTTTATGGTACCATTTACAATTGAGTGGACTGATGCTCTTGTGTGCTCTAGATATTTTGGAAATTGCTAAACCACTTTATCCACAGTTGTTGGTGAGTCCACTTCATCACAGTCCCTGATGGACTGCTTACAGTGCCCATTACAATCGACTGCCCAGATTCTCTTTTGTCCACAGCCCTTTTTGATTCAGAAGTGGCTACGAACTTCATATATGAGGCTTTCGCCAACATCGTCCACTGTTCTTGGTACAATCGCCTGCCCAGATTCTCTTCTGTCCACAGTGTTACTGTTACATTCAAGACATAGGTGATCCTGTGATCCAGTATTGCATATTTGATACTGTTAGTGCTGCCATCTGGTGGCCTGTTTCTTGTTGTTTTTGTTTTTCTCTCTCTCCCTCTCCTGGTGAAACGACTGATTGGAAACAGCTGATCTCAATGCGTGTGCTGGTTGGCTGCAGTGTCTGAGCTTTGTCATTGAAATGGTGCCATTGGCGTTTATCTAGTCGCCCGTGGCGTTCTCACCATGTGGCCAAAGGTGGTTGTGATTGAGGCTGTTCAAGATATATAACATGACAATTCACAGTTTGATGTATGTGGATCTATTGTAGCCTACTGTTTTCTGTGTCATTATGTACTTGTTGATGTCCAAGTGGTTTAATCATAGTCATGTTTGTAGTGGTGAGTGCCATTTACTATTTTAATTTCATTTATTATTTTTCATTTATTATTCTCTTGCTTCATGTTGGGGAGGCAGGTAAGGCCATTGTATTTTGTTTTATTATTTTTTAGTTAGGTTAGTTAGTAAGGAGGGATGTCATGTGTGTCTGTAATTTTGGCCTTTGCTCACCCTGATGCTATATGATGTTGACTGTGGTCTTGATATGTTTGCCTATAATACTACATTTTCATTTGAGCATTAAATCTGTTTCTTTATGGTTTGTTTATCTCCTCAAGCCCTAAACTAGTTTTTTTTATGAAATGGTTTAATAAACTGGGCTGTAAGATTACTCAAAAATTGACTAACTTTACAAGACTTTAACAAAGCAAAACTTCACCAAAAGTGAAGTAGAAAAGAAAAACGTAGGCCAGAGTTATAAGAAAAAGTAGGCCAGAGTTATAAGAACTGCTTTTTATTGGAATTTAAAAACCTGAATGTTCTTATACGACTGAAGACGTGTCGAGGTTCTTCTGTTCCCTGTATGCTCTGTGACTAATTTGCTGAACAAGTAGATCTATCTGAGATGTTTCCAAGCTGTTTTAAGCCTGCGTCTGAGATGAACACTGTATGTGAACTTTTACATTCTGAATTTTTAGTTGAAAGTAAGTCAGAAGATGCTGAAAATGATTTCACATCAAAACTGAATTTTATTAAAGAGGCTTTGATGGAGGAACAAAGTTGGGATCAATCTCTTGATAACTGTAGACTAACTGCTGTAACAGAAGAAAGTAATGCCCCATCATGCAGTTATGTATTTTCAGCAAGATGTACATGTACTTAGCATGTACTTAGCTTAGCCCCCTGACAGTGTGTTCTCTGGTCATCTGGGTATACAGAAAACACATCAGCAGATCATGTGTTTTTTCTTTTGGCCTGGTCCTAAAGCTGATGCTGTGTTATGTTGAGTTACGGGAAAACCCAATCAGGTTATTCCATCCACATCACTTCATCCAATCCTAGCATTATGAGCACCATTTCAACGTGTGTAGGGCAGCTGCCCTGGCCACTGATCAAATCCTTCTACTTTTGTGTTACCCCTTGACCAGCTACCTAAACAAATGCTCATGCTTCATTACAGTAACAAGGCTGTGATGGCTGTCTTAAGTATGTTGCGAGAAGGTTACAAAGTATGTTCAGGTTTTTCGCTGCTGCTGCTGCACCTGCATCATTATCCTCTATTTTATTTGTTCCAGACATGAGGAGCTCCTCCCTTACTGTTCCACATTGCATTGTGGTATAATGTAAAAAAGTGTCCATTGAGTATACACCAAAAATTAGCTGTGCGCTAATCCGTATACGTTCGGCACCATTTAAGGTGGCTTCCAGTAAGAAGCTGGAGAATAACTCCAGCCTTGTTGGTGCAGCCGTTTCTTTACGGCATCATAAATCAGCACATTTTACAGTTGTAAAATACATCCAGATAGATCCGGGAACTAATTTTACTGAAGTTCTGAAATTGTTAGCAATTGATCATCACATGTCCAGTGCATATCACCCCGAATCTCAGGGTTCTCTAGAATGTTTTCAACAACCTCAGTGCTTCGTACCTACTGTCTTTAGGTAGATAAAGAATGTGATGATGGCATCCTGGTCTTATTGTTTGCCATTTGTGAAAGTGATCAGGATTCCATTGGGTTTAGCCATTCACAGCTGAATTGTGAATTTCACTTTGGAGATAAAAGACTTGTACGTACCAGGTTCTGCCCTGTGTGCAGAGTTTTCAGGAAGATTGTGTTGATGGAGGTGGATCTGCTAATAGGGTTTTGCTAAGTTCTCCCCTACTGCTTCTGAAGTATCTGCTTTTGTCACACCAGATCTCTTTCTACAGTATTCCGTAATGCCATTTGGGTTACAAAAGGTAATAGCTAATGTAAACAATTGTGAAGCATGTCTGGATGTCGTTGTGATGTCTAGATGTCTATCAGAGTTGGAATGAACATTTGGCAATCCTCTGAAATGTGTTTAAGCGCTTATAGTTAAGTTTCCCTCACACTTAATCTCACTAAATGTGAGTCTGGGAAAGCTAGAGTATCCTAGGTTTGTAAGAAGGTGGGCCAAGGTGAAGTGCGCCCTCTTGAGGCTAAGATACCAACCCTGCAGTTGTGCTTTTGTAGAACCCCTGTTCTAATGACTCCTGACTACACTCAATTCTTCAAGCTGTAAGCTGGGGCTGGAGCTGTCCTCCTTAAAGAAGACTCGAGGTGTTGACCATCCAGTTTATTTTTCATAGAAATTGAAGGAACATCAGATCATGTATAGAACCACTGAGAAGGAAGCCTAGCACTCTTATTAGCTTTTCAACACTTTATGTGGGGTTGAGTGTTTTGGCAGTAGTGCTCTATATATACCACAATATCAGCTGAAGACTGATGAGATGGTTCATGATTGTTCAAGGTTTTAATGTTCAGAATAAGAAAGATTGTGAAAATGTAGTTGCTGATGCGTTGTCTAGGCAGTAGTGTGAGGGTGTTATGACCCTGGGGAGTGTAGAAGAGAGCCTCGTTGGTGCAGCCATGTTTGTTTACAGCGTCAGAAAGATGAAGCAGTTTAGGAACACAGAGTCCTAACCTGACGTCAGTCCAATTATTCCATTCCACCATAAATGTTGCAGCAGATTTAGTCAAAAGTATTCACCAACTGTATAGCACCAGAATGGAACAGGTGGAACATAATTGGGATGAGATGCCGATTTCAGTAGGGCATCAATCTTAGTGTGCTTCTCTATCCTTCTTCTACTTAAGCACAACTCTAATAATGAACATATGATGCTTTAAATACAAAAACAGAAAATATTATTTAAATTCAGCCTGTAGTTCAAAACTACATCCAACCAAACACCACTGTCTGACTCACTGTTGTCTTTACCTAGTTAATAGATGTAGATCTGCACTCTTAGCTCCTTCAGTGGGGGTTTTTTATAACCATTTCAGCCCAAAAAAAAAGCTTCTAAGCTTTTCAGTCCCTGAGATCAGTCCTGGAGGACTTGTGTCCATCTGCTGAATTAAGAAAACAAATGGTAAATGTGGCATCAATCTATACAAAATGAAAATGTGAGCGAGTTAGACAGTCATGCAGTGAGGTGAGGATGAATCAATGCGAGGACCAGCGGGCAGTGTTTTCTTCTTTTTCTTGTCTTACCTTTGTCTTCTTTTCGTCTTATATTTTCTTTTTTATCTTTGTCGTCTTTCTTCTTTGTCTTTGTAATTTTCTTTTTTCTTGTTTCCTTCTTTGACTTCTTTTTCTCAATATATATTTTTTTGTCTTTCTTCTGTCTTCTTAGTCTTCGGCTTTTTGTTTTTCTTATTTTTCTTTTCTTAGTGTTTTTGTCTTGTCAAGTCAAATTTATTTGTATAGTGCTTTGTACAACTGTTGTGGTCACAAAGCAGCTTTACATAATTAGTAATTAGTAAAAGACAGAAAAAAGTCTTTAATAGCAGTCCTAAAATAGAGCCTTGTGGAACTCCATATCTTACTTCTGTGTAATTTGAAGATAAATCTTTACAAACTCCTTTAGATATGATTTGAACCACCATAGGGCTGGTCCTGTGATTCCAACCATTTTCTCTAATCTTTCTAGTAATATAGTATGATCTATTGTATCAAAGGCTGCACTAAGGTCTAGTAGGGCTAATAAAGATACATAGCCTTTATCAGAGGCAAGAAGGAGATCATTTTTATTCTTCACTAGGGAGGTCTCAGTGCTGTGATGGGATCTGAATCCAGATTGGAATTTCTCATACATGTCATTTGTACTCAGGTATAAGCAGAGTTGTTGGCCTACAGCTTTTTCTAAAATCTTGGATATGTATGTTAAGTTGGAGATGGGTCTGTAAATAGACAATACACAAGGATCAAGATTTGGCTTCTGGATTAAAGGTTTTATGACTGCCAATTTAAGTTTTTTAAGGTTTTTGGGAAATGCCCTAGGCTAAGGGATGAATTTACAATTGTTAAAAGAGGTCTAATTAGAAGTGAGAGTATTTCTTTTAGCAATTTAGAGGGAATCGGGTCAAGTTGTACAGGCTGTACAATTTGGTGAGGAAATATTTTTTTTTTCTAGTAAGTTTAGAGATCTCGCTAAAAAGAACTCTGGGATTGTCTGTTTTTGTTTTTCTCAATCAGCGAGGCCAAATACGCTGAGCGAGCTTTAATGAGTGCCTTTCTATATTGACTAAGGCTGTCCTTCCACACAGAGTGGAACACCTCTAGTTTGGTCGTCCACCATTTACGCTCTAGTTTCTGCACTGTTTTTAGTTTTTGCCTTGTCATTTTACTTTTAAACAGTGCTTCTTTGTCTAAGGTTGATTGAAGGGTATTTTCCAGGTCGTTCGTTAATGTAACTAGCTCCGTTTGGAGTCATTGGGGTTATTGCGCGCTTTAGACAGTGTTGCGGGGAAAAAATTAACATTTTGCCTAAGATGTGTCTCAAAGGAGATTAGATAATGGTCTGATATTACTGAGCTTTGAGGTACAATATTTAGATGATCAATTATAACACTCAGGGTCAGGACTAAATCTAGGGTATGGTTACAGTAATGTGTGGGTCCAGTCACATTTTTTGTGATGCCGACAGAATCTAAGATTGATACAAACGCCTTTGCTAATGGATCATCTGCTTTTTCAAAATGAATATTAAAGTCTTCTACTATTATAAATTTGTCACTGCACACTGACAAAATCACAAAATTATTAAAAAAATTCAGAATATGACCCTGGAGGCCTATAAATATTAATTTAGTCTGAATGCATTTTTATTTGTTGCTGGATTTGATTTTTTAATGTAGAAAATCTCAAAAGAAGTGAAAGTGTTAGTGTTTTTGAATAATATGTAGTGTATTCTGGTAGATTATGCATACTCCACCTCCTGTGCCTGATAATCTAGGGCTATGTACATATTTATAACCTGCGGCGGTGGCTTCATTTAATGCTATACATTGATCAGGTTTCAGTGTGGCAGAAAATGTCTAGTTTCTAATTAATTTATTATAACAAGCAAATTTAGATATTCTATGTTTGGCTTTAATTTGGGGCACAGACAGTCTTAATACAATGAAACCTGGGTGACCTCAAAGCAGCTCGCAGACGGTTTAGCGTGTCTGTCTGCGGCCTGGTCCCGGCTTTGGATTGTCAGCAGCCTTTTACACTACTCGACTAACTAGCAGACTATGCGTTATGCTGCACGAAAATAGGGCAGCACCCTCCTGCGTGGGGTGGACGCCATCCCTACCTAAAAAACAGGCTTGCCCTCAAACTTTAATCAGTTATCTATGTTATTTAGTGCTGTGATTCGGCTGTAAGACTCAATCGAATGAAGTTGCCGGTGAGTGGAAGCACAAGATAGATGTTTCTAATAAAGTGACCGTAACTTAAAGCTACCTTACACTCAGCAAAAGTCCATTCTCTATCAGCAGAGAAACCTTTGGATGAAAAGTACTGAGCTATCTTTTGCTCATTAATATATTTCTTCACTATGCCATTGATTACTTTTTCAAAATCAGAATCAGTCCACTGAGGCATTTCAGTCCCTCCCTTAACTAAGGTGCTGCTTTTATAGTTAAGAGACTTCCATGAGTCTTTACCAAGATTCTGAGTATGTTGGCCTTTTCTTGACATGGTGTGGAAACAGGAGAACAAATCCAAGTTTTCTTCTTATTAACTAAACTACAGAAGAACAAAAACACAACTCCGTTCAGAGAGGATTACGGTTACAAACGTTACGTTTAACAGTAACAAAACAAACTTCTCTCCTTTAGAGAGGATAACAGCCACAAAACACTAGGTTTTTATCAGTGACAAACAGATAACTTCTCTTCTTTCAGAGAGGCTAACAATTACTGACTCCTCTGTCTTAAGAAAACAGAATTTCTCTCAGATTCGAAATGGCGTTTACTCACCAAGAAGGTTTTAGTAGGCCATCCGGGTCACGGCACCACATTGTTAGAAATCCGGCATAAAGGAGACAGATTCAGGAGTCAGGAGACTGGATCTTTAGCATTGGAGTTTATTCACGTGCAGACAGAAAATCATACACTGGCACAGCTTAGTTGATCACGGTCAGTCTAGTCTAGTCCGACCATGTCTAGTCCGAACCAATCCAGTCTGAACCAATCCAGTCTAAAACAGAATCCAGTCTAAAACAGAATCCAGTCTGATTAGGGGTATTTTGAGAGGGCCTTATATATATTGGAAATTGTGGGAGGGGAAAGGTTCATGAAGAGGAGTTTAAGGAGGGGTAGGAGGGGGATGAAGGACAGGTCACTTGGAGTATCAACAGTAGGGGGTGATAGTTAGCACTTTAAAGAGGGGTAGGAGGTGGGTGAAGTTGAGGGGGGTTGATGGTCATCACACATCAAAGGTCATCGGTATGACCACTTGATTGTTGTCACCTTTTGAGGGTTATTCGAATTACCATATACAAAGAGAGAGAGTGACCACTTTAGGCCGGCAGACGAAGGGTAACAAAAGGTGAGACAAAGGATTAAGATAACCATTTGATAAGTTGAAACCACATGAAAGTAATGTTAGAAAGGGCCATATTTTCTCTCAGCTACAACTCTCAGGTCTTTGGTCTTCACCTATATAAGGCCATCAGTTGTCAGGTACATCTGGATTGTACACAAAACTGTCTTCCCTCCATTGGGCGTTGTGCCCACTTGGGCTATTCGGGGTCAGTGTGGGTGGAGGTGGAAGAACTGCCGATTGGCTTTTCAATTTTGCTTTCTGTCAGTGTGATCTCACCCTTGCATGAGTATGATGCAGGACCTCTAGTGTGCACCTTAGGAGTGTCTGGTGGGTTAGGGGGTTCAGGCTGATCTTTGACCTTGAACTTGACCAAACCTTGCATCTCCATCTCCACATCAGTTTCGGTCCAGGTGGTCACGTGAAGTGGTCACTGCATTGCTGTCTGCTCTTGTCCATCTGATTCAGGGGCATATGGAGGTGGTCTCAGGTTTGAGCCGAGAATACAGCCCGGGCTTGTTTGTCTTGTCATCATGTTGTTTGCTTATCTCCATGTTGTGAAAGTTAGCCTACGAGTGATAAGAAGATAAGGGGTGATAAGAGAAGTACAGGGGTGCTATAAGAAGATAAATGGGTGATGAGAAATATTGGCGTAATACAAGAAGATATGGGGTGATAAGAGAAATAAAGGGGTGAAACCAGTAGAAGGATGTTACAAGAGAAATATGGAGTGTTAAGAGAAATATGGGGAGTTATAAAGAATAAATTAAGGGGTGTTAAAAGAAAAAGAAGGGGTATTATTAGAAGAAACTGGGTATTACAAGAAGGGTGAGTAATTATACAAGTGAAGAGATAGGGTATAGTGTACACAGAAGCTTGTGTGTGTGAATGTGAAGGGAATTATCGTGTGTCTCTCAGTCTATGTGTGGATTCTGGGTGGCTATGTTCTGTTGGGGTTGAAGGGATATGTTTGGAGAGTAATTCTAAAAACTCGCCATACTGTTGTCTTTTATTGTGAGATCTTGTGCTTTGCAGGAGATCTCACAATAAGAAAAATCTCATAAAAACGAGAGAGGAACTATATTTAAGTTTGTGCACAGAATCAATAAAAGCCAAATTAATTGGGGTTGTAAAAAGATAAGGGTAAAAGCTGAAAAGAATTCTGTTATTGTCTCAGAAAAATGTGTGCATTTGTGGGAGGTTGCAAATTTAAGGGAAGACACAGTATGGGGGCCCCCGGAGAGAAGAAAAAGAGGAGTAAATGTTACATGTTGTATGTCTAGTCTGAGATTTTGTTTTAATGGCCAATAAAAGATAAATGGATCCATTCGATAGAGTTATGTGATAATGAGTGTAGAAAAGCAGTAGGAAATCTATGAAATAAATAGGTTTTGTAGATATGTGGGTTGGAATGAAGTATAGGAAAATTAATGAGCCCTGACTGGGCATCAGAGAGGGAGATAGGTAAAGGAACAGTTTCATAAACCACTAAAGCAGCCCATACTGGCACCAGGTCACGTGTAGTACAAGAATACTGTTAATAAGTCCTGTGGTTGTTGTATGGATACTGGAATGTGGGTTTTATAGTGTAAGTCCAACCTACCAACCTGAGAAAGAGATTTGACTAGGTTCAAATAGTTATACATAGAAGATGTGTTTATATCTTGTGTAGGTAATTCTTTGTATGAATAACATAAGCATTATTGTTAAGCACTGTAGGAAAGTAATCTCTGGTATTTCTGTTCTATCCTGGCAGAAAGGGAATCTATCCACCTGTACATACTAGCATATAAATAGGTTCTGCACAGATGCTTTTGGTTGAACTTTCACCACTGGAAAGGGGAGCCTCATGTATGCAAGCATACACATACACTAAGGTTTAAGGTTGGTAGAGAGTTAAATCACTTTTAAACACACATGGTTAAAGATTCTCTCACTTGATTAGCTTAAGATTAGATCTGAATTACAAGTAATCTGGTTTGATTCTCCTTTCTCTTTTATGGGATGTGAGAGGAGACAGAAAGAAGGACCTAAGGAGGGGCAACTGGTGAATGACGTGCCAGAAACGTCACATGGACTGAGTGGAAGAAGCTGTGCTGACTTCCGATCAGGCTAGTGTGCTTATCCACAGATCACTTCCCTGTATACACCTGCATTCTAAACAAATGTGTATTCATATTTATAGTGCTATTAATTATATAATACTTGCTAACAGTTGCCAACTGATTGGTTGGGCAGTGACTTTGATTACTTAAAGATAACACACTTGGGGGTTAAACATTTTGTTGAAAGCCACAGGTAGGGAAGTATTTGGTGGTTTAACTCTTACTAGAGGAGGACTTTTTTTTTTTTTAGAGTGGTCATACATTCTTAAGGTCTGGGCTGTTCTGAAGTTGGCAAACCTCAGTTAATTTCAACAACTCGTATAGTAACTTTTAATAAACAAATAAATAAATATCGTATAATTCAAAGTAGACAGTGAAGTGGTAGTAATTTCAATAATTTAAAGTAATCTTTTTCACACTCAAATAACATAGAGGCCATTATTATGCCAACTATGGGTACAAACACTTCAAAAGGAATTACTCCTGTTGATGTAGTTAAAATAATCCATTAATTAAAGGCATAACTAAGACATCAGAGAAATGGCACAAGCGTTGGCCTGACATTGACCAACCATGGCCAGTGGAGGGGACTCTTAATCCAGATGTAATTAAAGTAATGCAAGTACTTCTGGCCACGTACAAGGCTAACCAAAAGAAAGGTAAGAAGGGGGAAAAAAACATAAGAAGAAGAGACCGATGGAGCTCGGCATTCTCCAGTTGCTTGAATAAGAAGGGCAGAAACTGGTCAAAGCAGCAAAGGATAAGAGAGAGAGGAGTGCAGCAGAAATGGAGAGACAGATGAGAGGAATAGGAAAGCAGATGGCAGAAATTAATGAGCCATTTTCACACGTAAACAAGAACCCCCCACATATGAGAAGGAATTGAGAGTCTGAGAAGATCTATCCCCAGCTCCCAGTGATCACTCAAGAGGGCAAATATCACATCAGAGATGATGGCCGAATAGTGGAAGCAGGAAAAGCAGAAACAATTATAATAATGTATTTTCCAAAAGCAAGAAGAAATCAACATATATGTAAACTGAAGGTGAAGTGAAGATCAGGAGGACAAAAGTTGGAGATGATGTGGATGAAAGTGCGTGGGAAGCCAGAAGAGGATGTGATCCAGCAGTCATGCTTAGAACGTGAACAAGTAAGACAAAGAATAAAGAAAGAAAATGAATGCTTACTTACCGATAACACAGTTGCAGATGAAAAAAAAAGCCAGAAAGCCAGAGGTCCACATTCAGACAACCATATACAGTTGATGTATAGTCTCTTGGAATCATGAGGTCCTGTGAACAAAGACAAAGAAGAAAGTCAACAGCTGAAAAGAAACATAATGCTTTCTTACCGATGACACAGTTGAAGATGAATAGAAAGTCAGTCAGATTGAGTTGCAGATGTAGACAACGGCAAAAAATTGGAGATCGATAGCCTCTTGGGATCATGAAATCCTGTCAACTAGTAGGACAAAAAAGAAAATCAAAATATGAAAAGAAAGTGAATGTATACTCACCTGTTACACAGTTGCAGATGAATACACAGCCAATAAGAAGAAAAATCCAGATACAGACAACGGCAAACAGCTGGAGATGAACAGTCTCTTGGCATCATGAGGTCCTGTGAACAAGACAAAGAAGAAAGTCAATACATGAAAAGAAACTGAATGTATACTTACCTGTTACAAAGTTGCAGATGAATACACAGCCAATAAGACAGAAGTCCAGATGCAGACAACCACATGCAGCTGGACATGGACAGTCTCTTGGGATCTTGAGGTCCTATGACCAAGTAAGACTAAGAAGAAAGTCAATACATGAAAAGAAACTGAATGTATACTTACCTGTTACACAGTTGCAGATGGAAAAAAAAGCCCGTAAGCCAGAGTTCCAGATTCAGAAAACCATATACTGTTGATATATAGTCTCTTGGGATCATGAAGTCCTTTCAACAAGTAAGACAAAGAAGAAAGTCATTACATGAAAAGAAACGGAATGCTTACTTAGCAATTACACAGTTGCAGATGAATACACAGCCAATTAGAAAAAAATTCCAGATGCAGATGAATAGTCTCTTGGGATCATGAGGTCCTGTAAACAAGACAAAATGAAAGTCAATACATGAAAAGAAACGGAATGTAGACTTACCTGTTACACAGTTGCAGATGAATACACAGCCAGTAAGAAATACTTCCAGATGCAGATAACCACATACAGCTGGACTTGAATAGTCTCTTGGGATCATGAAGTCCTGTGAACAAGTAAGACAAAGATGAAAATCAAAATATTAAAAAAAGAAACTGAATGTATACTTACCTGTAACACAGTTGCAGATTAATACACAGCCAATAAGACGAAAAACCCAGATGCAGATGAATAGTCTCTTGGGATCATGAGGTCCTGAAAACAAGACAAAGAAGAAATTCAATACATGAAAAAAACTGAATGTATACTTACCTGTTACAAAGTTGCAGATGAAAAAAAAGCCAGTAAGGCAGAGTTCCAGATTCAGACAACCATATACAGTTGCTGTATAGTCTCTTGGGATCACGAGGTCCTGTGAAGAAGTAAAACAAAGAACAAAGTTAATACATGAAAAGAAACAGAATGTTTACTTACCTGTAACAAAGTTGCAGATGAATACACAGTAAGAAAGAAAGAATTCCAGATGCAGACAACCACATACAGCTGGACATGGACAGTCTCTTGGGATCATGAAGTCCTGACAACAAGTAAGACAAAGAAGAAAATCAAAACATGAAAAGAAACTGAATGTTTACTTACCTGTAACAAAGTTGCAGATGAATACACAGCCAATAAGACGAAAAATCCAGATAAAGACAACAACATACAGCTGGAGATGAATAGTCTCTTGGGATCATGAAGTCTTCTGAATAAGTAAGACAAAGAAGAAAGTCAATACATGAAAAGACACGGAATGCTTACTTACCGATTAAACAGTTGCAGATGAATACACAGCCATTCAAAAAGAATTCCAGATGCAGACAACCACATATAGCTGGACATGGACAGTCTCTTGGGATCATGAAGTTCTCTGAACAAGTAAGACAAAGAAGAAAGTCAATACATGAAATGAAACTGAATGCTTACTTTCGGATTACACAGTTGCAGACGAACACAGCCAATAAGACGAAAACTCCAGATGCAGACAATGGCAAACAGCTGGAGATAGATACAATCTTGGCATCAAGAGATCCTGTCAACAAGTAAGACAAAGAAGAAAGTCAATACATTAAAAGAAACTTAATGTATACCTACCTGTTACACAGTTGCAGATGAACACAGCCAATAAGATGAAAAATCCAGATGCAGACAACGGCAAACAGCTGGAGATAGATACACTCTTGGCATCAAGAGGTCCTGTCAACAAGTAAGACAAAGATGAAAGTCAAAACATGAAAAGAAACTGAATGTATACTTACCTATTACACAGTTGCAGATGAAGACACAGCCAAGAAGATGAAAAATCCAGATGCAGACAACGGCAAACAGCTGGATATAGATACACTCTTGGCATCAAGAGGTCCTGTCAACAAGTAAGACAAAGATGAAAGTCAATACATTAAAAGAAACTTAATGTATACCTACCTGTTACACAGTTGCAGATGAATACACAGCCAGTAAGAAAGAATTCCAGATGCAGACAACCACATACAGCTGGACATGGATAGTCTCTTGGGAACATGAAGTCCTGTGAACAAGTAAGACAAAGAAGAAAATCAAAATATAAAAAGAAACTGAATGTATACTTATGTGTTACACAATTGCAGATGAATACACTCCCAATAAGACGAAAATTCCAGATGCAGTTGAATAGTCTTTTGGGATCACGAGGTCCTGTGAACAAGTAAGACAAAGAAGAAAGTCAATACATGAAAAGAAACTGAATGTATACTTACCTGTAACACAGCTGTAGATGTACAAAGCCAATAAGACGAAAAATCCAGATGCAGACAAAGGCAAACAGCTGGAGATGAATAGTCTCTTGGGATCATGAGGTCCTGTAAACAAGACAAAGAAGAAAGTCAATACATGAAAAGAAACTGAATGTATACTTACCTGTTACACAGTTGCAGATGAATACACAGCCAGTAAGAAAGAATTCCAGATGCAGACAACCACATACAGCTGGACATGGACAGTCTCTTGGGATCATGAAGTCCTGGGAACAAGACAAAGAAGAAAGTCAATACATGAAAAGAAACGGAATGTATACTTACCTGTTACACAGTTGCAGGTGAAAAAAATAGCCAGTAAGCCAGAGTTCCAGATTCAGACAACCATATACAGTTGATATATAGTCTCTTGGCATCATGAAGTCCTGTGAACAAGTAAGACAAATAAGAAAATCAAAATATGAAAAGAAACTGAATGTACACTTACCGATTACACAGTTGCAGATGAATACACAGCCATTAACAATGAATTCCAGATGCAGACAACCACATACAGCTGGACATGGACAGTCTGTTGGGATCATGAAGTCCTATGAAAAAGTAAGACACAGAAGAATATCAAAATATGAAAAGAAACTGAATGTATACTTAACTGTTACACAGTTGCAGATGAATACACAGCCAAGAAGACGAAAAATCCAGATGCAGTCAGGTTGAGTTCCAGATGCAGACAACCACATACAGTTGATGTATAGTCTCTTGAGATCACAAGGTCCTGTAAAAAAGGAAGACAAAGAAGAAAGTCATTACATGAAAAGAAACTGAATGTATACTTACCTGTAACACAGTTGCAGATGAATACACAGCCAATAAGACGTAAAATCCAGATGCAGTTGAAAAGTCTCTTGGGATCATGAGGTCCTGTAAATAAGACAAAAAAAAGTCAATACATGAATAGAAACGGAATGTATACTTACCTGTTACACATTTGCAGATGAATACACAGCCAAGAAGACGAAAAATCCAGATGCAGACAACGGCAAACAGCCGGAGATGAATAGTCTCTTGGGATCATGGAGTCCTGTGAACAAGTAAGACAAAGAAGAAAATCAAAATATGAAAAGAAACTGAATATATACTTACCAGTTACACAGTTGCAGATGAACACACAGCAATTAAGAAAGAATTCCAGATGCAGACAACCACATACAGCTGGACATGGACAGTCTCTTGGGATCATGAAGTCCTGTGAACAAGTAAGACAAAGAAGAAAATCAAAATATGAAAAGAAACTGAATATATACTTACCAGTTACACAGTTGCAGATGAACACACAGCCATTAAGAAAGAATTCCAGATGCAGACAACCACATACAGCTGGACATGGACAGTGTCTTGGGATCATGAAGTCCTGTGAACAAGTAAGACAAAGAAGAAAGTCAATACATTAAAAGAAATTAAATGCTTACTTACCAAATACACAGTTGCAGATGAATACACAGCCACTAAGACGTAAAATCCAGATGCAGACAACGGCAAACAGCTGGAGATGAATAGTCTCTTGGGATCATGAGGTCCTGTAAACAAGACAAAAAAAAAAGTCAATACATGAATAGAAACGGAATGTATACTTTCCTGTTACACAGTTGCAGATGAATATAAAATCAGTCAGGTTGAGTTCCAGATTCAGACAATGGCAAACAGCTGGAGATTGAGAGCCTCTTGGGATCATGAGGTCCTGTGAACAAGTAAGACAAAGAAGAAAATCAAAATATGAAAAGAAACTGAATGTATACTTACCGATTACACAGTTGCAGATGAAAAAAAAAGCCAGTAAGCCAGAGTTCCAGATTCAGACAACCACATATAGTTGATGTGTAGTCTCTTGGGATCACGAGGTCCTGTGAACAAGTAAGACAAAGAAGAAAGTCAATACATGAAATGAAACTGAATGCTTACTTACCGATTACACAGTTGCAGATGAACAGAAAGTCAGTTAGATTGAGTTCCAGATGCAGACGACGGCAAACACTTGGAGATTGATAGCCTCTTGGGATCATGATGTCCTGTGAACAAGTAAGACAAAGAAGAAAGTCAATACATGAAAAGAAACTGAATGTTTACTTACATGTAACACAGTTGCAGATGAATACACAGCCAATAAGACGAAAAATCCAGATGCAGTTGAAAAGTCTCTTGGGATCACGAGGTCCTGTGAACAAGTAAGACAAAGAAAAAAGTAAATACATGAAAAGAAACGTAAAGCTTACTTACCTGTAACACAGTTGCAGATGAATACACAGCCAATAAGATGTAAAATCCAGATGCAGAAAACAGCAAACAGCTGGAGATGAATAGTCTCTTGGGATCAGGAGGTCCTGTAAATAAGACAAAAAAAAGTCAATACATGAATAGAAACGGAATGTATACTTACCTGTTACAAAGTTGCAGATGAATACAAAGACAGTAAGAAAGATTTCCAGATGCAGACAACCACATACAGCTGGACATGGATAGTCTCTTGGGATCATGAAGTTCTCTGAACAAGTAAGACAAAGAAGAAAGTCAATACATGAAATGAAACTGAATGCTTACTTTCGGATTACACAGTTGCAGACGAACACAGCCAATAAGACGAAAACTCCAGATGCAGACAATGGCAAACAGCTGGAGATAGATACAATCTTGGCATCAAGAGATCCTGTCAACAAGTAAGACAAAGAAGAAAGTCAATACATTAAAAGAAACTTAATGTATACCTACCTGTTACACAGTTGCAGATGAACACAGCCAATAAGATAAAAAATCCAGATGCAGACAACAGCAAACAGCTGGAGATGAATACTCTCTTGGGATCATGAGGTCCTGTAAACAAGACAAAGAAGAAAGTCAACTCATAAAAAGAAACTGAATGTATAGTTACCTGTCACACAGTTGCAGATGAAAAAAAAAGCCGGTAAGCCAGAGTTCCAGATGCTGACAACCATATGCAGTTGATGTATAGTCTCTTGGGATCACAAGGTTCTGTGAACAAGTAAGACAAAGAAGAAAGTCAATACATGAAAAGAAACTGAATGCTTACTTTCCGATTACACAGTTGCAGATGAATACACAGCCAATAAGACGGAAAATCCAGATGCAGACAATGGCAAACACTTGGAGATCGATATCCTCTTTCGATCATGAAGTCCTGTGAACAAGTAAGACAAAGAAAAAAGTCAATGAATGAAAAGAAACTGAATGTATACTTACCTGTTACAAAGTTGCAGATGAATACAAAGCCAGTAAGAAAGAATTCCAGATGCAGACAACCACATCCAGCTGGACATGGATAGTCCCTTGGGATCACGAGGTCCTGTGAAGAAGTAAGACAAAGAAGAAAATCAAAATATAAAAAGAACCTGAATGTATACTTACGTGTTACACAGTTGCAGATGAATACACACCCAATAAGACGTAAAATCCAGATGCAGACAACGGCAAACAGCTGGAAATGAATAGTCTCTTGGGATCATGAGGTCCTGTTAAAAAGACAAAGAAGAAAGTCAATAAATGAAAAGAAGCTGAATGTATACTTACCTGTTACACAGTTGCAGATGAATAGACAGCCATTAAGAAAGAATTCCAGATGCAGACAATCAAATACAGCTGGACATGGACAGTGTCTTGGGATCATGAAGTCCTGTGAACAAGTAAGACAAAGAAGAAAATCAATACATGAAAAGAAACTGAATGCTTACTTACCGATTACACAGTTGTAGATGAATACAAAGTCAGTCAGATTGAGTTCCAGATGCAGACAACGGCAAACACTTGGAGATCGATAGCCTCTTGGTATCATGAAGTCCTGTGAACAAGTAAGACAAAGAAGAAAGTCAAAACATGAAAAGAAACTGAATGTTTACTTACCTGTAACACAGTTGCAGATCAAAACACAGCTAATAAGACAAAAAATCCAGATACAGTTGAAAAGTCTCTTGGGATCACAAGGTCCTGTGAACAAGTAAGACAAAGAAGAAAATGAATACATGAAAAGAAATTGAAGGTATACTTATCTGTCACACAGTTGCAGATGAATAGAAAGTCAGTCAGATTGAGTTCCAGATGCAGACAACGGCAAACACTTGGAGATCGATAGCCTCTTGGTATCATGAAGTCCTGTGAACAAGTAAGACAAAGAAGAAAGTCAAAACATGAAAAGAAACTGAATGCATACTTACCTGTTACACAGTTGCAGATGAATAGAAAGTCAGTAGGATTGAGTTCCAGATGCAGACAACGGCAAACACTTGGAGATCGATAGCCTCTTGGGATCATGAAGTCCTGTCAACAAGTAAGACAAAGAAGAAAATCAATACATGAAAAGAAACTGAATGTATACTTACCTATTACACAGTTGCAGATGAAAAAAAGCCAGTAAGCCAGAGTTCCAGATTTAGACAACCATATATATTTGATGTATAGTCTCTTGGGATCACGAGGTCCTGTGAACAAGTAAGACAACAAAGAAAGTCAATACATGAAATGAAACTGAATGCTTACTTACCGATTACACAGTTGCAGATGAATACACAGCCAGTAAGAAAGAGTTCCAGATGCAGACAACATCATACAGCTGGACAAGGACAGTCTCTTGGGATCATGAAGTCCTGTGAACAAGTAAGACAAAGAAGAAAGTCAAAATATGAAAAGAAACTGAATGTATACTTACATGTAACACAGTTGCAGATGAATACACAGCCAATAAGACGAAAAATCCAGATGCAGATGAATAGTCTCTTGGGATCATGAAGTCCTGTGAATAAGTAAGACAAATAAGAAAGTCAGTACATGAAAAGAAACTGAATGTATACTTACCTGTTACACGGTTGCAGTTGAAAAGAAACAGAATGTATACTTACCTATTGCACAGTTGCAGATGAATAGAAAGTCAGTCAGATTGAGTTCCAGATGCAGACAACGGCAAACCCTTGCAGATCGATAGCCTCTTGGGATCATTAAGTCCTGTCAACAAGTAAGACAAAGAAGAAAATCTAAATATGAAAAGAAATTGAATGTATACTTACCTATAACACAGTTGCAGATGAATACACACCCAATAAGACGTAAAATCCAGATGCAGACAACGGCAAACAGCTGGAAATGAATAGTCTCTTGGGATAATGAGGTCCTGTAAACAAGATAAAAAGAAAGTCAATACATGAAAAGAAACTGAATGTATACTTACCTGTTACACAGTTGCAGATGAATAGAAAGTCAGTCAGATTGAGTTCCAGATGCAGACAACAGTAAACACTTGGAGATCGATAGCCTCTTGGGATCATGAAGTCCTGTGAACAAGACAAAGAAGAAAATTAAAACATGAAAAGAAACTGAATGTATACTTACCTGTTACACTGTTGCAGATTAATACACATCCAATAAGACAAAAAATCCAGATGCAGATGAATAGTCTCTTGTGATCATGAGGTCCTGTAAACAAGACAAAGAAGAAAGTCAATACAACAAAAGAAACTGAATGTACACTTACCTATTACATAGTTGCAGATGAATAGAAAGTCAGTCAGATTGAGATCCAGTTGCAGACAACCACATACAGCTGGACATGGATAGTCTCTCTGGATCATGAAGTCCTGTGAACAAGTAAGACACAAAAGAAAATCAAAATATGAAAAGAAACTGAATATATACTTACGTGTTACACAGTTACAGATGAATACACACCCAATAAGACGAAAAATCCAGATGCAGTTGAATAGCCTCTTGGGATCACGAGGTCCTGTGAACAAGTAAGACAAAGAAGAAAATCAATACATGAAAAGAAACGGAATGCTTACTTACCGATAACACAGTTGCAGATGAATACACAGCCATTAAGAAAGAATTTCAGATGCAGACTACCACATACAGCTGGACATGGACAGTCTCTTGGGATCATGAAGTCCTGTGAAGAAGTAAGACAAAGAAGAAAGTCAATACATGAAAAGAAACTGAATGTATACTTACCTGTTACACAGTTGCAGATGAATAGAAAGTCAGTCAGATTGAGTTCCAGATGCAGACAACGGTAAACACTTGGAGATCAATATCCTCTTGGGATCATGAAGTCCTGTGAACAAGACAAAGAAGAAAATCAATTCATGAAAAGAAACTGAATGTTTACTTACCTGTAACACAGTTGCAGATGATAACACAGCCAATAAGACGAAAAATCCAGATGCAGTTGAAAAGTCTCTTGGGATCACGAGGTCCTGTGAACAAGTAAGACAAAGAAGAAAATCAATACATGAAAAGAAACTGAAGGTATACTTATCTGTCACACACTTTCAGATGAATAGAAAGTCAGTCAGATTGAGTTCCAGATGCAGACAACCACATACAGCTGGACATCGATAGCCTCTTGGGATCATGAAGTCCTGTCAACAAGTAAGACAAAGAAAATGCAAATATGAAAAGAAATTGAATGTATACTTACCTGTAACACAGTTGCAGATTAATACACAGCCAATAAGATGAAAAATCCAGATGCAGACAACGGCAAACAGCTGGAGATGAATAGTCTCTTGGGATCATGAGGTCCTGTAAACAAGTAAGACAAAGAAGAAAGTCAATACATGAAAAGAAAATGAATGTATACTTACCTGTTACACAGTTGCAGATGAAAAAATTAAAGCCAGTAAGCCAGAGTTCCAGATTCAGACAACCATATACAGCTGATTTATAGTCTCTTGGGATGACGAGGTACTGTGAAGAAGTAAGACAAAGAAAGTCAATACATGAAAAGAAACTGAATGTATACTTACCTGTAACACAGTTGAAAATGAATACACAACCAATAAGACAAAAAATCCAGACAACCACATACAGCTGGAAATCGATAGCCTATTGGGATCATGAGGTCCTGAAAACAAGACAAAAAGAAAGTCAATACATAAAAAAACGGAATGTTTACTTACCTGTTACACAGTTGCAGATGAACACACAGTCAGTAAGAAAGAATTCCAGATACAGACAACAACATACAGCTGGACATGGACAGTCTCTTGGGATCACGAGGTCCTGTGAAAAAGTAAGACAAAGAAGAAAATCAATACATGAAAAGAAACTGAATGTATACTTACCTGTTACACAGTTGCAGATGAATAGAAAGTCAGTCAGATTGAGTTCCAGATGCAAACAACGGCAAACACATGGGAATCGATAGCCTCTTGGGATCATGAAGTCCTGTCAACAAGTAAGACAAAGAAGAAAATCAATACATGAAAAGAAATGGAATGTATACTTACCTACTACACAGTTACAGAAGAACAAAGTCAGTCAGATTGAGATCCAGATGCAGACAACGGCAAGCACTTGGAGATCGATAGCCTCTTAGGATCATGAAGTCCCGTAAACAAGTAAGACAAAGAAGAAAGTCAATACATGAAAATAAACTGAATGTATACTTACCTGTTACACAGTTGCAGATGAATACACAGCCAATAAGACGAAAAATGCAGATGCAGATGAATAGTCTCTTGGGATAATGAGGTCCTGTAAACAAGACAAAGAAGAACGTTAATACATGAAAAGAAGCTGAATGTATACTTACCCGTAACACAGTTGCAGATGAATACACAGCCATTAAGAAAGAATTCCAGATGCAGACAACCACATACAGCTGGACATGGACAGTCTCTTGGGATCATGAAATCCTGTGAACAAGTAAGACAAAGAAGAAAGTCAATACATGAAAAGAAACTGAATGTATACTTACCTGTTACACAGTTGCATATGAAAAAAAGCCAATAAGCCAGAGTTCCGAATTCAAAAAACCATATACAGTTGATGTATAGTCTCTTGGGATCATGAAGTCCTGTAAACAAGTAAGACAAAGAAGAAAGTCAGTACATGAAAAGAAAATGAATGCTTATTTACCGATTACACAGTTGCAGATGAATTAAAAAAGTCAGTCAGATTGAGTTCCAGATGCAGACAACCATATACAGTTGATGTATAGTCTCTTGGGATCATGAAGTCTTGTAAACAAGTTAGACAAAAAACAAAGTTAATACATGAAAAGAAACTGAATGCTTACTTACCAATTTCACAGTTGCAGATGAATAGAAAGTCAGTAAGATTGAGTTCCAGATGCAGACAACGGCAAACACTTGGAGATCGATAGCCTCTTGGGATCATGAAGTCCTGTCAACAAGTAAGACAAAGAAGAAAGTCAATACATGAAAAGAAACAGAATGTATATTTACCTGTTACACAGTTGCAGACTAATACACAGCCAGTAAGAAAGACTTCCAGATGCAGACAACCACACACAGCTGGACTTGAATATCTCTTGGGATCATGAAGTCCTGACAAAGAGTAAGACAAAGACGAAAGTCAATACATGAAAAGAAACTGAATGTATACTTACCTGTTACAAAGTTGCAGATGAATAGAAAGTCAGTCAGATTGAGTTCCAGATGCAGACAACGGCAAACACTTGAAGATCGATAGCCTCTTAGGATCATGAAGTCCTGTCAACAAGTAAGACAAAGAAGAAAATCAAAACATGAAAAGAAACTGAATGTTTACTTACCTGTAACACAGTTGCAGATGAATAAACAGCCAATAAGACAAAAAATCCAGATGCAGATGAATAGTCTCTTAGGATCATGAGGTCCTGTAAACAAGACAAAGAAGAAAGTCAATGCATGAAAAGAAACTGAATGTATACTTACCTGTTACACAGTTACAAATGAGTACACAGTCAGTAAGAAAGAATTCCAGATGCAGACAACCACATACAGCTGGACATCGATAGCCTCTTGGGATCATGAGGTCCTGTAAACAAGACAAAGAAGAAAGTCAATATATGAAAAGAAACTGAATGTATACTTACCTGTTACACAGTTGCAGATGAAACAAAAAGCTAGTAAGCCAGAGTTCCAGATGCAGATAACCATATACAGTTGATGTATAGTCTCTTGGGATCACGAGGTTCTGTGAAGAAGTAAGACAAAGAAGAAAGTCAATACATGAAAAGAAACTGAATGCTTACTTACGGATTACACAGTTGCAGATGAATAGAAAGTCAGTCAGATTGAGATCCAGATGCAGACAACGGCAAACACTTGGAGATCGATAGCCTCTTGGGATCATGAAGTCCTGTGAACAAGTAAGACAAAGAAGAAAATCAAAATATGAAAAGAAACGGAATGTATACTTACCTGTTACACAGTTGCAGATGAATAGAAAGATAGTCAGATTGAGTTCCAGATGCAGACAATGGCAAAAAGTTGGAGATGAATAGTCTCTTGGGATCATGAGGTCCTGTAAACAAGAAAAAAAGAAAGTCAATACATGAAAAGAAACTGAATGCATACTTACCGATTACACAGTTGGAGATGAATACACAGCCATTAAGAAAGAATTCCAGATGCAGACAACCACATACAGCTGGACATGGACAGACTCTTGGGATCATGAAGTCCTGTGAACAAGTAAGACAAAGAAAAAAGTAAATACATGAAAAGAAACTGAAAGTATACTTACCTGTAACACAGTTGCAGATGAACACAGCCAATAAGACGAAAAATCCAGATGCAGACAATGGCAAACACTTGGAGATCGATAGCCTCATGGGATCATGAGGTCCTGTCAACAAGTAAGACAAAGAAGAAAATCCAAATATGAAAAGAAACTGAATGTATACTTACCTGTAACACAGTTGCAGATTAATACACCGCCAATAAGATGAAAAATCCAGATGCAGACAACAGCAAACAGCTGGAGATGAATAGTCTCTTGGGATCATGAGGTCCTGTAAACAAGTATGACAAAGAAGAAAGTCAATACATGAACAGAAGCTGAATGTATACTTACCTGTTACAAAGTTGCAGATGAAAACAAAGCCAGTAAGAAAGAATTCCAGATGCAGTCAACCACATCCAGATGGACAAAGATAGTCTCTTGGGATCATGAGGTCCTGTAAACAAGACAAAGAAGAAAGTCAATATATGAAAAGAAACTGAATGCTTATTTACCGATAACACAGTTGCAGATGAATACACAGCCATTAAGAAAGAATTCCAGATGCAGAAGACCACATATAGCTGCACATGGACAGTCTCTTGGGATCATGAAGTCCTGTGAACAAGTAAGACAAAGAAGAATATCAAAATATGAAAAAGAAACCGAATGTATACTTACCTGTTAAACAGTTGCAGATGAATACACAGCCAATAAGACGAAAAATCCAGATGCAGATGAATAGTCTCTTGGGCTCATGAGGTCCTGTAAACAAGACAAAGAAGAAAGTCAATACAGGAAAAGAAACGGAATGTATACTTACCTGTTACACAGTTGCAGATGAATATACAGCCAGTAAGAAAGAAATCCAGATGCAGACAACCACATACAGCTGGACATTGACAGTCTCTTGAGATCATGAAGTCCTGTGAATAAATAAGACAAAGAAGAAAATCAAAATATGAAAAGAAACTGAATGCTTACTTACCGATTACACAGTTGCAGGTGTATAGAAAGTCAGTCAGATTGAGATCCAGATGCACACAACGGCAAACACTTGGAGATCGATAGCCTCTTGGGATTATGAAGTCCTGTGAACAAGTAAGACAAAGACGAAAATCAAAATATGAAAAGAAACTGAATGTTTACTTACCTGTAACACAGTTGCAGATGATTACACAGCCAATTAGACGAAAAATCCAGATGCAGACAACGGCAAACAGCTGGAGATGAATAGTCTCTTGGGATCATGAGGTCCTGTAAACAAAAGAAACTGAATGCTTTTCTACCGATTACACAGTTGCAGATGAATACACATTCAGTAACAAAGAACTCCAGATGCAGACAATGGCACACAGCTGGAGATGAATACTCTCTTGGGATCATGAGGTCCTGTAAACAAGACAAAAAAGAAAGTCAGTACTTGAATAGAAACTGAATGTAAAATCCAGGTGTAAAATCCAGGTGCAGATGAATAGTCTCTTGGGATCATGAGGTCCTGTAAACAAGACAAAGAAGAAAGTCAATACATGAAAAGAAACTGAATGCTTAATTACCTGTCACACAGTTGCAGATGAATACACAGCCAATAAGACGAAAAATCCAGATGCAGATGAATAGTCTCTTGGGATAATGAGGTCCTGTAAACAAGACAAAGAAGAGAGGCAATACATGAAAAGAAACTGAATGTATACTTACTTGTTACACAGTAGCAGATGAATACACAGCCAGTAAGAAAGAATTCCAGATGCAGACAACCACATACAGCTGCACATGGACAGTGTCTTGGGATCATGAAGTCCTGTCAACAAGTAAGACAAAGAAGAAAATCAAAACATGAAAAGAAACTGAATGTATACTTACCTGTTACACAGTTGCAGATGAATACACAGTCAGTAAGAAAGAATTCCAGATGCAGACAACCACGTACAGCTGGACATCGATAGCCTCTTGGGATCATGAAGTCCTGTAACCAAGACAAAAAGAAAGTCAATACATAAAAAGAAACTGAATGTATACTTACCTGTTACACAGTTACAGATGAATACACAGCCAATAAAACGTAAAATCCAGATGCAGACAAAGGCAAACAGCTAGAGATGAATAGTCTCTTGGGATCATGAGGTCCTGTAAACAAGACAAAAAAAGTCAATACATGAAGAGAAACTGAATATATACTTACCTGTTACACAGTTGCAGATAAATACAAAGCCAGTAAGAAAGAATTCCAGATGCAGAAAACCACATACAGCTGGACATCGATAGCCTCTTGGGATCATGAAGTCCTGTCAAGAAGTAAGACAAAGAAGAAAATCAAAACATGAAAAGAAACTGAATGTTTACTTACCTTTAACACAGTTGCAGATGAATACACAGCCAATAAGACAAAAAATCCAGATGCAGATGAATAGTCTCTTGGGATCATGAGGTCCTGTAAACAAGTAAGACAAAGAAAAAAGTAAATACATGAAAAGAAACTGAAAGTATACTTACCTGTAACACAGTTGCAGATGAACACAGCCAATAAGACGAAAAATCCAGATGCAGACAATGGCAAACACTTGGAGATCGATAGCCTCATGGGATCATGAAGTCCTGTAAACAAGACAAAGAAGAAAGTCAATACATGAAAAGAAACTGAATGTATACTTACCTGTAACACAGTTGCAGATTAATACAACGCCAATAAGATGAAAAATCCAGATGCAGACAACAGCAAACAGCTGGAGATGAATAGTCTCTTGGGATCATGAGGTCCTGTAAACAAGAGAAAGAAGAAAGTCAATACATGAAAAGAAAATGAATGTATATTTACCTGTTACACAGTTGCAGATGAATAGAAAGTTAGTCAGATTGAGTTCCAGATGCAGACAACCACATACAGTTGATGTATAGTCTCTTGGGATGATGAGGTCCTGTGAACAAGTAAGACAAAGAAGAAAGTCAATACATGAAAAGAAACTGAATGTATACTTACCTGTTACAAAGTTGCAGATGAATACAAAGCCAGTAAGAAAGAATTCCAGATGCAGACCACCACATCCAGCTGGACATGGATAGTCTCTTGGGATCATGAGGTCCTGTAAACAAGAGAAAGAAGAAAGTCAATACATGAAAAGAAAATGAATGTATATTTACCTGTTACACAGTTGCAGATGAATAGAAAGTTAGTCAGATTGAGTTCCAAATGCAGACAACGGCAAAAACTTGGAGATCGATAGCCTCTTGGGGTCATGAAGTCCTGTGAACAAGTAAGAAAAAGAAGAAAGTCAAAACATGAAAAGAAACTGAATGTATACTTACCTGTTGCACAGTTGCAGATGAATAGAAAGTCAGAAACGGAAGTCAAGAAACGGAAACAGAAGTCAAGAAACAGAATGTATACTTACCTATAACACAGTTGCAGATGAATACAAAGCCAATAAAACGTAAAATCCAGATGCAGACAACGGCAAACAGCTGGAGATGAATAGTCTCTTGGGATCATGAGGTCCTGTAAACAATACAAAAAAAAGTCAATACATGAAAAGAAACTGAATGTATACTTACCTGTTGCACAGTTGCAGATGAATAGAAAGTCAGAAACGGAAGTCAAGAAACGGAAACAGAAGTCAAGAAACGGAATGTATACTTACTTGTTAAACAGTTGCAGATGAAAAAAAGCCAATAAAACGTAAAATCCAGATTCAGACAACCACAAATAGCTGGACATGGACAGTCTCTTGGGATCATGAAGTCCTGTGAACAAGTGAGACAACGAAGAAAGTCAATACATGAAAAGAAACTGAATGTATACTTACCTGTTACACAGTTGCAGATGAGTACACAGTCAGTAAGAAAGAATTCCAGATGCAGACAACATACAGCTGGACATGGACAGACTTTTGGGATCATGAAGTCCTGTGAACAAGTAAGACAAAGAAGAAAGTCAATACATGAAAAGAAACTGAATGTATACTTACCTGTTACACAGTTGCAGATGAATAGAAAGTCAGAAACGGAAGTCAAGAAACGGAAACAGAAGTCAAGAAACGGAATGTATACTTACTTGTTACACAGTTGCAGATGAAAAAAAGCCAATAAAACGTAAAATCCAGATTCAGACAACCACAAATAGCTGGACATGGACAGTCTCTTGGGATCATGAAGTCCTGTGAACAAGTGAGACAACGAAGAAAGTCAATACATGAAAAGAAACTGAATGTATACTTACCTGTTACACAGTTGCAGATGAGTACACAGTCAGTAAGAAAGAATTCCAGATGCAGACAACATACAGCTGGACATGGACAGACTTTTGGGATCATGAAGTCCTGTGAACAAGTAAGACAAAGAAGAAAGTCAATACATGAAAAGAAACTGAATGTATACTTACCTGTTACACAGTTGCAGATGAATAGGAAGTAAGTTAGATTGAGTTCCAGATGCAGACAACGGCAAGCACTTGGAGATCGATAGCCTCTTGGGATCATGAAGTCCGGTCAAGTAGTAAGACAAAGAAGAAAATCAAAACATGAAAAGAAACTGAATGTATACTTACCTGTTACACAGTTGCAGATGAATACACAGTCAGTAAGAAAGAATTCCAGATGCAGACAACCACATACAGCTGGACATCGATAACCTCTTGGGATCATGAAGTCCTGTAAACAAGACAAAAAGAAAGTCAATACATGAAAAGAAACTGAATGTATACTTACCTGTTACAAAGTTGCAGATGAATACAAAGCCAGTAAGAAAGAATTCCAGATGCAGACAACCACATCAAGCTGGACATGGATAGTCTCTTGGGATCATGAGGTCCTGTAAACAAGACAAAAAGAAAGTCAATACATGAAAAGAAACTGAATGTATACTTACCTGTTACACAGTTTCAGTTGAAAAAAAGCCAGTAAGCCAGAGTTCCAGATTCAGACAACCATATACGGTTGATGTATAGTCTCTTGGGATCACGAGGTCCTGTGAACAAGTAAGACAAAGAAGAAAGTCAATACATGAAAAGAAATTGAATGTATACTTACCTGTTACACAGTTGCAGATGAATAGAAAGTCAGTCAGATTGAGATCCTGATGCAGACAACGACAAACACTTGGAGATCGATAGCCTCTTGGGATCATGAAGTCCTGTGAACAAGTAAGACAAAGAAGACAGTCAATACATGAAAAGAAACTGAATGTATACTTATCTGTAACACAGTTGCAGATGAATACACAGCCAATAAGACGTAAAATCCAGATGCAGATGAATAGTCTCTTGGGATCATGAGGTCCTGTAAACAAGACAAAAAAGAAAGTCAATACATGAAAAAAAGCTGAATGTATACTTACCTGTTACACATTAGCAGATGAAAAAAAAGCTAGTAAGCCAGAGTTCCAGATGCAGATAACCATATACAGTTGATGTATAGTCTCTTTGGATCACGAGGTTCTGTGAACAAGTAAGACAAAGAAGAAAATCAAAATATGAAAAGAAATTTAATGTATACTTACCTGTTACACAGTTGCAGATGAATAGAAAGTCAGTCAGATTGAGTTCCAGATGCAGACAATGGCAAAAAGCTGGAGATGAATAGTCTCTTGGGATCATGAGGTCCTGTAAACAAGAAAAAAAGAAAGTCAATACATGAAAAGAAACTGAATGCTTACTTACCGATTACACAGTTGGAGATGAATACACAGCCATTAAGAAAGAATTCCAGATGCAGACAACCAAAAATAGCTGGACATGGACAGTCTCTTGGGATCATGAAGTCCTGTGAACAAGTGAGACAACGAAGAAAGTCAATACATGAAAAGAAACTGAATGTATACTTAACTGATACACAGTTGCAGATAAAAAAAAGCCAGTAAGCCAGAGTTCCAGATTCAGACAACCATATACAGTTGATGTATAGTCTCTTGGGACCATGAAGTCCTGTGAACAAGTAAGACAAAGAAAAAAGTCAATACATGAAAAGAAACTGAATGTATAATTATCTGTAACAGTTGCACATGAATACACAGCCAATAAGACGAAAAATCCAGATGCAGATGAATAGTCTCTTTGAATCATGAGGTCCTGTAAACAAGACAAAGAAGAAAGGCAATACATAAAAAAAATCTGGATGCTGACTTACCGATTACACAGTTGCAGATGAATACACAGCCATTAAGAAAGAATTCCAGATGCAGACAACCACATACAGCTGGACATGGACAGACTCCTTGAATCATGAAGTCCTGTCAACAAGTAAAACAAAGAAGAAAATCAAAATATTAAAAGAAACAGAATGTATACTTACCTGTTATACAGTTGCTGATGAAAACACAGCCAATAAGACAAAAAATCCAGGTGCAGATGAATAGTCTCTTGGCATGATGAGGTCCTGTAAACAAGACAAAGAAGAAAGTCAATACATGAAAAGAAACTGAATTCTTACTTACCGATTACACAGTTGTAGAAGAATAGAAAGTCAGTCAGATTGAGATCCAGATGCAGACAACGGCAAACACTTGGAGATCGATAGTCTCTTGGGATCATGAGGTCCTATAAACAAGACAAAAATAAAGTCAATACATGAAAAGAAACTGAATGTTAACTTACCGATTACACAGTTGGATATGAATACACAGCCATTAAGAAAGAATTCCAGATCCAGACAACCACATACAGCTGGACATGGACAGACTCTTGGGATCATGAAGTCCTGTGAACAAGTAAGACAAAATAGAAAGTCAGTACATGAAAAGAAGCTGAATGTGTACTTACCTGTAACACAGTTGCAGATGAACACACAGCTAATAAGACGAAAAATCCAGATGCAGACAATGGCAAACACTTGGAGATCGATAGTCTCTTGGGATCATGAAGTCCTGTCAACAAGTAAGACAAAGAAGAAAATCCAAATATGAAAAGAAACTGAATGTATACTTACCTGTAACAAAGTTGCAGATTAATACACAGCCAATAAGATGAAAAATCCAGATGCAAACAACGGCAAACAGCTGGAGATGAATAGTCTCTTGGGATCATGAGGTCCTGTAAACAAGACAAAGAAGAAAGTCAATACATGAAAAGAAACTGAATGCTTACTTACCGATTACACAGTTGCAGATGAAAAAATTAAAGCCAGTAAGCCAGAGTTCCAGATTCAGACAACCATATACAGCTGATTTATAGTCTCTTGGGATGACGAGGTACTGTGAAGAAGTAAGACAAAGAAAGTCAATACATGAAAAGAAACTGAATGTATACTTACCTGTAACACAGTTGCAGATGAATACACAGTCAGTAAGAAAGAATTCCAGATGCAGACAACCACATACAGCTGGACATCGATAGCCTCTTGGGATCATGAGGTCCTGTAAACAAGACAAAAAGAAAGTCATTACATGAAAAGAAACTGAATGTATACTTACCTGTTACACAGTTGCAGTTGAAAAAAAGCCAGTAAGCCAGAGTTCCAGATTCAGACAACCATATACAGTTGATGTATAGTCTCTTGGGATCACGAGGTCCTGTGAACAAGTAAGACAAAGAAGAAAGTCAATACATGAAAAGAAATTGAATGTATACTCACCTGTTACACAGTTGCAGATGAATAGAAAGTCAGTCAGATTGAGATCCTGATGCAGACAACGACAAACACTTGGAGATCGATAGCCTCTTGGGATCATGAAGTCCTGTGAACAAGTAAGATAAAGAAGAAAATCAAAATATGAAAAGAAACTGAATGTATACTTACCTGTTACACAGTTGCAGAAGAATACACAGCCAATAAGACGTAAAATCCAGATGCAGATGAATAGTCTCTTGGGATCATGAGGTCCTGTAAACAAGACAAAGAAGAAAGTCAATACATGAAAAGAAGCTGAATGTATACTTACCTGTTACACAGTTGCAGATGAATACACAGCCATTAAGAAAGAATTCCAGATGCAGACAACCACAAATAGCTGGACATGGACAGTCTCTTGGGATCATGAAGTCCTGTGAACAAGTAAGACAAAGAAGAAAATCAAAATATGAAAAGAAACTGAATATATACTTACCTGTTACACAGTTGCAGATGAAAAAAAGCCAGTAACCCAGAGTTCCAGATTCAGACAACCATATACAGTTGATGTATAGTCTCTTGGGATCATGAAGTCCTGTGAACAAGTAAGACAAAGAAGAAAATCAAAATATGAATAGAAACTGAATGTTTACTTACCTGTAACACAGTTGCAGATGAATAGAAAGTCAGTCAGATTGAGTTCCTGATGCAGACAACGGCAAACACTTGGAGATCAATAGTCTCTTGGGATCATGAGGTCCTATAAACAAGACAAAAATAAAGTCAATACATGAAAAGAAACTGAATTCTTACTTACCGATTACACAGTTGTAGAAGAATAGAAAGTCAGTCAGATTGAGATCCAGATGCAGACAACGACAAACACTTGGAGATCGATAGCCTCTTGGGATCATGAAGTCCTGTCAAAAAGTAAGAAAATCAAAATATGAAAAGAAACTGAATGTATACTTACCTGTTACACAATTTCAGATGAATACACGGCCATTAAGAAAGAATTCAAGATGCAGACAACCACATACAGCTGGACATGGACAGAGTCTTGGGATATTGAGGTCCAGTAAACAAGTCAAAAAAGAAAATCAAAATATGAAAAGAAACTGAATGTATACTTACCTGTTAAACAGTTGCAGATGAATACACAGCCAATAAGACGAAAAATCCAGTGCAGATGAATTGTCTCTTGGGATCATGAAGTCCTGTCAACAAGTAAGACAAAGAAGAAAATCAAAATATGAAAAGAAACTGAATGTATACTTACCTGTTACACAGTTGCAGATGAATACACAGCCAATAAGACGAAAAATCCAGTGCAGATGAATAGTCTCTTGGGATCATGAAGTCCTGTCAACAAGTAAGACAAAGAAGAAAATCAAAATATGAAAAGAAACTGAATGTATACTTACCTGTTACACATTTGCAGATGAAAAGAAACGGAATGTATACTTACCTGTTACACAGTTGCAGATGAATACACAGCCAGTAAGAAAGAATTCCAGATGCAGACAACCACATACAACTGGACATGGACAATCTCTTGGGATCATGAAGTCCTGTCACAAGTAAGACAAATAAGAAAGTCAATACATGAAAAGAAACTGAATGTATACTTACCTGTTACACAGTTGCAGATGAATAGAAAGTCAGTCAGATTGAGTTCCAGATGCAGACAACGGCAAACACTTGGAGATCGATAGCCTCTTCAGATCATGAAGTCCTGTGAACAAGTAAGCCAAAGAAGAAAATCAAAATATGAAAAGAAATTGAATGTATATTTACCTGTAACACAGTTGCAGATGAATACACAGCCAATAAGACAAAAAATCCAGATACAGATAAATAGTCTCTTGGGATAATGAGGTCCTGTAAACAACACAAAGAAGAAAGTCAATACATGAAAAGAAACTGAATGTATACGTACCTGTTACACAATTGCAGATGAATAGGAAGTAAGTTAGATTGAGTTCCAGATACAGACAACGGCAAGCACGTGGAGATCGATAGCCTCTTGGGATCATGAAGTCCTTTCAACAAGTAAGACAAAGAAGAAAATCAAAACATGAAAAGGAACTGAATGTATACTTACCTGTTACACAGTTGCAGATGAAAAAAAGCCAGTAAGCCAGAGTTCCAGATGCAGATAACCATATACAGTTGATGTATAGTCTCTTGGGATCACGAGGTCCTGTGAACAAGTAAGACAAAGAAGAAAGTCAATACATGAAAAGAAACTGAATGTAAACTTACCTGTTACACGGTTGCAGATGAATAGAAAGTCAGTCAGATTGAGTTCCAGATGCAGACAACGGCAAACACTTGGAGATCGATAGCCTCTTGGGATCATGAAGTCCTTTCAACAAGTAAGACAAAGAAGAAAATCAAAACATGAAAAGGAACTGAATGTATACTTACCTGTTACACAGTTGCAGATGAAAAAAAGCCAGTAAGCCAGAGTTCCAGATGCAGATAACCATATACAGTTGATGTATAGCCTCTTGTGATCATGTAGTCCTGTAAACAAGACAAAGAAGAAAGTCAATACATGAAAAGAAACTTAATGTATACTTACCTGTTACACAGTTGCAGATGAATACACAGCCAATAAGACGAAAAATCCAGTGCAGATGAATTGTCTCTTGGGATCATGAAGTCCTGTCAACAAGTAAGACAAAGAAGAAAATCAAAATATGAAAAGAAACTGAATGTATACTTACCTGTTACACAGTTGCAGATGAATACACAGCCAATAAGACGAAAAATCCAGATGTAGATGAATAGTCTCTTGGGATCACAAGGTCCTGTGAACAAGTAAGACAAAGAAGAAAGTCAATACATTAAAAGAAACTGAATGCTTACTTACCTATTGCACAGTTGCAGATGAATACACAGCCAATAAGACGAAAAATCCAGATGCAAACAACGGCAAACAGCTGGAGATGAATAGTCTCTTGGGATCATGAGGTCCTGTAAATAAGATAAAAAGAAAGTCAATACATGAAAAGAAACTGAATGTATACTTACCTGTTACACAGTTGCAGATGAAAAGAAACGGAATGTATACTTACCTGTTGCACAGTTGCAGATGAATAGAAAGTCAGTCAGATTGAGTTCCAGATGCAGACAACGGCAAACACTTGGAGATCTATAGCCTCTTGGGATCATGAAGACCTGTGAACGAGTAAGACAAAGAAGAAAATCAAAATATGAAAAGAAACTGAATGTATACTTACCTGTAACAAAGTTGCAGATTAATACAAAGCCAATAAGATAAAAAATCCAGATGCAGACAACGGCAAACAGCTGGAGATGAATAGTCTCTTGGGATCATGAGGTCCTGTAAACAAGAGAAAAAAAAGTCAATACATGAATAGAAACGGAATGTATACTTACCTGTTACACAGTTGCAGATGAATAGAAAGTCAGTCAGATTGAGATCCAGATGCAGACAACAGCAAACACTTGGAGATCGATAGCCTCTTGGGATCATGAAGTCCTGTGAACAAGACAGACAAAGAAGAAAATCAAAATACGAAAAGAAACTGAATGTTTACTTACCTGTTAAACAGTTGCAGATGAATACACAGTCAGTAAGAAAGAATTCAAGATGCAGACAACCACATACAGCTGGAGATCGATAGCCTCTGGGGATCATGAAGTCCTGTAAACAAGACAAAAAGAAAGTCAATACATGAAAAGAAACTGAATATATACTTACCTGTTACACAGTTGCAGATGAAAAGAAACGGAATGTATACTTACCTGTTACACAGATGCAGATGAATGCACAGTCAGTAAGAAAGAATTCCAGATGCAGACAACCACATACAGCTAGACATGGATAGTCTCTTTGGATCATAAAGTCTTGTGAACAAGTAAGACAAAGAAGAAAATCAAAATATAAAAACAAACTGAATGTATACTTACGTGTAACACAGTTGCAGATGAATACACAGCCAATAAGACGTAAAATCCAGATGCAGACAACGGCAAACAGCTGGAAATGAATAGTCTCTTGGGATCATGAGGTCCTGTAAACAAGTAAGAAAAAGAAGAAAGTCAAAACATGAAAAGAAACTGAATGTCTACTTACCTGTTACACAGTTGCAGATGAATACAAAGCCAGTAAGAAAGAATTCCAGATGCAGACAAACACATCCAGCTGGACATGGATAGTCTCTGGGATCATGAGGTCCTGTAAAAAAGACAAAGAAGAAAGTCAATAAATAAAAAGAAACTGAATGTCTACTTACCTGTTACACAGTTGCAGATGAATACACACCCAATAAGACGTAAAATCCAGATGCAGACAACGGCAAACAGCTGAAAATGAATAGTCTCTTGGGATCATAAAGTCCTGTCAAGAAGTAAGACAAATAAGAAAGTCAATAAATGTAAAGAAACTGAATGTATACTTACCTGTTACACAGTTGCAGATGAATAGAAAGTCAGTCAGATTGAGCTCCAGATGCAGACAACAGAAAACACTTGGAGATCTATAGCCTCTTGGGATCATGAAGTCCTGTCAACAAGTAAGACAAAGAAGAAAATCAAAACATGAAAAGAAACTCAATGTATACTTACGTGTTACACAGTTGCAGATGAATACACAGTCAGTAAGAAAGAATTCCAGATGCAGACAACCACATACAGCTGGACATCGATAGCCTCTTGGGATCATGAAGTCCTGTAAACAAGACAAAAAGAAAGTCAATACATGAAAAGAAACTGAATGTATACTTACATGTTACACAGTTGCAGATGAATACACAGTCAGTAAGAAAGAATTCCAGATGCAGACAACCACATACAGCTGGACATCGATAGCCTCTTGCGATCATGAAGTCCTGTCAACAAGTAAGACGAAGAAGAAATTGAAAACATGAAATCAAACTGAATGTATACTTACCTGTTACACAGTTGCAGATGAATACAAAGCCAATAAGATAAAAAATCCAGATGCAGACAACAGCAAACAGCTGGAGATGAATAGTCTCTTGGGATCATGAGGTCCTGTAAACAAGATAAAAAGAAAGTCAATATGTGAAAAAAAACGGAATGTATACTTACCTGTTACACAGTTGCAGATGAAAAAAAGCCAGTAAGCCAGAGTTCCAGATTCAGACAACCATATACAGTTGATGTAAAGTCTGTTGGGATCACGAGGTCCTGTGAACAAGTAAGACAAAGAAGAAAGTCAATACATGAAAAGAAACGGAATGTATTCTTACCTTTAACACAGTTGCAGATTAATACAAAGCCAATAAGATAAAAAAATCCAGATGCAGACAACAGAAAACAGCTGGAGATGAATAGTCTCTTGGGATCATGAGGTCCTGTAAACAAGATAAAAAGAAAGTCAATACATGAAAAGAAACGGAATGTATACCTACCTGTTACACAGTTGCAGATGAAAAAAAGCCAGTAAGCCAGAGTTCCAGATTCAGACAACCATATACAGTTGATGTAAAGTCCCTTGGGATCACGAGGTCCTGTGAACAAGTAAGACAAAGAAGAAAGTTAATACATGAAAAGAAACTGAATGCTTACTTACCGATTACACAGTTGCAGATGAATAGAAAGTCAGTCAGATTGAGATCCAGATGCAGACAATGGCAAACACTTGGAGATGAATAGTCTCTTGGGATCATGAGGTCCTGTAAATAAGACAAAAAAAAAAAGTCAATACATGAATAGAAACGGAATGTATACTTACCTGTTACACAGTTGCAGATGAATACACAGCCAGTAAGAAAGAGTTCCAGATGCAGACAACCACATACAGCTGGACAAGGACAGTCTCTTTGGATCATGAAGTCCTGTGAACAAGTAAGACAAAAAAGAAAGTCAATACATGAAAAGAAACTGAATGTATACTTACCTGTTACACAGTTGCAGATGAATGCACAGTCAGTAAGAAAGAATTCCAGATGCAGACAACCACATACAACTGGACATCAATAGCCTCTTGGGATCATGAAGTCCTGCAAACAATACAAAAAGAAAGTCAATACATGAAAAGAAACTGAGAGTATACTTACCTGTTACACAGTTGCAGATGAATAGAAAGTAGATTGAATTCCAGATGCAGACAACGGCAAGTACTTGGAGATCGATAGCCTCTTGGGATCATGAAGTCCTGTCAACAAGTAAGACAAAGAAGAAAGTCAAAATATGAAAAGAAACTGAATGTATACTTACCTGTTACACAGTTGCAGATGAATACACAGTCAGTAAGAAAGAATTCCAGATGCAGACAACCACATACAGCTAGACATGGATAGTCTCTTTGGATCATGAAGTCTTGTGAACAAGTAAGACAAAGAAGAAAATCAAAACATAAAAAGAAACTGAAGGTATACTTACCTGTTACACAGTTGCAGATGAATACACACCCAATAAGACGTAAAAGTCAGATGCAGACAACGGCAAACAGCTGGAAATGAATAGTCTCTTGGGATCATGAGGTCATGTAAACAAGTAAGACAAAGAAGAAAGTCAAAACATGAAAAGAAACTGAATGTACACTTACCTGTTACACAGTTGCAGATGAATACACAGCCAATAAGACGAAAAATTCAGATGCAGTTGAAAAGTCTCTTGGGATCACGAGGTCCTGTGAACAAGTAAGACAAAGAAGAAAATCAAAATATGAAAAGAAACTGAATGCATAATTACCTGTTACACAGTTGCAGATCAATAGAAAGTCAGTCAGATTGAGTTCCAGATGCAGACAACGGCAAACACTTGGAGATTGATAGCCTCTTGGGAAGGTGAAGTCCTGTGAACAAGTAAGACAAATAAGAAAGTCAATACATGAAAAGAAACTGAATGTATACTTACCTGTTACACAGTTGCAGTTGAAAAGAAACGGAATGTATACTTACCTATTGCACAGTTGCAGATGAATACACAGCTAATAAGACGGAAAATCCAGATGCAGACAACGGCAAACCCTTGGAGATCGATAGCCTCTTGGGATCATCAAGTCCTGTGAACAAGTAAAACAAAGAAAAAAGTCAATACATGAAAAGAAAATGAATGTATACTTACCTGTTACAAAGTTGCAGATGAATACAAAGCCAGTAAGAAAGAATTCCTGATGCAGACAACCACATCCAGCTGGACATTGATAGTCTTTTGGGATCACGAGGTCCTGTGAAGAAGTAAGACAAAGAAGAAAATCAAAATATAAAAAGAAACTGAATGTATTCTTACGTGTTTCACAGTTACAGATGAATACACACCCAATAAGACGTAAAATCCAGATGCAGACAACGGCAAACAGCTGGAAATGAATAGTCTCTTGGGATCATGAGGTCCTGTAAACAAGTAAGACAAAGAAGAAAGTCAATACATGAAAAGAAACTGAATGTATACTTACCTGTTACACAGTTGCAGATGAATAGAAAGTCAGTCAGATTGAGTTCCAGATGCAGACAACCACTTACAGCTGGACATGGATAGTCTTTTGGGATCATGAAAGTCCTGTGAATAAGTAAGACAAAGAAGAAAGTCAATACATGAAAAGAAACTGAATGCTTACTTTCTGATTACACAGTTGCAGATTAATAGAAAGTCAGTCAGATTGAGATCCAGATGCGGACAACCACATACAGCTGGACATGGATAGTCTCTTGGGATCATGAAGTCCTGTGAACAAGTAAGACACAGAAGAAAATCAAAATATGAAAAGAAACTGAATATATACTTACGTGTTACACAGTTACAGATGAATACACACCCAATAAGACGTAAAATCCAGATGCAGACAACGGCAATCAGCTGGAAATGAATAGTCTCTTGGGATCACAAGGTTCTGTGAACAAGTAAGACACAGAATAAAGTAAATACATGAAAAGAAACTGAATGTATACTTACCTGTTACACAGTTGCAGATGAAAAAAAAGCCAGTAAGCCAGAGTTCCGAATTCAAAAAACCATACACAGTTGATGTATAGTCTCTTGGGAGTATGAAGTCCTGTAAACAAGTAAGACAAAGAAGAAAGTCAATACATGAAAATTAACTGAATGTATACTTACCTGTTACACAGTTGCAGATGAACACAGCCAGTAAGAATGAATTCCAGATGCAGACAACCACATACAGCTGGACATGGACAGTCTCTTGGGATCATGAAGTCTTGTGAACAAGTAAGATAAAGAAGAAAGTCAATACATGAAAAGAAACTGAATGCTTATTTACCGATTACACAGTTGCAGATGAATAAAAAAAGTCAGTCAGATTGAGTTCCAGATGCAGACAACCATATACAGGTAATGTATAGTCTATTAGGATCAAGAGGTCCTGTGAACAAGTAAGACAAAGAAAAAAGTCAGTACATGAAAAGAAGCTGAATGTATACTTACCGATTACACAGTTGCAGATGAATAAAAAAAGTTAGTCAGATTGAGTTCCAGATGTAGACAACCACATACAGCTGGACATGGACAGTCTCTTGGGATCATGAAGGCCTGTGAACAAGTAAGACAAAAAACAAAGTTAATACATGAAAAGAAACTGAATGCTTACTTACCAATTTCACAGTTGCACATGAATAGAAAGTCAGTAAGATTGAGTTCCAGATGCAGACAACGGCAAACACTTGGAGATCGATAGCCTCTTGGGATCAAGAAGTCCTGTTAAAAAGTAAGACAAAGAAGAAAATCAAAACATGAAAAGAAACTGAATGTATACTTACCTGTTACACAGTTGCAGATGAATACACAGCCAATAAGACTAAAAATCCAGATGCAGATGAATAGTCTCTTGGGATAATGAGGTGCTGTAAACAAGACAAAGAAGAAAGTCAATACATGAAAAACTGAATGTATACTTACCTGTTACACAGTTGCAAATGAATACACAGCCAATGAGACGAAAAATCCAGATGCAGACAACCACATACAGCTGGACATGGAAAGTCTCTTGGGATCATGAAATCCTGTGAACAAGTAAGACAAATAAGAAAGTTAATACATGAAAAGAAACGGAATGTATACTTACCTGTTACACAGTTGCAGATGAAAAAAGAGCCAGTAAGACGAAAAATCCAAATGCAGACAACGGCAAACAGCTGGAGATGAATAGTCTCTTGGGATCATGAGGTCATGTATACAAGACAAAAAGAAAGTCAATACATGAAAAAAGCTGAATGTATCTTACCTGTAACACAGTTGCAGATGAATACACAGCCAAAAAGACGAAAAAATCCAGATGCAGATGAATAGTCTCTTGGGATAATGAGGTCCTGTAAAAAGACAAAAAGAAAGTCAATACATGAAATGAAACTGAATGTATACTTACCTTTTACACAGTTACAGATGAATACACAGCCAATAAGATGAAAAATCCAGATGCAGATGAATAGTCTCTTGGGATAATGAGGTCCTGTAAACAAGACAAAGAAGAAAGTCAATACATGAAAAGAAACTGAATGTATACTTACCTGTTACACAGTTGCAGATGAATACACAGCCATTAAGAAAGAATTCCAGATGCAGACAACCACATACAGCTGGACATGGAAAGTCTCTTGGGATCATGAAATCCTGTGAACAAGTAAGACAAAGAAGAAAGTCAATACATGAAAAGAAACTGAATGTATACTTACCTGTAACACAGTTGCAGATGAATACACAGCCAATAAGACGAAAAATCCAGATGCAGATGAATAGTCTCTTGGGATAATGAGGTCTTGTGAACAAGATAAAGAAGAAAGTCAATACATGAAAAGAAACTGAATGTATACTTACCTGTTACACAGTTGCACATGAATAGAAAGTCAGTCACACTGAGTTCCAGATGCAGACAACAGCAAACACCTGGAGATCGATAGCCTCTTGGGAAGTCCTGTCAACAAGTAAGACAAAGAAGAAAATCAAAATATGAAAAGAAACTGAATGTATACTTACCTGTTACACAGTTGCAGATGATTACACAGTCAATAAGATGAAAAATCCAGATGCAGACAACGGCAAACAGCTGGAGATGAATAGTATCTTGGGATCATGAAGTTCTCTGAACAAGTAAGACAAAGAAGAAAGTTAATATATGAAAAGAAACGGAATGTATACTTACCTGTTAAACAGTTGCAGATGGAAAAAGCCAGTAAGCCAGAGTTCCAAATTCGAACAACCATATACAGTTAATGTATAGTCTCTTGGGATCATGAAGTCCTGTAAACAAGACAAAGAAGAAAGTCAATTCAAGAAAAGAAACTGAATGTACACTTACCTGTTACACAGTTGCAGATGAATACACAGCCAGTAAGAAAGAATTCCAGATGCAGACAACCACTTACAGCTGGACATGGATAGTCTCTTGGGATCATGAAGTCCTGTGAACAAGTAAGACACAGAAGAAAATCAAAAAATGAAAAGAAACTGAATGTATACTTACCTGTTCATAGTTGCAGATGAATACACAGCCAATAAGATGAAAAATCCAGATGCAGACAACATCAAACACCAGGAGATTAATAGTCTCTTGGGATCATGAGGTCCTGTAAACAAGACAAAAAGAAAGTCAATACATGAAAAGAAACTGAATGTATACTTACCTGTTGCAAAGTTGCAGATAAATACAAATCCAGTAAGAAAGAGTTCCAGATGCAGACAACCACATACAGCTGGACAAGGACAGTCTCTTGGGATCATGTAGTCCTGTGAACAAGTAAGACAAAGAAGAAAGTCAATATATGGAAAGAAACTGAATGTATACTTACCTGTTACACAGTTGCAGATGAAAAGAAACGGAATGTATACTTATCTGTTGCACAGTTGCAGATGAATAGAAAGTCAGTCAGATTGAGTTCCAGATGCAGACAACGGCAAACACTTGGAGATCTATAGCCTCTTGGGATCATGAAGTCCTGTCAAGAAGTAAGACAAAGAAGAAAATCAAAACATGAAAACAAACTGAATGTATACTTACCTTTTACACAGTTGCAGATGAATACACAAGTCAAGTCAAGTCAAGTCAAGTGGGTTTATTGTCATTTCAACTACATACAGAGTACACAGTGAAACGAAACAACGTTCCTCCCGGACCATGGTGCAACATAGACAGTGCATACAAGACACAAGTGCAACACAAACAAACAAGTGCGGACAGACAACACAGTACAGACAGAGGATAATAAATAATGACTGTAGTGTGCAAGTTGTGCAATGTGCGATAAATAGAGTCCAGTGAGGTAGTAAAGTCAGTCAGTAAGAAAGAATTCCAGTTGCAGACAACCACATACAGCTGGACATAGACAGTCTCTTGGGATAATGAAGTCCTGTGAATAAGTAAGACAAATAAGAAAGTCAATACATGAAAAAAAACTGAATGTATCTTTACCTGTTACACAGTTGTAGATGAAAAGAAACGGAATGTATACTTACCAGTTGCACAGTTGCAGATGAATAGAAAATCAGTCAGATTGAGTTCCAGATGCAGACAACCACATCCAACTGGACATGGATAGTCTCTTAGGTTCATGAGGTCCTGTAAACAAGACAAAGAAGAAAGTAAATACATGAAAAGAAACTGAATGTATACTTACGTATTACACAGTTGCAGATGAATAGAACGTCAGTCAGATTGAGATCCAGATGCAGACAACTGCAAACACTTGGAGATCGATAGCCTCTTGGGATCATGAAGTCCTGTGAACAAGTAAGACAAAGAAGAAAATCAAAATATGAAAAGAAACTGAATGTTTACTTACCTGTAAAACAGTTGCAGATGAATACACAGCCAATAAGACGAAAAATCCAGATGCATTTGAATAGTCTCTTGGGATCACAAGGTCCTGTGAACAAGTAAGACAAAAAAAAGTCAATACATAAATAGAAACGGAATGTATACTTACCTGTTACACAGTTGCAGATGAATACACAGCCAGTAAGAAAGAGTTCCAGATGCAGACAACCACATACCGATAGACAAGGACAGTCTCTTGGGATCATGAAGTCCTTTGAACAAGTAAGACAGAGAAGAAAGTCAATACATGAAAAGAAACTGAATGTATACTTACCTGTTACACAGTTGCAAATGAATAGAAAGTCAGTCAGATTGAGTTCCAGATGCAGACAACGGCAAACACTTGGAGATCGATAGCCTCTTGGGATCATGAAGTCCTGTCAAGAAGTAAGACAAAGAAGAAAATCAAAACATGAAAACAAACTGAATGTATACTTACCTGTTACACAGTTGCAGATGAATACCCAGTCAGTAAGAAAGAATTCCAGATGCAGACAATCACATACAGCTGGACATGGACAGTCTCTTGGGATCATGAAGTCCTATGAATAAGTAAGACAAATAAGAAAGTCAATATAAGAAAAGAAACTGAATGTATACTTACCTGTTACACAGTTGCAGATGAAAAGAAACGGAATGTATACTTACCTGTTGCACAGTTGCAGATGAATAGAAAGTCAGTCAGATTGAGTTCCAGATGCAGACAACGGCAAAAGCTTGGAGATCTATAGCCTCTTGGGATCATGAAGTCCTGTCAAAAAGTTAGACAAAGAAGAAAATCAAAATATGAATTGAATGTATACTTACCTATAACACAGTTGCAGATGAATACACAGCCAATAAAATGTAAAATCCAGATGCAGACAACGGCAAAAAGCTGGAGATCTATAGCCTCTTGGGATCATGAGGTCCTGTAAACAAGACAAAAAGAAAGTCAATACATGAAAAGAAACTGAATGTATACTTGCCTATTACAAAGTTGCAGATGAATACAAAGCCAGTAAGAAAGAATTCCAGATGCAGACAACGACATCCAGCTGGACATGGATAGTCTCTTGGGATCATGAGGTCCTGTAAACAAGACAAAGAAGAAAGTCAATACATGAAAAGAAACTGAATGTATACTTACCTGTTACACAGTTGCAGATGAATAATTAGTAAGTTAGATTGAGTTCCAGATGCAGACAACGGCAAGCACTTGGAGATCGATAGCCTCTTGGGATCATGAAGTCCTGTCAAGAAGTAAGACAAAGAAGAAAATCAAAACATGAAAAGAAACTGAATGTATACTTACCTGTTACACAGTTGCAGATGAATACACAGCCAATAAGACAAACAATCCAGATGCAGATGAATAGTCTCTTGGGATCATGAGGTCCTGTAAACAAGACAACGAAGAAAGTCAATACATGAAAAGAAGCTGAATGTATACTTACCTGTTACAAAGTTGCAGATGAATACACAGCCATTAAGAAAGAATTCCAGATGCAGACAACCACATACAGCTGGACATCGATAGCCTCTTGGGATCATGAGGTCCTGTAAACAAGACAAAAAGAAAGTCAATACATGAAAAGAAACTGAATGTATACTTACCTGTTACACAGTTGCAGTTGAAAAAAAGCCAGTAAGCCAGAGTTCCAGATTCAGACAACCATATAAATTTGATGTATAGTCTCTTGGGATCACGTGGTCCTGTGAACAAGTAAGACAAAGAAGAAAGTCAATACATGAAAAGAAATTGAATGTATACTTACCTGTTACACAGTTGCAGATGAATAGAAAGTCAGTAAGATTGAGATCCTGATGCAGACAACGACAAACACTTGGAGATCGATAGCCTCTTGGGATCACAAAGTCCTGTGAACAAGTAAGACAAAGAAGAAAATCAAAATATGAAAAGAAACTGAATGTATACTTACCTGTTACACAGTTGCAGATGACTACACAGCCAAGAAGACGAAAAATCCAGATGCAGACAAAGGCAAACAGCTGGAGATGAATAGTCTCTTGGGATCATTTAGTCCTGTGAACAAATAAGACAAAGAAGAATGTCAATACATGAAAAGAAGCTGAATGTATACTTACCTGTTACACAGTTGCAGATGAAAAAAAGCCAGTAAGCCAGAGTTCCAGATTCACACAACCATATACAGTTGATGTATTGTCTCTTGGGATCATGAAGTCCTGTGAACAAGTAAGACAAAGAAGAAAGTCAAAACATGAAAAGAAACTGAATGTATACTTACCTGTTACACAGTTGCAGATGAAAAAAAAAGCTAGTAAGCCAGAGGTCCAGATGCAGATAACCATATACAGTTGATGTATAGTCTCTTGGGATCACGAGGTTCTGTGAACAAGTTAGACAAAGAAGAAAGTCAATACATGAAAAGAAACTGAATGCTTAGTTACAGATTAATAGAATTAGTTGCAGATGAATAGAAAGTCAGTCAGATTGAGTTCCAGATGCAGACAACGGAGGACACATTTCGCTGTACAATGTACACTGTACAGTGACAAATACGTGCACCTTACCTTACCTTGGGATCATGAGGTCCTGTAAACAAGAAAAAAAAAAAGTCAATACATGAAAAGAAACTGAATGCTTACTTACCGATTACACAGTTGGAGATGAATACACAGCCATTAAGAAAGAATTCCAGATGCAGACAACCATATACAGCTGGACATGGACAGACTCTTGGGATCATGAAGTCCTGTGAACAAGTAAGACAAAATAGAAAGTCAATACATAAAAAGGAGCTGAATGTATACTTACCTGTTACACAGTTGCAGATGAAAAAAAGCCAGTAAGCCAGAGTTCCAGATTCAGTCAACCATATACAGTTGATGTATAGTCTCCTGGGATCATGAAGTCCTGTGAACAAGTAAGACAAAGAAGAAAATCCAAATATGAAAAGAAACTGAATGTATACTTACCTGTAACACAGTTGCAGATTAATACACAGCCAATAAGATGAAAAATCCAGATGCAGACAACGGCAAACAGCTGGAGATGAATAGTCTCTTGGGATCATGAGGTCCTGTAAACAAGTAAGACAAAGAAAAAAAGTCAATACATGAAAAGAAACTGAATGCTTACTTACCGATTACACAGTTGCAAATGAAAAAAATAAAGCCAGTAAGCCAGAATTCCAGATTCAGACAACCATATACAGCTGGACATCGATAGCCTCTTGGGATCACGAGGTCCTGTGAACAAGGAAGACAAAGAAGAAAGTCAATACATGAAAAGAAATTGAATGTATACTTACCTGTTACAAAGTTGCAGATGAATACAAATCCAGTAAGAAAGAATTCCAGATGCAGACAACCACATCCAGCTGGACATGGAAAGTCTCTTGGGATCATGAGGTCCTGTAAACAAGTCAAAGAAGAAAGTCAATACATGAAAAGAAACTAAATGTATACTTACCTGTTACAAAGTTGCAGATGAATACAAAGCCAGTAAGAAAGAATTCCAGATGCAGACAACCACATCCAGCTGGACATGGATAGCCTCTTGGGATCATGAAGTCCTGTGAACAAGTAAGACAAAGAAGAAAATCAAAAGATGAAAAAAAACTGAATGTATACTTACCTGTTACACAGTTGCAGATAAATACACAGTCAGTAAGAAAGAATTCCAGTTGCAGACAACCACATACAGCTGGACATAGACAGTCTCTTGGGATAATGAAGTCCTGTGAATAAGTAAGACAAATAAGAAAGTCAATACATGAAAAAAAACTGAATGTATACTTACCTGTTACACAGTTGCAGATGAAAAGAAACGGTATGTATACTTACCAGTTGCACAGTTGCAGATGAATAGAAAGTCATTCAGATTGAGTTGCAGATGCAGACAACGGCAAACACTTGGAGATCTATAGCCTCTTGGGATCATGAAGTCCTGTGAACAAGTAAGACAAAGAAGAAAGTCAAAACATGAAAAGAAACTGAATGTTTACTTACCTGTAACACAGTTGCAGATGAATACACAGCCAATAAGACAAAAAATCCAGATGCAGTTGAATAGTCTCTTGGGATCACGAGGTCCTTTGAAGAAGTAAGACAAAGAAGAAAGTCAATACATGAAAAGAAACGGAATGTATACTTACCTGTTACACAGTTGCAGATGAATACACAGCCAATAAAATGTAAAATCCAGATGCAGACAACGGCAAACAGCTGGAGATGAATAGTCTCTTGGGATCATGAGGTCCTGTAAACAAGACAAAAAAAAAGTCAATACATGAATAGAAACGGAATGTATACCCACCTGTTACACAGTTGCTGATGAAAAGAAACGGAATGTATACTTACCTGTTACACAGTTGCAGATGAACACACAGCCAGTAAGAAAGAGTTCCAGTTGCAGACAACCACATACAGCTGGACATGGACAGTCTCTTGGGATCATGAAGTCCTGTGAACAAGTAAGACAAAGAAGAAAGTCAATACATGAAAAGAAACTGAATGTATACTTACCTGTTACACAGTTGCAGATGAATACACAGTCAGTAAGAAAGAATTCCAGATGCAGACAACCACATACAGCTGGACATTGATAGCCTCTTGGGATCATGAAGTCCTGTGAACAAGACAAAAAGAAAGTCAATACATGAAAAGAAACTGAATGTATACTTACCTGTTACAAAGTTGCAGATGAATAGAAAGTCAGTCAGATTGAGTTCCAGATGCAGACAACGGCAAACACTTGGAGATCGATAGCCTCTTGGGGTCATGAAGTCCTGTGAACAAGTAAGAAAAAGAAGAAAGTCAAAACATGAAAAGAAACTGAATGTATACTTACCTGTTGCACAGTTGCAGATGAATAGAAAGTCAGAAACGGAAGTCAAGAAACGGAATGTATACTTACCTGTTGCACAGTTGCAGATGAATAGAAAGTCAGTCAGATTGAGTTCCAGATGCAGACAACGGCAAGCACTTGGAGATCGATAGCCTCTTGGGATCATGAAGTCCTGTCACGAAGTAAGACAAAGAAGAAAATCAAAACATAAAAAGATACTGAATGTATACTTACCTCTTACACAGTTACAGATGAATACACAGTCAGTAAGAAAGAATTCCAGATGCAGACAACCACATACAGCTGGAAACCGATAGCCTCTTGGGATCATGAAGTCCTGTAAACAAGACAAAAAGAAAGTCAATACATGAATCAGAATCAGATTCAGAATCAGAATCTCTTTATTTCATATGTTACACATACAAGGAATTTGTCTTGATGAGAGCAACACGTATGACAAGTAACAAAAAAAAAACAAAAACAGAATATTCTTAAACTAAAGGAAAATGACACTAAACAATAAATAGGGTAGGGGATAAATTAAAAAAGTAAAAAGTACTAAGGTAAAAAAGAGCTGAAAATATATTTACAGAAAAGAACATCTGTACAGGTGTGCAAATAGTCATAGTGCAAAATAGGCAGAGTGCAAAATAGCTGTTCAGTCCGGTTTGGTACAGTTCAGTTGTAAGTTTGAGGTTTACAGTGGGAGGTCTCCACTGTGATTGAGGAGCGCTACAGCTCTGGGGAAGAAGCTGTTAGCATGACGTGTTGTGCTTGTTTTGATGGACCGCAGTCTTCTACCCGAGGGGAGTGTCTGGAAGAGGAGGTGTCCAGGATGTGAGGGGTCAGATGTTATCTTGCCAGCCCGCTTCCTCATCCTGCTGGTGTAGATCTGCTGAAGTGATGGCAGGTTACATCCGATGATCCTCTCTGCTGTCCTGATGATGCGCTGGAGTTTGGTTCTTTCTTGTGAGGTGGAGGAACCAAACCAGATAGTTATGGAGGCTGTGATAATGGACTCGATGATCGCTGTGTAGAACTGGATCATCAGGGTCTGTGGCAGGTTGAATTTCTTGAGCTGTCTCAAGAAGAACATTCTTTGTTGAGCTTTCTTGATGATGGAGATGGTGTTTTTCTCCCATTTCAAGTCTCTGGAAATGGTGGTGACCAGGAACTTGAGTGACTCCACCATTGATGCTGCAGTGTTGTTGATGTGGAAGGGGGGAAGGGTGGGTGGATTGCGTCGGACGTCCACCACCACCTCTACAGTCTTTTCTGTGTTTAGCAGCAGGTGGTTGTTGCTGCACCAGGACAACGGCAAACAGCTGGAAATGAATAGTCTCTTGGGATCATGAGGTCCCGTAAACAAGTAAGACAAAGAAGAAAGTCAAAACATGAAAAGAAACTGAATGTATACTTACCTGTTACACAGTTGCAGATGAATACACAGTCAGTAAGAAAGAATTCCAGATGCAGACAACCACATACAGCTGGACATGGACAGTCTCTTGGGATCATGAAGTCCTGTGAATAAGTAAGACGAATAAGAAAGTCAATACATGAAAAGAAACTGAATGTATACTTACCTGTTACACAGTTGCAGATGAATAGAAAGTCAGTCAGATTGACTTCCAGATGCAGACAATGGCAAACACTTGGAGATCGATAGCCTCTTGGGATCATGAAGTCCTGTCAACAAGTAAGACAAATAAGAAAGTCAATACATGAAAAGAAACTGAATGTATACTTACCTGTTACACAGTTGCAGATGAAAAGAAACTGAATGTATACTTACCTGTTACACAGTTGCAGATGAATAGAAAGTCAGTAAGAAAGAATTCCAGATGCAGACAACCACATACAGCTGGACATCGATAGCCTCTTGGGATCATGAAGTCCGGTAAACAAGACAAAAAGAAAGTCAATACATGAAAAGAAACTGAATGTATACTTACCTGTTACAAAGTTGCAGATGAATAAATAGCCAGTAAGAAAGAATTCCAGATGCAGACAACGACATCCAGCTGGACATGGATAGTCTCTTGGGATCATGAGGTTCTGTAAACAAGACAAAGAAGAAAGTCAATACATGAAAAGAAACTGAATGTATACTTACCTGTTACACAGTTGCAGATGAATAGGAAGTAAGTTAGATTGAGTTCCAGATGCAGACAACGGCAAGCACTTGGAGGTCGATAGCCTCTTCGGATCATGAAGTCCTGTCAAGAAGTAAGACAAAGAAGAAAATCAAAACATGAAAAGAAACTGAATGTATACTTACCTGTTACACAGTTGCAGATGAATACACAGTCATTAAGAAAGAATTCCAGATGCAGACAACCACATACAGCTGGACATGGACAGTCTCTTGGGATCATGAAGTCCTGTGAACAAGTAAGAAAAAGAAGAAAGTCAAAACATGAAAAGAAACTGAATGTATACTTACCTGTTACAAAGTTGCAGATGAATACAAATCTAGTAAGAAAGAATTCCAGATGCAGACAACCACATCCAACTGGACATGGATAGTCTCTTAGAATCATGAGGTCCTGTAAACAAGACAAAGAAGAAAGTAAATACATGAAAAGAAACTGAATGTATACTTACGTATTACACAGTTGCAGATGAATAGAAAGTCAGTCAGATTGAGATCCAGATGCAGACAACTGCAAACACTTGGAGATCGATAGCCTCTTGGGATCATGAAGTCCTGTGAACAAGTAAGACAAAGAAGAAAATCAAAATATGAAAAGAAACTGAATGTTTACTTACCTGTAAAACAGTTGCAGATGAATACACAGCCAATAAGACGAAAAATCCAGATGCATTTGAATAGTCTCTTGGGATCACAAGGTCCTGTGAACAAGTAAGACAAAGAAGAAAGTCAATACATGAAAAGAAACGGAATGTATACTTACCTATTGCACAGTTGCAGATGAATAGAACGTCAGTCAGATTGAGATCCAGATGCAGACAACGGCAAACACTTGGAGATCGATAGCCTCTTGGGATCATGAAGTCCTGTGAACAAGTAAGACAAAGAAGAAAATCAAAATATGAAAAGAAATTGAATGTATACGTACCTATAACACAGTTGCAGATGAATACACAGCCAATAAAACGTAAAATCCAGATGCAGACAACAGCAAACAGCTGGAGATGAATAGTCTCTTGGGATCATGAGGTCCTGTAAACAAGACAAAAAAAAGTCAATACATAAATAGAAACGGAATGTATACTTACCTGTTACACAGTTGCAGATGAATACACAGCCAGTAAGAAAGAGTTCCAGATGCAGACAACCACATACCGATAGACAAGGACAGTCTCTTGGGATCATGAAGTCCTTGGAACAAGTAAGACAGAGAAGAAAGTCAATACATGAAAAGAAACTGAATGTATACTTACCTGTTACACAGTTGCAAATGAATAGAAAGTCAGTCAGATTGAGTTCCAGATGCAGACAACGGCAAACACTTGGAGATTGATAGCCTCTTGGGATCATGAAGTCCTGTCAAGAAGTAAGACAAAGAAGAAAATCAAAACATGAAAACAAACTGAATGTATACTTACCTGTTACACAGTTGCAGATGAATACCCAGTCAGTAAGAAAGAATTCCAGATGCAGACAATCACATACAGCTGGACATGGACAGTCTCTTGGGATCATGAAGTCCTGTGAATAAGTAAGACAAATAAGAAAGTCAATACAAGAAAAGAAACTGAATGTATACTTACCTGTTACACAGTTGCAGATGAAAAGAAACGGAATGTATACTTACCTGTTGCACAGTTGCAGATGAATAGAAAGTCAGTCAGATTGAGTTCCAGATGCAGACAACGGCAAACACTTGGAGACTGATAGCCTCTTGGGGTCATGAAGTCCTGTGAACAAGTAAGAAAAAGAAGAAAATAAAAATATGAAAAGAAATTGAATGTATACTTACCTATAACACAGTTGCAGATGAATACACAGCCAATAAAATGTAAAATCCAGATGCAGACAACGGCAAAAAGCTGGAGATCTATAGCCTCTTGGGATCATGAGGTCCTGTAAACAAGACAAAAAGAAAGTCAATACATGAAAAGAAACTGAATGTATACTTGCCTATTACAAAGTTGCAGATGAATACAAAGCCAGTAAGAAAGAATTCCAGATGCAGACAACGACATCCAGCTGGACATGGATAGTCTCTTGGGATCATGAGGTCCTGTAAACAAGACAAAGAAGAAAGTCAATACATGAAAAGAAACTGAATGTATACTTACCTGTTACACAGTTGCAGATGAATAATTAGTATGTTAGATTGAGTTCCAGATGCAGACAACGGCAAGCACTTGGAGATCGATAGCCTCTTGGGATCATGAAGTCCTGTCAAGAAGTAAGACAAAGAAGAAAATCAAAACATGAAAAGAAACTGAATGTATACTTACCTGTTACACAGTTGCAGATGAATACACAGCCAATAAGACAAACAATCCAGATGCAGATGAATAGTCTCTTGGGATCATGAGGTCCTGTAAACAAGACAAAGAAGAAAGTCAATACATGAAAAGAAGCTGAATGTATACTTACCTGTTACAAAGTTGCAGATGAATACACAGCCATTAAGAAAGAATTCCAGATGCAGACAACCACATACAGCTGGACATCGATAGCCTCTTGGGATCATGAGGTCCTGTAAACAAAACAAAAAGAAAGTCAATACATGAAAAGAAACTGAATGTATACTTACCTGTTACACAGTTGCAGTTGAAAAAAAGCCAGTAAGCCAGAGTTCCAGATTCAGACAACCATATAAATTTGATGTATAGTCTCTTGGGATCACATGGTCCTGTGAACAAGTAAGACAAAGAAGAAAGTCAATACATGAAACGAAATTGAATGTATACTTACCTGTTACACAGTTGCAGATGAATAGAAAGTCAGTAAGATTGAGATCCTGATGCAGACAACGACAAACACTTGGAGATCGATAGCCTCTTGGGATCACAAAGTCCTGTGAACAAGTAAGACAAAGAAGAAAATCAAAATATGAAAAGAAACTGAATGTATACTTACCTGTTACACAGTTGCAGATGACTACACAGCCAAGAAGACGAAAAATCCAGATGTAGACAAAGGCAAACAGCTGGAGATGAATAGTCTCTTGGGATCATGAAGTCCTGTGAACAAATAAGACAAAGAAGAATGTCAATACATGAAAAGAAGCTGAATGTATACTTACCTGTTACACAGTTGCAGATGAAAAAAAAGCCAGTAAGCCAGAGTTCCAGATTCACACAACCATATACAGTTGATGTATTGTCTCTTGGGATCATGAAGTCCTGTGAACAAGTAAGACAAAGAAGAAAGTCAAAACATGAAAAGAAACTGAATGTATACTTACCTGTTACACAGTTGCAGATGAAAAAAAAAGCTAGTAAGCCAGAGGTCCAGATGCAGATAACCATATACAGTTGATGTATAGTCTCTTGGGATCACGAGGTTCTGTGAACAAGTTAGACAAAGAAGAAAGTCAATACATGAAAAGAAACTGAATGCTTAGTTACAGATTAATAGAATTAGTTGCAGATGAATAGAAAGTCAGTCAGATTGAGTTCCAGATGCAGACAACGGAGGACACATTTCGCTGTACAATGTACACTGTACAGTGACAAATACGTGCACCTTACCTTACCTTGGGATCATGAGGTCCTGTAAACAAGAAAAAAAGAAAGTCAATACATGAAAAGAAACTGAATGCTTACTTACCGATTACACAGTTGCAGATGAATACACAGCCATTAAGAAAGAATTCCAGATGCAGACAACCATATACAGCTGGACATGGACAGACTCTTGGGATCATGAAGTCCTGTGAACAAGTAAGACAAAATAGAAAGTCAATACATGAAAAGAAACTGAATGTATACTTACCTGTTACACAGTTGCAGATGAAAAGAAACTGAACGTATACTTACCTGTTACACAGTTGCAGATGAATAGAAAGTCAATAAGAAAGAATTCCAGATGCAGACAACCACATACAGCTGGACATCGATAGCCTCTTGGGATCATGAAGTCCGGTAAACAAGACAAAAAGAAAGTCAATACATGAAAAGAAACTGAATGTATACTTACCTGTTACAAAGTTGCAGATGAATAAATAGCCAGTAAGAAAGAATTCCAGATGCAGACAACGACATCCAGCTGGACATGGATAGTCTCTTGGGATCATGAGGTTCTGTAAACAAGACAAAGAAGAGAGTCAATACATGAAAAGAAACTGAATGTATACTTACCTGTTACACAGTTGCAGATGAATAGAAAGTCAGTAAGAAAGAATTCCAGATGCAGACAACCACATACAGCTGGACATGGACAGTCTCTTGGGATCATGAAGTCCTGTGAACAAGTAAGAAAAAGAAGAAAGTCAAAACATGAAAAGAAACTGAATGTATACTTACCTGTTGCACAGTTGCAGATGAATAGAAAGTCAGAAACGGAAGTTAAGAAACGGAAAAGGAAGTCAAGAAACGGAATGTATACTTACCTGTTGCACAGTTGCAGATGAATAGAAAGTCAGTCAGATTGAGTTCCAGATGCAGACAACGGCAAACACTTGGAGATCTATACCTCTTGGGATCATGAAGTCCTGTAAAAAAGACAAAAAAAAGTCAATACATGAAGAGAAACGGAATGTATACTTACCTGTTACACAGTTGCAGATGAATACAAAGCCAGTAAGAAAGAATTCCAGATGCAGACAACCACATACAGCTGGACATCGATAGCCTCTTGGGATCATGAAGTCCTGTCAAGAAGTAAGACAAAGAAGAAAATCAAAACATGAAAAGAAACTGAATGTATACTTATATGATACACAGTTGCAGATGAATACACAGTCAGTAAGAAAGAATTCCAGATGCAGACAACCAAATTCAGCTGGACATCGATAGCCTCTTGGGATCATGAAGTCCTGTAAACAAGTAAGACAAAGAAGAAAATCAAAACATAAAAAGAAACTGAATGTTTACTTACCTTTAACACAGTTGCAGATGAATACACAGCCAATAAGACAAAAAATCCAGATGCAGATAAATAGTCTCTTGGGATCATGAGGTCCTGTAAACAAGACAAAGAAGAAAGTCAATGCATGAAAAGAAGCTGAATGTATACTTACCTGTAACAAAGTTCCAAATGAATACACAACCATTAAGAAAGAATTCCAGATGCAGACAACCACAAATAGCTGGACATGGACAGTCTCTTGGGATCATGAAGTCCTGTGAACAAGTGAGACAACGAAGAAAGTCAATACATGAAAAGAAACTGAATGTATACTTAACTGTTACAAAGTTGCAGATGAATACAAAGCCAGTAAGAAAGAATTCCAGATGCAGACAACCACATCCAGCTGGACATGAATAGTCTCTTGGGATCATGAGGTCCTGTACACAAGACAAAGAAGAAAGTCAATACATGAAAAGTAACTGAATTTATACTTACCTGTTACACTGTTGCAGATGAATACACAGTCAGTAAGAAAGAATTCCAGATGCAGACAACCACATACAGCTGGACATCGATAGCCTCTTGGGATCATGAGGTCCTGTAACGAAGACAAAGAAGAAAGTCAATACATGAAAAGAAACTGAATGTATACTTACCTGTTACACAGTTGCAGATGAAAAAAAAAAGCTAGTAAGCCAGAGTTTCAGATGCAGATAACCATATACAGTTGATGCATAGTCTCTTGGGATCACGAGGTTCTGTGAACAAGTAAGAAAGAAGAAAGTCAATACATGAAAAGAATCTGAATGCTTATTTACCGATTACACAGTTGCAGATGAATAGAAAGTCAGTCAGATTGAGATCCAGATGCAGACAACGGCAAACACTTGGAGATCGATAGCCTCTTGGGATCATGAAGTCCTGTGAACAAGTAAGACAAAGAAGAAAATCAAAATATGAAAAGAAACGGAATGTATACTTACCTGTAACACAGTTGCAGATGAATAGAAAGTTAGTCAGATTGAGTTCCAGATGCAGATAATGGCAAGAAGTTGGAGATGAATAGTCTCTTGGGATCATGAGGTCCTGTAAACAAGAAAAAAAGAAAGTCAATACATGAAAAGAAACTGAATGCTTACTTACCAATTACACAGTTGGAGATGAATACACAGCCATTAAGAAAGAATTCCAGATGCAGACAACCACATACAGCTGGACATGGACAGACTCTTGGGATCATGAAGTCCTGTGAACAAGTGAGACAAAGAAGAAAGTCAATACATGAAAAGAAGCTGAATGTATACTTACCTGTTACACAGTTGCAGATGAAAAAAAGCCAGTAAGCCAGAGTTCCAGATTCAATCAACCATATACAGTTGATGTATAGTCTCCTGGGATCATGAAGTCCTGTGAACAAGTAAGACAAAGAAAAAAGTAAATACATGAAAAGAAACTGAATGTATACTTACCTGTAACACAGTTGCAGATGAACACAGCCAATAAGACGAAAAATCCAGATGCAGACAATGGCAAACACTTGGAGATCGATAGCCTCATGGGATCATGAAGTCCTGTCAACAAGTAACAAAGAACAAAATCCAAATATGAAAAGAAACTGAATGTATACTTACCTGTATCACAGTTGCAGATTAATACACAGCCAATAAGATGAAAAATCCAGATGCAGACAACAGCAAACAGCTGGAGATGAATAGTCTCTTGGGATCATGAGGTCCTGTAAACAAGTATGACAAAGAAGAAAGTCAATACATGAAAAGAAACTGAATGCTTACTTACCGATTACACAGTTGCAGATGAAAAAAATAAAGCCAGTAAGCCAGAGTTCCAGATTCAGACAACCATATATAGTTGATTTATAGTCTCTTGGGATCACGAGGTACTGTGAACAAGTAAGACAAAGAAGAAAGTCAATACATGAAAAGAAGCTGAATGTATACTTACCTGTTACACAGTTGCAGATGAATACACAGCCATTAAGAAAGAATTCCAGATGCAGACAACCACATCCAGCTGGACACAGATAGTCTCTTGGGATCATGAGGTCCTGTGAAGAAGACAAAGAAGAAAGTCAATATATGAAAAGAAACTGAATGTATACTTACCTGTTACACAGTTGCAGATGAATACACAGCTAGCAAGAAAGAATTTCAGATGCAGACAACAACATACAGCTGGAGATCGATAGCCTGTTGGGATCATGAGGTCCTGTAAACAAGACAAAAAGAAAGTCAATACATGAAAAGAAACTGAATGTATACTTACCTGTTACACAGTTGCAGTTGAAAAAAAGCCAGTAAGCCAGAGTTCCAGATTCAGACAACCATATACAGTTGATGTATAGTCTCTTGGGATGATGAGGTCCTGTGAACAAGTAAGACAAAGAAGAAAGTCAATACATGAAAAGAAATTGAATGTATACTTACCTGTAACACAGTTGCAGATGAAAAGAAACGGAATGTATACTTACCTGTTACAATGTTGCAGATGAATACACAGTCAGTAAGAAAGAGTTCCAGATGCAGACAACCACATACAGCTGGACAAGGACAGTCTCTTGGGATCATGAAGTCCTGTGAACAAGTAAGACAAAGAAGAAAATCAAAATATGAAAAGAAATTGAATGTATACTTACCTATAACACAGTTGCAGATGAATACACAGCCAATAAAACGTAAAATCCAGATGCAGACAACGGCAAACAGCTGGAGATGAATAGTCTCTTGGGATCATGAGGTCCTGTGAACAAGTAAGACAAAGAAAAAAGTCAATACATGAAAAGAAACTGAATGTATACTTACATGTTACAAAGTTGCAGATGAATGCATCTGGAATTCTTTCTTACTGGATTTGTAGACAACCACATCCACCTGGACAGGGATAGTCTCTTGGGATCATGAGGTCCTGTAAACAAGACAAAGAAAAAAGTCAATAAATGAAAAGAAACTGAATGTACACTTACCTGTTACACAGTTGCAGATGAATAGAAAGTCAGTCACATTATGTTCCAGATGCAGACAACGGCAAACACTTGGAGATCTATAGCCTCTTGGGGTCATGAAGTCCTGTGAACAAGTAAGAAAAAGAAGAAAGTCAAAACATGAAAAGAAACTGAATGTATACTTACCTGTTGCACAGTTGCAGATGAATAGAAAGTCAGTCACATTGAGTTCCAGATGCAGACAACGGCAAACACTTGGAGATCTATAGCCTCTTGGGATCATGAAGTCCTGTCAGCAAGTAAGACAAAGAAGAAAGTCAATACATGAAAAGAAACTGAATGTATACTTACCTGTTACACAGTTGCAGATGAATACACAGCCATTAAGAAAGAATTCCAGATGCAGACAACCACAAATAGCTGGACATGGACAGTCTCTTGGGATCATGAAGTCCTGTGAACAAGACAAAGAAGAAAATCAATACATGAAAAGAAACTGAATGTATACTTACCTGTTACACAGTTGCAGATGAATAGGAAGTAAGTTAGATTGAGGTCCAGATGCAAACAACGGCAAGCACTTGGAGATCGATAGCCTCTTGGGATCATAAAGTCCTGTAAACAAGACAAAAAGAAAGTCAATACATGAAAAGAAGCTGAATGTATACTTACCTGTTACACAGTTGGAGATGAAAAAAAAGCCAGTAAGCCAGATTCACACAACCATATACAGTTGATGTATAGTCTCTTGGGATCATGAATTCCTGTGAACAAGTCAGACAAAGAAGAAAGTCAATGCATGAAAAGAAACTGAATGTATACTTACCTGTTACACAGTTGCAGATGAAAAGAAACGGAATGTATACTTACCTGTTACACAGCTGCAGATGAATACACAGTCAGCAAGAAAGAATTCCAGATGCAGACAACCACATACAGCTGGACAAGGACAGTCTCTTGGGATCATGAAGTCCTGTGAACAAGTCAATACATAAAAAAAACTGAATGTATACTTACCTCTTACAAAGTTGCAGATGAATACAAAGCCAGTAAGAAAGAATTCCAGATGCAGACAACCACATCCAGCTGGACAAGGACAGTCTCTTAGGATCATGAGGTCCTGTAAACAAGACAAAGAAGAAAGTCAATACATGAAAAGAAACTGAATGTATACTTACCTGTTACACAGTTGCAGATGAATAGAAAGTCAGTCAGATTGAGTTCCAGATGCAGACAACGGCAAACACTTGGAGACTGATAGCCTCTTGGGGTCATGAAGTCCTGTGAACAAGTAAGAAAAAGAAGAAAATAAAAATATGAAAAGAAATTGAATGTATACTTACCTATAACACAGTTGCAGATGAATACACAGCCAATAAAACGTAAAATCCAGATGCAGACAACGGCAAACAGCTGAAGATGAATAGTCTCTTGGGATCATGAAGTCCTGTAAACAAGACAAAAAGAAAGTCAATACATGAAAAGAAACTGAATGTATACTTACCTGTTACACAGTTGCAGATGAATACACAGTCAGTCAGATTGAGTTCCAGATGTAGACAACGGCAAACACTTGGAGATCGATAGCCTCTTGGGGTCATGAAGTCCTGTGAACAAGTAAGACAAAGTAGAAAGTCAATACATGAAAACAAACTGAATGTATACTTACCTGTTACACAGTTGCAGATGAATACACAGTCAGAAAGAAAGAATTCCAGTTGCAGACAACCACATCCAGCTGGACATAGACAGTCTCTTGGGATCATGAAGTCCTGTGACCAAGTAAGACAAAGAAGAAAGTCAATACATGAAAAGAAACTGAGTGTATACTTACCTGTTACACAGTTGCAGATGAAAAGAAACGGAATGTATACTTACCTGTTACACAGTTGCAGATGAATACACAGTCAGTAAGAAAGAATTCCAGACGCAGACAACCACATACAGCTGGACATGGACAGACTCTTCGGATCATGAAGTCCTGTGAAAAAGTAAGACAAAGAAGAAAGTCAATACATGAAAAGAAACTGAATGTATACTTACCTGTTACACAGTTGCAGATGAATACACAGCCAATAACACGAAAAATCCAGGTGCAGTTGAATAGTCTCTTGGCATGATGAGTTCCTGTAAACAAGACAAAGAAGAAAGTCAATACATGAAAAGAAACTGAATGTATACGTACCTGTTACACAGTTGCAGATGAATAGAAAGTCAGTTAGATTGAGTTCCAGATGCAGACAACGGCAAACACTTGGAGATCGATAGCCTCTTGGGATCATGAAGTCCTGTCAACAAGTAAGACAAAAAAGAAAATCAAAATATGAAAAGAATCTGAATGTTTACTTACCTGTAACACAGTTGCAGATGAATACAAAGCCAATAAGACGAAAAATCCAGATGCAGATGAATAGTCTCTTGGCATAATGAGGTCCTGTAAACAAGACAAAGAAGAAAGTCAATACATGAAAAGAAACTGAATGCTTACTTACCTACTACACAGTTGCAGATGAATAGAAAGTCAGTCAGATTGAGATCCAGACGCAGACAACGGCAAATACTTTGTCTTACTTGTTGACAGGACTTCATGATCCCAAGAGGCTATCGATCTCAAAGTGTTTGCCGTTGTCTGCGTCTGGATCTCAATCTGACTGACTTTCTATTCATCTGCAACTGTGTAACAGGTAAGTAAGCATTCAGTTTCTTTTCATATTTTGATTTTCTTCTTTGTCTTACTTGTTGACAGGACTTCATGATCCCAAGAGGCTATCGATCTGAAAGAAGAAAATCAAAATATGAAAAGAAACTGAATGTATACTTACCTGTTACACAGTTGCAGATGAATACACAGCCATTAAGAAAGAATTCCAGATGCAGATGAAGAGCAAGTTAGTTGATTGAGAAACATCCAACCAAGAAAAACGCATTTTTAGCTAAACAAAAAAACAAAACACTTTTCGGTTGAGAGTCATATCTTATATGAAGACATATTAGAAAAGCCTATTATCTTTTGAAAATAACAAAATCTGACATGTGTGACTGTCATTGTAAGGCCAAGTAGGAAGGCATTAAGAATCAGTCCAAAAAATAATTATATCAGACAAAGTATTTATGAGTGTAGGACTTAGAGGTCTGATATGATGGAGTTACAGCAAAGGATTAAACATTTTTAATCAATAATAAGGCCAGTGAATGTCAGTTTTCTTGGCTGGGTATTTTCACAGCTGTTGTATCTTGTTTGGTGTTTCTGGGCTTTACAGCTCTTTATGTCAAGTGTAAACAGATCCAAAGTGTCATTCTCAGTGCTGATTACATCTGAAATTAACCATAAACCAGAGGTGAGTGGCTAGCAACAGGGTAATGCAGCTCAACACATGTTTCAGTTTACTACACACCCATGTCGCCTCTCCAAAGTCACAGTGATTCTAAAGTCACTCAATACAAAGCACTTAAAAACCAAACCATAAAACACTGCTTAAATCACAAATACATTAATAAAGACTTTGAGCCCATTTCCCTGAAACGGTTCACCCATTAAAGATAATAGACAAAGAAGGTTGGGAGCAGGTGGCTAGTGTTTTCTTACCTGACTGGTGTGACTGGGTAGGGCCAGTAAGTCCTGGCATAGCACCTTCTCTATGTTCCTGGAGAGTACAACAGATCCCAGGCAGCACATGTGAAGCCTTTCTCGGTGGTAAAGGACCAGACATCAAACCTGCAATCAGCAGTGGAGTGCAAAAAGTCTGCAGAATGGCTTGCTCCCTCATCGGTAGGTAAGCAAGTGGCCCAGAGACGACAATCCTGGCGTCTGTCTTCTTTCAAACTGTGTCTTGAATCTAGTGCACTAGTGGCACCGTGACACTGTGGCATTACCCTTTGGGCCCTATATTTAAGAGTGTCTTACAATAAAATTTTCAACAGTGAGAACGCCGCCCTTAGTAGTTGTCCTCGTTGCTGGAGCATGCAGAGCCATAGACAAACTGCTGAAGACATTTAATTGGTTAGAGAGGTGAAAACCAGCTGTGGGGGTGTAGAAAACCTCTGTTTTCCATGGTCAAGATGATGCTTGCAGGGCTGCTCCATGGCCACCATTGTCTTTGAAGAAAAAAACACAGAGGTTAGTTAGTTAGTAAAGCAAAGTAATGTAAAGTAACACACATAGTGTATTCCAAGATTAAGACAAAGAAGGTTGGGAGCAGGTGGCTAGTGTTTTCTTACCTGACTGGTGTGACTGGGTAGGGCCAGTAAGTCCTGGCATAGCACCTTCTCTATGTTCCTGGAGAGTACAACAGATCCCAGGCAGCACATGTGAAGCCTTTCTCGGTGGTAAAGGACCAGACATCAAACCTGCAATCAGCAGTGGAGTGCAAAAAGTCTGCAGAATGGCTTGCTCCCTCATCAGTAGGTAAGCAAGTGGCCCAGAGACGACAATCCTGGCGTCTGTCTTCTTTCAAACTGTGTCTTGAATCTAGTGCACTAGTGGCACCGTGACACTGTGGCATTACCCTTTGGGCCCTATATTTAAGAGTGTCTTACAATAAAATTTTCAACAGTGAGAACGCCGCCCTTAGTAGTTGTCCTCGTTGCTGGAGCATGCAGAGCCATAGACAAACTGCTGAAGACATTTAATTGGTTAGAGAGGTGAAAACCAGCTGTGGGGGTGTAGAAAACCTCTGTTTTCCATGGTCAAGATGATGCTTGCAGGGCTGCTCCATGGCCACCATTGTCTTTGAAGAAAAAACACAGAGGTTAGTTAGTTAGTAAAGCAAAGTAATGTAAAGTAACACACATAGTGTATTCCAAGATTAAAACTGGCTAAGATAAACAATCAATAGCTATCAGCTGGGATACAGACAGACAGAAAGAGCATTGTGGATGGATGGAGAGAGAAAAGAGTTGTAAGGGAACAAGACAGGAAAACAAACCCCAGAAACTTACTAAACTCTGTTAACATGGCTGCACCTAATCTCACCCCCAATACCCAACTTCACCACTTTCACCATTGGTACTATTTTCATATGTTTCTAAGACTAGAACAAGCTGAATTTAAAAGAACAGGTCATGTGTTTGTACATCCAAGCACATTTTCACTAGAGTTTGGGGAGCTCAGTCAAGTTAGTTTGATATTGGATCTGCAGATATTTACTTCTCCCCTGCTCTCACTCACAATGTCCTAACATCTCTGACATGATTTTTTTAAACAATAGAGAACAGATAAACTGCAATCACTAAATATTCTTCTCAAAATGAAAAGACTGGAAATGTTGAGGAAATATAATCAAAATAGCCAGAATTCTTGCAGCAGGTGCCGTAGATGGTAAAAGAACGTCTATAAAGTGTGGATACCGAAAACTCTCACAGAGATAAGGAGCTGCTGGTGTTAGTTAAAAAGACAGTCAAACCTACTGAAGAACAGAGACTAAATAAAAATCAGTGACTAACCTTAACTTCCTCACTTTTAAGGAATGGATATATTTTAGCACTTTAGACAATATAAACATGCATGTAGCACATTTTTATAACGAATAAATCATTACTGTGACACTGTCATAAAATATGCCTATTTGAACCATTTTTAAATAATATTGTTCCAGTAAAACATCCATATAGCTTACACATCTAAAGTCAGCTGTAGTGTACAGAGACACATCTGATAAATATACTACAACCCTTAGAATAGCCAGATTACAATTTGCTAACAAATTAAGAGATCCTGGAGAATTCTGGAGAAAGGTCTTGTGGACAAATGAGACTAGGATTAACCTATATCAGAGTGATGGAAAGACAGAAATTGTGGATTGCTCACTCGCGCTTCAAGGGAGGTAAAATTTAGTTTGCACTCACCCTCTTATTAACGGTACATACTTGGAGCCCATAGGAACCATCCAAAACATAGAAGTTGGAAAGCTCCCACAAAGGTGTTTGTACTTCAGAAATCTTTCTTTCTGAAGACATTTTATAATCCTGGGTGTTTCCTTGTGAAAGGAAAGTCTGAACCGTGCAAGTCCTCAGTTTGAGTTGCAGAGAGTCAATTTAGGAGTGATCCCTTTATCCTACAGAGTGCTCTGTGTGTAAGTTTATTCTAATGTCCATATGAAAGCACAAAACCTCATGAATAAAAACATACACAAGGCTTGGCTGAACATATAAGGAAACGTACAACTTACTTAGAACCTATAGTTCCATCAGTAAGGATCTTCATTACAGTGAAGTTAGCCACAGCTAAACCTTTGCTAAAGCATGGTTCTCTCCTTTTGGCTTGTAACCTGGCCTACTTCCAATATACTGCCACATAGTGGATGGAGTAGGAATTACCATGTAAAATGCCATCTGTTGCAACAATGGAGTCACATGGGTATCAGCTATGGCTTCAAGTTGTAGGACTTTTTATGGCATTATAGACAATAGGCAAGTGGCTTAAAGGTCCAACCACAACAGGCCCAATGAGACATAAAGAACCAGCACAACAGGCCCAGTGAGACTAGGGATGCACCTATCAGATATTAGGATCGGATATGTGTCCCTATATTAACAACGACCCCTTTTGGTCTCACTGACTTAATATTTCAGAATTACTTATTTTAGTGACAAATAAATAGCAATTTAATACATTCATATCTGTGTGTTAATTTGTTGTATTTTATTTTACAAACATGGTGAGGTAAACAGTTTATTTTTTTAACAATGTATCGGATCAATATTGTGTATCGATCGATAAGTTTATGTATTGGTATAGAAACTGAACAATGTTGGTGCATCATTAAATGTAACATATAGGAAACAGTGTGTCTTTGACAACTTCCCTAGTTAATAGAATATGCCTACATTGATAAATCCCCATACGTTTCACCCTGATTGGTGAATGTTTAGCCTTTCAAATGCATGCTTGAATGTGATTGGCTAATGGCAACCACAATAATTGACATGTCAAGTCTTCTGGACAGACAGTATTATAGAATGGGCTAAAGACGCAGTATGTAAAATTGCAGCTTGACTGGCTGTATGGTTTCTAAGAAACAGTTACGTACCACTGACCTCACCCTGCTCTGCTCACTGAGAGACAGGTAATCAGTCACACAAGTCATGTCAGACTTACTATTCAAACGTGCTGTATGTAGCTGTTACTTAATATCTGTCCGTGTCTCTTTGGATTAGGACAGAGTCATCACCACAGGCCCTCTCCTGCATTTTATCCACCGACTTGATGATCTGGTCTTAAAAACTGCTGAAGGTATACAAACTGTCCTCCTAGAACAGCTGCAGCTTTGCTTGGTCTGCCACTCAGAAGATCCAAATTTCATCAAGATGTCTGATGTAAGCCTGTACCTTTTTGTGATGTAAAACTGTGGTGCATGTATAGATTTTAACATGTATTTGTGATGCAATAAGCTGTTTTATTAATTGCTTAAACTATAGAGGAGCATTATTGGGCTAATGAGCATTATGAGCTAAATAGTTTAATTGTCACTTTAACAGGTAAGGACACCAGTTTCTCTCAGAGTTAGCTTAAGTTTTACCTATAAAAAAGGTAACTTTGATTAAAAACAAAATAATAATACTGTCTTGCAGACATCTGATTGATGTCATTTATGGCTGATTTACCGTTACAGTAACTTGATCACAATATTCTGCAAAATAAAATGTAGTAGTTTACTATAGCTCCACTGAATATTGGTTTTGTTTGTTGGTTTTATTTGGTTTCCTAAGAGGAATCTGTAACAGGAACAGGTCATTGTAATTTTATGTGTTACCCAGGTTTTAAATGTTCAGAACATTAAAATCAGATGCAAAGCAAAAAACAATAAATAAATAAAAGCAAAAAAACTTTTAAAAATAATACAACGTGAATAAACTGCTCAAAACACCCATTAAAGCAGATAGAAAATGACTTACTGATAAGTAAGGTAAATAAAACGAGCCTTAAATGACAGCCAATAGCTTGTTGCCAAGACTGGTCTGCGTCAGAGACGGCCAATCAGCGCTCAGGGGGGCGTTACCTCGGCTCCTCCGCTAGAGACGTGCTGTGGATCAGAAAAAAGGTGAGAACGGCAGAGTGAAACACGATGGAAAGTTTTATTAAACTTTGTTTCATAAAATCGCTCATAAAGGTGAACGTTGAGAAGTACGACTGAAACGACGATTTGGATTTAGTCTGCATTTGATTTTGTGAGTGTAATAGGTGAAGCTTTTGGTGCAAATAGTTCAAAAGATTAAAAAGAAAAGCCTGTAGAGTTGAGGCTAACATGCTTAGGGGTCAAGGGGTCATGAGCGAGTGGGCAGTGCTGGCCACCATTTCATGCTGCTAATGAGAGTTTTATATTGAAAGAGGGAAGAAAACATTGCTTTACTTTGTAAATGTAGTATTATGTGTATCTATTAAGGCGCTGTTTTTGGGAACAGGTCAGTTTTTTCTGGGTGTAATTTTACTCTACTCTGCAATCTGGCTGCACCTGCGTGAACACTCTGCAGCAGTAGTGGCGTGGTGGCGCTGTAAAGTAATCAGTACAGTGCACCGGGGAAGATGCCGCCAAAATTCTGCGTGCTGTGAGCTGCAGATAAAAGTCTTACCACACAGTGCGTCTCACCTGTGGAGCTGTGTCTCTAAAAGCAGCTCAGAACTCAAAGCTAACTTCAGGTTCGCCTGTATCAGGGTTGAGTGCAGAAACAGTCCTAAAGCTTCCTCTGTGAAACTGATACTGCAGCACACACACTGTTTCCTCTCCCGAGGCCCCGTCTCAAATCAGTCCCTCTTCACTATGTAGTGCACTTTATGGGTCATATAAAAATAGCAGCATCTCCACCAAACAGAGCATGATATGTGTGATCAAGTCATTTCTACTCAGCAGTCGGTTCTACAATTTCCTATTTAGGCTCTCAGAATCATCAGAGACACTTTTCACCTCAAAAGGCACTTGGTGGTCAGTTTGAAGACACTAACCTGTGTGCTGTCCACACCAAAAGAATCACCCTTCTGCTTAAACACCTCCAGCTGGTCGGCAGAGAGCGCACAAACCAGGGCAGTGACTTTTACTTTTTATTTGATTTTGATAGTTAAATCACTTAGGAGCTCGCTGAAGTAATGCTAATGTACCAACAGCTGTGCTAGCTAGCTAGGTTAGCAAGTGCTGCTTTCTCAATAAAGCTGTACAGGAAGATCATGGTCATCTTAGCTCCTTTTATTTGAAACAGATTTAGAAGGCATATTAATAATAGAAGCACTTTATAATTGTGTAATTGCATACTGTAGTTCATCTGTTTCTCTGCATACTTTCACCCTGTTCTTCAGTGGTGAGGACCACCACAGAGCAGGTATTCTGTGGGAGGTGAGCTTTTTATAGCACTGCAGTGTTAAATGTCTGGACGAGTCCAGAACAAATGTGTAAACTGCTCGTTTGGAGCGATAAAAGCAACATTCCTGCAACATCCTCAAATCTGAATGTCCAGATCACTTTTCAGAGGTTTTGATGGCTGATTCTAAAGTCGTGATGAGCGGCAAGTTAGCATGGTGACATTCGTTAAAGTGGTACGTGCCAGTGGATGGCATTTTCGGATGGTGCAGTGGCCACTTCCTAGTGCCAGATGCTGATTAGGAACTGAACCCCCTTTCAAAATGTGCCTGAGCTCTTTACCTACTGGATAGGCTTGACTTTGGGCCCAAGTTATCTTACTAAACTGAGAAATCCTGCTTTGTGAAATGCCCCCCAGGAGTGGCTAAATGTTTACATAAGATACAACTGATTTTGTTAGATGAACAGAATTACTGACACATTTGGTTCATTTTGTTGCTCTTGGCGTGCAGGTATCCCACCAATGCAGAGTAATAATTTTATTCTTTTATTATTGTTGATCACAGAAGAGTAGTTGGTGTAATATTGGTGGGGAGATTTGAGTAATTCTCTTGTTTTGGTTGAGACTGAGAACTTGTGTCTTTGCTAAAGGAATGCATTGTTGGAGAGGATGCTACGCCTGAGGCCCACGTTAAGGTGTTGCGTGAAAAGTACAGGACGACACAACCTGATTTAATGATCGTGAAGGACCACATGAAGACTTTTGCATTGGCAGCATGGAGAAAGGGGTTTGGCCATTGAAAATGTATACTTGTGTCTTTAATAGTCTATTATAAGATATTTTTGGCTATTCAAGGTTTTTACTCTTCACTACTGCCTTCATCACTACACTTTATTGCAACTATATAATGAAACTTTCGTGTATTTTCTGCTTTTATCTTACAGTTGTATGATGAGTTCAATGCCATCCATCCTTTAATGGTGTACGTTTGTCACTGCTTCACCTGAAACAATGCTGGGAGTTTAGCTCTAAAGGCCTCCTAGGTGATCTTCAAGAGATGCTCGTCAAAAGTGTAAGCACACAATTTTTTTATCTTTACCAGCAGACCTACAGACCTACTCTTAATTTCATTGATACTCTCAGACATGTACAGTTTCAGGAAAAGGTGCTTCAGTGTGTATCTAATATTACACTAAATGATGTTTAGTATTCCCTTGATGTTTGTGTAATGGGCCATCTGCATAGTAAAGTGATTTCATTGTGGAAAATCTTACTTACTAAACTTGGACACTCTGTGGGTTCTGTGTGGTAAAATGTTGCTTCTGGTTTCTGGTGGGTGCTTTTCTTTTTAATAAGGCTTAATTTTCTCTGGAGTATAAATGTAACCATTTGATATGGATTCTTTGAGTATGGCATACATTTAGCCATGTTAGGATGATTTTTTTTTTTTAGCTGGTATAATAAAACCTTTTTTGCTTTATTTCATTGTTTTGTTTGCTGTGAGTGCCACATTTGAATAGTATTGAGTCTAATTGTTTTTGTTTGTTTGATGCTCTTTCAATTAATGTTAAAGTTATACATACATAAAGTTGTGTATGTTTACTACTAAATAAACAGCATAGACAAACATTGTGAACATGTGTGGATATTTCAGGTACACTTTAGTCACACTAGGGTCCAGAGTGGCTTGTCACTGGGGTAGTGCCTCTAAAAGCACTGGTTGGTACCTTTTGAAAAGGGGATACAGTTGTACCATAATTTAAAGGTACATTTTAGCCTCATAGGGTTCTACAGAAGCACGAAGCCTTGGTGTAGTCATGGATGATCAGTTATCGTTCTCAAGTCATGTTGCAAACATAACTCGGTCCTGCAGATTTCTTCTGTACAACATCAGGAGAATTCGACCCTTCCTCTCTAGAGAGGCCGCCCAGGTGCTTGTTCAGTCTCTCGTCACTTCCAGACTTGATTACTGCAACTCTCTTCTGGCTGGTCTCCCTCTGCGCACCATCAGGCCCCTGCAGCTCATCCAGAATGCAGCGGCACGGGTCGTCTTCAATGTCCCTAAATTCAGCCATGTCACTCCACTGCTGCGTTCTCTCCACTGGCTTCCTGTAGCTGCCCGCATCAGATTCAAAACCCTGACGCTGGCCTACAAAGCCAAGACTGGACCAGCCCCTCCGTACTTGATGGCAATGGTCAAAAGCCGGTCTGCACCAAGAGCCCTTCGAGCTTCAAGTACGGCTCGGCTCGACCCGCCATCCCTCAAAATCCGCGGAAGACAAGCGCCCAGACTTTTTTCTGTCCTGGCACCAAAGTGGTGGAACGAGCTTCCCCTGGGTGTCCGAACGGCCGAGTCGCTCGCTGTCTTCAAACGCAGACTGAAGACCCACCTCTTCAGAGAGTACTTGGGCGAATAGAGTACTATGGTCGCCTTATTGTATTGTGTTTAGTAATGTCTAAGCTTAGAGGTATCTTTGAATTATTAGTCTATTCTAACTAGCTAAGGTTTCTTTCTTGGGTAAATAGCAAAGCACTTTGTAAGTCGCTCTGGATAAGAGCGTCTGCTAAATGCCGTAAATGTAAATGTAAATGTAACAGTCTAACAGTGGATTAGGGCTGCCCGTGGTGATTGTGTGGCTTTAAGCAGATGTGAAGGACGATTCACCACAAGAATACAGCCAAACACTTTCAGGTAAGTTCCAGTGGTATGTAATGTTGAATTTGTGTAGAAATCAAAAGAGAGTACACGCAACAAAAACAAAAAATAGACGAGCTAGATAGTACACTCTTTGTACAACAAGGCCTCAGCTGCCTTCATCTGAGGGCTGCAAAGCCTCACGCACGTCTACTATTGCTTCAGCCTACTCCGTGCAAGCTGAACCCCCTTATTGCCTCCTACACAGCCCTTTTAAGATGTATGCTGAAATTGATCCAACTCGCACAAAACATTAAAGTATGAGAAGTCAGTAAAAGAATAACCGTAAAGTTAAGCTAGCTGTAATCAAGGAAACACCTGCATTTAGTTCTCCTTCCATTAAAGCAAGATTATACAAATTTAGGCTTTGGTGATAATGATTTAGTACCACAGTGAAGTTGTAAAGTAAACCAGAAATAAACCCATATAAATAAGCAAACAAGAGCATGTCATCATTATTATGGCTTAGTACTAAAGTAAAGCAGATGATTGCATGACAGAACAGCACTGACCACAGAATACCTCAAAATGGCCGTTAACTCTTCATCTAAGGTGTGTTTTGAGTTGAATTTAGTAAAAACAAGTCTTTCTGAATGTGTGGTTACACACATTTGATGGGACAGTGCAACACTGCTGAAAGTTAATCCTGCTTTTCTGAACACTATTTAATGTTTGTGTTTTATCATGTGCTGATCATTATAACAGTGAGGCACACAGGAACTTTCACTGTCACTATGGCTAATTTACACTTTGCCATTTAGGCCAGTAAGATGCTTTTGTATTTTGTAGACATATGTATATGTGTGTCTGCAGGTGTGGAGGTCCATGATATAACATGTGAATTTGCACAACCAGTTCTACTCAGCGCTCAACCACGACTGATCGTCTTGTTCAGCAGTGGCACTTCGAGAGATGCCTGGGACTTACGATCGCCAAGTATGGGATTTACTGCCATTTTTACTGCCAATATTGAACATGTTTGTGTGGATGTTTCAGAGTATTGCAGCACAAAAACAAAGTAGTAAGCTGACTTAAAATAGAGCAACTCCAACAAAGGTGCAGAGTTAAATTGAGAGGAACATAAGTTGATGCAGTAGATTAAAATGTTTGTGCATGTATCATTGTTGGGAAGGCCTAGCCTGCAGTGAAGTGCCAGAATAGTGACTGGAATGGGCGTCACTGTCTTGTTGGATGCACATGTGCATAAATCTTCCATAAATGTACACTGACCAGCCATTTCTTTTCACCACTGTGTTTGATCCAGTTGTACCAGAGAGTTGCACGGCCCCTAACTTTTTATCTCTAGGGGTCAACCTAACCAAACACAAAAGAGCCTGTCACTATCAAAAGTCTTCAACCTTGATTGTGGTTAAAGCATAGTTACAGCACAGTGCTCATGTGTCTGAGACTCGTGAATTAATTAGGCAGTTGAGAATGTTGGCAGTCCCAAAAACTTGGCCCTGCCATCTATGGATGCTTAAAGATGCTTCCTCTCCACCTGCGCTGAGATGCCTTCAAGACCTGCAATGCAAAACCCACTGGTGTGAAAATATCAATTATTATAGTGCAAGCAAGTAATAAATTAAATAAACTTGATGTGTATTCCAGGATTTCACATAATTGTGTTATATCTGACAACTGTGTTAAGATATACTTTTAAATTACGAAACAGTATGATCAATATTTTGATTATCATATAGTTTTGAATTTCAACTTGTCAGATTCTCTTCTGTCCACAGGTCTTGATTATTCAGGAGTGGCTACGAAATGTATTAATGAGGCTCTGACCAACCTCATCCACAGTTCTTGTTGAGTCCACTTTTTCACACTTCTTGTGATACCACTTACAGTGCCCATTGCAATCACCTGCCCAGATTTTTTCCTGTCCACAGCCCTCTATGATTCTGAAGTGGCTATGAAGTTCATTAATGAGGCGATCACCATCTTCATTCACAGATCTTGGTGAGTCCACTTCATCACACTTGTTTTATGCTGTTTACAGAGCCCATGACATAGTTTGTCCAAAGTAGCTTATTTACACAGCCCTCAATGATTCAACTTCATTAATGAGGCTGTTACCAACCTCATTCACAGTTTTTGGTCCACTTGGTCCACTTGGTCCACTTTATCACGTTCCATTTCCTTTCGTTTATGGTACCATTTACAATTGAGTGGACTGATGCTCTTGTGTGCTCTAGATATTTTGGAAATTGCTAAACCACTTTATCCACAGTTGTTGGTGAGTCCACTTCATCACAGTCCCTGATGGACTGCTTACAGTGCCCATTACAATCGACTGCCCAGATTCTCTTTTGTCCACAGCCCTTTTTGATTCAGAAGTGGCTACGAACTTCATATATGAGGCTTTCGCCAACATCGTCCACTGTTCTTGGTACAATCGCCTGCCCAGATTCTCTTCTGTCCACAGTGTTACTGTTACATTCAAGACATAGGTGATCCTGTGATCCAGTATTGCATATTTGATACTGTTAGTGCTGCCATCTGGTGGCCTGTTTCTTGTTGTTTTTGTTTTTCTCTCTCTCCCTCTCCTGGTGAAACGACTGATTGGAAACAGCTGATCTCAATGCGTGTGCTGGTTGGCTGCAGTGTCTGAGCTTTGTCATTGAAATGGTGCCATTGGCGTTTATCTAGTCGCCCGTGGCGTTCTCACCATGTGGCCAAAGGTGGTTGTGATTGAGGCTGTTCAAGATATATAACATGACAATTCACAGTTTGATGTATGTGGATCTATTGTAGCCTACTGTTTTCTGTGTCATTATGTACTTGTTGATGTCCAAGTGGTTTAATCATAGTCATGTTTGTAGTGGTGAGTGCCATTTACTATTTTAATTTCATTTATTATTTTTCATTTATTATTCTCTTGCTTCATGTTGGGGAGGCAGGTAAGGCCATTGTATTTTGTTTTATTATTTTTTAGTTAGGTTAGTTAGTAAGGAGGGATGTCATGTGTGTCTGTAATTTTGGCCTTTGCTCACCCTGATGCTATATGATGTTGACTGTGGTCTTGATATGTTTGCCTATAATACTACATTTTCATTTGAGCATTAAATCTGTTTCTTTATGGTTTGTTTATCTCCTCAAGCCCTAAACTAGTTTTTTTTATGAAATGGTTTAATAAACTGGGCTGTAAGATTACTCAAAAATTGACTAACTTTACAAGACTTTAACAAAGCAAAACTTCACCAAAAGTGAAGTAGAAAAGAAAAACGTAGGCCAGAGTTATAAGAAAAAGTAGGCCAGAGTTATAAGAACTGCTTTTTATTGGAATTTAAAAACCTGAATGTTCTTATACGACTGAAGACGTGTCGAGGTTCTTCTGTTCCCTGTATGCTCTGTGACTAATTTGCTGAACAAGTAGATCTATCTGAGATGTTTCCAAGCTGTTTTAAGCCTGCGTCTGAGATGAACACTGTATGTGAACTTTTACATTCTGAATTTTTAGTTGAAAGTAAGTCAGAAGATGCTGAAAATGATTTCACATCAAAACTGAATTTTATTAAAGAGGCTTTGATGGAGGAACAAAGTTGGGATCAATCTCTTGATAACTGTAGACTAACTGCTGTAACAGAAGAAAGTAATGCCCCATCATGCAGTTATGTATTTTCAGCAAGATGTACATGTACTTAGCATGTACTTAGCTTAGCCCCCTGACAGTGTGTTCTCTGGTCATCTGGGTATACAGAAAACACATCAGCAGATCATGTGTTTTTTCTTTTGGCCTGGTCCTAAAGCTGATGCTGTGTTATGTTGAGTTACGGGAAAACCCAATCAGGTTATTCCATCCACATCACTTCATCCAATCCTAGCATTATGAGCACCATTTCAACGTGTGTAGGGCAGCTGCCCTGGCCACTGATCAAATCCTTCTACTTTTGTGTTACCCCTTGACCAGCTACCTAAACAAATGCTCATGCTTCATTACAGTAACAAGGCTGTGATGGCTGTCTTAAGTATGTTGCGAGAAGGTTACAAAGTATGTTCAGGTTTTTCGCTGCTGCTGCTGCACCTGCATCATTATCCTCTATTTTATTTGTTCCAGACATGAGGAGCTCCTCCCTTACTGTTCCACATTGCATTGTGGTATAATGTAAAAAAGTGTCCATTGAGTATACACCAAAAATTAGCTGTGCGCTAATCCGTATACGTTCGGCACCATTTAAGGTGGCTTCCAGTAAGAAGCTGGAGAATAACTCCAGCCTTGTTGGTGCAGCCGTTTCTTTACGGCATCATAAATCAGCACATTTTACAGTTGTAAAATACATCCAGATAGATCCGGGAACTAATTTTACTGAAGTTCTGAAATTGTTAGCAATTGATCATCACATGTCCAGTGCATATCACCCCGAATCTCAGGGTTCTCTAGAATGTTTTCAACAACCTCAGTGCTTCGTACCTACTGTCTTTAGGTAGATAAAGAATGTGATGATGGCATCCTGGTCTTATTGTTTGCCATTTGTGAAAGTGATCAGGATTCCATTGGGTTTAGCCATTCACAGCTGAATTGTGAATTTCACTTTGGAGATAAAAGACTTGTACGTACCAGGTTCTGCCCTGTGTGCAGAGTTTTCAGGAAGATTGTGTTGATGGAGGTGGATCTGCTAATAGGGTTTTGCTAAGTTCTCCCCTACTGCTTCTGAAGTATCTGCTTTTGTCACACCAGATCTCTTTCTACAGTATTCCGTAATGCCATTTGGGTTACAAAAGGTAATAGCTAATGTAAACAATTGTGAAGCATGTCTGGATGTCGTTGTGATGTCTAGATGTCTATCAGAGTTGGAATGAACATTTGGCAATCCTCTGAAATGTGTTTAAGCGCTTTCTGAAAGTTTCCCTCACACTTAATCTCACTAAATGTGAGTCTGGGAAAGCTAGAGTATCCTAGGTTTGTAAGAAGGTGGGCCAAGGTGAAGTGCGCCCTCTTGAGGCTAAGATACCAACCCTGCAGTTGTGCTTTTGTAGAACCCCTGTTCTAATGACTCCTGACTACACTCAATTCTTCAAGCTGTAAGCTGGGGCTGGAGCTGTCCTCCTTAAAGAAGACTCGAGGTGTTGACCATCCAGTTTATTTTTCATAGAAATTGAAGGAACATCAGATCATGTATAGAACCACTGAGAAGGAAGCCTAGCACTCTTATTAGCTTTTCAACACTTTATGTGGGGTTGAGTGTTTTGGCAGTAGTGCTCTATATATACCACAATATCAGCTGAAGACTGATGAGATGGTTCATGATTGTTCAAGGTTTTAATGTTCAGAATAAGAAAGATTGTGAAAATGTAGTTGCTGATGCGTTGTCTAGGCAGTAGTGTGAGGGTGTTATGACCCTGGGGAGTGTAGAAGAGAGCCTCGTTGGTGCAGCCATGTTTGTTTACAGCGTCAGAAAGATGAAGCAGTTTAGGAACACAGAGTCCTAACCTGACGTCAGTCCAATTATTCCATTCCACCTTAAATGGTGCAGCAGATTTAGTCAAAAGTATTCACCAACTGTATAGCACCAGAATGGAACAGGTGGAACATAATTGGGATGAGATGCCGATTTCAGTAGGGCATCAATCTTAGTGTGCTTCTCCATCCTTCTTCTACTTAAGCACAACTCTAATAATGAACATATGATGCTTTAAATACAAAAACAGAAAATATTATTTAAATTCAGCCTGTAGTTCAAAACTACATCCAACCAAACACCACTGTCTGACTCACTGTTGTCTTTACCTAGTTAATAGATGTAGATCTGCACTCTTAGCTCCTTCAGTGGGGGTTTTTTTCAACCATTTCAGCCCAAAAAAAAAAAGCTTCTAAGCTTTTCAGTCCCTGAGATCAGTCCTGGAGGACTTGTGTCCATCTGCTGAATTAAGAAAACAAATGGTAAATGTGGCATCAATCTATACAAAATGAAAATGTGAGCGAGTTAGACAGTCATGCAGTGAGGTGAGGATGAATCAATGCGAGGACCAGCGGGCAGTGTTTTCTTCTTTTTCTTGTCTTACCTTTGTCTTCTTTTCGTCTTATATTTTCTTTTTTATCTTTGTCGTCTTTGTCGTCTTTCTTCTTTGTCTTTGTAATTTTCTTTTTTCTTGTTTTCTTCTTTGACTTCTTTTTCTCAATATATATTTTTTTGTCTTTCTTCTGTCTTCTTAGTCTTCGGCTTTTTGTTTTTCTTATTTTTCTTTTCTTAGTGTTTTTGTCTTGTCAAGTCAAATTTATTTGTATAGTGCTTTGTACAACTGTTGTGGTCACAAAGCAGCTTTACATAATTAGTAATTAGTAAAAGACAGAAAAAAGTCTTTAATAGCAGTCCTAAAATAGAGCCTTGTGGAACTCCATATCTTACTTCTGTGTAATTTGAAGATAAATCTTTACAAACTCCTTTAGATATGATTTGAACCACCATAGGGCTGGTCCTGTGATTCCAACCATTTTCTCTAATCTTTCTAGTAATATAGTATGATCTATTGTATCAAAGGCTGCACTAAGGTCTAGTAGGGCTAATAAAGATACATAGCCTTTATCAGAGGCAAGAAGGAGATCATTTTTATTCTTCACTAGGGAGGTCTCAGTGCTGTGATGGGATCTGAATCCAGATTGGAATTTCTCATACATGTCATTTGTACTCAGGTATAAGCAGAGTTGTTGGCCTACAGCTTTTTCTAAAATCTTGGATATGTTAGTTAAGTTGGAGATGGGTCTGTAAATAGACAATACACAAGGATCAAGATTTGGCTTCTGGATTAAAGGTTTTATGACTGCCAATTTAAGTTTTTTAAGGTTTTTGGGAAATGCCCTAGGCTAAGGGATGAATTTACAATTGTTAAAAGAGGTCTAATTAGAAGTGAGAGTATTTCTTTTAGCAATTTAGAGGGAATCGGGTCAAGTTGTACAGGCTGTACAATTTGGTGAGGAAATATTTTTTTTTTCTAGTAAGTTTAGAGATCTCGCTAAAAAGAACTCTGGGATTGTCTGTTTTTGTTTTTCTCAATCAGCGAGGCCAAATACGCTGAGCGAGCTTTAATGAGTGCCTTTCTATATTGACTAAGGCTGTCCTTCCACACAGAGTGGAACACCTCTAGTTTGGTCGTCCACCATTTACGCTCTAGTTTCTGCACTGTTTTTAGTTTTTGCCTTGTCATTTTACTTTTAAACAGTGCTTCTTTGTCTAAGGTTGATTGAAGGGTATTTTCCAGGTCGTTCGTTAATGTAACTAGCTCCGTTTGGAGTCATTGGGGTTATTGCGCGCTTTAGACAGTGTTGCGGGGAAAAAATTAACATTTTGCCTAAGATGTGTCTCAAAGGAGATTAGATAATGGTCTGATATTACTGAGCTTTGAGGTACAATATTTAGATGATCAATTATAACACTCAGGGTCAGGACTAAATCTAGGGTATGGTTACAGTAATGTGTGGGTCCAGTCACATTTTTTGTGATGCCGACAGAATCTAAGATTGATACAAACGCCTTTGCTAATGGATCATCTGCTTTTTCAAAATGAATATTAAAGTCTTCTAATATTATAAATTTGTCACTGCACACTGACAAAATCACAAAATTATTTAAAAAATTCATAATATATCTCCTGGAGGCCTATAAATGTTAATTTAGTCTGAATGCATTTTTATTTGTTGCTGGATTTGATTTTTTAATGTAGAAAATCTCAAAAAAAGTGAAAGTGTTAGTGTTTTTGAATAATATGTAGTGTATTCTGGTAGATTATGCATACTCCACCTCCTGTGCCTGATAATCTAGGGCTATGTACATATTTATAACCTGCGGCGGTGGCTTCATTTACTGCTATACATTGATCAGGTTTCAGTGTGGCAGAAAATGTCTAGTTTCTAATTAATTTATTAAAACAAGCAGATTTAGATATTCTATGTTTGGCTTTAATTTGGGGCACAGACAGTCTTAATACAATGAAACCTGGGTGACACCTCAAAGCAGCTCGCAGACGGTTTAGCGTGTCTGTCTGCGGCCTGGTCCCGGCTTTGGATTGTCAGCAGCCTTTTACACTACTCGACTAACTAGCAGACTATGCGTTATGCTGCACGAAAATAGGGCAGCACCCTCCTGCGTGGGGTGGACGCCATCCCTACCTAAAAAACAGGCTTGCCCTCAAACTTTAATCAGTTATCTATGTTATTTAGTGCTGTGATTCGGCTGTAAGACTCAATCGAATGAAGTTGCCGGTGAGTGGAAGCACAAGATAGATGTTTCTAATAAAGTGACCGTAACTTAAAGCTACCTTACACTCAGCAAAAGTCCATTCTCTATCAGCAGAGAAACCTTTGGATGAAAAGTACTGAGCTATCTTTTGCTCATTAATATATTTCTTCACTATGCCATTGATTACTTTTTCAAAATCAGAATCAGTCCACTGAGGCATTTCAGTCCCTCCCTTAACTAAGGTGCTGCTTTTATAGTTAAGAGACTTCCATGAGTCTTTACCAAGATTCTGAGTATGTTGGCCTTTTCTTGACATGGTGTGGAAACAGGAGAACAAATCCAAGTTTTCTTCTTATTAACTAAACTACAGAAGAACAAAAACAACTCCGTTCAGAGAGGATTACGGTTACAAACGTTACGTTTAACAGTAACAAAACAAACTTCTCTCCTTTAGAGAGGATAACAGCCACAAAACACTAGGTTTTTATCAGTGACAAACAGATAACTTCTCTTCTTTCAGAGAGGCTAACAATTACTGACTCCTCTGTCTTAAGAAAACAGAATTTCTCTCAGATTCGAAATGGCGTTTACTCACCAAGAAGGTTTTAGTAGGCCATCCGGGTCACGGCACCACATTGTTAGAAATCCGGCATAAAGGAGACAGATTCAGGAGTCAGGAGACTGGATCTTTAGCATTGGAGTTTATTCACGTGCAGACAGAAAATCATACACTGGCACAGCTTAGTTGATCACGGTCAGTCTAGTCTAGTCCGACCATGTCTAGTCCGAACCAATCCAGTCTGAACCAATCCAGTCTGAACCAATCCAGTCTGAAACAGAATCCAGTCTAAAACAGAATCCAGTCTGATTAGGGGTATTTTGAGAGGGCCTTATATATATTGGAAATTGTGAAGAGGAGTTTAAGGAGGGGTAGGAGGGGGATGAAGGACAGGTCACTTGGAGTATCAACAGTAGGGGGTGATAGTTAGCACTTTAAAGAGGGGTAGGAGGTGGGTGAAGTTGAGGGGGGTTGATGGTCATCACACATCAAAGGTCATCGGTATGACCACTTGATTGTTGTCACCTTTTGAGGGTTATTCGAATTACCATATACAAAGAGAGAGAGTGACCACTTTAGGCCGGCAGACGAAGGGTAACAAAAGGTGAGACAAAGGATTAAGATAACCATTTGATAAGTTGAAACCACATGAAAGTAATGTTAGAAAGGGCCATATTTTCTCTCAGCTACAACTCTCAGGTCTTTGGTCTTCACCTATATAAGGCCATCAGTTGTCAGGTACATCTGGATTGTACACAAAACTGTCTTCCCTCCATTGGGCGTTGTGCCCACTTGGGCTATTCGGGGTCAGTGTGGGTGGAGGTGGAAGAACTGCCGATTGGCTTTTCAATTTTGCTTTCTGTCAGTGTGATCTCACCCTTGCATGAGTATGATGCAGGACCTCTAGTGTGCACCTTAGGAGTGTCTGGTGGGTTAGGGGGTTCAGGCTGATCTTTGACCTTGAACTTGACCAAACCTTGCATCTCCATCTCCACATCAGTTTCGGTCCAGGTGGTCACGTGAAGTGGTCACTGCATTGCTGTCTGCTCTTGTCCATCTGATTCAGGGGCATATGGAGGTGGTCTCAGGTTTGAGCCGAGAATACAGCCCGGGCTTGTTTGTCTTGTCATCATGTTGTTTGCTTATCTCCATGTTGTGAAAGTTAGCCTACGAGTGATAAGAAGATAAGGGGTGATAAGAGAAGTACAGGGGTGCTATAAGAAGATAAATGGGTGATGAGAAATATTGGCGTAATACAAGAAGATATGGGGTGATAAGAGAAATAAAGGGGTGAAACCAGTAGAAGGATGTTACAAGAGAAATATGGAGTGTTAAGAGAAATATGGGGAGTTATAAAGAATAAATTAAGGGGTGTTAAAAGAAAAAGAAGGGGTATTATTAGAAGAAACTGGGTATTACAAGAAGGGTGAGTAATTATACAAGTGAAGAGATAGGGTATAGTGTACACAGAAGCTTGTGTGTGTGAATGTGAAGGGAATTATCGTGTGTCTCTCAGTCTATGTGTGGATTCTGGGTGGCTATGTTCTGTTGGGGTTGAAGGGATATGTTTGGAGAGTAATTCTAAAAACTCGCCATACTGTTGTCTTTTATTGTGAGATCTTGTGCTTTGCAGGAGATCTCACAATAAGAAAAATCTCATAAAAACGAGAGAGGAACTATATTTAAGTTTGTGCACAGAATCAATAAAAGCCAAATTAATTGGGGTTGTAAAAAGATAAGGGTAAAAGCTGAAAAGAATTCTGTTATTGTCTCAGAAAAATGTGTGCATTTGTGGGAGGTTGCAAATTTAAGGGAAGACACAGTATGGGGGCCCCCGGAGAGAAGAAAAAGAGGAGTAAATGTTACATGTTGTATGTCTAGTCTGAGATTTTGTTTTAATGGCCAATAAAAGATAAATGGATCCATTCGATAGAGTTATGTGATAATGAGTGTAGAAAAGCAGTAGGAAATCTATGAAATAAATAGGTTTTGTAGATATGTGGGTTGGAATGAAGTATAGGAAAATTAATGAGCCCTGACTGGGCATCAGAGAGGGAGATAGGTAAAGGAACAGTTTCATAAACCACTAAAGCAGCCCATACTGGCACCAGGTCACGTGTAGTACAAGAATACTGTTAATAAGTCCTGTGGTTGTTGTATGGATACTGGAATGTGGGTTTTATAGTGTAAGTCCAACCTACCAACCTGAGAAAGAGATTTGACTAGGTTCAAATAGTTATACATAGAAGATGTGTTTATATCTTGTGTAGGTAATTCTTTGTATGAATAACATAAGCATTATTGTTAAGCACTGTAGGAAAGTAATCTCTGGTATTTCTGTTCTATCCTGGCAGAAAGGGAATCTATCCACCTGTACATACTAGCATATAAATAGGTTCTGCACAGATGCTTTTGGTTGAACTTTCACCACTGGAAAGGGGAGCCTCATGTATGCAAGCATACACATACACTAAGGTTTAAGGTTGGTAGAGAGTTAAATCACTTTTAAACACACATGGTTAAAGATTCTCTCACTTGATTAGCTTAAGATTAGATCTGAATTACAAGTAATCTGGTTTGATTCTCCTTTCTCTTTTATGGGATGTGAGAGGAGACAGAAAGAAGGACCTAAGGAGGGGCAACTGGTGAATGACGTGCCAGAAACGTCACATGGACTGAGTGGAAGAAGCTGTGCTGACTTCCGATCAGGCTAGTGTGCTTATCCACAGATCACTTCCCTGTATACACCTGCATTCTAAACAAATGTGTATTCATATTTATAGTGCTATTAATTATATAATACTTGCTAACAGTTGCCAACTGATTGGTTGGGCAGTGACTTTGATTACTTAAAGATAACACACTTGGGGGTTAAACATTTTGTTGAAAGCCACAGGTAGGGAAGTATTTGGTGGTTTAACTCTTACTAGAGGAGGACTTTTTTTTTTTTTTAGAGTGGTCATACATTCTTAAGGTCTGGGCTGTTCTGAAGTTGGCAAACCTCAGTTAATTTCAACAACTCGTATAGTAACTTTTAATAAACAAATAAATAAATATCGTATAATTCAAAGTAGACAGTGAAGTGGTAGTAATTTCAATAATTTAAAGTAATCTTTTTCACACTCAAATAACATAGAGGCCATTATTATGCCAACTATGGGTACAAACACTTCAAAAGGAATTACTCCTGTTGATGTAGTTAAAATAATCCATTAATTAAAGGCATAACTAAGACATCAGAGAAATGGCACAAGCGTTGGCCTGACATTGACCAACCATGGCCAGTGGAGGGGACTCTTAATCCAGATGTAATTAAAGTAATGCAAGTACTTCTGGCCACGTACAAGGCTAACCAAAAGAAAGGTAAGAAGGGGGAAAAAAACATAAGAAGAAGAGACCGATGGAGCTCGGCATTCTCCAGTTGCTTGAATAAGAAGGGCAGAAACTGGTCAAAGCAGCAAAGGATAAGAGAGAGAGGAGTGCAGCAGAAATGGAGAGACAGATGAGAGGAATAGGAAAGCAGATGGCAGAAATTAATGAGCCATTTTCACACGTAAACAAGAACCCCCCACATATGAGAAGGAATTGAGAGTCTGAGAAGATCTATCCCCAGCTCCCAGTGATCACTCAAGAGGGCAAATATCACATCAGAGATGATGGCCGAATAGTGGAAGCAGGAAAAGCAGAAACAATTATAATAATGTATTTTCCAAAAGCAAGAAGAAATCAACATATATGTAAACTGAAGGTGAAGTGAAGATCAGGAGGACAAAAGTTGGAGATGATGTGGATGAAAGTGCGTGGGAAGCCAGAAGAGGATGTGATCCAGCAGTCACGCTTAGAACGTGAACAAGTAAGACAAAGAATAAAGAAAGAAAATGAATGCTTACTTACCGATAACACAGTTGCAGATGAAAAAAAAAGCCAGAAAGCCAGAGGTCCACATTCAGACAACCATATACAGTTGATGTATAGTCTCTTGGAATCATGAGGTCCTGTGAACAAAGACAAAGAAGAAAGTCAACAGCTGAAAAGAAACATAATGCTTTCTTACCGATGACACAGTTGAAGATGAATAGAAAGTCAGTCAGATTGAGTTGCAGATGTAGACAACGGCAAAAAATTGGAGATCGATAGCCTCTTGGGATCATGAAATCCTGTCAACTAGTAGGACAAAAAAGAAAATCAAAATATGAAAAGAAAGTGAATGTATACTCACCTGTTACACAGTTGAAGATAAATTAAAAGCCAATAAGAAGAAAAATCCAGATACAGACAACGGCAAACAGCTGGAGATGAACAGTCTCTTGACATCATGAGGTCCTGTGAACAAGACAAAGAAGAAAGTCAATACATGAAAAGAAACTGAATGTATACTTACCTGTTACAAAGTTGCAGATGAATACACAGCCAGTAAGACAGAAGTCCAGATGCAGACAACCACATGCAGCTGGACATGGACAGTGTCTTGGGATCATGAAGTCATGTGAACGAGTAAGACAAAGAAGAAAATCAAAATATGAAAAGAAACTGAATGTATACATACCTGTTACACAGTTGCAGATGAATACACAGCCAATAAGAAGAAAAATCCAGATACAGACAACGGCAAACAGCTGGAGATGAACAGTCTCTTGGCATCATGAGGTCCTGTGAACAAGACAAAGAAGAAAGTCAATACATGAAAAGAAACTGAATGTATACTTACCTGTTACAAAGTTGCAGATGAATACACAGCCAGTAAGACAGAAGTCCAGATGCAGACAACCACATGCAGCTGGACATGGACAGTCTCTTGGGATCTTGAGGTCCTATGACCAAGTAAGACTAAGAAGAAAGTCAATACATGAAAAGAAACTGAATGTATACTTACCTGTTACACAGTTGCAGATGGAAAAAAAAGCCCGTAAGCCAGAGTTCCAGATTCAGAAAACCATATACTGTTGATATATAGTCTCTTGGGATCATGAAGTCCTTTCAACAAGTAAGACAAAGAAGAAAGTCATTACATGAAAAGAAACGGAATGCTTACTTAGCAATTACACAGTTGCAGATGAATACACAGCCAATTAGAAAAAAAATCCAGATGCAGATGAATAGTCTCTTGGGATCATGAGGTCCTGTAAACAAGACAAAATGAAAGTCAATACATGAAAAGAAACGGAATGTAGACCTACCTGTTACACAGTTGCAGATGAATACACAGCCAGTAAGAAATACTTCCAGATGCAGATAACCACATACAGCTGGACTTGAATAGTCTCTTGGGATCATGAAGTCCTGTGAACAAGTAAGACAAAGATGAAAATCAAAATATTAAAAAAAGAAACTGAATGTATACTTACCTGTAACACAGTTGCAGATTAATACACAGCCAATAAGACGAAAAACCCAGATGCAGATGAATAGTCTCTTGGGATCATGAGGTCCTGAAAACAAGACAAAGAAGAAATTCAATACATGAAAAAAACTGAATGTATACTTACCTGTTACAAAGTTGCAGATGAAAAAAAAGCCAGTAAGGCAGAGTTCCAGATTCAGACAACCATATACAGTTGCTGTATAGTCTCTTGGGATCACGAGGTCCTGTGAAGAAGTAAAACAAAGAACAAAGTTAATACATGAAAAGAAACGGAATGATTACTTACCTGTAACAAAGTTGCAGATGAATACACAGTAAGAAAGAAAGAATTCCAGATGCATACAACATACAGCTGGACATGGACAGTCTCTTGGGATCATGAAGTCCTGTCAACAAGTAAGACAAAGAAGAAAATCAAAACATGAAAAGAAACTGAATGTTTACTTACCTGTAACAAAGTTGCAGATGAATACACAGCCAATAAGACGAAAAATCCAGATGCACACAACTGCAAACAGCTGGAGATGAATAGTCTCTTGGGATCATGAGGTCCTGTTAACAAGACAAAAAGAAAGTCAATACATGAAAAGAAATGGAATGTATACTTACCTGTGACACAGTTGCAGATGAATACACAGTCAGTAAGAAAGAATTCCAGATGCAGACAACCACATACAGCTGGACATGGACAATCTCTTGGGATCATGAAGTCCTGTCAACAAGTAAGACAAGGAAGAAAATCAATGCATGAAAAGAAGGTGAATGTATACTTACCTGTTACACAGTTGCAGATGAATACACAGCCAATAAGACGAAAAATCCAGATAAAGACAACAACATACAGCTGGAGATGAATAGTCTCTTGGGATCATGAAGTCTTCTGAATAAGTAAGACAAAGAAGAAAGTCAATACATGAAAAGACACGGAATGCTTACTTACCGATTAAACAGTTGCAGATGAATACACAGCCATTCAAAAAGAATTCCAGATGCAGACAACCACATATAGCTGGACATGGACAGTCTCTTGGGATCATGAAGTTCTCTGAACAAGTAAGACAAAGAAGAAAGTCAATACATGAAATGAAACTGAATGCTTACTTTCGGATTACACAGTTGCAGACGAACACAGCCAATAAGACGAAAACTCCAGATGGAGACAATGGCAAACAGCTGGAGATAGATACACTCTTGGCATCAAGAGATCCTGTCAACAAGTAAGACAAAGATGAAAGTCAAAACATGAAAAGAAATTGAATGTATACTTACCTATTACACAGTTGCAGATGAAGACACAGCCAAGAAGACGAAAACTCCAGATGCAGACAATGGCAAACAGCTGGAGATAGATACACTCTTGGCATCAAGAGGTCCTGTCAACAAGTAAGACAAAGATGAAAGTCAATACATGAAACGAAACGGAATATATACTTACCTGTTACACCGTTGCAGATGAATACACAGCCAGTAAGAAAGAATTCCAGATGCAGACAACCACATACAGCTGGACTTGGATAGTCTCTTGGGAACATGAAGTCCTGTGAACAAGTAAGACAAAGAAGAAAATCAAAATATAAAAAGAAACTGAATGTATACTTATGTGTTACACAATTGCAGATGAATACACTCCCAATAAGACGAAAATTCCAGATGCAGTTGAATAGTCTTTTGGGATCACGAGGTCCTGTGAACAAGTAAGACAAAGAAGAAAGTCAATACATGAAAAGAAACTGAATGTATACTTACCTGTAACACAGCTGTAGATGTACAAAGCCAATAAGACGAAAAATCCAGATGCAGACAACGGCAAACAGCTGGACATGGACAGTCTCTTGGGATCATGAAGTCCTGGGAACAAGACAAAGAAGAAAGTCAATACATGAAAAGAAACGGAATGTATACTTACCTGTTACACAGTTGCAGGTGAAAAAAAAGCCAGTAAGCCAGAGTTCCAGATTCAGACAACCATATACAGTTGATGTACAGTCTCTTGGCATCATGAAGTCCTGTGAACAAGTAAGACAAATAAGAAAATCAAAATATGAAAAGAAACTGAATGTATACTTACCGATTACACAGTTGCAGATGAATACACAGCCATTAAGAAAGAATTCCAGATGCAGACAACCACATACAGCTGGACATGGACAGTCTCTTGGGATCATGAAGTCCTATGAAAAAGTAAGACAAAGAAGAAAATCAAAATATGAAAAGAAACTGAATATATACTTACCAGTAACACAGTTGCAGATGAACACACAGCAATTAAGAAAGAATTCCAGATGCAGACAACCACATACAGCTGGACATGGACAGTGTCTTGGGATCATGAAGTCCTGTGAACAAGTAAGACAAAGAAGAAAGTCAATACATGAAAAGAAACTGAATGCTTACTTACCAAATACACAGTTGCAGATGAATACACAGCCAATAGGACGTAAAATCCAGATGCAGACAACGGCAAACAGCTGGAGATGAATAGTCTCTTGGGATCATGAGGTCCTGTAAACAAGACAAAAAAAAAGTCAATACATGAATAGAAACGGAATGTATACTTACCTGTTACACAGTTGCAGATGAATATAAAATCAGTCAGGTTGAGTTCCAGATTCAGACAATGGCAAACAGCTGGAGATTGAGAGCCTCTTGGGATCATGAGGTCCTGTGAACAAGTAAGACAAAGAAGAAAATCAAAATATGAAAAGAAACTGAATGTATACTTACCGATTACACAGTTGCAGATGAAAAAAAAAGCCAGTAAGCCAGAGTTCCAGATTCAGACAACCATATATAGTTGATGTGTAGTCTCTTGGGATCACGAGGTCCTGTGAACAAGTAAACAAGACAAAGAAGAAAGTCAATACATGAAAAGAAACTGAATGTTTACTTACCTGTAACACAGTTGCAGATGAATACACAGCCAATAAGACGTAAAATCCAGATGCAGTTGAAAAGTCTCTTGGGATCACGAGGTCCTGTGAACAAGTAAGACAAAGAAGAAAGTAAATACATGAAAAGAAACGTAAAGCTTACTTACCTGTAACACAGTTGCAGATGAATACACAGCTAATAAGACGTAAAATCCAGATGCAGACAACGGCAAACAGCTGGAGATGTATAGACTCTTGGGATCATGAGGTCCTGTATATAAGACAAAAAAAAGTCAATACATGAATAGAAACGGAATGTATACTTACCTGTTACACATTTGCAGATGAATACACAGCCAAGAAGACGAAAAATCCAGATGCAGACAACGGCAAACAGCCGGAGATGAATAGTCTCTTGGGATCATGGAGTCCTGTGAACAAGTAAGACAAAGAAGAAAATCAAAATATGAAAAGAAACTGAATATATACTTACCAGTTACACAGTTGCAGATGAACACACAGCCATTAAGAAAGAATTCCAGATGCAGACAACCACATACAGCTGGACATGGACAGTCTCTTGGGATCATGAAGTCCTGTGAACAAGTAAGACAAAGAAGAAAATCAAAATATGAAAAGAAACTGAATATATACTTACCAGTTACACAGTTGCAGATGAACACACAGCCATTAAGAAAGAATTCCAGATGCAGACAACCACATACAGCTGGACATGGACAGTGTCTTGGGATCATGAAGTCCTGTGAACAAGTAAGACAAAGAAGAAAGTCAATACATGAAAAGAAATTGAATGCTTACTTACCAAATACACAGTTGCAGATGAATACACAGCCAATAAGACGTAAAATCCAGATGCAGACAACGGCAAACAGCTGGAGATGAATAGTCTCTTAGGATCATGAGGTCCTGTAAACAAGACAAAAAAAAAAGTCAATACATGAATAGAAACGGAATGTATACTTACCTGTTACACAGTTGCAGATGAATATAAAATCAGTCAGGTTGAGTTCCAGATTCAGACAATGGCAAACAGCTGGAGATTGAGAGCCTCTTGGGATCATGAGGTCCTGTGAACAAGTAAGACAAAGAAGAAAATCAAAATATGAAAAGAAACTGAATGTATACTTACCGATTACACAGTTGCAGATGAAAAAAAAAGCCAGTAAGCCAGAGTTCCAGATTCAGACAACCATATATAGTTGATGTGTAGTCTCTTGAGATCACGAGGTCCTGTGAACAAGTAAGACAAAGAAGAAAGTCAATACATGAAATGAAACTGAATGCTTACTTACTGATTACACAGTTGCAGATGAACAGAAAGTCAGTTAGATTGAGTTCCAGATGCAGACGACGGCAAACACTTGGAGATTGATAGCCTCTTGGGATCATGATGTCCTGTGAACAAGTAAGACAAAGAAGAAAGTCAATACATGAAAAGAAACTGAATGTTTACTTACATGTAACACAGTTGCAGATGAATACACAGCCAATAAGACGAAAAATCCAGATGCAGTTGAAAAGTCTCTTGGGATCACGAGGTCCTGTGAACAAGTAAGACAAAGAAAAAAGTAAATACATGAAAAGAAACGTAAAGCTTACTTACCTGTAACACAGTTGCTGATGAATACACAGCCAATAAGATGTAAAATCCAGATGCAGACAACAGCAAACAGCTGGAGATGAATAGTCTCTTGGGATCATGAGGTCCTGTTAATAAGACAAAAAAAAGTCAATACATGAATAGAAACGGAATGTATACGTACCTGTTACAAAGTTGCAGATGAATACAAAGACAGTAAGAAAGATTTCCAGATGCAGACAACCACATACAGCTGGACATGGATAGTCTCTTGGGATCATGAAGTTCTCTGAACAAGTAAGACAAAGAAGAAAGTCAATACATGAAATGAAACTGAATGCTTACTTTCGGATTACACAGTTGCAGACGAACACAGCCAATAAGACGAAAACTCCAGATGCAGACAATGGCAAACAGCTGGAGATAGATACAATATTGGCATCAAGAGATCCTGTCAACAAGTAAGACAAAGAAGAAAGTCAATACATTAAAAGAAACTTAATGTATACCTACCTGTTACACAGTTGCAGATGAACACAGCCAATAAGATAAAAAATCCAGATGCAGACAACAGCAAACAGCTGGAGATGAATACTCTCTTGGGATCATGAGGTCCTGTAAACAAGACAAAGAAGAAAGTCAACACATAAAAAGAAACTGAATGTATAGTTACCTGTCACACAGTTGCAGATGAAAAAAAAAGCCGGTAAGCCAGAGTTCCAGATGCTGACAACCATATGCAGTTGATGTATAGTCTCTTGGGATCACAAGGTTCTGTGAACAAGTAAGACAAAGAAGAAAGTCAATACATGAAAAGAAACTGAATGCTTACTTTCCGATTACACACTTGCAGATGAATACACAGCCAATAAGACGGAAAATCCAGATGCAGACAATGGCAAACACTTGGAGATCGATATCCTCTTTGGATCATGAAGTCCTGTGAACAAGTAAGACAAAGAAAAAAGTCAATGAATGAAAAGAAACTGAATGTATACTTACCTGTTACAAAGTTGCAGATGAATACAAAGCCAGTAAGAAAGAATTCCAGATGCAGACAACCACATCCAGCTGGACATGGACAGTGTCTTGGGATCATGAAGTCCTGTGAACAAGTAAGACAAAGAAGAAAGTCAATACATGAAAAGAAACTTAATGCTTACTTACCGATTACACAGTTGCAGATGAATAGAAAGTCAGTCAGATTGAGTTCCAGATGCAGACGACGGCAAACACTTGGAGAACTATAGCCTCTTGGGATCATGAAGTCCTGTGAACAAGTAAGACAAAGAAGAAAATCAATACATGAAAAGAAACTGAAGGTATACTTACCTGTCACACAGTTGCAGATGAATAGAAAGTCAGTCAGATTGAGTTCCAGATGCAGTCAACGGCAAACACTTGGAGATCGATAGCCTCTTGGGGTCATGAAGTCCTGTCAACAAGTAAGACATAGAAGAAAATCAATACATGAAAAAAAACTGAATGTATACTTAACTGATACACAGTTGCAGATGAAAAAAAAAGCCGGTAAGCCAGAGTTCCAGATGCAGACAACCATATACAGCTGGACATGGATAGTCTCTTGGGATCATGAAGTCCTGTGAACAAGTAAGACAAAGAAGAAAATCAATACATGAAAAGAAACTGAATGCTTACTTACCGATTACACAGTTGTAGATGAATACAAAGTCAGTCAGATTGAGTTCCAGATGAAGACAACGGCAAACACTTGGAGATCGATAGCCTCTTGGGATCATGAAGTCCTGTGAACAAGTAAGACAAAGAAGAAAATCAATACATGAAAAGAAACTGAATGCTTACTTACCTGTCACACAGTTGCAGATGAATAGAAAGTCAGTCAGATTGAGTTCCAGATGCAGACAACGGCAAACACTTGGAGATCGATAGCCTCTTGGTATCATGAAGTCCTGTGAACAAGTAAGACAAAGAAGAAAGTCAATACATGAAAAGAAAATGAATGTATATTTGCCTGTTACACAGTTGTAGATGAATACAAAGCCAGTAAGAAAGAATTCCAGATGCAGACCACCACATCCAGCTGGACATGGATAGTCTCTTGGGATCATGAGGTCCTGTAAACAAGAGAAAGAAGAAAGTCAATACATGAAAAGAAAATGAATGTATATTTACCTGTTACACAGTTGCAGATGAATAGAAAGTTAGTCAGATTGAGTTCCAGATGCAGACAACGGCAAACACTTGGAGATCGATAGCCTCTTGGGGTCATGAAGTCCTGTGAACAAGTAAGAAAAAGAAGAAAGTCAAAACATGAAAAGAAACTGAATGTATACTTACCTGTTGCACAGTTGCAGATGAATAGAAAGTCAGAAACGGAAGTCAAGAAACGGAAACAGAAGTCAAGAAACGGAATGTATACTTACTTGTTACACAGTTGCAGATGAAAAAAAGCCAATAAAACGTAAAATCCAGATTCAGACAACCACAAATAGCTGGACATGGACAGTCTCTTGGGATCATGAGGTCCTGTAAACAAGACAAAAAAAAGTCAATACATGAAAAGAAACTGAATGTATACTTACCTGTTACACAGTTGCAGATGAGTACACAGTCAGTAAGAAAGAATTCCAGATGCAGACAACCACATACAGCTGGACATGGACAGACTTTTGGGATCATGAAGTCCTGTGAACAAGTAAGACAAAGAAGAAAGTCAATACATGAAAAGAAACTGAATGTATACTTACCTGTTACACAGTTGCAGATGAATAGGAAGTAAGTTAGATTGAGTTCCAGATGCAGACAACGGCAAACACTTGGAGATCGATAGCCTCTTGGGATCATGAAGTCCTGTCAAGTAGTAAGACAAAGAAGAAAATCAAAACATGAAAAGAAACTGAATGTATACTTACCTGTTACACAGTTGCAGATGAATACACAGTCAGTAAGAAAGAATTCCAGATGCAGACAACCACATACAGCTGGACATCGATAGCCTCTTGGGATCATGAAGTCCTGTAAACAAGACAAAAAGAAAGTCAATACATGAAAAGAAACTGAATGTATACTTACCTGTTACAAAGTTGCAGATGAATACAAAGCCAGTAAGAAAGAATTCCAGATGCAGACAACCACATCCAGCTGGACATGGATAGTCTCTTTGGATCATGAGGTCCTGTAAACAAGACAAAGAAGAAAGTCAATACATGAAAAGAAACTGAATGTATACTTACCTGTTACACAGTTTCAGTTGAAAAAAAGCCAGTAAGCCAGAGTTCCAGATTCAGACAACCATATACGGTTGATGTATAGTCTCTTGGGATCACGAGGTCCTGTGAACAAGTAAGACAAAGAAGAAAGTCAATACATGAAAAGAAATTGAATGTATACTTACCTGTTACACAGTTGCAGATGAATAGAAAGTCAGTCAGATTGAGATCCTGATGCAGACAACGACAAACACTTGGAGATCGATAGCCTCTTGGGATCATGAAGTCCTGTGAACAAGTAAGACAAAGAAGAAAATCAAAATATGAAAAGAAACTGAATGTATACTTATCTGTAACACAGTTGCAGATGAATACACAGCCAATAAGACGTAAAATCCAGATGCAGATGAATAGTCTCTTGGGATCATGAGGTCCTGTAAACAAGACAAAGAAGAAAGTCAATACATGAAAAGAAGCTGAATGTATACTTACCTGTTACACAGTTGCAGATGAATACAAAGCCATTAAGAAAGAATTCCAGATGCAGACAACCACAAATAGCTGGACATGGACAGTCTCTTGGGATCATGAAGTCCTGTGAAAAAGTGAGACAACGAAGAAAGTCAATACATGAAAAGAAACTGAATGTATACATACCTGTTACACAGTTGCAGATGAAAAAAAGCCAGTAACCCAGAGTTCCAGATTCAGACAACCATATACAGTTGATGTATAGTCTCTTGGGATCATGAAGTCCTGTGAATAAGTAAGACAAAGAAGAAAATCAATGCATGAAAAGAAACTGAATGTATACTTACCTGTTACACAGTTGCAGATGAATAGAAAGTCAGTCAGATTGAGTTCCAGATGCAGACAACCACATACAGCTGGAAATATACAGACTCTTGGGATAATGAGGTCCTGTAAACAAGTAAGACAAAGAAGAAAATCAAAATATGAAAAGAAATTGAATGTATACTTACCTGTTACACAGTTGCAGATGAATACACGGCCATTAAGACGAAAAATCCAGATGCAGATGAATAGTCTCTTGGGATCATGAAGTCCTGTGAACAAGTAAGACAAAGAAGAAAGTCAATACATGAAAAGAAACTGAACGTATACTTTCCTGTTACACAATTGCAGATGAATACACGGCCATTAAGAAAGAATTCAAGATGCAGACAACCACATACAGCTGGACATTGACAAAGTCTTGGGATAATGAGGTCCAGTAAACAAGTCAAAAAAGAAAGTCAATACATGAAAAGAAACTGATTTTCTATTCATCTGCAACTCTGTAATTGGTAATAAGAATTCAGTCAGATTGAGTTCCAGATGAAGACAACGGCAAACACTTGGAGATCGATAGCCTCTTGGGATCATGAAGTCCTGTAAAAAAGACAAAGAAGAAAGTCAATACATGAAAAGAAACTGAATGTATACTTACCTGTTACACAGTTGCAGATGAATACACAGCCAATAAGACGAAAAATCCAGTGCAGATGAATTGTCTCTTGGGATCATGAAGTCCTGTCAACAAGTAAGACAAAGAAGAAAATCAAAATATGAAAAGAAACTGAATGTATACTTACCTGTTACACAGTTGCAGATGAATACACAGCCAATAAGACGAAAAATCCAGTGCAGATGAATAGTCTCTTGGGATCATGAAGTCCTGTCAACAAGTAAGACAAAGAAGAAAATCAAAATATGAAAAGAAACTGAATGTATACTTACCTGTTACACATTTGCAGATGAAAAGAAACGGAATGTATACTTACCTGTTACACAGTTGCAGATGAATACACAGCCAGTAAGAAAGAATTCCAGATGCAGACAACCACATACAACTGGACATGGACAATCTCTTGGGATCATGAAGTCCTGTAAAGAAGACAAAAAGAAAGTCAATACATGAAAAGAAACTGAATGTATACGTACCTGTTACACAATTGCAGATGAATAGGAAGTTAGTTAGATTGAGTTCCAGATGCAGACAACAGCAAGCACTTGGAGATTGATAGCCTCTTGGGATCATGAAGTCCTGTAAACAAGACAAAGAAGAAAGACAATACATGAAAAGAAACTGAATGTATACTTACCCGTAACACAGTTGCAGATGAATACACAGTCAGTAAGAAAGAATTCCAGATGCAGACAACCACATACAGCTGGAGATCGATAGCCTCTTGGGATCATGAGGTCCTGTAAACAAGACAAAAAGAAAGTCAATACATGAAAAGAAACTGAATGTATACTTACCTGTTATACAGTTGCAGATGAATAGAAAGTCAGTCAGATTGAGTTCCAGATGCAGACAACGGAGGACACCTTTCGCTGTACAATGTGCACTGTACAGTGAAAAATATGTGCACCTTACCTTACCTTGGGATCATGAGGTCCTGTAAACAAGAAAAAAAGAAAGTCAATACATGAAAAGAAACTGAATGCTTACTTACCGATTACACAGTTGGAGATGAATACACAGCCATTATGAAAGAATTCCAGATGCAGACAACCACATACAGCTGGACATGGACAGACTCTTGGGATCATGAAGTCCTGTGAACAAGTAAGACAAAATAGAAAGTCAATACATGAAAAGAAGCTGAATGTATACTTACCTGTTACACAGTTGCAGATGAAAAAAAGCCAGTAAGCCAGAGTTCCAGATTCAGTCAACCATATACAGTTGATGTATAGTCTCCTGGGATCATGAAGTCCTGTGAACAAGTAAGACAAAGAAAAAAGTAAATACATGAAAAGAAACTGAATGTATACTTACCTGTAACACAGTTGCAGATGAGCACACAGCCAATAAGACGAAAAATCCAGATGAAGACAATGGCAAACACTTGGAGATCGATAGCCTCTTGGGATCATGAAGTCCTGTCAACAAGTAAGACAAAGAAGAAAATCAAAACATGAAAAGAAACTGAATGTATACTTACCTGTTACACAGTTGCAGATGAATACACAGTCAGTTAGAAAGAATTCCAGATGCAGAAAACCACATACAGCTGGACATCAATAGCCTCTTGGGATCATGAAGTCCTGTAAACAAGACAAAAAGAAAGTCAATACATGAAAAGAAACTGAATGTATACTTACCTGTTACAGAGTTGCAGATTAATACACAGCCAGAAAGAAAGAATTCCAGATGCAGACAACCACATACAGCTGGACATGGATAGCCTCTTGGGATCATGAAATCCTGTCAACAAGTAAGACAAAGAACAAAATCAAAATATGAAAAGAAAGTGAATGTATACTCACCTGTTACACAGTTAAAGATAAATAAACAGCCAATAAGAAGAAAAATCCAGATACAGACAACGGCAAACAGCTGGAGATGAACAGTCTCTTGGCATCATGAGGTCCTGTGAACAAGAAAGTCAATACATGAAAAGAAACTGAATGTTTACTTACCTGTTACACAGTTGCAGATGAATACACAGCCAGTACGACAGAGTTCCAGATGCAGACTACGGCAAAAAGTTGGAAATAGATAGTCTCTTGGTATCATGAGGGCCTGTCAACAAGTAAGACAAAGAAGAAAGTCAAAACATGAAAAGAAACTGAATGTATACTTACCTGTTACACAGTTGCAGATGAAAAAAAAGCCAGTAAGCCAGAGTTCCAGATTCAGACAACCATATACAGTTGATGTATCGTCTCTTGAGATCACGAGGTCCTGTCAACAAGTAAGACAAAGAAGAAAATCAAAATATAAAAAGAAACTGAATGTTTACTTACCTGTAACACAGTTGCAGATTAATACACAGTCAGTAAGAAAGAATTCAAGATGCAGACAACCACATACAGCTGCATATGGACAGTCTCTTGGGATCATGAAGTCATGTGAACAAGTAAGACTAAGAAGAAAGTCAATACATGAAAAGAAACTGAATGCTTACTTACCGATTACACAGTTGCAGATAAATTGAAAGTCAGTCAGATTGAGATCCAGATGCAGACAACGGCAAACACTTGGAGATCGATAGCCTCTTGGGATCATGAAGTCCTGTCAACAAGTAAGACAAAGAAGAAAGTCAATACATGAAAAGAATGTGAATGTTTACTTACCTGTTACACAGTTGCAGATGAAAAAAAGCCAGTAAGCTAGAGTTCCAGATTCAGACAACCATATACAGTTGATGTATAGTCTCTTGAGATCATGAGGTCCTGTGAAAGGGACAAAATGAAAGTCAATACATGAAAAGAAATGGAATGTATACTTACCTGTTACACAGTTGCAGACTAATACACAGCCAGTAAGAAAGACTTCCAGATGCAGACAACCACATACAGCTGGACTTGAATATCTCTTGGGATCATGAAGTCCTGACAAAGAGTAAGACAAAGATGAAAATCAAAATATGAAAAGAAACTGAATGTATACTTACCTGTTACACAGTTGAAGATGAAAAAAAGGCCAGTAAGCCAGAGTTCCAGATGCAGACAACCATATACAGTTGATGTATAGTCTCTTGGGATCACGAGGTCCTGTGAACAAGTAAAACAATGAAGAAAGTTAATACATGAAAAGAAACGGAATGTTTACTTACCTGTTACACAGTTGCAGATGAATACACAGCAAGAAAGAAAGAATTCCAGATGCAGACAACATACAGCTGGACATGGACAGTCTCTTGGGATCATGAAGGCCTGTGAACAAGTAAGACAAAGAAGAAAGTCAATACATGAAAAGAAACTGAATGTATACTTACTTGTTACACAGTTGCAGATGAAAAAAAAAAAAAAAAACGTAAGCCAGAGTTCCAGATTCAGACAACCATATACAGTTGATGTATAGCCTCTTGGGATCACAAAATCCTGTGAACAAGTAAGACAAAGAAGGAAGTCAATACATGAAAATAAACTGAATGCTTACTTACCGATTACACAGATGCAGATGAATAGAAAATCAGTCAGATTGAGATCCAGATGCAGACAACGGCAAACACTTGGAGATCGACAGACTCTTGGGATCATGAGGTCCTGTAAACAAGACAAAAAGAAATTCAATACATGAAAAGAAACTGAATGTATACTTACCTGTTACACAGTTGCAGATGAATACACAGCCAATAAGACGAAAAATCCAGATGCAGACAACCACATACAGCTGGACATGGACAGTCTCTTGGGATCATGAAGTCCTGTGAACAAGTAAGACAGTGAAAATCAAAATATGAAAAGAAACTGAACGTATACTTACCTGTTACACAGTTGCAGATGAATAGAAAGACAGTCAGATTGAGTTCCAGATGCAGACAACGGCAAACAGCTGGAGATGAATAGTCTTTTGGGATCATGAGGTCCTGTAAACAAGACAAAAAGAAAGTCAATACATGAAAAGAAACCGAATGTATACTTACCTGTTACACAGTTGCAGATGAATATACAGCCAATAAGACGAAAAATCCAGATGCAGATGAATAGTCTCTTGGGCTCATGAGGTCCTGTAAACAAGACAAAGAAGAAAGTCAATGCAGGAAAAGAAACTGAATGCTTACTTAGCAATTACACAGTTGCAGATGAATAGAAAGTCAGTCAGATTGAGATCCAGATGCAGACGACGGCAAACACTTGGAGATCGATAGCCTCTTGGGATCACGAAGTCCTGTCAACACGACAAAGAAGAAAATCAAAATATGAAAAGAAACTGAATGCTTACTTACCGTTTACACAGTTGCAGGTGAATAGAAAGTCAGTCAGATTGAGATCCAGATGCACACAACGGCAAACACTTGGAGATCGATAGCCTCTTGGGATCATGAAGTCCTGTGAACAAGTAAGACAAAGAAGAAAATCAAAACATCAAAAGAAACTGAATGTTTACTTACCTGTAACAGAGTTGCAGATGATTACACAGCCAATAACACGAAAAATCCAGATGCAGACAACGGCAAACAGCTGGAGATGAATAGTCTCTTGGGATCATGAGGTCCTGTAAACAAAAGAAACTGAATGCTTTTCTACCGATTACACAGTTGCAGATGAATACAAAGTCAGTAAGAAAAAATTCCAGATGCAGACAACGGCAAACAGCTGGAGATGAATAGTCTCTTGGGATCATGAGGTCCTGTAAACAAGACAAAAAAGAAAGTCAGTACTTGAATAGAAATTGAATGTAAAATCCAGGTGCAAAATCCAGGTGCAGATGTATAGTCTCTTGGGATCATGAGGTCCTGTAAACAAGACAAAGAAGAAAGTCAATACATGAAAAGAAACTGAAAGCTTAATTACCTGTCACACAGTTGCAGATGAATACACAGCCAATAAGATGAAAAATCCAGATGCAGATGAATAGTCTCTTGGGATAATGAGGTCCTGTAAACAAGACAAAGAAGAGAGTCAATACATGAAAAGAAACTGAATGTATACTTACCTGTTACACAGTTGCAGATGAATACACAGCCAGTAAGAAAGAATTCCAGATGCAGACAACCACATACAGCTGCACATGGAAAGTGTCTTGGGATCATGAAGTCCTGTCAACAAGTAAGACAAAGAAGAAAATCAAAACATGAAAAGAAACTGAATGTATACTTACCTGTTACACAGTTGCAGATGAATACACAGTCAGTAAGAAAGAATTCCAGATGCAGACAACCACATACAGCTGGACATCGATAGCCTCTTGGGATCATGAAGTCCTGTAAACAAGACAAAAAGAAAGTCAATACATGAAAAGAAGCTGAACGTATACTTACCTGTTACACAGTTGCAGATGAAAAGAAACGGAATGTATACTAACCTGTAACACAGTTGCAGATTAATACAAAGCCAAAAAGAAAAAAAAATCCAGATGCAGACAACAGCAACCAGCTGGAGATGAATACTCTCTTGGGATCATGACGTCCTGTCAACAAGTAAGACAAAGAAGAAAATCAAAATATGAAAAGAAATTGAATGTATACTTACCTATAACACAGTTGCAGATGAATACACAGCCAATAAAACGTAAAATCCAGATGCAGACAACGGCAAACAGCTTGAGTTGAATAGTCTCTTGGGATCATGAGTCAATAAAAAAGTCAATACATGAAAAGAAACTGAATGCTTACTTACCGATTACACAGTTGCAGATAAATTGAAAGTCAGTCAGATTGAGATCCAGATGCAGACAACGGCAAACACTTGGCGATCGATAGCCTCTTGGGATCATGAAGTCCTGTGAACAAGACAGACAAAGAAGAAAATCAAAATACGAAAAGAAACTGAATGTACACTTACCTGTTACACAGTTGCAGATGAATACACAGCAAGAAAGAAAGAATTCCAGATGCAGACAGCCACATACAGCTGGACATGGACAGACTCTTGGGATCATGAAGTACTGTGAACAAGACAAAGAAGAAAATCAAAATATGAAAAGAAACTGAATGTATACTTACCTGTTACACAGTTGCTGATAAAGAAAAGCCAGTAAGCCAGAGTTCCAGATTCAGACAACCATATACAATTGATGTATAAACTCTTGGGATCACAAGGTCCTGTGAATAAGTAAGACAAAAAAGAAAGACAATATATGAAAAGAAACTGAATGTATACTTACCTGTTACACAGTTGCAGATGAATATGAAGTCAGACAGATTGAGTTCCAGATGCAGACAACGGCAAACAGCTGGAGATGAATACTCTCTTGGGATCATGAGGTCCTGTAAACAAGATAAAAAGAAAGTCAATACATGAAAAGAAACTGAATGTATACTTACCTGTTGCACTGTTGCAGATGAATACAAAGCCAATAAGATGAAAAATCCAGATGCAGATGAATATTCTCTTGGGATCACGAGGTCCTGTGAACAAGTAAGACAAAGAAGAAAGTCAATACATGAAAAGAAACTGAATGTATACTTACCTGTTACACAGTTGCAGTTGAATAGAAAGTCAGTCAGGTTGAGTTCCAAATGCAGACAAAGGCAAACACTTGGAGATCGATAGCCTCTTGGGATCATGAAGTCCTGTGAACAAGACAAAGATGAACATCTAAATATGAAAAGAAACTGAATGTTTACTTACCTGTAAAACAGTTGCAGATGAATACACAGCCAATAAGACGAAAAATTCAGATGCGGTTGAAAAGTCTCTTGGGATCACGAGGTCCTGTGAACATGTAAGACAAAGAAGAAAGTCAATACATGAAAAGAAACGGAATGCTTACTTACCGATTACACAGTTGCAGATGAAAACACAGCCAATAAGACGTAAAATCCAGATGCAGACAACGGCAAACAGCTGTGGATGAATAATCTCTTGGGATCATGAGGTCCTGTAAATAAGACAAAAAAAAGTCAATACATGAAAAGAAACTGAATGTATACTTACCTGTTACAAAGTTGCAGATGAAAAAAAGCCAGTAAGCCAGAGTTCCAGATTCAGTCAACCATATACAGTTGATGTATAGTCTCCTGGGATCATGAAGTCCTGTGAACAAGTAAGACAAAGAAGAAAATCCAAATATGAAAAGAAACTGAATGTATACTTACCTGTATCACAGTTGCAGATGAAAAAAAGCCAGTAAGCCAGAGTTCCAGATTCAGACAACCATATACAGTTGATGTATATTCTCTTGGGATCACGAGGTCCTGTGAATAAGACAAAGAAGAAAGTCAATGCATGAAAAGAAGCTGAATGTATACTTACCTGTAACAAAGTTCCAAATGAATACACAACCATTAAAAAAGAATTCCAGATGCAGACAACCACAAATAGCTGGACATGGACAGTCTCTTGGGATCATGAAGTCCTGTGAACAAGTGAGACAACGAAGAAAGTCAATACATGAAAAGAAACTGAATGTATACTTACCTGTTACAAAGTTGCAGATGAATACAAAGCCAGTAAGAAAGAATTCCAGATGCAGACAACCACATCCAGCTGGACATGAATAGTCTCTTGGGATCATGAGGTCCTGTACACAAGACAAAGAAGAAAGTCAATACATGAAAAGTAACTGAATTTATACTTACCTGTTACACTGTTGCAGATGAATACACAGTCAGTAAGAAAGAATTCCAGATGCAGACAACCACATACAGCTGGACAACGATAGCCTCTTGGGATCATGAGGTCCTGTAAACAAGACAAAGAAGAAAGTCAATACATGAAAAGAAACTGAATGCTTACTTAACAATTACACAGTTGGAGATGAATACACAGCCATTAAGAAAGAATTCCAGATGCAGACAACCACATACAGCTGGACATGGACAGACTCTTGGGATCATGAAGTCCTGTGAACAAGTAAGACAATATATAAAGTCAATACATGAAAAGAAGCTGAATGTATACTTACCTGTTACACAGTTGCAGATGAAAAAAAGCCAGTAAGCCAGAGTTCCAGATTCAGTCAACCATATACAGTTGATGTATAGTCTCCTGGGATCATGAAGTCCTGTGAACAAGTAAGACAAAGAAAAAAGTAAATACATGAAAAGAAACTGAATGTATACTTACCTGTAACACAGTTGCAGATGAACACAGCCAATAAGACGAAAAATCCAGATGCAGACAATGGCAAACACTTGGAGATCGATAGCCTCATGGGATCATGAAGTCCTGTCAACAAGTAACAAAGAAGAAAATCCAAATATGAAAAGAAACTGAATGTATACTTACCTGTATCACAGTTGCAGATTAATACACAGCCAATAAGATGAAAAATCCAGATGCAGACAACAGCAAACAGCTGGAGATGAATAGTCTCTTGGGATCATGAGGTCCTGTAAACAAGTAAGACAAAGAAGAAAGTCAATACATGAAAAGAAGCTGAATGTATACTTACCTGTTACACAGTTACAGATGAATACACAGCCATTAAGAAAGAATTCCAGATGCAGAAAACCACAAATAGCTGGACATGGACAGTCTCTTGGGATCATGAAGTCCTGTGAACAAGTAAGACAAAGAAGAAATTCAATACATGAAAAGAAACTGAATGTATACTTACCTGTTACAAAGTTGCAGATGAAAACAAAGCCAGTAAGAAAGAATTCCAGATGCAGACAATCACATCCAGCTGTACACAGATAGTCTCTTGGGATCATGAGGTCCTGTAAAGAAGACAAAGAAGAAAGTCAATATATGAAAAGAAACTGAATGTATACTTACCTGTTACACAGTTGCAGATGAATACACAGTCAGAAAGAAAAAATTCCAGATGCAGACAACCAAATTCAGCTGGACATCGATAGCCTCTTGGGATCATGAAGTCCTGTAAACAAGTAAGACAAAGAAGAAAATCAAAACATAAAAAGAAACTGAATGTTTACTTACCTTTAACACAGTTGCAGATGAATACACAGCCAATAAGACAAAAAATCCAGATGCAGATGAATAGTCTCTTGGGATCATGAGGTCCTGTAAACAAGACAAAGAAGAAAGTCAATACATGAAAAGAAACTGAATGTATACTTACCTGTTGCACAGTTGCAGATGAATAGAAAGTCAGAAACGGAAGTCAAGAAACGGAAACGGAAGTCAAGAAACGGAATGTATACTTACCTGTTGCACAGTTGCAGATGAATAGAAAGTCAGTCAGATTGAGTTCCAGATGCAGACAACGGCAAACACTTGGAGATCTATAGCCTCTTGGGATCATGAAGTCCTGTAAACAAGACAAAAAAAGTCAATACATGAAGAGAAACGGAATGTATAGTTACCTGTTACACAGTTGCAGATGAATACAAAGCCAGTAAGAAAGAATTCCAGATGCAGACAACCGCATACAGCTGGACATGGATAGTCTCTTGGGATCAGGAGGTCCTGTAAACAAGAGAAAGAAGAAAGTCAATACATTAAAAGAAAATGAATGTATACTTACCTGCTACACAGTTGCAGATGAATAGAAAGTCAGTCAGATTGAGGTCCAGATGCAGACAACAGCAAACACTTGAAGATCGATAGCCTCTTGGGGTCATGAAGTCCTGTGAACAAGTAAGAAAAAGAAGAAAGTCAAAACATGAAAAGAAACTGAATGTATACTTACCTGTTACACAGTTGCAGATGAATACACAGTCAGTAAGAAAGAATTCCAGATGCAGACAACCACATACAGCTGGACATGGACAGTCTCTTGGGATCATGAAGTCCTGTGAACAAGTAAGAAAAAGAAGAAAGTCAAAACATGAAAAGAAACTTAATGTATACTTACCTGTTGCACAGTTGCAGATGAATAGAAAGTCAGAAACGGAAGTCAAGAAACAGAAACGGAAGTCAAGAAACGGAATGTATACTTACCTGTTACACAGTTGCAGTTGAAAAAAAGCCAGTAAGCCAGAGTTGCAGATTCAGACAACCATATTCAGTTGATGTATAGTCTCTTGGGATCACGAGGTCCTGTGAACAAGTAAAACAAAGAAGAAAGTCAATTCATGAAAAGAAACTGAATGTATACTTACCTGTTACACAGTTGCAGATGAATAGAAAGTTAGTCAGATTGAGTTCCAGATGCAGACAACGGCAAACACTTGGAGATCGATAGCCTCTTGGGGTCATGAAGTCCTGTGAACAAGTAAGAAAAAGAAGAAAGTCAAAACATGAAAAGAAACTGAATGTATACTTACCTGTTGCACAGTTGCAGATGAATAGAAAGTCAGAAACGGAAGTCAAGAAACTTAAACGGAAGTCAAGAAACGGAATGTATGCTTACCTGTTACACAGTTGCAGTTGAAAAAAAGCCAGTAAGCCAGAGTTGCAGATTCAGTTGATGTATAGTCTCTTGGGATCACGAGGTCCTGTGAACAAGACAAAGAAGAAAGTCAATACATGAAAAGAAACTGAATGTATACTTACCTGTTACACAGTTGCAGTTGAATAGAAAGTCAGTCAGGTTGAGTTCCAGATGCAGACAAAGGCAAACACTTGGAGATCCAATGCCTCTTGGTATCATGAAGTCCTGTCAACAAGTAAGACAAAGAAGAAAATCAAAACATGAAAAGAAACTGAATGTTTACTTAACTGTAACACAGTTGCAGATGAATACACAGCCAATAAGACAAAAAATCCAGATGCAGATGAATAGTCTCTTGGGATCATGAGGTCCTGTAAACAAGACAAAGAAGAAAGTCAATACATGAAAAGAAACTGAATGTATACTTACCTGTTACACAGTTGCAGATGAATACACAGTCAGTAAGAAAGAATTCCAGGTGCAGACAACCACATACAGCTGGACATCGATAGCCTCTTGGAATCATGAGGTCCTGTAAACAAGAGAAAGAAGAAAGTCAATACATGAAAAGAAAATGAATGTATACTTACCTGTTACACAGTTGCAGATGAATAGAAAGTTAGTCAGATTGAGTTCCAGATGCAGACAACCACATACAGTTGATGTATAGTCTCTTGGGATGATGAGGTCCTGTGAACAAGTAAGACAAAGAAGAAAGTCAATACATGAAAAGAAACTGAATGTATACTTACCTGTTACAAAGTTGCAGATGAATACAAAGCCAGTAAGAAAGAATTCCAGATGCAGACCACCACATCCAGCTGGACATGGATAGTCTCTTGGGATCATGAGGTCCTGTAAACAAGAGAAAGAAGAAAGTCAATACATGAAAAGAAAATGAATGTATATTTACCTGTTACACAGTTGCAGATGAATAGAAAGTTAGTCAGATTGAGTTCCAGATGCAGACAACGGCAAACACTTGGAGATCGATAGCCTCTTGGGGTCATGAAGTCCTGTGAACAAGTAAGAAAAAGAAGAAAGTCAAAACATGAAAAGAAACTGAATGTATACTTACCTGTTGCACAGTTGCAGATAAATAGAAAGTCAGAAACGGAAGTCAAGAAACGGAAACAGAAGTCAAGAAACGGAATGTATACTTCCCTATAACACAGTTGTAGATGAATACAAAGCCAATAAAACGTAAAATCCAGATGCAGACAACGGCAAACAGCTGGAGATGAATAGTGTCTTGGGATCATGAGGTCCTGTAAACAAGACAAAAAAAAGTCAATACATGAAAAGAAACTGAATGTATACTTACCTGTTACACAGTTGCAGATGAATACACAGTCAGTAAGAAAGAATTTCAGATGCAGACAACCACATACAGCTGGACATCGATAGCCTCTTGGGATCATGAAGTCCTGTAAACAAGACAAAAAAAAGTCAATACATGAAAAGAAACTGAATGTATACTTACCTGTTACACAGTTGCAGATGAAAAAAAGGCAATAAAACGTAAAATCCAGATTCAGACAACCACAAATAGCTGGACATGGACAGTCTCTTGGGATCATGAAGTCCTGTGAACAAGTGAGAAAACGAAGAAAGTCAATACATGAAAAGAAACTGAATGTATACTTACCTGTTACACAGTTGCAGATGAGTACACAGTCAGTAAGAAAGAATTCCAGATGCAGACAACATACAGCTGGACATGGACAGACTTTTGGGATCATGAAGTCCTGTGAACAAGTAAGACAAAGAAGAAAGTCAATACATGAAAAGAAACTGAATGTATACTTACCTGTTACACAGTTGCAGATGAATAGGAAGTAAGTTAGATTGAGTTCCAGATGCAGACAACGGCAAGCACTTGGAGATCGATAGCCTCTTGGGATCATGAAGTCCTGTCAAGTAGTAAAACAAAGAAGAAAATCAAAACATGAAAAGAAACTGAATGTATACTTACCTGTTACACAGTTGCAGATGAATACACAGTCAGTAAGAAAGAATTTCAGATGCAGACAACCACATACAGCTGGACATCGATAGCCTCTTGGGATCATGAAGTCCTGTAAACAAGACAAAAAGAAAGTCAATACATTAAAAAAAAGAAACTAATGTATACTAACCTGTTAGACAGTTTCAGTTGAAAAAAAGCCAGTAAGACAGAGTTCCAGATTCAGACAACCATATACGGTTGATGTATAGTCTCTTGGGATCACGAGGTCCTGTGAACAAGTAAGACAAAGAAGAAAGTCAATACATGAAAAGAAATTTAATGTATACTTACCTGTTACACAGTTGCAGATGAATAGAAAGTCAGTCAGATTAAGTTCCAGATGCAGACAATGGCAAAAAGCTGGAGATGAATAGTCTCTTGGGATCATGAGGTCCTGTAAACAAGAAAAAAAGAAAGTCAATACATGAAAAGAAACTGAATGCTTACTTACCGATTACACAGTTGGAGATGAATACACAGCCATTAAGAAAGAATTCCAGATGCAGACAACCACAAATAGCTGGACATGGACAGTCTCTTGGGATCATGAAGTCCTGTGAACAAGTGAGACAACGAAGAAAGTCAATACATGAAAAGAAACTGAATGTATACTTAACTGATACACAGTTGCAGATGAAAAAAAGCCAGTAAGCCAGAGTTCCAGATTCAGATAACCATATACAGTTGATGTATAGTCTCTTGGGACCATGAAGTCCTGTGAACAAGTAAGACAAAGAAAAAAGTCAATACATGAAAAGAAACTGAATGTATAATTATCTGTAACAGTTGCACATGAATACACAGCCAATAAGAAAAAAAATCCAGATGCAGATGAATAGTCTCTTTGAATCATGAGGTCCTGTAAACAAGACAAAGAAGAAAGTCAATACATGAAAAGAAACTGAATGTATACTTACCTGTTACAAAGTTGCAGATGAATACAAAGCCAGTAAGCCAGAGTTCCAGATTCAGATAACCATATACAGTTGATGTATAGTCTCTTGGGATCATGATGTCCTGTGAACAAGTAAGACAAAGAAGAAAATCAAAATATGAATAGAAACTGAATGTTTACTTACCTATAACACAGTTGCAGATGAATACACAGCCAATAAGACGAAAAATCCAGATGCAGATGAATAGTCTCTTGGGATCATGAAGTCCTGTCAACAAGTAAGACAAAAAAGAAAATCAATGCATGAAAAGAAACTGAATGTATACTTACCTGTTACACAGTTGCAGATGAATAGAAAGTCAGTCAGATTGAGTTCCTGATGCAGACAACGGCAAACACTTGGAGATCAATAGTCTCTTGGGATCATGAGGTCCTGTAATCAAGACAAAGAAGAAAGTCAATACATGAAAAGAAGCTGAATGTATACTTACCTGTTACACAATTTCAGATGAATACACGGCCATTAAGAAAGAATTCAAGATGCAGACAACCACATACAACTGGACATGGACAGAGTCTTGGGATAATGAGGTCCAGTAAACAAGTCAAAAAAGAAAGTCAATACATGAAAAGAAACTGAATGTATACATACCTGTTACACAGTTGCAGATGAAAAAAAGCCAGTAAGCCAGATTTCCAGATTCAGATAACCATATACAGTTGATGTATAGTCTCTTGGGATCATGATGTCCTGTGAACAAGTAAGACAAAGAAGAAAATCAAAATATGAATAGAAACTGAATGTTTACTTACCTATAACACAGTTGCAGATGAATACACAGCCAATAAGACGAAAAATCCAGATGCAGATGAATAGTCTCTTGGGATCATGAAGTCCTGTCAACAAGTAAGACAAAAAAGAAAATCAATGCATGAAAAGAAACTGAATGTATACTTACCTGTTACACAGTTGCAGATGAATAGAAAGTCAGTCAGATTGAGGTCCTGATGCAGACAACCACATACAGCTGGACAAGGACAGTCTCTTTGGATCATGAAGTCCTGTGAACAAGTAAGACAAAGAAGAAAGTCAATACATGAAAAGAAACTGAATGTATACTTACCTGTCACACAGTTGCAGATGAATGCACAGTCAGTAAGAAAGAATTCCAGATGCAGACAACCACATATAGCTGGACATCAATAGCCTCTTGGGATCATGAAGTCCTGCAAACAATACAAAAAGAAAGTCAAAACATGAAAAGAAACTGAATGTATACTTACCTGTTACACAGTTGCAGATGAATAGAAAGTAGATTGAATTCCAGATGCAGACAACAGCAAGTACTTGGAGATCGATAGCCTCTTGGGATCATGAAGTCCTGTGAACAAGTAAGACAAAGAAGAAAATCAAAATATAAAAAGAAACTGAAGGTATACTTACCTGTTACACAGTTGCAGATGAATACACAGTCAGTAAGAAAGAATTCCAGATGCAGACAACCACATACAGCTAGACATGGATAGTCTCTTTGGATCATGAAGTCTTGTGAACAAGTAAGACAAAGAAGAAAATCAAAATATAAAAAGAAACTGAAGGTATACTTACGTGTAACACAGTTGCAGATGAATACACACCCAATAAGACGTAAAAGCCAGATGCAGACAACGGCAAACAGCTGGAAATGAATAGTCTCTTGGGATCATGAGGTCATGTAAACAAGTAAGAAAAAGAAGAAAATCAAAATATGAAAAGAAACTGAATGCATACTTACCTGTTACACAGTTGCAGATCAATAGAACGTCAGTCAGATTGAGTTCCAGATGCAGACAACGGCAAACACTTGGAGATCGAAAGCCTCTTGGGATCATGAAGTCCTGTGAACAAGTAAGACAAAGAAGAAAGTTAAAATATGAAAAGAAACTGAATGTATACTTACCTGGAACACAGTTGCAGATTAATACAAAACCAATAAGATAAAAAATCTAGAAGCAGACAATGGCAAACAGCTTGAGATGAATACTCTCTTGGGGTCATGAGGTCCTGTAAACAAGATAAAAAAAGTCAATACATAAAAAGAAACTGAATGTATACTTACCTGTTACACAGTTGCAGATGAAAACACAGCCAGTAAGAAAGAATTCCAGAGGCAGACAACCACATACAGCTGGACATGGATAGTCTCTTGGGATCATGAAGTCCTGTGAACAAGTAAGATAAAGAAGAAAGTCAATACATGAAAAGAAACTTAAAGTATACTTACCTGTCACACAGTTGCAGATGAAAAAAAGCCAGTAAGCCAGAGTTCCAGATTTAGACAACCAAATATAGTTGATGTATAGTCTCTTGGGATCACGAGGTCCTGTGAACAAGTAAGACAAATAAGAAAGTCAATACATGAAATGAAACTGAATGCTTACATACCGATTACACAGTTGCAGATGAATAGAAAGTCAGTTAGATTGAGTTCCAGATGCAGATGACGGCAAACACTTGGAGATTGATAGCCTCTTGGGAAGGTGAAGTCCTGTGAACAAGTAAGACAAATAAGAAAGTCAATACATGAAAAGAAACTGAATGTATACTTACCTGTTACACAGTTGCAGTTGAAAAGAAACGGAATGTATACTTACCTATTGCACAGTTGCAGATGAATACACAGCTAATAAGACGGAAAATCCAGATGCAGACAACGGCAAACCCTTGGAGATCGATAGCCTCTTGGGATCATGAAGTCCTGTGAACAAGTAAAACAAAGAAAAAAGTCAATACATGAAAAGAAACTGAATGTATACTTACCTGTTACAAAGTTGCAGATGAATACAAAGCCAGTAAGAAAGAATTCCAGATGCAGACAACCACATCCAGCTGGACATGGATAGTCTTTTGGGATCACGAGGTCCTGAGAAGAAGTAAGACAAAGAAGAAAATCAAAATATGAAAAGAAAATGAATGTATTCTTACGTGTTTCACAGTTACAGATGAATACACACCCAATAAGACGTAAAATCCAGATGCAGACAACCACATCCAGCTGGACATGGATAGTCTCTTGGGATCATGAGGTCCTGTAAACAAGTAAGACAAAGAAGAAAGTCAATACATGAAAAGAAACTGAATGTATACTTACCTGTTACACAGTTGCAGATGAATAGAAAGTCAGTCAGATTGAGTTCCAGATGAAGACAACAGTAAACACTTGGAGATCGATAGTCTCTTGGGATCAAGAAGTCCTGTCAAAAAGTAAGACAAAGAAGAAAATCAAAACATGAAAAGAAACTGAATGTTTACTTACCTGTAACACAGTTGCAGATGAATACACAGCCAATAAGACTAAAAATCCAGATGCAGATGAATAGTCTCTTGGGATAATGAGGTGCTGTAAACAAGACAAAGAAGAAAGTCAATACATGAAAAGAAACTGAATGTATACTTACCTGTTACACAGTTGCAAATGAATACACAGCCAATAAGACGAAAAATCCAGATGCAGACAACCACATACAGCTGGACAGGGAAAGTCTCTTGGGATCATGAAATCCTGTGAACAAGTAAGACAAAGAAGAAAGTTAATACATGAAAAGAAACGGAATGTATACTTACCTGTTACACAGTTGAAGATGAAAAAACAGCCAGTAAGACGAAAAATCCAAATGCAGACAACGGCAAACAGCTGGAGATGAATAGTCTCTTTGGATAATGAGGTCCTGTAAACAAGACAAAAAGAAAGTCAATACATGAAATGAAACTGAATGTATACTTACCTGTTACACAGTTGCAGATGAATACACAGCCAGTAAGATAAAAAATCCAGATGCAGATAAATAGTCTCTTGGGATAATGAGGTCCTGTAAACAAGACAAAGAAGAAAGTCAATACATGAAAAGAAACTGAATGTATACTTACCTGTTACACAGTTGCAGATCAATACACAGCCATTAAGAAAGAATTCCAGATGCAGACAACCACATACAGCTGGACATGGAAAGTCTCTTGGGATCATGAAATCCTGTGAACAAGTAAGACAAAGAAGAAAGTCAATACATGAAAAGAAACTGAATGTATACTTACCTGTAACACAGTTGCAGATGAATACACAGCCAATAAGACAAAAAATCCAGATGCAGATGAATAGTCTCTTGGGATAATGAGGTCTTGTGAACAAGATAAAGAAGAAAGTCAATACATGAAAAGAAACTGAATGTATACTTACCTGTTACACAGTTGCAGATGAATAGAAAGTCAGTCACACTGAGTTCCAGATGCAGACAACGGCAAACACCTGGACATCGATAACCTCTTGGGATCATGAAGTCCTGTGAACAAGTAAGACAAAGAAGAAAGTCAAAATCTGAAAAGAAACTGAATGTTTACTTACCTGTAACACAGTTGCAGATGAATACACAGCCAATAAGACGAAAAATCCAGATGGAGATGAATAGTCTCTTGGGATAATGAGGTCCTGTAAACAAGACAAAGAAGAACGTTAATACATGAAAAGAAGCTGAATATATACTTACACGTTACACAGTTGCAGATGAATACACAGCCAATAAGACTAAAAATCCAGATGCAGATGAATAGTCTCTTGGGATAATGAGGTCTTGTAAACAAGTAAGACAAAGAAGAAAGTCAATACATGAAAAGAAACTGAATGTATATTTACCTGTTACACAGTTGCAGATGAATATACAGTCAGTAAAAAACAATTCCAGATGCAGACAACCACATACAGCTGGACATGGACAGACTCTTGGATCATGAAGTCCTGTGAACAAGTAAGACAAAGAAGAAAATCAAAATATGAAAAGAAACTGAATGGTTACTTACCGATTACACAGTTGCAGATGAATAAAAAAAGTCAGTCAGATTGAGTTCCAGATGCAGACAACCATATACAGTTGATGTATAGTCTATTAGGATCAAGAGGTCTGTGAACAAGTAAGACAAAGAAGAAAGTCAGTACATGAAAAGAAACTGAATGCTTACTTACCGATTTCACAGCTGCAGATGAATAAAAAAAGTCAGTCAGATTGAGTTCCAGATGCAGACAACGACAAACACTTGGAGATTGATAGCCTCTTGGGATCATGAAGTCCTATCAACAAGTAAGACAAAGAAGAAAATCAAACAATGAAAAGAAACTGAATGTATACTTACCTGTTACACAGTTGCAGATGAATACACAGCCAGAAAGAAAGAATTCCAGATGCAGACAACCACATACAGCTGGACATGGACAGTCTCTTGGGATCATGAAGGCCTGTGAACAAGTAAGACAAAAAACAAAGTCAATACATGAAAAGAAACTGAATGTATACTTACCTGTAACACAGTTGCAGATGAACACATAGCCAATAAGACGAAAAATCCAGATGTAGACAATGGCAAACACTTGGAGATCGATAGCCTCTTGGGATCATGAAGTCCTGTCAACAAGTAAGACAAAGAAGAAAATCAAAATATGAAAAGAAACTGAATGTATACTTACCTGTAACAGTTGGAGATGAATACACAGCCATTAAGAAATAATTCCAGATGCAGACAACCACATACAGCTGGAAATAGACAGACTCTTAGGATAATGAGGTCCTGTAAACAAGTCATAGAAGAAAGTCAATATATGAAAAGAAACTGAATGCTTACTTACCTACTACACAGTTACAGAAGAACAAAGTCAGTCAGATTGAGATCCAGATGCAGACAACGGCAAGCACTTGGAGATCGATAGCCTCTTGGGATCATGAAGCCTGTAAAGAAGTAAGACAAAGAAGAAAATCAAACAATGAAAAGAAACTGAATGTATACTTACCTGTAACACAGTTGCAGATGAATACACAGCCATTAAGAAATAATTCCAGATGCAGACAACCACATACAGCTGGAAATAGACAGACTCTTAGGATAATGAGGTCCTGTAAACAAGTCAAAGAAGAAAGTCAATACATGAAAAGAAACTGAATGTATACTTACCTTTTACACAGTTGCAGATGAATAGAAAATCAGTCAGATTGAGATCCAGATGCAGACAACGGCAAACAGCTGGAGATGAATAGTCTCTTGGGATCATGAAGTCCTGTGAACAAGTAAGACAAAGAAGAAAGTTAATACATGAAAAGAAACGGAATGTATATTTACCTGTTACACAGTTGCAGATGAAAAAAAAGCCAGTAAGACGAAAAATCAAAATGCAGACAACGGCAAACAGCTGGAGATGAATAGTCTCTTGGGATCATGAGGTCATGTATACAAGACAAAAAGAAAGTCAATACATGAAAAAAGCTGAATGTATACTTACCTGTTACACAGTTGCAGATGAATACACAGCCAGTAAGAATGAATTCCAGATGCAGACAACCACATGCAGGTGGACATGGATAGTCTCTTGGGATCATGAAGTCCTGTGAACAAGTAAGACAAAGAAAAAAGTCAATATATGAAAAGAAACTGAATGTATACTTACCTGTAACACAGTTGCAGATGAATACACAGCCAATAAGACAAAAAATCCAGATGCAGATGAATAGTCACTTGGGATAATGAGGTGCTGTAAACAAGACAAAGAAGAAAGTCAATACATGAAAAGAAACTGAATGTATACTTACCTGTTACACAGTTGCAAATGAATACACAGCCAATAAGACGAAAAATCCAGATGCAGACAACGGCAAACAGCTGGAGATGAACAGAATCTTGGGATCATGCGGTCCTGTAAACAAGACAAAAATAAAGTCAATACATGAAAAGAAACGGAATGTATACTAACCTGTTACACAGTTGCAGATGAATACACAGCCAACAAGACGAAAAATCCAGATGCAGATGAATACTCTCTCAGGATCATGAAGTCCTGTGAACAAGTAAGACAAAGAAGAAAGTCCATACATGAAAAGAAACTGAATGCTTACTTACCTACTACACAGTTGCAGATGAATAGAAAGTCAGTCAGATTGAGATCCAGACGCAGATAACGGAAACACTTGTAGATCGATAGCCTCTTGGGATCATGAAGTCCTGTCAACAAGTAAGACAAAGAAGAAAATCAAAATATGAAAAGAAACTGAATGTTTACTTACCTGTAACACAGTTGCAGATTAATACACAGCCAATAAGATAAAAAATCCGGATGCAGACAACGGCAAACAGCTGGAGATGAATAGTCTCTTGGGATCATGAAGTCCTGTAAACAAGACAAAAAGAAAGTCAATACATGAAAAGAAACTAAATGTATACTTACCTGTTACACAGTTGATGATGAATACAAAGCCATTAAAATAGAATTCCAGATGCAGACAGCCACATATAGCTGGACATGGATAGTCTCTTGGGATCATGAAGTCCTGTCAACAAGTAAGATAAAAAAGAAAGTCAATACATGAAAAGAAACTGAATGTTTACTTACCTGTAACACAGTTGCAGATGAATACACAGCCAATAAGACGAACAATCCAGATGCAGATGAATAGACTTTTGGGATTATGAGGTCCTGTAAACAAGACAAAGGAAAAAGTCAATACATGAAAAGAACATGAATGTATACTTACACTTTACACAGTTGCAGATGAATACACAGCCAGTAAGAAAGAATTCCAGATACAGACAACCACATATAGCTGGACATGAACAGTCTCTTGGGATCATGAAGTCCTGTGAACAAGTAAGACAAAGAAGAAAGTCAATACTTGAAAAGAAACTGAATGCTTACCTACCGATTACACAGTTTCAGATGAATACACAGCCATTAAGAAAGAATTCCAGATGCAGAAGACCACATGCAGCTGCACATGGACAGTCTCTTGGGATCATGAAGTCCTGTGAACAATTAAGACAAAGAAGAAAATCAAAATATGAAAAGAAACTGAATGTATACTTACGTGTCCCACAGGTGCAGATGAATACACAGCCAATAGGAGGAAAAATCCAGATGCAGTTGAATAGTCTCTTGGGATAACGAGGTCCTGTGAACAAGTTAGACAAAGAAGAAAGTCAATACATGAAAAGAAACTGAATGTATATTTACCTGTTACACAGTTGCAGATGAATATACAGTCAGTAAAAAACAATTCCAGATGCAGACAACCACATACAGCTGGACATGGACAGACTCTTGGATCATGAAGTCCTGTGAACAAGTAAGACAAAGAAGAAAATCAAAATATGAAAAGAAACTGAATGTATACTTACCTGTTACACAGCTGCAGATGAATACACAGCCAGTAATAAAGAATTCCAGATGCAGATGAAGAGCAAGTTAGTTGTAAGGAGTGCAAATTGAGAAACAACCAACCAAGAAAAACGCATTTTTAGCTAAACAAAAAAACAAAACACTTTTCGTTTGAGAGTCATATCTCATATGAAGACATATTAGAAAAGCCTATTATCTTTTGAAAATAACAAAATCTGACACGTGTGACTGTCATTGTAAGGCGAAGTCCAGTCCAAAAAAGAATTCTATTAGACAAAGTATTTATGAGTGTAGGACTTACAGGTCTGATATGATGGAGTTACAGCAAAGGATTAAATGTTTTTATTCAATAATAAGGCCAGTGAATGTCAGTTTTCTTGGCTGGGTCTTTTCACAGCTGCTGTATCTTGTTTGGTGTTTCTGGGTTTTACAGCTCTTTATGTCAAGTGTAAACAGATCCAAAGTGTCATTCTCAGTGCTGATTACACCTGAAATTAACCATAAACCAGAGGTGAGTGGCTAGCAACAGGGTAATGCAGCTCAACACATGTTTCAGTTTACTACACACCCATGTCGCCTCTCCAAAGTCACAGTGATTCTAAAGTCACTCAATACAAAGCACTCAAAAACCAAACCATAAAACACTGCTTAAATCACAAATACATTAATAAAGACTTTGAGCCCATTTCCCTGAAACGGTTCACCCATTAAAGAAAATGGACGAAGAGGGTGGGAGCAGGTGGCTAGTGTTTTCTTACCTGACTGGTGTGACTGGGTAGGGCCAGTAAGTCCTGGCATAGCACCTTCTCTATGTTCCTGGAGAGTACAACAGATCCCAGGCAGCACATGTGAAGCCTTTCTCTGTGGTAAAGGACCAGACATCAAATCTGAAATCAGCAGTGGAGTGCGAAGAGTCAGCTGAATGGCTTGTTCCCTCATCAGTAGGTAAGCAAGTGGCCCGGAGACGACAATCCTGCCATCTGTCTTCTTTCAAACAGTGTCTGGAATCTAGTGCACTAGTGGCACCGTGACATCATGACATTACCCTTTGGGCCCTATATTTAAGAGTGTCTTGCAATAAAATTTTCAACAGTGAGAAGGCCGCCCTTAGTAGTTGTCCTCGTTGCTGGAGCATGCAGAGCCATAGACAAACTGCTGAAGACATTTAATTGGTTAGAGAGGTGAAAACCAGCTGTGGGGGTGAAGAAAACCTCTGTTTTCCATGGTCAAGATGATGCTTGCAGGGCTGCTCCATGGCCACCATTGTCCTTGAGGGAAAAAAACAGGGGTTAGTTAGTTAGTAAAGCAAAGTAATGTAAAGTAACACACAATTTCACCTCATGAATAAAATCATACACAAGGCTTGGCTCAACATATAAGGAATTGTACAACTTACTTAGAACCTATAATTCCATCAGTAAGGATCTTCATTACAGTGAAGTTAGCCACAGCTAAACCTTTGCTACTGCTTGGTTCTCTCCTTTTGGCTTGTGACCTGGCCTACTTCTAATATACTGCCACATAGTGGATGGAGTAGGAATTACCATGAAAAATGCCATCTGTTGCAACACTGGAGTCACATGGGTATCAGCTATGGCTTCAAGTTGTAGGACTTTTTATGGCATTATAGACAATAGGCAAGTGGCTTAAAGGTCCAACCACAACAGGCCCAATGAGACATAAAGAACCAGCACAACAGGCCCAGTGAGACTAGGGATGCACCTATCAGATATTAGGATCGGATATGTGTCTCTATATTAACAACGCTCGCTCCCTTTTGGTCTCACTGACTTAATATTTCAGAATTAAAGCCAGCTAACACTGATAAATACATGAGTAACAAATCAATACACACAACTAATCATCAAAATTATTACATTTTTAGATAAAAAAATAAAAACAAAACACTATTCTGTTGATAGTCAAATCTCATATGAAGACATATTAGAATAGCCTAGTATCTTTTGAAAATAACAAAATCTGGCATGTGTGACTGTCTGATATACATTGTAAAGCGAACGCTGTACCAAGGTCCTGCACAATTGTTTCTTATTTTAGTGACAAATAAATAGCAATTTAATACATTCATATCTGTGTGTTAATTTGTTACATGGTCTATAAAATGTGGATACCGAAAACTCTCACAGAGATAAGGAGCTGCTGGTGTTAGTTATAAAGACAATTAAACCTACTGAAGAACAGAGACTAAATGAAAATCAAAGACTAACCTTAACTTCCTTACTTTTAAGGAATGGATATATTTTAGCACTTTAGACAATATAAACATGCATGTAGCACATTTTTATAACGAATAAATCATTACTGTGACACTGTCATAAAATATGCCTATTTGAACTATTTTTACGAAATATTTATCCAGTGAAACATCCATATAGCACACACATCCAAAATCAGCTGTAGTGTACAGAGACACATCTGATAAATATACAGCTACCCTTAGAATAGCCAGATTACAATTTGCTAACAAATGCTTAAGAGAGCCTGGAAAATTCTGGAGAAAGGTCTTGTGGACAAATGAGACTAGGATTAACCTATATCAGAGTGATGGAAAGACAGAAATTGTGGATTGCTCACTCGCGCTTCAAGGGAGGTAAAATTTAGTTTGCACTCACCCTCTTATTAACGGTACATACTTGGAGCCCATAGGAACCATCCAAAACATAGAAGTTGGAAAGCTCCCACAAAGGTGTTTGTACTTCAGAAATCCTTCTTTCTGAAGATGTTTTATAATCCTGGGTGTTTCCTTGTGAAAGTAAAGTCTGAACCGTGCAAGTCCTCAGTTTGAGTTGCTGAGAGTCAATTTAGGAGTGATCCCTTTATCTTACTGAGTGCTCTGTGTGTAAGTTTATTCTAATGTCCATATGACAGCACAAAACCTCATGAATAAAAACATACACAAGGCTTGGCTGAACATATGAGGAAACGTACAACTTACTTAGAACCTATAGTTCCATCAGTAAGGATCTTCATTACAGTGAAGTTAGCCACAGCTAAACCTTTGCTAAAGCATGGTTCTCTCCTTTTGGCTTGTAACCTGGCCTACTTCCAATATACTGCCACATAGTGGATGGAGTAGGAATTACCATGTAAAATGCCATCTGTTGCAACACTGGAGTCACATGGGTATCAGCTATGGCTTCAAGTTGTAGGACTTTTTATGGCATTATAGACGATAGGCAAGTGGCTTAAAGGTCCAACCACAACAGGCCCAATGAGACATAAAGAACCAGCACAACAGGCCCAGTGAGACTAGGGATGCACCTAGCAGATATTAGGATCGGATATGTGTCCCTATATTAACAATGCTCGCTCCTTTTTGGTCTCACTGACTTAATATTTCAGAATTAAAGCCAGCCAACACTGATAAATACATGAGTAACAAATCAATACACACAACTAATCATCAAAATTATTACATTTTTAGATAAATAAAAAAAAAAACACTATTCTGTTGAGAGTCAAATCTCATATGAAGACATATTAGAATAGCCTAGTATTGAAAATAACAAAATCTGGCATGTGTGACTGTCTGATATACATTGTAAGGCAAACGCTGTACCAAGGTCCTGCACAATTGTTTCTTATTTTAGTGACAAATAAATAGCAATTTAATACATTCATATCTGTGTGTTAATTTGTTGTATTTTATTTTACAAAGTTAGTGAGGGAAAATTGACATCAATCCTGATGTTTTAAGTCTCTCCCACATGGTGAGGTAAACAGTTTATTTATTTAACAATGTATCGGATCAATGTTGTGTATCGATCGATAAGTTTATGTATTGGTATAGAAACTGAACAATGTTGGTGCATCCCTAAATGTAACATATAGGAAACAGGATATGACATCACTGCTGTAGTGTGTCTTTGACAACTTCCCTAGTTAATAGAATATGCCTACATTGATAAATCCCCATACATTTCACCCTGATTGGTGAATGTTTAGCCTTTCAAATGCATGCTTGAATGTGATTGGCTAATGGCAACCACAATAATTGACATGTAAAGTCTTCTGGACAGACAGTATTATAGAATAGGCTAAAGATGCAGCATGTAAAATTGTAGCTTGACTGGATGTGCATGGATGAATGTATAGATTTTAACATGTATTTGTGATGCAATAAGCTGTTTTATTAATTGCTTAAACTATAGAGGAGCATTATTGGGCTAATGAGCATTATGAGCTAAATAGTTTAATTGTCACTTTAACAGGTAAGGACACCAGTTTCTCTCAGAGTTAGCTTAAGTTTTACTAATAAAAAAGGTAACTTTGATTAAAAACAAAATAATAATACTGTCTTGCAGACATCTGATTGATGTCATTTATGGCTGATTTACCGTTACAGTAACTTGATCACAATATTCTGCAAAATAAAATGTAGTAGTTTACTATAGCTCCACTGAATATTGGTTTTGAAATATACCACTGTTTCCTAAGAGGAAGCTGTAACAGGAACAGGTCATTGTAATTTTATGTGTAACCCAGGTTTTAAATGTTCAGAACATTCAAATCAGATGCGAAGCAAAAAAACAATAAATAAATAAAAAAACTTTTAAAAATAATACAACATGAATAAACTGTTCAAAACAGCCATTAGAGCAGATAGAAAATGACTTACTGATAAGTAAGGTAAATAAAACGAGCCTTAAATGACAGCCAATAGCTTGTTGCCAAGACTGGTCTGCGTCAGAGACGGCCAATCAGCGCTCAGGGGGGCGTTACCTCGGCTCCTCCGCTAGAGACGAGAAGTATTTTGTAGACATATGTAGATGCCTGGGACTTACGATCGCCAAGTATGGGATTTACTGCCATTTTTACTGCCAATATTGAACATGTTTGTGCGGATGTTTCAGAGTATTGCAGCACAAAAACAAAGTAGTAAGCTGACTTAAAATAGAGCAACTCCAACAAAGGTGCAGAGTTAAATTGAGAGGAACATAAGTTGATGCAGTAGATTAAAATGTTTGTGCATGTATCATCAAGGCCTAGCCTGCAGTGAAGTGCCAGAATAGTGACTGGAATGGGCATCACTGTCTTGTTGGATGCACATGTGCATAAATCTTCCATAAATGTACAGCCATTTCTTTTCACCATTGTGTTTGATCCAGTTGTACCAGAGAGTTGCACGGCCCCTAACTTTTTATCGCTAGGGGTCAACCTAACCAAACACAAAAGAGCCTGTCACTATCAAAAGTCTTCAACCTTGTTTGTGGTTAAAGCATAGTTACAGCACAGTGCTCATGTGTCTGAGACTCGTGAATTAATTAGGCAGTTGAGAATGTTGGCAGTCCCAAAAACTTGGCCCTGCCATCTATGGATGCTTAAAAATGCTTCCTCTCCACCTGCGCTGAGATGCCTTCAAGACCTGCAATGCAAAACCCACTGGTGTAAAAATATCAAATATTATAATGCGAGCAAGTAATAAATTAAACAAACTTGATGTGTATTCCAGGATTTCACATAATTGTGTTATATCTGACAACTGTGTTAAGATATACTTTTAAATTATGAAACAGTATGATCAATATTTTATTGTGTATTTGATTATTTTATCACTTTCCATTTCCTTTCGTTTACGGTACCATTTACAATTGAGTGGACTGATGCTCTTGTGTGCTCTAGATATTTTGGAAATTGCTAAACCACTTTATCCACAGTTGTTGGTGAGTCCACTTCATCACAGTCCCTGATGGACTGCTTACAGTGCCCATTACAATTGACTGCCCAGATTCTCTTTTGTCCACAGCCCTTTTTGATGTGGCTACGAACTTCATATATGAGGCTTTCGCCAACATCGTCGACTGTTCTTGGTACAATCGCCTGACCAGATTCTCTTCTGTCCACAGTGTTACTGTTACATTCAAGACTTAGGTGATCCAGTATTGCATATGTGATACTGTTAGTGCTGCCATCTGGTGGCCTGTTTCTTGTTGTTTTTGTTTTTCTCTCTCTCCCTCTCCTGGTGAAACGACTGATTGGAAACAGCTGATCTCAATGCGTGTGCTGGTTGGCTGCAGTGTCTGAGCTTTGTCATTGAAATGGTGCCATTGGCATTTATCTAGTTGCCCGTGGCGTTCTCACCATGTGGCCAAAGGTGGTTGTGATTGAGGCTGTTCAGGATATATAATTCTTATTATTTTTTTTTTTTGCTGTTAGATTTAGCTTTGTACTTCTCGTAAATCTGTTTGGCCCTGAATGTAATGGCTGGCTACCACTACGTCGATTGTTTTAACATGACAATTCACAGTTTGATGTATGTGAATCTATTGTAGTCTACTCTTTTCTGTGTCATTATGTACTTGTTGATGTCCAAGTGGTTAAATCATAGTCATGTTTGTAGTGGTGAGTGCCATTTACTATTTTAATTTCATTTATTATTTTTCCTTTTCTCTTACTTCATGTTGGGGAGGCAGGTAAGGCCATTGTATTTTGTTTTATTATTTTTTAGTTAGGTTAGTTAGTAAGGAGGGATGTTGGTCTTTGCTCACCCTGACGCTATATGATGTTGACTGTGGTCTTGTTATGTTTGCCTATAATACTACTTTTTCATTTGAGCATTAAATCTGTTTCTTTATGGATTGTTTATGTCCTCAAGCCATAAACTAGTATTTTTATGAAATGGTTTAATAAACTGGGCTGTAAGATTACTCAAAAATCGAAAAACTTCCAAAATGTAAGCAACATGTTAATTGTCCCACCAGGGATATTAACACAGTAGACCACTATTGCACTGTACTGAGGGATGCTCTGTCCCCCATGCAGCTCTGGGTCACTCTGATAACTGTCTGGTTCAAATAATTCTAACCTACAAGCAGAGAAACTTAAATCTGCAAAGCCTGTAGTGAAGACAGTGAAAAAAGTAGGCCAGAGTTATAAGAACTGCTTTTTATTGGAATTTAAAAACCTGAATGTTCTTATACGAGTGAAGAAGTGTCAAGGTTCTTCTGTTCCCTGTATGCTCTGTGACTAATTTGCTGAACAAGTAGATCTATCTGAGATGTTTCCAAGCTGTTTTAAGCCTGCGTCTGAGATGAACACTGTATGTGAACTTTTACATTCTGAATTTTTAGTCGAAAGTAAGTCAGAAGATGCTGAAAATGATTCCACATCAAAACCGAATTTTATTAAAGAGGCTTTGATGGAGGAACAAAGTTGGGCTCAATCTCTTGATAACTGTAGACTAACTGCTGTAACAGAAGAAAGTAATGCCCCATCATGCAGTTATGTATTTTTAGCAAGATGTACATGTACTTAGCATGTACTTAGCTTAGCCCCCTGACAGTGTGTTCTCTGGTCATCTGGGTATACAGAAAACAAATCACCAGATCATGTGTTTTTTCTTTTGACCTGGTCCTAAAGCTGATGCTGTGTTATGTTGAGTTACGGGAAAACCCAATCAGGTTATTCCATCCACATCACTTCATCCAATCCTAGCATTATGAGCACCATTTCAACGTGTGTAGGGCCACTGCCCTGGCCACTGATCAAATCCTTCTACTTTTGTGTTACCCCTTGACCAGCTACCTAAACAAATGCTCATGCTTCATTACAGTAACAAGGCTGTGATGGCTGTCTTAAGTATGTTGCGAGAAGGTCACAAAGTGTGTTCAGGTTTTTCGCTGCTGCACCTGCATCATTATTCTCCATTTTTTTTGTTCCAGACATGAGGAGCTCCTCCCTTTCTGTTCCACATTGCATTGTTTTTCGCTGCTGCACCTGCATCATTATTCTCCATTTTTTTTGTTCCAGACATGAGGAGCTCCTCCCTTTCTGTTCCACATTGCATTGTTTTTCGCTGCTGCACCTGCATCATTATTCTCCATTTTTTTTTGTTCCAGACATGAGGAGCTCCTCCCTTTCTGTTCCACATTGCATTGTGGTATAATGTAAAAAAGTGTCCATTGTAACCACACTGAGTATGCACCAAAAATTAGCTGTGCGCTAATCAGTGTACATTCGGCACCATTTAAGGTGGCTTCCAGTAAGAAGCTGGAGAATAACTCCAGCCTTGTTGGTGCAGCCGTTTCTTTACGGCATCATAAATCAGCACATTTTACAGTTGTAAAATACATCCAGATAGATCCGGGAACTAATTTTACTGAAGTTCTGAAATTGTTAGCAATTGATCATCACATGTCCAGTGCATATCACCCCGAATCTCAGGGTTCTCTAGAATGTTTTCAACAACCTCAGTGCTTCGTACCTACTGTCTTTAGGTAGATAAAGAATGTGATGATGGCATCCTGGTCTTATTGTTTGCCATTTGTGAAAGTGATCAGGATTCCATTGGGTTTAGCCATTCACAGCTGAATTGTGAATTTCACTTTGGAGATAAAAGACTTGTACGTACCAGGTTCTGCCCTGTGTGCAGAGTTTTAAGGAAGATTGTGTTGATGGAGGTGGATCTGCTAATAGGGTTTTGCTAAGTTCTCCCCTACTGCTTCTGAAGTATCTGCTTTTGTCACACCAGATCTCTTTCTGCAATATTCCGTAATGCCATTTGGGTTACAAAAGGCTCCTGCCACCTTCCAACGTCTCATGTGGAACATTCTAGCAAATGTAAACAATTGTGAAGCATGTCTGGATGTCGTTGTGATGTCTAGATGTCTATCAGAGTTGGAATGAACATTTGGCAATCCTCTGAAATGTGTTTAAGCGCTTTCTGAAAGTTTCCCTCACACTTAATCTCACTAAATGTGAGTCTGGGAAAGCTAGAGTATCCTAGGTTTGTAAGAAGGTGGGCCAAGGTGAAGTGCGCCCTCTTGAGGCTAAGATACCAACCCTGCAGTTGTGCTTTTGTAGAACCCCTGTTCTAATGACTCCTGACTACACTCAATTCTTCAAGCTGTAAGCTGGGGCTGGAGCTGTCCTCCTTAAAGAAGACTCGAGGTGTTGACCATCCAGTTTATTTTTCATAAAAATTGAAGGAACATCAGATCATGTATAGAACCACTGAGAAGGAAGCTTAGCACTCTTATTAGCTTTTCAACACTTTATGTGGGGTTGAGTGTTTTGGCAGTAGTGCTCTATATATACCACAATATCAGCTGAAGACTGATGAGATGGTTCATGATTGTTCAAGGTTTTAATGTTCAGAATAAGAAAGATTGTGAAAATGTAGTTGCTGATGCGTTGTCTAGGCAGTAGTGTGAGGGTGTTATGACCCTGGGGAGTGTAGAAGAGAGCCTCGTTGGTGCAGCCGTGTTTGTTTACAGCGTCAGAAAGACGAAGCAGTTTAGGAACACAGAGTCCTAATCTGACGTCAGTCCAATTATTCCATTCCACCTTAAATGGTGCAGCAGTTTCAGTCAAAAGTATTCACCCCCCATCTACTACTAAACATAACAAGTGCTTTCTCCAAATTCAATAATGCTAAATCGCAATGAGGGGTGTGAATAATTTGGACTGCAACTGTACAGCACCAGAATGGAACAGGTGGAGCATAATTGGGATGAGATGCCGATTTCAGTAGGGCATCAATCTTAGTGTGCTTCTCTATCCTTCTTCCACTTAAACACAACTCTAATAATAAACATATGATGCTTTAAATACAAAAACAGAAAATTATATTATTTATATTCAGCCTGTAGTTCAAAACTACTTCCAACCAAACACCACTGTCTGACTCACTGTTGTCTTTTCCTAGTTAATAGATGTAGATCTGCACTCTTAGCTCCTTCAGTGGAGTTTTTTTTCAACCATTTCAGCCCAAAAAAAAAAAAAAAAAAGCTTCTAAGCTTTTCAGTCCCTGAGATCAGTACTGGAGGACTTATGTGTCCCATCTGCTGAATTAAGAAAACAAATGGTAAATGTGGCATCAATCAGTTAGACAGTCATGCAGTGAAGTGAAGATGAATCAATGTGAGGACCAGCAGGCAGGAGGGTAGTGTTTTCTTCTTTTTCTTGTCTTACCTTTGTCTTCTTTTCTTCTTATCTTTTTTTTTATATCTTTGTCTTCTTTCTTCTTTGTCTTTGTAATTTTCTTTTTTCTTGTTTTCTTCTTTGACTTCTTTTGGTCGTCCTCCATTTACGCTCTAGTTTCTGCACTGTTTTTAGTTTTTGCCTTGTCATTTTACTTTTAAACAGTGCTTCTTTGTCTAAGGTTGATTGAAGGGTATTTTCTAGGTCGTTTGTTAATTTAACTAGCTCCGTTTGGAGTCATTGGGGTTATCGTGCGCTTTAGACAGTGTTACGGGGACAAATGAACATTTTGCCTAAGATGTATCTCAAAGGAGATTAGATAATGGTCTGATATTACTGAGCTTTGAGGTACAATATTTAGATGATCAATTATAACACCCAGGGTCAGGACTAAATCTAGGGTATGGTTACAGTAATGTGTGGGTCCAGTCACATTTTTTGTGATGCCGACAGAATCTAAGATTGATACAAACGCCTTTGTTAATGGATCATCTGCTTTTTCAAAATGAATATTAAAGTCTTCTACTATTATAACTTTGTCACTGCACACTGACAAGTCTGCAGCAAAATCACAAAATGATTAAAAAAATTCAGAATATGACCCTGGAGGCCTATAAATATTAATTTAGTCTGAATGCATTTTTATTTGTGGCTGGATTTGATTTATTAATGTAGAAAATCTCAAAAGAAGTGAAAGTGTTAGTGTTTTTGAATAATATCTAGTGTATTCTGGTAGGTTATGCATACTCCACCTCCTGTGCCTGATAATCTAGGGCTATGTACATATTTATAACCTGCGGTGGTGGCTTCATTTACTGCTATACATTGATCAGGTTTCAGTGTGGCAGAAAATGTCTAGTTTCTAATTAATTTATTAAAACAAGCAGATTTAGATATTCTATGTTTGGCTTTAATTTGGGGCACAGACAGTCTTAATACAATGAAACCTGGGTGACGCCTCAAAGCAGCTCGCAGACGGTTTAGCGTGTGTCTGCGGCCTGGTCCCGGCTTTGGATTGTCAGCAGCCTTTTACACTACTCGACTAACTAGCAGACTATGCGTTATGCTGCACGAAAATAGGGCAGCACCCTCCTGCGTGGGGTGGACGCCATCCCTACCTAAAAAACAGGCTTGCCCTCAAACTTTAATCAATTATCTGTGCTATATAGCACTGTGATTCGGCTGTAAGACTCAGCGGCGCACCTCATTGGAATGGGGCCAAAGCAAATTACGGCAATAAAGTTGCCGGTGAGTGGAAGCATAAGGTAGGTGTTTCTAATAAAGTGACCATAACCTAAAGCTACCTTACACTCAGCAAAAGTCCATTCTCTATCAGCAGAGAAACCTTTGGATGAAAAGTACTGAGCTATCTTTTGCTCATTAATATGTTTCTTCACTATGCCATTGATTACCTTTTCAAAATCAGAATCAGTCCACTGAGGCATTTCAGTCTCTCCCTTAGCTAAGGTGCTGCTTTTATAGTTAAGAGGCTTCCATGAGTATGATGGCCTTTTCTTGACATGGTGAGGAAACAGGAGAACAAAACCAAGTTTTCTTCTTATTAACTAAACTACAGAAGAACAAAAACACAACTCCGTTCAGAGAGGATTACTGTTACAAACGTTACGTTTAACAGTAACAAAACAAACTTCTCTCCTTTAGAGAGGATAACAGCCACAAAACACTAGGTTTTTATCAGTGACAAACAGATAACTTCTCTTCTTTCAGAGAGGCTAACAATTACTGACTCCTCTGTCTTAGGAAACCAGAATTTCTCTCAGATTCGAAATGATGTTTACTCACCAAGAAGGTTTTAGTAGGCCATCCGGGTCACAACACCACATTGTTAGAAATCCGGCATACAGGACACAGATTCAGGAGTCAGGAGACTGGATCTTTAGCATTGGAGTTTATTCACATGCAGACAGAAAATCATACACTGGCACAGCTTAGTTGATCACGGTCAGTCTAGTCTAGTCCGACCATGTCTAGTCCGAACCAATCCAGTCTAAGACAAAATTCAGTCCAAAACTGAATTCAGTCTAAAACAGAATCCAGTCTGATTAGGGGTATTTTGAGAGGGCCTTATATATATTGGAAATTGTGGGAGGGGAAACGAAGGGTAACAAAAGGTGAGACAAAGGATTAAGATAACCATTTGATAAGTTGAAACCACATGAAAGTAATGTTAGAAAGGGCCATATTTTCTCTCAGCTGCAACTCTCAGGTCTTTGGTCTTCACCTATATAAGGCCATCAGTTGTCAGGTACATCTGGATTGTACACAAAACTGTCTGCCCTCCATTGGGTGTTGTGCCCACTTGGGCTATTCGGGGTCAGTGTGGGTGGAGGTAAAGAACTGCCGATTGGCTTTTCAATTTTGCTTTCTGTCAGCGTGATCTCACCCTTGCATGAGTATGATGCAGGACCTCTAGTGTGCACCTTAGGAGTGTCTGGTGGGTTAGGGGGTTCAGGCTGATCTTTGACCTTGAACTTGACCAAACCTTGCATCTCCATCTCCACATCAGTTTCGGTCCAGGTGGTCATGTGAAGTGGTCACTGCACTGCTGTCTGCTCTTGTCCATCTGATTCAGGGGCATATGGAGGTGGTCTCAGGTTTGAGCCGAGAATACAGCCCGGGCTTGTTTGTCTTGTCATCATGTTGTTTGCTTATCTCCATGTTGTGAAAGTTAGCTTACGAGTGATAAGAAGATAAGGGGTGATGAGAGAAATATTGGGGTAATACAAGAAGATATGGGGTGATGAGAGAAACAAAGGGGTGAAACCAGTAGAAGGATGTTACAAGAGAAATATGGAGTGTTAAGAGAAATATGGGGAGTTATAAAGAATAAATAAAGGGGTGTTAAAAGAAAAAGAAGGGGTATTAATAGAAGAAACTGGGTATTACAAGAAGGGTGAGTAATTATACAAGTGAAGAGATAGGGTATAGTGTACACAGAAGAAAGTAAAGCGATAGCTTAAAAGGGATAGCTTGTGTGTGTGAATGTGAAGGGAATTATCGTGTGTCTCTCAGTCTGTGTGTGGATTCTGGGTGGCTATGTTCTGTTGGGGTTGAAGGGATATGTTTGGAGAGTAATTCTAAAAACTCTCCATACTGTTGTCTTTTATTGTGAGATCTTGTGCTTTGCAGGAGATCTCACAATAAGAAAAATCTCATAAAAACGAGAGGAGCTATATTTAAGTTTGTGCACAGAATCAATAAAAGCCAAATTAATTGGGGTTGTAAAAAGATAAGGGTAAAAGCTGAAAATAATTCTGTTATTGTCTCAGAAAAATGTGTGCCTTTGTGGGAGGTTTAAGGGAAGATACAGTATGGGGGCCCCCGGAGAATAGAAAAACAGGAGTAAATGTTACATGTTGTATGTCTAGTCTGAGATTTTGTTTTAATGGCCAATAAAAGATAAATGGATCCATTAGATAGAGTTATGTGATAATGAGTGTAGAAAAGCAGTAGGAAATCTATGAAATAAATAGGTTTTGTAGATATGTGGGTTGGAACGAAGTATAGTAAAAATTAATGAGCCCGGACTGGGCGTCAGAGAGGGAGATAGGTAAAGGAACAGTTTCATAAACCACTAAAGCAGCCCATACTGGCACCAGGTCACGTGTAGTACAAGAATACTGTTAATAAGTCCTGTGGTTGTTGTATGGATACTGGAATGTGGGTTTTATAGTGTAAGTCCAACCTACCAACCTGAGAAAGAGATTGACTAGGTTCAAATAGTTATACATAGAAGATGTGTTTAAATCTTATGTGTAGGTAATTCTTTGTATGAATAACAAGCATTATTGTTAAGCACTGTAGGAAAGTAATCTCTGGTATTTCTGTTCTATGCTGGTATCTCTGGTATTTCTGTTCTATGCTGGCAGAAAGGGAATCTATCCACCTGTACATACTAGCATCTAAATATGTTCTGCACACATGCTTCTGGTTGAACTTTGACCACTGGAAAGGGGAGCCTCATGTATGCAAGCATACACATACACTAAGGTTTAAGGTTGGTAGAGAGTTAAATCACTTTTAAACACACATAGTTAAAGATTCTCTCACTTGATTAGCTTAAGATTAGATCTACAAGTAATCTGGTTTGATTCTCCTTTCTCTTTTATGGGATGTGAGAGGAGACAGAAAGAAGGACCTAAGGAGGGGCAGCTGGCGAGCGACGTGCCAGAAACATCACATGGACTGAGTGGAAGAAGCTGTGCTGACTTCAGATCAGGCTAGTGTGCTTATCCACAGATCACTTCCCTGTATACACCTGCATTCTAAACAAATGTGTATTCATATTTATAGTGCTATTAATTATATAATACTTGCTAACAGCGTATAAGATGCTGCATGAAGCTTGCCAACTGATTGGTCGGGCAGTGACTTTGATTACTTAAAGAGAACACACTTGGGGGTTAAACATTTTGTTGAAAGCCACAGGTAGGGAAGTATTTGGTGTTTTTTTTTTTTTTTTTTTTTTTTTTTTAGTGTTCATACATTCTTAAGGTCTGGGCTGGTCTGAAGTTGGCAAACCTCAGTTAATTTCAACAACTCGTATAGTAACTTATAATAAACAAATAAATAAATATTGTATAATTCAAAGTAGACAGTGAAGTGGTAGTAACTTCAAAAATTTTAAAGTAATCTTTTTCACACTCAAATAACATAAAGAGGCCATTATTATGCCAACTATGGGTACAAACACTTCGAAAGGAATTACTGTTCCTGTTGATGTAGTTAAAATAATCCATTAATTAAAGGCATAACTAAGACATCAGAGAAATGACACAAGCGTTGGCCTGACATTGACCAACCTTGGCCAGTGGAGGGGACTCTTAATCCAGATGTAATTAAAGTAATGCAAGTACTTGTGGCCACGTACAAGGCTAACCAAAAGAAAGGTAAGAAGGGGGAAAAACATAAGGAGAAGAGACCGATGGAGCTTGGCATTCTCCAGTTGCTGGAATAAGAAGGGCAGAAACTGGTCAAAGCAGCAAAGGATAAGAGAGAGAGGAGTGCAGAAGAAATGGAGAGACAGATGAGAGGAATAGGAAAGCAGATGGCAGAAATTAATAAGCCATTTTCACACGTAAACCCAGTAAAGAACCCCCCACCATATGAGAAGGAATTGAAGTCTGAGAAGATCTATCCCCAGCTCCCAGTGATCACTCAAGAGGGCAAATATCACATCAGAGATGATGATGACCGAATAGTGGAAGCAGGAAAAGCAGAAACAATTATAAAAATGTATTTTCCAAAAGCAAGAAGAAATCAACATATATGTAAACTGAAGGTGAAGTGAAGATCAGGAGGACAAAAGTTGGAGATGATGTGGATGAAAGTGCGTGGGAAGAAGCCAGAAGAGGATGTGATCCAGCAGTCACGCGGATCCTGGTGAGGGCAGAAAGGAAAGGAGACAAGACGAGAAAGTATGAGGACTCAACAGATGAGAGTTCTAATAAAATGAGTATATGAAGGTAGTGATCAAGGTAAGGAACATAGTCTTTCCACCTGAAGGGGATTCTTTCCAACAGCAGCCGGTACAAGAATGGAAGAAGAAATGTAGAGAGGCGTATAGACCAATGCCTTTCTCACGTGGACACTGCTATGACTTTAGAAAGTCAAAAATCATTGGAGAAGCAGTTGAAGGAGCTGCAGATGCAGACGAAAGAATTGAGGCTGGAAGGATCTCAGAAAGTGGATGAGAAATATGCATTGCACCCCAAAAAAGGATTGTCATGTGACAATATGTGTCCAGTGATTATCTGAGGACCGACATTAGAGTACAAGCCTTGGCAGAATACAGACATGTCTGATGTCATGGAAAAATTGCCAACTCTTCAAGATGGAGCACATCCTTGGAGTAAGAAGAGATCATGGTGGGAACAGAACCTGCTGTAGGAGATATTAAGAGACTTCTTGCTATTCTCCGGGGAGTTCCAGCCATGGAAGAAATTCTGCAAAAAGCTGGATTTGATTGCTACGTGGGGACAGCGGTAAATGATCCAGAACGGTTTGCTGCAATTAGAGGTCGGGTGTGGACAGCATTGAGATACATTTCCAACAAATATACATCCTGATAACATTGGGAGAACCATTGGGAGAGGAAGAAAACCCTAGAGCCTTATGTGTCAAGAACCCATCAAGGGAGAAATCACAGGGCATGACCCGGAAGCAAATCCATACAAAACAATAAATCCTTCGAGCCAAAATACAGAAAGGACTGCCGTTGTCTGTGAAAAACAAACTGGCAGAAGTCGTGGGCTTAGAAGGTATGGCAAAAGGGGTTTATACAGACCACATTTCTCATCAAGTGGAGTTGTATAGGGAGAAGGAACAGGACCAAAAAGAGCAAGATCAAGAGACCCTCAGAAAACCGACCTCACATACAACTGGTGGAGAACAAGAAAAAAGAAAAAAAAAATGCAAGCCCTGGTTATACCAAGCCAGCCTCCAAAAAATCAGCAAGATCAGCCTTCACAACAACTGCAGCCAAATCAGGTTCACCCTCATTGACTCAACCATCATCAGTGGTTCCAGATGTCTCCTGGCCACAGCCAGTTTTTGGTCAAGTACTCAAGGAATCATAGGAAGAGGAAGAAGATTTGATCCAACCTTTCAGCAATCCTTGAAGCATGCTACAACTGTGGAATGGTAGGTCACCTCGCTCGAGAGTGCAACAGACCAAGAGAAAGTTTCAGGGGAAATTACAGAGGAGGATTCAGGGTCCAATTGAGGCCATTCAGGGGACCGGTGAACCCTTATAGGGGCCTGGAACCAGGATTCTAGAGGTGTCCAGAGAATTCGAAAGGGGGTGTCAGCTGGTAGCATCAGAGCCAGAGTGATCCAACCATTGAGGTGAAAGTAAATAATTGACCATTAAAGATGATGGCAGATGGCGGAGCAGCTTTCACATGTAGCCAGCCTGAAGATGCTACACATCTCCCCATGTCTGGTCAGTGGATTCGGACAATCGGGTTTCAGGGAGTGAAACAGCTGATTCCTCTCACAGAACCAATAGAGCTCTGCTATAAAGATATGAAGATTACAATACCCATTCTGGTATCAGAACACACACCAATAGCATTGTTGGGAAGAGATGCTTTGTGCAAATTGAACTGCACAATAAAATGTACACCAGACGGATGCCTGGTGGAAGTGCCAAGTGACATTGTCCACCAACTACTGATGACGACAGAAGCCGAAGCTTCATCAGTGTTCTGGATTGGAAATCTTACTGCAGCCTTCTTGGAGCCGGCCAAGTTGTGGGAGATGTTTATTGCGGCAAACCTGCCTGATGCAGTACTGTTAAACAGTACTGTTATTCAGTATGTAGATGATCATAATTGCTGCAGATGTTGGCTGAGAAGGGGCATAAGGTCTCTCAGAAAAAGGTGCAGTACTGTCAGAAGAAGGTAGTTTATTTGGGTCAGACAATAACGCAGGGGCACAGAAGTATTTCTGACAAACAGTTGAAGCTATTCGTTATGCTCCCAAGCCCAGAACAGTCAGGGAACTGATGACATTTTTAGGTTTTGCAAGTTACTCTATAGAGGACTATGCCAGTTTAATAGGGCCTTTGAGGGCTATGCTTAAAGATATTGGGAATGCTAAACTCCACTGTAACTTATCCGGGACACGAGATGGCCTTTTAGCATTTGAGACGATTAAACAGAGGTTACAAGAGGCTCCAGCATTGGCGCTTCCAGATTACTCTAAGAATTCCTTATTGTATGGGTCTTGTACTTCTACTGGAGGTAAATATGCATGTGCAGTCCTCTGTCAAGCGACAGGTACAGTAACAGGTCCACAGCCTATTTCTTATTATTCTACAGCATTTTCAGGAGTTGAATTAGGGTTGCCATTATGTTATAGAGCTATGGTAGGAGTCCATTTAATGTATGAGAAAGTGTCATCCAGTAACAATTATTACCCATCATAGCCTTAGAAATCTACTGAACCATGGCAAATACACATTGACTATGTCAAGGCTGAGTTATTATTATAAGCTTCTAGAACAGGAAGATGTCACCCTAATGAGGTGTGTCACAGTGAATCCAGCTGACACCTTGCCAACTTCAGAAGATGGTGAACCCCATGATTGTGTTCAAGACGCTGAGAAATACTCAAGGCTTAGGTCAGATTTGCAAGCCCTCCCACTGCATAATGCAGAATTGGAATATTGGACTGATGGGTCTTATTATAGGAGAGGCAATACATTGTGTGCAGGTTATGCAGTAGTAAAAGCCCAAGGAGCAAACTTTGTGGTTGAGAAAGCTGCAGTAATACCACAGCCTGCTTCAGCACAACTTGATAAACTTATAGGGTTAACAGAAGCATGTTTATTGGCAGAAGGTAAGCAAGTGACTATCTATACTGATTCTGCCTATGCACATAGCGTGTGTCACCTGTTTGGTGCAATATGGAATAGGGGGTTTAAGAAAACAGATGGTTCTCCTATACAGCATCATGAGCAAATAATGAAATTGTTACATGCCATGATGAAGCCCAAAGAAAGTGCTATAGCTAAATGTGTAACACATAAAAGAGACATGTCAAAAGTCATTCAGGGGAATAAAGCGGCTGATGACGCTGCACAGGTAGCAGCTGATGACGCTGCACAAGGAGCAGACAAATGGGGTGAAGTCTTTTTGGTTACGCATGAGGTAGACATGGAAGACAAAATAACAATCAAGGATGTGACCTTAATGCAGGAAGCAGTTCCTGATAAAGATAAACAGTTGTGGCGAGATCGAGGGGCCACTCCAGATTCTACTGGCCTTTAGAGTAATCATGAGGGGCTGATAGTCGCATAGTCCTATGCGTGATTTAGTAGTGGACTTTGTTGACATGATTAAACCAATAGGAGGTAAGAGATTTGTTAGTCGTGGAAGACTGATTTTCGAGATGGCCAGAGGCCTGTCCAACTAAACGGAAAGATGCACATTTAGTTGCCAAGTTTCTGTGCAGAGAAGTCATAAGCAAGTGGGGACTTCCACATCGAATATCCTCAGATAATGGGAAGGAGTTTGTAGAAGTGAAATTCATTAGATTAAATAGCGTCTTAGGGCAGTGTATCATCCACAAAGTCAGGAAATTTGTGTAAAAAATTTAATGGTAAGAACCGCATTGTGAAAATCTGTCAGCACAGGTCTGAATTGGGTTGCTGCTCTTCCATTGGCGTTAATGGTGTGTCGATCACGTGAGCTGTGTGATTTGCACATGACACCGCATGAGTTGGCAACAGGCAGACGAATGCCAATGCCTTGCTTGCATACAAGTGTAAAGGGTTCAAGTCTTGGCCTTTTAGAAGATGAAATGAGAGCGTATGTAACATACATGGCTAATCCACATAAGAGAATATCCATGTATGTTTCTGACAGGCAAAAGAAAGAAGAGGTGCAGGAGAGGCTGGATGAGCAAAAGAGGAGTGTGGTGCAACCTGGGGACAAGTTGTTTGTGAAGGTGTTTAAAAGAAAATGATATAACGAACGCCGTGAAGGTCCTTTTGAGGTTGTGCGCAGTCCAAGTTAAAGGGTCTCCAACGTGGTATAATTTGTCACATTGTGGTAAAGCACCAAGGGAAGAAACACCTCATGTGCATGAAAGAGATGTGGAAGGCTCAAGAGAACCAGGACGTACAGAAGGAGAGAGGCAGGAAGATCTACAGGGTCAAACTCCAAAAGAGGAGATTGTCCATGATGTGGACAATGGTGATGACTCTGTGGGCATTTCTGATGATGCCGGAAATGACTCTGCAATTAACCAATAGGAAAGAAGATTTGGGGACATTGAGTTTAGGGATGTCCCAGAAACAGCAGGAACTAGTTCAGGGGAGTGTAAAGCACTAAAAGGGTACTGAGGACACTGATTCCTCAACAGGGGGAGTCAGAGAGTCAAATAGACGTACAAGTCCAAAACCAGTACAAAAAAGGGTCAGACCTAAACGTTACGAAGACTGAGGTAGATGTGTCATTGGAGAAGATGACTTTATTAGCATCAAATGTTACTGAAGATATAAATAAAGAAGTAACTTTCTTTCGTATTACAAAGAAGAAAGTCAATACATGATAAGAAACTGAATGTATACTTACCTGTTACACAGTTGCAGATGAAAACACAGCCAGTAAGCCAGAGTTCCAGATTCAGACAACCATATACAGTTGATAAATAATCTCTTGGGATCATGTCCTGTGAACAAGTAAAACAAAGAAAAAAGTCAATACATAAAAAGAAACTGAATGCTTACTTACCGATTACACAGTTGCAGATGAATACACAGCCAGTAAGCTAGAGTTCCAGATTCAGAAAACCATATACAGTTGATGTATAGTCTCTTGAGATCATGAGGTCCTGTGAACAAGTAAGACAAAGAAGAAAGTCAATACATTAAAATAAACGGAATGTATAGTTACCTGTTACACATTTGCAGATGAATACACCGTCAGTAATCCAAAATTCCAGATGCAGACGATGGCAAAAAGTTGGAGATGGATACACTCTTAGGATCAAGAGGTCATATAAACAAGTAAGACAAATAAGAAAGTCAATACATGAAAAGAAACTGAATGTATACTTACCTGTTACAGAGTTGCAGATTAATACACAGCCAGTAAGAAAGAATTCCAGATGCAGACAACCACATACAGCTGGACATGGATAGCCTCTTGGGATCATGAAATCCTGTCAACAAGTAAGACAAAGAAGAAAGTCAATACATGAAAAGAAACTGAATGTATACTCACCTGTTACACAGTTGAAGATAAATAAACAGCCAATAAGAAGAAAAACCCAGATACAGACAACGGCAAACAGCTGGAGATGAACAGTCTCTTGGCATCATGAGGTCCTGTGAACAAGAAAGTCAATACATGAAAAGAAACTGAATGTTTACTTACCTGTTACACAGTTGCAGATGAATACACAGCCAGTACGACAGAGTTCCAGATGCAGACTACGGCAAAAAGTTGGAAATAGATAGTCTCTTGGTATCATGAGGGCCTGTCAACAAGTAAGACAAAGAAGAAAGTCAAAACATGAAAAGAAACTGAATGTATACTTACCTGTTACACAGTTGCAGATGAAAAAAAGCCAGTAAGCCAGAGTTCTAGATTCAGACAACCATATACAGTTGATGTATCGTCTCTTGAGATCACGAGGTCCTGTCAACAAGTAAGACAAAGAAGAAATTCAAAATATGAAAAGAAACTGAATGTTTACTTACCGATTACACAGTTGCAGATAAATAGAAAGTCAGTCAGATTGAGATCCAGATGCAGACAACGGCAAACACTTGGAGATCGATAGCCTCTTGGGATCATGAAGTCCTGTCAACAAGTAAGACAAAGAAGAAAGTCAATACATGAAAAGAAACTGAATGTTTACTTACCTGTTACACAGTTGCAGATGAATACACAGCCAGTAAGAAAGACTTCCAGATGCAGACAACCACATACAGATGGACATGGATAGTGTCTTGCGATCATGAAGTCCTGTGAACAAGTAAAACAAAGAAAAAAAGTCAAATCATGAAAAGAAACTGAATGCTTACTTACCGATTACACAGTTGCAGATGAAAAAAAGCCAGTAAGCTAGAGTTCCAGATTCAGACAACCACATACAGTTGATGTATAGTCTCTTGAGATCATGAGGTCCTGTGAAAGGGACAAAATGAAAGTCAATACATGAAAAGAAGCGGAATGTATACTTACTTGTTACACAGTTGCAGACTAATACACAGCCAGTACGAAAGACTTCCAGATGCAGACAACCACATACAGCTGGACATGGACAGTCTCTTGGGATCATGAAGGCCTGTGAACAAGTAAGACAAAGAAGAAAGTCAATACATGAAAATAAACTGAATGCTTACTTACCTGTTACACAGTTGCAGGTGAATAGAAAGTCAGTCAGATTGAGATCCAGATGCACACAACGGCAAACACTTGGAGATCGATAGCCTCTTGGGATCATGAAGTCCTGTGAACAAGTAAGAAAAAGAAGAAAATCAAAATATGAAAAGAAACTGAATGTTTACTTACCTGTAACACAGTTGCAGATGATTACACAGCCAATAAGACGAAAAATCCAGATGCAGACAACGGCAAACAGCTGGAGATGAATAGTCTTTTGGGATCATGAGGTCCTGTAAACAAAAGAAACTGAATGCTTTTCTACCGATTACACAGTTGCAGATGAATACACAGTCAGTAAGAAAGAATTCCACATGCAGACAACGGCAAACAGCTGGAGATGAATAGTCTCTTGGGATCATGAGGTCCTGTAAACAAGACAAAGAAGAAAGTCAATACATGAAAAGAAACTGAATGCTTAATTACCCGTCACACAGTTGCAGATGAATACACAGCCAATAAGACGTAAAATACAGATGCAGACAACGGCAAACAGCTGGAGATAAATAGTCTCTTGGGATCATGAGGTCCTGTAAACAAAACAAAAAAAAGTCAATACATGAAAAGAAGCGGAATGTATACTTACTTGTTACACAGTTGCAGACTAATACACAGCCAGTAAGAAAGACTTCCAGATGCAGACAACCACATACAGCTGTACTTGAATATCTCTTGGGATCATGAAGTCCTGACAAAGAGTAAGACAAAGATGAAAATCAATATATGAAAAGAAACTGAATGTATACTTACCTGTTACACAGTTGCGGATGAAAAAAAGGCCAGTAAGCCAGAGTTCCAGATGCAGACAACCATATACAGTTGATGTAAAGTCTCTTGGGATCACGAGGTCCTGTGAACAAGTAAAACAATGAAGAAAGTTAATACATGAAAAGAAACGGAATGTTTACTTACCTGTTACACAGTTGCAGATGAATACACAGCAAGAAAGAAAGAATTCCAGATGCAGACAACATACAGCTGGACATGGACAGTCTCTTGGGATCATGAAGGCCTGTGAACAAGTAAGACAAAGAAGAAAGTCAATACATGAAAATAAACTGAATGCTTACTTACCGATTACACAGTTGCAGATGAATAGAAAATCAGTCAGATTGAGATCCAGATGCAGACAACGGCAAACACTTGGAGATCGACAGACTCTTGGGATCATGAGGTCCTGTAAACAAGACAAAAAGAAAGTCAATACATGAAAAGAAACTGAATGTATACTTACCTGTTACACAGTTGCAGGTGAATAGAAAGTCAGTCAGATTGAGATCCAGATGCACACAACGGCAAACACTTGGAGATCGATAGCCTCTTGGGATCATGAAGTCCTGTGAACAAGTAAGAAAAAGAAGAAAATCAAAATATGAAAAGAAACTGAATGTTTACTTACCTGTAACACAGTTGCAGATGATTACACAGCCAATAAGACGAAAAATCCAGATGCAGACAATGGCAAACAGCTGGAGATGAATAGTCTTTTGGGATCATGAGGTCCTGTAAACAAAAGAAACTGAATGCTTTTCTACCGATTACACAGTTGCAGATGAATACACAGTCAGTAAGAAAGAATTCCACATGCAGACAACGGAAAACAGCTGGAGATGAATAGTCTCTTTGGATCATGAGGTCCTGTAAACAAGACAAAAAGAAAGTCAATACATGAAAAGGAACTGAATGCATACTTACCTGTTTCAAAGTTGCAGGTGAATACAAAGCCAGTAAGAAAGAATTCCTGATGCAGACAACCACATCCAGCTGGACATGGAAAGTCTCTTGGGATCATGAGGTCCTGTAAACAAGACAAAGAAGAAAGTCAATACATGAAAAGAAACTGAATGTATACTTACCTGTTACACAGTTGCAGATGAATACACAGTCAGTAAGAAAGAATTCCAGATGCAGAAAACCACATACAGCTGGACATCGATAGCCTCTTGGGATCATGAAATCCTATAAACAAGACAAAAAGAAGTCAATACATGAAAAGAAACTAAATGTATACTTACCTGTTACACAGTTGCAGATGAAAAAAAAGCTAGTAAGCCAGAGTTCCAGATGCAGATAACCATATACAGTTGATGTATCGTCTCTTGGGATCACGAGGTTCTGTGAACAAGTAAGATAAAGAAGAAAGTCAATACATGAAAAGAAACTGAATGCTTACTTACCGATTACACAGTTGCAGATGAATAGAAAGTCAGTCAGATTGAGATCCAGATGCAGACAACGGCAAACACTTGGAGATCGATAGCCTCTTGGGATCATGAAGTCCTGTCAACAAGTAAGACAAAGAAGAAAATCCAAATATGAAAAGAAACTGAATGTATACTTACCTGTAACACAGTTGCAGATTAATACACAGCCAATAAGATGAAAAATCAAGATGCAGACAATGGCAAACAGCTGGAGATGAATAGTCTCTTGGGATCATGAGGTCCTGTAAACAAGTAAGACAAAGAAGAAAGTCAATACATGAAAAGAAACTGAATGCTTACTTACCGATTACACAGTTGCAGATGAAAAAAATAAAGCCAGTAAACCAGAGTTCCAGATTCAGACAACCATATACAGTTGATTTATAGTCTCTTGGGATCATGAGGTACTGTGAACAAGTAAGACAAAGAAGAAAGTCAATACATGAAAAGAAACTGAATGTATACTTACCTGTTACACAGTTGCAGATGAATACACAGTCAGTAAGAAAGAATTCCAGATGCAGACAACCACAAATAGCTGGACATGGACAGTCTCTTGGGATCATGAAGTCCTGTGAACAAGTGAGACAACGAAGAAAGTCAATACATGAAAAGAAACTGAATGTATACTTACCTGTTACAAAGTTGCAGATGAAAACAAAGCCAGTAAGAAAGAATTCCAGATCCAGACAACCACATCCAGCTGGACACGGATAGTCTCTAGGGATCATGAGGTCCTGTAAACAAGACAAAGAAGAAAGTCAATACATGAAAAGAAACTGAATGTATACTTACCTGTTACACAGTTGCAGATGAATAGGAAGCAAGTTAGATTGAGTTCCAGATGCAGACAACGGCAAGCACTTGGAGATCGATAGCCTCTTGGGATCATGAAGTCCTGTCAAGAAGTAAGACAAAGAAGAAAATCAAAACATGAAAAGAAACTGAATGTATACTTACCTGTTACACAGTTGCAGATGAATACACAGTCAGTAAGAAAGAATTCCAGATGCAGACAATCACATACAGCTGGACATCGATAGCCTCTTGGGATCATGAGGTCCTGTAAACAAGACAAAAAGAAAGTCAATACATGGAAAGTAACTGAATTTATACTTACCTGTTACACTGTTGCAGATGAATACAGTCAGTAAGAAAGAATTCCAGATGCAGACAACCACATACAGCTGGACATCGATAGCCTCTTGGGATCATGAGGTCCTGTAAACAAGACAAAAAGAAAGTCAATACATGAAAAGAAACTGAATGTATACTTACCTTTTACACAGTTGCAGTTGAAAAAAAGCCAGTAAGCCAGAGTTCCAGATTCAGACAACCATATACAGTTGATGTATAGTCTCCTGGGATCACGAGGTTCTGTGAACAAGTAAGACAAAGAAGAAAGTCAATACATGAAAAGAAACTGAATGCTTAGTTACAGATTAATAGAATTATTTGCAGATGAATAGAAAGTCAGTCAGATTGAGTTCCAGATGCAGACAACGGCAAACACTTGGAGATCGATAGCCTCTTGGGATCATGAAGTCCTGTCAACAAGTAAGACAAAGAAGAAAATCAAAACATGAAAAGAAACTGAATGTATACTTACCTGTTACACAGTTGCAGATGAATACACAGTCAATAAGAAAGAATTCCAGATGCAGACAACCACATACAGCTGGACATCGATAGCCTCTTGGGATCATGAAGTCCTGTAAACAAGACAAAAAGAAAGTCAATACATGAAAAGAAACTGAATGTATACTTACCTATTACACAGTTGCAGATGAATAGAAAGTCAGTCAGATTGAGTTCCAGATGCAGACAACGGAGGACACCTTTCGCTGTACAATGTGCACTGTACAGTGAAAAATACGTGCACCTTACCTTACCTTGGGATCATGAGGTCCTGTAAACAAGAAAAAAAGAAAGTCAATACGTGAAAAAATGAATGCTTACTTACCGATTACACAGTTGGAGATGAATACACAGCCATTATGAAAGAATTCCAGATGCAGACAACCACATACAGCTGGACATGGACAGACTCTTGGGATCATGAAGTCCTGTGAACAAGTAAGACAAAATAGAAAGTCAATACATGAAAAGAAGCTGAATGTATACTTACCTGTTACACAGTTGCAGATGAAAAAAAGCCAGTAAGCCAGAGTTCCAGATTCAGTCAACCATATACAGTTGATGTATAGTCTCCTGGGATCATGAAGTCCTGTGAACAAGTAAGACAAAGAAAAAAGTAAATACATGAAAAGAAACTGAATGTATACTTATCTGTTACACAGTTAAAGATGAATACACAGTCAGTAAGAAAGAATTCCAGATGCAGACAACCACATACAGCTGGACATGGACAGTCTCTTGGGATCATGAAGTCCTGTAAATAAGTAAGACAAATAAGAAAGTCAATACATGAAAAGAAACTGAATGTATACTTACCTGTTACACAGTTGCAGATGAATACACAGTCAGTAAGAAAGAATTCCAGATGCAGACAACCACATACAGCTAGACATCGTTAGCCTCTTGGGATCATGAAGTCCTGTAAACAAGACAAAAAGAAAGTCAATGCATGAAGAGAAACTGAATGTATACTTACCTGTTACAAAGTTGCAGATGAATAGAAAGTCAGTCAGATTGAGTTCCAGATGCAGACACCGGCAAACACTTGGAGATCTATAGCCTCTTGGGATCATGAAGTCCTGTCAACAACTAAGACAAAAAAGAAAATCAAAATATGAAAAGAAATTGAATGTATACTTACCTATAACACAGTTGCAGATGAATACACAGCCAATAAAACGTAAAATCCAGATGCAGACAAAGGCAAACAGCTAGCGATGAATAGTCTCTTGGGATCATGAGGTCCTGTAAACAAGACAAAAAAAGTCAATACATGAAGAGAAACGGAATGTATACTTACCTGTTACACAGTTGCAGATGAATACAAAGCCAGTAAGAAAGAATTCCAGATGCAGACAACCACATACAGCTGGACATCGATAGCCTCTTGGGATCATGATGTCCTGTAAACAAGACAAAGAAGAAAATCAAAACATGAAAATAAACTGAATGTATACTTACCTGATACACAGTTGCAAATGAATACACAGTCAGTAAGAAAGAATTCCAGATGCAGACAACCACATACAGCTGGACATCGATAGCCTCTTGGGATCATGAAGTCCTGTAAACAAGTAAGACAAAGAAGAAAATCAAAACATGAAAAGAAACTGAATGTTTACTTACCTTTAACACAGTTGCAGATGAATACACAGCCAATAAGACAAAAAATCCAGATGCAGATGAATAGTATCTTGGGATCATGAGGTCCTGTAAACAAGATAAAGAAGAAAGTCAATACATGAAAAGAAACTGAATGTATACTTACCTGTTACACAGTTGCAGATGAGTACACAGTCAGTAAGAAAGAATTCCAGATGCAGACAACATACAGCTGGACATGGACAGACTCTTGGGATCATGAAGTCCTTTGAACAAGTAAGACAAAGAAGAAAGTCAATACATGAAAAGAAACTGAATGTATACTTACCTGTTACAAAGTTGCAGATGAATACAAAGCCAGTAAGAAAGAATTCCAGATGCAGACAACCACATACAGCTGGACATCGATAGCCTCTTGGGATCATGAGGTCCTGTAAACAAGACAAAGAAGAAAGTCAATACATGAAAAGAAACTGAATGTATACTTACCTGTTACACAGTTGCAGATGAAAAAAAAAGCTAGTAAGCCAGAGTTCCAGATGCAGATAACCATATACAGTTCATGTATAGTCTCTTGGGATCACGAGGTTCTGTGAACAAGTAAGACAAAGAAGAAAGTCAATACATGAAAAGAAACTGAATGCTAACTTACCGATTACACAGTTGCAGATGAAAAAAAGCCAGTAAGCTAGAGTTCCAGATTCAGAAAACCATATACAGTTGATGTATAGTCTCTTGAGATCATGAGGTCCTGTGAGCAAGTAAGACAAAGAAGAAAGTCAATACATTAAAATAAACGGAATGTATAGTTACCTGTTACACATTTGCAGATGAATACACCGTCAGTAATCCAAAATACCAGATGCAGACAATGGCAAAAAGTTGGAGATTGATACACTCTTAGGATCAAGAGGTCATATGAACAAGTAAGACAAATAAGAAAATCAATACATGAAAAGAAACTGAATGTATACTTACCTGTTACAGAGTTGCAGATTAATACACAGCCAGTAAGAAAGAATTCCAGATGCAGACAACCACATATAGCTGGACATGGATAGCCTCTTGGGATCATGAAATCCTGTCAACAAGTAAGACAAAGAACAAAATCAAAATATGAAAAGAAACTGAATGTATACTCACCTGTTACACAGTTGAAGATAAATAAACAGCCAATAAGAAGAAAAATCCAGATACAGACAACGGCAAACAGCTGGAGATGAACAGTCTCTTGGCATCATGAGGTCCTGTGAACAAGAAAGTCAATACATGAAAAGAAACTGAATGTTTACTTACCTGTTACACAGTTGCAGATGAATACACAGCCAGTACGACAGAGTTCCAGATGCAGACTACGGCAAAAAGTTGGAAATAGATAGTCCCTTGGTATCATGAGGGCCTATCAACAAGTAAGACAAAGAAGAAAGTCAAAACATGAAAAGAAACTGAATGTATACTTACCTGTTACACAGTTGCAGATGAAAAAAAGCCAGTAAGCCAGAGTTCCAGATTCAGACAACCATATACAGTTGATGTATCGTCTCTTGAGATCACGAGGTCCTGTCAAGAAGTAAGACAAAGAAGAAAATCAAAATATAAAAAGAAACTGAATGTTTACTTACCTGTAACACAGTTGCAGATTAATACACAGTCAGTAAGAAAGAATTCAAGATGCAGACAACCACATACAGCTGCATATGGACAGTCTCTTGGGATCATGAAGTCATGTGAACAAGTAAGACTAAGAAGAAAGTCAATACATGAAAAGAAACTGAAAGCTTACTTACCGATTACACAGTTGCAGATAAATTGAAAGTCAGTCAGATTGAGATCCAGATGCAGACAACGGCAAACACTTGGAGATCGATAGCCTCTTGGGATCATGAAGTCCTGTCAAGAAGTAAGACAAAGAAGAAAGTCAATACATGAAAAGAAACTGAATGTTTACTTACCTGTTACACAGTTGCAGATGAATACACAGCCAGTAAGAAAGAACTCCAGATACAGACAACTACATACAGATGGACATGGATAGTGTCTTGCGATCATGAAGTCCTGTGAACAAGTAAAACAAAAAAAAAGTCAAATCATGAAAAGAAACTGAATGCTTACTTACTGATTACATAGTTGCAGATGAAAAAAAGCCAGTAAGCTAGAGTTCCAGATTCAGACAACCATATACAGTTGATGTATAGTCTCTTGAGATCATGAGGTCCTCTGAAAGGGACAAAATGAAAGTCAATACATGAAAAGAAATGGAATGTATACTTACCTTTTACACAGTTGCAGACTAATACACAGCCAGTAAGAAAGACTTCCAGATGCAGACAACCACATACAGCTGGACTTGAATATCTCTTGGGATCATGAAGTCCTGACAAAGAGTAAGACAATGATGAAAATCAAAATATGAAAAGAAACTGAATGTATACTTACCTGTTACACAGTTGCAGATGAAAAAAAGGCCAGTAAGCCGGAGTTCCAGATGCAGACAACCATATACAGTTGATGTAAAGTCTCTTGGGATGACGAGGTCCTGTGAACAAGTAAAACAATGAAGAAAGTTAATACATGAAAAGAAACTGAATGTTTACTTACCTGTTACACAATTGCAGATGAATACACAGCAAGAAAGAAAGAATTCCAGATGCAGACAACATACAGCTGGACATGGACAGTCTCTTGGGAACATGAAGGCCTGTGAACAAGTAAGACAAAAAGAAAGTCAATACATGAAAAGAAACTGAATGTATACTTACTTGTTACACAGTTGCAGATGAAAAAAAAAAAAAAACGTAAGCCAGAGTTCCAGATTCAGACAACCATATACAGTTGATGTATAGCCTCTTGAGATCACAAAATCCTGTGAACAAGTAAGACAAAGAAGGAAGTCAATAAATGAAAATAAACTGAATGCTTACTTACCGATTACACAGATGCAGATGAATAGAAAATCAGTCAGATTGAGATCCAGATGCAGACAATGGCAAACACTTGGAGATCGACAGACTCTTGGGATCATGAGGTCCTGTAAACAAGACAAAAAGAAATTCAATACATGAAAAGAAACTGAATGTATACTTACCTGTTACACAGTTGCAGATGAATACACAGCCAATAAGACGAAAAATCCAGATGCAGACAACCACATACAGCTGGACATGGACAGTCTCTTGGGATCATGAAGTCCTGTGAACAAGTAAGACAGAAGAAAATCAAAATATGAAAAGAAACTGAACGTATACTTACCTGTTACACAGTTGCAGATGAATAGAAAGACAGTCAGATTGAGTTCCAGATGCAGACAACGGCAAACAGCTGGAGATGAATAGTCTTTTGGGATCATGAGGTCCTGTAAACAAGACAAAAAGAAAGTCAATACATGAAAAGAAACCGAATGTATACTTACCTGTTAAAAAGTTGCAGATGAATACACAGCCAATAAGACGTAAAATCCAGATGCAGATGAATAGTCTCTTGGGCTCATGAGGTCCTGTAAACAAGACAAAGAAGAAAGTCAATGCAGGAAAAGAAACGGAATGTATACTGACCTGTTACACAGTTGCAGATGAATATACAGCCAGTAAGAAAGAAATCCAGATGCAGATGAATAGTCTCTTGGGCTCATGAGGTCCTGTAAACAAGACAAAGAAGAAAGTCAATGCAGGAAAAGAAACTGAAAGCTTACTTACCGATTACACAGTTGCAGATAAATTGAAAGTCAGTCAGATTGAGATCCAGATGCAGACAACGGCAAACACTTGGAGATCGATAGCCTCTTGGGATCATGAAGTCCTGTCAACAAGTAAGACAAAGAAGAAAGTCAATACATGAAAAGAAACTGAATGTTTACTTACCTGTTACACAGTTGCAGATGAATACACAGCCAATAACACGAAAAATCCAGATGCAGACAACGGCAAACAGCTGGAGATGAATAGTCTCTTGGGATCATGAGGTCCTGTAAACAAAAGAAACTGAATGCTTTTCTACCGATTACACAGTTGCAGATGAATACACAGTCAGTAAGAAAAAATTCCAGATGCAGAAAACCACATACAGCTGGACATCGATAGGCTCTTGGGATCATGAAATCCTATAAACAAGACAAAAAGAAGTCAATACATGAAAAGAAACTGAATGTATACTTACCTGTTGCAAAGTTGCAGATAAATACAAAGCCAGTAAGAAAGAGTTCCAGATGCAGACAACCACATACAGCTGGACAAGGACAGTCTCTTGGGATCATGAAGTCCTGTGAACAAGTAAGACAAAGAAGAAAGTCAATACATGGAAAGAAACTGAATGTATACTTACCTGTTACAAAGTTGCAGATGAATACAAATCCAGTAAGAAAGAATTCCAGATGCAGACAACCACATCCAGCTGGACATGGATAGTCTCTTGGGATCATGAGGTCCTGTAAACAATACAAAGAAGAAAGTCAATATATGAAAAGAAACTGAATATATACTTACCTGTTACACAGTTGCAGATGATAGAAAGTCAGTCAGATTGAGTTCCAGATGCAGACAATGGCAAATACTTGGAGATCGATAGCCTCTTGGGATCATGAAGTCCTGTGAACAAGTAAGACAAAGAAGAAAATCAAAATATGAAAAGAAACGGAATGCTTACTTACCGATTACACAGTTGCAGATGAAAACATAGCCATTAAGAAAGAATTTCAGATGCAGACAACCTCGTACAGCTGGACATGGATAGCCTCTTGGGATCATAAAGTCCTGTGAACAAGTAAGCCAAAGAAGAAAATCAAAATATGAAAAGAAATTGTATGTATACTTACCTGTAACACAGTTGCAGATGAATACACAGCCAATAAGACGTAAAATCCAGATGCAGACAACGGCAAACAGCTGGAGATGAATAGTCTCTTGGGATCATGAGGTCCTGTGAATAAGACAAAAAAAAGTCAATACATGAAAACAAACTGAATGTATACTTACCTGTTACACAGTTGCAGATGAAAAGAAACGGAATGTATACTTATCTGTTGCACAGTTGCAGATGAATAGAAAGTCAGTCAGATTGAGTTCCAGATGCAGACAACGGCAAACACTTGGAGATCTATAGCCTCTTGGGATCATGAAGTCCTGTCAAGAAGTAAGACAAAGAAGAAAATCAAAACATGAAAACAAACTGAATGTATACTTACCTTTTACACAGTTGCAGATGAATACACAAGTCAAGTCAAGTCAAGTCAAGTGGGTTTATTGTCATTTCAACTACATACAGAGTACACAGTGAAACGAAACAACGTTCCTCCCGGACCATGGTGCAACATAGACAGTGCATACAAGACACAAGTGCAACACAAACAAACAAGTGCGGACAGACAACACAGTACAGACAGAGGATAATAAATAATGACTGTAGTGTGCAAGTTGTGCAATGTGCGATAAATAGAGTCCAGTGAGGTAGTAAAGTCAGTCAGTAAGAAAGAATTCCAGTTGCAGACAACCACATACAGCTGGACATAGACAGTCTCTTGGGATAATGAAGTCCTGTGAATAAGTAAGACAAATAAGAAAGTCAATACATGAAAAGAAACTGAATGTATACTTACCAGTTGCACAGTTGCAGATGAATAGAAAATCAGTCAGATTGAGTTCCAGATGCAGACAACCACATCCAACTGGACATGGATAGTCTCTTAGGTTCATGAGGTCCTGTAAACAAGACAAAGAAGAAAGTAAATACATGAAAAGAAACTGAATGTATACTTACCTGTTACAAAGTTGCAGATGAATACAAATCTAGTAAGAAAGAATTCCAGATGCAGACAACCACATCCAACTGGACATGGATAGTCTCTTAGAATCATGAGGTCCTGTAAACAAGACAAAGAAGAAAGTAAATACATGAAAAGAAACTGAATGTATACTTACGTATTACACAGTTGCAGATGAATAGAAAGTCAGTCAGATTGAGATCCAGATGCAGACAACGGCAAACACTTGGAGACCGATAGCCTCTTGGGATCATGAAGTCATGTGAACAAGTAAGACTAAGAAGAAAGTCAATACATGAAAAGAAACTGAAAGCTTACTTACCGATTACACAGTTGCAGATAAATTGAAAGTCAGTCAGATTGAGATCCAGATGCAGACAACGGCAAACACTTGGAGATCGATAGCCTCTTGGGATCATGAAGTCCTGTCAACAAGTAAGACAAAGAAGAAAGTCAATACATGAAAAGAAACTGAATGTTTACTTACCTGTTACACAGTTGCAGATGAATACACAGCCAGTAAGAAAGAACTCCAGATACAGACAACTACATACAGATGGACATGGATAGTGTCTTGCGATCATGAAGTCCTGTGAACAAGTAAAACAAAAAAAAAAGTCAAATCATGAAAAGAAACTGAATGCTTACTTACCGATTACATAGTTGCAGATGAAAAAAAGCCAGTAAGCTAGAGTTCCAGATTCAGACAACCATATACAGTTGATGTATAGTCTCTTGAGATCATGAGGTCCTCTGAAAGGGACAAAATGAAAGTCAATACATGAAAAGAAATGGAATGTATACTTACCTTTTAAACAGTTGCAGACTAATACACAGCCAGTAAGAAAGACTTCCAGATGCAGACAACCACATACAGCTGGACTTGAATATCTCTTGGGATCATGAAGTCCTGACAAAGAGTAAGACAAAGATGAAAATCAAAATATGAAAAGAAACTGAATGTATACTTACCTGTTACACAGTTGCAGATGAAAAAAAGGCCAGTAAGCCGGAGTTCCAGATGCAGACAACCATATACAGTTGATGTAAAGTCTCTTGGGATGACGAGGTCCTGTGAACAAGTAAAACAATGAAGAAAGTTAATACATGAAAAGAAACTGAATGTTTACTTACCTGTTACACAATTGCAGATGAATACACAGCAAGAAAAAAAGAATTCCAGATGCAGACAACATACAGCTGGACATGGACAGTCTCTTGGGAACATGAAGGCCTGTGAACAAGTAAGACAAAGAAGAAAGTCAATACATGAAAAGAAACTGAATGTATACTTACTTGTTACACAGTTGCAGATGAAAAAAAAAAAAAAAAAAACGTAAGCCAGAGTTCCAGATTCAGACAACCATATACAGTTGATGTATAGCCTCTTGGGATCACAAAATCCTGTGAACAAGTAAGACAAAGAAGGAAGTCAATAAATGAAAATAAACTGAATGCTTACTTACCGATTACACAGATGCAGATGAATAGAAAATCAGTCAGATTGAGATCCAGATGCAGACAACGGCAAACACTTGGAGATCGACAGACTCTTGGGATCATGAGGTCCTGTAAACAAGACAAAAAGAAATTCAATACATGAAAAGAAACTGAATGTATACTTACCTGTTACACAGTTGCAGATGAATACACAGCCAATAAGACGAAAAATCCAGATGCAGACAACCACATACAGCTGGACATGGACAGTCTCTTGGGATCATGAAGTCCTGTGAACAAGTAAGACAGAAGAAAATCAAAATATGAAAAGAAACTGAACGTATACTTACCTGTTACACAGTTGCAGATGAATAGAAAGACAGTCAGATTGAGTTCCAGATGCAGACAACGGCAAACAGCTGGAGATGAATAGTCTTTTGGGATCATGAGGTCCTGTAAACAAGACAAAAAGAAAGTCAATACATGAAAAGAAACCGAATGTATACTTACCTGTTAAACAGTTGCAGATGAATACACAGCCAATAAGACGTAAAATCCAGATGCAGATGAATAGTCTCTTGGGCTCATGAGGTCCTGTAAACAAGACAAAGAAGAAAGTCAATGCAGGAAAAGAAACGGAATGTATACTGACCTGTTACACAGTTGCAGATGAATATACAGCCAGTAAGAAAGAAATCCAGATGCAGACAACCACATACAGCTGGACATCGACAGTCTCTTGAGATCATGAAGTCCTGTGAATAAGTAAGACAAAGAAGAAAGTCAATACTTGAAAAGAAACTGAATGCTTACTTAGCAATTACACAGTTTCAGATGAATAGAAAGTCAGTCAGATTGAGATCCAGATGCAGACGACGGCAAACACTTGGAGATCGATAGCCTCTTGGGATCACGAAGTCCTGTCAACACGACAAAGAAGAAAATCAAAATATGAAAAGAAACTGAATGCTTACTTACCGTTTACACAGTTGCAGGTGAATAGAAAGTCAGTCAGATTGAGATCCAGATGCACACAACGGCAAACACTTGGAGATCGATAGCCTCTTGGGATCATGAGGTCCTGTAAACAAGACAAAGAAGAAAGTCAATACATGAAAAGAAACTGAATGTATACTTACCTGTTACAAAGTTGCAGATGAATACAAAGCCAGTAAGAAAGAATTCCAGATGCAGACAACTACATACAGCTGGAGATCGATAGCCTCTTGGGATCATGAGGTCCTGTAAACAAGACAAAGAAGAAAGTCAATACATGAAAAGAAACTGAATGTATACTTACCTGTTACACAGTTGCAGATGAAAAAAAAAGCTAGTAAGCCAGAGTTCCAGATGCAGATAACCATATACAGTTCATGTATAGTCTCTTGGGATCACGAGGTTCTGTGAACAAGTAAGACAAAGAAGAAAGTCAATACATGAAAAGAAACTGAATGCTAACTTACCGATTACACAGTTGCAGATGAAAAAAAGCCAGTAAGCTAGAGTTCCAGATTCAGAAAACCATATACAGTTGATGTATAGTCTCTTGAGATCATGAGGTCCTGTGAACAAGTAAGACAAAGAAGAAAGTCAATACATTAAAATAAACGGAATGTATAGTTACCTGTTACACATTTGCAGATGAATACACCGTCAGTAATCCAAAATACCAGATGCAGACAATGGCAAAAAGTTGGAGATGGATACACTCTTAGGATCAAGAGGTCATATGAACAACTAAGACAAATAAGAAAATCAATACATGAAAAGAAACGGAATGTATACTTACCAGTTGCACAGTTGCAGATGAATAGAAAATCAGTCAGATTGAGTTCCAGATGCAGACAACCACATCCAACTGGACATGGATAGTCTCTTAGGTTCATGAGGTCCTGTGAACAAGACAAAGAAGAAAGTAAATACATGAAAAGAAACTGAATGTATACTTACGTATTACACAGTTGCAGATGAATAGAAAGTCAGTCAGATTGAGATCCAGATGCAGACAACGGCAAACACTTGGAGAACGATAGCCTCTTGGGATCATGAAGTCCTGTGAACAAGTAAGACAAAGAAGAAAATCAAAATATGAAAAGAAACTGAATGTTTACTTACCTGTAAAACAGTTGCAGATGAATACACAGCCAGTAAGACGAAAAATCCAGATGCATTTGAATAGTCTCTTGGGATCACAAGGTCCTGTGAACAAGTAAGACAAAGAAGAAAGTCAATACATGAAAAGAAACGGAATGTATACTTACCTATTGCACAGTTGCAGATGAATAGAACGTCAGTCAGATTGAGATCCAGATGCAGACAACGGCAAACACTTGGAGATCGATAGCCTCTTGGGATCATGAGGTCCTGTAAACAAGATAAAAAGAAAGTCAATACATGAAAAGAAACTGAATGTATACTTACCTGTTACACTGTTGCAGATTAATACAAAGCCAATAAGATGAAAAATCCAGATGCAGATGAATATTCTCTTGGGATCATGAAGTCCTGTGAACAAGACAAAGATGAAAATCTAAATATGAAAAGAAACTGAATGTTTACTTACCTGTAACACAGTTGCAGACGAATACACAGCCAATAAGACGAAAAATTCAGATGCGGTTGAAAAGTCTCTTGGGATCACGAGGTCCTGTGAACATGTAAGACAAAGAAGAAAGTCAATACATGAAAAGAAACGGAATGCTTACTTACCGATTACACAGTTGCAGATGAAAACACAGCCAATAAGACGTAAAATCCAGATGCAGACAACGGCAAACAGCTGGAGATGAATAGTCTCTTGGGATCATGAGGTCCTGTAAATAAGACAAAAAGAAAAAGTCAATACATGAAAAGAAACTGAATGTATACTTACCTGTTACAAAGTTGCAGATGAATACAAAGCCAATAAGAAAGAGTTCCAGATGAAGACAACCACATACAGCTGGACAAGGACAGTCTCTTTGGATTATGAAGTCCTGTGAACAAGTAAGACAAAGAAGAAAATCAAAATATGAAAAGAAACTGAATGTATACTTACGTGTAACACAGTTGCAGATGAATACACACCCAATAAGACATAAAATCCAGATGCAGACAACGGCAAACAGGTGGAAATGAAAAGTCTCTTGGGATCATGAGGTCCTGTAAACAAGTAAGACAAAGAAGAAAATCAAAATATGAAAAGAAACTGAATGTTTACTTACCTGTAACACAGTTGCAGATGAATACACAGCCAATAAGACAACAAATCCAGATGCAGATGAATAGTCTCTTGGGATCATGAGGTCCTGTAAACAAGACAAAGAAAAAAGTCAAAACATGAAAAGAAGCTGAAAGTATACTTACCTGTTACACAGTTGCAAATGAATACCGAGTCAGTCAGATTGAGTTCCAGATGCAGACAACCACATACAGCTGGACATGGACAGTCTCTTGGGGTCATGAAGTCCTGTGAATAAGCAAGACAACTAAGAAAGTCAATACATGAAAAGAAACTGAATGTATGCTTACCTGTTACACAGTTACAGATGAAAAGAAACGGAATGTATACTTACCTGTTGCACAGTTGCAGATGAATAGAAAGTCAGTCAGATTGAGTTCCAGATGCAGACAACGGCAAACACTTGGAGATCGATTGCCACTTGGGATCATGAACTCCTGTGAACAAGTAAGACAAAGAAGAAAATCAAAATATTAAAAGAAATTGAATGTATACTTACCTATAACACAGTTGCAGATGAATACACAGCCAATAAGACGAAAAATCCAGATGCAGCTGAATAGTCTCTTGGGATCATGAAGTCCTGTAAACAAAACAAAAAAAAGTCAATACATGAATTGAAACGGAATGTATACTTACCTGTAACACAGTTGCAGATGAATACACAGCCAGTAAGAAAGAATTCCAGATGCAGACAACCACATCCAGCTGGACATGGAAAGTCTCTTGGGATCATGAAATCCTATTAACAAGACAAAGAAGAAAGTCAATACATGAAAAGAAACTGAATGTATACTTACCTGTTACAAAGTTGCAGATGAATACAAATCTAGTAAGAAAGAATTCCAGATGCAGATAACGGCAAACACTTGGAGATCGATAGCCTCTTGGGATCATGAAGTCCTGTGAACAAGTAAGACAAAGAAGAAAATCAAAATATGAAAAGAAACTGAATGTTTACTTACCTGTAAAACAGTTGCAGATGAATACACAGCCAATAAGACGAAAAATCCAGATGCATTTGAATAGTCTCTTGGGATCACAAGGTCCTGTGAACAAGTAAGACAAAGAAGAAAGTCAATACATGAAAAGAAACGGAATGTATACTTACCTATTGCACAGTTGCAGATGAATAGAACGTCAGTCAGATTGAGTTCCAGATGCAGATAACGGCAAACACTTGGAGATCGATAGCCTCTTGGGATCATGAAGTCCTGTGAACAAGTAAGACAAAGAAGGAAATCAAAATATGAAAAGAAATTGAATGTATACTTACCTATAGCACAGTTGCAGATGAATACACAGCCAATAAAACGTAAAATCCAGATGCAGACAACAGCAAACAGCTGGAGATGAATAGTCTCTTGGGATCATGAGGTCCTGTAAACAAGACAAAAAAAAGTCAATACATAAATAGAAACGGAATGTATACTTACCTGTTACACAGTTGCAGATGAATACACAGCCAGTAAGAAAGAGTTCCAGATGCAGACAACCACATACCGATAGACAAGGACAGTCTCTTGGGATCATGAAGTCCTGTGAACAAGTAAGACAGAGAAGAAAGTCAATACATGAAAAGAAACTGAATGTATACTTACCTGTTACACAGTTGCAAATGAATAGAACGTCAGTCAGATTGAGTTCCAGATGCAGACAACGGCAAACACTTGGAGATCGATAGCCTCTTGGGATCATGAAGTCCTGTCAAGAAGTAAGACAAAGAAGAAAATCAAAACATGAAAACAAACTGAATGTATACCTACCTGTTACACAGTTGCAGATGAATACCCAGTCAGTAAGAAAGAATTCCAGATGCAGACAATCACATACAGCTGGACATGGACAGTCTCTTGGGATCATGAAGTCCTGTGAATAAGTAAGACAAATAAGAAGGTCAATACAAGAAAAGAAACTGAATGTATACTTACCTGTTACACAGTTGCAGATGAAAAGAAACGGAATGTATACTTACCTGTTACACAGTTGCAGATGAAAAGAAATTGAATGTATACTTACCTATAACACAGTTGCAGATGAATACACAGCCAATAAAATGTAAAATCCAGATGCAGACAACGGCAAAAAGCTGGAGATCTATAGCCTCTTGGGATCATGAGGTCCTGTAAACAAGACAAAAAGAAAGTCAATACATGAAAAGAAACTGAATGTATACTTGCCTATTACAAAGTTGCAGATGAATACAAAGCCAGTAAGAAAGAATTCCAGATGCAGACAACGACATCCAGCTGGACATGGATAGTCTCTTGGGATCATGAGGTCCTGTAAACAAGACAAAGAAGAAAGTCAATACATGAAAAGAAACTGAATGTATACTTTCCTGTTACACAGTTGCAGATGAATACACAGCCAATAAGAGAAACAATCCAGATGCAGATGAATAGTCTCTTGGGATAATAAGGTCCTGTAAACAAGACAAAGAAGAAAGTCAATACATGAAAAGAAGCTGAATGTATACTTACCTGTTACAAAGTTGCAGATGAATACACAGCCATTAAGAAAGAATTCCAGATGCAGACAACCACAAATAATTGGACATGGACAGTCTCTTGGGATCATGAAGTCCTGTGAACAAGTGAGACAACGAAGAAAGTCAATACATGAAAAGAAACTGAATGTATACTTACCTGTTACACTGTTGCAGATGAATACACAGTCAGTAAGAAAGAATTCCAGATGCAGACAACCACATACAGCTGGACATCGATAGCCTCTTGGGATCATGAGGTCCTGTAAAGAAGACAAAAAGAAAGTCAATACATGAAAAGAAACTGAATGTATACTTACCTGTTACACAGTTGCAGTTGAAAAAAAGCCAGTAAGCCAGAGTTCCAGATTCAGACATCCATATACATTTGATGTATAGTCTCTTGGGATCACGTGGTCCTGTGAACAAGTAAGACAAAGAAGAAAGTCAATACATGAAAAGAAATTGAATGTATACTTACCTGTTACACAGTTGCAGATGAATAGAAAGTCAGTAAGATTGAGATCCTGATGCAGACAACGACAAACACTTGGAGATCGATAGCCTCTTGGGATCACAAAGTCCTGTGAACAAGTAAGACAAAGAAGAAAATCAAAATATGAGAAGAAACTGAATGTATACTCATCTGTAACACAGTTGCAGATGAATACACAGCCAATAAGATGTAAAATCCAGATGCAGATGAATAGTCTCTTTGGTTCATGAGGTCCTGTAAACAAGACAAAGAATAAAGTCAATACATTAAAAAAAACTGGATGCTGACTTACCGATTACACAGTTGCAGATGAATACACAGCCATTAAGAAAGAATTCCAGATTCAGACAACCACATACAGCTGGACATGGAAAGACTCCTTGGATCATGAATTCCTGTCAACAAGTAAGACAAAGAAGAAAATCAAAATATGAAAAGAAACTGAATGTATACTTACCTGTTACACAGTTGCAGATGAATACACAGCCAAGAAGACGAAAAATCCAGATGCAGACAAAGGCAAACAGCTGGAGATGAATAGTCTCTTGGGATCATGAAGTCCTGTGAACAAGTAAGACAAAGAAGAATGTCAATACATGAAAAGAAGCTGAATGTATACTTACCTGTTACACAGTTGCAGATGAAAAAAAAGCCAGTAAGCCAGAGTTCCAGATTCACACAACCATATACAGTTGATGTATTGTCTCTTGGGATCATGAAGTCCTGTGAACAAGTAAGACAAAGAAGAAAGTCAAAACATGAAAAGAAACTGAATGTATACTTACCTGTTACACAGTTGCAGATGAAAAAAAAAGCTAGTAAGCCAGAGGTCCAGATGCAGATAAGAAACTGAATGCTTAGTTACAGATTAATAGAATTAGTTGCAGATGAATAGAAAGTCAGATTGAGTTCCAGATGCAGACAACGGAGGACACATTTCGCTGTACAATGTACACTGTACAGTGACACATACGTGCACCTTACCTTACCTTGGGATCATGAGGTCCTGTAAACAAGAAAAAAAGAAAGTCAATACATGAAAAGAAACTGAATGCTTACTTACCGATTACACAGTTGGAGATGAATACACAGCCATTAAGAAAGAATTCCAGATGCAGACAACCATATACAGCTGGACATGGACAGACTCTTGGGATCATGAAGTCCTGTGAACAAGTAAGACAAAATAGAAAGTCAATACATGAAAAGAAGCTGAATGTATACTTACCTGTTACACAGTTGCAGATAAAAAAAAGCCAGTAAGCCAGAGTTCCAGATTCAGTCAACCATATACAGTTGATGTATAGTCTCCTGGGATCATGAAGTCCTGTGAACAAGTAAGACAAAGAAGAAAATCCAAATATGAAAAGAAACTGAATGTATACTTACCTGTAACACAGTTGCAGATTAATACACAGCCAATAAGATGAAAAATCCAGATGCAGACAACGGCAAACAGCTGGAGATGAATAGTCTCTTGGGATCATGAGGTCCTGTAAACAAGTAAGACAAAGAAGAAAGTCAATACATGAAAAGAAACTGAATGCTTACTTACCGATTACACAGTTGCAAATGAAAAAAATAAAGCCAGTAAGCCAGAATTCCAGATTCAGACAACCATATACAGTTGATTTATAGTCTCTTGGGATCACGAGGTACTGTGACCAAGTAAGACAAAGAAGAAATTCAATACATGAAAAGAAACGGAATGTATACTTACCTGTTACACAGTTGCAGATGAATACACAGCCAGTAAGAAAGAGTTCCAGTTGCAGACAACCACATACAGCTGGACATGGACAGTCTCTTGGGATCATGAAGTCCTGTGAACAAGTAAGAAAAAGAAGAAAGTCAAAACATGAAAAGAAACTGAATGTATACTTACCTGTTGCACAGTTGCAGATGAATAGAAAGTCAGAAACGGAAGTCAAGAAACGGAAACGGAAGTCAAGAAACGGAATGTATACTTACCTGTTACACAGTTGCAGATGAATACACAGCCAATAAGATGAAAAATTCAGATGCAGTTGAAAAGTCTCTTGGGATCACGAGGTCCTGTGAACAAGTAAGACAAAGAAGAAAGTCAATACATGAAAAGAAACGGAATGCTTACTTACCGATTACACAGTTGCAGATGAAAACACAGCCAATAAGACGTAAAATCCAGATGCAGACAACGGCAAACAGCTGGAGATGAATAGTCTCTTGGGATCATGAGGTTCTGTAAATAAGACAAAAAAAAAAGTCAATACATGAATAGAAACGGAATGTATACTTACCTGTTACACAGTTGCAGATGAAAAAAAGCCAGTAAGCCAGAGTTCCAGATACAGACAACCATATACAGTTGATGTATAGTCTCTTGGGATCAAGAGGTCCTGTGAACAAGTAAGACAAAGAAGAAAGTCAATACATGAAAAGAAACTGAATGCTTACTTACCTTTTACAAACTTGCAGATGAATACAAATCCAGTAAGAAAGAATTCCAGATGCAGACAATCACATCCAGCTGGACATGGATAGTCTCTTGGGATCATGAGGTCCTGTAAACAAGACAAATAAGAAAGTCAATACATGAAAAGAAACTGAATGTATACTTACCTGTTACACAGTTGCAGATGAATAGAAAGTCAGTAAGATTGAGTTCCATATGCAGACAACCACATACAGCTGGACAAGGACAATCTCTTGGGATCATGAAGTCCTGTGAACAAGTAAGACAAATAAGAAAATCAAAACATGAATACAAACTGAATGTATACTTACTTGTTACACAGTTGCAGATGAATACACAGTCAGTAAGAAAGAATTCCAGTTGCAGACAACTTCATACAGCTGGACATGGACAGACTCTTGGGATCATGAAGTCCTGTGAATAAGTAAGACAAATAAGAAAGTCAATACATGAATAGAAACTGAATGAATACTTACCTGTTACACAGTTGCAGATGAAAAGAAACGGAATGTATACTTACCTGTTGCACAGTTGCAGATGAATACACAGTCAGTAAGAAAGAATTCCAGTTACAGACAAATACATACAGCTGGACATGGACAGTCTCTTGGGATCAAGAAGTCCTGTCAACAAGTAAGACAAAGAAGAAAATCAAAAGATGAAAAGAAATTGAATGTATACTTACCTGTTACAAAGTTGCAGATGAATGCATCTGGAATTCTTTCTTACAGGATTTGTAGACAACCACATCCACCTGGACAGGGATAGTCTCTTGGGATCATGAGGTCCTGTAAACAAGACAAAGAAGAAAGTCAATACATCAAAAGAAACTGAATGTATACTTACCTGTTACACAGTTGCAGATGAATAGAAAGTCAGTAAGAAAGAATTCCAGATGCAGACAACCACATACAGCTGGACATCGATAGCCTCTTGGGATCATGAAGTCCTGTAAACAAGACAAAAAGAAAGTCAATACATGAAAAGAAACTGAATGTATACTTATCTGTTACACAGTTGCAGATGAATACAAAGCCAGTAAGAAAGAATTCCAGATGCAGACAACCACATCCAGCTGGACATGGATAGTCTCTTGGGATCATGAAGTCCTGTAAACAAGACAAAGAAGAAAGTCAATACATGAAAAGAAACTGAATGTATACTTACCTGTTACACAGTTGCAGATGAATACACAGTCAGTCAGATTGAGTTCCAGATGTAGACAACGGCAAACACTTGGAGATCGATAGCCTCTTGGGGTCATGAAGTCCTGTGAACAAGTAAGACAAAGTAGAAAGTCAATACATGAAAACAAACTGAATGTATACTTACCTGTTACACAGTTGCAGATGAATACACAGTCAGAAAGAAAGAATTCCAGTTGCAGACAACCACATCCAGCTGGACATAGACAGTCTCTTGGGATCATGAAGTCCTGTGAATAAGTAAGACAAAGAAGAAAGTCAATACATGAAAAGAAACTGAGTGTATACTTACCTGTTACACAGTTGCAGATGAAAAGAAACGGAATGTATACTTACCTGTTACACAGTTGCAGATGAATACACAGTCAGTAAGAAAGAATTCCAGTTGCAGACAACCACATACAGCTGGACATGGACAGACTCTTGGGATCATGAAGTCCTGTGAATAAGTAAGACAAATAAGAAAGTCAATACATGAATAGAAACTGAATGAATACTTACCTGTTACACAGTTGCAGATGAAAAGAAACGGAATGTATACTTACCTGTTGCACAGTTGCAGATGAATACACAGTCAGTAAGAAAGAATTCCAGTTGCAGACAACCACATACAGCTGGACATGGACAGACTCTTGGGATCATGAAGTCCTGTGAATAAGTAAGACAAATAAGAAAGTCAATACATGAATAGAAACTGAATGAATACTTACCTGTTACACAGTTGCAGATGAAAAGAAACTGAATGTATACTTACCTCTTGCACAGTTGCAGATGAATAGAAAGTCAGTCAAATTGAGATCCAGATGCCGACAACGGCAAACACTTGGAGATCGATAGCCTCTTGGGATCATGAAGTCCTGTGAACAAGTATGACAAAGAAGAAAATCAAAACATGAAAAGAAACTGAGTGTATACTTACCTGTTACACAGTTGCAGATGAAAAGAAACGGAATGTATACTTACCTGTTACACTGTTGCAGATGAATACACAGTCAGTAAGAAAGAATTCCAGATGCAGACAACCACATACAGCTAGACATGGATAGTCTCTTTGGATCATGAAATCTTGTGAACAAGTAAGACAAAGAAGAAAATCAAAACATGAAAAGAAACTGAATGTATACTTACCTCTTGCACAGTTGCAGATGAATAGAAAGTCAGTCAAATTGAGATCCAGATGCCGACAACGGCAAACACTTGGAGATCGATAGCCTCTTGGGATCATGAAGTCCTGTCAAGAAGTAAGAAAAAGAAGAAAATCAAAACATGAAAAGAAACTGAATGTATACTTACCTGATACACAGTTGCAGATGAAAAGAAACGGAATGTATACTTACCTGTTGCACAGTTGCAGATGAATACACAGTTAGTAAGAAAGAATTCCAGTTGCAGACAACCACATACAGCTGGACATGGACAGTCTCTTGGGATCATGAAGTCCTGTCAACAAGTAAGACAAAGAAGAAAATCAAAATATGAAAAGAAATTGAATGTATACTTACCTATAACACAGTTGCAGATGAATACACAGCCAATAAAACGTAAAATCCAGATGCAGAAAACGGCAAACAGCTGGATATGAATAGTCTCTTGGGACCATGAGGTCCTGTAAACAAGACAAAAAAAGTCAATACATGAATAGAAACAGAATGTATACTTACCTGTTACACAGTTGCAGATGAATACACAGCCAGTAAGAAAGAGTTCCAGATGCAGACAACCACATACAGCTGGACAAGGACAATCTCTTGGGATCATGAAGTCCTGTGAACAAGTAAGACAAATAAGAAAATCAAAACATGAAAACAAACTGAATGTATACTTACTTGTTACACAGTTGCAGATGAATACACAGTCAGTAAGAAAGAATTCCAGTTGCAGACAACCACATACAGCTGGACATGGACAGACTCTTGGGATCATGAAGTCCTGTGAATAAGTAAGACAAATAAGAAAGTCAATACATGAATAGAAACTGAATGAATACTTACCTGTTACACAGTTGCAGATGAAAAGAAACGGAATGTATACTTACCTGTTGCACAGTTGCAGATGAATAGAAAATCAGTCAGATTGAGATCCAGATGCAGACAATGGCAAACACTTGGAGATCGATAGGCTCTTGGGATCATGAAGTCCTGTGAACAAGTAAGACAAAGAAGAAAATCAAAATATGAAAAGAAACTGAATGTTTACTTAACTGTAACACAGTTGCAAATGAATACACAGCCAATAAGACGAAAAATCCAGGTGCAGCTGATTAGTCTCTTGGGATCACGAGGTCCTGTGAACAAGTAAGACAAAGAAGAAAATCAAAATATGAAAAGAAACTGAATGTTTACTTAACTGTAACACAGTTGCAGATGAATACACAGCCAATAAAACGTAAAATCCATATGCAGACAACAGCAAACAGCTGGAGATGAATAGTCTCTTGGGATCATGAGGTCCTGTAAACAAGACAAAGAAAAAAGTCAATACATGAAAAGAAACTGAATGTATACTTACCTGTTACAAAGTTGCAGATGAATACAAAGCCAGTAAGAAAGAGTTCCAGATGCAGACAACCACATACAGCTGGACAAGGACAGTCTCTTGGGATCATGAAGTCCTGTGAACAAGTAAGACAAAGAAGAAAGTCAATACATGGAAAGAAACTGAATGTATACTTACCTGTTACAAAGTTGCAGATGAATGCATCTGGAATTCTTTCTTACAGGATTTGTAGACAACCACATCCACCTGGACAGGGATAGTCTCTTGGGATCATGAGGTCCTGTAAACAAGACAAAGAAGAAAGTCAATACATGAAAAGAAACTGAATGTATACTTACCTGTTACACAGTTGCAGATGAATAGAAAGTCAGTAAGAAAGAATTCCAGATGCAGACAACCACATACAGCTGGACATCGATAGCCTCTTGGGATCATGAAGTCCTGTAAACAAGACAAAAAGAAAGTCAATACATGAAAAGAAACTGAATGTATACTTACCTGTTACACAGTTGCAGATGAATACAAAGCCAGTAAGAAAGAATTCCAGATGCAGACAACCACATCCAGCTGGACATGGATAGTCTCTTGGGATCATGAAGTCCTGTAAACAAGACAAAGAAGAAAGTCAATACATGAAAAGAAACTGAATGTATACTTACCTGTTACACAGTTGCAGATGAATACACAGTCAGTCAGATTGAGTTCCAGATGTAGACAACGGCAAACACTTGGAGATCGATAGCCTCTTGGGGTCATGAAGTCCTGTGAACAAGTAAGACAAAGTAGAAAGTCAATACATGAAAACAAACTGAATGTATACTTACCTGTTACACAGTTGCAGATGAATACACAGTCAGAAAGAAAGAATTCCAGTTGCAGACAACCACATCCAGCTGGACATAGACAGTCTCTTGGGATCATGAAGTCCTGTGAATAAGTAAGACAAAGAAGAAAGTCAATACATGAAAAGAAACTGAGTGTATACTTACCTGTTACACAGTTGCAGATGAAAAGAAACGGAATGTATACTTACCTGTTACACAGTTGCAGATGAATACACAGTCAGTAAGAAAGAATTCCAGACGCAGACAACCACATACAGCTGGACATGGACAGACTCTTCAGATCATGAAGTCCTGTGAAAAAGTAAGACAAAGAAGAAAGTCAATACATGAAAAGAAACTGAATGTATACTTACCTGTTACACAGTTGCAGATGAATACACAGCCAATAACACAAAAAATCCAGGTGCAGTTGAATAGGCTCTTGGCATCATGAGGTCCTGTAAACAAGACAAAGAAGAAAGTCAATACATGAAAAGAAACTGAATGCTTACTTACCTACTACACAGTTGCAGATGAATAGAAAGTCAGTCAGATTGAGATCCAGACGCAGACAACGGCAAACACTTTGTCTTACTTGTTGACAGGACTTCATGATCCCAAGAGGCTATCGATCTCAAAGTGTTTGCCGTTGTCTGCGTCTGGTTCTCAATCTGACTGACTTTCTATTCATCTGCAACTGTGTAACAGGTAAGTAAGCATTCAGTTTCTTTTCATATTTTGATTTTCTTCTTTGTCTTATTTGTTGACAGGACTTCATGATCCCAAGAGGCTATCGATCTCAAAGAAGAAAATCAAAATATGAAAAGAAACTGAATGTATACTTACCTGTTACACAGTTGCAGATGAATACACAGCCATTAAGAAAGAATTCCAGATGCAGATGAAGAGCAAGTTAGTTGATTGAGAAACATCCAACCAAGAAAAACGCATTTTTAGCTAAACAAAAAAACAAAACACTTTTCGGTTGAGAGTCATATCTCATATGAAGACATATTAGAAAAGCCTATTATCTTTTGAAAATAACAAAATCTGACATGTGTGACTGTCATTGTAAGGCCAAGTAGGAAGGCATTAAGAATCAGTCCAAAAAATAATTATATCAGACAAAGTATTTATGAGTGTAGGACTTAGAGGTCTGATATGATGGAGTTACAGCAAAGGATTAAACATTTTTAATCAATAATAAGGCCAGTGAATGTCAGTTTTCTTGGCTGGGTATTTTCACAGCTGCTGTATCTTGTTTGGTGTTTCTGGGCTTTACAGCTCTTTATGTCAAGTGTAAACAGATCCAAAGTGTCATTCTCAGTGCTGATTACATCTGAAATTAACCATAAACCAGAGGTGAGTGGCTAGCAACAGGGTAATGCAGCTCAACACATGTTTCAGTTTACTACACACCCATGTCGACTCTCCAAAGTCACAGTGATTCTAAAGTCACTCAATACAAAGCACTTAAAAACCAAACCATAAAACACTGCTTAAATCACAAATACATTAATAAAGACTTTGAGCCCATTTCCCTGAAACGGTTCACCCATTAAAGATAATAGACAAAGAAGGTTGGGAGCAGGTGGCTAGTGTTTTCTTACCTGACTGGTGTGACTGGGTAGGGCCAGTAAGTCCTGGCATAGCACCTTCTCTATGTTCCTGGAGAGTACAACAGATCCCAGTCAGCACATGTGAAGCCTTTCTCGGTGGTAAAGGACCAGACATCAAACCTGCAATCAGCAGTGGAGTGCAAAAAGTCTGCAGAATGGCTTGCTCCCTCATCGGTAGGTAAGCAAGTGGCCCAGAGACGACAATCCTGGCGTCTGTCTTCTTTCAAACTGTGTCTTGAATCTAGTGCACTAGTGGCACCGTGACACTGTGGCATTACCCTTTGGGCCCTATATTTAAGAGTGTCTTACAATAAAATTTTCAACAGTGAGAACGCCGCCCTTAGTAGTTGTCCTCGTTGCTGGAGCATGCAGAGCCATAGACAAACTGCTGAAGACATTTAATTGGTTAGAGAGGTGAAAACCAGCTGTGGGGGTGTAGAAAACCTCTGGTTTCCATGGTCAAGATGATGCTTGCAGGGCTGCTCCATGGCCACCATTGTCTTTGAAGAAAAAAACACAGAGGTTAGTTAGTTAGTAAAGCAAAGTAATGTAAAGTAACACACATAGTGTATTCCAAGATTAAAACTGGCTAAGATAAACAATCAATAGCTATCAGCTGGGATACAGACAGACAGAAAGAGCATTGTGGATGGATGGAGAGAGAAAAGAGTTGTAAGGGAACAAGACAGGAAAACAAACCCCAGAAACTTACTAAACTCTGTTAACATGGCTGCACCTAATCTCACCCCCAATACCCAACTTCACCACTTTCACCATTGGTACTATTTTCATATGTTTCTAAGACTAGAACAAGCTGAATTTAAAAGAACAGGTCATGTGTTTGTACATCCAAGCACATTTTCACTAGAGTTTGGGGAGCTCAGTCAAGTTAGTTTGATATTGGATCTGCAGATATTTACTTCTCCCCTGCTCTCACTCACAATGTCCTAACATCTGACATGATTTTTTTAAACAATAGAGAACAGATAAACTGCAATCACTAAATATTCTTCTCAAAATGAAAAGACTGGAAATGTTGAGGAAATATAATCAAAATAGCCAGAATTCTTGCAGCAGGTGCCGTAGATGGTAAAAGAACGTCTATAAAGTGTGGATACCGAAAACTCTCACAGAGATAAGGAGCTGCTGGTGTTAGTTAAAAAGACAGTCAAACCTACTGAAGAACAGAGACTAAATAAAAATCAATGACTAACCTTAACTTCCTCACTTTTAAGGAATGGATATATTTTAGCACTTCAGACAATATAAACATGCATGTAGCACATTTTTATAACGAATAAATCATTACTGTGACACTGTCATAAAATATGCCTATTTGAACCATTTTTAAATAATATTGTTCCAGTAAAACATCCATATAGCTTACACATCCAAAGTCAGCTGTAGTGTACAGAGACACATCTGATAAATATACTACAACCCTTAGAATAGCCAGATTACAATTTGCTAACAAATGCTTAAGAGATCCTGGAGAATTCTGGAGAAAGGTCTTGTGGACAAATGAGACTAGGATTAACCTATATCAGAGTGATGGAAAGACAGAAATTGTGGATTGCTCACTCGCGCTTCAAGGGAGGTAAAATTTAGTTTGCACTCACCCTCTTATTAACGGTACATACTTGGAGCCCATAGGAACCATCCAAAACATAGGTGTTGGAAAGCTCCCACAAAGGTGTTTGTACTTCAGAAATCTTTCTTTCTGAAGACATTTTATAATCCTGGGTGTTTCCTTGTGAAAGTAAAGTCTGAACTGTGCAAGTCCTCAGTTTGAGTTGCTGAGAGTCAATTTAGGAGTGATCCCTTTATCCTACAGAGTGCTCTGTGTGTAAGTTTATTCTAATGTCCATATGAAAGCACAAAACCTCATGAATAAAAACATACACAAGGCTTGGCTGAACATATAAGGAAACGTACAACTTACTTAGAACCTATAGTTCCATCAGTAATCTTCATTACAGTGAAGTTAGCCACAGCTAAACCTTTGCTAAAGCATGGTTCTCTCCTTTTGGCTTGTAACCTGGCCTACTTCCAATATACTGCCACATAGTGGATGGAGTAGGAATTACCATGTAAAATGCCATCTGTTGCAACAATGGAGTCACATGGGTATCAGCTATGGCTTCAAGTTGTAGGACTTTTTATGGCATTATAGACAATAGGCAAGTGGCTTAAAGGTCCAACCACAACAGGCCCAATGAGACATAAAGAACCAGCACAACAGGCCCAGTGAGACTAGGGATGCACCTATCAGATATTAGGATCGGATATGTGTCCCTATATTAACAACGACCCCTTTTGGTCTCACTGACTTAATATTTCAGAATTACTTATTTTAGTGACAAATAAATAGCAATTTAATACATTCATATCTGTGTGTTAATTTGTTGTATTTTATTTTACAAACATGGTGAGGTAAACAGTTTATTTTTTTAACAATGTATCGGATCAATATTGTGTATCGATCGATAAGTTTATGTATTGGTATAGAAACTGAACAATGTTGGTGCATCATTAAATGTAACATATAGGAAACAGTGTGTCTTTGACAACTTCCCTAGTTAATAGAATATGCCTACATTGATAAATGCCCATACGTTTCACCCTGATTGGTGAATGTTTAGCCTTTCAAATGCATGCTTGAATGTGATTGGCTAATGGCAACCACAATAATTGACATGTCAAGTCTTCTGGACAGACAGTATTATAGAATAGGCTAAAGACGCAGTATGTAAAATTGCAGCTTGACTGGCTGTATGGTTTCTGAGAAACAGTTACGTACCACTGACCTCACCCTGCTCTGCTCACTGAGAGACAGGTAATCAGTCACACAAGTCATGTCAGACTTACTATTCAAACGTGCTGTATGTAGCTGTTACTTAATATCTGTCCGTGTCTCTTTGGATTAGGACAGAGTCATCACCACAGGCCCTCTCCTGCATTTTATCCACCGACTTGATGATCTGGTCTTAAAAACTGCTGAAGGTATACAAACTGTCCTCCTAGAACAGCTGCAGCTTTGCTTGGTCTGCCACTCAGAAGATCCAAATTTCATCAAGATGTCTGATGTAAGCCTGTACCTTTTTGTGATGTAAAACTGTGGTGCATGTATAGATTTTAACATGTATTTGTGATGCAATAAGCTGTTTTATTAATTGCTTAAACTATAGAGGAGCATTATTGGGCTAATGAGCATTATGAGCTAAATAGTTTAATTGTCACTTTAACAGGTAAGGACACCAGTTTCTCTCAGAGTTAGCTTAAGTTTTACCTATAAAAAAGGTAACTTTGATTAAAAACAAAATAATAATACTGTCTTGCAGACATCTGATTGATGTCATTTATGGCTGATTTACCGTTACAGTAACTTGATCACAATATTCTGCAAAATAAAATGTAGTAGTTTACTATAGCTCCACTGAATATTGGTTTTGTTTGTTGGTTTTATTTGGTTTCCTAAGAGGAATCTGTAACAGGAACAGGTCATTGTAATGTTATGTGTTACCCAGGTTTTAAATGTTCAGAACATTAAAATCAGATGCAAAGCAAAAAACAATAAATAAATAAAAGCAAAAAAACTTTTAAAAATAATACAACGTGAATAAACTGCTCAAAACAGCCATTAAAGCAGATAGAAAATGACTTACTGATAAGTAAGGTAAATAAAATGAGCCTTAAATGACAGCCAATAGCTTGTTGCCAAGACTGGTCTGCGTCAGAGACGGCCAATCAGCGCTCAGGGGGGCGTTACCTCGGCTCCTCCGCTAGAGACGTGCTGTGGATCAGAAAAAAGGTGAGAACGGCAGAGTGAAACACGATGGAAAGTTTTATTAAACTTTGTTTCATAAAATCGCTCATAAAGGTGAACGTTGAGAAGTACGACTGAAACGACGATTTGGATTTAGTCTGCATTTGATTTTGTGAGTGTAATAGGTGAAGCTTTTGGTGCAAATAGTTCAAAAGATTAAAAAGAAAAGCCTGTAGAGTTGAGGCTAACATGCTTAGGGGTCAAGGGGTCATGAGCGAGTGGGCAGTGCTGGCCACCATTTCATGCTGCTAATGAGAGTTTTATATTGAAAGAGGGAAGAAAAAATTGCTTTACTTTGTAAATGTAGTATTATGTGTATCTATTAAGGCGCTGTTTTTGGGAACAGGTCAGTTTTTTCTGGGTGTAATTTTACTCTACTCTGCAATCTGGCTGCACCTGCGTGAACACTCTGCAGCAGTAGTGGCGTGGTGGCGCTGTAAAGTAATCAGTACAGTGCACCGGGGAAGATGCCGCCAAAATTCTGCGTGCTGTGAGCTGCAGATAAAAGTCTTACCACACAGTGCGTCTCACCTGTGGAGCTGTGTCTCTAAAAGCAGCTCAGAACTCAAAGCTAACTTCAGGTTCGCCTGTATCAGGGTTGAGTGCAGAAACAGTCCTAAAGCTTCCTCTGTGAAACTGATACTGCAGCACGCACACTGTTTCCTCTCCCGAGGCCCCGTCTCAAATCAGTCCCTCTTCACTTTATGGGTCATATAAAAATAGCAGCATCTCCACCAAACAGAGCATGATATGTGTGATCAAGTCATTTCTACTCAGCAGTCGGTTCTACAATTTCCTATTTAGGCTCTCAGAATCATCAGAGACACTTTTCACCTCAAAAGGCACTTGGTGGTCAGTTTGAAGACACTAACCTGTGTGCTGTCCACACCAAAAGAATCACCCTTCTGCTTAAACACCTCCAGCTGGTCGGCAGAGAGCGCACAAACCAGGGCAGTGACTTTTACTTTTTATTTGATTTTGATAGTTAAATCACTTAGGAGCTCGCTGAAGTAATGCTAATGTACCAACAGCTGTGCTAGCTAGCTAGGTTAGCAAGTGCTGCTTTCTCAATAAAGCTGTACAGGAAGATCATGGTCATCTTAGCTCCTTTTATTTGAAACAGATTTAGAAGGCATATTAATAATAGAAGCACTTTATAATTGTGTAATTGCATACTGTAGTTCATCTGTTTCTCTGCATACTTTCACCCTGTTCTTCAGTGGTGAGGACCACCACAGAGCAGGTATTCTGTGGGAGGTGAGCTTTTTATAGCACTGCAGTGTTAAATGTCTGGACGAGTCCAGAACAAATGTGTAAACTGCTCGTTTGGAGCGATAAAAGCAACATTCCTGCAACATCCTCAAATCTGAATGTCCAGATCACTTTTCAGAGGTTTTGATGGCTGATTCTAAAGTCGTGATGAGCGGCAAGTTAGCATGGTGACATTCGTCAAAGTGGTACGTGCCAGTGGATGGCATTTTCGGATGGTGCAGTGGCCACTTCCTAGTGCCAGATGCTGATTAGGAACTGAACCCCCTTTCAAAATGTGCCTGAGCTCTTTACCTACTGGATAGGCTTGACTTTGGGCCCAAGTTATCTTACTAAACTGAGAAATCCTGCTTTGTGAAATGCCCCCCAGGAGTGGCTAAATGTTTACATAAGATACAACTGATTTTGTTAGATGAACAGAATTACTGACACATTTGGTTCATTTTGTTGCTCTTGGCGTGCAGGTATCCCACCAATGCAGAGTAATAATTTTATTCTTTTATTATTGTTGATCACAGAAGAGTAGTTGGTGTAATATTGGTGGGGAGATTTGAGTAATTCTCTTGTTTTGGTTGAGACTGAGAACTTGTGTCTTTGCTAAAGGAATGCATTGTTGGAGAGGATGCTACGCCTGAGGCCCACGTTAAGGTGTTGCGTGAAAAGTACAGGACGACACAACCTGATTTAATGATCGTGAAGGACCACATGAAGACTTTTGCATTGGCAGCATGGAGAAAGGGGTTTGGCCATTGAAAATGTATACTTGTGTCTTTAATAGTCTATTATAAGATATTTTTGGCTATTCAAGGTTTTTACTCTTCACTACTGCCTTCATCACTACACTTTATTGCAACTATATAATGAAACTTTCGTGTATTTTCTGCTTTTATCTTACAGTTGTATGATGAGTTCAATGCCATCCATCCTTTAATGGTGTACGTTTGTCACTGCTTCACCTGAAACAATGCTGGGAGTTTAGCTCTAAAGGCCTCCTAGGTGATCTTCAAGAGATGCTCGTCAAAAGTGTAAGCACACAATTTTTTTATCTTTACCAGCAGACCTACAGACCTACTCTTAATTTCATTGATACTCTCAGACATGTACAGTTTCAGGAAAAGGTGCTTCAGTGTGTATCTAATATTACACTAAATGATGTTTAGTATTCCCTTGATGTTTGTGTAATGGGCCATCTGCATAGTAAAGTGATTTCATTGTGGAAAATCTTACTTACTAAACTTGGACACTCTGTGGGTTCTGTGTGGTAAAATGTTGCTTCTGGTTTCTGGTGGGTGCTTTTCTTTTTAATAAGGCTTAATTTTCTCTGGAGTATAAATGTAACCATTTGATATGGATTCTTTGAGTATAGCATACATTTAGCCATGTTAGGATGATTTTTTTTTTTAGCTGGTATAATAAAACCTTTTTTGCTTTATTTCATTGTTTTGTTTGCTGTGAGTGCCACATTTGAATAGTATTGAGTCTAATTGTTTTTGTTTGTTTGATGCTCTTTCAATTAATGCTAAAGTTGTGTATGTTTACTACTAAATAAACAGCATAGACAAACATTGTGAACATGTGTGGATATTTCAGGTACACTTTAGTCACACTAGGGTCCAGAGTGGCTTGTCACTGGGGTAGTGCCTCTAAAAGCACTGGTTGGTACCTTTTGAAAAGGGGATACAGTTGTACCATAATTTAAAGGTACATTTTAGCCTCATAGGGTTCTACAGAAGCACGAAGCCTTGGTGTAGTCATGGATGATCAGTTATCGTTCTCAAGTCATGTTGCAAACATAACTCGGTCCTGCAGATTTCTTCTGTACAACATCAGGAGAATTCGACCCTTCCTCTCTAGAGAGGCCGCCCAGGTGCTTGTTCAGTCTCTCGTCACTTCCAGACTTGATTACTGCAACTCTCTTCTGGCTGGTCTCCCTCTGCGCACCATCAGGCCCCTGCAGCTCATCCAGAATGCAGCGGCACGGGTCGTCTTCAATGTCCCTAAATTCAGCCATGTCACTCCACTGCTGCGTTCTCTCCACTGGCTTCCTGTAGCTGCCCGCATCAGATTCAAAACCCTGACGCTGGCCTACAAAGCCAAGACTGGACCAGCCCCTCCGTTCTTGATGGCAATGGTCAAAAGCCGGTCTGCACCAAGAGCCCTTCGAGCTTCAAGTACGGCTCGGCTCGACCCGCCATCCCTCAAAATCCGCGGAAGACAAGCGTCCAGACTTTTTTCTGTCCTGGCACCAAAGTGGTGGAACGAGCTTCCCCTGGGTGTCCGAACGGCCGAGTCGCTCGCTGTCTTCAAACGCAGACTGAAGACCCACCTCTTCAGAGAGTACTTGGGCGAATAGAGTACTATGGTCGCCTTATTGTATTGTGTTTAGTAATGTCTAAGCTTAGAGGTATCTTTGAATTATTAGTCTATTCTAACTAGCTAAGGTTTCTTTCTTGGGTAAATAGCAAAGCACTTTGTAAGTCGCTCTGGATAAGAGCGTCTGCTAAATGCCGTAAATGTAAATGTAAATGTAACAGTCTAACAGTGGATTAGGGCTGCCCGTGGTGATTGTGTGGCTTTAAGCAGATGTGAAGGACGATTCACCACAAGAATACAGCCAAACACTTTCAGGTAAGTTCCAGTGGTATGTAATGTTGAATTTGTGTAGAAATCAAAAGAGAGTACACGCAACAAAAACAAAAAATAGACGAGCTAGATAGTACACTCTTTGTACAACAAGGCCTCAGCTGCCTTCATCTGAGGGCTGCAAAGCCTCACGCACGTCTACTATTGCTTCAGCCTACTCCGTGCAAGCTGAACCCCCTTATTGCCTCCTACACAGCCCTTTTAAGATGTATGCTGAAATTGATCCAACTCGCACAAAACATTAAAGTATGAGAAGTCAGTAAAAGAATAACCGTAAAGTTAAGCTAGCTGTAATCAAGGAAACACCTGCATTTAGTTCTCCTTCCATTAAAGCAAGATTATACAAATTTAGGCTTTGGTGATAATGATTTAGTACCACAGTGAAGTTGTAAAGTAAACCAGAAATAAACCCATATAAATAAGCAAACAAGAGCATGTCATCATTATTATGGCTTAGTACTAAAGTAAAGCAGATGATTGCATGACAGAACAGCACTGACCACAGAATACCTCAAAATGGCCGTTAACTCTTCATCTAAGGTGTGTTTTGAGTTGAATTTAGTAAAAACAAGTCTTTCTGAATGTGTGTTTACACACATTTGATGGGACAGTGCAACACTGCTGAAAGTTAATCCTGCTTTTCTGAACACTATTTAATGTTTGTGTTTTATCATGTGCTGATCATTATAACAGTGAGGCACACAGGAACTTTCACTGTCACTATGGCTAATTTACACTTTGCCATTTAGGCCAGTAAGATGCTTTAAAGAAGTATTTTGTAGACATATGTATATGTGTGTCTGCAGGTGTGGAGGTCCATGGTATAACATGTGAATTTGCACAACCAGTTCTACTCAGCGCTCAACCACGACTGATCGTCTTGTTCAGCAGTGGCACTTCGAGAGATGCCTGGGACTTACGATCGCCAAGTATGGGATTTACTGCCATTTTTACTGCCAATATTGAACATGTTTGTGTGGATGTTTCAGAGTATTGCAGCACAAAAACAAAGTAGTAAGCTGACTTAAAATAGAGCAACTCCAACAAAGGTGCAGAGTTAAATTGAGAGGAACATAAGTTGATGCAGTAGATTAAAATGTTTGTGCATGTATCATTGTTGGGAAGGCCTAGCCTGCAGTGAAGTGCCAGAATAGTGACTGGAATGGGCGTCACTGTCTTGTTGGATGCACATGTGCATAAATCTTCCATAAATGTACACTGACCAGCCATTTCTTTTCACCACTGTGTTTGATCCAGTTGTACCAGAGAGTTGCACGGCCCCTAACTTTTTATCTCTAGGGGTCAACCTAACCAAACACAAAAGAGCCTGTCACTATCAAAAGTCTTCAACCTTGATTGTGGTTAAAGCATAGTTACAGCACAGTGCTCATGTGTCTGAGACTCGTGAATTAATTAGGCAGTTGAGAATGTTGGCAGTCCCAAAAACTTGGCCCTGCCATCTATGGATGCTTAAAGATGCTTCCTCTCCACCTGCGCTGAGATGCCTTCAAGACCTGCAATGCAAAACCCACTGGTGTGAAAATATCAATTATTATAGTGCAAGCAAGTAATAAATTAAATAAACTTGATGTGTATTCCAGGATTTCACATAATTGTGTTATATCTGACAACTGTGTTAAGATATACTTTTAAATTACGAAACAGTATGATCAATATTTTGATTATCATATAGTTTTGAATTTCAACTTGTCAGATTCTCTTCTGTCCACAGGTCTTGATTATTCAGGAGTGGCTACGAAATGTATTAATGAGGCTCTGACCAACCTCATCCACAGTTCTTGTTGAGTCCACTTTTTCACACTTCTTGTGATACCACTTACAGTGCCCATTGCAATCACCTGCCCAGATTTTTTTCTGTCCACAGCCCTCTATGATTCTGAAGTGGCTATGAAGTTCATTAATGAGGCGATCACCATCTTCATTCACAGATCTTGGTGAGTCCACTTCATCACACTTGTTTTATGCTGTTTACAGAGCCCATGACATAGTTTGTCCAAAGTAGCTTATTTACACAGCCCTCAATGATTCAACTTCATTAATGAGGCTGTTACCAACCTCATTCACAGTTTTTGGTCCACTTGGTCCACTTGGTCCACTTTATCACGTTCCATTTCCTTTCGTTTATGGTACCATTTACAATTGAGTGGACTGATGCTCTTGTGTGCTCTAGATATTTTGGAAATTGCTAAACCACTTTATCCACAGTTGTTGGTGAGTCCACTTCATCACAGTCCCTGATGGACTGCTTACAGTGCCCATTACAATTGACTGCCCAGATTCTCTTTTGTCCACAGCCCTTTTTGATTCAGAAGTGGCTACGAACTTCATATATGAGGCTTTCGCCAACATCGTCCACTGTTCTTGGTACAATCGCCTGCCCAGATTCTCTTCTGTCCACAGTGTTACTGTTACATTCAAGACATAGGTGATCCTGTGATCCAGTATTGCATATTTGATACTGTTAGTGCTGCCATCTGGTGGCCTGTTTCTTGTTGTTTTTGTTTTTCTCTCTCTCCCTCTCCTGGTGAAACGACTGATTGGAAACAGCTGATCTCAATGCGTGTGCTGGTTGGCTGCAGTGTCTGAGCTTTGTCATTGAAATGGTGCCATTGGCGTTTATCTAGTCGCCCGTGGCGTTCTCACCATGTGGCCAAAGGTGGTTGTGATTGAGGCTGTTCAAGATATATAACATGACAATTCACAGTTTGATGTATGTGGATCTATTGTAGCCTACTGTTTTCTGTGTCATTATGTACTTGTTGATGTCCAAGTGGTTTAATCATAGTCATGTTTGTAGTGGTGAGTGCCATTTACTATTTTAATTTCATTTATTATTTTTCATTTATTATTCTCTTGCTTCATGTTGGGGAGGCAGGTAAGGCCATTGTATTTTGTTTTATTATTTTTTAGTTAGGTTAGTTAGTAAGGAGGGATGTCATGTGTGTCTGTAATTTTGGCCTTTGCTCACCCTGATGCTATATGATGTTGACTGTGGTCTTGTTATGTTTGCCTATAATACTACATTTTCATTTGAGCATTAAATCTGTTTCTTTATGGTTTGTTTATCTCCTCAAGCCCTAAACTAGTTTTTTTTATGAAATGGTTTAATAAACTGGGCTGTAAGATTACTCAAAAATTGACTAACTTTACAAGACTTTAACAAAGCAAAACTTCACCAAAAGTGAAGTAGAAAAGAAAAACGTAGGCCAGAGTTATAAGAAAAAGTAGGCCAGAGTTATAAGAACTGCTTTTTATTGGAATTTAAAAACCTGAATGTTCTTATACGACTGAAGACGTGTCGAGGTTCTTCTGTTCCCTGTATGCTCTGTGACTAATTTGCTGAACAAGTAGATCTATCTGAGATGTTTCCAAGCTGTTTTAAGCCTGCGTCTGAGATGAACACTGTATGTGAACTTTTACATTCTGAATTTTTAGTTGAAAGTAAGTCAGAAGATGCTGAAAATGATTTCACATCAAAACTGAATTTTATTAAAGAGGCTTTGATGGAGGAACAAAGTTGGGATCAATCTCTTGATAACTGTAGACTAACTGCTGTAACAGAAGAAAGTAATGCCCCATCATGCAGTTATGTATTTTCAGCAAGATGTACATGTACTTAGCATGTACTTAGCTTAGCCCCCTGACAGTGTGTTCTCTGGTCATCTGGGTATACAGAAAACACATCAGCAGATCATGTGTTTTTTCTTTTGGCCTGGTCCTAAAGCTGATGCTGTGTTATGTTGAGTTACGGGAAAACCCAATCAGGTTATTCCATCCACATCACTTCATCCAATCCTAGCATTATGAGCACCATTTCAACGTGTGTAGGGCAGCTGCCCTGGCCACTGATCAAATCCTTCTACTTTTGTGTTACCCCTTGACCAGCTACCTAAACAAATGCTCATGCTTCATTACAGTAACAAGGCTGTGATGGCTGTCTTAAGTATGTTGCGAGAAAGTTACAAAGTATGTTCAGGTTTTTCGCTGCTGCTGCTGCACCTGCATCATTATCCTCTATTTTATTTGTTCCAGACATGAGGAGCTCCTCCCTTACTGTTCCACATTGCATTGTGGTATAATGTAAAAAAGTGTCCATTGAGTATACACCAAAAATTAGCTGTGCGCTAATCCGTATACGTTCGGCACCATTTAAGGTGGCTTCCAGTAAGAAGCTGGAGAATAACTCCAGCCTTGTTGGTGCAGCCGTTTCTTTACGGCATCATAAATCAGCACATTTTACAGTTGTAAAATACATCCAGATAGATCCGGGAACTAATTTTACTGAAGTTCTGAAATTGTTAGCAATTGATCATCACATGTCCAGTGCATATCACCCCGAATCTCAGGGTTCTCTAGAATGTTTTCAACAACCTCAGTGCTTCGTACCTACTGTCTTTAGGTAGATAAAGAATGTGATGATGGCATCCTGGTCTTATTGTTTGCCATTTGTGAAAGTGATCAGGATTCCATTGGGTTTAGCCATTCACAGCTGAATTGTGAATTTCACTTTGGAGATAAAAGACTTGTACGTACCAGGTTCTGCCCTGTGTGCAGAGTTTTCAGGAAGATTGTGTTGATGGAGGTGGATCTGCTAATAGGGTTTTGCTAAGTTCTCCCCTACTGCTTCTGAAGTATCTGCTTTTGTCACACCAGATCTCTTTCTACAGTATTCCGTAATGCCATTTGGGTTACAAAAGGTAATAGCTAATGTAAACAATTGTGAAGCATGTCTGGATGTCGTTGTGATGTCTAGATGTCTATCAGAGTTGGAATGAACATTTGGCAATCCTCTGAAATGTGTTTAAGCGCTTATAGTTAAGTTTCCCTCACACTTAATCTCACTAAATGTGAGTCTGGGAAAGCTAGAGTATCCTAGGTTTGTAAGAAGGTGGGCCAAGGTGAAGTGCGCCCTCTTGAGGCTAAGATACCAACCCTGCAGTTGTGCTTTTGTAGAACCCCTGTTCTAATGACTCCTGACTACACTCAATTCTTCAAGCTGTAAGCTGGGGCTGGAGCTGTCCTCCTTAAAGAAGACTCGAGGTGTTGACCATCCAGTTTATTTTTCATAGAAATTGAAGGAACATCAGATCATGTATAGAACCACTGAGAAGGAAGCCTAGCACTCTTATTAGCTTTTCAACACTTTATGTGGGGTTGAGTGTTTTGGCAGTAGTGCTCTATATATACCACAATATCAGCTGAAGACTGATGAGATGGTTCATGATTGTTCAAGGTTTTAATGTTCAGAATAAGAAAGATTGTGAAAATGTAGTTGCTGATGCGTTGTCTAGGCAGTAGTGTGAGGGTGTTATGACCCTGGGGAGTGTAGAAGAGAGCCTCGTTGGTGCAGCCATGTTTGTTTACAGCGTCAGAAAGATGAAGCAGTTTAGGAACACAGAGTCCTAACCTGACGTCAGTCCAATTATTCCATTCCACCTTAAATGGTGCAGCAGATTTAGTCAAAAGTATTCACCAACTGTATAGCACCAGAATGGAACAGGTGGAACATATTTGGGATGAGATGCCGATTTCAGTAGGGCATCAATCTTAGTGTGCTTCTCTATCCTTCTTCTACTTAAGCACAACTCTAATAATGAACATATGATGCTTTAAATACAAAAACAGAAAATATTATTTAAATTCAGCCTGTAGTTCAAAACTACATCCAACCAAACACCACTGTCTGACTCACTGTTGTCTTTACCTAGTTAATAGATGTAGATCTGCACTCTTAGCTCCTTCAGTGGGGGTTTTTTATAACCATTTCAGCCCAAAAAAAAAAGCTTCTAAGCTTTTCAGTCCCTGAGATCAGTCCTGGAGGACTTGTGTCCATCTGCTGAATTAAGAAAACAAATGGTAAATGTGGCATCAATCTATACAAAATGAAAATGTGAGCGAGTTAGACAGTCATGCAGTGAGGTGAGGATGAATCAATGCGAGGACCAGCGGGCAGTGTTTTCTTCTTTTTCTTGTCTTACCTTTGTCTTCTTTTCGTCTTATATTTTCTTTTTTATCTTTGTCGTCTTTCTTCTTTGTCTTTGTAATTTTCTTTTTTCTTGTTTCCTTCTTTGACTTCTTTTTCTCAATATATATTTTTTTGTCTTTCTTCTGTCTTCTTAGTCTTCGGCTTTTTGTTTTTCTTATTTTTCTTTTCTTAGTGTTTTTGTCTTGTCAAGTCAAATTTATTTGTATAGTGCTTTGTACAACTGTTGTGGTCACAAAGCAGCTTTACATAATTAGTAATTAGTAAAAGACAGAAAAAAGTCTTTAATAGCAGTCCTAAAATAGAGCCTTGTGGAACTCCATATCTTACTTCTGTGTAATTTGAAGATAAATCTTTACAAACTCCTTTAGATATGATTTGAACCACCATAGGGCTGGTCCTGTGATTCCAACCATTTTCTCTAATCTTTCTAGTAATATAGTATGATCTATTGTATCAAAGGCTGCACTAAGGTCTAGTAGGGCTAATAAAGATACATAGCCTTTATCAGAGGCAAGAAGGAGATCATTTTTATTCTTCACTAGGGAGGTCTCAGTGCTGTGATGGGATCTGAATCCAGATTGGAATTTCTCATACATGTCATTTGTACTCAGGTATAAGCAGAGTTGTTGGCCTACAGCTTTTTCTAAAATCTTGGATATGTATGTTAAGTTGGAGATGGGTCTGTAAATAGACAATACACAAGGATCAAGATTTGGCTTCTGGATTAAAGGTTTTATGACTGCCAATTTAAGTTTTTTAAGGTTTTTGGGAAATGCCCTAGGCTAAGGGATGAATTTACAATTGTTAAAAGAGGTCTAATTAGAAGTGAGAGTATTTCTTTTAGCAATTTAGAGGGAATCGGGTCAAGTTGTACAGGCTGTACAATTTGGTGAGGAAATATTTTTTTTTTCTAGTAAGTTTAGAGATCTCGCTAAAAAGAACTCTGGGATTGTCTGTTTTTGTTTTTCTCAATCAGCGAGGCCAAATACGCTGAGCGAGCTTTAATGAGTGCCTTTCTATATTGACTAAGGCTGTCCTTCCACACAGAGTGGAACACCTCTAGTTTGGTCGTCCACCATTTACGCTCTAGTTTCTGCACTGTTTTTAGTTTTTGCCTTGTCATTTTACTTTTAAACAGTGCTTCTTTGTCTAAGGTTGATTGAAGGGTATTTTCCAGGTCGTTCGTTAATGTAACTAGCTCCGTTTGGAGTCATTGGGGTTATTGCGCGCTTTAGACAGTGTTGCGGGGAAAAAATTAACATTTTGCCTAAGATGTGTCTCAAAGGAGATTAGATAATGGTCTGATATTACTGAGCTTTGAGGTACAATATTTAGATGATCAATTATAACACTCAGGGTCAGGACTAAATCTAGGGTATGGTTACAGTAATGTGTGGGTCCAGTCACATTTTTTGTGATGCCGACAGAATCTAAGATTGATACAAACGCCTTTGCTAATGGATCATCTGCTTTTTCAAAATGAATATTAAAGTCTTCTACTATTATAAATTTGTCACTGCACACTGACAAAATCACAAAATTATTAAAAAAATTCAGAATATGACCCTGGAGGCCTATAAATATTAATTTAGTCTGAATGCATTTTTATTTGTTGCTGGATTTGATTTTTTAATGTAGAAAATCTCAAAAGAAGTGAAAGTGTTAGTGTTTTTGAATAATATGTAGTGTATTCTGGTAGATTATGCATACTCCACCTCCTGTGCCTGATAATCTAGGGCTATGTACATATTTATAACCTGCGGCGGTGGCTTCATTTAATGCTATACATTGATCAGGTTTCAGTGTGGCAGAAAATGTCTAGTTTCTAATTAATTTATTATAACAAGCAAATTTAGATATTCTATGTTTGGCTTTAATTTGGGGCACAGACAGTCTTAATACAATGAAACCTGGGTGACCTCAAAGCAGCTCGCAGACGGTTTAGCGTGTCTGTCTGCGGCCTGGTCCCGGCTTTGGATTGTCAGCAGCCTTTTACACTACTCGACTAACTAGCAGACTATGCGTTATGCTGCACGAAAATAGGGCAGCACCCTCCTGCGTGGGGTGGACGCCATCCCTACCTAAAAAACAGGCTTGCCCTCAAACTTTAATCAGTTATCTATGTTATTTAGTGCTGTGATTCGGCTGTAAGACTCAATCGAATGAAGTTGCCGGTGAGTGGAAGCACAAGATAGATGTTTCTAATAAAGTGACCGTAACTTAAAGCTACCTTACACTCAGCAAAAGTCCATTCTCTATCAGCAGAGAAACCTTTGGATGAAAAGTACTGAGCTATCTTTTGCTCATTAATATATTTCTTCACTATGCCATTGATTACTTTTTCAAAATCAGAATCAGTCCACTGAGGCATTTCAGTCCCTCCCTTAACTAAGGTGCTGCTTTTATAGTTAAGAGACTTCCATGAGTCTTTACCAAGATTCTGAGTATGTTGGCCTTTTCTTGACATGGTGTGGAAACAGGAGAACAAATCCAAGTTTTCTTCTTATTAACTAAACTACAGAAGAACAAAAACACAACTCCGTTCAGAGAGGATTACGGTTACAAACGTTACGTTTAACAGTAACAAAACAAACTTCTCTCCTTTAGAGAGGATAACAGCCACAAAACACTAGGTTTTTATCAGTGACAAACAGATAACTTCTCTTCTTTCAGAGAGGCTAACAATTACTGACTCCTCTGTCTTAAGAAAACAGAATTTCTCTCAGATTCGAAATGGCGTTTACTCACCAAGAAGGTTTTAGTAGGCCATCCGGGTCACGGCACCACATTGTTAGAAATCCGGCATAAAGGAGACAGATTCAGGAGTCAGGAGACTGGATCTTTAGCATTGGAGTTTATTCACGTGCAGACAGAAAATCATACACTGGCACAGCTTAGTTGATCACGGTCAGTCTAGTCTAGTCCGACCATGTCTAGTCCGAACCAATCCAGTCTGAACCAATCCAGTCTAAAACAGAATCCAGTCTAAAACAGAATCCAGTCTGATTAGGGGTATTTTGAGAGGGCCTTATATATATTGGAAATTGTGGGAGGGGAAAGGTTCATGAAGAGGAGTTTAAGGAGGGGTAGGAGGGGGATGAAGGACAGGTCACTTGGAGTATCAACAGTAGGGGGTGATAGTTAGCACTTTAAAGAGGGGTAGGAGGTGGGTGAAGTTGAGGGGGGTTGATGGTCATCACACATCAAAGGTCATCGGTATGACCACTTGATTGTTGTCACCTTTTGAGGGTTATTCGAATTACCATATACAAAGAGAGAGAGTGACCACTTTAGGCCGGCAGACGAAGGGTAACAAAAGGTGAGACAAAGGATTAAGATAACCATTTGATAAGTTGAAACCACATGAAAGTAATGTTAGAAAGGGCCATATTTTCTCTCAGCTACAACTCTCAGGTCTTTGGTCTTCACCTATATAAGGCCATCAGTTGTCAGGTACATCTGGATTGTACACAAAACTGTCTTCCCTCCATTGGGCGTTGTGCCCACTTGGGCTATTCGGGGTCAGTGTGGGTGGAGGTGGAAGAACTGCCGATTGGCTTTTCAATTTTGCTTTCTGTCAGTGTGATCTCACCCTTGCATGAGTATGATGCAGGACCTCTAGTGTGCACCTTAGGAGTGTCTGGTGGGTTAGGGGGTTCAGGCTGATCTTTGACCTTGAACTTGACCAAACCTTGCATCTCCATCTCCACATCAGTTTCGGTCCAGGTGGTCACGTGAAGTGGTCACTGCATTGCTGTCTGCTCTTGTCCATCTGATTCAGGGGCATATGGAGGTGGTCTCAGGTTTGAGCCGAGAATACAGCCCGGGCTTGTTTGTCTTGTCATCATGTTGTTTGCTTATCTCCATGTTGTGAAAGTTAGCCTACGAGTGATAAGAAGATAAGGGGTGATAAGAGAAGTACAGGGGTGCTATAAGAAGATAAATGGGTGATGAGAAATATTGGCGTAATACAAGAAGATATGGGGTGATAAGAGAAACAAAGGGGTGAAACCAGTAGAAGGATGTTACAAGAGAAATATGGAGTGTTAAGAGAAATATGGGGAGTTATAAAGAATAAATTAAGGGGTGTTAAAAGAAAAAGAAGGGGTATTATTAGAAGAAACTGGGTATTACAAGAAGGGTGAGTAATTATACAAGTGAAGAGATAGGGTATAGTGTACACAGAAGCTTGTGTGTGTGAATGTGAAGGGAATTATCGTGTGTCTCTCAGTCTATGTGTGGATTCTGGGTGGCTATGTTCTGTTGGGGTTGAAGGGATATGTTTGGAGAGTAATTCTAAAAACTCACCATACTGTTGTCTTTTATTGTGAGATCTTGTGCTTTGCAGGAGATCTCACAATAAGAAAAATCTCATAAAAACGAGAGAGGAGCTATATTTAAGTTTGTGCACAGAATCAATAAAAGCCAAATTAATTGGGGTTGTAAAAAGATAAGGGTAAAAGCTGAAAAGAATTCTGTTATTGTCTCAGAAAAATGTGTGCATTTGTGGGAGGTTGCAAATTTAAGGGAAGACACAGTATGGGGGCCCCCGGAGAGAAGAAAAAGAGGAGTAAATGTTACATGTTGTATGTCTAGTCTGAGATTTTGTTTTAATGGCCAATAAAAGATAAATGGATCCATTCGATAGAGTTATGTGATAATGAGTGTAGAAAAGCAGTAGGAAATCTATGAAATAAATAGGTTTTGTAGATATGTGGGTTGGAATGAAGTATAGGAAAATTAATGAGCCCTGACTGGGCATCAGAGAGGGAGATAGGTAAAGGAACAGTTTCATAAACCACTAAAGCAGCCCATACTGGCACCAGGTCACGTGTAGTACAAGAATACTGTTAATAAGTCCTGTGGTTGTTGTATGGATACTGGAATGTGGGTTTTATAGTGTAAGTCCAACCTACCAACCTGAGAAAGAGATTTGACTAGTTTCAAATAGTTATACATAGAAGATGTGTTTATATCTTGTGTAGGTAATTCTTTGTATGAATAACATAAGCATTATTGTTAAGCACTGTAGGAAAGTAATCTCTGGTATTTCTGTTCTATCCTGGCAGAAAGGGAATCTATCCACCTGTACATACTAGCATCTAAATAGGTTCTGCACAGATGCTTTTGGTTGAACTTTCACCACTGGAAAGGGGAGCCTCATGTATGCAAGCATACACATACACTAAGGTTTAAGGTTGGTAGAGAGTTAAATCACTTTTAAACACACATGGTTAAAGATTCTCTCACTTGATTAGCTTAAGATTAGATCTGAATTACAAGTAATCTGGTTTGATTCTCCTTTCTCTTTTATGGGATGTGAGAGGAGACAGAAAGAAGGACCTAAGGAGGGGCAACTGGTGAGTGACGTGCCAGAAACGTCACATGGACTGAGTGGAAGAAGCTGTGCTGACTTCCGATCAGGCTAGTGTGCTTATCCACAGATCACTTCCCTGTATACACCCGCATTCTAAACAAATGTGTATTCATATTTATAGTGCTATTAATTATATAATACTTGCTAACAGTTGCCAACTGATTGGTTGGGCAGTGACTTTGATTACTTAAAGATAACACACTTGGGGGTTAAACATTTTGTTGAAAGCCACAGGTAGGGAAGTATTTGGTGGTTTAACTCTTACTAGAGGAGGACTTTTTTTTTTTTTTTAGAGTGGTCATACATTCTTAAGGTCTGGGCTGTTCTGAAGTTGGCAAACCTCAGTTAATTTCAACAACTCGTATAGTAACTTTTAATAAACAAATAAATAAATATCGTATAATTCAAAGTAGACAGTGAAGTGGTAGTAATTTCAATAATTTAAAGTAATCTTTTTCACACTCAAATAACATAGAGGCCATTATTATGCCAACTATGGGTACAAACACTTCAAAAGGAATTACTCCTGTTGATGTAGTTAAAATAATCCATTAATTAAAGGCATAACTAAGACATCAGAGAAATGGCACAAGCGTTGGCCTGACATTGACCAACCATGGCCAGTGGAGGGGACTCTTAATCCAGATGTAATTAAAGTAATGCAAGTACTTCTGGCCACGTACAAGGCTAACCAAAAGAAAGGTAAGAAGGGGGAAAAAAACATAAGAAGAAGAGACCGATGGAGCTTGGCATTCTCCAGTTGCTTGAATAAGAAGGGCAGAAACTGGTCAAAGCAGCAAAGGATAAGAGAGAGAGGAGTGCAGCAGAAATGGAGAGACAGATGAGAGGAATAGGAAAGCAGATGGCAGAAATTAATGAGCCATTTTCACACGTAAACAAGAACCCCCCACATATGAGAAGGAATTGAAGTCTGAGAAGATCTATCCCCAGCTCCCAGTGATCACTCAAGAGGGCAAATATCACATCAGAGATGATGGCCGAATAGTGGAAGCAGGAAAAGCAGAAACAATTTTAATAATGTATTTTCCAAAAGCAAGAAGAAATCAACATATATGTAAACTGAAGGTGAAGTGAAGATCAGGAGGACAAAAGTTGGAGATGATGTGGATGAAAGTGCGTGGGAAGCCAGAAGAGGATGTGATCCAGCAGTCACGCTTAGAACGTGAACAAGTAAGACAAAGAATAAAGTCAATACATGAAAAGAAAATGAATGCTTACTTACTGATAACACAGTTGCAGATGAAAAAAAAAGCCAGAAAGCCAGAGGTCCACATTCAGACAACCATATACAGTTGATGTATAGTCTCTTGGAATCATGAGGTCCTGTGAACAAAGACAAAGAAGAAAGTCAACAACTGAAAAGAAACATAATGCTTTCTTACCGATGACACAGTTGAAGATGAATAGAAAGTCAGTCAGATTGAGTTGCAGATGTAGACAACGGCAAAAAATTGGAGACCGATAGCCTCTTGGGATCATGAAATCCTGTCAACTAGTAGGACAAAAAAGAAAATCAAAATATGAAAAGAAAGTGAATGTATGCTCACCTGTTACACAGTTGAAGATAAATTAAAAGCCAATAAGAAGAAAAATCCAGATACAGACAACGGCAAACAGCTGGAGATGAACAGTCTCTTGGCATCATGAGGTCCTGTGAACAAGACAAAGAAGAAAGTCAATACATGAAAAGAAACTGAATGTATACTTACCTGTTACAAAGTTGCAGATGAATACACAGCCAGTAAGATAGAAGTCCAGATGCAGACAACCACATGCAGCTGGACATGGACAGTGTCTTGGGATCATGAAGTCATGTGAACGAGTAAGACAAAGAAGAAAATCAAAATATGAAAAGAAACTGAATGTATACATACCTGTTACACAGTTGCAGATGAATACACAGCCAATAAGAAGAAAAATCCAGATGCAGACAATGGCAAACAGCTGGAGATGGTCAGTCTCTTGGGATCTTGAGGTCCTATGACCAAGTAAGACTAAGAAGAAAGTCAATACATGAAAAGAAACTGAATGTATACTTACCTGTTACACAGTTGCAGATGGAAAAAAAAGCCCGTAAGCCAGAGTTCCAGATTCAGAAAACCATATACTGTTGATATATAGTCTCTTGGAATCATGAAGTCCTTTCAACAAGTAAGACAAAGAAGAAAGTCATTACATGAAAAGAAACGGAATGTATACATACCTGTTACACAGTTGCAGATGAATACACAGCCAATAAGAAGAAAAATCCAGATGCAGACAATGGCAAACAGCTGGAGATGGTCAGTCTCTTGGGATCTTGAGGTCCTATGACCAAGTAAGACTAAGAAGAAAGTCAATACATGAAAAGAAACTGAATGTATACTTACCTGTTACACAGTTGCAGATGGAAAAAAAAGCCCGTAAGCCAGAGTTCCAGATTCAGAAAACCATATACTGTTGATATATAGTCTCTTGGAATCATGAAGTCCTTTCAACAAGTAAGACAAAGAAGAAAGTCATTACATGAAAAGAAACGGAATGCTTACTTAGCAATTACACAGTTGCAGATGAATACACAGCCAATTAGAAAAAAAATCCAGATGCAGATGAATAGTCTCTTGGGATCATGAGGTCCTGTAAACAAGACAAAATGAAAGTCAATACATGAAAAGAAACGGAATGTAGACTTACCTGTTACACAGTTGCAGATGAATACACAGCCAGTAAGAAATACTTCCAGATGCAGATAACCACATACAGCTGGACTTGAATAGTCTCTTGGGATCATGAAGTCCTGTGAACAAGTAAGACAAAGATGAAAATCAAAATATTAAAAAAGAAACTGAATGTATACTTACCTGTAACACAGTTGCAGATTAATACACAGCCAATAAGACGAAAAACCCAGATGCAGATGAATAGTCTCTTGGGATCATGAGGTCCTGAAAACAAGACAAAGAAGAAATTCAATACATGAAAAAAACTGAATGTATACTTACCTGTTACAAAGTTGCAGATGAAAAAAAAGCCAGTAAGGCAGAGTTCCAAATTCAGACAACCATATACAGTTGCTGTATAGTCTCTTGGGATCACGAGGTCCTGTGAAGAAGTAAAACAAAGAAGAAAGTTAATACATGAAAAGAAACGGAATGTTTACTTACCTGTAACAAAGTTGCAGATGAATACACAGTAAGAAAGAAAGAATTCCAGATGCAGACAACCACATACAGCTGGACATGGACAGTCTCTTGGGATCATGAAGTCCTGTCAACAAGTAAGACAAAGAAGAAAATCAAAACATGAAAAGAAACTGAATGTTTACTTACCTGTAACAAAGTTGCAGATGAATACACAGCCAATAAGACGAAAAATCCAGATGCACACAACTGCAAACAGCTGGAGATGAATAGTCTCTTGGGATCATGAGGTCCTGTTAACAAGACAAAAAGAAAGTCAATACATGAAAAGAAATGGAATGTATACTTACCTGTTACACAGTTGCAGATGAATACACAGTCAGTAAGAAAGAATTCCAGATGCAGACAACCACATACAGCTGGACATGGACAATCTCTTGGGATCATGAAGTCCTGTCAACAAGTAAGACAAAGAAGAAAATCAAAATATGAAAAGAAACTGAATGTTTTCTTACCTGTAACACAGTTGCAGATGAATACACAGCCAATAAGACGAAAATTCAAGATGCAGATGAATAGTCTCTTGGGATCATGAGGTCTTGTAAACAAGACAAGGAAGAAAATCAATGCATGAAAAGAAGCTGAATGTATACTTACCTTTTACACAGTTGCAGATGAATACACAGCCAATAAGACGAAAAATCCAGATAAAGACAACAACATACAGCTGGAGATTAATAGTCTCTTGGGATCATGAAGTCTTCTGAATAAGTAAGACAAAGAAGAAAGTCAATACATGAAAAGACACGGAATGCTTACTTACCGATTAAACAGTTGCAGATGAATACACAGCCATTCAAAAAGAATTCCAGATGCAGACAACCACATATAGCTGGACATGGACAGTCTCTTGGGATCATGAAGTTCTCTGAACAAGTAAGACAAAGAAGAAAGTCAATACATGAAATGAAACTGAATGCTTACTTTCGGATTACACAGTTGCAGATGAACACAGCCAATAAGATGAAAAATCCAGATGCAGACAACGGCAAACAGCTGGAGATAGATACACTCTTGGCATCAAGAGGTCCTGTCAACAAGTAAGACAAAGATGAAAGTCAAAACATGAAAAGAAACTGAATGTATACTTACCTATTACACAGTTGCAGATGAAGACACAGCCAAGAAGACGAAAAATCCAGATGCAGACAACGGCAAACAGCTGGAGATAGATACACTCTTGGCATCAAGAGATCCTGTCAACAAGTAAGACAAAGAAGAAAGTCAATACATTAAAAGAAACTTAATGTATACCTACCTGTTACACAGTTGCAGATGAACACAGCCAATAAGATGAAAAATCCAGATGCAGACAACGGCAAACAGCTGGAGATAGATACACTCTTGGCATCAAGAGGTCCTGTCAACAAGTAAGACAAAGATGAAAGTCAATACATGAAACGAAACGGAATATATACTTACCTGTTACACCGTTGCAGATGAATACACAGCCAGTAAGACGAAAATTCCAGATGCAGTTGAATAGTCTTTTGGGATCACGAGGTCCTGTGAACAAGTAAGACAAAGAAGAAAGTCAATACATGAAAAGAAACTGAATGTATACTTACCTGTAACACAGCTGTAGATGTACAAAGCCAATAAGACGAAAAATCAAGATGCAGACAACGGCAAACAGCTGGAGATGAATAGTCTCTTGGGATCATGAGGTCCTGTAAACAAGACAATAATAAGGTCAATTCATGAAAAGAAACTGAATGTATACTTACCTGTTACACAGCTGCAGATGAATACACAGCCAGTAAGAAAGAATTCCAGATGCAGACAACCACATACAGCTGGACATGGACAGCCTCTTGGGATCATGAAGTCCTGTGAACAAGTGAGACAAAGAAGAAAGTCAATACATGAAAACAAACTGAATGTATACTTACCTGTAACACAGTTGCAGATGAATACACAGCAAATAAGACGAAAAATCCAGATGCAGATGAATAGTCTCTTGGGATCATGAGGTCCTGTAAACAAGACAAAGAAGAAAGTCAATACATGAAAAGAAACTGAATGTATTCTTACCTGTTACACAGTTGCAGATGAATACACAGCCAGTAAGAAAGAATTCCAGATGCAGACAACCACATACAGCTCGACATGGACAGTCTCTTGGGATCATGAAGTCCTGGGAACAAGACAAAAAAGAAAGTCAATACATGAAAAGAAACGGAATGTATACTTACCTGTTACACAGTTGCAGGTGAAAAAAAAGCCAGTAAGCCAGAGTTCCAGATTCAGACAACCATATACAGTTGATGTATAGTCTCTTGGCATCATGAAGTCCTGTGAACAAGTAAGACAAATAAGAAAATCAAAATATGAAAAGAAACTGAACGTATGCTTACCTGTTACACAGTTGCAGATGAATACACAGCCATTAAGAATGAATTCCAGATGCAGACAACCACATACAGCTGGACATGGACAGTCTGTTGGGATCATGAAGTCCTATGAAAAAGTAAGACAAAGAAGAATATCAAAATATGAAAAGAAACTGAATGTATACTTAACTGTTACACAGTTGCAGATGAATACACAGCCAAGAAGACGAAAAATCCAGATGCAGTCAGGTTGAGTTCCAGATGCAGACAACAGCAAATAATTGAAGGTTTGATAGCCTCTTGGGATCACTAGGTCTTGTGAACAAGTAAGACAAAGAATAAAATCAAAATATGAAAAGAAACTGAATGTATACTTACCTGTTACACAGTTGCAGATGAATACACAGCCAGTTAGAAAGAATTCCAGATGCAGACAACCACATACAGCTGGACATGGACAGTCTCTTGGGATCATGAAGTCCTGTGAACAAGTAAGACAAAGCAGAAAATCAAAATATGAAAAGAAACTGAATGTATACTTACCTGTTACACAGTTGCAGATGAAAAAAAAAGCCAGTAAGCCAGAGTTCCAGATTCAGACAACCATATATAGTTGATGTATAGTCTCTTGGGATCACGAGGTCCTGTGAACAAGTAAACAAGACAAAGAAGAAAGTCAATACATGAAAAGAAACTGAATGTTTACTTACCTGTAACACAGTTGCAGATGAATACACAGCCAATAAAACGTAAAATCCAGATGCAGACAACGGCAAACAGCTGGAGATGAACAGACTCTTGGGATCATGAGGTCCTGTAAATAAGACAAAAAAAAGTCAATACATGAATAGAAACGGAATGTATACTTACCTTTTACACAGTTGCAGATGAATACACAGCCAGTAAGAAAGAGTTCCAGATGCAGACAACATCATACAGCTGGACAAGGACAGTCTCTTGGGATCATGAAGTCCTGTGAACAAGTAAGACAAAGAAGAAAGTCAATACATGAAAAGAAACTGAATGCTTACTTACCTGTTACACAGTTGCAGATGAATAGAAAATCAGTCAGGTTAAGTTTCAGATTCAGACAACGGCAAACACTTGGAGATCGATAGCCTCTTGGGATCATGAAGTCCTGTCAACAATTACGACAAAGAATAAAATCAAAATATGAAAAGAAACTGAATGTATACTTACCTGTAACACAGTTGCAGATGAATACACAGCCAGTTAGAAAGAATTCCAGATGCAGACAACCACATACAGCTGGACATGGACAGTCTCTTGGGATCATGAAGTTCTGTGAACAAGTAAGAGAAAGAAGAAAATCAAAATATGAAAAGAAACTGAATGTATACTTACCGATTACACAGTTGCAGATAAAAAAAAAAGCCAGTAAGCCAGAGTTCCAGATTCAGACAACCATATACAGTTGATGTATAGTCTCTTGAGATCACAAGGTCCTGTGAAAAAGGAAGACAAAGAAGAAAGTCATTACATGAAAAGAAACTGAATGTAGACTTACCTGTAACACAGTTGCAGATGAATACACAGCCAAGAAGACGAAAAATCCAGATGTAGACAACGGCAAACAGCCGGAGATGAATAGTCTGTTGGGATCATGGAGTCCTGTGAACAAGTAATACAAAGAAGAAAATCAAAATATGAAAAGAAACTGAATATATACTTACCAGTTACACAGTTGCAGATGAAAACACAGCAATTAAGAAAGAATTCCAGATGCAGACAACCACATACAGCTGGACATGGACAGTCTCTTGGGATCATGAAGTCCTGTGAACAAGTAAGACAAAGAAGAAAATCAAAATATGAAAAGAAACTGAATATATACTTACCAGTTACACAGTTGCAGATGAACACGCAGCCATTAAGAAAGAATTCCAGATGCAGACAACCACATACAGCTGGACATGGACAGTGTCTTGGGATCATGAAGTCCTGTGAACAAGTAAGACAAAGAAGAAAGTCAATACATGAAAAGAAACTGAACGCTTACTTACCACATACACAGTTGCAGATGAATACACAGCCAATAGGACTTAAAATCCAGATGCAGACAACAGCAAACAGCTGGAGATGAATAGTCTCTTGGGATCATGAGGTCCTGTAAACAAGACAAAAAAAAAGTCAATACATGAATAGAAACGGAATGTATACTTACCTGTTACACAGTTGCAGATGAATATAAAATCAGTCAGGTTGAGTTCCAGATTCAGACAATGGCAAACAGCTGGAGATTGAGAGCCTCTTGGGATCATGAGGTCCTGTGAACAAGTAAGACAAAGAAGAAAATCAAAATATGAAAAGAAACAGAATGTATACTTACCAGTTACACAGTTGCAGATGAAAACACAGCAATTAAGAAAGAATTCCAGATGCAGACAACCACATACAGCTGGACATGGACAGTCTCTTGGGATCATGAAGTCCTGTGAACAAGTAAGACAAAGAAGAAAATCAAAATATGAAAAGAAACTGAATATATACTTACCAGTTACACAGTTGCAGATGAACACGCAGCCATTAAGAAAGAATTCCAGATGCAGACAACCACATACAGCTGGACATGGACAGTGTCTTGGGATCATGAAGTCCTGTGAACAAGTAAGACAAAGAAGAAAGTCAATACATGAAAAGAAACTGAACGCTTACTTACCACATACACAGTTGCAGATGAATACACAGCCAATAGGACTTAAAATCCAGATGCAGACAACAGCAAACAGCTGGAGATGAATAGTCTCTTGGGATCATGAGGTCCTGTAAACAAGACAAAAAAAAAGTCAATACATGAATAGAAACGGAATGTATACTTACCTGTTACACAGTTGCAGATGAATATAAAATCAGTCAGGTTGAGTTCCAGATTCAGACAATGGCAAACAGCTGGAGATTGAGAGCCTCTTGGGATCATGAGGTCCTGTGAACAAGTAAGACAAAGAAGAAAATCAAAATATGAAAAGAAACTGAATGTATACTTACCGATTACACAGTTGCAGATGAAAAAAAAAGCCAGTAAGCCAGAGTTCCAGATTCAGACAACCATATATAGTTGATGTGTAGTCTCTTGGGATCACGAGGTCCTGTGAACAAGTAAACAAGACAAAGAAGAAAGTCAATACATGAAAAGAAACTGAATGTTTACTTACCTGTAACACAGTTGCAGATGAATACACAGCCAATAAGACGTAAAATCCAGATGCAGTTGAAAAGTCTCTTGGGATCACGAGGTCCTGTGAACAAGTAAGACAAAGAAGAAAGTAAATACATGAAAAGAAACGTAAAGCTTACTTACCTGTAACACAGTTGCAGATGAATACACAGCCAATAAGACGTAAAATCCAGATGCAGACAACGGCAAACAGCTGGAGATGTATAGCCTCTTGGGATCATGAGGTCCTGTAAATAAGACAAAAAAAAGTCAATACATGAATAGAAACGGAATGTATACTTACTTGTTACAAAGTTGCAGATGAATACAAAGACAGTAAGAAAGAATTCCAGATGCAGACAACAACATACAGCTGGACATGGATAGTCTCTTGGGATCAGGAGGTCCTGTAAACAAGACAAAGAAGAAAGTCAACACATAAAAAGAAACTGAATGTATAGTTACCTGTCACACAGTTGCAGATGAAAAAAAAAGCCGGTAAGCCAGAGTTCCAGATGCTGACAACCATATGCAGTTGATGTATAGTCTCTTGGGATCACAAGGTTCTGTGAACAAGTAAGACAAAGAAGAAAGTCAATACATGAAAAGAAACTGAATGCTTACTTTCCGATTACACAGTTGCAGATGAATACACAGCCAATAAGACGGAAAATCCAGATGCAGACAATGGCAAACACTTGGAGATCGATATCCTCTTTGGATCATGAAGTCCTGTGAACAAGTAAGACAAAGAAAAAAGTCAATGCATGAAAAGAAACTGAATGTATACTTACCTGTTACAAAGTTGCAGATGAATACAAAGCCAGTAAGAAAGAATTCCAGATGCAGACAACCACATCCAGCTGGACATGGATAGTCCCTTGGGATCACGAGGTCCTGTTAAAAAGACAAAGAAGAAAGTCAATAAATGAAAAGAAGCTGAATGTATACTTACCTTTTACACAGTTGCAGATGAATACACAGCCATTAAGAAAGAATTCCAGATGCAGACAATCACATACAGCTGGACATGGATAGTCTCTTGGGATCATGAAGTCCTGTGAACAAGTAAGACAAAGAAGAAAGTCAATACATGAAAAGAAACTGAATGCTTACTTACCGATTACACAGTTGCAGATGAACAGAAAGTCAGTCAGATTGAGTTCCAGATGCAGACAACGGCCAAAACTTGGAGATCGATAGCCTCTTGGTATCATGAAGTCCTGTGAACAAGTAAAACAAAGAAGAAAGTCAAAACATGAAAAGAAACTGAATGTATACTTACCTGTTACACAGTTGCAGATGAATAGAAAGTCAGTCAGATTGAGTTCCAGATGCAGACAACGGCAAACACTTGGAGATCGATAGCCTCTTGGGATCATGAAGTCCTGTGAACAAGTAAGACAAAGAAGAAAGTCAATACATGAAAAGAAACTGAATGTTTACTTACCTGTTACACAGTTGCAGATGAAAACACAGCTAATAAGACGAAAAATCCAGATGCAGTTGAAAAGTCTCTTGGGATCACAAGGTCCTGTGAACAAGTAAGACAAAGAAGAAAATGAAGACATGAAAAGAAACTGAAGGTATACTTACCTGTCACACAGTTGCAGATGAATAGAAAGTCAGTCAGATTGAGTTCCAGATGCAGACAACGGCAAACACTTGGAGATCGATAGCCTCTTGGGATCATGAAGTCCTGTCAACAAGTAAGACAAAGAAGAAAATCAATACATGAAAAGAAACTGAATGTATACTTACCTATTACACAGTTGCAGATGAAAAAAAGCCAGTAAGCCAGAGTTCCAGATTTAGACAACCATATATATTTGATGTATAGTCTCTTGGGATCACGAGGTCCTGTGAACAAGTAAGACAAAAAAGAAAGTCAATACATGAAATGAAACTGAATGCTTACTTACCGATTAAACAGTTGCAGTTGAATAGAAAGTGAGTTAGATTGAGTTCCAGATGCAGACGTCGGCAAACACTTGGAGATTAGTAGCCTCTTGGGATCATGAAGTCCTGTGAACAAGTAAGATAAAGAAGAAAGTCAAAATATGAAAAGAAACTGAATGTATACTTACATGTAACACAGTTGCAGATTAATTCAAAGCCAATAAGACGAAAAATCCAGATGCAGATGAATAATCGCTTGGGATAATGAGGTCCTGTAAACAAGACAAAGAAGAAAGTCAATACAGAATGTACACTTACCTTTTACACAGTTGCAGATGAATACACAGCCAATAAGACGAAAAATCCAGATGCAGTTGAATAGTCTCTTGGGATCATGAAGTCCTGTGAATAAGTAAGACAAATAAGAAAGTCAGTACATGAAAAGAAACTGAATATATACTTACCTGTTACACGGTTGCAGTTGAAAAGAAACAGAATGTATACTTACCTATTGCACAGTTGCAGATGAATAGAAAGTCAGTCAGATTGAGTTCCCGATGCAGACAACGGCAAACCCTTGCAGATCGAAAGCCTCTTGGGATCATTAAGTCCTGTCAACAAGTAAGACAAAGAAGAAAATCTAAATATGAAAAGAAATTGAATGTATACTTACCTATAACACAGTTGCAGATGAATACACACCCAATAAGACGTAAAATCCAGATGCAGACAACGGCAAACAGCTGGAAATGAATAGTCTCTTGGGATCATGAGTTCCTGTAGACAAGATAAAAAGAAAGTCAATACATGAAAAGAAACTGAATATATACTTACCTGTTACACAGTTGCAGATGAATAGAAAGTCAGTCAGATTGAGTTCCAGATGCAGACAACAGTAAACACTTGGAGATCGATAGCCTCTTGGGATCATGAAGTCCTGTGAACAAGACAAAGAAGAAAATTAAAACATGAAAAGAAACTGAATGTATACTTACCTGTTACACTGTTGCAGATTAATACACATCCAATAAGACAAAAAATCCATATGCAGATGAATAGTCTCTTGTGATCATGAGGTCCTGTAAACAAGACAAAGAAGAAAGTCAATACAACAAAAGAAACTGAATGTACACTTACCTATTACATAGTTGCAGATGAATAGAAAGTCAGTCAGATTGAGATCCAGTTGCAGACAACCACATACAGCTGGACATGGATAGTCTCTCTGGATCATCAAGTCCTGTGAACAAGTAAGACACAAAAGAAAATCAAAATATGAAAAGAAACTGAATATATACTTACGTGTTACACAGTTACAGATGAATACACACCCAATAAGACGAAAAATCCAGATGCAGTTGAATAGCCTCTTGGGATCACGAGGTCCTGTGAACAAGTAAGACAAAGAAGAAAATCAATACATGAAAAGAAACGGAATGCTTACTTACCGATTACACAGTTGCAGATGAATACACAGCCATTAAGAAAGAATTTCAGATGCAGACTACCACATACAGCTGGACATGGACAGTCTCTTGGGATCATGAAGTCCTGTGAAGAAGTAAGACAAAGAAGAAAGTCAATACATGAAAAGAAACTGAACGTATACTTACCTGTTACACAGTTGCAGATGAATAGAAAGTCAGTCAGATTGAGTTCCAGATGCAGACAACGGTAAACACTTGGAGATCAATATCCTCTTGGGATCATGAAGTCCTGTGAACAAGACAAAGAAGAAAATCAATTCATGAAAAGAAACTGAATGTTTACATACCTGTAACCCAGTTGCAGACGATAACACAGCGAATAAGACGAAAAATCCAGATGCAGTTGAAAAGTCTCTTAGGATCACAAGGTCCTGTGAACAAGTAAGACAAAGAAGAAAATCAATACATGAAAAGAAACTGAAGGTATACTTATCTGTCACACACTTGCAGATGAATAGAAAGTCAGTCAGATTGAGTTCCAGATGCAGACAACCACATACAGCTGGACATCGATAGCCTCTTGGGATCATGAAGTCCTGTCAACAAGTAAGACAAAGACGAAAATCCAAATATGAAAAGAAACTGAATGTATACTTACCTGTAACACAGTTGCAGATTAATACACAGCCAATAAGATGAAAAATCCAGATGCAGACAACGGCAAACAGCTGGAGATGAATAGTCTCTTGGGATCATGAGGTCCTGTAAACAAGTAAGACAAAGAAGAAAGTCAATACATGAAAAGAAACTGAATGCTTACTTACCGATTACACAGTTGCAGATGAAAAAATTAAAGCCAGTAAGCCAGAGTTCCAGATTCAGACAACCATATACAGCTGATTTATAGTCTCTTGGGATGACGAGGTACTGTGAAGAAGTAAGACAAAGAAAGTCAATACATGAAAAGAAACTGAATGTATACTTACCTGTAACACAGTTGCAGATGAATACACAGTCAGTAAGAAAGAATTCCAGATGCAGACAACCACATACAGCTGGACATCGATAGCCTCTTGGGATCATGAGGTCCTGTAAACAAGACAAAAAGAAAGTCAATACATGAAAAGAAACTGAATGTATACTTACCTGTAACACAGTTGAAAATGAATACACAACCAATAAGACGAAAAATCCAGACAACCACATACAGCTGGAAATCGATAGCCTATTGGGATCCTGATAACAAGACAAAAAGAAAGTCAATACATAAAAAAACTGAATGTTTACTTACCTGTTACACAGTTGCAGATGAACACACAGTCAGTAAGAAAGAATTCCAGATACAGACAACAACATACAGCTGGACATGGATAGTCTCTTGGGATCACGAGGTCCTGTGAAAAAGTAAGACAAAGAAGAAAGTCAATACATGAAAAGAAACTGAATGTATACTTACCTGTTACACAGTTGCAGATGAATAGAAAGTCAGTCAGATTGAGTTCCAGATGCAAACAACGGCAAACACATGGGAATCGATAGCCTCTTGGGATCATGAAGTCCTGTCAACAAGTAAGACAAAGAAGAAAATCAATACATGAAAAGAAATGGTAATGTATACTTACCTACTACACAGTTACAGAAGAACAAAGTCAGTCAGATTGAGATCAAGATGCAGACAACGGCAAGCACTTGGAGATCGATAGCCTCTTAGGATCATGAAGTCCCGTAAACAAGTAAGACAAAGAAGAAAGTCAATACATGAAAATAAACTGAATGTATACTTACCTGTTACACAGTTGCAGATGAACACAGCCAGTAAGAAAGAATTCCAGATGCAGACAACCACATACAGCTGGACATGGACAGTCTCTTGGGATCATGAAGTCCTGTGAACAAGTAAGACAAAGAAGAAAGTCAATACATGAAAAGAAACTGAATGTATACTTACCTGTAACACAGTTGCAGATGAATACACAGCCAATAAGACGAAAAATCCAGATGCAGATGAATAGTCTCTTGGGATAATGAGGTCCTGTAAACAAGACAAAGAAGAACGTTAATACATGAAAAGAAGCTGAATGCATACTTACCCGTGACACAGTTGCAGATGAATACACAGCCATTAAGAAAGAATTCCAGATGCAGACAACCACATACAGCTGGACATGGACAGTCTCTTGGGATCATGAAATCCTGTGAACAAGTAAGACAAAGAAGAAAGTCAATACATTAAAATAAATGGAATGTATAGTTACCTGTTACACATTTGCAGATGAATACACCGTCAATAATCCAAAATTCCAGATGCAGACGATGGCAAAAAGTTGGAGATGGATACACTCTTAGGATCAAGAGGTCATATAAACAAGTAAGACAAATAAGAAAGTCAATACATGAAAAGAAACTGAATGTATACTTACCTGTTACAGAGTTGCAGATTAATACACAGCCAGTAAGAAAGAATTCCAGATGCAGACAACCACATACAGCTGGACATGGATAGCCTCTTGGGATCATGAAATCCTGTCAACAAGTAAGACAAAGAAGAAAGTCAATACATGAAAAGAAACTGAATGTATACTTACCTGTTACACAGTTGCAGATGAAAAAAAAGCCAGTAAGCCAGAGTTCCAGATTCAGACAACCATATACAGTTGATGTATCGTCTCTTGAGATCACGAGGTCCTGTCAACAAGTAAGACAAAGAAGAAAATCAAAATATGAAAAGAAACTGAATGTTTACTTACCTGTAACACAGTTGCAGATTAATACACAGTCAGTAAGAAAGAATTCAAGATGCAGACAACCACATACAGCTGCATATGGACAGTCTCTTGGGATCATGAAGTCCTGTGAACAAGTAAGACTAAGAAGAAAGTCAATACATGAAAAGAAACTGAATGCTTACTTACCTGTTACACAGTTGCAGATGAATACACAGCCAGTAAGAAAGACTTCCAGATGCAGACAACCACATACAGATGGACATGGATAGTGTCTTGCGATCATGAAGTCCTGTGAACAAGTAAAACAAAGAAAAAAAGTCAAATCATGAAAAGAAACTGAATGCTTACTTACCGATTACACAGTTGCAGATGAAAAAAAGCCAGTAAGCTAGAGTTCCAGATTCAGACAACCATATACAGTTGATGTATAGTCTCTTGAGATCATGAGGTCCTGTGAAAGGGACAAAATGAAAGTCAATACATGAAAAGAAACTGAATGCTTACTTACCTGTTACACAGTTGCAGATGAATACACAGCCAGTAAGAAAGACTTCCAGATGCAGACAACCACATACAGCTGGACATGAATATCTCTTCGGATCATGAAGTCCTGACAAAGAGTAAGACAAAGATGAAAATCAATATATGAAAAGAAACTGAATGTATACTTACCTGTTACACAGTTGCAGATGAAAAAAAGGCCAGTAAGCCAGAGTTCCAGATGCAGACAACCATATACAGTTGATGTAAAGTCTCTTGGGATCACGAGGTCCTGTGAACAAGTAAAACAATGAAGAAAGTTAATACATGAAAAGAAACAGAATGTTTACTTACCTGTTACACAGTTGTAGATGAATACACAGCAAGAAAGAAAGAATTCCAGATGCAGACAACATACAGCTGGACATGGACAGTCTCTTGGGATCATGAAGGCCTGTGAACAAGTAAGACAAAGAAGAAAGTCAATACATGAAAATAAACTGAATGCTTACTTACCGATTACACAGTTGCAGATGAATAGAAAATCAGTCAGATTGAGATCCAGATGCACACAACGGCAAACACTTGGAGATCGATAGCCTCTTGGGATCATGAGGTCCTGTAAACAAGACAAAAAGAAAGTCAATACATGAAAAGAAACTGAATGTATACTTACCTGTTACACAGTTGCAGGTGAATAGAAAGTCAGTCAGATTGAGATCCAGATGCACAAAACGGCAAACACTTGAAGATCGATAGCCTCTTGGGATCATGAAGTCCTGTGAACAAGTAAGAAAAAGAAGAAAGTCAATACATGAAAAGAAACTGAATGTATACTTACCTGTTACAAAGTTGCAGATGAATACAAATCCAATAAGAAAGAATTCCAGATTCAGACAACCACATCCAGCTGGACATGGAAAGTCTCTTGGGATCATGAGGTCCTGTAAACAAAAGAAACTGAATGCTTTTCTACCGATTACACAGTTGCAGATGAATACACAGTCAGTAAGAAAGAATTCCACATGCAGACAACAGCAAACAGCTGGAGATGAATAGTCTCTTCGGATCATGAGGTCCTGTAAACAAGACAAAAAGAAAGTCAATACATGAAAAGGAACTGAATGTATACTTACCTGTTACAAAGTTGCAGGTGAATACAAAGCCAGTAAGAAAGAGTTCCAGATGCAGACAACCACATCCAGCTGGACAAGGACAGTCTCTTGGAATCATGAAGTCCTGTGAACAAGTAAGACAAAGAAGAAAGTCAATACATGAAAAGAAACTGAATGTATACTTACCTGTTACAAAGTTGCAGATGAATACAAATCCAATAAGAAAGAATTCCAGATTCAGACAACCACATCCAGCTGGACATGGAAAGTCTCTTGGGATCATGAGGTCCTGTAAACAAGACAAAGAAGAAAGTCAATACTTACCTGTTACACAGTTGCAGATGAATAGAAAGTCAGTCAGATTGAGTTCCAGATGCAGACAACGGCAAGCACTTGGAGATCGATAGCCTCTGGGGATCATGAAGTCCTGTCAAGAAGTAAGACAAAGAAGAAAATCAAAATATGAAAAGAAATTGAATGTATACTTAACTATAACACAGTTGCAGATGAATACACAGCCAATAAAACGTAAAATCCAGATGCAGACAACGGCAAACAGCTGGAGATAAATAGTCTCTTGGGATCATGAGGTCCTGTAAACAAAAAAAAAAAAGTCAATACATGAAAAGAAACGGAATGTATACTTACCTGTTACACAGTTGCAGATGAATACACAGCCAGTAAGAAAGAATTCCAGATGCAGACAACCACATACAGCTGGACAACGACAATCTCTTGGGATCACGAAGTCCTGTCAACAAGTAAGACAAAGAAGAAAGTCAATACATGAAAAGAAACTAAATGTATACTTACCTGTTACACAGTTGCAGATGAATAGAAAGTCAGTCAGATTGAGTTCCAGATGCAGACAACAGCAAACACTTGGAGATCGATAGCCTGTTGGGATCATGAATTCCAGTCAAAAAGTAAGACAAAGAAGAAAATCAAAACATGAAAAGAAACTGAATGTATACTTACCTGTTATAAAGTTGCAGATGAATACAACTCCAGTAAGAAAGAATTCCAGATGCAGACAACCACATCCAGCTGGACATGGATAGTCTCTTGGGATCATGAGGTCCTGTAAACAATACAAAGAAGAAAGTCAAAATATGAAAAGAAACTGAATATATACTTACCTGTTACACAGTTGCAGATGATAGAAAGTCAGTAAGATTGAGTTCCAGATGCAGACAACGGCAAACACTTGGAGATCGATAGCCTCTTGGGATCATGAAGTCCTGTGAACAAGTAAGATAAAGAAGAAAATCAAAATATGAAAAGAAACGGAATGCTTACTTACCGATTACACAGTTGCAGATGAAAACACATCCATTAAGAAAGAATTTCAGATGCAGACAACCTCATACAGCTGGACATGGATAGCCTCTTGGGATCAAAAAGTCCTGTGAACAAGTAAGCCAAAGAAGAAAATCAAAATATGAAAAGAAATTGTATGTATACTTATCTGTAACACAGTTGCAGATGAATACACAGCCAATAAGACGTAAAATCCAGATGCAGACAACGGCAAACAGCTGGAGATAAATAGTCTCTTGGGATCATGAGCTCCTGTAAACAAAACAAAAAAAAGTCAATACATGAAAAGAAACGGAATGTATACTTACCTGTTACACAGTTGCAGATGAATACACAGCCAGTAAGAAATAATTCCAGATGCAGACAACCACATACAGCTGGACAACGACAATCTCTTGGGATCACGAAGTCCTGTCAACAAGTAAGACAAGGAAGAAAGTCAATACATGAAAAGAAACTAAATGTATACTTACCTGTTACAAAGTTGCAGATGGATACAAATCCAGTAAGAAATAATTCCAGATGCAGACAACCACATACAGCTGGACAACGACAATCTCTTGGGATCACGAAGTCCTGTCAACAAGTAAGACAAAGAAGAAAGTCAATACATGAAAAGAAACTGAATGTATACTTACCTGTTACACAGTTGCAGTTGAAAAAAAGCTAGTAAGCCAGAGTTCCAGATTCAGACAACCATATACAGTTGATGTATAGTCTCTTGGGATCACGAGGTCCTGTGAACAAGTAAGACAAAGAAGAAAGTCAATACATGAAAAGAAATTGAATGTATACTTACCTGTTACACAGTTGCAGATGAATAGAAAGTCAGTCAGATTGAGATCCTGATGCAGACAACGACAAACACTTGGAGATCGATAGCCTCTTGGGATCATGAGGTCCTGTCAAGAAGTAAGACAAAAAAGAAAATCAAAATATGAAAAGAAACTGAATGTATACTTACCTGTAACACAGTTGCAGATGAATACACAGCCAATAAGACGTAAAATCCAGATGCAGATGAATAGTCTCTTGGGATCATGAGGTCCTGTAAACAAGACAAAGAAGAAAGTCAATACATGAAAAGAAACTGAATGTATACTTATCTGTTACACAGTTGCAGATGAATGGGAAGTAAGTTGGATTGAGTTCCAGATGCAGACAACGGCAAGCACTTTGAGATCGATAGCCTCTTGGGATCATGAAGTCCTGTCAAGAAGTAAGACAAAGAAGAAAATCAAAACATGAAAAGAAACTGAATGTATACTTACCTGTTACACAGTTGCAGATGAAAAGAAACGGAATGTATACTTACCTGTTACACAGATGCAGATGAATACACAGTCAGTAAGAAAGAATGCCAGATGCAGACAACCACATACAGCTGGAGATCGATAGCCTCTTGGGATCATGAGGTCCTGTAAACAAAACAAAAAGAAAGTCAATACATGAAAAGTAACTGAATTTATACTTACCTGTTACACTGTTGCAGATGAATACACAGTCAGAAAGAAAGAATTCCAGATGCAGACAACCACATACAGCTGGACATCGATAGTCTCTTCGGATCATGAAGTCCTGTGAACAAGTAAGACAAAGAAGAAAGTCAAAACATGAAAAGAAACTGAATGTATACTTACCTGTTACACAGTTGCAGATGAAAAAAAAGCTAGTAAGCCAGAGTTCCAGATGCAGATAACCATATACAGTTGATGTATCGTCTCTTGGGATCACGAGGTTCGGTGAACAAGTAAGACAAAGAAGAAAGTCAATACATGAAAAGAAACTGAATGCTTACTTACCGATTACACAGTTGCAGATGAATAGAAAGTCAGTCAGATTGAGATCCAGATGCAGACAACGGCAAACACTTGGAGATCGATAGCCTCTTGGGATCATGAAGTCCTGTCAACAAGTAAGACAAAGAAGAAAATCCAAATATGAAAAGAAACTGAATGTATACTTACCTGTAACACAGTTGCAGATTAATACACAGCCAATAAGATGAAAAATCAAGATGCAGACAATGGCAAACAGCTGGAGATGAATAGTCTCTTGGGATCATGAGGTCCTGTAAACAAGTAAGACAAAGAAGAAAGTCAATACATGAAAAGAAACTGAATGCTTACTTACCGATTACACAGTTGCAGATGAAAAAAATAAAGCCAGTAAGCCAGAGTTCCAGATTCAGACAACCATATACAGTTGATTTATAGTCTCTTGGGATCATGAGGTACTGTGAACAAGTAAGACAAAGAAGAAAGTCAATACATGAAAAGAAACTGAATGTATACTTACCTGTAACACAGTTGCAGATGAATACACAGTCAGTAAGAAAGAATTCCAGATGCAGACTACCACATACAGCTGGAGATCGATAGCCTCTTGGGATCATGAGGTCCTGTAAACAAGACAAAAAGAAAGTCAATACATGAAAAGTAACTGAATTTATACTTACCTGTTACACAGTTGCAGATGAATAGGAAGCAAGTTAGATTGAGTTCCAGATGCAGACAACGGCAAGCACTTGGAGATCGATAGCCTCTTGGGATCATGAAGTCCTGTCAAGAAGTAAGACAAAGAAGAAAATCAAAACATGAAAAGAAACTGAATGTATACTTACCTGTTACAATTGCAGATGAATACACAGTCAGTAAGAAAGAATTCCAGATGCAGACAATCACATACAGCTGGACATCGATAGCCTCTTGGGATCATGAAGTCCTGTAAACAAGACAAAAAGAAAGTCAATACATGAAAAGAAACTGAATGTATACGTACCTGTTACACAATTGCAGATGAATAGGAAGTAAGTTAGATTGAGTTCCAGATGCAGACAACAGCAAGCACTTGGAGATCGATAGCCTCTTGGGATCATGAAGTCCTGTCAAGAAGTAAGACAAAGAAGAAAATCAAAACATGAAAAGAAACTGAATGTATACTTACCTGTTACACAGTTGCAGATGAATACACAGTCAGCAAGAAAGAATTCCAGATGCAGACAACCACATACAGCTGGAGATCGACAGTCTCTTGGGATCATGAAGTCCTGTGAACAAGTGAGACAACGAAGAAAGTCAATACATGAAAAGAAACTGAATGTATACTTACCTGTTACAAAGTTGCAGATGAAAACAAAGCCAGTAAGAAAGAATTCCAGATGCAGACAACCACATCCAGCTGGACACGGATAGTCTCTAGGGATCATGAGGTCCTGTAAACAAGACAAAGAAGAAAGTCAATACATGAAAAGAAACTGAATGTATACTTACCTGTTACACAGTTGCAGATGAATAGGAAGCAAGTTAGATTGAGTTCCAGATGCAGACAACGGCAAGCACTTGGAGATCGATAGCCTCTTGGGATCATGAAGTCCTGTCAAGAAGTAAGACAAAGAAGAAAATCAAAACATGAAAAGAAACTGAATGTATACTTACCTGTTACACAGTTGCAGATGAATACACAGTCAGTAAGAAAGAATTCCAGATGCAGACAATCACATACAGCTGGACATCGATAGCCTCTTGGGATCATGAAGTCCTGTAAACAAGACAAAAAGAAAGTCAATACATGGAAAGTAACTGAATTTATACTTACCTGTTACAAAGTTGCAGATGAATACACAGTCAGTAAGAAAGAATTCCAGATGCAGACAACCACATACAGCTGGACATCGATAGCCTCTTGGGATCATGAGGTCCTGTAAACAAGACAAAAAGAAAGTCAATACATGAAAAGAAACTGAATGTATACTTACCTTTTACACAGTTGCAGTTGAAAAAAAGCCAGTAAGCCAGAGTTCCAGATTCAGACAACCATATACAGTTGATGTATAGTCTCCTGGGATCACGAGGTTCTGTGAACAAGTAAGACAAAGAAGAAAGTCAATACATGAAAAGAAACTGAATGCTTAGTTACAGATTAATAGAATTATTTGCAGATGAATAGAAAGTCAGTCAGATTGAGTTCCAGATGCAGACAACGGCAAACACTTGGAGATCGATAGCCTCTTGGGATCATGAAGTCCTGTCAAGAAGTAAGAAAGAAAAAAATCAAAACATGAAAAGAAACTGAATGTATACTTACCTGTTACACAGTTGCAGATGAATACACAGTTAGTAAGAAAGAATTCCAGATGCAGACAACCACATACAGCTGGACATCGATAGCCTCTTGGGATCATGAAGTCCTGTAAACAAGACAAAAAGAAAGTCAATACATGAAAAGAAACTGAATGTATACTTACCTGTTACACAGTTGCAGATGAATAGAAAGTCAGTCAGATTGAGTTCCAGATGCAGACAACGGAGGACACCTTTCGCTGTACAATGTGCACTGTACAGTGAAACATACGTGCACCTTACCTTACCTTGGGATCATGAGGTCCTGTAAACAAGAAAAAAAGAAAGTCAATACATGAAAAGAAACTGAATGTATACTTACCTGTTACACTGTTGCAGATGAATACACAGCCATTATGAAAGAATTCCAGATGCAGACAACCACATACAGCTGGACATGGACAGACTCTTGGGATCATGAAGTCCTGTGAACAAGTAAGACAAAATAGAAAGTCAATACATGAAAAGAAGCTGAATGTATACTTACCTGTTACACAGTTGCAGATGAAAAAAAGCCAGTAAGCCAGAGTTCCAGATTCAGTCAACCATATACAGTTGATGTATAGTCTCCTGGGATCATGAAGTTCTGTGAACAAGTAAGACAAAGAAAAAAGTAAATACATGAAAAGAAACTGAATGTATACTTACCTGTAACACAGTTGCAGATGAATACACAGCCAATAAGACGTAAAATCCAGATGCAGATGAATAGTCTCTTGGGATCATGAGGTCCTGTAAACAAGACAAAGAAGAAAGTCAATACATGAAAAGAAACTGAATGTATACTTATCTGTTACACAGTTGCAGATGAATGGGAAGTAAGATGGATTGAGTTCCAGATGCAGACAACGGCAAGCACTTGGAGATCGATAGCCTCTTGGGATCATGAAGTCCTGTCAAGAAGTAAGACAAAGAAGAAAATCAAAACATGAAAAGAAACTGAATGTATACTTACCTGTTACACAGTTGCAGATGAAAAGAAACGGAATGTATACTTACCTGTTACACAGATGCAGATGAATACACAGTCAGTAAGAAAGAATGCCAGATGCATACAACCACATACAGCTGGAGATCGATAGCCTCTTGGGATCATGAGGTCCTGTAAACAAAACAAAAAGAAAGTCAATACATGAAAAGTAACTGAATTTATACTTACCTGTTACACTGTTGCAGATGAATACACAGTCAGTAAGAAAGAATTCCAGATGCAGACAACCACATACAGCTGGACATTGATAGTCTCTTCGGATCATGAAGTCCTGTGAACAAGTAAGACAAAGAAGAAAGTCAAAACATGAAAAGAAACTGAATGTATACTTACCTGTTACACAGTTGCAGATGAAAAAAAAGCTAGTTAGCCAGAGTTCCAGATGCAGATAACCATATACAGTTGATGTATCGTCTCTTGGGATCACGAGGTTCGGTGAACAAGTAAGACAAAGAAGAAAGTCAATACATGAAAAGAAACTGAATGTATACTTACCTGTTACACAGTTGCAGATGAATAGAAAGTCAGTCAGATTGAGATCCAGATGCAGACAACGGCAAACACTTGGAGATCGATAGCCTCTTGGGATCATGAAGTCCTGTCAACAAGTAAGACAAAGAAGAAAATCCAAATATGAAAAGAAACTGAATGTATACTTACCTGTAACACAGTTGCAGATTAATACACAGCCAATAAGATGAAAAATCAAGATGCAGACAATGGCAAACAGCTGGAGATGAATAGTCTCTTGGGATCATGAGGTCCTGTAAACAAGTAAGACAAAGAAGAAAGTCAATACATGAAAAGAAACTGAATGCTTACTTACCGATTACACAGTTGCAGATGAAAAAAATAAAGCCAGTAAGCCAGAGTTCCAGATTCAGACAACCATATACAGTTGATTTATAGTCTCTTGGGATCATGAGGTACTGTGAACAAGTAAGACAAAGAAGAAAGTCAATACATGAAAAGAAACTGAATACTGTTACACTGTATTCACTGGACATCGATAGCCTCTTGGGATCATGAAGTCTTGTAAACAAGACAAAAAGAAAGTCAATACATGAAAAGAAACTGAATGTATACGTACCTGTTACACAATTGCAGATGAATAGGAAGTAAGTTAGATTGAGTTCCAGATGCAGACAACAGCAAGCACTTGGAGATCGATAGCCTCTTGGGATCATGAAGTCCTGTCAAGAAGTAAGACAAAGAAGAAAATCAAAACATGAAAAGAAACTGAATGTATACTTACCTGTTACACAGTTGCAGATGAATACACAGTCAGTAAGAAAGAATTCCAGATGCAGACAACCACATACAGCTGGAGATCGACAGTCTCTTGGGATCATGAAGTCCTGTGAACAAGTGAGACAACGAAGAAAGTCAATACATGAAAAGAAACTGAATGTATACTTACCTGTTACAAAGTTGCAGATGAATACACAGTCAGTAAGAAAGAATTCCAGATGCAGACAACCACATACAGCTACACACATACAGCCAGATAGCCTCTTGGGATCATGAAGTCCTGTAAACAAGACAAAAAGAAAGTCAATACATGAAAAGAAACTGAATGTATACTTACCTGTTACACAGTTGCAGATGAATAGAAAGTCAGTCAGATTGAGTTCCAGATGCAGACAACGGAGGACACCTTTCGCTGTACAATGTGCACTGTACAGTGAAACATACGTGCACCTTACCTTACCTTGGGATCATGAGGTCCTGTAAACAAGAAAAAAAGAAAGTCAATACATGAAAAGAAACTGAATGCTTACTTACCGATTACACAGTTGGAGATGAATACACAGCAATTATGAAAGAATTCCAGATGCAGACAACCACATACAGCTGGACATGGACAGACTCTTGGGATCATGAAGTCCTGTGAACAAGACAAAATAGAAAGTCAATACATGAAAAGAAGCTGAATGTATACTTACCTGTTACACAGTTGCAGATGAAAAAAAGCCAGTAAGCCAGAGTTCCAGATTCAGTCAACCATATACAGTTGATGTATATTCTCCTGGGATCATGAAGTCCTGTGAACAAGTAAGACAAAGAAAAAAGTAAATACATGAAAAGAAACTGAATGTATACTTACCTGTAACACAGTTGCAGATGAACACACAGCCAATAAGACGAAAAATCCAGATGAAGACAATGGCAAACACTTGGAGATCGATAGCCTCTTGGGATCATGAAGTCCTGTCAACAAGTAAGACAAAGAAGAAAATCAAAACATAAAAAGAAACTGAATGTATACTTACCTGTTACACAGTTACAGATGAATACACAGTCAGTAAGAAAGAATTCCAGATGCAGGCAACCACATACAGCTGGAAACCGATAGCCTCTTGGGATCATGAAGTCCTGTAAACAAGACAAAAAGAAAGTCAATACATGAATCAGAATCAGAATCAGAATCTCTTTATTTCATATGTTACACATACAAGGAATTTGTCTTGGTGAGAGCAACACGTATGACAAGTAACAAAAAAAAAAAAATCACAGAATATTCTTAAACTAAAGGAAAATGACACTAAACAATAAATAGGGTATGGGATAAATTAAAAAAGTAAAAAGTACTAAGGTAAAAAAGAGCTGAAAATATATTTACAGAAAAGAACATCTGTACAGGTGTGCAAATAGTCATAGTGCAAAATAGGCAGAGTGCAAAATAGCTGTTCAGTCCGGTTTGGTACAGTTCAGTTGTAAGATTTGAGGTTTACAGTGGGAGGTGTCCACTGTGATTGAGGAGCGCTACAGCTCTGGGGAAGAAGCTGTTAGCATGACGTGTTGTGCTGGTTTTGATGGACCGCAGTCTTCTACCCGAGGGGAGTGTCTGGAAGAGGAGGTGTCCAGGATGTGAGGGGTCAGATGTTATCTTGCCAGCCCGCTTCCTCATCCTGCTGGTGTAGATCTGCTGAAGTGATGGCAGGTTACATCCGATGATCCTCTCTGCTCTCCTGATGATGCGCTGGAGTTTGGTTCTTTCTTGTGAGGTGGAGGAACCAAACCAGATAGTTATGGAGGCAGTGATAATGGACTCGATGATCGCTGTGTAGAACTGGATCATGAGGGTCTGTGGCAGGTTGAACTTCTTGAGCTGTCTCAAGAAGAACATTCTTTGTTGAGCTTTCTTGATGATGGAGATGGTGTTTTTCTCCCATTTCAAGTCTCTGGAAATGGTGGTGACCAGGAACTTGAGTGACTCCACCATTGATACTGCAGTGTTGTTGATGTGGAGGGGGGGGAAGGGTGGGTGGATTGCGTCGGAAGTCCACCACCATGTCTACAGTCTTTTCTGTGTTTAGCAGCAGGTGGTTGTTGCTGCACCAGGACAACGGCAAACAGCTGGAAATGAATAGTCTCTTGGGATCATGAGGTCCTGTAAACAAGTAAGACAAAGAAGAAAGTCAAAACATGAAAAGAAACTGAATGTATACTTACCTGTTACACAGTTGCAGATGAATACACAGTCAGTAAGAAAGAATTCCAGATGCAGACAACCACATACAGCTAGACATCGATAGCCTCTTGGGATCATGAAGTCCTGTAAACAAGACAAAAAGAAAGTCAATGCATGAAGAGAAACTGAATGTATATTTACCTGTTACAAAGTTGCAGATGAAAAGAAAGTCAGTCAGATTGAGTTCCAGATACAGACAACGGCAAACACTTGGAGATCGATAGCCTCTTGGGGTCATGAAGTCCTGTGAACAAGTAAGAAAAAGAACAAAGTCAAAACATGAAAAGAAACTGAATGTATACTTACCTGTTGCACAGTTGCAGATGAATAGAAAGTCAGTCAGATTGAGTTCCAGATGCAGACAACGGCAAACACTTTGAGATCTATAGCCTCTTGGGATCATGAAGTCCTGTCAACAAGTAAGACAAAAAAGAAAATCAAAATATGAATAGAAATTGAATGTATACTTACCTATAACACAGTTGCAGATGAATACACAGCCAATAAAACGTAAAATCCAGATGCAGACAAAGGCAAACAGCTGGCGATGAATAGTCTCTTGGGATGAAGACAAGAAGTAAGACAAAGAAGAAAATCAAAACATGAAAAGAAACTGAATGTATACTTACCTGATACACAGTTGCAGATGAATACACAGTCAGTAAGAAAGAATTCCAGATGCAGACAACCAAATTCTGCTGGACATTGATAGCCTCTTGGGATCATGAAGTCCTGTAAACAAGTAAGACAAAGAAGAAAATCAAAACATGAAAAGAAACTGAATGTTTACTTACCTTTAACACAGTTGCAGATGAATACACAGCCAATAAGACAAAAAATCCAGATGCAGATGAATAGTATCTTGGGATCATGAGGTCCTGTAAACAAGAAAGAAGAAAGTCAATACATGAAAAGAAACTGAATGTATACTTACCTGTTACACAGTTGCAGATGAAAAAAAGCCAGTAAGCCAGAGTTCCAGATTCAGACAACCATATACAGTTGATGTATAGTCTCTTGGGATCACGAGGTCCTGTGAACAAGACAAAGAAGAAAGTCAATGCATGAAAAGAAACTGAATGTATACTTACCTGTTACAATGTTGCAGATGAATACAAAGCCAGTAAGAAAGAATTCCAGATGCAGACAACCACATACAGCTGGACATGAATAGTCTCTTGGGATTATGAGGTCCTGTAAACAAGACAAAGAAGAAAGTCAATACATGAAAAGTAACTGAATTTATACTTACCTGTTACACTGTTGCAGATGAATACACAGTCAGTGAGAAAGAATTCCAGATGCAGACAACCACATACAGCTGGACATCGATAGCCTCTTGGGATCATGAGGTCCTGTAAACAAGACAAAGAAGAAAGTCAATACATGAAAAGAAACTGAATGTATACTTACCTGTTACACAGTTGCAGATGAAAAAAAAAGCTAGTAAGCCAGAGTTCCAGATGCAGATAACCATATACAGTTCATGTATTCTCTTGGGATCACGAGGTTCTGTGAACAAGTAAGACAAAGAAGAAAGTCAATACATTAAAATAAACGGAATGTATAGTTACCTGTTACACATTTGCAGATGAATACACCGTCAGTAATCCAAAATACCAGATGCAGACAATGGCAAAAAGTGGGAGATGGATACACTCTTAGGATCAAGAGGTCATATGAACAAGTAAGACAAATAAGAAAATCAATACATGAAAAGAAACTGAATGTATACTTACCTGTTACAGAGTTGCAGATTAATACACAGCCAGTATAAAAAAGAATTCCAGATGCAGACAACCACATATAGCTGGAAATGGATAGCCTCTTGGGATCATGAAATCCTGTCAACAAGTAAGACAAAGAACAAAATCAAAATATGAAAAGAAACTGAATGTATACTCACCTGTTACACAGTTGAAGATAAATAAACAGCCAATAAGAAGAAAAATCCAGATACAGACAACGGCAAACAGCTGGAGATGAACAGTCTCTTGGCATCATGAGGTCCTGTGAACAAGAAAGTCAATACATGAAAAGAAACTGAATGTTTACTTACCTGTTACACAGTTGCAGATGAATACACAGCCAGTACGACAGAGTTCCAGATGCAGACTACGGCAAAAAGTTGGAAATAGATAGTCTCTTGGTATCATGAGGGCCTGTCAGCAAGTAAGACAAAGAAGAAAGTCAAAACATGAAAAGAAACTGAATGTATACTTACCTGTTACACAGTTGCAGATGAAAAAAAAGCCAATAAGCCAGAGTTCCAGATTCAGACAACCATATACAGTTGATGTATCGTCTCTTGAGATCACGAGGTCCTGTCAACAAGTAAGACAAAGAAGAAAATCAAAACATAAAAAGAAACTGAATGTTTACTTACCTGTAACACAGTTGCAGATTAATACACAGTCAGTAAGAAAGAATTCAAGATGCAGACAACCACACACAGCTGCATATGGACAGTCTCTTGGGATCATGAAGTCATGTGAACAAGTAAGACTAAAAAGAAAGTCAATACATGAAAAGAAACTGAAAGCTTACTTACCGATTACACAGTTGCAGATAAATTGAAAGTCAGTCAGATTGAGATCCAGATGCAGACAACGGCAAACACTTGGAGATCGATAGCCTCTTGGGATCATGAAGTCCTGTCAACAAGTAAGACAAAGAAGAAAGTCAATACATGAAAAGAAACTGAATGTTTACTTACCTGTTACACAGTTGCAGATGAATACACAGCCAGTAAGAAAGAACTCCAGATACAGACAACTACATACAGATGGACATGGATAGTGTCTTGCGATCATGAAGTCCTGTGAACAAGTAAAACAAAAAAAAAAGTCAAATCATGAAAAGAAACTGAATGCTTACTTACCGATTACATAGTTGCAGATGAAAAAAAGCCAGTAAGCTAGAGTTCCAGATTCAGACAACCACATACAGTTGATGTATAGTCTCTTGAGATCATGAGGTCCTCTGAAAGGGACAAAATGAAAGTCAATACATGAAAAGAAATGGAATGTATACTTACCTGTTACACAGTTGCAGACTAATACACAGCCAGTAAGAAAGACTTCCAGATGCAGACAACCACATACAGCTGGACTTGAATATCTCTTGGGATCATGAAGTCCTGACAAAGAGTAAGACAAAGATGAAAATCAAAATATGAAAAGAAACTGAATGTATACTTACCTGTTACACAGTTGCAGATGAAAAAAGGCCAGTAAGCCAGAGATCCAGATGCAGAAAACCATATACAGTTGATGTAAAGTCTCTTGGGATCACGAGGTCCTGTGAACAAGTAAGACAAAGAAGAAAGTTAATACATGAAAAGAAACGGAATGTATACTTACCTGTTACAAAGTTGCAGATGAATACAAATCCAGTAAGAAAGAATTCCAGATGCAGACAACCACATCCAGCTGGACATGGATAGTCTCTTGGGATCATAAAGTCCTGTGAACAAGTAAGCCAAAGAAGAAAATCAAATTATGAAAAGAAACGGAATATATACTTACCTGTTACACAGTTGCAGATGATAGAAAGTCAGTCAGATTGAGTTCCAGATGCAGACAACTGCAAATACTTGGAGATCGATAGCCTCTTGGGATCATGAAGTCCTGTGAACAAGTAAGACAAAGAAGAAAATCAAATTATGAAAAGAAACGGAATGCTTACTTACCGATTACACAGTTGCAGATGAAAACACAGCCATTAAGAAAGAATTTCAGATGAAGACAACCTCGTACAGCTGGACATGGATAGCCTCTTGGGATCATAAAGTCCTGTGAACAAGTAAGCCAAAGAAGAAAATCAAAATATGAAAATAAATTGTATGTATACTTACCTGTAACACAGTTGCAGATGAATACACAGCCAATAAGACGTAAAATCCAGATGCAGACAACGGCAAACAGCTGGAGATGAATAGTCTCTTGGGATCATGAGGTCCTGTGAATAAGACAAAAAAAAGTCAATACATGAAAAGAAACGGAATGTATACTTATCTGTTGCACAGTTGCAGATGAATAGAAAGTCAGTCAGATTGAGTTCCAGATGCAGACAACGGCAAACACTTGGAGATCTATAGCCTCTTGGGATCATGAAGTCCTGTCAAGAAGTAAGACAAAGAAGAAAATTAAAACATGAAAACAAACTAAATGTATACTTACCTTTTACACAGTTGCAGATGAATACACAAGTCAAGTCAAGTCAAGTCAAGTAGGTTTATTGTCATTTCAACTACATACAGAGTACACAGTGAAACGAAACAACGTTCCTCCCGGACCATGGTGCAACATAGACAGTGCATACAAGACACAAGTGCAACACAAACAAACAAGTGCGGACAGACAACACAGTACAGACAGAGGATAATAAATAATGACTGTAGTGTGCAAGTTGTGCAATGTGCGATAAATAGAGTCCAGTGAGGTAGTAAAGTCAGTCAGTAAGAAAGAATTCCAGTTGCAGACAACCACATACAGCTGGACATAGACAGTCTCTTGGGATAATGAAGTCCTGTGAATAAGTAAGACAAATAAGAAAGTCAATACATGAAAATAAACTGAATGTATCTACCTGTTACACAGTTGTAGATGAAAAGAAACGGAATGTATACTTACCAGTTGCACAGTTGCAGATGAATAGAAAATCAGTCAGATTGAGTTCCAGATGCAGACAACCACATCCAACTGGACATGGATAGTCTCTTAGGTTCATGAGGTCCTGTAAACAAGACAAAGAAGAAAGTAAATACATGAAAAGAAACTGAATGTATACTTACCTGTTACAAAGTTGCAGATGAATACAAATCTAGTAAGAAAGAATTCCAGATGCAAACAACCACATCCAACTGGACATGGATAGTCTCTTAGAATCATGAGGTCCTGTAAACAAGACAAAGAAGAAAGTAAATACATGAAAAGAAACTGAATGTATACTTACCTATTACACAGTTGCAGATGAATAGAAAGTCAGTCAGATTGAGATCCAGATGCAGACAACGGCAAACACTTGGAGATCGATAGCCTCTTGGGATCATGAAGTCCTGTGAACAAGTAAGACAAAGAAGAAAATCAAAATATGAAAAGAAACTGAATGTTTACTTACCTGTAAAACAGTTGCAGATGAATACACAGCCAATAAGACGAAAAATCCAGATGCATTAGAATAGTCTCTTGGGATCACAAGGTCCTGTGAACAAGTAAGACAAAGAAGAAAGTCAATACATGAAAAGAAACGGAATGTATACTTACCTATTGCACAGTTGCAGATGAATAGAACGTCAGTCAGATTGAGATCCAGATGCAGACAACGGCAAACACTTGGAGATCGATAGCCTCTTGGGATCATGAAGTCCTGTGAACAAGTAAGACAAAGAAGAAAATCAAAATATGAAAAGAAATTGAATGTATACTTACCTATAACACAGTTGCAGATGAATACAAAGCCAATAAAATAAAAAATCCAGATGCAGACAACAGTAAACAGCTGGAGATGAATACTCTCTTGGGATCATGAGGTCCTGTAAACAAGATAAAAAGAAAGTCAATACATGAAAAGAAACTGAATGTATACTTACCTGTTACACTGTTGCAGATGAATACAAAGCCAATAAGATGAAAAATCCAGATGCAGATGAATATTCTCTTGGGATCATGAAGTCCTGTGAACAAGACAAAGATGAAAATCTAAATATGAAAAGAAACGGAATGCTTACTTACCGATTACACAGTTGCAGATGAAAACACAGCCAATAAGACGTAAAATCCAGATGCAGACAACGGCAAACAGCTGGAGATGAATAGTCTCTTGGGATCATGAGGTCCTGTAAATAAGACAAAAAAAAAAGTCAATACATGAAAAGAAACTGAATGTATACTTACCTGTTGCAAAGTTGCAGATGAATACAAAGCCAATAAGAAAGAGTTCCAGATGCAGACAACCACATACAGCTGGACAAGGACAGTCTCTTTGGATTATGAAGTCCTGTGAACAAGTAAGACAAAGAAGAAAATCTAAATATGAAAAGAAACTGAATGTATACTTACGTGTAACACAGTTGCAGATGAATACACACCCAATAAGACATAAAATCCAGATGCAGACAACGGCAAACAGGTGGAAATGAATAGTCTCTTGGGATCATGAGGTCCTGTAAACAAGTAAGACAAAGAAGAAAATCAAAATATGAAAAGAAACTGAATGTTTACTTACCTGTAACACAGTTGCAGATGAATACACAGCCAATAAGACAACAAATCCAGATGCAGATGAATAGTCTCTTGGGATCATGAGGTCCTGTAAACAAGACAAAGAAGAAAGTCAATACATGAAAAGAAGCTGAAAGTATACTTACCTGTTGCACAGTTGCAAATGAATACCCTGTCAGTCAGATTGAGTTCCAGATGCAGACAACCACATACAGCTGGACATGGACAGTCTCTTGGGGTCATGAAGTCCTGTGAATAAGCAAGACAACTAAGAAAGTCAATACATGAAAAGAAACTGAATGTATACTTACCTGTTACACAGTTACAGATGAAAAGAAACGGAATGTATACTTACCTGTTGCACAGTTGCAGATGAATAGAAAGTCAGTCAGATTGAGTTCCAGATGCAGACAACGGCAAACACTTGGAGATCGATTGCCACTTGGGATCCTGAACTCCTGTGAACAAGTAAGACAAAGAAGAAAGTCAATATATGAAAAGAAACTGAATATATACTTACCTGTTACACAGTTGCAGATGATAGAAAGTCAGTCAGATTGAGTTCCAGATGCAGACAACTGCAAATACTTGGAGATCGATAGCCTCTTGGGATCATGAAGTCCTGTGAACAAGTAAGACAAAGAAGAAAATCAAATTATGAAAAGAAACGGAATGCTTACTTACCGATTACACAGTTGCAGATGAAAACACAGCCATTAAGAAAGAATTTCAGATGAAGACAACCTCGTACAGCTGGACATGGATAGCCTCTTGGGATCATAAAGTCCTGTGAACAAGTAAGCCAAAGAAGAAAATCAAAATATGAAAATAAATTGTATGTATACTTACCTGTAACACAGTTGCAGATGAATACACAGCCAATAAGACGTAAAATCCAGATGCAGACAACGGCAAACAGCTGGAGATGAATAGTCTCTTGGGATCATGAGGTCCTGTGAATAAGACAAAAAAAAGTCAATATATGAAAAGAAACGGAATGTATACTTATCTGTTGCACAGTTGCAGATGAATAGAAAGTCAGTCAGATTGAGTTCCAGATGCAGACAACGGCAAACACTTGGAGATCTATAGCCTCTTGGGATCATGAAGTCCTGTCAAGAAGTAAGACAAAGAAGAAAATTAAAACATGAAAACAAACTGAATGTATACTTACCTTTTACACAGTTGCAGATGAATACACAAGTCAAGTCAAGTCAAGTCAAGTGGGTTTATTGTCATTTCAACTACATACAGAGTACACAGTGAAACGAAACAACGTTCCTCCCGGACCATGGTGCAACATAGACAGTGCATACAAGACACAAGTGCAACACAAACAAACAAGTGCGGACAGACAACACAGTACAGACAGAGGATAATAAATAATGACTGTAGTGTGCAAGTTGTGCAATGTGCGATAAATAGAGTCCAGTGAGGTAGTAAAGTCAGTCAGTAAGAAAGAATTCCAGTTGCAGACAACCACATACAGCTGGACATAGACAGTCTCTTGGGATAATGAAGTCCTGTGAATAAGTAAGACAAATAAGAAAGTCAATACATGAAAATAAACTGAATGTATCTACCTGTTACACAGTTGTAGATGAAAAGAAACGGAATGTATACTTACCAGTTGCACAGTTGCAGATGAATAGAAAATCAGTCAGATTGAGTTCCAGATGCAGACAACCACATCCAACTGGACATGGATAGTCTCTTAGGTTCATGAGGTCCTGTAAACAAGACAAAGAAGAAAGTAAATACATGAAAAGAAACTGAATGTATACTTACCTGTTACAAAGTTGCAGATGAATACAAATCTAGTAAGAAAGAATTCCAGATGCAGACAACCACATCCAACTGGACATGGATAGTCTCTTAGAATCATGAGGTCCTGTAAACAAGACAAAGAAGAAAGTAAATACATGAAAAGAAACTGAATGTATACTTACCTATTACACAGTTGCAGATGAATAGAAAGTCAGTCAGATTGAGATCCAGATGCAGACAACGGCAAACACTTGGAGATCGATAGCCTCTTGGGATCATGAAGTCCTGTGAACAAGTAAGACAAAGAAGAAAATCAAAATATGAAAAGAAACTGAATGTTTACTTACCTGTAAAACAGTTGCAGATGAATACACAGCCAATAAGACGAAAAATCCAGATGCATTAGAATAGTCTCTTGGGATCACAAGGTCCTGTGAACAAGTAAGACAAAGAAGAAAGTCAATACATGAAAAGAAACGGAATGTATACTTACCTATTGCACAGTTGCAGATGAATAGAACGTCAGTCAGATTGAGATCCAGATGCAGACAACGGCAAACACTTGGAGATCGATAGCCTCTTGGGATCATGAAGTCCTGTGAACAAGTAAGACAAAGAAGAAAATCAAAATATGAAAAGAAATTGAATGTATACTTACCTATAACACAGTTGCAGATGAATACAAAGCCAATAAAATAAAAAATCCAGATGCAGACAACAGTAAACAGCTGGAGATGAATACTCTCTTGGGATCATGAGGTCCTGTAAACAAGATAAAAAGAAAGTCAATACATGAAAAGAAACTGAATGTATACTTACCTGTTACACTGTTGCAGATGAATACAAAGCCAATAAGATGAAAAATCCAGATGCAGATGAATATTCTCTTGGGATCATGAAGTCCTGTGAACAAGACAAAGATGAAAATCTAAATATGAAAAGAAACGGAATGCTTACTTACCGATTACACAGTTGCAGATGAAAACACAGCCAATAAGACGTAAAATCCAGATGCAGACAACGGCAAACAGCTGGAGATGAATAGTCTCTTGGGATCATGAGGTCCTGTAAATAAGACAAAAAAAAAAGTCAATACATGAAAAGAAACTGAATGTATACTTACCTGTTACAAAGTTGCAGATGAATACAAAGCCAATAAGAAAGAGTTCCAGATGCAGACAACCACATACAGCTGGACAAGGACAGTCTCTTTGGATTATGAAGTCCTGTGAACAAGTAAGACAAAGAAGAAAATCTAAATATGAAAAGAAACTGAATGTATACTTACGTGTAACACAGTTGCAGATGAATACACACCCAATAAGACATAAAATCCAGATGCAGACAACGGCAAACAGGTGGAAATGAATAGTCTCTTGGGATCATGAGGTCCTGTAAACAAGTAAGACAAAGAAGAAAATCAAAATATGAAAAGAAACTGAATGTTTACTTACCTGTAACACAGTTGCAGATGAATACACAGCCAATAAGACAACAAATCCAGATGCAGATGAATAGTCTCTTGGGATCATGAGGTCCTGTAAACAAGACAAAGAAGAAAGTCAATACATGAAAAGAAGCTGAAAGTATACTTACCTGTTGCACAGTTGCAAATGAATACCCTGTCAGTCAGATTGAGTTCCAGATGCAGACAACCACATACAGCTGGACATGGACAGTCTCTTGGGGTCATGAAGTCCTGTGAATAAGCAAGACAACTAAGAAAGTCAATACATGAAAAGAAACTGAATGTATACTTACCTGTTACACAGTTACAGATGAAAAGAAACGGAATGTATACTTACCTGTTGCACAGTTGCAGATGAATAGAAAGTCAGTCAGATTGAGTTCCAGATGCAGACAACGGCAAACACTTGGAGATCGATTGCCACTTGGGATCATGAACTCCTGTGAACAAGTAAGACAAAGAAGAAAATCAAAATATGAAAAGAAATTGAATGTATACTTACTTATAACACAGTTGCAGATGAATACACAGCCAATAAGACGAAAAATCCAGATGCAGCTGAATAGTCTCTTGGGATCATGAGGTCCAGTAAACAAAACAAAAAAAAGTCAATACATGAATAGAAACGGAATGTATACTTACCTGTTAGACAGTTGCAGATGAATACACAGCCAGTAAGAAAGAATTCCAGATGCAGACAACCACATACAGCTGGACAACGACAATGTCTTGGGATCACGAAGTCCTGTCAACAAGTAAGACAAAGAAGAAAGTCAATACATGAAAAGAAACTAAATGTATACTTACCTGTTACACAGTTGCAGATGAATAGAAAGTCAGTCAGATTGAGTTCCAGATGCAGACAACGGCAAACACTTGGAGATCGATAGCCTGTTGGGATCATGAATTCCTGTCAAAAAGTAAGACAAAGAAGAAAATCAAAACATGAAAAGAAACTGAATGTATACTTACCTGTTACAAAGTTGCAGATGAATACAAATCCAGTAAGAAAGAATTCCAGATGCAGACAACCACATCCAGCTGGACATGGAAAGTCTCTTGGGATCATGAGGTCCTGTAAACAAGACAAAGAAGAAAGTCAATACATGAAAAGAAACTGAATGTATACTTACCCGTTACACAGTTGCAGATGAATACACAGTCAGTAAGAAAGAATTCCAGATGCAGAAAACCACATACAGCTGGACATCGATAGGCTCTTGGGATCATGAAATCCTATAAACAAGACAAAAAGAAGTCAATACATGAAAAGAAACTGAATGTATACTTACCTGTTGCAAAGTTGCAGATAAATACAAAGCCAGTAAGAAAGAGTTCCAGATGCAGACAACCACATACAGCTGGACAAGGACAGTCTCTTGGGATCATGAAGTCCTGTGAACAAGTAAGACAAAAAAGAAAGTCAATACATGGAAAGAAACTGAATGTATACTTACCTGTTACAAAGTTGCAGATGAATACAAATCCAGTAAGAAAGAATTCCAGATGCAGACAACCACATCCAGCTGGACATGGATAGTCTCTTGGGATCATGAGGTCCTGTAAACAATACAAAGAAGAAAGTCAATATATGAAAAGAAACTGAATATATACTTACCTGTTACACAGTTGCAGATCATAGAAAGTCAGTCAGATTGAGTTCCAGATGCAGACAACGGCAAATACTTGGAGATCGATAGCCTCTTGGGATCATGAAGTCCTGTGAACAAGTAAGACAAAGAAGAAAATCAAAATATGAAAAGAAACGGAATGCTTACTTACCGATTACACAGTTGCAGATGAAAACACAGCCATTAAGAAAGAATTTCAGATGCAGACAACCTCGTACAGCTGGACATGGATAGCCTCTTGGGATCATAAAGTCCTGTGAACAAGTAAGCCAAAGAAGAAAATCAAAATATGAAAAGAAATTGTATGTATACTTACCTGTAACACAGTTGCAAATGAATACACAGCCAATAAAATGTAAAATCCAGATGCAGACAACGGCAAAAAGCTGGAGATCTATAGCCTCTTGGGATCATGAAGTCCTTTAAACAAGACAAAAAGAAAGTCAATACACGAAAAGAAACTGAATGTATACTTGCCTATTACAAAGTTGCAGATGAATACAAAGCCAGTAAGAAAGAATTCCAGATGCAGACAACGACATCCAGCTGGACATGGATAGTCTCTTGGGATCATGAGGTCCTGTAAACAAGACAAAGAAGAAAGTCAATACATGAAAAGAAACTGAATGTATACTTACCTGTTACACAGTTGCAGATGAATAAGAAGTAAGTTAGATTGAGTTCCAGATGCAGACAACGGCAAGCACTTGGAGATCGATAGCCTCTTGGGATCATGAAGTCCTGTCAAGAAGTAAGACAAAGAAGAAAATCAAAACATGAAAAGAAACTGAATGTATACTTACCTGTTACACAGTTGCAGATGAATACACAGCCAATAAGACAAAAAATCCAGATGCAGATGAATAGTCTCTTGGGATCATGAGGTCCTGTAAACAAGACAAAGAAGAAAGTCAATACATGAAAAGAAGCTGAATGTATACTTACCTGTTACAAAGTTGCAGATGAATACACAGCCATTAAGAAAGAATTCCAGATGCAGACAACCACAAATAACTGGACATGGACAGTCTCTTGGGATCATGAAGTCCTGTGAACAAGTGAGACAACGAAGAAAGTCAATACATGAAAAGAAACTGAATGTATACTTACCTGTTACACTGTTGCAGATGAATACACAGTCAGTAAGAAAGAATTCCAGATGCAGACAACCACATACAGCTGGACATCGATAGCCTCTTGGGATCATGAGGTCCTGTAAACAAGACAAAAAGAAAGTCAATACATGAAAAGAAACTGAATGTATACTTACCTGTTACACAGTTGCAGATGAATAGAAAGTCATTCAGATTGAGTTGCAGATGCAGACAACGGCAAACACTTGGAGATCTATAGCCTCTTGGGATCATGAAGTCCTGTGAACTAGTAAGACAAAGAAGAAAGTCAAAACATGAAAAGAAACTGAATGTTTACTTACCTGTAACACAGTTGCAGATGAATACACAGCCAATAAAATGTAAAATCCAGATGCAGACAACGGCAAACAGCTGAAGATGAATAGTCTCTTGGGATCATAAGGTCCTGTAAACAAGACAAAAAAAAAGTCAATACATGAATAGAAACGGAATGTATACCCACCTGTTACACAGTTGCAGATGAAAAGAAACGGAATGTATACTTACGTGTTACACAGTTGCAGATGAATACACAGCCAGTAAGAAAGAGTTCCAGTTGCAGACAACCACATACAGCTGGACATCGATAGCCTCTTGGGATCATGAAGTCCTGTGAACAAGACAAAAAGAAAGTCAATACATGAAAAGAAACTGAATGTATACTTACCTGTTACAAAGTTGCAGATGAACAGAAAGTCAGTCAGATTGAGTTCCAGATGCAGACAACGGCAAACACTTGGAGATCGATAGCCTCTTGGGGTCATGAAGTCCTGTGAACAAGTAAGAAAAAGAAGAAAGTCAAAACATGAAAAGAAACTGAATGTATACTTACCTGTTGCACAGTTTCAGATGAATAGAAAGTCAGAAACGGAAGTCAAGAAACGGAATGTATACTTACCTGTTGCACAGTTGCAGATGAATAGAAAGTCAGTCAGATTGAGTTCCAGATGCAGACAACGGCAAGCACTTGGAGATCGATAGCCTCTTGGGATCATGAAGTCCTGTCAAGAAGTAAGAGAAAGAAGAAAATCAAAACATAAAAAGATACTGAATGTATACTTACCTGTTACACAGTTACAGATGAATACACAGTCAGTAAGAAAGAATTCCAGATGCAGAAAACCACATACAGCTGGAAACCGATAGCCTCTTGGGATCATGAAGTCCTGTAAACAAGACAAAAAGAAAGTCAATACATGAATCAGAATCAGATTCAGAATCAGAATCTCTTTATTTCATATGTTACACATACAAGGAATTTGTCTTGGTGAGAGCAACACGTATGACAAGTAACAAAAAAAAAACAAAAACAGAATATTCTTAAACTAAAGGAAAATGACACTAAACAATAAATAGGGTAGGGGATAAATTAAAAAAGTAAAAAGTACTAAGGTAAAAAAGAGCTGAAAATATATTTACAGAAAAGAACATCTGTACAGGTGTGCAAATAGTCATAGTGCAAAATAGGCAGAGTGCAAAATAGCTGTTCAGTCCGGTTTGGTACAGTTCAGTTTTAAGTTTTGAGGTTTACAGTGGGAGGTGTCCACTGTGATTGAGGAGCGCTACAGCTCTGGGGAAGAAGCTGTTAGCATGACGTGTTGTGCTGGTTTTGATGGACCGCAGTCTTCTACCCGAGGGGAGTGTCTGGAAGAGGAGGTGTCCAGGATGTGAGGGGTCAGATGTAATCTTGCCAGCCCGCTTCCTCATCCTGCTGGTGTAGATCAGCTTAAGTGATGGCAGGTTACATCCGATGATCCTCTGCTGTCCTGATGATGCGCTGGAGTTTGGTTCTTTCTTGTGAGGTGGAGGAACCAAACCAGATAGTTATGGAGGCTGTGATAATGGACTCGATGATCGCTGTGTAGAACTGGATCATCAGGGTCTGTGGCAGGTTGAATTTCTTGAGCTGTCTCAAGAAGAACATTCTTTGTTGAGCTTTCTTGATGATGGAGATGGTGTTTTTCTCCCATTTCAAGTCTCTGGAAATGTTGGTGACCAGGAACTTGAGTGACTCCACCATTGATGCTGCAGTGTTGTTGATGTGGAGGGGGGGAAGGGTGGGTGGATTGCGTCGGACGTCCACCACCACCTCTACAGTCTTTTCTGTGTTTAGCAGCAGGTGGTTGTTGCTGCACCAGGACAACGGCAAACAGCTGGAAATGAATAGTCTCTTGGGATCATGAGGTCCTGTAAACAAGTAAGACAAAGAAGAAAGTCAAAACATGAAAAGAAATTGAATGTATACTTACCTGTTACACAGTTGCAGATGAATACACAGTCAGTAAGAAAGAATTCCAGATGCAGACAACCACATACAGCTGGACATGGACAGTCTCTTGGGATCATGAAGTCCTGTGAATAAGTAAGACAAATAAGAAAGTCAATACATGAAAAGAAACTGAATGTATACTTACCTGTTACACAGTTGCAGATGAATAGAAAGTCAGTCAGATTGACTTCCAGATGCAGACAATGGCAAACACTTGGAGATCGATAGCCTCTTGGGATCATGAAGTCCTGTCAACAAGTAAGACAAATAAGAAAGTCAATACATGAAAAGAAACTGAATGTATACTTACCTGTTACACAGTTGCAGATGAAAAGAAACTGAATGTATACTTACCTGTTACACAGTTGCAGATGAATAGAAAGTCAGTAAGAAAGAATTCCAGATGCAGACAACCACATACAGCTGGACATGGATAGTCTCTTGGGATCATGAGGTCCTGTAAACAAGACAAAAAGAAAGTCAATACATGAAAAGAAACTGAATGTATACTTACCTGTTACACAGTTGCAGATGAATAGGAAGTAAGTTAGATTGAGTTCCAGATGCAGACAACGGCAAGCACTTGGAGATCGATAGCCTCTTGGGATCATGAAGTCCTGTCAAGAAGTAAGACAAAGAAGAAAATCAAAACATGAAAAGAAACTGAATGTATACTTACCTGTTACACAGTTGCAGATGAATACACAGTCAGTAAGAAAGAATTCCAGATGCAGACAACCACATACAGCTGGACATGGAAAGTCTCTTGGGATCATGAAGTCCTGTGAACAAGTAAGAAAAAGAAGAAAGTCAAAACACGAAAAGAAACTGAATGTATACTTACCTGTTGCACAGTTGCAGATGAATAGAAAGTCAGAAACGGAAGTCAAGAAACGGAAACGGAAGTCAAAAAACGGAATGTATACTTACCTGTTGCACAGTTGCAGATGAATAGAAAGTCAGTCAGATTGAGTTCCAGATGCAGACAACGGCAAACACTTGGAGATCTATAGCCTCTTGGGATCATGAAATCCTGTAAACAAGACAAAAAAAGTCAATACATGAAGAGAAACGGAATGTATACTTACCTGTTACACAGTTGCAGATGAATACAAAGCCAGTAAGAAAGAATTCCAGATGCAGACAACCACATACAGCTGGACATCGATAGCCTCTTGGGATCATGAAGTCCTGTCAAGAAGTAAGACAAAGAAGAAAACCAAAACATGAAAAGAAACTGAATGTATACTTACCTCATACACAGTTGCAGATGAATACACAGTCAGTAAGAAAGAATTCCAGATGCAGACAACCAAATTCAGCTGGACATTGATAGCCTCTTGGGATCATGAAGTCCTGTAAACAAGTAAGACAAAGAAGAAAATCAAAACATAAGAAGAAACTGAATGTTTACTTACCTTTAACACAGTTGCAGATGAATACACAGCCAATAAGACAAAAAATCCAGATGCAGATGAATAGTCTCTTGGGATCATGAGGTCCTGTAAACAAGACAAAGAAGAAAGTCAATACATGAAAAGAAACTGAATGTATACTTACCTGTTACACAGTTGCAGATGAAAAAAAGCCAGTAAGCCAGAGTTCCAGATTCAGACAACCATATACAGTTGATGTATAGTCTCTTGGGATTACGAGGTCCTGTGAACAAGACAAAGAAGAAAGTCAATGCATGAAAAGAAGCTGAATGTATACTTACCTGTAACAAAGTTCCAAATGAATACACAACCATTAAGAAAGAATTGCAGATGCAGACAACCACAAATAGCTGGACATGGACAGTCTCTTGGGATCATGAAGTCCTGTGAACAAGTGAGACAACGAAGAAAGTCAATGCATGAAAAGAAGCTGAATGTATACTTACCTGTTACAAAGTTGCAGATGAATACAAAGCCAGTAAGAAAGAATTCCAGATGCAGACAACCACATCCAGCTGGACATGAATAGTCTCTTGGGATCATGAGGTCCTGTACACAAGACAAAGAAGAAAGTCAATACATGAAAAGTAACTGAATTTATACTTACCTGTTACACTGTTGCAGATGAATACACAGTCAGTAAGAAAGAATTCCAGATGCAGACAACCACATACAGCTGGACATCGATAGCCTCTTGGGATCATGAGGTCCTGTAAACAAGACAAAGAAGAAAGTCAATACATGAAAAGAATCTGAATGCTTACTTACCGATTACACAGTTGCAGATGAATAGAAAGTCAGTCAGATTGAGATCCAGATGCAGACAACGGCAAACACTTGGAGATCGATAGCCTCTTGGGATCATGAAGTCCTGTGAACAAGTAAGACAAAGAAGAAAATCAAAATATGAAAAGAAACGGAATGTATACTTACCTGTAACACAGTTGCAGATGAATAGAAAGTTAGTCAGATTGAGTTTCAGATGCAGACAATGGCAAGAAGTTGGAGATGAATAGTCTCTTGCGATCATGAGGTCCTGTAAACAAGAAAAAAAGAAAGTCAATACATGAAAAGAAACTGAATGCTTACTTACCAATTACACAGTTGGAGATGAATACACAGCCATTAAGAAAGAATTCCAGATGCAGACAACCACATACAGCTGGACATGGACAGACTCTTGGGATCATGAAGTCCTGTGAACAAGTGAGACAACGAAGAAAGTCAATACATGAAAAGAAGCTGAATGTATACTTACCTGTTACAAAGTTGCAGATGAATACAAAGCCAGTAAGCCAGAGTTCCAGATTCAGTCAACCATATACAGTTGATGTATAGTCTCTTGGGATCATGAGGTCCTGTAAACAAGACAAAGAAGAAAGTCAATACATGAAAAGTAACTGAATTTATAATTACCTGTTACACTGTTGCAGATGAATACACAGTCAGTAAGAAAGAATTCCAGATGCAGACATCCACATACAGCTGGACATCGATAGCCTCTTGGGATCATGAGGTCCTGTAAACAAGACAAAGAAGAAAGTCAATACATGAAAAGAAACTGAATGTATACTTACCTGTTACACAGTTGCAGATGAAAAAAAAAGCTAGTAAGCCAGAGTTCCAGATGCAGATAACCATATACAGTTGATGCATAGTCTCTTGGGATCACGAGGTTCTGTGAACAAGTAAGACAAAGAAGAAAGTCAATACATGAAAAGAATCTGAATGCTTACTTACCGATTACACAGTTGCAGATGAATAGAAAGTCAGTCAGATTGAGATCCAGATGCAGACAACGGCAAACACTTGGAGATCGATAGCCTCTTGGGATCATGAAGTCCTGTGAACAAGTAAGACAAAGAAGAAAATCAAAATATGAAAAGAATCTGAATGCTTACTTACCGATTACACAGTTGCAGATGAATAGAAAGTCAGTCAGATTGAGTTCCAGATGCAGACAATGGCAAGAAGTTGGAGAGGAATAGTCTCTTGGGATCATGAGGTCCTGTAAACAAGAAAAAAAGAAAGTCAATACATGAAAAGAAACTGAATGCTTACTTACCAATTACACAGTTGGAGATGAATACACAGCCATTAAGAAAGAATTCCAGATGCAGACAACCACATACAGCTGGACATGGACAGACTCTTGGGATCATGAAGTCCTGTGAACAAGTGAGACAACGAAGAAAGTCAATACATGAAAAGAAGCTGAATGTATACTTACCTGTTACAAAGTTGCAGATGAATACAAAGCCAGTAAGCCAGAGTTCCAGATTCAGTCAACCATATACAGTTGATGTATAGTCTCTTGGGATCATGAGGTCCTGTAAACAAGACAAAGAAGAAAGTCAATACATGAAAAGTAACTGAATTTATAATTACCTGTTACACTGTTGCAGATGAATACACAGTCAGTAAGAAAGAATTCCAGATGCAGACATCCACATACAGCTGGACATCGATAGCCTCTTGGGATCATGAGGTCCTGTAAACAAGACAAAGAAGAAAGTCAATACATGAAAAGAAACTGAATGTATACTTACCTGTTACACAGTTGCAGATGAAAAAAAAAGCTAGTAAGCCAGAGTTCCAGATGCAGATAACCATATACAGTTGATGCATAGTCTCTTGGGATCACGAGGTTCTGTGAACAAGTAAGACAAAGAAGAAAGTCAATACATGAAAAGAATCTGAATGCTTACTTACCGATTACACAGTTGCAGATGAATAGAAAGTCAGTCAGATTGAGATCCAGATGCAGACAACGGCAAACACTTGGAGATCGATAGCCTCTTGGGATCATGAAGTCCTGTGAACAAGTAAGACAAAGAAGAAAATCAAAATATGAAAAGAATCTGAATGCTTACTTACCGATTACACAGTTGCAGATGAATAGAAAGTCAGTCAGATTGAGTTCCAGATGCAGACAATGGCAAGAAGTTGGAGAGGAATAGTCTCTTGGGATCATGAGGTCCTGTAAACAAGAAAAAAAGAAAGTCAATACATGAAAAGAAACTGAATGCTTACTTACCGATTACACAGTTGGAGATGAATACACAGCCATTAAGAAAGAATTCCAGATGCAGACAACCACATACAGCTGGACATGGACAGACTCTTGGGATCATGAGGTCCTGTAAACAAGACAAAAAGAAAGTCAATACATGAAAAGAAACTGAATGTATACTTACCTGTTACACAGTTGCAGTTGAAAAAAAGCCAGTAAGCCAGAGTTCCAGATTCAGACAACCATATACAGTTGATGTATAGTCTCTTGGGATGATGAGGTCCTGTGAACAAGTAAGACAAAGAAGAAAGTCAATACATGAAAAGAAATTGAATGTATACTTACCTGTAACACAGTTGCAGATGAAAAGAAACGGAATGTATACTTACCTGTTACAATGTTGCAGATGAATACACAGTCAGTAAGAAAGAGTTCCAGATGCAGACAACCACATACAGCTGGACAAGGACAGTCTCTTGGGATCATGAAGTCCTGTGAACAAGTAAGACAAAGAAGAAAGTCAATACATGAAAAGAAACTGAATGTATACTTACCTGTTACAAAGTTGCAGATGAATACAAAGCCAGTAATTAAGAATTCCAGATGCAGACAACCGCATACAGCTGGACATGGATAGTCTCTTGGGATCAGGAGGTCCTGTAAACAAGAGAAAGAAGAAAGTCAATACATGAAAAGAAAATGAATGTATACTTACCTGTTACACAGTTGCAGATGAATAGAAAGTCAGTCAGATTGAGATCCAGATGCAGACAACGGCAAACACTTAGAGATCGATAGCCTCCTGGGGTCATGAAGTCCGGTGAACAAGTAAGAAAAAGAAGAAAGTCAAAACATGAAAAGAAACTGAATGTATACTTACCTGTTGCACAGTTGCAGATGAATAGAAAGTCAGAAACGGAAGTCAAGAAACGGAAACGGAAGTCAAGAAACGGAATGTATACTTACCTGTTACACAGTTGCAGTTGAAAAAAAGCCAGTAAGCCAGAGTTGCAGATTCAGACAACCATATTCAGTTGATGTATAGTCTCTTGGGATCACGAGGTCCTGTGAACAAGTAAGACAAAGAAGAAAGTCAATACATGAAAACAAACTGAATGTATACTTACCTGTTACAAAGTTGCAGATGAATACAAAGCCAGTAATTAAGAATTCCAGATGCAGACAACCGCATACAGCTGGACATGGATAGTCTCTTGGGATCAGGAGGTCCTGTAAACAAGAGAAAGAAGAAAGTCAATACATGAAAAGAAAATGAATGTATACTTACCTGTTACACAGTTGCAGATGAATAGAAAGTCAGTCAGATTGAGATCCAGATGCAGACAACGGCAAACACTTGGAGATCGATAGCCTCTTGGGGTCATGAAGTCCTGTTAACAAGTAAGAAAAAGAAGAAAGTCAAAACATGAAAAGAAACTGAATGTATACTTACCTGTTGCACAGTTGCAGATGAATAGAAAGTCAGAAACGGAAGTCAAGAAACGGAAACGGAAGTCAAGAAACGGAATGTATACTTACCTGTTACACAGTTGCTGTTGAAAAAAAGCCAGTAAGCCAGAGTTGCAGATTCATACAACCATATTCAGTTGATGTATAGTCTCTTGGGATCACGAGGTCCTGTAAACAAGACAAAGAAGAAAGTCAATACATGAAAAGAAACTGAATGTATACTTACCCGTTACACAGTTGCAGATGAATACACAGTCAGTAAGAAAGAATTCCAGTTGCAGACAACCACATACAGCTGGACATAGACAGTCTCTTGGGATCACGAGGTCCTGTGAACAAGTAAGACAAAGAAGAAAGTCAATACATGAAAAAAAACTGAATGTATACTTACCTATTGCACAGTTGCAGATTAATACACAGCCAATAAGACGAAAAATCCAGATGCAGACAACGGCAAACAGCTGGAGATGAATAGTCTCTTGGGATCATGAGGTCCTGTAAATAAGATAAAAAGAAAGTCAATACATGAAAAGAAACTGAATGTATACTTACCTGTTAGACAGTTGCAGATGAAAAGAAACGGAATGTATACTTACCCGTAACACAGTTGCAGATTATTACACAGTCAGTAAGAAAGAATTCCAGATGCAGACAACCACATACAGCTGGACATCGATAGCCTCTGGGATCATGAAGTCCTGTAAACAAGACAAAAAGAAAGTCAATACATGAAAAGAAACTGAATATATACTTACCTGTTACACAGTTGCAGATGAATAGAAAGTCAGTCAGATTGAGTTCCAGATGCAGACAACGGCAAATACTTGGAGATCGATAGCCTCTTGGGATCATGAAGTCCTGTGAACAAGTAACACAAAGAAGAAAGTCAATACATGAAAAGAAACTGAATGTATACTTACCTGTAACACAGTTGCAGATGAATAAACAGTCAGTAAGAAAGAATTCCAGTTGCAGACAACCACATACAGCTGGACATAGACAGTCTCTTGGGATCACGAGGTCCTGTGAACAAGTAAGACAAAGAAGAAAGTCAATACATGAAAAAAAACTGAATGTATACTTACCTATTGCACAGTTGCAGATTAATACACAGCCAATAAGACGAAAAATCCAGATGCAGACAACGGCAAACAGCTGGAGATGAATAGTCTCTTGGGATCATGAGGTCCTGTAAATAAGATAAAAAGAAAGTCAATAGATGAAAAGAAACTGAATGTATACTTACCTGTTACACAGTTGCAGATGAATACACAGCCAATAACACGAAAAATCCAGATGCAGTTGAATAGTCTCTTGGGATCACGAGGTCCTGTGAACAAGTAAGACAAAGAAGAAAGTAAATACATGAAAAGAAACTGAATGTATACTTACCTATTGCACAGTTGCAGATGAATACACAGTCAGTAAGAAAGAATTCCAGTTGCAGACAACCACATACAGCTGGACATGGACCGTCTCTTGGGATCCTGAAGTCCTGTGAATAAGTAAGACAAATAAGAAAGTCAATACATGAAAACAAACTGAATGTATACTTACCTGTTACACAGTTGCAGATGAAAAGAAACTGAATGTATACTTACCTGTAACACAGTTGCAGATTAATACAAAGCCAATGAGATAAAAAATCCAGATGCAGACAACAGCAAACAGCTGGAGATGAATTCTCTCTTGGGATCATGAAGTCCTGTCAACAAGTAAGACAAAGAAGAAAGTCAATACATGAAAAGAAACTGAATGCTTACTTACCGATTACACAGTTGCAGATGAAAAAAATTAAAGCCAGTAAGCCAGAGTTCCAGATTCAGACAACCATATACAGTTGATTTATAGTCTCTTGGGATCACGAGGTACTGTGAACAAGTGAGACAACGAAGAAAGTCAATACATGAAAAGAAACTGAATGTATACTTACCTGTTACACAGTTGCAGATGAGTACACAGTCAGTAAGAAAGAATTCCAGATGCAGACAACATACAGCTGGACATGGACAGTCTCTTGGGATCATGAAGTCCTGTGAACAAGTGAGACAACGAAGAAAGTCAATACATGAAAAGAAACTGAATGTATACTTACCTGTTACACAGTTGCAGATGAGTACACAGTCAGTAAGAAAGAATTCCAGATGCAGACAACCACATCCAGCTGGACACGGATAGTCTCTTGGGATCATGAGGTCCTGTAAACAAGACAAAGAAGAAAGACAATACATGAAAAGAAACTGAATGTATACTTACCCGTAACACAGTTGCAGATTAATACACAGTCAGTAAGAAAGAATTCCAGATGCAGACAACCACATACAGCTGGACATCGATAGCCTCTTGGGATCATGAAGTCCTGTAAACAAGACAAAAAGAAAGTCAATACATGAAAAGAAACTGTATGTATACTTACCTGTTACACAGTTGCAGATGAATAGAAAGTCAGTCAGATTGAGTTCCAGATGCAGACAACGGCAAATACTTGGAGATCGATAGCCTCTTGGGATCATGAAGTCCTGTGAACAAGTAAGACAAAGAAGAAAGTCAAAACATGAAAAGAAACTGAATGTATACTTACCTGTTACACAGTTGCAGATGAATACACAGCCAATAACACGAAAAATCCAGATGCAGTTGAATAGTCTCTTGGGATCACGAGGTCCTGTGAACAAGTAAGACAAAGAAGAAAGTAAATACATGAAAAGAAACTGAATGTATACTTACCTGTTACACAGTTGCAGATGAATAGAAAGTCAGTTAGATTGAGGTCCAGATGCAGACAACGGCAAGCACTTGGAGATCGAAAGCCTCTTGGGATCATAAAGTCCTGTAAACAAGACAAAAAGAAAGTCAATACATGAAAAGAAGCTGAATGTATACTTACCTGTTACACAGTTGGAGATGAAAAAAACGCCAGTAAGCCAGATTCACACAACCATATACAGTTGATGTATAGTCTCTTGGGATGATGAGGTCCTGTGAACAAGTAAGACAAAGAAGAAAGTCAATACATGAAAAGAAATTGAAAGTATACTTATCTGTAACACAGTTGCAGATGAAAAGAAACAGAATGTATACTTACCTGTTACACAGTTGCAGATGAATACACAGTCAGTAAGAAAGAGTTCCAGATGCAGACAACCACATACAGCTGGACAAGGACAGTCTCTTGGGATCATGAAGTCCTGTGAACAAGTAAGACAAAGAAGAAAGTCAATACATGAAAAGAAATTGAATGTATACTTATCTGTAACACAGTTGCAGATGAAAAGAAACGGAATGTATACTTACCTGTTACACAGTTGCAGATGAATACAAAGCCAGTAAGAAAGAATTCCAGATGCAGACAAGCACATACAGCTGGACATGGATAGTCTCTTGGGATCAGGAGGTCCTGTAAACAAGAGAAAGAAGAAAGTCAATACATGAAAAGAAAATGAATGTATACTTACCTGTTACACAGTTGCAGATGAATAGAAAGTTAGTCAGATTGAGTTCCAGATGCAGACAACGGCAAACACTTGGAGATCGATAGCCTCTTGGGGTCATGAAGTCCTGTGAACAAGTAAGAAAAAGAAGAAAGTCAAAACATGAAAAGAAACTGAATGTATACTTACCTGTTGCACAGTTGCAGATGAATAGAAAGTCAGAAACGGAAGTCAAGAAACGGAAACGGAAGTCAAGAAACGGAATGTATACTTACCTGTTACACAGTTGCAGTTGAAAAAAAGCCGGTAAGCCAGAGTTGCAGATTCAGACAACCATATTCAGTTGATGTATAGTCTCTTGGGATCACGAGGTCCTGTGAACAAGTAAGACAAAGAAGAAAGTCAATACATGAAAAGAAACTGAATGTATACTTACCTGTTACACAGTTGCAGTTGAACAGAAAGTCAGTCAGATTGAGTTCCAGATGCAGACAAAGGCAAACACTTGGAGATCGATAGCCTCTTGGGATCATGAGGTCCTGTAAACAAGTAAGACAAAGAAGAAAGTCAATACATGAAAAGAAACTGAATGTATACTTACCTGTTACACAGTTGCAGATGAATACAAAGCCAGTAAGAAAGAATTCCAGATGCAGACAAGCACATACAGCTGGACATGGATAGTCTCTTGGGATCAGGAGGTCCTGTAAACAAGAGAAAGAAGAAAGTCAATACATGAAAAGAAAATGAATGTATACTTACCTGTTACACAGTTGCAGATGAATAGAAAGTTAGTCAGATTGAGTTCCAGATGCAGACAACGGCAAACACTTGGAGATCGATAGCCTCTTGGGGTCATGAAGTCCTGTGAACAAGTAAGAAAAAGAAGAAAGTCAAAACATGAAAAGAAACTGAATGTATACTTACCTGTTGCACAGTTGCAGATGAATAGAAAGTCAGAAACGGAAGTCAAGAAACGGAAACGGAAGTCAAGAAACGGAATGTATACTTACCTGTTACACAGTTGCAGATGAAAAAAAGCCAATAAAACGTAAAATCCAGATTCAGACAACCACAAATAGCTGGACATGGACAGTCTCTTGGGATCATGAAGTCCTGTGAACAAGTGAGACAACGAAGAAAGTCAATACATGAAAAGAAACTGAATGTATACTTACCTGTTACACAGTTTCAGTTGAAAAAAAGCCAGTAAGCCAGAGTTCCAGATTCAGACAACCATATACGGTTGATGTATAGTCTCTTGGGATCACGAGGTCCTGTGAACAAGTAAGACAAAGAAGAAAATCAAAATATGAAAAGAAACTGAATGTATACTTATCTGTAACACAGTTGCAGATGAATACACAGCCAATAAGACGTAAAATCCTGATGCAGGTGAATAGTCTCTTGGGATCATGAGGTCCTGTAAACAAGACAAAGAAGAAAGTCAATACATGAAAAGAAGCTGAATGTATACTTACCTGTTACACAGTTGCAGATGAATACACAGCCATTAAGAAAGAATTCCAGATGCAGACAACCACAAATAGCTGGACATGGACAGTCTCTTGGGATCATGAAGTCCTGTGAATAAGTAAGACAAAGAAGAAAATCAATGCATGAAAAGAAACTGAATGTATACTTACCTGTTACACAGTTGCAGATGAAAAGAAAGTCAGTCAGATTGAGTTCCAGATGCAGACAACCACATACAGCTGGAAATATACAGACTCTTGGGATAATGAGGTCCTGTAAACAAGTAAGACAAAGAAGAAAATCAAAATATGAAAAGAAACTGAATGTATACTTACCTGTTACACAGTTGCAGATGAAAAGAAACGGAATGTATACTTACCTGTTACACAGTTACAGATGAGTACACAGTCAGTAAGAAAGAATTCCACATGCAGACAACCACATACAGCTGGACATCGATAGCCTCTTGGGATCATGAAGTCCTGTAAACAAGTAAGACAAAGAAGAAAGTCAATACATGAAAAGAAACTGAATGTTTACTTACCTTTAACACAGTTGCAGATGAATACACGGCCATTAAGACGAAAAATCCAGATGCAGATGAATAGTCTCTTGGGATCATGAAGTCCTATGAACAAGTAAGACAAAGAAGAAAGTCAATACATGAAAAGAAACTGAACGTATACTTACCTGTTACACAATTGCAGATGAATACACGGCCATTAAGAAAGAATTCAAGATGCAGACAACCACATACAGCTGGACATGGACAAAGTCTTGGGATAATGAGGTCCAGTAAACAAGTCAAAAAAGAAAGTCAATACATGAAAAGAAACTGATTTTCTATTCATCTGCAACTCTGTAATTGGTAATAAGAATTCAGTCAGATTGAGTTCCAGATGTAGACAACGGCAAACACTTGGAGATCGATAGCCTCTTGGGATCATGAAGTCCTGTAAACAAGACAAAGAAGAAAGTCAATACATGAAAAGAAACTGAATGTATACTTACCTGTTACACAGTTGCAGATGAAAAGAAACGGAATGTATACTTACCTGTTACACAGTTGCAGATGAATACACAGCCAGTAAGAAAGAATTCCAGATGCAGACAACCACATACAACTGGACATGGACAATCTCTTGGGATCATGAAGTCCTGTCAACAAGTAAGACAAAGAAGAAAATCAAAATATGAAAAGAAACTGAATGTATACTTACCTGTTACACATTTGCAGATGAAAAGAAACGGAATGTATACTTACCTGTTACACAGTTGCAGATGAATACACAGCCAGTAAGAAAGAATTCCAGATGCAGACAACCACATACAACTGGACATGGACAATCTCTTGGGATCATGAAGTCCTGTCACAAGTAAGACAAATAAGAAAGTCAATACATGAAAAGAAACTGAATGTATACTTACCTGTTACACGGTTGCAGATGAATAGAAAGTCAGTCAGATTGAGTTCCAGATGCAGACAACGGCAAACACTTGGAGATCGATAGCCTCTTGGGGTCATGAAGTCCTGTGAACAAGTAAGAAAAAGAAGAAAGTCAAAACATGAAAAGAAACTGAATGTATACTTACCTGTTGCACAGTTGCAGATGAATAGAAAGTCAGAAACGGAAGTCAAGAAACGGAAACAGAAGTCAAGAAACGGAATGTATACTTACCTATAACACAGTTGCAGATGAATACAAAGCCAATAAAACGTAAAATCCAGATGCAGACAACGGCAAACAGCTGGAGATGAATAGTCTCTTGGGATCATGAGGTCCTGTAAACAAGACAAAAAAAAGTCAATACATGAAAAGAAACTGAATGTATACTTACCTGTTGCACAGTTGCAGATGAATAGAAAGTCAGAAACGGAAGTCAAGAAACGGAAACAGAAGTCAAGAAACGGAATGTATACTTACTTGTTACACAGTTGCAGATGAAAAAAAGCCAATAAAACGTAAAATCCAGATTCAGACAACCACAAATAGCTGGACATGGACAGTCTCTTGGGATCATGAAGTCCTGTGAACAAGTGAGACAACGAAGAAAGTCAATACATGAAAAGAAACTGAATGTATACTTACCTGTTACACAGTTTCAGTTGAAAAAAAGCCAGTAAGCCAGAGTTCCAGATTCAGACAACCATATACGGTTGATGTATAGTCTCTTGGGATCACGAGGTCCTGTGAACAAGTAAGACAAAGAAGAAAGTCAATACATGAAAAGAAACTGAACGTATACTTACCTGTTACACAATTGCAGATGAATACACGGCCATTAAGAAAGAATTCAAGATGCAGACAACCACATACAGCTGGACATGGACAAAGTCTTGGGATAATGAGGTCCAGTAAACAAGTCAAAAAAGAAAGTCAATACATGAAAAGAAACTGATTTTCTATTCATCTGCAACTCTGTAATTGGTAATAAGAATTCAGTCAGATTGAGTTCCAGATGCAGACAACGGCAAACACTTGGAGATCGATAGCCTCTTGGGATCATGAAGTCCTGTAAACAAGACAAAGAAGAAAGTCAATTCATGAAAAGAAACTGAATGTATACTTACCTGTTACACAGTTGCAGATGAATACACAGCCAATAAGACGAAAAATCCAGTGCAGATGAATAGTCTCTTGGGATCATGAAGTCCTGTCAACAAGTAAGACAAAGAAGAAAATCAAAATATGAAAAGAAACTGAATGTATACTTACCTGTTACACATTTGCAGATGAAAAGAAACGGAATGTATACTTACCTGTTACACAGTTGCAGATGAATACACAGCCAGTAAGAAAGAATTCCAGATGCAGACAACCACATACAACTGGACATGGACAATCTCTTGGGATCATGAAGTACTGTCACAAGTAAGACAAATAAGAAAGTCAATACATGAAAAGAAACTGAATGTATACTTACCTGTTTCACGGTTGCAGCTGAATAGAAAGTCAGTCAGATTGAGTTCCAGATGCAGACAACGGCAAACACTTGGAGATCGATAGCCTCTTCAGATCATGAAGTCCTGTGAACAAGTAAGCCAAAGAAGAAAATCAAAATATGAAAAGAAATTGAATGTATATTTACCTGTAACACAGTTGCAGATGAATACACAGCCAATAAGACAAAAAATCCAGATACAGATAAATAGTCTCTTGGGATAATGAGGTCCTGTAAACAACACAAAGAAGAAAGTCAATACATGAAAAGAAACTGAATGTAAACTTACCTGTTACACGGTTGCAGATGAATAGAAAGTCAGTCAGATTGAGTTCCAGATGCAGACAACGGCAAGCACGTGGAGATCGATAGCCTCTTGGGATCATGAAGTCCTTTCAACAAGTAAGACAAAGAAGAAAATCAAAACATGAAAAGGAACTGAATGTATACTTACCTGTTACACGGTTGCAGATTAAAAAAAGCCAGTAAGCCAGAGTTCCAGATGCAGATAACCATATACAGTTGATGTATGGTCTCTTGGGATCACGAGGTCCTGTGAACAAGTAAGACAAAGAAGAAAGTCAATACATGAAAAGAAACTGAATGCTTACTTACCGATTACACAGTTGCAGATGAATACACAGCCAATAAGACGAAAAATCCAGATGCCGATGAATAGTCTCTTGGGATCACAAGGTCCTGTGAACAAGTAAGACAAAGAAGAAAGTCAATACATGAAAAGAAACAGAATGTATACTTACCTGTTACACAGTTGCAGATGAATAGAAAGTCAGTCAGATTGAGTTCCAGATGCAGACAATGGCAAACACTTGGAGATCGATAGCCTCTTCAGATCATGAAGTCCTGTGAACAAGTAAGCCAAAGAAGAAAATCAAAATATGAAAAGAAATTGAATGTATATTTACCTGTAACACAGTTGCAGATGAATACACAGCCAATAAGACAAAAAATCCAGATACAGATAAATAGTCTCTTGGGACAATGAGGTCCTGTAAACAACACAAAGAAGAAAGTCAATACATGAAAAGAAACTGAATGTAAACTTACCTGTTACACAGTTGCAGATGAATAGAAAGTCAGTCAGATTGAGTTCCAGATGCAGACAACGGCAAGCACGTGGAGATCGATAGCCTCTTGGGATCATGAAGTCCTTTCAACAAGTAAGACAAAGAAGAAAATCAAAACATGAAAAGGAACTGAATGTATACTTACCTGTTACACGGTTGCAGATGAAAAAAAGCCAGTAAGCCAGAGTTCCAGATGCAGATAACCATATACAGTTGATGTATAGTCTCTTGGGATCACGAGGTCCTGTGAACAAGTAAGACAAAGAAGAAAGTCAATACATGAAAAGAAACTGAAGGCTTACTTACCGATTACACAGTTGCAGATGAATACACAGCCAATAAGACGAAAAATCCAGATGCAGATGAATAGTCTCTTGGGATCACAAGGTCCTGTGAACAAGTAAGACAAAGAAGAAAGTCAATACATGAAAAGAAACAGAATGTATTCTTACCTATTGCACAGTTGCAGATTAATACACGGCCAATAAGACGTAAAATCCAGATGCAGACAACGGCAAACAGCTGGAGATGAATAGTCTCTTGGGATCATGAGGTCCTGTAAATAAGATAAAAAGAAAGTCAATACATGAAAAGAAACTGAATGTATACTTACCTGTTACACAGTTGCAGATGAAAAGAAACGGAATGTATACTTACCTGTTGGACAGTTGCAGATGAATAGAAAGTCAGTCAGATTGAGTTCCAGATGCAGACAACGGCAAACACTTGGAGATCTATAGCCTCTTGGGATCATGAAGTCCTGTGAACGAGTAAGAAAAAGAAGAAAATCAAAATATGAAAAGAAACTGAATGTATACTTACCTGTAACAAAGTTGCAGATTAATACAAAGCCAATAAGATAAAAAATCCAGATGCAGACAATGGCAAACAGCTGGAGATGAATAGTCTCTTGGGATCATGAGGTCCTGTAAACAAGAGAAAAAAAAGTCAATACATAAATAGAAATGGAATGTATACTTACCTGTTACACAGTTGCAGATGAATAGAAAGTCAGTCAGATTGAGATCCAGATGCAGACAACAGCAAACACTTGGAGATCGATAGCCTCTTGGGATCATGAAGTCCTGTGAACAAGACAGACAAAGAAGAAAATCAAAATACGAAAAGAAACTGAATGTTTACTTACCTGTTACACAGTTGCAGATGAATACACAGTCACTAAGAAAGAATTCAAGATGCAGACAACCACATACAGCTGGAGATCGATAGCCTCTGGGGATCATGAAGTCCTGTAAACAAGACAAAAAGAAAGTCAATACATGAAAAGAAACTGAATATATACTTACCTGTTACACAGTTGCAGATGAAAAGAAACGGAATGTATACTTACCTGTTACACAGATGCAGATGAATGCACAGTCAGTAAGAAAGAATTCCAGATGCAGACAACCACATACAGCTAGACATGGATAGTCTCTTTGGATCATGAAGTCTTGTGAACAAGTAAGAAAAAGAAGAAAGTCAAAACATGAAAAGAAACTGAATGTCTACTTACCTGTTACACAGTTGCAGATGAATAGAATGTCAGTCAGATTGAGCTCCAGATGCAGACAACAGCAAACACTTGGAGATCTATAGCCTATTGGGATCATGAAGTCCTGTCAACAAGTAAGACAAAGAAGAAAATCAAAACATGAAAAGAAACTGAATGTATACTTACGTGTTACACAGTTGCAGATGAATACACAGTCAGTAAGAAAGAATTCCAGATGCAGACAACCACATACAGCTGGACATGGACAGTCTCTTGGGATCATGAAGTCCTGTAAACAAGACAAAAAGAAAGTCAATACATGAAAAGAAACTGCATGTATACTTACCTGTTACACAGTTGCAGATGAATAGAAAGTCAGTCAGATTGAGATTCAGATGCAGACAACGGCAAACACTTGGAGATCGATAGCCTCTTGCGATCATGAAGTCCTGTCAACAAGTAAGACGAAGAAGAAATTGAAAACATGAAATCAAACTGAATGTATACTTACCTGTTACACAGTTGCAGATGAATACAAAGCCAATAAGATAAAAAATCCAGATGCAGACAACAGCAAACAGCTGGAGATGAATAGTCTCTTGGGATCATGAGTTCCTGTAAACAAGATAAAAAGAAAGTCAATACGTGAAAAAAAACGGAATGTATACTTACCTGTTACACAGTTGCAGATGAAAAAAAGCCAGTAAGCCAGAGATCCAGATTCAGACAACCATATACAGTTGATGTAAAGTCTCTTGGGATCACGAGGTCCTGTGAACAAGTAAGACAAAGAAGAAAGTCAATACATGAAAAGAAACGGAATGTATACTTACCTGTAACACAGTTGCAGATTAATACAAAGCCAATAAGATAAAAAAATCCAGATGCAGACAACAGCAAACAGCTGGAGATGAATAGTCTCTTGGGATCATGAGGTCCTGTAAACAAGATAAAAAGAAAGCCAATACATGAAAAGAAACGGAATGTATACCTACCTGTTACACAGTTGCAGATGAAAAAAAGCCAGTAAGCCAGAGTTCCAGATTCAGACAACCATATACAGTTGATGTAAAGTCCCTTGGGATCACGAGGTCCTGTGAACAAGTAAGACAAAGAAGAAAGTTAATACATGAAAAGAAACTGAATGCTTACTTACCGATTACACAGTTGCAGATGAATGCACAGTCAGTAAGAAAGAATTCCAGATGCACACAACCACATACAACTGGACATCAATAGCCTCTTGGGATCATGAAGTCCTGCAAACAATACAAAAAGTAAGTCAATACATGAAAAGAAACTGAATGTATACTTACCTGTTACACAGTTGCAGATGAATAGAAAGTAGATTGAATTCCAGATGCAGACAACGGCAAGTACTTGGAGATCGATAGCCTCTTGGGATCATGACGTCCTGTGAACAAGTAAGAAAAAGAAGAAAATCAAAATATAAAAAGAAACTGAATGTATACTTACCTGTTACACAGTTGCAGATGAATACACAGTCAGTAAGAAAGAATTCCAGATGCAGACAACCACATACAGCTAGACATGGATAGTCTCTTTGGATCATGAAGTCTTGTGAACAAGTAAGACAAAAAAGAAATATGAAAAAAAAAGTCAAAAGTCAAAATATGAAAAGAAACTGAATGTATACTTACCTGGAACACAGTTGCAGATTAATACAAAACCAATAAGATAAAAAATCTAGATGCAGACAATGGCAAACAGCTGGAGATGAATACTCTCTTGGGGTCATGAGGTCCTGTAAACAAGATAAAAAAAAGTCAATACATAAAAAGAAACTGAATGTATACTTACCTATTACACAGTTGCAGATGAATACACAGTCAATAAGACGAAAAATCCAGATGTAGATGAATGGTCTCTTGGGATAATGAGGTCCTGTAAACAAGACAAAGAAGAAAGTCAATACATGAAAAGAAACTGAATGTACACTTACCCGTTACACAGTTGCAGATGAATACACACCCAATAAGACGTAAAATCCAGATGCAGACAACGGCAAACCCTTGGAGATCGATAGCCTCTTGGGATCATGAAGTCCTGTGAACAAGAAAAACAAATTGCACAGTTGCAGATGAATACACAGCTAATAAGACGGAAAATCCAGATGCAGACAACGGCAAACAGCTGGAAATGAATAGTCTCTTGGGATCATGAGGTCCTGTAAACAAGTAAGACAAAGAAGAAAGTTAATTCAAGAAAAGAAACTGAATGTACACTTACCTGTTACACAGTTGCAGATGAATACACAGCCAGTAAGAAAGAATTCCAGATGCAGACAACCACTTACAGCTGGACATGGATAGTCTTTTGGGATCATGAAGTCCTGTGAATAAGTAAGACAAAGAAGAAAGTCAATACATGAAAAGAAACTGAATGCTTACTTTCCGATTACACAGTTGCAGATTAATAGAAAGTCAGTCAGATTGAGATCCAGATGCGGACAACCACATACAGCTGGACATGGATAGTCTCTTGGGATCATGAAGTCCTGTGAACAAGTAAGACACAGAAGAAAATCAAAATATGAAAAGAAACTGAATATATACTTACGTGTTACACAGTTACAGATGAATACACACCCAATAAGACGTAAAATCCAGATGCAGACAACGGCAATCAGCTGGAAATGAATAGTCTCTTGGGATCACAAGGTTCTGTGAACAAGTAAGACACAGAAGAAAGTAAATACATGAAAAGAAACTGAATGTATACTTACCTGTTACACAGTTGCAGATGAAAAAAAAGCCAGTAAGCCAGAGTTCCGAATTCAAAAAACCATATACAGTTGATGTATAGTCTCTTGGGATCATGAAGTCCTGCAAACAAGTAAGACAAAGAAGAAAGTCAATACATGAAAATTAACTGAATGTATACTTACCTGTTACAAAGTTGCAGATGAACACAGCCAGTAAGAATGAATTCCAGATGCAGACAACCACAAACAGCTGGACATGGACAGTCTCTTGGGATCATGAAGTCCTGTGAACAAGTAAGATAAAGAAGAAAGTCAATACATGAAAAGAAACTGAATGCTTATTTACCGATTACACAGTTGCAGATGAATAAAAAAAGTCAGTCAGATTGAGTTCCAGATGCAGACAACCACATACAGCTGGACATGGACAGTCTCTTGGGATCATGAAGGCCTGTGAACAAGTAAGACAAAAAACAAAGTTAATACATGAAAAGAAACTGAATGCTTACTTACCAATTTCACAGTTGCAGATGAATAGAAGGTCAGTAAGATTGAGTTCCAGATGCAGACAACGGCAAACACTTGGAGATCGATAGCCTCTTGGGATCAAGAAGTCCTGTCAAAAAGTAAGACAAAGAAGAAAATCAAAACATGAAAAGAAACTGAATGTTTACTTACCTGTAACACAGTTGCAGATGAATACACAGCCAATAAGACTAAAAATCCAGATGCAGATGAATAGTCTCTTGGGATAATGAGGTGCTGTAAACAAGACAAAGAAGAAAGTCAATACATGAAAAACTGAATGTATACTTACCTGTTACACAGTTGCAAATGAATACACAGCCAATAAGACGAAAAATCCAGATGCAGACAACCACATACAGCTGGACATGGAAAGTCTCTTGGGATCATGAAATCCTGTGAACAAGTAAGACAAAGAAGAAAGTTAATACATGAAAAGAAACGGAATGTATACTTACCTGTTACAAAGTTGCAGATGAAAAAAGAGCCAGTAAGACGAAAAATCCAAATGCAGACAACGGCAAACAGCTGGAGATGAATAGTCTCTTGGGATCATGAGGTCATGTATACAAGACAAAAAGAAAGTCAATACATGAAAAAAGCTGAATGTATCTTACCTGTAACACAGTTGCAGATGAATACACAGCCAAAAAGACGAAAAAATCCAGATGCAGATGAATAGTCTCTTGGGATAATGAGGTCCTGTAAACAAGACAAAGAAGAAAGTCAATACATGAAAAGAAACTGAATGTATACTTACCTGTTACACAGTTGCAGATGAATACACAGCCATTAAGAAAGAATTCCAGATGCAGACAACCACATACAGCTGGACATGGAAAGTCTCTTGGGATCAAGAAATCCTGTGAACAAGTAAGACAAAGAAGAAAGTCAATACATGAAAAGAAACTGAATGTATACTTACCTGTAACACAGTTGCAGATGAATACACAGCCAATAAGACGATAAATCCAGATGCAGATGAATAGTCTCTTGGGATAATGAGGTCTTGTGAACAAGATAAAGAAGAAAGTCAATACATGAAAAGAAACTGAATGTATACTTACCTGTTACACAGTTGCAGATGATTAGAAAGTCAGTCACACTGAGTTCCAGATGCAGACAACAGCAAACACCTGGAGATCGATAGCCTCTTAGGATCATTAAGTCCTGTCAACAAGTAAGACAAAGAAGAAAATCAAAATATGAAAAGAAACTGAATGTATACTTACCTGTTACACAGTTGCAGATGATTACACAGTCAATAAGATGAAAAATCCAGATGCAGACAACGGCAAACAGCTGGAGATGAATAGTATCTTGGGATCATGAAGTTCTCTGAACAAGTAAGACAAAGAAGAAAGTTAATATATGAAAAGTAACGGAATGTATACTTACCTGTTACACAGTTGCAGATGAAAAAAGCCAGTAAGCCAGAGTTCCAAATTCGAACAACCATATACAGTTAATGTATAGTCTCTTGGGATCATGAAGTCCTGTAAACAAGTAAGACAAAGAAGAAAGTCAATACATGAAAAGAAACTGAATGTATACTTACCTGTTGCACAGTTGCAGATGAATACACAGCCATTAAGAAATAATTCCAGATGCAGACAACCACATACAGCTGGAAATATACAGACTCTTGGGATAATGAGGTCCTGTAAACAAGTCTAAGAAGAAAGTCAATACATGAAAAGAAACTGAATGCTTACTTACCTACTACACAGTTGCAGAAGAACAAAGTCAGTCAGATTGAGATCCAGATGCAGACAACGGCAAACACTTGGAGATCGATAACCTCTTGGGATCATGAAGTCCTGTGAACAAGTAAGACAAAGAAGAAAGTCAAAATCTGAAAAGAAACTGAATGTTTACTTACCTGTAACACAGTTGAAGATGAATACACAGCCAATAAGACGAAAAATCCAGATGCAGATGAATAGTCTCTTGGGATAATGAGGTCTTGTAAACAAGTAAGACAAAGATGAAAGTCAATACATGAAAAGAAACTGAATGGTTACTTACCGATTACACAGTTGCAGATGAATAAAAAAAGTCAGTCAGATTGAGTTCCAGATGCAGACAACGACAAACACTTGGAGATTGATAGCCTCTTGGGATCATGAAGTCCTATCAACAAGTAAGACAAAGAAGAAAATAAAAAAATGAAAAGAAACTGAATGTATACTTACCTGTTACACAGTTGCAGATGAATACACAGCCAATAAGATGAAAAATCCAGATGCAGACAACATCAAACACCAGGAGATTAATAGTCTCTTGGGATCATGAGGTCCTGTAAACAAGACAAAAAGAAAGTCAATACATGAAAAGAAACGGAATGTATACTAACCTGTTACACAGTTGCAGATGAATACACAGCCAACAAGACGAAAAATCCAGATGCAGATGAATACTCTCTCAGGATCATGAAGTCCTGTGAACAAGTAAGACAAAGAAGAAAGTCCATACATGAAAAGAAACTGAATGCTTACTTACCTACTACACAGTTGCAGATGAATAGAAAGTCAGTCAGATTGAGATCCAGACGCAGATAACGGCAAACACTTGGAGATCGATAGCCTCTTGGGATCATGAAGTCCTGTCAACAAGTAAGACAAAGAAGAAAATCAAAATATGAAAAGAAACTGAATGTTTACTTACCTGTAACACAGTTGCAGATTAATACACAGCCAATAAGATAAAAAATCCGGATGCAGACAACGGCAAACAGCTGGAGATGAATAGTCTCTTGGGATCATGAAGTCCTGTAAACAAGACAAAAAGAAAGTCAATACATGAAAAGAAACTAAATGTATACTTACCTGTTACACAGTTGATGATGAATACAAAGCCATTAAAATAGAATTCCAGATGCAGACAGCCACATATAGCTGGACATGGATAGTCTCTTGGGATCATGAAGTCCTGTGAACAAGTAAGACAAAGAAGAAAATCAAAATATGAAAAGAAACTGAATGTATACTTACCTGTTACACAGCTGCAGATGAATACACAGCCAGTAATAAAGAATTCCAGATGCAGATGAAGAGCAAGTTAGTTGTAAGGAGTGCAAATTGAGAAACAACCAACCAAGAAAAACGCATTTTTAGCTAAACAAAAAAACAAAACACTTTTCGTTTGAGAGTCATATCTCATATGAAGACATAATAGAAAAGCCTATTATCTTTTGAAAATAACAAAATCTGATATGTGTGACTGTCATTGTAAGGCGAAGTCCAGTCCAAAAAAGAATTCTATTAGACAAAGTATTTATGAGTGTAGGACTTACAGGTCTGATATGATGGAGTTACAGCAAAGGATTAAATGTTTTTATTCAATAATAAGGCCAGTGAATGTCAGTTTTCTTGGCTGGGTCTTTTCACAGCTGCTGTATCTTGTTTGGTGTTTCTGGGTTTTACAGCTCTTTATGTCAAGTGTAAACAGATCCAAAGTGTCATTCTCAGTGCTGATTACACCTGAAATTAACCATAAACCAGAGGTGAGTGGCTAGCAACAGGGTAATGCAGCTCAACACATGTTTCAGTTTACTACACACCCATGTCGCCTCTCCAAAGTCACAGTGATTCTAAAGTCACTCAATACAAAGCACTCAAAAACCAAACCATAAAACACTGCTTAAATCACAAATACATTAATAAAGACTTTGAGCCCATTTCCCTGAAACGGTTCACCCATTAAAGAAAATGGACGAAGAGGGTGGGAGCAGGTGGCTAGTGTTTTCTTACCTGACTGGTGTGACTGGGTAGGGCCAGTAAGTCCTGGCATAGCACCTTCTCTATGTTCCTGGAGAGTACAACAGATCCCAGGCAGCACATGTGAAGCCTTTCTCTGTGGTAAAGGACCAGACATCAAATCTGAAATCAGCAGTGGAGTGCGAAGAGTCAGCTGAACGGCTTGTTCCCTCATCAGTAGGTAAGCAAGTGGCCCGGAGATGACAATCCTGCCATCTGTCTTCTTTCAAACAGTGTCTGGAATCTAGTGCACTAGTGGCACCATGACATCATGACATTACCCTTTGGGCCCCATATTTAAGAGTGTCTTGCAATAAAATTTTCAACAGTGAGAAGGCCGCCCTTAGTAGTTGTCCTCGTTGCTGGAGCATGCAGAGCCATAGACAAACTGCTGAAGACATTTAATTGGTTAGAGAGGTGAAAACCAGCTGTGGGGGTGAAGAAAACCTCTGTTTTCCATGGTCAAGATGATGCTTGCAGGGCTGCTCCATGGCCACCATTGTCCTTGAGGGAATAAAACAGGGGTTAGTTAGTTAGTAAAGCAAAGTAATGTAAAGTAACACACAATTTCACCTCATGAATAAAATCATACACAAGGCTTGGCTCAACATATAAGGAATTGTACAACTTACTTAGAACCTATAATTCCATCAGTAAGGATCTTCATTACAGTGAAGTTAGCCACAGCTAAACCTTTGCTACTGCTTGGTTCTCTCCTTTTGGCTTGTGACCTGGCCTACTTCTAATATACTGCCACATAGTGGATGGAGTAGGAATTACCATGAAAAATGCCATCTGTTGCAACACTGGAGTCACATGGGTATCAGCTATGGCTTCAAGTTGTAGGACTTTTTATGGCATTATAGACAATAGGCAAGTGGCTTAAAGGTCCAACCACAACAGGCCCAATGAGACATAAAGAACCAGCACAACAGGCCCAGTGAGACTAGGGATGCACCTATCAGATATTAGGATCGGATATGTGTCTCTATATTAACAACGCTCGCTCCCTTTTGGTCTCACTGACTTAATATTTCAGAATTAAAGCCAGCTAACACTGATAAATACATGAGTAACAAATCAATACACACAACTAATCATCAAAATTATTACATTTTTAGATAAAAAAATAAAAACAAAACACTATTCTGTTGATAGTCAAATCTCATATGAAGACATATTAGAATAGCCTAGTATCTTTTGAAAATAACAAAATCTGGCATGTGTGACTGTCTGATATACATTGTAAAGCGAACGCTGTACCAAGGTCCTGCACAATTGTTTCTTATTTTAGTGACAAATAAATAGCAATTTAATACATTCATATCTGTGTGTTAATTTGTTACATGGTCTATAAAATGTGGATACCGAAAACTCTCACAGAGATAAGGAGCTGCTGGTGTTAGTTATAAAGACAATTAAACCTACTGAAGAACAGAGACTAAATGAAAATCAAAGACTAACCTTAACTTCCTTACTTTTAAGGAATGGATATATTTTAGCACTTTAGACAATATAAACATGCATGTAGCACATTTTTATAACGAATAAATCATTACTGTGACACTGTCATAAAATATGCCTATTTGAACTATTTTTACGAAATATTTATCCAGTGAAACATCCATATAGCACACACATCCAAAATCAGCTGTAGTGTACAGAGACACATCTGATAAATATACAGCTACCCTTAGAATAGCCAGATTACAATTTGCTAACAAATGCTTAAGAGAGCCTGGAGAATTCTGGAGAAAGGTCTTGTGGACAAATGAGACTAGGATTAACCTATATCAGAGTGATGGAAAGACAGAAATTGTGGATTGCTCACTCGCGCTTCAAGGGAGGTAAAATTTAGTTTGCACTCACCCTCTTATTAACGGTACATACTTGGAGCCCATAGGAACCATCCAAAACATAGAAGTTGGAAAGCTCCCACAAAGGTGTTTGTACTTCAGAAATCCTTCTTTCTGAAGATGTTTTATAATCCTGGGTGTTTCCTTGTGAAAGTAAAGTCTGAACCGTGCAAGTCCTCAGTTTGAGTTGCTGAGAGTCAATTTAGGAGTGATCCCTTTATCTTACTGAGTGCTCTGTGTGTAAGTTTATTCTAATGTCCATATGACAGCACAAAACCTCATGAATAAAAACATACACAAGGCTTGGCTGAACATATGAGGAAACGTACAACTTACTTAGAACCTATAGTTCCATCAGTAAGGATCTTCATTACAGTGAAGTTAGCCACAGCTAAACCTTTGCTAAAGCATGGTTCTCTCCTTTTGGCTTGTAACCTGGCCTACTTCCAATATACTGCCACATAGTGGATGGAGTAGGAATTACCATGTAAAATGCCATCTGTTGCAACACTGGAGTCACATGGGTATCAGCTATGGCTTCAAGTTGTAGGACTTTTTATGGCATTATAGACGATAGGCAAGTGGCTTAAAGGTCCAACCACAACAGGCCCAATGAGACATAAAGAACCAGCACAACAGGCCCAGTGAGACTAGGGATGCACCTAGCAGATATTAGGATCGGATATGTGTCCCTATATTAACAATGCTCGCTCCTTTTTGGTCTCACTGACTTAATATTTCAGAATTAAAGCCAGCCAACACTGATAAATACATGAGTAACAAATCAATACACACAACTAATCATCAAAATTATTACATTTTTAGATAAATAAAAAAAAAAACACTATTCTGTTGAGAGTCAAATCTCATATGAAGACATATTAGAATAGCCTAGTATTGAAAATAACAAAATCTGGCATGTGTGACTGTCTGATATACATTGTAAGGCAAACGCTGTACCAAGGTCCTGCACAATTGTTTCTTATTTTAGTGACAAATAAATAGCAATTTAATACATTCATATCTGTGTGTTAATTTGTTGTATTTTATTTTACAAAGTTAGTGAGGGAAAATTGACATCAATCCTGATGTTTTAAGTCTCTCCCACATGGTGAGGTAAACAGTTTATTTATTTAACAATGTATCGGATCAATGTTGTGTATCGATCGATAAGTTTATGTATTGGTATAGAAACTGAACAATGTTGGTGCATCCCTAAATGTAACATATAGGAAACAGGATATGACATCACTGCTGTAGTGTGTCTTTGACAACTTCCCTAGTTAATAGAATATGCCTACATTGATAAATCCCCATACATTTCACCCTGATTGGTGAATGTTTAGCCTTTCAAATGCATGCTTGAATGTGATTGGCTAATGGCAACCACAATAATTGACATGTAAAGTCTTCTGGACAGACAGTATTATAGAATAGGCTAAAGATGCAGCATGTAAAATTGTAGCTTGACTGGATGTGCATGGATGAATGTATAGATTTTAACATGTATTTGTGATGCAATAAGCTGTTTTATTAATTGCTTAAACTATAGAGGAGCATTATTGGGCTAATGAGCATTATGAGCTAAATAGTTTAATTGTCACTTTAACAGGTAAGGACACCAGTTTCTCTCAGAGTTAGCTTAAGTTTTACTAATAAAAAAGGTAACTTTGATTAAAAACAAAATAATAATACTGTCTTGCAGACATCTGATTGATGTCATTTATGGCTGATTTACCGTTACAGTAACTTGATCACAATATTCTGCAAAATAAAATGTAGTAGTTTACTATAGCTCCACTGAATATTGGTTTTGAAATATACCACTGTTTCCTAAGAGGAAGCTGTAACAGGAACAGGTCATTGTAATTTTATGTGTAACCCAGGTTTTAAATGTTCAGAACATTCAAATCAGATGCGAAGCAAAAAAACAATAAATAAATAAAAAAACTTTTAAAAATAATACAACATGAATAAACTGTTCAAAACAGCCATTAGAGCAGATAGAAAATGACTTACTGATAAGTAAGGTAAATAAAACGAGCCTTAAATGACAGCCAATAGCTTGTTGCCAAGACTGGTCTGCGTCAGAGACGGCCAATCAGCGCTCAGGGGGGCGTTACCTCGGCTCCTCCGCTAGAGACGAGAAGTATTTTGTAGACATATGTAGATGCCTGGGACTTACGATCGCCAAGTATGGGATTTACTGCCATTTTTACTGCCAATATTGAACATGTTTGTGCGGATGTTTCAGAGTATTGCAGCACAAAAACAAAGTAGTAAGCTGACTTAAAATAGAGCAACTCCAACAAAGGTGCAGAGTTAAATTGAGAGGAACATAAGTTGATGCAGTAGATTAAAATGTTTGTGCATGTATCATCAAGGCCTAGCCTGCAGTGAAGTGCCAGAATAGTGACTGGAATGGGCATCACTGTCTTGTTGGATGCACATGTGCATAAATCTTCCATAAATGTACAGCCATTTCTTTTCACCATTGTGTTTGATCCAGTTGTACCAGAGAGTTGCACGGCCCCTAACTTTTTATCGCTAGGGGTCAACCTAACCAAACACAAAAGAGCCTGTCACTATCAAAAGTCTTCAACCTTGTTTGTGGTTAAAGCATAGTTACAGCACAGTGCTCATGTGTCTGAGACTCGTGAATTAATTAGGCAGTTGAGAATGTTGGCAGTCCCAAAAACTTGGCCCTGCCATCTATGGATGCTTAAAAATGCTTCCTCTCCACCTGCGCTGAGATGCCTTCAAGACCTGCAATGCAAAACCCACTGGTGTAAAAATATCAAATATTATAATGCGAGCAAGTAATAAATTAAACAAACTTGATGTGTATTCCAGGATTTCACATAATTGTGTTATATCTGACAACTGTGTTAAGATATACTTTTAAATTATGAAACAGTATGATCAATATTTTATTGTGTATTTGATTATTTTATCACTTTCCATTTCCTTTCGTTTACGGTACCATTTACAATTGAGTGGACTGATGCTCTTGTGTGCTCTAGATATTTTGGAAATTGCTAAACCACTTTATCCACAGTTGTTGGTGAGTCCACTTCATCACAGTCCCTGATGGACTGCTTACAGTGCCCATTACAATTGACTGCCCAGATTCTCTTTTGTCCACAGCCCTTTTTGATGTGGCTACGAACTTCATATATGAGGCTTTCGCCAACATCGTCGACTGTTCTTGGTACAATCGCCTGACCAGATTCTCTTCTGTCCACAGTGTTACTGTTACATTCAAGACTTAGGTGATCCAGTATTGCATATGTGATACTGTTAGTGCTGCCATCTGGTGGCCTGTTTCTTGTTGTTTTTGTTTTTCTCTCTCTCCCTCTCCTGGTGAAACGACTGATTGGAAACAGCTGATCTCAATGCGTGTGCTGGTTGGCTGCAGTGTCTGAGCTTTGTCATTGAAATGGTGCCATTGGCATTTATCTAGTTGCCCGTGGCGTTCTCACCATGTGGCCAAAGGTGGTTGTGATTGAGGCTGTTCAGGATATATAATTCTTATTATTTTTTTTTTTTGCTGTTAGATTTAGCTTTGTACTTCTCGTAAATCTGTTTGGCCCTGAATGTAATGGCTGGCTACCACTACGTCGATTGTTTTAACATGACAATTCACAGTTTGATGTATGTGAATCTATTGTAGTCTACTCTTTTCTGTGTCATTATGTACTTGTTGATGTCCAAGTGGTTAAATCATAGTCATGTTTGTAGTGGTGAGTGCCATTTACTATTTTAATTTCATTTATTATTTTTCCTTTTCTCTTACTTCATGTTGGGGAGGCAGGTAAGGCCATTGTATTTTGTTTTATTATTTTTTAGTTAGGTTAGTTAGTAAGGAGGGATGTTGGTCTTTGCTCACCCTGACGCTATATGATGTTGACTGTGGTCTTGTTATGTTTGCCTATAATACTACTTTTTCATTTGAGCATTAAATCTGTTTCTTTATGGATTGTTTATGTCCTCAAGCCATAAACTAGTATTTTTATGAAATGGTTTAATAAACTGGGCTGTAAGATTACTCAAAAATCGAAAAACTTCCAAAATGTAAGCAACATGTTAATTGTCCCACCAGGGATATTAACACAGTAGACCACTATTGCACTGTACTGAGGGATGCTCTGTCCCCCATGCAGCTCTGGGTCACTCTGATAACTGTCTGGTTCAAATAATTCTAACCTACAAGCAGAGAAACTTAAATCTGCAAAGCCTGTAGTGAAGACAGTGAAAAAAGTAGGCCAGAGTTATAAGAACTGCTTTTTATTGGAATTTAAAAACCTGAATGTTCTTATACGAGTGAAGAAGTGTCAAGGTTCTTCTGTTCCCTGTATGCTCTGTGACTAATTTGCTGAACAAGTAGATCTATCTGAGATGTTTCCAAGCTGTTTTAAGCCTGCGTCTGAGATGAACACTGTATGTGAACTTTTACATTCTGAATTTTTAGTCGAAAGTAAGTCAGAAGATGCTGAAAATGATTCCACATCAAAACCGAATTTTATTAAAGAGGCTTTGATGGAGGAACAAAGTTGGGCTCAATCTCTTGATAACTGTAGACTAACTGCTGTAACAGAAGAAAGTAATGCCCCATCATGCAGTTATGTATTTTTAGCAAGATGTACATGTACTTAGCATGTACTTAGCTTAGCCCCCTGACAGTGTGTTCTCTGGTCATCTGGGTATACAGAAAACAAATCACCAGATCATGTGTTTTTTCTTTTGACCTGGTCCTAAAGCTGATGCTGTGTTATGTTGAGTTACGGGAAAACCCAATCAGGTTATTCCATCCACATCACTTCATCCAATCCTAGCATTATGAGCACCATTTCAACGTGTGTAGGGCCACTGCCCTGGCCACTGATCAAATCCTTCTACTTTTGTGTTACCCCTTGACCAGCTACCTAAACAAATGCTCATGCTTCATTACAGTAACAAGGCTGTGATGGCTGTCTTAAGTATGTTGCGAGAAGGTCACAAAGTGTGTTCAGGTTTTTCGCTGCTGCACCTGCATCATTATTCTCCATTTTTTTTGTTCCAGACATGAGGAGCTCCTCCCTTTCTGTTCCACATTGCATTGTTTTTCGCTGCTGCACCTGCATCATTATTCTCCATTTTTTTTGTTCCAGACATGAGGAGCTCCTCCCTTTCTGTTCCACATTGCATTGTTTTTCGCTGCTGCACCTGCATCATTATTCTCCATTTTTTTTTGTTCCAGACATGAGGAGCTCCTCCCTTTCTGTTCCACATTGCATTGTGGTATAATGTAAAAAAGTGTCCATTGTAACCACACTGAGTATGCACCAAAAATTAGCTGTGCGCTAATCAGTGTACATTCGGCACCATTTAAGGTGGCTTCCAGTAAGAAGCTGGAGAATAACTCCAGCCTTGTTGGTGCAGCCGTTTCTTTACGGCATCATAAATCAGCACATTTTACAGTTGTAAAATACATCCAGATAGATCCGGGAACTAATTTTACTGAAGTTCTGAAATTGTTAGCAATTGATCATCACATGTCCAGTGCATATCACCCCGAATCTCAGGGTTCTCTAGAATGTTTTCAACAACCTCAGTGCTTCGTACCTACTGTCTTTAGGTAGATAAAGAATGTGATGATGGCATCCTGGTCTTATTGTTTGCCATTTGTGAAAGTGATCAGGATTCCATTGGGTTTAGCCATTCACAGCTGAATTGTGAATTTCACTTTGGAGATAAAAGACTTGTACGTACCAGGTTCTGCCCTGTGTGCAGAGTTTTAAGGAAGATTGTGTTGATGGAGGTGGATCTGCTAATAGGGTTTTGCTAAGTTCTCCCCTACTGCTTCTGAAGTATCTGCTTTTGTCACACCAGATCTCTTTCTGCAATATTCCGTAATGCCATTTGGGTTACAAAAGGCTCCTGCCACCTTCCAACGTCTCATGTGGAACATTCTAGCAAATGTAAACAATTGTGAAGCATGTCTGGATGTCGTTGTGATGTCTAGATGTCTATCAGAGTTGGAATGAACATTTGGCAATCCTCTGAAATGTGTTTAAGCGCTTTCTGAAAGTTTCCCTCACACTTAATCTCACTAAATGTGAGTCTGGGAAAGCTAGAGTATCCTAGGTTTGTAAGAAGGTGGGCCAAGGTGAAGTGCGCCCTCTTGAGGCTAAGATACCAACCCTGCAGTTGTGCTTTTGTAGAACCCCTGTTCTAATGACTCCTGACTACACTCAATTCTTCAAGCTGTAAGCTGGGGCTGGAGCTGTCCTCCTTAAAGAAGACTCGAGGTGTTGACCATCCAGTTTATTTTTCATAAAAATTGAAGGAACATCAGATCATGTATAGAACCACTGAGAAGGAAGCTTAGCACTCTTATTAGCTTTTCAACACTTTATGTGGGGTTGAGTGTTTTGGCAGTAGTGCTCTATATATACCACAATATCAGCTGAAGACTGATGAGATGGTTCATGATTGTTCAAGGTTTTAATGTTCAGAATAAGAAAGATTGTGAAAATGTAGTTGCTGATGCGTTGTCTAGGCAGTAGTGTGAGGGTGTTATGACCCTGGGGAGTGTAGAAGAGAGCCTCGTTGGTGCAGCCGTGTTTGTTTACAGCGTCAGAAAGACGAAGCAGTTTAGGAACACAGAGTCCTAATCTGACGTCAGTCCAATTATTCCATTCCACCTTAAATGGTGCAGCAGTTTCAGTCAAAAGTATTCACCCCCCATCTACTACTAAACATAACAAGTGCTTTCTCCAAATTCAATAATGCTAAATCGCAATGAGGGGTGTGAATAATTTGGACTGCAACTGTACAGCACCAGAATGGAACAGGTGGAGCATAATTGGGATGAGATGCCGATTTCAGTAGGGCATCAATCTTAGTGTGCTTCTCTATCCTTCTTCCACTTAAACACAACTCTAATAATAAACATATGATGCTTTAAATACAAAAACAGAAAATTATATTATTTATATTCAGCCTGTAGTTCAAAACTACTTCCAACCAAACACCACTGTCTGACTCACTGTTGTCTTTTCCTAGTTAATAGATGTAGATCTGCACTCTTAGCTCCTTCAGTGGAGTTTTTTTTCAACCATTTCAGCCCAAAAAAAAAAAAAAAAAAGCTTCTAAGCTTTTCAGTCCCTGAGATCAGTACTGGAGGACTTATGTGTCCCATCTGCTGAATTAAGAAAACAAATGGTAAATGTGGCATCAATCAGTTAGACAGTCATGCAGTGAAGTGAAGATGAATCAATGTGAGGACCAGCAGGCAGGAGGGTAGTGTTTTCTTCTTTTTCTTGTCTTACCTTTGTCTTCTTTTCTTCTTATCTTTTTTTTTATATCTTTGTCTTCTTTCTTCTTTGTCTTTGTAATTTTCTTTTTTCTTGTTTTCTTCTTTGACTTCTTTTGGTCGTCCTCCATTTACGCTCTAGTTTCTGCACTGTTTTTAGTTTTTGCCTTGTCATTTTACTTTTAAACAGTGCTTCTTTGTCTAAGGTTGATTGAAGGGTATTTTCTAGGTCGTTTGTTAATTTAACTAGCTCCGTTTGGAGTCATTGGGGTTATCGTGCGCTTTAGACAGTGTTACGGGGACAAATGAACATTTTGCCTAAGATGTATCTCAAAGGAGATTAGATAATGGTCTGATATTACTGAGCTTTGAGGTACAATATTTAGATGATCAATTATAACACCCAGGGTCAGGACTAAATCTAGGGTATGGTTACAGTAATGTGTGGGTCCAGTCACATTTTTTGTGATGCCGACAGAATCTAAGATTGATACAAACGCCTTTGTTAATGGATCATCTGCTTTTTCAAAATGAATATTAAAGTCTTCTACTATTATAACTTTGTCACTGCACACTGACAAGTCTGCAGCAAAATCACAAAATGATTAAAAAAATTCAGAATATGACCCTGGAGGCCTATAAATATTAATTTAGTCTGAATGCATTTTTATTTGTGGCTGGATTTGATTTATTAATGTAGAAAATCTCAAAAGAAGTGAAAGTGTTAGTGTTTTTGAATAATATCTAGTGTATTCTGGTAGGTTATGCATACTCCACCTCCTGTGCCTGATAATCTAGGGCTATGTACATATTTATAACCTGCGGTGGTGGCTTCATTTACTGCTATACATTGATCAGGTTTCAGTGTGGCAGAAAATGTCTAGTTTCTAATTAATTTATTAAAACAAGCAGATTTAGATATTCTATGTTTGGCTTTAATTTGGGGCACAGACAGTCTTAATACAATGAAACCTGGGTGACGCCTCAAAGCAGCTCGCAGACGGTTTAGCGTGTGTCTGCGGCCTGGTCCCGGCTTTGGATTGTCAGCAGCCTTTTACACTACTCGACTAACTAGCAGACTATGCGTTATGCTGCACGAAAATAGGGCAGCACCCTCCTGCGTGGGGTGGACGCCATCCCTACCTAAAAAACAGGCTTGCCCTCAAACTTTAATCAATTATCTGTGCTATATAGCACTGTGATTCGGCTGTAAGACTCAGCGGCGCACCTCATTGGAATGGGGCCAAAGCAAATTACGGCAATAAAGTTGCCGGTGAGTGGAAGCATAAGGTAGGTGTTTCTAATAAAGTGACCATAACCTAAAGCTACCTTACACTCAGCAAAAGTCCATTCTCTATCAGCAGAGAAACCTTTGGATGAAAAGTACTGAGCTATCTTTTGCTCATTAATATGTTTCTTCACTATGCCATTGATTACCTTTTCAAAATCAGAATCAGTCCACTGAGGCATTTCAGTCTCTCCCTTAGCTAAGGTGCTGCTTTTATAGTTAAGAGGCTTCCATGAGTATGATGGCCTTTTCTTGACATGGTGAGGAAACAGGAGAACAAAACCAAGTTTTCTTCTTATTAACTAAACTACAGAAGAACAAAAACACAACTCCGTTCAGAGAGGATTACTGTTACAAACGTTACGTTTAACAGTAACAAAACAAACTTCTCTCCTTTAGAGAGGATAACAGCCACAAAACACTAGGTTTTTATCAGTGACAAACAGATAACTTCTCTTCTTTCAGAGAGGCTAACAATTACTGACTCCTCTGTCTTAGGAAACCAGAATTTCTCTCAGATTCGAAATGATGTTTACTCACCAAGAAGGTTTTAGTAGGCCATCCGGGTCACAACACCACATTGTTAGAAATCCGGCATACAGGACACAGATTCAGGAGTCAGGAGACTGGATCTTTAGCATTGGAGTTTATTCACATGCAGACAGAAAATCATACACTGGCACAGCTTAGTTGATCACGGTCAGTCTAGTCTAGTCCGACCATGTCTAGTCCGAACCAATCCAGTCTAAGACAAAATTCAGTCCAAAACTGAATTCAGTCTAAAACAGAATCCAGTCTGATTAGGGGTATTTTGAGAGGGCCTTATATATATTGGAAATTGTGGGAGGGGAAACGAAGGGTAACAAAAGGTGAGACAAAGGATTAAGATAACCATTTGATAAGTTGAAACCACATGAAAGTAATGTTAGAAAGGGCCATATTTTCTCTCAGCTGCAACTCTCAGGTCTTTGGTCTTCACCTATATAAGGCCATCAGTTGTCAGGTACATCTGGATTGTACACAAAACTGTCTGCCCTCCATTGGGTGTTGTGCCCACTTGGGCTATTCGGGGTCAGTGTGGGTGGAGGTAAAGAACTGCCGATTGGCTTTTCAATTTTGCTTTCTGTCAGCGTGATCTCACCCTTGCATGAGTATGATGCAGGACCTCTAGTGTGCACCTTAGGAGTGTCTGGTGGGTTAGGGGGTTCAGGCTGATCTTTGACCTTGAACTTGACCAAACCTTGCATCTCCATCTCCACATCAGTTTCGGTCCAGGTGGTCATGTGAAGTGGTCACTGCACTGCTGTCTGCTCTTGTCCATCTGATTCAGGGGCATATGGAGGGGGTCTCAGGTTTGAGCCGAGAATACAGCCCGGGCTTGTTTGTCTTGTCATCATGTTGTTTGCTTATCTCCATGTTGTGAAAGTTAGCTTACGAGTGATAAGAAGATAAGGGGTGATGAGAGAAATATTGGGGTAATACAAGAAGATATGGGGTGATGAGAGAAACAAAGGGGTGAAACCAGTAGAAGGATGTTACAAGAGAAATATGGAGTGTTAAGAGAAATATGGGGAGTTATAAAGAATAAATAAAGGGGTGTTAAAAGAAAAAGAAGGGGTATTAATAGAAGAAACTGGGTATTACAAGAAGGGTGAGTAATTATACAAGTGAAGAGATAGGGTATAGTGTACACAGAAGAAAGTAAAGCGATAGCTTAAAAGGGATAGCTTGTGTGTGTGAATGTGAAGGGAATTATCGTGTGTCTCTCAGTCTGTGTGTGGATTCTGGGTGGCTATGTTCTGTTGGGGTTGAAGGGATATGTTTGGAGAGTAATTCTAAAAACTCTCCATACTGTTGTCTTTTATTGTGAGATCTTGTGCTTTGCAGGAGATCTCACAATAAGAAAAATCTCATAAAAACGAGAGGAGCTATATTTAAGTTTGTGCACAGAATCAATAAAAGCCAAATTAATTGGGGTTGTAAAAAGATAAGGGTAAAAGCTGAAAATAATTCTGTTATTGTCTCAGAAAAATGTGTGCCTTTGTGGGAGGTTTAAGGGAAGATACAGTATGGGGGCCCCCGGAGAATAGAAAAACAGGAGTAAATGTTACATGTTGTATGTCTAGTCTGAGATTTTGTTTTAATGGCCAATAAAAGATAAATGGATCCATTAGATAGAGTTATGTGATAATGAGTGTAGAAAAGCAGTAGGAAATCTATGAAATAAATAGGTTTTGTAGATATGTGGGTTGGAACGAAGTATAGTAAAAATTAATGAGCCCGGACTGGGCGTCAGAGAGGGAGATAGGTAAAGGAACAGTTTCATAAACCACTAAAGCAGCCCATACTGGCACCAGGTCACGTGTAGTACAAGAATACTGTTAATAAGTCCTGTGGTTGTTGTATGGATACTGGAATGTGGGTTTTATAGTGTAAGTCCAACCTACCAACCTGAGAAAGAGATTGACTAGGTTCAAATAGTTATACATAGAAGATGTGTTTAAATCTTATGTGTAGGTAATTCTTTGTATGAATAACAAGCATTATTGTTAAGCACTGTAGGAAAGTAATCTCTGGTATTTCTGTTCTATGCTGGTATCTCTGGTATTTCTGTTCTATGCTGGCAGAAAGGGAATCTATCCACCTGTACATACTAGCATCTAAATATGTTCTGCACACATGCTTCTGGTTGAACTTTGACCACTGGAAAGGGGAGCCTCATGTATGCAAGCATACACATACACTAAGGTTTAAGGTTGGTAGAGAGTTAAATCACTTTTAAACACACATAGTTAAAGATTCTCTCACTTGATTAGCTTAAGATTAGATCTACAAGTAATCTGGTTTGATTCTCCTTTCTCTTTTATGGGATGTGAGAGGAGACAGAAAGAAGGACCTAAGGAGGGGCAGCTGGCGAGCGACGTGCCAGAAACATCACATGGACTGAGTGGAAGAAGCTGTGCTGACTTCAGATCAGGCTAGTGTGCTTATCCACAGATCACTTCCCTGTATACACCTGCATTCTAAACAAATGTGTATTCATATTTATAGTGCTATTAATTATATAATACTTGCTAACAGCGTATAAGATGCTGCATGAAGCTTGCCAACTGATTGGTCGGGCAGTGACTTTGATTACTTAAAGAGAACACACTTGGGGGTTAAACATTTTGTTGAAAGCCACAGGTAGGGAAGTATTTGGTGTTTTTTTTTTTTTTTTTTTTTTTTTTTTAGTGTTCATACATTCTTAAGGTCTGGGCTGGTCTGAAGTTGGCAAACCTCAGTTAATTTCAACAACTCGTATAGTAACTTATAATAAACAAATAAATAAATATTGTATAATTCAAAGTAGACAGTGAAGTGGTAGTAACTTCAAAAATTTTAAAGTAATCTTTTTCACACTCAAATAACATAAAGAGGCCATTATTATGCCAACTATGGGTACAAACACTTCGAAAGGAATTACTGTTCCTGTTGATGTAGTTAAAATAATCCATTAATTAAAGGCATAACTAAGACATCAGAGAAATGACACAAGCGTTGGCCTGACATTGACCAACCTTGGCCAGTGGAGGGGACTCTTAATCCAGATGTAATTAAAGTAATGCAAGTACTTGTGGCCACGTACAAGGCTAACCAAAAGAAAGGTAAGAAGGGGGAAAAACATAAGGAGAAGAGACCGATGGAGCTTGGCATTCTCCAGTTGCTGGAATAAGAAGGGCAGAAACTGGTCAAAGCAGCAAAGGATAAGAGAGAGAGGAGTGCAGAAGAAATGGAGAGACAGATGAGAGGAATAGGAAAGCAGATGGCAGAAATTAATAAGCCATTTTCACACGTAAACCCAGTAAAGAACCCCCCACCATATGAGAAGGAATTGAAGTCTGAGAAGATCTATCCCCAGCTCCCAGTGATCACTCAAGAGGGCAAATATCACATCAGAGATGATGATGACCGAATAGTGGAAGCAGGAAAAGCAGAAACAATTATAAAAATGTATTTTCCAAAAGCAAGAAGAAATCAACATATATGTAAACTGAAGGTGAAGTGAAGATCAGGAGGACAAAAGTTGGAGATGATGTGGATGAAAGTGCGTGGGAAGAAGCCAGAAGAGGATGTGATCCAGCAGTCACGCGGATCCTGGTGAGGGCAGAAAGGAAAGGAGACAAGACGAGAAAGTATGAGGACTCAACAGATGAGAGTTCTAATAAAATGAGTATATGAAGGTAGTGATCAAGGTAAGGAACATAGTCTTTCCACCTGAAGGGGATTCTTTCCAACAGCAGCCGGTACAAGAATGGAAGAAGAAATGTAGAGAGGCGTATAGACCAATGCCTTTCTCACGTGGACACTGCTATGACTTTAGAAAGTCAAAAATCATTGGAGAAGCAGTTGAAGGAGCTGCAGATGCAGACGAAAGAATTGAGGCTGGAAGGATCTCAGAAAGTGGATGAGAAATATGCATTGCACCCCAAAAAAGGATTGTCATGTGACAATATGTGTCCAGTGATTATCTGAGGACCGACATTAGAGTACAAGCCTTGGCAGAATACAGACATGTCTGATGTCATGGAAAAATTGCCAACTCTTCAAGATGGAGCACATCCTTGGAGTAAGAAGAGATCATGGTGGGAACAGAACCTGCTGTAGGAGATATTAAGAGACTTCTTGCTATTCTCCGGGGAGTTCCAGCCATGGAAGAAATTCTGCAAAAAGCTGGATTTGATTGCTACGTGGGGACAGCGGTAAATGATCCAGAACGGTTTGCTGCAATTAGAGGTCGGGTGTGGACAGCATTGAGATACATTTCCAACAAATATACATCCTGATAACATTGGGAGAACCATTGGGAGAGGAAGAAAACCCTAGAGCCTTATGTGTCAAGAACCCATCAAGGGAGAAATCACAGGGCATGACCCGGAAGCAAATCCATACAAAACAATAAATCCTTCGAGCCAAAATACAGAAAGGACTGCCGTTGTCTGTGAAAAACAAACTGGCAGAAGTCGTGGGCTTAGAAGGTATGGCAAAAGGGGTTTATACAGACCACATTTCTCATCAAGTGGAGTTGTATAGGGAGAAGGAACAGGACCAAAAAGAGCAAGATCAAGAGACCCTCAGAAAACCGACCTCACATACAACTGGTGGAGAACAAGAAAAAAGAAAAAAAAAAATGCAAGCCCTGGTTATACCAAGCCAGCCTCCAAAAAATCAGCAAGATCAGCCTTCACAACAACTGCAGCCAAATCAGGTTCACCCTCATTGACTCAACCATCATCAGTGGTTCCAGATGTCTCCTGGCCACAGCCAGTTTTTGGTCAAGTACTCAAGGAATCATAGGAAGAGGAAGAAGATTTGATCCAACCTTTCAGCAATCCTTGAAGCATGCTACAACTGTGGAATGGTAGGTCACCTCGCTCGAGAGTGCAACAGACCAAGAGAAAGTTTCAGGGGAAATTACAGAGGAGGATTCAGGGTCCAATTGAGGCCATTCAGGGGACCGGTGAACCCTTATAGGGGCCTGGAACCAGGATTCTAGAGGTGTCCAGAGAATTCGAAAGGGGGTGTCAGCTGGTAGCATCAGAGCCAGAGTGATCCAACCATTGAGGTGAAAGTAAATAATTGACCATTAAAGATGATGGCAGATGGCGGAGCAGCTTTCACATGTAGCCAGCCTGAAGATGCTACACATCTCCCCATGTCTGGTCAGTGGATTCGGACAATCGGGTTTCAGGGAGTGAAACAGCTGATTCCTCTCACAGAACCAATAGAGCTCTGCTATAAAGATATGAAGATTACAATACCCATTCTGGTATCAGAACACACACCAATAGCATTGTTGGGAAGAGATGCTTTGTGCAAATTGAACTGCACAATAAAATGTACACCAGACGGATGCCTGGTGGAAGTGCCAAGTGACATTGTCCACCAACTACTGATGACGACAGAAGCCGAAGCTTCATCAGTGTTCTGGATTGGAAATCTTACTGCAGCCTTCTTGGAGCCGGCCAAGTTGTGGGAGATGTTTATTGCGGCAAACCTGCCTGATGCAGTACTGTTAAACAGTACTGTTATTCAGTATGTAGATGATCATAATTGCTGCAGATGTTGGCTGAGAAGGGGCATAAGGTCTCTCAGAAAAAGGTGCAGTACTGTCAGAAGAAGGTAGTTTATTTGGGTCAGACAATAACGCAGGGGCACAGAAGTATTTCTGACAAACAGTTGAAGCTATTCGTTATGCTCCCAAGCCCAGAACAGTCAGGGAACTGATGACATTTTTAGGTTTTGCAAGTTACTCTATAGAGGACTATGCCAGTTTAATAGGGCCTTTGAGGGCTATGCTTAAAGATATTGGGAATGCTAAACTCCACTGTAACTTATCCGGGACACGAGATGGCCTTTTAGCATTTGAGACGATTAAACAGAGGTTACAAGAGGCTCCAGCATTGGCGCTTCCAGATTACTCTAAGAATTCCTTATTGTATGGGTCTTGTACTTCTACTGGAGGTAAATATGCATGTGCAGTCCTCTGTCAAGCGACAGGTACAGTAACAGGTCCACAGCCTATTTCTTATTATTCTACAGCATTTTCAGGAGTTGAATTAGGGTTGCCATTATGTTATAGAGCTATGGTAGGAGTCCATTTAATGTATGAGAAAGTGTCATCCAGTAACAATTATTACCCATCATAGCCTTAGAAATCTACTGAACCATGGCAAATACACATTGACTATGTCAAGGCTGAGTTATTATTATAAGCTTCTAGAACAGGAAGATGTCACCCTAATGAGGTGTGTCACAGTGAATCCAGCTGACACCTTGCCAACTTCAGAAGATGGTGAACCCCATGATTGTGTTCAAGACGCTGAGAAATACTCAAGGCTTAGGTCAGATTTGCAAGCCCTCCCACTGCATAATGCAGACTTGGAATATTGGACTGATGGGTCTTATTATAGGAGAGGCAATACATTGTGTGCAGGTTATGCAGTAGTAAAAGCCCAAGGAGCAAACTTTGTGGTTGAGAAAGCTGCAGTAATACCACAGCCTGCTTCAGCACAACTTGATAAACTTATAGGGTTAACAGAAGCATGTTTATTGGCAGAAGGTAAGCAAGTGACTATCTATACTGATTCTGCCTATGCACATAGCGTGTGTCACCTGTTTGGTGCAATATGGAATAGGGGGTTTAAGAAAACAGATGGTTCTCCTATACAGCATCATGAGCAAATAATGAAATTGTTACATGCCATGATGAAGCCCAAAGAAAGTGCTATAGCTAAATGTGTAACACATAAAAGAGACATGTCAAAAGTCATTCAGGGGAATAAAGCGGCTGATGACGCTGCACAGGTAGCAGCTGATGACGCTGCACAAGGAGCAGACAAATGGGGTGAAGTCTTTTTGGTTACGCATGAGGTAGACATGGAAGACAAAATAACAATCAAGGATGTGACCTTAATGCAGGAAGCAGTTCCTGATAAAGATAAACAGTTGTGGCGAGATCGAGGGGCCACTCCAGATTCTACTGGCCTTTAGAGTAATCATGAGGGGCTGATAGTCGCATAGTCCTATGCGTGATTTAGTAGTGGACTTTGTTGACATGATTAAACCAATAGGAGGTAAGAGATTTGTTAGTCGTGGAAGACTGATTTTCGAGATGGCCAGAGGCCTGTCCAACTAAACGGAAAGATGCACATTTAGTTGCCAAGTTTCTGTGCAGAGAAGTCATAAGCAAGTGGGGACTTCCACATCGAATATCCTCAGATAATGGGAAGGAGTTTGTAGAAGTGAAATTCATTAGATTAAATAGCGTCTTAGGGCAGTGTATCATCCACAAAGTCAGGAAATTTGTGTAAAAAATTTAATGGTAAGAACCGCATTGTGAAAATCTGTCAGCACAGGTCTGAATTGGGTTGCTGCTCTTCCATTGGCGTTAATGGTGTGTCGATCACGTGAGCTGTGTGATTTGCACATGACACCGCATGAGTTGGCAACAGGCAGACGAATGCCAATGCCTTGCTTGCATACAAGTGTAAAGGGTTCAAGTCTTGGCCTTTTAGAAGATGAAATGAGAGCGTATGTAACATACATGGCTAATCCACATAAGAGAATATCCATGTATGTTTCTGACAGGCAAAAGAAAGAAGAGGTGCAGGAGAGGCTGGATGAGCAAAAGAGGAGTGTGGTGCAACCTGGGGACAAGTTGTTTGTGAAGGTGTTTAAAAGAAAATGATATAACGAACGCCGTGAAGGTCCTTTTGAGGTTGTGCGCAGTCCAAGTTAAAGGGTCTCCAACGTGGTATAATTTGTCACATTGTGGTAAAGCACCAAGGGAAGAAACACCTCATGTGCATGAAAGAGATGTGGAAGGCTCAAGAGAACCAGGACGTACAGAAGGAGAGAGGCAGGAAGATCTACAGGGTCAAACTCCAAAAGAGGAGATTGTCCATGATGTGGACAATGGTGATGACTCTGTGGGCATTTCTGATGATGCCGGAAATGACTCTGCAATTAACCAATAGGAAAGAAGATTTGGGGACATTGAGTTTAGGGATGTCCCAGAAACAGCAGGAACTAGTTCAGGGGAGTGTAAAGCACTAAAAGGGTACTGAGGACACTGATTCCTCAACAGGGGGAGTCAGAGAGTCAAATAGACGTACAAGTCCAAAACCAGTACAAAAAAGGGTCAGACCTAAACGTTACGAAGACTGAGGTAGATGTGTCATTGGAGAAGATGACTTTATTAGCATCAAATGTTACTGAAGATATAAATAAAGAAGTAACTTTCTTTCGTATTACAAAGAAGAAAGTCAATACATGATAAGAAACTGAATGTATACTTACCTGTTACACAGTTGCAGATGAATACACAGCCAGTAAGCCAGAGTTCCAGATTCAGACAACCATATACAGTTGATAAATAATCTCTTGGGATCATGTCCTGTGAACAAGTAAAACAAAGAAAAAAGTCAATACATAAAAAGAAACTGAATGCTTACTTACCGATTACACAGTTGCAGATGAATACACAGCCAGTAAGCTAGAGTTCCAGATTCAGAAAACCATATACAGTTGATGTATAGTCTCTTGAGATCATGAGGTCCTGTGAACAAGTAAGACAAAGAAGAAAGTCAATACATTAAAATAAACGGAATGTATAGTTACCTGTTACACATTTGCAGATGAATACACCGTCAGTAATCCAAAATTCCAGATGCAGACGATGGCAAAAAGTTGGAGATGGATACACTCTTAGGATCAAGAGGTCATATAAACAAGTAAGACAAATAAGAAAGTCAATACATGAAAAGAAACTGAATGTATACTTACCTGTTACAGAGTTGCAGATTAATACACAGCCAGTAAGAAAGAATTCCAGATGCAGACAACCACATACAGCTGGACATGGATAGCCTCTTGGGATCATGAAATCCTGTCAACAAGTAAGACAAAGAAGAAAGTCAATACATGAAAAGAAACTGAATGTATACTCACCTGTTACACAGTTGAAGATAAATAAACAGCCAATAAGAAGAAAAACCCAGATACAGACAACGGCAAACAGCTGGAGATGAACAGTCTCTTGGCATCATGAGGTCCTGTGAACAAGAAAGTCAATACATGAAAAGAAACTGAATGTTTACTTACCTGTTACACAGTTGCAGATGAATACACAGCCAGTACGACAGAGTTCCAGATGCAGACTACGGCAAAAAGTTGGAAATAGATAGTCTCTTGGTATCATGAGGGCCTGTCAACAAGTAAGACAAAGAAGAAAGTCAAAACATGAAAAGAAACTGAATGTATACTTACCTGTTACACAGTTGCAGATGAAAAAAAGCCAGTAAGCCAGAGTTCTAGATTCAGACAACCATATACAGTTGATGTATCGTCTCTTGAGATCACGAGGTCCTGTCAACAAGTAAGACAAAGAAGAAATTCAAAATATGAAAAGAAACTGAATGTTTACTTACCGATTACACAGTTGCAGATAAATAGAAAGTCAGTCAGATTGAGATCCAGATGCAGACAACGGCAAACACTTGGAGATCGATAGCCTCTTGGGATCATGAAGTCCTGTCAACAAGTAAGACAAAGAAGAAAGTCAATACATGAAAAGAAACTGAATGTTTACTTACCTGTTACACAGTTGCAGATGAATACACAGCCAGTAAGAAAGACTTCCAGATGCAGACAACCACATACAGATGGACATGGATAGTGTCTTGCGATCATGAAGTCCTGTGAACAAGTAAAACAAAGAAAAAAAGTCAAATCATGAAAAGAAACTGAATGCTTACTTACCGATTACACAGTTGCAGATGAAAAAAAGCCAGTAAGCTAGAGTTCCAGATTCAGACAACCACATACAGTTGATGTATAGTCTCTTGAGATCATGAGGTCCTGTGAAAGGGACAAAATGAAAGTCAATACATGAAAAGAAGCGGAATGTATACTTACTTGTTACACAGTTGCAGACTAATACACAGCCAGTACGAAAGACTTCCAGATGCAGACAACCACATACAGCTGGACATGGACAGTCTCTTGGGATCATGAAGGCCTGTGAAAAAGTAAGACAAAGAAGAAAGTCAATACATGAAAATAAACTGAATGCTTACTTACCTGTTACACAGTTGCAGGTGAATAGAAAGTCAGTCAGATTGAGATCCAGATGCACACAACGGCAAACACTTGGAGATCGATAGCCTCTTGGGATCATGAAGTCCTGTGAACAAGTAAGAAAAAGAAGAAAATCAAAATATGAAAAGAAACTGAATGTTTACTTACCTGTAACACAGTTGCAGATGATTACACAGCCAATAAGACGAAAAATCCAGATGCAGACAACGGCAAACAGCTGGAGATGAATAGTCTTTTGGGATCATGAGGTCCTGTAAACAAAAGAAACTGAATGCTTTTCTACCGATTACACAGTTGCAGATGAATACACAGTCAGTAAGAAAGAATTCCACATGCAGACAACGGCAAACAGCTGGAGATGAATAGTCTCTTGGGATCATGAGGTCCTGTAAACAAGACAAAGAAGAAAGTCAATACATGAAAAGAAACTGAATGCTTAATTACCCGTCACACAGTTGCAGATGAATACACAGCCAATAAGACGTAAAATACAGATGCAGACAACGGCAAACAGCTGGAGATAAATAGTCTCTTGGGATCATGAGGTCCTGTAAACAAAACAAAAAAAAGTCAATACATGAAAAGAAGCGGAATGTATACTTACTTGTTACACAGTTGCAGACTAATACACAGCCAGTAAGAAAGACTTCCAGATGCAGACAACCACATACAGCTGTACTTGAATATCTCTTGGGATCATGAAGTCCTGACAAAGAGTAAGACAAAGATGAAAATCAATATATGAAAAGAAACTGAATGTATACTTACCTGTTACACAGTTGCGGATGAAAAAAAGGCCAGTAAGCCAGAGTTCCAGATGCAGACAACCATATACAGTTGATGTAAAGTCTCTTGGGATCACGAGGTCCTGTGAACAAGTAAAACAATGAAGAAAGTTAATACATGAAAAGAAACGGAATGTTTACTTACCTGTTACACAGTTGCAGATGAATACACAGCAAGAAAGAAAGAATTCCAGATGCAGACAACATACAGCTGGACATGGACAGTCTCTTGGGATCATGAAGGCCTGTGAACAAGTAAGACAAAGAAGAAAGTCAATACATGAAAATAAACTGAATGCTTACTTACCGATTACACAGTTGCAGATGAATAGAAAATCAGTCAGATTGAGATCCAGATGCAGACAACGGCAAACACTTGGAGATCGACAGACTCTTGGGATCATGAGGTCCTGTAAACAAGACAAAAAGAAAGTCAATACATGAAAAGAAACTGAATGTATACTTACCTGTTACACAGTTGCAGGTGAATAGAAAGTCAGTCAGATTGAGATCCAGATGCACACAACGGCAAACACTTGGAGATCGATAGCCTCTTGGGATCATGAAGTCCTGTGAACAAGTAAGAAAAAGAAGAAAATCAAAATATGAAAAGAAACTGAATGTTTACTTACCTGTAACACAGTTGCAGATGATTACACAGCCAATAAGACGAAAAATCCAGATGCAGACAATGGCAAACAGCTGGAGATGAATAGTCTTTTGGGATCATGAGGTCCTGTAAACAAAAGAAACTGAATGCTTTTCTACCGATTACACAGTTGCAGATGAATACACAGTCAGTAAGAAAGAATTCCACATGCAGACAACGGAAAACAGCTGGAGATGAATAGTCTCTTTGGATCATGAGGTCCTGTAAACAAGACAAAAAGAAAGTCAATATATGAAAAGGAACTGAATGCATACTTACCTGTTTCAAAGTTGCAGGTGAATACAAAGCCAGTAAGAAAGAATTCCTGATGCAGACAACCACATCCAGCTGGACATGGAAAGTCTCTTGGGATCATGAGGTCCTGTAAACAAGACAAAGAAGAAAGTCAATACATGAAAAGAAACTGAATGTATACTTACCTGTTACACAGTTGCAGATGAATACACAGTCAGTAAGAAAGAATTCCAGATGCAGAAAACCACATACAGCTGGACATCGATAGCCTCTTGGGATCATGAAATCCTATAAACAAGACAAAAAGAAGTCAATACATGAAAAGAAACTAAATGTATACTTACCTGTTACACAGTTGCAGATGAAAAAAAAGCTAGTAAGCCAGAGTTCCAGATGCAGATAACCATATACAGTTGATGTATCGTCTCTTGGGATCACGAGGTTCTGTGAACAAGTAAGATAAAGAAGAAAGTCAATACATGAAAAGAAACTGAATGCTTACTTACCGATTACACAGTTGCAGATGAATAGAAAGTCAGTCAGATTGAGATCCAGATGCAGACAACGGCAAACACTTGGAGATCGATAGCCTCTTGGGATCATGAAGTCCTGTCAACAAGTAAGACAAAGAAGAAAATCCAAATATGAAAAGAAACTGAATGTATACTTACCTGTAACACAGTTGCAGATTAATACACAGCCAATAAGATGAAAAATCAAGATGCAGACAATGGCAAACAGCTGGAGATGAATAGTCTCTTGGGATCATGAGGTCCTGTAAACAAGTAAGACAAAGAAGAAAGTCAATACATGAAAAGAAACTGAATGCTTACTTACCGATTACACAGTTGCAGATGAAAAAAATAAAGCCAGTAAACCAGAGTTCCAGATTCAGACAACCATATACAGTTGATTTATAGTCTCTTGGGATCATGAGGTACTGTGAACAAGTAAGACAAAGAAGAAAGTCAATACATGAAAAGAAACTGAATGTATACTTACCTGTTACACAGTTGCAGATGAATACACAGTCAGTAAGAAAGAATTCCAGATGCAGACAACCACAAATAGCTGGACATGGACAGTCTCTTGGGATCATGAAGTCCTGTGAACAAGTGAGACAACGAAGAAAGTCAATACATGAAAAGAAACTGAATGTATACTTACCTGTTACAAAGTTGCAGATGAAAACAAAGCCAGTAAGAAAGAATTCCAGATCCAGACAACCACATCCAGCTGGACACGGATAGTCTCTAGGGATCATGAGGTCCTGTAAACAAGACAAAGAAGAAAGTCAATACATGAAAAGAAACTGAATGTATACTTACCTGTTACACAGTTGCAGATGAATAGGAAGCAAGTTAGATTGAGTTCCAGATGCAGACAACGGCAAGCACTTGGAGATCGATAGCCTCTTGGGATCATGAAGTCCTGTCAAGAAGTAAGACAAAGAAGAAAATCAAAACATGAAAAGAAACTGAATGTATACTTACCTGTTACACAGTTGCAGATGAATACACAGTCAGTAAGAAAGAATTCCAGATGCAGACAATCACATACAGCTGGACATCGATAGCCTCTTGGGATCATGAGGTCCTGTAAACAAGACAAAAAGAAAGTCAATACATGGAAAGTAACTGAATTTATACTTACCTGTTACACTGTTGCAGATGAATACAGTCAGTAAGAAAGAATTCCAGATGCAGACAACCACATACAGCTGGACATCGATAGCCTCTTGGGATCATGAGGTCCTGTAAACAAGACAAAAAGAAAGTCAATACATGAAAAGAAACTGAATGTATACTTACCTTTTACACAGTTGCAGTTGAAAAAAAGCCAGTAAGCCAGAGTTCCAGATTCAGACAACCATATACAGTTGATGTATAGTCTCCTGGGATCACGAGGTTCTGTGAACAAGTAAGACAAAGAAGAAAGTCAATACATGAAAAGAAACTGAATGCTTAGTTACAGATTAATAGAATTATTTGCAGATGAATAGAAAGTCAGTCAGATTGAGTTCCAGATGCAGACAACGGCAAACACTTGGAGATCGATAGCCTCTTGGGATCATGAAGTCCTGTCAACAAGTAAGACAAAGAAGAAAATCAAAACATGAAAAGAAACTGAATGTATACTTACCTGTTACACAGTTGCAGATGAATACACAGTCAATAAGAAAGAATTCCAGATGCAGACAACCACATACAGCTGGACATCGATAGCCTCTTGGGATCATGAAGTCCTGTAAACAAGACAAAAAGAAAGTCAATACATGAAAAGAAACTGAATGTATACTTACCTATTACACAGTTGCAGATGAATAGAAAGTCAGTCAGATTGAGTTCCAGATGCAGACAACGGAGGACACCTTTCGCTGTACAATGTGCACTGTACAGTGAAAAATACGTGCACCTTACCTTACCTTGGGATCATGAGGTCCTGTAAACAAGAAAAAAAGAAAGTCAATACGTGAAAAAATGAATGCTTACTTACCGATTACACAGTTGGAGATGAATACACAGCCATTATGAAAGAATTCCAGATGCAGACAACCACATACAGCTGGACATGGACAGACTCTTGGGATCATGAAGTCCTGTGAACAAGTAAGACAAAATAGAAAGTCAATACATGAAAAGAAGCTGAATGTATACTTACCTGTTACACAGTTGCAGATGAAAAAAAGCCAGTAAGCCAGAGTTCCAGATTCAGTCAACCATATACAGTTGATGTATAGTCTCCTGGGATCATGAAGTCCTGTGAACAAGTAAGACAAAGAAAAAAGTAAATACATGAAAAGAAACTGAATGTATACTTATCTGTTACACAGTTAAAGATGAATACACAGTCAGTAAGAAAGAATTCCAGATGCAGACAACCACATACAGCTGGACATGGACAGTCTCTTGGGATCATGAAGTCCTGTAAATAAGTAAGACAAATAAGAAAGTCAATACATGAAAAGAAACTGAATGTATACTTACCTGTTACACAGTTGCAGATGAATACACAGTCAGTAAGAAAGAATTCCAGATGCAGACAACCACATACAGCTAGACATCGTTAGCCTCTTGGGATCATGAAGTCCTGTAAACAAGACAAAAAGAAAGTCAATGCATGAAGAGAAACTGAATGTATACTTACCTGTTACAAAGTTGCAGATGAATAGAAAGTCAGTCAGATTGAGTTCCAGATGCAGACACCGGCAAACACTTGGAGATCTATAGCCTCTTGGGATCATGAAGTCCTGTCAACAACTAAGACAAAAAAGAAAATCAAAATATGAAAAGAAATTGAATGTATACTTACCTATAACACAGTTGCAGATGAATACACAGCCAATAAAACGTAAAATCCAGATGCAGACAAAGGCAAACAGCTAGCGATGAATAGTCTCTTGGGATCATGAGGTCCTGTAAACAAGACAAAAAAAGTCAATACATGAAGAGAAACGGAATGTATACTTACCTGTTACACAGTTGCAGATGAATACAAAGCCAGTAAGAAAGAATTCCAGATGCAGACAACCACATACAGCTGGACATCGATAGCCTCTTGGGATCATGATGTCCTGTAAACAAGACAAAGAAGAAAATCAAAACATGAAAATAAACTGAATGTATACTTACCTGATACACAGTTGCAAATGAATACACAGTCAGTAAGAAAGAATTCCAGATGCAGACAACCACATACAGCTGGACATCGATAGCCTCTTGGGATCATGAAGTCCTGTAAACAAGTAAGACAAAGAAGAAAATCAAAACATGAAAAGAAACTGAATGTTTACTTACCTTTAACACAGTTGCAGATGAATACACAGCCAATAAGACAAAAAATCCAGATGCAGATGAATAGTATCTTGGGATCATGAGGTCCTGTAAACAAGATAAAGAAGAAAGTCAATACATGAAAAGAAACTGAATGTATACTTACCTGTTACACAGTTGCAGATGAGTACACAGTCAGTAAGAAAGAATTCCAGATGCAGACAACATACAGCTGGACATGGACAGACTCTTGGGATCATGAAGTCCTTTGAACAAGTAAGACAAAGAAGAAAGTCAATACATGAAAAGAAACTGAATGTATACTTACCTGTTACAAAGTTGCAGATGAATACAAAGCCAGTAAGAAAGAATTCCAGATGCAGACAACCACATACAGCTGGACATCGATAGCCTCTTGGGATCATGAGGTCCTGTAAACAAGACAAAGAAGAAAGTCAATACATGAAAAGAAACTGAATGTATACTTACCTGTTACACAGTTGCAGATGAAAAAAAAAGCTAGTAAGCCAGAGTTCCAGATGCAGATAACCATATACAGTTCATGTATAGTCTCTTGGGATCACGAGGTTCTGTGAACAAGTAAGACAAAGAAGAAAGTCAATACATGAAAAGAAACTGAATGCTAACTTACCGATTACACAGTTGCAGATGAAAAAAAGCCAGTAAGCTAGAGTTCCAGATTCAGAAAACCATATACAGTTGATGTATAGTCTCTTGAGATCATGAGGTCCTGTGAACAAGTAAGACAAAGAAGAAAGTCAATACATTAAAATAAACGGAATGTATAGTTACCTGTTACACATTTGCAGATGAATACACCGTCAGTAATCCAAAATACCAGATGCAGACAATGGCAAAAAGTTGGAGATTGATACACTCTTAGGATCAAGAGGTCATATGAACAAGTAAGACAAATAAGAAAATCAATACATGAAAAGAAACTGAATGTATACTTACCTGTTACAGAGTTGCAGATTAATACACAGCCAGTAAGAAAGAATTCCAGATGCAGACAACCACATATAGCTGGACATGGATAGCCTCTTGGGATCATGAAATCCTGTCAACAAGTAAGACAAAGAACAAAATCAAAATATGAAAAGAAACTGAATGTATACTCACCTGTTACACAGTTGAAGATAAATAAACAGCCAATAAGAAGAAAAATCCAGATACAGACAACGGCAAACAGCTGGAGATGAACAGTCTCTTGGCATCATGAGGTCCTGTGAACAAGAAAGTCAATACATGAAAAGAAACTGAATGTTTACTTACCTGTTACACAGTTGCAGATGAATACACAGCCAGTACGACAGAGTTCCAGATGCAGACTACGGCAAAAAGTTGGAAATAGATAGTCTCTTGGTATCATGAGGGCCTGTCAACAAGTAAGACAAAGAAGAAAGTCAAAACATGAAAAGAAACTGAATGTATACTTACCTGTTACACAGTTGCAGATGAAAAAAAAGCCAGTAAGCCAGAGTTCCAGATTCAGACAACCATATACAGTTGATGTATCGTCTCTTGAGATCACGAGGTCCTGTCAAGAAGTAAGACAAAGAAGAAAATCAAAATATAAAAAGAAACTGAAAGCTTACTTACCGATTACACAGTTGCAGATAAATTGAAAGTCAGTCAGATTGAGATCCAGATGCAGACAACGGCAAACACTTGGAGATCGATAGCCTCTTGGGATCATGAAGTCCTGTCAACAAGTAAGACAAAGAAGAAAGTCAATACATGAAAAGAAACTGAATGTTTACTTACCTGTTACACAGTTGCAGATGAATACACAGCCAATAACACGAAAAATCCAGATGCAGACAACGGCAAACAGCTGGAGATGAATAGTCTCTTGGGATCATGAGGTCCTGTAAACAAAAGAAACTGAATGCTTTTCTACCGATTACACAGTTGCAGATGAATACACAGTCAGTAAGAAAAAATTCCAGATGCAGAAAACCACATACAGCTGGACATCGATAGGCTCTTGGGATCATGAAATCCTATAAACAAGACAAAAAGAAGTCAATACATGAAAAGAAACTGAATGTATACTTACCTGTTGCAAAGTTGCAGATAAATACAAAGCCAGTAAGAAAGAGTTCCAGATGCAGACAACCACATACAGCTGGACAAGGACAGTCTCTTGGGATCATGAAGTCCTGTGAACAAGTAAGACAAAGAAGAAAGTCAATACATGGAAAGAAACTGAATGTATACTTACCTGTTACAAAGTTGCAGATGAATACAAATCCAGTAAGAAAGAATTCCAGATGCAGACAACCACATCCAGCTGGACATGGATAGTCTCTTGGGATCATGAGGTCCTGTAAACAATACAAAGAAGAAAGTCAATACATGAAAAGAAACTGAATGTTTACTTACCTGTTACACAGTTGCAGATGAATACACAGCCAATAACACGAAAAATCCAGATGCAGACAACGGCAAACAGCTGGAGATGAATAGTCTCTTGGGATCATGAGGTCCTGTAAACAAAAGAAACTGAATGCTTTTCTACCGATTACACAGTTGCAGATGAATACACAGTCAGTAAGAAAAAATTCCAGATGCAGAAAACCACATACAGCTGGACATCGATAGGCTCTTGGGATCATGAAATCCTATAAACAAGACAAAAAGAAGTCAATACATGAAAAGAAACTGAATGTATACTTACCTGTTGCAAAGTTGCAGATAAATACAAAGCCAGTAAGAAAGAGTTCCAGATGCAGACAACCACATACAGCTGGACAAGGACAGTCTCTTGGGATCATGAAGTCCTGTGAACAAGTAAGACAAAGAAGAAAGTCAATACATGGAAAGAAACTGAATGTATACTTACCTGTTACAAAGTTGCAGATGAATACAAATCCAGTAAGAAAGAATTCCAGATGCAGACAACCACATCCAGCTGGACATGGATAGTCTCTTGGGATCATGAGGTCCTGTAAACAATACAAAGAAGAAAGTCAATATATGAAAAGAAACTGAATATATACTTACCTGTTACACAGTTGCAGATGATAGAAAGTCAGTCAGATTGAGTTCCAGATGCAGACAATGGCAAATACTTGGAGATCGATAGCCTCTTGGGATCATGAAGTCCTGTGAACAAGTAAGACAAAGAAGAAAATCAAAATATGAAAAGAAACGGAATGCTTACTTACCGATTACACAGTTGCAGATGAAAACATAGCCATTAAGAAAGAATTTCAGATGCAGACAACCTCGTACAGCTGGACATGGATAGCCTCTTGGGATCATAAAGTCCTGTGAACAAGTAAGCCAAAGAAGAAAATCAAAATATGAAAAGAAATTGTATGTATACTTACCTGTAACACAGTTGCAGATGAATACACAGCCAATAAGACGTAAAATCCAGATGCAGACAACGGCAAACAGCTGGAGATGAATAGTCTCTTGGGATCATGAGGTCCTGTGAATAAGACAAAAAAAAGTCAATACATGAAAACAAACTGAATGTATACTTACCTGTTACACAGTTGCAGATGAAAAGAAACGGAATGTATACTTATCTGTTGCACAGTTGCAGATGAATAGAAAGTCAGTCAGATTGAGTTCCAGATGCAGACAACGGCAAACACTTGGAGATCTATAGCCTCTTGGGATCATGAAGTCCTGTCAAGAAGTAAGACAAAGAAGAAAATCAAAACATGAAAACAAACTGAATGTATACTTACCTTTTACACAGTTGCAGATGAATACACAAGTCAAGTCAAGTCAAGTCAAGTGGGTTTATTGTCATTTCAACTACATACAGAGTACACAGTGAAACGAAACAACGTTCCTCCCGGACCATGGTGCAACATAGACAGTGCATACAAGACACAAGTGCAACACAAACAAACAAGTGCGGACAGACAACACAGTACAGACAGAGGATAATAAATAATGACTGTAGTGTGCAAGTTGTGCAATGTGCGATAAATAGAGTCCAGTGAGGTAGTAAAGTCAGTCAGTAAGAAAGAATTCCAGTTGCAGACAACCACATACAGCTGGACATAGACAGTCTCTTGGGATAATGAAGTCCTGTGAATAAGTAAGACAAATAAGAAAGTCAATACATGAAAAAAAACTGAATGTATCTTTACATGTTACACAGTTGTAGATGAAAAGAAACGGAATGTATACTTACCAGTTGCACAGTTGCAGATGAATAGAAAATCAGTCAGATTGAGTTCCAGATGCAGACAACCACATCCAACTGGACATGGATAGTCTCTTAGGTTCATGAGGTCCTGTAAACAAGACAAAGAAGAAAGTAAATACATGAAAAGAAACTGAATGTATACTTACGTATTACACAGTTGCAGATGAATAGAAAGTCAGTCAGATTGAGATCCAGATGCAGACAACGGCAAACACTTGGAGATCGATAGCCTCTTGGGATCATGAAGTCCTGTGAACAAGTAAGACAAAGAAGAAAATCAAAATATGAAAAGAAACTGAATGTTTACTTACCTGTAAAACAGTTGCAGATGAATACACAGCCAGTAAGACGAAAAATCCAGATGCATTTGAATAGTCTCTTGGGATCACAAGGTCCTGTGAACAAGTAAGACAAAGAAGAAAGTCAATACATGAAAAGAAACGGAATGTATACTTACCTATTGCACAGTTGCAGATGAATAGAACGTCAGTCAGATTGAGATCCAGATGCAGACAACGGCAAACACTTGGAGATCGATAGCCTCTTGGGATCATGAGGTCCTGTAAACAAGATAAAAAGAAAGTCAATACATGAAAAGAAACTGAATGTATACTTACCTGTTACACTGTTGCAGATTAATACAAAGCCAATAAGATGAAAAATCCAGATGCAGATGAATATTCTCTTGGGATCATGAAGTCCTGTGAACAAGACAAAGATGAAAATCTAAATATGAAAAGAAACTGAATGTTTACTTACCTGTAACACAGTTGCAGACGAATACACAGCCAATAAGACGAAAAATTCAGATGCGGTTGAAAAGTCTCTTGGGATCACGAGGTCCTGTGAACATGTAAGACAAAGAAGAAAGTCAATACATGAAAAGAAACGGAATGCTTACTTACCGATTACACAGTTGCAGATGAAAACACAGCCAATAAGACGTAAAATCCAGATGCAGACAACGGCAAACAGCTGGAGATGAATAGTCTCTTGGGATCATGAGGTCCTGTAAATAAGACAAAAAGAAAAAGTCAATACATGAAAAGAAACTGAATGTATACTTACCTGTTACAAAGTTGCAGATGAATACAAAGCCAATAAGAAAGAGTTCCAGATGAAGACAACCACATACAGCTGGACAAGGACAGTCTCTTTGGATTATGAAGTCCTGTGAACAAGTAAGACAAAGAAGAAAATCAAAATATGAAAAGAAACTGAATGTATACTTACGTGTAACACAGTTGCAGATGAATACACACCCAATAAGACATAAAATCCAGATGCAGACAACGGCAAACAGGTGGAAATGAAAAGTCTCTTGGGATCATGAGGTCCTGTAAACAAGTAAGACAAAGAAGAAAATCAAAATATGAAAAGAAACTGAATGTTTACTTACCTGTAACACAGTTGCAGATGAATACACAGCCAATAAGACAACAAATCCAGACGCAGATGAATAGTCTCTTGGGATCATGAGGTCCTGTAAACAAGACAAAGAAAAAAGTCAAAACATGAAAAGAAGCTGAAAGTATACTTACCTGTTACACAGTTGCAAATGAATACCGAGTCAGTCAGATTGAGTTCCAGATGCAGACAACCACATACAGCTGGACATGGACAGTCTCTTGGGGTCATGAAGTCCTGTGAATAAGCAAGACAACTAAGAAAGTCAATACATGAAAAGAAACTGAATGTATGCTTACCTGTTACACAGTTACAGATGAAAAGAAACGGAATGTATACTTACCTGTTGCACAGTTGCAGATGAATAGAAAGTCAGTCAGATTGAGTTCCAGATGCAGACAACGGCAAACACTTGGAGATCGATTGCCACTTGGGATCATGAACTCCTGTGAACAAGTAAGACAAAGAAGAAAATCAAAATATTAAAAGAAATTGAATGTATACTTACCTATAACACAGTTGCAGATGAATACACAGCCAATAAGACGAAAAATCCAGATGCAGCTGAATAGTCTCTTGGGATCATGAGGTCCTGTAAACAAAACAAAAAAAAGTCAATACATGAATTGAAACGGAATGTATACTTACCTGTAACACAGTTGCAGATGAATACACAGCCAGTAAGAAAGAATTCCAGATGCAGACAACCACATCCAGCTGGACATGGAAAGTCTCTTGGGATCATGAAATCCTATTAACAAGACAAAGAAGAAAGTCAATACATGAAAAGAAACTGAATGTATACTTACCTGTTACAAAGTTGCAGATGAATACAAATCTAGTAAGAAAGAATTCCAGATGCAGATAACGGCAAACACTTGGAGATCGATAGCCTCTTGGGATCATGAAGTCCTGTGAACAAGTAAGACAAAGAAGAAAATCAAAATATGAAAAGAAACTGAATGTTTACTTACCTGTAAAACAGTTGCAGATGAATACACAGCCAATAAGACGAAAAATCCAGATGCATTTGAATAGTCTCTTGGGATCACAAGGTCCTGTGAACAAGTAAGACAAAGAAGAAAGTCAATACATGAAAAGAAACGGAATGTATACTTACCTATTGCACAGTTGCAGATGAATAGAACGTCAGTCAGATTGAGTTCCAGATGCAGATAACGGCAAACACTTGGAGATCGATAGCCTCTTGGGATCATGAAGTCCTGTGAACAAGTAAGACAAAGAAGGAAATCAAAATATGAAAAGAAATTGAATGTATACTTACCTATAGCACAGTTGCAGATGAATACACAGCCAATAAAACGTAAAATCCAGATGCAGACAACAGCAAACAGCTGGAGATGAATAGTCTCTTGGGATCATGAGGTCCTGTAAACAAGACAAAAAAAAGTCAATACATAAATAGAAACGGAATGTATACTTACCTGTTACACAGTTGCAGATGAATACACAGCCAGTAAGAAAGAGTTCCAGATGCAGACAACCACATACCGATAGACAAGGACAGTCTCTTGGGATCATGAAGTCCTGTGAACAAGTAAGACAGAGAAGAAAGTCAATACATGAAAAGAAACTGAATGTATACTTACCTGTTACACAGTTGCAAATGAATAGAACGTCAGTCAGATTGAGTTCCAGATGCAGACAACGGCAAACACTTGGAGATCGATAGCCTCTTGGGATCATGAAGTCCTGTCAAGAAGTAAGACAAAGAAGAAAATCAAAACATGAAAACAAACTGAATGTATACCTACCTGTTACACAGTTGCAGATGAATACCCAGTAAGTAAGAAAGAATTCCAGATGCAGACAATCACATACAGCTGGACATGGACAGTCTCTTGGGATCATGAAGTCCTGTGAATAAGTAAGACAAATAAGAAGGTCAATACAAGAAAAGAAACTGAATGTATACTTACCTGTTACACAGTTGCAGATGAAAAGAAACGGAATGTATACTTACCTGTTACACAGTTGCAGATGAAAAGAAATTGAATGTATACTTACCTATAACACAGTTGCAGATAAATACACAGCCAATAAAATGTAAAATCCAGATGCAGACAACGGCAAAAAGCTGGAGATCTATAGCCTCTTGGGATCATGAGGTCCTGTAAACAAGACAAAAAGAAAGTCAATACATGAAAAGAAACTGAATGTATACTTGCCTATTACAAAGTTGCAGATGAATACAAAGCCAGTAAGAAAGAATTCCAGATGCAGACAACGACATCCAGCTGGACATGGATAGTCTCTTGGGATCATGAGGTCCTGTAAACAAGACAAAGAAGAAAGTCAATACATGAAAAGAAACTGAATGTATACTTTCCTGTTACACAGTTGCAGATGAATACACAGCCAATAAGAGAAACAATCCAGATGCAGATGAATAGTCTCTTGGGATAATGAGGTCCTGTAAACAAGACAAAGAAGAAAGTCAATACATGAAAAGAAACTGAATGTATACTTACCTGTTACAAAGTTGCAGATGAATACACAGCCAGTAAGATAGAAGTCCAGATGCAGACAACCACATGCAGCTGGACATGGACAGTGTCTTGGGATCATGAAGTCATGTGAACGAGTAAGACAAAGAAGAAAATCAAAATATGAAAAGAAACTGAATGTATACATACCTGTTACACAGTTGCAGATGAATACACAGCCAATAAGAAGAAAAATCCAGATGCAGACAATGGCAAACAGCTGGAGATGGTCAGTCTCTTGGGATCTTGAGGTCCTATGACCAAGTAAGACTAAGAAGAAAGTCAATACATGAAAAGAAACTGAATGTATACTTACCTGTTACACAGTTGCAGATGGAAAAAAAAGCCCGTAAGCCAGAGTTCCAGATTCAGAAAACCATATACTGTTGATATATAGTCTCTTGGAATCATGAAGTCCTTTCAACAAGTAAGACAAAGAAGAAAGTCATTACATGAAAAGAAACGGAATGCTTACTTAGCAATTACACAGTTGCAGATGAATACACAGCCAATTAGAAAAAAAATCCAGATGCAGATGAATAGTCTCTTGGGATCATGAGGTCCTGTAAACAAGACAAAATGAAAGTCAATACATGAAAAGAAACGGAATGTAGACTTACCTGTTACACAGTTGCAGATGAATACACAGCCAGTAAGAAATACTTCCAGATGCAGATAACCACATACAGCTGGACTTGAATAGTCTCTTGGGATCATGAAGTCCTGTGAACAAGTAAGACAAAGATGAAAATCAAAATATTAAAAAAGAAACTGAATGTATACTTACCTGTAACACAGTTGCAGATTAATACACAGCCAATAAGACGAAAAACCCAGATGCAGATGAATAGTCTCTTGGGATCATGAGGTCCTGAAAACAAGACAAAGAAGAAATTCAATACATGAAAAAAACTGAATGTATACTTACCTGTTACAAAGTTGCAGATGAAAAAAAAGCCAGTAAGGCAGAGTTCCAAATTCAGACAACCATATACAGTTGCTGTATAGTCTCTTGGGATCACGAGGTCCTGTGAAGAAGTAAAACAAAGAAGAAAGTTAATACATGAAAAGAAACGGAATGTTTACTTACCTGTAACAAAGTTGCAGATGAATACACAGTAAGAAAGAAAGAATTCCAGATGCAGACAACATACAGCTGGACATGGACAGTCTCTTGGGATCATGAAGTCCTGTCAACAAGTAAGACAAAGAAGAAAATCAAAACATGAAAAGAAAATGAATGTTTACTTACCTGTAACAAAGTTGCAGATGAATACACAGCCAATAAGACGAAAAATCCAGATGCACACAACTGCAAACAGCTGGAGATGAATAGTCTCTTGGGATCATGAGGTCCTGTTAACAAGACAAGGAAGAAAATCAATGCATGAAAAGAAGCTGAATGTATACTTACCTTTTACACAGTTGCAGATGAATACACAGCCAATAAGACGAAAAATCCAGATAAAGACAACAACATACAGCTGGAGATTAATAGTCTCTTGGGATCATGAAGTCTTCTGAATAAGTAAGACAAAGAAGAAAGTCAATACATGAAAAGACACGGAATGCTTACTTACCGATTAAACAGTTGCAGATGAATACACAGCCATTCAAAAAGAATTCCAGATGCAGACAACCACATATAGCTGGACATGGACAGTCTCTTGGGATCATGAAGTTCTCTGAACAAGTAAGACAAAGAAGAAAGTCAATACATGAAATGAAACTGAATGCTTACTTTCGGATTACACAGTTGCAGATGAACACAGCCAATAAGATGAAAAATCCAGATGCAGACAACGGCAAACAGCTGGAGATAGATACACTCTTGGCATCAAGAGGTCCTGTCAACAAGTAAGACAAAGATGAAAGTCAAAACATGAAAAGAAACTGAATGTATACTTACCTATTACACAGTTGCAGATGAAGACACAGCCAAGAAGACGAAAAATCCAGATGCAGACAACGGCAAACAGCTGGAGATAGATACACTCTTGGCATCAAGAGATCCTGTCAACAAGTAAGACAAAGAAGAAAGTCAATACATTAAAAGAAACTTAATGTATACCTACCTGTTACACAGTTGCAGATGAACACAGCCAATAAGATGAAAAATCCAGATGCAGACAACGGCAAACAGCTGGAGATAGATACACTCTTGGCATCAAGAGGTCCTGTCAACAAGTAAGACAAAGATGAAAGTCAATACATGAAACGAAACGGAATATATACTTACCTGTTACACCGTTGCAGATGAATACACAGCCAGTAAGACGAAAATTCCAGATGCAGTTGAATAGTCTTTTGGGATCACGAGGTCCTGTGAACAAGTAAGACAAAGAAGAAAGTCAATACATGAAAAGAAACTGAATGTATACTTACCTGTAACACAGCTGTAGATGTACAAAGCCAATAAGACGAAAAATCAAGATGCAGACAACGGCAAACAGCTGGAGATGAATAGTCTCTTGGGATCATGAGGTCCTGTAAACAAGACAATAATAAGGTCAATTCATGAAAAGAAACTGAATGTATACTTACCTGTTACACAGCTGCAGATGAATACACAGCCAGTAAGAAAGAATTCCAGATGCAGACAACCACATACAGCTGGACATGGACAGCCTCTTGGGATCATGAAGTCCTGTGAACAAGTGAGACAAAGAAGAAAGTCAATACATGAAAACAAACTGAATGTATACTTACCTGTAACACAGTTGCAGATGAATACACAGCAAATAAGACGAAAAATCCAGATGCAGATGAATAGTCTCTTGGGATCATGAGGTCCTGTAAACAAGACAAAGAAGAAAGTCAATACATGAAAAGAAACTGAATGTATTCTTACCTGTTACACAGTTGCAGATGAATACACAGCCAGTAAGAAAGAATTCCAGATGCAGACAACCACATACAGCTCGACATGGACAGTCTCTTGGGATCATGAAGTCCTGGGAACAAGACAAAAAAGAAAGTCAATACATGAAAAGAAACGGAATGTATACTTACCTGTTACACAGTTGCAGGTGAAAAAAAAGCCAGTAAGCCAGAGTTCCAGATTCAGACAACCATATACAGTTGATGTATAGTCTCTTGGCATCATGAAGTCCTGTGAACAAGTAAGACAAATAAGAAAATCAAAATATGAAAAGAAACTGAATGTATACTTACCTGTTACACAGTTGCAGATGAATACACAGCCATTAAGAATGAATTCCAGATGCAGACAACCACATACAGCTGGACATGGACAGTCTGTTGGGATCATGAAGTCCTATGAAAAAGTAAGACAAAGAAGAATATCAAAATATGAAAAGAAACTGAATGTATACTTACCTGTTACACAGTTGCAGATGAATATAAAATCAGTCAGGTTGAGTTCCAGATTCAGACAATGGCAAACAGCTGGAGATTGAGAGCCTCTTGGGATCATGAGGTCCTGTGAACAAGTAAGACAAAGAAGAAAATCAAAATATGAAAAGAAACTGAATGTATACTTACCGATTACACAGTTGCAGATGAAAAAAAAAGCCAGTAAGCCAGAGTTCCAGATTCAGACAACCATATATAGTTGATGTGTAGTCTCTTGGGATCACGAGGTCCTGTGAACAAGTAAACAAGACAAAGAAGAAAGTCAATACATGAAAAGAAACTGAATGTTTACTTACCTGTAACACAGTTGCAGATGAATACACAGCCAATAAGACGTAAAATCCAGATGCAGTTGAAAAGTCTCTTGGGATCACGAGGTCCTGTGAACAAGTAAGACAAAGAAGAAAGTAAATACATGAAAAGAAACGTAAAGCTTACTTACCTGTAACACAGTTGCAGATGAATACACAGCCAATAAGACGTAAAATCCAGATGCAGACAACGGCAAACAGCTGGAGATGTATAGACTCTTGGGATCATGAGGTCCTGTAAATAAGACAAAAAAAAGTCAATACATGAATAGAAACGGAAAGTATACTTACCTGTTACACATTTGCAGATGAATACACAGCCAAGAAGACGAAAAATCCAGATGCAGATGAATAGTCTCTTGGGATCATGAGGTCCTGTAAACAAGACAAAGAAGAAAGTCAATACATGAAAAGAAACTGAATGTATACTTACCTGTTACACAGTTGCAGATGAAAAAAAGCCAGTAAGCCAGAGTTCCAGATTCAGACAACCATATACAGTTGATGTATAGTCTCTTGGGATTACGAGGTCCTGTGAACAAGACAAAGAAGAAAGTCAATGCATGAAAAGAAGCTGAATGTATACTTACCTGTAACAAAGTTCCAAATGAATACACAACCATTAAGAAAGAATTCCAGATGCAGACAACCACAAATAGCTGGACATGGACAGTCTCTTGGGATCATGAAGTCCTGTGAACAAGTGAGACAACGAAGAAAGTCAATGCATGAAAAGAAGCTGAATGTATACTTACCTGTTACAAAGTTGCAGATGAATACAAAGCCAGTAAGAAAGAATTCCAGATGCAGACAACCACATCCAGCTGGACATGAATAGTCTCTTGGGATCATGAGGTCCTGTACACAAGACAAAGAAGAAAGTCAATACATGAAAAGTAACTGAATTTATACTTACCTGTTACACTGTTGCAGATGAATACACAGTCAGTAAGAAAGAATTCCAGATGCAGACAACCACATACAGCTGGACATCGATAGCCTCTTGGGATCATGAGGTCCTGTAAACAAGACAAAGAAGAAAGTCAATACATGAAAAGAATCTGAATGCTTACTTACCGATTACACAGTTGCAGATGAATAGAAAGTCAGTCAGATTGAGATCCAGATGCAGACAACGGCAAACACTTGGAGATCGATAGCCTCTTGGGATCATGAGGTCCTGTAAACAAGAAAAAAAGAAAGTCAATACATGAAAAGAAACTGAATGCTTACTTACCGATTACACAGTTGGAGATGAATACACAGCCATTAAGAAAGAATTCCAGATGCAGACAACCACATACAGCTGGACATGGACAGACTCTTGGGATCATGAGGTCCTGTAAACAAGACAAAAAGAAAGTCAATACATGAAAAGAAACTGAATGTATACTTACCTGTTACACAGTTGCAGTTGAAAAAAAGCCAGTAAGCCAGAGTTCCAGATTCAGACAACCATATACAGTTGATGTATAGTCTCTTGGGATGATGAGGTCCTGTGAACAAGTAAGACAAAGAAGAAAGTCAATACATGAAAAGAAATTGAATGTATACTTACCTGTAACACAGTTGCAGATGAAAAGAAACGGAATGTATACTTACCTGTTACAATGTTGCAGATGAATACACAGTCAGTAAGAAAGAGTTCCAGATGCAGACAACCACATACAGCTGGACAAGGACAGTCTCTTGGGATCATGAAGTCCTGTGAACAAGTAAGACAAAGAAGAAAGTCAATACATGAAAAGAAACTGAATGTATACTTACCTGTTACAAAGTTGCAGATGAATACAAAGCCAGTAATTAAGAATTCCAGATGCAGACAACCGCATACAGCTGGACATGGATAGTCTCTTGGGATCAGGAGGTCCTGTAAACAAGAGAAAGAAGAAAGTCAATACATGAAAAGAAAATGAATGTATACTTACCTGTTACACAGTTGCAGATGAATAGAAAGTCAGTCAGATTGAGATCCAGATGCAGACAACGGCAAACACTTGGAGATCGATAGCCTCCTGGGGTCATGAAGTCCTGTGAACAAGTAAGAAAAAGAAGAAAGTCAAAACATGAAAAGAAACTGAATGTATACTTACCTGTTGCACAGTTGCAGATGAATAGAAAGTCAGAAACGGAAGTCAAGAAACGGAAACGGAAGTCAAGAAACGGAATGTATACTTACCTGTTACACAGTTGCAGTTGAAAAAAAGCCAGTAAGCCAGAGTTGCAGATTCAGACAACCATATTCAGTTAATGTATAGTCTCTTGGGATCACGAGGTCCTGTGAACAAGTAAGACAAAGAAGAAAGTCAATACATGAAAAGAAACTGAATGTATACTTACCTGTTACACAGTTGCAGTTGAATAGAAAGTCAGTCAGATTGAGTTCCAGATGCAGACAAAGGCAAACACTTGGAGATCGATAGCCTCTTGGGATCATGAAGTCCTGTGAACAAGTAAGACAAAGAAGAAAATCAAAATATGAAAACAAACTGAATGTATACTTACCTGTTACAAAGTTGCAGATGAATACAAAGCCAGTAATTAAGAATTCCAGATGCAGAAAACCGCATACAGCTGGACATGGATAGTCTCTTGGGATCAGGAGGTCCTGTAAACAAGAGAAAGAAGAAAGTCAATACATGAAAAGAAAATGAATGTATACTTACCTGTTACACAGTTGCAGATGAATAGAAAGTCAGTCAGATTGAGATCCAGATGCAGACAACGGCAAACACTTGGAGATCGATAGCCTCTTGGGGTCATGAAGTCCTGTGAACAAGTAAGAAAAAGAAGAAAGTCAAAACATGAAAAGAAACTGAATGTATACTTACCTGTTGCACAGTTGCAGATGAATAGAAAGTCAGAAACGGTAGTCAAGAAACGGAAACGGAAGTCAAGAAACGGAATGTATACTTACCTGTTACACAGTTGCTGTTGAAAAAAAGCCAGTAAGCCAGAGTTGCAGATTCACACAACCATATTCAGTTGATGTATAGTCTCTTGGGATCACGAGGTCCTGTAAACAAGACAAAGAAGAAAGTCAATACATGAAAAGAAACTGAATGTATACTTACCCGTTACACAGTTGCAGATGAATACACAGTCAGTAAGAAAGAATTCCAGTTGCAGACAACCACATACAGCTGGACATAGACAGTCTCTTGGGATCACGAGGTCCTGTGAACAAGTAAGACAAAGAAGAAAGTCAATACATGAAAAAAAACTGAATGTATACTTACCTATTGCACAGTTGCAGATTAATACACAGCCAATAAGACGAAAAATCCAGATGCAGACAACGGCAAACAGCTGGAGATGAATAGTCTCTTGGGATCATGAGGTCCTGTAAATAAGATAAAAAGAAAGTCAATACATGAAAAGAAACTGAATGTATACTTACCTGTTAGACAGTTGCAGATGAAAAGAAACGGAATGTATACTTACCCGTAACACAGTTGCAGATTAATACACAGTCAGTAAGAAAGAATTCCAGATGCAGACAACCACATACAGTTGGACATCGATAGCCTCTTGGGATCATGAAGTCCTGTAAACAAGACAAAAAGAAAGTCAATACATGAAAAGAAACTGAATATATACTTACCTGTTACACAGTTGCAGATGAACAGAAAGTCAGTCAGATTGAGTTCCAGATGCAGACAACGGCAAATACTTGGAGATCGATAGCCTCTTGGGATCATGAAGTCCTGTGAACAAGTAACACAAAGAAGAAAGTCAATACATGAAAAGAAACTGAATGTATACTTACCTGTAACACAGTTGCAGATGAATAAACAGTCAGTAAGAAAGAATTCCAGTTGCAGACAACCACATACAGCTGGACATAGACAGTCTCTTGGGATCACGAGGTCCTGTGAACAAGTAAGACAAAGAAGAAAGTCAATACATGAAAAAAAACTGAATGTATACTTACCTATTGCACAGTTGCAGAATGATACACAGCCAATAAGACGAAAAATCCAGATGCAGACAACGGCAAACAGCTGGAGATGAATAGTCTCTTGGGATCATGAGGTCCTGTAAATAAGATAAAAAGAAAGTCAATACATGAAAAGAAACTGAATTTATACTTACCTGTTACACAGTTGCAGATGAATACACAGCCGATAACACGAAAAATCCAGATGCAGTTGAATAGTCTCTTGGGATCACGAGGTCCTGTGAACAAGTAAGACAAAGAAGAAAGTAAATACATGAAAAGAAACTGAATGTATACTTACCTATTGCACAGTTGCAGATGAATACACAGTCAGTAAGAAAGAATTCCAGTTGCAGACAACCACATACAGTTGATGTATAGTCTCCTGGGATCACGAGGTTCTGTGAACAAGTAAGACAAAGAAGAAAGTCAATACATTAAAATAAACGGAATGTATAGTTACCTGTTACACATTTGCAGATGAATACACCGTCAGTAATCCAAAATACCAGATGCAGACAATGGCAAAAAGTGGGAGATGGATACACTCTTAGGATCAAGAGGTCATATGAACAAGTAAGACAAATAAGAAAATCAATACATGAAAAGAAACTGAATGTATACTTACCTGTTACAGAGTTGCAGATTAATACACAGCCAGTAAGAAAGAATTCCAGATGCAGACAACCACATATAGCTGGAAATGGATAGCCTCTTGGGATCATGAAATCCTGTCAACAAGTAAGACAAAGAACAAAATCAAAATATGAAAAGAAACTGAATGTATACTCACCTGTTACACAGTTGAAGATAAATAAACAGCCAATAAGAAGAAAAATCCAGATACAGACAACGGCAAACAGCTGGAGATGAACAGTCTCTTGGCATCATGAGGTCCTGTGAACAAGAAAGTCAATACATGAAAAGAAACTGAATGTTTACTTACCTGTTACACAGTTGCAGATGAATACACAGCCAGTACGACAGAGTTCCAGATGCAGACTACGGCAAAAAGTTGGAAATAGATAGTCTCTTGGTATCATGAGGGCCTGTCAGCAAGTAAGACAAAGAAGAAAGTCAAAACATGAAAAGAAACTGAATGTATACTTACCTGTTACACAGTTGCAGATGAAAAAAAAGCCAATAAGCCAGAGTTCCAGATTCAGACAACCATATACAGTTGATGTATCGTCTCTTGAGATCACGAGGTCCGGTCAACAAGTAAGACAAAGAAGAAAATCAAAATATAAAAAGAAACTGAATGTTTACTTACCTGTAACACAGTTGCAGATTAATACACAGTCAGTAAGAAAGAATTCAAGATGCAGACAACCACACACAGCTGCATATGGACAGTCTCTTGGGATCATGAAGTCATGTGAACAAGTAAGACTAAAAAGAAAGTCAATACATGAAAAGAAACTGAAAGCTTACTTACCGATTACACAGTTGCAGATAAATTGAAAGTCAGTCAGATTGAGATCCAGATGCAGACAACGGCAAACACTTGGAGATCGATAGCCTCTTGGGATCATGAAGTCCTGTCAACAAGTAAGACAAAAAAGAAAGTCAATACATGAAAAGAAACTGAATGTTTACTTACCTGTTACACAGTTGCAGATGAATACACAGCCAGTAAGAAAGAACTCCAGATACAGACAACTACATACAGATGGACATGGATAGTGTCTTGCAATCATGAAGTCCTGTGAACAAGTAAAACAAAAAAAAAGTCAAATCATGAAAAGAAACTGAATGCTTACTTACCGATTACATAGTTGCAGATGAAAAAAAGCCAGTAAGCTAGAGTTCCAGATTCAGACAACCACATACAGTTGATGTATAGTCTCTTGAGATCATGAGGTCCTCTGAAAGGGACAAAATGAAAGTCAATACATGAAAAGAAATGGAATGTATACTTACCTGTTACACAGTTGCAGACTAATACACAGCCAGTAAGAAAGACTTCCAGATGCAGACAACCACATACAGCTGGACTTGAATATCTCTTGGGATCATGAAGTCCTGACAAAGAGTAAGACAAAGATGAAAATCAAAATATGAAAAGAAACTGAATGTATACTTACCTGTTACACAGTTGCAGATGAAAAAAGGCCAGTAAGCCAGAGATCCAGATGCAGAAAACCATATACAGTTGATGTAAAGTCTCTTGGGATCACGAGGTCCTGTGAACAAGTAAGACAAAGAAGAAAGTTAATACATGAAAAGAAACGGAATGTATACTTACCTGTTACAAAGTTGCAGATGAATACAAATCCAGTAAGAAAGAATTCCAGATGCAGACAACCACATCCAGCTGGACATGGATAGTCTCTTGGGATCATGAGGTCCTGTAAACAATACAAAGAAGAAAGTCAATATATGAAAAGAAACTGAATATATACTTACCTGTTACACAGTTGCAGATGATAGAAAGTCAGTCAGATTGAGTTCCAGATGCAGACAACTGCAAATACTTGGAGATCGATAGCCTCTTGGGATCATGAAGTCCTGTGAACAAGTAAGACAAAGAAGAAAATCAAATTATGAAAAGAAACGGAATGCTTACTTACCGATTACACAGTTGCAGATGAAAACACAGCCATTAAGAAAGAATTTCAGATGAAGACAACCTCGTACAGCTGGACATGGATAGCCTCTTGGGATCATAAAGTCCTGTGAACAAGTAAGCCAAAGAAGAAAATCAAAATATGAAAATAAATTGTATGTATACTTACCTGTAACACAGTTGCAGATGAATACACAGCCAATAAGACGTAAAATCCAGATGCAGACAACGGCAAACAGCTGGAGATGAATAGTCTCTTGGGATCATGAGGTCCTGTGAATAAGACAAAAAAAAGTCAATACATGAAAAGAAACGGAATGTATACTTACCTGTTACACTGTTGCAGATGAATAGAAAGTCAGTCAGATTGAGTTCCAGATGCAGACAACGGCAAACACTTGGAGATCTATAGCCTCTTGGGATCATGAAGTCCTGTCAAGAAGTAAGACAAAGAAGAAAATCAAAACATGAAAACAAACTGAATGTATACTTACCTGTTACACAGTTGCAGATGAATACACAAGTCAAGTCAAGTCAAGTCAAGTGGGTTTATTGTCATTTCAACTACATACAGAGTACACAGTGAAACGAAACAACGTTCCTCCCGGACCATGGTGCAACATAGACAGTGCATACAAGACACAAGTGCAACACAAACAAACAAGTGCGGACAGACAACACAGTACAGACAGAGGATAATAAATAATGACTGTAGTGTGCAAGTTGTGCAATGTGCGATAAATAGAGTCCAGTGAGGTAGTAAAGTCAGTCAGTAAGAAAGAATTCCAGTTGCAGACAACCACATACAGCTGGACATAGACAGTCTCTTGGGATAATGAAGTCCTGTGAATAAGTAAGACAAATAAGAAAGTCAATAAATGAAAAAAAACTGAATGTATCTTTACCTGTTACACAGTTGTAGATGAAAAGAAACGGAATGTATACTTACCAGTTGCACAGTTGCAGATGAATAGAAAATCAGTCAGATTGAGTTCCAGATGCAGACAACCACATCCAACTGGACATGGATAGTCTCTTAGGTTCATGAGGTCCTGTAAACAAGACAAAGAAGAAAGTAAATACATGAAAAGAAACTGAATGTATACTTACCTGTTACAAAGTTGCAGATGAATACAAATCTAGTAAGAAAGAATTCCAGATGCAGACAACCACATCCAACTGGACATGGATAGTCTCTTAGAATCATGAGGTCCTGTAAACAAGACAAAGAAGAAAGTAAATACATGAAAAGAAACTGAATGTATACTTACCTATTACACAGTTGCAGATGAATAGAAAGTCAGTCAGATTGAGATCCAGATGCAGACAACGGCAAACACTTGGAGATCGATAGCCTCTTGGGATCATGAAGTCCTGTGAACAAGTAAGACAAAGAAGAAAATCAAAATATGAAAAGAAACTGAATGTTTACTTACCTGTAAAACAGTTGCAGATGAATACACAGCCAATAAGACGAAAAATCCAGATGCATTAGAATAGTCTCTTGGGATCACAAGGTCCTGTGAACAAGTAAGACAAAGAAGAAAGTCAATACATGAAAAGAAACGGAATGTATACTTACCTATTGCACAGTTGCAGATGAATAGAACGTCAGTCAGATTGAGATCCAGATGCAGACAACGGCAAACACTTGGAGATCGATAGCCTCTTGGGATCATGAAGTCCTGTGAACAAGTAAGACAAAGAAGAAAATCAAAATATGAAAAGAAATTGAATGTATACTTACCTATAACACAGTTGCAGATGAATACAAAGCCAATAAAATAAAAAATCCAGATGCAGACAACAGTAAACAGCTGGAGATGAATACTCTCTTGGGATCATGAGGTCCTGTAAACAAGATAAAAAGAAAGTCAATACATGAAAAGAAACTGAATGTATACTTACCTGTTACACTGTTGCAGATGAATACAAAGCCAATAAGATGAAAAATCCAGATGCAGATGAATATTCTCTTGGGATCATGAAGTCCTGTGAACAAGACAAAGATGAAAATCTAAATATGAAAAGAAACGGAATGCTTACTTACCGATTAAACAGTTGCAGATGAAAACACAGCCAATAAGACGTAAAATCCAGATGCAGACAACGGCAAACAGCTGGAGATGAATAGTCTCTTGGGATCATGAGGTCCTGTAAATAAGACAAAAAAAAAAGTCAATACATGAAAAGAAACTGAATGTATACTTACCTGTTACAAAGTTGCAGATGAATACAAAGCCAATAAGAAAGAGTTCCAGATGCAGACAACCACATACAGCTGGACAAGGACAGTCTCTTTGGATTATGAAGTCCTGTGAACAAGTAAGACAAAGAAGAAAATCTAAATATGAAAAGAATCTGAATGTATACTTACGTGTAACACAGTTGCAGATGAATACACACCCAATAAGACATAAAATCCAGATGCAGACAACGGCAAACAGGTGGAACTGAATAGCCTCTTGAGATCATGAGGTCCTGTAAACAAGTAAGACAAAGAAGAAAATCAAAATATGAAAAGAAACTGAATGTTTACTTACCTGTAACACAGTTGCAGATGAATACACAGCCAATAAGACAACAAATCCAGATGCAGATGAATAGTCTCTTGGGATCATGAGGTCCTGTAAACAAGACAAAGAAGAAAGTCAATACATGAAAAGAAGCTGAAAGTATACTTACCTGTTGCACAGTTGCAAATGAATACCCTGTCAGTCAGATTGAGTTCCAGATGCAGACAACCACATACAGCTGGACATGGACAGTCTCTTGGGGTCATGAAGTCCTGTGAATAAGCAAGACAACTAAGAAAGTCAATACATGAAAAGAAACTGAATGTATACTTACCTGTTACACAGTTACAGATGAAAAGAAACGGAATGTATACTTACCTGTTGCACAGTTGCAGATGAATAGAAAGTCAGTCAGATTGAGTTCCAGATGCAGACAACGGCAAACACTTGGAGATCGATTGCCACTTGGGATCATGAACTCCTGTGAACAAGTAAGACAAAGAAGAAAATCAAAATATGAAAAGAAATTGAATGTATACTTACCTATAACACAGTTGCAGATGAATACACAGCCAATAAGACGAAAAATCCAGATGCAGCTGAATAGTCTCTTGGGATCATGAGGTCCTGTAAACAAAACAAAAAAAAGTCAATACATGAATAGAAACGGAATGTATACTTACCTGTTAGACAGTTGCAGATGAATACACAGCCAGTAAGAAAGAATTCCAGATGCAGACAACCACATACAGCTGGACAACGACAATGTCTTGGGATCACGAAGTCCTGTCAACAAGTAAGACAAAGAAGAAAGTCAATACATGAAAAGAAACTAAATGTATACTTACCTGTTACACAGTTGCAGATGAATAGAAAGTCAGTCAGATTGAGTTCCAGATGCAGACAACGGCAAACACTTGGAGATCGATAGCCTGTTGGGATCATGAATTCCTGTCAAAAAGTAAGACAAAGAAGAAAATCAAAACATGAAAAGAAACTGAATGTATACTTACCTGTTACAAAGTTGCAGATGAATACAAATCCAGTAAGAAAGAATTCCAGATGCAGACAACCACATCCAGCTGGACATGGAAAGTCTCTTGGGATCATGAGGTCCTGTAAACAAGACAAAGAAGAAAGTCAATACATGAAAAGAAACTGAATGTATACTTACCCGTTACACAGTTGCAGATGAATACACAGTCAGTAAGAAAGAATTCCAGATGCAGAAAACCACATACAGCTGGACATCGATAGGCTCTTGGGATCATGAAATCCTATAAACAAGACAAAAAGAAGTCAATACATGAAAAGAAACTGAATGTATACTTACCTGTTGCAAAGTTGCAGATAAATACAAAGCCAGTAAGAAAGAGTTCCAGATGCAGACAACCACATACAGCTGGACAAGGACAGTCTCTTGGGATCATGAAGTCCTGTGAACAAGTAAGACAAAGAAGAAAGTCAATACATGGAAAGAAACTGAATGTATACTTACCTGTTACAAAGTTGCAGATGAATACAAATCCAGTAAGAAAGAATTCCAGATGCAGACAACCACATCCAGCTGGACATGGATAGTCTCTTGGGATCATGAGGTCCTGTAAACAATACAAAGAAGAAAGTCAATATATGAAAAGAAACTGAATATATACTTACCTGTTACACAGTTGCAGATCATAGAAAGTCAGTCAGATTGAGTTCCAGATGCAGACAACGGCAAATACTTGGAGATCGATAGCCTCTTGGGATCATGAAGTCCTGTGAACAAGTAAGACAAAGAAGAAAATCAAAATATGAAAAGAAACGGAATGCTTACTTACCGATTACACAGTTGCAGATGAAAACACAGCCATTAAGAAAGAATTTCAGATGCAGACAACCTCGTACAGCTGGACATGGATAGCCTCTTGGGATCATAAAGTCCTGTGAACAAGTAAGCCAAAGAAGAAAATCAAAATATGAAAAGAAATTGTATGTATACTTACCTGTAACACTGTTGCAAATGAATACACAGCCAATAAAATGTAAAATCCAGATGCAGACAACGGCAAAAAGCTGGAGATCTATAGCCTCTTGGGATCATGAAGTCCTGTAAACAAGACAAAAAGAAAGTCAATACACGAAAAGAAACTGAATGTATACTTGCCTATTACAAAGTTGCAGATGAATACAAAGCCAGTAAGAAAGAATTCCAGATGCAGACAACGACATCCAGCTGGACATGGATAGTCTCTTGGGATCATGAGGTCCTGTAAACAAGACAAAGAAGAAAGTCAATACATGAAAAGAAACTGAATGTATACTTACCTGTTACACAGTTGCAGATGAATAAGAAGTAAGTTAGATTGAGTTCCAGATGCAGACAACGGCAAGCACTTGGAGATCGATAGCCTCTTGGGATCATGAAGTCCTGTCAAGAAGTAAGACAAAGAAGAAAATCAAAACATGAAAAGAAACTGAATGTATACTTACCTGTTACACAGTTGCAGATGAATACACAGCCAATAAGACAAAAAATCCAGATGCAGATGAATAGTCTCTTGGGATCATGAGGTCCTGTAAACAAGACAAAGAAGAAAGTCAATACATGAAAAGAAGCTGAATGTATACTTACCTGTTACAAAGTTGCAGATGAATACACAGCCATTAAGAAAGAATTCCAGATGCAGACAACCACAAATAACTGGACATGGACAGTCTCTTGGGATCATGAAGTCCTGTGAACAAGTGAGACAACGAAGAAAGTCAATACATGAAAAGAAACTGAATGTATACTTACCTGTTACACTGTTGCAGATGAATACACAGTCAGTAAGAAAGAATTCCAGATGCAGACAACCACATACAGCTGGACATCGATAGCCTCTTGGGATCATGAGGTCCTGTAAACAAGACAAAAAGAAAGTCAATACATGAAAAGAAACTGAATGTATACTTACCTGTTACACAGTTGCAGATGAATAGAAAGTAATTCAGATTGAGTTGCAGATGCAGACAACGGCAAACACTTGGAGATCTATAGCCTCTTGGGATCATGAAGTCCTGTGAACTAGTAAGACAAAGAAGAAAGTCAAAACATGAAAAGAAACTGAATGTTTACTTACCTGTAACACAGTTGCAGATGAATACACAGCCAATAAAATGTAAAATCCAGATGCAGACAACGGCAAACAGCTGAAGATGAATAGTCTCTTGGGATCATAAGGTCCTGTAAACAAGACAAAAAAAAAGTCAATACATGAATAGAAACGGAATGTATACCCACCTGTTACACAGTTGCAGATGAAAAGAAACGGAATGTATACTTACGTGTTACACAGTTGCAGATGAATACACAGCCAGTAAGAAAGAGTTCCAGTTGCAGACAACCACATACAGCTGGACATCGATAGCCTCTTGGGATCATGAAGTCCTGTGAACAAGACAAAAAGAAAGTCAATACATGAAAAGAAACTGAATGTATACTTACCTGTTACAAAGTTGCAGATGAACAGAAAGTCAGTCAGATTGAGTTCCAGATGCAGACAACAGCAAACACTTGGAGATCGATAGCCTCTTGGGGTCATGAAGTCCTGTGAACAAGTAAGAAAAAGAAGAAAGTCAAAACATGAAAAGAAACTGAATGTATACTTACCTGTTGCACAGTTGCAGATGAATAGAAAGTCAGAAACGGAAGTCAAGAAACGGAATGTATACTTACCTGTTGCACAGTTGCAGATGAATAGAAAGTCAGTCAGATTGAGTTCCAGATGCAGACAACGGCAAGCACTTGGAGATCGATAGCCTCTTGGGATCATGAAGTCCTGTCAAGAAGTAAGAGAAAGAAGAAAATCAAAACATAAAAAGATACTGAATGTATACTTACCTGTTACACAGTTACAGATGAATACACAGTCAGTAAGAAAGAATTCCAGATGCAGACAACCACATACAGCTGGAAACCGATAGCCTCTTGGGATCATGAAGTCCTGTAAACAAGACAAAAAGAAAGTCAATACATGAATCAGAATCAGATTCAGAATCAGAATCTCTTTATTTCATATGTTACACATACAAGGAATTTGTCTTGGTGAGAGCAACACGTATGACAAGTAACAAAAAAAAAACAAAAACAGAATATTCTTAAACTAAAGGAAAATGACACTAAACAATAAATAGGGTAGGGGATAAATTAAAAAAGTAAAAAGTACTAAGGTAAAAAAGAGCTGAAAATATATTTACAGAAAAGAACATCTGTACAGGTGTGCAAATAGTCATAGTGCAAAATAGGCAGAGTGCAAAATAGCTGTTCAGTCCGGTTTGGTACAGTTCAGTTTTAAGTTTTGAGGTTTACAGTGGGAGGTGTCCACTGTGATTGAGGAGCGCTACAGCTCTGGGGAAGAAGCTGTTAGCATGACGTGTTGTGCTGGTTTTGATGGACCGCAGTCTTCTACCCGAGGGGAGTGTCTGGAAGAGGAGGTGTCCAGGATGTGAGGGGTCAGATGTAATCTTGCCAGCCCGCTTCCTCATCCTGCTGGTGTAGATCAGCTTAAGTGATGGCAGGTTACATCCGATGATCCTCTGCTGTCCTGATGATGCGCTGGAGTTTGGTTCGTTCTTGTGAGGTGGAGGAACCAAACCAGATAGTTATGGAGGCTGTGATAATGGACTCGATGATCGCTGTGTAGAACTGGATCATCAGGGTCTGTGGCAGGTTGAATTTCTTGAGCTGTCTCAAGAAGAACATTCTTTGTTGAGCTTTCTTGATGATGGAGATGGTGTTTTTCTCCCATTTCAAGTCTCTGGAAATGTTGGTGACCAGGAACTTGAGTGACTCCACCATTGATGCTGCAGTGTTGTTGATGTGGAGGGGGGGAAGGGTGGGTGGATTGCGTCGGACGTCCACCACCACCTCTACAGTCTTTTCTGTGTTTAGCAGCAGGTGGTTGTTGCTGCACCAGGACAACGGCAAACAGCTGGAAATGAATAGTCTCTTGGGATCATGAGGTCCTGTAAACAAGTAAGACAAAGAAGAAAGTCAAAACATGAAAAGAAACTGAATGTATACTTACCTGTTACACAGTTGCAGATGAATACACAGTCAGTAAGAAAGAATTCCAGATGCAGACAACCACATACAGCTGGACATGGACAGTCTCTTGGGATCATGAAGTCCTGTGAATAAGTAAGACAAATAAGAAAGTCAATACATGAAAAGAAACTGAATGTATACTTACCTGTTACACAGTTGCAGATGAATAGAAAGTCAGTCAGATTGACTTCCAGATGCAGACAATGGCAAACACTTGGAGATCGATAGCCTCTTGGGATCATGAAGTCCTGTCAACAAGTAAGACAAATAAGAAAGTCAATACATGAAAAGAAACTGAATGTATACTTACCTGTTACACAGTTGCAGATGAAAAGAAACTGAATGTATACTTACCTGTTACACAGTTGCAGATGAATAGAAAGTCAGTAAGAAAGAATTCCAGATGCAGACAACCACATACAGCTGGACATGGATAGTCTCTTGGGATCATGAGGTCCTGTAAACAAGACAAAAAGAAAGTCAATACATGAAAAGAAACTGAATGTATACTTACCTGTTACACAGTTGCAGATGAATAGGAAGTAAGTTAGATTGAGTTCCAGATGCAGACAACGGCAAGCACTTGGAGATCGATAGCCTCTTGGGATCATGAAGTCCTGTCAAGAAGTAAGACAAAGAAGAAAATCAAAACATGAAAAGAAACTGAATGTATACTTACCTGTTACACAGTTGCAGATGAATACACAGTCAGTAAGAAAGAATTCCAGATGCAGACAACCACATACAGCTGGACATGGAAAGTCTCTTGGGATCATGAAGTCCTGTGAACAAGTAAGAAAAAGAAGAAAGTCAAAACACGAAAAGAAACTGAATGTATACTTACCTGTTGCACAGTTGCAGATGAATAGAAAGTCAGAAACGGAAGTCAAGAAACGGAAACGGAAGTCAAAAAACGGAATGTATACTTACCTGTTGCACAGTTGCAGATGAATAGAAAGTCAGTCAGATTGAGTTCCAGATGCAGACAACGGCAAACACTTGGAGATCTATAGCCTCTTGGGATCATGAAATCCTGTAAACAAGACAAAAAAAGTCAATACATGAAGAGAAACGGAATGTATACTTACCTGTTACACAGTTGCAGATGAATACAAAGCCAGTAAGAAAGAATTCCAGATGCAGACAACCACATACAGCTGGACATCGATAGCCTCTTGGGATCATGAAGTCCTGTCAAGAAGTAAGACAAAGAAGAAAACCAAAACATGAAAAGAAACTGAATGTATACTTACCTCATACACAGTTGCAGATGAATACACAGTCAGTAAGAAAGAATTCCAGATGCAGACAACCAAATTCAGCTGGACATTGATAGCCTTTTGGGATCATGAAGTCCTGTAAACAAGTAAGACAAAGAAGAAAATCAAAACATAAGAAGAAACTGAATGTTTACTTACCTTTAACACAGTTGCAGATGAATACACAGCCAATAAGACAAAAAATCCAGATGCAGATGAATAGTCTCTTGGGATCATGAGGTCCTGTAAACAAGACAAAGAAGAAAGTCAATACATGAAAAGAAACTGAATGTATACTTACCTGTTACACAGTTGCAGATGAAAAAAAGCCAGTAAGCCAGAGTTCCAGATTCAGACAACCATATACAGTTGATGTATAGTCTCTTGGGATTACGAGGTCCTGTGAACAAGACAAAGAAGAAAGTCAATGCATGAAAAGAAGCTGAATGTATACTTACCTGTAACAAAGTTCCAAATGAATACACAACCATTAAGAAAGAATTGCAGATGCAGACAACCACAAATAGCTGGACATGGACAGTCTCTTGGGATCATGAAGTCCTGTGAACAAGTGAGACAACGAAGAAAGTCAATGCATGAAAAGAAGCTGAATGTATACTTACCTGTTACAAAGTTGCAGATGAATACAAAGCCAGTAAGAAAGAATTCCAGATGCAGACAACCACATCCAGCTGGACATGAATAGTCTCTTGGGATCATGAGGTCCTGTACACAAGACAAAGAAGAAAGTCAATACATGAAAAGTAACTGAATTTATACTTACCTGTTACACTGTTGCAGATGAATACACAGTCAGTAAGAAAGAATTCCAGATGCAGACAACCACATACAGCTGGACATCGATAGCCTCTTGGGATCATGAGGTCCTGTAAACAAGACAAAGAAGAAAGTCAATACATGAAAAGAATCTGAATGCTTACTTACCGATTACACAGTTGCAGATGAATAGAAAGTCAGTCAGATTGAGATCCAGATGCAGACAACGGCAAACACTTGGAGATCGATAGCCTCTTGGGATCATGAAGTCCTGTGAACAAGTAAGACAAAGAAGAAAATCAAAATATGAAAAGAAACGGAATGTATACTTACCTGTAACACAGTTGCAGATGAATAGAAAGTTAGTCAGATTGAGTTCCAGATGCAGAAAATGGCAAGAAGTTGGAGATGAATAGTCTCTTGCGATCATGAGGTCCTGTAAACAAGAAAAAAAGAAAGTCAATACATGAAAAGAAACTGAATGCTTACTTACCAATTACACAGTTGGAGATGAATACACAGCCATTAAGAAAGAATTCCATATGCAGACAACCACATACAGCTGGACATGGACAGACTCTTGGGATCATGAAGTCCTGTGAACAAGTGAGACAACGAAGAAAGTCAATACATGAAAAGAAGCTGAATGTATACTTACCTGTTACAAAGTTGCAGATGAATACAAAGCCAGTAAGCCAGAGTTCCAGATTCAGTCAACCATATACAGTTGATGTATAGTCTCTTGGGATCATGAGGTCCTGTAAACAAGACAAAGAAGAAAGTCAATACATGAAAAGTAACTGAATTTATAATTACCTGTTACACTGTTGCAGATGAATACACAGTCAGTAAGAAAGAATTCCAGATGCAGACATCCACATACAGCTGGACATCGATAGCCTCTTGGGATCATGAGGTCCTGTAAACAAGACAAAGAAGAAAGTCAATACATGAAAAGAAACTGAATGTATACTTACCTGTTACACAGTTGCAGATGAAAAAAAAAGCTAGTAAGCCAGAGTTCCAGATGCAGATAACCATATACAGTTGATGCATAGTCTCTTGGGATCACGAGGTTCTGTGAACAAGTAAGACAAAGAAGAAAGTCAATACATGAAAAGAATCTGAATGCTTACTTACCGATTACACAGTTGCAGATGAATAGAAAGTCAGTCAGATTGAGATCCAGATGCAGACAACGGCAAACACTTGGAGATCGATAGCCTCTTGGGATCATGAAGTCCTGTGAACAAGTAAGACAAAGAAGAAAATCAAAATATGAAAAGAATCTGAATGCTTACTTACCGATTACACAGTTGCAGATGAATAGAAAGTCAGTCAGATTGAGTTCCAGATGCAGACAATGGCAAGAAGTTGGAGAGGAATAGTCTCTTGGGATCATGAGGTCCTGTAAACAAGAAAAAAAGAAAGTCAATACATGAAAAGAAACTGAATGCTTACTTACCGATTACACAGTTGGAGATGAATACACAGCCATTAAGAAAGAATTCCAGATGCAGACAACCACATACAGCTGGACATGGACAGACTCTTGGGATCATGAGGTCCTGTAAACAAGACAAAAAGAAAGTCAATACATGAAAAGAAACTGAATGTATACTTACCTGTTACACAGTTGCAGTTGAAAAAAAGCCAGTAAGCCAGAGTTCCAGATTCAGACAACCATATACAGTTGATGTATAGTCTCTTGGGATGATGAGGTCCTGTGAACAAGTAAGACAAAGAAGAAAGTCAATACATGAAAAGTAACTGAATTTATAATTACCTGTTACACTGTTGCAGATGAATACACAGTCAGTAAGAAAGAATTCCAGATGCAGACATCCACATACAGCTGGACATCGATAGCCTCTTGGGATCATGAGGTCCTGTAAACAAGACAAAGAAGAAAGTCAATACATGAAAAGAAACTGAATGTATACTTACCTGTTACACAGTTGCAGATGAAAAAAAAAGCTAGTAAGCCAGAGTTCCAGATGCAGATAACCATATACAGTTGATGCATAGTCTCTTGGGATCACGAGGTTCTGTGAACAAGTAAGACAAAGAAGAAAGTCAATACATGAAAAGAAACTGAATGCTTACTTACCAATTACACAGTTGGAGATGAATACACAGCCATTAAGAAAGAATTCCAGATGCAGACAACCACATACAGCTGGACATGGACAGACTCTTGGGATCATGAAGTCCTGTGAACAAGTGAGACAACGAAGAAAGTCAATACATGAAAAGAAGCTGAATGTATACTTACCTGTTACAAAGTTGCAGATGAATACAAAGCCAGTAAGCCAGAGTTCCAGATTCAGTCAACCATATACAGTTGATGTATAGTCTCTTGGGATCATGAGGTCCTGTAAACAAGACAAAGAAGAAAGTCAATACATGAAAAGTAACTGAATTTATAATTACCTGTTACACTGTTGCAGATGAATACACAGTCAGTAAGAAAGAATTCCAGATGCAGACATCCACATACAGCTGGACATCGATAGCCTCTTGGGATCATGAGGCCCTGTAAACAAGACAAAGAAGAAAGTCAATACATGAAAAGAAACTGAATGTATACTTACCTGTTACACAGTTGCAGATGAAAAAAAAAGCTAGTAAGATTGAGTTCCAGATGCAGACAACGGCAAACACTTGGAGATCGATAGCCTCTTGGGGTCATGAAGTCCTGTGAACAAGTAAGAAAAAGTGAACTGAATGTATACTTACCTGTTACACAGTTGCAGTTGAACAGAAAGTCAGTCAGATTGAGTTCCAGATGCAGACAAAGGCAAACACTTGGAGATCGATAGCCTCTTGGGATCATGAGGTCCTGTAAACAAGTAAGACAAAGAAGAAAGTCAATACATGAAAAGAAACTGAATGTATACTTACCTGTTACACAGTTGCAGATGAATACAAAGCCAGTAAGAAAGAATTTCAGATGCAGACAAACACATCCAGCTGGACATGGATAGTCTCTTGGGATCATGAAGTTCTGTGAACAAGTAAGACAAAGAAGAAAATCAAAATATGAAAAGAAACTGAATGTATACTTACCGATTACACAGTTGCAGATAAAAAAAAAGCCAGTAAGCCAGAGTTCCAGATTCAGACAACCATATACAGTTGATGTATAGTCTCTTGAGATCACAAGGTCCTGTGAAAAAGGAAGACAAAGAAGAAAGTCATTACATGAAAAGAAACTGAATGTATACTTACCTGTAACACAGTTGCAGATGAATACACAGCCAAGAAGACGAAAAATCCAGATGCACACAACGGCAAACAGCCAGAGATGAATAGTCTCTTGGGATCATGGAGTCCTGTGAACAAGTAATACAAAGAAGAAAATCAAAATATGAAAAGAAACTGAATATATACTTACCAGTTACACAGTTGCAGATGAACACACAGCAATTAAGAAAGAATTCCAGATGCAGACAACCACATACAGCTGGACATGGACAGTCTCTTGGGATCATGAAGTCCTGTGAACAAGTAAGACAAAGAAGAAAATCAAAATATGAAAAGAAACTGAATATATACTTACCAGTTACACAGTTGCAGATGAACACACAGCTATTAAGAAAGAATTCCAGATGCAGACAACCACATACAGCTGGACATGGACAGTGTCTTGGGATCATGAAGTCCTGTGAACAAGTAAGACAAAGAAGAAAGTCAATACATGAAAAGAAACTTTATGCTTACTTACCGATTACACAGTTGCAGAAGAATAGAAAGTCAGTCAGATTGAGTTCCAGATGCAGACGACGGCAAACACTTGGAGAACTATAGCCTCTTGGGATCATGAAGTCCTGTGAACAAGTAAGACAAAGAAGAAAGTCAAAACATGAAAAGAAACTGAATGTATACTTTCCTGTTACACAGTTGCAGATGAATAGAAAGTCAGTCAGATTGAGTTCCAGATGCAGACAACGGCCAAAACTTGGAGATCGATAGCCTCTTGGGGTCATGAAGTCCTGTCAACAAGTAAGACATAGAAGAAAGTCAAAACATGAAAAGAAACTGAATGTATACTTACCTATTACACAGTTGCAGATGAAAAAAAAAGCCGGTAAGCCAGAGTTCCAGATGCAGACAACCATATACAGCTGGACATGGATAGTCTCTTGGGATCATGAAGTCCTGTGAACAAGTAAGACAAAGAAGAAAATCAATACATGAAAAGAAACGGAATGCTTACTTACCGATTACACAGTTGCAGATGAATACACAACCATTAAGAAAGAATTTCAGATGCAGACAACCACATACAGCTGGACATGGACAGTCTCTTGGGATAATGAAGTCCTGTGAAGAAGTAAGACAAAGAAGAAAGTCAATACATGAAAAGAAACTGAATGCTTACTTACCGATTACACAGTTGCAGATGAATACAAAGTCAGTCAGATTGAGTTCCAGATGCAGACGTTGGCAAACACTTGGAGATCGATAGCCTCTTGGGATCATGAAGTCCTGTGAACAAGTAAGACAAAGAAGAAAATCAAAATATGAAAAGAAACGGAATGTATACTTAACTGTTACACAGTTGCAGATGAATAGAAAGTTAGTCAGATTGAGTTCCAGATGCAGACAATGGCAAAAAGTTGGAGATGAATAGTCTCTTGGGATCATGAGGTCCTGTAAACAAGAAAAAAAGAAAGTCAATACATGAAAAGAAACTGAATGCATACTTACCGATTACACAGTTGGAGATGAATACACAGCCATTAAAAAAGAATTCCAGATGCAGACAACCACATACAGCTGGAATTGGACAGACTCTTGGGATCATGAAGTCCTGTGAACAAGTAAGACAATATATAAAGTCAATACATGAAAAGAAGCTGAATGTATACTTAGCTGTTACACAGTTGCAGATGAAAAAAAGCCAGTAAGCCAGAGTTCCAGATTCAGTCAACCATATACAGTTGATGTATAGTCTCCTGGGATCATGAAGTCCTGTGAACAAGTAAGACAAAGAAAAAAGTAAATACATGAAAAGAAACTGAATGTATACTTACCTGTAACACAGTTGCAGATGAACACAGCCAATAAGACGAAAAATCCAGATGCAGACAATGGCAAACACTTGGAGATCAATAGCCTCATGGGATCATGAAGTCCTGTCAACAAGTAAGACAAAGAAGAAAATCCAAATATGAAAAGAAACTGAATGTATACTTACCTGTAACACAGTTGCAGATTAATACACCGCCAATAAGATGAAAAATCCAGATGCAGACAACAGCAAACAGCTGGAGATGAATAGTCTCTTGGGATCATGAGGTCCTGTAAACAAGACAAAAAAAGTCAATACATGAAAAGAAACTGAATGTATACTTACCTGTTACACAGTTGCAGATGAATACAAAGCCAGTAAGAAAGAATTCCAGATGCAGACAACCACATACAGCTGGACATCGATAGCCTCTTGGGATCATGAAGTCCTGTGAACAAGTAAGACAAAGAAGAAAATCAATACATGAAAAGAAACGGAATGCTTACTTACCGATTACACAGTTGCAGATGAATACACAACCATTAAGAAAGAATTTCAGATGCAGACAACCACATACAGCTGGACATGGACAGTCTCTTGGGATAATGAAGTCCTGTGAAGAAGTAAGACAAAGAAGAAAGTCAATACATGAAAAGAAACTGAATGCTTACTTACCGATTACACAGTTGCAGATGAATACAAAGTCAGTCAGATTGAGTTCCAGATGCAGACGTTGGCAAACACTTGGAGATCGATAGCCTCTTGGGATCATGAAGTCCTGTGAACAAGTAAGACAAAGAAGAAAATCAAAATATGAAAAGAAACGGAATGTATACTTAACTGTTACACAGTTGCAGATGAATAGAAAGTTAGTCAGATTGAGTTCCAGATGCAGACAATGGCAAAAAGTTGGAGATGAATAGTCTCTTGGGATCATGAGGTCCTGTAAACAAGAAAAAAAGAAAGTCAATACATGAAAAGAAACTGAATGCATACTTACCGATTACACAGTTGGAGATGAATACACAGCCATTAAAAAAGAATTCCAGATGCAGACAACCACATACAGCTGGAATTGGACAGACTCTTGGGATCATGAAGTCCTGTGAACAAGTAAGACAATATATAAAGTCAATACATGAAAAGAAGCTGAATGTATACTTAGCTGTTACACAGTTGCAGATGAAAAAAAGCCAGTAAGCCAGAGTTCCAGATTCAGTCAACCATATACAGTTGATGTATAGTCTCCTGGGATCATGAAGTCCTGTGAACAAGTAAGACAAAGAAAAAAGTAAATACATGAAAAGAAACTGAATGTATACTTACCTGTAACACAGTTGCAGATGAACACAGCCAATAAGACGAAAAATCCAGATGCAGACAATGGCAAACACTTGGAGATCAATAGCCTCATGGGATCATGAAGTCCTGTCAACAAGTAAGACAAAGAAGAAAATCCAAATATGAAAAGAAACTGAATGTATACTTACCTGTAACACAGTTGCAGATTAATACACCGCCAATAAGATGAAAAATCCAGATGCAGACAACAGCAAACAGCTGGAGATGAATAGTCTCTTGGGATCATGAGGTCCTGTAAACAAGACAAAAAAAGTCAATACATGAAAAGAAACTGAATGTATACTTACCTGTTACACAGTTGCAGATGAATACAAAGCCAGTAAGAAAGAATTCCAGATGCAGACAACCACATACAGCTGGACATCGATAGCCTCTTGGGATCATGAAGTCCTGTAAACAAGTAAGACAAAGAAGAAAATCAAAACATGAAAAGAAACTGAATGTTTACTTACCTGATACACAGTTGCAGATGAATACACAGTCAGTAAGAAAGAATTCCAGATGCGGACAACCAAATTCAGCTGGACATCGATAGCCTCTTGGGATCATGAAGTCCTGTAAACAAGTAAGACAAAGAAGAAATTCAAAACATGAAAAGAAACTGAATGTTTACTTACCTTTAACACAGTTGCAGATGAATACACAGCCAATAAGACAAAAAATCCAGACGCAGATGAATAGTCTCTTGGGATCATGAGGTCCTGTAAACAAGAAAAAGAAGAAAGTCAATACATGAAAAGAAACTGAATGTATACTTACCTGTTACACAGTTGCAGATGAAAAAAAGCCAGTAAGCCAGAGTTCCAGATTCAGACAACCATATACAGTTGATGTATAGTCTCTTGGGATCACGAGGTCCTGTGAACAAGACAAAGAAGAAAGTCAATACATGAAAAGAAACTGAATGTATACTCAGCTGTTACAAAGTTGCAGATGAATAGAAAGTCAGTCAGATTGAGTTCCAGATGCAGACAACGGCAAACACTTGGAGATCGATAGCCTCTTAGGATCATGAAGTCCTGTCAACAAGTAAGACAAAGAAGAAAATCAAAACATGAAAAGAAACTGAATGTTTATTTACCTGTAACACAGTTGCAGATGAATACACAGCCAATAAGACAAAAAATCCAGATGCAGATGAATAGTCTCTTGGGATCATGAGGTCCTGTAAACAAGACAAAGAAGAAAGTCAATGCATGAAAAGAAACTGAATGTATACTTACCTGTTACACAGTTACAGATGAGTACACAGTCAGTAAGAAAGAATTCCACATGCAGACAACCACATACAGCTGGACATCGATAGCCTCTTGGGATCATGAGGTCCTGTAAACAAGACAAAGAAGAAAGTCAATACATGAAAAGAAACTGAATGTATACTTACCTGTTACACAGTTGCAGATGAAAAAAAAAGCTAGTAAGCCAGAGTTCCAGATGCAGATAACCATATACAGTTGATGTATAGTCTCTTGGGATCACGAGGTTCTGTGAAGAAGTAAGACAAAGAAGAAAATGAATACATGAAAAGAAACTGAAGGTATACTTACGGATTACACAGTTGCAGATGAATAGAAAGTCAGTCAGATTGAGATCCAGATGCAGACAACGGCAAACACTTGGAGATCGATAGCCTCTTGGGATCATGAAGTCCTGTGAACAAGTAAGACAAAGAAGAAAATCAAAATATGAAAAGAAACGGAATGTATACTTACCTGTTACACAGTTGCAGATGAATAGAAAGTTAGTCAGATTGAGTTCCAGATGCAGACAATGGCAAAAAGTTGGAGATGAATAGTCTCTTGGGATCATGAGGTCCTGTAAACAAGAAAAAAAGAAAGTCAATACATGAAAAGAAACTGAATGCATACTTACCGATTACACAGTTGGAGATGAATACACAGCCATTAAGAAAGAATTCCAGATGCAGACAACCACATACAGCTGGACATGGACAGACTATTGGGATCATGAAGTCCTGTGAACAAGTAAGACAATATATAAAGTCAATACATGAAAAGAAGCTGAATGTATACTTACCTGTTACACAGTTGCAGATGAAAAAAAGCCAGTAAGCCAGAGTAACAGATTCAGTCAACCATATACAGTTGATGTATAGTCTCCTGGGATCATGAAGTCCTGTAAACAAGTAAGACAAAGAAAAAAGTAAATACATGAAAAGAAACTGAAAGCATACTTACCTGTAACACAGTTGCAGATGAACACAGCCAATAAGACGAAAAATCCAGATGCAGACAATGGCAAACACTTGGAGATCGATAGCCTCATGGGATCATGAAGTCCTGTCAACAAGTAAGACAAAGAAGAAAATCCAAATATGAAAAGAAACTGAATGTATACTTACCTGTAACACACTTGCAGATTAATACACCGCCAATAAGATGAAAAATCCAGATGCAGACAACAGCAAACAGCTGGAGATGAATAGTCTCTTGGGATCATGAGGTCCTGTAAACAAGTATGACAAAGAAGAAAGTCAATACATGAACAGAAGCTGAATGTATACTTACCTGTTACACAGTTGCAGATGAGTACACAGTCAGTGAGAAAGAATTCCAGATGCAGACAACATACAGCTGGACATGGACAGACTCTTGGGATCATGTAGTCCTGTGAACAAGTAAGACAAAGAAGAAAGTCAATACATGAAAAGAAACTGAATGTATACTTACCTGTTACACAGTTGCAGATGAATAGGAAGTAAGTTAGATTGAGTTCCAGATGCAGACAACGGCAAGCACTTGGAGATCGATAGCCTCTTGGGATCATGAAGTCCTGTCAAGAAGTAAGACAAAGAAGAAAATCAAAACATGAAAAGAAACTGAATTAATACTTACCTGTTACACAGTTGCAGATGAATACACAGTCAGTAAGAAAGAATTCCAGATGCAGACAACAACATACAGCTGGAGATCGATAGCCTCTTGGGATCATGAGGTCCTGTAAACAAGACAAAAAGAAAGTCAATACATGAAAAGTAACTGAATTTATACTTACCTGTTACACTGTTGCAGATGAATAGAAAGTTAGTCAGATTGAGTTCCAGATGCAGACAACCACATACAGTTGATGTATAGTCTCTTGGGATGATGAGGTCCTGTGAACAAGTAAGACAAAGAAGAAAGTCAATACATGAAAAGAAACTGAATGTATACTTACCTGTTACAAAGTTGCAGATGAATACAAAGCCAGTAAGAAAGAATTCCAGATGCAGACCACCACATCCAGCTGGACATGGATAGTCTCTTGGGATCATGAGGTCCTGTAAACAAGAGAAAGAAGAAAGTCAATACATGAAAAGAAAATGAATGTATATTTACCTGTTACACAGTTGTAGATGAATACAAAGCCAGTAAGAAAGAATTCCAGATGCAGACCACCACATCCAGCTTGACATGGATAGTCTCTTGGGATCATGAGGTCCTGTAAACAAGAGAAAGAAGAAAGTCAATACATGAAAAGAAAATGAATGTATATTTACCTGTTACACAGTTGCAGATGAATAGAAAGTTAGTCAGATTGAGTTCCAGATGCAGACAACGGCAAACACTTGGAGATCGATAGCCTCTTGGGGTCATGAAGTCCTGTGAACAAGTAAGAAAAAGAAGAAAGTCAAAACATGAAAAGAAACTGAATGTATACTTACCTGTTGCACAGTTGCAGATGAATAGAAAGTCAGAAACGGAAGTCAAGAAACGGAAACAGAAGTCAAGAAACGGAATGAATACTTACCTATAACACAGTTGCAGATGAATACAAAGCCAATAAAACGTAAAATCCAGATGCAGACAACGGCAAACAGCTGGAGATGAATAGTCTCTTGGGATCATGAGGTCCTGTAAAGAAGACAAAAAAAAGTCAATACATGAAAAGAAACTTAATGTATACTTACCTGTTGCACAGTTGCAGATGAATAGAAAGTCAGAAACGGAAGTCAAGAAACGGAAACAGAAGTCAAGAAACGGAATGTATACTTACTTGTTACACAGTTGCAGATGAAAAAAAGCCAATAAAACGTAAAATCCAGATTCAGACAACCACAAATAGCTGGACATGGACAGTCTCTTGGGATCATGAAGTCCTGTGAACAAGTGAGACAACGAAGAAAGTCAATACATGAAAAGAAACTGAATGTATACTTACCTGTTACACAGTTTCAGTTGAAAAAAAGCCAGTAAGCCAGAGTTCCAGATTCAGACAACCATATACGGTTGATGTATAGTCTCTTGGGATCACGAGGTCCTGTGAACAAGTAAGACAAAGAAGAAAGTCAATACATGAAAAGAAATTGAATGTATACTTACCTGTTACACAGTTGCAGATGAATAGAAAGTCAGTCAGATTGAGATCCTGATGCAGACAACGACAAACACTTGGAGATCGATAGCCTCTTGGGATCATGAAGTCCTGTGAACAAGTAAGACAAAGAAGAAAATCAAAATATGAAAAGAAACTGAATGTATACTTATCTGTAACACAGTTGCAGATGAATACACAGCCAATAAGACGTAAAATCCTGATGCAGATGAATAGTCTCTTGGGATCATGAGGTCCTGTAAACAAGACAAAGAAGAAAGTCAATACATGAAAAGAAGCTGAATGTATACTTACCTGTTACACAGTTGCAGATGAATACACAGCCATTAAGAAAGAATTCCAGATGCAGACAACCACAAATAGCTGGACATGGACAGTCTCTTGGGATCATGAAGTCCTGTGAATAAGTAAGACAAAGAAGAAAATCAATGCATGAAAAGAAACTGAATGTATACTTACCTGTTACACAGTTGCAGATGAATAGAAAGTCAGTCAGATTGAGTTCCAGATGCAGACAACCACATACAGCTGGAAATATACAGACTCTTGGGATAATGAGGTCCTGTAAACAAGTAAGACAAAGAAGAAAATCAAAATATGAAAAGAAACTGAATGTATACTTACCTGTTACATAGTTGCAGATGAAAAGAAACGGAATGTATACTTACCTGTTACACAGTTACAGATGAGTACACAGTCAGTAAGAAAGAATTCCACATGCAGACAACCACATACAGCTGGACATCGATAGCCTCTTGGGATCATGAAGTCCTGTAAACAAGTAAGACAAAGAAGAAAGTCAATACATGAAAAGAAACTGAATGTTTACTTACCTTTAACACAGTTGCAGATGAATACACGGCCATTAAGACGAAAAATCCAGATGCAGATGAATAGTCTCTTGGGATCATGAAGTCCTATGAACAAGTAAGACAAAGAAGAAAGTCAATACATGAAAAGAAACTGAACGTATACTTACCTGTTACACAATTGCAGATGAATACACGGCCATTAAGAAAGAATTCAAGATGCAGACAACCACATACAGCTGGACATGGACAAAGTCTTGGGATAATGAGGTCCAGTAAACAAGTCAAAAAAGAAAGTCAATACATGAAAAGAAACTGATTTTCTATTCATCTGCAACTCTGTAATTGGTAATAAGAATTCAGTCAGATTGAGTTCCAGATGTAGACAACGGCAAACACTTGGAGATCGATAGCCTCTTGGGATCATGAAGTCCTGTAAACAAGACAAAGAAGAAAGTCAATACATGAAAAGAAACTGAATGTATACTTACCTGTTACACAGTTGCAGATGAAAAGAAACGGAATGTATACTTACCTGTTACACAGTTGCAGATGAATACACAGCCAGTAAGAAAGAATTCCAGATGCAGACAACCACATACAACTGGACATGGACAATCTCTTGGGATCATGAAGTCCTGTCAACAAGTAAGACAAAGAAGAAAATCAAAATATGAAAAGAAACTGAATGTATACTTACCTGTTACACATTTGCAGATGAAAAGAAACGGAATGTATACTTACCTGTTACACAGTTGCAGATGAATACACAGCCAGTAAGAAAGAATTCCAGATGCAGACAACCACATACAACTGGACATGGACAATCTCTTGGGATCATGAAGTCCTGTCACAAGTAAGACAAATAAGAAAGTCAATACATGAAAAGAAACTGAATGTATACTTACCTGTTACACGGTTGCAGATGAATAGAAAGTCAGTCAGATTGAGTTCCAGATGCAGACAACGGCAAACACTTGGAGATCGATAGCCTCTTGGGGTCATGAAGTCCTGTGAACAAGTAAGAAAAAGAAGAAAGTCAAAACATGAAAAGAAACTGAATGTATACTTACCTGTTGCACAGTTGCAGATGAATAGAAAGTCAGAAACGGAAGTCAAGAAACGGAAACAGAAGTCAAGAAACGGAATGTATACTTACCTATAACACAGTTGCAGATGAATACAAAGCCAATAAAACGTAAAATCCAGATGCAGACAACGGCAAACAGCTGGAGATGAATAGTCTCTTGGGATCATGAGGTCCTGTAAACAAGACAAAAAAAAGTCAATACATGAAAAGAAACTGAATGTATACTTACCTGTTGCACAGTTGCAGATGAATAGAAAGTCAGAAACGGAAGTCAAGAAACGGAAACAGAAGTCAAGAAACGGAATGTATACTTACTTGTTACACAGTTGCAGATGAAAAAAAGCCAATAAAACGTAAAATCCAGATTCAGACAACCACAAATAGCTGGACATGGACAGTCTCTTGGGATCATGAAGTCCTGTGAACAAGTGAGACAACGAAGAAAGTCAATACATGAAAAGAAACTGAATGTATACTTACCTGTTACACAGTTTCAGTTGAAAAAAAGCCAGTAAGCCAGAGTTCCAGATTCAGACAACCATATACGGTTGATGTATAGTCTCTTGGGATCACGAGGTCCTGTGAACAAGTAAGACAAAGAAGAAAGTCAATACATGAAAAGAAATTGAATGTATACTTACCTGTTACACAGTTGCAGATGAATAGAAAGTCAGTCAGATTGAGATCCTGATGCAGACAACGACAAACACTTGGAGATCGATAGCCTCTTGGGATCATGAAGTCCTGTGAACAAGTAAGACAAAGAAGAAAATCAAAATATGAAAAGAAACTGAATGTATACTTATCTGTAACACAGTTGCAGATGAATACACAGCCAATAAGACGTAAAATCCAGATGCAGATGAATAGTCTCTTGGGATCATGAGGTCCTGTAAACAAGACAAAGAAGAAAGTCAATTCATGAAAAGAAACTGAATGTATACTTACCTGTTACACAGTTGCAGATGAATACACAGCCAATAAGACGAAAAATCCAGTGCAGATGAATAGTCTCTTGGGATCATGAAGTCCTGTCAACAAGTAAGACAAAGAAGAAAATCAAAATATGAAAAGAAACTGAATGTATACTTACCTGTTACACATTTTCAGATGAAAAGAAACGGAATGTATACTTACCTGTTACACAGTTGCAGATGAATACACAGCCAGTAAGAAAGAATTCCAGATGCAGACAACCACATACAACTGGACATGGACAATCTCTTGGGATCATGAAGTACTGTCACAAGTAAGACAAATAAGAAAGTCAATACATGAAAAGAAACTGAATGTATACTTACCTGTTACACGGTTGCAGATGAATAGAAAGTCAGTCAGATTGAGTTCCAGATGCAGACAACGGCAAACACTTGGAGATCGATAGCCTCTTCAGATCATGAAGTCCTGTGAACAAGTAAGCCAAAGAAGAAAATCAAAATATGAAAAGAAATTGAATGTATATTTACCTGTAACACAGTTGCAGATGAATACACAGCCAATAAGACAAAAAATCCAGATACAGATAAATAGTCTCTTGGGATAATGAGGTCCTGTAAACAACACAAAGAAGAAAGTCAATACATGAAAAGAACCTGAATGTAAACTTACCTGTTACACGGTTGCAGATGAATAGAAAGTCAGTCAGATTGAGTTCCAGATGCAGACAACGGCAAGCACGTGGAGATCGATAGCCTCTTGGGATCATGAAGTCCTTTCAACAAGTAAGACAAAGAAGAAAATCAAAACATGAAAAGGAACTGAATGTATACTTACCTGTTACACGGTTGCAGATGAAAAAAAGCCAGTAAGCCAGAGTTCCAGATGCAGATAACCATATACAGTTGATGTATGGTCTCTTGGGATCACGAGGTCCTGTGAACAAGTAAGACAAAGAAGAAAGTCAATACATGAAAAGAAACTGAATGCTTACTTACCGATTACACAGTTGCAGATGAATACACAGCCAATAAGACGAAAAATCCAGATGCAGATGAATAGTCTCTTGGGATCACAAGGTCCTGTGAACAAGTAAGACAAAGAAGAAAGTCAATACATGAAAAGAAACAGAATGTATACTTACCTGTTACACAGTTGCAGATGAATAGAAAGTCAGTCAGATTGAGTTCCAGATGCAGACAATGGCAAACACTTGGAGATCGATAGCCTCTTCAGATCATGAAGTCCTGTGAACAAGTAAGCCAAAGAAGAAAATCAAAATATGAAAAGAAATTGAATGTATATTTACCTGTAACACAGTTGCAGATGAATACACAGCCAATAAGACAAAAAATCCAGATACAGATAAATAGTCTCTTGGGACAATGAGGTCCTGTAAACAACACAAAGAAGAAAGTCAATACATGAAAAGAAACTGAATGTAAACTTACCTGTTACACAGTTGCAGATGAATAGAAAGTCAGTCAGATTGAGTTCCAGATGCAGACAACGGCAAGCACGTGGAGATCGATAGCCTCTTGGGATCATGAAGTCCTTTCAACAAGTAAGACAAAGAAGAAAATCAAAACATGAAAAGGAACTGAATGTATACTTACCTGTTACACGGTTGCAGATGAAAAAAAGCCAGTAAGCCAGAGTTCCAGATGCAGATAACCATATACAGTTGATGTATAGTCTCTTGGGATCACGAGGTCCTGTGAACAAGTAAGACAAAGAAGAAAGTCAATACATGAAAAGAAACTGAATGCTTACTTACCGATTACACAGTTGCAGATGAATACACAGCCAATAAGACGAAAAATCCAGATGCAGATGAATAGTCTCTTGGGATCACAAGGTCCTGTGAACAAGTAAGACAAAGAAGAAAGTCAATACATGAAAAGAAACAGAATGTATTCTTACCTATTGCACAGTTGCAGATTAATACACAGCCAATAAGACGTAAAATCCAGATGCAGACAACGGCAAACAGCTGGAGATGAATAGTCTCTTGGGATCATGAGGTCCTGTAAATAAGATAAAAAGAAAGTCAATACATGAAAAGAAACTGAATGTATACTTACCTGTTACACAGTTGCAGATGAAAAGAAACGGAATGTATACTTACCTGTTGGACAGTTGCAGATGAATAGAAAGTCAGTCAGATTGAGTTCCAGATGCAGACAACGGCAAACACTTGGAGATCTATAGCCTCTTGGGATCATGAAGTCCTGTGAACGAGTAAGAAAAAGAAGAAAATCAAAATATGAAAAGAAACTGAATGTATACTTACCTGTAACAAAGTTGCAGATTAATACAAAGCCAATAAGATAAAAAATCCAGATGCAGACAATGGCAAACAGCTGGAGATGAATAGTCTCTTGGGATCATGAGGTCCTGTAAACAAGAGAAAAAAAAGTCAATACATAAATAGAAATGGAATGTATACTTACCTGTTACACAGTTGCAGATGAATAGAAAGTCAGTCAGATTGAGATCCAGATGCAGACAACAGCAAACACTTGGAGATCGATAGCCTCTTGGGATCATGAAGTCCTGTGAACAAGACAGACAAAGAAGAAAATCAAAATACGAAAAGAAACTGAATGTTTACTTACCTGTTACACAGTTGCAGATGAATACACAGTCACTAAGAAAGAATTCAAGATGCAGACAACCACATACAGCTGGAGATCGATAGCCTCTGGGGATCATGAAGTCCTGTAAACAAGACAAAAAGAAAGTCAATACATGAAAAGAAACTGAATATATACTTACCTGTTACACAGTTGCAGATGAAAAGAAACGGAATGTATACTTACCTGTTACACAGATGCAGATGAATGCACAGTCAGTAAGAAAGAATTCCAGATGCAGACAACCACATACAGCTAGACATGGATAGTCTCTTTGGATCATGAAGTCTTGTGAACAAGTAAGAAAAAGAAGAAAGTCAAAACATGAAAAGAAACTGAATGTCTACTTACCTGTTACACAGTTGCAGATGAATAGAATGTCAGTCAGATTGAGCTCCAGATGCAGACAACAGCAAACACTTGGAGATCTATAGCCTATTGGGATCATGAAGTCCTGTCAACAAGTAAGACAAAGAAGAAAATCAAAACATGAAAAGAAACTGAATGTATACTTACGTGTTACACAGTTGCAGATGAATACACAGTCAGTAAGAAAGAATTCCAGATGCAGACAACCACATACAGCTGGACATGGACAGTCTCTTGGGATCATGAAGTCCTGTAAACAAGACAAAAAGAAAGTCAATACATGAAAAGAAACTGCATGTATACTTACCTGTTACACAGTTGCAGATGAATAGAAAGTCAGTCAGATTGAGATTCAGATGCAGACAACGGCAAACACTTGGAGATCGATAGCCTCTTGCGATCATGAAGTCCTGTCAACAAGTAAGACGAAGAAGAAATTGAAAACATGAAATCAAACTGAATGTATACTTACCTGTTACACAGTTGCAGATGAATACAAAGCCAATAAGATAAAAAATCCAGATGCAGACAACAGCAAACAGCTGGAGATGAATAGTCTCTTGGGATCATGAGTTCCTGTAAACAAGATAAAAAGAAAGTCAATACGTGAAAAAAAACGGAATGTATACTTACCTGTTACACAGTTGCAGATGAAAAAAAGCCAGTAAGCCAGAGATCCAGATTCAGACAACCATATACAGTTGATGTAAAGTCCCTTGGGATCACGAGGTCCTGTGAACAAGTAAGACAAAGAAGAAAGTTAATACATGAAAAGAAACTGAATGCTTACTTACCGATTACACAGTTGCAGATGAATGCACAGTCAGTAAGAAAGAATTCCAGATGCACACAACCACATACAACTGGACATCAATAGCCTCTTGGGATCATGAAGTCCTGCAAACAATACAAAAAGTAAGTCAATACATGAAAAGAAACTGAATGTATACTTACCTGTTACACAGTTGCAGATGAATAGAAAGTAGATTGAATTCCAGATGCAGACAACGGCAAGTACTTGGAGATCGATAGCCTCTTGGGATCATGACGTCCTGTGAACAAGTAAGAAAAAGAAGAAAATCAAAATATAAAAAGAAACTGAATGTATACTTACCTGTTACACAGTTGCAGATGAATACACAGTCAGTAAGAAAGAATTCCAGATGCAGACAACCACATACAGCTAGACATGGATAGTCTCTTTGGATCATGAAGTCTTGTGAACAAGTAAGACTAAAAAGAAATATGAAAAAAAAGTCAAAAGTCAAAATATGAAAAGAAACTGAATGTATACTTACCTGGAACACAGTTGCAGATTAATACAAAACCAATAAGATAAAAAATCTAGATGCAGACAATGGCAAACAGCTGGAGATGAATACTCTCTTGGGGTCATGAGGTCCTGTAAACAAGATAAAAAAAAGTCAATACATAAAAAGAAACTGAATGTATACTTACCTATTACACAGTTGCAGATGAATACACAGTCAATAAGACGAAAAATCCAGATGTAGATGAATGGTCTCTTGGGATAATGAGGTCCTGTAAACAAGACAAAGAAGAAAGTCAATACATGAAAAGAAACTGAATGTACACTTACCCGTTACACAGTTGCAGATGAATACACACCCAATAAGACGTAAAATCCAGATGCAGACAACGGCAAACCCTTGGAGATCGATAGCCTCTTGGGATCATGAAGTCCTGTGAACAAGAAAAACAAATTGCACAGTTGCAGATGAATACACAGCTAATAAGACGGAAAATCCAGATGCAGACAACGGCAAACAGCTGGAAATGAATAGTCTCTTGGGATCATGAGGTCCTGTAAACAAGTAAGACAAAGAAGAAAGTTAATTCAAGAAAAGAAACTGAATGTACACTTACCTGTTACACAGTTGCAGATGAATACACAGCCAGTAAGAAAGAATTCCAGATGCAGACAACCACTTACAGCTGGACATGGATAGTCTTTTGGGATCATGAAGTCCTGTGAATAAGTAAGACAAAGAAGAAAGTCAATACATGAAAAGAAACTGAATGCTTACTTTCCGATTACACAGTTGCAGATTAATAGAAAGTCAGTCAGATTGAGATCCAGATGCGGACAACCACATACAGCTGGACATGGATAGTCTCTTGGGATCATGAAGTCCTGTGAACAAGTAAGACACAGAAGAAAATCAAAATATGAAAAGAAACTGAATATATACTTACGTGTTACACAGTTACAGATGAATACACACCCAATAAGACGTAAAATCCAGATGCAGACAACGGCAATCAGCTGGAAATGAATAGTCTCTTGGGATCACAAGGTTCTGTGAACAAGTAAGACACAGAAGAAAGTAAATACATGAAAAGAAACTGAATGTATACTTACCTGTTACACAGTTGCAGATGAAAAAAAAGCCAGTAAGCCAGAGTTCCGAATTCAAAAAACCATATACAGTTGATGTATAGTCTCTTGGGATCATGAAGTCCTGCAAACAAGTAAGACAAAGAAGAAAGTCAATACATGAAAATTAACTGAATGTATACTTACCTGTTACAAAGTTGCAGATGAATAAAAAAAGTCAGTCAGATTGAGTTCCAGATGCAGACAACCACATACAGCTGGACATGGACAGTCTCTTGGGATCATGAAGGCCTGTGAACAAGTAAGACAAAAAACAAAGTTAATACATGAAAAGAAACTGAATGCTTACTTACCAATTTCACAGTTGCAGATGAATAGAAGGTCAGTAAGATTGAGTTCCAGATGCAGACAACGGCAAACACTTGGAGATCGATAGCCTCTTGGGATCAAGAAGTCCTGTCAAAAAGTAAGACAAAGAAGAAAATCAAAACATGAAAAGAAACTGAATGTTTACTTACCTGTAACACAGTTGCAGATGAATACACAGCCAATAAGACTAAAAATCCAGATGCAGATGAATAGTCTCTTGGGATAATGAGGTGCTGTAAACAAGACAAAGAAGAAAGTCAATACATGAAAAACTGAATGTATACTTACCTGTTACACAGTTGCAAATGAATACACAGCCAATAAGACAAAAATCCAGATGCAGACAACCACATACAGCTGGACATGGAAAGTCTCTTGGGATCATGAAATCCTGTGAACAAGTAAGACAAAGAAGAAAGTTAATACATGAAAAGAAACGGAATGTATACTTACCTGTTACAAAGTTGCAGATGAAAAAAGAGCCAGTAAGACGAAAAATCCAAATGCAGACAACGGCAAACAGCTGGAGATGAATAGTCTCTTGGGATCATGAGGTCATGTATACAAGACAAAAAGAAAGTCAATACATGAAAAAAGCTGAATGTATCTTACCTGTAACACAGTTGCAGATGAATACACAGCCAAAAAGACGAAAAAATCCAGATGCAGATGAATAGTCTCTTGGGATAATGAGGTCCTGTAAACAAGACAAAGAAGAAAGTCAATACATGAAAAGAAACTGAATGTATACTTACCTGTTACACAGTTGCAGATGAATACACAGCCATTAAGAAAGAATTCCAGATGCAGACAACCACATACAGCTGGACATGGAAAGTCTCTTGGGATCAAGAAATCCTGTGAACAAGTAAGACAAAGAAGAAAGTCAATACATGAAAAGAAACTGAATGTATACTTACCTGTAACACAGTTGCAGATGAATACACAGCCAATAAGACGATAAATCCAGATGCAGATGAATAGTCTCTTGGGATAATGAGGTCTTGTGAACAAGATAAAGAAGAAAGTCAATACATGAAAAGAAACTGAATGTATACTTACCTGTTACACAGTTGCAGATGATTAGAAAGTCAGTCACACTGAGTTCCAGATGCAGACAACAGCAAACACCTGGAGATCGATAGCCTCTTAGGATCATTAAGTCCTGTCAACAAGTAAGACAAAGAAGAAAATCAAAATATGAAAAGAAACTGAATGTATACTTACCTGTTACACAGTTGCAGATGATTACACAGTCAATAAGATGAAAAATCCAGATGCAGACAACGGCAAACAGCTGGAGATGAATAGTATCTTGGGATCATGAAGTTCTCTGAACAAGTAAGACAAAGAAGAAAGTTAATATATGAAAAGAAACGGAATGTATACTTACCTGTTACACAGTTGCAGATGAAAAAAGCCAATAAGCCAGAGTTCCAAATTCGAACAACCATATACAGTTAATGTATAGTCTCTTGGGATCATGAAGTCCTGTAAACAAGTAAGACAAAGAAGAAAGTCAATACATGAAAAGAAACTGAATGCTTACTTACCTACTACACAGTTGCAGAAGAACAAAGTCAGTCAGATTGAGATCCAGATGCAGACAACGGCAAACACTTGGAGATCGATAACCTCTTGGGATCATGAAGTCCTGTGAACAAGTAAGACAAAGAAGAAAGTCAAAATCTGAAAAGAAACTGAATGTTTACTTACCTGTAACACAGTTGAAGATGAATACACAGCCAATAAGACGAAAAATCCAGATGCAGATGAATAGTCTCTTGGGATAATGAGGTCTTGTAAACAAGTAAGACAAAGATGAAAGTCAATACATGAAAAGAAACTGAATGGTTACTTACCGATTACACAGTTGCAGATGAATAAAAAAAGTCAGTCAGATTGAGTTCCAGATGCAGACAACGACAAACACTTGGAGATTGATAGCCTCTTGGGATCATGAAGTCCTATCAACAAGTAAGACAAAGAAGAAAATAAAAAAATGAAAAGAAACTGAATGTATACTTACCTGTTACACAGTTGCAGATGAATACACAGCCAATAAGATGAAAAATCCAGATGCAGACAACATCAAACACCAGGAGATTAATAGTCTCTTGGGATCATGAGGTCCTGTAAACAAGACAAAAAGAAAGTCAATACATGAAAAGAAACGGAATGTATACTAACCTGTTACACAGTTGCAGATGAATACACAGCCAACAAGACGAAAAATCCAGATGCAGATGAATACTCTCTCAGGATCATGAAGTCCTGTGAACAAGTAAGACAAAGAAGAAAGTCCATACATGAAAAGAAACTGAATGCTTACTTACCTACTACACAGTTGCAGATGAATAGAAAGTCAGTCAGATTGAGATCCAGACGCAGATAACGGCAAACACTTGGAGATCGATAGCCTCTTGGGATCATGAAGTCCTGTCAACAAGTAAGACAAAGAAGAAAATCAAAATATGAAAAGAAACTGAATGTTTACTTACCTGTAACACAGTTGCAGATTAATACACAGCCAATAAGATAAAAAATCCGGATGCAGACAACGGCAAACAGCTGGAGATGAATAGTCTCTTGGGATCATGAAGTCCTGTAAACAAGACAAAAAGAAAGTCAATACATGAAAAGAAACTAAATGTATACTTACCTGTTACACAGTTGATGATGAATACAAAGCCATTAAAATAGTATTCCAGATGCAGACAGCCACATATAGCTGGACATGGATAGTCTCTTGGGATCATGAAGTCCTGTGAACAAGTAAGACAAAGAAGAAAATCAAAATATGAAAAGAAACTGAATGTATACTTACCTGTTACACAGCTGCAGATGAATACACAGCCAGTAATAAAGAATTCCAGATGCAGATGAAGAGCAAGTTAGTTGTAAGGAGTGCAAATTGAGAAACAACCAACCAAGAAAAACGCATTTTTAGCTAAACAAAAAAACAAAACACTTTTCGTTTGAGAGTCATATCTCATATGAAGACATAATAGAAAAGCCTATTATCTTTTGAAAATAACAAAATCTGACATGTGTGACTGTCATTGTAAGGCGAAGTCCAGTCCAAAAAAGAATTCTATTAGACAAAGTATTTATGAGTGTAGGACTTACAGGTCTGATATGATGGAGTTACAGCAAAGGATTAAATGTTTTTATTCAATAATAAGGCCAGTGAATGTCAGTTTTCTTGGCTGGGTATTTTCACAGCTGCTGTATCTTGTTTGGTGTTTCTGGGTTTTACAGCTCTTTATGTCAAGTGTAAACAGATCCAAAGTGTCATTCTCAGTGCTGATTACACCTGAAATTAACCATAAACCAGAGGTGAGTGGCTAGCAACAGGGTAATGCAGCTCAACACATGTTTCAGTTTACTACACACCCATGTCGCCTCTCCAAAGTCACAGTGATTCTAAAGTCACTCAATACAAAGCACTCAAAAACCAAACCATAAAACACTGCTTAAATCACAAATACATTAATAAAGACTTTGAGCCCATTTCCCTGAAACGGTTCACCCATTAAAGAAAATGGACGAAGAGGGTGGGAGCAGGTGGCTAGTGTTTTCTTACCTGACTGGTGTGACTGGGTAGGGCCAGTAAGTCCTGGCATAGCACCTTCTCTATGTTCCTGGAGAGTACAACAGATCCCAGGCAGCACATGTGAAGCCTTTCTCTGTGGTAAAGGACCAGACATCAAATCTGAAATCAGCAGTGGAGTGCGAAGAGTCAGCTGAACGGCTTGTTCCCTCATCAGTAGGTAAGCAAGTGGCCCGGAGATGACAATCCTGCCATCTGTCTTCTTTCAAACAGTGTCTGGAATCTAGTGCACTAGTGGCACCGTGACATCATGACATTACCCTTTGGGCCCCATATTTAAGAGTGTCTTGCAATAAAATTTTCAACAGTGAGAAGGCCGCCCTTAGTAGTTGTCCTCGTTGCTGGAGCATGCAGAGCCATAGACAAACTGCTGAAGACATTTAATTGGTTAGAGAGGTGAAAACCAGCTGTGGGGGTGAAGAAAACCTCTGTTTTCCATGGTCAAGATGATGCTTGCAGGGCTGCTCCATGGCCACCATTGTCCTTGAGGAAAAAAAACAGGGGTTAGTTAGTTAGTAAAGCAAAGTAATGTAAAGTAACACACAATTTCACCTCATGAATAAAAACATACACAAGGCTTGGCTGAACATATAAGGAAACGTACAACTTACTTAGAACCTATAATTCCATCAGTAAGGATCTTCATTACAGTGAAGTTAGCCACAGCTAAACCTTTGCTAAAGCATGGTTCTCTCCTTTTGGCTTGTAACCTGGCCTACTTCCAATATACTGCCACATAGTGGATGGAGTAGGAATTACCATGTAAAATGCCATCTGTTGCAACACTGGAGTCACATGGGTATCAGCTATGGCTTCAAGTTGTAGGACTTTTTATGGCATTATAGACGATAGGCAAGTGGCTTAAAGGTCCAACCACAACAGGCCCAATGAGACATAAAGAACCAGCACAACAGGCCCAGTGAGACTAGGGATGCACCTATCAGATATTAGGATCGGATATGTGTCCCTATATTAACAACGCTCACTCCCTTTTGGTCTCACTGACTTAATATTTCAGAATTAAAGCCAGCCAACACTGATAAATACATGAGTAACAAATCAATACACACAACTAATCATCAAAATTATTACATTTTTAGCTAAAAAATAAAAACAAAACACTATTCTGTTGAGAGTCAAATCTCATATGAAGACATATTAGAATAGCCTAGTATCTTTTGAAAATAACAAAATCTGGCATGTGTGATATACATTGTAAGGCGAACGCTGTACCAAGGTCCTGCACAATTGTTTCTTATTTTAGTGACAAATAAATAGCAATTTAATACATTCATATCTGTGTGTTAATTTGTTACATGGTCTATAAAATGTGGATACCAAAAACTCTCACAGAGATAAGGAGCTGCTGGTGTTAGTTACAAAGACAATTAAACCTACTGAAGAACAGAGACTAAATGAAAATCAAAGACTAACCTTAACTTCCTTACTTTTAAGGAATGGATATGTTTTAGCACTTTAGACAATATAAACATGCATGTAGCACATTTTTATAACGAATAAATCATTACTGTGACACTGTCATAAAATATGCCTATTTGAACTATTTTTACGAAATATTTATCCAGTGAAACATCCATATAGCACACACATCCAAAATCAGCTGTAGTGTACAGAGACACATCTGATAAATATACAGCTACCCTTAGAATAGCCAGATTACAATTTGCTAACAAATGCTTAAGAGAGCCTGGAGAATTCTGGAGAAAGGTCTTGTGGACAAATGAGACTAGGATTAACCTATATCAGAGTGATGGAAAGACAGAAATTGTGGATTGCTCACTCGCGCTTCAAGGGAGGTAAAATTTAGTTTGCACTCACCCTCTTATTAACGGTACATACTTGGAGCCCATAGGAACCATCCAAAACATAGAAGTTGGAAAGCTCCCACAAAGGTGTTTGTACTTCAGAAATCCTTCTTTCTGAAGATGTTTTATAATCCTGGGTGTTTCCTTGTGAAAGGAAAGTCTGAACCGTGCAAGTCCTCAGTTTGAGTTGCTGAGAGTCAATTTAGGAGTGATCCCTTTATCTTACTGAGTGCTCTGTGTGTAAGTTTATTCTAATGTCCATATGAAAGCACAAAACCTCATGAATAAAAACATACACAAGGCTTGGCTGAACATATGAGAAAACGTACAACTTACTTAGAACCTATAGTTCCATCAGTAAGGATCTTCATTACAGTGAAGTTAGCCACAGCTAAACCTTTGCTAAAGCATGGTTCTCTCCTTTTGGCTTGTAACCTGGCCTACTTCCAATATACTGCCACATAGTGGATGGAGTAGGAATTACCATGTAAAATGCCATCTGTTGCAACACTGGAGTCACATGGGTATCAGCTATGGCTTCAAGTTGTAGGACTTTTTATGGCATTATAGACGATAGGCAAGTGGCTTAAAGGTCCAACCACAACAGGCCCAATGAGACATAAAGAACCAGCACAACAGGCCCAGTGAGACTAGGGATGCACCTAGCAGATATTAGGATCGGATATGTGTCCCTATATTAACAATGCTCGCTCCTTTTTGGTCTCACTGACTTAATATTTCAGAATTAAAGCCAGCCAACACTGATAAATACATGAGTAACAAATCAATACACACAACTAATCATCAAAATTATTACATTTTTAGATAAATAAAAAAAAAACACTATTCTGTTGAGAGTCAAATCTCATATGAAGACATATTAGAATAGCCTAGTATTGAAAATAACAAAATCTGGCATGTGTGACTGTCTGATATACATTGTAAGGCGAACGCTGTACCAAGGTCCTGCACAATTGTTTCTTATTTTAGTGACAAATAAATAGCAATTTAATACATTCATATCTGTGTGTTAATTTATTGTATTTTATTTTACAAAGTTAGTGAGGGAAAATTGACATCAATCCTGATGTTTTAAGTCTCTCCCACATGGTGAGGTAAACAGTTTATTTATTTAACAATGTATCGGATCAATATTGTGTATCGATCGATAAGTTTATGTATTGGTATAGAAACTGAACAATGTTGGTGCATCCCTAAATGTAACATATAGGAAACAGGATATGACATCACTGCTGTAGTGTGTCTTTGACAACTTCCCTAGTTAATAGAATATGCCTACATTGATAAATCCCCATACATTTCACCCTGATTGGTGAATGTTTAGCCTTTCAAATGCATGCTTGAATGTGATTGGCTAATGGCAACCACAATAATTGACATGTAAAGTCTTCTGGACAGACAGTATTATAGAATAGGCTAAAGATGCAGCATGTAAAATTGTAGCTTGACTGGATGTGCATGGATGCATGTATAGATTTTAACATGTATTTGTGATGCAATAAGCTGTTTTATTAATTGCTTAAACTATGTAAACTATGTAACTAGTGCTCAAAAAAAGTAATGAGCATTATGAGCTAAATAGTTTAATTGTCACTTTAACAGGTAAGGACACCAGTTTCTCTCAGAGTTAGCTTAAGTTTTACTAATAAAAAAGATAACTTTGATTATAAACAAAATAATAATACTGTCTTGCAGACATCTGATTGATGTCATTTATGGCTGATTTACCGTTACAGTAACTTGATCACAATATTCTGCAAAATAAAATGTAGTAGTTTACTATAGCTCCACTGAATATTGGTTTTGAAATATACCACTGTTTCCTAAGAGGAAGCTGTAACAGGAACAGGTCATTGTAATTTTATGTGTAACCCAGGTTTTAAATGTTCAGAACATTCAAATCAGATGCGAAGCAAAAAAACAATAAATAAATAAAAAAACTTTTAAAAATAATACAACATGAATAAACTGTTCAAAACAGCCATTAGAGCAGATAGAAAATGACTTACTGATAAGTAAGGTAAATAAAACAAGCCTTAAATGACAGCCAATAGCTTGTTGCCAAGACTGGTCTGCGTCAGAGACGGCCAATCAGCGCTCAGGGGGGCGTTACCTCGGCTCCTCCGCTAGAGACGAGAAGTATTTTGTAGACATATGTATATGTGTGTCTGCAGGTGTGGAGGTCCATGGTATAACATGTGAATTTGCACAACCAGTTCTACTCAGCGCACAACAACGACTGATCGTCTTGTTCAGCAGTGGCACTTCGAAAGATGCCTGGGACTTACGATCGCCAAGTATGGGATTTACTGCCATTTTTACTGCCAATATTGAACATGTTTGTGCGGATGTTTCAGAGTATTGCAGCACAAAAACAAAGTAGTAAGCTGACTTAAAATAGAGCAACTCCAACAAAGGTGCAGAGTTAAATTGAGAGGAACATAAGTTGATGCAGTAGATTAAAATGTTTGTGCATGTATCATTGTTGGGAAGGCCTAGCCTGCAGTGAAGTGCCAGAATAGTGACTGGAATGGGCATCACTGTCTTGTTGGATGCACATGTGCATAAATCTTCCATAAATGTACAGCCGTTTCTTTTCACCATTGTGTTTGATCCAGTTGTACCAGAGAGTTGCATGGCCCCTAACTTTTTATCTCTAGGAGTCAACCTAACCAAACACAAAAGAGCCTGTCACTATCAAAACTCTTCAACCTTGTTTGTGGTTAAAGCATAGTTACAGCACAGTGCTCATGTGTCTGAGACTCGTGAATTAATTAGGCAGTTGAGAATGTTGGCAGTCCCAAAAACTTGGCCCTGCCATCTATGGATGCTTAAAAATGCTTCCTCTCCACCTGCGCTGAGATGCCTTCAAGACCTGCAATGCAAAACCCACTGGTGTAAAAATATCAAATATTATAATGCGAGCAAGTAATAAATTAAACAAACTTGATGTGTATTCCAGGATTTCACATAATTGTGTTATATCTGACAACTGTGTTAAGATATACTTTTAAATTATGAAACAGTATGATCAATATTTTATTGTGTATTTGATTATTTTATCACTTTCCATTTCCTTTCGTTTACGGTACCATTTACAATTGAGTGGACTGATGCTCTTGTGTGCTCTAGATATTTTGGAAATTGCTAAACCACTTTATCCACAGTTGTTGGTGAGTCCACTTCATCACAGTCCCTGATGGACTGCTTACAGTGCCCATTACAATTGACTGCCCAGATTCTCTTTTGTCCACAGCCCTTTTTGATGTGGCTACGAACTTCATATATGAGGCTTTCGCCAACATCGTCGACTGTTCTTGGTACAATCGCCTGACCAGATTCTCTTCTGTCCACAGTGTTACTGTTACATTCAAGACTTAGGTGATCCAGTATTGCATATGTGATACTGTTAGTGCTGCCATCTGGTGGCCTGTTTCTTGTTGTTTTTGTTTTTCTCTCTCTCCCTCTCCTGGTGAAACGACTGATTGGAAACAGCTGATCTCAATGCCTGTGCTGGTTGGCTGCAGTGTCTGAGCTTTGTCATTGAAATGGTGCCATTGGCATTTATCTAGTTGCCCGTGGCGTTCTCACCATGTGGCCAAAGGTGGTTGTGATTGAGGCTGTTCAGGATATATAATTATTATTATTATTTTTTTTTTGCTGTTAGATTTAGCTTTGTACTTCTCGTAAATCTGTTTGGCCCTGAATGTAATGGCTGGCTACCACTACGTCGATTGTTTTAACATGACAATTCACAGTTTGATGTATGTGAATCTATTGTAGTCTACTCTTTTCTGTGTCATTATGTACTTGTTGATGTCCAAGTGGTTTAATCATAGTCATGTTTGTAGTGGTGAGTGCCATTTACTATTTTAATTTCATTTATTATTTTTCCTTTTCTCTTACTTCATGTTGGGGAGGCAGGTAAGGCCATTGTATTTTGTTTTATTATTTTTTAGTTAGGTTAGTTAGTAAGGAGGGATGTTGGTCTTTGCTCACCCTGACGCTATATGATGTTGACTGTGGTCTTGTTATGTTTGCCTATAATACTACTTTTTCATTTGAGCATTAAATCTGTTTCTTTATGGATTGTTTATCTCCTCAAGCCCTGAACTAGTATTTTTATGAAATGGTTTAATAAACTGGGCTGTAAGATTACTCAAAAATCAAAAAACTTCCAAAATGTAAGCAACATGTTAATTGTCCCACCAGGGATATTAACACAGTAGACCACTATTGCACTGTACTGAGGGATGCTCTGTCCCCCATGCAGCTCTGGGTCACTCTGATAACTGTCTGGTTCAAATAATTCTAACCTACAAGCAGAGAAACTTAAATCTGCAAAGCCTGTAGTGAAGACAGTGAAAAAAGTAGGCCAGAGTTATAAGAACTGCTTTTTATTGGAATTTAAAAACCTGAATGTTCTTATACGAGTGAAGAAGTGTCAAGGTTCTTCTGTTCCCTGTATGCTCTGTGACTAATTTGCTGAACAAGTAGATCTATCTGAGATGTTTCCAAGCTGTTTTAAGCCTGCGTCTGAGATGAACACTGTATGTGAACTTTTACATTCTGAATTTTTAGTTGAAAGTAAGTCAGAAGATGCTGAAAATGATTCCACATCAAAACCGAATTTTATTAAAGAGGCTTTGATGGAGGAACAAAGTTGGGCTCAATCTCTTGATAACTGTAGACTAACTGCTGTAACAGAAGAAAGTAATGCCCCATCATGCAGTTATGTATTTTTAGCATGATGTACATGTACTTAGCATGTACTTAGCTTAGCCCCCTGACAGTGTGTTCTCTGGTCATCTGGGTATACAGAAAACAAATCACCAGATCATGTGTTTTTTCTTTTGACCTGGTCCTAAAGCTGATGCTGTGTTATGTTGAGTTACGGGAAAACCCAATCAGGTTATTCCATCCACATCACTTCATCCAATCCTAGCATTATGAGCACCATTTCAACGTGTGTAGGGCCACTGCCCTGGCCACTGATCAAATCCTTCTACTTTTGTGTTACCCCTTGACCAGCTACCTAAACAAATGCTCATGCTTCATTACAGTAACAAGGCTGTGATGGCTGTCTTAAGTATGTTGCGAGAAGGTCACAAAGTGTGTTCAGGTTTTTCGCTGCTGCACCTGCATCATTATTCTCCATTTTTTTTGTTCCAGACATGAGGAGCTCCTCCCTTTCTGTTCCACATTGCATTGTTTTTCGCTGCTGCACCTGCATCATTATTCTCCATTTTTTTTGTTCCAGACATGAGGAGCTCCTCCCTTTCTGTTCCACATTGCATTGTGGTATAATGTAAAAAAGTGTCCATTGAGTATACACCAAAAATTAGCTGTGCGCTAATCCGTATACGTTCGGCACCATTTAAGGTGGCTTCCAGTAAGAAGCTGGAGAATAACTCCAGCCTTGTTGGTGCAGCCGTTTCTTTACGGCATCATAAATCAGCACATTTTACAGTTGTAAAATACATCCAGATAGATCCGGGAACTAATTTTACTGAAGTTCTGAAATTGTTAGCAATTGATCATCACATGTCCAGTGCATATCACCCCGAATCTCAGGGTTCTCTAGAATGTTTTCAACAACCTCAGTGCTTCGTACCTACTGTCTTTAGGTAGATAAAGAATGTGATGATGGCATCCTGGTCTTATTGTTTGCCATTTGTGAAAGTGATCAGGATTCCATTGGGTTTAGCCATTCACAGCTGAATTGTGAATTTCACTTTGGAGATAAAAGACTTGTACGTACCAGGTTCTGCCCTGTGTGCAGAGTTTTCAGGAAGATTGTGTTGATGGAGGTGGATCTGCTAATAGGGTTTTGCTAAGTTCTCCCCTACTGCTTCTGAAGTATCTGCTTTTGTCACACCAGATCTCTTTCTACAGTATTCCGTAATGCCATTTTGGTTACAAAAGGTAATAGCTAATGTAAACAATTGTGAAGCATGTCTGGATGTCGTTGTGATGTCTAGATGTCTATCAGAGTTGGAATGAACATTTGGCAATCCTCTGAAATGTGTTTAAGCGCTTTCTGAAAGTTTCCCTCACACTTAATCTCACTAAATGTGAGTCTGGGAAAGCTAGAGTATCCTAGGTTTGTAAGAAGGTGGGCCAAGGTGAAGTGCGCCCTCTTGAGGCTAAGATACCAACCCTGCAGTTGTGCTTTTGTAGAACCCCTGTTCTAATGACTCCTGACTACACTCAATTCTTCAAGCTGTAAGCTGGGGCTGGAGCTGTCCTCCTTAAAGAAGACTCGAGGTGTTGACCATCCAGTTTATTTTTCATAAAAATTGAAGGAACATCAGATCATGTATAGAACCACTGAGAAGGAAGCTTAGCACTCTTATTAGCTTTTCAACACTTTATGTGGGGTCGAGTGTTTTGGCAGTAGTGCTCTATATATACCACAATATCAGCTGAAGACTGATGAGATGGTTCATGATTGTTCAAGGTTTTAATGTTCAGAATAAGAAAGATTGTGAAAATGTAGTTGCTGATGCGTTGTCTAGGCAGTAGTGTGAGGGTGTTATGACCCTGGGGAGTGTAGAAGAGAGCCTCGTTGGTGCAGCCGTGTTTGTTTACAGCGTCAGAAAGACGAAGCAGTTTAGGAACACAGAGTCCTAACCTGACGTCAGTCCAATTATTCCATTCCACCTTAAATGGTGCAGTTTCAGTCAAAAGTATTCACCCCCCCATCTACTACTAAACATAACAAGTGCTTTCTCCAAATTCAATAATGCTAAATTGCAATGAGGGGTGTGAATAATTTGGACTGCAACTGTACAGCACCAGAATGGAACAGGTGGAGCATAATTGGGATGAGATGCCGATTTCAGTAGGGCATCAATCTTAGTGTGCTTCTCTATCCTTCTTCCACTTAAACACAACTCTAATAATAAACATATGATGCTTTAAATACAAAAACAGAAAATTATATTATTTATATTCAGCCTGTAGTTCAAAACTACTTCCAACCAAACACCACTGTCTGACTCACTGTTGTCTTTTCCTAGTTAATAGATGTAGATCTGCACTCTTAGCTCCTTCAGTGTAGTTTTTTTCAACCATTTCAGCCCAAAAAAAAAAAAAAAAAAAAAAGCTTCTAAGCTTTTCAGTCCCTGAGATCAGTACTGGAGGACTTATGTGTCCCATCTGCTGAATTAAGAAAACAAATGGTAAATGTGGCATCAATCTATACAAAATGAAAATGTGAACGAGTTAGACAGTCATGCAGTGAGGTGAAGATGAATCAATGTGAGGACCAGCGGGCAGGAGGGTAGTGTTTTCTTCTTTTTCTTGTCTTACCTTTGTCTTCTTTTCTTCTTATCTTTTTTTATATCTTTGTCTTCTTTCTTCTTTGTCTTTATAGTTTTCTTTTTTCTTGTTTTCTTCTTTTGGTCGTCCTCCATTTACGCTCTAGTTTCTGCACTGTTTTTAGTTTTTGCCTTGTCATTTTACTTTTAAACAGTGCTTCTTTGTCTAAGGTTGATTGAAGGGTATTTTCTAGGTCGTTTGTTAATTTAACTAGCTCCGTTTGGAGTCATTGGGGTTATCGTGCGCTTTAGACAGTGTTACGGGGACAAATGAACATTTTGCCTAAGATGTATCTCAAAGGAGATTAGATAATGGTCTGATATTACTGAGCTTTGAGGTACAATATTTAGATGATCAATTATAACACCCAGGGTCAGGACTAAATCTAGGGTATGGTTACAGTAATGTGTGGGTCCAGTCACATTTTTTGTGATGCCGACAGAATCTAAGATTGATACAAACGCCTTTGTTAATGGATCATCTGCTTTTTCAAAATGAATATTAAAGTCTTCTACTATTATAACTTTGTCACTGCACACTGACAAGTCTGCAGCAAAATCACAAAATGATTAAAAAAATTCAGAATATGACCCTGGAGGCCTATAAATATTAATTTAGTCTGAATGCATTTTTATTTGTGGCTGGATTTGATTTATTAATGTAGAAAATCTCAAAAGAAATGAAAGTGTTAGTGTTTTTGAATAATATCTAGTGTATTCTGGTAGATTATGCATACTCCACCTCCTGTGCCTGATAATCTAGGGCTATGTACATATTTATAACCTGCGGTGGTGGCTTCATTTACTGCTATACATTGATCAGGTTTCAGTGTGGCAGAAAATGTCTAGTTTCTAATTAATTTATTAAAACAAGCAGATTTAGATATTCTATGTTTGGCTTTAATTTGGGGCACAGACAGTCTTAATACAATGAAACCTGGGTGACGCCTCAAAGCAGCTTGCAGACGGTTTAGCGTGTGTCTGCGGCCTGGTCCCGGCTTTGGATTGTCAGCAGCCTTTTACACTACTCGACTAACTAGCAGACTATGCGTTATGCTGCACGAAAATAGGGCAGCACCCTCCTGCGTGGGGTGGACGCCATCCCTACCTAAAAAACAGGCTTGCCCTCAAACTTTAATCAATTATCTGTGCTATATAGCACTGTGATTCGGCTGTAAGACTCAGCGGCGCGCCTCATTGGAATGGGGCCAAAGCAAATTACGGCAATAAAGTTGCCGGTGAGTGGAAGCATAAGGTAGGTGTTTCTAATAAAGTGACCATAACCTAAAGCTACCTTACACTCAGCAAAAGTCCATTCTCTATCAGCAGAGAAACCTTTGGATGAAAAGTACTGAGCTATCTTTTGCTCATTAATATGTTTCTTCACTATGCCATTGATTACCTTTTCAAAATCAGAATCAGTCCACTGAGGCATTTCAGTCTCTCCCTTAGCTAAGGTGCTGCTTTTATAGTTAAGAGGCTTCCATGAGTATGATGGCCTTTTCTTGACATGGTGAGGAAACAGGAGAACAAAACCAAGTTTTCTTCTTATTAACTAAACTACAGAAGAACAAAAACACAACTCCGTTCAGAGAGGATTACTGTTACAAACGTTACGTTTAACAGTAACAAAACAAACTTCTCTCCTTTAGAGAGGATAACAGCCACAAAACACTAGGTTTTTATCAGTGACAAACAGATAACTTCTCTTCTTTCAGAGAGGCTAACAATTACTGACTCCTCTGTCTTAGGAAACCAGAATTTCTCTCAGATTCGAAATGATGTTTACTCACCAAGAAGGTTTTAGTAGGCCATCCGGGTCACAACACCACATTGTTAGAAATCCGGCATACAGGACACAGATTCAGGAGTCAGGAGACTGGATCTTTAGCATTGGAGTTTATTCACATGCAGACAGAAAATCATACACTGGCACAGCTTAGTTGATCACGGTCAGTCTAGTCTAGTCCGACCATGTCTAGTCCGAACCAATCCAGTCTAAGACAGAATTCAGTCCAAAACTGAATTCAGTCTAAAACAGAATCCAGTCTGATTAGGGGTATTTTGAGAGGGCCTTATATATATTGGAAATTGTGGGAGGGGAAACGAAGGGTAACAAAAGGTGAGACAAAGGATTAAGATAACCATTTGATAAGTTGAAACCACATGAAAGTAATGTTAGAAAGGGCCATATTTTCTCTCAGCTGCAACTCTCAGGTCTTTGGTCTTCACCTATATAAGGCCATCAGTTGTCAGGTACATCTGGATTGTACACAAAACTGTGTTCCCTCCATTGGGCGTTGTGCCCACTTGGGCTATTCGGGGTCAGTGTGGGTGGAGGTAAAGAACTGCCGATTGGCTTTTCAATTTTGCTTTCTGTCAGCGTGATCTCACCCTTGCATGAGTATGATGCAGGACCTCTTAGGAGTGTCTGGTGGGTTAGGGGGTTCAGGCTGATCTTTGACCTTGAACTTGACCAAACCTTGCATCTCCATCTCCACATCAGTTTCGGTCCAGGTGGTCATGTGAAGTGGTCACTGCACTGCTGTCTGCTCTTGTCCATCTGATTCAGGGGCATATGGAGGTGGTCTCAGGTTTGAGCCGAGAATACAGCCCGGGCTTGTTTGTCTTGTCATCATGTTGTTTGCTTATCTCCATGTTGTGAAAGTTAGCTTACGAGTGATAAGAAGATAAGGGGTGATGAGAGAAATATTGGGGTAATACAAGAAGATATGGGGTGATGAGAGAAACAAAGGGGTGAAACCAGTAGAAGGATGTTACAAGAGAAATATGGAGTGTTAAGAGAAATATGGGGAGTTATAAAGAATAAATAAAGGGGTGTTAAAAGAAAAAGAAGGGGTATTAATAGAAGAAACTGGGTATTACAAGAAGGGTGAGTAATTATACAAGTGAAGAGATAGGGTATAGTGTACACAGAAGAAAGTAAAGCGATAGCTTAAAAGGGATAGCTTGTGTGTGTGAATGTGAAGGGAATTATCGTGTGTCTCTCAGTCTGTGTGTGGATTCTGGGTGGCTATGTTCTGTTGGGGTTGAAGGGATATGTTTGGAGAGTAATTCTAAAAACTCTCCATACTGTTGTCTTTTATTGTGAGATCTTGTGCTTTGCAGGAGATCTCACAATAAGAAAAATCTCATAAAAACGAGAGGAGCTATATTTAAGTTTGTGCACAGAATCAATAAAAGCCAAATTAATTGGGGTTGTAAAAAGATAAGGGTAAAAGCTGAAAATAATTCTGTTATTGTCTCAGAAAAATGTGTGCCTTTGTGGGAGGTTTAAGGGAAGATACAGTATGGGGGCCCCCGGAGAATAGAAAAACAGGAGTAAATGTTACATGTTGTATGTCTAGTCTGAGATTTTGTTTTAATGGCCAATAAAAGATAAATGGATCCATTAGATAGAGTTATGTGATAATGAGTGTAGAAAAGCAGTAGGAAATCTATGAAATAAATAGGTTTTGTAGATATGTGGGTTGGAACGAAGTATAGTAAAAATTAATGAGCCCGGACTGGACGTCAGAGAGGGAGATAGGTAAAGGAACAGTTTCATAAACCACTAAAGCAGCCCATACTGGCACCAGGTCACGTGTAGTACAAGAATACTGTTAATAAGTCCTGTGGTTGTTGTATGGATACTGGAATGTGGGTTTTATAGTGTAAGTCCAACCTACCAACCTGAGAAAGAGATTGACTAGGTTCAAATAGTTATACATAGAAGATGTGTTTATATCTTATGTGTAGGTAATTCTTTGTATGAATAACAAGCATTATTGTTAAGCACTGTAGGAAAGTAATCTCTGGTATTTCTGTTCTATGCTGGTATCTCTGGTATTTCTGTTCTATGCTGGCAGAAAGGGAATCTATCCACCTGTACATACTAGCATCTAAATATGTTCTGCACACATGCTTCTGGTTGAACTTTGACCACTGGAAAGGGGAGCCTCATGTATGCAAGCATACACATACACTAAGGTTTAAGGTTGGTAGAGAGTTAAATCACTTTTAAACGCACATAGTTAAAGATTCTCTCACTTGATTAGCTTAAGATTAGATCTACAAGTAATCTGGTTTGATTCTCCTTTCTCTTTTATGGGATGTGAGAGGAGACAGAAAGAAGGACCTAAGGAGGGGCAGCTGGCGATCGACGTGACAGAAACATCACATGGACTGAGTGGAAGAAGCTGTGCTGACTTCAGATCAGGCTAGTGTGCTTATCCACAGATCACTTCCCTGTATACACCTGCATTCTAAACAAATGTGTATTCATATTTATAGTGCTATTAATTATATAATACTTGCTAACAGCGTATAAGATGCTGCATGAAGCTTGCCAACTGATTGGTCGGGCAGTGACTTTGATTACTTAAAGAGAACACACTTGGGGGTTAAACATTTTGTTGAAAGCCACAGGTAGGGAAGTATTTGGTGGTTGTTTTTTTTTTTTTAGAGTGGTCATACATTCTTAAGGTCTGGGCTGGTCTGAAGTTGGCAAACCCCAGTTAATTTCAACAACTCGTATAGTAACTTATAATAAACAAATAAATAAATATTGTATAATTCAAAGTAGACAGTGAAGTGGTAGTAACTTCAAAAATTTTAAAGTAATCTTTTTCACACTCAAATAACATAAAGAGGCCATTATTATGCCAACTATGGGTACAAACACTTCGAAAGGAATTACTGTTCCTGTTGATGTAGTTAAAATAATCCATTAATTAAAGGCATAACTAAGACATCAGAGAAATGACACAAGCGTTGGCCTGACATTGACCAACCTTGGCCAGTGGAGGGGACTCTTAATCCAGATGTAATTAAAGTAATGCAAGTACTTGTGGCCACGTACAAGGCTAACCAAAAGAAAGGTAAGAAGGGGGAAAAACATAAGGAGAAGAGACCGATGGAGCTTGGCATTCTCCAGTTGCTGGAATAAGAAGGGCAGAAACTGGTCAAAGCAGCAAAGGATAAGAGAGAGAGGAGTGCAGAAGAAATGGAGAGACAGATGAGAGGAATAGGAAAGCAGATGGCAGAAATTAATAAGCCATTTTCACACGTAAACCCAGTAAAGAACCCCCCACCATATGAGAAGGAATTGAAGTCTGAGAAGATCTATCCCCAGCTCCCAGTGATCACTCAAGAGGGCAAATATCACATCAGAGATGATGATGACCGAATAGTGGAAGCAGGAAAAGCAGAAACAATTATAAAAATGTATTTTCCAAAAGCAAGAAGAAATCAACATATATGTAAACTGAAGGTGAAGTGAAGATCAGGAGGACAAAAGTTGGAGATGATGTGGATGAAAGTGCGTGGGAAGAAGCCAGAAGAGGATGTGATCCAGCAGTCACGCGGATCCTGGTGAGGGCAGAAAGGAAAGGAGACAAGACGAGAGTATATGAAGGTAGTGATCAAGGTAAGGAACATTTCCACCTTAAGGGGATTCTTTCCAACAGCAGCCGGTACAAGAATGGAAGAAGAAATGTAGAGAGGCGTATAGACCAATGCCTTTCTCACGTGGACACTGCTATGACTTTAGAAAGTCAAAAATCATTGGAGAAGCAGTTGAAGGAGCTGCAGATGCAGACGAAAGAATTGAGGCTGGAAGGATCTCAGAAAGTGGATGAGAAATATGCATTGCACCCCAAAAAAGGATTGTCATGTGACAATATGTGTCCAGTGATTATCTGAGGACCGACATTAGAGTACAAGCCTTGGCAGAATACAGACATGTCTGATGTCATGGAAAAATTGCCAACTCTTCAAGATGGAGCACATCCTTGGAGTAAGAAGAGATCATGGTGGGAACAGAACCTGCTGTAGGAGATATTAAGAGACTTCTTGCTATTCTCCGGGGAGTTCCAGCCATGGAAGAAATTCTGCAAAAAGCTGGATTTGATTGCTACGTGGGGACAGCGGTAAATGATCCAGAACGGTTTGCTGCAATTAGAGGTCGGGTGTGGACAGCATTGAGATACATTTCCAACAAATATACATCCTGATAACATTGGGAGAACCATTGGGAGAGGAAGAAAACCCTAGAGCCTTATGTGTCAAGAACCCATCAAGGGAGAAATCACAGGGCATGACCCGGAAGCAAATCCATACAAAACAATAAATCCTTCGAGCCAAAATACAGAAAGGACTGCCGTTGTCTGTGAAAAACAAACTGGCAGAAGTCGTGGGCTTAGAAGGTATGGCAAAAGGGGTTTATACAGACCACATTTCTCATCAAGTGGAGTTGTATAGGGAGAAGGAACAGGACCAAAAAGAGCAAGATCAAGAGACCCTCAGAAAACCGACCTCACATACAACTGGTGGAGAACAAGAAAAAAGAAAAAAAATGCAAGCCCTGGTTATACCAAGCCAGCCTCCAAAAAATCAGCAAGATCAGCCTTCACAACAACTGCAGCCAAATCAGGTTCACCCTCATTGACTCAACCATCATCAGTGGTTCCAGATGTCTCCTGGCCACAGCCAGTTTTTGGTCAAGTACTCAAGGAATCATAGGAAGAGGAAGAAGATTTGATCCAACCTTTCAGCAATCCTTGAAGCATGCTACAACTGTGGAATGGTAGGTCACCTCGCTCGAGAGTGCAACAGACCAAGAGAAAGTTTCAGGGGAAATTACAGAGGAGGATTCAGGGTCCAATTGAGGCCATTCAGGGGACCGGTGAACCCTTATAGGGGCCTGGAACCAGGATTCTAGAGGTGTCCAGAGAATTCGAAAGGGGGTGTCAGCTGGTAGCATCAGAGCCAGAGTGATCCAACCATTGAGGTGAAAGTAAATAATTGACCATTAAAGATGATGGCAGATGGCGGAGCAGCTTTCACATGTAGCCAGCCTGAAGATGCTACACATCTCCCCATGTCTGGTCAGTGGATTCGGACAATCGGGTTTCAGGGAGTGAAACAGCTGATTCCTCTCACAGAACCAATAGAGCTCTGCTATAAAGATATGAAGATTACAATACCCATTCTGGTATCAGAACACACACCAATAGCATTGTTGGGAAGAGATGCTTTGTGCAAATTGAACTGCACAATAAAATGTACACCAGACGGATGCCTGGTGGAAGTGCCAAGTGACATTGTCCACCAACTACTGATGACGACAGAAGCCGAAGCTTCATCAGTGTTCTGGATTGGAAATCTTACTGCAGCCTTCTTGGAGCCGGCCAAGTTGTGGGAGATGTTTATTGCGGCAAACCTGCCTGATGCAGTACTGTTAAACAGTACTGTTATTCAGTATGTAGATGATCATAATTGCTGCAGATGTTGGCTGAGAAGGGGCATAAGGTCTCTCAGAAAAAGGTGCAGTACTGTCAGAAGAAGGTAGTTTATTTGGGTCAGACAATAACGCAGGGGCACAGAAGTATTTCTGACAAACAGTTGAAGCTATTCGTTATGCTCCCAAGCCCAGAACAGTCAGGGAACTGATGACATTTTTATGTATTGCAAGTTATTCTATAGAGGACTATGCCAGTTTAATAGGGCCTTTGAGGGCTATGCTTAAAGATATTGGGAATGCTAAACTCCACTGTAACTTATCCGGGACACGAGATGGCCTTTTAGCATTTGAGACGATTAAACAGAGGTTACAAGAGGCTCCAGCATTGGCGCTTCCAGATTACTCTAAGAATTCCTTATTGTATGGGTCTTGTACTTCTACTGGAGGTAAATATGCATGTGCAGTCCTCTGTCAAGTGACAGGTACAGTAACAGGTCCACAGCCTATTTCTTATTATTCTACAGCATTTTCAGGAGTTGAATTAGGGTTGCCATTATGTTATAGAGCTATGGTAGGAGTCCATTTAATGTATGAGAAAGTGTCATCCAGTAACAATTATTACCCATCATAGCCTTAGAAATCTACTGAACCATGGCAAATACACATTGACTATGTCAAGGCTGAGTTATTATTATAAGCTTCTAGAACAGGAAGATGTCACCCTAATGAGGTGTGTCACAGTGAATCCAGCTGACACCTTGCCAACTTCAGAAGATGGTGAACCCCATGATTGTGTTCAAGACGCTGAGAAATACTCAAGGCTTAGGTCAGATTTGCAAGCCCTCCCACTGCATAATGCAGACTTGGAATATTGGACTGATGGGTCTTATTATAGGAGAGGCAATACATTGTGTGCAGGTTATGCAGTAGTAAAAGCCCAAGGAGCAAACTTTGTGGTTGAGAAAGCTGCAGTAATACCACAGCCTGCTTCAGCACAACTTGATAAACTTATAGGGTTAACAGAAGCATGTTTATTGGCAGAAGGTAAGCAAGTGACTATCTATACTGATTCTGCCTATGCACATAGCGTGTGTCACCTGTTTGGTGCAATATGGAATAGGGGGTTTAAGAAAACAGATGGTTCTCCTATACAGCATCATGAGCAAATAATGAAATTGTTACATGCCATGATGAAGCCCAAAGAAAGTGCTATAGCTAAATGTGCAACACATAAAAGAGACATGTCAAAAGTCATTCAGGGGAATAAAGCGGCTGATGACGCTGCACAGGTAGCAGCTGATGACGCTGCACAAGGAGCAGACAAATGGGGTGAAGTCTTTTTGGTTACGCATGAGGTAGACATGGAAGACAAAATAACAATCAAGGATGTGACCTTAATGCAGGAAGCAGTTCCTGATAAAGATAAACAGTTGTGGCGAGATCGAGGGGCCACTCCAGATTCTACTGGCCTTTAGAGTAATCATGAGGGGCTGATAGTCGCATAGTCCTATGCGTGATTTAGTAGTGGACTTTGTTGACATGATTAAACCAATAGGAGGTAAGAGATTTGTTAGTCGTGGAAGACTGATTTTCGAGATGGCCAGAGGCCTGTCCAACTAAACGGAAAGATGCACATTTAGTTGCCAAGTTTCTGTGCAGAGAAGTCATAAGCAAGTGGGGACTTCCACATCGAATATCCTCAGATAATGGGAAGGAGTTTGTAGAAGTGAAATTCATTAGATTAAATAGCGTCTTAGGGCAGTGTATCATCCACAAAGTCAGGAAATTTGTGTAAAAAATTTAATGGTAAGAACCGCATTGTGAAAATCTGTCAGCACAGGTCTGAATTGGGTTGCTGCTCTTCCATTGGCGTTAATGGTGTGTCGATCACGTGAGCTGTGTGATTTGCACATGACACCGCATGAGTTGGCAACAGGCAGACGAATGCCAATGCCTTGCTTGCATACAAGTGTAAAGGGTTCAAGTCTTGGCCTTTTAGAAGATGAAATGAGAGCGTATGTAACATACATGGCTAATCCACATAAGAGAATATCCATGTATGTTTCTGACAGGCAAAAGAAAGAAGAGGTGCAGGAGAGGCTGGATGAGCAAAAGAGGAGTGTGGTGCAACCTGGGGACAAGTTGTTTGTGAAGGTGTTTAAAAGAAAATGATATAACGAACGCCGTGAAGGTCCTTTTGAGGTTGTGCGCAGTCCAAGTTAAAGGGTCTCCAACGTGGTATAATTTGTCACATTGTGGTAAAGCACCAAGGGAAGAAACACCTCATGTGCATGAAAGAGATGTGGAAGGCTCAAGAGAACCAGGACGTACAGAAGGAGAGAGGCAGGAAGATCTACAGGGTCAAACTCCAAAAGAGGAGATTGTCCATGATGTGGACAATGGTGATGACTCTGTGGGCATTTCTGATGATGCCGGAAATGACTCTGCAATTAACCAATAGGAAAGAAGATTTGGGGACATTGAGTTTAGGGATGTCCCAGAAACAGCAGGAACTAGTTCAGGGGAGTGTAAAGCACTAAAAGGGTACTGAGGACACTGATTCCTCAACAGGGGGAGTCAGAGAGTCAAATAGACGTACAAGTCCAAAACCAGTACAAAAAAGGGTCAGACCTAAACGTTACGAAGACTGAGGTAGATGTGTCATTGGAGAAGATGACTTTATTAGCATCAAATGTTACTGAAGATATAAATAAAGAAGTAACTTTCTTTCGTATTACAAAGAAGAAAGTCAATACATGATAAGAAACTGAATGTTTACTTACCTGTTACACAGTTGCAGATGAAAACACAGCCAGTAAGACAGAATTCTAGATGCAGAAAACCACATACAGCTGGATATGGATAGACTCTTGAGATCATGAGGTCCTGTCAACAAGTAAGGCAAAGAAGAAAGTCAATACATGAAAAGAAACTGAATGTATACTTACCTGTTACACAGTTGCAGATGAATACACAGCCAGTAAGCCAGAGTTCCAGATTCAGACAACCATATACAGTTGATAAATAATCTCTTGGGATCATGTCCTGTGAACAAGTAAAACAAAGAAAAAAGTCAATACATAAAAAGAAACTGAATGCTTACTTACCGATTACACAGTTGCAGATGAAAAAAAGCCAGTAAGCTAGAGTTCCAGATTCAGAAAACCATATACAGTTGATGTATAGTCTCTTGAGATCATGAGGTCCTGTGAACAAGTAAGACAAAGAAGAAAGTCAATACATTAAAATAAACGGAATGTATAGTTACCTGTTACACATTTGCAGATGAATACACCGTCAGTAATCCAAAATTCCAGATGCAGACGATGGCAAAAAGTTGGAGATGGATACACTCTTAGGATCAAGAGGTCATATAAACAAGTAAGACAAATAAAGTCAATACATGAAAAGAAACTGAATGTATACTTACCTGTTACAGAGTTGCAGACTAATACACAGCCAGTAAGAAAGAATTCCAGATGCAGACAACCACATACAGCTGGACATGGATAGCCTCTTGGGATCATGAAATCCTGTCAACAAGTAAGACAAAGAAGAAAGTCAATACATGAAAAGAAACTGAAAGTATACTCACCTGTTACACAGTTGAAGATAAATAAACAGCCAATAAGAAGAAAAATCCAGATACAGACAACGGCAAACAGCTGGAGATGAACAGTCTCTTAGCATCATGAGGTCCTGTGAACAAGAAAGTCAATACATGAAAAGAAACTGAATGTTTACTTACCTGTTACACAGTTGCAGATGAATACACAGCCAGTACGACAGAGTTCCAGATGCAGACTACGGCAAAAAGTTGGAAATAGATAGTCTCTTGGTATCATGAGGGCCTGTCAACAAGTAAGACAAAGAAGAAAGTCAAAACATGAAAAGAAACTGAATGTATACTTACCTGTTACACAGTTGCAGATGAAAAAAAAGCCAGTAAGCCAGAGTTCCAGATTCAGACAACCATATACAGTTGATGTATCGTCTCTTGAGATCACGAGGTCCTGTCAACAAGTAAGACAAAGAAGAAAATCAAAATATGAAAAGAAACTGAATGTTTACTTACCTGTAACACAGTTGCAGATTAATACACAGTCAGTAAGAAAGAATTCAAGATGCAGACAACCACATACAGCTGCATATGGACAGTCTCTTGGGATCATGAAGTCCTGTGAACAAGTAAGACTAAGAAGAAAGTCAATACATGAAAAGAAACTGAATGCTTACTTACCGATTACACAGTTGCAGATGAATAGAAAGTCAGTCAGATTGAGATCCAGATGCAGACAACGGCAAACACTTGGAGATCGATAGCCTCTTGGGATCATGAAGTCCTGTCAACAAGTAAGACAAAGAAGAAAGTCAATACATGAAAAGAAACTGAATGTTTACTTACCTGTTACACAGTTGCAGATGAATACACAGCCAGTAAGAAAGACTTCCAGATGCAGACAACCACATACAGATGGACATAGATAGTGTCTTGCGATCATGAAGTCCTGTGAACAAGTAAAACAAAGAAAAAAAGTCAAATCATGAAAAGAAACTGAATGCTTACTTACCGATTACACAGTTGCGGATGAAAAAAAGCCAGTAAGCTAGAGTTCCAGATTCAGACAACCATATACAGTTGATGTATAGTCTCTTGAGATCATGAGGTCCTGTGAAAGGGACAAAATGAAAGTCAATACATGAAAAGAAGCGGAATGTATACTTACTTGTTACACAGTTGCAGACTAATACACAGCCAGTAAGAAAGACTTCCAGATGCAGACAACCACATACAGCTGGACATGAATATCTCTTGGGATCATGAAGTCCTGACAAAGAGTAAAACAAAGATGAAAATCAATATATGAAAAGAAACTGAATGTATACTTACCTGTTACACAGTTGCAGATGAAAAAAAAGGCCAGTAAGCCAGAGTTCCAGATGCAGACAACCATATACAGTTGATGTAAAGTCTCTTGGGATCACGAGGTCCTGTGAACAAGTAAAACAATGAAGAAAGTTAATACATGAAAAGAAACGGAATGTTTACTTACCTGTTACACAGTTGCAGATGAATACACAGCAAGAAAGAAAGAATTCCAGATGCAGACAACATACAGCTGGACATGGACAGTCTCTTGGGATCATGAAGGCCTGTGAACAAGTAAGACAAAGAAGAAAGTCAATACATGAAAATAAACTAAATGCTTACTTACCGATTACACAGTTGTAGATGAATAGAAAATCAGTCAAATTGAGATCCAGATGCAGACAACGGCAAACACTTGGAGATCGACAGACTCTTGGGATCATGAGGTCCTGTAAACAAGACAAAAAGAAAGTCAATACATGAAAAGAAACTGAATGTATACTTACCTGTTACACAGTTGCAGGTGAATAGAAAGTCAGTCAGATTGAGATCCAGATGCACACAACGGCAAACACTTGGAGATCGATAGCCTCTTGGGATCATGAAGTCCTGTGAACAAGTAAGAAAAAGAAGAAAATTAAAATATGAAAAGAAACTGAATGTTTACTTACCTGTAACACAGTTGCAGATGATTACACAGCCAATAAGACGAAAAATCCAGATGCAGATAACTGCAAACAGCTGGAGATGAATAGTCTTTTGGGATCATGAGGTCCTGTAAACAAAAGAAACTGAATGCTTTTCTACCGATTACACAGTTGCAGATGAATACACAGTCAGTAAGAAAGAATTCCACATGCAGACAACGGCAAACAGCTGGAGATGAATAGTCTCTTCGGATCATGAGGTCCTGTAAACAAGACAAAGAAGAAAGTCAATACATGAAAAGAAACTGAATGTATACTTACCTGTAACACAGTTGCAGATGAATACACAGCCAATAAGACGAAAAATCCAGATGCAGATGAATAGTCTCTTGAGATAATGAGGTCCTGTAAACAAGACAAAGAAGAAAGTCAATACATGAAAAGAAACTGAATGTATACTTACCTGTAACACAGTTGCAGATGAATACACAGCCAATAAGACGAAAAATCCAGATGCAGATGAATAGTCTCTTGAGATAATGAGGTCCTGTAAACAAGACAAAAAGAAAGTCAATACATGAAAAGGAACTGAATGTATACTTACCTGTTACAAAGTTGCAGATGAATACAAAGCCAGTAAGAAAGAGTTCCAGATGCAGACAACCACATCCAGCTGGACAAGGACAGTCTCTTGGGATCATGAAGTCCTGTGAACAAGTAAGACAAAGAAGAAAGTCAATACATGAAAAGAAACTGAATGTATACTTACCTGTTACAAAGTTGCAGATGAATACAAATCCAGTAAGAAAGAATTCCAGATTCAGACAACCACATCCAGCTGGAAATGGAAAGTCTCTTGGGATCATGAGGTCCTGTAAACAAGACAAAGAAGAAAGTCAACACACGAAAAGAAACTGAATGTATACTTACCTGTTACACAGTTGCAGATGAATAGAAAGTCAGTCAGATTGAGTTCCAGATGCAGACAACGGCAAACACTTGGAGATCGATAGCCTCTTGGGGTCATGAAGTCCTGTGAACAAGTAAGAAAAAGAAGAAAGTCAAACCATGAAAAAAAACTGAATGTATACTTACCTATAACACAGTTGCAGATGAATACACAGCCAATAAGATGAAAAATCCAGATGCAGCTGAATAGTCTCTTGGGATCACGAGGTCCTGTGAACAAGTAAGACAAAGAAGAAAGTCAAACCATGAAAAGAAACGGAATGTATACTTACCTGTTACACAGTTGCAGATGAAAACACAGCCATTAAGAAAGAATTTCAGATGCAGACAACCTCATACAGCTGGACATGGATAGCCTCTTGGGATCAAAAAGTCCTGTGAACAAGTAAGCTAAAGAAGAAAATCAAAATATGAAAAGAAATTGTATGTATACTTACCTGTAACACAGTTGCAGATGAATACACAGCCAATAAGACGTAAAATCCAGATGCAGACAACGGCAAACAGCTGGAGATAAATAGTCTCTTGGGATCATGAGGTCCTGTAAACAAAACAAAAAAAAAGTCAATACATGAAAAGAAACGGAATGTATACTTACCTGTTACACAGTTGCAGATGAATACACAGCCAGTAAGAAAGAATTCCAGATGCAGACAACCACATACAGCTGGACAACGACAATCTCTTGGGATCACGAAGTCCTGTCAACAAGTAAGACAAGGAAGAAAGTCAATACATGAAAAGAAACTAAATGTATACTTACCTGTTACAAAGTTGCAGATGAATACAAATCCAGTAAGAAAGAATTCCTGATGCAGACAACCACATCCAGCTGGACATGGAAAGTCTCTTGGGATCATGAAGTCCTGTGAATAAGTAAGACAAAGAAGAAAGTCAATACATGAAAAGAAACTGAATGTATACTTACCTGTTACACAGTTGCAGTTGAAAAAAAGCCAGTAAGCCAGAGTTCCAGATTCAGACAACCATATACAGTTGATGTATAGTTTCTTGGGATCACGAGGTCCTGTGAACAAGTAAGACAAAGAAGAAAGTCAATACATGAAAAGAAATTGAATGTATACTTACCTGTTACACAGTTGCAGATATATAGAAAGTCAGTCAGATTGAGATCCTGATGCAGACAACGACAAACACTTGGAGATAGATAGCCTCTTGGGATCATGAAGTCCTGTGAACAAGTAAGACAAAGAAGAAAATCAAAATATGAAAAGAAACTGAATGTATACTTACCTGTAACACAGTTGCAGATGAATACACAGCCAATAAGACGTAAAATCCAGATGCAGATGAATAGTCTCTTGGGATCATGAGGTCCTGTAAACAAGACAAAGAAGAAAGTCAATACATAAAAAGAAACTGAATGTATACTTACCTGTTACACAGTTGCAGATGAATGGGAAGTAAGTTAGATTTAGTTCCAGATGCAGACAACGGCAAGCACTTGGAGATCGATAGCCTCTTGGGATCATGAAGTCCTGTCAAGAAGTAAGAGAAAGAAGAAAATCAAAACATGAAAAGAAACTGAATGTATACTTACCTGTTACACAGTTGCAGATGAATACACAGTCAGTAAGAAAGAATGCCAGATGCACACAACCACATACAGCTGGACATCGATAGTCTCTTGGGATCATGAAGTCCTGTGAACAAGTAAGACAAAGAAGAAAGTCAAAACATGAAAAGAAACTGAATGTATACTTACCTGTTACACAGTTGCAGATGAAAAAAAAGCTAGTAAGCCAGAGTTCCAGATGCAGATAACCATATACAGTTGATGTATCGTCTCTTGGGATCACGAGGTTCAGTGAACAAGTAAGACAAAGAAGAAAGTCAATACATGAAAAGAAACTGAATGCTTACTTACCGATTACACAGTTGCAGATGAATAGAAAGTCAGTCAGATTGAGATCCAGATGCAGACAACGGCAAACACTTGGAGATCGATAGCCTCTTGGGATCATTAAGTCCTGTCAACAAGTAAGACAAAGAAGAAAATCCAAATATGAAAAGAAACTGAATGTATACTTACCTGTAACACAGTTGCAGATTAATACACAGCCAATAAGATGAAAAATCAAGATGCAGACAATGGCAAACAGCTGGAGATGAATAGTCTCTTGGGATCATGAGGTCCTGTAAACAAGTAAGACAAAGAAGAAAGTCAATACATGAAAAGAAACTGAATGCTTACTTACCGATTACACAGTTGCAGATGAAAAAAATAAAGCCAGTAAGCCAGAATTCCAGACTCAGACAACCATATACAGTTGATTTATAGTCTCTTGGGATCACGAGGTCCTGTGAACAAGTAAGACAAAGAAGAAAGTCAATACATGAAAAGAAACTGAATGTATACTTACCTGTTACACAGTTGCAGATGAATAGGAAGCAAGTTAGATTGAGTTCCAGATGCAGACAACGGCAAGCACTTGGAGATCGATAGCCTCTTGGGATCATGAAGTCCTGTCAAGAAGTAAGACAAAGAAGAAAATCAAAACATGAAAAGAAACCGAATGTATACTTACCTGTAACACAGTTGCAGATGAGCACACAGCCAATAAGACGAAAAATCCAGATGAAGACAATGGCAAACACTTGGAGATCGATAGCCTCTTGGGATCATGAAGTCCTGTCAACAAGTAAGACAAAGAAGAAAATCAAAACATGAAAAGAAACTGAATGTATACTTACCTGTTACACAGTTGCAGATGAATACACAGTCAGTTAGAAAGAATTCCAGATGCAGACAACCACATACATCTGGACATCGATAGCCTCTTGGGATCATGAAGTCCTGTAAACAAGACAAAAAGAAAGTCAATACATGAAAAGAAACTGAATGTATACTTACCTGTTACACAGTTGCAGATGAATAGAAAGTCAGTCAGATTGAGTTCCAGATGCAGACAACGGAGGACACCTTTCGCTGTACAATGTGCACTGTACAGTGAAAAATACGTGCACCTTACCTTACCTTGGGATCATGAGGTCCTGTAAACAAGAAAAAAAGAAAGTCAATACATGAAAAGAAACTGAATGCTTACTTACCTGTTACACAGTTGGAGATGAATACACAGCCATTATGAAAGAATTCCAGATGCAGACAACCACAAATAGCTGGACACGGACAGTCTCTTGGGATCATGAAGTCCTGTGAACAAGTGAGACAACGAAGAAAGTCAATACATGAAAAGAAACTGAATGTATACGTACCTGTTACAAAGTTGCAGATGAAAAAAAGCCAGTAAGCTAGAGGTCTAGATTCAGACAACCATATACAGTTGATGTATAGTCTCTTGAGATCATGAGGTCCTGTGAAAGGGACAAAATGAAAGTCAATACATGAAAAGAAATGGAATGTATACTTACCTGTTACACAGTTGCAGACTAATACACAGCCAGTAAGAAAGACTTCCAGATGCAGACAACCACATACAGCTGGACTTGAATATCTCTTGGGATCATGAAGTCCTGACAAAGAGTAAGACAAAGATGAAAATCAAAATATGAAAAGAAACTGAATGTATACTTACCTGTTACACAGTTGCAGATGAAAAAAAGGCCAGTAAGCCAGAGTTCCAGATGCAGACAACCATATACAGTTGATGTATAGTCTCTTGGGATCACGAGGTCCTGTGAACAAGTAAAACAATGAAGAAAGTTAATACATGAAAAGAAACGGAATGTTTACTTACCTGTTACACAGTTGCAGATGAATACACAGCAAGAAAGAAAGAATTCCAGATGCAGACAACATACAGCTGGACATGGACAGTCTCTTGGGATCATGAAGGCCTGTGAACAAGTAAGACAAAGAAGAAAGTCAATACATGAAAAGAAACTGAATGTATACTTACTTGTTACACAGTTGCAGATGAAAAAAAAAAAAAAAACGTAAGCCAGAGTTCCAGATTCAGACAACCATATACAGTTGATGTATAGCCTCTTGGGATCACAAAATCCTGTCAACAAGTAAGACAAAGAAGGAAGTCAATACATGAAAATAAACTGAATGCTTACTTACCGATTACACAGATGCAGATGAATAGAAAATCAGTCAGATTGAGATCCAGATGCAGACAACGGCAAACACTTGGAGATCGACAGACTCTTGGGATCATGAGGTCCTGTAAACAAGACAAAAAGAAATTCAATACATGTAAAGAAACTGAATGTATACTTACCTGTTACACAGTTGCAGATGAATACACAGCCAATAAGACGAAAAATCCAGATGCAGACAACCACATACAGCTGGACATGGACAGTCTCTTGGGATCATGAAGTCCTGTGAACAAGTAAGACAGTGAAAATCAAAATATGAAAAGAAACTGAACGTATACTTACCTGTTACACAGTTGCAGATGAATAGAAAGACAGTCAGATTGAGTTCCAGATGCAGACAACGGCAAACAGCTGGAGATGAATAGTCTTTTGGGATCATGAGGTCCTGTAAACAAGACAAAAAGAAAGTCAATACATGAAAAGAAACCGAATGTATACTTACCTGTTACACAGTTGCAGATGAATATACAGCCAATAAGACGAAAAATCCAGATGCAGATGAATAGTCTCTTGGGCTCATGAGGTCCTGTAAACAAGACAAAGAAGAAAGTCAATGCAGGAAAAGAAACTGAATGCTTACTTAGCAATTACACAGTTGCAGATGAATACACAGTCAGTAAGAAAGAATTCCAGATGCAGACAACCACATACAGCTGGACATCGATAGCCTCTTGGGATCATGAAGTCCTGTAAACAAGACAAAAAGAAAGTCAATACATGAAAAGAAACTGAACGTATACTTACCTGTTACACAGTTGCAGATGAAAAGAAACGGAATGTATACTAACCTGTAACAAAGTTGCAGATTAATACAAAGCCAAAAAGAAAAAAAAATCCAGATGCAGACAACAGCAACCAGCTGGAGATGAATACTCTCTTGGGATCATGACGTCCTGTCAACAAGTAAGACAAAGAAGAAAATCAAAATATGAAAAGAAATTGAATGTATACTTACCTATAACACAGTTGCAGATGAATACACAGCCAATAAAACGTAAAATCCAGATGCAGACAACGGCAAACAGCTTGAGATGAATAGTCTCTTGGGATCATGAGTCAATAAAAAAGTCAATACATGAATAGAATCGGAATGTATACTTACCTGTTACACAGTTGCAGGTGAATAGAAAGTCAGTCAGACTGAGATCGAGATGCAGACAACGGCAAACACTTGGAGATCGATAGCCTCCTGGGATCATGAAGTCCTGTGAACAAGACAGACAAAGAAGAAAATCAAAATACGAAAAGAAACTGAATGTACACTTACCTGTTACACAGTTGCAGATGAATACACAGCAAGAAAGAAAGAATTCCAGATGCAGACAGCCACATACAGCTGGACATGGACAGACTCTTGGGATCATTTAGTACTGTGAACAAGACAAAGAAGAAAATCAAAATATGAAAAGAAACTGAATGTATACTTACCTGTTACACAGTTGCTGATAAAGAAAAGCCAGTAAGCCAGAGTTCCAGATTCAGACAACCATATACAATTGATGTATAAACTCTTGGGATCACAAGGTCCTGTGAACAAGTAAGACAAAAAAGAAAGACAATACATGAAAAGAAACTGAATGTATACTTACCTGTTACACAGTTGCAGATGAATATAAAGTCAGACAGATTGAGTTCCAGATGCAGACAACGGCAAACAGCTGGAGATGAATACTCTCTTGGGATCATGAGGTCCTGTAAACAAGATAAAAAGAAAGTCAATACATGAAAAGAAACTGAATGTATACTTACCTGTTACACTGTTGCAGATGAATACAAAGCCAATAAGATGAAAAATCCAGATGCAGATGAATATTCTCTTGGGATCACGAGGTCCTGTGAACAAGTAAGACAAAGAAGAAAGTCAATACATGAAAAGAAACTGAATGTATACTTACCTGTTACACAGTTGCAGTTGAATAGAAAGTCAGTCAGATTGAGTTCCAGATGCAGACAAAGGCAAACACTTGGAGATCGATAGCCTCTTGGGATCATGAGGTCCTGTAAACAAGAAAGACAAAGAAGAAAGTCAAAATATGAAAAGAAACTGAATGTATACTTACGTGTAACACAGTTGCAGATGAATACACACCCAATAAGACATAAAATCCAGATGCAGACAACGGCAAACAGGTGGAAATGAATAGTCTCTTGGGATCATGAGGTCCTGTAAACAAGTAAGACAAAGAAGAAAATCAAAATATGAAAAGAAACTGAATGTTTACTTACCTGTAACACAGTTGCAGATGAAAAAAATAAAGCCAGTAAGCCAGAATTCCAGATTCAGACAACCATATACAGTTGATTTATAGTCTCTTGGGATCACGAGGTACTGTGAACAAGTAAGACAAAGAAGAAAGTCAATACATGAAAAGAAACTGAATGTATACTTACCTGTAACACAGTTGCAGATGAATACACTGTCAGTAAGAAAGAATTCCAGATGCAGACAACCACATACAGCTGGACATCGATAGCCTCTTGGGATCATGAGGTCCTGTAAACAAGACAAAAAAAAAAGCCAATACATGAAAAGAAACTGAATGTATACTTACCTGTTACACAGTTGCAGTTGAAAAAAAGCCAGTAAGCCAGAGTTCCAGATTCAGACAACCATATACAGCTGGACATCGATAGCCTCTTGGGATCACGAGGTCCTGTGAACAAGGAAGACAAAGAAGAAAGTCAATACATGAAAAGAAATTGAATGTATACTTACCTGTTACAAAGTTGCAGATGAATAGAAATTCAGTCAGATTGAGATCCTGATGCAGACAACGGCAAACACTTGGAGATCGATAGCCTCTTGGGATCATGAAGTCCTGTGAACAAGTAAGACAAAGAAGAAAATCAAAACATGAAAAGAAACTGAATGTATACTTACCTGTTACAAAGTTGCAGATGAATACAAATCCAGTAAGAAAGAATTCCAGATGCAGACAACCACATCCAGCTGGACATGGAAAGTCTCTTGGGATCATGAGGTCCTGTAAACAAGTCAAAGAAGAAAGTCAATACATGAAAAGAAACTAAATGTATACTTACCTGTTACAAAGTTGCAGATGAATACAAAGCCAGTAAGAAAGAATTCCAGATGCAGACAACCACATCCAGCTGGACATGGATAGCCTCTTGGGATCATGAAGTCCTGTGAACAAGGAAGACAAAGAAGAAAGTCAATACATGAAAAGAAATTGAATGTATACTTACCTGTTACAAAGTTGCAGATGAATAGAAATTCAGTCAGATTGAGATCCTGATGCAGACAACGGCAAACACTTGGAGATCGATAGCCTCTTGGGATCATGAAGTCCTGTGAACAAGTAAGACAAAGAAGAAAATCAAAACATGAAAAGAAACTGAATGTATACTTACCTGTTACAAAGTTGCAGATGAATACAAATCCAGTAAGAAAGAATTCCAGATGCAGACAACCACATCCAGCTGGACATGGAAAGTCTCTTGGGATCATGAGGTCCTGTAAACAAGTCAAAGAAGAAAGTCAATACATGAAAAGAAACTAAATGTCTACTTACCTGTTACAAAGTTGCAGATGAATACAAAGCCAGTAAGATAGAATTCCAGATGCAGACAACCACATCCAGCTGGACATGGATAGCCTCTTGGGATCATGAAGTCCTGTGAACAAGTAAGACAAAGAAGAAAATCAAAAGATGAAAACAAACTGAATGTATACTTACCTGTTACACAGTTGCAGATAAATACACAGTCAGTAAGAAAGAATTCCAGTTGCAGACAACCACATACAGCTGGACATAGACAGTCTCTTGGGATAATGAAGTCCTGTGAATAAGTAAGACAAATAAGAAAGTCAATACATGAAAAAAAACTGAATGTATACTTACCTGTTACACAGTTGCAGATGAACAGAAACGGTATGTATACTTACCTGTAACACAGTTGCAGATGAATACACAGCCAATAAGACGAAAAATCCAGATGCAGATGAATAGTCTCTTGGGATCACGAGGTCCTGTGAACAAGTAAGACAAAGAAGAAAGTCAATACATGAAAAGAAACTGAATGTATACTTACCTGTTACACAGTTGCAGTTGAATAGAAAGTCAGTCAGATTGAGTTCCAGATGCAGACAAAGGCAAACACTTGGAGATCGATAGCCTCTTGGGATCATGAGGTCCTGTAAACAAGAAAGACAAAGAAGAAAGTCAATACATGAAAAGAAACTGAATGTATACTTACCTGTTACACAGTTGCAGATGAATACAAAGCCAGTAAGAAAGAATTCCAGATGCAGACAAACACATCCAGCTGGACATGGATCGTCTCTTGGGATCATGAAGTCCTGTCAACAAGTAAGACAAAGAAGAAAATCAAAATATGAAAAGAAACTGAATGTATACTTACCTGTAACACAGTTGCAGATTAATGCAAAGCCAATAAGATAAAAAATCCAGATGCAGACAACAGCAAACAGCTGGAGATGAATACTCTCTTGGGATCATGAGGTCCTGTAAACAAGATAAAAAGAAAGTCAATACATGAAAAGACACTGAATGTATACTTACCTGTTACACAGTTGCAGATGAATACAAAGCCAATAAGACGAAAAATCCAGATGCAGATGAATAGTCTCTTGGGATAATGAGGTCCTGTAAACAAGACAAAGAAGAAAGTCAATACATGAAAAGAAACTGAATGTATACTTACCTGTTACACAGTTGCAGATGAAAAAAAGCCAGTAAGCCAGAGTTCAAGATTTAGACAACCATATACAGTTGATGTATAGTCTCTTGGGATCACGAGGTCCTGTGAACAAGTAAGACAAGGAAGAAAGTCAATACATGAAAAGAAACGGAATGATTACTTACCGATTAAACAGTTGCAGATGAAAACACAGCCAATAAAACGTAAAATCCAGATGCAGACAACGGCAAACAGCTGGAGATGAATAGTCTCTTGGGATCATGAGGTCCTGTAAACAAGACAAAAAAAAGTCAATACATGAATAGAAACGGAATGTATACTTACCTGTTACACAGTTGCAGATGAATAGAATGTCAGTCAGATTGAGTTCCAGATGCAGACGACGGCAAATACTTGGAGATCAATAGCCTCTTGGGATCATGAAGTCCTGTGAACAAGTAAGACAAAGAAGAAAGTCAAAACATGAAAAGAAACTGAATGTATACTTACCTGTTACACAGTTGCAGATGAATACACAGCCAATAAGACGAAAAATCCAGATGCAGTTGAATAGTCTCTTGGGATCACGAGGTCCTGTGAACAAGTAAGACAAAGAAGAAAGTAAATACATGAAAAGAAACTGAATGTATACTTACCTATTGCACAGTTGCAGATGAACACACAGTCAGTAAGAAAGAATTCCAGTTGCAGACAACCACATACAGCTGGACATGGACCGTCTCTTGGGATCCTGAAATCCTATGAATAAGTAAGACAAATAAGAAAGTCAATACATGAAAACAAACTGAATGTATACTTACCTGTTACACAGTTGCAGATGAAAAGAAACTGAATGTATACTTACCTGTAACACAGTTGCAGATTAATACAAAGCCAATAAGATAAAAAATCCAGATGCAGACAACAGCAAACAGCTGGAGATGAATACTCTCTTGGGATCATGAAGTCCTGTCAACAAGTAAGACAAAGAAGAAAACCTAAATATGAAAAGAAATTGAATGTATACTTACCTATAACACAGTTGCAGATGAACACACAGCCAATAAAACGTAAAATCCAGATGCAGACAACGGCAAACAGCTGGAGATGAATAGTCTCTTGGGATCATGAGGTCCTGTAAACAAGACAAAAAAAAGTCAATACATGAATAGAAACGGAATGTATACTTACCTGTTACACAGTTGCAGATGAATAGAAAGTCAGTCAGATTGAGATCCAGATGCAGACAACGGCAAACAGCTGGAGATGAATAGTCTCTTGGGATCATGAAATCTTGTGAACAAGTAAGACAAAAAAGAAAATCAAAATATAAAAAGAAACTGAATGTATACTTACGTGTAACACAGTTGCAGATGAATACACACCCAATAAGACGTAAAAGCCAGATGCAGACAACGGCAAACAGCTGGAAATGAATAGTCTCTTGGGATCATGAGGTCCTGTAAACAAGTAAGACAAAGAAGAAAGTCAAAACATGAAAAGAAACTGAATGTATACTTACCTGTTACACAGTTGCAGATGAATACACAGCCAATAAGACGAAAAATTCAGATGCAGTTGAAAAGTCTCTTGGGATCACGAGGTCCTGTGAACAAGTAAGACAAAGAAGAAAGTCAATACATGAAAAGAAACGGCATGCTTACTTACCGATTACACAGTTGCAGATGAAAACACAGCCAATAAGACGAAAAATTCAGATGCAGTTGAAAAGTCTCTTGGGATCACGAGGTCCTGTGAACAAGTAAGACAAAGAAGAAAGTCAATACATGAAAAGAAACTGAATGTATACTTACCTGTTACACAGTTGCAGATGAATACACAGTCAGTAAGAAAGAATTCCAGATGCAGACAACCACATACAGCTGGACATCGATAGCCTCTTGGGATCATGAAGTCCTGTCAAGAAGACAACAAGAAAGTCAATATATGAAAAGAAACTGAATGTATACTTACCTGTTACACAGTTGCAAATTAAAAAAAGCCAGTAAGCCAGAGTTCCAGATTCAGACAACCATATACAGTTGATGTATAGTCTCTTGGGATCACGAGGTCCTGTTAACAAGTAAGACAAAGAAGAAAGTCAATACATGAAAAGAAACTGAATGTATACTTACCTTTTACAAACTTGCAGATGAATACAAATCCAGTAAGAAAGAATTCCAGATGCAGACAACCACATCCAGCTGGACATGGATAGTCTCTTGGGATCATGAGGTCCTGTAAACAAGACAAAGAAGAAAGTCAATACATGAAAAGAAACTGAATGTACACTTACCTGTTACACAGTTGCAGATGAATAGAAAGTCAGTAAGATTGAGTTCCATATGCAGACAACCGCAAACACTTGGAGATCGATAACCTCTTGGGATCATGAAGTCCTGTCAACAAGTAAGACAAAGAAGAAAGTCAATACATGAAAAGAAACTGAATGTATACTTACCTGTTACACAGTTGCAGATGAATACACAGTCAGTAAGAAAGAATTCCAGATGCAGACAACCACATACAGCTAGACATGGATAGTCTCTTTGGATCATGAAATCCTGTGAACAAGTAAGACAAAGAAGAAAATCAAAACATGAAAAGAAACTGAATGTATACTTACCTCTTGCACAGTTGCAGATGAATAGAAAGTCAGTCAAATTGAGATCCAGATGCCGACAACGGCAAACACTTGGAGATCGATAGCCTCTTGGGATCATGAAGTCCTGTCAAGAAGTAAGAAAAAGAAGAAAATCAAAACATGAAAAGAAACTGAATGTATACTTACCTGATACACAGTTGCAGATGAAAAGAAACTGAATGTATACTTACCTGTTACACAGTTGCAGATGAATAGAAAGTCAGTCAGATTGAGTTCCAGATGCAGACAACGGCAAACACTTGGAGATCGATAGCCTGTTGGGATCATGAGGTCCTGTAAACAAGACAAAAAGAAAGTCAATACATGAAAAGAAACTGAATGTATACTTACCTATAACACAGTTGTAGATGAATACACAGCCAATAAAACGTAAAATCCAGATTGCAGACAACGGCAAACAGCTGGAGATGAATAGTCTCTTGGGATCATGAAGTCCTGTGAACAAGTAAGAAAAAGAAGAAAGTCAAAACATGAAAAGAAACTGAATGTATACTTACCTGTTGCACAGTTGCAGATGAATAGAAAGTCAGTCACATTGAGTTCCAGTTGCAGACAACGGCAAACACTTGGAGATCTATAGCCTCTTGGGATCATGAAGTCCTGTCAACAAGTAAGACAAAGAAGAAAGTCAATACATGAAAAGAAACTGAATGTATACTTACCTGTTACACAGTTGCAGATGAATACACAGCCATTAAGAAAGAATTCCAGATGCAGACAACCACAAATAGCTGGACATGGACAGTCTCTTGGGATCATGAAGTCCTGTGAACAAGTGAGACAACGAAGAAAGTCAATACATGAAAAGAAACTGAATGTATACTTACCTGTTACACAGTTGCAGATGAATACACAGTCAGTAAGAAAGAATTCCAGATGCAGACAACCACATCCAGCTGGACACGGATAGTCTCTTGGGATCATGAGGTCCTGTAAACAAGACAAAGAAGAAAGTCAATACATGAAAAGAAACTGAATGTATACTTACCTGTTACACAGTTGCAGATGAATAGGAAGTAAGTTAGATTGAGGTCCAGATGCAGGCAACGGCAAGCACTTGGAGATCGATAGCCTCTTGGGATCATAAAGTCCTGTAAACAAGACAAAAAGAAAGTCAATACATGAAAAGAAGCTGAATGTATACTTACCTGTTATACAGTTGGAGATGAAAAAAAAGCCAGTAAGCCAGATTCACACAACCATATACAGTTGATGTATAGTCTCTTGGGATCATGAAGTCCTGTGAACAAGTAAGACAAAGAAGAAAGTCAATGCATGAAAAGAAACTGAATGTATACTTACCTGTTACACAGTTGCAGATGAAAAGAAACGGAATGTATACTTACCTGTTACACAGCTGCAGATGAATACACAGTCAGCAAGAAAGAATTCCAGATGCAGACAACCACATACAGCTGGACAAGGACAGTCTCTTGGGATCATGAAGTCCTGTGAACAAGTCAATACATAAAAAAAACTGAATGTATACTTACCTGTTACAAAGTTGCAGATGAATACAAAGCCAGTAAGAAAGAATTCCAGATGCAGACAACCACATCCAGCTGGACAAGGACAGTCTCTTGGGATCATGAGGTCCTGTAAACAAGACAAAGAAGAAAGTCAATACATGAAAAGAAACTGAATGTATACTTACCTGTTACACAGTTGCAGATGAATAGAAAGTCAGTCAGATTGAGTTCCAGATGCAGACAACGGCAAACACTTGGAGATTGATAGCCTCTTGGGGTCATGAAGTCCTGTGAACAAGTAAGACAAAGAAGAAAATAAAAATATGAAAAGAAATTGAATGTATACTTACCTATAACACAGTTGCAGATGAATACACAGCCAATAAAACGTAAAATCCAGATGCAGACAACGGCAAACAGCTGGAGATGAATAGTCTCTTGGGATCATGAGGTCCTGTAAACAAGACAAAAAAAGTCAATACATTAAGAGAAACGGAATGTATACTTACCTGTTACACAGTTGCAGATGAATACACAGTCAGTAAGAAAGAATTCCAGATGCAGACAACCACATACAGCTGGACATCGATAGCCTCTTGGTATCATGAAGTCCTGTAAACAAGACAAAAAGAAAGTCAATACATGAAAAGAAACTGAATGTATACTTACCTGTTACACAGTTGCAGATGAATACACAGTCAGTCAGATTGAGTTCCAGATGTAGACAACGGCAAACACTTGGAGATCGATAGCCTCTTGGGGTCATGAAGTCCTGTGAACAAGTAAGACAAAGTAGAAAGTCAATACATGAAAACAAACTGAATGTATACTTACCTGTTACACAGTTGCAGATGAATACACAGTCAGAAAGAAAGAATTCCATTTGCAGACAACCACATCCAGCTGGACATAGACAGTCTCTTGGGATCATGAAGTCCTGTGAACAAGTAAGACAAAGAATAAAGAAAGAAAATGAATGCTTACTTACCGATAACACAGTTACAGATGAAAAAAAAAGCCAGAAAGCCAGAGGTCCACATTCAGACAACCACATCCAGCTGGACATAGACAGTCTCTTGGAATCATGAGGTCCTGTGAACAAAGACAAAGAAGAAAGTCAACAGCTGAAAAGAAACATAATGCTTTCTTACCGATGATACAGTTGAAGATGAATAGAAAGTCAGTCAGATTGAGTTGCAGATGTAGACAACGGCAAAAAATTGGAGATCGATAGCCTCTTGGGATCATGAAATCCTGTCAACTAGTAGGACAAAAAAGAAAATCTAAATATGAAAAGAAAGTGAATGTATACTCACCTGTTACACAGTTGAAGATAAATTAAAAGCCAATAAGAAGAAAAATCCAGATACAGACAACGGCAAACAGCTGGAGATGAAGAGTCTCTTGGCATCATGAGGTCCTGTGAACAAGACAAAGAAGAAAGTCAATACATGAAAAGAAACTGAATGTATACTTACCTGTTACAAAGTTGCAGATGAATACACAGCCAGTAAGACAGAAGTCCAAATGCAGACAACCACATGCAGCTGGACATGGACAGTGTCTTGGGATCATGAAGTCATGTGAACGAGTAAGACAAAGAAGAAAATCAAAATATGAAAAGAAACTGAATGTATACATACCTGTTACACAGTTGCAGATGAATACACAGCCAATAAGAAGAAAAATCCAGATACAGACAACGGCAAACAGCTGGAGATGAACAGTCTCTTGGCATCATGAGGTCCTGTGAACAAGACAAAGAAGAAAGTCAATACATGAAAAGAAACTGAATTTATACTTACCTGTTACAAAGTTGCAGATGAATACACAGCCAGTAAGACAGAAGTCCAGATGCAGACAAACACATGCAGCTGGACATGGACAGTCTCTTGGGATCTTGAGGTCCTATGACCAAGTAAGACTAAGAAGAAAGTCAATACATGAAAAGAAACTGAATGTATACTTACCTGTTACACAGTTGCAGATGGAAAAAAAAGCCCGTAAGCCAGAGTTCCAGATTCAGAAAACCATATACTGTTGATATATAGTCTCTTGGGATCATGAAGTCCTTTCAACAAGTAAGACAAAGAAGAAAGTCATTACATGAAAAGAAACGGAATGCTTACTTAGCAATTACACAGTTGCAGATGAATACACAGCCAATTAGAAAAAAAATCCAGATGCAGATGAATAGTCTCTTGGGATCATGAGGTCCTGTAAACAAGACAAAATGAAAGTCAATACATGAAAAGAAACGGAATGTAGACTTACCTGTTACACAGTTGCAGATGAATACACAGCCAGTAAGAAATACTTCCAGATGCAGATAACCACATACAGCTGGACTTGAATAGTCTCTTGGGATCATGAAGTCCTGTGAACAAGTAAGACAAAGATGAAAATCAAAATATTAAAAAAAGAAACTGAATGTATACTTACCTGTAACACAGTTGCAGATTAATACACAGCCAATAAGACGAAAAACCCAGATGCAGATGAATAGTCTCTTGGGATCATGAGGTCCTGAAAACAAGACAAAGAAGAAATTCAATACATGAAAAAAACTGAATGTATACTTACCTGTTACAAAGTTGCAGAAGAAAAAAAAGCCAGTAAGGCAGAGTTCCAGATTCAGACAACCATATACAGTTGCTGTATAGTCTCTTGGGATCACGAGGTCCTGTGAAGAAGTAAAACAAAGAACAAAGTTAATACATGAAAAGAAACGGAATGATTACTTACCTGTAACAAAGTTCCAGATGAATACACAGTAAGAAAGAAAGAATTCCAGATGCAGACAACATACAGCTGGACATGGACAGTCTCTTTGGATCATTAAGTCCTGTCAACAAGTAAGACAAAGAAGAAAATCAAAACATGAAAAGAAACTGAATGTTTACTTACCTGTAACAAAGTTGCAGATGAATACACAGCCAATAAGACGAAAAATCCAGATGCACACAACTGCAAACAGCTGGAGATGAATAGTCTCTTGGGATCATGAGGTCCTGTTAACAAGACAAAAAGAAAGTCAATACATGAAAAGAAATGGAATGTATACTTACCTGTGACACAGTTGCAGATGAATACACAGTCAGTAAGAAAGAATTCCAGATGCAGACAACCACATACAGCTGGACATGGACAATCTCTTGGGATCATGAAGTCCTGTCAACAAGTAAGACAAGGAAGAAAATCAATGCATGAAAAGAAGCTGAATGTATACTTACCTGTTACACAGTTGCAGATGAATACACAGCCAATAAGACGAAAAATCCAGATAAAGACAACAACATACAGCTGGAGATGAATAGTCTCTTGGGATCATGAAGTCTTCTGAATAAGTAAGACAAAGAAGAAAGTCAATACATGAAATGAAACTGAATGCTTACTTTCGGATTACACAGTTGCAGACGAACACAGCCAATAAGACGAAAACTCCAGATGCAGACAATGGCAAACAGCTGGAGATAGATACACTCTTGGCATCAAGAGGTCCTGTCAACAAGTAAGACAAAGATGAAAGTCAAAACATGAAAAGAAACTGAATGTATACTTACCTATTACACAGTTGCAGATGAAGACACAGCCAAGAAGATGAAAAATCCAGATGCAGACAACGGCAAACAGCTGGAGATAGATACACTCTTGGCACCAAGAGGTCCTGTCAACAAGTAAGACAAAGATGAAAGTCAATACATGAAACGAAACGGAATATATACTTACCTGTTACACCGTTGCAGATGAATACACAGCCAGTAAGAAAGAATTCCAGATGCAGACAACCACATACAGCTGGACATGGATAGTCTCTTGGGAACATGAAGTCCTGTGAACAAGTAAGACAAAGAAGAAAATCAAAATATAAAAAGAAACTGAATGTATACTTATGTGTTACACAATTGCAGATGAATACACTCCCAATAAGACGAAAATTCCAGATGCAGTTGAATAGTCTTTTGGGATCACGAGGTCCTGTGAACAAGTAAGACAAAGAAGAAAGTCAATACATGAAAAGAAACTGAATGTTTACTTACCTGTAACACAGTTGCAGATGAATACACAGCCAATAAGACGTAAAATCCAGATGCAGACAACGGCAAACAGATGGAGATGAATAGACTCTTGGCATCATGAGGTCCTGTAAATAAGACAAAAAAAAGTCAATACATGAATAGAAACGGAATGTATACTTACCTGTTACACAGTTGCAGATGAATACACAGCCAGTAAGAAAGAGTTCCAGATGCAGACATCATACAGCTGGACAAGGACAGTCTCTTGGGATCATGAAGTCCTGTGAACAACTAAGACAAAGAAGAAAGTCAATACATGAAAAGAAACTGAATGCTTACTTACCTGTTACACAGTTGCAGATAAATAGAAAATCAGTCAGGTTAAGTTTCAGATTCAGACAACGGCAAACACTTGGAGATCGATAGCCTCTTGGGATCATGAAGTCCTGTCAACAATTACGACAAAGAATAAAATCAAAATATGAAAAGAAACTGAATGTATACTTACCTGTAACACAGTTGCAGATGAATACACAGCCAAGAAGACGAAAAATCCAGATGCAGACAACGGCAAACAGCCGGAGATGAATAGTCTCTTGGGATCATGGAGTCCTGTGAACAAGTAATACAAAGAAGAAAATCAAAATATGAAAAGAAACTGAATATATACTTACCAGTTACACAGTTGCAGATGAACACACAGCAATTAAGAAAGAATTCCAGATGCAGACAACCACATACAGCTGGACATGGACAGTCTCTTGGGATCATGAAGTCCTGTGAACAAGTAAGACAAAGAAGAAAATCAAAATATGAAAAGAAACTGAATATATACTTACCAGTTACACAGTTGCAGATGAACACACAGCCATTAAGAAAGAATTCCAGATGCAGACAACCACATACAGCTGGACATGGACAGTGTCTTGGGATCATGAAGTCCTGTGAACAAGTAAGACAAAGAAGAAAGTCAATACATGAAAAGAAATTGAATGCTTACTTACCAAATACACAGTTGCAGATGAATACACAGCCAATAAGACGTAAAATCCAGATGCAGACAACGGCAAACAGCTGGAGATGAATAGTCTCTTGAGATCACGAGGTCCTGTGAACAAGTAAGACAAAGAAGAAAGTCAATACATGAAATGAAACTGAATGCTTACTTACCGATTACACAGTTGCAGATGAACAGAAAGTCAGTTAGATTGAGTTCCAGATGCAGACGACGGCAAACACTTGGAGATTGATAGCCTCTTGGGATCATGAAGTCCTGTGAACAAGTAAGACAAAGAAGAAAGTCAATACATGAAAAGAAACTGAATGTTTACTTACATGTAACACAGTTGCAGATGAATACACAGCCAATAAGACGAAAAATCCAGATGCAGTTGAAAAGTCTCTTGGGATCACGAGGTCCTGTGAACAAGTAAGACAAAGAAAAAAGTAAATACATGAAAAGAAACGTAAAGCTTACTTACCTGTAACACAGTTGCAGATGAATACACAGCCAATAAGATGTAAAATCCAGATGCAGACAATGGCAAACAGCTGAAGATAGATACAATCTTGGCATCAAGAGATCCTGTCAACAAGTAAGACAAAGAAGAAAGTCAATACATTAAAAGAAACTTAATGTATACCTACCTGTTACACAGTTGCAGATGAACACAGCCAATAAGATAAAAAATCCAGATGCAGACAACAGCAAACAGCTGGAGATGAATACTCTCTTGGGATCATGAGGTCCTGTAAACAAGACAAAGAAGAAAGTCAACACATAAAAAGAAACTGAATGTATAGTTACCTGTCACACAGTTGCAGATGAAAAAAAAAGCCGGTAACCCAGAGTTCCAGATGCTGACAACCATATGCAGTTGATGTATAGTCTCTTGGGATCACAAGGTTCTGTGAACAAGTAAGACAAAGAAGAAAGTCAATACATGAAAAGAAACTGAATGCTTACTTTCCGATTACACAGTTGCAGATGAATACACAGCCAATAAGACGGAAAATCCAGATGCAGACAATGGCAAACACTTGGAGATCGATATCCTCTTTGGATCATGAAGTCCTGTGAACAAGTAAGACAAAGAAAAAAGTCAATGAATGAAAAGAAACTGAATGTATACTTACCTGTTACAAAGTTGCAGATGAATACAAAGCCAGTAAGAAAGAATTCCAGATGCAGACAACCACATCCAGCTGGACATGGATAGTCCCTTGGGATCAAGAGGTCCTGTGAAGAAGTAAGACAAAGAAGAAAATCAAAATATAAAAAGAACCTGAATGTATACTTACGTGTTACACAGTTGCAGATGAATACACACCCAATAAGACGTAAAATCCAGATGCAGACAACGGCAAACAGCTGGAAATGAATAGTCTCTTGGGATCATGAGGTCCTGTTAAAAAGACAAAGAAGAAAGTCAATAAATGAAAAGAAGCTGAATGTATACTTACCTGTTACACAGTTGCAGATGAATAGACAGCCATTAAGAAAGAATTCCAGATGCAGACAATCACATACAGCTGGACATGGACAGTGTCTTGGGATCATGAAGTCCTGTGAACAAGTAAGACAAAGAAGAAAGTCAATACATGAAAAGAAACTGAATGCTTACTTACCGATTACACAGTTGCAGATGAATAGAAAGTCAGTCAGATTGAGTTCCAGATGCAGACGACGGCAAACACTTGGAGAACTATAGCCTCTTGGGATCATGAAGTCCTGTGAACAAGTAAGACAAAGAAGAAAATCAATACATGAAAAGAAACTGAAGGTATACTTACCTGTCACACAGTTGCAGATGAATATAAAGTCAGACAGATTGAGTTCCAGATGCAGACAACGGCAAACAGCTGGAGATGAATACTCTCTTGGGATCATGAGGTCCTGTAAACAAGATAAAAAGAAAGTCAATACATGAAAAGGAACTGAATGTATACTTACGTGTAACACAGTTGCAGATGAATACACACCCAATAAGACATAAAATCCAGATGCAGACAACGGCAAACAGGTGGAAATGAATAGTCTCTTGGGATCATGAGGTCCTGTAAACAAGTAAGACAAAGAAGAAAATCAAAATATGAAAAGAAACTGAATGTTTACTTACCTGTAACACAGTTGCAGATGAAAAAAATAAAGCCAGTAAGCCAGAATTCCAGATTCAGACAACCATATACAGTTGATTTATAGTCTCTTGGGATCACGAGGTACTGTGAACAAGTAAGACAAAGAAGAAAGTCAATACATGAAAAGAAACTGAATGTATACTTACCTGTAACACAGTTGCAGATGAATACACTGTCAGTAAGAAAGAATTCCAGATGCAGACAACCACATACAGCTGGACATCGATAGCCTCTTGGGATCATGAGGTCCTGTAAACAAGACAAAAAAAAAAAGCCAATACATGAAAAGAAACTGAATGTATACTTACCTGTTACACAGTTGCAGATGAATACACAGCCAATAAGACGAAAAATCCAGATGCAGTTGAATAGTCTCTTGGGATCACGAGGTCCTATGAATAAGTAAGACAAAGAAGAAAGTCAATACATGAAAAGAAACGGAATGTATACTTACCTATAACACAGTTGCAGATGAATACACAGCCAATAAAATGTAAAATCCAGATGCAGACAACGGCAAACAGCTGGAGATGAATAGTCTCTTGGGATCATGAGGTCCTGTAAACAAGACAAAAAAAAAGTCAATACATGAATAGAAACGGAATGTATACCTACCTGTTACACAGTTGCAGATGAAAAGAAACGGATTGTATACTTACCTGTTACAAAGTTGCAGATGAATAGAAAGTCAGTCAGATTGAGTTTCAGATGCAGACATCGGCAAACACTTGGAGATCGATAGCCTCTTGGGGTCATGAAGTCCTGTGAACAAGTAAGAAAAAGAAGAAAGTCAAAACATGAAAAGAAACTGAATGTATACTTACCTGTTGCACAGTTGCAGATGAATAGAAAGTCAGAAACGGAAGTCAAGAAACGGAATGTATACTTACCTGTTGCACAGTTGCAGATGAATAGAAAGTCAGTCAGATTGAGTTCCAGATGCAGACAACGGCAAGCACTTGGAGATCGATAGCCTCTTGGGATCATGAAGTCCTGTCAACAAGTAAGACAAATAAGAAAGTCAATACATGAAAAGAAACTGAATGTATACTTACCTGTTACACAGTTGCAGATGAATAGAAAGTCAGTAAGAAAGAATTCCAGATGCAGACAACCACATACAGCTGGACATCGATAGCCTCTTGGGATCATGAAGTCCTGTAAACAAGACAAAAAGAAAGTCAATACATGAAAAGAAACTGAATGTATACTTACCTGTTACACAGTTGCAGATGAATAGGAAGTACGTTAGATTGAGTTCCAGATGCAGACAACGGCAAGCACTTGGAGATCGATAGCCTCTTGGGATCATGAAGTCCTGACAAGAAGTAAGACAAAGAAGAAAATCAAAACATGAAAAGAAACTGAATTTATACTTACCTGTTACACTGTTGCAGATGAATACACAGTCAGTAAGAAAGAATTCCAGATGCAGACAACCACATAAGGCTGGACATCGATAGCCTCTTGGGATCATGAGGTCCTGTAAACAAGACAAAGAAGAAAGTCAATACATGAAAAGAAACTGAATGTATACTTACCTGTTACACAGTTGCAGATGAAAAAAAAAAGCTAGTAAGCCAGAGTTCCAGATGCAGATAACCATATACAGTTGATGCATAGTCTCTTGGGATCACGAGGTTCTGTGAACAAGTAAGACAAAGAAGAAAGTCAATACATGAAAAGAATCTGAATGCTTACTTACCGATTACACAGTTGCAGATGAATAGAAAGTCAGTCAGATTGAGATCCAGATGCAGACAACGGCAAACACTTGGAGATCGATAGCCTCTTGGGATCATGAAGTCCTGTGAACAAGTAAGACAAAGAAGAAAATCAAAATATGAAAAGAAATGGAATGTATACTTACCTGTAACACAGTTGCAGATGAATAGAAAGTTAGTCAGATTGAGTTCCAGATGCAGACAATGGCAAGAAGTTGGAGATGAATAGTCTCTTGGGATCATGAGGTCCTGTAAACAAGAAAAAAAGAAAGTCAATACATGAAAAGAAACTGAATGCTTACTTACCAATTACACAGTTGGAGAAGAATACACAGCCATTAAGAAAGAATTCCAGATGCAGACAACCACATACAGCTGGACATGGACAGACTCTTGGGATCATGAAGTCCTGTGAACAAGTAAGACAATATATAAAGTCAATACATGAAAAGAAGCTGAATGTATACTTACCTGTTACACAGTTGCAGATGAAAAAAAGCCAGTAAGCCAGAGTTCCAGATTCAGTCAACCATATACAGTTGATGTATAGTCTCCTGGGATCATGAAGTCCTGTGAACAAGTAAGACAAAGAAAAAAGTAAATACATGAAAAGAAACTGAATGTATACTTACCTGTAACACAGTTGCAGATGAACACAGCCAATAAGACGAAAAATCCAGATGCAGACAATGGCAAACACTTGGAGATCGATAGCCTCATGGGATCATGAAGTCCTGTCAACAAGTAACAAAGAAGAAAATCCAAATATGAAAAGAAACTGAATGTATACTTACCTGTATCACAGTTGCAGATTAATACACAGCCAATAAGATGAAAAATCCAGATGCAGACAACAGCAAACAGCTGGAGATGAATAGTCTCTTGGGATCATGAGGTCCTGTAAACAAGTAAGACAAAGAAGAAAGTCAATACATGAAAAGAAGCTGAATGTATACTTACCTGTTACACAGTTACAGATGAATACACAGCCATTAAGAAAGAATTCCAGATGCAGAAAACCACAAATAGCTGGACATGGACAGTCTCTTGGGATCATGAAGTCCTGTGAACAAGTAAGACAAAGAAGAAATTCAATACATGAAAAGAAACTGAATGTATACTTACCTGTTACAAAGTTGCAGATGAAAACAAAGCCAGTAAGAAAGAATTCCAGATGCAGACAACCACATCCAGCTGGACACAGATAGTCTCTTGGGATCATGAGGTCCTGTAAAGAAGACAAAGAAGAAAGTCAATATATGAAAAGAAACTGAATGTATACTTACCTGTTACACAGTTGAAGATGAATACACAGTCAGTAAGAAAGAATTTCAGATGCAGACAACAACATACAGCTGGAGATCGATAGCCTGTTGGAATCATGAGGTCCTGTAAACAAGACAAAAAGAAAGTCAATACATGAAAAGAAACTGAATGTATACTTACCTGTTACACAGTTGCAGTTGAAAAAAAGCCAGTAAGCCAGAGTTCCAGATTCAGACAACCATATACAGTTGATGTATAGTCTCTTGGGATGATGAGGTCCTGTGAACAAGTAAGACAAAGAAGAAAGTCAATACATGAAAAGAAATTGAATGTATACTTACCTGTAACACAGTTGCAGATGAAAAGAAACGGAATGTATACTTACCTGTTACACAGTTGCAGATGAAAACAAAGCCAGTAAGAAAGAGTTCCAGATGCAGACAACCACATACAGCTGGACAAGGACAGTCTCTTGGGATCATGAAGTCCTCTCAAGAAGTAAGACAAAGAAGAAAATCAAAACATGAAAAGAAACTGAATGTATACTTACCTGATACACAGTTGCAGATGAATACACAGTCAGTAAGAAAGAATTCCAGATGCAGACAACCACATACAGCTGGACATGGACAGTCTCTTGGGATCATGAAGTCCTGTGAACAAGTAAGAAAAAGAAGAAAGTCAAAACATGAAAAGAAACTGAATGTATACTTACCTGTTGCACAGTTGCAGATGAATAGAAAGTCAGAAACGGAAGTCAAGAAACGGAAACGGAAGTCAAGAAACGGAATGTATACTTACCTGTTACACAGTTGCAGATGAATACAAAGCCAGTAAGAAAGAATTCCAGATGCAGACAACCGCATACAGCTGGACATGGATAGTCTCTTGGGATCAGGAGGTCCTGTAAACAAGAGAAAGAAGAAAGTCAATACATTAAAAGAAAATGAATGTATACTTACCTGTTACACAGTTGCAGATGAATAGAAAGTCAGTCAGATTGAGATCCAGATGCAGACAACAGCAAACACTTGAAGATCGATAGCCTCTTGGGGTCATTAAGTCCTGTGAACAAGTAAGAAAAAGAAGAAAGTCAAAACATGAAAAGAAACTGAATGTATACTTACCTGTTGTACAGTTGCAAATGAATAGAAAGTCAGAAACGGAAGTCAAGAAACGGAAACGGAAGTCAAGAAACGGAATGTATACTTACCTGTTACACAGTTGCAGTTGAAAAAAAGCCAGGAAGCCAGAGTTGCAGATTCAGACAACCATATTCAGTTGATGTATAGTCTCTTGGGATCACGAGGTCCTGTGAACAAGTAAGACAAAAAAGAAAGTCAATACATGAAAAGAAACTGAATGTATACTTACCTGTGACACAGTTCCTGATGAATAGAAAGTTAGTCAGATTGAGTTCCAGAAGCAGACAACGGCAAACACTTGGAGATCGATAGCCTCTTGGGGTCATGAAGTCCTGTGAACAAGTAAGAAAAAGAAAAAAGTCAAAACATGAAAAGAAACTGAATGTATACTTACCTGTTGCACAGTTGCAGATGAATAGAAAGTCAGAAACGGAAGTCAAGAAACTTAAACGGAAGTCAAGAAACGGAATGTATGCTTACCTGTTACACAGTTGCAGTTGAAAAAAAGCCAGTAAGCCAGAGTTGCAGATTCAGTTGATGTATAGTCTCTTGGGATCACGAGGTCCTGTGAACAAATAAGACAAAGAAGAAAGTCAATACATGAAAAGAAACTGAATGTATACTTACCTGTTACACAGTTGCAGTTGAATAGAAAGTCAGTCACGTTGAGTTCCAGATGCAGACAAAGGCAAACACTTGGAGATCGATAGCCTCTTGGGATCATGAAGTCCTGTGAAGAAGTAAGACAAAGAAGAAAGTCAATACATGAAAAAAAACTGAATGTATACTTACCTGTAACACAGTTGCAGATGAATACACAGCCAATAAGAAAGAATTCCAGATGCAGACAAACACATCCAGCTGGACATGGATAGTCTCTTGGGATCATGAAGTCCTGTCAACAAGTAAGACAAAGAAGAAAATCAAAATATGAAAAGAAACTGAATGTATACTTACCTGTAACACAGTTGCAGATTAATACAAAGCCAATAAGATAAAAAATCCAGATGCAGACAACAGCAAACAGCTGGAGATGAATACTCTCTTGAGATCATGAGGTCCTGTAAACAAGATAAAAAGAAAGTCAATACATGAAAAGACACTGAATGTATACTTACCTGTTACACAGTTGCAGATGAATACAAAGCCAATAAGACGAAAAATCCAGATGCAGATGAATAGTCTCTTGGGATAATGAGGTCCTGTAAACAAGACAAAGAAGAAAGTCAATACATGAAAAGAAACTGAATGTATACTTACCTGTTACACAGTTGCAGATGAAAAAAAGCCAGTAAGCCAGAGTTCCAGATTCAGACAACCATATACAGTTGATGTATAGTCTCTTGGGATCACGAGGTCCTGTGAACAAGTAAGACAAAGAAGAAAGTCAATACATGAAAAGAAACGGAATGATTACTTACCGATTAAACAGTTGCAGATGAAAACACAGCCAATAAAATGTAAAATCCAGATGCAGACAACAGCAAACAGCTGGAGATGAATACTCTCTTGAGATCATGAGGTCCTGTAAACAAGATAAAAAGAAAGTCAATACATGAAAAGACACTGAATGTATACTTACCTGTTACACAGTTGCAGATGAATACAAAGCCAATAAGACGAAAAATCCAGATGCAGATGAATAGTCTTTTGGGATAATGAGGTCCTGTAAACAAGACAAAGAAGAAAGTCAATACATGAAAAGAAACTGAATGTATACTTACCTGTTACACAGTTGCAGATGAAAAAAAGCCAGTAAGCCAGAGTTCCAGATTCAGACAACCATATACAGTTGATGTATAGTCTCTTGGGATCACGAGGTCCTGTGAACAAGTAAGACAAAGAAGAAAGTCAATACATGAAAAGAAACGAAATGATTACTTACCGATTAAACAGTTGCAGATGAAAACACAGCCAATAAAACGTAAAATCCAGATGCAGACAACGGCAAACAGCTGGAGATGAATAGTCTCTTGGGATCATGAGGTCCTGTAAACAAGACAAAAAAAAGTCAATACATGAATAGAAACGGAATGTATACTTACCTGTTACACAGTTGCAGATGAATAGAATGTCAGTCAGATTGAGATCCAGATGCAGACAACGGCAAACAGCTGGAGATGAATAGTCTCTTGGGATCATGAGGTCCTGTAAACAAGACAAAAAAAAGTCAATACATGAAAAGAAACTGAATGTATACTTACCTGTTACACAGTTGCAGATGAATACACAGTCAGTAAGAAAGAATTCAAGATGCAGACAACCACATACAGCTGGAGATCGATAGCCCCTTGGGATCATGAAGTCCTGTAAATAAGACAAAAAGAAAGTCAATACATGAAAAGAAACTGAATGTAAACTTACCTGTTACACAGTTGCAGATGAAAAGAAACGGAATGTATACTTACCTGTTACACAGATGCAGATGAATACACAGTCAGTAAGAAAGAATTCCAGATGCAGACAACCACATACAGCTAGACATGGATAGTCTCTTTGGATCATGAAGTCTTGTGAACAAGTAAGACAAAGAAGAAAATCAAAATATAAAAACAAACCGAATGTGTACTTACCTGTAACACAGTTGCAGATTAATACACAGCCAATAAGATGAAAAATCCAGATGCAGACAACAGCAAACAGCTGGAGATGAATAGTCTCTTGGGATCATGAGGTCGTGTAAACAAGTATGACAAAGAAGAAAGTCAATACATGAAAAGAAACTGAATGCTTACTTACCGATTACACAGTTGCAGATGAAAAAAATAAAGCCAGTAAGCAAGAGTTCCAGATTCAGACAACCATATACAGTTGATTTATAGTCTCTTGGGATCACGAGGTACTGTGAACAAGTAAGACAAAGAAGAAAGTCAATATATGAAAAGAAACTGAATATATACTTACCTACTACACAGTTGCAGATGAATAAAAAGCCAGTAAGAAAGAATTCCAGATGCAGACAACCACATCCAGCTGGACACAGATAGTCTCTTGGGATCATGAGGTCCTGTAAAGAAGACAAAGAAGAAAGTCAATATATGAAAAGAAACTGAATATATACTTACCTACTACACAGTTGCAGATGAATAAAAAGCCAGTAAGAAAGAATTCCAGATGCAGACAACCACATACAGCTGGACATGGATAGTCTCTTGGGATCAGGAGGTCCTGTAAACAAGAGAAAGAAGAAAGTCAATACATGAAAAGAAAATGAATGTATACTTACCTGTTACACAGTTGCAGATGAATAGAAAGTTAGTCCGATTGAGTTCCAGATGCAGACAACGGCAAACACTTGGAGATCGATAGCCTCTTGGGGTCATGAAGTCCTGTGAACAAGTAAGAAAAAGAAGAAAGTCAAAACATGAAAAGAAACTGAATGTATACTTACCTGTTGCACAGTTGCAGATGAATAGAAAGTCAGAAACGGAAGTCAAGAAACGGAAACGGAAGTCAAGAAACGGAATGTATACTTACCTGTTACACAGTTGCAGTTGAAAAAAAGCCAGTAAGCCAGAGTTGCAGATTCAGACAACCATATTCAGTTGATGTATAGTCTCTTGGGATCACGAGGTCCTGTGAACAAGTAAGACAAAGAAGAAAGTCAATACATGAAAAGAAACTGAATGTATACTTACCGATTAAACAGTTGCAGATGAAAACACAGCCAATAAGACGTGAAATCCAGATGCAGACAACGGCAAACAGCTGGAGATGAATAGTCTCTTGGGATCATGAGGTCCTGTAAATAAGACAAAAAAAAAAAAGTCAATACATGAATAGAAACGGAATGTATACTTACCTGTTACACAGTTGCAGATGAATACACAGCCAGTAAGAAAGAGTTCCAGATGCAGACAACCACATATAGCTGGACACGGACAGTCTCTTTGGATCATGAAGTCCTGTGAACAAGTAAGACAAAAAAAGAAAGTCAATACATGAAAAGAAACTGAATGTATACTTACCTGTTACACAGTTGCAGATGAATGCACAGTCAGTAAGAAAGAATTCCAGATGCAGACAACCACATACAGCTGGACATCGATAGCCTCTTGGGATCATGAAGTCCTGCAAACTATACAAAAAGAAAGTCAATACATGAAAAGAAACTGAATGTATACTTACCTGTTACACAGTTGCAGATGAATATAAAGTAGATTGAGTTCCAGATGCAGACAACGGCAAGTACTTGGAGATCGATAGCCTCTTGGGATCATGAAGTCCTGTGAACAAGTAAGACAAAGAAGAAAATCAAAACATGAAAAGAAACTGAGTGTATACTTACCTGTTACACAGTTGCAGATGAAAAGAAACGGAATGTATACTTACCTGTTACACAGTTGCAGATGAATACACAGTCAGTAAGAAAGAGTTCTAGATGCAGACAACCACATACAGCTGGACAAGGACAGTCTCTTGGGATCATGAAGTCCTGTGAACAAGTAAGACAAAGAAGAAAATCAAAATATAAAAAGAAACTGAATGTATACTTACGTGTAACACAGTTGCAGATGAATACACACCCAATAAGACGAAAAATCCAGATGCAGATGAATAGTCTCTTGGGATCACGAGGTCCTGTGAACAAGTAAGACAAAGAAGAAAGTCAATACATGAAAAAAAACTGAATGTATACTTACCTATAACACAGTTGCAGATGAACACACAGCCAATAAAACGTAAAATCCAGATGCAGACAACGGCAAACAGCTGGAGATGAATAGTCTCTTGGGATCATGAGGTCCTGTAAATAAGATAAACTGAATGCTTACTTACCTTTTACAAACTTGCAGATGAATACAAATCCAGTAAGAAAGAATTCCAGATGCAGACAATCACATCCAGCTGGACATGGATAGTCTTTTGGGATCATGAGGTCCTGTAAACAAGACAAAGAAGAAAGTCAATACATGAAAAGAAACTGAATGTATACTTACCTGTTACACAGTTGCAGATGAATAGAAAGTCAGTAAGATTGAGTTCCATATGCAGACAACCGCAAACACTTGGAGATCGATAACCTCTTGGGATCATGAAGTCATGTCAACAAGTAAGACAAAGAAGAAAGTCAATACATGAAAAGAAACTGAATGTATACTTACCTGTTACACAGTTGCAGATGAATACACAGTCAGTAAGAAAGAATTCCAGATGCAGACAACCACATACAGCTGGACATCAATAGCCTCTTGGGATCATGAAGTCCTGTCAAGAGACAACAAGAAAGTCAATATATGAAAAGAAACTGAATGTATACTTACCTGTTACACAGTTGCAAATTAAAAAAAGCCAGTAAGCCAGAGTTCCAGATTCAGACAACCATATACAGTTGATGTATAGTCTCTTGGGATCACGAGGTCCCAAGAGACTATACTATACTTACCTCTTGCACAGTTGCAGATGAATAGAAAGTCAGTCAAATTGAGATCCAGATGCCGACAACGGCAAACACTTGGAGATCGATAGCCTCTTGGGATCATGAAGTCCTGTCAAGAAGTAAGAAAAAGAAGAAAATCAAAACATGAAAAGAAACTGAATGTATACTTACCTGATACACAGTTGCAGATGAAAAGAAACGGAATGTATACTTACCTGTTACACAGTTGCAGATGAATACACAGTCAGCAAGAAAGAATTTCAGATGCAGACAACAACATACAGCTGGAGATCGATAGCCTGTTGGGATCATGAGGTCCTGTAAACAAGACAAAAAGAAAGTCAATACATGAAAAGAAACTGAATGTATACTTAACTGTTACACAGTTGCAGTTGAAAAAAGCCAGTAAGCCAGAGTTCCAGATTCAGACAACCATATACAGTTGATGTATAGTCTCTTGGGATGATGAGGTCCTGTGAACAAGTAAGACAAAGAAGAAAGTCAATACATGAAAAGAAATTGAATGTATACTTACCTGTAACACAGTTGCAGATGAAAAGAAACGGAATGTATACTTACCTGTTACAATGTTGCAGATGAATACACAGTCAGTAAGAAAGAGTTCCAGATGCAGACAACCACATACAGCTGGACAAGGACAGTCTCTTGGGATCATGAAGTCCTGTGAACAAGTAAGACAAAGAAGAAAATCAAAATATGAAAAGAAATTGAATGTATACTTACCTATAACACAGTTGCAGATGAATACACAGCCAATAAAACGTAAAATCCAGATTGCAGACAACGGCAAACAGCTGGAGATGAATAGTCTCTTGGGATCATGAGGTCCTGTGAACAAGTAAGACAAAGAAAAAAGTCAATGCATGAAAAGAAACTGAATGTATACTTACATGTTACAAAGTTGCAGATGAATGCATCTGTAATTCTTTCTTACTGGATTTGTAGACAACCACATCCACCTGGACAGGGATAGTCTCTTGGGATCATGAGGTCCTGTAAACAAGACAAAGAAAAAAGTCAATACATGAAAAGAAACTGAATGTATACTTACCTGTTACACAGTTGCAGATGAATACACAGTCAGTAAGAAAGAATTCCAGATGCAGACAACCACATACAGCTGGACATCGATAGCCTCTTGGGATCATGAAGTCCTGTCAAGAAGACAACAAGAAAGTCAATATATGAAAAGAAACTGAATGTATACTTACCTGTTACACAGTTGCAAATTAAAAAAAGCCAGTAAGCCAGAGTTCCAGATTCAGACAACCATATACAGTTGATGTATAGTCTCTTGGGATCACGAGGTCCTGTGAACAAGTAAGACAAAGAAGAAAGTCAATACATGAAAAGAAACTGAATGTATACTTACCTTTTACAAACTTGCAGATGAATACAAATCCAGTAAGAAAGAATTCCAGATGCAGACAACCACATCCAGCTGGACATGGATAGTCTCTTGGGATCATGAGGTCCTGTAAACAAGACAAAGAAGAAAGTCAATACATGAAAAGAAACTGAATGTATACTTACCTGTTACACAGTTGCAGATGAATAGAAAGTCAGTAAGATTGAGTTCCATATGCAGACAACCGCAAACACTTGGAGATCGATAACCTCTTGGGATCATGAAGTCCTGTCAACAAGTAAGACAAAGAAGAAAGTCAATACATGAAAAGAAACTGAATGTATACTTACCTGTTACACAGTTGCAGATGAATACACAGTCAGTAAGAAAGAATTCCAGATGCAGACAACCACATACAGCTAGACATGGATAGTCTCTTTGGATCATGAAATCTTGTGAACAAGTAAGACAAAGAAGAAAATCAAAACATGAAAAGAAACTGAATGTATACTTACCTCTTGCACAGTTGCAGATGAATAGAAAGTCAGTCAAATTGAGATCCAGATGCCGACAACGGCAAACACTTGGAGATCGATAGCCTCTTGGGATCATGAAGTCCTGTCAAGAAGTAAGAAAAAGAAGAAAATCAAAACATGAAAAGAAACTGAATGTATACTTACCTGATACACAGTTGCAGATGAAAAGAAACGGAATGTATACTTACCTGTTACACAGTTGCAGATGAATACACAGTCAGCAAGAAAGAATTTCAGATGCAGACAACAACATACAGCTGGAGATCGATAGCCTGTTGGGATCATGAGGTCCTGTAAACAAGACAAAAAGAAAGTCAATACATGAAAAGAAACTGAATGTATACTTAACTGTTACACAGTTGCAGTTGAAAAAAGCCAGTAAGCCAGAGTTCCAGATTCAGACAACCATATACAGTTGATGTATAGTCTCTTGGGATGATGAGGTCCCGTGAACAAGTAAGACAAAGAAGAAAGTCAATACATGAAAAGAAATTGAATGTATACTTACCTGTAACACAGTTGCAGATGAAAAGAAACGGAATGTATACTTACCTGTTACAATGTTGCAGATGAATACACAGTCAGTAAGAAAGAGTTCCAGATGCAGACAACCACATACAGCTGGACAAGGACAGTCTCTTGGGATCATGAAGTCCTGTGAACAAGTAAGACAAAGAAGAAAATCAAAATATGAAAAGAAATTGAATGTATACTTACCTATAACACAGTTGCAGATGAATACACAGCCAATAAAACGTAAAATCCAGATTGCAGACAACGGCAAACAGCTGGAGATGAATAGTCTCTTGGGATCATGAGGTCCTGTGAACAAGTAAGACAAAGAAAAAAGTCAATGCATGAAAAGAAACTGAATGTATACTTACATGTTACAAAGTTGCAGATGAATGCATCTGTAATTCTTTCTTACTGGATTTGTAGACAACCACATCCACCTGGACAGGGATAGTCTCTTGGGATCATGAGGTCCTGTAAACAAGACAAAGAAAAAAGTCAATACATGAAAAGAAACTGAATGTATACTTACCTGTTACACAGTTGCAGATGAATACACAGTCAGTAAGAAAGAATTCCAGATGCAGACAACCACATACAGCTGGACATCGATAGCCTCTTGGGATCATGAAGTCCTGTCAAGAAGACAACAAGAAAGTCAATATATGAAAAGAAACTGAATGTATACTTACCTGTTACACAGTTGCAAATTAAAAAAAGCCAGTAAGCCAGAGTTCCAGATTCAGACAACCATATACAGTTGATGTATAGTCTCTTGGGATCACGAGGTCCTGTGAACAAGTAAGACAAAGAAGAAAGTCAATACATGAAAAGAAACTGAATGTATACTTACCTTTTACAAACTTGCAGATGAATACAAATCCAGTAAGAAAGAATTCCAGATGCAGACAACCACATCCAGCTGGACATGGATAGTCTCTTGGGATCATGAGGTCCTGTAAACAAGACAAAGAAGAAAGTCAATACATGAAAAGAAACTGAATGTATACTTACCTGTTACACAGTTGCAGATGAATAGAAAGTCAGTAAGATTGAGTTCCATATGCAGACAACCGCAAACACTTGGAGATCGATAACCTCTTGGGATCATGAAGTCCTGTCAACAAGTAAGACAAAGAAGAAAGTCAATACATGAAAAGAAACTGAATGTATACTTACCTGTTACACAGTTGCAGATGAATACACAGTCAGTAAGAAAGAATTCCAGATGCAGACAACCACATACAGCTAGACATGGATAGTCTCTTTGGATCATGAAATCTTGTGAACAAGTAAGACAAAGAAGAAAATCAAAACATGAAAAGAAACTGAATGTATACTTACCTCTTGCACAGTTGCAGATGAATAGAAAGTCAGTCAAATTGAGATCCAGATGCCGACAACGGCAAACACTTGGAGATCGATAGCCTCTTGGGATCATGAAGTCCTGTCAAGAAGTAAGAAAAAGAAGAAAATCAAAACATGAAAAGAAACTGAATGTATACTTACCTGATACACAGTTGCAGATGAAAAGAAACGGAATGTATACTTACCTGTTACACAGTTGCAGATGAATACACAGTCAGCAAGAAAGAATTTCAGATGCAGACAACAACATACAGCTGGAGATCGATAGCCTGTTGGGATCATGAGGTCCTGTAAACAAGACAAAAAGAAAGTCAATACATGAAAAGAAACTGAATGTATACTTAACTGTTACACAGTTGCAGTTGAAAAAAGCCAGTAAGCCAGAGTTCCAGATTCAGACAACCATATACAGTTGATGTATAGTCTCTTGGGATGATGAGGTCCCGTGAACAAGTAAGACAAAGAAGAAAGTCAATACATGAAAAGAAATTGAATGTATACTTACCTGTAACACAGTTGCAGATGAAAAGAAACGGAATGTATACTTACCTGTTACAATGTTGCAGATGAATACACAGTCAGTAAGAAAGAGTTCCAGATGCAGACAACCACATACAGCTGGACAAGGACAGTCTCTTGGGATCATGAAGTCCTGTGAACAAGTAAGACAAAGAAGAAAATCAAAATATGAAAAGAAATTGAATGTATACTTACCTATAACACAGTTGCAGATGAATACACAGCCAATAAAACGTAAAATCCAGATTGCAGACAATGGCAAACAGCTGGAGATGAATAGTCTCTTGGGATCATGAGGTCCTGTGAACAAGTAAGACAAAGAAAAAAGTCAATACATGAAAAGAAACTGAATGTATACTTACATGTTACAAAGTTGCAGATGAATGCATCTGTAATTCTTTCTTACTGGATTTGTAGACAACCACATCCACCTGGACAGGGATAGTCTCTTGGGATCATGAGGTCCTGTAAACAAGACAAAGAAAAAAGTCAATACATGAAAAGAAACTGAATGTATACTTACCTGTTACACAGTTGCAGATGAATAGAAAGTCAGTAAGAAAGAATTCCAGATGCAGACAACCACATCCAGCTGGACATGGATAGTCTCTTGGGATCATGAGGTCCTGTAAACAAGACAAAGAAGAAAGTCAATACATGAAAAGAATCAAAATATAAAAAGAAACTGAATGTATACTTACGTGTAACACAGTTGCAGATGAATACACACCCAATAAGACGTAAAAGCCAGATGCAGACAACGGCAAACAGCTGGAAATGAATAGTCTCTTGGGATCATGAGGTCTTGTAAACAAGTAAGACAAAGAAGAAAGTCAAAACGAAAAGAAACTGAATGTATACTTACCTGTTACACAGTTGCAGATGAATACACAGCCAATAAGACGAAAAATTCAGATGCAGTTGAAAAGTCTCTTGGGATCACGAGGTCCTGTGAACAAGTAAGACAAAGAAGAAAGTCAATACATGAAAAGAAACGGCATGCTTACTTACCGATTACACAGTTGCAGATGAAAACACAGCCAATAAGACGTAAAATCCAGATGCAGACAACGGCAAACAGCTGGAGATGAGGTTCTGTAAATAAGACAAAAAAAAAAGTCAATACATGAATAGAAACGGAATGTATACTTACCTGTTACACAGTTGCAGATGAAAAAAAGCCAGTAAGCCAGAGTTCCAGATACAGACAACCATATACAGTTGATGTATAGTCTCTTGGGATCACGAGGTCCTGTGAACAAGTAAGACAAAGAAGAAAGTCAATACATGAAAAGAAACTGAATGATTACTTACCTTTTACAAACTTGCAGATGAATACAAATCCAGTAAGAAAGAATTCCAGATGCAGACAATCACATCCAGCTGGACATGGATAGTCTCTTGGGATCATGAGGTCCTGTAAACAAGACAAAGAAGAAAGTCAATACATGAAAAGAAACTGAATGTATACTTACCTGTTACACAGTTGCAGATGAATAGAAAGTCAGTAAGATTGAGTTCCATATGCAGACAACCGCAAACACTTGGAGATCGATAACCTCTTGGGATCATGAAGTCCTGTCAACAAGTAAGACAAAGAAGAAAGTCAATACATGAAAAGAAACTGAATGTATACTTACCTGTTACACAGTTGCAGATGAATACACAGTCAGTAAGAAAGAATTCCAGATGCAGACAACCACATACAGCTGGACATCGATAGCCTCTTGGGATCATGAAGTCCTGTCAAGAAGACAACAAGAAAGTCAATTTATGAAAAGAAACTGAATGTATACTTACCTGTTACACAGTTGCAAATTAAAAAAAGCCAGTAAGCCAGAGTTCCAGATTCAGACAACCATATACAGTTGATGTATAGTCTCTTGGGATCACGAGGTCCTGTGAACAAGTAAGACAAAGAAGAAAGTCAATACATGAAAAGAAACTGAATGTATACTTACCTTTTACAAACTTGCAGATGAATACAAATCCAGTAAGAAAGAATTCCAGATGCAGACAACCACATCCAGCTGGACATGGATAGTCTCTTGGGATCATGAGGTCCTGTAAACAAGACAAAGAAGAAAGTCAATACATGAAAAGAAACTGAATGTATACTTACCTGTTACACAGTTGGAGATGAATAGAAAGTCAGTAAGATTGAGTTCCATATGCAGACAACCGCAAACACTTGGAGATCGATAACCTCTTGGGATCATGAAGTCCTGTCAACAAGTAAGACAAAGAAGAAAGTCAATACATGAAAAGAAACTGAATGTTTACTTACCTGTAAAACAGTTGCAGATGAATACACACCCAATAAGACGAAAAATCCAGATGCAGATGAATAGTCTCTTGGGATCACGAGGTCCTGTGAACAAGTAAGACAAAGAAGAAAGTCAATACATGAAAAAAAACTGAATGTATACTTACCTATTGCACAGTTGCAGATTAATACACAGCCAATAAGACGTAAAATCCAGATGCAGACAACGGCAAACAGCTGGAGATGAATAGTCTCTTGGGATCATGAGGTCCTGTAAATAAGATAAAAAGAGAGTCAATACATGAAAAGAAACTGAATGTATACTTACCTGTTATAAAGTTGCAGATGAATAGAAAGTCAGTCAGATTGAGTTCCAGATGCAGACAACGGCAAATACTTGGAGATCAATAGCCTCTTGGGATCATGAAGTCCTGTGAACAAGTAAGACAAAGAAGAAAGTCAAAACATGAAAAGAAACTGAATGTATACTTACCTGTTACACAGTTGCAGATGAATACACAGCCAATAAGACGAAAAATCCAGATGCAGTTGAATAGTCTCTTGGGATCACGAGGTCCTGTGAACAAGTAAGACAAAGAAGAAAGTAAATACATGAAAAGAAACTGAATGTATACTTACCTATTGCACAGTTGCAGATGAACACACAGTCAGTAAGAAAGAATTCCAGTTGCAGACAACCACATACAGCTGGACATGGACCGTCTCTTGGGATCCTGAAATCCTATGAATAAGTAAGACAAATAAGAAAGTCAATACATGAAAACAAACTGAATGTATACTTACCTGTTACACAGTTGCAGATGAAAAGAAACTGAATGTATACTTACCTGTAACACAGTTGCAGATTAATACAAAGCCAATAAGATAAAAAATCCAGATGCAGACAACAGCAAACAGCTGGAGATGAATACTCTCTTGGGATCATGAAGTCCTGTCAACAAGTAAGACAAAGAAGAAAACCTAAATATGAAAAGAAATTGAATGTATACTTACCTATAACACAGTTGCAGATGAACACACAGCCAATAAAACGTAAAATCCAGATGCAGACAACGGCAAACAGCTGGAGATGAATAGTCTCTTGGGATCATGAGGTCCTGTAAACAAGACAAAAAAAAGTCAATACATGAATAGAAACGGAATGTATACTTACCTGTTACACAGTTGCAGATGAATAGAAAGTCAGTCAGATTGAGATCCAGATGCAGACAACGGCAAACAGCTGGAGATGAATAGTCTCTTGGGATCATGAAATCTTGTGAACAAGTAAGACAAAGAAAAAAATCAAAATATAAAAAGAAACTGAATGTATACTTACGTGTAACACAGTTGCAGATGAATACACACCCAATAAGACGTAAAAGCCAGATGCAGACAACGGCAAACAGCTGGAAATGAATAGTCTCTTGGGATCATGAGGTCCTGTAAACAAGTAAGACAAAGAAGAAAGTCAAATCGAAAAGAAACTGAATGTATACTTACCTGTTACACAGTTGCAGATGAATACACAGCCAATAAGACGAAAAATTCAGATGCAGTTGAAAAGTCTCTTGGGATCACGAGGTCCTGTGAACAAGTAAGACAAAGAAGAAAGTCAATACATGAAAAGAAACGGCATGCTTACTTACCGATTACACAGTTGCAGATGAAAACACAGCCAATAAGACGTAAAATCCAGATGCAGACAACGGCAAACAGCTGGAGATGAATAGTCTCTTGGGATCATGAGGTTCTGTAAATAAGACAAAAAAAAAAAAAGTCAATACATGAATAGAAACGGAATGTATACTTACCTGTTACACAGTTGCAGATGAAAAAAAGCCAGTAAGCCAGAGTTCCAGATACAGACAACCATATACAGTTGATGTATAGTCTCTTGGGATCACGAGGTCCTGTGAACAAGTAAGACAAAGAAGAAAGTCAATACATGAAAAGAAACTGAATGCTTACTTACCTTTTACAAACTTGCAGATGAATACAAATCCAGTAAGAAAGAATTCCAGATGCAGACAATCACATCCAGCTGGACATGGATAGTCTCTTGGGATCATGAGGTCCTGTAAACAAGAAAAAGAAGAAAGTCAATACATGAAAAGAAACTGAATGTATACTTACCTGTTACACAGTTGCAGATGAATAGAAAGTCAGTAAGATTGAGTTCCATATGCAGACAACCACATACAGCTAGACATGGATAGTCTCTTTGGATCATGAAATCTTGTGAACAAGTAAGACAAAGAAGAAAATCAAAACATGAAAAGAAACTGAATGTATACTTACCTCTTGCACAGTTGCAGATGAATAGAAAGTCAGTCAAATTGAGATCCAGATGCCGACAACGGCAAACACTTGGAGATCGATAGCCTCTTGGGATCATGAAGTCCTGTCAAGAAGTAAGAAAAAGAAGAAAGTCAATACATGAAAAGAAACTGAATGTATACTTACCTGTTACACAGTTGCAGATGAATAGAAAGTCAGTAAGATTGAGTTCCATATGCAGACAACCACATACAGCTAGACATGGATAGTCTCTTTGGATCATGAAATCTTGTGAACAAGTAAGACAAAGAAGAAAATCAAAACATGAAAAGAAACTGAATGTATACTTACCTGTTACACAGTTGCAGATGAAAAGAAACGGAATGTATACTTACCTGTTACACAGTTGCAGATGAATACACAGTCAGCAAGAAAGAATTTCAGATGCAGACAACAACATACAGCTGGAGATCGATAGCCTGTTGGGATCATGAGGTCCTGTAAACAAGACAAAAAGAAAGTCAATACATGAAAAGAAACTGAATGTATACTTAACTGTTACACAGTTGCAGTTGAAAAAAAGCCAGTAAGCCAGAGTTCCAGATTCAGACAACCATATACAGTTGATGTATAGTCTCTTGGGATGATGAGGTCCTGTGAACAAGTAAGACAAAGAAGAAAGTCAATACATGAAAAGAAATTGAATGTATACTTACCTGTAACACAGTTGCAGATGAAAAGAAACGGAATGTATACTTACCTGTTACAATGTTGCAGATAAATACACAGTCAGTAAGAAAGAGTTCCAGATGCAGACAACCACATACAGCTGGACAAGGACAGTCTCTTGGGATCATGAAGTCCTGTGAACAAGTAAGACAAAGAAGAAAATCAAAATATGAAAAGAAATTGAATGTATACTTACCTATAACACAGTTGCAGATGAATACACAGCCAATAAAACGTAAAATCCAGATTGCAGACAACGGCAAACAGCTGGAGATGAATAGTCTCTTGGGATCATGAGGTCCTGTGAACAAGTAAGACAAAGAAAAAAGACAATACATGAAAAGAAACTGAATGTATACTTACATGTTACAAAGTTGCAGATGAATGCATCTGTAATTCTTTCTTACTGGATTTGTAGACAACCACATCCACCTGGACAGGGATAGTCTCTTGGGATCATGAGGTCCTGTAAACAAGACAAAGAAAAAAGTCAATACATGAAAAGAAACTGAATGTATACTTACCTGTTACACAGTTGCAGATGAATAGAAAGTCAGTAAGAAAGAATTCCAGATGCAGACAACCACATCCAGCTGGACATGGATAGTCTCTTGGGATCATGAGGTCCTGTAAACAAGACAAAGAAGAAAGTCAATACATGAAAAGAATCAAAATATAAAAAGAAACTGAATGTATACTTACGTGTAACACAGTTGCAGATGAATACACACCCAATAAGACGTAAAAGCCAGATGCAGACAACGGCAAACAGCTGGAAATGAATAGTCTCTTGGGATCATGAGGTCTTGTAAACAAGTAAGACAAAGAAGAAAGTCAAAACGAAAAGAAACTGAATGTATACTTACCTGTTACACAGTTGCAGATGAATACACAGCCAATAAGACGAAAAATTCAGATGCAGTTGAAAAGTCTCTTGGGATCACGAGGTCCTGTGAACAAGTAAGACAAAGAAGAAAGTCAATACATGAAAAGAAACGGCATGCTTACTTACCGATTACACAGTTGCAGATGAAAACACAGCCAATAAGACGTAAAATCCAGATGCAGACAACGGCAAACAGCTGGAGATGAGGTTCTGTAATAAGACAAAAAAAAAAGTCAATACATGAATAGAAACGGAATGTATACTTACCTGTTACACAGTTGCAGATGAAAAAAAGCCAGTAAGCCAGAGTTCCAGATACAGACAACCATATACAGTTGATGTATAGTCTCTTGGGATCACGAGGTCCTGTGAACAAGTAAGACAAAGAAGAAAGTCAATACATGAAAAGAAACTGAATGCTTACTTACCTTTTACAAACTTGCAGATGAATACAAATCCAGTAAGAAAGAATTCCAGATGCAGACAATCACATCCAGCTGGACATGGATAGTCTCTTGGGATCATGAGGTCCTGTAAACAAGACAAAGAAGAAAGTCAATACATGAAAAGAAACTGAATGTATACTTACCTGTTACACAGTTGCAGATGAATAGAAAGTCAGTAAGATTGAGTTCCATATGCAGACAACCGCAAACACTTGGAGATCGATAACCTCTTGGGATCATGAAGTCCAGTCAACAAGTAAGACAAAGAAGAAAGTCAATACATGAAAAGAAACTGAATGTATACTTACCTGTTACACAGTTGCAGATGAATACACAGTCAGTAAGAAAGAATTCCAGATGCAGACAACCACATACAGCTGGACATCGATAGCCTCTTGGGATCATGAAGTCCTGTCAAGAAGACAACAAGAAAGTCAATATATGAAAAGAAACTGAATGTATACTTACCTGTTACACAGTTGCAAATTAAAAAAAGCCAGTAAGCCAGAGTTCCAGATTCAGACAACCATATACAGTTGATGTATAGTCTCTTGGGATCACGAGGTCCTGTGAACAAGTAAGACAAAGAAGAAAGTCAATACATGAAAAGAAACTGAATGTATACTTACCTTTTACAAACTTGCAGATGAATACAAATCCAGTAAGAAAGAATTCCAGATGCAGACAACCACATCCAGCTGGACATGGATAGTCTCTTGGGATCATGAGGTTCTGTAAACAAGACAAAGAAGAAAGTCAATACATGAAAAGAAACTGAATGTATACTTACCTGTTACACAGTTGCAGATGAATAGAAAGTCAGTAAGATTGAGTTCCATATGCAGACAACCGCAAACACTTGGAGATCGATAACCTCTTGGGATCATGAAGTCCTGTCAACAAGTAAGACAAAGAAGAAAGTCAATACATGAAAAGAAACTGAATGTATACTTACCTGTTACACAGTTGCAGATGAATACACAGTCAGTAAGAAAGAATTCCAGATGCAGACAACCACATACAGCTAGACATGGATAGTCTCTTTGGATCATGAAATCTTGTGAACAAGTAAGACAAAGAAGAAAATCAAAACATGAAAAGAAACTGAATGTATACTTACCTCTTGCACAGTTGCAGATGAATAGAAAGTCAGTCAAATTGAGATCCAGATGCCGACAACGGCAAACACTTGGAGATCGATAGCCTCTTGGGATCATGAAGTCCTGTCAAGAAGTAAGAAAAAGAAGAAAATCAAAACATGAAAAGAAACTGAATGTATACTTACCGGATACACAGTTGCAGATGAAAAGAAACGGAATGTATACTTACCTGTTACACAGTTGCAGATGAATACACAGTCAGCAAGAAAGAATTTCAGATGCAGACAACAACATACAGCTGGAGATCGATAGCCTGTTGGGATCATGAGGTCCTGTAAACAAGTAAGACAAAGAAGAAAGTCAATACATGAAAAGAAATTGAATGTATACTTACCTGTAACACAGTTGCAGATGAAAAGAAACGGAATGTATACTTACCTGTTACAATGTTGCAGATGAATACACAGTCAGTAAGAAAGAGTTCCAGATGCAGACATCCACATACAGCTGGACAAGGACAGTCTCTTGGGATCATAAAGTCCTGTGAACAAGTAAGACAAAGAAGAAAATCAAAATATGAAAAGAAATTGAATGTATACTTACCTATAACACAGTTGCAGATGAATACACAGCCAATAAAACGTAAAATCCAGATTGCAGACAACGGCAAACAGCTGGAGATGAATAGTCTCTTGGGATCATGAGGTCCTGTGAACAAGTAAGACAAAGAAAAAAGTCAATACATGAAAAGAAACTGAATGTATACTTACATGTTACAAAGTTGCAGATGAATGCATCTGTAATTCTTTCTTACTGGATTTGTAGACAACCACATCCACCTGGACAGGGATAGTCTCTTGGGATCATGAGGTCCTGTAAACAAGACAAAGAAAAAAGTCAATACATGAAAAGAAACTGAATGTATACTTACCTGTTACACAGTTGCAGATGAATAGAAAGTCAGTAAGAAAGAATTCCAGATGCAGACAACCACATCCAGCTGGACATGGATAGTCTCTTGGGATCATGAGGTCCTGTAAACAAGACAAAGAAGAAAGTCAATATATGAAAAGAAACTGAATGTACACTTACCTGTTACACAGTTGCAGATGAATAGAAAGTCAGTCACATTGAGTTCCAGATGCAGACAACGGCAAACACTTGGAGATCTATAGCCTCTTGGGATCATTAAGTCATGTGAACAAGTAAGACAAAGAAGAAAATCAAAATATGAAAAGAAACTGAATGTTTACTTACCTGTAAAACAGTTGCAGATGAATACACACCCAATAAGACGAAAAATCCAGATGCAGATGAATAGTCTCTTGGGATCACGAGGTCCTGTGAACAAGTAAGACAAAGAAGAAAGTCAATACATGAAAAAAAACTGAATGTATACTTACCTATTGCACAGTTGCAGATTAATACACAGCCAATAAGACGTAAAATCCAGATGCAGACAACGGCAAACAGCTGGAGATGAATAGTCTCTTGGGATCATGAGGTCCTGTAAATAAGATAAAAAGAGAGTCAATACATGAAAAGAAACTGAATGTATACTTACCTGTTACACAGTTGCAGATGAATACAAAGCCAATAAGACGAAAAATCCAGATGCAGTTGAATAGTCTCTTGGGATCACGAGGTCCTGTGAACAAGTAAGACAAAGAAGAAAGTAAATACATGAAAAGAAACTGAATGTATACTTACCTATTGCACAGTTGCAGATGAACACACAGTCAGTAAGAAAGAATTCCAGTTGCAGACAACCACATACAGCTGGACATGGACCGTCTCTTGGGATCCTGAAATCCTATGAATAAGTAAGACAAATAAGAAAGTCAATACATGAAAACAAACTGAATGTATACTTACCTGTTACACAGTTGCAGATGAAAAAAACTGAATGTATACTTACCTGTAACACAGTTGCAGATTAATACAAAGCCAATAAGATAAAAAATCCAGATGCAGACAACAGCAAACAGCTGGAGATGAATACTCTCTTGGGATCATGAAGTCCTGTCAACAAGTAAGACAAAGAAGAAAACCTAAATATGAAAAGAAATTGAATGTATACTTACCTATAAAACAGTTGCAGATGAACACACAGCCAATAAAACGTAAAATCCAGATGCAGACAACGGCAAACAGCTGGAGATGAATAGTCTCTTGGGATCATGAGGTCCTGTAAACAAGACAAAAAAAAGTCAATACATGAATAGAAACGGAATGTATACTTACCTGTTACACAGTTGCAGATGAATAGAAAGTCAGTCAGATTGAGATCCAGATGCAGACAACGGCAAACAGCTGGAGATGAATAGTCTCTTGGGATCATGAAATCTTGTGAACAAGTAAGATAAAGAAGAAAATCAAAATATAAAAAGAAACTGAATGTATACTTACGTGTAACACAGTTGCAGATGAATACACACCCAATAAGACGTAAAAGCCAGATGCAGTTGAAAAGTCTCTTGGGATCATGAGGTCCTGTAAACAAGTAAGACAAAGAAGAAAGTCAAATCGAAAAGAAACTGAATGTATACTTACCTGTTACACAGTTGCAGATGAATACACAGCCAATAAGACGAAAAATTCAGATGCAGTTGAAAAGTCTCTTGGGATCACGAGGTCCTGTGAACAAGTAAGACAAAGAAGAAAGTCAATACATGAAAAGAAACGGCATGCTTACTTACCGATTACACAGTTGCAGATGAAAACACAGCCAATAAGACGTAAAATCCAGATGCAGACAACGGCAAACAGCTGGAGATCGATAGCCTGTTGGGATCATGAGGTCCTGTAAACAAGACAAAAAGAAAGTCAATACATGAAAAGAAACTGAATGTATACTTACCTATAACACAGTTGCAGATGAATACACAGCCAATAAAACGTAAAATCCAGATTGCAGACAACGGCAAACAGCTGGAGATGAATAGTCTCTTGGGATCATGAGGTCCTGTGAACAAGTAAGACAAAGAAAAAATCAATACATGAAAAGAAACTGAATGTATACTTACATGTTACAAAGTTGCAGATGAATGCATCTGTAATTCTTTCTTACTGGATTTGTAGACAACCACATCCACCTGGACAGGGATAGTCTCTTTGGATCATGAGGTCCTGTAAACAAGACAAAGAAAAAAGTCAATACATGAAAAGAAACTGAATGTATACTTACCTGTTACACAGTTGCAGATGAATAGAAAGTCAGTAAGAAAGAATTCCAGATGCAGACAACCACATCCAGCTGGACATGGATAGTCTCTTGGGATCATGAGGTCCTGTAAACAAGACAAAGAAGAAAGTCAATACATGAAAAGAAACTGAATGTACACTTACCTGTTACACAGTTGCAGATGAATAGAAAGTCAGTCACATTGAGTTCCAGATGCAGACAACGGCAAACACTTGGAGATCTATAGCCTCTTGGGATCATGAAGTCCTGTCAACAAGTAAGACAAAGAAGAAAGTCAATACATGAAATGAAACTGAATGTATACTTACCTGTTACACAGTTGCAGATGAATACACAGCCATTAAGAAAGAATTCCAGATGCAGACAACCACAAATAGCTGGACATGGACAGTCTCTTGGGATCATGAAGTCCTGTGAACAAGTGAGACAACGAAGAAAGTCAATACATGAAAAGAAACTGAATGTATACTTACCTGTTACAAAGTTGCAGATGAAAACAAAGCCAGTAAGAAAGAATTCCAGATGCAGACAACCACATCCAGCTGGACACGGATAGTCTCTTGGGATCACGAGGTCCTGTGAACAAGTAAGACAAAGAAGAAAGTCAATACATGAAAAGAAACCGAATGCTTACTTACCTTTTCCAAACTTGCAGATGAATACAAATCCAGTAAGAAAGAATTCCAGATGCAGACAATCACATCCAGCTGGACATGGATAGTCTCTTGGGATCATGAGGTCCTGTAAACAAGACAAAGAAGAAAGTCAATACATGAAAAGAAACTGAATGTATACTTACCTGTTACACAGTTGCAGATGAATAGAAAGTCAGTAAGATTGAGTTCCATATGCAGACAACCACATACAGCTAGACATGGATAGTCTCTTTGGATCATGAAATCTTGTGAACAAGTAAGACAAAGAAGAAAATCAAAACATGAAAAGAAACTGAATGTATACTTACCTCTTGCACAGTTGCAGATGAATAGAAAGTCAGTCAAATTGAGATCCAGATGCCGACAACGGCAAACACTTGGAGATCGATAGCCTCTTGGGATCATGAAGTCCTGTCAAGATGTAAGAAAAAGAAGAAAGTCAATACATGAAAAGAAACTGAATGTATACTTACCTGTTACACAGTTGCAGATGAATACACAGTCAGTAAGAAAGAATTCCAGATGCAGACAACCACATACAGCTAGACATGGATAGTCTCTTTGGATCATGAAATCTTGTGAACAAGTAAGACAAAGAAGAAAATCAAAACATGAAAAGAAACTGAATGTATACTTACCTGATACACAGTTGCAGATGAAAAGAAACGGAATGTATACTTACCTGTTACACAGTTGCAGATGAATACACAGTCAGCAAGAAAGAATTTCAGATGCAGACAACAACATACAGCTGGAGATCGATAGCCTGTTGGGATCATGAGGTCCTGTAAACAAGACAAAAAGAAAGTCAATACATGAAAAGAAACTGAATGTATACTTACCTGTTACACAGTTGCAGATGAAAAAAAGCCAGTAAGCCAGAGTTCCAGATTCAGTCAACCATATACAGTTGATGTATAGTCTCCTGGGATCATGAGGTACTGTGAAAAAGTAAGACAAATAAGAAAGTCAATACATGAAAAGAAACTGAATGTATACTTACCTGTTACACAGTTGCAGATGAATACACAGTCAGTAAGAAAGAATTCCAGATGCAGACAATCACATACAGCTGGACATCGATAGCCTCTTGGGATCATGAAGTCCTGTAAACAAGACAAAAAGAAAGTCAATACATGAAAAGAAACTGAATGTATACGTACCTGTTACACAATTGCAGATGAATAGGAAGTAAGTTAGATTGAGTTACAGATGCAGACAACAGCAAGCACTTGGAGATCGATAGCCTCTTGGGATCATGAAGTCCTGTCAAGAAGTAAGACAAAGAAGAAAATCAAAACATGAAAAGAAACTGAATGTATACTTACCTGTTACACAGTTGCAGATTAATACACAGTCAGTAAGAAAGAATTCCAGATGCAGACAACCACATACAGCTGGAGATCGATAGCCTCTTGGGATCATGAGGTCCTGTAAACAAGACAAAAAGAAAGTCAATACATGAAAAGAAACTGCTTAGTGCTTACTTACCAATTACACAGTTGGAGATGAATACACAGCCATTATGAAAGAATTCCAGATGCAGACAACCACATACAGCTGGACAAGGACAGACTCTTGGGATCATGAAGTCCTGTGAACAAGTAAGACAAAATAGAAAGTCAATACATGAAAAGAAGCTGAATGTGTACTTACCTGTTACACAGTTGCAGATTAATACACAGTCAGTAAGAAAGACTTCCAGATGCAGACAACCACATACAGCTGGACTTGAATATCTCTTGGGATCATGAAGTCCTGACAAAGAGTAAGACAAAGATGAAAATCAAAATATGAAAAGAAACTGAATGTATACTTACCTGTTACACAGTTGCAGATGAAAAAAAGGCCAGTAAGCCGGAGTTCCAGATGCAGACAACCATATACAGTTGATGTAACGTCTCTTGGGATGACGAGGTCCTGTGAACAAGTAAAACAATGAAGAAAGTTAATACATGAAAAGAAACTGAATGTTTACTTACCTGTTACACAATTGCAGATGAATACACAGCAAGAAAGAAAGAATTCCAGATGCAGACAACATACAGATGGACATGGACAGTCTCTTGGGAACATGAAGGCCTGAGAACAAGTAAGACAAAGAAGAAAGTCAATACATGAAAAGAAACTGAATGTATACTTACTTGTTACACAGTTGCAGATGAAAAAAAAAAAAAAAAACGTAAGCCAGAGTTCCAGATTCAGACAACCATATACAGTTGATGTATAGCCTCTTGGGATCACAAAATCCTGTGAACAAGTAAGACAAAGAAGGAAGTCAATAAATGAAAATAAACTGAATGCTTACTTACCGATTACACAGATGCAGATGAATAGAAAATCAGTCAGATTGAGATCCAGATGCAGACAACGGCAAACACTTGGAGATCGACAGACTCTTGGGATCATGAGGTCCTGTAAACAAGACAAAAAGAAATTCAATACATGAAAAGAAACTGAATGTATACTTACCTGTTACACAGTTGCAGATGAATACACAGCCAATAAGACGAAAAATCCAGATGCAGACAACCACATACTGCTGGATATGGACAGTCTCTTGGGATCATGAAGTCCTGTGAACAAGTAAGACAGAAGAAAATCAAAATATGAAAAGAAACTGAACGTATACTTACCTGTTACACAGTTGCAGATGAATAGAAAGACAGTCAGATTGAGTTCCAGATGCAGACAACGGCAAACAGCTGGAGATGAATAGTCTTTTGGGATCATGAGGTCCTGTAAACAAGACAAAAAGAAAGTCAATACATGAAAAGAAACCGAATGTATACTTACCTGTTAAACAGTTGCAGATGAATACACAGCCAATAAGACGTAAAATCCAGATGCAGATGAATAGTCTCTTGGGCTCATGAGGTCCTGTAAACAAGACAAAGAAGAAAGTCAATACAGGAAAAGAAACGGAATGTATACTGACCTGTTACACAGTTGCAGATGAATATACAGCCAGTAAGAAAGAAATCCAGATGCAGACAACCACATACAGCTGGACATTGACAGTCTCTTGAGATCATGAAGTCCTGTGAATAAGTAAGACAAAGAAGAAAGTCAATACTTGAAAAGAAACTGAATGCTTACTTAGCAATTACACAGTTGCAGATGAATAGAAAGTCAGTCAGATTGAGATCCAGATGCAGACGACGGCAAACACTTGGAGATCGATAGCCTCTTGGGATCACGAAGTCCTGTCAACACGACAAAGAAGAAAATCAAAATATGAAAAGAAACTGAATGCTTACTTACCGTTTACACAGTTGCAGGTGAATAGAAAGTCAGTCAGATTGAGATCCAGATGCACACAACGGCAAACACTTGGAGATCGATAGCCTCTTGGGATCATGAAGTCCTGTGAACAAGTAAGACAAAGAAGAAAATCAAAATATGAAAACAAACTGAATGTATACTTACCTTTTACACAGTTGCAGATGAATACACAAGTCAAGTCAAGTCAAGTCAAGTGGGTTTATTGTCATTTCAACTACATACAGAGTACACAGTGAAACGAAACAACGTTCCTCCCGGACCATGGTGCAACATAGACAGTGCATACAAGACACAAGTGCAACACAAACAAACAAGTGCGGACAGACAACACAGTACAGACAGAGGATAATAAATAATGACTGTAGTGTGCAAGTTGTGCAATGTGCGATAAATAGAGTCCAGTGAGGTAGTAAAGTCAGTCAGTAAGAAAGAATTCCAGTTGCAGACAACCACATACAGCTGGACATGGATAGTCTCTTAGGTTCATGAGGTCCTGTAAACAAGACAAAGAAGAAAGTAAATACATGAAAAGAAACTGAATGTATACTTACCTGTTACAAAGTTGCAGATGAATACAAATCTAGTAAGAAAGAATTCCAGATGCAGACAACCACATCCAACTGGACATGGATAGTCTCTTAGAATCATGAGGTCCTGTAAACAAGACAAAGAAGAAAGTAAATACATGAAAAGAAACTGAATGTATACTTACCTGTTACACAGTTGCAGATGAATAGAAAATCAGTCAGATTGAGTTCCAGATGCAGACAACCACATCCAACTGGACATGGATAGTCTCTTAGGTTCATGAGGTCCTGTAAACAAGACAAAGAAGAAAGTAAATACATGAAAAGAAACTGAATGTATACTTACCTGTTACAAAGTTGCAGATGAATACAAATCTAGTAAGAAAGAATTCCAGATGCAGACAACCACATCCAACTGGACATGGATAGTCTCTTAGAATCATGAGGTCCTGTAAACAAGACAAAGAAGAAAGTAAATACATGAAAAGAAACTGAATGTATACTTACCTGTTACACAGTTGCAGATGAATAGAAAGTCAGTCAGATTGAGATCCAGATGCAGACAACGGCAAACACTTGGAGATCGATAGCCTCTTGGGATCATGAAGTCCTGTGAACAAGTAAGACAAAGAAGAAAATCAAAATATGAAAAGAAACTGAATGTTTACTTACCTGTAAAACAGTTGCAGATGAATACACAGCCAATAAGACGAAAAATCCAGATGCATTTGAATAGTCTCTTGGGATCACAAGGTCCTGTGAACAAGTAAGACAAAGAAGAAAGTCAATACATGAAAAGAAACTGAATGTATACTTACCTGTTACACAGTTGCAGATGAATAGAACGTCAGTCAGATTGAGATCCAGATGCAGACAACGGCAAACACTTGGAGATCGATAGCCTCTTGGGATCATGAGGTCCTGTAAACAAGATAAAAAGAAAGTCAATACATGAAAAGAAACTGAATGTATACTTACCTGTTACACTGTTGCAGATGAATACAAAGCCAATAAGATGAAAAATCCAGATGCAGATGAATATTCTCTTGGGATCATGAAGTCCTGTGAACAAGACAAAGATGAAAATCTAAATATGAAAAGAAACTGAATGTTTACTTACCTGTAACACAGTTGCAGACGAATACACAGCCAATAAGACGAAAAATTCAGATGCGGTTGAAAAGTCTCTTGGGATCACGAGGTCCTGTGAACATGTAAGACAAAGAAGAAAGTCAATACATGAAAAGAAACGGAATGCTTACTTACCGATTACACAGTTGCAGATGAAAACACAGCCAATAAGACGTAAAATCCAGATGCAGAAAACGGCAAACAGCTGGAGATGAATAGTCTCTTGGGATCACGAGGTCCTGTGAACATGTAAGACAAAGAAGAAAGTCAATACATGAAAAGAAACTGAATGTATACTTACCTGTTACAAAGTTGCAGATGAATACAAAGCCAATAAGAAAGAGTTCTAGATGAAGACAACCACATACAGCTGGACAAGGACAGTCTCTTTGGATTATTAAGTCCTGTGAACAAGTAAGACAAAGAAGAAAATCAAAATATGAAAAGAAACTGAATGTATACTTACGTGTAACACAGTTGCAGATGAATACACACCCAATAAGACATAAAATCCAGATGCAGAAAACGGCAAACAGGTGGAAATGAATAGTCTCTTGGGATCATGAGGTCCTGTAAACAAGTAAGACAAAGAAGAAAATCAAAATATGAAAAGAAACTGAATGTTTACTTACCTGTAACACAGTTGCAGATGAATACACAGCCAATAAGACAACAAATCCAGATGCAGATGAATAGTCTCTTGGGATCATGAGGTCCTGTAAACAAGACAAAGAAGAAAGTCAAAACATGAAAAGAAGCTGAAAGTATGCTTACCTGTTACACAGTTACAGATGAAAAGAAACGGAATGTATACTTACCTGTTGCACAGTTGCAGATGAATAGAAAGTCAGTCAGATTGAGTTCCAGATGCAGACAACGGCAAACACTTGGAGATCGATTGCCACTTGGGATCATGAACTCCTGTGAACAAGTAAGACAAAGAAGAAAATCAAAATATTAAAAGAAATTGAATGTATACTTACCTATAACACAGTTGCAGATGAATACACAGCCAATAAGACGAAAAATCCAGATGCAGCTGAATAGTCTCTTGGGATCATGAGGTCCTGTAAACAAAACAAAAAAAAGTCAATACATGAATTGAAACGGAATGTATACTTACCTGTAACACAGTTGCAGATGAATACACAGCCAGTAAGAAAGAATTCCAGATGCAGACAACCACATCCAGCTGGACATGGAAAGTCTCTTGGGATCATGAGGTCCTGTAAACAAGACAAAGAAGAAAGTCAATACATGAAAAGAAACTGAATGTATACTTACCCGTTACACAGTTGCAGATGAATACACAGTCAGTAAGAAAGAATTCCAGATGCAGAAAACCACATACAGCTGGACATCGATAGGCTCTTGGGATCATGAAATCCTATTAACAAGACAAAGAAGAAAGTCAATACATGAAAAGAAACTGAATGTATACTTACCTGTTACAAAGTTGCAGATGAATACAAATCTAGTAAGAAAGAATTCCAGATGCAGATAACGGCAAACACTTGGAGATCGATAGCCTCTTGGGATCATGAAGTCCTGTGAACAAGTAAGACAAAGAAGAAAATCAAAATATGAAAAGAAACTGAATGTTTACTTACCTGTAAAACAGTTGCAGATGAATACACAGCCAATAAGACGAAAAATCCAGATGCATTTGAATAGTCTCTTGGGATCACAAGGTCCTGTGAACAAGTAAGACAAAGAAGAAAGTCAATACATGAAAAGAAACGGAATGTATACTTACCTATTGGACATTTGCAGATGAATAGAACGTCAGTCAGATTGAGTTCCAGATGCAGATAACGGCAAACACTTGGAGATCGATAGCCTCTTGGGATCATGAAGTCCTGTGAACAAGTAAGACAAAGAAGGAAATCAAAATATGAAAAGAAATTGAATGTATACTTACCTATAACACAGTTGCAGATGAATACACAGCCAATAAAACGTAAAATCCAGATGCAGACAACAGCAAACAGCTGGAGATGAATAGTCTCTTGGGATCATGAGGTCCTGTAAACAAGACAAAAAAAAGTCAATACATAAATAGAAACGGAATGTATACTTACCTGTTACACAGTTGCAGATGAATACACAGCCAGTAAGAAAGAGTTCCAGATGCAGACAACCACATACCGATAGACAAGGACAGTCTCTTGGGATCATGAAGTCCTGTGAACAAGTAAGACAGAGAAGAAAGTCAATACATGAAAAGAAACTGAATGTATACTTACCTGTTACACAGTTGCAAATGAATAGAACGTCAGTCAGATTGAGTTCCAGATGCAGACAACGGCAAACACTTGGAGATCGATAGCCTCTTGGGATCATGAAGTCCTGTCAAGAAGTAAGACAAAGAAGAAAATCAAAACATGAAAACAAACTGAATGTATACTTACCTGTTACACAGTTGCAGATGAATACCCAGTCAGTAAGAAAGAATTCCAGATGCAGACAATCACATACAGCTGGACATGGACAGTCTCATGGGATCATGAAGTCCTGTGAATAAGTAAGACAAATAAGAAGGTCAATACAAGAAAAGAAACTGAATGTATACTTACCTGTTACACAGTTGCAGATGAAAAGAAACGGAATGTATACTTACCTGTTACACAGTTGCAGATGAAAAGAAATTGAATGTATACTTACCTATCACACAGTTGCAGATGAATACAGAGCCAATAAAATGTAAAATCCAGATGCAGACAACGGCAAAAAGCTGGAGATCTATAGCCTCTTGGGATCATGAGGTCCTGTAAACAAGACAAAAAGAAAGTCAATACATGAAAAGAAACTGAATGTATACTTGCCTATTACAAAGTTGCAGATGAATACAAAGCCAGTAAGAAAGAATTCCAGATGCAGACAACGACATCCAGCTGGACATGGATAGTCTCTTGGGATCATGAGGTCCTGTAAACAAGACAAAGAAGAAAGTCAATACATGAAAAGAAACCGAATGTATACTTACCTGTTACACAGTTGCAGATGAATACACAGCCAATAAGAGAAACAATCCAGATGCAGATGAATAGTCTCTTGGGATAATGAGGTCCTGTAAACAAGACAAAGAAGAAAGTCAATACATGAAAAGAAGCTGAATGTATACTTACCTGTTACAAAGTTGCAGATGAATACACAGCCATTAAGAAAGAATTCCAGATGTAGACAACCACAAATAATTGGACATGGACAGTCTCTTGGGATCATGAAGTCCTGTGAACAAGTGAGACAACGAAGAAAGTCAATACATGAAAAGAAACTGAATGTATACTTACCTGTTACACTGTTGCAGATGAATACACAGTCAGTAAGAAAGAATTCCAGATGCAGACAACCACATACAGCTGGACATCGATAGCCTCTTGGGATCATGAGGTCCTGTAAACAAGACAAAAAGAAAGTCAATATATGAAAAGAAACTGAATGTATACTTACCTGTTACACAGTTGCAGTTGAAAAAAAGCCAGTAAGCCAGAGTTCCAGATTCAGACATCCATATACATTTGATGTATCGTCTCTTGGGATACAGAGCCAATAAAATGTAAAATCCAGATGCAGACAACGGCAAAAAGCTGGAGATCTATAGCCTCTTGGGATCATGAGGTCCTGTAAACAAGACAAAAAGAAAGTCAATACATGAAAAGAAACTGAATGTATACTTGCCTATTACAAAGTTGCAGATGAATACAAAGCCAGTAAGAAAGAATTCCAGATGCAGACAACGACATCCAGCTGGACATGGATAGTCTCTTGGGATCATGAGGTCCTGTAAACAAGACAAAGAAGAAAGTCAATACATGAAAAGAAACTGAATGTATACTTACCTGTTACACAGTTGCAGATGAATACACAGCCAATAAGAGAAACAATCCAGATGCAGATGAATAGTCTCTTGGGATAATGAGGTCCTGTAAACAAGACAAAGAAGAAAGTCAATACATGAAAAGAAACTGAATGTATACTTACCTGTTACACAGTTGCAGATGAATACACAGCCATTAAGAAAGAATTCCAGATGTAGACAACCACAAATAATTGGACATGGACAGTCTCTTGGGATCATGAAGTCCTGTGAACAAGTGAGACAACGAAGAAAGTCAATACATGAAAAGAAACTGAATGTATACTTACCTGTTACACTGTTGCAGATGAATACACAGTCAGTAAGAAAGAATTCCAGATGCAGACAACCACATACAGCTGGACATCGATAGCCTCTTGGGATCATGAGGTCCTGTAAACAAGACAAAAAGAAAGTCAATACATGAAAAGAAACTGAATGTATACTTACCTGTTACACAGTTGCAGTTGAAAAAAAGCCAGTAAGCCAGAGTTCCAGATTCAGACATCCATATACATTTGATGTATCGTCTCTTGGGATCACGTGGTCCTGTGAACAAGTAAGACAAAGAAGAAAGTCAATACATGAAAAGAAATTGAATGTATACTTACCTGTTACACAGTTGCAGATGAATAGAAAGTCAGTAAGATTGAGATCCTGATGCAGACAACGACAAACACTTGGAGATCGATAGCCTCTTGGGATCACAAAGTCCTGTGAACAAGTAAGACAAAGAAGAAAATCAAAATATGAGAAGAAACTGAATGTATACTTATCTGTAACACAGTTGCAGATGAATACACAGCCAATAAGACGTAAAATCCAGATGCAGATGAATAGTCTCTTTGGTTCATGAGGTCCTGTAAACAAGACAAAGAATAAAGTCAATACATTAAAAAAAACTGGATGCTGACTTACCGATTACACAGTTGCAGATGAATACACAGCCATTAAGAAAGAATTCCAGATTCAGACAACCACATACAGCTGGACATGGAAAGACTCCTTGGATCATGAAGTCCTGTCAACAAGTAAGACAAAGAAGAAAATCAAAATATGAAAAGAAACTGAATGTATACTTACCTGTTACACAGTTGCAGATGAATACACAGCCAAGAAGACGAAAAATCCAGATGCAGACAAAGGCAAACAGCTGGAGATGAATAGTCTCTTGGGATCATGAAGTCCTGTGAACAAGTAAGACAAAGAAGAATGTCAATACATGAAAAGAAGCTGAATGTATACTTACCTGTTACACAGTTGCAGATGAAAAAAAAGCCAGTATGCCAGAGTTCCAGATTCACACAACCATATACAGTTGATGAATTGTCTCTTGGGATCATGAAGTCCTGTGAACAAGTAAGACAAAGAAGAAAGTCAAAACATGAAAAGAAACTGAATGTATACTTACCTGTTACACAGTTGCAGATGAAAAAAAAAGCTAGTAAGCCAGAGGTCCAGATGCAGATAAGAAACTGAATGCTTAGTTACAGATTAATAGAATTAGTTGCAGATGAATAGAAAGTCAGATTGAGTTCCAGATGCAGACAACGGAGGACACATTTCGCTGTACAATGTACACTGTACAGTGACAAATACGTGCACCTTACCTTACCTTGGGATCATGAGGTCCTGTAAACAAGAAAAAAAGAAAGTCAATACATGAAAAGAAACTGAATGCTTACTTACCGATTACACAGTTGGAGATGAATACACAGCCATTAAGAAAGAATTCCAGATGCAGACAATCACATCCAGCTGGACATGGATAGTCTCTTGGGATCATGAAGTCCTGTGAACAAGTAAGACAAAGAAGAAAGTCAATACATGAAAAGAAACTGAATGCTTACTTACCTTTTACAAACTTGCAGATGAATACAAATCCAGTAAGAAAGAATTCCAGATGCAGACAATCACATCCAGCTGGACATGGATAGTCTCTTGGGATCATGAGGTCCTGTAAACAAGACAAAAAGAAAGTCAATACATGAAAAGGAACTGAATGTATACTTACCTGTTACAAAGTTGCAGATGAATACACAGTCAGTAAGAAAGAAATCCAGATGCAGAAAACCACATACAGCTGGACATCGATAGCCTCTTGGGATCATGAAATCCTATAAACAAGACAAAAAGAAGTCAATACATGAAAAGAAACTAAATGTATACTTACCTGTTACACAGTTGCAGATGAAAAAAAAGCTAGTAAGCCAGAGTTCCAGATGCAGATAACCATATACAGTTGATGTATCGTCTCTTGGGATCACGAGGTTCTGTGAACAAGTAAGATAAAGAAGAAAGTCAATACATGAAAAGAAACTGAATGCTTACTTACCGATTACACAGTTGCAGATGAATAGAAAGTCAGTCAGATTGAGATCCAGATGCAGACAACGGCAAACACTTGGAGATCGATAGCCTCTTGGGATCATGAAGTCCTGTCAACAAGTAAGACAAAGAAGAAAATCCAAATATGAAAAGAAACTGAATGTATACTTACCTGTAACACAGTTGCAGATTAATACACAGCCAATAAGATGAAAAATCAAGATGCAGACAATGGCAAACAGCTGGAGATGAATAGTCTCTTGGGATCATGAGGTCCTGTAAACAAGTAAGACAAAGAAGAAAGTCAATACATGAAAAGAAACTGAATGCTTACTTACCGATTACACAGTTGCAGATGAAAAAAATAAAGCCAGTAAACCAGAGTTCCAGATTCAGACAACCATATACAGTTGATTTATAGTCTCTTGGGATCATGAGGTACTGTGAACAAGTAAGACAAAGAAGAAAGTCAATACATGAAAAGAAACTGAATGTATACTTACCTGTTACACAGTTGCAGATGAATACACAGTCAGTAAGAAAGAATTCCAGATGCAGACAACCATATACAGCTGGAAATCGATAGCCTCTTGGGATCATGAGGTCCTGTAAACAAGACAAAAAGAAAGTCAATACATGAAAAGTAACTGAATTTATACTTACCTGTTACACTGTTGCAGATAAATACACAGTCAGTAAGAAAGAATTCCAGATGCAGACAACCACAAATAGCTGGACATGGACAGTCTCTTGGGATCATGAAGTCCTGTGAACAAGTGAGACAACGAAGAAAGTCAATACATGAAAAGAAACTGAATGTATACTTACCTGTTACAAAGTTGCAGATGAAAACAAAGCCAGTAAGAAAGAATTCCAGATCCAGACAACCACATCCAGCTGGACACGGATAGTCTCTAGGGATCATGAGGTCCTGTAAACAAGACAAAGAAGAAAGTCAATACATGAAAAGAAACTGAATGTATACTTACCTGTTACACAGTTGCAGATGAATAGGAAGCAAGTTAGATTGAGTTCCAGATGCAGACAACGGCAAGCACTTGGAGATCGATAGCCTCTTGGGATCATGAAGTCCTGTCAAGAAGTAAGACAAAGAAGAAAATCAAAACATGAAAAGAAACTGAATGTATACTTACCTGTTACACAGTTGCAGATGAATACACAGTCAGTAAGAAAGAATTCCAGATGCAGACAATCACATACAGCTGGACATCGATAGCCTCTTGGGATCATGAGGTCCTGTAAACAAGACAAAAAGAAAGTCAATACATGGAAAGTAACTGAATTTATACTTACCTGTTACACTGTTGCAGATGAATACACAGTCAGTAAGAAAGAATTCCAGATGCAGAAAACCACATACAGCTGGACATCGATAGCCTCTTGGGATCATGAGGTCCTGTAAACAAGACAAAAAGAAAGTCAATACATGAAAAGAAACTGAATGTATACTTACCTTTTACACAGTTGCAGTTGAAAAAAAGCCAGTAAGCCAGAGTTCCAGATTCAGACAACCATATACAGTTGATGTATAGTCTCCTGGGATCACGAGGTTCTGTGAACAAGTAAGACAAAGAAGAAAGTCAATACATGAAAAGAAACTGAATGCTTAGTTACAGATTAATAGAATTATTTGCAGATGAATAGAAAGTCAGTCAGATTGAGTTCCAGATGCAGACAACGGCAAACACTTGGAGATCGATAGCCTCTTGGGATCATGAAGTCCTGTCAACAAGTAAGACAAAGAAGAAAATCAAAACATGAAAAGAAACTGAATGTATACTTACCTGTTACACAGTTGCAGATGAATACACAGCCATTATGAAAGAATTCCAGATGCAGACAACCACATACAGCTGGACATGGACAGACTCTTGGGATCATGAAGTCCTGTGAACAAGTAAGACAAAATAGAAAGTCAATACATGAAAAGAAGCTGAATGTATACTTACCTGTTACACAGTTGCAGATGAAAAAAAGCCAGTAAGCCAGAGTTCCAGATTCAGTCAACCATATACAGTTGATGTATAGTCTCCTGGGATCATGAAGTCCTGTGAACAAGTAAGACAAAGAAAAAAGTAAATACATGAAAAGAAACTGAATGTATACTTACCTGTAACACAGTTGCAGATGAACATACAGCCAATAAGACGAAAAATCCAGATGAAGACAATGGCAAACACTTGGAGATCGATAGCCTCTTGGGATCATGAAGTCCTGTCAACAAGTAAGACAAAGAAGAAAATCAAAACATAAAAAGAAACTGAATGTATACTTACCTGTTACACAGTTGCAGATGAATACACAGTCAGTAAGAAAGAATTCCAGATGCAGACAACCACATACAGCTGGACATCGATAGCCTCTTGGGATCATGAAGTCCTGTAAACAAGACAAAAAGAAAGTCAATACATGAAAAGAAACTGAATGTATACTTACCTATTACACAGTTGCAGATGAATAGAAAGTCAGTCAGATGGAGTTCCAGATGCAGACAACGGAGGACACCTTTCGCTGTACAATGTGCACTGTACAGTGAAAAATACGTGCACCTTACCTTACCTTGGGATCATGAGGTCCTGTAAACAAGAAAAAAAAGAAAGTCAATACATGAAAAACTGAATGCTTACTTACCGATTACACAGTTGGAGATGAATACACAGCCATTATGAAAGAATTCCAGATGCTGACAACCACATACAGCTGGACATGGACAGACTCTTGGGATCATGAAGTCCTGTGAACAAGTAAGACAAAATAGAAAGTCAATACATGAAAAGAAGCTGAATGTATACTTACCTGTTACACAGTTGCAGATGAAAAAAAGCCAGTAAGCCAGAGTTCCAGATTCAGTCAACCATATACAGTTGATGTATAGTCTCCTGGGATCATGAAGTCCTGTAAACAAGACAAAAAGAAAGTCAATACATGAATCAGAATCAGAATCAGAATCTCTTTATTTCATATGTTACACATACAAGGAATTTGTCTTGGTGAGAGCAACACGTATGACAAGTAACAAAAAAAAAAAAATCGCAGAATATTCTTAAACTAAAGGAAAATGACACTAAACAATAAATAGGGTATGGGATAAATTAAAAAAGTAAAAAGTACTAAGGTAAAAAAGAGCTGAAAATATATTTACAGAAAAGAACATCTGTACAGGTGTGCAAATAGTCATAGTGCAAAATAGGCAGAGTGCAAAATAGCTGTTCAGTCCGGTTTGGTACAGTTCAGTTGTAAGTTTTGAGGTTTACAGTGGGAGGTGTCCACTGTGATTGAGGAGCGCTACAGCTCTGGGGAAGAAGCTGTTAGCATGACGTGTTGTGCTGGTTTTGATGGACCGCAGTCTTCTACCCGAGGGGAATGTCTGGAAGAGGAGGTGTCCAGGATGTGAGGGGTCAGATGTAATCTTGCCAGCCCGCTTCCTCATCCTGCTGGTGTAGATCTGCTGAAGTGATGGCAGGTTACATCCGATGATCCTCTCTGCTGTCCTGATGATGCGCTGGAGTGCTGGATGGTTCTTTCTTGTGAGGTGGAGGAACCAAACCAGATAGTTATGGAGGCTGTGATAATGGACTCGATGATCGCTGTGTAGAACTGGATCATCAGGGTCTGTGGCAGGTTGAATTTCTTGAGCTGTCTCAAGAAGAACATTCTTTGTTGAGCTTTCTTGATGATGGAGATGGTGTTTTTCTCCCATTTCAAGTCTCTGGAAATGGTGGTGACCAGGAACTTGAGTGACTCCACCATTGATGCTGCAGTGTTGTTGATGTGGAGGGGGGGAAGGGTGGGTAGATTGCGTCGGACGTCCACCACCACCTCTACAGTCTTTTCTGTGTTTAGCAGCAGGTGGTTGTTGCTGCACCAGGACAACGGCAAACAGCTGGAAATGAATAGTCTCTTGGGATCATGAGGTCCTGTAAACAAGTAAGACAAAGAAGAAAGTCAAAACATGAAAAGAAACTGAATGTATACTTACCTGTTACACAGTTGCAGATGAATACACAGTCAGTAAGAAAGAATTCCAGATGCAGACAACCACATACAGCTGGACATGGACAGTCTCTTGGGATCATGAAGTCCTGTAAACAAGACAAAAAGAAAGTCAATGCATGAAGAGAAACTGAATGTATACTTACCTGTTACAAAGTTGCAGATGAATAGAAAGTCAGTCAGATTGAGTTCCAGATGCAGACAATGGCAAATACTTGGAGATCGATAGCCTCTTGGGATCATGAAGTCCTGTGAACAAGTAAGACAAAGAAGAAAATCAAAATATGAAAAGAAACGGAATGCTTACTTACCGATTACACAGTTGCAGATAAAAAAACACAGCCATTAAGAAAGAATTTCAGATGCAGACAACCTCGTACAGCTGGACATGGATAGCCTCTTGGGATCATAAAGTCCTGTGAACAAGTAAGCCAAAGAAGAAAATCAAAATATGAAAAGAAATTGTATGTATACTTACCTGTAACACAGTTGCAGATGAACACAGCCAATAAGACGTAAAATCCAGATGCAGACAACGGCAAACAGCTGGAGATGAATAGTCTCTTGGGATCATGAGGTCCTGTGAATAAGACAAAAAAAAGTCAATACAAGAAAACAAACTGAATGTATACTTACCTGTTACACAGTTGCAGATGAAAAGAAACGGAATGTATACTTATCTGTTGCACAGTTGCAGATGAATAGAAAGTCAGTCAGATTGAGTTCCAGATGCAGACAACGGCAAACACTTGGAGATCTATAGCCTCTTGGGATCATGAAGTCCTGTCAAGAAGTAAGACAAAGAAGAAAATCAAAACATGAAAACAAACTGAATGTATACTTACCTTTTACACAGTTGCAGATGAATACACAAGTCAAGTCAAGTCAAGTCAAGTGGGTTTATTGTCATTTCAACTACATACAGAGTACACAGTGAAACGAAACAACGTTCCTCCCGGACCATGGTGCAACATAGACAGTGCATACAAGACACAAGTGCAACACAAACAAACAAGTGCGGACAGACAACACAGTACAGACAGAGGATAATAAATAATGACTGTAGTGTGCAAGTTGTGCAATGTGCGATAAATAGAGTCCAGTGAGGTAGTAAAGTCAGTCAGTAAGAAAGAATTCCAGTTGCAGACAACCACATACAGCTGGACATAGACAGTCTCTTGGGATAATGAAGTCCTGTGAATAAGTAAGACAAATAAGAAAGTCAATACATGAAAAAAAACTGAATGTATCTTTACCTGTTACACAGTTGTAGATGAAAAGAAAATCAGTCAGATTGAGTTCCAGATGCAGACAACCACATACAGCTGGACAAGGACAGTCTCTTTGGATTATGAAGTCCTGTGAACAAGTAAGACAAAGAAGAAAATCAAAATATGAAAAGAAACTGAATGTATACTTACCTGTAACACAGTTGCAGATGAATACACACCCAATAAGACATAAAATCCAGATGCAGACAACGGCAAACAGGTGGAAATGAATAGTCTCTTGGGATCATGAGGTCCTGTAAACAAGTAAGACAAAGAAGAAAATCAAAATATGAAAAGAAACTGAATGTATACTTATCTGTTACACAGTTACAGATGAAAAGAAACGGAATGTATACTTACCTGTTGCACAGTTGCAGATGAATAGAAAGTCAGTCAGATTGAGTTCCAGATGCAGACAACGGCAAACACTTGGAGATCGATTGCCACTTGGGATCATGAAGTCCTGTGAACAAGTAAGACAAAGAAGAAAATCAAAATATGAAAAGAAATTGAATGTATACTTACCTATAACACAGTTGCAGATGAATACACAGCCAATAAGACGAAAAATCCAGATGCAGCTGAATAGTCTCTTGGGATCATGAGGTCCTGTAAACAAAACAAAAAAAAGTCAATACATGAATTGAAACGGAATGTATACTTACCTATAACACAGATGCAGATGAATACACAGCCAGTAAGAAAGAATTCCAGATGCAGACAACCAGATACAGCTGGACAACGACAATGTATTGGGATCACGAAGTCCTGTCAACAAGTAAGACAAAGAAGAAAGTCAATACATGAATTGAAACGGAATGTATACTTACCTGTTACACATTTGCAAATGAATAGAAAGTCAGTCAGATTGAGTTCCAGATGCAGACAACGGCAAACACTTGGAGATCGATAGCCTGTTGGGATCATGAATTCCTGTCAAAAAGTAAGACAAAGAAGAAAATCAAAACATGAAAAGAAACTGAATGTATACTTACCTGTTAAAGTTGCAGATGAATACAAATCCAGTAAGAAAGAATTCCAGATGCAGACAACCACATCCAGCTGGACATGGAAAGTCTCTTGGGATCATGAGGTCCTGTAAACAAGACAAAGAAGAAAGTCAATACATGAAAAGAAACTGAATGTATACTTACCTGTTACAAAGTTGCAGATGAAAACAAAGCCAGCAAGAAAGAATTCCAGATGCAGACAACCACATCCAACTGGACATGGATAGTCTCTTTGGATCATGAGGTCCTGTAAACAAGACAAAGCAGAAAGTAAATACATGAAAAGAAACTGAATGTATACTTACCTGTTACAAAGTTGCAGATGAATACAAATCTAGTAAGAAAGAATTCCAGATGCAGACAACCACATCCAACTGGACATGGATAGTCTCTTAGAATCATGAGGTCCTGTAAACAAGACAAAGAAGAAAGTAAATACATGAAAAGAAACTGAATGTATACTTACCTATTACACAGTTGCAGATGAATAGAAAGTCAGTCAGATTGAGTTCCAGATGCAGATAACGGCAAACACTTGGAGATCGATAGCCTCTTGGGATCATGAAGTCCTGTGAACAAGTAAGACAAAGAAGAAAATCAAAATATGAAAAGAAACTGAATGTTTACTTACCTGTAAAACAGTTGCAGATGAATACACAGCCAATAAGACGAAAAATCCAGATGCATTTGAATAGTCTCTTGGGATCACAAGGTCCTGTGAACAAGTAAGACAAATAAGAAAGTCAATACATGAAAAGAAATTGAATGTATACTTACCTATAACACAGTTGCAGATGAATACACAGCCAATAAAACGTAAAATCCAGATGCAGACAACAGCAAACAGCTGGAGATGAATAGTCTCTTGGGATCATGAGGTCCTGTAAACAAGACAAAAAAAAGTCAATACATAAATAGAAACGGAATGTATACTTACCTGTTACACAGTTGCAGATGAATACACAGCCAGTAAGAAAGAGTTCCAGATGCAGACAACCACATACCGATAGACAAGGACAGTCTCTTGGGATCATGAAGTCCTGTGAACAAGTAAGACAGAGAAGAAAGTCAATACATGAATAGAAACGGAATGTATACCCACCTGTTACACAGTTGCAGATGAATACACAGCCAGTAAGAAAGAGTTCCAGTTGCAGACAACCACATACAGCTGGACATGGACAGTCTCTTGGGATCATGAAGTCCTGTGAACAAGTAAGACAAAAAAGAAAGTCAATACATGAAAAGAAACTGAATGTATACTTACCTGTTACACAGTTGCAGATGAATACACAGTCAGTAAGAAAGAATTCCAGATGCAGACAACCACATACAGCTGGACATCGATAGCCTCTTGGGATCATGAAGTCCTGTGAACAAGACAAAAAGAAAGTCAATACATGAAAAGAAACTGAATGTATACTTACCTGTTACAAAGTTGCAGATGAATAGAAAGTCAGTCAGATTGAGTTCCAGATGCAGACAACGGCAAACACTTGGAGATCGATAGCCTCTTGGGGTCATGAAGTCCTGTGAACAAGTAAGAAAAAGAAGAAAGTCAAAACATGAAAAGAAACTGAATGTATACTTACCTGTTGCACAGTTGCAGATGAATAGAAAGTCAGTTCCAGATGCAGACAACGGCAAGCACTTGGAGATCGATAGCCTCTTGGGATCATGAAGTCCTTTCAAGAAGTAAGACAAAGAAGAAAATCAAAACATGAAAAGAAACTGAATGTATACTTACCTGTTACACAGTTGCAGATGAATACACAGTCAGTAAGAAAGAATTCCAGATGCAGACAACCACATACAGCTGGACATCGATAGCCTCTTGGGATCATGAAGTCCTGTAAACAAGACAAAAAGAAAGTCAATACATGAATCAGAATCAGATTCAGAATCAGAATCTCTTTATTTCATATGTTACACATACAAGGAATTTGTCTTGGTGAGAGCAACACGTATGACAAGTAACAAAAAAAAAACAAAAACAGAATATTCTTAAACTAAAGGAAAATGACACTAAACAATAAATAGGGTAGGGGATAAATTAAAAAAGTAAAAAGTACTAAGGTAAAAAAGAGCTGAAAATATATTTACAGAAAAGAACATCTGTACAGGTGTGCAAATAGTCATAGTGCAAAATAGCTGTTCAGTCCGGTTTGGTACAGTTCAGTTGTAAGTTTTGAGGTTTACAGTGGGAGGTGTCCACTGTGATTGAGGAGCGCTACAGCTCTGGGGAAGAAGCTGTTAGCATGACGTGTTGTGCTGGTTTTGATGGACCGCAGTCTTCTACCCGAGGGGAGTGTCTGGAAGAGGAGGTGTCCAGGATGTGAGGGGTCAGATGTAATCTTGCCAGCCCGCTTCTTCATCCTGCTGGTGTAGATCTGCTGAAGTGATGGCAGGTTACATCCGATGATCCTCTCTGCTGTCCTGATGATGCGCTGGAGTTTGGTTCGTTCTTGTGAGGTGGAGGAACCAAACCAGATAGTTATGGAGGCTGTGATAATGGACTCGATGATCGCTGTGTAGAACTGGATCATCAGGGTCTGTGGCAGGTTGAATTTCTTGAGCTGTCTCAAGAAGAACATTCTTTGTTGAGCTTTCTTGATGATGGAGATGGTGTTTTTCTCCCATTTCAAGTCTCTGGAAATGGTGGTGACCAGGAACTTGAGTGACTCCACCATTGATGCTGCAGTGTTGTTGATGTGGAGGGGGGGAAGGGTGGGTGGATTGCGTCGGACGTCCACCACCACCTCTACAGTCTTTTCTGTGTTTAGCAGCAGGTGGTTGTTGCTGCACCAGGACAACGGCAAACAGCTGGAAATGAATAGTCTCTTGGGATCATGAGGTCCTGTAAACAAGTAAGACAAAGAAGAAAGTCAAAACATGAAAAGAAACTGAATGTATACTTACCTGTTACACAGTTGCAGATGAATACACAGTCAGTAAGAAAGAATTCCAGATGCAGACAACCACATACAGCTGGACATGGACAGTCTCTTGGGATCATGAAGTCCTGTGAATAAGTAAGACGAATAAGAAAGTCAATACATGAAAAGAAACTGAATGTATACTTACCTGTTACACAGTTGCAGATGAATAGAAAGTCAGTCAGATTGACTTCCAGATGCAGACAATGGCAAACACTTGGAGATCGATAGCCTCTTGGGATCATGAAGTCCTGTCAACAAGTAAGACAAATAAGAAAGTCAATACATGAAAAGAAACTGAATGTATACTTACCTGTTACACAGTTGCAGATGAATAGGAAGTAAGTTAGATTGAGTTCCAGATGCAGACAACGGCAAGCACTTGGAGATCGATAGCCTCTTGGGATCATGAAGTCCTGTCAAGAAGTAAGACAAAGAAGAAAATCAAAACATGAAAAGAAACTGAATGTATACTTACCTGTTACACAGTTTCAGATGAATACACAGTCAGTAAGAAAGAATTCCAGATGCAGACAACCACATACAGCTGGACATGGACAGTCTCTTGGGATCATGAAGTCCTGTGAACAAGTAAGAAAAAGAAGAAAGTCAAAACATGAAAAGAAACTGAATGTATACTTACCTGTTGCACAGTTGCAGATGAATAGAAAGTCAGAAACGGAAGTCAAGAAACGGAAACGGAAGTCAAGAAAGGGAATGTATACTTACCTGTTGCACAGTTGCAGATGAATAGAAAGTCAGTCAGATTGAGTTCCAGATGCAGACAACGGCAAACACTTGGAGATCTATAGCCTCTTGGGATCATGAAGTCCTGTAAAAAAGACAAAAAAAGTCAATACATGAAGAGAAACGGAATGTATACTTACCTGTTACACAGTTGCAGATGAATACAAAGCCAGTAAGAAAGAATTCCAGATGCAGACAACCAAATTCAGCTGGACATCGATAGCCTCTTGGGATCATGAAGTCCTGTAAACAAGACAAAAAAAGTCAATACATGAAGAGAAACGGAATGTATACTTACCTGTTACACAGTTGCAGATGAATACAAAGCCAGTAAGAAAGAATTCCAGATGCAGACAACCACATACAGCTGGACATCGATAGCCTCTTGGGATCATGAAGTCCTGTGAACAAGACAAAAAGAAAGTCAATACATGAAAAGAAACTGAATGTATACTTACCTGTTACAAAGTTGCAGATGAATAGAAAGTCAGAAACGGAAGTCAAGAAACGGAATGTATACTTACTTGTTGCACAGTTGCAGATGAATAGAAAGTCAGTCAGATTGAGTTCCAGATGCAGACAACGGCAAGCACTTGGAGATCGATAGCCTCTTGGGATCATGAAGTCCTGTCAAGAAGTAAGACAAAGAAGAAAATCAAAACATAAAAAGATACTGAATGTATACTTACCTGTTACACAGTTACAGATGAATACACAGTCAGTAAGAAAGAATTCCAGATGCAGACAACCACATACAGCTGGAAACCGATAGCCTCTTGGGATCATGAAGTCCTGTAAACAAGACAAAAAGAAAGTCAATACATGAATCAGAATCAGATTCAGAATCAGAATCTCTTTGTTTCATATGTTACACATACAAGGAATTTGTCTTGGTGAGAGCAACACGTATGACAAGTAACAAAAAAAAAACAAAAACAGAATATTCTTAAACTAAAGGAAAATGACACTAAACAATAAATAGGGTAGGGGATAAATTAAAAAAGTAAAAAGTACTAAGGTAAAAAAAGAGCTGAAAATATATTTACAGAAAAGAACATCTGTACAGGTGTGCAAATAGTCATAGTGCAAAATAGGCAGAGTGCAAAATAGCTGTTCAGTCCGGTTTGGTACAGTTCAGTTGTAAGTTTTGAGGTTTACAGTGGGAGGTGTCCACTGTGATTGAGGAGCGCTACAGCTCTGGGGAAGAAGCTGTTAGCATGACGTGTTGTGCTGGTTTTGATGGACCGCAGTCTTCTACCCGAGGGGAGTGTCTGGAAGAGGAGGTGTCCAGGATGTGAGGGGTCAGATGTAATCTTGCCAGCCCGCTTCCTCATCCTGCTGGTGTAGATCTGCTGAAGTGATGGCAGGTTACATCCGATGATCCTCTCTGCTGTCCTGATGATGCGCTGGAGTTTGGTTCTTTCTTGTGAGGTGGAGGAACCAAACCAGATAGTTATGGAGGCTGTGATAATGGACTCGATGATCGCTGTGTAGAACTGGATCATCAGGGTCTGTGGCAGGTTGAATTTCTTGAGCTGTCTCAAGAAGAACATTCTTTGTTGAGCTTTCTTGATGATGGAGATGGTGTTTTTCTCCCATTTCAAGTCTCTGGAAATGGTGGTGACCAGGAACTTGAGTGACTCCACCATTGATGCTGCAGTGTTGTTGATGTGGAGGGGGGGAAGGGTGGGTGGATTGCGTCGGACGTCCACCACCACCTCTACAGTCTTTTCTGTGTTTAGCAGCAGGTGGTTGTTGCTGCACCAGGACAACGGCAAACAGCTGGAAATGAATAGTCTCTTGGGATCACGAGGTCCTGTAAACAAGTAAGACAAAGAAGAAAGTCAAAACATGAAAAGAAACTGAATGTATACTTACCTATTACACAGTTGCAGATGAATACACAGTCAGTAAGAAAGAATTCCAGATGCAGACAACCACATACAGCTGGACATGGACAGTCTCTTGGGATCATGAAGTCCTGTGAATAAGTAAGACGAATAAGAAAGTCAATACATGAAAAGAAACTGAATGTATACTTACCTGTTACACAGTTGCAGATGAATACAAAGCCAGTAAGAAAGAATTCCAGATGCAGACAACCACATCCAGCTGGACATGAATAGTCTCTTGGGATCATGAAGTCCTGTACACAAGACAAAGAAGAAAGTCAATACATGAAAAGTAACTGAATTTATACTTACCTGTTACACTGTTGCAGATGAATACACAGTCAGTAAGAAAGAATTCCAGATGCAGACAACCACATACAGCTGGACATCGATAGCCTCTTGGGATCATGAGGTCCTGTAAACAAGACAAAGAAGAAAGTCAATACATGAAAAGAAACTGAATGTATACTTACCTGTTACACAGTTGCAGATGAAAAAAAAAAGCTAGTAAGTCAGAGTTCCAGATGCAGATAACCATATACAGTTGATGCATAGTCTCTTGGGATCACGAGGTTCTGTGAACAAGTAAGACAAAGAAGAAAGTCAATACATGAAAAGAATCTGAATGCTTACTTACCGATTACACAGTTGCAGATGAATAGAAAGTCAGTCAGATTGAGATCCAGATGCAGACAACGGCAAACACTTGGAGATCGATAGCCTCTTGGGATCATGAAGTCCTGTGAACAAGTAAGACAAAGAAGAAAATCAAAATATGAAAAGAAATGGAATGTATACTTACCTGTAACACAGTTGCAGATGAATAGAAAGTTAGTCAGATTGAGTTCCAGATGCAAACAATGGCAAGAAGTTGGAGATGAATAGTCTCTTGGGATCATGAGGTCCTGTAAACAAGAAAAAAAGAAAGTCAATACATGAAAAGAAACTGAATGCTTACTTACCGATTACACAGTTGGAGATGAATACACAGCCATTAAGAAAGAATTCCAGATGCAGACAACCACATACAGCTGGACATGGACAGACTCTTGGGATCATGAAGTCCTGTGAACAAGTAAGACAATATATAAAGTCAATACATGAAAAGAAGCTGAATGTATACTTACCTGTTACACAGTTGCAGATGAAAAAAAGCCAGTAAGCCAGAGTTCCAGATTCAGTCAACCATATACAGTTGATGTATAGTCTCCTGGGATCATGAAGTCCTGTGAACAAGTAAGACAAAAAAAAAAGTAAATACATGAAAAGAAACTGAATGTATACTTACCTGTATCACAGTTGCAGATTAATACACAGCCAAGAAGATGAAAAATCCAGATGCAGACAACAGCAAACAGCTGGAGATGAATAGTCTCTTGGGATCATGAGGTCCTGTAAACAAGTATGACAAAGAAGATAGTCAATACATGAAAAGAAACTGAATGCTTACTTACCGATTACACAGTTGCAGATGAAAAAAATAAAGCCAGTAAGCCAGAGTTCCAGATTCAGACAACCATATACAGTTGATTTATAGTCTCTTGGGATCACGAGGTACTGTGAACAAGTAAGACAAAGAAGAAAGTCAATACATGAAAAGAAGCTGAATGTATACTTACCTGTTACACAGTTGCAGATGAATACACAGCCATTAAGAAAGAATTCCAGATGCAGACAACCACATCCAGCTGGACACAGATAGTCTCTTGGGATCATGAGGTCCTGTAAAGAAGACAAAGAAGAAAGTCAATATATGAAAAGAAACTGAATGTATACTTACCTGTTACACAGTTGCAGATGAATACACAGTCAGTAAGAAAGAATTTCAGATGCAGACAACAACATACAACTGGAGATCGATAGCCTGTTGGGATCATGAGGTCCTGTAAACAAGACAAAAAGAAAGTCAATACATGAAAAGAAACTTAATGTATACTTACCTGTTACACAGTTGCAGTTGAAAAAAAGCCAGTAAGCCAGAGTTCCAGATTCAGACAACCATATACAGTTGATGTATAGTCTCTTGGGATGATGAGGTCCTGTGAACAAGTAAGACAAAGAAGAAAGTCAATACATGAAAAGAAATTGAATGTATACTTACCTGTAAGACAGTTGCAGATGAAAAGAAACGGAATGTATACTTACCTGTTACAATGTTGCAGATGAATACACAGTCAGTAAGAAAGAGTACCAGATGCAGACAACCACATACAGCTGGACAAGGACAGTCTCTTGGGATCATGAAGTCCTGTGAACAAGTAAGACAAAGAAGAAAGTCAATACATGAAAAGAAACTGAATGTATACTTACCTGTTACAAAGTTGCAGATGAATACAAAGCCAGTAGGAAAGAATTCCAGATGCAGACAACCGCATACAGCTGGACATGGATAGTCTCTTGGGATCAGGAGGTCCTGTAAACAAGAGAAAGAAGAAAGTCAATACATGAAAAGAAAATGAATGTATACTTACCTGTTACACAGAATGGAGATGAAAAAAACGCCAGTAAGCCAGATTCACACAACCATATACAGTTGATGTATAGTCTCTTGGGATGATGAGGTCCTGTGAAAAAGTAAGACAAAGAAGAAAGTAAATACATGAAAAGAAACTGAATGTATACTTACCTATTGCACAGTTGCAGATGAATACACAGCCAATAAGATGAAAAATCCAGATGCAGTTGAATAATCTCTTGGGATCACGAGGTCCTGTGAACAAGTAAGACAAAGAAGAAAGTAAATACATGAAAAGAAACTGAATGTATACTTACCTATTGCACAGTTGCAGATGAATACACAGTCAGTAAGAAAGAATTCCAGTTGCAGACAACCACATACAGCTGGACATGGACCGTCTCTTGGGATCCTGAAGTCCTGTGAATAAGTAAGACAAATAAGAAAGTCAATACATGAAAACAAACTGAATGTATACTTACCTGTTACACAGTTGCAGATGAAAAGAAACTGAATGTATACTTACCTGTAACAGTTGCAGATTAATACAAAGCCAATAAGATAAAAAATCCAGATGCAGACAACAGCAAACAGCTGGAGATGAATACTCTCTTGGGATCATGAAGTCCTGTCAACAAGTAAGACAAAGAAGAAAATCAAAATATGAAAAGAAATTGAATGTATACTTACCTATAACACAGTTGCAGATGAATACACAGCCAATAAAACGTGAAATCCAGATGCAGACAACGGCAAACAGCTGGAGATGAATAGTCTCTTGGGATCATGAGGTCCTGTAAACAAGACAAAAAAAAGTCAATACATGAATAGAAACGGAATGTATACTTACCTGTTACAAAATTGCAGATGAATACAAAGCCAGTAAGAAAGAATTCCAGATGCAGACAACCGCATACAGCTGGACATGGATAGTATCTTGGGATCAGGAGGTCCTGTAAACAAGAGAAAGAAGAAAGTCAATATATGAAAAGAAAATGAATGTATACTTACCTGTTACACAGTTGCAGATGAATAGAAAGTTAGTCAGATTGAGTTCCAGATGCAGACAACGGCAAACACTTGGAGATTGATAGCCTCTTGGGGTCATGAAGTCCTGTGAACAAGTAAGAAAAAGAAGAAAGTCAAAACATGAAAAGAAACTGAATGTATACTTACCTGTTGCACAGTTGTAGATGAATAGAAAGTCAGAAACGGAAGTCAAGTAACGGAAACGGAAGTCAAGAAACGGAATGTATACTTACCTAATACACAGTTGCAGTTGAAAAAAAGCCAGTAAGCCAGAGTTGCAGATTAAGACAACAATATTCAGTTGATGTACAGTCTCTTGGGATCACGAGGTCCTGTGAACAAGTAAGACAAAGAAGAAAGTCAATACATGAAAAGAAACTGAATGAATACTTACCTGTAACACAGTTGCAGATGAATACACAGTCAGTAAGAAAGAATTCCAGTTGCACACAACTACATACAGCTGGACATAGACAGTCTCTTGGGATCACGAGGTCCTGTGAGCAAGTAAGACAAAGAAGAAAGTCAATACATGAAAAATACCTGAATGTATACTTACCTATTGCACAGTTGCAGATTAATACACAGCCAATAAGACGATAAATCCAGATGCAGACAACCGCAAACAGCTGGAGATGAATAGTCTCTTGGGATCATGAGGTCCTGTAAACAAGACAAAAAAAAGTCAATACATGAATAGAAACGGAATGTATACTTACCTGTTACACAGTTGCAGATGAATAGAAAGTCAGTCAGATTGAGATCCAGATGCAGACAACGGCAAACAGCTGGAGATGAATAGTCTCTTGGGATCATGAGGTCCTGTAAACAAGACAAAAAAAAGTCACTACATGAAAAGAAACTGAATGTATACTTACCTGTTACACAGTTGCAGATGAAAAGAAACGGAATGTATACTTACCTGTAACACAGTTGCAGATTAATACACAGCCAATAAGATGAAAAATCCAGATGCAGACAACAGAACACAGCTGGAGATGAATAGTCTCTTGGGATCATGAGGTCCTGTAAACAAGTATGACAAAGACGAAAGTCAATACATGAAAAGAAACTGAATCTATACTTACTTGTTACACAGTTGCAGATGAATACACAGTCAGTAAGAAAGAATTCCAGTTGCAGACAACCACATACAGCTGGACATGGACAGACTCTTGGGATCATGAAGTCCTGTGAATAAGTAAGACAAATAAGAAAGTCAATACATGAAAAGAAGCTGAATGCTTACTTACCGATTACACAGTTGCAGATGAAAAAAATAAAGCCAGTAAGCCAGAGTTCCAGATTCAGACAACCATATACAGTTGATTTATAGTCTCTTGGGATCACGAGGTACTGTGAACAAGTAAGACAAAGAAGAAAGTCAATACATGAAAAGAAGCTGAATGTATACTTACCTGTTACACAGTTGCAGATGAATACACAGCCATTAAGAAAGAATTCCAGATGCAGAAAACCACAAATAGCTGGACATGGACAGTCTCTTGGGATCATGAAGTCCTGTGAACAAGTGAGACAACGAAGAAAGTCAATACATGAAAAGAAACTGAATGTATACTTACCTGTTACACAGTTGCAGATGAGTACACAGTCAGTAAGAAAGAATTCCAGATGCAGACAACATACAGCTGGACATGGACAGTCTCTTGGGATCATGAAGTCCTGTGAACAAGTGAGACAACGAAGAAAGTCAATACATGAAAAGAAACTGAATGTATACTTACCTGTTACACAGTTGCAGATGAGTACACAGTCAGTAAGAAAGAATTCCAGATGCAGACAACCACATCCAGCTGGACACGGATAGTCTCTTGGGATCATGAGGTCCTGTAAACAAGACAAAGAAGAAAGTCAATACATGAAAAGAAACTGAATGTATACTCACCTGTTACACAGTTGCAGATGAATAGGAAGTAAGTTAGATTGAGGTCCAGATTCAGACAACGGCAAACAACTGGAGATCGATAGCCTGTTGGGATCATGAATTCCTGTCAAGAAGTAAGACAAAGAAGAAAATAAAAACATGAAAACAAACTGAATGTATACTTACTTGTTACACAGTTGCAGATGAATACACAGTCAGTAAGAAAGAATTCCAGTTGCAGACAACCACATACAGCTGGACATGGACAGACTCTTGGGATCATGAAGTCCTGTGAATAAGTAAGACAAATAAGAAAGTCAATACATGAATAGAAACTGAATGTATACTTACCTGTTACACAGTTGCAGATGAAAAGAAACGGAATGTATACTTACCTGTTGCACAGTTGCAGATGAATACACAGTCAGTAAGAAAGAATTCCAGTTACAGACAAATACATACAGCTGGAAATGGACAGTCTCTTGGGATCAAGAAGTCCTGTCAACAAGTAAGACAAAGAAGAAAATCAAAAGATGAAAAGAAACTGAATGTATACTTACCTGTTGCACAGTTGCAGATGAATAGAAAGTCAGTCAGATTGAGTTCCAGATGCAGACAACGACAAACACTTGGAGATCGATAGCCTCTTGGGGTCATGAAGTCCTGTGAACAAGTAAGAAAAAGAAGAAAGTCAAAACATGAAAAGAAACTGAATGTTTACTTACCTGTTACACAGTTGCCGATGAAAAGAAACGGAATGTATACTTACCTGTTACACAGTTGCAGATGAATACACAGCCAGTAAGAAAGAGTTCCAGATGCAGACAACCACATACAGCTGGACAAGGACAATCTCTTGGGATCATGAAGTCCTGTGAACAAGCAAGACAAAGAAGAAAGTCAATACATGGAAAGAAACTAAAATGTATACTTACCTGTTACACAGTTGCAGATGAATAGAAAGTCAGTCAGATTGAGTTCCAGATGCAGACAACGGCAAACAACTGGAGATCGATAGCCTGTTGGGATCATGAATTCCTGTCAACAAGTAAGACAAAGAAGAAAATCAAAACATGAAAACAAACTGAATGTATACTTACTTGTTACACAGTTGCAGATGAATACACAATCAGTAAGAAAGAATTCCAGTTGCAGACAACCACATACAGCTGGACATGGACAGACTCTTGGGATCATGAAGTCCTGTGAATAAGTAAGACAAATAAGAAAGTCAAAACATGAAAAGAAACTGAATGTTTACTTAACTGTAACACAGTTGCAGATGAATACACAGCCAATAAAACGTAAAATCCAGATGCAGACAACGGCAAACAGCTGGAGATGAATAGTCTCTTGGGATCATGAGGTCCACTGAACAAGTAAGACAAAGAAAAAAGTCAATACATGAAAAGAAACTGAATGTATACTTACCTGTTACAAAGTTGCAGATTAATACAAAGCCAGTAAGAAAGAGTTCCAGATGCAGACAACCACATACAGCTGGACAAGGACAGTCTCTTGGGATCATGAAGTCCTGTGAACAAGTAAGACAAAGAAGAAAGTCAATACATGGAAAGAAACTAAATGTATACTTACCTGTTACAAAGTTGCAGAAGAATGCATCTGGAATTCTTTCTTACTGGATTTGTAGACAACCACATCCACCTGGACAGGGATAGTCTCTTGGGATCATGAGGTCCTGTAAACAAGACAAAGAAAAAAGTCAATACATGAAAAGAAACCGAATGTATACTTACCTGTTACACAGTTGCAGATGAATAGAAAGTCAGTCACATTGAGTTCCAGATGCAGACAACGGCAAACACTTGGAGATCTATAGCCTCTTGGGGTCATGAAGTCCTGTGAACAAGTAAGAAAAAGAAGAAAGTCAAAACATGAAAAGAAACTGAATGTATACTTACCTGTTGCACAGTTGCAGATGAATAGAAAGTCAGTCACATTGAGTTCCAGATGCAGACAACGGCAAACACTTGGAGATCTATAGCCTCTTGGGATCATGAAGTCCTGTCAACAAGTAAGACAAAGAAGAAAGTCAATACATGAAAAGAAACTGAATGTATACTTACCTGTTACACAGTTGCAGATGAATACACAGCCATTAAGAAAGAATTCCAGATGCAGACAACCACAAATAGCTTGACATGGACAGTCTCTTGGGATCATGAAGTCCTGTGAACAAGTGAGACAACGAAGAAAGTCAATACATGAAAAGAAACTGAATGTATACTTACCTGTTACACAGTTGCAGATGAGTACACAGTCAGCAAGAAAGAATTCCAGATGCAGACAACCACATACAGCTGTTCAAGGACAGTCTCTTGGGATCATGAAGTCCTGTGAACAAGTCAATACATAAAAAAAACTGAATGTATACTTACCTGTTACAAAGTTGCAGATGAATACAAAGCCAGTAAGAAAGAATTCCAGATGCAGACAACCACATCCAGCTGGACAAGGACAGTCTCTTGGGATCATGAGGTCCTGTAAACAAGACAAAGAAGAAAGTCAATACATGAAAAGAAACTGAATGTATACTTACGTGTTACACAGTTGCAGATGAATAGAAAGTCAGTCAGATTGAGTTCCAGATGCAGACAACGGCAAACACTTGGAGATTGATAGCCTCTTGGGGTCATGAAGTCCTGTGAACAAGTAAGAAAAAGTAGAAAATAAAAATATGAAAAGAAATTGAATGTATACTCACCTATAACACAGTTGCAGATGAATACACAGCCAATAAAACGTAAAATCCAGATGCAGACAACGGCAAACAGCTGGAGATGAATAGTCTCTTGGGATCATGAGGTCCTGTAAACAAGACAAAAAAAGTCAATACATTAAGAGAAACAGAATGTATACTTACCTGTTACACAGTTGCAGATGAAAACAAAGCCAGTAAGAAAGAATTCCAGATGCAGACAACCACATACAGCTGGACATCGATAGCCTCTTGGGATCATGAAGTCCTGTAAACAAGACAAAAAGAAAGTCAATACATGAAAAGAAACTGAATGTATACGTACCTGTTACACAGTTGCAGATGAATAGAAAGTCAGTTAGATTGAGTTCCAGATGCAGACAACGGCAAACACTTGGAGATCGATAGCCTCTTGGGATCATGAAGTCCTGTCAACAAGTAAGACAAAAAAGAAAATCAAAATATGAAAAGAATCTGAATGTTTACTTACCTGTAACACAGTTGCAGATGAATACAAAGCCAATAAGACGAAAAATCCAGATGCAGGTGAATAGTCTCTTGGCATAATGAGGTCCTGTAAACAAGACAAAGAAGAAAGTCAATACATGAAAAGAAACTGAATGCTTACTTACCTACTACACAGTTGCAGATGAATAGAAAGTCAGTCAGATTGAGATCCAGACGCAGACAACGGCAAACACTTTGTCTTGCTTGTTGACAGGACTTCATGATCCCAAGAGGCTATCGATCTCAAAGTGTTTGCCGTTGTCTGCGTCTGGATCTCAATCTGACTGACTTTCTATTCATCTGCAACTGTGTAACAGGTAAGTAAGCATTCAGTTTCTTTTCATATTTTGATTTTCTTCTTTGTCTTACTTGTTGACAGGACTTCATGATCCCAAGAGGCTATCGATCTCAAAGAAGAAAATCAAAATATGAAAAGAAACTGAATGTATACTTACCTGTTACACAGTTGCAGATGAATACACAGCCATTAAGAAAGAATTCCAGATGCATATGAAGAGCAAGTTAGTTGATTGAGAAACATCCAACTAAGAAAAACGCATTTTTAGCTAAACAAAAAAACAAAACACTTTTCGGTTGAGAGTCATATCTCATATGAAGACATATTAGAAAAGCCTATTATCTTTTGAAAATAACAAAATCTGACATGTGTGACTGTCATTGTAAGGCCAAGTAGGAAGGCATTAAGAATCAGTCCAAAAAATAATTATATCAGACAAAGTATTTATGAGTGTAGGACTTACAGGTCTGATATGATGGAGTTACAGCAAAGGATTAAACATTTTTAATCAATAATAAGGCCAGTGAATGTCAGTTTTCTTGGCTGGGTATTTTCACAGCTGCTGTATCTTGTTTGGTGTTTCTGGGCTTTACAGCTCTTTATGTCAAGTGTAAACAGATCCAAAGTGTCATTCTCAGTGCTGATTACATCTGAAATTAACCATAAACCAGAGGTGAGTGGCTAGCAACAGGGTAATGCAGCTCAACACATGTTTCAGTTTACTACACACCCATGTCGCCTCTCCAAAGTCACAGTGATTCTAAAGTCACTCAATACAAAGCACTTAAAAACCAAACCATAAAACACTGCTTAAATCACAAATACATTAATAAAGACTTTGAGCCCATTTCCCTGAAACGGTTCACCCATTAAAGATAATAGACAAAGAAGGTTGGGAGCAGGTGGCTAGTGTTTTCTTACCTGACTGGTGTGACTGGGTAGGGCCAGTAAGTCCTGGCATAGCACCTTCTCTATGTTCCTGGAGAGTACAACAGATCCCAGTCAGCACATGTGAAGCCTTTCTCGGTGGTAAAGGACCAGACATCAAACCTGCAATCAGCAGTGGAGTGCAAAAAGTCTGCAGAATGGCTTGCTCCCTCATCGGTAGGTAAGCAAGTGGCCCAGAGACGACAATCCTGGCGTCTGTCTTCTTTCAAACTGTGTCTTGAATCTAGTGCACTAGTGGCACCGTGACACTGTGGCATTACCCTTTGGGCCCTATATTTAAGAGTGTCTTACAATAAAATTTTCAACAGTGAGAACGCCGCCCTTAGTAGTTGTCCTCGTTGCTGGAGCATGCAGAGCCATAGACAAACTGCTGAAGACATTTAATTGGTTAGAGAGGTGAAAACCAGCTGTGGGGGTGTAGAAAACCTCTGTTTTCCATGGTCAAGATGATGCTTGCAGGGCTGCTCCATGGCCACCATTGTCTTTGAAGAAAAAAACACAGAGGTTAGTTAGTTAGTAAAGCAAAGTAATGTAAAGTAACACACATAGTGTATTCCAAGATTAAAACTGGCTAAGATAAACAATCAATAGCTATCAGCTGGGATACAGACAGACAGAAAGAGCATTGTGGATGGATGGAGAGAGAAAAGAGTTGTAAGGGAACAAGACAGGAAAACAAACCCCAGAAACTTACTAAACTCTGTTAACATGGCTGCACCTAATCTCACCCCCAATACCCAACTTCACCACTTTCACCATTGGTACTATTTTCATATGTTTCTAAGACTAGAACAAGCTGAATTTAAAAGAACAGGTCATGTGTTTGTACATCCAAGCACATTTTCACTAGAGTTTGGGGAGCTCAGTCAAGTTAGTTTGATATTGGATCTGCAGATATTTACTTCTCCCCTGCTCTCACTCACAATGTCCTAACATCTCTGACATGATTTTTTTAAACAATAGAGAACAGATAAACTGCAATCACTAAATATTCTTCTCAAAATGAAAAGACTGGAAATGTTGAGGAAATATAATCAAAATAGCCAGAATTCTTGCAGCAGGTGCCGTAGATGGTAAAAGAACGTCTATAAAGTGTGGATACCGAAAACTCTCACAGAGATATGGAGCTGCTGGTGTTAGTTAAAAAGACAGTCAAACCTACTGAAGAACAGAGACTAAATAAAAATCAATGACTAACCTTAACTTCCTCACTTTTAAGGAATGGATATATTTTAGCACTTTAGACAATATAAACATGCATGTAGCACATTTTTATAACGAATAAATCATTACTGTGACAATGTCATAAAATATGCCTATTTGAACCATTTTTAAATAATATTGTTCCAGTAAAACATCCATATAGCTTACACATCCAAAGTCAGCTGTAGTGTACAGAGACACATCTGATAAATATACTACAACCCTTAGAATAGCCAGATTACAATTTGCTAACAAATGCTTAAGAGATCCTGGAGAATTCTGGAGAAAGGTCTTGTGGACAAATGAGACTAGGATTAACCTATATCAGAGTGATGGAAAGACAGAAATTGTGGATTGCTCACTCGCGCTTCAAGGGAGGTAAAATTTAGTTTGCACTCACCCTCTTATTAACGGTACATACTTGGAGCCCATAGGAACCATCCAAAACATAGGTGTTGGAAAGCTCCCACAAAGGTGTTTGTACTTCAGAAATCTTTCTTTCTGAAGTCATTTTATAATCCTGGGTGTTTCCTTGTGAAAGTAAAGTCTGAACTGTGCAAGTCCTCAGTTTGAGTTGCTGAGAGTCAATTTAGGAGTGATCCCTTTATCCTACAGAGTGCTCTGTGTGTAAGTTTATTCTAATGTCCATATGAAAGCACAAAACCTCATGAATAAAAACATACACAAGGCTTGGCTGAACATATAAGGAAACGTACAACTTACTTAGAACCTATAGTTCCATCAGTAATCTTCATTACAGTGAAGTTAGCCACAGCTAAACCTTTGCTAAAGCATGGTTCTCTCCTTTTGGCTTGTAACCTGGCCTACTTCCAATATACTGCCACATAGTGGATGGAGTAGGAATTACCATGTAAAATGCCATCTGTTGCAACAATGGAGTCACATGGGTATCAGCTATGGCTTCAAGTTGTAGGACTTTTTATGGCATTATAGACAATAGGCAAGTGGCTTAAAGGTCCAACCACAACAGGCCCAATGAGACATAAAGAACCAGCACAACAGGCCCAGTGAGACTAGGGATGCACCTATCAGATATTAGGATCGGATATGTGTCCCTATATTAACAACGACCCCTTTTGGTCTCACTGACTTAATATTTCAGAATTACTTATTTTAGTGACAAATAAATAGCAATTTAATACATTCATATCTGTGTGTTAATTTGTTGTATTTTATTTTACAAACATGGTGAGGTAAACAGTTTATTTTTTTAACAATGTATCGGATCAATATTGTGTATCGATCGATAAGTTTATGTATTGGTATAGAAACTGAACAATGTTGGTGCATCATTAAATGTAACATATAGGAAACAGTGTGTCTTTGACAACTTCCCTAGTTAATAGAATATGCCTACATTGATAAATCCCCATACGTTTCACCCTGATTGGTGAATGTTTAGCCTTTCAAATGCATGCTTGAATGTGATTGGCTAATGGCAACCACAATAATTGACATGTCAAGTCTTCTGGACAGACAGTATTATAGAATAGGCTAAAGACGCAGTATGTAAAATTGCAGCTTGACTGGCTGTATGGTTTCTGAGAAACAGTTACGTACCACTGACCTCACCCTGCTCTGCTCACTGAGAGACAGGTAATCAGTCACACAAGTCATGTCAGACTTACTATTCAAACGTGCTGTATGTAGCTGTTACTTAATATCTGTCCGTGTCTCTTTGGATTAGGACAGAGTCATCACCACAGGCCCTCTCCTGCATTTTATCCACCGACTTGATGATCTGGTCTTAAAAACTGCTGAAGGTATACAAACTGTCCTCCTAGAACAGCTGCAGCTTTGCTTGGTCTGCCACTCAGAAGATCCAAATTTCATCAAGATGTCTGATGTAAGCCTGTACCTTTTTGTGATGTAAAACTGTGGTGCATGTATAGATTTTAACATGTATTTGTGATGCAATAAGCTGTTTTATTAATTGCTTAAACTATAGAGGAGCATTATTGGGCTAATGAGCATTATGAGCTAAATAGTTTAATTGTCACTTTAACAGGTAAGGACACCAGTTTCTCTCAGAGTTAGCTTAAGTTTTACCTATAAAAAAGGTAACTTTGATTAAAAACAAAATAATAATACTGTCTTGCAGACATCTGATTGATGTCATTTATGGCTGATTTACCGTTACAGTAACTTGATCACAATATTCTGCAAAATAAAATGTAGTAGTTTACTATAGCTCCACTGAATATTGGTTTTGTTTGTTGGTTTTATTTGGTTTCCTAAGAGGAATCTGTAACAGGAACAGGTCATTGTAATTTTATGTGTTACCCAGGTTTTAAATGTTCAGAACATTAAAATCAGACTGCAAAGCAAAGCAAAAAAAACAATAAATAAATAAAAGCAAAAAAACTTTTAAAAATAATACAACGTGAATAAACTGCTCAAAACAGCCATTAAAGCAGATAGAAAATGACTTACTGATAAGTAAGGTAAATAAAACGAGCCTTAAATGACAGCCAATAGCTTGTTGCCAAGACTGGTCTGCGTCAGAGACGGCCAATCAGCGCTCAGGGGGGCGTTACCTCGGCTCCTCCGCTAGAGACGTGCTGTGGATCAGAAAAAAGGTGAGAACGGCGGAGTGAAACACGATGGAAAGTTTTATTAAACTTTGTTTCATAAAATCGCTCATAAAGGTGAACGTTGAGAAGTACGACTGAAACGACGATTTGGATTTAGTCTGCATTTGATTTTGTGAGTGTAATAGGTGAAGCTTTTGGTGCAAATAGTTCAAAAGATTAAAAAGAAAAGCCTGTAGAGTTGAGGCTAACATGCTTAGGGGTCAAGGGGTCATGAGCGAGTGGGCAGTGCTGGCCACCATTTCATGCTGCTAATGAGAGTTTTATATTGAAAGAGGGAAGAAAAAATTGCTTTACTTTGTAAATGTAGTATTATGTGTATCTATTAAGGCGCTGTTTTTGGGAACAGGTCAGTTTTTTCTGGGTGTAATTTTACTCTACTCTGCAATCTGGCTGCACCTGCGTGAACACTCTGCAGCAGTAGTGGCGTGGTGGCGCTGTAAAGTAATCAGTACAGTGCACCGGGGAAGATGCCGCCAAAATTCTGCGTGCTGTGAGCTGCAGATAAAAGTCTTACCACACAGTGCGTCTCACCTGTGGAGCTGTGTCTCTAAAAGCAGCTCAGAACTCAAAGCTAACTTCAGGTTCGCCTGTATCAGGGTTGAGTGCAGAAACAGTCCTAAAGCTTCCTCTGTGAAACTGATACTGCAGCACGCACACTGTTTCCTCTCCCGAGGCCCCGTCTCAAATCAGTCCCTCTTCACTATGTAGTGCACTTTATGGGTCATATAAAAATAGCAGCATCTCCACCAAACAGAGCATGATATGTGTGATCAAGTCATTTCTACTCAGCAGTCGGTTCTACAATTTCCTATTTAGGCTCTCAGAATCATCAGAGACACTTTTCACCTCAAAAGGCACTTGGTGGTCAGTTTGAAGACACTAACCTGTGTGCTGTCCACACCAAAAGAATCACCCTTCTGCTTAAACACCTCCAGCTGGTCGGCAGAGAGCGCACAAACCAGGGCAGTGACTTTTACTTTTTATTTGATTTTGATAGTTAAATCACTTAGGAGCTCGCTGAAGTAATGCTAATGTACCAACAGCTGTGCTAGCTAGCTAGGTTAGCAAGTGCTGCTTTCTCAATAAAGCTGTACAGGAAGATCATGGTCATCTTAGCTCCTTTTATTTGAAACAGATTTAGAAGGCATATTAATAATAGAAGCACTTTATAATTGTGTAATTGCATACTGTAGTTCATCTGTTTCTCTGCATACTTTCACCCTGTTCTTCAGTGGTGAGGACCACCACAGAGCAGGTATTCTGTGGGAGGTGAGCTTTTTATAGCACTGCAGTGTTAAATGTCTGGACGAGTCCAGAACAAATGTGTAAACTGCTCGTTTGGAGCGATAAAAGCAACATTCCTGCAACATCCTCAAATCTGAATGTCCAGATCACTTTTCAGAGGTTTTGATGGCCGATTCTAAAGTCGTGATGAGCGGCAAGTTAGCATGGTGACATTCGTCAAAGTGGTACGTGCCAGTGGATGGCATTTTCGGATGGTGCAGTGGCCACTTCCTAGTGCCAGATGCTGATTAGGAACTGAACCCCCTTTCAAAATGTGCCTGAGCTCTTTACCTACTGGATAGGCTTGACTATCCAGGAGTGGCTAAATGTTTACATAAGATACAACTGATTTTGTTAGATGAACAGAATTACTGACACATTTGATTCATTTTGTTGCTCTTGGCGTGCAGGTATCCCACCAATGCAGAGTAATAATTTTATTCTTTTATTATTGTTGATCACAGAAGAGTAGTTGGTGTAATATTGGTGGGGAGATTTGAGTAATTCTCTTGTTTTGGTTGAGACTGAGAACTTGTGTCTTTGCTAAAGGAATGCATTGTTGGAGAGGATGCTACGCCTGAGGCCCACGTTAAGGTGTTGCGTGAAAAGTACAGGACGACACAACCTGATTTAATGATCGTGAAGGACCACATGAAGACTTTTGCATTGGCAGCATGGAGAAAGGGGTTTGGCCATTGAAAATGTATACTTGTGTCTTTAATAGTCTATTATAAGATATTTTTGGCTATTCAAGGTTTTTACTCTTCACTACTGCCTTCATCACTACACTTTATTGCAACTATATAATGAAACTTTCGTGTATTTTCTGCTTTTATCTTACAGTTGTATGATGAGTTCAATGCCATCCATCCTTTAATGGTGTATGTTTGTCACTGCTTCACCTGAAACAATGCTGGGAGTTTAGCTCTAAAGGCCTCCTAGGTGATCTTCAAGAGATGCTCGTCAAAAGTGTAAGCACACAATTTTTTTATCTTTACCAGCAGACCTACAGACCTACTCTTAATTTCATTGATACTCTCAGACATGTACAGTTTCAGGAAAAGGTGCTTCAGTGTGTATCTAATATTACACTAAATGATGTTTAGTATTCCCTTGATGTTTGTGTAATGGGCCATCTGCATAGTAAAGTGATTTCATTGTGGAAGATCTTACTTACTAAACTTGGACACTCTGTGGGTTCTGTGTGGTAAAATGTTGCTGTGAGTGCCACATTTGAATAGTATTGAGTCTAATTGTTTTTGTTTGTTTGATGCTCTTTCAATTAATGCTAAAGTTGTGTATGTTTACTACTAAATAAACAGCATAGACAAACATTGTGAACATGTGTGGATATTTCAGGTACACTTTAGTCACACTAGGGTCCAGAGTGGCTTGTCACTGGGGTAGTGCCTCTAAAAGCACTGGTTGGTACCTTTTGAAAAGGGGATACAGTTGTACCATAATTTAAAGGTACATTTTAGCCTCATAGGGTTCTACAGAAGCACGAAGCCTTGGTGTAGTCATGGATGATCAGTTATCGTTCTCAAGTCATGTTGCAAACATAACTCGGTCCTGCAGATTTCTTCTGTACAACATCAGGAGAATTCGACCCTTCCTCTCTAGAGAGGCCGCCCAGGTGCTTGTTCAGTCTCTCGTCACTTCCAGACTTGATTACTGCAACTCTCTTCTGGCTGGTCTCCCTCTGCGCACCATCAGGCCCCTGCAGCTCATCCAGAATGCAGCGGCACGGGTCGTCTTCAATGTCCCTAAATTCAGCCATGTCACTCCACTGCTGCGTTCTCTCCACTGGCTTCCTGTAGCTGCCCGCATCAGATTCAAAACCCTGACGCTGGCCTACAAAGCCAAGACTGGACCAGCCCCTCCGTACTTGATGGCAATGGTCAAAAGCCGGTCTGCACCAAGAGCCCTTCGAGCTTCAAGTACGGCTCGGCTCGACCCGCCATCCCTCAAAATCCGCGGAAGACAAGCGTCCAGACTTTTTTCTGTCCTGGCACCAAAGTGGTGGAACGAGCTTCCCCTGGGTGTCCGAACGGCCGAGTCGCTCGCTGTCTTCAAACGCAGACTGAAGACCCACCTCTTCAGAGAGTACTTGGGCGAATAGAGTACTATGGTCGCCTTATTGTATTGTGTTTAGTAATGTCTAAGCTTAGAGGTATCTTTGAATTATTAGTCTATTCTAACTAGCTAAGGTTTCTTTCTTGGGTAAATAGCAAAGCACTTTGTAAGTCGCTCTGGATAAGAGCGTCTGCTAAATGCCGTAAATGTAAATGTAAATGTAACAGTCTAACAGTGGATTAGGGCTGCCCGTGGTGATTGTGTGGCTTTAAGCAGATGTGAAGGACGATTCACCACAAGAATACAGCCAAACACTTTCAGGTAAGTTCCAGTGGTATGTAATGTTGAATTTGTGTAGAAATCAAAAGAGAGTACACGCAACAAAAACAAAAAATAGACGAGCTAGATAGTACACTCTTTGTACAACAAGGCCTCAGCTGCCTTCATCTGAGGGCTGCAAAGCCTCACGCACGTCTACTATTGCTTCAGCCTACTCCGTGCAAGCTGAACCCCCTTATTGCCTCCTACACAGCCCTTTTAAGATGTATGCTGAAATTGATCCAACTCGCACAAAACATTAAAGTATGAGAAGTCAGTAAAAGAATAACCGTAAAGTTAAGCTAGCTGTAATCAAGGAAACACCTGCATTTAGTTCTCCTTCCATTAAAGCAAGATTATACAAATTTAGGCTTTGGTGATAATGATTTAGTACCACAGTGAAGTTGTAAAGTAAACCAGAAATAAACCCATATAAATAAGCAAACAAGAGCATGTCATCATTATTATGGCTTAGTACTAAAGTAAAGCAGATGATTGCATGACAGAACAGCACTGACCACAGAATACCTCAAAATGTCCGTTAACTCTTCATCTAAGGTGTGTTTTGAGTTGAATTTAGTAAAAACAAGTCTTTCTGAATGTGTGTTTACACACATTTGATGGGACAGTGCAACACTGCTGAAAGTTAATCCTGCTTTTCTGAACACTATTTAATGTTTGTGTTTTATCATGTGCTGATCATTATAACAGTGAGGCACACAGGAACTTTCACTGTCACTATGGCTAATTTACACTTTGCCATTTAGGCCAGTAAGATGCTTTAAAGAAGTATTTTGTAGACATATGTATATGTGTGTCTGCAGGTGTGGAGGTCCATGGTATAACATGTGAATTTGCACAACCAGTTCTACTCAGCGCTCAACCACGACTGATCGTCTTGTTCAGCAGTGGCACTTCGAGAGATGCCTGGGACTTACGATCGCCAAGTATGGGATTTACTGCCATTTTTACTGCCAATATTGAACATGTTTGTGTGGATGTTTCAGAGTATTGCAGCACAAAAACAAAGTAGTAAGCTGACTTAAAATAGAGCAACTCCAACAAAGGTGCAGAGTTAAATTGAGAGGAACATAAGTTGATGCAGTAGATTAAAATGTTTGTGCATGTATCATTGTTGGGAAGGCCTAGCCTGCAGTGAAGTGCCAGAATAGTGACTGGAATGGGCGTCACTGTCTTGTTGGATGCACATGTGCATAAATCTTCCATAAATGTACACTGACCAGCCATTTCTTTTCACCACTGTGTTTGATCCAGTTGTACCAGAGAGTTGCACGGCCCCTAACTTTTTATCTCTAGGGGTCAACCTAACCAAACACAAAAGAGCCTGTCACTATCAAAAGTCTTCAACCTTGATTGTGGTTAAAGCATAGTTACAGCACAGTGCTCATGTGTCTGAGACTCGTGAATTAATTAGGCAGTTGAGAATGTTGGCAGTCCCAAAAACTTGGCCCTGCCATCTATGGATGCTTAAAGATGCTTCCTCTCCACCTGCGCTGAGATGCCTTCAAGACCTGCAATGCAAAACCCACTGGTGTGAAAATATCAATTATTATAGTGCAAGCAAGTAATAAATTAAATAAACTTGATGTGTATTCCAGGATTTCACATAATTGTGTTATATCTGACAACTGTGTTAAGATATACTTTTAAATTACGAAACAGTATGATCAATATTTTGATTATCATATAGTTTTGAATTTCAACTTGTCAGATTCTCTTCTGTCCACAGGTCTTGATTATTCAGGAGTGGCTACGAAATGTATTAATGAGGCTCTGACCAACCTCATCCACAGTTCTTGTTGAGTCCACTTTTTCACACTTCTTGTGATACCACTTACAGTGCCCATTGCAATCACCTGCCCAGATTTTTTTCTGTCCACAGCCCTCTATGATTCTGAAGTGGCTATGAAGTTCATTAATGAGGCGATCACCATCTTCATTCACAGATCTTGGTGAGTCCACTTCATCACACTTGTTTTATGCTGTTTACAGAGCCCATGACATAGTTTGTCCAAAGTAGCTTATTTACACAGCCCTCAATGATTCAACTTCATTAATGAGGCTGTTACCAACCTCATTCACAGTTTTTGGTCCACTTGGTCCACTTGGTCCACTTTATCACGTTCCATTTCCTTTCGTTTATGGTACCATTTACAATTGAGTGGACTGATGCTCTTGTGTGCTCTAGATATTTTGGAAATTGCTAAACCACTTTATCCACAGTTGTTGGTGAGTCCACTTCATCACAGTCCCTGATGGACTGCTTACAGTGCCCATTACAATCGACTGCCCAGATTCTCTTTTGTCCACAGCCCTTTTTGATTCAGAAGTGGCTACGAACTTCATATATGAGGCTTTCGCCAACATCGTCCACTGTTCTTGGTACAATCGCCTGCCCAGATTCTCTTCTGTCCACAGTGTTACTGTTACATTCAAGACATAGGTGATCCTGTGATCCAGTATTGCATATTTGATACTGTTAGTGCTGCCATCTGGTGGCCTGTTTCTTGTTGTTTTTGTTTTTCTCTCTCTCCCTCTCCTGGTGAAACGACTGATTGGAAACAGCTGATCTCAATGCGTGTGCTGGTTGGCTGCAGTGTCTGAGCTTTGTCATTGAAATGGTGCCATTGGCGTTTATCTAGTCGCCCGTGGCGTTCTCACCATGTGGCCAAAGGTGGTTGTGATTGAGGCTGTTCAAGATATATAACATGACAATTCACAGTTTGATGTATGTGGATCTATTGTAGCCTACTGTTTTCTGTGTCATTATGTACTTGTTGATGTCCAAGTGGTTTAATCATAGTCATGTTTGTAGTGGTGAGTGCCATTTACTATTTTAATTTCATTTATTATTTTTCATTTATTATTCTCTTGCTTCATGTTGGGGAGGCAGGTAAGGCCATTGTATTTTGTTTTATTATTTTTTAGTTAGGTTAGTTAGTAAGGAGGGATGTCATGTGTGTCTGTAATTTTGGCCTTTGCTCACCCTGATGCTATATGATGTTGACTGTGGTCTTGTTATGTTTGCCTATAATACTACATTTTCATTTGAGCATTAAATCTGTTTCTTTATGGTTTGTTTATCTCCTCAAGCCCTAAACTAGTTTTTTTTATGAAATGGTTTAATAAACTGGGCTGTAAGATTACTCAAAAATTGACTAACTTTACAAGACTTTAACAAAGCAAAACTTCACCAAAAGTGAAGTAGAAAAGAAAAACGTAGGCCAGAGTTATAAGAAAAAGTAGGCCAGAGTTATAAGAACTGCTTTTTATTGGAATTTAAAAACCTGAATGTTCTTATACGACTGAAGACGTGTCGAGGTTCTTCTGTTCCCTGTATGCTCTGTGACTAATTTGCTGAACAAGTAGATCTATCTGAGATGTTTCCAAGCTGTTTTAAGCCTGCGTCTGAGATGAACACTGTATGTGAACTTTTACATTCTGAATTTTTAGTTGAAAGTAAGTCAGAAGATGCTGAAAATGATTTCACATCAAAACTGAATTTTATTAAAGAGGCTTTGATCAAGAGATTGAAGTTGGGATCAATCTCTTGATAACTGTAGACTAACTGCTGTAACAGAAGAAAGTAATGCCCCATCATGCAGTTATGTATTTTCAGCAAGATGTACATGTACTTAGCATGTACTTAGCTTAGTCCCCTGACAGTGTGTTCTCTGGTCATCTGGGTATACAGAAAACACATCAGCAGATCATGTGTTTTTTCTTTTGGCCTGGTCCTAAAGCTGATGCTGTGTTATGTTGAGTTACGGGAAAACCCAATCAGGTTATTCCATCCACATCACTTCATCCAATCCTAGCATTATGAGCACCATTTCAACGTGTGTAGGGCAGCTGCCCTGGCCACTGATCAAATCCTTCTACTTTTGTGTTACCCCTTGACCAGCTACCTAAACAAATGCTCATGCTTCATTACAATAACAAGGCTGTGATGGCTGTCTTAAGTATGTTGCGAGAAGGTTACAAAGTATGTTCAGGTTTTTCGCTGCTGCTGCTGCACCTGCATCATTATCCTCTATTTTATTTGTTCCAGACATGAGGAGCTCCTCCCTTACTGTTCCACATTGCATTGTGGTATAATGTAAAAAAGTGTCCATTGAGTATACACCAAAAATTAGCTGTGCGCTAATCCGTATACGTTCGGCACCATTTAAGGTGGCTTCCAGTAAGAAGCTGGAGAATAACTCCAGCCTTGTTGGTGCAGCCGTTTCTTTACGGCATCATAAATCAGCACATTTTACAGTTGTAAAATACATCCAGATAGATCCGGGAACTAATTTTACTGAAGTTCTGAAATTGTTAGCAATTGATCATCACATGTCCAGTGCATATCACCCCGAATCTCAGGGTTCTCTAGAATGTTTTCAACAACCTCAGTGCTTCGTACCTACTGTCTTTAGGTAGATAAAGAATGTGATGATGGCATCCTGGTCTTATTGTTTGCCATTTGTGAAAGTGATCAGGATTCCATTGGGTTTAGCCATTCACAGCTGAATTGTGAATTTCACTTTGGAGATAAAAGACTTGTACGTACCAGGTTCTGCCCTGTGTGCAGAGTTTTCAGGAAGATTGTGTTGATGGAGGTGGATCTGCTAATAGGGTTTTGCTAAGTTCTCCCCTACTGCTTCTGAAGTATCTGCTTTTGTCACACCAGATCTCTTTCTACAGTATTCCGTAATGCCATTTGGGTTACAAAAGGTAATAGCTAATGTAAACAATTGTGAAGCATGTCTGGATGTCGTTGTGATGTCTAGATGTCTATCAGAGTTGGAATGAACATTTGGCAATCCTCTGAAATGTGTTTAAGCGCTTTCTGAAAGTTTCCCTCACACTTAATCTCACTAAATGTGAGTCTGGGAAAGCTAGAGTATCCTAGGTTTGTAAGAAGGTGGGCCAAGGTGAAGTGCGCCCTCTTGAGGCTAAGATACCAACCCTGCAGTTGTGCTTTTGTAGAACCCCTGTTCTAATGACTCCTGACTACACTCAATTCTTCAAGCTGTAAGCTGGGGCTGGAGCTGTCCTCCTTAAAGAAGACTCGAGGTGTTGACCATCCAGTTTATTTTTCATAAAAATTGAAGGAACATCAGATCATGTATAGAACCACTGAGAAGGAAGCTTAGCACTCTTATTAGCTTTTCAACACTTTATGTGGGGTCGAGTGTTTTGGCAGTAGTGCTCTATATATACCACAATATCAGCTGAAGACTGATGAGATGGTTCATGATTGTTCAAGGTTTTAATGTTCAGAATAAGAAAGATTGTGAAAATGTAGTTGCTGATGCGTTGTCTAGGCAGTAGTGTGAGGGTGTTATGACCCTGGGGAGTGTAGAAGAGAGCCTCGTTGGTGCAGCCGTGTTTGTTTACAGCGTCAGAAAGACGAAGCAGTTTAGGAACACAGAGTCCTAATCTGACGTCAGTCCAATTATTCCATTCCACCTTAAATGGTGCAGCAGTTTCAGTCAAAAGTATTCACCCCCCCATCTACTACTAAACATAACAAGTGCTTTCTCCAAATTCAATAATGCTAAATTGCAATGAGGGGTGTGAATAATTTGGACTGCAACTTGTAACGGTGGTTTTACGTGTATTGTACTACTGCGCATGTGCGCCAGAGTTGTGCCTCTCTATGAAGACGGTGAGCTAGCTGTAGCATGGCCTCCGGTCTGATGTACCTACTCTAAGCTATCTGGACCGTAATGGGGAGATGCGTTGGTGCTTATGTACTATTAAACCCGTCTTCTACCCCGCATGGAGTGTGTCCTGTGTGTGTGCCTCGAGGGAAGCCAGGATTAAGTGTATTTCCTCTGCTAGCTCCTCCACCACCCGCGTTTTCACCCATTACAAGTGGCGCCCGAACTTTTTTTTCCCTCCGGCTCTCGGATGAAGCTAGTTAGCTCCGGATGCTAACTCATCAAGCTAACTGGACACTGACTGTTAATTTCGAGTTCACTGTGTGGAGTTTTCGGACCGAGTGTGGGACTGTGCTCATATTTTGGAGTTTATTCGGTGAGTGCACCCGTTTTTTCCACTTTTTGTCTCTCCACCGTGGATCGCTGTTAATGTTGGAGACTGTTAGCCGGCTAGGCTAATGCTAACGCTGCCCGGCCGTGTTTATATCCGCGCTGATGGACTGTATTCGTTAACAACGGACACTTTTTGCGTGCTTTACACTTTTTCGAGAGGATTTTTGGAACAAGGATCGTATTTTTGGGACATTGTGAGTAGCTGCCGCGAAACTTTTGCTCGCTGGACCTGTTGAATTGACTGTACTGACTGCCTGTGTATTCGCCCGCCGGCTTCCTTAACTTTCGTGTTTTTGAGCCTGTTATGTATCTCTATATGTTTTTATTTCTATATTTTGTTTCACTTCATTAACTGGGGCTGGTTAAAAACTATTTTTTTTTTGGTGACAATTTTTTTATGGTACATTTTCTTCACAGAATGTCTGACAGCGATAGTGACTGTGAACCACGTGACTTTAGTCCACAACCACACTCTAGGGATATGCAGGTCCAATTGAGCCTATTGAGACAGGAAATGGGGGTCCTTAGGGACTGTTTGAGTAGTTCCTGGCACATGCAGACTGAAATTCTTAAGCAGTGGAAGAAAGAACCTGAGCCCTATGCTCCTTGTCATGTAGTCACTTTTTCTGACCCACTTAGTGCATCCACGCCCCATCACAACAACCACACTAGTCTTGGCCAACCAGTAGATGGTCAAGTTTATGCTCACAGAGCACCCGAGGTTCACAGAACTTCTCGTCACCCAAAGCCAGAGACATGCCCTGTTTCGGGGGCTACAGGACTCAGACTTGACCCATGCTCAAATAGTGCGTTCTTGTCTGGAACAAAGCCAAATGCTCCTTCCTGCAGTGTCGGCTGCTCAGGTGGTCATCTGTTGTCCGATTCATCTATTCTCAGTGGCACATCAAGGGTTTTGACGTCTCTGTTGCAACAATCTAAGCTCGAACCTCCTGTATTTAGTAATTCAGGAAGTGTTTCCCCAGAAGAATGGCTTCGTGCTGTGGACTCTTACAAGCATGATGTTGGGCTGTCAGATGCCCAAGTCCTGTCAGAATTGCCGAGATTTCTAAGAGGTGAGCCTGGTCGCTGGTTTCAGGTGCTCAAACCTCATCTTCGCAACTGGTCCCAGTTCTCTGAGCTTTTTCAAAAGGCTTTCTTGCCATTCGATAACCAGGAAAGAATTTGGAGAAACATCCTGGACCACATGCAAGCTCCTGACGAGCCCCTGCCCACTTTTGTTGCACACATGCTGTGTGACTTCGCTAAGCTCAAGAATCCACCACCTGAACATGAGCAAGTTGAGATTATCTGCAAACATGCTTTAGAGAAGTATGCTGTTGCTCTTTATGGCACACCTGTTCCGTCTGTCGCAGACCTATTGCTACGAGCCCATGAACTGCAAGCAGCCCTTGGTCACCGTGATCGCAATAGACCACCGCCTCCTCTCCCTAAGCCAGCTAAATCTGTCTTCTGCTACGGGTGTTCCTTGCCTGGTTTCACTGCACGTACTTGCCCACAGTGCAATTCTTTGGATCCCCAGGAGGACGGAAGCGGGTCAGGCGCTATGTCAGAGAGAACCGGTGATGAGTCCCCAATGTCACGATATCATGGCCCATCAGGCATGTCGCGTGCAGACAAGGGCCAAGCAAGGAAACAGCGACAGCCTCAGGGAAACTTGCTAGGGGGGAGGTTGTATCGACGAAGCACCCCTCCCCCCCAGGAATTAGCTAAGCCTCACTCTGATTCCCCTGGTGTCACCTTTCTGGGACACATTGAGGACACCACGTCCACTGTGTTCTGGAATACCCCATTCTGTGTCACATTGAAGCTTAAGAACCATGTTGTGACAGCAACCTTAGACACCGGAGCTTCACTTTCTGCCATACAAGCAGCATATGTAGAGAAAGATCCAAACGGAAAGATCAAGTGCACGCCATGGACGGCTCCTCCCTTACGACTGGCTGTTTTAGCGCACTGTGACCCGATTGGTGTCACCTGGCTACCGATATGGTTCCAGGGTCAACGTTTCTTTCACCGATTTGTGATTCTTAGCCAGATGGCTTCTCCAGTCATTCTGGGAATGGACTTTATGCTCCGTGCATCCATCACCATACACATACCAAGTAGAACAGTGTCTATCGGTACCCAGGCAGACCAAGACGGGGGCGTATTGGCTGACGCACCCATACTTGAGGAAACAGTGTGTACATTGGAGGGTCCTGAACTTTCCTGCCCACAAGAGGAAGCCAGTTCCATATCTGTGAAGGTAGGACAATCTTCATTGAACTGTGACCAGAAGGAGAAATTGCAGGAACTTTTGGGGGACTTTCAGGGTCTGTTTGCTGGCCGCCTTGGTCACACCACGCTGGCAGAGCATCGTATCGAGACTGGGGATGCCAGGCCGATTAACCTCCCCCCCTACCGCACCTCTCCTCTGAAAAAGAAACTTATCGAAGAGCAAATACAAAAAATGTTGGAAGAAGACATAATCGAACCAGCTTCAGGTCCATGGGCAGCGCCAGTTGTCATTGTGCCAAAAGCCTCTGGAGAACCAAGGTTTTGTGTCGATTACAGAGGACTGAATCAGGTGACCATCAAAGATCGCTACCCACTTCCAAGAGTCGATGAATCGTTAGACTTCCTAGCACGGGGAAAGTTCATCTCCACTATTGATTTAGCACGAGGATACTGGCAGGTTGGGGTCGAAGAAAGTTCAAGGCCGAAAACTGCATTTGCCTCCCACTGTGGCCTATTCCGTTTTAAAGTTTTACCGTTTGGCCTTTGTAACTCACCTGCCACGTTTCAAAGACTTATGAACACAGTCTTGGCAGGACTTGTGTACAAGTGCTGTGCAGTCTACCTTGATGATGTAGTGATCGCGTCACCAACTTTCGACCAACATCTCTGCGACCTGAGAGAAGTGTTCACGAGGCTCGAGTCTGCCGGACTATCGCTGAAGCTGGGCAAGTGTCAGTTCTGTTTGGATGAACTTAAGTTCCTGGGGTACAGAGTCTCTCCTGAGGGAATCCTCCCTGACCATGACAAGGTAAAAGCAGTGACAGAATTTCCAGTGCCAACTGATGTGCGACAAGTAAGACAGTTTTTAGGTCTGACTAGCTATTACAGACGGTTCATAAGTGGATATGCTAAGCAAGCTGAACCCCTGTTCGCCCTGACCCGACAAGACTCTCTGTTTCTATGGGATGAATGCTGCCAGCAGGCAATGGACTTCTTGAAAGAACGCCTCACCTCAGCACCCATATTACGTTTTCCTGATTTTGAGCGCACTTTCTACCTGCACACAGATGCATGTGACTTGGGACTTGGTGCAGCGCTTATGCAGCAGGACGAGAACGGAAAAGAGGTGGTGGTGGCATACGCCAGTCGCACCCTGCACAAATCTGAAAAACCCTACTCAACAACCGAGAAAGAGTGTCTAGGGGTGATTTGGGCTCTAGAGCATTTTAGACCTTATATCGAAGGCCTTCCAGTTACGGTCTATACAGACCACAGCAGCTTGAAGTGGCTCATGTCTCGGCCAAACCCGTCAGGACGACTTGCAAGATGGTGCCTGAGGCTTCAGGATTTTGACATCCGAATCATTCACAAGCCTGGTGCACGAAATCAGGTGCCAGATGCGTTGTCAAGGAACCCTGTGCAGTCAGACCAGGGCCCCACTGACCTTCTTCCAGAGCATGCGGTCATAGCAGGTTTAGACCTCCGTGCCCAGCCCATGGTGGAACTGACCGACAAAGAGCACTTACGGCGTCTTCAGCATGACGACCCAGCCTTGTTGACTATTTTGCAAAAGTTGGAGAATTCCCAGTGTATTGAGTCCGAGGAGGACTGGGAGACCAAGTTCACTGTGCATGAAGGACTCCTGTATTACAGAGAAAGCAGATTTAGCTGTAGCTTACACCCTCTGAAGGAGCTAAAACTTTATGCACCGGAATCCATTAGAGGTTCCCTGCTGAGTTATTTCCATGATCACCCAACCGCTGGTCATCTAGGCATCACAAAGACCCTCGCTAGAATGCGCCTGCGTTTCTTCTGGCCAAAGATGAGGAAAGATGTAAAGACATATGTGCTCTCTTGCGCAGTGTGCCAACTTACCAAACCTAGCCAAAAGAAACCTGCTGGTCTGCTAGTGCCTATCCATGCCAGTGAGCCGTGGGAAGTCGCTGGTGTTGACTTTGTGGGACCGTTACCCCGCACAGCATCTGGAAATGCTTATATTCTAGTCTTTGTTGACTACTTCAGCAAGTGGATAGAAGTGTGCGCAGTCAGAGAGGCCACAGCACAAGTCGCCGCAAGCAAGTTTCAGAGTGAGGTGTTTGCCCGCCACGGGGCCCCAAAGTACCTGATTTCAGACAGGGGTACACCGTTCATGAGTGAGCTTTTCAATCAAATGCTGAAAATTGTGGGTTCTGAGCATCGTCTTACCACAGCTTACCACCCCCAGACGAATGCGACAGAGAGAGTGAATCGCACCCTCAAAACAGCGATTCGTGCATATGTCGGGGATAAACATAACACCTGGGACAAGTATATCCCACAAATTTGCTTTGCACTCAGAACAGCCCCTCACGAAAGTACGGGTTTCAGCCCAGCGAAAATGCTCTATGGGAGAGAACTTGCCACCTCGGTAGACTTACTGACCCAACCGTCCACTGATGGGACAGACGACCCTTTCTTGACCCCGCCACAAACCCTTGAACAGTCTATGCAAGAGACTCATGATCATGCTCGAGCAGCACTTCAGACTAGTCACAAACGTAAAAAGCACTATTATGACTTGAAACGTCGACCTGTCACCTATCAGCTCGGAGATCTGGTCCGCCTTAAGACTCATCCCCGCTCTGACGCTGTGGCAAACTTGACTGCAAAGCTAGCATGCGTTTATGCTGGACCTTACCGCGTTGTCCAAAAGCTGTCTGAGGTCAACTACCGTCTAGCCAATACGGATGGCACAGATGTGGGTGTTGTACACGTTGCTAACCTCCAGCCTTTCCACACGTGGACCACAGCAGAGTCACAGAATAAACGGCGGCGCAGCCCAAGCCGTTCCAGACAGCACGGGTCTTACAGTGCAGTCGATGAGAGTCCTGTTATGCCAAATGGGAATCTGGATGGTGATAGCAGCTCAGAGGACGAGTGTTCAGCACCTGACGAGGCTGTAGGAGAGGAGCCTACGCTCGAAAGTCAAATAATCAGTCCTGAGTCTGGCCTTGTTGACTTGTCACAGCCCTTAGCTGACATGTTTGACGGTGACACTGACGTCCCACTTGCTTCAAATTATGATTTGAGGAGTAGGGCAGACACTGCTCCTATGCTTGAGGCAGACATTGACTTTACTACAGGCCAAGACCCTGACAGTAGTGCTGCTGACAGTCCTACACACTTAGGTGACCCATCTGACTTTCCACAAACTAACACGTACAATCTCAGGCCTAGAGTTCATCCTAGAGTTACCACTGACTGGAGTTCTAATAGATGGACAAATAGCTATCATACTGAGAGACTGAACCAGGTTTGAAACCTAGGTAGCGCTGGTTAAGTGCAAATGTTTTGTTTTTGTAAAAGTTTTACAGACCTGTTTCGGTGATTTGAAGAGCACGTTTTATGTCTATACTGTACACAAACAAAAGAAATGTAAATGAGTTGTAAAAAAAAAAAAAAAAAAAAAAAAGGGGGAGAATGAACTGTTCATTGTTTTTATATTGAAAGTGTAAGAAAATAAAAAAACAAGGGGAAAAGATAAATGTTTATTGTTGGAAGGTTCTGTGTTTAAGCTAGTGTTTATATAAAAGAGAAAAAGCGGGTCTTGAACAGAATTGTTTAATATGCATATGTGCCTTTGTATTTTGTTTTATATGGATGTATCTTTTATTCCTTTTCTTATATATGTACTATGCCCAACTGAAATGCCAGGTATGGCCGCTAATGTGTTGACCTTTTTATAGCTTGTTGGCTGGGGTCAGCCTTTTTTTGTTGGGGGGGAATCTGTAACGGTGGTTTTACGTGTATTGTACTACTGCGCATGTGCGCCAGAGTTGTGCCTCTCTATGAAGACGGTGAGCTAGCTGTAGCATGGCCTCCGGTCTGATGTACCTACTCTAAGCTATCTGGACCGTAATGGGGAGATGCGTTGGTGCTTATGTACTATTAAACCCGTCTTCTACCCCGCATGGAGTGTGTCCTGTGTGTGTGCCTCGAGGGAAGCCAGGATTAAGTGTATTTCCTCTGCTAGCTCCTCCACCACCCGCGTTTTCACCCATTACAAACTGTACAGCACCAGAATGGAACAGGTGGAGCATAATTGGGATGAGATGCCGATTTCAGTAGGGCATCAATCTTAGTGTGCTTCTCTATCCTTCTTCCACTTAAACACAACTCTAATAATAAACATATGATGCTTTAAATACAAAAACAGAAAATTATATTATTTATATTCAGCCCGTAGTTCAAAACTACTTCCAACCAAACACCACTGTCTGACTCACTGTTGTCTTTTCCTAGTTAATAGATGTAGATCTGCACTCTTAGCTCCTTCAGTGGAGTTTTTTTCAACCATTTCAGCCCAAAAAAAAAAAAAAAAAAAAAAGCTTCTAAGCTTTTCAGTCCCTGAGATCAGTACTGGAGGACTTATGTGTCCCATCTGCTGAATTAAGAAAACAAATGGTAAATGTGGCATCAATCTATACAAAATGAAAATGTGAACGAGTTAGACAGTCATGCAGTGAGGTGAAGATGAATCAATGTGAGGACCAGCGGGCAGGAGGGTAGTGTTTTCTTCTTATCTTTTTTTATATCTTTGTCTTCTTTCTTCTTTGTCTTTGTAATTTTCTTTTTTCTTGTTTTCTTCTTTTGGTCGTCCTCCATTTACGCTCTAGTTTCTGCACTGTTTTTAGTTTTTGCCTTGTCATTTTACTTTTAAACAGTGCTTCTTTGTCTAAGGTTGATTGAAGGGTATTTTCTAGGTCGTTTGTTAATTTAACTAGCTCCGTTTGGAGTCATTGGGGTTATCGTGCGCTTTAGACAGTGTTACGGGGACAAATGAACATTTTGCCTAAGATGTATCTCAAAGGAGATTAGATAATGGTCTGATATTACTGAGCTTTGAGGTACAATATTTAGATGATCAATTATAACACCCAGGGTCAGGACTAAATCTAGGGTATGGTTACAGTAATGTGTGGGTCCAGTCACATTTTTTGTGATGCCGACAGAATCTAAGATTGATACAAACGCCTTTGTTAATGGATCATCTGCTTTTTCAAAATGAATATTAAAGTCTTCTACTATTAGAACTTTGTCACTGCACACTGACAAGTCTGCAGCAAAATCACAAAATGATTAAAAAAATTCAGAATATGACCCTGGAGGCCTATAAATATTAATTTAGTCTGAATGCATTTTTATTTGTGGCTGGATTTGATTTATTAATGTAGAAAATCTCAAAAGAAGTGAAAGTGTTAGTGTTTTTGAATAATATCTAGTGTATTCTGGTAGATTATGCATACTCCACCTCCTGTGCCTGATAATCTAGGGCTATGTACATATTTATAACCTGCGGTGGTGGCTTCATTTACTGCTATACATTGATCAGGTTTCAGTGTGGCAGAAAATGTCTAGTTTCTAATTAATTTATTAAAACAAGCAGATTTAGATATTCTATGTTTGGCTTTAATTTGGGGCACAGACAGTCTTAATACAATGAAACCTGGGTGACGCCTCAAAGCAGCTCGCAGACGGTTTAGCGTGTGTCTGCGGCCTGGTCCCGGCTTTGGATTGTCAGCAGCCTTTTACACTACTCGACTAACTAGCAGACTATGCGTTATGCTGCACGAAAATAGGGCAGCACCCTCCTGCGTGGGGTGGACGCCATCCCTACCTAAAAAACAGGCTTGCCCTCAAACTTTAATCGATTATCTGTGCTATATAGCACTGTGATTCGGCTGTAAGACTCAGCGGCGCGCCTCATTGGAATGGGGCCAAAGCAAATTACGGCAATAAAGTTGCCGGTGAGTGGAAGCATAAGGTAGGTGTTTCTAATAAAGTGACCATAACCTAAAGCTACCTTACACTCAGCAAAAGTCCATTCTCTATCAGCAGAGAAACCTTTGGATGAAAAGTACTGAGCTATCTTTTGCTCATTAATATGTTTCTTCACTATGCCATTGATTACCTTTTCAAAATCAGAATCAGTCCACTGAGGCATTTCAGTCTCTCCCTTAGCTAAGGTGCTGCTTTTATAGTTAAGAGGCTTCCATGAGTATGATGGCCTTTTCTTGACATGGTGAGGAAACAGGAGAACAAAACCAAGTTTTCTTCTTATTAACTAAACTACAGAAGAACAAAAACACAACTCCGTTCAGAGAGGATTACTGTTACAAACGTTACGTTTAACAGTAACAAAACAAACTTCTCTCCTTTAGAGAGGATAACAGCCACAAAACACTAGGTTTTTATCAGTGACAAACAGATAACTTCTCTTCTTTCAGAGAGGCTAACAATTACTGACTCCTCTGTCTTAGGAAACCAGAATTTCTCTCAGATTCGAAATGATGTTTACTCACCAAGAAGGTTTTAGTAGGCCATCCGGGTCACAACACCACATTGTTAGAAATCCGGCATACAGGACACAGATTCAGGAGTCAGGAGACTGGATCTTTAGCATTGGAGTTTATTCACATGCAGACAGAAAATCATACACTGGCACAGCTTAGTTGATCACGGTCAGTCTAGTCTAGTCCGACCATGTCTAGTCCGAACCAATCCAGTCTAAGACAAAATTCAGTCCAAAACTGAATTCAGTCTAAAACAGAATCCAGTCTGATTAGGGGTATTTTGAGAGGGCCTTATATATATTGGAAATTGTGGGAGGGGAAACGAAGGGTAACAAAAGGTGAGACAAAGGATTAAGATAACCATTTGATAAGTTGAAACCACATGAAAGTAATGTTAGAAAGGGCCATATTTTCTCTCAGCTGCAACTCTCAGGTCTTTGGTCTTCACCTATATAAGGCCATCAGTTGTCAGGTACATCTGGATTGTACACAAAACTGTCTGCCCTCCATTGGGTGTTGTGCCCACTTGGGCTATTCGGGGTCAGTGTGGGTGGAGGTAAAGAACTGCCGATTGGCTTTTCAATTTTGCTTTCTGTCAGCGTGATCTCACCCTTGCATGAGTATGATGCAGGACCTCTAGTGTGCACCTTAGGAGTGTCTGGTGGGTTAGGGGGTTCAGGCTGATCTTTGACCTTGAACTTGACCAAACCTTGCATCTCCATCTCCACATCAGTTTCGGTCCAGGTGGTCATGTGAAGTGGTCACTGCACTGCTGTCTGCTCTTGTCCATCTGATTCAGGGGCATATGGAGGTGGTCTCAGGTTTGAGCCGAGAATACAGCCCGGGCTTGTTTGTCTTGTCATCATGTTGTTTGCTTATCTCCATGTTGTGAAAGTTAGCTTACGAGTGATAAGAAGATAAGGGGTGATGAGAGAAATATTGGGGTAATACAAGAAGATATGGGGTGATGAGAGAAACAAAGGGGTGAAACCAGTAGAAGGATGTTACAAGAGAAATATGGAGTGTTAAGAGAAATATGGGGAGTTATAAAGAATAAATAAAGGGGTGTTAAAAGAAAAAGAAGGGGTATTAATAGAAGAAACTGGGTATTACAAGAAGGGTGAGTAATTATACAAGTGAAGAGATAGGGTATAGTGTACACAGAAGAAAGTAAAGCGATAGCTTAAAAGGGATAGCTTGTGTGTGTGAATGTGAAGGGAATTATCGTGTGTCTCTCAGTCTGTGTGTGGATTCTGGGTGGCTATGTTCTGTTGGGGTTGAAGGGATATGTTTGGAGAGTAATTCTAAAAACTCTCCATACTGTTGTCTTTTATTGTGAGATCTTGTGCTTTGCAGGAGATCTCACAATAAGAAAAATCTCATAAAAACGAGAGGAGCTATATTTAAGTTTGTGCACAGAATCAATAAAAGCCAAATTAATTGGGGTTGTAAAAAGATAAGGGTAAAAGCTGAAAATAATTCTGTTATTGTCTCAGAAAAATGTGTGCCTTTGTGGGAGGTTTAAGGGAAGATACAGTATGGGGGCCACCGGAGAATAGAAAAACAGGAGTAAATGTTACATGTTGTATGTCTAGTCTGAGATTTAGTTTTAATGGCCAATAAAAGATAAATGGATCCATTAGATAGAGTTATGTGATAATGAGTGTAGAAAAGCAGTAGGAAATCTATGAAATAAATAGGTTTTGTAGATATGTGGGTTGGAACGAAGTATAGGAAAATTAATGAGCCCGGACTGGACGTCAGAGAGGGAGATAGGTAAAGGAACAGTTTCATAAACCACTAAAGCAGCCCATACTGGCACCAGGTCACGTGTAGTACAATAATACTGTTAATAAGTCCTGTGGTTGTTGTATGGATACTGGAATGTGGGTTTTATAGTGTAAGTCCAACCTACCAACCTGAGAAAGAGATTGACTAGGTTAAAATAGTTATACATAGAAGATGTGTTTATATCTTATGTGTAGGTAATTCTTTGTATGAATAACAAGCATTATTGTTAAGCACTGTAGGAAAGTAATCTCTGGTATTTCTGTTCTATGCTGGTATCTCTGGTATTTCTGTTCTATGCTGGCAGAAAGGGAATCTATCCACCTGTACATACTAGCATCTAAATATGTTCTGCACACATGCTTCTGGTTGAACTTTGACCACTGGAAAGGGGAGCCTCATGTATGCAAGCATACACATACACTAAGGTTTAAGGTTGGTAGAGAGTTAAATCACTTTTAAACACACATAGTTAAATATTCTCTCACTTGATTAGCTTAAGATTAGATCTACAAGTAATCTGGTTTGATTCTCCTTTCTCTTTTATGGGATGTGAGAGGAGACAGAAAGAAGGACCTAAGGAGGGGCAGCTGGCGAGCGACGTGCCAGAAACATCACATGGACTGAGTGGAAGAAGCTGTGCTGACTTCAGATCAGGCTAGTGTGCTTATCCACAGATCACTTCCCTGTATACACCTGCATTCTAAACAAATGTGTATTCATATTTATAGTGCTATTAATTATATAATACTTGCTAACAGCGTATAAGATGCTGCATGAAGCTTGCCAACTGATTGGTCGGGCAGTGACTTTGATTACTTAAAGAGAACACACTTGGGGGTTAAACATTTTGTTGAAAGCCACAGGTAGGGAAGTATTTGGTGTTTTTTTTTTTTTTTTTTAGAGTGTTCATACATTCTTAAGGTCTGGGCTGGTCTGAAGTTGGCAAACCTCAGTTAATTTTAACAACTCGTATAGTAACTTATAATAAACAAATAAATAAATATTGTATAATTCAAAGTAGACAGTGAAGTGGTAGTAACTTCAAAATTTTTAAAGTAATCTTTTTCACACTCAAATAACATAAAGAGGCCATTATTATGCCAACTATGGGTACAAACACTTCGAAAGGAATTACTGTTCCTGTTGATGTAGTTAAAATAATCCATTAATTAAAGGCATAACTAAGACATCAGAGAAATGACACAAGCGTTGGCCTGACATTGACCAACCTTGGCCAGTGGAGGGGACTCTTAATCCAGATGTAATTAAAGTAATGCAAATACTTGTGGCCACGTACAAGGCTAACCAAAAGAAAGGTAAGAAGGGGGAAAAACATAAGGAGAAGAGACCGATGGAGCTTGGCATTCTCCAGTTGCTGGAATAAGAAGGGCAGAAACTGGTCAAAGCAGCAAAGGATAAGAGAGAGAGGAGTGCAGAAGAAATGGAGAGACAGATGAGAGGAATAGGAAAGCAGATGGCAGAAATTAATAAGCCATTTTCACACGTAAACCCAGTAAAGAACCCCCCACCATATGAGAAGGAATTGAAGTCTGAGAAGATCTATCCCCAGCTCCCAGTGATCACTCAAGAGGGCAAATATCACATCAGAGATGATGATGACCGAATAGTGGAAGCAGGAAAAGCAGAAACAATTATAAAAATGTATTTTCCAAAAGCAAGAAGAAATCAACATATATGTAAACTGAAGGTGAAGTGAAGATCAGGAGGACAAAAGTTGGAGATGATGTGGATGAAAGTGCGTGGGAAGAAGCCAGAAGAGGATGTGATCCAGCAGTCACGCGGATCCTGGTGAGGGCAGAAAGGAAAGGAGACAAGACGAGAAAGTATGAGGACTCAACAGATGAGAGTTCTAATAAAATGAGTATATGAAGGTAGTGATCAAGGTAAGGAACATAGTCTTTCCACCTTAAGGGGATTCTTTCCAACAGCAGCCGGTACAAGAATGGAAGAAGAAATGTAGAGAGGCGTATAGACCAATGCCTTTCTCACGTGGACACTGCTATGACTTTAGAAAGTCAAAAATCATTGGAGAAGCAGTTGAAGGAGCTGCAGATGCAGACGAAAGAATTGAGGCTGGAAGGATCTCAGAAAGTGGATGAGAAATATGCATTGCACCCCAAAAAAGGATTGTCATGTGACAATATGTGTCCAGTGATTATCTGAGGACCGACATTAGAGTACAAGCCTTGGCAGAATACAGACATGTCTGATGTCATGGAAAAATTGCCAACTCTTCAAGATGGAGCACATCCTTGGAGTAAGAAGAGATCATGGTGGGAACAGAACCTGCTGTAGGAGATAAAGAGACTTCTTGCTATTCTCCGGGGAGTTCCAGCCATCGAAGAAATTCTGCAAAAAGCTGGATTTGATTGCTACATGGGGACAGCGGTAAATGATCCAGAACGGTTTGCTGCAATTAGAGGTCGGGCGTGGACAGCATTGAGATACATTTCCAACAAATATACATCCTGATAACATTGGGAGAACCATTGGGAGAGGAAGAAAACCCTAGAGCCTTATGTGTCAAGAACCCATCAAGGGAGAAATCACAGGGCATGACCCGGAAGCAAATCCATACAAAACAATAAATCCTTCGAGCCAAAATACAGAAAGGACTGCCGTTGTCTGTGAAAAACAAACTGGCAGAAGTCGTGGGCTTAGAAGGTATGGCAAAAGGGGTTTATACAGACCACATTTCTCATCAAGTGGAGTTGTATAGGGAGAAGGAACAGGACCAAAAAGAGCAAGATCAAGAGACCCTCAGAAAACCGACCTCACATACAACTGGTGGAGAACAAGAAAAAAGAAAAAAAAAATGCAAGCCCTGGTTATACCAAGCCAGCCTCCAAAAAATCAGCAAGATCAGCCTTCACAACAACTGCAGCCAAATCAGGTTCACCCTCATTGACTCAACCATCATCAGTGGTTCCAGATGTCTCCTGGCCACAGCCAGTTTTTGGTCAAGTACAGGTCTAGAGAGGACAGGGTCAAGGAATCATAGGAAGAGGAAGAAGATTTGATCCAACCTTTCAGCAATCCTTGAAGCATGCTACAACTGTGGAATGGTAGGTCACCTCGCTCGAGAGTGCAACAGACCAAGAGAAAGTTTCAGGGGAAATTACAGAGGAGGATTCAGGGTCCAATTGAGGCCATTCAGGGGACCGGTGAACCCTTATAGGGGCCTGGAACCAGGATTCTAGAGGTGTCCAGAGAATTCGAAAGGGGGTGTCAGCTGGTAGCATCAGAGCCAGAGTGATCCAACCATTGAGGTGAAAGTAAATAATTGACCATTAAAGATGATGGCAGATGGCGGAGCAGCTTTCACATGTAGCCAGCCTGAAGATGCTACACATCTCCCCATGTCTGGTCAGTGGATTCGGACAATCGGGTTTCAGGGAGTGAAACAGCTGATTCCTCTCACAGAACCAATAGAGCTCTGCTATAAAGATATGAAGATTACAATACCCATTCTGGTATCAGAACACACACCAATAGCATTGTTGGGAAGAGATGCTTTGTGCAAATTGAACTGCACAATAAAATGTACACCAGACGGATGCCTGGTGGAAGTGCCAAGTGACATTGTCCACCAACTACTGATGACGACAGAAGCCGAAGCTTCATCAGTGTTCTGGATTGGAAATCTTACTGCAGCCTTCTTGGAGCCGGCCAAGTTGTGGGAGATGTTTATTGCGGCAAACCTGCCTGATGCAGTACTGTTAAACAGTACTGTTATTCAGTATGTAGATGATCATAATTGCTGCAGATGTTGGCTGAGAAGGGGCATAAGGTCTCTCAGAAAAAGGTGCAGTACTGTCAGAAGAAGGTAGTTTATTTGGGTCAGACAATAACGCAGGGGCACAGAAGTATTTCTGACAAACAGTTGAAGCTATTCGTTATGCTCCCAAGCCCAGAACAGTCAGGGAACTGATGACATTTTTATGTATTGCAAGTTATTCTATAGAGGACTATGCCAGTTTAATAGGGCCTTTGAGGGCTATGCTTAAAGATATTGGGAATGCTAAACTCCACTGTAACTTATCCGGGACACGAGATGGCCTTTTAGCATTTGAGACGATTAAACAGAGGTTACAAGAGGCTCCAGCATTGGCGCTTCCAGATTACTCTAAGAATTCCTTATTGTATGGGTCTTGTACTTCTACTGGAGGTAAATATGCATGTGCAGTCCTCTGTCAAGCGACAGGTACAGTAACAGGTCCATAGCCTATTTCTTATTATTCTACAGCATTTTCAGGAGTTGAATTAGGGTTGCCATTATGTTATAGAGCTATGGTAGGAGTCCATTTAATGTATGAGAAAGTGTCATCCAGTAACAATTATTACCCATCATAGCCTTAGAAATCTACTGAACCATGGCAAATACACATTGACTATGTCAAGGCTGAGTTATTATTATAAGCTTCTAGAACAGGAAGATGTCACCCTAATGAGGTGTGTCACAGTGAATCCAGCTGACACCTTGCCAACTTCAGAAGATGGTGAACCCCATGATTGTGTTCAAGACGCTGAGAAATACTCAAGGCTTAGGTCAGATTTGCAAGCCCTCCCACTGCATAATGCAGACTTGGAATATTGGACTGATGGGTCTTATTATAGGAGAGGCAATACATTGTGTGCAGGTTATGCAGTAGTAAAAGCCCAAGGAGCAAACTTTGTGGTTGAGAAAGCTGCAGTAATACCACAGCCTGCTTCAGCACAACTTGATAAACTTATAGGGTTAACAGAAGCATGTTTATTGGCAGAAGGTAAGCAAGTGACTATCTATACTGATTCTGCCTATGCACATAGCGTGTGTCACCTGTTTGATGCAATATGGAATAGGGGGTTTAAGAAAACAGATGGTTCTCCTATACAGCATCATGAGCAAATAATGAAATTGTTACATGCCATGATGAAGCCCAAAGAAAGTGCTATAGCTAAATGTGCAACACATAAAAGAGACATGTCAAAAGTCATTCAGGGGAATAAAGCGGCTGATGATGCTGCACAGGTAGCAGCTGATGACGCTGCACAAGGAGCAGACAAATGGGGTGAAGTCTTTTTGGTTACGCATGAGGTAGACATGGAAGACAAAATAACAATCAAGGATGTGACCTTAATGCAGGAAGCAGTTCCTGATAAAGATAAACAGTTGTGGCGAGATCGAGGGGCCACTCCAGATTCTACTGGCCTTTAGAGTAATCATGAGGGGCTGATAGTCGCATAGTCCTATGCGTGATTTAGTAGTGGACTTTGTTGACATGATTAAACCAATAGGAGGTAAGAGATTTGTTAGTCGTGGAAGACTGATTTTCGAGATGGCCAGAGGCCTGTCCAACTAAACGGAAAGATGCACATTTAGTTGCCAAGTTTCTGTGCAGAGAAGTCATAAGCAAGTGGGGACTTCCACATCGAATATCCTCAGATAATGGGAAGGAGTTTGTAGAAGTGAAATTCATTAGATTAAATAGCGTCTTAGGGCAGTGTATCATCCACAAAATTTAATGGTAAGAACCGCATTGTGAAAATCTGTCAGCACAGGTCTGAATTGGGTTGCTGCACTTCCATTGGCGTTAATGGTGTGTCGATCACGTGAGCTGTGTGATTTGCACATGACACCGCATGAGTTGGCAACAGGCAGACGAATGCCAATGCCTTGCTTGCATACAAGTGTAAAGGGTTCAAGTCTTGGCCTTTTAGAAGATGAAATGAGAGCGTATGTAACATACATGGCTAATCCACATAAGAGAATATCCATGTATGTTTCTGACAGGCAAAAGAAAGAAGAGGTGCAGGAGAGGCTGGATGAGCAAAAGAGGAGTGTGGTGCAACCTGGGGACAAGTTGTTTGTGAAGGTGTTTAAAAGAAAATGATATAACGAACGCCGTGAAGGTCCTTTTGAGGTTGTGCGCAGTCCAAGTTAAAGGGTCTCCAACGTGGTATAATTTGTCACATTGTGGTAAAGCACCAAGGGAAGAAACACCTCATGTGCATGAAAGAGATGTGGAAGGCTCAAGAGAACCAGGATGTACAGAAGGAGAGAGGCAGGAAGATCTACAGGGTCAAACTCCAAAAGAGGAGATTGTCCATGATGTGGACAATGGTGATGACTCTGTGGGCATTTCTGATGATGCCGGAAATGACTCTGCAATTAACCAATAGGAAAGAAGATTTGGGGACATTGAGTTTAGGGATGTCCCAGAAACAGCAGGAACTAGTTCAGGGGAGTGTAAAGCACTAAAAGGGTACTAAGGACACTGATTCCTCAACAGGGGGAGTCAGAGAGTCAAATAGACGTACAAGTCCAAAACCAGTACAAAAAAGGGTGAGACCTAAACGTTACGAAGACTGAGGTAGATGTGTCATTGGAGAAGATGACTTTATTAGCATCAAATGTTACTGAAGATATAAATAAAGAAGTAACTTTCTTTCGTATTACAAAGAAGAAAGTCAATACATGATAAGAAACTGAATGTTTACTTACCTGTTACACAGTTGCAGATGAAAACACAGCCAGTAAGACAGAATTCTAGATGCAGAAAACCACATACAGCTGGATATGGATAGACTCTTGAGATCATGAGGTCCTGTCAACAAGTAAGACAAAGAAGAAAGTCAATACATGAAAAGAAACTGAATGTATACTTACCTGTTACACAGTTGCAGATGAATACACAGCCAGTAAGCCAGAGTTCCAGATTCAGACAACCATATACAGTTGATAAATAATCTCTTGGGATCATGTCCTGTGAACAAGTAAAACAAAGAAAAAAGTCAATACATAAAAAGAAACTGAATTCTTACTTACCGATTACACAGTTGCAGATGAAAAAAAGCCAGTAAGCTAGAGTTCCAGATTCAGAAAACCATATACAGTTGATGTATAGTCTCTTGAGATCATGAGGTCCTGTGAACAAGTAAGACAAAGAAGAAAGTCAATACATTAAAATAAACGGAATGTTACACATTTGCAGATGAATACACCGTCAGTAATCCAAAATTCCAGATGCAGACGATGGCAAAAAGTTGGAGATGGATACACTCTTAGGATCAAGAGGTCATATAAACAAGTAAGACAAATAAAGTCAATACATGAAAAGAAACTGAATGTATACTTACCTGTTACAGAGTTGCAGATTAATACACAGCCAGTAAGAAAGAATTCCAGATGCAGACAACCACATACAGCTGGACATGTATAGCCTCTTGGGATCATGAAATCCTGTCAACAAGTAAGACAAAGAAGAAAGTCAATACATGAAAAGAAACTGAAAGTATACTCACCTGTTACACAGTTGAAGATAAATAAACAGCCAATAAGAAGAAAAATCCAGATACAGACAATGGCAAACAGCTGGAGATGAACAGTCTCTTGGCATCATGAGGTCCTGTGAACAAGAAAGTCAATACATGAAAAGAAACTGAATGTTTACTTACCTGTTACACAGTTGCAGATGAATACACAGCCAGTACGACAGAGTTCCAGATGCAGACTACGGCAAAAAGTTGGAAATAGATAGTCTCTTGGTATCATGAGGGCCTGTCAACAAGTAAGACAAAGAAGAAAGTCAAAACATGAAAAGAAACTGAATGTATACTTACCTGTTACACAGTTGCAGATGAAAAAAAAGCCAGTAAGCCAGAGTTCCAGATTCAGACAACCATATACAGTTGATGTATCGTCTCTTGAGATCACGAGGTCCTGTCAACAAGTAAGACAAAGAAGAAAATCAAAATATGAAAAGAAACTGAATGTTTACTTACCTGTAACACAGTTGCAGATTAATACACAGTCAGTAAGAAAGAATTCAAGATGCAGACAACCACATACAGCTGCATATGGACAGTCTCTTGGGATCATGAAGTCCTGTGAACAAGTAAGACTAAGAAGAAAGTCAATACATGAAAAGAAACTGAATGCTTACTTACCGATTACACAGTTGCAGATGAATAGAAAGTCAGTCAGATTGAGATCCAGATGCAGACAACGGCAAACACTTGGAGATCGATAGCCTCTTGGGATCATGAAGTCCTGTCAACAAGTAAGACAAAGAAGAAAGTCAATACATGAAAAGAAACTGAATGTTTACTTACCTGTTACGCAGTTGCAGATGAATACACAGCCAGTAAGAAAGACTTCCAGATGCAGACAACCACATACAGATGGACAAGGATAGTGTCTTGCGATCATGAAGTCCTGTGAACAAGTAAAACAAAGAAAAAAAGTCAAATCATGAAAAGAAACTGAATGCTTACTTACCGATTACACAGTTGCAGATGAAAAAAAGCCAGTAAGCTAGAGTTCCAGATTCAGACAACCATATACAGTTGATGTATAGTCTCTTGAGATCATGAGGTCCTGTGAAAGGGACAAAATGAAAGTCAATACATGAAAAGAAGCGGAATGTATACTTACTTGTTACACAGTTGCAGACTAATACACAGCCAGTAAGAAAGACTTCCAGATGCAGACAACCACATACAGCTGGACATGAATATCTCTTGGGATCATGAAGTCCTGACAAAGAGTAAGACAAAGATGAAAATCAATATATGAAAAGAAACTGAATGTATACTTACCTGTTACACAGTTGCAGATGAAAAAAAGGCCAGTAAGCCAGAGTTCCAGATGCAGACAACCATATACAGTTGATGTAAAGTCTCTTGGGATCACGAGGTCCTGTGAACAAGTAAAACAATGAAGAAAGTTAATACATGAAAAGAAACAGAATGTTTACTTACCTGTTACACAGTTGCAGATGAATACACAGCAAGAAAGAAAGAATTCCAGATGCAGACAACATACAGCTGGACATGGACAGTCTCTTGGGATCATGAAGGCCTGTGAACAAGTAAGACAAAGAAGAAAGTCAATACATGAAAATAAACTGAATGCTTACTTACCGATTACACAGTTGCAGATGAATAGAAAATCAGTCAGATTGAGATCCAGATGCAGACAACGGCAAATACTTGGAGATCGACAGACTCTTGGGATCATGAGGTCCTGTAAACAAGACAAAAAGAAAGTCAATACATGAAAAGAAACTGAATGTATACTTACCTGTTACACAGTTGCAGGTGAATAGAAAGTCAGTCAGATTGAGATCCAGATGCACACAACGGCAAACACTTGGAGATCGATAGCCTCTTGGGATCATGAAGTCCTGTGAACAAGTAAGACAAAGAAGAAAATCAAAATATGAAAAGAAACGGAATGCTTACTTACCGATTACACAGTTGCAGATGAAAACACAGCCATTAAGAAAGAATTTCAGATGCAGACAACCTCATACAGCTGGACATGGATAGCCTCTTGGGATCAAAAAGTCCTGTGAACAAGTAAGCTAAAGAAGAAAATCAAAATATGAAAAGAAATTGTATGTATACTTACCTGTAACACAGTTGCAGATGAATACACAGCCAATAAGACGTAAAATCCAGATGCAGACAACGGCAAACAGCTGGAGATAAATAGTCTCTTGGGATCATGAGGTCCTGTAAACAAAACAAAAAAAAGTCAATACATGAAAAGAAACGGAATGTATACTTACCTGTTACACAGTTGCAGATGAATACACAGCCAGTAAGAAAGAATTCCAGATGCAGACAACCACATACAGCTGGACAACGAAAATCTCTTGGGATCACGAAGTCCTGTCAACAAGTAAGACAAGGAAGAAAGTCAATACATGAAAAGAAACTAAATGTATACTTACCTGTTACAAAGTTGCAGATGAATACAAATCCAGTAAGAAAGAATTCCTGATGCAGACAACCACATCCAGCTGGACATGGAAAGTCTCTTGGGATTATGAAGTCCTGTGAATAAGTAAGACAAAGAAGAAAGTCAATACATGAAAAGAAACTGAATGTATACTTACCTGTTACACAGTTGCAGTTGAAAAAAAGCCAGTAAGCCAGAGTTCCAGATTCAGACAACCATATACAGTTGATGTATAGTTTCTTGGGATCACGAGGTCCTGTGAACAAGTAAGACAAAGAAGAAAGTCAATACATGAAAAGAAATTGAATGTATACTTACCTGTTACACAGTTGCAGATGAATAGAAAGTCAGTCAGATTGAGATCCTGATGCAGACAACGACAAACACTTGGAGATAGATAGCCTCTTGGGATCATGAGGTCCTGTAAACAAGACAAAAAGAAATTCAATACATGTAAAGAAACTGAATGTATACTTACCTGTTACACAGTTGCAGATGAATACACAGCCAATAAGACGAAAAATCCAGATGCAGACAACCACATACAGCTGGACATGGACAGTCTCTTGGGATCATGAAGTCCTGTGAACAAGTAAGACAGTGAAAATCAAAATATGAAAAGAAACTGAATGTATACTTACCTGTTACACAGTTGCAGATTAATACACAGTCAGTAAGAAAGAATTCCAGATGCAGACAACCACATACAGCTGGACATCGATAGCCTCTTGGGATCATGAAGTCCTGTAAACAAGACAAAAAGAAAGTCAATACATGAAAAGAAACTGAATGTATACTTACCTGTTACAGAGTTGCAGATTAATACACAGCCAGAAAGAAAGAATTCCAGATGCAGACAACCACATACAGCTGGACATGGATAGCCTCTTGGGATCATGAAATCCTGTCAACAAGTAAGACAAAGAACAAAATCAAAATATGAAAAGAAAGTGAATGTATACTTACCTATAACACAGTTAAAGATAAATAAACAGCCAATAAGAAGAAAAATCCAGATACAGACAACTGCAAACAGCTGGAGATGAATAGTCTTTTGGGATCATGAGGTCCTGTAAACAAGACAAAAAGAAAGTCAATACATGAAAAGAAACCGAATGTATACTTACCTGTTACACAGTTGCAGATGAATATACAGCCAATAAGACGAAAAATCCAGATGCAGATGAATAGTCTCTTGGGCTCATGAGGTCCTGTAAACAAGACAAAGAAGAAAGTCAATGCAGGAAAAGAAACTGAATGCTTACTTAGCAATTACACAGTTGCAGATGAATAGAAAGTCACAGCCAGTAAGAAAGAATTCCAGATGCAGACAACCACATACAGCTGCACATGGAAAGTGTCTTGGGATCATGAAGTCCTGTCAACAAGTAAGACAAAGAAGAAAATCAAAACATGAAAAGAAACTGAATGTATACTTACCTGTTACACAGTTGCAGATGAATACACAGTCAGTAAGAAAGAATTCCAGATGCAGACAACCACATACAGCTGGACATCGATAGCCTCTTGGGATCATGAAGTCCTGTAAACAAGACAAAAAGAAAGTCAATACATGAAAAGAAACTGAACGTATACTTACCTGTTACACAGTTGCAGATGAAAAGAAACGGAATGTATACTAACCTGTAACACAGTTGCAGATTAATACAAAGCCAAAAAGAAAAAAAAATCCAGATGCAGACAACAGCAACCAGCTGGAGATGAATACTCTCTTGGGATCATGATGTCCTGTCAACAAGTAAGACAAAGAAGAAAATCAAAATATGAAAAGAAATTGAATGTATACTTACCTATAACACAGTTGCAGATGAATACACAGCCAGTAAAACGTAAAATCCAGATGCAGACAACGGCAAACAGCTTGAGATGAATAGTCTCTTGGGATCATGAGTCAATAAAAAAGTCAATACATGAATAGAATCGGAATGTATACTTACCTGTTACACAGTTGCAGATGAATACACAGCAAGAAAGAAAGAATTCCAGATGCAGACAGCCACATACAGCTGGACATGGACAGACTCTTGGGATCATGAAGTACTGTGAACAAGACAAAGAAGAAAATCAAAATATGAAAAGAAACTGAATGTATACTTACCTGTTACACAGTTGCTGATAAAGAAAAGCCAGTAAGCCAGAGTTCCAGATTCAGACAACCATATACAATTGATGTATAAACTCTTGGGATCACAAGGTCCTGTGAACAAGTAAGACAAAAAAGAAAGACAATACATGAAAAGAAACTGAATGTATACTTACCTGTTACACAGTTGCAGATGAATATAAAGTCAGACAGATTGAGTTCCAGATGCAGACAACTGCAAACAGATGGAGATGAATACTCTCTTGGGATCATGAGGTCCTGTAAACAAGATAAAAAGAAAGTCAATACATGAAAAGAAACTGAATGTATACTTACCTGTTACACTGTTGCAGATGAATACAAAGCCAATAAGATGAAAAATCCAGATGCAGATGAATATTCTCTTGGGATCATGAAGTCCTGTGAACAAGACAAAGAATAAAATCAAAATATGAAAAGAAACTGAATGTATACTTACGTGTAACACAGTTGCAGATGAATACACACCCAATAAGACATAAAATCCAGATGCAGACAACGGCAAACAGGTGGAAATGAATAGTCTCTTGGGATCATGAGGTCCTGTAAACAAGTAAGACAAAGAAGAAAATCAAAATATGAAAAGAAACTGAATGTTTACTTACCTGTAACACAGTTGCAGATGAAAAAAATAAAGCCAGTAAGCCAGAATTCCAGATTCAGACAACCATATACAGTTGATTTATAGTCTCTTGGGATCACGAGGTACTGTGAACAAGTAAGACAAAGAAGAAAGTCAATACATGAAAAGAAACTGAATGTATACTTACCTGTAACACAGTTGCAGATGAATACACTGTCAGTAAGAAAGAATTCCAGATGCAGACAACCACATACAGCTGGACATCGATAGCCTCTTGGGATCATGAGGTCCTGTAAACAAGACAAAAAAAAAAGCCAATACATGAAAAGAAACTGAATGTATACTTACCTGTTACACAGTTGCAGTTGAAAAAAAGCCAGTAAGCCAGAGTTCCAGATTCAGACAACCATATACAGCTGGACATCGATAGCCTCTTGGGATCACGAGGTCCTGTGAACAAGGAAGACAAAGAAGAAAGTTAATACATGAAAAGAAATTGAATGTATACTTACCTGTTACAAATTTGCAGATGAATAGAAATTCAGTCAGATTGAGATCCTGATGCAGACAACGGCAAACACTTGGAGATCGATAGCCTCTTGGGATCATGAAGTCCTGTGAACAAGTAAGACAAAGAAGAAAATCAAAACATGAAAAGAAACTGAATGTATACTTACCTGTTACAAAGTTGCAGATGAATACAAATCCAGTAAGAAAGAATTCCAGATGCAGACAACCACATCCAGCTGGACATGGAAAGTCTCTTGGGATCATGAGGTCCTGTAAACAAGTCAAAGAAGAAAGTCAATACATGAAAAGAAACTAAATGTATACTTACCTGTTACAAAGTTGCAGATGAATACAAAGCCAGTAAGAAAGAATTCCAGATGCAGACAACCACATCCAGCTGGACATGGATAGCCTCTTGGGATCATGAAGTCCTGTGAACAAGTAAGACAAAGAAGAAAATCAAAAGATGAAAACAAACTGAATGTATACTTACCTGTTACACAGTTGCAGATAAATACACAGTCAGTAAGAAAGAATTCCAGTTGCAGACAACCACATACAGCTGGACATAGACAGTCTCTTGGGATAATGAAGTCCTGTGAATAAGTAAGACAAATAAGAAAGTCAATACATGAAAAAAAACTGAATGTATACTTACCTGTTACACAGTTGCAGATGAACAGAAACGGTATGTATACTTACCAGTTGCACAGTTGCAGATGAATAAAAAGTCATTCAGATTGAGTTGCAGATGCAGACAACGGCAAACACTTGGAGATCTATAGCCTCTTGGGATCATGAAGTCCTGTGAACAAGTCAGACAAAGAAGAAAGTCAAAACATGAAAAGAAACTGAATGTTTACTTACCTGTAACACAGTTGCAGATGAATACACAGCCAATAAGACGAAAAATCCAGATGCAGTTGAATAGTCTCTTGGGATCACGACGTCCTGTGAATAAGTAAGACAAAGAAGAAAAGTCAATACATGAAAAGAAACGGAATGTATACTTACCTATAACACAGTTGCAGATGAATACACAGCCAATAAAATGTAAAATCCAGATGCAGACAACGGCAAACAGCTGGACATGGACAGTCTCTTGGGATCATGAAGTCCTGTCAACAAGTAAGAAAAAGAAGAAAGTCAAAACATGAAAAGAAACTGAATATATACTTACCTGTTGCACAGTTGCAGATGAATAGAAAGTCAGAAACGGAAGTCAAGAAACGGAAACGGAACTCAAGAAACGGAATGTATACTTACCTGTTGCACAGTTGCAGATGAATAGAAAGTCAGTCAGATTGAGTTCCAGATGCAGACAACGGCAAACACTTGGAGATCTATAGCCTCTTGGGATCATGAAGTCCTGTAAACAAGACAAAAAAAGTCAATACATGAAGAGAAACGGAATGTATACTTACCTGTTACACAGTTGCAGATGAATACAAAGCCAGTAAGAAAGAATTCCAGATGCAGACAACCACATACAGCTGGACATCGATAGCCTCTTGGGATCATGAAGTCCTGTCAAGAAGTAAGACAAAGAAGAAAATCAACACATGAAAAGAAACTGAATGTATACTTACCTTTAACACAGTTGCAGATGAATACACAGCCAATAAGACAAAAAATCCAGATGCAGATGAATAGTCTCTTGGGATCATGAGGTCCTGTAAACAAGAAAAAAAGAAAGTCAATACATGAAAAGAAACTGAATGCTTACTTACCAATTACACAGTTGGAGATGAATACACAGCCATTAAGAAAGAATTCCAGATGCAGACAACCACATACAGCTGGACATGGACAGACTCTTGGGATCATGAAGTCCTGTGAACAAGTGAGACAACGAAGAAAGTCAATACATGAAAAGAAGCTGAATTTATACTTACCTGTTACAAAGTTGCAGATGAATACAAAGCCAGTAAGCCAGAGTTCCAGATTCAGTCAACCATATACAGTTGATGTATAGTCTCTTGGGATCATGAGGTCCTGTAAACAAGACAAAGAAAAAAGTCAATACATGAAAAGAAACTGAATGCTTACTTACCAATTACACAGTTGGAGATGAATACACAGCCATTAAGAAAGAATTCCAGATGCAGACAACCACATACAGCTGGACATGGACAGACTCTTGGGATCATGAAGTCCTGTGAACAAGTAAGACAATATATAAAGTCAATACATGAAAAGAAGCTGAATGTATACTTACCTGTTACACAGTTGCAGATGAAAAAAAGCCAGTAAGCCAGAGTTCCAGATTCAGTCAACCATATACAGTTGATGTATAGTCTCCTGGGATCATGAAGTCCTGTGAACAAGTAAGACAAAGAAAAAAGTAAATACATGAAAAGAAACTGAATGTATACTTACCTGTAACACAGTTGCAGATGAACACAGCCAATAAGACGAAAAATCCAGATGCAGACAATGGCAAACACTTGGAGATCGATAGCCTCATGGGATCATGAAGTCCTGTCAACAAGTAACAAAGAAGAAAATCCAAATATGAAAAGAAACTGAATGTATACTTACCTGTATCACAGTTGCAGATTAATACACAGCCAATAAGATGAAAAATCCAGATGCAGACAACAGCAAACAGCTGGAGATGAATAGTCTCTTGGGATCATGAGGTCCTGTAAACAAGTAAGACAAAGAAGAAAGTCAATACATGAAAAGAAGCTGAATGTATACTTACCTGTTACACAGTTACAGATGAATACACAGCCATTAAGAAAGAATTCCAGATGCAGAAAACCACAAATAGCTGGACATGGACAGTATCTTGGGATCATGAGGTCCTGTAAAGAAGACAAAGAAGAAAGTCAATATATGAAAAGAAACTGAATGTATACTTACCTGTTACACAGTTGCAGATGAATACACAGTCAGTAAGAAAGAATTTCAGATGCAGACAACAACATACAGCTGGAGATCGATAGCCTGTTGGGATCATGAGGTCCTGTAAACAAGACAAAAAGAAAGTCAATACATGAAAAGAAACTGAATGTATACTTACCTGTTACACAGTTGCAGTTGAAAAAAAGCCAGTAAGCCAGAGTTCCAGATTCAGACAACCATATACAGTTGATGTATAGTTTCTTGGGATCACGAGGTCCTGTGAACAAGTAAGACAAAGAAGAAAATCCAAATATGAAAAGAAACTGAATGTATACTTACCTGTAACACAGTTGCAGATGAAAAGAAACGGAATGTATACTTACCTGTTACAAAGTTGCAGATGAAAACAAAGCCAGTAAGAAAGAGTTCCAGATGCAGACAACCACATACAGCTGGACAAGGACAGTCTCTTGGGATCATGAAGTCCTGTAAAGAAGTAAGACAAAGATGAAAATCAAAACATGAAAAGAAACTGAATGTATACTTACCTGATACACAGTTGCAGATGAATACACAGTCAGTAAGAAAGAATTCCAGATGCAGACAACCAAATTCAGCTGGACATCGATAGCCTCTTGGGATCATGAAGTCCTGTAAAGAAGTAAGACAAAGATGAAAATCAAAACATAAAAAGAAACTGAATGTTTACTTACCTTTAACACAGTTGCAGATGAATACACAGCCAATAAGACAAAAAATCCAGATGCAGATGAATAGTCTCTTGGGATCATGAGGTCCTGTAAACAAGACAAAGAAGAAAGTCAATACATGAAAAGAAACTGAATGTATACTTACCTGTTACACAGTTGCAGATGAATACACAGTCAGTAAGAAAGAATTCCAGATGCAGACAACTACATACAGCTGGACATGGACAGTCTCTTGGGATCATGAAGTCCTGTGAACAAGTAAGAAAAAGAAGAAAGTCAAAACATGAAAAGAAACTTAATGTATACTTACCTGTTGCACAGTTGCAGATGAATAGAAAGTCAGAAACGGAAGTCAAGAAACGGAAACGGAAGTCAAGAAACGGAATGTATACTTACCTATTACACAGTTGCAGTTGAAAAAAAGCCAGTAATCCAGAGTTGCAGATTCAGACAACCATATTCAGTTGATGTATAGTCTCTTGGGATCACGAGGTCCTGTGAACAAGTAAGACAAAGAAGAAAGTCAATACATGAAAAGAAACTTAATGTATACTTACCTGTTACACAGTTGCAGTTGAATAGAAAGTCAGTCAGGTTGAGTTCCAGATGCAGACAAAGGCAAACACTTGGAGATCGATAGCCTCTTGGGATCATGAAGTCCTGTGAAGAAGTAAGACAAAGAAGAAAGTCAATACATGAAAAAAAACTGAATGTATACTTACCTGTAACACAGTTGCAGATGAATACACAGCCAATAAGACGAAAAATCCAGATGCAGATGAATAGTCTCTTGGGATCACGAGGTCCTGTGAACAAGTAAGACAAAGAAGAAAGTCAATACATGAAAAGAAACTGAATGTATACTTACCTGTTACACAGTTGCAGTTGAATAGAAAGTCAGTCAGATTGAGTTCCAGATGCAGACAAAGGCAAACACTTGGAGATCGATAGCCTCTTGGGATCATGAGGTCCTGTAAACAAGAAAGACAAAGAAGAAAGTCAATACATGAAAAGAAACTGAATGTATACTTACCTGTTACACAGTTGCAGATGAATACAAAGCCAGTAAGAAAGAATTCCAGATGCAGACAAACACATCCAGCTGGACATGGATAGTCTCTTGGGATCATGAAGTCCTGTCAACAAATAAGACAAAGAAGAAAATCAAAATATGAAAAGAAACTGAATGTATACTTACCTGTAACACAGTTGCAGATTAATACAAAGCCAATAAGATAAAGAATCCAGATGCAGACAACAGCAAACAGCTGGAGATGAATACTCTCTTGGGATCATGAGGTCCTGTAAACAAGATAAAAAGAAAGTCAATACATGAAAAGACACTGAATGTATATTTACCTGTTACACAGTTGCAGATGAATACAAAGCCAATAAGACGAAAAATCCAGATGCAGATGAATAGTCTCTTGGGATAATGAGGTCCTGTAAACAAGACAAAGAAGAAAGTCAATACATGAAAAGAAACTGAATGTATACTTACCTGTTACACAGTTGCAGATGAAAAAAAGCCAGTAAGCCAGAGTTCCAGATTCAGACAACCATATACAGTTGATGTATAGTCTCTTGGGATCACGAGGTCCTGTGAACAAGTAAGACAAAGAAGAAAGTCAATACATGAAAAGAAACGGAATGATTACTTACCGATTAAACAGTTGCAGATGAAAACACAGGCAATAAAACGTAAAATCCAGATGCAGACAACGGCAAAAAGCTGGAGATGAATAGTCTCTTGGGATCATGAGGTCCTGTAAACAAGACAAAAAAAAAGTCAATACATGAATAGAAACGGAATGTATACTTACCTGTTACACAGTTGCAGATGAATAGAATGTCAGATTGAGATCCAGATGCAGACAACGGCAAACAGCTGGAGATGAATAGTCTCTTGGGATCATGAGGTCCTGTAAACAAGACAAAAAAAAGTCAATACATGAAAAGAAACTGAATGTCTACTTACCTGTTACACAGTTGCAGATGAATACACAGTCAGTAAGAAAGAATTCCAGATGCAGACAACCACATACAGCTAGACATGGATAGTCTCTTTGGATCATGAAGTCTTGTGAACAAGTAAGACAAAGAAGAAAATCAAAATATAAAAACAAACTGAATGTGTACTTACCTGTAACACAGTTGCAGATTAATACACAGCCAATAAGATGAAAAATCCAGATGCAGACAACAGCAAACAGCTGGAGATGAATAGTCTCTTGGGATCATGAGGTCATGTAAACAAGTATGACAAAGAAGAAAGTCAATACACGAAAAGAAACTGAATGCTTACTTACCGATTACACAGTTGCAGATGAAAAAAATAAAGCCAGTAAGCAAGAGTTCCAGATTCAGACAACCATATACAGTTGATTTATAGTCTCTTGGGATCACGAGGTACTGCGAACAAGTAAGACAAAGAAGAAAGTCAATACATGAAAAGAAGCTGAATGTATACTGACCTGTTACACAGTTGTAGATGAATACACAGCCATTAAGAAAGAATTCCAGATGCAGAAAACCACAAATAGCTGGACATGGACAGTCTCTTGGGATCATGAAGTCCTGTGAACAAGTGAGACAACGAAGAAAGTCAATACATGAAAAGAAACTGAATGTATACTTACCTGTTACACAGTTGCAGATGAGTACACAGTCAGTAAGAAAGAATTCCAGATGCAGACAACATACAGCTAGACATGGACAGACTCTTGGGATCATGAAGTCCTGTGAACAAGTAAGACAAAGAAGAAATTCAATACATGAAAAGAAACTGAATGTATACTTACCTGTTACAAAGTTGCAGATGAAAACAAAGCCAGTAAGAAAGAATTCCAGATGCAGACAACCACATCCAGCTGGACACAGATAGTCTCTTGGGATCATGAGGTCCTGTAAAGAAGACAAAGAAGAAAGTCAATATATGAAAAGAAACTGAATATATACTTACCTACTACACAGTTGCAGATGAATACAAAGCCAGTAAGAAAGAATTCCAGATGCAGACAACCACATACAGCTGGACATGGATAGTCTCTTTGGATCAGGAGGTCCTGTAAACAAGAGAAAGAAGAAAGTCAATACATGAAAAGAAAATGAATGTATACTTACCTGTTACACAGTTGCAGATGAATAGAAAGTTAGTCCGATTAAGAATCCAGATGCAGACAACGGCAAACACTTGGAGATCGATAGCCTCTTGGGGTCATGAAGTCCTGTGAACAATACAAAAAGAAAGTCAATACATGAAAAGAAACTGAATGTATACTTACCTGTTACACAGTTGCAGATGAATGCACAGTCAGTAAGAAAGAATTCCAGATGCAGACAACCACATACAGCTGGACATCGATAGCCTTTTGGGATCATGAAGTCCTGCAAACAATACAAAAAGAAAGTCAATACATGAAAAGAAACTGAATGTATGCTTACCTGTTACACAGTTGCAGATGAATATGAAGTAGATTGAGTTCCAGATGCAGACAACGGCAAGTACTTGGAGATCGATAGCCTCTTGGGATCATGAAGTCCTGTGAACAAGTAAGACAAAGAAGAAAATCAAAACATGAAAAGAAACTGAGTGTATACTTACCTGTTACACAGTTGCAGATGAAAAGAAATGGAATGTATACTTACCTGTTACACAGTTGCAGATGAATACACAGTCAGTAAGAAAGAATTCCAGAGGCAGACAACCACATACAGCTAGACATGGATAGTCTCTTTGGATCATGAAATCTTGTGAACAAGTAAGACAAAGAAGAAAATCAAAATATAAAAAGAAACTGAATGTATACTTACGTGTAACACAGTTGCAGATGAATACACACCCAATAAGACGAAAAATCCAGATGCAGATGAATAGTCTCTTGGGATCACGAGGTCCTGTGAACAAGTAAGACAAAGAAGAAAGTCAATACATGAAAAAAACTGAATGTATACTTACCTATTGCACAGTTGCAGATTAATACACAGCCAATAAGACGAAAAATCCAGATGCAGATGAATAGTCTCTTGGGATCACGAGGTCCTGTGAACAAGTAAGACAAAGAAGAAAGTAAATACATGAAAAGAAACTGAATGTATACTTACCTATTGCACAGTTGCAGATGAACACACAGTCAGTAAGAAAGAATTCCAGTTGCAGACAACCACATACAGCTGGACATGGACCGTCTCTTGGGATCCTGAAATCCTATGAATAAGTAAGACAAATAAGAAAGTCAATACATGAAAACAAACTGAATGTATACTTACCTGTTACACAGTTGCAGATGAAAAGAAACTGAATGTATACTTACCTGTAACACAGTTGCAGATTAATACAAAGCCAATAAGATAAAAAATCCAGATGCAGACAACAGCAAACAGCTGGAGATGAATACTCTCTTGGGATCATGAAGTCCTGTCAACAAGTAAGACAAAGAAGAAAATCAAAATATAAAAAGAAACTGAATGTATACTTACGTGTAACACAGTTGCAGATGAATACACACCCAATAAGACGTAAAATCCAGATGCAGACAATGGCAAACAGCTGGAAATGAATAGTCTCTTGGGATCATGAGGTCCTGTAAACAAGTAAGACAAAGAAGAAAGTCAAAACGAAAAGAAACTGAATGTATACTTACCTGTTACACAGTTGCAGATGAATACACAGCCAATAAGACGAAAAATTCAGATGCAGTTGAAAAGTCTCTTGGGATCACGAGGTCCTGTGAACAAGTAAGACAAAGAAGAAAGTCAATACATGAAAAGAAACGGCATGCTTACTTACCGATTACACAGTTTTAGATGAAAACACAGCCAATAAGACGTAAAATCCAGATGCAGACAACGGCAAAAAGCTGGAGATGAGGTTCTGTAAATAAGACAAAAAAAAAAGTCAATACATGAATAGAAACGGAATGTATACTTACCTTTTACAAACTTGCAGATGAATACAAATCCAGTAAGAAAGAATTCCAGATGCAGACAATCACATCCAGCTGGACATGGATAGTCTCTTGGGATCATGAGGTCCTGTAAACAAGACAAAGAAGAAAGTCAATACATGAAAAGAAACTGAATGTATACTTACCTGATACACAGTTGCAGATGAAAAGAAACGGAATGTATACTTACCTGTTACACAGTTGCAGATGAATACACACCCAATAAGACGTAAAATCCAGATGCAGACAATGGCAAACAGCTGGAAATGAATAGTCTCTTGGGATCATGAGGCCCTGTAAACAAGTAAGACAAAGAAGAAAGTCAAAACGAAAAGAAACTGAATGTATACTTACCTGTTACACAGTTGCAGATGAATACACAGCCAATAAGACGAAAAATTCAGATGCAGTTGAAAAGTCTCTTGGGATCACGAGGTCCTGTGAACAAGTAAGACAAAGAAGAAAGTCAATACATGAAAAGAAACGGCATGCTTACTTACCGATTACACAGTTTTAGATGAAAACACAGCCAATAAGACGTAAAATCCAGATGCAGACAACGGCAAAAAGCTGGAGATGAGGTTCTGTAAATAAGACAAAAAAAAAAGTCAATACATGAATAGAAACGGAATGTATACTTACCTTTTACAAACTTGCAGATGAATTCAAATCCAGTAAGAAAGAATTCCAGATGCAGACAATCACATCCAGCTGGACATGGATAGTCTCTTGGGATCATGAGGTCCTGTAAACAAGACAAAGAAGAAAGTCAATACATGAAAAGAAACTGAATGTATACTTACCTGATACACAGTTGCAGATGAAAAGAAACGGAATGTATACTTACCTGTTACACAGTTGCAGATGAATACACAGTCAGCAAGAAAGAATTTCAGATGCAGACAACAACATACAGCTGGAGATCGATAGCCTGTTGGGATCATGAGGTCCTGTAAACAAGACAAAAAGAAAGTCAATACATGAAAAGAAACTGAATGTATACTTAACTGTTACACAGTTGCAGTTGAAAAAAAGCCAGTAAGCCAGAGTTCCAGATTCAGACAACCATATACAGTTGATGTATAGTCTCTTGGGATGATGAGGTCCTGCGAACAAGTAAGACAAAGAAGAAAGTCAATACATGAAAAGAAATTGAATGTATACTTACCTGTAACACAGTTGCAGATGAAAAGAAACGGAATGTATACTTACCTGTTACAATGTTGCAGATGAATACACAGTCAGTAAGAAAGAGTTCCAGATGCAGACAACCACATACAGCTGGACAAGGACAGTCTCTTGGGATCATGAAGTCCTGTGAACAAGTAAGACAAAGAAGAAAATCAAAATATGAAAAGAAATTGAATGTATACTTACCTATAACACAGTTGCAGATGAATACACAGCCAATAAAACGTAAAATCCAGATTGCAGACAACGGCAAACAGCTGGAGATGAATAGTCTCTTGGGATCATGAGGTCCTGTGAACAAGTAAGATAAAGAAAAAAGTCAATACATGAAAAGAAACTGAATGTATACTTACATGTTACAAAGTTGCAGATGAATGCATCTGGAATTCTTTCTTACTGGATTTGTAGACAACCACATCCACCTGGACAGGGATAGTCTCTTGGGATCATGAGGTCCTGTAAACAAGACAAAGAAAAAAGTCAATACATGAAAAGAAACTGAATGTATACTTACCTGTTACACAGTTGCAGATGAATAGAAAGTCAGTAAGAAAGAATTCCAGATGCAGACAACCACATCCAGCTGGACATGGATAGTCTCTTGGGATCATGAGGTCCTGTAAACAAGACAAAGAAGAAAGTCAATACATGAAAAAAAACTGAATGTATACTTACGTATTGCACTGTTGCAGATTAATACACAGCCAATAAGACGTAAAATCCAGATGCAGACAACGGCAAACAGCTGGAGATGAATAGTCTCTTGGGATCATGAGGTCCTGTAAATAAGATAAAAAGAAAGTCAATACATGAAAAGAAACTGAATGTATACTTACCTGTTACACAGTTGCAGTTGAATAGAAAGTCAGTCAGATTGATTTCCAGATGCAGACAACGGCAAATACTTGGAGATCAATAGCCTCTTGGGATCATGAAGTCCTGTCAACAAGTAAGACAAAGAAGAAATTCAAAACATGAAAAGAAACTGAATGTATACTTACCTGTTACACAGTTGCAGATGAATACACAGCCAATAACACGAAAAATCCAGATGCAGTTGAATAGTCTCTTGGGATCACGAGGTCCTGTGAACAAGTAAGACAAAGAAAAAAGTCAATACATGAAAAGAAACTGAATGTATACTTACCTGTTACACAGTTGCAGATGAATAGAAAGTCAGTAAGATTGAGTTCCATATGCAGACAACCGCAAACACTTGGAGATCGATAACCTCTTGGGATCATGAAGTCCTGTCAACAAGTAAGACAAAGAAGAAAGTCAAAACATGAAAAGAAACTGAATGTATACTTACCTGTTACACAGTTGCAGATGAATACACAGTCAGTAAGAAAGAATTCCAGATGTAGACAACCACATACAGCTGGACATGGACCGTCTCTTGGGATCCTGAAATCCTATGAATAAGTAAGACAAATAAGAAAGTCAATACATGAAAACAAACTGAATGTATACTTACCTGTTACACAGTTGCAGATGAAAAGAAACTGAATGTATACTTACCTGTAACACAGTTGCAGATTAATACAAAGCCAATAAGATAAAAAATCCAGATGCAGACAACAGCAAACAGCTGGAGATGAATACTCTCTTGGGATCATGAAGTCCTGTCAACAAGTAAGACAAAGAAGAAAACCTAAATATGAAAAGAAATTGAATGTATACTTACCTATAACACAGTTGCAGATGAACACACAGCCAATAAAACGTAAAATCCAGATGCAGACAACGGCAAACAGCTGGAGATGAATAGTCTCTTGGGATCATGAGGTCCTGTAAACAAGACAAAAAAAAGTCAATACATGAATAGAAACGGAATGTATACTTACCTGTTACACAGTTGCAGATGAATAGAAAGTCAGTCAGATTGAGATCCAGATGCAGACAACGGCAATCAGCTGGAGATGAATAGTCTCTTGGGATCATGAAATCTTGTGAACAAGTAAGACAAAGAAGAAAATCAAAATATAAAAAGAAACTGAATGTATACTTACGTGTAACACAGTTGCAGATGAATACACACCCAATAAGACGTAAAAGCCAGATGCAGACAACGGCAAACAGCTGGAAATGAATAGTCTCTTGGGATCATGAGGTCCTGTAAACAAGTAAGACAAAGAAGAAAGTCAAAACGAAAAGAAACTGAATGTATACTTACCTGTTACACAGTTGCAGATGAATACACAGCCAATAAGACGAAAAATTCAGATGCAGTTGAAAAGTCTCTTTGGATCACGAGGTCCTGTGAACAAGTAAGACAAAGAAGAAAGTCAATACATGAAAAGAAACGGCATGCTTACTTACCGATTACACAGTTGCAGATGAAAACACAGCCAATAAGACGTAAAATCCAGATGCAGACAAAGGCAAACAGCTGGAGATGAATAGTCTCTTGGGATCATGAGGTTCTGTAAATAAGACAAAAAAAAAAGTCAATACATGAATAGAAACGGAATGTATACTTACCTGTTACACAGTTGCAGATGAAAAAAAGCCAGTAAGCCAGAGTTCCAGATACAGACAACCATATACAGTTGATGTATAGTCTCTTGGGATCACGAGGTCCTGTGAACAAGTAAGACAAAGAAGAAAGTCAATACATGAAAAGAAACGGCATGCTTACTTACCTGTTACACAGTTGCAGATGAATACACAGTCAGTAAGAAAGAATTCCAGATGCAGACAACCACATACAGCTGGACATCGATAGCCTCTTGGGATCATGAAGTCCTGTCAAGAAGACAACAAGAAAGTCAATATATGAAAAGAAACTGAATGTATACTTACCTGTTACACAGTTGCAAATTAAAAAAAGCCAGTAAGCCAGAGTTCCAGATTCAGACAACCATATACAGTTGATGTATAGTCTCTTGGGATCACGAGGTCCTGTGAACAAGTAAGACAAAGAAGAAAGTCAATACATGAAAAGAAACTGAATGTATACTTACCTTTTACAAACTTGCAGATGAATACAAATCCAGTAAGAAAGAATTCCAGATGCAGACAGCCACATCCAGCTGGACATGGATAGTCTCTTGGGATCATGAGGTCCTGTAAACAAGACAAAGAAGAAAGTCAATACATGAAAAGAAACTGAATGTATACTTACCTGTTACACAGTTGCAGATGAATAGAAAGTCAGTAAGATTGAGTTCCATATGCAGACAACCGCAAACACTTGGAGATCGATAACCTCTTGGGATCATGAAGTCCTGTCAACAAGTAAGACAAAGAAGAAAGTCAATACATGAAAAGAAACTGAATGTATACTTACCTGTTACACAGTTGCAGATGAATACACAGTCAGTAAGAAAGAATTCCAGATGCAGACAACCACATACAGCTAGACATGGATAGTCTCTTTGGATCATGAAATCCTGTGAACAAGTAAGACAAAGAAGAAAATCAAAACATGAAAAGAAACTGAATGTATACTTACCTCTTGCACAGTTGCAGATGAATAGAAAGTCAGTCAAATTGAGATCCAGATGCCGACAACGGCAAACACTTGGAGATCGATAGCCTCTTGGGATCATGAAGTCCTGTCAAGAAGTAAGAAAAAGAAGAAAATCAAAACATGAAAAGAAACTGAATGTATACTTACCTGATACACAGTTGCAGATGAAAAGAAACGGAATGTATACTTACCTGTTACACAGTTGCAGATGAATACACAGTCAGCAAGAAAGAATTTCAGATGCAGACAACAACATACAGCTGGAGATCGATAGCCTGTTGGGATCATGAGGCCCTGTAAACAAGACAAAAAGAAAGTCAATACATGAAAAGAAACTGAATGTATACTTACCTATAACACAGTTGCAGATGAATACACAGCCAATAAAACCTAAAATCCAGATTGCAGACAACGGCAAACAGCTGGAGATGAATAGTCTCTTGGGATCATGAGGTCCTGTGAACAAGTAAGACAAAGAAAAAAGTCAATACATGAAAAGAAACTGAATGTATACTTACATGTTACAAAGTTGCAGATGAATGCATCTGGAATTCTTTCTTACTGGATTTGTAGACAACCACATCCACCTGGACAGGGATAGTCTCTTGGGATCATGAGGTCCTGTAAACAAGACAAAGAAGAAAGTCAATACATGAAAAGAAACTGAATGTACACTTACCTGTTACACAGTTGCAGATGAATAGAAAGTCAGTCACATTGAGTTCCAGATGCAGACAACGGCAAACACTTGGAGATCTATAGCCTCTTGGGGTCATGAAGTCCTGTGAACAAGTAAGAAAAAGAAGAAAGTCAAAACATGAAAAGAAACTGAATGTATACTTACCTGTTACACAGTTGCAGATGAATAGGAAGTAAGTTAGATTGAGGTCCAGATGCAGACAACGGCAAGCACTTGGAGATCGATAGCCTCTTGGGATCATAAAGTCCTGTAAACAAGACAAAAAGAAAGTCAATACATGAAAAGAAGCTGAATGTATACTTACCTGTTACACAGTTGGAGATGAAAAAAAAGCCAGTAAGCCAGATTCACACAACCATATACAGTTGATGTATAGTCTCTTGGGATCATGAAGTCCTGTGAACAAGTAAGACAAAGAAGAAAGTCAATGCATGAAAAGAAACTGAATGTATACTTACCTGTTACACAGTTGCAGATGAAAAGAAACGGAATGTATACTTACCTGTTACACAGCTGCAGATGAATACACAGTCAGCAAGAAAGAATTCCAGATGCAGACAACCACATACAGCTGGACAAGGACAGTCTCTTGGGATCATGAAGTCCTGTGAACAAGTCAATACATAAAAAAAACTGAATGTATACTTACCTGTTACAAAGTTGCAGATGAATACAAAGCCAGTAAGAAAGAATTCCAGATGCAGACAACCACATCCAGCTGGACAAGGACAGTCTCTTGGGATCATGAGGTCCTGTCAAGAAGTAAGACAAAGAAGAAAATCAAAACATGAAAAGAAACTGAATGTTTACTTACCTGATACACAGTTGCAGATGAATACACAGCCAATAAGACAAAAAATCCAGATGCAGATGAATAGTCTCTTGGGATCATGAGGTCCTGTAAACAAGACAAAGAAGAAAGTCAATACATGAAAAGAAACTGAATGTATACTTACCTGTTACACAGTTGCAGATGAAAAAAAGCCAGTAAGCCAGAGTTCCAGATTCAGACAACCATATACAGTTGATGTATAGTCTCTTGGGATCACAAGGTCCTGTGAAGAAGACAAAGAAGAAAGTCAATACATGAAAAGAAACTGAATGTATACTTACCTGTTACACAGTTACAGATGAGTACACAGTCAGTAAGAAAGAATTCCAGATGCAGACAACCACATACAGCTGGACATCGATAGCCTCTTGGGATCATGAGGTCCTGTTAACAATACAAAGAAGATAGTCAATACATGAAAAGAAACTGAATGTATACTTACCTGTTGCACAGTTGCAGATGAAAAAAAGCCAGTAAGCCAGAGTTCCAGATTCAGACAACCATATACAGTTGATGTATAGTCTCTTGGGATCACGAGGTTCTGTGAAGAAGTAAGACAAAGAAGAAAGTCAATACATGAAAAGAAACTGAATGCTTACTTACGGATTACACAGTTGCAGATGAATAGAAAGTCAGTCAGATTGAGATCCAGATGCAGACAACGGCAAACACTTGGAGATCGATAGCCTCTTGGGATCATGAAGTCCTGTGAACAAGTAAGACAAAGAAGAAAATCAAAATATGAAAAGAAACGGAATGTATACTTACCTGTTACACAGTTGCAGATGAATAGAAAGATAGTCAGATTGAGTTCCAGATGCAGACAATGGCAAAAAGTTGGAGATGAATAGTCTCTTGGGATCATGAGATCCTGTAAACAAGAAAAAAAGAAAGTCAATACATGAAAAGAAACTGAATGCATACTTACCGATTACACAGTTGGAGATGAATACACAGCCATTAAGAAAGAATTCCAGATGCAGACAACCACATACAGCTGGACATGGACAGACTCTTGGGATCATGAAGTCCTGTGAACAAGTAAGACAATATATAAAGTCAATACATGAAAAGAAGCTGAATGTATACTTACCTGTTACACAGTTGCAGATGAAAAAAAGCCAGTAAGCCAGAGTTCCAGATTCAGTCAACCATATACAGTTGATGTATAGTCTCCTGGGATCATGAAGTCCTGTAAACAAGTAAGACAAAGAAGAAAATCCAAATATGAAAAGAAACTGAATGTATACTTACCTGTAACACAGTTGCAGATGAATACACAGTCAGTAAGAAAGAATTCCAGATGCAGACAACAAAATACAGCTGGAGATCGATAGCCTCTTGGGATCATGAGGTCCTGTAAACAAGACAAAAAGAAAGTCAATACATGAAAAGTAACTGAATTTATACTTACCTGTTACAGAGTTGCAGATTAATACACAGCCAGAAAGAAAGAATTCCAGATGCAGAAAACCACATACAGCTGGACATGGATAGCCTCTTGGGATCATGAAATCCTGTCAACAAGTAAGACAAAGAACAAAATCAAAATATGAAAAGAAAGTGAATGTATACTCACCTGTTACACAGTTAAAGATAAATAAACAGCCAATAAGAAGAAAAATCCAGATACAGACAACGGCAATCAGCTGGAGATGAACAGTCTCTTGGCATCATGAGGTCCTGTGAACAAGAAAGTCAATACATGAAAAGAAACTGAATGTTTACTTACCGGTTACACAGTTGAAGATGAATACACAGCCAGTACGACAGAGTTCCAGATGCAGACTACGGCAAAAAGTTGGAAATAGATAGTCTCTTGGTATCATGAGGGCCTGTCAACAAGTAAGACAAAGAAGAAAGTCAAAACATGGAAAGAAACTTAATGTATACTTACCTGTTACACAGTTGCAGATGAAAAAAAAGCCAGTAAGCCAGAGTTCCAGATTCAGACAACCATATACAGTTGATGTATCATCTCTTGAGATCACGAGGTCCTGTCAACAAGTAAGACAAAGAAGAAAATCAAAATATAAAAAGAAACTGAATGTTTAGTTACCTGTAACACAGTTGCAGATTAATACACAGTCAGTAAGAAAGAATTCAAGATGCAGACAACCACATACAGCTGCATATGGACAGTCGCTTGGGATCATGAAGTCATGTGAACAAGTAAGACTAAGAAGAAAGTCAATACATGAAAAGAAACTGAATGCTTACTTACCGATTACACAGTTGCAGATAAATTGAAAGTCAGTCAGATTGAGATCCAGATGCAGACAACGGCAAACACTTGGAGATCGATAGCCTCTTGGGATCATGAAGTCCTGTCAACAAGTAAGACAAAGAAGAAAGTCAATACATGAAAAGAAACTGAATGTTTACTTACCTGTTACACAGTTGCAGATGAATACACAGCCAGTAAGAAAGAACTCCAGATACAGACAACCACATACAGATGGACATGGATAGTGTCTTGCGATCATGAAGTCCTGTGAACAAGTAAAACAAAAAAAAAAGTCAAATCATAAAAAGAAATTGAATGCTTACTTACCGATTACATAGTTGCAGATGAAAAAAAGCCAGTAAGCTAGAGTTCCAGATTCAGAAAACCATATACAGTTGATGTATAGTCTCTTGAGATCATGAGGTCCTGTGAAAGGGACAAAATGAAAGTCAATACATGAAAAGAAATGGAATGTATACTTACCTGTTACACAGTTGCAGACTAATACACAGCCAGTAAGAAAGACTTCCAGATGCAGACAACCACATACAGCTGGACTTGAATATCTCTTGGGATCATGAAGTCCTGACAAAGAGTAAGACAAAGATGAAAATCAAAATAAGAAAAGAAACTGAATGTATACTTACCTGTTACACAGTTGCAGATGAAAAAAAGGCCAGTAAGCCAGAGTTCCAGATACAGACAACCATATACAGTTGATGTATAGTCTCTTGGGATCACAAGGTCCTGTGAACAAGTAAAACAATGAAGAAAGTTAATACATGAAAAGAAACGGAACGTTTACTTACCTGTTACACAGTTGCAGATGAATACACAGCAAGAAAGAAAGAATTCCAGATGCAGACAACATACAGCTGGACATGGACAGTCTCTTGGGATCATGAAGGCCTGTGAACAAGTAAGACAAAGAAGAAAGTCAATACATGAAAAGAAACTGAATGTATACTTACTTGTTACACAGTTGCAGATGAAAAAAAAAAAAAAAAGTAATCCAGAGTTCCAGATTCAGACAACCATATACAGTTGATGTATAGCCTCTTGGGATCACAAAATCCTGTGAACAAGTAAGACAAAGAAGGAAGTCAATACATGAAAATAAACTGAATGCTTACTTACCGATTACACAGATGCAGATGAATAGAAAATCAGTCAGATTGAGATCCAGATGCAGACAACGGCAAACACGTGGAGATCGACAGACTCTTGGGATCATGAGGTCCTGTAAACAAGACAAAAAGAAATTCAATACATGAAAAGAAACTGAATGTATACTTACCTGTTACACAGTTGCAGATGAATACACAGCCAATAAGATGAAAAATCCAGATGCAGACAACCTTATACAGCTGGACATGGACAGTCTCTTGGGATCATGAAGTCCTGTGAACAAGTAAGACAGTGAAAATCAAAATATGAAAAGAAACTGAACGTATACTTACCTGTTACACAGTTGCAGATGAATAGAAAGACAGTCAGATTGAGTTCCAGATGCAGACAACGGCAAACAGCTGGAGATGAATAGTCTTTTGGGATCATGAGGTCCTGTAAACAAGACAAAAAGAAAGTCAATACATGAAAAGAAACCGAATGTATACTTACCTGTTACACAGTTGCAGATGAATATACAGCCAATAAGACGAAAAATCCAGATGCAGATGAATAGTCTCTTGGGCTCATGAGGTCCTGTAAACAAGACGAAGAAGAAAGTCAATGCAGGAAAAGAAACTGAATGCTTACTTAGCAAATACACAGTTGCAGATGAATAGAAAGTCACAGCCAGTAAGAAAGAATTCCAGATGCAGACAACCACATACAGCTGCACATGGAAAGTGTCTTGGGATCATGAAGTCCTGTCAACAAGTAAGACAAAGAAGAAAATCAAAACATGAAAAGAAACTGAATGTATACTTACCTGTTACACAGTTGCAGATGAATACACAGTCAGTAAGAAAGAATTCCAGATGCAGACAACCACATACAGCTGGACATCGATAGCCTCTTGGGATCATGAAGTCCTGTAAACAAGACAAAAAGAAAGTCAATACATGAAAAGAAACTGAACGTATACTTACCTGTTACACAGTTGCAGATGAAAAGAAACGGAATGTATACTAACCTGTAACACAGTTGCAGATTAATACAAAGCCAAAAAGAAAAAAAAATCCAGATGCAGACAACAGCAACCAGCTGGAGATGAATACTCTCTTGGGATCATGACGTCCTGTCAACAAGTAAGACAAAGAAGAAAATCAAAATACGAAAAGAAACTGAATGTACACTTACCTGTTACACAGTTGCAGATGAATACACAGCAAGAAAGAAAGAATTCCAGATGCAGACAGCCACATACAGCTGGACATGGACAGACTCTTGGGATCATGAAGTACTGTGAACAAGACAAAGAAGAAAATCAAAATATGAAAAGAAACTGAATGTATACTTACCTGTTACACAGTTGCTGATAAAGAAAAGCCAGTAAGCCAGAGTTCCAGATTCAGACAACCATATACAATTGATGTATAAACTCTTGGGATCACAAGGTCCTGTGAACAAGTAAGACAAAAAAGAAAGACAATACATGAAAAGAAACTGAATATATACTTACCTGTTACACAGTTGCAGATGAATATAAAGTCAGACAGATTGAGTTCCAGATGCAGACAACGGCAAACAGCTGGAGATGAATACTCTCTTGGGATCATGAGGTCCTGTAAACAAGATAAAAAGAAAGTCAATACATGAAAAGAAACTGAACGTATACTTACGTGTAACACAGTTGCAGATGAATACACACCCAATAAGACATAAAATCCAGATGCAGACAACGGCAAACAGCTGGAGATGAATACTCTCTTGGGATCATGAGGTCCTGTAAACAAGATAAAAAGAAAGTCAATACATGAAAAGAAACTGAATGTATACTTACCTGTAACACAGTTGCAGATGAATACACTGTCAGAAAGAAAGAATTCCAGATGCAGACAACCACATACAGCTGGACATCGATAGCCTCTTGGGATCATGAGGTCCTGTAAACAAGACAAAAAAAAAAGAGCCAATACATGAAAAGAAACTGAATGTATACTTACCTGTTACACAGTTGCAGTTGAAAAAAAGCCAGTAAGCCAGAGTTCCAGATTCAGACAACCATATACAGCTGGACATCGATAGCCTCTTGGGATCACGAGGTCCTGTGAACAAGGAAGACAAAGAAGAAAGTCAATACATGAAAAGAAATTGAATGTATACTTAACTGTTACAAATTTGCAGATGAATAAAAATTCAGTCAGATTGAGATCCTGATGCAGACAATGTCAAACACTTGGAGATCGATAGCCTCTTGGGATCATGAAGTCCTGTGAACAAGTAAGACAAAGAAGAAAATCAAAACATGAAAAGAAACTGAATGTATACTTACCTGTTACAAAGTTGCAGATGAATACAAATCCAGTAAGAAAGAATTCCAGATGCAGACAACCACATCCAGCTGGACATGGAAAGTCTCTTGGGATCATGAGGTCCTGTAAACAAGTCAAAGAAGAAAGTCAATACATGAAAAGAAACTAAATGTATACTTACCTGTTACAAAGTTGCAGATGAATACAAAGCCAGTAAGAAAGAATTCCAGATGCAGACAACCACATCCAGCTGGACATGGATAGCCTCTTGGGATCATGAAGTCCTGTAAACAAGATAAAAAGAAAGTCAATACATGAAAAGAAACTGAACGTATACTTACGTGTAACACAGTTGCAGATGAATACACACCCAATAAGACATAAAATCCAGATGCAGACAACGGCAAACAGCTGGAGATGAATACTCTCTTGGGATCATGAGGTCCTGTAAACAAGATAAAAAGAAAGTCAATACATGAAAAGAAACTGAATGTATACTTACCTGTAACACAGTTGCAGATGAATACACTGTCAGAAAGAAAGAATTCCAGATGCAGACAACCACATACAGCTGGACATCGATAGCCTCTTGGGATCATGAGGTCCTGTAAACAAGACAAAAAAAAAAAAGCCAATACATGAAAAGAAACTGAATGTATACTTACCTGTTACACAGTTGCAGTTGAAAAAAAGCCAGTAAGCCAGAGTTCCAGATTCAGACAACCATATACAGCTGGACATCGATAGCCTCTTGGGATCACGAGGTCCTGTGAACAAGGAAGACAAAGAAGAAAGTCAATACATGAAAAGAAATTGAATGTATACTTAACTGTTACAAATTTGCAGATGAATAAAAATTCAGTCAGATTGAGATCCTGATGCAGACAATGTCAAACACTTGGAGATCGATAGCCTCTTGGGATCATGAAGTCCTGTGAACAAGTAAGACAAAGAAGAAAATCAAAACATGAAAAGAAACTGAATGTATACTTACCTGTTACAAAGTTGCAGATGAATACAAATCCAGTAAGAAAGAATTCCAGATGCAGACAACCACATCCAGCTGGACATGGAAAGTCTCTTGGGATCATGAGGTCCTGTAAACAAGTCAAAGAAGAAAGTCAATACATGAAAAGAAACTAAATGTATACTTACCTGTTACAAAGTTGCAGATGAATACAAAGCCAGTAAGAAAGAATTCCAGATGCAGACAACCACATCCAGCTGGACATGGATAGCCTCTTGGGATCATGAAGTCCTGTGAACAAGTAAGACAAAGAAGAAAATCAAAAGATGAAAACAAACTGAATGTATACTTACCTGTTACACAGTTGCAGATGAATACACAGTCAGTAAGAAAGAATTCCAGTTGCAGACAACCACATACAGCTGGACATAGACAGTCTCTTGGGATAATGAAGTCCTGTGAATAAGTAAGACAAATAAGAAAGTCAATACATGAAAAAAAACTGAATGTATACTTACCTGTTACACAGTTGCAGATGAACAGAAACGGTATGTATACTTAACCAGTTGCACAGTTGCAGATGAATAAAAAGTCATTCAGATTGAGTTGCAGATGCAGACAACGGCAAACACTTGGAGATCTATAGCCTCTTGGGATCATGAAGTCCTGTGAACAAGTAAGACAAAGAAGAAAGTCAAAACATGAAAAGAAACTGAATGTTTACTTACCTGTAACACAGTTGCAGATGAATACACAGCCAATAAGACGAAAAATCCAGATGCAGTTGAATAGTCTCTTGGGACCACGAGGTCCTGTGAATAAGTAAGACAAAGAAGAAAGTCAATACATGAAAAGAAACGGAATGTATACTTACCTGTTGCACAGTTGCAGATGAATAGAAAGTCAGAAACGGAAGTCAAGAAACGGAATGTATACTTACCTGTTGCACAGTTGCAGATGAATAGAAAGTCAGTCAGATTGAGTTCCAGATGCAGACAACGGCAAGCACTTGGAGATCGATAGCCTCTTGGGATCATGAAGTCCTGTCAACAAGTAAGACAAATAAGAAAGTCAATACATGAAAAGAAACTGAATGTATACTTACCTGTTACACAGTTGCAGATTAACAGAAAGTCAGTAAGAAAGAATTCCAGATGCAGACAACCACATACAGCTGGACATCGATAGCCTCTTGGGATCATGAAGTCCTGTAAACAAGACAAAAACAAAGTCAATACATGAAAAGAAACTGAATGTATACTTACCTGTTACACAGTTGCAGATGAATAGGAAGTACGTTAGATTGAGTTCCAGATGCAGACAACGGCAAGCACTTGGAGATCGATAGCCTCTTGGGATCATGAAGTCCTGACAAGAAGTAAGACAAAGAAGAAAATCAAAACATGAAAAGAAACTGAATTTATACTTACCTGTTACACTGTTGCAGATGAATACACAGTCAGTAAGAAAGAATTCCAGATGCAGACAACCACATACAGCTGGACATCGATAGCCTCTTGGGATCATGAGGTCCTGTAAACAAGACAAAGAAGAAAGTCAATACATGAAAAGAAACTGAATGTATACTTACCTGTTACACAGTTGCAGATGAAAAAAAAAAGCTAGTAAGCCAGAGTTCCAGATGCAGATAACCATATAAAGTTGATGCATAGTCTCTTGGGATCACGAGGTTCTGTGAACAAGTAAGACAAAGAAGAAAGTCAATACATGAAAAGAATCTGAATGCTTACTTACCGATTACACAGTTGCAGATGAATAGAAAGTCAGTCAGATTGAGATCCAAATGCAGACAACGGCAAACACTTGGAGATCGATAGCCTCTTGGGATCATGAAGTCCTGTGAACAAGTAAGACAAAGAAGAAAATCAAAATATGAAAAGAAATGGAATGTATACTTACCTGTAACACAGTTGCAGATGAATAGAAAGTTAGTCAGATTGAGTTCCAGATGCAGACAATGGCAAGAAGTTGGAGATGAATAGTCTCTTGGGATCATGAGGTCCTGTGAACAAGTGAGACAACGAAGAAAGTCAATACATGAAAAGAAGCTGAATTTATACTTACCTGTTACAAAGTTGCAGATGAATACAAAGCCAGTAAGCCAGAGTTCCAGATTCAGTCAACCATATACAGTTGATGTATAGTCTCTTGGGATCATGAGGTCCTGTAAACAAGACAAAGAAGAAAGTCAATACATGAAAAGCAACTGAATTTATACTTACCTGTTACACTGTTGCAGATGAATACACAGTCAGTAAGAAAGAATTCCAGATGCAGACAACCACATACAGCTGGACATCGATAGCCTCTTAGGATCATGAGGTCCTGTAAACAAGACAAAGAAGAAAGTCAATACATGAAAAGAAACTGAATGCTTACTTACCAATTACACAGTTGGAGATGAATACACAGCCATTAAGAAAGAATTCCAGATGCAGACAACCACATACAGCTGGACATGGACAGACTCTTGGGATCATGAAGTCCTGTGAACAAGTAAGACAATATATAAAGTCAATACATGAAAAGAAGCTGAATGTATACTTACCTGTTACACAGTTGCAGATGAAAAAAAGCCAGTAAGCCAGAGTTCCAGATTCAGTCAACCATATACAGTTGATGTATAGTCTCCTGGGATCATGAAGTCCTGTGAACAAGTAAGACAAAGAAAAAAGTAAATACATGAAAAGAAACTGAATGTATACTTACCTGTAACACAGTTGCAGATGAACACAGCCAATAAAACGAAAAATCCAGATGCAGACAATGGCAAACACTTGGAGATCGATAGCCTCATGGGATCATGAAGTCCTGTCAACAAGTAACAAAGAAGAAAATCCAAATATGAAAAGAAACTGAATGTATACTTACCTGTATCACAGTTGCAGATTAATACACAGCCAATAAGATGAAAAATCCAGATGCAGACAACAGCAAACAGCTGGAGATGAATAGTCTCTTGGGATCATGAGGTCCTGTAAACAAGTAAGACAAAGAAGAAAGTCAAAACATGAAAAGAAACTGAATGTATACTTACCTGTTGCACAGTTGCAGATGAATAGAAAGTCAGAAACGGAAGTCAAGAAACTTAAACGGAAGTCAAGAAACGGAATGTATGCTTACCTGTTACACAGTTGCAGTTGAAAAAAAGCCAGTAAGCCAGAGTTGCAGATTCAGTTGATGTATAGTCTCTTGGGATCACGAGGTCCTGTGAACAAGTAAGACAAAGAAGAAAGTCAATACATGAAAAGAAACTGAATGTATACTTACCTGTTACACAGTTGCAGTTGAATAGAAAGTCAGTCAGGTTGAGTTCCAGATGCAGACAAAGGCAAACACTTGGAGATCGATAGCCTCTTGGGATCATGAAGTCCTGTGAAGAAGTAAGACAAAGAAGAAAGTTAATACATGAAAAAAAACTGAATGTATACTTACCTGTAACACAGTTGCAGATGAATACACAGCCAATAAGACGAAAAATCCAGATGCAGATGAATAGTCTCTTGGGATCACGAGGTCCTGTGAACAAGTAAGACAAAGAAGAAAGTCAATACATGAAAAGAAACTGAATGTATACTTACCTGTTGCACAGTTGCAGATGAATAGAAAGTCAGAAACGGAAGTCAAGAAACTTAAACGGAAGTCAAGAAACGGAATGTATGCTTACCTGTTACACAGTTGCAGTTGAAAAAAAGCCAGTAAGCCAGAGTTGCAGATTCAGTTGATGTATAGTCTCTTGGGATCACGAGGTCCTGTGAACAAGTAAGACAAAGAAGAAAGTCAATACATGAAAAGAAACTGAATGTATACTTACCTGTTACACAGTTGCAGTTGAATAGAAAGTCAGTCAGGTTGAGTTCCAGATGCAGACAAAGGCAAACACTTGGAGATCGATAGCCTCTTGGGATCATGAAGTCCTGTGAAGAAGTAAGACAAAGAAGAAAGTTAATACATGAAAAAAAACTGAATGTATACTTACCTGTAACACAGTTGCAGATGAATACACAGCCAATAAGACGAAAAATCCAGATGCAGATGAATAGTCTCTTGGGATCACGAGGTCCTGTGAACAAGTAAGACAAAGAAGAAAGTCAATACATGAAAAGAAACTGAATGTATACTTACCTGTTGCACAGTTGCAGATGAATAGAAAGTCAGAAACGGAAGTCAAGAAACTTAAACGGAAGTCAAGAAACGGAATGTATGCTTACCTGTTACACAGTTGCAGTTGAAAAAAAGCCAGTAAGCCAGAGTTGCAGATTCAGTTGATGTATAGTCTCTTGGGATCACGAGGTCCTGTGAACAAGTAAGACAAAGAAGAAAGTCAATACATGAAAAGAAACTGAATGTATACTTACCTGTTACACAGTTGCAGTTGAATAGAAAGTCAGTCAGGTTGAGTTCCAGATGCAGACAAAGGCAAACACTTGGAGATCGATAGCCTCTTGGGATCATGAAGTCCTGTGAAGAAGTAAGACAAAGAAGAAAGTTAATACATGAAAAAAAACTGAATGTATACTTACCTGTAACACAGTTGCAGATGAATACACAGCCAATAAGACGAAAAATCCAGATGCAGATGAATAGTCTCTTGGGATCACGAGGTCCTGTGAACAAGTAAGACAAAGAAGAAAGTCAATACATGAAAAGAAACTGAATGTATACTTACCTGTTACACAGTTGCAGTTGAATAGAAAGTCAGTCAGATTGAGTTCCAGATGCAGACAAAGGCAAACACTTGGAGATCGATATCCTCTTGGGATCATGAAGTCCTGTGAAGAAGTAAGACAAAGAAGAAAGTCAATACATGAAAAAAAACTGAATGTATACTTACCTGTAACACAGTTGCAGATGAATACACAGCCAATAAGACGAAAAATCCAGATGCAGATGAATAGTCTCTTGGGATCACGAGGTCCTGTAAACAAGAAAGACAAAGAAGAAAGTCAATACATGAAAAGAAACTGAATGTATACTTACCTGTTACACAGTTGCAGATGAATACAAAGCCAGTAAGAAAGAATTCCAGATGCAGACAAACACATCCAGCTGGACATGGATAGTCTCTTGGGATCATGAAGTCCTGTCAACAAGTAAGACAAAGAAGAAAATCAAAATATGAAAAGAAACTGAATGTATACTTACCTGTAACACAGTTGCAGATTAATACAAAGCCAATAAGATAAAAAATCAAGATGCAGACAACAGCAAACAGCTGGAGATGAATACTCTCTTGAGATCATGAGGTCCTGTAAACAAGATAAAAAGAAAGTCAATACATGAAAAGACACTGAATGTATACTTACCTGTTACACAGTTGCAGATGAATACAAAGCCAATAAGACGAAAAATCCAGATGCAGATGAATAGTCTCTTGGGATAATGAGGTCCTGTAAACAAGACAAAGAAGAAAGTCAATACATGAAAAGGAACTGAATGTATACTTACCTGTTACACAGTTGCAGATGAAAAAAAGCCAGTAAGCCAGAGTTCCAGATTCAGACAACCATATACAGTTGATGTATAGTCTCTTGGGATCACGAGGTCCTGTGAACAAGTAAGACAAAGAAGAAAGTCAATACATGAAAAGAAATGGAATGATTACTTACCGATTAAACAGTTGCAGATGAAAACACAGCCAATAAAACGTAAAATCCAGATGCAGACAACGGCAAACAGCTGGAGATGAATAGTGTCTTGGGATCATGAGGTCCTGTAAACAAGACAAAAAAAAGTCAATACATGAATAGAAACGGAATGTATACTTACATGTTACACAGTTGCAGATGAATAGAATGTCAGTCAGATTGAGATCCAGATGCAGACAACGGCAAACAGCTGGAGATGAATAGTCTCTTGGGATCATGAGGTCCTGTAAACAAGACAAAAAAAAGTCAATACATGAAAAGAAACTGAATGTATACTTACCTGTTACACAGTTGCAGATGAATACACAGTCAGTAAGAAAGAATTCAAGATGCAGACAACCACATACAGCTGGAGATCGATAGCCTCTTGGGATCATGAAGTCCTGTAAATAAGACAAAAAGAAAGTCAATACATGAAAAGAAACTGAATGTATACTTACCTGTTACACAGTTGCAGATGAGTACACAGTCAGTAAGAAAGAATTCCAGATGCAGACAACATACAGCTGGACATGGACAGACTCTTGGGATCATGAAGTCCTGTGAACAAGTAAGACAAAGAAGAAATTCAATACATGAAAAGAAAATGAATGTATACTTACCTGTTACAAAGTTGCAGATGAAAACAAAGCCAGTAAGAAAGAATTCCAGATGCAGACAACCACATCCAGCTGGACACAGATAGTCTCTTGGGATCATGAGGTCCTGTAAAGAAGACAAAGAAGAAAGTCAATATATGAAAAGAAACTGAATATATACTTACCTACTACACAGTTGCAGATGAATACACAGCCAGTAAGAAAGAGTTCCAGATGCAGACAACCACATATAGCTGGACAAGGACAGTCTCTTTGGATCATGAAGTCCTGTGAACAAGTAAGACAAAAAAAGAAAGTCAATACATGAAAAGAAACTGAATGTATACTAACCTGTTACACAGTTGCAGATGAATGCACAGTCAGTAAGAAAGAATTCCAGATGCAGACAACCACATACAGCTGGACATCGATAGCCTCTTGGGATCATGAAGTCCTGCAAACAATACAAAAAGAAAGTCAATACATGAAAAGAAACTGAATGTATACTTACCTGTTACACAGTTGCAGATGAATATAAAGTAGATTGAGTTCCAGATGCAGACAACGGCAAGTACTTGGAGATCGATAGCCTCTTGGGATCATGAAGTCCTGTGAACAAGTAAGACAAAGAAGAAAATCAAAACATGAAAAGAAACTGAGTGTATACTTACCTGTTACACAGTTGCAGATGAAAAGAAACGGAATGTATACTTACCTGTTACACAGTTGCAGATGAATACACAGTCAGTAAGAAAGAATTCCAGATGCAGACAACCACATACAGCTGGACATCGATAGCCTCTTAGGATCATGAGGTCCTGTAAACAAGACAAAGAAGAAAGTCAATACATGAAAAGAAACTGAATGCTTACTTACCAATTACACAGTTGGAGATGAATACACAGCCATTAAGAAAGAATTCCAGATGCAGACAACCACATACAGCTGGACATGGACAGACTCTTGGGATCATGAAGTCCTGTGAACAAGTAAGACAATATATAAAGTCAATACATGAAAAGAAGCTGAATGTATACTTACCTGTTACACAGTTGCAGATGAAAAAAAGCCAGTAAGCCAGAGTTCCAGATTCAGTCAACCATATACAGTTGATGTATAGTCTCCTGGGATCATGAAGTCCTGTGAACAAGTAAGACAAAGAAAAAAGTAAATACATGAAAAGAAACTGAATGTATACTTACCTGTAACACAGTTGCAGATGAACACAGCCAATAAGACGAAAAATGCAGATGCAGACAATGGCAAACACTTGGAGATCGATAGCCTCATGGGATCATGAAGTCCTGTCAACAAGTAACAAAGAAGAAAATCCAAATATGAAAAGAAACTGAATGTATACTTACCTGTATCACAGTTGCAGATTAATACACAGCCAATAAGATGAAAAATCCAGATGCAGACAACAGCAAACAGCTGGAGATGAATAGTCTCTTGGGATCATGAGGTCCTGTAAACAAGTAAGACAAAGAAGAAAGTCAATACATGAAAAGAAGCTGAATGTATACTTACCTGTTACACAGTTACAGATGAATACACAGCCATTAAGAAAGAATTCCAGATGCAGAAAACCACAAATAGCTGGACATGGACAGTCTCTTGGGATCATGAAGTCCTGTGAACAAGTAAGACAAAGAAGAAATTCAATACATGAAAAGAAACTGAATGTATACTTACCTGTTAAAAAGTTGCAGATGAAAACAAAGCCAGTAAGAAAGAATTCCAGATGCAGACAACCACATCCAGCTGGACACAGATAGTCTCTTGGGATCATGAGGTCCTGTAAAGAAGACAAAGAAGAAAGTCAATATATGAAAAGAAACTGAATGTATACTTACCTGTTACACAGTTGCAGATGAATACACAGTCAGTAAGAAAGAATTTCAGATGCAGACAACAACATACAGCTGGAGATCGATAGCCTGTTGGGATCATGAGGTCCTGTAAACAAGACAAAAAGAAAGTCAATACATGAAAAGAAACTGAATGTATACTTACCTGTTACACAGTTGCAGTTGAAAAAAAGCCAGTAAGCCAGAGTTCCAGATTCAGACAACCATATACAGTTGATGTATAGTCTCTTGGGATGATGAGGTCCTGTGAACAAGTAAGACAAAGAAGAAAGTCAATACATGAAAAGAAATTGAATGTATACTTACCTGTAACACAGTTGCAGATGAAAAGAAACGGAATGTATACTTACCTGTTACACAGTTGCAGATGAAAACAAAGCCAGTAAGAAAGAGTTCCAGATGCAGACAACCACATACAGCTGGACAAGGACAGTCTCTTGGGATCATGAAGTCCTGTAAAGAAGTAAGACAAAGATGAAAATCAAGACATGAAAAGAAACTGAATGTATACTTACCTGATACACAGTTGCAGATGAATACACAGTCAGTAAGAAAGAATTCCAGATGCAGACAACCAAATTCAGCTGGACATCGATAGCCTCTTGGGATCATGAAGTCCTGTAAAGAAGTAAGACAAAGATGAAAATCAAAACATAAAAAGAAACTGAATGTTTACTTACCTTTAACACAGTTGCAGATGAATACACAGCCAATAAGACAAAAAATCCAGATGCAGATGAATAGTCTCTTGGGATCATGAGGTCCTGTAAACAAGACAAAGAAGAAAGTCAATACATGAAAAGAAACTGAATGTATACTTACCTGTTACACAGTTGCAGATGAATACACAGTCAGTAAGAAAGAATTCCAGATGCAGACAACCACATACAGCTGGACATGGACAGTCTCTTGGGATCATGAAGTCCTGTGAACAAGTAAGAAAAAGAAGAAAGTCAAAACATGAAAAGAAACTTAATGTATACTTACCTGTTGCACAGTTGCAGATGAATAGAAAGTCAGAAACGGAAGTCAAGAAACGGAAACGGAAGTCAAGAAACGGAATGTATACTTACCTATTACACAGTTGCAGTTGAAAAAAAGCCAGTAATCCAGAGTTGCAGATTCAGACAACCATATTCAGTTGATGTATAGTCTCTTGGGATCACGAGGTCCTGTGAACAAGTAAGACAAAGAAGAAAGTCAATACATGAAAAGAAACTTAATGTATACTTACCTGTTACACAGTTGCAGTTGAATAGAAAGTCAGTCAGGTTGAGTTCCAGATGCAGACAAAGGCAAACACTTGGAGATCGATAGCCTCTTGGGATCATGAAGTCCTGTGAAGAAGTAAGACAAAGAAGAAAGTCAATACATGAAAAAAAACTGAATGTATACTTACCTGTAACACAGTTGCAGATGAATACACAGCCAATAAGACGAAAAATCCAGATGCAGATGAATAGTCTCTTGGGATCACGAGGTCCTGTGAACAAGTAAGACAAAGAAGAAAGTCAATACATGAAAATAAACTGAATGTATACTTACCTGTTACACAGTTGCAGTTGAATAGAAAGTCAGTCAGATTGAGTTCCAGATGCAGACAAAGGCAAACACTTGGAGATCGATAGCCTCTTGGGATCATGAGGTCCTGTAAACAAGAAAGACAAAGAAGAAAGTCAATACATGAAAAGAAACTGAATGTATACTTACCTGTTACACAGTTGCAGATGAATACAAAGCCAGTAAGAAAGAATTCCAGATGCAGACAAACACATCCAGCTGGACATGGATAGTCTCTTGGGATCATGAAGTCCTGTCAACAAATAAGACAAAGAAGAAAATCAAAATATGAAAAGAAACTGAATGTATACTTACCTGTAACACAGTTGCAGATTAATACAAAGCCAATAAGATAAAGAATCCAGATGCAGACAATAGCAAACAGCTGGAGATGAATACTCTCTTGGGATCATGAGGTCCTGTAAACAAGATAAAAAGAAAGTCAATACATGAAAAGACACTGAATGTATACTTACCTGTTACACAGTTGCAGATGAATACAAAGCCAATAAGACGAAAAATCCAGATGCAGATGAATAGTCTCTTGGGATAATGAGGTCCTGTAAACAAGACAAAGAAGAAAGTCAATACATGAAAAGAAACTGAATGTATACTTACCTGTTACACAGTTGCAGATGAAAAAAAGCCAGTAAGCCAGAGTTCCAGATTCAGACAACCATATACAGTTGATGTATAGTCTCTTGGGATCACGAGGTCCTGTGAACAAGTAAGACAAAGAAGAAAGTCAATACATGAAAAGAAACGGAATGATTACTTACCGATTAAACAGTTGCAGATGAAAACACAGGCAATAAAACGTAAAATCCAGATGCAGACAACGGCAAACAGCTGGAGATGAATAGTCTCTTGGGATCATGAGGTCCTGTAAACAAGACAAAAAAAAGTCAATACATGAATAGAAACGGAATGTATACTTACCTGTTACACAGTTGCAGATGAATAGAATGTCAGATTGAGATCCAGATGCAGACAACGGCAAACAGCTGGAGATGAATAGTCTCTTGGGATCATGAGGTCCTGTAAACAAGACAAAAAAAAGTCAATACATGAAAAGAAACTGAATGTCTACTTACCTGTTACACAGTTGCAGATGAATACACAGTCAGTAAGAAAGAATTCCAGATGCAGACAACCACATACAGCTAGACATGGACAGTCTCTTTGGATCATGAAGTCTTGTGAACAAGTAAGACAAAGAAGAAAATCAAAATATAAAAACAAACTGAATGTGTACTTACCTGTAACACAGTTGCAGATTAATACACAGCCAATAAGATGAAAAATCCAGATGCAGACAACAGCAAACAGCTGGAGATGAATAGTCTCTTGGGATCATGAGGTCGTGTAAACAAGTATGACAAAGAAGAAAGTCAATACATGAAAAGAAACTGAATGCTTACTTACCGATTACACAGTTGCAGATGAAAAAAATAAAGCCAGTAAGCAAGAGTTCCAGATTCAGACAACCATATACAGTTGATTTATAGTCTCTTGGGATCACGAGGTACTGTGAACAAGTAAGACAAAGAAGAAAGTCAATACATGAAAAGAAGCTGAATGTATACTGACCTGTTACACAGTTGTAGATGAATACACAGCCATTAAGAAAGAATTCCAGATGCAGAAAACCACAAATAGCTGGACATGGACAGTCTCTTGGGATCATGAAGTCCTGTGAACAAGTGATACAACGAAGAAAGTCAATACATGAAAAGAAACTGAATGTATACTTACCTGTTACAAAGTTGCAGATGAAAACAAAGCCAGTAAGAAAGAATTCCAGATGCAGACAACCACATCCAGCTGGACACAGATAGTCTCTTGGGATCATGAGGTCCTGTAAAGAAGACAAAGAAGAAAGTCAATATATGAAAAGAAACTGAATATATACTTACCTACTACACAGTTGCAGATGAATACAAAGCCAGTAAGAAAGAATTCCAGATGCAGACAACCACATACAGCTGGACATGGATAGTCTCTTGGGATCAGGAGGTCCTGTAAACAAGAGAAAGAAGAAAGTCAATACATGAAAAGAAACTGAATGTATACTTACCTGTTACACAGTTGCAGATGAATGCACAGTCAGTAAGAAAGAATTCCAGATGCAGACAACCACATACAGCTGGACATCGATAGCCTCTTGGGATCATGAAGTCCTGCAAACAATACAAAAAGAAAGTCAATACATGAAAAGAAACTGAATGTATGCTTACCTGTTACACAGTTGCAGATGAATATGAAGTAGATTGAGTTCCAGATGCAGACAACGGCAAGTACTTGGAGATCGATAGCCTCTTGGGATCATGAAGTCCTGTGAACAAGTAAGACAAAGAAGAAAATCAAAACATGAAAAGAAACTGAGTGTATACTTACCTGTTACACAGTTGCAGATGAAAAGAAATGGAATGTATACTTACCTGTTACACAGTTGCAGATGAATACACAGTCAGTAAGAAAGAATTCCAGAGGCAGACAACCACATACAGCTAGACATGGATAGTCTCTTTGGATCATGAAATCTTGTGAACAAGTAAGACAAAGAAGAAAATCAAAATATAAAAAGAAACTGAATGTATACTTACGTGTAACACAGTTGCAGATGAATACACACCCAATAAGACGAAAAATCCAGATGCAGATGAATAGTCTCTTGGGATCACGAGGTCCTGTGAACAAGTAAGACAAAGAAAAAAGTCAATACATGAAAAAAACTGAATGTATACTTACCTATTGCACAGTTGCAGATTAATACACAGCCAATAAGACGTAAAATCCAGATGCAGACAACGGCAAACAGCTGGAGATGAATAGTCTCTTGGGATCATGAGGTCCTGTAAATAAGATAAAAAGAAAGTCAATACATGAAAAGAAACTGAATGTATACTTACCTGTTACACAGTTGCAGATGAATAGAAAGTCAGTCAGATTGAGTTCCAGATGCAGACAACGGCAAATACTTGGAGATCAATAGCCTCTTGGGATCATGAAGTCCTGTGAACAAGTAAGACAAAGAAGAAAGTCAAAACATGAAAAGAAACTGAATGTATACTTACCTGTTACACAGTTGCAGATGAATACACAGCCAATAAGACGAAAAATCCAGATACAGTTGAATAGTCTCTTGGGATCACGAGGTCCTGTGAACAAGTAAGACAAAGAAGAAAGTAAATACATGAAAAGAAACTGAATGTATACTTACCTATTGCACAGTTGCAGATGAACACACAGTCAGTAAGAAAGAATTCCAGTTGCAGACAACCACATACAGCTGGACATGGACCGTCTCTTGGGATCCTGAAATCCTATGAATAAGTAAGACAAATAAGAAAGTCAATACATGAAAACAAACTGAATGTATACTTACCTGTTACACAGTTGCAGATGAAAAGAAACTGAATGTATACTTACCTGTAACACAGTTGCAGATTAATACAAAGCCAATAAGATAAAAAATCCAGATGCAGACAACAGCAAACAGCTGGAGATGAATACTCTCTTGGGATCATGAAGTCCTGTCAACAAGTAAGACAAAGAAGAAAATCAAAATATAAAAAGAAACTGAATGTATACTTACGTGTAACACAGTTGCAGATGAATACACACCCAATAAGACGTAAAATCCAGATGCAGACAACGGCAAACAGCTGGAAATGAATAGTCTCTTGGGATCATGAGGTCCTGTAAACAAGTAAGACAAAGAAGAAAGTCAAAACGAAAAGAAACTGAATGTATACTTACCTGTTACACAGTTGCAGATGAATACACAGCCAATAAGACGAAAAATTCAGATGCAGTTGAAAAGTCTCTTGGGATCACGAGGTCCTGTGAACAAGTAAGACAAAGAAGAAAGTCAATACATGAAAAGAAACGGCATGCTTACTTACCGATTACACAGTTTTAGATGAAAACACAGCCAATAAGACGTAAAATCCAGATGCAGACAACGGCAAAAAGCTGGAGATGAGGTTCTGTAAATAAGACAAAAAAAAAAGTCAATACATGAATAGAAACGGAATGTATACTTACCTTTTACAAACTTGCAGATGAATACAAATCCAGTAAGAAAGAATTCCAGATGCAGACAATCACATCCAGCTGGACATGGATAGTCTCTTGGGATCATGAGGTCCTGTAAACAAGACAAAGAAGAAAGTCAATACATGAAAAGAAACTGAATGTATACTTACCTGATACACAGTTGCAGATGAAAAGAAACGGAATGTATACTTACCTGTTACACAGTTGCAGATGAATACACAGTCAGCAAGAAAGAATTTCAGATGCAGACAACAACATACAGCTGGAGATCGATAGCCTGTTGGGATCATGAGGTCCTGTAAACAAGACAAAAAGAAAGTCAATACATGAAAAGAAACTGAATGTATACTTAACTGTTACACAGTTGCAGTTGAAAAAAAGCCAGTAAGCCAGAGTTCCAGATTCAGACAACCATATACAGTTGATGTATAGTCTCTTGGGATGATGAGGTCCTGCGAACAAGTAAGACAAAGAAGAAAGTCAATACATGAAAAGAAATTGAATGTATACTTACCTGTAACACAGTTGCAGATGAAAAGAAACGGAATGTATACTTACCTGTTACAATGTTGCAGATGAATACACAGTCAGTAAGAAAGAGTTCCAGATGCAGACAACCACATACAGCTGGACAAGGACAGTCTCTTGGGATCATGAAGTCCTGTGAACAAGTAAGACAAAGAAGAAAATCAAAATATGAAAAGAAATTGAATGTATACTTACCTATAACACAGTTGCAGATGAATACACAGCCAATAAAACGTAAAATCCAGATTGCAGACAACGGCAAACAGCTGGAGATGAATAGTCTCTTGGGATCATGAGGTCCTGTGAACAAGTAAGATAAAGAAAAAAGTCAATACATGAAAAGAAACTGAATGTATACTTACATGTTACAAAGTTGCAGATGAATGCATCTGGAATTCTTTCTTACTGGATTTGTAGACAACCACATCCACCTGGACAAGGATAGTCTCTTGGGATCATGAGGTCCTGTAAACAAGACAAAGAAAAAAGTCAATACATGAAAAGAAACTGAATGTATACTTACCTGTTACACAGTTGCAGATGAATAGAAAGTCAGTAAGAAAGAATTCCAGATGCAGACAACCACATCCAGCTGGACATGGATAGTCTCTTGGGATCATGAGGTCCTGTAAACAAGACAAAGAAGAAAGTCAATACATGAAAAGAAACTGAATGTACACTTACCTGTTACACAGTTGCAGATGAATAGAAAGTCAGTCACATTGAGTTCCAGATGCAGACAACGGCAAACACTTGGAGATCTATAGCCTCTTGGGATCATGAAGTCCTGTGAACAAGTAAGACAAAGAAGAAAATCAAAATATGAAAAGAAACTGAATGTTTACTTACCTGTAAAACAGTTGCAGATGAATACACACCCAATAAGACGAAAAATCCAGATGCAGATGAATAGTCTCTTGGGATCACGAGGTCCTGTGAACAAGTAAGACAAAGAAGAAAGTCAATACATGAAAAAAAACTGAATGTATACTTACCTATTGCACAGTTGCAGATTAATACACAGCCAATAAGACGTAAAATCCAGATGCAGACAACGGCAAACAGCTGGAGATGAATAGTCTCTTGGGATCATGAGGTCCTGTAAATAAGATAAAAAGAAAGTCAATACATGAAAAGAAACTGAATGTATACTTACCTGTTACACAGTTGCAGTTGAATAGAAAGTCAGTCAGATTGATTTCCAGATGCAGACAACGGCAAATACTTGGAGATCAATAGCCTCTTGGGATCATGAAGTCCTGTGAACAAGTAAGACAAAGAAGAAATTCAAAACATGAAAAGAAACTGAATGTATACTTACCTGTTACACAGTTGCAGATGAATACACAGCCAATAAGACGAAAAATCCAGATGCAGTTGAATAGTCTCTTGGGATCACGAGGTCCTGTGAACAAGTAAGACAAAGAAAAAAGTCAATACATGAAAAGAAACTGAATGTATACTTACCTGTTACACAGTTGCAGATGAATAGAAAGTCAGTAAGATTGAGTTCCATATGCAGACAACCGCAAACACTTGGAGATCGATAACCTCTTGGGATCATGAAGTCCTGTCAACAAGTAAGACAAAGAAGAAAGTCAATACATGAAAAGAAACTGAATGTATACTTACCTGTTACACAGTTGCAGATGAATACATAGTCAGTAAGAAAGAATTCCAGATGCAGACAACCACATACAGCTGGACATGGACCGTCTCTTGGGATCCTGAAATCCTATGAATAAGTAAGACAAATAAGAAAGTCAATACATGAAAACAAACTGAATGTATACTTACCTGTTACACAGTTGCAGATGAAAAGAAACTGAATGTATACTTACCTGTAACACAGTTGCAGATTAATACAAAGCCAATAAGATAAAAAATCCAGATGCAGACAACAGCAAACAGCTGGAGATGAATACTCTCTTGGGATCATGAAGTCCTGTCAACAAGTAAGACAAAGAAAAAAACCTAAATATGAAAAGAAATTGAATGTATACTTACCTATAACACAGTTGCAGATGAACACACAGCCAATAAAACGTAAAATCCAGATGCAGACAACGGCAAACAGCTGGAGATGAATAGTCTCTTGGGATCATGAGGTCCTGTAAACAAGACAAAAAAAAGTCAATACATGAATAGAAACGGAATGTATACTTACCTGTTACACAGTTGCAGATGAATAGAAAGTCAGTCAGATTGAGATCCAGATGCAGAAAACGGCAATCAGCTGGAGATGAATAGTCTCTTGGGATCATGAAATCTTGTGAACAAGTAAGACAAAGAAGAAAATCAAAATATAAAAAGAAACTGAATGTATACTTACGTGTAACACAGTTGCAGATGAATACACACCCAATAAGACGTAAAAGCCAGATGCAGACAACGGCAAACAGCTGGAAATGAATAGTCTCTTGGGATCATGAGGTCCTGTAAACAAGTAAGACAAAGAAGAAAGTCAAAACGAAAAGAAACTGAATGTATACTTACCTGTTACACAGTTGCAGATGAATACACAGCCAATAAGACGAAAAATTCAGATGCAGTTGAAAAGTCTCTTGGGATCACGAGGTCCTGTGAACAAGTAAGACAAAGAAGAAAGTCAATACATGAAAAGAAACGGCATGCTTACTTACCGATTACACAGTTGCAGATGAAAACACAGCCAATAAGACGTAAAATCCAGATGCAGACAACGGCAAACAGCTGGAGATGAATAGTCTCTTGGGATCATGAGGTTCTGTAAATAAGACAAAAAAAAAAGTCAATACATGAATAGAAACGGAATGTATACTTACCTGTTACACAGTTGCAGATGAAAAAAAGCCAGTAAGCCAGAGTTCCAGATACAGACAACCATATACAGTTGATGTATAGTCTCTTGGGATCACGAGGTCCTGTGAACAAGTAAGACAAAGAAGAAAGTCAATACATGAAAAGAAACGGCATGCTTACTTACCTGTTACACAGTTGCAGATGAATACACAGTCAGTAAGAAAGAATTCCAGATGCAGACAACCACATACAGCTGGACATCGATAGTCTCTTGGGATCATGAGGTCCTGTAAACAAGACAAAGAAGAAAGTCAATACATGAAAAGAAACTGAATGTATACTTACCTGTTACACAGTTGCAGATGAATAGAAAGTCAGTAAGATTGAGTTCCATATGCAGACAACCGCAAACACTTGGAGATCGATAACCTCTTGGGATCATGAAGTCCTGTCAACAAGTAAGACAAAGAAGAAAGTCAATACATGAAAAGAAACTGAATGTATACTTACCTGTTACACAGTTGCAGATGAATACACAGTCAGTAAGAAAGAATTCCAGATGCAGACAACCACATACAGCTAGACATGGATAGTCTCTTTGGATCATGAAATCCTGTGAACAAGTAAGACAAAGAAGAAAATCAAAACATGAAAAGAAACTGAATGTATACTTACCTCTTGCACAGTTGCAGATGAATAGAAAGTCAGTCAAATTGAGATCCAGATGCCGACAACGGCAAACACTTGGAGATCGATAGCCTCTTGGGATCATGAAGTCCTGTCAAGAAGTAAGAAAAAGAAGAAAATCAAAACATGAAAAGAAACTGAATGTATACTTACCTGATACACAGTTGCAGATGAAAAGAAACGGAATGTATACTTACCTGTTACACAGTTGCAGATGAATACACAGTCAGCAAGAAAGAATTTCAGATGCAGACAACAACATACAGCTGGAGATCGATAGCCTGTTGGGATCATGAGGCCCTGTAAACAAGACAAAAAGAAAGTCAATACATGAAAAGAAACTGAATGTATACTTACCTATAACACAGTTGCAGATGAATACACAGCCAATAAAACCTAAAATCCAGATTGCAGACAACGGCAAACAGCTGGAGATGAATAGTCTCTTGGGATCATGAGGTCCTGTGAACAAGTAAGACAAAGAAAAAAGTCAATACATGAAAAGAAACTGAATGTATACTTACATGTTACAAAGTTGCAGATGAATGCATCTGGAATTCTTTCTTACTGGATTTGTAGACAACCACATCCACCTGGACAGGGATAGTCTCTTGGGATCATGAGGTCCTGTAAACAAGACAAAGAAAAAAGTCAATACATGAAAAGAAACTGAATGTATACTTACCTGTTACACAGTTGCAGATGAATAGAAAGTCAGTAAGAAAGAATTCCAGATGCAGACAACCACATCCAGCTGGACATGGATAGTCTCTTGGGATCATGAGGTCCTGTAAAACAGACAAAGAAGAAAGTCAATACATGAAAAGAAACTGAATGTACACTTACCTGTTACACAGTTGCAGATGAATAGAAAGTCAGTCACATTGAGTTCCAGATGCAGACAACGGCAAACACTTGGAGATCTATAGCCTCTTGGGGTCATGAAGTCCTGTGAACAAGTAAGAAAAAGAAGAAAGTCAAAACATGAAAAGAAACTGAATGTATACTTACCTGTTGCACAGTTGCAGATGAATAGAAAGTCAGTCACATTGAGTTCCAGATGCAGACAACGGCAAACACTTGGAGATCTATAGTCTCTTGGGATCATGAAGTCCTGTCAACAAGTAAGACAAAGAAGAAAGTCAATACATGAAAAGAAACTGAATGTATACTTACCTGTTACACAGTTGCAGATGAATAGGAAGTAAGTTAGATTGAGGTCCAGATGCAGACAACGGCAAGCACTTGGAGATCGATAGCCTCTTGGGATCATAAAGTCCTGTAAACAAGACAAAAAGAAAGTCAATACATGAAAAGAAGCTGAATGTATACTTACCTGTTACACAGATGGAGATGAAAAAAAAGCCAGTAAGCCAGATTCACACAACCATATACAGTTGATGTATAGTCTCTTGGGATCATGAAGTCCTGTGAACAAGTAAGACAAAGAAGAAAGTCAATGCATGAAAAGAAACTGAATGTATACTTACCTGTTACACAGTTGCAGATGAAAAGAAACGGAATGTATACTTACCTGTTACACAGCTGCAGATGAATACACAGTCAGCAAGAAAGAATTCCAGATGCAGACAACCACATACAGCTGGACAAGGACAGTCTCTTGGGATCATGAAGTCCTGTGAACAAGTCAATACATAAAAAAAACTGAATGTATACTTACCTGTTACAAAGTTGCAGATGAATACAAAGCCAGTAAGAAAGAATTCCAGATGCAGACAACCACATCCAGCTGGACAAGGACAGTCTCTTGGGATCATGAGGTCCTGTCAAGAAGTAAGACAAAGAAGAAAATCAAAACATGAAAAGAAACTGAATGTTTACTTACCTGATACACAGTTGCAGATGAATACACAGCCAATAAGACAAAAAATCCAGATGCAGATGAATAGTCTCTTGGGATCATGAGGTCCTGTAAACAAGACAAAGAAGAAAGTCAATACATGAAAAGAAACTGAATGCTTACTTACCAATTACACAGTTGGAGATGAATACACAGCCATTAAGAAAGAATTCCAGATGCAGACAACCACATACAGCTGGACATGGACAGACTCTTGGGATCATGAAGTCCTGTGAACAAGTAAGACAATATATAAATTCAATACATGAAAAGAAGCTGAATGTATACTTACCTGTTACACAGTTGCAGATGAAAAAAAGCCAGTAAGCCAGAGTTCCAGATTCAGTCAACCATATACAGTTGATGTATAGTCTCCTGGGATCATGAAGTCCTGTAAACAAGTAAGACAAAGAAGAAAATCCAAATATGAAAAGAAACTGAATGTATACTTACCTGTAACACAGTTGCAGATGAATACACAGTCAGTAAGAAAGAATTCCAGATGCAGACAACAACATACAGCTGGAGATCGATAGCCTCTTGGGATCATGAGGTCCTGTAAACAAGACAAAAAGAAAGTCAATACATGAAAAGTAACTGAATTTATACTTACCTGTTACAGAGTTGCAGATTAATACACAGCCAGAAAGAAAGAATTCCAGATGCAGACAACCACATACAGCTGGACATGGATAGCCTCTTGGGATCATGAAATCCTGTCAACAAGTAAGACAAAGAACAAAATCAAAATATGAAAAGAAAGTGAATGTATACTCACCTGTTACACAGTTAAAGATAAATAAACAGCCAATAAGAAGAAAAATCCAGATACAGACAACGGCAATCAGCTGGAGATGAACAGTCTCTTGGCATCATGAGGTCCTGTGAACAAGAAAGTCAATACATGAAAAGAAACTGAATGTTTACTTACCGGTTACACAGTTGAAGATGAATACACAGCCAGTACGACAGAGTTCCAGATGCAGACTACGGCAAAAAGTTGGAAATAGATAGTCTCTTGGTATCATGAGGGCCTGTCAACAAGTAAGACAAAGAAGAAAGTCAAAACATGGAAAGAAACTTAATGTATACTTACCTGTTACACAGTTGCAGATGAAAAAAAAGCCAGTAAGCCAGAGTTCCAGATTCAGACAACCATATACAGTTGATGTATCATCTCTTGAGATCACGAGGTCCTGTCAACAAGTAAGACAAAGAAGAAAATTAAAATATAAAAAGAAACTGAATGTTTAGTTACCTGTAACACAGTTGCAGATTAATACACAGTCAGTAAGAAAGAATTCAAGATGCAGACAACCACATACAGCTGCATATGGACAGTCGCTTGGGATCATGAAGTCATGTGAACAAGTAAGACTAAGAAGAAAGTCAATACATGAAAAGAAACTGAATGCTTACTTACCGATTACACAGTTGCAGATAAATTGAAAGTCAGTCAGATTGAGATCCAGATGCAGACAACGGCAAACACTTGGAGATCGATAGCCTCTTGGGATCATGAAGTCCTGTCAACAAGTAAGACAAAGAAGAAAGTCAATACATGAAAAGAAACTGAATGTTTACTTACCTGTTACACAGTTGCAGATGAATACACAGCCAGTAAGAAAGAACTCCAGATACAGACAACCACATACAGATGGACATGGATAGTGTCTTGCGATCATGAAGACCTGTGAACAAGTAAAACAAAAAAAAAAGTCAAATCATAAAAAGAAACTGAATGCTTACTTACCGATTACATAGTTGCAGATGAAAAAAAGCCAGTAAGCTAGAGTTCCAGATTCAGAAAACGGCAAACACTTGGAGATCGATAGCCTCTTGGGATCATGAAGTCCTGTGAACAAGTAAGACAAAGAAGAAAATCAAAATATGAAAAGAAACGGAATGTATACTTACCTGTTACACAGTTGCATATGAATAGAAAGATAGTCAGATTGAGTTCCAGATGCAGACAATGGCAAAAAGTTGGAGATGAATAGTCTCTTGGGATCATGAGGTCCTGTAAACAAGAAAAAAAGAAAGTCAATACATGAAAAGAAACTGAATGCATACTTACCGATTACACAGTTGGAGATGAATACACAGCCATTAAGAAAGAATTCCAGATGCAGACAACCACATACAGGTGGACATGGACAGACTCTTGGGATCATGAAGTCCTGTGAACAAGTAAGACAATATATAAATTCAATACATGAAAAGAAGCTGAATGTATACTTACCTGTTACACAGTTGCAGATGAAAAAAAGCCATCAAGCCAGAGTTCCAGATTCAGTCAACCATATACAGTTGATGTATAGTCTCCTGGGATCATGAAGTCCTGTAAACAAGTAAGACAAAGAAGAAAATCCAAATATGAAAAGAAACTGAATGTATACTTACCTGTAACACAGTTGCAGATGAATACAGAGTCAGTAAGAAAGAATTCCAGATGCAGACAACAACATACAGCTGGAGATCGATAGCCTCTTGGGATCATGAGGTCCTGTAAACAAGACAAAAAGAAAGTCAATACATGAAAAGTAACTGAATTTATACTTACCTGTTACAGAGTTGCAGATTAATACACAGCCAGAAAGAAAGAATTCCAGATGCAGACAACCACATACAGCTGGACATGGATAGCCTCTTGGGATCATGAAATCCTGTCAACAAGTAAGACAAAGAACAAAATCAAAATATGAAAAGAAAGTGAATGTATACTCACCTGTTACACAGTTAAAGATAAATAAACAGCCAATAAGAAGAAAAATCCAGATACAGACAACGGCAATCAGCTGGAGATGAACAGTCTCTTGGCATCATGAGGTCCTGTGAACAAGAAAGTCAATACATGAAAAGAAACTGAATGTTTACTTACCGGTTACACAGTTGAAGATGAATACACAGCCAGTACGACAGAGTTCCAGATGCAGACTACGGCAAAAAGTTGGAAATAGATAGTCTCTTGGTATCATGAGGGCCTGTCAACAAGTAAGACAAAGAAGAAAGTCAAAACATGGAAAGAAACTTAATGTATACTTACCTGTTACACAGTTGCAGATGAAAAAAAAGCCAGTAAGCCAGAGTTCCAGATTCAGACAACCATATACAGTTGATGTATCATCTCTTGAGATCACGAGGTCCTGTCAACAAGTAAGACAAAGAAGAAAATCAAAATATAAAAAGAAACTGAATGTTTAGTTACCTGTAACACAGTTGCAGATTAATACACAGTCAGTAAGAAAGAATTCAAGATGCAGACAACCACATACAGCTGCATATGGACAGTCGCTTGGGATCATGAAGTCATGTGAACAAGTAAGACTAAGAAGAAAGTCAATACATGAAAAGAAACTGAATGCTTACTTACCGATTACACAGTTGCAGATAAATTGAAAGTCAGTCAGATTGAGATCCAGATGCAGACAACGGCAAACACTTGGAGATCGATAGCCTCTTGGGATCATGAAGTCCTGTCAACAAGTAAGACAAAGAAGAAAGTCAATACATGAAAAGAAACTGAATGTTTACTTACCTGTTACACAGTTGCAGATGAATACACAGCCAGTAAGAAAGAACTCCAGATACAGACAACCACATACAGATGGACATGGATAGTGTCTTGCGATCATGAAGTCCTGTGAACAAGTAAAACAAAAAAAAAAGTCAAATCATAAAAAGAAATTGAATGCTTACTTACCGATTACATAGTTGCAGATGAAAAAAAGCCAGTAAGCTAGAGTTCCAGATTCAGAAAACCATATACAGTTGATGTATAGTCTCTTGAGATCATGAGGTCCTGTGAAAGGGACAAAATGAAAGTCAATACATGAAAAGAAATGGAATGTATACTTACCTGTTACACAGTTGCAGACTAATACACAGCCAGTAAGAAAGACTTCCAGATGCAGACAACCACATACAGGACTTGAATATCTCTTGGGATCATGAAGTCCTGACAAAGAGTAAGACAAAGATGAAAATCAAAATAAGAAAAGAAACTGAATGTATACTTACCTGTTACACAGTTGCAGATGAAAAAAAGGCCAGTAAGCCAGAGTTCCAGATGCAGACAACCATATACAGTTGATGTATAGTCTCTTGGGATCACGAGGTCCTGTGAACAAGTAAAACAATGAAGAAAGTTAATACATGAAAAGAAACGGAAAGTTTACTTACCTGTTACACAGTTGCAGATGAATACACAGCAAGAAAGAAAGAATTCCAGATGCAGACAACATACAGCTGGACATGGACAGTCTCTTGGGATCATGAAGGCCTGTGAACAAGTAAGACAAAGAAGAAAGTCAATACATGAAAAGAAACTGAATGTATACTTACTTGTTACACAGTTGCAGATGAAAAAAAAAAAAAAAAGTAAGCCAGAGTTCCAGATTCAGACAACCATATACAGTTGATGTATAGCCTCTTGGGATCACAAAATCCTGTGAACAAGTAAGACAAAGAAGGAAGTCAATACATGAAAATAAACTGAATGCTTACTTACCGATTACACAGATGCAGATGAATAGAAAATCAGTCAGATTGAGATCCAGATGCAGACAACGGCAAACACGTGGGGATCGACAGACTCTTGGGATCATGAGGTCCTGTAAACAAGACAAAAAGAAATTCAATACATGAAAAGAAACTGAATGTATACTTACCTGTTACACAGTTGCAGATGAATACACAGCCAATAAGATGAAAAATCCAGATGCAGACAACCTTATACAGCTGGACATGGACAGTCTCTTGGGATCATGAAGTCCTGTGAACAAGTAAGACAGTGAAAATCAAAATATGAAAAGAAACTGAACGTATACTTACCTGTTACACAGTTGCAGATGAATAGAAAGACAGTCAGATTGAGTTCCAGATGCAGACAACGGCAAACAGCTGGAGATGAATAGTCTTTTGGGATCATGAGGTCCTGTAAACAAGACAAAAAGAAAGTCAATACATGAAAAGAAACCGAATGTATACTTACCTGTTACACAGTTGCAGATGAATATACAGCCAATAAGACGAAAAATCCAGATGCAGATGAATAGTCTCTTGGGCTCATGAGGTCCTGTAAACAAGACAAAGAAGAAAGTCAATGCAGGAAAAGAAACTGAATGCTTACTTAGCAAATACACAGTTGCAGATGAATAGAAAGTCACAGCCAGTAAGAAAGAATTCCAGATGCAGACAACCACATACAGCTGCACATGGAAAGTGTCTTGGGATCATGAAGTCCTGTCAACAAGTAAGACAAAGAAGAAAATCAAAACATGAAAAGAAACTGAATGTATACTTACCTGTTACACAGTTGCAGATGAATACACAGTCAGTAAGAAAGAATTCCAGATGCAGACAACCACATACAGCTGGACATCGATAGCCTCTTGGGATCATGAAGTCCTGTAAACAAGACAAAAAGAAAGTCAATACATGAAAAGAAACTGAACGTATACTTACCTGTTACACAGTTGCAGATGAAAAGAAACGGAATGTATACTAACCTGTAACACAGTTGCAGATTAATACAAAGCCAAAAAGAAAAAAAAATCCAGATGCAGACAACAGCAACCAGCTGGAGATGAATACTCTCTTGGGATCATGACGTCCTGTCAACAAGTAAGACAAAGAAGAAAATCAAAATACGAAAAGAAACTGAATGTACACTTACCTGTTACACAGTTGCAGATGAATACACAGCAAGAAAGAAAGAATTCCAGATGCAGACAGCCACATACAGCTGGACATGGACAGACTCTTGGGATCATGAAGTACTGTGAACAAGACAAAGAAGAAAATCAAAATATGAAAAGAAACTGAATGTATACTTACCTGTTACACAGTTGCTGATAAAGAAAAGCCAGTAAGCCAGAGTTCCAGATTCAGACAACCATATACAATTCATGTATAAACTCTTGGGATCACAAGGTCCTGTGAACAAGTAAGACAAAAAAGAAAGACAATACATGAAAAGAAACTGAATATATACTTACCTGTTACACAGTTGCAGATGAATATAAAGTCAGACAGATTGAGTTCCAGATGCAGACAACGGCAAACAGCTGGAGATGAATACTCTCTTGGGATCATGAGGTCCTGTAAACAAGATAAAAAGAAAGTCAATACATGAAAAGAAACTGAATGTATACTTACGTGTAACACAGTTGCAGATGAATACACACCCAATAAGACATAAAATCCAGATGCAGACAACGGCAAACAGGTGGAAATGAATAGTCTCTTGGGATCATGAGGTCCTGTAAACAAGTAAGACAAAGAAGAAAATCAAAATATGAAAAGAAACTGAATGTTTACTTACCTGTAACACAGTTGCAGATGAAAAAAATAAAGCCAGTAAGCCAGGATTCCAGATTCAGACAACCATATACAGTTGATTTATAGTCTCTTGGGATCACGAGGTACTATGAACAAGTAAGACAAAGAAGAAAGTCAATACATGAAAAGAAACTGAATGTATACTTACCTGTAACACAGTTGCAGATGAATACACTGTCAGTAAGAAAGAATTCCAGATGCAGACAACCACATACAGCTGGACATCGATAGCCTCTTGGGATCATGAGGTCCTGTAAACAAGACAAAAAAAAAAAAGCCAATACATGAAAAGAAACTGAATGTATACTTACCTGTTACAGAGTTGCAGTTGAAAAAAAGCCAGTAAGCCAGAGTTCCAGATTCAGACAACCATATACAGCTGGACATCGATAGCCTCTTTGGATCACGAGGTCCTGTGAACAAGGAAGACAAAGAAGAAAGTCAATACATGAAAAGAAATTGAATGTATACTTACCTGTTACAAATTTGCAGATGAATAAAAATTCAGTCAGATTGAGATCCTGATGCAGACAACGGCAAACACTTGGAGATCGATAGCCTCTTGGGATCATGAAGTCCTGTGAACAAGTAAGACAAAAAAGAAAATCAAAAGATGAAAACAAACTGAATGTATACTTACCTGTTACACAGTTGCAGATGAATACACAGTCAGTAAGAAAGAATTCCAGTTGCAGACAACCACATACAGCTGGACATAGACAGTCTCTTGGGATAATGAAGTCCTGTGAATAAGTAAGACAAATAAGAAAGTCAATACATGAAAAAAAACTGAATGTATACTTACCTGTTACACAGTTGCAGATGAACAGAAACGGTATGTATACTTACCAGTTGCACAGTTGCAGATGAATAAAAAGTCATTCAGATTGAGTTGCAGATGCAGACAACGGCAAACACTTGGAGATCTATAGCCTCTTGGGATCATGAAGTCCTGTGAACAAGTAAGACAAAGAAGAAAGTCAAAACATGAAAAGAAACTGAATGTTTACTTACCTGTAACACAGTTGCAGATGAATACACAGCCAATAAGACGAAAAATCCAGATGCAGTTGAATAGTCTCTTGGGATCACGAGGTCCTGTGAATAAGTAAGACAAAGAAGAAAGTCAATACATGAAAAGAAACGGAATGTATACTTACCTGTTGCACAGTTGCAGATGAATAGAAAGTCAGAAACGGAAGTCAAGAAACGGAATGTATACTTACCTGTTGCACAGTTGCAGATGAATAGAAAGTCAGTCAGATTGAGTTCCAGATGCAGACAACGGCAAGCACTTGGAGATCGATAGCCTCTTGGGATCATGAAGTCCTGTCAACAAGTAAGACAACTAAGAAAGTCAATACATGAAAAGAAACTGAATGTATACTTACCTGTTACACAGTTGCAGATGAATAGAAAGTCAGTAAGAAAGAATTCCAGATGCAGACAACCACATACAGCTGGACATCGATAGCCTCTTGGGATAATGAAGTCCTGTAAACAAGACAAAAACAAAGTCAATACATGAAAAGAAACTGAATGTATACTTACCTGTTACACAGTTGCAGATGAATAGGAAGTACGTTAGATTGAGTTCCAGATGCAGACAACGGCAAGCACTTGGAGATCGATAGCCTCTTGGGATCATGAAGTCCTGACAAGAAGTAAGACAAAGAAGAAAATCAAAACATGAAAAGAAACTGAATTTATACTTACCTGTTACACTGTTGCAGATGAATACACAGTCAGTAAGAAAGAATTCCAGATGCAGACAACCACATACAGCTGGACATCGATAGCCTCTTGGGATCATGAGGTCCTGTAAACAAGACAAAGAAGAAAGTCAATACATGAAAAGAATCTGAATGCTTACTTACCGATTACACAGTTGCAGATGAATAGAAAGTCAGTCAGATTGAGATCCAGATGCAGACAACGGCAAACACTTGGAGATCGATAGCCTCTTGGGATCATGAAGTCCTGTGAACAAGTAAGACAAAAAAGAAAATCAAAATATGAAAAGAAATGGAATGTATACTTACCTGTAACACAGTTGCAGATGAATAGAAAGTTAGTCAGATTGAGTTCCAGATGCAGACAATGGCAAGAAGTTGGAGATGAATAGTCTCTTGGGATCATGAGGTCCTGTAAACAAGAAAAATAGAAAGTCAATACATGAAAAGAAACTGAATGCTTACTTACCAATTACACAGTTGGAGAAGAATACACAGCCATTAAGAAAGAATTCCAGATGCAGACAACCACATACAGCTGGACATGGACAGACTCTTGGGATCATGAAGTCCTGTGAACAAGTGAGACAACGAAGAAAGTCAATACATGAAAAGAAGCTGAATTTATACTTACCTGTTACAAAGTTGCAGATGAATACAAAGCCAGTAAGCCAGAGTTCCAGATTCAGTCAACCATATACAGTTGATGTATAGTCTCTTGGGATCATGAGGTCCTGTAAACAAGACAAAGAAGAAAGTCAATACATGAAAAGCAACTGAATTTATACTTACCTGTTACACTGTTGCAGATGAATACACAGTCAGTAAGAAAGAATTCCAGATGCAGACAACCACATACAGCTGGACATCGATAGCCTCTTAGGATCATGAGGTCCTGTAAACAAGACAAAGAAGAAAGTCAATACATGAAAAGAAACTGAATGCTTACTTACCAATTACACAGTTGGAGATGAATACACAGCCATTAAGAAAGAATTCCAGATGCAGACAACCACATACAGCTGGACATGGACAGACTCTTGGGATCATGAAGTCCTGTGAACAAGTAAGACAATATATAAAGTCAATACATGAAAAGAAGCTGAATGTATACTTACCTGTTACACAGTTGCAGATGAAAAAAAGCCAGTAAGCCAGAGTTCCAGATTCAGTCAACCATATACAGTTGATGTATAGTCTCCTGGGATCATGAAGTCCTGTGAACAAGTAAGACAAAGAAAAAAGTAAATACATGAAAAGAAACTGAATGTATACTTACCTGTAACACAGTTGCAGATGAACACAGCCAATAAAACGAAAAATCCAGATGCAGACAATGGCAAACACTTGGAGATCGATAGCCTCATGGGATCATGAAGTCCTGTCAACAAGTAACAAAGAAGAAAATCCAAATATGAAAAGAAACTGAATGTATACTTACCTGTATCACAGTTGCAGATTAATACACAGCCAATAAGATGAAAAATCCAGATGCAGACAACAGCAAACAGCTGGAGATGAATAGTCTCTTGGGATCATGAGGTCCTGTAAACAAGTAAGACAAAGAAGAAAGTCAAAACATGAAAAGAAACTGAATGTATACTTACCTGTTGCACAGTTGCAGATGAATAGAAAGTCAGAAACGGAAGTCAAGAAACTTAAACGGAAGTCAAGAAACGGAATGTATGCTTACCTGTTACACAGTTGCAGTTGAAAAAAAGCCAGTAAGCCAGAGTTGCAGATTCAGTTGATGTATAGTCTCTTGGGATCACGAGGTCCTGTGAACAAGTAAGACAAAGAAGAAAGTCAATACATGAAAAGAAACTGAATGTATACTTACCTGTTACACAGTTTCAGTTGAATAGAAAGTCAGTCAGGTTGAGTTCCAGATGCAGACAAAGGCAAACACTTGGAGATCGATAGCCTCTTGGGATCATGAAGTCCTGTGAAGAAGTAAGACAAAGAAGAAAGTTAATACATGAAAAAAAACTGAATGTATACTTACCTGTAACACAGTTGCAGATGAATACACAGCCAATAAGACGAAAAATCCAGATGCAGATGAATAGTCTCTTGGGATCACGAGGTCCTGTGAACAAGTAAGACAAAGAAGAAAGTCAATACATGAAAAGAAACTGAATGTATACTTACCTGTTACACAGTTGCAGTTGAATAGAAAGTCAGTCAGATTGAGTTCCAGATGCAGACAAAGGCAAACACTTGGAGATCGATATCCTCTTGGGATCATGAAGTCCTGTGAAGAAGTAAGACAAAGAAGAAAGTCAATACATGAAAAAAAACTGAATGTATACTTACCTGTAACACAGTTGCAGATGAATACACAGCCAATAAGACGAAAAATCCAGATGCAGATGAATAGTCTCTTGGGATCACGAGGTCCTGTAAACAAGAAAGACAAAGAAGAAAGTCAATACATGAAAAGAAACTGAATGTATACTTACCTGTTACACAGTTGCAGATGAATACAAAGCCAGTAAGAAAGAATTCCAGATGCAGACAAACACATCCAGCTGGACATGGATAGTCTCTTGGGATCATGAATTCCTGTCAACAAGTAAGACAAAGAAGAAAATCAAAATATGAAAAGAAACTGAATGTATACTTACCTGTAACACAGTTGCAGATTAATACAAAACCAATAAGATAAAAAATCAAGATGCAGACAACAGCAAACAGCTGGAGATGAATACTCTCTTGAGATCATGAGGTCCTGTAAACAAGATAAAAAGAAAGTCAATACATGAAAAGACACTGAATGTATACTTACCTGTTACACAGTTGCAGATGAATACAAAGCCAATAAGACGAAAAATCCAGATGCAGATGAATAGTCTCTTGGGATAATGAGGTCCTGTAAACAAGACAAAGAAGAAAGTCAATACATGAAAAGGAACTGAATGTATACTTACCTGTTACACAGTTGCAGATGAAAAAAAGCCAGTAAGCCAGAGTTCCAGATTCAGACAACCATATACAGTTGATGTATAGTCTCTTGGGATCACGAGGTCCTGTGAACAAGTAAGACAAAGAAGAAAGTCAATACATGAAAAGAAATGGAATGATTACTTACCGATTAAACAGTTGCAGATGAAAACACAGCCAATAAAACGTAAAATCCAGATGCAGACAACGGCAAACAGCTGGAGATGAATAGTGTCTTGGGATCATGAGGTCCTGTAAACAAGACAAAAAAAAGTCAATACATGAATAGAAACGGAATGTATACTTACATGTTACACAGTTGCAGATGAATAGAATGTCAGTCAGATTGAGATCCAGATGCAGACAACGGCAAACAGCTGGAGATGAATAGTCTCTTGGGATCATGAGGTCCTGTAAACAAGACAAAAAAAAGTCAATACATGAAAAGAAACTGAATGTATACTTACCTGTTACACAGTTGCAGATGAATACACAGTCAGTAAGAAAGAATTCAAGATGCAGACAACCACATACAGCTGGAGATCGATAGTCTCTTGGGATCATGAAGTCTTGTAAATAAGACAAAAAGAAAGTCAATACATGAAAAGAAACTGAATGTATACTTACCTGTTACACAGTTGCAGATGAGTACACAGTCAGTAAGAAAGAATTCCAGATGCAGACAACATACAGCTGGACATGGACAGACTCTTGGGATCATGAAGTCCTGTGAACAAGTAAGACAAAGAAGAAATTCAATACATGAAAAGAAAATGAATGTATACTTACCTGTTACAAAGTTGCAGATGAAAACAAAGCCAGTAAGAAAGAATTCCAGATGCAGACAACCACATCCAGCTGGACACAGATAGTCTCTTGGGATCATGAGGTCCTGTAAAGAAGACAAAGAAGAAAGTCAATATATGAAAAGAAACTGAATATATACTTACCTACTACACAGTTGCAGATGAATACAAAGCCAGTAAGAAAGAATTCCAGATGCAGACAACCACATACAGCTGGACATGGATAGTCTCTTGGGATCAGGAGGTCCTGTAAACAAGAGAAAGAAGAAAGTCAATACATGAAAAGAAAATGAATGTATACTTACCTGTTACACAGTTGCAGATGAATAGAAAGTTAGTCCGATTGAGTTCCAGATGCAGACAACAGCAAACACTTGGAGATCGATAGCCTCTTGGGGTCATGAAGTCCTGTGAACAAGTAAGAAAAAGAAGAAAGTCAAAACATGAAAAGAAACTGAATGTATACTTACCTGTTGCACAGTTGCAGATGAATAGAAAGTCAGAAACGGAAGTCAAGAAACGGAAGTCAAGAAACGGAATGTATACTTAGCTGTTACACAGTTGCAGTTGAAAAAAAGCCAGTAAGCCAGAGTTGCAGATTCAGACAACCATATTCAGTTGATGTATAGTCTCTTGGGATCACGAGGTCCTGTGAACAAGTAAGACAAAGAAGAAAGTCAATACATGAAAAGAAACTGAATGTATACTTACCGATTAAACAGTTGCAGATGAAAACACAGCCAATAAGACGTGAAATCCAGATGCAGACAACGGCAAACAGCTGGAGATGAATAGTCTCTTGGGATCATGAGGTCCTGTAAATAAGACAAAAAAAAAAAAGTCAATACATGAATAGAAACGGAATGTATACTTACCTGTTACACAGTTGCAGATGAATACACAGCCAGTAAGAAAGAGTTCCAGATGCAGACAACCACATATAGCTGGACAAGGACAGTCTCTTTGGATCATGAAGTCCTGTGAACAAGTAAGACAAAAAAAGGAAGTCAATACATGAAAAGAAACTGAATGTATACTTACCTGTTACACAGTTGCAGATGAATGCACAGTCAGTAAGAAAGAATTTCAGATGCAGACAACCACATACAGCTGGACATCGATAGCCTCTTGGGATCATGAAGTCCTGCAAACAATACAAAAAGAAAGTCAATACATGAAAAGAAACTGAATGTATACTTACCTGTTACACAGTTGCAGATGAATATAAAGTAGATTGAGTTCCAGATGCAGACAACGGCAAGTACTTGGAGATCGATAGCCTCTTGGGATCATGAAGTCCTGTGAACAAGTAAGACAAAGAAGAAAATCAAAACATGAAAAGAAACTGAGTGTATACTTACCTGTTACACAGTTGCAGATGAAAAGAAACGGAATGTATACTTACCTGTTACACAGTTGCAGATGAATACACAGTCAGTAAGAAAGAATTCCAGAGGCAGACAACCACATACAGCTAGACATGGATAGTCTCTTTGGATCATGAAATCTTGTGAACAAGTAAGACAAAGAAGAAAATCAAAACATGAAAAGAAACTGAATGTATACTTACGTGTAACACAGTTGCAGATGAATACACACCCAATAAGACGAAAAATCCAGATGCAGATGAATAGTCTCTTGGGATCACGAGGTCCTGTGAACAAGTAAGACAAAGAAGAAAGTCAATACATGAAAAAAAACTGAATGTATACTTACCTATTGCACAGTTGCAGATTAATACACAGCCAATAAGACGTAAAATCCAGATGCAGACAACGGCAAACAGCTGGAGATGAATAGTCTCTTGGGATCATGAGGTCCTGTAAATAAGATAAAAAGAAAGTCAATACATGAAAAGAAACTGAATGTATACTTACCTGTTACACAGTTGCAGATGAATAGAAAGTCAGTCAGATTGAGTTACAGATGCAGACAACGGCAAATACTTGGAGATCAATAGCCTCTTGGGATCATGAAGTCCTGTGAACAAGTAAGACAAAGAAGAAAGTCAAAACATGAAAAGAAACTGAATGTATACTTACCTGTTACCCAGTTGCAGATGAATACACAGCCAATAAGACGAAAAATCCAGATGCAGTTGAATAGTCTCTTGGGATCACGAGGTCCTGTGAACAAGTAAGACAAAGAAGAAAGTAAATACATGAAAAGAAACTGAATGTATACTTACCTATTGCACAGTTGCAGATGAACACACAGTCAGTAAGAAAGAATTCCAGTTGCAGACAACCACATACAGCTGGACATGGACCGTCTCTTGGGATCCTGAAATCCTATGAATAAGTAAGACAAATAAGAAAGTCAATACATGAAAACAAACTGAATGTATACTTACCTGTTACACAGTTGCAGATGAAAAGAAACTGAATGTATACTTACCTGTAACACAGTTGCAGATTAATACAAAGCCAATAAGATAAAAAATCCAGATGCAGACAACAGCAAACAGCTGGAGATGAATACTCTCTTGGGATCATGAAGTCCTGTCAACAAGTAAGACAAAGAAAACCTAAATATAAAAAGAAACTGAATGTATACTTACGTGTAACACAGTTGCAGATGAATACACACCCAATAAGACGTAAAAGCCAGATGCAGACAACGGCAAACAGCTGGAAATGAATAGTCTCTTGGGATCATGAGGTCTTGTAAACAAGTAAGACAAAGAAGAAAGTCAAAACGAAAAGAAACTGAATGTATACTTACCTGTTACACAGTTGCAGATGAATACACAGCCAATAAGACGAAAAATTCAGATGCAGTTGAAAAGTCTCTTGGGATCACGAGGTCCTGTGAACAAGATAAGATAAGATAAGATAGTCCTTTATTAGTCCCGCAGTGGGGAAATTCACAGTGTAACAGCAGAAAGGGATAGCAGGACACTCAGTTACAAAAAATTTAGATAAATAAATAATTTACACTATATACACACAATATAGATAAGAATTAAAAAAGCAATAAACAATATTATTTACAGTAAAAGACTCTTAATTGCACATGGGGGTGGGATATTGCACATAGTATACCCTGAACATGAACATGTGTGTGTAGTTAAGTGTGTGTGTATGTGGTTAAGTGTGTGTGTATGTGGTCCGCTGGGAGCAGTGCTGGTTGTGTAGTCTGACGGCAGCAGGAAGGAAGGACCTGCGATACCGCTCCTTCACACACTTGGGGTGAAGCAGCCTGTCGCTAAAGGAGCTGCCCAGTGCTGCCAGAGTCTCATGCATGGGGTGGGAGCTGTTCTCCAGCATGGATGCCAGCTTGGTTGTCATCCTCCTGTCTCCCACCAAGTAAGACAAAGAAGAAAGTCAATACATGAAAAGAAACGGCATGCTTACTTACCGATTACACAGTTGCAGATGAAAACACAGCCAATAAGACGTAAAATCCAGATGCAGACAACGGCAAACAGCTGGAGATAAGGTTCTGTAAATAAGACAAAAAAAAAAGTCAATACATGAATAGAAACGGAATGTATACTTACCTGTTACACAGTTGCAGATGAAAAAAAGCCAGTAAGCCAGAGTTCCAGATACAGACAACCATATACAGTTGATGTATAGTCTCTTGGGATCACGAGGTCCTGTGAACAAGTAAGACAAAGAAGAAAGTCAATACATGAAAAGAAACTGAATGCTTACTTACCTTTTACAAACTTGCAGATGAATACAAATCCAGTAAGAAAGAATTCCAGATGCAGAAAACCACAAATAGCTGGACATGGACAGTCTCTTGGGATCATGAGGTCCTGTAAACAAGACAAAGAAGAAAGTCAATACATGAAAAGAAACTGAATGTATACTTACCTGTTACACAGTTGCAGATGAATAGAAAGTCAGTAAGATTGAGTTCCATATGCAGACAACCGCAAACACTTGGAGATCGATAACCTCTTGGGATCATGAAGTCCTGTCAACAAGTAAGACAAAGAAGAAAGTCAATACATGAAAAGAAACTGAATGTATACTTACCTGTTACACAGTTGCAGATGAATACACAGTCAGTAAGAAAGAATTCCAGATGCAGACAACCACATACAGCTGGACATCAATAGCCTCTTGGGATCATGAAGTCCTGTCAAGAAGACAACAAGAAAGTCAATATATGAAAAGAAACTGAATGTATACTTACCTGTTACACAGTTGCAAATTAAAAAAAGCCAGTAAGCCAGAGTTCCAGATTCAGACAACCATATACAGTTGATGTATAGTCTCTTGGGATCACGAGGTCCTGTGAACAAGTAAGACAAAGAAGAAAGTCAATACATGAAAAGAAACTGAATGTATACTTACCTTTTACAAACTTGCAGATGAATACAAATCCAGTAAGAAAGAATTCCAGATGCAGACAACCACATCCAGCTGGACATGGATAGTCTCTTGGGATCATGAGGTCCTGTAAACAAGACAAAGAAGAAAGTCAATACATGAAAAGAAACTGAATGAATGCTTATCTGTTACACAGTTGCAGATGAATAGAAAGTCAGTAAGATTGAGTTCCATATGCAGACAACCGCAAACACTTGGAGATCGATAACCTCTTGGGATCATGAAGTCCTGTCAACAAGTAAGACAAAGAAGAAAGTCAATACATGAAAAGAAACTGAATGTATACTTACCTGTTACACAGTTGCAGATGAATACACAGTCAGTAAGAAAGAATTCCAGATGCAGACAACCACATACAGCTAGACATGGATAGTCTCTTTGGATCATGAAATCTTGTGAACAAGTAAGACAAAGAAGAAAATAAAAACATGAAAAGAAACTGAATGTATACTTACCTCTTGCACAGTTGCAGATGAATAGAAAGTCAGTCAAATTGAGATCCAGATGCCGACAACGGCAAACACTTGGAGATCGATAGCCTCTTGGGATCATGAAGTCCTGTCAAGAAGTAAGAAAAAGAAGAAAATCAAAACATGAAAAGAAACTGAATGTATACTTACCTGATACACAGTTGCAGATGAAAAGAAACGGAATGTATACTTACCTGTTACACAGTTGCAGATGAATACACAGTCAGCAAGAAAGAATTTCAGATGCAGACAACAACATACAGCTGGAGATCGATAGCCTGTTGGGATCATGAGGTCCTGTAAACAAGACAAAAAGAAAGTCAATACATGAAAAGAAACTGAATGTATACTTAACTGTTACACAGTTGCAGTTGAAAAAAAGCCAGTAAGCCAGAGTTCCAGATTCAGACAACCATATACAGTTGATGTATAGTCTCTTTGGATGATGAGGTCCTGTGAACAAGTAAGACAAAGAAGAAAGTCAACACATGAAAAGAAATTGAATGTATACTTACCTGTAACACAGTTGCAGATGAAAAGAAACGGAATGTATACTTACCTGTTACAATGTTGCAGATGAATACACAGTCAGTAAGAAAGAGTTCCAGATGAAGACAACCACATACAGCTGGACAAGGACAGTCTCTTGGGATCATGAAGTCCTGTGAACAAGTAAGACAAAGAAGAAAATCAAAATATGAAAAGAAATTGAATGTATACTTACCTATAACACAGTTGCAGATGAATACACAGCCAATAAAACGTAAAATCCAGATTGCAGACAACGGCAAACAGCTGGAGATGAATAGTCTCTTGGGATCATGAGGTCCTGTGAACAAGTAAGACAAAGAAAAAAGTCAATACATGAAAAGAAACTGAATGTATACTTACATGTTAAAAAGTTGCAGATGAATGCATCTGGAATTCTTTCTTACTGGATTTGTTGACAACCACATCCACCTGGACAGGGATAGTCTCTTGGGATCATGAGGTCCTGTAAACAAGACAAAGAAAAAAGTCAATACATGAAAAGAAACTGAATGTATACTTACCTGTTACACAGTTGCAGATGAATAGAAAGTCAGTCACATTGAGTTCCAGATGCAGACAACGGCAAACACTTGGAGATCTATAGCCTCTTGGGATCATGAAGTCCTGTGAACAAGTAAGACAAAGAAGAAAATCAAAATATGAAAAGAAATTGAATGTATACTTACCTATAACACAGTTGCAGATGAACACACAGCCAATAAAACGTAAAATCCAGATGCAGACAACGGCAAACAGCTGGAGATGAATAGTCTCTTGGGATCATGAGGTCCTGTAAACAAGACAAAAAAAAGTCAATACATGAATAGAAACGGAATGTATACTTACCTGTTACACAGTTGCAGATGAATAGAAAGTCAGTCAGATTGAGATCCAGATGCAGACAACGGCAAACAGTTGGAGATGAATAGTCTTTTGGGATCATGAAATCTTGTGAACAAGTGAGACAAAGAAGAAAATCAAAATATAAAAAGAAACTGAATGTATACTTACGTGTAACACAGTTGCAGATGAATACACACCCAATAAGACGTAAAAGCCAGATGCAGACAACGGCAAACAGCTGGAAATGAATAGTCTCTTGGGATCATGAGGTCCTGTAAACAAGTAAGACAAAGAAGAAAGTCAAATCGAAAAGAAACTGAATGTATACTTACCTGTTACAAAGTTGCCGATGAATACACAGCCAATAAGACGAAAAATTCAGATGCAGTTGAAAAGTCTCTTGGGATCACGAGGTCCTGTGAACAAGTAAGACAAAGAAGAAAGTCAATACATGAAAAGAAACGGCATGCTTACTTACCGATTACACAGTTGCAGATGAAAACACAGCAAATAAGACGTAAAATCCAGATGCAGACAACGGCAAACAGCTGGAGATGAATAGTCTCTTGGGAACATGAGGTTCTGTAAATAAGACAAAAAAAAAAGTCAATACATGAAAAGAAACGGAATGTATACTTACCTGTTACACAGTTGCAGATGAAAAAAAGCTAGTAAGCCAGAGTTCCAGATACAGACAACCATATACAGTTGATGTATAGTCTCTTGGGATGATGAGGTCCTGTGAACAAGTAAGACAAAGAAGAAAGTCAACACATGAAAAGAAATTGAATGTATACTTACCTGTAACACAGTTGCAGATGAAAAGAAACGGAATGTATACTTACCTGTTACACAGCTGCAGATGAATACACAGTCAGTAAGAAAGAATTCCAGATGCAGACAACCACATACAGCTGGACATCGATAGCCTCTTGGGATCATGAAGTCCTGTCAAGAAGACAACAAGAAAGTCAATATATGAAAAGAAACTGAATGTATACTTACCTGTTACACAGTTGCAAATTAAAAAAAGCCAGTAAGCCAGAGTTCCAGATTCAGACAACCATATACAGTTGATGTATAGTCTCTTGGGATCACGAGGTCCTGTGAACAAGTAAGACAAAGAAGAAAGTCAATACATGAAAAGAAACTGAATGTATACTTACCTTTTACAAACTTGCAGATGAATACAAATCCAGTAAGAAAGAATTCCAGATGCAGACAACCACATCCAGCTGGACATGGATAGTCTCTTGGGATCATGAGGTCCTGTAAACAAGACAAAGAAGAAAGTCAATACATGAAAAGAAACTGAATGTATACTTACCTGTTACACAGTTGCAGATGAATAGAAAGTCAGTAAGATTGAGTTCCATATGCAGACAACCGCAAACACTTGGAGATCGATAACCTCTTGGGATCATGAAGTCCTGTCAACAAGTAAGACAAAGAAGAAAGTCAATACATGAAAAGAAACTGAATGTATACTTACCTGTTACACAGTTGCAGATGAATACACAGTCAGTAAGAAAGAATTCCAGATGCAGACAACCACATACAGCTAGACATGGATAGTCTCTTTGGATCATGAAATCTTGTGAACAAGTAAGACAAAGAAGAAAATAAAAACATGAAAAGAAACTGAATGTATACTTACCTCTTGCACAGTTGCAGATGAATAGAAAGTCAGTCAAATTGAGATCCAGATGCCGACAACGGCAAACACTTGGAGATCGATAGCCTCTTGGGATCATGAAGTCCTGTCAAGAAGTAAGAAAAAGAAGAAAATCAAAACATGAAAAGAAACTGAATGTATACTTACCTGATACACAGTTGCAGATGAAAAGAAACGGAATGTATACTTACCTGTTACACAGTTGCAGATGAATACACAGTCAGCAAGAAAGAATTTCAGATGCAGACAACAACATACAGCTGGAGATCGATAGCCTGTTGGGATCATGAGGCCCTGTAAACAAGACAAAAAGAAAGTCAATACATGAAAAGAAACTGAATGTATACTTACCTATAACACAGTTGCAGATGAATACACAGCCAATAAAACCTAAAATCCAGATTGCAGACAACGGCAAACAGCTGGAGATGAATAGTCTCTTGGGATCATGAGGTCCTGTGAACAAGTAAGACAAAGAAAAAAGTCAATACATGAAAAGAAACTGAATGTATACTTACATGTTACAAAGTTGCAGATGAATGCATCTGGAATTCTTTCTTACTGGATTTGTAGACAACCACATCCACCTGGACAGGGATAGTCTCTTGGGATCATGAGGTCCTGTAAACAAGACAAAGAAAAAAGTCAATACATGAAAAGAAACTGAATGTATACTTACCTGTTACACAGTTGCAGATGAATAGAAAGTCAGTAAGAAAGAATTCCAGATGCAGACAACCACATCCAGCTGGACATGGATAGTCTCTTGGGATCATGAGGTCCTGTAAACAAGACAAAGAAGAAAGTCAATACATGAAAAGAAACTGAATGTACACTTACCTGTTACACAGTTGCAGATGAATAGAAAGTCAGTCACATTGAGTTCCAGATGCAGACAACGGCAAACACTTGGAGATCTATAGCCTCTTGGGGTCATGAAGTCCTGTGAACAAGTAAGAAAAAGAAGAAAGTCAAAACATGAAAAGAAACTGAATGTATACTTACCTGTTGCACAGTTGCAGATGAATAGAAAGTCAGTCATATTGAGTTCCAGATGCAGACAACGGCAAACACTTGGAGATCTATAGCCTCTTGGGATCATGAAGTCCTGTGAACAAGTGAGACAACGAAGAAAGTCAATACATGAAAAGAAACTGAATGTATACTTACCTGTTACACAGTTGCAGATGAGTCCACAGTCAGTAAGAAAGAATTCCAGATGCAGACAACCACATCCAGCTGGACACGGATAGTCTCTTGGGATCATGAGGTCCTGTAAACAAGACAAAGAAGAAAGTCAATACATGAAAAGAAACTGAATGTATACTTACCTGTTACACAGTTGCAGATGAATAGGAAGTAAGTTAGATTGAGGTCCAGATGCAGACAACGGCAAGCACTTGGAGATCGATAGCCTCTTGGGATCATAAAGTCCTGTAAACAAGACAAAAAGAAAGTCAATACATGAAAAGAAGCTGAATGTATACTTACCTGTTACACAGTTGGAGATGAAAAAAAAGCCAGTAAGCCAAATTCACACAACCATATACAGTTGATGTATAGTCTCTTGGGATCATGAAGTCCTGTGAACAAGTAAGACAAAGAAGAAAGTCAATGCATGAAAAGAAACTGAATGTATACTTACCTGTTACACAGTTGCAGATGAAAAGAAACGGAATGTATACTTACCTGTTACACAGCTGCAGATGAATACACAGTCAGCAAGAAAGAATTCCAGATGCAGACAACCACATACAGCTGGACAAGGACAGTCTCTTGGGATCATGAAGTCCTGTGAACAAGTCAATACATAAAAAAAACTGAATGTATACTTACCTGTTACAAAGTTGCAGATGAATAGAAAGTCAGTCAGATTGAGTTCCAGATGCAGACAACGGCAAACACTTGGAGATTGATAGCCTCTTGGGGTCATGAAGTCCTGTGAACAAGTAAGAAAAAGAAGAAAATAAAAATATGAAAAGAAATTGAATGTATACTTACCTATAACACAGTTGCAGATGAATACACAGCCAATAAAACGTAAAATCCAGATGCAGACAACGGCAAACAGCTGGAGATGAATAGTCTCTTGGGATCATGAGGTCCTGTAAACAAGACAAAAAAAGTCAATACATTAAGAGAAACGGAATGTATACTTACCTGTTACACAGTTGCAGATGAAAACAAAGCCAGTAAGAAAGAATTCCAGATGCAGACAACCACATACAGCTGGACATCGATAGCCTCTTGGGATCATGAAGTCCTGTAAACAAGACAAAAAGAAAGTCAATACATGAAAAGAAACTGAATGTATACTTTCCTTTTACACAGTTGCAGATGAATACACAGTCAGTCAGATTGAGTTCCAGATGTAGACAACGGCAAACACTTGGAGATCGATAGCGTCTTGGGGTCATGAAGTCCTGTGAACAAGTAAGACAAAGTAGAAAGTCAATACATGAAAACAAACTGAATGTATACTTACCTGTTACACAGTTGCAGATGAATACACAGTCAGAAAGAAAGAATTCCATTTGCAGACAACCACATCCAGCTGGACATAGACAGTCTCTTGGGATCATGAAGTCCTGTGAACAAGTAAGACAAAGAAGAAAGTCAATACATGAAAAGAAACTGAGTGTATACTTAATTGTTACACAGTTGCAGATGAAAAGAAACAGAATGTATACTTACCTGTTACACAGTTGCAGATGAATACACAGTCAGTAAGAAAGAATTCCAGACGCAGACAACCACATACAGCTGGACATGGACAGACTCTTCGGATCATGAAGTCCTGTGAAAAAGTAAGACAAAGAAGAAAGTCAATACATGAAAAGAAGCTGAATGTATACTTACCTGTTACACAGTTGGAGATGAAAAAAAGCCAGTAAGCCAGATTCACACAACAATATACAGTTGATGTATAGTCTCTTGGGATCATGAAGTCCTGTGAACAAGTAAGACAAAGAAGAAAGTCAATGCATGAAAAGAAACTGAATGTATACTTACCTGTTACACAGTTGCAGATGAAAAGAAACGGAATGTATACTTACCTGTTACACAGTTGGAGATGAAAAAAAAGCCAGTAAGCCAGATTCACACAACCATATACAGTTGATGTATAGCCTCTTGGGATCATGAAGTCCTGTCAACAAGTAAGACAAAAAAGAAAATCAAAATATGAAAAGAAATTGAATGTTTACTTACCTATAACACAGTTGCAGATGAATACACAGCCAATAAAACGTAAAATCCAGATGCAGACAACGGCAAACAGCTTGAGATGAATAGTCTCTTGGGATCATGAGTCAATAAAAAAGTTAATACATGAATAGAATCGGAATGTATACTTACCTGTTACACAGTTGCAGGTGAATAAGAAAGTCAGTCAGACTGAGATCGAGATGCAGACAACGGCAAACACTTGGAGATCGATAGCCTCCTGGGATCATGAAGTCCTGTGAACAAGACAGACAAAGAAGAAAATCAAAATACGAAAAGAAACTGAATGTACACTTACCTGTTACACAGTTGCAGATGAATACACAGCAAGAAAGAAAGAATTCCAGATGCAGACAGCCACATACAGCTGGACATGGACAGACTCTTGGGATCATGAAGTACTGTGAACAAGACAAAGAAGAAAATCAAAATATGAAAAGAAACTGAATGTATACTTACCTGTTACACAGCTGCTGATAAAGAAAAGCCAGTAAGCCAGAGTTCCAGATTCAGACAACCATATACAATTGATGTATAAACTCTTGGGATCACAAGGTCCTGTGAACAAGTAAGACAAAAAAGAAAGACAATACATGAAAAGAAACTGAATGTATACTTACCTGTTACACAGTTGCAGATGAATATAAAGTCAGACAGATTGAGTTCCAGATGCAGACAACGGCAAACAGCTGGAGATGAATACTCTCTTGGGATCATGAGGTCCTGTAAACAAGATAAAAAGAAAGTCAATACATGAAAAGAAACTGAACGTATACTTACGTGTAACACAGTTGCAGATGAATACACACCCAATAAGACATAAAATCCAGATGCAGACAACGGCAAACAGGTGGAAATGAATAGTCTCTTGGGATCATGAGGTCCTGTAAACAAGTAAGACAAAGAAGAAAATCAAAATATGAAAAGAAACTGAATGTTTACTTCCCTGTAACACAGTTGCAGATGAAAAAAATAAAGCCAGTAAGCCAGGATTCCAGATTCAGACAACCATATACAGTTGATTTATAGTCTCTTGGGATCACGAGGTACTATGAACAAGTAAGACAAAGAAGAAAGTCAATACATGAAAAGAAACTGAATGTATACTTACCTGTAACACAGTTGCAGATGAATACACTGTCAGTAAGAAAGAATTCCAGATGCAGACAACCACATACAGCTGGACATCGATAGCCTCTTGGGATCATGAGGTCCTGTAAACAAGACAAAAAAAAAAAGCCAATACATGAAAAGAAACTGAATGTATACTTACCTGTTACACAGTTGCAGTTGAAAAAAAGCCAGTAAGCCAGAGTTCCAGATTCAGACAACCATATACAGCTGGACATCGATAGCCTATTGGGATCACGAGGTCCTGTGAACAAGGAAGACAAAGAAGAAAGTCAATACATGAAAAGAAATTGAATGTATACTTACCTGTTACAAATTTGCAGATGAATAAAAATTCAGTCAGATTGAGATCCTGATGCAGACAACGGCAAACACTTGGAGATCGATAGCCTCTTGGGATCATGAAGTCCTGTGAACAAGTAAGACAAAGAAGAAAATCAAAACATGAAAAGAAACTGAATGTATACTTACCTGTTACAAAGTTGCAGATGAATACAAATCCAGTAAGAAAGAATTCCAGATGCAGACAACCACATCCAGCTGGACATGGAAAGTCTCTTGGGATCATGAGGTCCTGTAAACAAGTCAAAGAAGAAAGTCAATACATGAAAAGAAACTAAATGTATACTTACCTGTTACAAAGTTGCAGATGATTACAAAGCCAGTAAGAAAGAATTCCAGATGCAGACAACCACATCCAGCTGGACATGGATAGCCTCTTGGGATCATGAAGTCCTGTGAACAAGTAAGACAAAGAAGAAAATCAAAAGATGAAAACAAACTGAATGTATACTTACCTGTTACACAGTTGCAGATGAATACACAGTCAGTAAGAAAGAATTCCAGTTGCAGACAACCACATACAGCTGGACATAGACAGTCTCTTGGGATAATGAAGTCCTGTGAATATTAAGACAAATAAGAAAGTCAAAACATGAAAAGAAACTGAATGTTTACTTACCTGTAACACAGTTGCAGATGAATACACAGCCAATAAGACGAAAAATCCAGATGCAGTTGAATAGTCTCTTGGGATCACGAGGTCCTGTGAATAAGTAAGACAAAGAAGAAAGTCAATACATGAAAAGAAACGGAATGTATACTTACCTATAACACAGTTGCAGATGAATACACAGCCAATAAAATGTAAAATCCAGATGCAGACAACGGCAAACAGCTGGAGATGAATAGCCTCTTGGGATCATGAAGTCCTGTGAACAAGTAAGAAAAAGAAGAAAGTCAAAACATGAAAAGAAACTGAATGTATACTTACCTGTTGCACAGTTGCAGATGAATAGAAAGTCAGAAACGGAAGTCAAGAAACGGAATGTATACTTACCTGTTGCACAGTTGCAGATGAATAGAAAGTCAGTCAGATTGAGTTCCAGATGCAGACAACGGCAAGCACTTGGAGATCGATAGCCTCTTGGGATCATGAAGTCCTGTCAACAAGTAAGACAAATAAGAAAGTCAATACATGAAAAGAAACTGAATGTATACTTACCTGTTACACAGTTGCAGATGAATAGAAAGTCAGTAAGAAAGAATTCCAGATGCAGACAACCACATACAGCTGGACATCGATAGCCTCTTGGGATCATGAAGTCCTGTAAACAAGACAAAAAGAAAGTCAATACATGAAAAGAAACTGAATGTATAATTACCTGTTACACAGTTGCAGATGAATAGGAAGTACGTTAGATTGAGTTCCAGATGCAGACAACGGCAAGCACTTGGAGATCGATAGCCTCTTGGGATCATGAAGTCCTGACAAGAAGTAAGACAAAGAAGAAAATCAAAACATGAAAAGAAACTGAATTTATACTTACCTGTTACACTGTTGCAGATGAATACACAGTCAGTAAGAAAGAATTCCAGATGCAGACAACCACATACAGCTGGACATCGATAGCCTCTTGGGATCATGAGGTCCTGTAAACAAGACAAAGAAGAAAGTCAATACATGAAAAGAAACTGAATGTATACTTACCTGTTACACAGTTGCAGATGAAAAAAAAAAGCTAGTAAGCCAGAGTTCCAGATGCAGATAACCATATAAAGTTGATGCATAGTCTCTTGGGATCACGAGGTTCTGTGAACAAGTAAGACAAAGAAGAAAGTCAATACATGAAAAGAATCTGAATGCTTACTTACCGATTACACAGTTGCAGATGAATAGAAAGTCAGTCAGATTGAGATCCAGATGCAGACAACGGCAAACACTTGGAGTTCGATAGCCTCTTGGGATCATGAAGTCCTGTGAACAAGTAAGACAAAGAAGAAAATCAAAATATGAAAAGAAATGGAATGTATACTTACCTGTAACACAGTTGCAGATGAATAGAAAGTTAGTCAGATTGAGTTCCAGATGCAGACAATGGCAAGAAGTTGGAGATGAATAGTCTCTTGGGATCATGAGGTCCTGTAAACAAGAAAAAAAGAAAGTCAATACATGAAAAGAAACTGAATGCTTACTTACCAATTACACAGTTGGAGAAGAATACACAGCCATTAAGAAAGAATTCCAGATGCAGACAACCACATACAGCTGGACATGGACAGACTCTTGGGATCATGAAGTCCTGTGAACAAGTGAGACAACGAAGAAAGTCAATACATGAAAAGAAGCTGAATTTATACTTACCTGTTACAAAGTTGCAGATGAATACAAAGCCAGTAAGCCAGAGTTCCAGATTCAGTCAACCATATACAGTTGATGTATAGTCTCTTGGGATCATGAGGTCCTGTAAACAAGACAAAGAAGAAAGTCAATACATGAAAAGCAACTGAATTTATACTTACCTGTTACACTGTTGCAGATGAATACACAGTCAGTAAGAAAGAATTCCAGATGCAGACAACCACATACAGCTGGACATCGATAGCCTCTTGGGTTCATGAAGTCCTGCAAACAATACAAAAAGAAAGTCAATACATGAAAAGAAACTGAATGCTTACTTACCAATTACACAGTTGGAGATGAATACACAGCCATTAAGAAAGAATTCCAGATGCAGACAACCACATACAGCTGGACATGGACAGACTCTTGGGATCATGAAGTCCTGTGAACAAGTAAGACAATATATAAAGTCAATACATGAAAAAAAGCTGAATGTATACTTACCTGTTACACAGTTGCAGATGAAAAAAAGCCAGTAAGCCAGAGTTCCAGATTCAGTCAACCATATACAGTTGATGTATAGTCTCCTGGGATCATGAAGTCCTGTCAACAAGTAACAAAGAAGAAAATCCAAATATGAAAAGAAACTGAATGTATACTTACCTGTATCACAGTTGCAGATTAATACACAGCCAATAAGATGAAAAATCCAGATGCAGACAACAGCAAACAGCTGGAGATGAATAGTCTCTTGGGATCATGAGGTCCTGTAAACAAGTAAGACAAAGAAGAAAGTCAAAACATGAAAAGAAACTGAATGTATACTTACCTGTTGCACAGTTGCAGATGAATAGAAAGTCAGAAACGGAAGTCAAGAAACTTAAACGGAAGTCAAGAAACGGAATGTATGCTTACCTGTTACACAGTTGCAGTTGAAAAAAAGCCAGTAAGCCAGAGTTGCAGATTCAGTTGATGTATAGTCTCTTGGGATCACGAGGTCCTGTGAACAAGTAAGACAAAGAAGAAAGTCAATACATGAAAAGAAACTGAATGTATACTTACCTGTTACACAGTTTCAGTTGAATAGAAAGTCAGTCAGGTTGAGTTCCAGATGCAGACAAAGGCAAACACTTGGAGATCGATAGCCTCTTGGGATCATGAAGTCCTGTGAAGAAGTAAGACAAAGAAGAAAGTCAATACATGAAAAAAAACTGAATGTATACTTACCTGTAACACAGTTGCAGATGAATACACAGCCAATAAGACGAAAAATCCAGATGCAGATGAATAGTCTCTTGGGATCACGAGGTCCTGTGAACAAGTAAGACAAAGAAGAAAGTCAATACATGAAAAGAAATGGAATGATTACTTACCGATTAAACAGTTGCAGATGAAAACACAGCCAATAAAACGTAAAATCCAGATGCAGACAACGGCAAACAGCTGGAGATGAATAGTCTCTTGGGATCATGAGGTCCTGTAAATAAGACAAAAAGAAAGTCAATACATGAAAAGAAACTGAATGTATACTTACCTGTTACACAGTTGCAGATGAGTACACAGTCAGTAAGAAAGAATTCCAGATGCAGACAACATACAGCTGGACATGGACAGACTCTTGGGATCATGAAGTCCTGTGAACAAGTAAGACAAAGAAGAAATTCAATACATGAAAAGAAAATGAATGTATACTTACCTGTTACAAAGTTGCAGATGAAAACAAAGCCAGTAAGAAAGAATTCCAGATGCAGACAACCACATCCAGCTGGACACAGATAGTCTCTTGGGATCATGAGGTCCTGTAAAGAAGACAAAGAAGAAAGTCAATATATGAAAAGAAACTGAATATATACTTACCTACTACACAGTTGCAGATGAATACAAAGCCAGTAAGAAAGAATTCCAGATGCAGACAACCACATACAGCTGGACATGGATAGTCTCTTGGGATCAGGAGGTCCTGTAAACAAGAGAAAGAAGAAAGTCAATACATGAAAAGAAAATGAATGTATACTTACCTGTTACACAGTTGCAGATGAATAGAAAGTTAGTCCGATTGAGTTCCAGATGCAGACAACGGCAAACACTTGGAGATCGATAGCCTCTTGGGGTCATGAAGTCCTGTGAACAAGTAAGAAAAAGAAGAAAGTCAAAACATGAAAAGAAACTGAATGTATACTTACCTGTTGCATAGTTGCAGATGAATAGAAAGTCAGAAACGGAAGTCAAGAAACGGAAACGGAAGTCAAGAAACGGAATGTATACTTACCTGTTACACAGTTGCAGTTGAAAAAAAGCCAGTAAGCCAGAGTTGCAGATTCAGACAACCATATTCAGTTGATGTATAGTCTCTTGGGATCACGAGGTCCTGTGAACAAGTAAGACAAAGAAGAAAGTCAATACATGAAAAGAAACTGAATGTATACTTATCGATTAAACAGTTGCAGATGAAAACACAGCCAATAAGACGTGAAATCCAGATGCAGACAACGGCAAACAGCTGGAGATGAATAGTCTCTTGGGATCATGAGGTCCTGTAAATAAGACAAAAAAAAAAAAAGTCAATACATGAATAGAAACGGAATGTATACTTACCTGTTACACAGTTGCAGATGAATACACAGCCAGTAAGAAAGAGTTCCAGATGCAGACAACCACATATAGCTGGACAAGGACAGTCTCTTTGGATCATGAAGTCCTGTGAACAAGTAAGACAAAAAAAGAAAGTCAATACATGAAAAGAAACTGAATGTATACTTACCTGTTACACAGTTGCAGATGAATGCACAGTCAGTAAGAAAGAATTCCAGATGCAGACAACCACATACAGCTGGACATCGATAGCCTCTTGGGTTCATGAAGTCCTGCAAACAATACAAAAAGAAAGTCAATACATGAAAAGAAACTGAATGTATACTTACCTGTTACACAGTTGCAGATGAATATAAAGTAGATTGAGTTCCAGATGCAGACAACGGCAAGTACTTGGAGATCGATAGCCTCTTGGGATCATGAAGTCCTGTGAACAAGTAAGACAAAGAAGAAAATCAAAACATGAAAAGAAACTGAGTGTATACTTACCTGTTACACAGTTGCAGATGAAAAGAAACGGAATGTATACTTACCTGTTACACAGTTGCAGATGAATACACAGTCAGTAAGAAAGAATTCCAGAGGCAGACAACCACATACAGCTAGACATGGATAGTCTCTTTGGATCATGAAATCTTGTGAACAAGTAAGACAAAGAAGAAAATCAAAATATAAAAAGAAACTGAATGTATACTTACGTGTAACACAGTTGCAGATGAATACACACCCAATAAGACGAAAAATCCAGATGCAGATGAATAGTCTCTTGGGATCACGAGGTCCTGTGAACAAGTAAGACAAAGAAGAAAGTCAATACATGAAAAAAAAACTGAATGTATACTTACCTATTGCACAGTTGCAGATTAATACACAGCCAATAAGACGTAAAATCCAGATGCAGACAACGGCAAACAGCTGGAGATGAATAGTCTCTTGGGATCATGAGGTCCTGTAAATAAGACAAATAAGAAAGTCAATACATGAAAACAAACTGAATGTATACTTACCTGTTACACAGTTGCAGATGAAAAGAAACTGAATGTATACTTACCTGTAACACAGTTGCAGATTAATACAAAGCCAATAAGATAAAAAATCCAGATGCAGACAACAGCAAACAGCTGGAGATGAATACTCTCTTGGGATCATGAAGTCCTGTCAACAAGTAAGACAAAGAAGAAAACCTAAATATAAAAAGAAACTGAATGTATACTTACGTGTAACACATTTGCAGATGAATACACACCCAATAAGACGTAAAAGCCAGATGCAGACAACGGCAAACAGCTGGAAATGAATAGTCTCTTGGGATCATGAGGTCTTGTAAACAAGTAAGACAAAGAAGAAAGTCAAAACTAAAAGAAACGGAATGTATACTTACCTGTTACACAGTTGCAGATGAATACACAGCCAATAAGACGAAAAATTCAGATGCAGTTGAAAAGTCTCTTGGGATCACGAGGTCCTGTGAACAAGTAAGACAAAGAAGAAAGTCAATACATGAATAGAAACGGAATGTATACTTACCTGTTACACAGTTGCAGATGAAAAAAAGCCAGTAAGCCAGAGTTCCAGATACAGACAACCATATACAGTTGATGTATAGTCTCTTGGGATCACGAGGTCCTGTGAACAAGTAAGACAAAGAAGAAAGTCAATACATGAAAAGAAACTGAATGCTTACTTACCTTTTACAAACTTGCAGATGAATACAAATCCAGTAAGAAAGAATTCCAGATGCAGACAATCACATCCAGCTGGACATGGATAGTCTCTTGGGATCATGAGGTCCTGTAAACAAGACAAAGAAGAAAGTCAATACATGAAAAGAAACTGAATGTATACTTACCTGTTACACAGTTGCAGATGAATAGAAAGTCAGTAAGATTGAGTTCCATATGCAGACAACCGCAGACACTTGGAGATCGATAACCTCTTGGGATCATGAAGTCCTGTCAACAAGTAAGACAAAGAAGAAAGTCAATACATGAAAAGAAACTGAATGTATACTTACCTGTTACACAGTTGCAGATGAATAGAAAGTCAGTAAGATTGAGTTCCATATGCAGACAACCGCAGACACTTGGAGATCGATAACCTCTTGGGATCATGAAGTCCTGTCAAGAAGTAAGAAAAAGAAGAAAATCAAAACATGAAAAGAAACTGAATGTATACTTACCTGTTACAGAGTTGCAGATGAATACACAGTCAGCAAGAAAGAATTTCAGATGCAGACAACAACATACAGCTGGAGATCGATAGCCTGTTGGGATCATGAGGTCCTGTAAACAAGACAAAAAGAAAGTCAATACATGAAAAGAAACTGAATGTATACTTAACTGTTACACAGTTGCAGTTGAAAAAAAGCCAGTAAGCCAGAGTTCCAGATTCAGACAACCATATACAGTTGATGTATAGTCTCTTGGGATGATGAGGTCCTGTGAACAAGTAAGACAAAGAAGAAAGTCAATACATGAAAAGAAATTGAATGTATACTTACCTGTAACACAGTTGCAGATGAAAAGAAACGGAATGTATACTTACCTGTTACAATGTTGCAGACGAATACACAGTCAGTAAGAAAGAGTTCCAGATGCAGACAACCACATACAGCTGGACAAGGACAGTCTCTTGGGATCATGAAGTCCTGTGAACAAGTAAGACAAAGAAGAAAATCAAAATATGAAAAGAAATTGAATGTATACTTACCTATAACACAGTTGCAGATGAATACACAGCCAATAAAACGTAAAATCCAGATTGCAGACAACGGCAAACAGCTGGAGATGAATAGTCTCTTGGGATCATGAGGTCCTGTGAACAAGTAAGACAAAGAAAAAAGTCAATACATGAAAAGAAACTGAATGTATACTTACATGTTAAAAAGTTGCAGATGAATGCATCTGGAATTCTTTCTTACTGGATTTGTTGACAACCACATCCACCTGGACAGGGATAGTCTCTTGGGATCATGAGGTCCTGTAAACAAGACAAAGAAAAAAGTCAATACATGAAAAGAAACTGAATGTATACTTACCTGTTACACAGTTGCAGATGAATAGAAAGTCAGTAAGAAAGAATTCCAGATGCAGACAACCACATCCAGCTGGACATGGATAGTCTCTTGGGATCATGAGGTCCTGTAAACAAGACAAAGAAGAAAGTCAATACATGAAAAGAAACTGAATGTACACTTACCTGTTACACAGTTGCAGATGAATAGAAAGTCAGTCACATTGAGTTCCAGATGCAGACAACGGCAAACACTTGGAGATCTATAGCCTCTTGGGATCATGAAGTCCTGTGAACAAGTAAGACAAAGAAGAAAATCAAAATATGAAAAGAAACTGAATGTTTACTTACCTGTAAAACAGTTGCAGATGAATACACACCCAATAAGACGAAAAATCCAGATGCAGATGAATAGTCTCTTGGGATCACGAGGTCCTGTGAACAAGTAAGACAAAGAAGAAAGTCAATACATGAAAAAAAACTGAATGTATACTTACCTATTGCACAGTTGCAGATTAATACACAGCCAATAAGACGTAAAATCCAGATGCAGACAACGGCAAACAGCTGGAGATGAATAGTCTCTTGGGATCATGAGGTCCTGTAAACAAGACAAAGAAGAAAGTCAATACATGAAAAGAAACTGAATGCTTACTTACCAATTACACAGTTGGAGATGAATACACAGCCATTACGAAAGAATTCCAGATGCAGACAACCACATACAGCTGGACATGGACAGACTCTTGGGATCATGAAGTCCTGTGAACAAGTAAGACAATATATAAAGTCAATACATGAAAAGAAGCTGAATGTATACTTACCTGTTAAACAGTTGCAGATGAAAAAAAGCCAGTAAGCCAGAGTTCCAGATTCAGTCAACCATATACAGTTGATGTATAGTCTCCTGGGATCATGAAGTCCTGTGAACAAGTAAGACAAAGAAAAAAGTAAATACATGAAAAGAAACTGAATGTATACTTACCTGTAACACAGTTGCAGATGAACACAGCCAATAAGACGAAAAATCCAGATGCAGACAATGGCAAACACTTGGAGATCGATAGCCTCATGGGATCATGAAGTCCTGTCAACAAGTAACAAAGAAGAAAATCCAAATATGAAAAGAAACTGAATGTATACTTACCTGTATCACAGTTGCAGATTAATACACAGCCAATAAGATGAAAAATCCAGATTCAGACAACAGCAAACAGCTGGAGATGAATAGTCTCTTGGGATCATGAGGTCCTGTAAACAAGTAAGACAAAGAAGAAAGTCAAAACATGAAAAGAAACTGAATGTATACTTACCTGTTGCACAGTTGCAGATGAATAGAAAGTCAGAAACGGAAGTCAAGAAACTTAAACGGAAGTCAAGAAACGGAATGTATGCTTACCTGTTACACAGTTGCAGTTGAAAAAAAGCCAGTAAGCCAGAGTTGCAGATTCAGTTGATGTATAGTCTCTTGGGATCACGAGGTCCTGTGAACAAGTAAGACAAAGAAGAAAGTCAATACATGAAAAGAAACTGAATGTATACTTACCTGTTACACAGTTGCAGTTGAATAGAAAGTCAGTCAGGTTGAGTTCCAGATGCAGACAAAGGCAAACACTTGGAGATCGATAGCCTCTTGGGATCATGAAGTCCTGTGAAGAAGTAAGACAAAGAAGAAAGTCAATACATGAAAAAAAACTGAATGTATACTTACCTGTAACACAGTTGCAGATGAATACACAGCCAATAAGACGAAAAATCCAGATGCAGATGAATAGTCTCTTGGGATCACGAGGTCCTGTGAACAAGTAAGACAAAGAAGAAAGTCAATACATGAAAAGAAATGGAATGATTACTTACCGATTAAACAGTTGCAGATGAAAACACAGCCAATAAAACGTAAAATCCAGATGCAGACAACGGCAAACAGCTGGAGATGAATAGTGTCTTGGGATCATGAGGTCCTGTAAACAAGACAAAAAAAAGTCAATACATGAATAGAAACGGAATGTATACTTACATGTTACACAGTTGCAGATGAATAGAATGTCAGTCAGATTGAGATCCAGATGCAGACAACGGCAAACAGCTGGAGATGAATAGTCTCTTGGGATCATGAGGTCCTGTAAATAAGACAAAAAGAAAGTCAATACATGAAAAGAAACTGAATGTATACTTACCTGTTACACAGTTGCAGATGAGTACACAGTCAGTAAGAAAGAATTCCAGATGCAGACAACATACAGCTGGACATGGACAGACTCTTGGGATCATGAAGTCCTGTGAACAAGTAAGACAAAGAAGAAATTCAATACATGAAAAGAAAATGAATGTATACTTACCTGTTACAAAGTTGCAGATGAAAACAAAGCCAGTAAGAAAGAATTCCAGATGCAGACAACCACATCCAGCTGGACACAGATAGTCTCTTGGGATCATGAGGTCCTGTAAAGAAGACAAAGAAGAAAGTCAATATATGAAAAGAAACTGAATATATACTTACCTACTACACAGTTGTAGATGAATACAAAGCCAGTAAGAAAGAATTCCAGATGCAGACAACCACATACAGCTGGACATGGATAGTCTCTTGGGATCAGGAGGTCCTGTAAACAAGAGAAAGAAGAAAGTCAATACATGAAAAGAAACTGAATGTATACTTACCTGTTACACAGTTGCAGATGAATAGAAAGTTAGTCCGATTGAGTTCCAGATGCAGACAACGGCAAACACTTGGAGATCGATAGCCTCTTGGGGTCATGAAGTCCTGTGAACAAGTAAGAAAAAGAAGAAAGTCAAAACATGAAAAGAAACTGAATGTATACTTACCTGTTACACAGTTGCAGTTGAAAAAAAGCCAGTAAGCCAGAGTTGCAGATTCAGACAACCATATTCAGTTGATGTATAGTCTCTTGGGATCACGAGGTCCTGTGAACAAGTAAGACAAAGAAGAAAGTCAATACATGAAAAGAAACTGAATGTATACTTACCGATTAAACAGTTGCAGATGAAAACACAGCCAATAAGACGTGAAATCCAGATGCAGACAACGGCAAACAGCTGGAGATGAATAGTCTCTTGGGATCATGAGGTCCTGTAAATAAGACAAAAAAAAAAAAGTCAATACATGAATAGAAACGGAATGTATACTTACCTGTTACACAGTTGCAGATGAATACACAGCCAGTAAGAAAGAGTTCCAGATGCAGACAACCACATATAGCTGGACAAGGACAGTCTCTTTGGATCATGAAGTCCTGTGAACAAGTAAGACAAAAAAAGGAAGTCAATACATGAAAAGAAACTGAATGTATACTTACCTGTTACACAGTTGCAGATGAATGCACAGTCAGTAAGAAAGAATTCCAGATGCAGACAACCACATACAGCTGGACATCGATAGCCTCTTGGGATCATGAAGTCCTGCAAACAATACAAAAAGAAAGTCAATACATGAAAAGAAACTGAATGTATACTTACCTGTTACACAGTTGCAGATGAATATAAAGTAGATTGAGTTCCAGATGCAGACAACGGCAAGTACTTGGAGATCGATAGCCTCTTGGGATCATGAAGTCCTGTGAACAAGTAAGACAAAGAAGAAAATCAAAACATGAAAAGAAACTGAGTGTATACTTACCTGTTACACAGTTGCAGATGAAAAGAAACGGAATGTATACTTACCTGTTACACAGTTGCAGATGAATACACAGTCAGTAAGAAAGAATTCCAGAGGCAGACAACCACATACAGCTAGACATGGATAGTCTCTTTGGATCATGAAATCTTGTGAACAAGTAAGACAAAGAAGAAAATCAAAACATGAAAAGAAACTGAATGTATACTTACGTGTAACACAGTTGCAGATGAATACACACCCAATAAGACGAAAAATCCAGATGCAGATGAATAGTCTCTTGGGATCACGAGGTCCTGTGAACAAGTAAGACAAAGAAGAAAGTCAATACATGAAAAAAAACTGAATGTATACTTACCTATTGCACAGTTGCAGATTAATACACAGCCAATAAGACGTAAAATCCAGATGCAGACAACGGCAAACAGCTGGAGATGAATAGTCTCTTGGGATCATGAGGTCCTGTAAATAAGATAAAAAGAAAGTCAATACATGAAAAGAAACTGAATGTATACTTACCTGTTACACAGTTGCAGATGAATAGAAAGTCAGTCAGATTGAGTTACAGATGCAGACAACGGCAAATACTTGGAGATCAATAGCCTCTTGGGATCATGAAGTCCTGTGAACAAGTAAGACAAAGAAGAAAGTCAAAACATGAAAAGAAACTGAATGTATACTTACCTGTTACCCAGTTGCAGATGAATACACAGCCAATAAGACGAAAAATCCAGATGCAGTTGAATAGTCTCTTGGGATCACGAGGTCCTGTGAACAAGTAAGACAAAGAAGAAAGTAAATACATGAAAAGAAACTGAATGTATACTTACCTATTGCACAGTTGCAGATGAACACACAGTCAGTAAGAAAGAATTCCAGTTGCAGACAACCACATACAGCTGGACATGGACCGTCTCTTGGGATCCTGAAATCCTATGAATAAGTAAGACAAATAAGAAAGTCAATACATGAAAACAAACTGAATGTATACTTACCTGTTACACAGTTGCAGATGAAAAGAAACTGAATGTATACTTACCTGTAACACAGTTGCAGATTAATACAAAGCCAATAAGATAAAAAATCCAGATGCAGACAACAGCAAACAGCTGGAGATGAATACTCTCTTGGGATCATGAAGTCCTGTCAACAAGTAAGACAAAGAAAACCTAAATATAAAAAGAAACTGAATGTATACTTACGTGTAACACAGTTGCAGATGAATACACACCCAATAAGACGTAAAAGCCAGATGCAGACAACGGCAAACAGCTGGAAATGAATAGTCTCTTGGGATCATGAGGTCTTGTAAACAAGTAAGACAAAGAAGAAAGTCAAAACGAAAAGAAACTGAATGTATACTTACCTGTTACACAGTTGCAGATGAATACACAGCCAATAAGACGAAAAATTCAGATGCAGTTGAAAAGTCTCTTGGGATCACGAGGTCCTGTGAACAAGATAAGATAAGATAAGATAGTCCTTTATTAGTCCCGCAGTGGGGAAATTCACAGTGTAACAGCAGAAAGGGATAGCAGGACACTCAGTTACAAAAAATTTAGATAAATAAATAATTTACACTATATACACACAATATAGATAAGAATTAAAAAAGCAATAAACAATATTATTTACAGTAAAAGACTCTTAATTGCACATGGGGGTGGGATATTGCACATAGTATACCCTGAACATGAACATGTGTGTGTAGTTAAGTGTGTGTGTATGTGGTTAAGTGTGTGTGTATGTGGTCCGCTGGGAGCAGTGCTGGTTGTGTAGTCTGACGGCAGCAGGAAGGAAGGACCTGCGATACCGCTCCTTCACACACTTGGGGTGAAGCAGCCTGTCGCTAAAGGAGCTGCCCAGTGCTGCCAGAGTCTCATGCATGGGGTGGGAGCTGTTCTCCAGCATGGATGCCAGCTTGGTTGTCATCCTCCTGTCTCCCACCAAGTAAGACAAAGAAGAAAGTCAATACATGAAAAGAAACGGCATGCTTACTTACCGATTACACAGTTGCAGATGAAAACACAGCCAATAAGACGTAAAATCCAGATGCAGACAACGGCAAACAGCTGGAGATAAGGTTCTGTAAATAAGACAAAAAAAAAAGTCAATACATGAATAGAAACGGAATGTATACTTACCTGTTACACAGTTGCAGATGAAAAAAAGCCAGTAAGCCAGAGTTCCAGATACAGACAACCATATACAGTTGATGTATAGTCTCTTGGGATCACGAGGTCCTGTGAACAAGTAAGACAAAGAAGAAAGTCAATACATGAAAAGAAACTGAATGCTTACTTACCTTTTACAAACTTGCAGATGAATACAAATCCAGTAAGAAAGAATTCCAGATGCAGAAAACCACAAATAGCTGGACATGGACAGTCTCTTGGGATCATGAGGTCCTGTAAACAAGACAAAGAAGAAAGTCAATACATGAAAAGAAACTGAATGTATACTTACCTGTTACACAGTTGCAGATGAATAGAAAGTCAGTAAGATTGAGTTCCATATGCAGACAACCGCAAACACTTGGAGATCGATAACCTCTTGGGATCATGAAGTCCTGTCAACAAGTAAGACAAAGAAGAAAGTCAATACATGAAAAGAAACTGAATGTATACTTACCTGTTACACAGTTGCAGATGAATACACAGTCAGTAAGAAAGAATTCCAGATGCAGACAACCACATACAGCTGGACATCAATAGCCTCTTGGGATCATGAAGTCCTGTCAAGAAGACAACAAGAAAGTCAATATATGAAAAGAAACTGAATGTATACTTACCTGTTACACAGTTGCAAATTAAAAAAAGCCAGTAAGCCAGAGTTCCAGATTCAGACAACCATATACAGTTGATGTATAGTCTCTTGGGATCACGAGGTCCTGTGAACAAGTAAGACAAAGAAGAAAGTCAATACATGAAAAGAAACTGAATGTATACTTACCTTTTACAAACTTGCAGATGAATACAAATCCAGTAAGAAAGAATTCCAGATGCAGACAACCACATCCAGCTGGACATGGATAGTCTCTTGGGATCATGAGGTCCTGTAAACAAGACAAAGAAGAAAGTCAATACATGAAAAGAAACTGAATGAATGCTTATCTGTTACACAGTTGCAGATGAATAGAAAGTCAGTAAGATTGAGTTCCATATGCAGACAACCGCAAACACTTGGAGATCGATAACCTCTTGGGATCATGAAGTCCTGTCAACAAGTAAGACAAAGAAGAAAGTCAATACATGAAAAGAAACTGAATGTATACTTACCTGTTACACAGTTGCAGATGAATACACAGTCAGTAAGAAAGAATTCCAGATGCAGACAACCACATACAGCTAGACATGGATAGTCTCTTTGGATCATGAAATCTTGTGAACAAGTAAGACAAAGAAGAAAATAAAAACATGAAAAGAAACTGAATGTATACTTACCTCTTGCACAGTTGCAGATGAATAGAAAGTCAGTCAAATTGAGATCCAGATGCCGACAACGGCAAACACTTGGAGATCGATAGCCTCTTGGGATCATGAAGTCCTGTCAAGAAGTAAGAAAAAGAAGAAAATCAAAACATGAAAAGAAACTGAATGTATACTTACCTGATACACAGTTGCAGATGAAAAGAAACGGAATGTATACTTACCTGTTACACAGTTGCAGATGAATACACAGTCAGCAAGAAAGAATTTCAGATGCAGACAACAACATACAGCTGGAGATCGATAGCCTGTTGGGATCATGAGGTCCTGTAAACAAGACAAAAAGAAAGTCAATACATGAAAAGAAACTGAATGTATACTTAACTGTTACACAGTTGCAGTTGAAAAAAAGCCAGTAAGCCAGAGTTCCAGATTCAGACAACCATATACAGTTGATGTATAGTCTCTTTGGATGATGAGGTCCTGTGAACAAGTAAGACAAAGAAGAAAGTCAACACATGAAAAGAAATTGAATGTATACTTACCTGTAACACAGTTGCAGATGAAAAGAAACGGAATGTATACTTACCTGTTACAATGTTGCAGATGAATACACAGTCAGTAAGAAAGAGTTCCAGATGCAGACAACCACATACAGCTGGACAAGGACAGTCTCTTGGGATCATGAAGTCCTGTGAACAAGTAAGACAAAGAAGAAAATCAAAATATGAAAAGAAATTGAATGTATACTTACCTATAACACAGTTGCAGATGAATACACAGCCAATAAAACGTAAAATCCAGATTGCAGACAACGGCAAACAGCTGGAGATGAATAGTCTCTTGGGATCATGAGGTCCTGTGAACAAGTAAGACAAAGAAAAAAGTCAATACATGAAAAGAAACTGAATGTATACTTACATGTTAAAAAGTTGCAGATGAATGCATCTGGAATTCTTTCTTACTGGATTTGTTGACAACCACATCCACCTGGACAGGGATAGTCTCTTGGGATCATGAGGTCCTGTAAACAAGACAAAGAAAAAAGTCAATACATGAAAAGAAACTGAATGTATACTTACCTGTTACACAGTTGCAGATGAATAGAAAGTCAGTCACATTGAGTTCCAGATGCAGACAACGGCAAACACTTGGAGATCTATAGCCTCTTGGGATCATGAAGTCCTGTGAACAAGTAAGACAAAGAAGAAAATCAAAATATGAAAAGAAATTGAATGTATACTTACCTATAACACAGTTGCAGATGAACACACAGCCAATAAAACGTAAAATCCAGATGCAGACAACGGCAAACAGCTGGAGATGAATAGTCTCTTGGGATCATGAGGTCCTGTAAACAAGACAAAAAAAAGTCAATACATGAATAGAAACGGAATGTATACTTACCTGTTACACAGTTGCAGATGAATAGAAAGTCAGTCAGATTGAGATCCAGATGCAGACAACGGCAAACAGTTGGAGATGAATAGTCTTTTGGGATCATGAAATCTTGTGAACAAGTGAGACAAAGAAGAAAATCAAAATATAAAAAGAAACTGAATGTATACTTACGTGTAACACAGTTGCAGATGAATACACACCCAATAAGACGTAAAAGCCAGATGCAGACAACGGCAAACAGCTGGAAATGAATAGTCTCTTGGGATCATGAGGTCCTGTAAACAAGTAAGACAAAGAAGAAAGTCAAATCGAAAAGAAACTGAATGTATACTTACCTGTTACAAAGTTGCCGATGAATACACAGCCAATAAGACGAAAAATTCAGATGCAGTTGAAAAGTCTCTTGGGATCACGAGGTCCTGTGAACAAGTAAGACAAAGAAGAAAGTCAATACATGAAAAGAAACGGCATGCTTACTTACCGATTACACAGTTGCAGATGAAAACACAGCAAATAAGACGTAAAATCCAGATGCAGACAACGGCAAACAGCTGGAGATGAATAGTCTCTTGGGAACATGAGGTTCTGTAAATAAGACAAAAAAAAAAGTCAATACATGAATAGAAACGGAATGTATACTTACCTGTTACACAGTTGCAGATGAAAAAAAGCTAGTAAGCCAGAGTTCCAGATACAGACAACCATATACAGTTGATGTATAGTCTCTTGGGATGATGAGGTCCTGTGAACAAGTAAGACAAAGAAGAAAGTCAACACATGAAAAGAAATTGAATGTATACTTACCTGTAACACAGTTGCAGATGAAAAGAAACGGAATGTATACTTACCTGTTACACAGCTGCAGATGAATACACAGTCAGTAAGAAAGAATTCCAGATGCAGACAACCACATACAGCTGGACATCGATAGCCTCTTGGGATCATGAAGTCCTGTCAAGAAGACAACAAGAAAGTCAATATATGAAAAGAAACTGAATGTATACTTACCTGTTACACAGTTGCAAATTAAAAAAAGCCAGTAAGCCAGAGTTCCAGATTCAGACAACCATATACAGTTGATGTATAGTCTCTTGGGATCACGAGGTCCTGTGAACAAGTAAGACAAAGAAGAAAGTCAATACATGAAAAGAAACTGAATGTATACTTACCTTTTACAAACTTGCAGATGAATACAAATCCAGTAAGAAAGAATTCCAGATGCAGACAACCACATCCAGCTGGACATGGATAGTCTCTTGGGATCATGAGGTCCTGTAAACAAGACAAAGAAGAAAGTCAATACATGAAAAGAAACTGAATGTATACTTACCTGTTACACAGTTGCAGATGAATAGAAAGTCAGTAAGATTGAGTTCCATATGCAGACAACCGCAAACACTTGGAGATCGATAACCTCTTGGGATCATGAAGTCCTGTCAACAAGTAAGACAAAGAAGAAAGTCAATACATGAAAAGAAACTGAATGTATACTTACCTGTTACACAGTTGCAGATGAATACACAGTCAGTAAGAAAGAATTCCAGATGCAGACAACCACATACAGCTAGACATGGATAGTCTCTTTGGATCATGAAATCTTGTGAACAAGTAAGACAAAGAAGAAAATAAAAACATGAAAAGAAACTGAATGTATACTTACCTCTTGCACAGTTGCAGATGAATAGAAAGTCAGTCAAATTGAGATCCAGATGCCGACAACGGCAAACACTTGGAGATCGATAGCCTCTTGGGATCATGAAGTCCTGTCAAGAAGTAAGAAAAAGAAGAAAATCAAAACATGAAAAGAAACTGAATGTATACTTACCTGATACACAGTTGCAGATGAAAAGAAACGGAATGTATACTTACTTGTTACACAGTTGCAGATGAATACACAGTCAGCAAGAAAGAATTTCAGATGCAGACAACAACATACAGCTGGAGATCGATAGCCTGTTGGGATCATGAGGTCCTGTAAACAAGACAAAAAGAAAGTCAATACATGAAAAGAAACTGAATGTATACTTAACTGTTACACAGTTGCAGTTGAAAAAAAGCCAGTAAGCCAGAGTTCCAGATTCAGACAACCATATACAGTTGATGTATAGTCTCTTTGGATGATGAGGTCCTGTGAACAAGTAAGACAAAGAAGAAAGTCAACACATGAAAAGAAATTGAATGTATACTTACCTGTAACACAGTTGCAGATGAAAAGAAACGGAATGTATACTTACCTGTTACAATGTTGCAGATGAATACACAGTCAGTAAGAAAGAGTTCCAGATGCAGACAACCACATACAGCTGGACAAGGACAGTCTCTTGGGATCATGAAGTCCTGTGAACAAGTAAGACAAAGAAGAAAATCAAAATATGAAAAGAAATTGAATGTATACTTACCTATAACACAGTTGCAGATGAATACACAGCCAATAAAACGTAAAATCCAGATTGCAGACAACGGCAAACAGCTGGAGATGAATAGTCTCTTGGGATCATGAGGTCCTGTGAACAAGTAAGACAAAGAAAAAAGTCAATACATGAAAAGAAACTGAATGTATACTTACATGTTAAAAAGTTGCAGATGAATGCATCTGGAATTCTTTCTTACTGGATTTGTTGACAACCACATCCACCTGGACAGGGATAGTCTCTTGGGATCATGAGGTCCTGTAAACAAGACAAAGAAAAAAGTCAATACATGAAAAGAAACTGAATGTATACTTACCTGTTACACAGTTGCAGATGAATAGAAAGTCAGTCACATTGAGTTCCAGATGCAGACAACGGCAAACACTTGGAGATCTATAGCCTCTTGGGATCATGAAGTCCTGTGAACAAGTAAGACAAAGAAGAAAATCAAAATATGAAAAGAAATTGAATGTATACTTACCTATAACACAGTTGCAGATGAACACACAGCCAATAAAACGTAAAATCCAGATGCAGACAACGGCAAACAGCTGGAGATGAATAGTCTCTTGGGATCATGAGGTCCTGTAAACAAGACAAAAAAAAGTCAATACATGAATAGAAACGGAATGTATACTTACCTGTTACACAGTTGCAGATGAATAGAAAGTCAGTCAGATTGAGATCCAGATGCAGACAACGGCAAACAGTTGGAGATGAATAGTCTTTTGGGATCATGAAATCTTGTGAACAAGTGAGACAAAGAAGAAAATCAAAATATAAAAAGAAACTGAATGTATACTTACGTGTAACACAGTTGCAGATGAATACACACCCAATAAGACGTAAAAGCCAGATGCAGACAACGGCAAACAGCTGGAAATGAATAGTCTCTTGGGATCATGAGGTCCTGTAAACAAGTAAGACAAAGAAGAAAGTCAAATCGAAAAGAAACTGAATGTATACTTACCTGTTACAAAGTTGCCGATGAATACACAGCCAATAAGACGAAAAATTCAGATGCAGTTGAAAAGTCTCTTGGGATCACGAGGTCCTGTGAACAAGTAAGACAAAGAAGAAAGTCAATACATGAAAAGAAACGGCATGCTTACTTACCGATTACACAGTTGCAGATGAAAACACAGCAAATAAGACGTAAAATCCAGATGCAGACAACGGCAAACAGCTGGAGATGAATAGTCTCTTGGGAACATGAGGTTCTGTAAATAAGACAAAAAAAAAAAGTCAATACATGAATAGAAACGGAATGTATACTTACCTGTTACACAGTTGCAGATGAAAAAAAGCTAGTAAGCCAGAGTTCCAGATACAGACAACCATATACAGTTGATGTATAGTCTCTTGGGATGATGAGGTCCTGTGAACAAGTAAGACAAAGAAGAAAGTCAACACATGAAAAGAAATTGAACGTATACTTACCTGTAACACAGTTGCAGATGAAAAGAAACGGAATGTATACTTACCTGTTACACAGCTGCAGATGAATACACAGTCAGTAAGAAAGAATTCCAGATGCAGACAACCACATACAGCTGGACATCGATAGCCTCTTGGGATCATGAAGTCCTGTCAAGAAGACAACAAGAAAGTCAATATATGAAAAGAAACTGAATGTATACTTACCTGTTACACAGTTGCAAATTAAAAAAAGCCAGTAAGCCAGAGTTCCAGATTCAGACAACCATATACAGTTGATGTATAGTCTCTTGGGATCACGAGGTCCTGTGAACAAGTAAGACAAAGAAGAAAGTCAATACATGAAAAGAAACTGAATGTATACTTACCTTTTACAAACTTGCAGATGAATACAAATCCAGTAAGAAAGAATTCCAGATGCAGACAACCACATCCAGCTGGACATGGATAGTCTCTTGGGATCATGAGGTCCTGTAAACAAGACAAAGAAGAAAGTCAATACATGAAAAGAAACTGAATGTATACTTACCTGTTACACAGTTGCAGATGAATAGAAAGTCAGTAAGATTGAGTTCCATATGCAGACAACCGCAAACACTTGGAGATCGATAACCTCTTGGGATCATGAAGTCCTGTCAACAAGTAAGACAAAGAAGAAAGTCAATACATGAAAAGAAACTGAATGTATACTTACCTGTTACACAGTTGCAGATGAATACACAGTCAGTAAGAAAGAATTCCAGATGCAGACAACCACATACAGCTAGACATGGATAGTCTCTTTGGATCATGAAATCCTGTGAACAAGTAAGACAAAGAAGAAAATCAAAACATGAAAAGAAACTGAATGTATACTTACCTCTTGCACAGTTGCAGATGAATAGAAAGTCAGTCAAATTGAGATCCAGATGCCGACAACGGCAAACACTTGGAGATCGATAGCCTCTTGGGATCATGAAGTCCTGTCAAGAAGTAAGAAAAAGAAGAAAATCAAAACATGAAAAGAAACTGAATGTATACTTACCTGATACACAGTTGCAGATGAAAAGAAACGGAATGTATACTTACCTGTTACACAGTTGCAGATGAATACACAGTCAGCAAGAAAGAATTTCAGATGCAGACAACAACATACAGCTGGAGATCGATAGCCTGTTGGGATCATGAGGCCCTGTAAACAAGACAAAAAGAAAGTCAATACATGAAAAGAAACTGAATGTATACTTACCTATAACACAGTTGCAGATGAATACACAGCCAATAAAACCTAAAATCCAGATTGCAGACAACGGCAAACAGCTGGAGATGAATAGTCTCTTGGGATCATGAGGTCCTGTGAACAAGTAAGACAAAGAAAAAAGTCAATACATGAAAAGAAACTGAATGTATACTTACATGTTACAAAGTTGCAGATGAATGCATCTGGAATTCTTTCTTACTGGATTTGTAGACAACCACATCCACCTGGACAGGGATAGTCTCTTGGGATCATGAGGTCCTGTAAACAAGACAAAGAAAAAAGTCAATACATGAAAAGAAACTGAATGTATACTTACCTGTTACACAGTTGCAGATGAATAGAAAGTCAGTAAGAAAGAATTCCAGATGCAGACAACCACATCCAGCTGGACATGGATAGTCTCTTGGGATCATGAGGTCCTGTAAACAAGACAAAGAAGAAAGTCAATACATGAAAAGAAACTGAATGTACACTTACCTGTTACACAGTTGCAGATGAATAGAAAGTCAGTCACATTGAGTTCCAGATGCAGACAACGGCAAACACTTGGAGATCTATAGCCTCTTGGGGTCATGAAGTCCTGTGAACAAGTAAGAAAAAGAAGAAAGTCAAAACATGAAAAGAAACTGAATGTATACTTACCTGTTGCACAGTTGCAGATGAATAGAAAGTCAGTCATATTGAGTTCCAGATGCAGACAACGGCAAACACTTGGAGATCTATAGCCTCTTGGGATCATGAAGTCCTGTGAACAAGTGAGACAACGAAGAAAGTCAATACATGAAAAGAAACTGAATGTATACTTACCTGTTACACAGTTGCAGATGAGTCCACAGTCAGTAAGAAAGAATTCCAGATGCAGACAACCACATCCAGCTGGACACGGATAGTCTCTTGGGATCATGAGGTCCTGTAAACAAGACAAAGAAGAAAGTCAATACATGAAAAGAAACTGAATGTATACTTACCTGTTACACAGTTGCAGATGAATAGGAAGTAAGTTAGATTGAGGTCCAGATGCAGACAACGGCAAGCACTTGGAGATCGATAGCCTCTTGGGATCATAAAGTCCTGTAAACAAGACAAAAAGAAAGTCAATACATGAAAAGAAGCTGAATGTATACTTACCTGTTACACAGTTGGAGATGAAAAAAAAGCCAGTAAGCCAAATTCACACAACCATATACAGTTGATGTATAGTCTCTTGGGATCATGAAGTCCTGTGAACAAGTAAGACAAAGAAGAAAGTCAATGCATGAAAAGAAACTGAATGTATACTTACCTGTTACACAGTTGCAGATGAAAAGAAACGGAATGTATACTTACCTGTTACACAGCTGCAGATGAATACACAGTCAGCAAGAAAGAATTCCAGATGCAGACAACCACATACAGCTGGACAAGGACAGTCTCTTGGGATCATGAAGTCCTGTGAACAAGTCAATACATAAAAAAAACTGAATGTATACTTACCTGTTACAAAGTTGCAGATGAATAGAAAGTCAGTCAGATTGAGTTCCAGATGCAGACAACGGCAAACACTTGGAGATTGATAGCCTCTTGGGGTCATGAAGTCCTGTGAACAAGTAAGAAAAAGAAGAAAATAAAAATATGAAAAGAAATTGAATGTATACTTACCTATAACACAGTTGCAGATGAATACACAGCCAATAAAACGTAAAATCCAGATGCAGACAACGGCAAACAGCTGGAGATGAATAGTCTCTTGGGATCATGAGGTCCTGTAAACAAGACAAAAAAAGTCAATACATTAAGAGAAACGGAATGTATACTTACCTGTTACACAGTTGCAGATGAAAACAAAGCCAGTAAGAAAGAATTCCAGATGCAGACAACCACATACAGCTGGACATCGATAGCCTCTTGGGATCATGAAGTCCTGTAAACAAGACAAAAAGAAAGTCAATACATGAAAAGAAACTGAATGTATACTTTCCTTTTACACAGTTGCAGATGAATACACAGTCAGTCAGATTGAGTTCCAGATGTAGACAACGGCAAACACTTGGAGATCGATAGCGTCTTGGGGTCATGAAGTCCTGTGAACAAGTAAGACAAAGTAGAAAGTCAATACATGAAAACAAACTGAATGTATACTTACCTGTTACACAGTTGCAGATGAATACACAGTCAGAAAGAAAGAATTCCATTTGCAGACAACCACATCCAGCTGGACATAGACAGTCTCTTGGGATCATGAAGTCCTGTGAACAAGTAAGACAAAGAAGAAAGTCAATACATGAAAAGAAACTGAGTGTATACTTACCTGTTACACAGTTGCAGATGAAAAGAAACAGAATGTATACTTACCTGTTACACAGTTGCAGATGAATACACAGTCAGTAAGAAAGAATTCCAGACGCAGACAACCACATACAGCTGGACATGGACAGACTCTTCGGATCATGAAGTCCTGTGAAAAAGTAAGACAAAGAAGAAAGTCAATACATGAAAAGAAGCTGAATGTATACTTACCTGTTACACAGTTGGAGATGAAAAAAAGCCAGTAAGCCAGATTCACACAACAATATACAGTTGATGTATAGTCTCTTGGGATCATGAAGTCCTGTGAACAAGTAAGACAAAGAAGAAAGTCAATGCATGAAAAGAAACTGAATGTATACTTACCTGTTACACAGTTGCAGATGAAAAGAAACGGAATGTATACTTACCTGTTACACAGTTGGAGATGAAAAAAAAGCCAGTAAGCCAGATTCACACAACCATATACAGTTGATGTATAGCCTCTTGGGATCATGAAGTCCTGTCAACAAGTAAGACAAAAAAGAAAATCAAAATATGAAAAGAAATTGAATGTTTACTTACCTATAACACAGTTGCAGATGAATACACAGCCAATAAAACGTAAAATCCAGATGCAGACAACGGCAAACAGCTTGAGATGAATAGTCTCTTGGGATCATGAGTCAATAAAAAAGTTAATACATGAATAGAATCGGAATGTATACTTACCTGTTACACAGTTGCAGGTGAATAAGAAAGTCAGTCAGACTGAGATCGAGATGCAGACAACGGCAAACACTTGGAGATCGATAGCCTCCTGGGATCATGAAGTCCTGTGAACAAGACAGACAAAGAAGAAAATCAAAATACGAAAAGAAACTGAATGTACACTTACCTGTTACACAGTTGCAGATGAATACACAGCAAGAAAGAAAGAATTCCAGATGCAGACAGCCACATACAGCTGGACATGGACAGACTCTTGGGATCATGAAGTACTGTGAACAAGACAAAGAAGAAAATCAAAATATGAAAAGAAACTGAATGTATACTTACCTGTTACACAGCTGCTGATAAAGAAAAGCCAGTAAGCCAGAGTTCCAGATTCAGACAACCATATACAATTGATGTATAAACTCTTGGGATCACAAGGTCCTGTGAACAAGTAAGACAAAAAAGAAAGACAATACATGAAAAGAAACTGAATGTATACTTACCTGTTACACAGTTGCAGATGAATATAAAGTCAGACAGATTGAGTTCCAGATGCAGACAACGGCAAACAGCTGGAGATGAATACTCTCTTGGGATCATGAGGTCCTGTAAACAAGATAAAAAGAAAGTCAATACATGAAAAGAAACTGAACGTATACTTACGTGTAACACAGTTGCAGATGAATACACACCCAATAAGACATAAAATCCAGATGCAGACAACGGCAAACAGGTGGAAATGAATAGTCTCTTGGGATCATGAGGTCCTGTAAACAAGTAAGACAAAGAAGAAAATCAAAATATGAAAAGAAACTGAATGTTTACTTCCCTGTAACACAGTTGCAGATGAAAAAAATAAAGCCAGTAAGCCAGGATTCCAGATTCAGACAACCATATACAGTTGATTTATAGTCTCTTGGGATCACGAGGTACTATGAACAAGTAAGACAAAGAAGAAAGTCAATACATGAAAAGAAACTGAATGTATACTTACCTGTAACACAGTTGCAGATGAATACACTGTCAGTAAGAAAGAATTCCAGATGCAGACAACCACATACAGCTGGACATCGATAGCCTCTTGGGATCATGAGGTCCTGTAAACAAAACAAAAAAAAAAAGCCAATACATGAAAAGAAACTGAATGTATACTTACCTGTTACACAGTTGCAGTTGAAAAAAAGCCAGTAAGCCAGAGTTCCAGATTCAGACAACCATATACAGCTGGACATCGATAGCCTATTGGGATCACGAGGTCCTGTGAACAAGGAAGACAAAGAAGAAAGTCAATACATGAAAAGAAATTGAATGTATACTTACCTGTTACAAATTTGCAGATGAATAAAAATTCAGTCAGATTGAGATCCTGATGCAGACAACGGCAAACACTTGGAGATCGATAGCCTCTTGGGATCATGAGGTCCTGTAAACAAGTCAAAGAAGAAAGTCAATACATGAAAAGAAACTAAATGTATACTTACCTGTTACAAAGTTGCAGATGATTACAAAGCCAGTAAGAAAGAATTCCAGATGCAGACAACCACATCCAGCTGGACATGGATAGCCTCTTGGGATCATGAAGTCCTGTGAACAAGTAAGACAAAGAAGAAAATCAAAAGATGAAAACAAACTGAATGTATACTTACCTGTTACACAGTTGCAGATGAATACACAGTCAGTAAGAAAGAATTCCAGTTGCAGACAACCACATACAGCTGGACATAGACAGTCTCTTGGGATAATGAAGTCCTGTGAATATTAAGACAAATAAGAAAGTCAAAACATGAAAAGAAACTGAATGTTTACTTACCTGTAACACAGTTGCAGATGAATACACAGCCAATAAGACGAAAAATCCAGATGCAGTTGAATAGTCTCTTGGGATCACGAGGTCCTGTGAATAAGTAAGACAAAGAAGAAAGTCAATACATGAAAAGAAACGGAATGTATACTTACCTATAACACAGTTGCAGATGAATACACAGCCAATAAAATGTAAAATCCAGATGCAGACAACGGCAAACAGCTGGAGATGAATAGCCTCTTGGGATCATGAAGTCCTGTGAACAAGTAAGAAAAAGAAGAAAGTCAAAACATGAAAAGAAACTGAATGTATACTTACCTGTTGCACAGTTGCAGATGAATAGAAAGTCAGAAACGGAAGTCAAGAAACGGAATGTATACTTACCTGTTGCACAGTTGCAGATGAATAGAAAGTCAGTCAGATTGAGTTCCAGATGCAGACAACGGCAAGCACTTGGAGATCGATAGCCTCTTGGGATCATGAAGTCCTGTCAACAAGTAAGACAAATAAGAAAGTCAATACATGAAAAGAAACTGAATGTATACTTACCTGTTACACAGTTGCAGATGAATAGAAAGTCAGTAAGAAAGAATTCCAGATGCAGACAACCACATACAGCTGGACATCGATAGCCTCTTGGGATCATGAAGTCCTGTAAACAAGACAAAAAGAAAGTCAATACATGAAAAGAAACTGAATGTATAATTACCTGTTACACAGTTGCAGATGAATAGGAAGTACGTTAGATTGAGTTCCAGATGCAGACAACGGCAAGCACTTGGAGATCGATAGCCTCTTGGGATCATGAAGTCCTGACAAGAAGTAAGACAAAGAAGAAAATCAAAACATGAAAAGAAACTGAATTTATACTTACCTGTTACACTGTTGCAGATGAATACACAGTCAGTAAGAAAGAATTCCAGATGCAGACAACCACATACAGCTGGACATCGATAGCCTCTTGGGATCATGAGGTCCTGTAAACAAGACAAAGAAGAAAGTCAATATATGAAAAGAAACTGAATGTATACTTACCTGTTACACAGTTGCAGATGAAAAAAAAAAGCTAGTAAGCCAGAGTTCCAGATGCAGATAACCATATAAAGTTGATGCATAGTCTCTTGGGATCACGAGGTTCTGTGAACAAGTAAGACAAAGAAGAAAGTCAATACATGAAAAGAATCTGAATGCTTACTTACCGATTACACAGTTGCAGATGAATAGAAAGTCAGTCAGATTGAGATCCAGATGCAGACAACGGCAAACACTTGGAGTTCGATAGCCTCTTGGGATCATGAAGTCCTGTGAACAAGTAAGACAAAGAAGAAAATCAAAATATGAAAAGAAATGGAATGTATACTTACCTGTAACACAGTTGCAGATGAATAGAAAGTTAGTCAGATTGAGTTCCAGATGCAGACAATGGCAAGAAGTTGGAGATGAATAGTCTCTTGGGATCATGAGGTCCTGTAAACAAGAAAAAAAGAAAGTCAATACATGAAAAGAAACTGAATGCTTACTTACCAATTACACAGTTGGAGAAGAATACACAGCCATTAAGAAAGAATTCCAGATGCAGACAACCACATACAGCTGGACATGGACAGACTCTTGGGATCATGAAGTCCTGTGAACAAGTGAGACAACGAAGAAAGTCAATACATGAAAAGAAGCTGAATTTATACTTACCTGTTACAAAGTTGCAGATGAATACAAAGCCAGTAAGCCAGAGTTCCAGATTCAGTCAACCATATACAGTTGATGTATAGTCTCTTGGGATCATGAGGTCCTGTAAACAAGACAAAGAAGAAAGTCAATACATGAAAAGCAACTGAATTTATACTTACCTGTTACACTGTTGCAGATGAATACACAGTCAGTAAGAAAGAATTCCAGATGCAGACAACCACATACAGCTGGACATCGATAGCCTCTTGGGTTCATGAAGTCCTGCAAACAATACAAAAAGAAAGTCAATACATGAAAAGAAACTGAATGCTTACTTACCAATTACACAGTTGGAGATGAATACACAGCCATTAAGAAAGAATTCCAGATGCAGACAACCACATACAGCTGGACATGGACAGACTCTTGGGATCATGAAGTCCTGTGAACAAGTAAGACAATATATAAAGTCAATACATGAAAAAAAGCTGAATGTATACTTACCTGTTACACAGTTGCAGATGAAAAAAAGCCAGTAAGCCAGAGTTCCAGATTCAGTCAACCATATACAGTTGATGTATAGTCTCCTGGGATCATGAAGTCCTGTCAACAAGTAACAAAGAAGAAAATCCAAATATGAAAAGAAACTGAATGTATACTTACCTGTATCACAGTTGCAGATTAATACACAGCCAATAAGATGAAAAATCCAGATGCAGACAACAGCAAACAGCTGGAGATGAATAGTCTCTTGGGATCATGAGGTCCTGTAAACAAGTAAGACAAAGAAGAAAGTCAAAACATGAAAAGAAACTGAATGTATACTTACCTGTTGCACAGTTGCAGATGAATAGAAAGTCAGAAACGGAAGTCAAGAAACTTAAACGGAAGTCAAGAAACGGAATGTATGCTTACCTGTTACACAGTTGCAGTTGAAAAAAAGCCAGTAAGCCAGAGTTGCAGATTCAGTTGATGTATAGTCTCTTGGGATCACGAGGTCCTGTGAACAAGTAAGACAAAGAAGAAAGTCAATACATGAAAAGAAACTGAATGTATACTTACCTGTTACACAGTTTCAGTTGAATAGAAAGTCAGTCAGGTTGAGTTCCAGATGCAGACAAAGGCAAACACTTGGAGATCGATAGCCTCTTGGGATCATGAAGTCCTGTGAAGAAGTAAGACAAAGAAGAAAGTCAATACATGAAAAAAAACTGAATGTATACTTACCTGTAACACAGTTGCAGATGAATACACAGCCAATAAGACGAAAAATCCAGATGCAGATGAATAGTCTCTTGGGATCACGAGGTCCTGTGAACAAGTAAGACAAAGAAGAAAGTCAATACATGAAAAGAAATGGAATGATTACTTACCGATTAAACAGTTGCAGATGAAAACACAGCCAATAAAACGTAAAATCCAGATGCAGACAACGGCAAACAGCTGGAGATGAATAGTCTCTTGGGATCATGAGGTCCTGTAAATAAGACAAAAAGAAAGTCAATACATGAAAAGAAACTGAATGTATACTTACCTGTTACACAGTTGCAGATGAGTACACAGTCAGTAAGAAAGAATTCCAGATGCAGACAACATATAGCTGGACATGGACAGACTCTTGGGATCATGAAGTCCTGTGAACAAGTAAGACAAAGAAGAAATTCAATACATGAAAAGAAAATGAATGTATACTTACCTGTTACAAAGTTGCAGATGAAAACAAAGCCAGTAAGAAAGAATTCCAGATGCAGACAACCACATCCAGCTGGACACAGATAGTCTCTTGGGATCATGAGGTCCTGTAAAGAAGACAAAGAAGAAAGTCAATATATGAAAAGAAACTGAATATATACTTACCTACTACACAGTTGCAGATGAATACAAAGCCAGTAAGAAAGAATTCCAGATGCAGACAACCACATACAGCTGGACATGGATAGTCTCTTGGGATCAGGAGGTCCTGTAAACAAGAGAAAGAAGAAAGTCAATACATGAAAAGAAAATGAATGTATACTTACCTGTTACACAGTTGCAGATGAATAGAAAGTTAGTCCGATTGAGTTCCAGATGCAGACAACGGCAAACACTTGGAGATCGATAGCCTCTTGGGGTCATGAAGTCCTGTGAACAAGTAAGAAAAAGAAGAAAGTCAAAACATGAAAAGAAACTGAATGTATACTTACCTGTTGCATAGTTGCAGATGAATAGAAAGTCAGAAACGGAAGTCAAGAAACGGAAACGGAAGTCAAGAAACGGAATGTATACTTACCTGTTACACAGTTGCAGTTGAAAAAAAGCCAGTAAGCCAGAGTTGCAGATTCAGACAACCATATTCAGTTGATGTATAGTCTCTTGGGATCACGAGGTCCTGTGAACAAGTAAGACAAAGAAGAAAGTCAATACATGAAAAGAAACTGAATGTATACTTATCGATTAAACAGTTGCAGATGAAAACACAGCCAATAAGACGTGAAATCCAGATGCAGACAACGGCAAACAGCTGGAGATGAATAGTCTCTTGGGATCATGAGGTCCTGTAAATAAGACAAAAAAAAAAAAAGTCAATACATGAATAGAAACGGAATGTATACTTACCTGTTACACAGTTGCAGATGAATACACAGCCAGTAAGAAAGAGTTCCAGATGCAGACAACCACATATAGCTGGACAAGGACAGTCTCTTTGGATCATGAAGTCCTGTGAACAAGTAAGACAAAAAAAGAAAGTCAATACATGAAAAGAAACTGAATGTATACTTACCTGTTACACAGTTGCAGATGAATGCACAGTCAGTAAGAAAGAATTCCAGATGCAGACAACCACATACAGCTGGACATCGATAGCCTCTTGGGTTCATGAAGTCCTGCAAACAATACAAAAAGAAAGTCAATACATGAAAAGAAACTGAATGTATACTTACCTGTTACACAGTTGCAGATGAATATAAAGTAGATTGAGTTCCAGATGCAGACAACGGCAAGTACTTGGAGATCGATAGCCTCTTGGGATCATGAAGTCCTGTGAACAAGTAAGACAAAGAAGAAAATCAAAACATGAAAAGAAACTGAGTGTATACTTACCTGTTACACAGTTGCAGATGAAAAGAAACGGAATGTATACTTACCTGTTACACAGTTGCAGATGAATACACAGTCAGTAAGAAAGAATTCCAGAGGCAGACAACCACATACAGCTAGACATGGATAGTCTCTTTGGATCATGAAATCTTGTGAACAAGTAAGACAAAGAAGAAAATCAAAATATAAAAAGAAACTGAATGTATACTTACGTGTAACACAGTTGCAGATGAATACACACCCAATAAGACGAAAAATCCAGATGCAGATGAATAGTCTCTTGGGATCACGAGGTCCTGTGAACAAGTAAGACAAAGAAGAAAGTCAATACATGAAAAAAAAACTGAATGTATACTTACCTATTGCACAGTTGCAGATTAATACACAGCCAATAAGACGTAAAATCCAGATGCAGACAACGGCAAACAGCTGGAGATGAATAGTCTCTTGGGATCATGAGGTCCTGTAAATAAGACAAATAAGAAAGTCAATACATGAAAACAAACTGAATGTATACTTACCTGTTACACAGTTGCAGATGAAAAGAAACTGAATGTATACTTACCTGTAACACAGTTGCAGATTAATACAAAGCCAATAAGATAAAAAATCCAGATGCAGACAACAGCAAACAGCTGGAGATGAATACTCTCTTGGGATCATGAAGTCCTGTCAACAAGTAAGACAAAGAAGAAAACCTAAATATAAAAAGAAACTGAATGTATACTTACGTGTAACACATTTGCAGATGAATACACACCCAATAAGACGTAAAAGCCAGATGCAGACAACGGCAAACAGCTGGAAATGAATAGTCTCTTGGGATCATGAGGTCTTGTAAACAAGTAAGACAAAGAAGAAAGTCAAAACTAAAAGAAACGGAATGTATACTTACCTGTTACACAGTTGCAGATGAATACACAGCCAATAAGACGAAAAATTCAGATGCAGTTGAAAAGTCTCTTGGGATCACGAGGTCCTGTGAACAAGTAAGACAAAGAAGAAAGTCAATACATGAATAGAAACGGAATGTATACTTACCTGTTACACAGTTGCAGATGAAAAAAAGCCAGTAAGCCAGAGTTCCAGATACAGACAACCATATACAGTTGATGTATAGTCTCTTGGGATCACGAGGTCCTGTGAACAAGTAAGACAAAGAAGAAAGTCAATACATGAAAAGAAACTGAATGCTTACTTACCTTTTACAAACTTGCAGATGAATACAAATCCAGTAAGAAAGAATTCCAGATGCAGACAATCACATCCAGCTGGACATGGATAGTCTCTTGGGATCATGAGGTCCTGTAAACAAGACAAAGAAGAAAGTCAATACATGAAAAGAAACTGAATGTATACTTACCTGTTACACAGTTGCAGATGAATAGAAAGTCAGTAAGATTGAGTTCCATATGCAGACAACCGCAGACACTTGGAGATCGATAACCTCTTGGGATCATGAAGTCCTGTCAACAAGTAAGACAAAGAAGAAAGTCAATACATGAAAAGAAACTGAATGTATACTTACCTGTTACACAGTTGCAGATGAATAGAAAGTCAGTAAGATTGAGTTCCATATGCAGACAACCGCAGACACTTGGAGATCGATAACCTCTTGGGATCATGAAGTCCTGTCAAGAAGTAAGAAAAAGAAGAAAATCAAAACATGAAAAGAAACTGAATGTATACTTACCTGATACACAGTTGCAGATGAAAAGAAACGGAATGTATACTTACCTGTTACAGAGTTGCAGATGAATACACAGTCAGCAAGAAAGAATTTCAGATGCAGACAACAACATACAGCTGGACATGGATAGTCTCTTGGGATCATGAGGTCCTGTAAACAAGACAAAAAGAAAGTCAATACATGAAAAGAAACTGAATGTATACTTAACTGTTACACAGTTGCAGTTGAAAAAAAGCCAGTAAGCCAGAGTTCCAGATTCAGACAACCATATACAGTTGATGTATAGTCTCTTGGGATGATGAGGTCCTGTGAACAAGTAAGACAAAGAAGAAAGTCAATACATGAAAAGAAATTGAATGTATACTTACCTGTAACACAGTTGCAGATGAAAAGAAACGGAATGTATACTTACCTGTTACAATGTTGCAGACGAATACACAGTCAGTAAGAAAGAGTTCCAGATGCAGACAACCACATACAGCTGGACAAGGACAGTCTCTTGGGATCATGAAGTCCTGTGAACAAGTAAGACAAAGAAGAAAATCAAAATATGAAAAGAAATTGAATGTATACTTACCTATAACACAGTTGCAGATGAATACACAGCCAATAAAACGTAAAATCCAGATTGCAGACAACGGCAAACAGCTGGAGATGAATAGTCTCTTGGGATCATGAGGTCCTGTGAACAAGTAAGACAAAGAAAAAAGTCAATACATGAAAAGAAACTGAATGTATACTTACATGTTAAAAAGTTGCAGATGAATGCATCTGGAATTCTTTCTTACTGGATTTGTTGACAACCACATCCACCTGGACAGGGATAGTCTCTTGGGATCATGAGGTCCTGTAAACAAGACAAAGAAAAAAGTCAATACATGAAAAGAAACTGAATGTATACTTACCTGTTACACAGTTGCAGATGAATAGAAAGTCAGTAAGAAAGAATTCCAGATGCAGACAACCACATCCAGCTGGACATGGATAGTCTCTTGGGATCATGAGGTCCTGTAAACAAGACAAAGAAGAAAGTCAATACATGAAAAGAAACTGAATGTACTCTTACCTGTTACACAGTTGCAGATGAATAGAAAGTCAGTCACATTGAGTTCCAGATGCAGACAACGGCAAACACTTGGAGATCTATAGCCTCTTGGGATCATGAAGTCCTGTGAACAAGTAAGACAAAGAAGAAAATCAAAATATGAAAAGAAACTGAATGTTTACTTACCTGTAAAACAGTTGCAGATGAATACACACCCAATAAGACGAAAAATCCAGATGCAGATGAATAGTCTCTTGGGATCACGAGGTCCTGTGAACAAGTAAGACAAAGAAGAAAGTCAATACATGAAAAAAAACTGAATGTATACTTACCTATTGCACAGTTGCAGATTAATACACAGCCAATAAGACGTAAAATCCAGATGCAGACAACGGCAAACAGCTGGAGATGAATAGTCTCTTGGGATCATGAGGTCCTGTAAATAAGATAAAAAGAGAGTCAATACATGAAAAAAAACTGAATGTGTACTTACCTGTTACACAGTTGCAGATGAATAGAAAGTTAGTCAGATTGAGTTCCAGATGCAGACAATGGCAAGAAGTTGGAGATGAATAGTCTCTTGGGATCATGAGGTCCTGTAAACAAGAAAAAAAGAAAGTCAATACATGAAAAGAAACTGAATGCTTACTTACCAATTACACAGTTGGAGAAGAATACACAGCCATTAAGAAAGAATTCCAGATGCAGACAACCACATACAGCTGGACATGGACAGACTCTTGGGATCATGAAGTCCTGTGAACAAGTGAGACAACGAAGAAAGTCAATACATGAAAAGAAGCTGAATTTATACTTACCAGTTACAAAGTTGCAGATGAATACAAAGCCAGTAAGCCAGAGTTCCAGATTCAGTCAACCATATACAGTTGATGTATAGTCTCTTGGGATCATGAGGTCCTGTAAACAAGACAAAGAAGAAAGTCAATACATGAAAAGAAACTGAATGCTTACTTACCAATTACACAGTTGGAGATGAATACACAGCCATTACGAAAGAATTCCAGATGCAGACAACCACATACAGCTGGACATGGACAGACTCTTGGGATCATGAAGTCCTGTGAACAAGTAAGACAATATATAAAGTCAATACATGAAAAGAAGCTGAATGTATACTTACCTGTTAAACAGTTGCAGATGAAAAAAAGCCAGTAAGCCAGAGTTCCAGATTCAGTCAACCATATACAGTTGATGTATAGTCTCCTGGGATCATGAAGTCCTGTGAACAAGTAAGACAAAGAAAAAAGTAAATACATGAAAAGAAACTGAATGTATACTTACCTGTAACACAGTTGCAGATGAACACAGCCAATAAGACGAAAAATCCAGATGCAGACAATGGCAAACACTTGGAGATCGATAGCCTCATGGGATCATGAAGTCCTGTCAACAAGTAACAAAGAAGAAAATCCAAATATGAAAAGAAACTGAATGTATACTTACCTGTATCACAGTTGCAGATTAATACACAGCCAATAAGATGAAAAATCCAGATTCAGACAACAGCAAACAGCTGGAGATGAATAGTCTCTTGGGATCATGAGGTCCTGTAAACAAGTAAGACAAAGAAGAAAGTCAAAACATGAAAAGAAACTGAATGTATACTTACCTGTTGCACAGTTGCAGATGAATAGAAAGTCAGAAACGGAAGTCAAGAAACTTAAACGGAAGTCAAGAAACGGAATGTATGCTTACCTGTTACACAGTTGCAGTTGAAAAAAAGCCAGTAAGCCAGAGTTGCAGATTCAGTTGATGTATAGTCTCTTGGGATCACGAGGTCCTGTGAACAAGTAAGACAAAGAAGAAAGTCAATACATGAAAAGAAACTGAATGTATACTTACCTGTTACACAGTTGCAGTTGAATAGAAAGTCAGTCAGGTTGAGTTCCAGATGCAGACAAAGGCAAACACTTGGAGATCGATAGCCTCTTGGGATCATGAAGTCCTGTGAAGAAGTAAGACAAAGAAGAAATTCAATACATGAAAAGAAAATGAATGTATACTTACCTGTTACAAAGTTGCAGATGAATACACAGCCAATAAGACGAAAAATCCAGATGCAGATGAATAGTCTCTTGGGATCACGAGGTCCTGTGAACAAGTAAGACAAAGAAGAAAGTCAATACATGAAAAGAAATGGAATGATTACTTACCGATTAAACAGTTGCAGATGAAAACACAGCCAATAAAACGTAAAATCCAGATGCAGACAACGGCAAACAGCTGGAGATGAATAGTGTCTTGGGATCATGAGGTCCTGTAAACAAGACAAAAAAAAGTCAATACATGAATAGAAACGGAATGTATACTTACATGTTACACAGTTGCATATGAATAGAATGTCAGTCAGATTGAGATCCAGATGCAGACAACGGCAAACAGCTGGAGATGAATAGTCTCTTGGGATCATGAGGTCCTGTAAATAAGACAAAAAGAAAGTCAATACATGAAAAGAAACTGAATGTATACTTACCTGTTACACAGTTGCAGATGAGTACACAGTCAGTAAGAAAGAATTCCAGATGCAGACAACATACAGCTGGACATGGACAGACTCTTGGGATCATGAAGTCCTGTGAACAAGTAAGACAAAGAAGAAATTCAATACATGAAAAGAAAATGAATGTATACTTACCTGTTACAAAGTTGCAGATGAAAACAAAGCCAGTAAGAAAGAATTCCAGATGCAGACAACCACATCCAGCTGGACACAGATAGTCTCTTGGGATCATGAGGTCCTGTAAAGAAGACAAAGAAGAAAGTCAATATATGAAAAGAAACTGAATATATACTTACCTACTACACAGTTGTAGATGAATACAAAGCCAGTAAGAAAGAATTCCAGATGCAGACAACCACATACAGCTGGACATGGATAGTCTCTTGGGATCAGGAGGTCCTGTAAACAAGAGAAAGAAGAAAGTCAATACATGAAAAGAAACTGAATGTATACTTACCTGTTACACAGTTGCAGATGAATAGAAAGTTAGTCCGATTGAGTTCCAGATGCAGACAACGGCAAACACTTGGAGATCGATAGCCTCTTGGGGTCATGAAGTCCTGTGAACAAGTAAGAAAAAGAAGAAAGTCAAAACATGAAAAGAAACTGAATGTATACTTACCTGTTGCACAGTTGCAGATGAATAGAAAGTCAGAAACGGAAGTCAAGAAACGGAAACGGAAGTCAAGAAACGGAATGTATACTTACCTGTTACACAGTTGCAGTTGAAAAAAAGCCAGTAAGCCAGAGTTGCAGATTCAGACAACCATATTCAGTTGATGTATAGTCTCTTGGGATCACGAGGTCCTGTGAACAAGTAAGACAAAGAAGAAAGTCAATACATGAAAAGAAACTGAATGTATACTTATCGATTAAACAGTTGCAGATGAAAACACAGCCAATAAGACGTGAAATCCAGATGCAGACAACGGCAAACAGCTGGAGATGAATAGTCTCTTGGGATCAGGAGGTCCTGTAAACAAGAGAAAGAAGAAAGTCAATACATGAAAAGAAACTGAATGTATACTTACCTGTTACACAGTTGCAGATGAATACACAGCCAGTAAGAAAGAGTTCCAGATGCAGACAACCACATATAGCTGGACAAGGACAGTCTCTTTGGATCATGAAGTCCTGTGAACAAGTAAGACAAAGAAGAAAGTCAAAACATGAAAAGAAACTGAATGTATACATACCTGTTACACAGTTGCAGATGAATACACAGCCAATAAGACGAAAAATCCAGATGCAGTTGAATAGTCTCTTGGGATCACGAGGTCCTGTGAACAAGTAAGACAAAGAAGAAAGTAAATACATGAAAAGAAACTGAATGTATACTTACCTATTGCACAGTTGCAGATGAACACACAGTCAGTAAGAAAGAATTCCAGTTGCAGACAACCACATACAGCTGGACATGGACCGTTTCTTGGGATCCTGAAATCCTATGAATAAGTAAGACAAATAAGAAAGTCAATACATGAAAACAAACTGAATGTATACTTACCTGTTACACAGTTGCAGATGAAAAGAAACTGAATGTATACTTACCTGTAACACAGTTGCAGATTAATACAAAGCCAATAAGATAAAAAATCCAGATGCAGACAACAGCAAACAGCTGGAGATGAATACTCTCTTGGGATCATAAAGTCCTGTCAACAAGTAAGACAAAGAAGAAAACCTAAATATGAAAAGAAATTGAATGTATACTTACCTATAACACAGTTGCAGATGAACACACAGCCAATAAAACGTAAAATCCAGATGCAGACAACGGCAAACAGCTGGAGATGAATAGTCTCTTGGGATCATGAGGTCCTGTAAACAAGACAAAAAAAAGTCAATACTTGAATAGAAACGGAATGTATACTTACCTGTTACACAGTTGCAGATGAATAGAAAGTCAGTCAGATTGAGATCCAGATGCAGACAACGGCAAACAGTTGGAGATGAATAGTCTCTTGGGATCATGAAATCTTGTGAACAAGTAAGACAAAGAAGAAAATCAAAATATAAAAAGAAACTGAATGTATACTTACGTGTAACACAGTTACAGATGAATACACACCCAATAAGACGTAAAAGCCAGATGCAGACAACGGCAAACAGCTGGAAATGAATAGTCTCTTGGGATCATGAGGTCCTGTAAACAAGTAAGACAAAGAAGAAAGTCAAATCGAAAAGAAACTGAATGTATACTTACCTGTTACACAGTTGCAGATGAATACACAGCCAATAAGACGAAAAATTCAGATGCAGTTGAAAAGTCTCTTGGGATCACGAGGTCCTGTGAACAAGTAAGACAAAGAAGAAAGTCAATACATGAAAAGAAACGGCATGCTTACTTACCGATTACACAGTTGCAGATGAAAACACAGCCAATAAGACGCAAAATCCAGATGCAGACAACGGCAAACAGCTGGAGATGAATAGTCTCTTGGGAACATGAGGTTCTGTAAATAAGACAAAAAAAAAAGTCAATACATGAATAGAAACGGAATGTATACTTACCTGTTACACAGTTGCAGATGAAAAAAAGCCAGTAAGCCAGAGTTCCAGATACAGACAACCATATACAATTGATGTATAGTCTCTTGGGATCACGAGGTCCTGTGAACAAGTAAGACAAAGAAGAAAGTCAATACATGAAAAGAAACTGAATGCTTACTTACCTTTTACAAACTTGCAGATGAATACAAATCCAGTAAGAAAGAATTCCAGATGCAGACAATCACATCCAGCTGGACATGGATAGTCTCTTGGGATCATGAGGTCCTGTAAACAAGACAAAGAAGAAAGTCAATACATGAAAAGAAACTGAATGTATACTTACCTGTTACACAGTTGCAGATGAATAGAAAGTCAGTAAGATTGAGTTCCATATGCAGACAACCGCAAACACTTGGAGATCGATAACCTCTTGGGATCATGAAGTCCTGTCAACAAGTAAGACAAAGAAGAAAGTCAATACATGAAAAGAAACTGAATGTATACTTACCTGTTACACAGTTGCAGATGAATACACAGTCAGTAAGAAAGAATTCCAGATGCAGACAACCACATACAGCTGGACATCGATAGCCTCTTGGGATCATGAAGTCCTGTCAAGAAGACAACAAGAAAGTCAATATATGAAAAGAAACTGAATGTATACTTACCTGTTACACAGTTGCAAATTAAAAAAAGCCAGTAAGCCAGAGTTCCAGATTCAGACAACCATATACAGTTGATGTATAGTCTCTTGGGATCACGAGGTCCTGTGAACAAGTAAGACAAAGAAGAAAGTCAATACATGAAAAGAAACTGAATGTATACTTACCTTTTACAAACTTGCAGATGAATACAAATCCAGTAAGAAAGAATTCCAGATGCAGACAACCACATCCAGCTGGACATGGATAGTCTCTTGGGATCATGAGGTCCTGTAAACAAGACAAAGAAGAAAGTCAATACATGAAAAGAAACTGAATGTATACTTACCTGTTACACAGTTGCAGATGAATAGAAAGTCAGTAAGATTGAGTTCCATATGCAGACAACCGCAAACACTTGGAGATCGATAACCTCTTGGGATCATGAAGTCCTGTCAACAAGTAAGACAAAGAAGAAAGTCAATACATGAAAAGAAACTGAATGTATACTTACCTGTTACACAGTTGCAGATGAATACACAGTCAGTAAGAAAGAATTCCAGATGCAGACAACCACATCCAGCTGGACATGGATAGTCTCTTGGGATCATGAGGTCCTGTAAACAAGACAAAGAAGAAAGTCAATACATGAAAAGAAACTGAATGTACACTTACCTGTTACACAGTTGCAGATGAATAGAAAGTCAGTCACATTGAGTTCCAGATGCAGACAACGGCAAACACTTGGAGATCTATAGCCTCTTGGGATCATGAAGTCCTGTGAACAAGTGAGACAACGAAGAAAGTCAATACATGAAAAGAAACTGAATGTATACTTACCTGTTACACAGTTGCAGATGAGTCCACAGTCAGTAAGAAAGAATTCCAGATGCAGACAACCACATCCAGCTGGACACGGATAGTCTCTTGGGATCATGAGGTCCTGTAAACAAGACAAAGAAGAAAGTCAATACATGAAAAGAAACTGAATGTATACTTACCTGTTACACAGTTGCAGATGAATAGGAAGTAAGTTAGATTGAGGTCCAGATGCAGACAACGGCAAGCACTTGGAGATCGATAGCCTCTTGGGATCATAAAGTCCTGTAAACAAGACAAAAAGAAAGTCAATACATGAAAAGAAACTGAATGTATACTTACCTGTTACACAGTTGCAGATGAAAAGAAACGGAATGTATACTTACCTGTTACACAGCTGCAGATGAATACACAGTCAGCAAGAAAGAATTCCAGATGCAGACAACCACATACAGCTGGACAAGGACAGTCTCTTGGGATCATGAAGTCCTGTGAACAAGTAAGACAAAGAAGAAAGTCAATGCATGAATAGAAACTGAATGTATACTTACCTGTTACACAGTTGCAGATGAAAAGAAACGGAATGTATACTTACCTGTTACACAGCTGCAGATGAATACACAGTCAGCAAGAAAGAATTCCAGATGCAGACAACCACATACAGCTGGACAAGGACAGTCTCTTGGGATCATGAAGTCCTGTGAACAAGTCAATACATAAAAAAAACTGAATGTATACTTACCTGTTACAAAGTTGCAGATGAATACAAAGCCAGTAAGAAAGAATTCCAGATGCAGACAACCACATCCAGCTGGACAAGGACAGTCTCTTGGGATCATGAGGTCCTGTAAACAAGACAAAGAAGAAAGTCAATACATGAAAAGAAACTGAATGTATACTTACCTGTTACACAGTTGCAGATGAATAGAAAGTCAGATTGAGTTCCAGATGCAGACAACGGCAAACACTTGGAGATTGATAGCCTCTTGGGGTCATGAAGTCCTGTGAACAAGTAAGAAAAAGAAGAAAATAAAAATATGAAAAGAAATTGAATGTATACTTACCTATAACACAGTTGCAGATGAATACACAGCCAATAAAACGTAAAATCCAGATGCAGACAACGGCAAACAGCTGGAGATGAATAGTCTCTTGGGATCATGAGGTCCTGTAAACAAGACAAAAAAAGTCAATACATTAAGAGAAACGGAATGTATACTTACCTGTTACACAGTTGCAGATGAAAACAAAGCCAGTAAGAAAGAATTCCAGATGCAGACAACCACATACAGCTGGACATCGATAGCCTCTTGGGATCATGAAGTCCTGTAAACAAGACAAAAAGAAAGTCAATACATGAAAAGAAACTGAATGTATACTTTCCTGTTACACAGTTGCAGATGAATACACAGTCAGTCAGATTGAGTTCCAGATGTAGACAACGGCAAACACTTGGAGATCGATAGCCTCTTGGGGTCATGAAGTCCTGTGAACAAGTAAGACAAAGTAGAAAGTCAATACATGAAAACAAACTGAATGTATACTTACCTGTTACACAGTTGCAGATGAATACACAGTCAGAAAGAAAGAATTCCATTTGCAGACAACCACATCCAGCTGGACATAGACAGTCTCTTGGGATCATGAAGTCCTGTGAACAAGTAAGACAAAGAAGAAAGTCAATACATGAAAAGAAACTGAGTGTATACTTACCTGTTACACAGTTGCAGTTGAAAAGAAACAGAATGTATACTTACCTGTTACACAGTTGCAGATGAATACACAGTCAGTAAGAAAGAATTCCAGACGCAGACAACCACATACAGCTGGACATGGACAGACTCTTCGGATCATGAAGTCCTGTGAAAAAGTAAGACAAAGAAGAAAGTCAATACATGAAAAGAAACTGAATGTATACTTACCTGTTACACAGTTGCAGATGAATACACAGCCAATAACACGAAAAATCCAGGTGCAGTTGAATAGTCTCTTGGCATGATGAGGTCCTGTAAACAAGACAAAGAAGAAAGTCAATACATGAAAAGAAACTGAATGTATACGTACCTGTTACACAGTTGCAGATGAATAGAAAGTCAGTTAGATTGAGTTCCAGATGCAGACAACGGCAAACACTTGGAGATCGATAGCCTCTTGGCATCATGAAGTCCTGTCAACAAGTAAGACAAAAAAGAAAATCAAAATATGAAAAGAATCTGAATGTTTACTTATCTGTAACACAGTTGCAGATGAATACAAAGCCAATAAGACGAAAAATCCAGATGCAGATGAATAGTCTCTTGGCATAATGAGGTCCTGTAAACAAGACAAAGAAGAAAGTCAATACATGAAAAGAAACTGAATGCTTACTTACCTACTACACAGTTGCAGATGAATAGAAAGTCAGTCAGATTGAGATCCAGACGCAGACAACGGCAAACACTTTGTCTTACTTGTTGACAGGACTTCATGATCCCAAGAGGCTATCGATCTCAAAGTGTTTGCCGTTGTCTGCGTCTGGATCTCAATCTGACTGACTTTCTATTCATCTGCAACTGTGTAACAGGTAAGTAAGCATTCAGTTTCTTTTCATATTTTGATTTTCTTCTTTGTCTTACTTGTTGACAGGACTTCATGATCCCAAGAGGCTATCGATCTCAAAGAAGAAAATCAAAATATGAAAAGAAACTGAATGTATACTTACCTGTTACACAGTTGCAGATGAATACACAGCCATTAAGAAAGAATTCCAGATGCAGATGAAGAGCAAGTTAGTTGATTGAGAAACATCCAACCAAGAAAAACGCATTTTTAGCTAAACAAAAAAACAAAACACTTTTCGGATGAGAGTCATATCTCATATGAAGACATATTAGAAAAGCCTATTATCTTTTGAAAATAACAAAATCTGACATGTGTGACTGTCATTGTAAGGCCAAGTAGGAAGGCATTAAGAATCAGTCCAAAAAATAATTATATCAGACAAAGTATTTATGAGTGTAGGACTTAGAGGTCTGATATGATGGAGTTACAGCAAAGGATTAAACATTTTTAATCAATAATAAGGCCAGTGAATGTCAGTTTTCTTGGCTGGGTATTTTCACAGCTGCTGTATCTTGTTTGGTGTTTCTGGGCTTTACAGCTCTTTATGTCAAGTGTAAACAGATCCAAAGTGTCATTCTCAGTGCTGATTACATCTGAAATTAACCATAAACCAGAGGTGAGTGGCTAGCAACAGGGTAATGCAGCTCAACACATGTTTCAGTTTACTACACACCCATGTCGCCTCTCCAAAGTCACAGTGATTCTAAAGTCACTCAATACAAAGCACTTAAAAACCAAACCATAAAACACTGCTTAAATCACAAATACATTAATAAAGACTTTGAGCCCATTTCCCTGAAACGGTTCACCCATTAAAGATAATAGACAAAGAAGGTTGGGAGCAGGTGGCTAGTGTTTTCTTACCTGACTGGTGTGACTGGGTAGGGCCAGTAAGTCCTGGCATAGCACCTTCTCTATGTTCCTGGAGAGTACAACAGATCCCAGTCAGCACATGTGAAGCCTTTCTCGGTGGTAAAGGACCAGACATCAAACCTGCAATCAGCAGTGGAGTGCAAAAAGTCTGCAGAATGGCTTGCTCCCTCATCAGTAGGTAAGCAAGTGGCCCAGAGACGACAATCCTGGCGTCTGTCTTCTTTCAAACTGTGTCTTGAATCTAGTGCACTAGTGGCACCGTGACACTGTGGCATTACCCTTTGGGCCCTATATTTAAGAGTGTCTTACAATAAAATTTTCAACAGTGAGAACGCCGCCCTTAGTAGTTGTCCTCGTTGCTGGAGCATGCAGAGCCATAGACAAACTGCTGAAGACATTTAATTGGTTAGAGAGGTGAAAACCAGCTGTGGGGGTGTAGAAAACCTCTGTTTTCCATGGTCAAGATGATGCTTGCAGGGCTGCTCCATGGCCACCATTGTCTTTGAAGAAAAAAACACAGAGGTTAGTTAGTTAGTAAAGCAAAGTAATGTAAAGTAACACACATAGTGTATTCCAAGATTAAAACTGGCTAAGATAAACAATCAATAGCTATCAGCTGGGATACAGACAGACAGAAAGAGCATTGTGGATGGATGGAGAGAGAAAAGAGTTGTAAGGGAACAAGACAGGAAAACAAACCCCAGAAACTTACTAAACTCTGTTAACATGGCTGCACCTAATCTCACCCCCAATACCCAACTTCACCACTTTCACCATTGGTACTATTTTCATATGTTTCTAAGACTAGAACAAGCTGAATTTAAAAGAACAGGTCATGTGTTTGTACATCCAAGCACATTTTCACTAGAGTTTGGGGAGCTCAGTCAAGTTAGTTTGATATTGGATCTGCAGATATTTACTTCTCCCCTGCTCTCACTCACAATGTCCTAACATCTCTGACATGATTTTTTTAAACAATAGAGAACAGATAAACTGCAATCACTAAATATTCTTCTCAAAATGAAAAGACTGGAAATGTTGAGGAAATATAATCAAAATAGCCAGAATTCTTGCAGCAGGTGCCGTAGATGGTAAAAGAACGTCTATAAAGTGTGGATACCGAAAACTCTCACAGAGATAAGGAGCTGCTGGTGTTAGTTAAAAAGACAGTCAAACCTACTGAAGAACAGAGACTAAATAAAAATCAATGACTAACCTTAACTTCCTCACTTTTAAGGAATGGATATATTTTAGCACTTTAGACAATATAAACATGCATGTAGCACATTTTTATAACGAATAAATCATTACTGTGACACTGTCATAAAATATGCCTATTTGAACCATTTTTAAATAATATTGTTCCAGTAAAACATCCATATAGCTTACACATCCAAAGTCAGCTGTAGTGTACAGAGACACATCTGATAAATATACTACAACCCTTAGAATAGCCAGATTACAATTTGCTAACAAATGCTTAAGAGATCCTGGAGAATTCTGGAGAAAGGTCTTGTGGACAAATGAGACTAGGATTAACCTATATCAGAGTGATGGAAAGACAGAAATTGTGGATTGCTCACTCGCGCTTCAAGGGAGGTAAAATTTAGTTTGCACTCACCCTCTTATTAACGGTACATACTTGGAGCCCATAGGAACCATCCAAAACATAGGTGTTGGAAAGCTCCCACAAAGGTGTTTGTACTTCAGAAATCTTTCTTTCTGAAGACATTTTATAATCCTGGGTGTTTCCTTGTGAAAGTAAAGTCTGAACTGTGCAAGTCCTCAGTTTGAGTTGCTGAGAGTCAATTTAGGAGTGATCCCTTTATCCTACAGAGTGTTCTGTGTGTAAGTTTATTCTAATGTCCATATGAAAGCACAAAACCTCATGAATAAAAACATACACAAGGCTTGGCTGAACATATAAGGAAACGTACAACTTACTTAGAACCTATAGTTCCATCAGTAATCTTCATTACAGTGAAGTTAGCCACAGCTAAACCTTTGCTAAAGCATGGTTCTCTCCTTTTGGCTTGTAACCTGGCCTACTTCCAATATACTGCCACATAGTGGATGGAGTAGGAATTACCATGTAAAATGCCATCTGTTGCAACAATGGAGTCACATGGGTATCAGCTATGGCTTCAAGTTGTAGGACTTTTTATGGCATTATAGACAATAGGCAAGTGGCTTAAAGGTCCAACCACAACAGGCCCAATGAGACATAAAGAACCAGCACAACAGGCCCAGTGAGACTAGGGATGCACCTATCAGATATTAGGATCGGATATGTGTCCCTATATTAACAACGACCCCTTTTTTCAGAATTACTTATTTTAGTGACAAATAAATAGCAATTTAATACATTCATATCTGTGTGTTAATTTGTTGTATTTTATTTTACAAACATGGTGAGGTAAACAGTTTATTTTTTTTAACAATGTATCGGATCAATATTGTGTATCGATCGATAAGTTTATGTATTGGTATAGAAACTGAACAATGTTGGTGCATCATTAAATGTAACATATAGGAAACAGGATATGACATCACTGCTGTAGTGTGTCTTTGACAACTTCCCTAGTTAATAGAATATGCCTACATTGATAAATGCCCATACGTTTCACCCTGATTGGTGAATGTTTAGCCTTTCAAATGCATGCTTGAATGTGATTGGCTAATGGCAACCACAATAATTGACATGTCAAGTCTTCTGGACAGACAGTATTATAGAATAGGCTAAAGACGCAGTATGTAAAATTGCAGCTTGACTGGATGTATGGTTTCTGAGAAACAGTTACGTACCACTGACCTCACCCTGCTCTGCTCACTGAGAGACAGGTAATCAGTCACACAAGTCATGTCAGACTTACTATTCAAACGTGCTGTATGTAGCTGTTACTTAATATCTGTCCGTGTCTCTTTGGATTAGGACAGAGTCATCACCACAGGCCCTCTCCTGCATTTTATCCACCGACTTGATGATCTGGTCTTAAAAACTGCTGAAGGTATACAAACTGTCCTCCTAGAACAGCTGCAGCTTTGCTTGGTCTGCCACTCAGAAGATCCAAATTTCATCAAGATGTCTGATGTAAGCCTGTACCTTTTTGTGATGTAAAACTGTGGTGCATGTATAGATTTTAACATGTATTTGTGATGCAATAAGCTGTTTTATTAATTGCTTAAACTATAGAGGAGCATTATTGGGCTAATGAGCATTATGAGCTAAATAGTTTAATTGTCACTTTAACAGGTAAGGACACCAGTTTCTCTCAGAGTTAGCTTAAGTTTTACCTATAAAAAAGGTAACTTTGATTAAAAACAAAATAATAATACTGTCTTGCAGACATCTGATTGATGTCATTTATGGCTGATTTACCGTTACAGTAACTTGATCACAATATTCTGCAAAATAAAATGTAGTAGTTTACTATAGCTCCACTGAATATTGGTTTTGTTTGTTGGTTTTATTTGGTTTCCTAAGAGGAATCTGTAACAGGAACAGGTCATTGTAATTTTATGTGTTACCCAGGTTTTAAATGTTCAGAACATTAAAATCAGATGCAAAGCAAAAAACAATAAATAAATAAAAGCAAAAAAACTTTTAAAAATAATACAACGTGAATAAACTGCTCAAAACAGCCATTAAAGCAGATAGAAAATGACTTACTGATAAGTAAGGTAAATAAAACGAGCCTTAAATGACAGCCAATAGCTTGTTGCCAAGACTGGTCTGCGTCAGAGACGGCCAATCAGCGCTCAGGGGGGCGTTACCTCGGCTCCTCCGCTAGAGACGTGCTGTGGATCAGAAAAAAGGTGAGAACGGCAGAGTGAAACACGATGGAAAGTTTTATTAAACTTTGTTTCATAAAATCGCTCATAAAGGTGAACGTTGAGAAGTACGACTGAAACGACGATTTGGATTTAGTCTGCATTTGATTTTGTGAGTGTAATAGGTGAAGCTTTTGGTGCAAATAGTTCAAAAGATTAAAAAGAAAAGCCTGTAGAGTTGAGGCTAACATGCTTAGGGGTCAAGGGGTCATGAGCGAGTGGGCAGTGCTGGCCACCATTTCATGCTGCTAATGAGAGTTTTATATTGAAAGAGGGAAGAAAAAATTGCTTTACTTTGTAAATGTAGTATTATGTGTATCTATTAAGGCGCTGTTTTTGGGAACAGGTCAGTTTTTTCTGGGTGTAATTTTACTCTACTCTGCAATCTGGCTGCACCTGCGTGAACACTCTGCAGCAGTAGTGGCGTGGTGGCGCTGTAAAGTAATCAGTACAGTGCACCGGGGAAGATGCCGCCAAAATTCTGCGTGCTGTGAGCTGCAGATAAAAGTCTTACCACACAGTGCGTCTCACCTGTGGAGCTGTGTCTCTAAAAGCAGCTCAGAACTCAAAGCTAACTTCAGGTTCGCCTGTATCAGGGTTGAGTGCAGAAACAGTCCTAAAGCTTCCTCTGTGAAACTGATACTGCAGCACGCACACTGTTTCCTCTCCCGAGGCCCCGTCTCAAATCAGTCCCTCTTCACTATGTAGTGCACTTTATGGGTCATATAAAAATAGCAGCATCTCCACCAAACAGAGCATGATATGTGTGATCAAGTCATTTCTACTCAGCAGTCGGTTCTACAATTTCCTATTTAGGCTCTCAGAATCATCAGAGACACTTTTCACCTCAAAAGGCACTTGGTGGTCAGTTTGAAGACACTAACCTGTGTGCTGTCCACACCAAAAGAATCACCCTTCTGCTTAAACACCTCCAGCTGGTCGGCAGAGAGCGCACAAACCAGGGCAGTGACTTTTACTTTTTATTTGATTTTGATAGTTAAATCACTTAGGAGCTCGCTGAAGTAATGCTAATGTACCAACAGCTGTGCTAGCTAGCTAGGTTAGCAAGTGCTGCTTTCTCAATAAAGCTGTACAGGAAGATCATGGTCATCTTAGCTCCTTTTATTTGAAACAGATTTAGAAGGCATATTAATAATAGAAGCACTTTATAATTGTGTAATTGCATACTGTAGTTCATCTGTTTCTCTGCATACTTTCACCCTGTTCTTCAGTGGTGAGGACCACCACAGAGCAGGTATTCTGTGGGAGGTGAGCTTTTTATAGCACTGCAGTGTTAAATGTCTGGATGAGTCCAGAACAAATGTGTAAACTGCTCGTTTGGAGCGATAAAAGCAACATTCCTGCAACATCCTCAAATCTGAATGTCCAGATCACTTTTCAGAGGTTTTGATGGCCGATTCTAAAGTCGTGATGAGCGGCAAGTTAGCATGGTGACATTCGTCAAAGTGGTACGTGCCAGTGGATGGCATTTTCGGATGGTGCAGTGGCCACTTCCTAGTGCCAGATGCTGATTAGGAACTGAACCCCCTTTCAAAATGTGCCTGAGCTCTTTACCTACTGGATAGGCTTGACTTTGGGCCCAAGTTATCTTACTAAACTGAGAAATCCTGCTTTGTGAAATGCCCCCCAGGAGTGGCTAAATGTTTACATAAGATACAACTGATTTTGTTAGATGAACAGAATTACTGACACATTTGATTCATTTTGTTGCTCTTGGCGTGCAGGTATCCCACCAATGCAGAGTAATAATTTTATTCTTTTATTATTGTTGATCACAGAAGAGTAGTTGGTGTAATATTGGTGGGGAGATTTGAGTAATTCTCTTGTTTTGGTTGAGACTGAGAACTTGTGTCTTTGCTAAAGGAATGCATTGTTGGAGAGGATGTTACACCTGAGGCCCACGTTAAGGTGTTGCGTGAAAAGTACAGGACGACACAACCTGATTTAATGATCGTGAAGGACCACATGAAGACTTTTGCATTGGCAGCATGGAGAAAGGGGTTTGGCCATTGAAAATGTATACTTGTGTCTTTAATAGTCTATTATAAGATATTTTTGGCTATTCAAGGTTTTTACTCTTCACTACTGCCTTCATCACTACACTTTATTGCAACTATATAATGAAACTTTCGTGTATTTTCTGCTTTTATCTTACAGTTGTATGATGAGTTCAATGCCATCCATCCTTTAATGGTGTACGTTTGTCACTGCTTCACCTGAAACAATGCTGGGAGTTTAGCTCTAAAGGCCTCCTAGGTGATCTTCAAGAGATGCTCGTCAAAAGTGTAAGCACACAATTTTTTTATCTTTACCAGCAGACCTACAGACCTACTCTTAATTTCATTGATACACTCAGACATGTACAGTTTCAGGAAAAGGTGCTTCAGTGTGTATCTAATATTACACTAAATGATGTTTAGTATTCCCTTGATGTTTGTGTAATGGGCCATCTGCATAGTAAAGTGATTTCATTGTGGAAAATCTTACTTACTAAACTTGGACACTCTGTGGGTTCTGTGTGGTAAAATGTTGCTTCTGGTTTCTGGTGGGTGCTAAATAAACAGCATAGACAAACATTGTGAACATGTGTGGATATTTCAGGTACACTTTAGTCACACTAGGGTCCAGAGTGGCTTGTCACTGGGGTAGTGCCTCTAAAAGCACTGGTTGGTACCTTTTGAAAAGGGGATACAGTTGTACCATAATTTAAAGGTACATTTTAGCCTCATAGGGTTCTACAGAAGCACGAAGCCTTGGTGTAGTCATGGATGATCAGTTATCGTTCTCAAGTCATGTTGCAAACATAACTCGGTCCTGCAGATTTCTTCTGTACAACATCAGGAGAATTCGACCCTTCCTCTCTAGAGAGGCCGCCCAGGTGCTTGTTCAGTCTCTCGTCACTTCCAGACTTGATTACTGCAACTCTCTTCTGGCTGGTCTCCCTCTGCGCACCATCAGGCCCCTGCAGCTCATCCAGAATGCAGCGGCACGGGTCGTCTTCAATGTCCCTAAATTCAGCCATGTCACTCCACTGCTGCGTTCTCTCCACTGGCTTCCTGTAGCTGCCCGCATCAGATTCAAAACCCTGACGCTGGCCTACAAAGCCAAGACTGGACCAGCCCCTCCGTACTTGATGGCAATGGTCAAAAGCCGGTCTGCACCAAGAGCCCTTCGAGCTTCAAGTACGGCTCGGCTCGACCCGCCATCCCTCAAAATCCGCGGAAGACAAGCGTCCAGACTTTTTTCTGTCCTGGCACCAAAGTGGTGGAACGAGCTTCCCCTGGGTGTCCGAACGGCCGAGTCGCTCGCTGTCTTCAAACGCAGACTGAAGACCCACCTCTTCAGAGAGTACTTGGGCGAATAGAGTACTATGGTCGCCTTATTGTATTGTGTTTAGTAACGTCTAAGCTTAGAGGTATCTTTGAATTATTAGTCTATTCTAACTAGCTAAGGTTTCTTTCTTGGGTAAATAGCAAAGCACTTTGTAAGTCGCTCTGGATAAGAGCGTCTGCTAAATGCCGTAAATGTAAATGTAAATGTAACAGTCTAACAGTGGATTAGGGCTGCCCGTGGTGATTGTGTGGCTTTAAGCAGATGTGAAGGACGATTCACCACAAGAATACAGCCAAACACTTTCAGGTAAGTTCCAGTGGTATGTAATGTTGAATTTGTGTAGAAATCAAAAGAGAGTACACGCAACAAAAACAAAAAATAGACGAGCTAGATAGTACACTCTTTGTACAACAAGGCCTCAGCTGCCTTCATCTGAGGGCTGCAAAGCCTCACGCACGTCTACTATTGCTTCAGCCTACTCCGTGCAAGCTGAACCCCCTTATTGCCTCCTACACAGCCCTTTTAAGATGTATGCTGAAATTGATCCAACTCGCACAAAACATTAAGGTATGAGAAGTCAGTAAAAGAATAACCGTAAAGTTAAGCTAGCTGTAATCAAGGAAACACCTGCATTTAGTTCTCCTTCCATTAAAGCAAGATTATACAAATTTAGGCTTTGGTGATAATGATTTAGTACCACAGTGAAGTTGTAAAGTAAACCAGAAATAAACCCATATAAATAAGCAAACAAGAGCATGTCATCATTATTATGGCTTAGTACTAAAGTAAAGCAGATGATTGCATGACAGAACAGCACTGACCACAGAATACCTCAAAATGGCCGTTAACTCTTCATCTAAGGTGTGTTTTGAGTTGAATTTAGTAAAAACAAGTCTTTCTGAATGTGTGTTTATACACATTTGATGGGACAGTGCAACACTGCTGAAAGTTAATCCTGCTTTTCTGAACACTATTTAATGTTTGTGTTTTATCATGTGCTGATCATTATAACAGTGAGGCACACAGGAACTTTCACTGTCACTATGGCTAATTTACACTTTGCCATTTAGGCCAGTAAGATGCTTTAAAGAAGTATTTTGTAGACATATGTATATGTGTGTCTGCAGGTGTGGAGGTCCATGGTATAACATGTGAATTTGCACAACCAGTTCTACTCAGCGCTCAACCACGACTGATCGTCTTGTTCAGCAGTGGCACTTCGAGAGATGCCTGGGACTTACGATCGCCAAGTATGGGATTTACTGCCATTTTTACTGCCAATATTGAACATGTTTGTGTGGATGTTTCAGAGTATTGCAGCACAAAAACAAAGTAGTAAGCTGACTTAAAATAGAGCAACTCCAACAAAGGTGCAGAGTTAAATTGAGAGGAACATAAGTTGATGCAGTAGATTAAAATGTTTGTGCATGTATCATTGTTGGGAAGGCCTAGCCTGCAGTGAAGTGCCAGAATAGTGACTGGAATGGGCGTCACTGTCTTGTTGGATGCACATGTTCATAAATCTTCCATAAATGTACACTGACCAGCCATTTCTTTTCACCACTGTGTTTGATCCAGTTGTACCAGAGAGTTGCACGGCCCCTAACTTTTTATCTCTAGGGGTCAACCTAACCAAACACAAAAGAGCCTGTCACTATCAAAAGTCTTCAACCTTGATTGTGGTTAAAGCATAGTTACAGCACAGTGCTCATGTGTCTGAGACTCGTGAATTAATTAGGCAGTTGAGAATGTTGGCAGTCCCAAAAACTTGGCCCTGCCATCTATGGATGCTTAAAGATGCTTCCTCTCCACCTGCGCTGAGATGCCTTCAAGACCTGCAATGCAAAACCCACTGGTGTGAAAATATCAATTATTATAGTGCAAGCAAGTAATAAATTAAATAAACTTGATGTGTATTCCAGGATTTCACATAATTGTGTTATATCTGACAACTGTGTTAAGATATACTTTTAAATTACGAAACAGTATGATCAATATTTTGATTATCATATAGTTTTGAATTTCAACTTGTCAGATTCTCTTCTGTCCACAGGTCTTGATTATTCAGAAGTGGCGACGAAATGTATTAATGAGGCTCTGACCAACCTCATCCACAGTTCTTGTTGAGTCCACTTTTTCACACTTCTTGTGATACCACTTACAGTGCCCATTGCAATCACCTGCCCAGATTTTTTCCTGTCCACAGCCCTCTATGATTCTGAAGTGGCTATGAAGTTCATTAATGAGGCGATCACCATCTTCATTCACAGATCTTGGTGAGTCCACTTCATCACACTTGTTTTATGCTGTTTACAGAGCCCATGACATAGTTTGTCCAAAGTAGCTTATTTACACAGCCCTCAATGATTCAACTTCATTAATGAGGCTGTTACCAACCTCATTCACAGTTTTTGGTCCACTTGGTCCACTTGGTCCACTTTATCACGTTCCATTTCCTTTCGTTTATGGTACCATTTACAATTGAGTGGACTGATGCTCTTGTGTGCTCTAGATATTTTGGAAATTGCTAAACCACTTTATCCACAGTTGTTGGTGAGTCCACTTCATCACAGTCCCTGATGGACTGCTTACAGTGCCCATTACAATCGACTGCCCAGATTCTCTTTTGTCCACAGCCCTTTTTGATTCAGAAGTGGCTACGAACTTCATATATGAGGCTTTCGCCAACATCGTCCACTGTTCTTGGTACAATCGCCTGCCCAGATTCTCTTCTGTCCACAGTGTTACTGTTACATTCAAGACATAGGTGATCCTGTGATCCAGTATTGCATATTTGATACTGTTAGTGCTGCCATCTGGTGGCCTGTCTCTTGTTGTTTTTGTTTTTCTCTCTCTCCCTCTCCTGGTGAAACGACTGATTGGAAACAGCTGATCTCAATGCGTGTGCTGGTTGGCTGCAGTGTCTGAGCTTTGTCATTGAAATGGTGCCATTGGCGTTTATCTAGTCGCCCGTGGCGTTCTCACCATGTGGCCAAAGGTGGTTGTGATTGAGGCTGTTCAAGATATATAACATGACAATTCACAGTTTGATGTATGTGGATCTATTGTAGCCTACTGTTTTCTGTGTCATTATGTACTTGTTGATGTCCAAGTGGTTTAATCATAGTCATGTTTGTAGTGGTGAGTGCCATTTACTATTTTAATTTCATTTATTATTTTTCATTTATTATTCTCTTGCTTCATGTTGGGGAGGCAGGTAAGGCCATTGTATTTTGTTTTATTATTTTTTAGTTAGGTTAGTTAGTAAGGAGGGATGTCATGTGTGTCTGTAATTTTGGCCTTTGCTCACCCTGATGCTATATGATGTTGACTGTGGTCTTGTTATGTTTGCCTATAATACTACATTTTCATTTGAGCATTAAATCTGTTTCTTTATGGTTTGTTTATCTCCTCAAGCCCTAAACTAGTTTTTTTATGAAATGGTTTAATAAACGGGGCTGTAAGATTACTCAAAAATTGACTAACTTTACAAGACTTTAACAAAGCAAAACTTCACCAAAAGTGAAGTAGAAAAGAAAAACGTAGGCCAGAGTTATAAGAACTGCTTTTTATTGGAATTTAAAAACCTGAATGTTCTTATACGACTGAAGACGTGTCGAGGTTCTTCTGTTCCCTGTATGCTCTGTGACTAATTTGCTGAACAAGTAGATCTATCTGAGATGTTTCCAAGCTGTTTTAAGCCTGCGTCTGAGATGAACACTGTATGTGAACTTTTACATTCTGAATTTTTAGTTGAAAGTAAGTCAGAAGATGCTGAAAATGATTTCACATCAAAACTGAATTTTATTAAAGAGGCTTTGATGGAGGAACAAAGTTGGGATCAATCTCTTGATAACTGTAGACTAACTGCTGTAACAGAAGAAAGTAATGCCCCATCATGCAGTTATGTATTTTCAGCAAGATGTACATGTACTTAGCATGTACTTAGCTTAGCCCCCTGACAGTGTGTTCTCTGGTCATCTGGGTATACAGAAAACACATCAGCAGATCATGTGTTTTTTCTTTTGGCCTGGTCCTAAAGCTGATGCTGTGTTATGTTGAGTTATGGGAAAACCCAATCAGGTTATTCCATCCACATCACTTCATCCAATCCTAGCATTATGAGCACCATTTCAACGTGTGTAGGGCAGCTGCCCTGGCCACTGATCAAATCCTTCTACTTTTGTGTTACCCCTTGACCAGCTACCTAAACAAATGCTCATGCTTCATTACAGTAACAAGGCTGTGATGGCTGTCTTAAGTATGTTGCGAGAAGGTTACAAAGTATGTTCAGGTTTTTCGCTGCTGCTGCTGCACCTGCATCATTATCCTCTATTTTATTTGTTCCAGACATGAGGAGCTCCTCCCTTACTGTTCCACATTGCATTGTGGTATAATGTAAAAAAGTGTCCATTGAGTATACACCAAAAATTAGCTGTGCGCTAATCCGTATACGTTCGGCACCATTTAAGGTGGCTTCCAGTAAGAAGCTGGAGAATAACTCCAGCCTTGTTGGTGCAGCCGTTTCTTTACGGCATCATAAATCAGCACATTTTACAGTTGTAAAATACATCCAGATAGATCCGGGAACTAATTTTACTGAAGTTCTGAAATTGTTAGCAATTGATCATCACATGTCCAGTGCATATCACCCCGAATCTCAGGGTTCTCTAGAATGTTTTCAACAACCTCAGTGCTTCGTACCTACTGTCTTTAGGTAGATAAAGAATGTGATGATGGCATCCTGGTCTTATTGTTTGCCATTTGTGAAAGTGATCAGGATTCCATTGGGTTTAGCCATTCACAGCTGAATTGTGAATTTCACTTTGGAGATAAAAGACTTGTACGTACCAGGTTCTGCCCTGTGTGCAGAGTTTTCAGGAAGATTGTGTTGATGGAGGTGGATCTGCTAATAGGGTTTTGCTAAGTTCTCCCCTACTGCTTCTGAAGTATCTGCTTTTGTCACACCAGATCTCTTTCTACAGTATTCCGTAATGCCATTTGGGTTACAAAAGGTAATAGCTAATGTAAACAATTGTGAAGCATGTCTGGATGTCGTTGTGATGTCTAGATGTCTATCAGAGTTGGAATGAACATTTGGCAATCCTCTGAAATGTGTTTAAGCGCTTTCTGAAAGTTTCCCTCACACTTAATCTCACTAAATGTGAGTCTGGGAAAGCTAGAGTATCCTAGGTTTGTAAGAAGGTGGGCCAAGGTGAAGTGCGCCCTCTTGAGGCTAAGATACCAACCCTGCAGTTGTGCTTTTGTAGAACCCCTGTTCTAATGACTCCTGACTACACTCAATTCTTCAAGCTGTAAGCTGGGGCTGGAGCTGTCCTCCTTAAAGAAGACTCGAGGTGTTGACCATCCAGTTTATTTTTCATAGAAATTGAAGGAACATCAGATCATGTATAGAACCACTGAGAAGGAAGCCTAGCACTCTTATTAGCTTTTCAACACTTTATGTGGGGTTGAGTGTTTTGGCAGTAGTGCTCTATATATACCACAATATCAGCTGAAGACTGATGAGATGGTTCATGATTGTTCAAGGTTTTAATGTTCAGAATAAGAAAGATTGTGAAAATGTAGTTGCTGATGCGTTGTCTAGGCAGTAGTGTGAGGGTGTTATGACCCTGGGGAGTGTAGAAGAGAGCCTCGTTGGTGCAGCCATGTTTGTTTACAGCGTCAGAAAGATGAAGCAGTTTAGGAACACAGAGTCCTAACCTGACGTCAGTCCAATTATTCCATTCCACCTTAAATGGTGCAGCAGATTTAGTCAAAAGTATTCACCAACTGTATAGCACCAGAATGGAACAGGTGGAACATAATTGGGATGAGATGCCGATTTCAGTAGGGCATCAATCTTAGTGTGCTTCTCTATCCTTCTTCTACTTAAGCACAACTCTAATAATGAACATATGATGCTTTAAATACAAAAACAGAAAATATTATTTAAATTCAGCCTGTAGTTCAAAACTACATCCAACCAAACACCACTGTCTGACTCACTGTTGTCTTTACCTAGTTAATAGATGTAGATCTGCACTCTTAGCTCCTTCAGTGGGGGTTTTTTTCAACCATTTCAGCCCCAAAAAAAAAGCTTCTAAGCTTTTCAGTCCCTGAGATCAGTCCTGGAGGACTTGTGTCCATCTGCTGAATTAAGAAAACAAATGGTAAATGTGGCATCAATCTATACAAAATGAAAATGTGAGCGAGTTAGACAGTCATGCAGTGAGGTGAGGATGAATCAATGCGAGGACCAGTGGGCAGTGTTTTCTTCTTTTTCTTGTCTTACCTTTGTCTTCTTTTCGTCTTATATTTTCTTTTTTATCTTTGTCGTCTTTGTAATTTTCTTTTTTCTTGTTTTCTTCTTTGACTTCTTTTTCTCAATATATATTTTTTTGTCTTTCTTCTGTCTTCTTAGTCTTCGGCTTTTTGTTTTTCTTATTTTTCTTTTCTTAGTGTTTTTGTCTTGTCAAGTCAAATTTATTTGTATAGTGCTTTGTACAACTGTTGTGGTCACAAAGCAGCTTTACATAATTAGTAATTAGTAAAAGACAGAAAAAAGTCTTTAATAGCAGTCCTAAAATAGAGCCTTGTGGAACTCCATATCTTACTTCTGTGTAATTTGAAGATAAATCTTTACAAACTCCTTTAGATATGATTTGAACCACCATAGGGCTGGTCCTGTGATTCCAACCATTTTCTCTAATCTTTCTAGTAATATAGTATGATCTATTGTATCAAAGGCTGCACTAAGGTCTAGTAGGGCTAATAAAGATACATAGCCTTTATCAGAGGCAAGAAGGAGATCATTTTTATTCTTCACTAGGGAGGTCTCAGTGCTGTGATGGGATCTGAATCCAGATTGGAATTTCTCATACATGTCATTTGTACTCAGGTATAAGCAGAGTTGTTGGCCTACAGCTTTTTCTAAAATCTTGGATATGTATGTTAAGTTGGAGATGGGTCTGTAAATAGACAATACACAAGGATCAAGGTTTTATGACTGCCAATTTAAGTTTTTTAAGGTTTTTGGGAAATGCCCTAGGCTAAGGGATGAATTTACAAATGTTAAAAGAGGTCTAATTAGAAGTGAGAGTATTTCTTTTAGCAATTTAGAGGGAATCGGATCAAGTTGTACAGGCTGTACAATTTGGTGAGGAAATATTTTTTTTTTCTAGCAAGTTTAGAGATCTCGCTAAAAAGAACTCTGGGATTGTCTGTTTTTGTTTTTCTCAATCAGCGAGGCCAAATACGCTGAGCGAGCTTTAATGAGTGCCTTTCTATATTGACTAAGGCTGTCCTTCCACACAGAGTGGAACACCTCTAGTTTGGTCGTCCACCATTGGTTGATTGAAGGGTATTTTCCAGGTCGTTCGTTAATGTAACTAGCTCCGTTTGGAGTCATTGGGGTTATTGCGCGCTTTAGACAGTGTTGCGGGGAAAAAATTAACATTTTGCCTAAGATGTGTCTCAAAGAAGATTAGATAATGGTCTGATATTACTGAGCTTTGAGGTACAATATTTAGATGATCAATTATAACACTCAGGGTCAGGACTAAATCTAGGGTATGGTTACAGTAATGTGTGGGTCCAGTCACATTTTTTGTGATGCCGACAGAATCTAAGATTGATACAAACGCCTTTGCTAATGGATCATCTGCTTTTTCAAAATGAATATTAAAGTCTTCTACTATTATAAATTTGTCACTGCACACTGACAAAATCACAAAATTATTTAAAAAATTCAGAATATGACCCTGGAGGCCTATAAATATTAATTTAGTCTGAATGCATTTTTATTTGTTGCTGGATTTGATTTTTTAATGTAGAAAATCTCAAAAGAAGTGAAAGTGTTAGTGTTTTTGAATAATATGTAGTGTATTCTGGTAGATTATGCATACTCCACCTCCTGTGCCTGATAATCTAGGGCTATGTACATATTTATAACCTGCGGCGGTGGCTTCATTTACTGCTATACATTGATCAGGTTTCAGTGTGGCAGAAAATGTCTAGTTTCTAATTAATTTATTAAAACAAGCAGATTTAGATATTCTATGTTTGGCTTTAATTTGGGGCACAGACAGTCTTAATACAATGAAACCTGGGTGACACCTCAAAGCAGCTCGCAGACGGTTTAGCGTGTCTGTCTGCGGCCTGGTCCCGGCTTTGGATTGTCAGCAGCCTTTTACACTACTCGACTAACTAGCAGACTATGCGTTATGCTGCACGAAAATAGGGCAGCACCCTCCTGCAAGGGGGGGACGCCATCCCTACCTAAAAAACAGGCTTGCCCTCAAACTTTAATCAGTTATCTATGTTATTTAGTGCTGTGATTCGGCTGTAAGACTCAATCGAATGAAGTTGCCGGTGAGTGGAAGCACAAGATAGATGTTTCTAATAAAGTGACCGTAACTTAAAGCTACCTTACACTCAGCAAAAGTCCATTCTCTATCAGCAGAGAAACCTTTGGATGAAAAGTACTGAGCTATCTTTTGCTCATTAATATATTTCTTCACTATGCCATTGATTACTTTTTCAAAATCAGAATCAGTCCACTGAGGCATTTCAGTCCCTCCCTTAACTAAGGTGCTGCTTTTATAGTTAAGAGACTTCCATGAGTCTTTACCAAGATTCTGAGTATGTTGGCCTTTTCTTGACATGGTGTGGAAACAGGAGAACAAATCCAAGTTTTCTTCTTATTAACTAAACTACAGAAGAACAAAAACAACTCCGTTCAGAGAGGATTACGGTTACAAACGTTACGTTTAACAGTAACAAAACAAACTTCTCTCCTTTAGAGAGGATAACAGCCACAAAACACTAGGTTTTTATCAGTGACAAACAGATAACTTCTCTTCTTTCAGAGAGGCTAACAATTACTGACTCCTCTGTCTTAAGAAAACAGAATTTCTCTCAGATTCGAAATGGCGTTTACTCACCAAGAAGGTTTTAGTAGGCCATCCGGGTCACGGCACCACATTGTTAGAAATCCGGCATAAAGGAGACAGATTCAGGAGTCAGGAATCTGGATCTTTAGCATTGGAGTTTATTCACGTGCAGACAGAAAATCATACACTGGCACAGCTTAGTTGATCACGGTCAGTCTAGTCTAGTCCGACCATGTCTAGTCCGAACCAATCCAGTCTAAAACAGAATCCAGTCTAAAACAGAATCCAGTCTGATTAGGGGTATTTTGAGAGGGCCTTATATATATATTGGAAATTGTGGGAGGGGAAAGGTTCATGAAGAGGAGTTTAAGGAGGGGTAGGAGGGGGATGAAGGACAGGTCACTTGGAGTATCAACAGTAGGGGGTGATAGTTAGCACTTTAAAGAGGGGTAGGAGGTGGGTGAAGTTGAGGGGGGTTGATGGTCATCACACATCAATGGTCATCGGTATGACCACTTGATTGTTGTCACCTTTTGAGGGTTATTCGAATTACCATAGAGATGATGGCCGAATAGTGGAAGCAGGAAAAGCAGAAACAATTATAATAATGTATTTTCCAAAAGCAAGAAGAAATCAACATATATGTAAACTGAAGGTGAAGTGAAGATCAGGAGGACAAAAGTTGGAGATGATGTGGATGAAAGTGCGTGGGAAGCCAGAAGAGGATGTGATCCAGCAGTCACGCTTAGAACGTGAACAAGTAAGACAAAGAATAAAGTCAATACATGAAAAGAAAATGAATGCTTACTTACCGATAACACAGTTGCAGATGAAAAAAAAAGCCAGAAAGCCAGAGGTCCACATTCAGACAACCATATACAGTTGATGTATAGTCTCTTGGAATCATGAGGTCCTGTGAACAAAGACAAAGAAGAAAGTCAACAACTGAAAAGAAACATAATGCTTTCTTACCGATGACACAGTTGAAGATGAATAGAAAGTCAGTCAGATTGAGTTGCAGATGTAGACAACGGCAAAAAATTGGAGATCGATAGCCTCTTGGGATCATGAAATCCTGTCAACTAGTAGGACAAAAAAGAATATCAAAATATGAAAAGAAAGTGAATGTATACTCACCTGTTACACAGTTGAAGATAAATTAAAAGCCAATAAGAAGAAAAATCCAGATACAGACAACGGCAAACAGCTGGAGATGAACAGTCTCTTGGCATCATGAGGTCCTGTGAACAAGACAAAGAAGAAAGTCAATACATGAAAAGAAACTGAATGTATACTTATCTGTTACAAAGTTGCAGATGAATACACAGCCAGTAAGACAGAAGTCCAGATGCAGACAACCACATGCAGCTGGACATGGACAGTGTCTTGGGATCATGAAGTCATGTGAACGAGTAAGACAAAGAAGAAAATCAAAATATGAAAAGAAACTGAATGTATACATACCTGTTACACAGTTGCAGATGAATACACAGCCAATAAGAAGAAAAATCCAGATGCAGACAATGGCAAACAGCTGGAGATTGTCAGTCTCTTGGGATCTTGAGGTCCTATGACCAAGTAAGACTAAGAAGAAAGTCAATACATGAAAAGAAACTGAATGTATACTTACCTGTTACACAGTTGCAGATGAAAAAAAGCCAGTAAGCCAGAGTTCCAGATTCAGACAACCATATATAGTTGATGTATAGTCTCTTGGGATCACGGAGTCCTGTGAACAAGTAAGACAAAGAAGAAAGTCAATACATGAAATGAAACTGAATGCTTACTTACCGATTACACAGTTGCAGATGAACAGAAAGTCAGTTAGATTGAGTTCCAGATACAGACAACGGCAAACACCTGGAGATGAACAGTCTCTTGGCATCATGAGGTCCTGTGAACAAGACAAAGAAGAAAGTCAATACATGAAAAGAAACTGAATGTATACTTACCTGTTACAAAGTTGCAGATGAATACACAGCCAGTAAGACAGAAGTCCAGATGCAGACAACCACATGCAGCTGGACATGGACAGTGTCTTGGGATCATGAAGTCATGTGAACGAGTAAGACAAAGAAGAAAATCAAAATATGAAAAGAAACTGAATGTATACATACCTGTTACACAGTTGCAGATGAATACACAGCCAATAAGAAGAAAAATCCAGATGCAGACAATGGCAAACAGCTGGAGATGGTCAGTCTCTTGGGATCTTGAGGTCCTATGACCAAGTAAGACTAAGAAGAAAGTCAATACATGAAAAGAAACTGAATGTATACTTACCTGTTACACAGTTGCAGATGAAAAAAAGCCAGTAAGCCAGAGTTCCAGATTCAGACAACCATATATAGTTGATGTATAGTCTCTTGGGATCACGGGGTCCTGTGAACAAGTAAGACAAAGAAGAAAGTCAATACATGAAATGAAACTGAATGCTTACTTACCGATTACACAGTTGCAGATGAACAGAAAGTCAGTTAGACTGAGTTCCAGATGCAGACGACGGCAAACACTTGGAGATCGATAGCCTCTTGGGATCATGATGTCCTGTGAACAAGTAAGACAAAGAAGAAAGTCAATACATGAAAAGAAACTGAATGTTTACTTACATGTAACACAGTTGCAGATGAATACACAGCCAATAAGATGTAAAATCCAGATGCAGACAACAGCAAACAGCTGGAGATGAATAGTCTCTTGGGATCATGAGGTCCTGTAAATAAGACAAAAAAAAGTCAATACATGAATAGAAACGGAATGTATACTTACCTGTTACAAAGTTGCAGATGAATACAAAGACAGTAAGAAAGAATTCCAGATGCAGACAACCATATGCAGTTGATGTATAGTCTCTTGGGATCACAAGGTTCTGTGAACAAGTAAGACAAAGAAAAAAGTCAATGCATGAAAAGAAATTGAATGTATACTTACCTGTTGCACAGTTGCAGATGAATAGAAAGTCAGTCAGATTGAGTTCCAGATGCAGACAACGGCAAACACTTGGAGATCGATAGCCTCTTGGGGTCATGAAGTCCTGTGAACAAGTAAGAAAAAGAAGAAAGTCAAAACATGAAAAGAAACTGAATGTATACTTACCTGTTGCACAGTTGCAGATGAATAGAAAATCAGTCAGATTGAGATCCAGATGCAGACAATGGCAAACACTTGGAGATCGATAGCCTCTTGGGATCATGAAGTCCTGTGAACAAGTAAGACAAAGAAGAAAATCAAAATATGAAAAGAAACTGAATGTTTACTTAACTGTAACACAGTTGCAAATGAATACACAGCCAATAAGACGAAAAATCCAGGTGCAGCTGAATAGTCTCTTGGGATCACGAGGTCCTGTAAACAACATAAAAAGAAAATCAATACATGAAAAGACACTGAATGTATACTTACCTGTTACACAGTTGCAGATGAATAGAAAGTCAGTCAGATTGAGTTCCAGATGCAGACAACGGCAAACACTTGGAGATCGATAGCCTCTTGGGGTCATGAAGTCCTGTGAATAAGTAAGAAAAAGAAGAAAGTCAAAACATGAAAAGAAACTGAATGTATACTTACCTGTTGCACAGTTGCAGATGAATAGAAAATCAGTCAGATTGAGATCCAGATGCAGACAATGGCAAACACTTGGAGATCGATAGCCTCTTGGGATCATGAAGTCCTGTGAACAAGTAAGACAAAGAAGAAAATCAAAATATGAAAAGAAACTGAATGTTTACTTAACTGTAACACAGTTGCAAATGAATAAACAGCCAATAAGACGAAAAATCCAGGTGCAGCTGAATAGTCTCTTGGGATCACGAGGTCCTGTAAACAAGATAAAAAGAAAATCAATACATGAAAAGACACTGAATGTATACTTACCTGTTACACAGTTGCAGATGAATAGAAAGTCAGTCAGATTGAGTTCCAGATGCAGACAACGGCAAACACTTGGAGATCGATAGCCTCTTGGGGTCATGAAGTCCTGTGAACAAGTAAGAAAAAGAAGAAAGTCAAAACATGAAAAGAAACTGAATGTATACTTACCTGTTACACAGTTGCAGATGAATACACAGCCATTAAGAAAGAATTCCAGATGCAGACAACCACAAATAGCTGGACATGGACAGTCTCTTGGGATCATGAAGTCCTGTGAACAAGTGAGACAACGAAGAAAGTCAAAACATGAAAAGAAACAGAATGTATACTTACCTGTTACACAGTTGCAGATGAGTACACAGTCAGTAAGAAAGAATTCCAGATGCAGACAACCACATACAGCTGGACACGGATAGTCTCTTGGGATCATGAGGTCCTGTAAACAAGACAAAGAAGAAAGTCAATACATGAAAAGAAACTGAATGTATACTTACCTGTTACACAGTTGCAGATGAATAGGAAGTAAGTTAGATTGAGGTCCAGATGCAGACAACGGCAAGCACTTGGAGATCGATAGCCTCTTGGGATCATAAAGTCCTGTAAACAAGACAAAAAGAAAGTCAATACATGAAAAGAAGCTGAATGTATACTTACCTGTTACACAGTTGAAGATGAAAAAAAAGCCAGTAAGCCAGATTCACACAACCATATACTGTTGATGTATAGTCTCTTGGGATCATGAAGTCCTGTGAACAAGTAAGACAAAGAAGAAAGTCAATGCATGAAAAGAAACTGAATGTATACTTACCTGTTACACAGCTGCAGATGAAAAGAAAGTCAGTAAGAAAGAATTCCAGATGCAGACAACCACATACAGCTGGACATGGCTAGTCTCTTGGGATCAGGAGGTCCTGTAAACAAGACAAAGAAGAAAGTCAACACATAAAAAGAAACTGAATGTATAGTTACCTGTCACACAGTTGCAGATGAAAAAAAAAGCCGGTAAGCCAGAGTTCCAGATGCTGACAACCATATGCAGTTGATGTATAGTCTCTTGGGATCACAAGGTTCTGTGAACAAGTAAGACAAAGAAGAAAGTCAATACATGAAAAGAAACTGAATGCTTACTTTCCGATTACACAGTTGCAGATGAATACACAGCCAATAAGACGGAAAATCCAGATGCAGACAATGGCAAACACTTGGAGATCGATATCCTCTTTGGATCATGAAGTTCTGTGAACAAGTAAGACAAAGAAAAAAGTCAATGCATGAAAAGAAACTGAATGTATACTTACCTGTTACAAAGTTGCAGATGAATACAAAGACAGTAAGATTGAGTTACAGATGCAGATAACGGCAAACACTTGGAGATTGATAGCCTCTTGGTATCATGAAGTCCTGTGAACAAGTAAGACAAAGAAGAAAGTCAAAACATGAAAAGAAACTGAGTGCTTACTTACCGACTACACAGTTGCAGATGAATAGAAAGTCAGTCAGATTGAGATCCAGATGCAGACAACGGCAAACACTTGGAGATCGATAGCCTCTTGGGATCCAGATGCAGTTGAATAGTCTTTTGGGATCACGAGGTCCTGTGAACAAGTAAGACAAAGAAGAAAGTCAATACATGAAAAGAAACTAAATGTATACTTACCTGTAATACAGCTGTAGATGTACACAGCCAATAAGACGAAAAATCAAAATGTAGACAACGGCAAACAGCTGGAGATGAATAGTCTCTTGGGATCATGAGGTCCTGTAAACTAGACAATAATAAGGTCAATTCATGAAAAGAAACTGAATGTATACTTACTTGTTACACAGTTGGAGATGAAAAAAAGCCAGTAAGCCAGAGTTCCAGATTCAGACAACCATATACAGTTGATGTATAGCCTCTTGGGATCACGAGGTCCTGTGAGCAAGTTAGACAAAGAAGAAAGTCAATACATGAAACGAAACTGAATGTATACTTACCTATTACACAGTTGCAGATGAAAAAAAAAGCCGGTAAGCCAGAGTTCCAGATGCAGACAACCATATACAGTTGATGTATAGCCTCTTGGGATCACTAGGTCCTGTGAACAAGTAAGACAAAGAAGAAAATCAATACATGAAAAGAAACGGAATGCTTACTTACCGATTACACAGTTGCAGATGAATAAACAGCCATTAAGAAAGAATTTCAGATGCAGACTACCACATACAGCTGGACATGGACAGTCTCTTGGGATCATGAAGTCCTGTGAAGAAGTAAGACAAAGAAGAAAGTCAATACATGAAAAGAAACTGAATGTATACTTACCTGTTACACAGTTGCAGATGAATAGAAAGTCAGTCAGATTGAGTTCCAGATGCAGACAACGGTAAACACTTGGAGATCAATATCCTCTTGGGATCATGAAATCCTGTGAACAAGACAAAGAAGAAAATCAATTCATGAAAAGAAACTGAATGTTTACTTACCTGTAACACAGTTGCAGATGATAACACAGCCAATAAGACGAAAAATCCAGATGCAGTTGAAAAGTCTCTTGGGATCACGAGGTCCTGTGAACAAGTAAGACAAAGAAGAAAATCAATACATGAAAAGAAACTGAAGGTATATTTATCTGTCACACACTTGCAGATGAATAGAAAGTCAGTTAGATTGAGTTCCAGATGCAGACAACGGCAAACACTTGGAGATCGATAGCCTCTTGGCATCATGAAGTCCTGTCAACAAGTAAGACAAAGAAGAAAATCCAAATATGAAAAGAAACTGAATGTATACTTACCTGTAACACAGTTGCAGATTAATACACAGCCATAAAGATGAAAAATCCAGATGCAGACAACGGCAAACAGCTGGAGATGAATAATCTCTTGGGATCATGAGGTACTGTGAACAAGTAAGACAAAGACGAAAATCAATACATGAAAAGAAACTGAATGTATACTTACCTGTAACACAGTTGCAGATGAACACACAGTCAGTAAGAAAGAATTCCAGATACAGACAACATACAGCTGGACATGGACAGTCTCTTGGGATCACGAGGTCCTGTGAAAAAGTAAGACAAAGAAGAAAGACAATACATGAAAAGAAACTGAATGTATACTTACCTGTCACACAGTTGCAGATGAATAGAAAGTCAGTCAGATTGAGTTCCAGATGCAAACAACGGCAAACACATGGGAATCGATAGCCTCTTGGGATCATGAAGTCCTGTCAACAAGTAAGACAAAGAAGAAAATCAATACATGAAAAGAAATGGAATGTATACTTACCTACTACACAGTTACAGAAGAACAAAGTCAGTCAGATTGAGATCCAGATGCAGACAACGGCAAGCACTTGGAGATCGATAGCCTCTTAGGATCATGAAGTCCCGTAAACAAGTAAGACAAAGAAGAAAGTCAATACATGAAAATAAACTGAATGTATACTTACCTGTTACACAGTTGCAGATGAACACAGCCAGTAAGAAAGAATTCCAGATGCAGACAACCACATACAGCTGGACATGGACAGTTTCTTGGGATCATGAAGTCCTGTGAACAAGTAAGACAAAGAAGAAAGTCAATACATGAAAAGAAACTGAATGTATACTTACCTGTAACACAGTTGCAGATGAATACACAGCCAATAACACGAAAAATCCAGATGCAGATGAATAGTCTCTTGGGATAATGAGGTCCTGTAAACAAGACAAAGAAGAACGTTAATACATGAAAAGAAGCTGAATGTATACTTACCCGTAACACAGTTGCAGATGAATACACAGCCATTAAGAAAGAATTCCAGATGCAGACAACCACATACAGCTGGACATGGACAGTCTCTTGGGATCATGAAATCCTGTGAACAAGTAAGACAAAGAAGAAAGTCAATACATGAAAAGAAACTGAATGTATACTTACCTGTTACACAGTTGCATATGAAAAAAAGCCAATAAGCCAGAGTTCCGAATTCAAAAAACCATATACAGTTGATGTATAGTCTCTTGGGATCATGAAATCCTGTGAACAAGTAAGACAAAGAAGAAAGTCAGTACATGAAAAGAAGCTGAATGTATACTTACCTGTTACACAGTTGGAGATGAACACAGCCAGTAAGAAAGAATTCCAGATGCAGACAACCACATACAGCTGGACATGGACAATCTCTTGGGATCATGAAGGCCTGTGAACAAGTGAGACAACGAAGAAAGTCAATACATGAAAAGAAACTGAATGCTTACTTACCAATTTCACAGTTGCAGATGAATAGAAAGTCAGTAAGATTGAGTTCCAGATGCAGACAACGGCAAACACTTGGAGATCGATAGCCTCTTGGGATCATGAAGTCCTGTCAACAAGTAAGACAAAGAAGAAAGTCAATACATGAAAAGAAACAGAATGTATACTTACCTGTTACACAGTTGCAGACTAATACACAGCCAGTAAGAAAGACTTCCAGATGCAGACAACCACATATAGCTGGACTTGAATATCTCTTGGGATCATGAAGTCCTGACAAAGAGTAAGACAAAGATGAAAATCAAAATATGAAAAGAAACTGAATGTATACTTACCTGTTACACAGTTGCAGATGAAAAAAAGGCCAGTAAGCCAGAGTTCCAGATGCAGACAACCATATACAGTTGATGTAAAGTCTCTTGGGATCACGAGGTCCTGTGAACAAGTAAAACAATGAAGAAAGTTAATAAATGAAAAGAAACGGAATGTTTACTTACCTGTTACACAGTTGCAGATGAATACACAGCAAGAAAGAAAGAATTCCAGATGCAGACAACATACAGCTGGACATGGACAGTCTCTTGGGATCATGAAGGCCTGTGAACAAGTAAGACAAAGAAGAAAATCAAAACATGAAAAGAAACTGAATGTATACTTACCTCTTGCACAGTTGCAGATGAATAGAAAGTCAGTCAAATTGAGATCCAGATGCCGACAACGGCAAATACTTGGAGATCGATAGCCTCTTGGGATCATGAAGTCCTGTCAAGAAGTAAGACAAAGAAGAAAATCAAAACATGAAAAGAAACTGAATGTATACTTACCTGATACACAGTTGCAGATGAAAAGAAACGGAATGTATACTTACCTGTTCCACAGTTGCAGATGAATACACAGTTAGTAAGAAAGAATTCCAGTTGCAGACAACCACATACAGCTGGACATGGACAGTCTCTTGGGATCATGAAGTCCTGTCAACAAGTAAGACAAAGAAAAAAATCAAAATATGAAAAGAAATTGAATGTATATTTACCTATAACACAGTTGCAGATGAATACACAGCCAATAAAACGTAAAATCCAGATGCAGAAAACGGCAAACAGCTGGATATGAATAGTCTCTTGGGATCATGAGGTCCTGTAAACAAGACAAAAAAAAAGTCAATACATGAATAGAAACGGAATGTATACTTACCTGTTACACAGTTGCAGATGAATACACAGCCAGTAAGAAAGAGTTCCAGATGCAGACAACCACATACAGCTGGACAAGGACAATCTCTTGGGATCATGAAGTCCTCTGAACAAGTAAGACAAAGAAGAAAGTCAATACATGGAAAGAAACTAAAATGTATACTTACCTGTTACACAGTTGCAGATGAATAGAAAGTCAGTCAGATTGAGTTCCAGATGCAGACAACGGCAAACAACTGGAGATCGATAGCCTGTTGGGATCATGAATTCCTGTCAACAAGTAAGACAAAGAAGAAAATCAAAACATGAAAACAAACTGAATGTATACTTACTTGTTACACAGTTGCAGATGAATACACAGTCAGTAAGAAAGAATTCCAGTTGCAGACAACCACATACAGCTGTACATGGACAGACTCTTGGGATCATGAAGTCCTGTGAATAAGTAAGACAAATAAGAAAGTCAATACATGAATAGAAACTAAATGTATACTTACCTGTTACACAGTTGCAGATGAAAAGAAACAGAATGTATACTTACCTGTTGCACAGTTGCAGATGAATACACAGTCAGTAAGAAAGAATTCCAGTTACAGACAAATACATACAGCTGGAAATGGACAGTCTCTTGGGATCAAGAAGTCCTGTCAACAAGTAAGACAAAGAAGAAAATCAAAAGATGAAAAGAAACTGAATGTATACTTACGTGTTGCACAGTTGCAGATGAATAGAAAGTCAGTCAGATTGAGTTTCAGATGCAGACAACGGCAAACACTTGGAGATCGATAGCCTCTTGGGGTCATGAAGTCCTGTGAACAAGTAAGACAAAGAAGAAAATCAAAATATGAAAAGAAACTGAATGTTTACTTAACTGTAACACAGCCAATAAAACGTAAAATCCAGATGCAGACAACGGCAAACAACTGGAGATGAATAGTCTCTTGGGATCATGAGGTCCTGTAAACAAGACAAAGAAGAAAGTCAATACATGAAAATAAACTGAATGTACACTTACCTGTTACACAGTTGCAGATGAATAGAAAGTCAGTCACATTGAGTTCCAGATGCAGACAACCGCAAACACTTGGAGATCTATAGCCTCTTGGGGTCATGAAGTCCTGTGAACAAGTAAGAAAAAGAAGAAAGTCAAAACATGAAAAGAAACTGAATGTATACTTACCTGTTGCACAGTTGCAGATGAATAGAAAGTCAGTCACATTGAGTTCCAGATGCAGACAACGGCAAACACTTGGAGATCTATAGCCTCTTGGGATCATGAAGTCCTGTCAACAAGTAAGACAAAGAAGAAAGTCAATACATGAAAAGAAACTGAATGTATACTTACCTGTTACACAGTTGCAGATGAATACACAGTCAGTAAGAAAGAATTCCAGATGCAGACAACCACATACAGCTGGACATCGATAGCCTCTTGGGATCATGAAGTCCTGTCAAGAAGACAACAAGAAAGTCAATATATGAAAAGAAACTGAATGTATACTTACCTGTTACACAGTTGCAAATTAAAAAAAGCCAGTAAGCCAGAGTTCCAGATTCAGACAACCATATACAGTTGATGTATAGTCTCTTGGGATCACAAGGTCCTGTGAACAAGTAAGACAAAGAAGAAAGTCAATACATGAAAAGAAACTGAATGTATACTTACCTATAACACAGTTGCAGATGAATACACAGCCAATAAAACGTAAAATCCAGATGCAGACAACGGCAAACAGCTGGAGATGGATAGTCTCTTGGGATCATGAGGTCCTGTAAACAAGACAAAGAAGAAAGTCAATACATGAAAAGAAACTGAATGTACACTTACCTGTTACACAGTTGCAGATGAATAGAAAGTCAGTCACATTGAGTTCCAGATGCAGACAACGGCAAACACTTGGAGATCTATAGCCTCTTGGGGTCATGAAGTCCTGTGAACAAGTAAGAAAAAGAAGAAAGTCAAAACATGAAAAAAAACTGAATGTATACTTACCTGTTGCACAGTTGCAGATGAATAGAAAGTCAGTCACATTGAGTTCCAGATGCAGACAACGGCAAACACTTGGAGATCTTTAGCCTCTTGGGATCATGAGGTCCTGTAAACAAGACAAAAAGAAAGTCAATACATGAAAAGAAGCTGAATGTATACTTACCTGTTACACAGTTGGAGATGAAAAAAAAGCCAGTAAGCCAGATTCACACAACCATATACAGTTGATGTATAGTCTCTTGGGATCATGAAGTCCTGTGAACAAGTAAGACAAAGAAGAAAGTCAATGCATGAAAAGATACTGAATGTATACTTACCTGTTACACAGTTGCAGATGAAAAGAAACGGAATGTATACTTACCTGTTACACAGCTGCAGATGAATACACAGTCAGCAAGAAAGAATTCCAGATGCAGACAACCACATACAGCTGGACAAGGACAGTCTCTTGGGATCATGAAGTCCTGTGAACAAGTCAATACATAAAAAAAACTGAATGTATACTTACCTGTTACAAAGTTGCAGATGAATACAAAGCCAGTAAGAAAGAATTCCAGATGCAGACAACCACATCCAGCTGGACAAGGACAGTCTCTTGGGATCATGAGGTCCTGTAAACAAGACAAAGAAGAAAGTCAATACATGAAAAGAAACTGAATGTATACTTACCTGTTACACAGTTGCAGATGAATAGAAAGTCAGTCAGATTGAGTTCCAGATGCAGACAACGGCAAACACTTGGAGATTGATAGCCTCTTGGGGTCATGAAGTCCTGTGAACAAGTAAGAAAAAGAAGAAAATAAAAATATGAAAAGAAATTGAATGTATACTTACCTATAACACAGTTGCAGATGAATACACAGCCAATAAAACGTAAAATCCAGATGCAGACAACGGCAAACAGCTGGAGATGAATAGTCTCTTGGGATCATGAGGTCCTGTAAACAAGACAAAAAAAGTCAATACATTAAGAGAAACGGAATGTATACTTACCTGTTACACAGTTGCAGATGAAAACAAAGCCAGTAAGAAAGAATTCCAGATGCAGACAACCACATACAGCTGGACATCGATAGCCTCTTGGGATCATGAAGTCCTGTAAACAAGACAAAAAGAAAGTCAATACATGAAAAGAAACTGAATGTATACTTTCCTGTTACACAGTTGCAGATGAATATACAGTCAGTCAGATTGAGTTCCAGATGTAGACAACGGCAAACACTTGGAGATCGATAGCCTCTTGGGGTCTTGAAGTCCTGTGAACAAGTAAGACAAAGTAGAAAGTCAATACATGAAAACAAACTGAATGTATACTTACCTTTTACACAGTTGCAGATGAATACACAGTCAGAAAGAAAGAATTCCATTTGCAGACAACCACATCCAGCTGGACATAGACAGTCTCTTGGGATCATGAAGTCCTGTGAACAAGTAAGACAAAGAAGAAAGTCAATACATGAAAAGAAACTGAGTGTATACTTACCTGTTACACAGTTGCAGTTGAAAAGAAACAGAATGTATACTTACCTGTTACACAGTTGCAGATGAATACACAGTCAGTAAGAAAGAATTCCAGACGCAGACAACCACATACAGCTGGACATGGACAGACTCTTCGGATCATGAAGTCCTGTGAAAAAGTAAGACAAAGAAGAAAGTCAATACATGAAAAGAAACTGAATGTATACTTACCTGTTACACAGTTGCAGATGAATACACAGCCAATAACACGAAAAATCCAGGTGCAGTTGAATAGTCTCTTGGCATGATGAGGTCCTGTAAACAAGACAAAGAAGAAAGTCAATACATGAAAAGAAACTGAATGTATACGTACCTGTTACACAGTTGCAGATGAATAGAAAGTCAGTTAGATTGAGTTCCAGATGCAGACAACGGCAAACACTTGGAGATCGATAGCCTCTTGGCATCATGAAGTCCTGTCAACAAGTAAGACAAAAAAGAAAATCAAAATATGAAAAGAATCTGAATGTTTACTTATCTGTAACACAGTTGCAGATGAATACAAAGCCAATAAGACGAAAAATCCAGATGCAGATGAATAGTCTCTTGGCATAATGAGGTCCTGTAAACAAGACAAAGAAGAAAGTCAATACATGAAAAGAAACTGAATGCTTACTTACCTACTACACAGTTGCAGATGAATAGAAAGTCAGTCAGATTGAGATCCAGACGCAGACAACGGCAAACACTTTGTCTTACTTGTTGACAGGACTTCATGATCCCAAGAGGCTATCGATCTCAAAGTGTTTGCCGTTGTCTGCGTCTGGATCTCAATCTGACTGACTTTCTATTCATCTGCAACTGTGTAACAGGTAAGTAAGCATTCAGTTTCTTTTCATATTTTGATTTTCTTCTTTGTCTTACTTGTTGACAGGACTTCATGATCCCAAGAGGCTATCGATCTCAAAGAAGAAAATCAAAATATGAAAAGAAACTGAATGTATACTTACCTGTTACACAGTTGCAGATGAATACACAGCCATTAAGAAAGAATTCCAGATGCAGATGAAGAGCAAGTTAGTTGATTGAGAAACATCCAACCAAGAAAAACGCATTTTTAGCTAAACAAAAAAACAAAACACTTTTCGGTTGAGAGTCATAATCTCATATGAAGACATATTAGAAAAGCCTATTATCTTTTGAAAATAACAAAATCTGACATGTGTGACTGTCATTGTAAGGCCAAGTAGGAAGGCATTAAGAATCAGTCCAAAAAATAATTATATCAGACAAAGTATTTATGAGTGTAGGACTTAGAGGTCTGATATGATGGAGTTACAGCAAAGGATTAAACATTTTTAATCAATAATAAGGCCAGTGAATGTCAGTTTTCTTGGCTGGGTATTTTCACAGCTGCTGTATCTTGTTTGGTGTTTCTGGGCTTTACAGCTCTTTATGTCAAGTGTAAACAGATCCAAAGTGTCATTCTCAGTGCTGATTACATCTGAAATTAACCATAAACCAGAGGTGAGTGGCTAGCAACAGGGTAATGCAGCTCAACACATGTTTCAGTTTACTACACACCCATGTCGCCTCTCCAAAGTCACAGTGATTCTAAAGTCACTCAATACAAAGCACTTAAAAACCAAACCATAAAACACTGCTTAAATCACAAATACATTAATAAAGACTTTGAGCCCATTTCCCTGAAACGGTTCACCCATTAAAGATAATAGACAAAGAAGGTTGGGAGCAGGTGGCTAGTGTTTTCTTACCTGACTGGTGTGACTGGGTAGGGCCAGTAAGTCCTGGCATAGCACCTTCTCTATGTTCCTGGAGAGTACAACAGATCCCAGGCAGCACATGTGAAGCCTTTCTCGGTGGTAAAGGACCAGACATCAAACCTGCAATCAGCAGTGGAGTGCAAAAAGTCTGCAGAATGGCTTGCTCCCTCATCAGTAGGTAAGCAAGTGGCCCAGAGACGACAATCCTGGCGTCTGTCTTCTTTCAAACTATGTCTTGAATCTAGTGCACTAGTGGCACCGTGACACTGTGGCATTACCCTTTGGGCCCTATATTTAAGAGTGTCTTACAATAAAATTTTCAACAGTGAGAACGCCGCCCTTAGTAGTTGTCCTCGTTGCTGGAGCATGCAGAGCCATAGACAAACTGCTGAAGACATTTAATTGGTTAGAGAGGTGAAAACCAGCTGTGGGGGGTGTAGAAAACCTCTGTTTTCCATGGTCAAGATGATGCTTGCAGGGCTGCTCCATGGCCACCATTGTCTTTGAAGAAAAAAACACAGAGGTTAGTTAGTTAGTAAACCAAAGTAATGTAAAGTAACACACATAGTGTATTCCAAGATTAAAACTGGCTAAGATAAACAATCAATAGCTATCAGCTGGGATACAGACAGACAGAAAGAGCATTGTGGATGGATGGAGAGAGAAAAGAGTTGTAAGGGAACAAGACAGGAAAACAAACCCCAGAAACTTACTAAACTCTGTTAACATGGCTGCACCTAATCTCACCCCCAATACCCAACTTCACCACTTTCACCATTGGTACTATTTTCATATGTTTCTAAGACTAGAACAAGCTGAATTTAAAAGAACAGGTCATGTGTTTGTACATCCAAGCACATTTTCACTAGAGTTTGGGGAGCTCAGTCAAGTTAGTTTGATATTGGATCTGCAGATATTTACTTCTCCCCTGCTCTCACTCACAATGTCCTAACATCTCTGACATGATTTTTCAATAGAGAACATGATTTAAACAATAGAGAACAGATAAACTGCAATCACTAAATATTCTTCTCAAAATGAAAAGACTGGAAATGTTGAGGAAATATAATCAAAATAGCCAGAATTCTTGCAGCAGGTGCCGTAGATGGTAAAAGAACGTCTATAAAGTGTGGATACCGAAAACTCTCACAGAGATAAGGAGCTGCTGGTGTTAGTTAAAAAGACAGTCAAACCTACTGAAGAACAGAGACTAAATAAAAATCAATGACTAACCTTAACTTCCTCACTTTTAAGGAATGGATATATTTTAGCACTTTAGACAATATAAACATGCATGTAGCACATTTTTATAACGAATAAATCATTACTGTGACACTGTCATAAAATATGCCTATTTGAACCATTTTTAAATAATATTGTTCCAGTAAAACATCCATATAGCTTACACATCCAAAGTCAGCTGTAGTGTACAGAGACACATCTGATAAATATACTACAACCCTTAGAATAGCCAGATTACAATTTGCTAACAAATGCTTAAGAGATCCTGGAGAATTCTGGAGAAAGGTCTTGTGGACAAATGAGACTAGGATTAACCTATATCAGAGTGATGGAAAGACAGAAATTGTGGATTGCTCACTCGCGCTTCAAGGGAGGTAAAATTTAGTTTGCACTCACCCTCTTATTAACGGTACATACTTGGAGCCCATAGGAACCATCCAAAACATAGGTGTTGGAAAGCTCCCACAAAGGTGTTTGTACTTCAGAAATCTTTCTTTCTGAAGTCATTTTATAATCCTGGGTGTTTCCTTGTGAAAGTAAAGTCTGAACTGTGCAAGTCCTCAGTTTGAGTTGCTGAGAGTCAATTTAGGAGTGATCCCTTTATCCTACAGAGTGCTCTGTGTGTAAGTTTATTCTAATGTCCATATGAAAGCACAAAACCTCATGAATAAAAACATACACAAGGCTTGGCTGAACATATAAGGAAACGTACAACTTACTTAGAACCTATAGTTCCATCAGTAATCTTCATTACAGTGAAGTTAGCCACAGCTAAACCTTTGCTAAAGCATGGTTCTCTCCTTTTGGCTTGTAACCTGGCCTACTTCCAATATACTGCCACATAGTGGATGGAGTAGGAATTACCATGTAAAATGCCATCTGTTGCAACAATGGAGTCACATGGGTATCAGCTATGGCTTCAAGTTGTAGGACTTTTTATGGCATTATAGACAATAGGCAAGTGGCTTAAAGGTCCAACCACAACAGGCCCAATGAGACATAAAGAACCAGCACAACAGGCCCAGTGAGACTAGGGATGCACCTATCAGATATTAGGATCGGATATGTGTCCCTATATTAACAACGACCCCTTTTGGTCTCACTGACTTAATATTTCAGAATTACTTATTTTAGTGACAAATAAATAGCAATTTAATACATTCATATCTGTGTGTTAATTTGTTGTATTTTATTTTACAAACATGGTGAGGTAAACAGTTTATTTTTTTAACAATGTATCGGATCAATATTGTGTATCGATCGATAAGTTTATGTATTGGTATAGAAACTGAACAATGTTGGTGCATCATTAAATGTAACATATAGGAAACAGTGTGTCTTTGACAACTTCCCTAGTTAATAGAATATGCCTACATTGATAAATGCCCATACGTTTCACCCTGATTGGTGAATGTTTAGCCTTTCAAATGCATGCTTGAATGTGATTGGCTAATGGCAACCACAATAATTGACATGTCAAGTCTTCTGGACAGACAGTATTATAGAATAGGCTAAAGACGCAGTATGTAAAATTGCAGCTTGACTGGATGTATGGTTTCTGAGAAACAGTTACGTACCACTGACCTCACCCTGCTCTGCTCACTGAGAGACAGGTAATCAGTCACACAAGTCATGTCAGACTTACTATTCAAACGTGCTGTATGTAGCTGTTACTTAATATCTGTCCGTGTCTCTTTGGATTAGGACAGAGTCATCACCACAGGCCCTCTCCTGCATTTTATCCACCGACTTGATGATCTGGTCTTAAAAACTGCTGAAGGTATACAAACTGTCCTCCTAGAACAGCTGCAGCTTTGCTTGGTCTGCCACTCAGAAGATCCAAATTTCATCAAGATGTCTGATGTAAGCCTGTACCTTTTTGTGATGTAAAACTGTGGTGCATGTATAGATTTTAACATGTATTTGTGATGCAATAAGCTGTTTTATTAATTGCTTAAACTATAGAGGAGCATTATTGGGCTAATGAGCATTATGAGCTAAATAGTTTAATTGTCACTTTAACAGGTAAGGACACCAGTTTCTCTCAGAGTTAGCTTAAGTTTTACCTATAAAAAAGGTAACTTTGATTAAAAACAAAATAATAATACTGTCTTGCAGACATCTGATTGATGTCATTTATGGCTGATTTACCGTTACAGTAACTTGATCACAATATTCTGCAAAATAAAATGTAGTAGTTTACTATAGCTCCACTGAATATTGGTTTTGTTTGTTGGTTTTATTTGGTTTCCTAAGAGGAATCTGTAACAGGAACAGGTCATTGTAATTTTATGTGTTACCCAGGTTTTAAATGTTCAGAACATTAAAATCAGATGCAAAGCAAAAAACAATAAATAAATAAAAGCATATAATATATAAAGCAAATAATACAACGTGAATAAACTGCTCAAAACAGCCATTAAAGCAGATAGAAAATGACTTACTGATAAGTAAGGTAAATAAAACGAGCCTTAAATGACAGCCAATAGCTTGTTGCCAAGACTGGTCTGCGTCAGAGACGGCCAATCAGCGCTCAGGGGGGCGTTACCTCGGCTCCTCCTCTAGAGACGTGCTGTGGATCAGAAAAAAGGTGAGAACGGCAGAGTGAAACACGATGGAAAGTTTTATTAAACTTTGTTTCATAAAATCGCTCATAAAGGTGAACGTTGAGAAGTATGACTGAAACGACGATTTGGATTTAGTCTGCATTTGATTTTGTGAGTGTAATAGGTGAAGCTTTTGGTGCAAATAGTTCAAAAGATTAAAAAGAAAAGCCTGTAGAGTTGAGGCTAACATGCTTAGGGGTCAAGGGGTCATGAGCGAGTGGGCAGTGCTGGCCACCATTTCATGCTGCTAATGAGAGTTTTATATTGAAAGAGGGAAGAAAAAATTGCTTTACTTTGTAAATGTAGTATTATGTGTATCTATTAAGGCGCTGTTTTTGGGAACAGGTCAGTTTTTTCTGGGTGTAATTTTACTCTACTCTGCAATCTGGCTGCACCTGCGTGAACACTCTGCAGCAGTAGTGGCGTGGTGGCGCTGTAAAGTAATCAGTACAGTGCACCGGGGAAGATGCCGCCAAAATTCTGCGTGCTGTGAGCTGCAGATAAAAGTCTTACCACACAGTGCGTCTCACCTGTGGAGCTGTGTCTCTAAAAGCAGCTCAGAACTCAAAGCTAACTTCAGGTTCGCCTGTATCAGGGTTGAGTGCAGAAACAGTCCTAAAGCTTCCTCTGTGAAACTGATACTGCAGCACGCACACTGTTTCCTCTCCCGAGGCCCCGTCTCAAATCAGTCCCTCTTCACTATGTAGTGCACTTTATGGGTCATATAAAAATAGCAGCATCTCCACCAAACAGAGCATGATATGTGTGATCAAGTCATTTCTACTCAGCAGTCGGTTCTACAATTTCCTATTTAGGCTCTCAGAATCATCAGAGACACTTTTCACCTCAAAAGGCACTTGGTGGTCAGTTTGAAGACACTAACCTGTGTGCTGTCCACACCAAAAGAATCACCCTTCTGCTTAAACACCTCCAGCTGGTCGGCAGAGAGCGCACAAACCAGGGCAGTGACTTTTACTTTTTATTTGATTTTGATAGTTAAATCACTTAGGAGCTCGCTGAAGTAATGCTAATGTACCAACAGCTGTGCTAGCTAGCTAGGTTAGCAAGTGCTGCTTTCTCAATAAAGCTGTACAGATCATGGTCATCTTAGCTCCTTTTATTTGAAACAGATTTAGAAGGCATATTAATAATAGAAGCACTTTATAATTGTGTAATTGCATACTGTAGTTCATCTGTTTCTCTGCATACTTTCACCCTGTTCTTCAGTGGTGAGGACCACCACAGAGCAGGTATTCTGTGGGAGGTGAGCTTTTTATAGCACTGCAGTGTTAAATGTCTGGACGAGTCCAGAACAAATGTGTAAACTGCTCGTTTGGAGCGATAAAAGCAACATTCCTGCAACATCCTCAAATCTGAATGTCCAGATCACTTTTCAGAGGTTTTGATGGCCGATTCTAAAGTCGTGATGAGCGGCAAGTTAGCATGGTGACATTCGTCAAAGTGGTACGTGCCAGTGGATGGCATTTTCGGATGGTGCAGTGGCCACTTCCTAGTGCCAGATGCTGATTAGGAACTGAACCCCCTTTCAAAATGTGCCTGAGCTCTTTACCTACTGGATAGGCTTGACTTTGGGCCCAAGTTATCTTACTAAACTGAGAAATCCTGCTTTGTGAAATGCCCCCCAGGAGTGGCTAAATGTTTACATAAGATACAACTGATTTTGTTAGATGAACAGAATTACTGACACATTTGATTCATTTTGTTGCTCTTGGAGTGCAGGTATCCCACCAATGCAGAGTAATTATTTTATTCTTTTATTATTGTTGATCACAGAAGAGTAGTTGGTGTAATATTGGTGGGGAGATTTGAGTAATTCTCTTGTTTTGGTTGAGACTGAGAACTTGTGTCTTTGCTAAAGGAATGCATTGTTGGAGAGGATGCTACGCCTGAGGCCCACGTTAAGGTGTTGCGTGAAAAGTACAGGACGACACAACCTGATTTAATGATCGTGAAGGACCACATGAAGACTTTTGCATTGGCAGCATGGAGAAAGGGGTTTGGCCATTGAAAATGTATACTTGTGTCTTTAATAGTCTATTATAAGATATTTTTGGCTATTCAAGGTTTTTACTCTTCACTACTGCCTTCATCACTACACTTTATTGCAACTATATGATGAAACTTTCGTGTATTTTCTGCTTTTATCTTCCAGTTGTATGATGAGTTCAATGCCATCCATCCTTTAATGGTGTACTTTTGTCACTGCTTCACCTGAAACAATGCTGGGAGTTTAGCTCTAAAGGCCTCCTAGGTGACCTTCAAGAGATGCTCGTCAAAAGTGTAAGCACACAATTTTTTTATCTTTACCAGCAGACCTACAGACCTACTCTTAATTTCATTGATACACTCAGACATGTACAGTTTCAGGAAAAGGTGCTTCAGTGTGTATCTAATATTACACTAAATGATGTTTAGTATTCCCTTGATGTTTGTGTAATGGGCCATCTGCATAGTAAAGTGATTTCATTGTGGAAAATCTTACTTACTAAACTTGGACACTCTGTGGGTTCTGTGTGGTAAAATGTTGCTTCTGGTTTCTGGTGGGTGCTTTTCTTTTTAATAAGGCTTAATTTTCTCTGGAGTATAAATGTAACCATTTGATATGGATTCTTTGAGTATGGCATACATTTAGCCATGTTAGGATGATTTTTTTTTTTTAGCTGGTATAATAAAACCTTTTTTGCTTTATTTCATTGTTTTGTTTGCTGTGAGTGCCACATTTGAATAGTATTGAGTCTAATTGTTTTTGTTTGTACTGCAACTCTCTTCTGGCTGGTCTCCCTCTGCGCACCATCAGGCCCCTGCAGCTCATCCAGAATGCAGCGGCACGGGTCGTCTTCAATGTCCCTAAATTCAGCCATGTCACTCCACTGCTGCGTTCTCTCCACTGGCTTCCTGTAGCTGCCCGCATCAGATTCAAAACCCTGACGCTGGCCTACAAAGCCAAGACTGGACCAGCCCCTCCGTACTTGATGGCAATGGTCAAAAGCCGGTCTGCACCAAGAGCCCTTCGAGCTTCAAGTACGGCTCGGCTCGACCCGCCATCCCTCAAAATCCGCGGAAGACAAGCGTCCAGACTTTTTTCTGTCCTGGCACCAAAGTGGTGGAACGAGCTTCCCCTGGGTGTCCGAACGGCCGAGTCGCTCGCTGTCTTCAAACGCAGACTGAAGACCCACCTCTTCAGAGAGTACTTGGGCGAATAGAGTACTATGGTCGCCTTATTGTATTGTGTTTAGTAATGTCTAAGCTTAGAGGTATCTTTGAATTATTAGTCTATTCTAACTAGCTAAGGTTTCTTTCTTGGGTAAATAGCAAAGCACTTTGTAAGTCGCTCTGGATAAGAGCGTCTGCTAAATGCCGTAAAAGTAAATGTAAATGTAACAGTCTAACAGTGGATTAGGGCTGCCCGTGGTGATTGTGTGGCTTTAAGCAGATGTGAAGGACGATTCACCACAAGAATACAGCCAAACACTTTCAGGCAAGTTCCAGTGGTATGTAATGTTGAATTTGTGTAGAAATCAAAAGAGAGTACACGCAACAAAAACAAAAAATAGACGAGCTAGATAGTACACTCTTTGTACAACAAGGCCTCAGCTGCCTTCATCTGAGGGCTGCAAAGCCTCACGCACGTCTACTATTGCTTCAGCCTACTCCGTGCAAGCTGAACCCCCTTATTGCCTCCTACACAGCCCTTTTAAGATGTATGCTGAAATTGATCCAACTCGCACAAAACATTAAAGTATGAGAAGTCAGTAAAAGAATAACCGTAAAGTTAAGCTAGCTGTAATCAAGGAAACACCTGCATTTAGTTCTCCTTCCATTAAAGCAAGATTATACAAATTTAGGCTTTGGTGATAATGATTTAGTACCACAGTGAAGTTGTAAAGTAAACCAGAAATAAACCCATATAAATAAGCAAACAAGAGCATGTCATCATTATTATGGCTTAGTACTAAAGTAAAGCAGATGATTGCATGACAGAACAGCACTGACCACAGAATACCTCAAAATGGCCGTTAACTCTTCATCTAAGGTGTGTTTTGAGTTGAATTTAGTAAAAACAAGTCTTTCTGAATGTGTGTTTACACACATTTGATGGGACAGTGCAACACTGCTGAAAGTTAATCCTGCTTTTCTGAACACTATTTAATGTTTGTGTTTTATCATGTGCTGATCATTATAACAGTGAGGCACACAGGAACTTTCACTGTCACTATGGCTAATTTACACTTTGCCATTTAGGCCAGTAAGATGCTTTAAAGAAGTATTTTGTAGACATATGTATATGTGTGTCTGCAGGTGTGGAGGTCCATGGTATAACATGTGAATTTGCACAACCAGTTCTACTCAGCGCTCAACCACGACTGATCGTCTTGTTCAGCAGTGGCACTTCGAGAGATGCCTGGGACTTACGATCGCCAAGTATGGGATTTACTGCCATTTTTACTGCCAATATTGAACATGTTTGTGTGGATGTTTCAGAGTATTGCAGCACAAAAACAAAGTAGTAAGCTGACTTAAAATAGAGCAACTCCAACAAAGGTGCAGAGTTAAATTGAGAGGAACATAAGTTGATGCAGTAGATTAAAATGTTTGTGCATGTATCATTGTTGGGAAGGCCTAGCCTGCAGTGAAGTGCCAGAATAGTGACTGGAATGGGCGTCACTGTCTTGTTGGATGCACATGTTCATAAATCTTCCATAAATGTACACTGACCAGCCATTTCTTTTCACCACTGTGTTTGATCCAGTTGTACCAGAGAGTTGCACGGCCCCTAACTTTTTATCTCTAGGGGTCAACCTAACCAAACACAAAAGAGCCTGTCACTATCAAAAGTCTTCAACCTTGATTGTGGTTAAAGCATAGTTACAGCACAGTGCTCATGTGTCTGAGACTCGTGAATTAATTAGGCAGTTGAGAATGTTGGCAGTCCCAAAAACTTGGCCCTGCCATCTATGGATGCTTAAAGATGCTTCCTCTCCACCTGCGCTGAGATGCCTTCAAGACCTGCAATGCAAAACCCACTGGTGTGAAAATATCAATTATTATAGTGCAAGCAAGTAATAAATTAAATAAACTTGATGTGTATTCCAGGATTTCACATAATTGTGTTATATCTGACAACTGTGTTAAGATATACTTTTAAATTACGAAACAGTATGATCAATATTTTGATTATCATATAGTTTTGAATTTCAACTTGTCAGATTCTCTTCTGTCCACAGGTCTTGATTATTCAGGAGTGGCTACGAAATGTATTAATGAGGCTCTGACCAACCTCATCCACAGTTCTTGTTGAGTCCACTTTTTCACACTTCTTGTGATACCACTTACAGTGCCCATTGCAATCACCTGCCCAGATTTTTTTCTGTCCACAGCCCTCTATGATTCTGAAGTGGCTATGAAGTTCATTAATGAGGCGATCACCATCTTCATTCACAGATCTTGGTGAGTCCACTTCATCACACTTGTTTTATGCTGTTTACAGAGCCCATGACATAGTTTGTCCAAAGTAGCTTATTTACACAGCCCTCAATGATTCAACTTCATTAATGAGGCTGTTACCAACCTCATTCACAGTTTTTGGTCCACTTGGTCCACTTGGTCCACTTTATCACGTTCCATTTCCTTTCGTTTATGGTACCATTTACAATTGAGTGGACTGATGCTCTTGTGTGCTCTAGATATTTTGGAAATTGCTAAACCACTTTATCCACAGTTGTTGGTGAGTCCACTTCATCACAGTCCCTGATGGACTGCTTACAGTGCCCATTACAATCGACTGCCCAGATTCTCTTTTGTCCACAGCCCTTTTTGATTCAGAAGTGGCTACGAACTTCATATATGAGGCTTTCGCCAACATCGTCCAACATCTGTTCTTGGTACAATCGCCTGCCCAGATTCTCTTCTGTCCACAGTGTTACTGTTACATTCAAGACATAGGTGATCCTGTGATCCAGTATTGCATATTTGATACTGTTAGTGCTGCCATCTGGTGGCCTGTCTCTTGTTGTTTTTGTTTTTCTCTCTCTCCCTCTCCTGGTGAAACGACTGATTGGAAACAGCTGATCTCAATGCGTGTGCTGGTTGGCTGCAGTGTCTGAGCTTTGTCATTGAAATGGTGCCATTGGCGTTTATCTAGTCGCCCGTGGCGTTCTCACCATGTGGCCAAAGGTGGTTGTGATTGAGGCTGTTCAAGATATATAACATGACAATTCACAGTTTGATGTATGTGGATCTATTGTAGCCTACTGTTTTCTGTGTCATTATGTACTTGTTGATGTCCAAGTGGTTTAATCATAGTCATGTTTGTAGTGGTGAGTGCCATTTACTATTTTAATTTCATTTATTATTTTTCATTTATTATTCTCTTGCTTCATGTTGGGGAGGCAGGTAAGGCCATTGTATTTTGTTTTATTATTTTTTAGTTAGGTTAGTTAGTAAGGAGGGATGTCATGTGTGTCTGTAATTTTGGCCTTTGCTCACCCTGATGCTATATGATGTTGACTGTGGTCTTGTTATGTTTGCCTATAATACTACATTTTCATTTGAGCATTAAATCTGTTTCTTTATGGTTTGTTTATCTCCTCAAGCCCTAAACTAGTTTTTTTTATGAAATGGTTTAATAAACTGGGCTGTAAGATTACTCAAAAATTGACTAACTTTACAAGACTTTAACAAAGCAAAACTTCACCAAAAGTGAAGTAGAAAAGAAAAACGTAGGCCAGAGTTATAAGAACTGCTTTTTATTGGAATTTAAAAACCTGAATGTTCTTATACGACTGAAGACGTGTCGAGGTTCTTCTGTTCCCTGTATGATCTGTGACTAATTTGCTGAACAAGTAGATCTATCTGAGATGTTTCCAAGCTGTTTTAAGCCTGCGTCTGAGATGAACACTGTATGTGAACTTTTACATTCTGAATTTTTAGTTGAAAGTAAGTCAGAAGGTGCTGAAAATGATTTCACATCAAAACTGAATTTTATTAAAGAGGCTTTGATGGAGGAACAAAGTTGGGATCAATCTCTTGATAACTGTAGACTAACTGCTGTAACAGAAGAAAGTAATGCCCCATCATGCAGTTATGTATTTTCAGCAAGATGTACATGTACTTAGCATGTACTTAGCTTAGCCCCCTGACAGTGTGTTCTCTGGTCATCTGGGTATACAGAAAACACATCAGCAGATCATGTGTTTTTTCTTTTGGCCTGGTCCTAAAGCTGATGCTGTGTTATGTTGAGTTATGGGAAAACCCAATCAGGTTATTCCATCCACATCACTTCATCCAATCCTAGCATTATGAGCACCATTTCAACGTGTGTAGGGCAGCTGCCCTGGCCACTGATCAAATCCTTCTACTTTTGTGTTACCCCTTGACCAGCTACCTAAACAAATGCTCATGCTTCATTACAGTAACAAGGCTGTGATGGCTGTCTTAAGTATGTTGCGAGAAGGTTACAAAGTATGTTCAGGTTTTTCGCTGCTGCTGCTGCACCTGCATCATTATCCTCTATTTTATTTGTTCCAGACATGAGGAGCTCCTCCCTTACTGTTCCACACTGCATTGTGGTATAATGTAAAAAAGTGTCCATTGAGTATACACCAAAAATTAGCTGTGCGCTAATCCGTATACGTTCGGCACCATTTAAGGTGGCTTCCAGTAAGAAGCTGGAGAATAACTCCAGCCTTGTTGGTGCAGCCGTTTCTTTACGGCATCATAAATCAGCACATTTTACAGTTGTAAAATACATCCAGATAGATCCGGGAACTAATTTTACTGAAGTTCTGAAATTGTTAGCAATTGATCATCACATGTCCAGTGCATATCACCCCGAATCTCAGGGTTCTCTAGAATGTTTTCAACAACCTCAGTGCTTCGTACCTACTGTCTTTAGGTAGATAAAGAATGTGATGATGGCATCCTGGTCTTATTGTTTGCCATTTGTGAAAGTGATCAGGATTCCATTGGGTTTAGCCATTCACAGCTGAATTGTGAATTTCACTTTGGAGATAAAAGACTTGTACGTACCAGGTTCTGCCCTGTGTGCAGAGTTTTCAGGAAGATTGTGTTGATGGAGGTGGATCTGCTAATAGGGTTTTGCTAAGTTCTCCCCTACTGCTTCTGAAGTATCTGCTTTTGTCACACCAGATCTCTTTCTACAGTATTCCGTAATGCCATTTGGGTTACAAAAGGTAATAGCTAATGTAAACAATTGTGAAGCATGTCTGGATGTCGTTGTGATGTCTAGATGTCTATCAGAGTTGGAATGAACATTTGGCAATCCTCTGAAATGTGTTTAAGCGCTTATAGTTAAGTTTCCCTCACACTTAATCTCACTAAATGTGAGTCTGGGAAAGCTAGAGTATCCTAGGTTTGTAAGAAGGTGGGCCAAGGTGAAGTGCGCCCTCTTGAGGCTAAGATACCAACCCTGCAGTTGTGCTTTTGTAGAACCCCTGTTCTAATGACTCCTGACTACACTCAATTCTTCAAGCTGTAAGCTGGGGCTGGAGCTGTCCTCCTTAAAGAAGACTCGAGGTGTTGACCATCCAGTTTATTTTTCATAAAAATTGAAGGAACATCAGATCATGTATAGAACCACTGAGAAGGAAGCTTAGCACTCTTATTAGCTTTTCAACACTTTATGTGGGGTCGAGTGTTTTGGCAGTAGTGCTCTATATATACCACAATATCAGCTGAAGACTGATGAGATGGTTCATGATTGTTCAAGGTTTTAATGTTCAGAATAAGAAAGATTGTGAAAATGTAGTTGCTGATGCGTTGTCTAGGCAGTAGTGTGAGGGTGTTATGACCCTGGGGAGTGTAGAAGAGAGCCTCGTTGGTGCAGCCGTGTTTGTTTACAGCGTCAGAAAGACGAAGCAGTTTAGGAACACAGAGTCCTAATCTGACGTCAGTCCAATTATTCCATTCCACCTTAAATGGTGCAGCAGTTTCAGTCAAAAGTATTCACCCCCCCATCTACTACTAAACATAACAAGTGCTTTCTCCAAATTCAATAATGCTAAATTGCAATGAGGGGTGTGAATAATTTGGACTGCAACTGTACAGCACCAGAATGGAACAGGTGGAGCATAATTGGGATGAGATGCCGATTTCAGTAGGGCATCAATCTTAGTGTGCTTCTCTATCCTTCTTCCACTTAAACACAACTCTAATAATAAACATATGATGCTTTAAATACAAAAACAGAAAATTATATTATTTATATTCAGCCCGTAGTTCAAAACTACTTCCAACCAAACACCACTGTCTGACTCACTGTTGTCTTTTCCTAGTTAATAGATGTAGATCTGCACTCTTAGCTCCTTCAGTGGAGTTTTTTTCAACCATTTCAGCCCAAAAAAAAAAAAAAAAAAGCTCAGTCCCTGAGATCAGTACTGGAGGACTTATGTGTCCCATCTGCTGAATTAAGAAAACAAATGGTAAATGTGGCATCAATCTATACAAAATGAAAATGTGAACGAGTTAGACAGTCATGCAGTGAGGTGAAGATGAATCAATGTGAGGACCAGCGGGCAGGAGGGTAGTGTTTTCTTCTTATCTTTTTTTATATCTTTGTCTTCTTTCTTCTTTGTCTTTGTAATTTTCTTTTTTCTTGTTTTCTTCTTTTGGTCGTCCTCCATTTACGCTCTAGTTTCTGCACTGTTTTTAGTTTTTGCCTTGTCATTTTACTTTTAAACAGTGCTTCTTTGTCTAAGGTTGATTGAAGGGTATTTTCTAGGTCGTTTGTTAATTTAACTAGCTCCGTTTGGAGTCATTGGGGTTATCGTGCGCTTTAGACAGTGTTACGGGGACAAATGAACATTTTGCCTAAGATGTATCTCAAAGGAGATTAGATAATGGTCTGATATTACTGAGCTTTGAGGTACAATATTTAGATGATCAATTATAACACCCAGGGTCAGGACTAAATCTAGGGTATGGTTACAGTAATGTGTGGGTCCAGTCACATTTTTTGTGATGCCGACAGAATCTAAGATTGATACAAACGCCTTTGTTAATGGATCATCTGCTTTTTCAAAATGAATATTAAAGTCTTCTACTATTAGAACTTTGTCACTGCACACTGACAAGTCTGCAGCAAAATCACAAAATGATTAAAAAAATTCAGAATATGACCCTGGAGGCCTATAAATATTAATTTAGTCTGAATGCATTTTTATTTGTGGCTGGATTTGATTTATTAATGTAGAAAATCTCAAAAGAAGTGAAAGTGTTAGTGTTTTTGAATAATATCTAGTGTATTCTGGTAGATTATGCATACTCCACCTCCTGTGCCTGATAATCTAGGGCTATGTACATATTTATAACCTGCAGTGGTGGCTTCATTTACTGCTATACATTGATCAGGTTTCAGTGTGGCAGAAAATGTCTAGTTTCTAATTAATTTATTAAAACAAGCAGATTTAGATATTCTATGTTTGGCTTTAATTTGGGGCACAGACAGTCTTAATACAATGAAACCTGGGTGACGCCTCAAAGCAGCTCGCAGACGGTTTAGCGTGTGTCTGCGGCCTGGTCCCGGCTTTGGATTGTCAGCAGCCTTTTACACTACTCGACTAACTAGCAGACTATGCGTTATGCTGCACGAAAATAGGGCAGCACCCTCCTGCGTGGGGTGGACGCCATCCCTACCTAAAAAACAGGCTTGCCCTCAAACTTTAATCGATTATCTGTGCTATATAGCACTGTGATTCGGCTGTAAGACTCAGCGGCGCGCCTCATTGGAATGGGGCCAAAGCAAATTACGGCAATAAAGTTGCCGGTGAGTGGAAGCATAAGGTAGGTGTTTCTAATAAAGTGACCATAACCTAAAGCTACCTTACACTCAGCAAAAGTCCATTCTCTATCAGCAGAGAAACCTTTGGATGAAAAGTACTGAGCTATCTTTTGCTCATTAATATGTTTCTTCACTATGCCATTGATTACCTTTTCAAAATCAGAATCAGTCCACTGAGGCATTTCAGTCTCTCCCTTAGCTAAGGTGCTGCTTTTATAGTTAAGAGGCTTCCATGAGTATGATGGCCTTTTCTTGACATGGTGAGGAAACAGGAGAACAAAACCAAGTTTTCTTCTTATTAACTAAACTACAGAAGAACAAAAACACAACTCCGTTCAGAGAGGATTACTGTTACAAACGTTACGTTTAACAGTAACAAAACAAACTTCTCTCCTTTAGAGAGGATAACAGCCACAAAACACTAGGTTTTTATCAGTGACAAACAGATAACTTCTCTTCTTTCAGAGAGGCTAACAATTACTGACTCCTCTGTCTTAGGAAACCAGAATTTCTCTCAGATTCGAAATGATGTTTACTCACCAAGAAGGTTTTAGTAGGCCATCCGGGTCACAACACCACATTGTTAGAAATCCGGCATACAGGACACAGATTCAGGAGTCAGGAGACTGGATCTTTAGCATTGGAGTTTATTCACATGCAGACAGAAAATCATACACTGGCACAGCTTAGTTGATCACGGTCAGTCTAGTCTAGTCCGACCATGTCTAGTCCGAACCAATCCAGTCTAAGACAAAATTCAGTCCAAAACTGAATTCAGTCTAAAACAGAATCCAGTCTGATTAGGGGTATTTTGAGAGGGCCTTATATATATTGGAAATTGTGGGAGGGGAAACGAAGGGTAACAAAAGGTGAGACAAAGGATTAAGATAACCATTTGATAAGTTGAAACCACATGAAAGTAATGTTAGAAAGGGCCATATTTTCTCTCAGCTGCAACTCTCAGGTCTTTGGTCTTCACCTATATAAGGCCATCAGTTGTCAGGTACATCTGGATTGTACACAAAACTGTCTGCCCTCCATTGGGTGTTGTGCCCACTTGGGCTATTCGGGGTCAGTGTGGGTGGAGGTAAAGAACTGCCGATTGGCTTTTCAATTTTGCTTTCTGTCAGCGTGATCTCACCCTTGCATGAGTATGATGCAGGACCTCTAGTGTGCACCTTAGGAGTGTCTGGTGGGTTAGGGGGTTCAGGCTGATCTTTGACCTTGAACTTGACCAAACCTTGCATCTCCATCTCCACATCAGTTTCGGTCCAGGTGGTCATGTGAACTGCACTGCTGTCTGCTCTTGTCCATCTGATTCAGGGGCATATGGAGGTGGTCTCAGGTTTGAGCCGAGAATACAGCCCGGGCTTGTTTGTCTTGTCATCATGTTGTTTGCTTATCTCCATGTTGTGAAAGTTAGCTTACGAGTGATAAGAAGATAAGGGGTGATGAGAGAAATATTGGGGTAATACAAGAAGATATGGGGTGATGAGAGAAACAAAGGGGTGAAACCAGTAGAAGGATGTTACAAGAGAAATATGGAGTGTTAAGAGAAATATGGGGAGTTATAAAGAATAAATAAAGGGGTGTTAAAAGAAAAAGAAGGGGTATTAATAGAAGAAACTGGGTATTACAAGAAGGGTGAGTAATTATACAAGTGAAGAGATAGGGTATAGTGTACACAGAAGAAAGTAAAGCGATAGCTTAAAAGGGATAGCTTGTGTGTGTGAATGTGAAGGGAATTATCGTGTGTCTCTCAGTCTGTGTGTGGATTCTGGGTGGCTATGTTCTGTTGGGGTTGAAGGGATATGTTTGGAGAGTAATTCTAAAAACTCTCCATACTGTTGTCTTTTATTGTGAGATCTTGTGCTTTGCAGGAGATCTCACAATAAGAAAAATCTCATAAAAACGAGAGGAGCTATATTTAAGTTTGTGCACAGAATCAATAAAAGCCAAATTAATTGGGGTTGTAAAAAGATAAGGGTAAAAGCTGAAAATAATTCTGTTATTGTCTCAGAAAAATGTGTGCCTTTGTGGGAGGTTTAAGGGAAGATACAGTATGGGGGCCACCGGAGAATAGAAAAACAGGAGTAAATGTTACATGTTGTATGTCTAGTCTGAGATTTAGTTTTAATGGCCAATAAAAGATAAATGGATCCATTAGATAGAGTTATGTGATAATGAGTGTAGAAAAGCAGTAGGAAATCTATGAAATAAATAGGTTTTGTAGATATGTGGGTTGGAACGAAGTATAGGAAAATTAATGAGCCCGGACTGGACGTCAGAGAGGGAGATAGGTAAAGGAACAGTTTCATAAACCACTAAAGCAGCCCATACTGGCACCAGGTCACGTGTAGTACAATAATACTGTTAATAAGTCCTGTGGTTGTTGTATGGATACTGGAATGTGGGTTTTATAGTGTAAGTCCAACCTACCAACCTGAGAAAGAGATTGACTAGGTTAAAATAGTTATACATAGAAGATGTGTTTATATCTTATGTGTAGGTAATTCTTTGTATGAATAACAAGCATTATTGTTAAGCACTGTAGGAAAGTAATCTCTGGTATTTCTGTTCTATGCTGGTATCTCTGGTATTTCTGTTCTATGCTGGCAGAAAGGGAATCTATCCACCTGTACATACTAGCATCTAAATATGTTCTGCACACATGCTTCTGGTTGAACTTTGACCACTGGAAAGGGGAGCCTCATGTATGGAAGCATACACATACACTAAGGTTTAAGGTTGGTAGAGAGTTAAATCACTTTTAAACACACATAGTTAAATATTCTCTCACTTGATTAGCTTAAGATTAGATCTACAAGTAATCTGGTTTGATTCTCCTTTCTCTTTTATGGGATGTGAGAGGAGACAGAAAGAAGGACCTAAGGAGGGGCAGCTGGCGAGCGACGTGCCAGAGTGGAAGAAGCTGTGCTGACTTCAGATCAGGCTAGTGTGCTTATCCACAGATCACTTCCCTGTATACACCTGCATTCTAAACAAATGTGTATTCATATTTATAGTGCTATTAATTATATAATACTTGCTAACAGCGTATAAGATGCTGCATGAAGCTTGCCAACTGATTGGTCGGGCAGTGACTTTGATTACTTAAAGAGAACACACTTGGGGGTTAAACATTTTGTTGAAAGCCACAGGTAGGGAAGTATTTGGTGGTTTTTTTTTTTTTTTTTTTTTAGAGTGTTCATACATTCTTAAGGTCTGGGCTGGTCTGAAGTTGGCAAACCTCAGTTAATTTTAACAACTCGTATAGTAACTTATAATAAACAAATAAATAAATATTGTATAATTCAAAGTAGACAGTGAAGTGGTAGTAACTTCAAAATTTTTAAAGTAATCTTTTTCACACTCAAATAACATAAAGAGGCCATTATTATGCCAACTATGGGTACAAACACTTCGAAAGGAATTACTGTTCCTGTTGATGTAGTTAAAATAATCCATTAATTAAAGGCATAACTAAGACATCAGAGAAATGACACAAGCGTTGGCCTGACATTGACCAACCTTGGCCAGTGGAGGGGACTCTTAATCCAGATGTAATTAAAGTAATGCAAATACTTGTGGCCACGTACAAGGCTAACCAAAAGAAAGGTAAGAAGGGGGAAAAACATAAGGAGAAGAGACCGATGGAGCTTGGCATTCTCCAGTTGCTGGAATAAGAAGGGCAGAAACTGGTCAAAGCAGCAAAGGATAAGAGAGAGAGGAGTGCAGAAGAAATGGAGAGACAGATGAGAGGAATAGGAAAGCAGATGGCAGAAATTAATAAGCCATTTTCACACGTAAACCCAGTAAAGAACCCCCCACCATATGAGAAGGAATTGAAGTCTGAGAAGATCTATCCCCAGCTCCCAGTGATCACTCAAGAGGGCAAATATCACATCAGAGATGATGATGACCGAATAGTGGAAGCAGGAAAAGCAGAAACAATTATAAAAATGTATTTTCCAAAAGCAAGAAGAAATCAACATATATGTAAACTGAAGGTGAAGTGAAGATCAGGAGGACAAAAGTTGGAGATGATGTGGATGAAAGTGCGTGGGAAGAAGCCAGAAGAGGATGTGATCCAGCAGTCACGCGGATCCTGGTGAGGGCAGAAAGGAAAGGAGACAAGACGAGAAAGTATGAGGACTCAACAGATGAGAGTTCTAATAAAATGAGTATATGAAGGTAGTGATCAAGGTAAGGAACATAGTCTTTCCACCTTAAGGGGATTCTTTCCAACAGCAGCCGGTACAAGAATGGAAGAAGAAATGTAGAGAGGCGTATAGACCAATGCCTTTCTCACGTGGACACTGCTATGACTTTAGAAAGTCAAAAATCATTGGAGAAGCAGTTGAAGGAGCTGCAGATGCAGACGAAAGAATTGAGGCTGGAAGGATCTCAGAAAGTGGATGAGAAATATGCATTGCACCCCAAAAAAGGATTGTCATGTGACAATATGTGTCCAGTGATTATCTGAGGACCGACATTAGAGTACAAGCCTTGGCAGAATACAGACATGTCTGATGTCATGGAAAAATTGCCAACTCTTCAAGATGGAGCACATCCTTGGAGTAAGAAGAGATCATGGTGGGAACAGAACCTGCTGTAGGAGATAAAGAGACTTCTTGCTATTCTCCGGGGAGTTCCAGCCATCGAAGAAATTCTGCAAAAAGCTGGATTTGATTGCTACATGGGGACAGCGGTAAATGATCCAGAACGGTTTGCTGCAATTAGAGGTCGGGCGTGGACAGCATTGAGATACATTTCCAACAAATATACATCCTGATAACATTGGGAGAACCATTGGGAGAGGAAGAAAACCCTAGAGCCTTATGTGTCAAGAACCCATCAAGGGAGAAATCACAGGGCATGACCCGGAAGCAAATCCATACAAAACAATAAATCCTTCGAGCCAAAATACAGAAAGGACTGCCGTTGTCTGTGAAAAACAAACTGGCAGAAGTCGTGGGCTTAGAAGGTATGGCAAAAGGGGTTTATACAGACCACATTTCTCATCAAGTGGAGTTGTATAGGGAGAAGGAACAGGACCAAAAAGAGCAAGATCAAGAGACCCTCAGAAAACCGACCTCACATACAACTGGTGGAGAACAAGAAAAAAGAAAAAAAAAATGCAAGCCCTGGTTATACCAAGCCAGCCTCCAAAAAATCAGCAAGATCAGCCTTCACAACAACTGCAGCCAAATCAGGTTCACCCTCATTGACTCAACCATCATCAGTGGTTCCAGATGTCTCCTGGCCACAGCCAGTTTTTGGTCAAGTACAGGTCTAGAGAGGACAGGGTCAAGGAATCATAGGAAGAGGAAGAAGATTTGATCCAACCTTTCAGCAATCCTTGAAGCATGCTACAACTGTGGAATGGTAGGTCACCTCGCTCGAGAGTGCAACAGACCAAGAGAAAGTTTCAGGGGAAATTACAGAGGAGGATTCAGGGTCCAATTGAGGCCATTCAGGGGACCGGTGAACCCTTATAGGGGCCTGGAACCAGGATTCTAGAGGTGTCCAGAGAATTCGAAAGGGGGTGTCAGCTGGTAGCATCAGAGCCAGAGTGATCCAACCATTGAGGTGAAAGTAAATAATTGACCATTAAAGATGATGGCAGATGGCGGAGCAGCTTTCACATGTAGCCAGCCTGAAGATGCTACACATCTCCCCATGTCTGGTCAGTGGATTCGGACAATCGGGTTTCAGGGAGTGAAACAGCTGATTCCTCTCACAGAACCAATAGAGCTCTGCTATAAAGATATGAAGATTACAATACCCATTCTGGTATCAGAACACACACCAATAGCATTGTTGGGAAGAGATGCTTTGTGCAAATTGAACTGCACAATAAAATGTACACCAGACGGATGCCTGGTGGAAGTGCCAAGTGACATTGTCCACCAACTACTGATGACGACAGAAGCCGAAGCTTCATCAGTGTTCTGGATTGGAAATCTTACTGCAGCCTTCTTGGAGCCGGCCAAGTTGTGGGAGATGTTTATTGCGGCAAACCTGCCTGATGCAGTACTGTTAAACAGTACTGTTATTCAGTATGTAGATGATCATAATTGCTGCAGATGTTGGCTGAGAAGGGGCATAAGGTCTCTCAGAAAAAGGTGCAGTACTGTCAGAAGAAGGTAGTTTATTTGGGTCAGACAATAACGCAGGGGCACAGAAGTATTTCTGACAAACAGTTGAAGCTATTCGTTATGCTCCCAAGCCCAGAACAGTCAGGGAACTGATGACATTTTTATGTATTGCAAGTTATTCTATAGAGGACTATGCCAGTTTAATAGGGCCTTTGAGGGCTATGCTTAAAGATATTGGGAATGCTAAACTCCACTGTAACTTATCCGGGACACGAGATGGCCTTTTAGCATTTGAGACGATTAAACAGAGGTTACAAGAGGCTCCAGCATTGGCGCTTCCAGATTACTCTAAGAATTCCTTATTGTATGGGTCTTGTACTTCTACTGGAGGTAAATATGCATGTGCAGTCCTCTGTCAAGCGACAGGTACAGTAACAGGTCCATAGCCTATTTCTTATTATTCTACAGCATTTTCAGGAGTTGAATTAGGGTTGCCATTATGTTATAGAGCTATGGTAGGAGTCCATTTAATGTATGAGAAAGTGTCATCCAGTAACAATTATTACCCATCATAGCCTTAGAAATCTACTGAACCATGGCAAATACACATTGACTATGTCAAGGCTGAGTTATTATTATAAGCTTCTAGAACAGGAAGATGTCACCCTAATGAGGTGTGTCACAGTGAATCCAGCTGACACCTTGCCAACTTCAGAAGATGGTGAACCCCATGATTGTGTTCAAGACGCTGAGAAATACTCAAGGCTTAGGTCAGATTTGCAAGCCCTCCCACTGCATAATGCAGACTTGGAATATTGGACTGATGGGTCTTATTATAGGAGAGGCAATACATTGTGTGCAGGTTATGCAGTAGTAAAAGCCCAAGGAGCAAACTTTGTGGTTGAGAAAGCTGCAGTAATACCACAGCCTGCTTCAGCACAACTTGATAAACTTATAGGGTTAACAGAAGCATGTTTATTGGCAGAAGGTAAGCAAGTGACTATCTATACTGATTCTGCCTATGCACATAGCGTGTGTCACCTGTTTGATGCAATATGGAATAGGGGGTTTAAGAAAACAGATGGTTCTCCTATACAGCATCATGAGCAAATAATGAAATTGTTACATGCCATGATGAAGCCCAAAGAAAGTGCTATAGCTAAATGTGCAACACATAAAAGAGACATGTCAAAAGTCATTCAGGGGAATAAAGCGGCTGATGATGCTGCACAGGTAGCAGCTGATGACGCTGCACAAGGAGCAGACAAATGGGGTGAAGTCTTTTTGGTTACGCATGAGGTAGACATGGAAGACAAAATAACAATCAAGGATGTGACCTTAATGCAGGAAGCAGTTCCTGATAAAGATAAACAGTTGTGGCGAGATCGAGGGGCCACTCCAGATTCTACTGGCCTTTAGAGTAATCATGAGGGGCTGATAGTCGCATAGTCCTATGCGTGATTTAGTAGTGGACTTTGTTGACATGATTAAACCAATAGGAGGTAAGAGATTTGTTAGTCGTGGAAGACTGATTTTCGAGATGGCCAGAGGCCTGTCCAACTAAACGGAAAGATGCACATTTAGTTGCCAAGTTTCTGTGCAGAGAAGTCATAAGCAAGTGGGGACTTCCACATCGAATATCCTCAGATAATGGGAAGGAGTTTGTAGAAGTGAAATTCATTAGATTAAATAGCGTCTTAGGGCAGTGTATCATCCACAAAGTCAGGAAATTTGTGTAAAAAATTTAATGGTAAGAACCGCATTGTGAAAATCTGTCAGCACAGGTCTGAATTGGGTTGCTGCACTTCCATTGGCGTTAATGGTGTGTCGATCACGTGAGCTGTGTGATTTGCACATGACACCGCATGAGTTGGCAACAGGCAGACGAATGCCAATGCCTTGCTTGCATACAAGTGTAAAGGGTTCAAGTCTTGGCCTTTTAGAAGATGAAATGAGAGCGTATGTAACATACATGGCTAATCCACATAAGAGAATATCCATGTATGTTTCTGACAGGCAAAAGAAAGAAGAGGTGCAGGAGAGGCTGGATGAGCAAAAGAGGAGTGTGGTGCAACCTGGGGACAAGTTGTTTGTGAAGGTGTTTAAAAGAAAATGATATAACGAACGCCGTGAAGGTCCTTTTGAGGTTGTGCGCAGTCCAAGTTAAAGGGTCTCCAACGTGGTATAATTTGTCACATTGTGGTAAAGCACCAAGGGAAGAAACACCTCATGTGCATGAAAGAGATGTGGAAGGCTCAAGAGAACCAGGACGTACAGAAGGAGAAAGGCAGGAAGATCTACAGGGTCAAACTCCAAAAGAGGAGATTGTCCATGATGTGGACAATGGTGATGACTCTGTGGGCATTTCTGATGATGCCGGAAATGACTCTGCAATTAACCAATAGGAAAGAAGATTTGGGGACACTGAGTTTAGGGATGTCCCAGAAACAGCAGGAACTAGTTCAGGGGAGTGTAAAGCACTAAAAGGGTACTGAGGACACTGATTCCTCAACAGGGGGAGTCAGAGAGTCAAATAGACGTACAAGTCCAAAACCAGTACAAAAAAGGGTCAGACCTAAACGTTACGAAGACTGAGGTAGATGTGTCATTGGAGAAGATGACTTTATTAGCATCAAATGTTACTGAAGATATAAATAAAGAAGTAACTTTCTTTCGTATTACAAAGAAGAAAGTCAATACATGATAAGAAACTGAATGTATACTTACCTGTTACACAGTTGCAGATGAATACACAGCCAGTAAGCCAGAGTTCCAGATTCAGACAACCATATACAGTTGATAAATAATCTCTTGGGATCATGTCCTGTGAACAAGTAAAACAAAGAAAAAAGTCAATACATAAAAAGAAACTGAATGCTTACTTACCGATTACACAGTTGCAGATGAAAAAAAGCCAGTAAGCTAGAGTTCCAGATTCAGAAAACCATATACAGTTGATGTATAGTCTCTTGAGATCATGAGGTCCTGTGAACAAGTAAGACAAAGAAGAAAGTCAATACATTAAAATAAACGGAATGTATAGTTACCTGTTACACAGTTGCAGATGAATACACCGTCAGTAATCCAAAATTCCAGATGCAGACGATGGCAAAAAGTTGGAGATGGATACACTCTTAGGATCAAGAGGTCATATAAACAAGTAAGACAAATAAAGTCAATACATGAAAAGAAACTGAATGTATACTTACCTGTTACAGAGTTGCAGATTAATACACAGCCAGTAAGAAAGAATTCCAGATGCAGACAACCACATACAGCTGGACATGGATAGCCTCTTGGGATCATGAAATCCTGTCAACAAGTAAGACAAAGAAGAAAGTCAATACATGAAAAGAAACTGAAAGTATACTCACCTGTTACACAGTTGAAGATAAATAAACAGCCAATAAGAAGAAAAATCCAGATACAGACAACGGCAAACAGCTGGAGATGAACAGTCTCTTGGCATCATGAGGTCCTGTGAACAAGAAAGTCAATACATGAAAAGAAACTGAATGTTTACTTACCTGTTACACAGTTGCAGATGAATACACAGCCAGTACGACAGAGTTCCAGATGCAGACTACGGCAAAAAGTTGGAAATAGATAGTCTCTTGGTATCATGAGGGCCTGTCAACAAGTAAGACAAAGAACTGGTAGTGGATTTCCGCAGGTGCAGACACCCCCCTCCATCAGTGAACATCCGGGGTATGAACATCGAGAGTGTGGACTCTTATAAATACCTGGGTGTTCATCTGAACAACAAACTGGACTGGTCAGTCAACACTGCAGCTCTCTATAAGAAAGGCCAGAGCAGACTCTACCTGCTGAGGAGATTGAGGTCCTTTGGAGTGCAGGGAGCACTTCTGAGGACGTTTTTCGACACAGTGGTGGCATCTGCCATCTTTTATGGAGTGGTCTGCTGGGGTAGTAGCATCTCGACGGCAGATAAGAAGAGACTGGACAAACTCATAAAGAGGGCCGGCTCTGTCCTGGGGTGCTTCTTAGACCCAGTGCAGGTGGTGGGAGACAGGAGGATGACAGCCAAGCTGGCATCCATGCGGAAGAACAGCTCCCACCCCATGCATGAGACTCTGGCAGCACTGGGCAGCTCCTTTAGCGACAGACTGCTTCACCCCAAGTGTGTGAAGGAGCGGTATCGCAGGTCCTTCCTTCCTGCTGCCGTCAGACTGCACAACAAACACTGCTCCCAACGGACCACATACACACACACTTAACTACACACACATGTTCATGTTCAGGGAATACTATGTGCAATATCCCATCCCCATGTGCAATTAAGAGTCTTTTACTGTAAATAATATTGTTTATTGTTTATTGCTTTTTTTTTTTAATTCTTATTTATATTGTGTATATATATTGTGTATATAGTGTAAATTATTTATCCAAATTTTTTGTAACTGAGTGTCCTGCTATCCCTTTCTGCTGCTACACTGTAAATTTCCCCACTGCGGGACTAATAAAGGATTATCTTATCTTATCTTATCTTATCTTAAAGAAGAAAGTCAAAACATGAAAAGAAACTGAATGTATACTTACCTGTTACACAGTTGCAGATGAAAAAAAAGCCAGTAAGCCAGAGTTCCAGATTCAGACAACCATATACAGTTGATGTATCGTCTCTTGAGATCACGAGGTCCTGTCAACAAGTAAGACAAAGAAGAAAATCAAAATATGAAAAGAAACTGAATGTTTACTTACCTGTAACACAGTTGCAGATTAATACACAGTCAGTAAGAAAGAATTCAAGATGCAGACAACCACATACAGCTGCATATGGACAGTCTCTTGGGATCATGAAGTCCTGTGAACAAGTAAGACTAAGAAGAAAGTCAATACATGAAAAGAAACTGAATGCTTACTTTCCGATTACACAGTTGCAGATGAATAGAAAGTCAGTCAGATTGAGATCCAGATGCAGACAACGGCAAACACTTGGAGATCGATAGCCTCTTGGGATCATGAAGTCCTGTCAACAAGTAAGACAAAGAAGAAAATCAATACATGAAAAGAAACTGAATGTTTACTTACCTGTTACACAGTTGCAGATGAATACACAGCCAGTAAGAAAGACTTCCAGATGCAGACAACCACATACAGATGGACATAGATAGTGTCTTGCGATCATGAAGTCCTGTGAACAAGTAAAACAAAGAAAAAAAGTCAAATCATGAAAAGAAACTGAATGCTTACTTACCGATTACACAGTTGCGGATGAAAAAAAGCCAGTAAGCTAGAGTTCCAGATTCAGACAACCATATACAGTTGATGTATAGTCTCTTGAGATCATGAGGTCCTGTGAAAGGGACAAAATGAAAGTCAATACATGAAAAGAAGCGGAATGTATACTTACTTGTTACACAGTTGCAGACTAATACACAGCCAGTAAGAAAGACTTCCAGATGCAGACAACCACATACAGCTGGACATGAATATCTCTTGGGATCATGAAGTCCTGACAAAGAGTAAAACAAAGATGAAAATCAATATATGAAAAGAAACTGAATGTATACTTACCTGTTACACAGTTGCAGATGAAAAAAAAGGCCAGTAAGCCAGAGTTCCAGATGCAGACAACCATATACAGTTGATGTAAAGTCTCTTGGGATCACGAGGTCCTGTGAACAAGTAAAACAATGAAGAAAGTTAATACATGAAAAGAAACAGAATGTTTACTTACCTGTTACACAGTTGCAGATGAATACACAGCAAGAAAGAAAGAATTCCAGATGCAGACAACATACAGCTGGACATGGACAGTCTCTTGGGATCATGAAGGCCTGTGAACAAGTAAGACAAAGAAGAAAGTCAATACATGAAAATAAACTGAATGCTTACTTACCGATTACACAGTTGTAGATAAATATAAAATCAGTCAAATTGAGATCCAGATGCAGACAACGGCAAACACTTGGAGATCGACAGACTCTTGGGATCATGAGGTCCTGTAAACAAGACAAAGAAAGTCAATACATGAAAAGAAACTGAATGTATACTTACCTGTTACACAGTTGCAGGTGAATAGAAAGTCAGTCAGATTGAGATCCAGATGCACACAACGGCAAACACTTGGAGATCGATAGCCTCTTGGGATCATGAAGTCCTGTGAACAAGTAAGAAAAAGAAGAAAATTAAAATATGAAAAGAAACTGAATGTTTACTTACCTATAACACAGTTGCAGATGATTACACAGCCAATAAGACGAAAAATCCAGATGCAGATAACTGCAAACAGCTGGAGATGAATAGTCTTTTGGGATCATGAGGTCCTGTAAACAAAAGAAACTGAATGCTTTTCTACCGATTACACAGTTGCAGATGAATACACAGTCAGTAAGAAAGAATTCCACATGCAGACAACGGCAAACAGCTGGAGATGAATAGTCTCTTCGGATCATGAGGTCCTGTAAACAAGACAAAGAAGAAAGTCAATACATGAAAAGAAACTGACTGCTTAATTACCCGTCACACAGTTGCAGATGAATACACAGCCAATAAGACGTAAAATCCAGATGCAGACAACGGCAAACAGCTGGAGATAAATAGTCTCTTGGGATCATGAGGTCCTGTAAACAAAACAAAAAAAAGTCAATACATGAAAAGAAGCGGAATGTATACTTACCTGTTACACAGTTGCAGATGAATACACAGCCAATAAGACGAAAAATCCAGATGCAGATGAATAGTCTCTTGAGATAATGAGGTCCTGTAAACAAGACAAAGAAGAAAGTCAATACATGAAAAGAAACTGAATGTATACTTACCTGTAACACAGTTGCAGATGAATACACAGCCAATAAGACGAAAAATCCAGATGCAGATGAATAGTCTCTTGAGATAATGAGGTCCTGTAAACAAGACAAAGAAGAAAGTCAATACATGAAAAGAAACTGAATGTATACTTACCTGTTACACAGTTGCAGATGAATAGAAAGTCAGTCAGATTGAGTTCCAGATGCAGACAACGGCAAACACTTGGAGATCGATAGCCTCTTGGGATCATGAAGTCCTGTGAACAAGTAAGACAAAGAAGAAAATCAAAATATGAAAAGAAACGGAATGCTTACTTACCGATTACACAGTTGCAGATGAAAACACAGCCATTAAGAAAGAATTTCAGATGCAGACAACCTCATACAGCTGGACATGGATAGCCTCTTGGGATCAAAAAGTCCTGTGAACAAGTAAGCTAAAGCAGAAAATCAAAATATGAAAAGAAATTGTATGTATACTTACCTGTAACACAGTTGCAGATGAATACACAGCCAATAAGATGTAAAATCCAGATGCAGACAACGGCAAACAGCTGGAGATAAATAGTCTCTTGGGATCATGAGGTCCTGTAAACAAAACAAAAAAAAAGTCAATACATGAAAAGAAACAGAATGTATACTTACCTGTTACACAGTTGCAGATGAATACACAGCCAGTAAGAAAGAATTCCTGATGCAGACAACCACATCCAGCTGGACATGGAAAGTCTCTTGGGATCATGAAGTCCTGTGAATAAGTAAGACAAAGAAGAAAGTCAATACATGAAAAGAAACTGAATGTATACTTACCTGTTACACAGTTGCAGTTGAAAAAAAGCCAGTAAGCCAGAGTTCCAGATTCAGACAACCATATACAGTTGATGTATAGTTTCTTGGGATCACGAGGTCCTGTGAACAAGTAGACAAAGAAGAAAGTCAATACATGAAAAGAAATTGAATGTATACTTACCTGTTACACAGTTGCAGATGAATACACAGCCAATAAGACGTAAAATCCAGATGCAGATGAATAGTCTCTTGGGATCATGAGGTCCTGTAAACAAGACAAAGAAGAAAGTCAATACATGAAAAGAAACTGAATGTATACTTACCTGTTACACAGTTGCAGATGAATGGGAAGTAAGTTAGATTAAGTTCCAGATGCAGACAACGGCAAGCACTTGGAGATCGATAGCCTCTTGGGATCATGAAGTCCTGTCAAGAAGTAAGACAAAAAGAAAGTCAATACATGAAAAGAAACTGAATGTATACTTACCTGTTACACAGTTGCAGATGAATAGAAAGTCAGTCAGATTGAGTTCCAGATGCAGACAACGGAGGACACCTTTCGCTGTACAATGTGCACTGTACAGTGAAAAATACGTGCACCTTACCTTACCTTGGGATCATGAGGCCCTGTAAACAAGAAAAAAAGAAAGTCAATACATGAAAAGAAACTGAATGTATACTTACCTTTTACATAGTTGCAGTTGAAAAAAATCCAGTATGCCAGAGTTCCAGATTCAGACAACCATATACAGTTGATGTATAGTCTCTTGGGATCACAAGGTTCTGTGAACAAGTAAGACAAAGAAGAAAGTCAATACATGAAAAGAAACTGAATGCTTAGTTACAGATTAATAGAATTATTTGCAGATGAATAGAAAGTCAGTCAGATTGAGTTCCAGATGCAGACAACGGCAAACACTTGGAGATCAATAGCCTCTTGGGATCATGAAGTCCTGTCAAGAAGTAAGAAAGAAGAAAATCAAAACATGAAAACAAACTGAATGCTTACTTACCGATTACACAGTTGGAGATGAATACACAGCCATTATGAAAGAATTCCAGATGCAGACAACCACATACAGCTGGACATGGACAGACTCTTGGGATCATGAAGTCCTGTGAACAAGTAAGACAAAATAGAAAGTCAATACATGAAAAGAAGCTGAATGTATACTTACCTGTTACACAGTTGCAGATGAAAAAAAGCCAGTAAGCCAGAGTTCCAGATTCAGTCAACCATATACAGTTGATGTATAGTCTCCTGGGATCATGAAGTCCTGTGAACAAGTAAGACAAAGAAACAAGTAAATACATGAAAAGAAACTGAATGTATACTTACCTGTAACACAGTTGCAGATGAACACAGCCAATAAGACGAAAAATCCAGATGCAGACAATGGCAAACACTTGGAGATCGATAGCCTCATGGGATCATGAAGTCCTGTCAACAAGTAACAAAGAAGAAAATCCAAATATGAAAAGAAACTGAATGTATACTTACCTGTATCACAGTTGTAGATTAATACACAGCCAATAAGATGAAAAATCCAGATGCAGACAACAGCAAACAGCTGGAGATGAATAGTCTCTTGGGATCATGAGGTCCTGTAAACAAGTAAGACAAAGAAGAAAGTCAATACATGAAAAGAAGCTGAATGTATACTTACCTGTTACACAGTTACAGATGAATACACAGCCATTAAGAAAGAATTCCAGATGCAGAAAACCACAAATAGCTGGACATGGACAGTCTCTTGGGATCATGAAGTCCTGTGAACAAGTAAGACAAAGAAGAAATTCAATACATGAAAAGAAACTGAATGTATACTTACCTGTTACAAAGTTGCAGATGAAAACAAAGCCAGTAAGAAAGAATTCCAGATGCAGACAACCACATCCAGCTGGACACAGATAGTCTCTTGGGATCATGAGGTCCTGTAAAGAAGACAAAGAAGAAAGTCAATATATGAAAAGAAACTGAATGTATACTTACCTGTTACACAGTTGCAGATGAATACACAGTCAGTAAGAAAGAATTTCAGATGCAGACAACAACATACAGCTGGAGATCGATAGCCTGTTGGGATCATGAGGTCCTGTAAACAAGACAAAAAGAAAGTCAATACATGAAAAGAAACTGAATGTATACTTACCTGTTACACAGTTGCAGTTGTAAAAAAGCCAGTAAGCCAGAGTTCCAGATTCAGACAACCATATACAGTTGATGTATAGTCTCTTGGGATGATGAGGTCCTGTGAACAAGTAAGACAAAGAAGAAAGTCAATACATGAAAAGAAATTGAATGTATACTTACCTGTAACACAGTTGCAGATGAAAAGAAACGGAATGTATACTTACCTGTTACACAGTTGCAGATGAAAACAAAGCCAGTAAGAAAGAATTCCAGATGCAGACAACCACATACAGCTGGACAAAGACAGTCTCTTGGGATCATGAAGTCCTGTCAAGAAGAAAGACAAAGAAGAAAATCAAAACATGAAAAGAAACTGAATGTATACTTACCTGATACACAGTTGCAGATGAATACACAGTCAGTAAGAAAGAATTCCAGATGCAGACAACCAAATTCAGCTGGACATCGATAGCCTCTTGGGATCATGAAGTCCTGTAAAGAAGTAAGACAAAGATGAAAATCAAAACATAAAAAGAAACTGAATGTTTACTTACCTTTAACACAGTTGCAGATGAATACACAGCCAATAAGACAAAAAATCCAGATGCAGATGAATAGTCTCTTGGGATCATGAGGTCCTGTAAACAAGACAAAGAAGAAAGTCAATACATGAAAAGAAACTGAATGTATACTTACCTGTTACACAGTTGCAGATGAAAAAAAAAAGCTAGTAAGCCAGAGTTCCAGATGCAGATAACCATATACAGTTGATGCATAGTCTCTTGGGATCACGAGGTTCTGTGAACAAGTAAGACAAAGAAGAAAGTCAATACATGAAAAGAATCTGAATGCTTACTTACCGATTACACAGTTGCAGATGAATAGAAAGTCAGTCAGATTGAGATCCAGATGCAGACAACGGCAAACACTTGGAGATCGATAGCCTCTTGGGATCATGAAGTCCTGTGAACAAGTAAGACAAAGAAGAAAATCAAAATATGAAAAGAAATGGAATGTATACTTACCTGTAACACAGTTGGAGATGAATAGAAAGTCAGTCAGATTGAGTTCCAGATGCAGACAATGGCAAGAAGTTGGAGATGAATAGTCTCTTGGGATCATGAGGTCCTGTAAACAAGAAAAAAAGAAAGTCAATACATGAAAAGAAACTGAATGCTTACTTACCAATTACACAGTTGGAGATGAATACACAGCCATTAAGAAAGAATTCCAGATGCAGACAACCACATACAGCTGGACATGGACAGACTCTTGGGATCATGAAGTCCTGTGAACAAGTGAGACAACGAAGAAAGTCAATACATGAAAAGAAGCTGAATTTATACTTACCTGTTACAAAGTTGCAGATGAATACAAAGCCAGTAAGCCAGAGTTCCAGATTCAGTCAACCATATACAGTTGATGTATAGTCTCTTGGGATCATGAGGTCCTGTAAACAAGACAAAGAAGAAAGTCAATACATGAAAAGTAACTGAATTTATACTTACCTGTTACACTGTTGCAGATGAATACACAGTCAGTAAGAAAGAATTCCAGATGCAGGCAACCACATACAGCTGGACATCGATAGCCTCTTAGGATCATGAGGTCCTGTAAACAAGACAAAGAAGAAAGTCAATACATGAAAAGAAACTGAATGCTTACTTACCAATTACACAGTTGGAGATGAATACACAGCCATTAAGAAAGAATTCCAGATGCAGACAACCACATACAGCTGGACATGGACAGACTCTTGGGATCATGAAGTCCTGTGAACAAGTAAGACAATATATAAAGTCAATACATGAAAAGAAGCTGAATGTATACTTACCTGTTACACAGTTGCAGATGAAAAAAAGCCAGTAAGCCAGAGTTCCAGATTCAGTCAACCATATACAGTTGATGTATAGTCTCCTGGGATCATGAAGTCCTGTGAACAAGTAAGACAAAGAAAAAAGTAAATACATGAAAAGAAACTGAATGTATACTTACCTGTAACACAGTTGCAGATGAACACAGCCAATAAGACGAAAAATCCAGATGCAGACAATGGCAAACACTTGGAGATCGATAGCCTCATGGGATCATGAAGTCCTGTCAACAAGTAACAAAGAAGAAAATCCAAATATGAAAAGAAACTGAATGTATACTTACCTGTATCACAGTTGCAGATTAATACACAGCCAATAAGATGAAAAATCCAGATGCAGACAACATCAAACAGCTGGAGATGAATAGTCTCTTGGGATCATGAGGTCCTGTAAACAAGTAAGACAAAGAAGAAAGTCAATACATGAAAAGAAGCTGAATGTATACTTACCTGTTACACAGTTACAGATGAATACACAGCCATTAAGAAAGAATTCCAGATGCAGAAAACCACAAATAGCTGGACATGGACAGTCTCTTGGGATCATGAAGTCCTGTGAACAAGTAAGACAAAGAAGAAATTCAATACATGAAAAGAAACTGAATGTATACTTACCTGTTACAAAGTTGCAGATGAAAACAAAGCCAGTAAGAAAGAATTCCAGATGCAGACAACCACATCCAGCTGGACACAGATAGTCTCTTGGGATCATGAGGTCCTGTAAAGAAGACAAAGAAGAAAGTCAATATATGAAAAGAAATTGAATGTATACTTACCTGTTACACAGTTGCAGATGAATACACAGCCAATAAGACGTAAAATCCAGATGCAGATGAATAGTCTCTTGGGATCATGAGGTCCTGTAAACAAGACAAAGAAGAAAGTCAATACATGAAAAGAAACTGAATGTATACTTACCTGTTACACAGTTGCAGATGAATGGGAAGTAAGTTAGATTAAGTTCCAGATGCAGACAACGGCAAGCACTTGGAGATCGATAGCCTCTTGGGATCATGAAGTCCTGTCAAGAAGTAAGACAAAAAGAAAGTCAATACATGAAAAGAAACTGAATGTATACTTACCTGTTACACAGTTGCAGATGAATAGAAAGTCAGTCAGATTGAGTTCCAGATGCAGACAACGGAGGACACCTTTCGCTGTACAATGTGCACTGTACAGTGAAAAATACGTGCACCTTACCTTACCTTGGGATCATGAGGCCCTGTAAACAAGAAAAAAAGAAAGTCAATACATGAAAAGAAACTGAATGTATACTTACCTTTTACATAGTTGCAGTTGAAAAAAATCCAGTATGCCAGAGTTCCAGATTCAGACAACCATATACAGTTGATGTATAGTCTCTTGGGATCACAAGGTTCTGTGAACAAGTAAGACAAAGAAGAAAGTCAATACATGAAAAGAAACTGAATGCTTAGTTACAGATTAATAGAATTATTTGCAGATGAATAGAAAGTCAGTCAGATTGAGTTCCAGATGCAGACAACGGCAAACACTTGGAGATCAATAGCCTCTTGGGATCATGAAGTCCTGTCAAGAAGTAAGAAAGAAGAAAATCAAAACATGAAAACAAACTGAATGCTTACTTACCGATTACACAGTTGGAGATGAATACACAGCCATTATGAAAGAATTCCAGATGCAGACAACCACATACAGCTGGACATGGACAGACTCTTGGGATCATGAAGTCCTGTGAACAAGTAAGACAAAATAGAAAGTCAATACATGAAAAGAAGCTGAATGTATACTTACCTGTTACACAGTTGCAGATGAAAAAAAGCCAGTAAGCCAGAGTTCCAGATTCAGTCAACCATATACAGTTGATGTATAGTCTCCTGGGATCATGAAGTCCTGTGAACAAGTAAGACAAAGAAACAAGTAAATACATGAAAAGAAACTGAATGTATACTTACCTGTAACACAGTTGCAGATGAACACAGCCAATAAGACGAAAAATCCAGATGCAGACAATGGCAAACACTTGGAGATCGATAGCCTCATGGGATCATGAAGTCCTGTCAACAAGTAACAAAGAAGAAAATCCAAATATGAAAAGAAACTGAATGTATACTTACCTGTATCACAGTTGTAGATTAATACACAGCCAATAAGATGAAAAATCCAGATGCAGACAACAGCAAACAGCTGGAGATGAATAGTCTCTTGGGATCATGAGGTCCTGTAAACAAGTAAGACAAAGAAGAAAGTCAATACATGAAAAGAAGCTGAATGTATACTTACCTGTTACACAGTTACAGATGAATACACAGCCATTAAGAAAGAATTCCAGATGCAGAAAACCACAAATAGCTGGACATGGACAGTCTCTTGGGATCATGAAGTCCTGTGAACAAGTAAGACAAAGAAGAAATTCAATACATGAAAAGAAACTGAATGTATACTTACCTGTTACAAAGTTGCAGATGAAAACAAAGCCAGTAAGAAAGAATTCCAGATGCAGACAACCACATCCAGCTGGACACAGATAGTCTCTTGGGATCATGAGGTCCTGTAAAGAAGACAAAGAAGAAAGTCAATATATGAAAAGAAACTGAATGTATACTTACCTGTTACACAGTTGCAGATGAATACACAGTCAGTAAGAAAGAATTTCAGATGCAGACAACAACATACAGCTGGAGATCGATAGCCTGTTGGGATCATGAGGTCCTGTAAACAAGACAAAAAGAAAGTCAATACATGAAAAGAAACTGAATGTATACTTACCTGTTACACAGTTGCAGTTGTAAAAAAGCCAGTAAGCCAGAGTTCCAGATTCAGACAACCATATACAGTTGATGTATAGTCTCTTGGGATGATGAGGTCCTGTGAACAAGTAAGACAAAGAAGAAAGTCAATACATGAAAAGAAATTGAATGTATACTTACCTGTAACACAGTTGCAGATGAAAAGAAACGGAATGTATACTTACCTGTTACACAGTTGCAGATGAAAACAAAGCCAGTAAGAAAGAATTCCAGATGCAGACAACCACATACAGCTGGACAAAGACAGTCTCTTGGGATCATGAAGTCCTGTCAAGAAGAAAGACAAAGAAGAAAATCAAAACATGAAAAGAAACTGAATGTATACTTACCTGATACACAGTTGCAGATGAATACACAGTCAGTAAGAAAGAATTCCAGATGCAGACAACCAAATTCAGCTGGACATCGATAGCCTCTTGGGATCATGAAGTCCTGTAAAGAAGTAAGACAAAGATGAAAATCAAAACATAAAAAGAAACTGAATGTTTACTTACCTTTAACACAGTTGCAGATGAATACACAGCCAATAAGACAAAAAATCCAGATGCAGATGAATAGTCTCTTGGGATCATGAGGTCCTGTAAACAAGACAAAGAAGAAAGTCAATACATGAAAAGAAACTGAATGTATACTTACCTGTTACACAGTTGCAGATGAAAAAAAAAAGCTAGTAAGCCAGAGTTCCAGATGCAGATAACCATATACAGTTGATGCATAGTCTCTTGGGATCACGAGGTTCTGTGAACAAGTAAGACAAAGAAGAAAGTCAATACATGAAAAGAATCTGAATGCTTACTTACCGATTACACAGTTGCAGATGAATAGAAAGTCAGTCAGATTGAGATCCAGATGCAGACAACGGCAAACACTTGGAGATCGATAGCCTCTTGGGATCATGAAGTCCTGTGAACAAGTAAGACAAAGAAGAAAATCAAAATATGAAAAGAAATGGAATGTATACTTACCTGTAACACAGTTGGAGATGAATAGAAAGTCAGTCAGATTGAGTTCCAGATGCAGACAATGGCAAGAAGTTGGAGATGAATAGTCTCTTGGGATCATGAGGTCCTGTAAACAAGAAAAAAAGAAAGTCAATACATGAAAAGAAACTGAATGCTTACTTACCAATTACACAGTTGGAGATGAATACACAGCCATTAAGAAAGAATTCCAGATGCAGACAACCACATACAGCTGGACATGGACAGACTCTTGGGATCATGAAGTCCTGTGAACAAGTGAGACAACGAAGAAAGTCAATACATGAAAAGAAGCTGAATTTATACTTACCTGTTACAAAGTTGCAGATGAATACAAAGCCAGTAAGCCAGAGTTCCAGATTCAGTCAACCATATACAGTTGATGTATAGTCTCTTGGGATCATGAGGTCCTGTAAACAAGACAAAGAAGAAAGTCAATACATGAAAAGTAACTGAATTTATACTTACCTGTTACACTGTTGCAGATGAATACACAGTCAGTAAGAAAGAATTCCAGATGCAGGCAACCACATACAGCTGGACATCGATAGCCTCTTAGGATCATGAGGTCCTGTAAACAAGACAAAGAAGAAAGTCAATACATGAAAAGAAACTGAATGCTTACTTACCAATTACACAGTTGGAGATGAATACACAGCCATTAAGAAAGAATTCCAGATGCAGACAACCACATACAGCTGGACATGGACAGACTCTTGGGATCATGAAGTCCTGTGAACAAGTAAGACAATATATAAAGTCAATACATGAAAAGAAGCTGAATGTATACTTACCTGTTACACAGTTGCAGATGAAAAAAAGCCAGTAAGCCAGAGTTCCAGATTCAGTCAACCATATACAGTTGATGTATAGTCTCCTGGGATCATGAAGTCCTGTGAACAAGTAAGACAAAGAAAAAAGTAAATACATGAAAAGAAACTGAATGTATACTTACCTGTAACACAGTTGCAGATGAACACAGCCAATAAGACGAAAAATCCAGATGCAGACAATGGCAAACACTTGGAGATCGATAGCCTCATGGGATCATGAAGTCCTGTCAACAAGTAACAAAGAAGAAAATCCAAATATGAAAAGAAACTGAATGTATACTTACCTGTATCACAGTTGCAGATTAATACACAGCCAATAAGATGAAAAATCCAGATGCAGACAACATCAAACAGCTGGAGATGAATAGTCTCTTGGGATCATGAGGTCCTGTAAACAAGTAAGACAAAGAAGAAAGTCAATACATGAAAAGAAGCTGAATGTATACTTACCTGTTACACAGTTACAGATGAATACACAGCCATTAAGAAAGAATTCCAGATGCAGAAAACCACAAATAGCTGGACATGGACAGTCTCTTGGGATCATGAAGTCCTGTGAACAAGTAAGACAAAGAAGAAATTCAATACATGAAAAGAAACTGAATGTATACTTACCTGTTACAAAGTTGCAGATGAAAACAAAGCCAGTAAGAAAGAATTCCAGATGCAGACAACCACATCCAGCTGGACACAGATAGTCTCTTGGGATCATGAGGTCCTGTAAAGAAGACAAAGAAGAAAGTCAATATATGAAAAGAAACTGAATGTATACTTACCTGTTACACAGTTGCAGATGAATACACAGTCAGTAAGAAAGAATTTCAGATGCAGACAACAACATACAGCTGGAGATCGATAGCCTGTTGGGATCATGAGGTCCTGTAAACAAGACAAAAAGAAAGTCAATACATGAAAAGAAACTGAATGTATACTTACCTGTTACACAGTTGCAGTTGTAAAAAAGCCAGTAAGCCAGAGTTCCAGATTCAGACAACCATATACAGTTGATGTATAGTCTCTTGGGATGATGAGGTCCTGTGAACAAGTAAGACAAAGAAGAAAGTCAATACATGAAAAGAAATTGAATGTATACTTACCTGTAACACAGTTGCAGATGAAAAGAAACGGAATGTATACTTACCTGTTACACAGTTGCAGATGAAAACAAAGCCAGTAAGAAAGAGTTCCAGATGCAGACAACCACATACAGCTGGACAAGGACAGTCTCTTGGGATCATGAAGTCCTGTCAAGAAGAAAGACAAAGAAAAAAAATCAAAACATGAAAAGAAACTGAATGTATACTTACCTGATACACAGTTGCAGATGAATACACAGTCAGTAAGAAAGAATTCCAGATGCAGACAACCAAATTCAGCTGGACATCGATAGCCTCTTGGGATCATGAAGTCCTGTAAAGAAGTAAGACAAAGATGAAAATCAAAACATAAAAAGAAACTGAATGTTTACTTACCTTTAACACAGTTGCAGATGAATACACAGCCAATAAGACAAAAAATCCAGATGCAGATGAATAGTCTCTTGGGATCATGAGGTCCTGTAAACAAGACAAAGAAGAAAGTCAATACATGAAAAGAAACTGAATGTATACTTACCTGTTACACAGTTGCAGATGAATACACAGTCAGTAAGAAAGAATTCCAGATGCAGACAACCACATACAGCTGGACATGGACAGTCTCTTGGGATAATGAAGTCCTGTGAACAAGTAAGAAAAAGAAGAAAGTCAAAACATGAAAAGAAACTTAATGTATACTTACCTGTTGCACAGTTGCAGATGAATAGAAAGTCAGAAACGGAAGTCAAGAAACGGAAACGGAAGTCAAGAAACGGAATGTATACTTACCTATTACACAGTTGCAGTTGAAAAAAAGCCAGTAATCCAGAGTTGCAGATTCAGACAACCATATTCAGTTGATGTATAGTCTCTTGGGATCACGAGGTCCTGTGAATAAGTAAGACAAAGAAGAAAGTCAATACATGAAAAGAAACTTAATGTATACTTACCTGTTACACAGTTGCAGTTGAATAGAAAGTCAGTCAGGTTGAGTTCCAGATGCAGACAAAGGCAAACACTTGGAGATCGATAGCCTCTTGGGATCATGAAGTCCTGTGAAGAAGTAAGACAAAGAAGAAAGTCAATACATGAAAAAAAACTGAATGTATACTTACCTGTAACACAGTTGCAGATGAATACACAGCCAATAAGATGAAAAATCCAGATGCAGATGAATAGTCTCTTGGGATCACGAGGTCCTGTGAACAAGTAAGACAAAGAAGAAAGTCAATACATGAAAAGAAACTGAATGTATACTTACCTGTTACACAGTTGCAGATGAATACAAAGCCAGTAAGAAAGAATTCCAGATGCAGACAAACACATCCAGCTGGACATGGATAGTCTCTTGGGATCATGAAGTCCTTTCAACAAATAAGACAAAGAAGAAAATCAAAATATGAAAAGAAACTGAATGTATACTTACCTGTAACACAGTTGCAGATTAATACAAAGCCAATAAGATAAAAAATCCAGATGCAGACAACAGCAAACAGCTGGAGATGAATACTCTCTTGGGATCATGAGGTCCTGTAAACAAGATAAAAAGAAAGTCAATACATGAAAAGAAACTGAATGTATACTTACCTGTTACACAGTTGCAGATGAATACAAAGCCAATAAGACGAAAAATCCAGATGCAGATGAATAGTCTCTTGGGATAATGAGGTCCTGTAAACAAGACAAAGAAGAAAGTCAATACATGAAAAGAAACTGAATGTATACTTACCTGTTACACAGTTGCAGATGAAAAAAAGCCAGTAAGCCAGAGTTCCAGATTCAGACAACCATATACAGTTGATGTATAGTCTCTTGGGATCACGAGGTCCTGTGAACAAGTAAGACAAAGAAGAAAGTCAATACATGAAAAGAAACGGAATGATTACTTACCGATTAAACAGTTGCAGATGAAAACACAGCCAATAAAACGTAAAATCCAGATGCAGACAACGGCAAACAGCTGGAGATGAATAGTCTCTTGGGATCATGAGGTCCTGTAAACAAGACAAAAAAAAGTCAATACATGAAAAGAAACTGAATGTCTACTTACCTGTTACACAGTTGCAGATGAATACACAGTCAGTAAGAAAGAATTCAAGATGCAGACAACCACATACAGCTGGAGATCTATAGCCTCTTGGGATCATGAGGTCCTGTAAATAAGACAAAAAGAAAGTCAATACATGAAAAGAAACTGAATGTATACTTACCTGTTACACAGTTGCAGATGAAAAGAAACGTAATGTATACTTACCTGTTACACAGATGCAGATGAATACACAGTCAGTAAGAAAGAATTCCAGATGCAGACAACCACATACAGCTAGACATGGATAGTCTCTTTGGATCATGAAGTCTTGTGAACAAGTAAGACAAAGAAGAAAATCAAAATATAAAAACAAACTGAATGTGTACTTACCTGTAACACAGTTGCAGATTAATACACAGCCAATAAGATGAAAAATCCAGATGCAGACAACAGCAAACAGCTGGAGATGAATAGTCTCTTGGGATCATGAGGTCGTGTAAACAAGTATGACAAAGAAGAAAGTCAATACATGAAAAGAAGCTGAATGTATACTGACCTGTTACACAGTTGTAGATGAATACACAGCCATTAAGAAAGAATTCCAGATGCAGAAAACCACAAATAGCTGGACATGGACAGTCTCTTGGGATCATGAAGTCCTGTGAACAAGTGAGACAACGAAGAAAGTCAATACATGAAAAGAAACTGAATGTATACTTACCTGTTACACAGTTGCAGATGAGTACACAGTCAGTAAGAAAGAATTCCAGATGCAGACAACATACAGCTGGACATGGACAGACTCTTGGGATCATGAAGTCCTGTGAACAAGTAAGACAAAGAAGAAATTCAATACATGAAAAGAAACTGAATGTATACTTACCTGTTACAAAGTTGCAGATGAAAACAAAGCCAGTAAGAAAGAATTCCAGATGCAGACAACCACATCCAGCTGGACACAGATAGTCTCTTGGGATCATGAGGTCCTGTAAAGAAGACAAAGAAGAAAGTCAATATATGAAAAGAAACTGAATATATACTTACCTACTACACAGTTGCAGATGAATACAAAGCCAGTAAGAAAGAATTCCAGATGCAGACAACCACATACAGCTGGACATGGATAGTCTCTTGGGATCAGGAGGTCCTGTAAACAAGAGAAAGAAGAAAGTCAAAACATGAAAAGAAAATGAATGTATACTTACCTGTTGCACAGTTGCAGATGAATAGAAAGTCAGAAACGGAAGTCAAGAAACGGAAACGGAAGTCAAGAAACGGAATGTATACTTACCTGTTACACAGTTGCAGTTGAAAAAAAGCCAGTAAGCCAGAGTTGCAGATTCAGACAACCATATTCAGTTGATGTATAGTCTCTTGGGATCACGAGGTCCTGTGAACAAGTAAGACAAAGAAGAAAGTCAATACATGGAAAGAAACTGAATGTATACTTACCGATTAAACAGTTGCAGATGAAAACACAGCCAATAAGACGTGAAATCCAGATGCAGACAACGGCAAACAGCTGGAGATGAATAGTCTCTTGGGATCATGAGGTCCTGTAAATAAGACAAAAAAAAAAAAAGTCAATACATGAATAGAAACGGAAGGTATACTTACCTGTTACACAGTTGCAGATGAGTACACAGCCAGTAAGAAAGAGTTCCAGATGCAGACAACCACATATAGCTGGACAAGGACAGTCTCTTTGGATCATGAAGTCCTGTGAACAAGTAAGACAAAAAAAGAAAGTCAATACATGAAAAGAAACTGAATGTATACTTACCTGTTACACAGTTGCAGATGAATGCACAGTCAGTAAGAAAGAATTCCAGATGCAGACAACCACATATAGCTGGACATCGATAGCCTCTTGGGATCATGAAGTCCTGCAAACAATACAAAAAGAAAGTCAATACATGAAAAGAAACTGAATGTATACTTACCTGTTACACAGTTGCAGATGAAAAAAAGCCAGTAAGCCAGAGTTCCAGATTCAGACAACCATATACAGTTGATGTATAGTCTCTTGGGATCACGAGGTTCTGTGAAGAAGTAAGACAAAGAAGAAAGTCAATACATGAAAAGAAACTGAATGCTTACTTACGGATTACACAGTTGCAGATGAATAGAAAGTCAGTCAGATTGAGATCCAGATGCAGACAACGGCAAACACTTGGAGATCGATAGCCTCTTGGGATCATGAAGTCCTGTGAACAAGTAAGACAAAGAAGAAAATCAAAATATGAAAAGAAACGGAATGTATACTTACCTGTTACACAGTTGCAGATGAATAGAAAGATAGTCAGATTGAGTTCCAGATGCAGACAATGGCAAAAAGTTGGAGATGAATAGTCTCTTGGGATCATGAGGTCCTGTAAAGAAGAAAAAAAGAAAGTCAATACATGAAAAGAAACTGAATGCATACTTACCGATTACACAGTTGGAGATGAATACACAGCCATTAAGAAAGAATTCCAGATGCAGACAACCACATACAGCTGGACATGGACAGACTCTTGGGATCATGAAGTCCTGTGAACAAGTAAGACAATATATAAAGTCAATTCATGAAAAGAAGCTGAATGTATACTTACCTGTCACACAGTTGCAGATGAAAAAAAGCCAGTAAGCCAGAGTTCCAGATTCAGTCAACCATATACAGTTGATGTATAGTCTCCTGGGATCATGAAGTCCTGTAAACAAGTAAGACAAAGAAGAAAATCCAAATATGAAAAGAAACTGAATGTATACTTACCTGTAACACAGTTGCAGATGAATACACAGTCAGTAAGAAAGAATTCCAGATGCAGACAACAACATACAGCTGGAGATCGATAGCCTCTTGGGATCATGAGGTCCTGTAAACAAGACAAAAAGAAAGTCAATACATGAAAAGTAACTGAAATTATACTTACCTGTTACACTGTTGCAGATGAATACACAGTCAGTAAGAAAGAATTCCAGATGCAGACCACCACATCCAGCTGGACATGGATAGTCTCTTGGGATCATGAGGTCCTGTAAACAAGAGAAAGAAGAAAGTCAATACATGAAAAGAAAATGAATGTATATTTACCTGTTACACAGTTGCAGATGAATAGAAAGTTAGTCAGATTGAGTTCCAAATGCAGACAACGGCAAAAACTTGGAGATCGATAGCATCTTGGGGTCATGAAGTCCTTTCAACAAGTAAGACAAAGAAGAAAATCTAAATATGAAAAGAAACTGAATGTATACTTACCTGTTACACAGTTGCAGATGAATACACAGTCAGTAAGAAAGAATTCCAGATGCAGACAACCACATACAGCTGGACATCGATAGCCTCTTGGGATCATGAAATCCTGTCAACAAGTAAGACAAAGAACAAAATCAAAATATGAAAAGAAAGTGAATGTATACTCACCTGTTACACAGTTAAAGATAAATAAACAGCCAATAAGAAGAAAAATCCAGATACAGACAACGGCAAACAGCTGGAGATGAACAGTCTCTTGTCATCATGAGGTCCTGTGAACAAGAAAGTCAATACATGAAAAGAAACTGAATGTTTACTTACCGGTTACACAGTTGAAGATGAATACACAGCCAGTACGACAGAGTTCCAGATGCAGACTACGACAAAAAGTTGGAAATAGATAGTCTCTTGGTATCATGAGGGCCTGTCAACAAGTAAGACAAAGAAGAAAGTCAAAACATGGAAAGAAACTTTATGTATACTTACCTGTTACACAGTTGCAGATGAAAAAAAAGCCAGTAAGCCAGAGTTCCAGATTCAGACAACCATATACAGTTGATGTATCATCTCTTGAGATCACGAGGTCCTGTCAACAAGTAAGACAAAGATGAAAATCAAAATATAAAAAGAAACTGAATGTTTAGTTTCCTGTAACACAGATGCAGATTAATACACAGTCAGTAAGAAAGAATTCAAGATGCAGACAACCACATACAGCTGCATATGGACAGTCGCTTGGGATCATGAAGTCATGTGAACAAGTAAGACTAAGAAGAAAGTCAATACATGAAAAGAAACTGAATGCTTACTTACCGATTACACAGTTGCAGATAAATTGAAAGTCAGTCAGATTGAGATCCAGATGCAGACAACGGCAAACACTTGGAGATCGATAGCCTCTTGGGATCATGAAGTCCTGTGAACAAGTAAGACAAAGAAGAAAATCAAAACATAAAAAGAAACTGAATGTTTACTTACCTTTAACACAGTTGCAGATGAATACACAGCCAGTAAGAAATAACTCCAGATACAGACAACCACATACAGCTGGACATGGATAGTGTCTTGCGATCATGAAGTCCTGTGAACAAGTAAAACAAAAAAAAAAGTCAAATCATAAAAAGAAACTGAATGCTTACTTACCGATTACATAGTTGCAGATGAAAAAAAGCCAGTAAGCTAGAGTTCCAGATTCAGACAACCATATACAGTTGATGTATAGTCTCTTGAGATCATGAGGTCCTGTGAAAGGGACAAAATGAAAGTCAATACATGAAAAGAAATGGAATGTATACTTACCTGTTACACAGTTGCAGACTAATACACAGCCAGTAAGAAAGACTTCCAGATGCAGACAACCACATACAGCTGGACTTGAATATCTCTTGGGATCATGAAGTCCTGACAAAGAGTAAGACAAAGATGAAAATCAAAATAAGAAAAGAAACTGAATGTATACTTACCTGTTACACAGTTGCAGATGAAAAAAAGGCCAGTAAGCCAGAGTTCCAGATGCAGACAACCATATACAGTTGATGTATAGTCTCTTGGGATCACGAGGTCCTGTGAACAAGTAAAACAATGAAGAAAGTTAATACATGAAAAGAAACTGAATGTATACTTACCTGTTACACAGTTGCAGATGAATACACAGCAAGAAAGAAAGAATTCCAGATGCACACAACATACAGCTGGACATGGACAGTCTCTTGGGATCATGAAGGCCTGTGAACAAGTAAGACAAAGAAGAAAGTCAATACATGAAAAGAAACTGAATGTATACTTACTTGTTACACAGTTGCAGATGAAAAAAAAAAAAAAAAGTAAGCCAGAGTTCCAGATTCAGACAACCATATACAGTTGATGTATAGCCTCTTGGGATCACAAAATCCTGTGAACAAGTAAGACAAAGAAGGAAGTCAATACATGAAAATAAACTGAATGCTTACTTACCGATTACACAGATGCAGATGAATAGAAAATCAGTCAGATTGAGATCCAGATGCAGACAACGGCAAACACGTGGAGATCGACAGACTCTTGGGATCATGAGGTCCTGTAAACAAGACAAAAAGAAATTCAATACATGAAAAGAAACTGAATGTATACTTACCTGCTACACAGTTGCAGATGAATACACAGCCAATAAGACGAAAAATCCAGATGCAGACAACCACATACAGCTGGACATGGACAGTCTCTTGGGATCATGAAGTCCTGTGAACAAGTAAGACAGTGAAAATCAAAATATGAAAAGAAACTGAACGTATACTTACCTGTTACACAGTTGCAGATGAATAGAAAGACATTCAGATTGAGTTCCAGATGCAGACAACGGCAAACAGCTGGAGATGAATAGTCTTTTGGGATCATGAGGTCCTGTAAACAAGACAAAAAGAAAGTCAATACATGAAAAGAAACCGAATGTATACTTACCTGTTACACAGTTGCAGATGAATATACAGCCAATAAGACGAAAAATCCAGATGCAGATATATAGTCTCTTGGGCTCATGAGGTCCTGTAAACAAGACAAAGAAGAAAGTCAATGCAGGAAAAGAAACTGAATGCTTACTTAGCAATTACACAGTTGCAGATGAATAGAAAGTCACAGCCAGTAAGAAAGAATTCCAGATGCAGACAACCACATACAGCTGCACATGGAAAGTGTCTTGGGATCATGAAGTCCTGTCAACAAGTAAGACAAAGAAGAAAATCAAAACATGAAAAGAAACTGAATGTATACTTACCTGTTACACAGTTGCAGATGAATACACAGTCAGTAAGAAAGAATTCCAGATGCAGACAACCACATACAGCTGGACATCGATAGCCTCTTGGGATCATGAAGTCCTGTAAACAAGACAAAAAGAAAGTCAATACATGAAAAGAAACTGAACGTATACTTACCTGTTACACAGTTGCAGATGAAAAGAAACGGAATGTATACTAACCTGTAACACAGTTGCAGATTAATACAAAGCCAAAAAGAAAAAAAAATCCAGATGCAGACAACAGCAACCAGCTGGAGATGAATACTCTCTTGGGATCATGACGTCCTGTCAACAAGTAAGACAAAGAAGAAAATCAAAATATGAAAAGAAATTGAATGTTTACTTACCTATAACACAGTTGCAGATGAATACACAGCCAATAAAACGTAAAATCCAGATGCAGACAACGGCAAACAGCTTGAGATGAATAGTCTCTTGGGATCATGAGTCAATAAAAAAGTCAATACATGAATAGAATCGGAATGTATACTTACCTGTTACACAGTTGCAGGTGAATAAGAAAGTCAGTCAGACTGAGATCGAGATGCAGACAACGGCAAACACTTGGAGATCGATAGCCTCCTGGGATCATGAAGTCCTGTGAACAAGACAGACAAAGAAGAAAATCAAAATACGAAAAGAAACTGAATGTACACTTACCTGTTACACAGTTGCAGATGAATACACAGCAAGAAAGAAAGAATTCCAGATGCAGACAGCCACATACAGCTGGACATGGACAGACTCTTGGGATCATGAAGTACTGTGAACAAGACAAAGAAGAAAATCAAAATATGAAAAGAAACTGAATGTATACTTACCTGTTACACAGTTGCTGATAAAGAAAAGCCAGTAAGCCAGAGTTCCAGATTCAGACAACCATATACAATTGATGTATAAACTCTTGGGATCACAAGGTCCTGTGAACAAGTAAGACAAAAAAGAAAGACAATACATGAAAAGAAACTGAATGTATACTTACCTGTTACACAGTTGCAGATGAATATAAAGTCAGACAGATTGAGTTCCAGATGCAGACAACGGCAAACAGGTGGAAATGAATAGTCTCTTGGGATCATGAGGTCCTGTAAACAAGTAAGACAAAGAAGAAAATCAAAATATGAAAAGAAACTGAATGTTTACTTCCCTGTAACACAGTTGCAGATGAAAAAAATAAAGCCAGTAAGCCAGGATTCCAGATTCAGACAACCATATACAGTTGATTTATAGTCTCTTGGGATCACGAGGTACTATGAACAAGTAAGACAAAGAAGAAAGTCAATACATGAAAAGAAACTGAATGTATACTTACCTGTAACACAGTTGCAGATGAATACACTGTCAGTAAGAAAGAATTCCAGATGCAGACAACCACATGCAGCTGGACATCGATAACCTCTTGGGATCATGAGGTCCTGTAAACAAGACAAAAAAAAAAAAGCCAATACATGAAAAGAAACTGAATGTATACTTACCTGTTACACAGTTGCAGTTGAAAAAAAGCCAGTAAGCCAGAGTTCCAGATTCAGACAACCATATACAGCTGGACATCGATAGCCTCTTGGGATCACGAGGTCCTGTGAACAAGGAAGACAAAGAAGAAAGTCAATACATGAAAAGAAATTGAATGTATACTTACCTGTTACAAATTTGCAGATGAATAAAAATTCAGTCAGATTGAGATCCTGATGCAGACAACGGCAAACACTTGGAGATCGATAGCCTCTTGGGATCATGAAGTCCTGTGAACAAGTAAGACAAAGAAGAAAATCAAAACATGAAAAGAAACTGAATGTATACTTACCTGTTACAAAGTTGCAGATGAATACAAATCCAGTAAGAAAGAATTCCAGATGCAGACAACCACATCCAGCTGGACATGGAAAGTCTCTTGGGATCATGAGGTCCTGTAAACAAGTCAAAGAAGAAAGTCAATACATGAAAAGAAACTAAATGTATACTTACCTGTTACAAAGTTGCAGATGAATACAAAGCCAGTAAGAAAGAATTCCAGATGCAGACAACCACATCCAGCTGGACATGGATAGCCTCTTGGGATCATGAAGTCCTGTGAACAAGTAAGACAAAGAAGAAAATCAAAAGATGAAAACAAACTGAATGTATACTTACCTGTTACACAGTTGCAGATGAATACAGAGTCAGTAAGAAAGAATTCCAGTTGCAGACAACCACATACAGCTGGACATAGACAGTCTCTTGGGATAATGAAGTCCTGTGAATATTAAGACAAATAAGAAAGTCAAAACATGAAAAGAAACTGAATGTTTACTTACCTGTAACACAGTTGCAGATGAATACACAGCCAATAAGACGAAAAATCCAGATGCAGTTGAATAGTCTCTTGGGATCACGAGGTCCTGTGAATAAGTAAGACAAAGAAGAAAGTCAATACATGAAAAGAAACGGAATGTATACTTACCTATAACACAGTTGCAGATGAATACACAGCCAATAAAATGTAAAATCCAGATGCAGACAACGGCAAACAGCTGGAGATGAATAGCCTCTTGGGATCATGAAGTCCTGTGAACAAGTAAGAAAAAGAAGAAAGTCAAAACATGAAAAGAAACTGAATGTATACTTACCTGTTGCACAGTTGCAGATGAATAGAAAGTCAGAAACGGAAGTCAAGAAACGGAATGTATACTTACCTGTTGCACAGTTGCAGATGAATAGAAAGTCAGTCAGATTGAGTTCCAGATGCAGACAACGGCAAGCACTTGGAGATCGATAGCCTCTTGGGATCATGAAGTCCTGTCAACAAGTAAGACAAATAAGAAAGTCAATACATGAAAAGAAACTGAATGTATACTTACTTGTTACACAGTTGCAGATGAATAGAAAGTCAGTAAGAAAGAATTCCAGATGCAGACAACCACATACAGCTGGACATCGATAGCCTCTTGGGATCATGAAGTCCTGTAAACAAGACAAAAAGAAAGTCAATACATGAAAAGAAACTGAATGTATAATTACCTGTTACACAGTTGCAGATGAATAGGAAGTACGTTAGATTGAGTTCCAGATGCAGACAACGGCAAGCACTTGGAGATCGATAGCCTCTTGGGATCATGAAGTCCTGACAAGAAGTAAGACAAAGAAGAAAATCAAAACATGAAAAGAAACTGAATTTATACTTACCTGTTACACTGTTGCAGATGAATACACAGTCAGTAAGAAAGAATTCCAGATGCAGACAACCACATACAGCTGGACATGGACAGACTCTTGGGATCATGAAGTCCTGTGAACAAGTGAGACAACGAAGAAAGTCAATACATGAAAAGAAGCTGAATTTATACTTACCTGTTACAAAGTTGCAGATGAATACAAAGCCAGTAAGCCAGAGTTCCAGATTCAGTCAACCATATACAGTTGATGTATAGTCTCTTGGGATCATGAGGTCCTGTAAACAAGACAAAGAAGAAAGTCAATACATGAGAAGCAACTGAATTTATACTTACCTGTTACACTGTTGCAGATGAATACACAGTCAGTAAGAAAGAATTCCAGATGCAGACAACCACATACAGCTGGACATCGATAGCCTCTTAGGATCATGAGGTCCTGTAAACAAGACAAAGAAGAAAGTCAATACATGAAAAGAAACTGAATGCTTACTTACCAATTACACAGTTGGAGATGAATACACAGCCATTAAGAAAGAATTCCAGATGCAGACAACCACATACAGCTGGACATGGACAGACTCTTGGGATCATGAAGTCCTGTGAACAAGTAAGACAATATATAAAGTCAATACATGAAAAAAAGCTGAATGTATACTTACCTGTTACACAGTTGCAGATGAAAAAAAGCCAGTAAGCCAGAGTTCCAGATTCAGTCAACCATATACAGTTGATGTATAGTCTCCTGGGATCATGAAGTCCTGTCAACAAGTAACAAAGAAGAAAATCCAAATATGAAAAGAAACTGAATGTATACTTACCTGTATCACAGTTGCAGATTAATACACAGCCAATAAGATGAAAAATCCAGATGCAGACAACAGCAAACAGCTGGAGATGAATAGTCTCTTGGGATCATGAGGTCCTGTAAACAAGTAAGACAAAGAAGAAAGTCAAAACATGAAAAGAAACTGAATATATACTTACCTGTTGCACAGTTGCAGATGAATAGAAAGTCAGAAACGGAAGTCAAGAAACTTAAACGGAAGTCAAGAAACGGAATGTATGCTTACCTGTTACACAGTTGCAGTTGAAAAAAAGCCAGTAAGCCAGAGTTGCAGATTCAGTTGATGTATAGTCTCTTGGGATCACGAGGTCCTGTGAACAAGTAAGACAAAGAAGAAAGTCAATACATGAAAAGAAATGGAATGATTACTTACCGATTAAACAGTTGCAGATGAAAACACAGCCAATAAAACGTAAAATCCAGATGCAGACAACGGCAAACAGCTGGAGATGAATAGTGTCTTGGGATCATGAGGTCCTGTAAACAAGACAAAAAAAAGTCAATACATGAATAGAAACGGAATGTATACTTACATGTTACACAGTTGCAGATGAATAGAATGTCAGTCAGATTGAGATCCAGATGCAGACAACGGCAAACAGCTGGAGATGAATAGTCTCTTGGGATCATGAGGTCCTGTAAATAAGACAAAAAGAAAGTCAATACATGAAAAGAAACTGAATGTATACTTACCTGTTACACAGTTGCAGATGAGTACACAGTCAGTAAGAAAGAATTCCAGATGCAGACAACATACAGCTGGACATGGACAGACTCTTGGGATCATGAAGTCCTGTGAACAAGTAAGACAAAGAAGAAATTCAATACATGAAAAGAAAATGAATGTATACTTACCTGTTACAAAGTTGCAGATGAAAACAAAGCCAGTAAGAAAGAATTCCAGATGCAGACAACCACATCCAGCTGGACACAGATAGTCTCTTGGGATCATGAGGTCCTGTAAAGAAGACAAAGAAGAAAGTCAATATATGAAAAGAAACTGAATATATACTTACCTACTACACAGTTGCAGATGAATACAAAGCCAGTAAGAAAGAATTCCAGATGCAGACAACCACATACAGCTGGACATGGATAGTCTCTTGGGATCAGGAGGTCCTGTAAACAAGAGAAAGAAGAAAGTCAATACATGAAAAGAAACTGAATGTATACTTACCTGTTGCACAGTTGCAGATGAATAGAAAGTCAGAAACGGAAGTCAAGAAACGGAAACGGAAGTCAAGAAACGGAATGTATACTTACCTCTTACACAGTTGCAGTTGAAAAAAAGCCAGTAAGCCAGAGTTGCAGATTCAGACAACCATATTCAGTTGATGTATAGTCTCTTGGGATCACGAGGTCCTGTGAACAAGTAAGACAAAGAAGAAAGTCAATACATGAAAAGAAACTGAATGTATACTTATCGATTAAACAGTTGCAGATGAAAACACAGCCAATAAGACGTGAAATCCAGATGCAGACAACGGCAAACAGCTGGAGATGAATAGTCTCTTGGGATCATGAGGTCCTGTAAATAAGACAAAAAAAAAAAAAGTCAATACATGAATAGAAACGGAATGTATACTTACCTGTTACACAGTTGCAGATGAATACACAGCCAGTAAGAAAGAGTTCCAGATGCAGACAACCACATATAGCTGGACAAGGACAGTCTCTTTGGATCATGAAGTCCTGTGAACAAGTAAGACAAAAAAAGAAAGTCAATACATGAAAAGAAACTGAATGTATACTTACCTGTTACACAGTTGCAGATGAATGCACAGTCAGTAAGAAAGAATTCCAGATGCAGACAACCACATACAGCTGGACATCGATAGCCTCTTGGGTTCATGAAGTCCTGCAAACAATACAAAAAGAAAGTCAATACATGAAAAGAAACTGAATGTATACTTACCTGTTACACAGTTGCAGATGAATATAAAGTAGATTGAGTTCCAGATGCAGACAACGGCAAGTACTTGGAGATCGATAGCCTCTTGGGATCATGAAGTCCTGTGAACAAGTAAGACAAAGAAGAAAATCAAAACATGAAAAGAAACTGAGTGTATACTTACCTGTTACACAGTTGCAGATGAAAAGAAACGGAATGTATACTTACCTGTTACACAGTTGCAGATGAATACACAGTCAGTAAGAAAGAATTCCAGAGGCAGACAACCACATACAGCTAGACATGGATAGTCTCTTTGGATCATGAAATCTTGTGAACAAGTAAGACAAAGAAGAAAATCAAAATATAAAAAGAAACTGAATGTATACTTACGTGTAACACAGTTGCAGATGAATACACACCCAATAAGACGAAAAATCCAGATGCAGATGAATAGTCTCTTGGGATCACGAGGTCCTGTGAACAAGTAAGACAAAGAAGAAAGTCAATACATGAAAAAAACCTGAATGTATACTTACCTATTGCACAGTTGCAGATTAATACACAGCCAATAAGACGTAAAATCCAGATGCAGACAACGGCAAACAGCTGGAGATGAATAGTCTCTTGGGATCATGAGGTCCTGTAAATAAGATAAAAAGAAAGTCAATACATGAAAAGAAACTGAATGTATACTTACCTGTTACACAGTTGCAGATGAATAGAAAGTCAGTCAGATTGAGTTCCAGATGCAGACAACGGCAAATACTTGGAGATCAATAGCCTCTTGGGATCATGAAGTCCTGTGAACAAGTAAGACAAAGAAGAAAGTCAAAACATGAAAAGAAACTGAATGTATACTTACCTGTTACACAGTTGCAGATGAATACACAGCCAATAAGACGAAAAATCCAGATGCAGTTGAATAGTCTCTTGGGATCACGAGGTCCTGTGAACAAGTAAGACAAAGAAGAAAGTAAATACATGAAAAGAAACTGAATGTATACTTACCTATTGCACAGTTGCAGATGAACACACAGTCAGTAAGAAAGAATTCCAGTTGCAGACAACCACATACAGCTGGACATGGACCGTCTCTTGGGATCCTGAAATCCTATGAATAAGTAAGACAAATAAGAAAGTCAATACATGAAAACAAACTGAATGTATACTTACCTGTTACACAGTTGCAGATGAAAAGAAACTGAATGTATACTTACCTGTAACACAGTTGCAGATTAATACAAAGCCAATAAGATAAAAAATCCAGATGCAGACAACAGCAAACAGCTGGAGATGAATACTCTCTTGGGATCATGAAGTCCTGTCATCAAGTAAGACAAAGAAGAAAACCTAAATATAAAAAGAAACTGAATGTATACTTACCTGTAACACAGTTGCAGATGAATACACACCCAATAAGACGTAAAAGCCAGATGCAGACAACGGCAAACAGCTGGAAATGAATAGTCTCTTGGGATCATGAGGTCTTGTAAACAAGTAAGACAAAGAAGAAAGTCAAAACGAAAAGAAACTGAATGTATACTTACCTGTTACACAGTTGCAGATGAATACACAGCCAATAAGACGAAAAATTCAGATGCAGTTGAAAAGTCTCTTGGGATCACGAGGTCCTGTGAGCAAGTAAGACAAAGAAGAAAGTCAATACATGAAAAGAAACGGCATGCTTACTTACCGATTACACAGTTGCAGATGAAAACACAGCCAATAAGACGTAAAATCCAGATGCAGACAACGGCAAACAGCTGGAGATGAGGTTCTGTAAATAAGACAAGAATTCCAGATGCAGACAACCACATCCAGCTGGACACAGATAGTCTCTTGGGATCATGAGGTCCTGTAAAGAAGACAAAGAAGAAAGTCAATATATGAAAAGAAACTGAATGTATACTTACCTGTTACACAGTTGCAGATGAATACACAGTCAGTAAGAAAGAATTTCAGATGCAGACAACAACATACAGCTGGAGATCGATAGCCTGTTGGGATCATGAGGTCCTGTAAACAAGACAAAAAGAAAGTCAATACATGAAAAGAAACTGAATGTATACTTACCTGTTACACAGTTGCAGTTGAAAAAAAGCCAGTAAGCCAGAGTTCCAGATTCAGACAACCATATACATTTGATGTATAGTCTCTTGGGATGATGAGGTCCTGTGAACAAGTAAGACAAAGAAGAAAGTCAATACATGAAAAGAAATTGAATGTATACTTACCTGTAACACAGTTGCAGATGAAAAGAAACGGAATGTATACTTACCTGTTACACAGTTGCAGATGAAAACAAAGCCAATAAGAAAGAGTTCCAGATGCAGACAACCACATACAGCTGGACAAGGACAGTCTCTTGGGATCATGAAGTCCTGTCAAGAAGTAAGACAAAGAAGAAAATCAAAAGATGAAAAGAAACTGAATGTATACTTACCTGATACACAGTTGCAGATGAATACACAGTCAGTAAGAAAGAATTCCAGATGCAGACAACCGCATACAGCTGGACATGGATAGTCTCTTGGGATCAGGAGTTCCTGTAAACAAGAGAAAGAAGAAAGTCAATACATTAAAAGAAAATGAATGTATACTTACCTGTTACACAGTTGCAGATGAATAGAAAGTCAGTCAGATTGAGATCCAGATGCAGACAACAGCAAACACTTGAAGATCGATAGCCTCTTGGGGTCATTAAGTCCTGTGAACAAGTAAGAAAAAGAAGAAAGTCAAAACATGAAAAGAAACTGAATGTATACTTACCTGTTGCACAGTTGCAGATGAATAGAAAGTCAGAAACGGAAGTCAAGAAACGGAAACGGAAGTCAAGAAACGGAAACGGAAGTCAAGAAACGGAAACGGAAGTCAAGAAACGGAATGTATACTTACCTGTTACACAGTTGCAGTTGAAAAAAAGCCAGTAAGCCAGAGTTGCAGATTCAGACAACCATATTCAGTTGATGTATAGTCTCTTGGGATCACGAGGTCCTGTGAACAAGTAAGACAAAGAAGAAAGTCAATACATGAAAAGAAACTGAATGTATACTTACCTGTTGCACAGTTGCAGATGAATAGAAAGTCAGAAACGGAAGTCAAGAAACTTAAACGGAAGTCAAGAAACGGAATGTATGCTTACCTGTTACACAGTTGCAGATGAAAAGAAACGGAATGTATACTTACCTGTTACACAGTTGCAGATGAATACACAGTCAGTAAGAAAGAATTCCAGAGGCAGACAACCACATACAGCTAGACATGGATAGTCTCTTTGGATCATGAAATCTTGTGAACAAGTAAGACAAAGAAGAAAATCAAAATATAAAAAGAAACTGAATGTATACTTACGTGTAACACAGTTGCAGATGAATACACACCCAATAAGACGAAAAATCCAGATGCAGATGAATAGTCTCTTGGGATCACGAGGTCCTGTGAACAAGTAAGACAAAGAAGAAAGTCAATACATGAAAAAAAACTGAATGTATACTTACCTATTGCACAGTTGCAGATTAATACACAGCCAATAAGACGTAAAATCCAGATGCAGACAACGGCAAACAGCTGGAGATGAATAGTCTCTTGGGATCATGAGGTCCTGTAAATAAGACAAATAAGAAAGTCAATACATGAAAACAAACTGAATGTATACTTACCTGTTACACAGTTGCAGATGAAAAGAAACTGAATGTATACTTACCTGTAACACAGTTGCAGATTAATACAAAGCCAATAAGATAAAAAAATCCAGATGCAGACAACAGCAAACAGCTGGAGATGAATACTCTCTTGGGATCATGAAGTCCTGTCAACAAGTAAGACAAAGAAGAAAACCTAAATATAAAAAGAAACTGAATGTATACTTACGTGTAACACATTTGCAGATGAATACACACCCAATAAGACGTAAAAGCCAGATGCAGACAACGGCAAACAGCTGGAAATGAATAGTCTCTTGGGATCATGAGGTCTTGTAAACAAGTAAGACAAAGAAGAAAGTCAAAACGAAAAGAAACTGAATGTATACTTACCTGTTACACAGTTGCAGATGAATACACAGCCAATAAGACGAAAAATTCAGATGCAGTTGAAAAGTCTCTTGCGATCACGAGGTCCTGTGAACAAGTAAGACAAAGAAGAAAGTCAATACATGAATAGAAACGGAATGTATACTTACCTGTTACACAGTTGCAAATTAAAAAAAGCCAGTAAGCCAGAGTTCCAGATTCAGACAACCATATACAGTTGATGTATAGTCTCTTGGGATCACGAGGTCCTGTGAACAAGTAAGACAAAGAAGAAAGTCAATACATGAAAAGAAACTGAATGTATACTTACCTTTTACAAACTTGCAGATGAATACAAATCCAGTAAGAAAGAATTCCAGATGCAGACAACCACATCCAGCTGGACATGGATAGTCTCTTGGGATCATGAGGTCCTGTAAACATGACAAAGAAGAAAGTCAATACATGAAAAGAAACTGAATGTATACTTACCTGTTACACAGTTGCAGATGAATAGAAAGTCAGTAAGATTGAGTTCCATATGCAGACAACCGCAAACACTTGGAGATCGATAACCTCTTGGGATCATGAAGTCCTGTCAAAAAGTAAGACAAAGAAGAAAGTCAATACATGAAAAGAAACTGAATGTATACTTACCTGTTACACAGTTGCAGATGAATACACAGTCAGTAAGAAAGAATTCCAGATGCAGACAACCACATACAGCTAGACATGGATAGTCTCTTTGGATCATGAAATCTTGTGAACAAGTAAGACAAAGAAGAAAATCAAAACATGAAAAGAAACTGAATGTATACTTACCTCTTGCACAGTTGCAGATGAATAGAAAGTCAGTCAAATTGAGATCCAGATGCCGACAACGGCAAACACTTGGAGATCGATAGCCTCTTGGGACGATGAGGTCCTGTGAACAAGTAAGACAAAGAAGAAAGTCAATACATGAAAAGAAATTGAATGTATACTTACCTGTAACACAGTTGCAGATGAAAAGAAACGGAATGTATACTTACCTGTTACAATGTTGCAGATGAATACACAGTCAGTAAGAAAGAGTTCCAGATGCAGACAACCACATACAGCTGGACAAGGACAGTCTCTTGGGATCATGAAGTCCTGTGAACAAGTAAGACAAAGAAGAAAATCAAAATATGAAAAGAAATTGAATGTATACTTACCTATAACACAGTTGCAGATGAATACACAGCCAATAAAACGTAAAATCCAGATTGCAGACAACGGCAAACAGCTGGAGATGAATAGTCTCTTGGGATCATGAGGTCCTGTGAACAAGTAAGACAAAGAAAAAAGTCAATACATGAAAAGAAACTGAATGTATACTTACATGTTAAAAAGTTGCAGATGAATGCATCTGGAATTCTTTCTTACTGGATTTGTTGGCAACCACATCCACCTGGACAGGGATAGTCTCTTGGGATCATGAGGTCCTGTAAACAAGACAAAGAAAAAAGTCAATACATGAAAAGAAACTGAATGTATACTTACCTGTTACACAGTTGCAGATGAAAAGAAAGTCAGTAAGAAAGAATTCCAGATGCAGACAACCACATCCAGCTGGACATGGATAGTCTCTTGGGATCATGAGGTCCTGTAAACAAGACAAAGAAGAAAGTCAATACATGAAAAGAAACTGAATGTACACTTACCTGTTACACAGTTGCAGATGAATAGAAAGTCAGTCACATTGAGTTCCAGATGCAGACAACGGCAAACACTTGGAGATCTATAGCCTCTTGGGATCATGAAGTCCTGTGAACAAGTAAGACAAAGAAGAAAATCAAAATATGAAAAGAAACTGAATGTTTACTTACCTGTAAAACAGTTGCAGATGAATACACACCCAATAAGACGAAAAATCCAGATGCAGATGAATAGTCTCTTGGGATCACGAGGTCCTGTGAACAAGTAAGACAAAGAAGAAAGTCAATACATGAAAAAAAACTGAATGTATACTTACCTATTGCACAGTTGCAGATTAATACACAGCCAATAAGACGTAAAATCCAGATGCAGACAACGGCAAACAGCTGGAGATGAATAGTCTCTTGGGATCATGAGGTCCTGTAAATAAGATAAAAAGAGAGTCAATACATGAAAAGAAACTGAATGTGTACTTACCTGTTACACAGTTGCAGATGAATAGAAAGTTAGTCAGATTGAGTTCCAGATGCAGACAATGGCAAGAAGTTGGAGATGAATAGTCTCTTGGGATCATGAGGTCCTGTAAACAAGAAAAAAAGAAAGTCAATACATGAAAAGAAACTGAATGCTTACTTACCAATTACACAGTTGGAGAAGAATACACAGCCATTAAGAAAGAATTCCAGATGCAGACAACCACATACAGCTGGACATGGACAGACTCTTGGGATCATGAAGTCCTGTGAACAAGTGAGACAACGAAGAAAGTCAATACATGAAAAGAAGCTGAATTTATACTTACCTGTAACACAGTTGCAGATGAAAAGAAACGGAATGTATACTTACCTGTTACACAGTTGCAGATGAAAACAAAGCCAATAAGAAAGAGTTCCAGATGCAGACAACCACATACAGCTGGACAAGGACAGTCTCTTGGGATCATGAAGTCCTGTCAAGAAGTAAGACAAAGAAGAAAATCAAAAGATGAAAAGAAACTGAATGTATACTTACCTGATACACAGTTGCAGATGAATACACAGTCAGTAAGAAAGAATTCCAGATGCAGACAACCGCATACAGCTGGACATGGATAGTCTCTTGGGATCAGGAGTTCCTGTAAACAAGAGAAAGAAGAAAGTCAATACATTAAAAGAAAATGAATGTATACTTACCTGTTACACAGTTGCAGATGAATAGAAAGTCAGTCAGATTGAGATCCAGATGCAGACAACAGCAAACACTTGAAGATCGATAGCCTCTTGGGGTCATTAAGTCCTGTGAACAAGTAAGAAAAAGAAGAAAGTCAAAACATGAAAAGAAACTGAATGTATACTTACCTGTTGCACAGTTGCAGATGAATAGAAAGTCAGAAACGGAAGTCAAGAAACGGAAACGGAAGTCAAGAAACGGAATGTATACTTACCTGTTACACAGTTGCAGTTGAAAAAAAGCCAGTAAGCCAGAGTTGCAGATTCAGACAACCATATTCAGTTGATGTATAGTCTCTTGGGATCACGAGGTCCTGTGAACAAGTAAGACAAAAAAGAAAGTCAATACATGAAAAGAAACTGAATGTATACTTACCTGTGACACAGTTGCTGATGAATAGAAAGTTAGTCAGATTGAGTTCCAGATGCAGACAACGGCAAACACTTGGAGATCGATAGCCTCTTGGGGTCATGAAGTCCTGTGAACAAGTAAGAAAAAGAAGAAAGTCAAAACATGAAAAGAAACTGAATGTATACTTACCTGTTGCACAGTTGCAGATGAATAGAAAGTCAGAAACGGAAGTCAAGAAACTTAAACGGAAGTCAAGAAACGGAATGTATGCTTACCTGTTACACAGTTGCAGATGAAAAGAAACGGAATGTATACTTACCTGTTACACAGTTGCAGATGAATACACAGTCAGTAAGAAAGAATTCCAGAGGCAGACAACCACATACAGCTAGACATGGATAGTCTCTTTGGATCATGAAATCTTGTGAACAAGTAAGACAAAGAAGAAAATCAAAATATAAAAAGAAACTGAATGTATACTTACGTGTAACACAGTTGCAGATGAATACACACCCAATAAGACGAAAAATCCAGATGCAGATGAATAGTCTCTTGGGATCACGAGGTCCTGTGAACAAGTAAGACAAAGAAGAAAGTCAATACATGAAAAAAAACTGAATGTATACTTACCTATTGCACAGTTGCAGATTAATACACAGCCAATAAGACGTAAAATCCAGATGCAGACAACGGCAAACAGCTGGAGATGAATAGTCTCTTGGGATCATGAGGTCCTGTAAATAAGACAAATAAGAAAGTCAATACATGAAAACAAACTGAATGTATACTTACCTGTTACACAGTTGCAGATGAAAAGAAACTGAATGTATACTTACCTGTAACACAGTTGCAGATTAATACAAAGCCAATAAGATAAAAAAATCCAGATGCAGACAACAGCAAACAGCTGGAGATGAATACTCTCTTGGGATCATGAAGTCCTGTCAACAAGTAAGACAAAGAAGAAAACCTAAATATAAAAAGAAACTGAATTTATACTTACGTGTAACACATTTGCAGATGAATACACACCCAATAAGACGTAAAAGCCAGATGCAGACAACGGCAAACAGCTGGAAATGAATAGTCTCTTGGGATCATGAGGTCTTGTAAACAAGTAAGACAAAGAAGAAAGTCAAAACGAAAAGAAACTGAATGTATACTTACCTGTTACACAGTTGCAGATGAATACACAGCCAATAAGACGAAAAATTCAGATGCAGTTGAAAAGTCTCTTGCGATCACGAGGTCCTGTGAACAAGTAAGACAAAGAAGAAAGTCAATACATGAATAGAAACGGAATGTATACTTACCTGTTACACAGTTGCAAATTAAAAAAAGCCAGTAAGCCAGAGTTCCAGATTCAGACAACCATATACAGTTGATGTATAGTCTCTTGGGATCACGAGGTCCTGTGAACAAGTAAGACAAAGAAGAAAGTCAATACATGAAAAGAAACTGAATGTATACTTACCTTTTACAAACTTGCAGATGAATACAAATCCAGTAAGAAAGAATTCCAGATGCAGACAACCACATCCAGCTGGACATGGATAGTCTCTTGGGATCATGAGGTCCTGTAAACATGACAAAGAAGAAAGTCAATACATGAAAAGAAACTGAATGTATACTTACCTGTTACACAGTTGCAGATGAATAGAAAGTCAGTAAGATTGAGTTCCATATGCAGACAACCGCAAACACTTGGAGATCGATAACCTCTTGGGATCATGAAGTCCTGTCAAAAAGTAAGACAAAGAAGAAAGTCAATACATGAAAAGAAACTGAATGTATACTTACCTGTTACACAGTTGCAGATGAATACACAGTCAGTAAGAAAGAATTCCAGATGCAGACAACCACATACAGCTAGACATGGATAGTCTCTTTGGATCATGAAATCTTGTGAACAAGTAAGACAAAGAAGAAAATCAAAACATGAAAAGAAACTGAATGTATACTTACCTCTTGCACAGTTGCAGATGAATAGAAAGTCAGTCAAATTGAGATCCAGATGCCGACAACGGCAAACACTTGGAGATCGATAGCCTCTTGGGATGATGAGGTCCTGTGAACAAGTAAGACAAAGAAGAAAGTCAATACATGAAAAGAAATTGAATGTATACTTACCTGTAACACAGTTGCAGATGAAAAGAAACGGAATGTATACTTACCTGTTACAATGTTGCAGATGAATACACAGTCAGTAAGAAAGAGTTCCAGATGCAGACAACCACATACAGCTGGACAAGGACAGTCTCTTGGGATCATGAAGTCCTGTGAACAAGTAAGACAAAGAAGAAAATCAAAATATGAAAAGAAATTGAATGTATACTTACCTATAACACAGTTGCAGATGAATACACAGCCAATAAAACGTAAAATCCAGATTGCAGACAACGGCAAACAGCTGGAGATGAATAGTCTCTTGGGATCATGAGGTCCTGTGAACAAGTAAGACAAAGAAAAAAGTCAATACATGAAAAGAAACTGAATGTATACTTACATGTTAAAAAGTTGCAGATGAATGCATCTGGAATTCTTTCTTACTGGATTTGTTGGCAACCACATCCACCTGGACAGGGATAGTCTCTTGGGATCATGAGGTCCTGTAAACAAGACAAAGAAAAAAGTCAATACATGAAAAGAAACTGAATGTATACTTACCTGTTACACAGTTGCAGATGAAAAGAAAGTCAGTAAGAAAGAATTCCAGATGCAGACAACCACATCCAGCTGGACATGGATAGTCTCTTGGGATCATGAGGTCCTGTAAACAAGACAAAGAAGAAAGTCAATACATGAAAAGAAACTGAATGTACACTTACCTGTTACACAGTTGCAGATGAATAGAAAGTCAGTCACATTGAGTTCCAGATGCAGACAACGGCAAACACTTGGAGATCTATAGCCTCTTGGGATCATGAAGTCCTGTGAACAAGTAAGACAAAGAAGAAAATCAAAATATGAAAAGAAACTGAATGTTTACTTACCTGTAAAACAGTTGCAGATGAATACACACCCAATAAGACGAAAAATCCAGATGCAGATGAATAGTCTCTTGGGATCACGAGGTCCTGTGAACAAGTAAGACAAAGAAGAAAGTCAATACATGAAAAAAAACTGAATGTATACTTACCTATTGCACAGTTGCAGATTAATACACAGCCAATAAGACGTAAAATCCAGATGCAGACAACGGCAAACAGCTGGAGATGAATAGTCTCTTGGGATCATGAGGTCCTGTAAATAAGATAAAAAGAGAGTCAATACATGAAAAGAAACTGAATGTGTACTTACCTGTTACACAGTTGCAGATGAATAGAAAGTTAGTCAGATTGAGTTCCAGATGCAGACAATGGCAAGAAGTTGGAGATGAATAGTCTCTTGGGATCATGAGGTCCTGTAAACAAGAAAAAAAGAAAGTCAATACATGAAAAGAAACTGAATGCTTACTTACCAATTACACAGTTGGAGAAGAATACACAGCCATTAAGAAAGAATTCCAGATGCAGACAACCACATACAGCTGGACATGGACAGACTCTTGGGATCATGAAGTCCTGTGAACAAGTGAGACAACGAAGAAAGTCAATACATGAAAAGAAGCTGAATTTATACTTACCTGTTACAAAGTTGCAGATGAATACAAAGCCAGTAAGCCAGAGTTCCAGATTCAGTCAACCATATACAGTTGATGAATAGTCTCTTGGGATCATGAGATCCTGTAAACAAGAAAAAAAGAAAGTCAATACATGAAAAGAAACTGAATGCTTACTTACCAATTACACAGTTGGAGAAGAATACACAGCCATTAAGAAAGAATTCCAGATGCAGACAACCACATACAGCTGGACATGGACAGACTCTTGGGATCATGAAGTCCTGTGAACAAGTAAGACAAAGAAAAAAGTAAATACATGAAAAGAAACTGAATGTATACTTACCTGTAACACAGTTGCAGATGAACACAGCCAATAAGACGAAAAATCCAGATGCAGACAATGGCAAACACTTGGAGATCGATAGGCTCATGGGATCATGAAGTCCTGTCAACAAGTAACAAAGAAGAAAATCCAAATATGAAAAGAAACTGAATGTATACTTACCTGTATCACAGTTGCAGATTAATACACAGCCAATAAGATGAAAAATCCAGATGCAGACAACAGCAAACAGCTGGAGATGAATAGTCTCTTGGGATCATGAGGTCCTGTAAACAAGTAAGACAAAGAAGAAAGTCAAAACATGAAAAGAAACTGAATGTATACTTACCTGTTGCACAGTTGCAGATGAATAGAAAGTCAGAAACGGAAGTCAAGAAACTTAAACGGAAGTCAAGAAACGGAATGTATGCTTACCTGTTACACAGTTGCAGTTGAAAAAAAGCCAGTAAGCCAGAGTTGCAGATTCAGTTGATGTATAGTCTCTTGGGATCACGAGGTCCTGTGAACAAGTAAGACAAAGAAGAAAGTCAATACATGAAAAGAAACTGAATGTATACTTACCTGTTACACAGTTGCAGTTGAATAGAAAGTCAGTCAGGTTGAGTTCCAGATGCAGACAAAGGCAAACACTTGGAGATCGATAGCCTCTTGGGATCATGAAGTCTTGTGAAGAAGTAAGACAAAGAAGAAAGTCAATACATGAAAAAAAACTGAATGTATACTTACCTGTAACACAGTTGCAGATGAATACACAGCCAATAAGACGAAAAATCCAGATGCAGATGAATAGTCTCTTGGGATCACGAGGTCCTGTGAACAAGTAAGACAAAGAAGAAAGTCAATACATGAAAAGAAATGGAATGATTACTTACCGATTAAACAGTTGCAGATGAAAACACAGCCAATAAAACGTAAAATCCAGATGCAGACAACGGCAAACAGCTGGAGATGAATAGTGTCTTGGGATCATGAGGTCCTGTAAACAAGACAAAAAAAAGTCAATACATGAATAGAAACGGAATGTATACTTACATGTTACACAGTTGCAGATGAATAGAATGTCAGTCAGATTGAGATCCAGATGCAGACAACGGCAAACAGCTGGAGATGAATAGTGTCTTGGGATCATGAGGTCCTGTAAACAAGACAAAAAAAAGTCAATACATGAAAAGAAACTGAATGTATACTTACCTGTTACACAGTTGCAGATGAATACACAGTCAGTAAGAAAGAATTCCAGATGCAGACAACATACAGCTGGACATGGACAGACTCTTGGGATCATGAAGTCCTGTGAACAAGTAAGACAAAGAAGAAATTCAATACATGAAAAGAAAATGAATGTATACTTACCTGTTACAAAGTTGCAGATGAAAACAAAGCCAGTAAGAAAGAATTCCAGATGCAGACAACCACATCCAGCTGGACACAGATAGTCTCTTGGGATCATGAGGTCCTGTAAAGAAGACAAAGAAGAAAGTCAATATATGAAAAGAAACTGAATATATACTTACCTACTACACAGTTGCAGATGAATACAAAGCCAGTAAGAAAGAATTCCAGATGCAGACAACCACATACAGCTGGACATGGATAGTCTCTTGGGATCAGGAGGTCCTGTAAACAAGAGAAAGAAGAAAGTCAATACATGAAAAGAAAATGAATGTATACTTACCTGTTACACAGTTGCAGATGAATAGAAAGTTAGTCCGATTGAGTTCCAGATGCAGACAACGGCAAACACTTGGAGATCGATAGCCTCTTGGGGTCATGAAGTCCTGTGAACAAGTAAGAAAAAGAAGAAAGTCAAAACATGAAAAGAAACTGAATGTATACTTACCTGTTGCACAGTTGCAGATGAATAGAAAGTCAGAAACGGAAGTCAAGAAACGGAATGTATACTTACCTGTTACACAGTTGCAGTTGAAAAAAAGCCAGTAAGCCAGAGTTGCAGATTCAGACAACCATATTCAGTTGATGTATAGTCTCTTGGGATCACGAGGTCCTGTGAACAAGTAAGACAAAGAAGAAAGTCAATACATGAAAAGAAACTGAATGTATACTTACCGATTAAACAGTTGCAGATGAAAACACAGCCAATAAGACGTGAAATCCAGATGCAGACAACGGCAAACAGCTGGAGATGAATAGTCTCTTGGGATCATGAGGTCCTGTAAATAAGACAAAAAAAAAAAAAAGTCAATACATGAATAGAAACGGAATGTATACTTACCTGTTACACAGTTGCAGATGAATACACAGCCAGTAAGAAAGAGTTCCAGATGCAGACAACCACATATAGCTGGACAAGGACAGTCTCTTTGGATCATGAAGTCCTGTGAACAAGTAAGACAAAAAAAGAAAGTCAATACATGAAAAGAAACTGAATGTATACTTACCTGTTACACAGTTGCAGATGAATGCACAGTCAGTAAGAAAGAATTCCAGATGCAGACAACCACATACAGCTGGACATCGATAGCCTCTTGGGATCATGACGTCCTGCAAACAATACAAAAAGAAAGTCAATACATGAAAAGAAACTGAATGTATACTTACCTGTTACACAGTTGTAGATGAATATAAAGTAGATTGAGTTCCAGATGCAGACAACGGCAAGTACTTGGAGATCGATAGCCTCTTGGGATCATGAAGTCCTGTGAACAAGTAAGACAAAGAAGAAAATCAAAACATGAAAAGAAACTGAGTGTATACTTACCTGTTACACAGTTGCAGATGAAAAGAAACGGAATGTATACTTACCTGTTACACAGTTGCAGATGAATACACAGTCAGTAAGAAAGAATTCCAGAGGCAGACAACCACATACAGCTAGACATGGATAGTCTCTTTGGATCATGAAATCTTGTGAACAAGTAAGACAAAGAAGAAAATCAAAATATAAAAAGAAACTGAATGTATACTTACGTGTAACAAAGTTGCAGATGAATACACACCCAATAAGACGAAAAATCCAGATGCAGATGAATAGTCTCTTGGGATCACGAGGTCCTGTGAACAAGTAAGACAAAGAAGAAAGTCAATACATGAAAAAAAACTGAATGTATACTTACCTATTGTACAGTTGCAGATTAATACACAGCCAATAAGACGTAAAATCCAGATGCAGACAACGGCAAACAGCTGGAGATGAATAGTCTCTTGGGATCATGAGGTCCTGTAAATAAGATAAAAAGAAAGTCAATACATGAAAAGAAACTGAATGTATACTTACCTGTTACACAGTTGCAGATGAATAGAAAGTCAGTCAGATTGAGTTCCAGATGCAGAAAACGGCAAATACTTGGAGATCAATAGCCTCTTGGGATCATGAAGTCCTGTGAACAAGTAAGACAAATAAGAAAGTCAATACATGAAAACAAACTGAATGTATACTTACCTGTTACACAGTTGCAGATGAAAAGAAACTGAATGTATACTTACCTGTTACACAGTTGCAGATGAATACACAGCCAATAAGACAAAAAATCCAGATGCAGTTGAATAGTCTCTTGGGATCACGAGGTCCTGTGAACAAGTAAGACAAAGAAGAAAGTAAATACATGAAAAGAAACTGAATGTATACTTACCTATTGCACAGTTGCAGATGAACACACAGTCAGTAAGAAAGAATTCCAGTTGCAGACAACCACATACAGCTGGACATGGACCGTCTCTTGGGATCCTGAAATCCTATGAATAAGTAAGACAAATAAGAAAGTCAATACATGAAAACAAACTGAATGTATACTTACCTGTTACACAGTTGCAGATGAAAAGAAACTGAATGTATACTTACCTGTAACACAGTTGCAGATTAATACAAAGCCAATAAGATAAAAAATCCAGATGCAGACAACAGCAAACAGCTGGAGATGAATACTCTCTTGGGATCATGAAGACCTGTCAACAAGTAAGACAAAGAAGAAAACCTAAATATAAAAAGAAACTGAATGTATACTTACGTGTAACACAGTTGCAGATGAATACACACCCAATAAGACGTAAAAGCCAGATGCAGACAACGGCAAACAGCTGGAAATGAATAGTCTCTTGGGATCATGAGGTCTTGTAAACAAGTAAGACAAAGAAGAAAGTCAAAACGAAAAGAAACTGAATGTATACTTACCTGTTACACAGTTGCAGATGAATACACAGCCAATAAGACGAAAAATTCAGATGCAGTTGAAAAGTCTCTTGGGATCACGAGGTCCTGTGAACAAGTAAGACAAAGAAGAAAGTCAATACATGAAAAGAAACGGCATGCTTACTTACCGATTACACAGTTGCAGATGAAAACACAGCCAAAAAGACGTAAAATCCAGATGCAGACAACGGCAAACAGCTGGAGATGAGGTTCTGTAAATAAGACAAAAAAAAAAGTCAATACATGAATAGAAACGGAATGTATACTTACCTGTTACACAGTTGCAGATGAAAAAAAGCCAGTAAGCCAGAGTTCCAGATACAGACAACCATATACAGTTGATGTATAGTCTCTTGGGATCACGAGGTCCTGTGAACAAGTAAGACAAAGAAGAAAGTCAATACATGAAAAGAAACTGAATGCTTACTTACCTTTTACAAACTTGCAGATGAATACAAATCCAGTAAGAAAGAATTCCAGATGCAGACAATCACATCCAGCTGGACATGGATAGTCTCTTGGGATCATGAGGTCCTGTAAACAAGACAAAGAAGAAAGTCAATACATGAAAAGAAACTGAATGTATACTTACCTGTTACACAGTTGCAGATGAATACACAGTCAGTAAGAAAGAATTTCAGATGCAGACAACAACATACAGCTGGAGATCGATAGCCTGTTGGGATCATGAGGTCCTGTAAACAAGACAAAAAGAAAGTCAATACATGAAAAGAAACTGAATGTATACTTACCTGTTACACAGTTGCAGTTGAAAAAAAGCCAGTAAGCCAGAGTTCCAGATTCAGACAACCATATACAGTTGATGTATAGTCTCTTGGGATGATGAGGTCCTGTGAACAAGTAAGACAAAGAAGAAAGTCAATACATGAAAAGAAATTGAATGTATACTTACCTGTAACACAGTTGCAGATGAAAAGAAACGGAATGTATACTTACCTGTTACACAGTTGCAGATGAAAACAAAGCCAATAAGAAAGAGTTCCAGATGCAGACAACCACATACAGCTGGACAAGGACAGTCTCTTGGGATCATGAAGTCCTGTCAAGAAGTAAGACAAAGAAGAAAGTCAAAACATGAAAAGAAACTGAATGTATACTTACCTGATACACAGTTGCAGATGAATACACAGTCAGTAAGAAAGAATTCCAGATGCAGACAACCACATACAGCTGGACATGGACAGTCTCTTGGGATCATGAAGTCCTGTGAACAAGTAAGAAAAAGAAGAAAGTCAAAACATGAAAAGAAACTGAATGTATACTTACCTGTTGCACAGTTGCAGATGAATAGAAAGTCAGAAACGGAAGTCAAGAAACGGAAACGGAAGTCAAGAAACGGAATGTATACTTACCTGTTGCACAGTTGCAGATGAATAGAAAGTCAGTCAGATTGAGTTCCAGATGCAGACAACGGCAAACACTTGGAGATCTATAGCCTCTTGGGATCATGAAGTCCTGTAAACAATACAAAAAAAGTCAATACATGAAGAGAAACGGAATGTATAATTACCTGTTACACAGTTGCAGATGAATACAAAGCCAGTAAGAAAGAATTCCAGATGCAGACAACCGCATACAGCTGGACATGGATAGTCTCTTGGGATCAGGAGGTCCTGTAAATAAGAGAAAGAAGAAAGTCAATACATTAAAAGAAAATGAATGTATACTTACCTGTTACACAGTTGCAGATGAATAGAAAGTCAGTCAGATTGAGATCCAGATGCAGACAACAGCAAACACTTGAAGATCGATAGCCTCTTGGGGTCATTAAGTCCTGTGAACAAGTAAGAAAAAGAAGAAAGTCAATACATGAAAAGAAACTGAATGTATACTTACCTGTTGCACAGTTGCAGATGAATAGAAAGTCAGAAAAGGAAGTCAAGAAACGGAAACGGAAGTCAAGAAACGGAATGTATACTTACCTGTTACACAGTTGCAGTTGAAAAAAAGCCAGTAAGCCAGAGTTGCAGATTCAGACAACCATATTCAGTTGATGTATAGTCTCTTGGGATCACGAGGTCCTGTGAACAAGTAAGACAAAAAAGAAAGTCAATACATGAAAAGAAACTGAATGTATACTTACCTGTTGCACAGTTGCAGATGAATAGAAAGTCAGAAACGGAAGTCAAGAAACTTAAACGGAAGCCAAGAAACGGAATGTATGCTTACCTGTTACACAGTTGCAGATGAAAAGAAACGGAATGTATACTTACCTGTTACACAGTTGCAGATGAATACACAGTCAGTAAGAAAGAATTCCAGAGGCAGACAACCACATACAGCTAGACATGGATAGTCTCTTTGGATCATGAAATCTTGTGAACAAGTAAGACAAAGAAGAAAATCAAAATATAAAAAGAAACTGAATGTATACTTACGTGTAACACAGTTGCAGATGAATACACACCCAATAAGACGAAAAATCCAGATGCAGATGAATAGTCTCTTGGGATCACGAGGTCCTGTGAACAAGTAAGACAAAGAATAAAGTCAATACATGAAAAAAAACTGAATGTATACTTACGTGTAACACAGTTGCAGATGAATACACACCCAATAAGACGAAAAATCCAGATGCAGATGAATAGTCTCTTGGGATCACGAGGTCCTGTGAACAAGTAAGACAAAGAAGAAAGTCAATACATGAAAAAAAACTGAATGTATACTTACCTATTGCACAGTTGCAGATTAATACACAGCCAATAAGACGTAAAATCCAGATGCAGACAACGGCAAACAGCTGGAGATGAATAGTCTCTTGGGATCATGAGGTCCTGTAAATAAGACAAATAAGAAAGTCAATACATGAAAACAAACTGAATGTATACTTACCTGTTACACAGTTGCAGATGAAAAGAAACTGAATGTATACTTACCTGTAACACAGTTGCAGATTAATACAAAGCCAATAAGATAAAAAATCCAGATGCAGACAACAGCAAACAGCTGGAGATGAATACTCTCTTGGGATCATGAGGTCTTGTAAACAAGTAAGACAAAGAAGAAAACCTAAATATAAAAAGAAACTGAATGTATACTTACGTGTAACACATTTGCAGATGAATACACACCCAATAAGACGTAAAAGCCAGATGCAGACAACGGCAAACAGCTGGAAATGAATAGTCTCTTGGGATCATGAGGTCTTGTAAACAAGTAAGACAAAGAAGAAAGTCAAAACGAAAAGAAACTGAATGTATACTTACCTGTTACACAGTTGCAGATGAATACACAGCCAATAAGACGAAAAATTCAGATGCAGTTGAAAAGTCTCTTGGGATCACGAGGTCCTGTGAACAAGTAAGACAAAGAAGAAAGTCAATACATGAATAGAAACGGAATGTATACTTACCTGTTACACAGTTGCAGATGAAAAAAAGCCAGTAAGCCAGAGTTCCAGATACAGACAACCATATACAGTTGATGTATAGTCTCTTGGGATCACGAGGTCCTGTGAACAAGTAAGACAAAGAAGAAAGTCAATACATGAAAAGAAACTGAATGCTTACTTACCTTTTACAAACTTGCAGATGAATACAAATCAAGTAAGAAAGAATTCCAGATGCAGACAATCACATCCAGCTGGACATGGATAGTCTCTTGGGATCATGAGGTCCTGTAAACAAGACAAAGAAGAAAGTTAATACATGAAAAGAAACTGAATGTATACTTACCTGTTACACAGTTGCAGATGAATAGAAAGTCAGTAAGATTGAGTTCCATATGCAGACAACCGCAAACACTTGGAGATCGATAACCTCTTGGGATCATGAAGTCCTGTCAACAAGTAAGACAAAGAAGAAAGTCAATACATGAAAAGAAACTGAATGTATACTTACCTGTTACACAGTTGCAGATGAATACACAGTCAGTAAGAAAGAATTCCAGATGCAGACAACCACATACAGCTGGACATCGATAGCCTCTTGGGATCATGAAGTCCTGTCAAGAAGACAACAAGAAAGTCAATATATGAAAAGAAACTGAATGTATACTTACCTGTTACACAGTTGCAAATTAAAAAAAGCCAGTAAGCCAGAGTTCCAGATTCAGACAACCATATACAGTTGATGTATAGTCTCTTGGGATCACGAGGTCCTGTGAACAAGTAAGACAAAGAAGAAAGTCAATACATGAAAAGAAACTGAATGTATACTTACCTTTTACAAACTTGCAGATGAATACAAATCCAGTATGAAAGAATTCCAGATGCAGACAACCACATCCAGCTGGACATGGATAGTCTCTTGGGATCATGAGGTCCTGTAAAGAAGACAAAGAAGAAAGTCAATACATGAAAAGAAACTGAATGTATACTTACCTGTTACACAGTTGCAGATGAATACACAGTCAGTAAGAAAGAATTCCAGATGCAGACAACCACATACAGCTAGACATGGATAGTCTCTTTGGATCATGAAATCTTGTGAACAAGTAAGACAAAGAAGAAAATCAAAACATGAAAAGAAACTGAATGTATACTTACCTCTTGCACAGTTGCAGATGAATAGAAAGTCAGTCAAATTGAGATCCAGATGCCGACAACGGCAAACACTTGGAGATCGATAGCCTCTTGGGATCATGAAGTCCTGTCAAGAAGTAAGAAAAAGAAGAAAGTCAAAACATGAAAAGAAATTGAATGTATACTTACCTATAACACAGTTGCAGATGAATACACAGTCAGCATGAAAGAATTTCAGATGCAGACAAGAACATACAGCTGGAGATCGATAGCCTGTTGGGATCATGAGGTCCTGTAAACAAGACAAAAAGAAAGTCAATACATTGAAAAGAAACTGAATGTATACTTAACTGTTACACAGTTGCAGTTGAAAAAAAGCCAGTAAGCCAGAGTTTCAGATTCAGACAACCATATACAGTTGATGTATAGTCTCTTGGGATGATGAGGTCCTGTGAACAAGTAAGACAAAGAAGAAAGTCAATACATGAAAAGAAATTGAATGTATACTTACCTGTAACACAGTTGCAGATGAAAAGAAACGGAATGTATACTTACCTGTTACAATGTTGCAGATGAATACACAGTCAGTAAGAAAGAGTTCCAGATGCAGACAACCACATACAGCTGGACAAGGACAGTCTCTTGGGATCAGGAGGTCCTGTAAACAAGAGAAAGAAGAAAGTCAATACATGAAAAGAAACTGAATGCTTACTTACCTACTACACAGTTGCAGATGAATAGAAAGTCAGTCAGATTGAGATCCAGACGCAGACAACGGCAAACACTTTGTCTTACTTGTTGACAGGACTTCATGATCCCAAGAGGCTATCGATCTCAAAGTGTTTGCCGTTGTCTGCGTCTGGATCTCAATCTGACTGACTTTCTATTCATCTGCAACTGTGTAACAGGTAAGTAAGCATTCAGTTTCTTTTCATATTTTGATTTTCTTCTTTGTCTTACTTGTTGACAGGACTTCATGATCCCAAGAGGCTATCGATCTCAAAGAAGAAAATCAAAATATGAAAAGAAACTGAATGTATACTTACCTGTTACACAGTTGCAGATGAATACACAGCCATTAAGAAAGAATTCCAGATGCAGATGAAGAGCAAGTTAGTTGATTGAGAAACATCCAACCAAGAAAAATGCATTTTTAGCTAAACAAAAAAACAAAACACTTTTCGGTTGAGAGTCATATCTCATATGAAGACATATTAGAAAAGCCTATTATCTTTTGAAAATAACAAAATCTGACATGTGTGACTGTCATTGTAAGGCCAAGTAGGAAGGCATTAAGAATCAGTCCAAAAAATAATTATATCAGACAAAGTATTTATGAGTGTAGGACTTAGAGGTCTGATATGATGGAGTTACAGCAAAGGATTAAACATTTTTAATCAATAATAAGGCCAGTGAATGTCAGTTTTCTTGGCTGGGTATTTTCACAGCTGCTGTATCTTGTTTGGTGTTTCTGGGCTTTACAGCTCTTTATGTCAAGTGTAAACAGATCCAAAGTGTCATTCTCAGTGCTGATTACATCTGAAATTAACCATAAACCAGAGGTGAGTGGCTAGCAACAGGGTAATGCAGCTCAACACATGTTTCAGTTTACTACACACCCATGTCGCCTCTCCAAAGTCACAGTGATTCTAAAGTCACTCAATACAAAGCACTTAAAAACCAAACCATAAAACACTGCTTAAATCACAAATACATTAATAAAGACTTTGAGCCCATTTCCCTGAAACGGTTCACCCATTAAAGATAATAGACAAAGAAGGTTGGGAGCAGGTGGCTAGTGTTTTCTTACCTGACTGGTGTGACTGGGTAGGGCCAGTAAGTCCTGGCATAGCACCTTCTCTATGTTCCTGGAGAGTACAACAGATCCCAGTCAGCACATGTGAAGCCTTTCTCGGTGGTAAAGGACCAGACATCAAACCTGCAATCAGCAGTGGAGTGCAAAAAGTCTGCAGAATGGCTTGCTCCCTCATCAGTAGGTAAGCAAGTGGCCCAGAGACGACAATCCTGGCGTCTGTCTTCTTTCAAACTGTGTCTTGAATCTAGTGCACTAGTGGCACCGTGACACTGTGGCATTACCCTTTGGGCCCTATATTTAAGAGTGTCTTACAATAAAATTTTCAACAGTGAGAACGCCGCCCTTAGTAGTTGTCCTCGTTGCTGGAGCATGCAGAGCCATAGACAAACTGCTGAAGACATTTAATTGGTTAGAGAGGTGAAAACCAGCTGTGGGGGGTGTAGAAAACCTCTGTTTTCCATGGTCAAGATGATGCTTGCAGGGCTGCTCCATGGCCACCATTGTCTTTGAAGAAAAAAACACAGAGGTTAGTTAGTTAGTAAACCAAAGTAATGTAAAGTAACACACATAGTGTATTCCAAGATTAAAACTGGCTAAGATAAACAATCAATAGCTATCAGCTGGGATACAGACAGACAGAAAGAGCATTGTGGATGGATGGAGAGAGAAAAGAGTTGTAAGGGAACAAGACAGGAAAACAAACCCCAGAAACTTACTAAACTCTGTTAACATGGCTGCACCTAATCTCACCCCCAATACCCAACTTCACCACTTTCACCATTGGTACTATTTTCATATGTTTCTAAGACTAGAACAAGCTGAATTTAAAAGAACAGGTCATGTGTTTGTACATCCAAGCACATTTTCACTAGAGTTTGGGGAGCTCAGTCAAGTTAGTTTGATATTGGATCTGCAGATATTTACTTCTCCCCTGCTCTCACTCACAATGTCCTAACATCTCTGACATGATTTTTCAATAGAGAACATGATTTAAACAATAGAGAACAGATAAACTGCAATCACTAAATATTCTTCTCAAAATGAAAAGACTGGAAATGTTGAGGAAATATAATCAAAATAGCCAGAATTCTTGCAGCAGGTGCCGTAGATGGTAAAAGAACGTCTATAAAGTGTGGATACCGAAAACTCTCACAGAGATAAGGAGCTGCTGGTGTTAGTTAAAAAGACAGTCAAACCTACTGAAGAACAGAGACTAAATAAAAATCAATGACTAACCTTAACTTCCTCACTTTTAAGGAATGGATATATTTTAGCACTTTAGACAATATAAACATGCATGTAGCACATTTTTATAACGAATAAATCATTACTGTGACACTGTCATAAAATATGCCTATTTGAACCATTTTTAAATAATATTGTTCCAGTAAAACATCCATATAGCTTACACATCCAAAGTCAGCTGTAGTGTACAGAGACACATCTGATAAATATACTACAACCCTTAGAATAGCCAGATTACAATTTGCTAACAAATGCTTAAGAGATCCTGGAGAATTCTGGAGAAAGGTCTTGTGGACAAATGAGACTAGGATTAACCTATATCAGAGTGATGGAAAGACAGAAATTGTGGATTGCTCACTCGCGCTTCAAGGGAGGTAAAATTTAGTTTGCACTCACCCTCTTATTAACGGTACATACTTGGAGCCCATAGGAACCATCCAAAACATAGGTGTTGGAAAGCTCCCACAAAGGTGTTTGTACTTCAGAAATCTTTCTTTCTGAAGACATTTTATAATCCTGGGTGTTTCCTTGTGAAAGTAAAGTCTGAACTGTGCAAGTCCTCAGTTTGAGTTGCTGAGAGTCAATTTAGGAGTGATCCCTTTATCCTACAGAGTGCTCTGTGTGTAAGTTTATTCTAATGTCCATATGAAAGCACAAAACCTCATGAATAAAAACATACACAAGGCTTGGCTGAACATATAAGGAAACGTACAACTTACTTAGAACCTATAGTTCCATCAGTAATCTTCATTACAGTGAAGTTAGCCACAGCTAAACCTTTGCTAAAGCATGGTTCTCTCCTTTTGGCTTGTAACCTGGCCTACTTCCAATATACTGCCACATAGTGGATGGAGTAGGAATTACCATGTAAAATGCCATCTGTTGCAACAATGGAGTCACATGGGTATCAAGTTGAAGGACTTTTTATGGCATTATAGACAATAGGCAAGTGGCTTAAAGGTCCAACCACAACAGGCCCAATGAGACATAAAGAACCAGCACAACAGGCCCAGTGAGACTAGGGATGCACCTATCAGATATTAGGATCGGATATGTGTCCCTATATTAACAACGACCCCTTTTGGTCTCACTGACTTAATATTTCAGAATTACTTATTTTAGTGACAAATAAATAGCAATTTAATACATTCATATCTGTGTGTTAATTTGTTGTATTTTATTTTACAAACATGGTGAGGTAAACAGTTTATTTTTTTAACAATGTATCGGATCAATATTGTGTATCGATCGATAAGTTTATGTATTGGTATAGAAACTGAACAATGTTGGTGCATCATTAAATGTAACATATAGGAAACAGTGTGTCTTTGACAACTTCCCTAGTTAATAGAATATGCCTACATTGATAAATGCCCATACGTTTCACCCTGATTGGTGAATGTTTAGCCTTTCAAATGCATGCTTGAATGTGATTGGCTAATGGCAACCACAATAATTGACATGTCAAGTCTTCTGGACAGACAGTATTATAGAATAGGCTAAAGACGCAGTATGTAAAATTGCAGCTTGACTGGCTGTATGGTTTCTGAGAAACAGTTACGTACCACTGACCTCACCCTGCTCTGCTCACTGAGAGACAGGTAATCAGTCACACAAGTCATGTCAGACTTACTATTCAAACGTGCTGTATGTAGCTGTTACTTAATATCTGTCCGTGTCTCTTTGGATTAGGACAGAGTCATCACCACAGGCCCTCTCCTGCATTTTATCCACCGACTTGATGATCTGGTCTTAAAAACTGCTGAAGGTATACAAACTGTCCTCCTAGAACAGCTGCAGCTTTGCTTGGTCTGCCACTCAGAAGATCCAAATTTCATCAAGATGTCTGATGTAAGCCTGTACCTTTTTGTGATGTAAAACTGTGGTGCATGTATAGATTTTAACATGTATTTGTGATGCAATAAGCTGTTTTATTAATTGCTTAAACTATAGAGGAGCATTATTGGGCTAATGAGCATTATGAGCTAAATAGTTTAATTGTCACTTTAACAGGTAAGGACACCAGTTTCTCTCAGAGTTAGCTTAAGTTTTACCTATAAAAAAGGTAACTTTGATTAAAAACAAAATAATAATACTGTCTTGCAGACATCTGATTGATGTCATTTATGGCTGATTTACCGTTACAGTAACTTGATCACAATATTCTGCAAAATAAAATGTAGTAGTTTACTATAGCTCCACTGAATATTGGTTTTGTTTGTTGGTTTTATTTGGTTTCCTAAGAGGAATCTGTAACAGGAACAGGTCATTGTAATTTTATGTGTTACCCAGGTTTTAAATGTTCAGAACATTAAAATCAGATGCAAAGCAAAAAACAATAAATAAATAAAAGCATATAATATATAAAGCAAATAATACAACGTGAATAAACTGCTCAAAACAGCCATTAAAGCAGATAGAAAATGACTTACTGATAAGTAAGGTAAATAAAACGAGCCTTAAATGACAGCCAATAGCTTGTTGCCAAGACTGGTCTGCGTCAGAGACGGCCAATCAGCGCTCAGGGGGGCGTTACCTCGGCTCCTCCGCTAGAGACGTGCTGTGGATCAGAAAAAAGGTGAGAACGGCAGAGTGAAACACGATGGAAAGTTTTATTAAACTTTGTTTCATAAAATCGCTCATAAAGGTGAACGTTGAGAAGTACGACTGAAACGACGATTTGGATTTAGTCTGCATTTGATTTTGTGAGTGTAATAGGTGAAGCTTTTGGTGCAAATAGTTCAAAAGATTAAAAAGAAAAGCCTGTAGAGTTGAGGCTAACATGCTTAGGGGTCAAGGGGTCATGAGCGAGTGGGCAGTGCTGGCCACCATTTCATGCTGCTAATGAGAGTTTTATATTGAAAGAGGGAAGAAAAAATTGCTTTACTTTGTAAATGTAGTATTATGTGTATCTATTAAGGCGCTGTTTTTGGGAACAGGTCAGTTTTTTCTGGGTGTAATTTTACTCTACTCTGCAATCTGGCTGCACCTGCGTGAACACTCTGCAGCAGTAGTGGCGTGGTGGCGCTGTAAAGTAATCAGTACAGTGCACCGGGGAAGATGCCGCCAAAATTCTGCGTGCTGTGAGCTGCAGATAAAAGTCTTACCACACAGTGCGTCTCACCTGTGGAGCTGTGTCTCTAAAAGCAGCTCAGAACTCAAAGCTAACTTCAGGTTCGCCTGTATCAGGGTTGAGTGCAGAAACAGTCCTAAAGCTTCCTCTGTGAAACTGATACTGCAGCACGCACACTGTTTCCTCTCCCGAGGCCCCGTCTCAAATCAGTCCCTCTTCACTATGTAGTGCACTTTATGGGTCATATAAAAATAGCAGCATCTCCACCAAACAGAGCATGATATGTGTGATCAAGTCATTTCTACTCAGCAGTCGGTTCTACAATTTCCTATTTAGGCTCTCAGAATCATCAGAGACACTTTTCACCTCAAAAGGCACTTGGTGGTCAGTTTGAAGACACTAACCTGTGTGCTGTCCACACCAAAAGAATCACCCTTCTGCTTAAACACCTCCAGCTGGTCGGCAGAGAGCGCACAAACCAGGGCAGTGACTTTTACTTTTTATTTGATTTTGATAGTTAAATCACTTAGGAGCTCGCTGAAGTAATGCTAATGTACCAACAGCTGTGCTAGCTAGCTAGGTTAGCAAGTGCTGCTTTCTCAATAAAGCTGTACAGGAAGTTCATGGTCATCTTAGCTCCTTTTATTTGAAACAGATTTAGAAGGCATATTAATAATAGAAGCACTTTATAATTGTGTAATTGCATACTGTAGTTCATCTGTTTCTCTGCATACTTTCACCCTGTTCTTCAGTGGTGAGGACCACCACAGAGCAGGTATTCTGTGGGAGGTGAGCTTTTTATAGCACTGCAGTGTTAAATGTCTGGACGAGTCCAGAACAAATGTGTAAACTGCTCGTTTGGAGCGATAAAAGCAACATTCCTGCAACATCCTCAAATCTGAATGTCCAGATCACTTTTCAGAGGTTTTGATGGCCGATTCTAAAGTCGTGATGAGCGGCAAGTTAGCATGGTGACATTCGTCAAAGTGGTACGTGCCAGTGGATGGCATTTTCGGATGGTGCAGTGGCCACTTCCTAGTGCCAGATGCTGATTAGGAACTGAACCCCCTTTCAAAATGTGCCTGAGCTCTTTACCTACTGGATAGGCTTGACTTTGGGCCCAAGTTATCTTACTAAACTGAGAAATCCTGCTTTGTGAAATGCCCCCCAGGAGTGGCTAAATGTTTACATAAGATACAACTGATTTTGTTAGATGAACAGAATTACTGACACATTTGATTCATTTTGTTGCTCTTGGCGTGCAGGTATCCCACCAATGCAGAGTAATAATTTTATTCTTTTATTATTGTTGATCACAGAAGAGTAGTTGGTGTAATATTGGTGGGGACATTTGAGTAATTCTCTTGTTTTGGTTGAGACTGAGAACTTGTGTCTTTGCTAAAGGAATGCATTGTTGGAGAGGATGCTACGCCTGAGGCCCACGTTAAGGTGTTGCGTGAAAAGTACAGGACGACACAACCTGATTTAATGATCGTGAAGGACCACATGAAGACTTTTGCATTGGCAGCATGGAGAAAGGGGTTTGGCCATTGAAAATGTATACTTGTGTCTTTAATAGTCTATTATAAGATATTTTTGGCTATTCAAGGTTTTTACTCTTCACTACTGCCTTCATCACTACACTTTATTGCAACTATATAATGAAACTTTCGTGTATTTTCTGCTTTTATCTTACAGTTGTATGATGAGTTCAATGCCATCCATCCTTTAATGGTGTACGTTTGTCACTGCTTCACCTGAAACAATGCTGGGAGTTTAGCTCTAAAGGCCTCCTAGGTGACCTTCAAGAGATGCTCGTCAAAAGTGTAAGCACACAATTTTTTTATCTTTACCAGCAGACCTACAGACCTACTCTTAATTTCATTGATACACTCAGACATGTACAGTTTCAGGAAAAGGTGCTTCAGTGTGTATCTAATATTACACTAAATGATGTTTAGTATTCCCTTGATGTTTGTGTAATGGGCCATCTGCATAGTAAAGTGATTTCATTGTGGAAAATCTTACTTACTAAACTTGGACACTCTGTGGGTTCTGTGTGGTAAAATGTTGCTTCTGGTTTCTGGTGGGTGCTTTTCTTTTTAATAAGGCTTAATTTTCTCTGGAGTATAAATGTAACCATTTGATATGGATTCTTTGAGTATGGCATACATTTAGCCATGTTAGGATGATTTTTTTTTTTAGCTGGTATAATAAAACCTTTTTTGCTTTATTTCATTGTTTTGTTTGCTGTGAGTGCCACATTTGAATAGTATTGAGTCTAATTGTTTTTGTTTGTACTGCAACTCTCTTCTGGCTGGTCTCCCTCTGCGCACCATCAGGCCCCTGCAGCTCATCCAGAATGCAGCGGCACGGGTCGTCTTCAATGTCCCTAAATTCAGCCATGTCACTCCACTGCTGCGTTCTCTCCACTGGCTTCCTGTAGCTGCCCGCATCAGATTCAAAACCCTGACGCTGGCCTACAAAGCCAAGACTGGACCAGCCCCTCCGTACTTGATGGCAATGGTCAAAAGCCGGTCTGCACCAAGAGCCCTTCGAGCTTCAAGTACGGCTCGGCTCGACCCGCCATCCCTCAAAATCGGAAGACAAGCGTCCAGACGGAAGACAAGCGTCCAGACTTTTTTCTGTCCTGGCACCAAAGTGGTGGAACGAGCTTCCCCTGGGTGTCCGAACGGCCGAGTCGCTCGCTGTCTTCAAACGCAGACTGAAGACCCACCTCTTCAGAGAGTACTTGGGCGAATAGAGTACTATGGTCGCCTTATTGTATTGTGTTTAGTAATGTCTAAGCTTAGAGGTATCTTTGAATTATTAGTCTATTCTAACTAGCTAAGGTTTCTTTCTTGGGTAAATAGCAAAGCACTTTGTAGGTCGCTCTGGATAAGAGCGTCTGCTAAATGCCGTAAATGTAAATGTAAATGTAACAGTCTAACAGTGGATTAGGGCTGCCCGTGGTGATTGTGTGGCTTTAAGCAGATGTGAAGGACGATTCACCACAAGAATACAGCCAAACACTTTCAGGTAAGTTCCAGTGGTATGTAATGTTGAATTTGTGTAGAAATCAAAAGAGAGTACACGCAACAAAAACAAAAAATAGACGAGCTAGATAGTACACTCTTTGTACAACAAGGCCTCAGCTGCCTTCATCTGAGGGCTGCAAAGCCTCACGCACGTCTACTATTGCTTCAGCCTACTCCGTGCAAGCTGAACCCCCTTATTGCCTCCTACACAGCCCTTTTAAGATGTATGCTGAAATTGATCCAACTCGCACAAAACATTAAAGTATGAGAAGTCAGTAAAAGAATAACCGTAAAGTTAAGCTAGCTGTAATCAAGGAAACACCTGCATTTAGTTCTCCTTCCATTAAAGCAAGATTATACAAATTTAGGCTTTGGTGATAATGATTTAGTACCACAGTGAAGTTGTAAAGTAAACCAGAAAAAAAACCCATATAAATAAGCAAACAAGAGCATGTCATCATTATTATGGCTTAGTACTAAAGTAAAGCAGATGATTGCATGACAGAACAGCACTGACCACAGAATACCTCAAAATGGCCGTTAACTCTTCATCTAAGGTGTGTTTTGAGTTGAATTTAGTAAAAACAAGTCTTTCTGAATGTGTGTTTACACACATTTGATGGGACAGTGCAACACTGCTGAAAGTTAATCCTGCTTTTCTGAACACTATTTAATGTTTGTGTTTTATCATGTGCTGATCATTATAACAGTGAGGCACACAGGAACTTTCACTGTCACTATGGCTAATTTACACTTTGCCATTTAGGCCAGTAAGATGCTTTTGTATTTTGTAGACATATGTATATGTGTGTCTGCAGGTGTGGAGGTCCATGGTATAACATGTGAATTTGCACAACCAGTTCTACTCAGCACTCAACCACGACTGATCGTCTTGTTCAGCAGTGGCACTTCGAGAGATGCCTGGGACTTACGATCGCCAAGTATGGGATTTACTGCCATTTTTACTGCCAATATTGAACATGTTTGTGTGGATGTTTCAGAGTATTGCAGCACAAAAACAAAGTAGTAAGCTGACTTAAAATAGAGCAACTCCAACAAAGGTGCAGAGTTAAATTGAGAGGAACATAAGTTGATGCAGTAGATTAAAATGTTTGTGCATGTATCATTGTTGGGAAGGCCTAGCCTGCAGTGAAGTGCCAGAATAGTGACTGGAATGGGCGTCACTGTCTTGTTGGATGCACATGTGCATAAATCTTCCATAAATGTACACTGACCAGCCATTTCTTTTCACCACTGTGTTTGATCCAGTTGTACCAGAGAGTTGCATGGCCCCTAACTTTTTATCTCTAGGGGTCAACCTAACCAAACACAAAAGAGCCTGTCACTATCAAAAGTCTTCAACCTTGATTGTGGTTAAAGCATAGTTACAGCACAGTGCTCATGTGTCTGAGACTCGTGAATTAATTAGGCAGTTGAGAATGTTGGCAGTCCCAAAAACTTGGCCCTGCCATCTATGGATGCTTAAAGATGCTTCCTCTCCACCTGCGCTGAGATGCCTTCAAGACCTGCAATGCAAAACCCACTGGTGTGAAAATATCAATTATTATAGTGCAAGCAAGTAATAAATTAAATAAACTTGATGTGTATTCCAGGATTTCACATAATTGTGTTATATCTGACAACTGTGTTAAGATATACTTTTAAATTACGAAACAGTATGATCAATATTTTGATTATCATATAGTTTTGAATTTCAACTTGTCAGATTCTCTTCTGTCCACAGGTCTTGATTATTCAGGAGTGGCTACGAAATGTATTAATGAGGCTCTGACCAACCTCATCCACAGTTCTTGTTGAGTCCACTTTTTCACACTTCTTGTGATACCACTTACAGTGCCCATTGCAATCACCTGCCCAGATTTTTTCCTGTCCACAGCCCTCTATGATTCTGAAGTGGCTATGAAGTTCATTAATGAGGCGATCACCATCTTCATTCACAGATCTTGGTGAGTCCACTTCATCACACTTCTTTTATGCTGTTTACAGAGCCCATGACATAGTTTGTCCAAAGTAGCTTATGTACACAGCCCTCAATGATTCAACTTCATTAATGAGGCTGTTACCAACCTCATTCACAGTTTTTGGTCCACTTGGTCCACTTGGTCCACTTTATCACGTTCCATTTCCTTTCGTTTATGGTACCATTTACAATTGAGTGGACTGATGCTCTTGTGTGCTCTAGATATTTTGGAAATTGCTAAACCACTTTATCCACAGTTGTTGGTGAGTCCACTTCATCACAGTCCCTGATGGACTGCTTACAGTGCCCATTACAATCGACTGCCCAGATTCTCTTTTGTCCACAGCCCTTTTTGATTCAGAAGTGGCTACAAACTTCATATATGAGGCTTTCGCCAACATCGTCCACTGTTCTTGGTACAATCGCCTGCCCAGATTCTCTTCTGTCCACAGTGTTACTGTTACATTCAAGACATAGGTGATCCTGTGATCCAGTATTGCATATTTGATACTGTTAGTGCTGCCATCTGGTGGCCTGTTTCTTGTTGTTTTTGTTTTTCTCTCTCTCCCTCTCCTGGTGAAACGACTGATTGGAAACAGCTGATCTCAATGCGTGTGCTGGTTGGCTGCAGTGTCTGAGCTTTGTCATTGAAATGGTGCCATTGGCGTTTATCTAGTCGCCCGTGGCGTTCTCACCATGTGGCCAAAGGTGGTTGTGATTGAGGCTGTTCAAGATATATAACATGACAATTCACAGTTTGATGTATGTGGATCTATTGTAGCCTACTGTTTTCTGTGTCATTATGTACTTGTTGATGTCCAAGTGGTTTAATCATAGTCATGTTTGTAGTGGTGAGTGCCATTTACTATTTTAATTTCATTTATTATTTTTCATTTATTATTCTCTTGCTTCATGTTGGGGAGGCAGGTAAGGCCATTGTATTTTGTTTTATTATTTTTTAGTTAGGTTAGTTAGTAAGGAGGGATGTCATGTGTGTCTGTAATTTTGGCCTTTGCTCACCCTGATGCTATATGATGTTGACTGTGGTCTTGATATGTTTGCCTATAATACTACATTTTCATTTGAGCATTAAATCTGTTTCTTTATGGTTTGTTTATCTCCTCAAGCCCTAAACTAGTTTTTTTTATGAAATGGTTTAATAAACTGGGCTGTAAGATTACTCAAAAATTGACTAACTTTACAAGACTTTAACAAAGCAAAACTTCACCAAAAGTGAAGTAGAAAAGAAAAACGTAGGCCAGAGTTATAAGAAAAAGTAGGCCAGAGTTATAAGAACTGCTTTTTATTGGAATTTAAAAACCTGAATGTTCTTATACGACTGAAGACGTGTCGAGGTTCTTCTGTTCCCTGTATGCTCTGTGACTAATTTGCTGAACAAGTAGATCTATCTGAGATGTTTCCAAGCTGTTTTAAGCCTGCGTCTGAGATGAACACTGTATGTGAACTTTTACATTCTGAATTTTTAGTTGAAAGTAAGTCAGAAGATGCTGAAAATGATTTCACATCAAAACTGAATTTTATTAAAGAGGCTTTGATGGAGGAACAAAGTTGGGATCAATCTCTTGATAACTGTAGACTAACTGCTGTAACAGAAGAAAGTAATGCCCCATCATGCAGTTATGTATTTTCAGCAAGATGTACATGTACTTAGCATGTACTTAGCTTAGCCCCCTGACAGTGTGTTCTCTGGTCATCTGGGTATACAGAAAACACATCAGCAGATCATGTGTTTTTTCTTTTGGCCTGGTCCTAAAGCTGATGCTGTGTTATGTTGAGTTACGGGAAAACCCAATCAGGTTATTCCATCCACATCACTTCATCCAATCCTAGCATTATGAGCACCATTTCAACGTGTGTAGGGCAGCTGCCCTGGCCACTGATCAAATCCTTCTACTTTTGTGTTACCCCTTGACCAGCTACCTAAACAAATGCTCATGCTTCATTACAGTAACAAGGCTGTGATGGCTGTCTTAAGTATGTTGCGAGAAGGTTACAAAGTATGTTCAGGTTTTTCGCTGCTGCTGCTGCACCTGCATCATTATCCTCTATTTTATTTGTTCCAGACATGAGGAGCTCCTCCCTTACTGTTCCACATTGCATTGTGGTATAATGTAAAAAAGTGTCCATTGAGTATACACCAAAAATTAGCTGTGCGCTAATCCGTATACGTTCGGCACCATTTAAGGTGGCTTCCAGTAAGAAGCTGGAGAATAACTCCAGCCTTGTTGGTGCAGCCGTTTCTTTACGGCATCATAAATCAGCACATTTTACAGTTGTAAAATACATCCAGATAGATCCGGGAACTAATTTTACTGAAGTTCTGAAATTGTTAGCAATTGATCATCACATGTCCAGTGCATATCACCCCGAATCTCAGGGTTCTCTAGAATGTTTTCAACAACCTCAGTGCTTCGTACCTACTGTCTTTAGGTAGATAAAGAATGTGATGATGGCATCCTGGTCTTATTGTTTGCCATTTGTGAAAGTGATCAGGATTCCATTGGGTTTAGCCATTCACAGCTGAATTGTGAATTTCACTTTGGAGATAAAAGACTTGTACGTACCAGGTTCTGCCCTGTGTGCAGAGTTTTCAGGAAGATTGTGTTGATGGAGGTGGATCTGCTAATAGGGTTTTGCTAAGTTCTCCCCTACTGCTTCTGAAGTATCTGCTTTTGTCACACCAGATCTCTTTCTACAGTATTCCGTAATGCCATTTGGGTTACAAAAGGTAATAGCTAATGTAAACAATTGTGAAGCATGTCTGGATGTCGTTGTGATGTCTAGATGTCTATCAGAGTTGGAATGAACATTTGGCAATCCTCTGAAATGTGTTTAAGCGCTTTCTGAAAGTTTCCCTCACACTTAATCTCACTAAATGTGAGTCTGGGAAAGCTAGAGTATCCTAGGTTTGTAAGAAGGTGGGCCAAGGTGAAGTGCGCCCTCTTGAGGCTAAGATACCAACCCTGCAGTTGTGCTTTTGTAGAACCCCTGTTCTAATGACTCCTGACTACACTCAATTCTTCAAGCTGTAAGCTGGGGCTGGAGCTGTCCTCCTTAAAGAAGACTCGAGGTGTTGACCATCCAGTTTATTTTTCATAGAAATTGAAGGAACATCAGATCATGTATAGAACCACTGAGAAGGAAGCCTAGCACTCTTATTAGCTTTTCAACACTTTATGTGGGGTCGAGTGTTTTGGCAGTAGTGCTCTATATATACCACAATATCAGCTGAAGACTGATGAGATGGTTCATGATTGTTCAAGGTTTTAATGTTCAGAATAAGAAAGATTGTGAAAATGTAGTTGCTGATGCGTTGTCTAGGCAGTAGTGTGAGGGTGTTATGACCCTGGGGAGTGTAGAAGAGAGCCTCGTTGGTGCAGCCGTGTTTGTTTACAGCGTCAGAAAGACGAAGCAGTTTAGGAACACAGAGTCCTAATCTGACGTCAGTCCAATTATTCCATTCCACCTTAAATGGTGCAGCAGTTTCAGTCAAAAGTATTCACCCCCCCATCTACTACTAAACATAACAAGTGCTTTCTCCAAATTCAATAATGCTAAATTGCAATGAGGGGTGTGAATAATTTGGACTGCAACTGTACAGCACCAGAATGGAACAGGTGGAGCATAATTGGGATGAGATGTCGATTTCAGTAGGGCATCAATCTTAGTGTGCTTCTCTATCCTTCTTCCACTTAAACACAACTCTAATAATAAACATATGATGCTTTAAATACAAAAACAGAAAATTATATTATTTATATTCAGCCCGTAATTCAAAACTACTTCCAACCAAACACCACTGTCTGACTCACTGTTGTCTTTTCCTAGTTAATAGATGTAGATCTGCACTCTTAGCTCCTTCACTGGAGTTTTTTTCAACCATTTCAGCCCAAAAAAAAAAAAAAAAAAAAAGCTTCTAAGCTTTTCAGTCCCTGAGATCAGTACTGGAGGACTTATGTGTCCCATCTGCTGAATTAAGAAAACAAATGGTAAATGTGGCATCAATCTATACAAAATGAAAATGTGAACGAGTTAGACAGTCATGCAGTGAGGTGAAGATGAATCAATGTGAGGACCAGCGGGCAGGAGGGTAGTGTTTTCTTCTTATCTTTTTTTATATCTTTGTCTTCTTTCTTCTTTGTCTTTGTAATTTTCTTTTTTCTTGTTTTCTTCTTTTGGTCGTCCTCCATTTACGCTCTAGTTTCTGCACTGTTTTTAGTTTTTGCCTTGTCATTTTACTTTTAAACAGTGCTTCTTTGTCTAAGGTTGATTGAAGGGTATTTTCTAGGTCGTTTGTTAATTTAACTAGCTCCGTTTGGAGTCATTGGGGTTATCGTGCGCTTTAGACAGTGTTACGGGGACAAATGAACATTTTGCCTAAGATGTATCTCAAAGGAGATTAGATAATGGTCTGATATTACTGAGCTTTGAGGTACAATATTTAGATGATCAATTATAACACCCAGGGTCAGGACTAAATCTAGGGTATGGTTACAGTAATGTGTGGGTCCAGTCACATTTTTTGTGATGCCGACAGAATCTAAGATTGATACAAACGCCTTTGTTAATGGATCATCTGCTTTTTCAAAATGAATATTAAAGTCTTCTACTATTATAACTTTGTCACTGCACACTGACAAGTCTGCAGCAAAATCACAAAATGATTAAAAAAATTCAGAATATGACGCTGGAGGCCTATAAATATTAATTTAGTCTGAATGCATTTTTATTTGTGGCTGGATTTGATTTATTAATGTAGAAAATCTCAAAAGAAGTGAAAGTGTTAGTGTTTTTGAATAATATCTAGTGTATTCTGGTAGATTATGCATACTCCACCTCCTGTGCCTGATAATCTAGGGCTATGTACATATTTATAACCTGCGGTGGTGGCTTCATTTACTGCTATACATTGATCAGGTTTCAGTGTGGCAGAAAATGTCTAGTTTCTAATTAATTTATTAAAACAAGCAGATTTAGATATTCTATGTTTGGCTTTAATTTGGGGCACAGACAGTCTTAATACAATGAAACCTGGGTGACGCCTCTAAGCAGCTCGCAGACGGTTTAGCGTGTGTCTGCGGCCTGGTCCCGGCTTTGGATTGTCAGCAGCCTTTTACACTACTCGACTAACTAGCAGACTATGCGTTATGCTGCACGAAAATAGGGCAGCACCCTCCTGCGTGGGGTGGACGCCATCCCTACCTAAAAAACAGGCTTGCCCTCAAACTTTAATTAATTATCTGTGCTATATAGCACTGTGATTCGGCTGTAAGACTCAGCGGCGCGCCTCATTGGAATGGGGCCAAAGCAAATTACGGCAATAAAGTTGCCGGTGAGTGGAAGCATAAGGTAGGTGTTTCTAATAAAGTGACCATAACCTAAAGCTACCTTACACTCAGCAAAAGTCCATTCTCTATCAGCAGAGAAACCTTTGGATGAAAAGTACTGAGCTATCTTTTGCTCATTAATATGTTTCTTCACTATGCCATTGATTACCTTTTCAAAATCAGAATCAGTCCACTGAGGCATTTCAGTCTCTCCCTTAGCTAAGGTGCTGCTTTTATAGTTAAGAGGCTTCCATGAGTATGATGGCCTTTTCTTGACATGGTGAGGAAACAGGAGAACAAAACCAAGTTTTCTTCTTATTAACTAAACTACAGAAGAACAAAAACACAACTCCGTTCAGAGAGTATTACTGTTACAAACGTTACGTTTAACAGTAACAAAACAAACTTCTCTCCTTTAGAGAGGATAACAGCCACAAAACACTAGGTTTTTATCAGTGACAAACAGATAACTTCTCTTCTTTCAGAGAGGCTAACAATTACTGACTCCTCTGTCTTAGGAAACCAGAAATTCTTTCAGATTCGAAATGATGTTTACTCACCAAGAAGGTTTTAGTAGGCCATCCGGGTCACAACACCACATTGTTAGAAATCCAGCATACAGGACACAGATTCAGGAGTCAGGAGACTGGATCTTTAGCATTGGAGTTTATTCACATGCAGACAGAAAATCATACACTGGCACAGCTTAGTTGATCACGGTCAGTCTAGTCTAGTCCGACCATGTCTAGTCCGAACCAATCCAGTCTAAGACAGAATCCAGTCTGATTAGGGGTATTTTGAGAGGGCCTTATATATATTGGAAATTGTGGGAGGGGAAACGAAGGGTAACAAAAGGTGAGACAAAGGATTAAGATAACCATTTGATAAGTTGAAACCACATGAAAGTAATGTTAGAAAGGGCCATATTTTCTCTCAGCTGCAACTCTCAGGTCTTTGGTCTTCACCTATATAAGGCCATCAGTTGTCAGGTACATCTGGATTGTACACAAAACTGTCTTCCCTCCATTGGGCGTTGTGCCCACTTGGGCTATTCGGGGTCAGTGTGGGTGGAGGTAAAGAACTGCCGATTGGCTTTTCAATTTTGCTTTCTGTCAGCGTGATCTCACCCTTGCATGAGTATGATGCAGGACCTCTAGTGTGCACCTTAGGAGTGTCTGGTGGGTTAGGGGGTTCAGGCTGATCTTTGACCTTGAACTTGACCAAACCTTGCATCTCCATCTCCACATCAGTTTCGGTCCAGGTGGTCATGTGAAGTGGTCACTGCACTGCTGTCTGCTCTTGTCCATCTGATTCAGGGGCATATGGAGGTGGTCTCAGGTTTGAGCCGAGAATACAGCCCGGGCTTGTTTGTCTTGTCATCATGTTGTTTGCTTATCTCCATGTTGTGAAAGTTAGCTTACGAGTGATAAGAAGATAAGGGGTGATAAGAGAAGTACAGGGGTGCTATAAGAAGATAAATGGGTGATGAGAGAAATATTGGGGTAATACAAGAAGATATGGGGTGATGAGTGAAACAAAGGGGTGAAACCAGTAGAAGGATGTTACAAGAGAAATATGGAGTGTTAAGAGAAATATGGGGAGTTATAAAGAATAAATAAAGGGGTGTTAAAAGAAAAAGAAGGGGTATTAATAGAAGAAACTGGGTATTACAAGAAGGGTGAGTAATTATACAAGTGAAGAGATAGGGTATAGTGTACACAGAAGAAAGTAAAGCGATAGCTTAAAAGGGATAGCTTGTGAATGTGAAGGGAATTATCGTGTGTCTCTTAGTCTATGTGTGGATTCTGGGTGGCTATGTTCTGTTGGGGTTGAAGGGATATGTTTGGAGAGTAATTCTAAAAACTCTCCATACTGTTGTCTTTTATTGTGAGATCTTGTGCTTTGCAGGAGATCTCACAATAAGAAAAATCTCAAAAACGAGAGGAGCTATATTTAGGTTTGTGCACAGAATCAATAAAAGCCAAATTAATTGGGGTTGTAAAAAGATAAGGGTAAAAGCTGAAAATAATTCTGTTATTGTCTCAGAAAAATGTGTGCCTTTGTGGGAGGTTTAAGGGAAGATACAGTATGGGGGCCCCCGGACAAAAGAAAAATAGGAGTAAATGTTACATGTTGTATGTCTAGTCTGAGATTTTGTTTTAATGGCCAATAAAAGATAAATGGATCCATTAGATAGAGTTATGTGATAATGAGTGTAGAAAAGCAGTAGGAAATCTATGAAATAAATAGGTTTTGTAGATATGTGGGTTGGAACGAAGTATAGGAAAATTAATGAGCCCTGACTGGATGTCAGAGAGGGAGATAGGTAAAGGAACAGTTTCATAAACCACTAAAGCAGCCCATACTGGCACCAGGTCACGTGTAGTACAAGAATACTGTTAAGTCCTGTGGTTGTTGTATGGATACTGGAATGTGGGTTTTATAGTGTAAGTCCAACCTACCAACCTGAGAAAGAGATTGACTAGGTTCAAATAGTTATACATAGAAGATGTGTTTAAATCTTATGTGTAGGTAATTCTTTGTATGAATAACAAGCATTATTGTTAAGCACTGTAGGAAAGTAATCTCTGGTATTTCTGTTCTATGCTGGTATCTCTGGTATTTCTGTTCTATGCTGGCAGAAAGGGAATCTATCCACCTGTACATACTAGCATCTAAATATGTTCTGCACACATGCTTCTGGTTGAACTTTGACCACTGGAAAGGGGAGCCTCATGTATGCAAGCATACACATACACTAAGGTTTAAGGTTGGTAGAGAGTTAAATCACTTTTAAACACACATAGTTAAAGATTCTCTCACTTGATTAGCTTAAGATTAGATCTACAAGTAATCTGGTTTGATTCTCCTTTCTCTTTTATGGGATGTGAGAGGAGACAGAAAGAAGGACCTAAGGAGGGGCAGCTGGCGAGCGACGTGCCAGAAACATCACATGGACTGAGTGGAAGAAGCTGTGCTGACTTCAGATCAGGCTAGTGTGCTTATCCACAGATCACTTCCCTGTATACACCTGCATTCTAAACAAATGTGTATTCATATTTATAGTGCTATTAATTATATAATACTTGCTAACAGCGTATAAGATGCTGCATGAAGCTTGCCAACTGATTGGTCGGGCAGTGACTTTGATTACTTAAAGAGAACACACTTGGGGGTTAAACATTTTGTTGAAAGCCACAGGTAGGGAAGTATTTGGTGTTTTTTTTTTTTTTTTTTTAGAGTGGTCATACATTCTTAAGGTCTGGGCTGGTCTGAAGTTGGCAAACCTCAGTTAATTTCAACAACTCGTATAGTAACTTATAATAAACAAATAAATAAATATTGTATAATTCAAAGTAGACAGTGAAGTGGTAGTAACTTCAAAAATTTTAAAGTAATCTTTTTCACACTCAAATAACATAAAGAGGCCATTATTATGCCAACTATGGGTACAAACACTTCGAAAGGAATTACTGTTCCTGTTGATGTAGTTAAAATAATCCATTAATTAAAGGCATAACTAAGACATCAGAGAAATGACACAAGCGTTGGCCTGACACTGACCAACCTTGGCCAGTGGAGGGGACTCTTAATCCAGATGTAATTAAAGTAATGCAAGTACTTGTGGCCACGTACAAGGCTAACCAAAAGAAAGGTAAGAAGGGGGAAAAACATAAGGAGAAGAGACCGATGGAGCTTGGCATTCTCCAGTTGCTGGAATAAGAAGGGCAGAAACTGGTCAAAGCAGCAAAGGATAAGAGAGAGAGGAGTGCAGAAGAAATGGAGAGACAGATGAGAGGAATAGGAAAGCAGATGGCAGAAATTAATAAGCCATTTTCACACGTAAACCCAGTAAAGAACCCCCCACCATATGAGAAGGAATTGAAGTCTGAGAAGATCTATCCCCAGCTCCCAGTGATCACTCAAGAGGGCAAATATCACATCAGAGATGATGATGACCGAATAGTGGAAGCAGGAAAAGCAGAAACAATTATAAAAATGTATTTTCCAAAAGCAAGAAGAAATCAACATATATGTAAACTGAAGGTGAAGTGAAGATCAGGAGGACAAAAGTTGGAGATGATGTGGATGAAAGTGCGTGGGAAGAAGCCAGAAGAGGATGTGATCCAGCAGTCACGCGGATCCTGGTGAGGGCAGAAAGGAAAGGAGACAAGACGAGAAAGTATGAGGACTCAACAGATGAGAGTTCTAATAAAATGAGTATATGAAGGTAGTGATCAAGGTAAGGAACATAGTCTTTCCACCTTAAGGGGATTCTTTCCAACAGCAGCCGGTACAAGAATGGAAGAAGAAATGTAGAGAGGCGTATAGACCAATGCCTTTCTCACGTGGACACTGCTATGACTTTAGAAAGTCAAAAATCATTGGAGAAGCAGTTGAAGGAGCTGCAGATGCAGACGAAAGAATTGAGGCTGGAAGGATCTCAGAAAGTGGATGAGAAATATGCATTGCACCCCAAAAAAGGATTGTCATGTGACAATATGTGTCCAGTGATTATCTGAGGACCGACATTAGAGTACAAGCCTTGGCAGAATACAGACATGTCTGATGTCATGGAAAAATTGCCAACTCTTCAAGATGGAGCACATCCTTGGAGTAAGAAGAGATCATGGTGGGAACAGAACCTGACTTCTTGCTATTCTCCGGGGAGTTCCAGCCATGGAAGAAATTCTGCAAAAAGCTGGATTTGATTGCTACGTGGGGACAGCGGTAAATGATCCAGAACGGTTTGCTGCAATTAGAGGTCGGGTGTGGACAGCATTGAGATACATTTCCAACAAATATACATCCTGATAACATTGGGAGAACCATTGGGAGAGGAAGAAAACCCTAGAGCCTTATGTGTCAAGAACCCATCAAGGGAGAAATCACAGGGCATGACCCGGAAGCAAATCCATACAAAACAATAAATCCTTCGAGCCAAAATACAGAAAGGACTGCCGTTGTCTGTGAAAAACAAACTGGCAGAAGTCGTGGGCTTAGAAGGTATGGCAAAAGGGGTTTATACAGACCACATTTCTCATCAAGTGGAGTTGTATAGGGAGAAGGAACAGGACCAAAAAGAGCAAGATCAAGAGACCCTCAGAAAACCGACCTCACATACAACTGGTGGAGAACAAGAAAAAAGAAAACAAAATGCAAGCCCTGGTTATACCAAGCCAGCCTCCAAAAAATCAGCAAGATCAGCCTTCACAACAACTGCAGCCAAATCAGGTTCACCCTCATTGACTCAACCATCAGTGGTTCCAGATGTCTCCTGGCCACAGCCAGTTTTTGGTCAAGTACAGGTCTAGAGAGGACGGGGTCAAGGAATCATAGGAAGAGGAAGAAGATTTGATCCAACCTTTCAGCAATCCTTGAAGCATGCTACAACTGTGGAATGGTAGGTCACCTCGCTCGAGAGTGCAACAGACCAAGAGAAAGTTTCAGGGGAAATTACAGAGGAGGATTCAGGGTCCAATTGAGGCCATTCAGGGGACCGGTGAACCCTTATAGGGGCCTGGAACCAGGATTCTAGAGGTGTCCAGAGAATTTGAAAGGGGGTGTCAGCTGGTAGCATCAGAGCCAGAGTGATCCAACCATTGAGGTGAAAGTAATTAATTGACCATTAAAGATGATGGCAGATGGCGGAGCAGCTTTCACATGTAGCCAGCCTGAAGATGCTACACATCTCCCCATGTCTGGTCAGTGGATTCGGACAATCGGGTTTCAGGGAGTGAAACAGCTGATTCCTCTCACAGAACCAATAGAGCTCTGCTATAAAGATATGAAGATTACAATACCCATTCTGGTATCAGAACACACACCAATAGCATTGTTGGGAAGAGATGCTTTGTGCAAATTGAACTGCACAATAAAATGTACACCAGACGGATGCCTGGTGGAAGTGCCAAGTGACATTGTCCACCAACTACTGATGACGACAGAAGCCGAAGCTTCATCAGTGTTCTGGATTGGAAATCTTACTGCAGCCTTCTTGGAGCCGGCCAAGTTGTGGGAGATGTTTATTGCGGCAAACCTGCCTGATGCAGTACTGTTAAACAGTACTGTTATTCAGTATGTAGATGATCATAATTGCTGCAGATGTTGGCTGAGAAGGGGCATAAGGTCTCTCAGAAAAAGGTGCAGTACTGTCAGAAGAAGGTAGTTTATTTGGGTCAGACAATAATGCAGGGGCACAGAAGTATTTCTGACAAACAGTTGAAGCTATTCGTTATGCTCCCAAGCCCAGAACAGTCAGGGAACTGATGACATTTTTAGGTTTTGCAAGTTACTCTATAGAGGACTATGCCAGTTTAATAGGGCCTTTGAGGGCTATGCTTAAAGATATTGGGAATGCTAAACTCCACTGTAACTTATCCGGGACACGAGATGGCCTTTTAGCATTTGAGACGATTAAACAGAGGTTACAAGAGGCTCCAGCATTGGCGCTTCCAGATTACTCTAAGAATTCCTTATTGTATGGGTCTTGTACTTCTACTGGAGGTAAATATGCATGTGCAGTCCTCTGTCAAGCGACAGGTACAGTAACAGGTCCACAGCCTATTTCTTATTATTCTACAGCATTTTCAGGAGTTGAATTAGGGTTGCCATTATGTTATAGAGCTATGGTAGCAGTCCATTTAATGTATGAGAAAGTGTCATCCAGTAACAATTATTACCCATCATAGCCTTAGAAATCTACTGAACCATGGCAAATACACATTGACTATGTCAAGGCTGAGTTATTATTATAAGCTTCTAGAACAGGAAGATGTCACCCTAATGAGGTGTGTCACAGTGAATCCAGCTGACACCTTGCCAACTTCAGAAGATGGTGAACCCCATGATTGTGTTCAAGACGCTGAGAAATACTCAAGGCTTAGGTCAGATTTGCAAGCCCTCCCACTGCATAATGCAGACTTGGAATATTGGACTGATGGGTCTTATTATAGGAGAGGCAATACATTGTGTGCAGGTTATGCAGTAGTAAAAGCCCAAGGAGCAAACTTTGTGGTTGAGAAAGCTGCAGTAATACCACAGCCTGCTTCAGCACAACTTGATAAACTTATAGGGTTAACAGAAGCATGTTTATTGGCAGAAGGTAAGCAAGTGACTATCTATACTGATTCTGCCTATGCACATAGCGTGTGTCACCTGTTTGGTGCAATATGGAATAGGGGGTTTAAGAAAACAGATGGTTCTCCTATACAGCATCATGAGCAAATAATGAAATTGTTACATGCCATGATGAAGCCCAAAGAAAGTGCTATAGCTAAATGTGCAACACATAAAAGAGACATGTCAAAAGTCATTCAGGGGAATAAAGCGGCTGATGACACTGCACAGGTAGCAGCTGATGACGCTGCACAAGGAGCAGACAAATGGGGTGAAGTCTTTTTGGTTACGCATGAGGTAGACATGGAAGACAAAATAACAATCAAGGATGTGACCTTAATGCAGGAAGCAGTTCCTGATAAAGATAAACAGTTGTGGCGAGATCGAGGGGCCACTCCAGATTCTACTGGCCTTTAGAGTAATCATGAGGGGCTGATAGTCGCATAGTCCTATGCGTGATTTAGTAGTGGACTTTGTTGACATGATTAAACCAATAGGAGGTAAGAGATTTGTTAGTCGTGGAAGACTGATTTTCGAGATGGCCAGAGGCCTGTCCAACTAAACGGAAAGATGCACATTTAGTTGCCAAGTTTCTGTGCAGAGAAGTCATAAGCAAGTGGGGACTTCCACATCGAATATCCTCAGATAATGGGAAGGAGTTTGTAGAAGTGAAAATCATTAGATTAAATAGCGTCTTAGGGCAGTGTATCATCCACAAAGTCAGGAAATTTGTGTAAAAAATTTAATGGTAAGAACCGCATTGTGAAAATCTGTCAGCACAGGTCTGAATTGGGTTGCTGCACTTCCATTGGCGTTAATGGTGTGTCGATCACGTGAGCTGTGTGATTTGCACATGACACCGCATGAGTTGGCAACAGGCAGACGAATGCCAATGCCTTGCTTGCATACAAGTGGAAAGGGTTCAAGTCTTGGCCTTTTAGAAGATGAAATGAGAGCGTATGTAACATACATGGCTAATCCACATAAGAGAATATCCATGTATGTTTCTGACAGGCAAAAGAAAGAAGAGGTGCAGGAGAGGCTGGATGAGCAAAAGAGGAGTGTGGTGCAACCTGGGGACAAGTTGTTTGTGAAGGTGTTTAAAAGAAAATGATATAACGAACGCCGTGAAGGTCCTTTTGAGGTTGTGCGCAGTCCAAGTTAAAGGGTCTCCAACGTGGTATAATTTGTCACATTGTGGTAAAGCACCAAGGGAAGAAACACCTCATGTGCATGAAAGAGATGTGGAAGGCTCAAGAGAACCAGGACGTACAGAAGGAGAAAGGCAGGAAGATCTACAGGGTCAAACTCCAAAAGAGGAGATTGTCCATGATGTGGACAATGGTGATGACTCTGTGGGCATTTCTGATGATGCCGGAAATGACTCTGCAATTAACCAATAGGAAAGAAGATTTGGGGACATTGAGTTTAGGGATGTCCCAGAAAAAGCAGGAACTAGTTCAGGGGAGTGTAAAGCACTAAAAGGGTACTGAGGACACTGATTCCTCAATAGGGGGAGTCAGAGAGTGAAATAGACGTACAAGTCCAAAACCAGTACAAAAAAGGGTCAGACCTAAACGTTACGAAGACTGAGGTAGATGTGTCATTGGAGAAGATGACTTTATTAGCATCAAATGATACTGAAGATATAAATAAAGAAGTAACTTTCTTTCGTATTACAAAGAAGAAAGTCAATACATGATAAGAAACTGAATGTTTACTTACCTCTTACACAGTTGCAGATGAAAACACAGCCAGTAAGACAGAATTCTAGATGCAGAAAACCACATACAGCTGGATATGGATAGACTCTTGAGATCATGAGGTCCTGTCAACAAGTAAGACAAAGAAGAAAGTCAATACATGAAAAGAAACTGAATGTATACTTACCTGTTACACAGTTGCAGATGAATACACAGCCAGTAAGCCAGAGTTCGGGATTCAGACAACCATATACAGTTGATAAATAATCTCTTGGGATCATCTCCTGTGAAAAAGTAAAACAAAGAAAAAAGTCAATACATAAAAAGAAACTGAATGCTTACTTACCGATTACACAGTTGCAGATGAAAAAAAGCCAGTAAACTAGAGTTCCAGATTCAGAAAACCATATACAGTTGATGTATAGTCTCTTGAGATCATGAGGTCCTGTGAACAAGTAAGACAAAGAAGAAAGTCAATACATTAAAATAAACGGAATGTATAGTTACTTGAAAGGGACAAAATGAAATTCAATACATGAAAAGAAGCGGAATGTATACTTACTTGTTACACAGTTGCAGACTAATACACAGCCAGTAAGAAAGACTTCCAGATGCAGACAACCACATACAGCTGGACATGAATATCTCTTGGGATCATGAAGTCCTGACAAAGAGTAAGACAAAGATGAAAATCAATATATTAAAAGAAACTGAATGCTTACTTACCGATTACACAGTTGCAGATAAATAGAAAGTCAGTCAGATTGAGATCCAGATGCAGACAACGGCAAACACTTGGAGATCGATAGCCTCTTGGGATCATGAAGTCCTGTCAACAAGTAAGACAAAGAAGAAAGTCAATACATGAAAAGAAACTGAATGTTTACTTACCTGTTACACAGTTGCAGATGAATACACAGCCAGTAAGAAAGACTTCCAGATGCAGACAACCACATACAGATGGACATAGATAGTGTCTTGCGATCATGAAGTCCTGTGAACAAGTAAAACAAAGAAAAAAAGTCAAATCATGAAAAGAAACGGAATGCTTACTTACCGATTACACAGTTGCAGATGAAAAAAAGCCAGTAAGCTAGAGTTCCAGATTCAGACAACCATATACAGTTGATGTATAGTCTCTTGAGATCATGAGGTCCTGTGAAAGGGACAAAATGAAATTCAATACATGAAAAGAAGCGGAATGTATACTTACTTGTTACACAGTTGCAGACTAATACACAGCCAGTAAGAAAGACTTCCAGATGCAGACAACCACATACAGCTGGACATGAATATCTCTTGGGATCATGAAGTCCTGACAAAGAGTAAGACAAAGATGAAAATCAATATATTAAAAGAAACTGAATGTATACTTACCTGTTACACAGTTGCAGATGAAAAAAAGGCCAGTAAGCCAGAGTTCCAGATGCAGACAACCATATACAGTTGATGTAAAGTCTCTTGGGATCACGAGGTCCTGTGAACAAGTAAAACAATGAAGAAAGTTAATACATGAAAAGAAACGGAATGTATACTTACCTGTTACACAGTTGCAGATGAATACACAGCAAGAAAGAAAGAATTCCAGATTCAGACAACATACAGCTGGACATGGACAGTCTCTTGGGATCATGAAGGCCTGTGAACAAGTAAGACAAAGAAGAAAGTCAATACATGAAAATAAACTGAATGCTTACTTACCGATTACACAGTTGCAGATGAATAGAAAATCAGTCAGATTGAGATCCAGATGCAGACAACGGCAAACACTTGGAGATCGACAGACTCTTGGGATCATGAGGTCCTGTAAACAAGACAAAAAGAAAGTCAATACATGAAAAGAAACTGAATGTATACTTACCTGTTACACAGTTGCAGGTGAATAGAAAGTCAGTCAGATTGAGATCCAGATGCACACAACGGCAAACACTTGGAGATCGATAGCCTCTTGGGATCATGAAGTCCTGTGAACAAGTAAGAAAAAGAAGAAAATCAAAATATGAAAAGAAACTGAATGTTTACTTACCTGTAACACAGTTGCAGATGATTACACAGATAATAAGACGAAAAATCCAGATGCAGACAATGGCAAACAGCTGGAGATGAATAGTCTTTTGGGATCATGAGGTCCTGTAAACAAAAGAAACTGAATGCTTTTCTACCGATTACACAGTTGCAGATGAATACACAGTCAGTAAGAAAGAATTCCACATGCAGACAACGGCAAACAGCTGGAGATGAATAGTCTCTTGGGATCATGAGGTCCTGTAAACAAGACAAAGAAGAAAGTCAATACATGAAAAGAAACTGAATGCTTAATTACCTGTCACACAGTTGCAGATGAATACACAGCCAATAAGACGAAAAATCCAGATGCAGATGAATAGTCTCTTGGGATAATGAGGTCCTGTAAACAAGACAAAAAGAAAGTCAATACATGAAAAGGAACTGAATGTATACTTACCTGTTACAAAGTTGCAGATGAATACAAAGCCAGTAAGAAAGAGTTCCAGATGCAGACAACCACATCCACCTGGACAAGGACAGTCTCTTGGGATCATGAAGTCCTGTAAACAAGACAAAGAAGAAAGTCAATACACGAAAAGAAACTAAATGTATACTTACCTGTTACACAGTTGCAGATGAAAAGAAAGTCAGTCAGATTGAGTTCCAGATGCAGACAACAGCAAACACTTGGAGATCGATAGCCTCTTGGGATCCTGAAATCCTATAAACAAGAAGTCAATACATGAAAAGAAACTGAATGTATACTTACCTGTTGCAAAGTTGCAGATAAATACAAAGCCAGTAAGAAAGAGTTCCAGATTCAGACAACCACATACAGCTGGACAAGGACAGTCTCTTGGGATCATGAAGTCCTGTGAACAAGTAAGACAAAGAAGAAAATCAAAATATGAAAAGAAACGGAATGCTTACTTACCGATTACACAGTTGCAGATGAAAACACAGCCAGTAAGAAAGAGTTCCAGATGCAGACAACCACATACAGCTGGACAAGGACAGTCTCTTGGGATCATGAAGTCCTGTGAACAAGTAAGCCAAAGAAGAAAATCAAAATATGAAAAGAAACTGAATGTATACTTACCTGTTACAAAGTTGCAGATGAATACAAATCCAGTAAGAAAGAATTCCTGATGCAGACAACCACATCCAGCTGGACATGGAAAGTCTCTTGGGATCATGAAGTCCTGTGAATAAGTAAGACAAAGAAGAATGTCAATACATGAAAAGAAACTGAATGTATACTTACCTGTTACACAGTTGCAGTTGAAAAAAAGCTAGTAAGCCAGAGTTCCAGATTCAGACAACCATATACAGTTGATGTATAGTCTCTTGGGATCACGAGGTCCTGTGAACAAGTAAGACAAAGAAGAAAGTCAATACATGAAAAGAAATTGAATGTATACTTACCTGTTACACAGTTGCAGATGAATAGAAAGTCAGTCAGATTGAGATCCTGATGCAGACAACGACAAACACTTGGAGATCGATAGCCTCTTGGGATCATGAAGTCCTGTGAACAAGTAAGACAAAGAAGAAAATCAAAATATGAAAAGAAACTGAATGTATACTTACCTGTAACACAGTTGCAGATGAATACACAGCCAATAAGACGTAAAATCCAGATGCAGATGAATAGTCTCCTGGGATCATGAGGTCCTGTAAACAAGACAAAGAAGAAAGTCAATACATGAAAAGAAACTGAATGTATACTTACCTGTTACACAGTTGCAGATGAATGGGAAGTAAGTTAGATTGAGTTCCAGATGCAGACAACGGCAAGCACTTGGAGATCGATAGCCTCTTGGGATCATGAAGTGCTGTCAAGAAGTAAGACAAAGAAGAAAATCAAAACATGAAAAGAAACTGAATGTATACTTACCTGTTACACAGTTGCAGATGAAAAGAAACGGAATGTATACTTAACTGTTACACAGATGCAGATGAATACACAGATAGTAAGAAAGAATGCCAGATGCAGACAACCACATACAGCTGGAGATCGATAGCCTCTTGGGATCATGAGGTCCTGTAAACAAAACAAAAAGAAAGTCAATACATAAAAAGTAACTGAATTTATACTTACCTGTTACACTGTTGCAGATGAATACACAGTCAGTAAGAAAGAATTCCAGATGCAGACAACCACATACAGCTGGACATCGATAGTCTCTTGGGATCATGAAGTCCTGTGAACAAGTAAGACAAAGAAGAAAGTCAAAACATGAAAAGAAACTGAATGTAAACTTACCTGTTACACAGTTGCAGATGAAAAAAAAGCTAGTACGCCAGAGTTCCAGATGCAAATAACCATATACAGTTGATGTATCGTCTCTTGGGATCACGAGGTTCTGTGAACAAGTAAGACAAATAAGAAAGTCAATACATGAAAAGAAACTGAATGCTTACTTACGGATTACACAGTTGCAGATGAATAGAAAGTCAGTCAGATTGAGATCCAGACGCAGACAACGGCAAACACTTGGAGATCGATAGCCTCTTGGGATCATGAAGTCCTGTGAACAAGTAAGACAAAGAAGAAAATCCAAATATGAAAAGAAACTGAATGTATACTTACCTGTAACACAGTTGCAGATGAACACACAGCCAATAAGACGAAAAATCCAGATGCAGACAATGGCAAACACTTGGAGATCGATAGCCTCTTGGGATCATGAAGTCCTGTCAACAAGTAAGACAAAGAAGAAAGTCAATACATGAAAAGAAACTGAATGCTTACTTACCGATTACACAGTTGCAGATGAAAAAAATAAAGCCAGTAAGCCAGAGTTCCAGATTCAGACAACCATATACAGTTGATTTATAGTCTCTTGGGATCATGAGGTACTGTGAACAAGTGAGACAACGAAGAAAGTCAATACATGAAAAGAAACTGAATGTATACTTACCTGTTACAAAGTTGCAGATGAAAACAAAGCCAGTAAGAAAGAATTCCAGATGCAGACAACCACATCCAGCTGGACACGGATAGTCTCTTGGGATCATGAGGTCCTGTAAACAAGACAAAGAAGAAAGTCAATACTTGAAAAGAAACTGAATGTATACTTACCTGTTACACAGTTGCAGATGAATAGGAAGCAAGTTAGATTGAGTTCCAGATGCAGACAATGGCAAGCACTTGGAGATCGATAGGCTCTTGTGATCATGAAGTCCTGTCAAGAAGTAAGACAAAGAAGAAAATCAAAACATGAAAAGAAACTGAATGTATACTTACCTGTTACACAGTTGCAGATGAATACAGTCAGTAAGAAAGAATTCCAGATTTAGACAATCACATACAGCTGGACATCGATAGCCTCTTGGGATCATGAAGTCCTGTAAACAAGACAAAAAGAACGTCAATACATGAAAAGAAACTGAATGCTTAGTTACAGATTTATAGAATTATTTGCAGATGAATAGAAAGTCAGTCAGATTGAGTTCCATTTGCAGACAACGGCAAACACTTGGAGATCGATAGCCTCTTGGGATCATGAAGTCCTGTCAAGAAGTAAGAAAGAAGAAAATCAAAACATGAAAAGAAACGGAATGTATACTTACCTGTTACACAGATGCAGATGAATACACAGTCAGTAAGAAAGAATGCCAGATGCAGACAACCACATACAGCTGGAGATCGATAGCCTCTTGGGATCATGAGGTCCTGTAAACAAAACAAAAAGAAAGTCAATACATGAAAAGTAACTGAATTTATACTTACCTGTTACACTGTTGCAGATGAATACACAGTCAGTAAGAAAGAATTCCAGATGCAGACAACCACATACAGCTGGACATCGATAGTCTCTTGGGATCATGAAGTCCTGTGAACAAGTAAGACAAAGAAGAAAGTCAAAACATGAAAAGAAACTGAATGTATACTTACCTGTTACACAGTTGCTGATGAAAAAAAAGCTAGTAAGCCAGAGTTCCAGATGCAGATAACCATATACAGTTGATGTATTGTCTCTTGGGATCACGAGGTTCTGTGAACAAGTAAGACAAAGAAGAAAGTCAATACATGAAAAGAAACTGAATGCTTACTTACGGATTACACAGTTGCAGATGAATAGAAAGTCAGTCAGATTGAGATCCAGATGCAGACAACGGCAAACACTTGGAGATCGATAGCCTCTTGGGATCATGAAGTCCTGTCAACAAGTAAGACAAAGAAGAAAATCCAAATATGAAAAGAAACTGAATGTATACTTACCTGTAACACAGTTGCAGATTAATACACAGCCAATAAGATGAAAAATCAAGATGCAGACAATGGCAAACAGCTGGAGATGAATAGTCTCTTGGGATCATGAGGTCCTGTAAACAAGTAAGACAAAGAAGAAAGTCAATACATGAAAAGAAACTGAATGCTTACTTACCGATTACACAGTTGCAGATGAAAAAAATTAAGCCAGTAAGCCAGAGTTCCAGATTCAGACAACCATATACAGTTGATTTATAGTCTCTTGGGATCATGAGGTACTGTGAACAAGTAAGACAAAGAAGAAAGTCAATACATGAAAAGAAACTGAATGTATACTTACCTGTAACACAGTTGAAGATAAATAAACAGCCAATAAGAAGAAAAATCCAGATACAGACAACGGCAAACAGCTGGAGATGAACAGTCTCTTGGCATCATGAGGTCCTGTGAACAAGAAAGTCAATACATGAAAAGAAACTGAATGTTTACTTACCTGTTACACAGTTGCAGATGAATACACAGCCAGTACGACAGAGTTCCAGATGCAGACTACGGCAAAAAGTTGGAAATGGATAGTCTCTTGGTATCATGTGGGCCTGTCAACAAGTAAGACAAAGAAGAAAGTCAAAACATGAAAAGAAACTGAATGCTTACTTACCGATTACACAGTTGCAGATGAAAAAAAGCCAGTGAGCTAGATTTCCAGATTCAGAAAACCATATACAGTTGATGTATAGTCTCTTGAGATCATGAGGTCCTGTGAACAAGTAAGACAAAGAAGAAAGTCAATACATTAAAATAAATGGAATGTATAGTTACCTGTTACACATTTGCAGATGAATACACCGTCAGTAATCCAAAATTCCAGATGCAGACAATGGCAAAAAGTTGGAGATGGATACACTCTTAGGATCAAGAGGTCATATGAACAAGTAAGACAAATAAGAAAGTCAATAAATGAAAAGAAACTGAATGTATACTTACCTGTTACAGAGTTGCAGATTAATACACAGCCAGTAAGAAAGAATTCCAGATGCAGACAACCACATACATCTGGACATGGATATCCTCTTGGGATCATGAAATCCTGTCAACAAGTAAGACAAAGAACAAAATCAAAATATGAAAAGAAAGTGAATGTATACTCACCTGTTACACAGTTGAAGATAAATAAACAGCCAATAAGAAGAAAAATCCAGATACAGACAACGGCAAACAGCTGGAGATGAACAGTCTCTTGGCATCATGAGATCCTGTGAACAAGAAAGTCAATACATGAAAAGAAACTGAATGTTTACTTACCTGTTACACAGTTGCAGATGAATACACAGCCAGTACAACAGAGTTCCAGATGCAGACTATGGCAAAAAGTTGGAAATAGATAGTCTCTTGGTATCATGAGGGCCTGTCAACAAGTAAGACAAAGAAGAAAGTAAAAACATGAAAAGAAACTGAATGTATACTTACCTGTAACACAGTTGCAGATGAAAAAAAAGCCAGTAAGCCAGAGTTCCAGATTCAGACAACCATATACAGTTGATGTATCGTCTCTTTAGATCACGAGGTCCTGTCAACAAGTAAGACAAAGAAGAAAATCAAAATATGAAAAGAAACTGAATGTTTACTTACCTGTAACACAGTTGCAGATTAATACACAGTCAGTAAGAAAGAATTCAAATTGCAGACAACCACATACAGCTGCATATGGACAATCTCTTGGGATCATGAAGTCCTGTGAACAAGTAAGACTAAGAAGAAAGTCAATACATGAAAAGAAACTGAATGCTTACTTACCGATTACACAGTTGTAGATAAATGGAAAATCAGTCAGATTGAGATCCAGATGCAGACAACGGCAAACACTTGGAGATCGATAGCCTCTTGGGATCATGAAGTCCTGTCAACAAGTAAGACAAAGAAGAAAGTCAATACATGAAAAGAAACGGAATGTATACTTAGCTGTTACACAGTTGCAGACTAATACACAGCCAGTAAGAAAGACTTCCAGATGCAGACAACCACATACAGCTGGACTTGAATATCTCTTGGGATCATGAAGTCCTGACAAAGAGGAAGATAAAGATGAAAATCAAAATATGAAAAGAAACTGAATGTATACTTACCTGTTACACAGTTGCAGATGAAAAAAAGGCCAGTAAGCCAGAGTTCCAGATTCAGACAACCATATACACTTGATGTATAGTCTCTTGGGATCACGAGGTCCTGTGAACAAGTAAGACAAAGAAGAAAGTCAATACATGAAAAGAAAGGGAATGTATACTTACCGATTACACAGTTGCAGATGAATAGAAAGTCAGTCAGATTGAGATCCAGATGCAGACAACGGCAAACACTTGGAGATCGATAGCCTCTTGGGATCATGAAGTCCTGTGAACAAGTAAGACAAAAGAAAATCAAAATATGAAAAGAAACTGAATGTATACTTATCTGTAACACAGTTGCAGATGAATACACAGCCAATAAGACGTAAAATCCAGATGCAGATGAATAGTCTCTTGGGATCATGAGGTCCTGTAAACAAGACAAAGAAGAATGTCAATACATGAAAAGAAAGGGAATGTACACTTACCTGTTACACAGTTGCAGATGAATAGAAAGTCAGTCAGATTGAGATCCTGATGCAGACAACGGCAAGCACTTGGAGATCGATAGCCTCTTGGGATCATGAAGTCCTGTCAAGAAGTAAGACAAAGAAGAAAATCAAAACATGAAAAGAAACTGAATGTATACTTACCTGTTACACAGTTGCAGATGAATACACAGTCAGTAAGAAAGAATTCCAGATGCAGACAACCACATACAGCTGGAGATCGATAGCCTCTTGGGATCATGAGGTCCTGTAAACAAAACAAAAAGAAAGTCAATACATGAAAAATAACTGAATTTATATTTACCTGTTACACTGTTGCAGGTGAATACACAGTCAGTAAGAAAGAATTCCAGATGCAGACAACCACATACAGCTGGACATCGATAGTCTCTTGGGATCATGAAGTCCTGTGAACAAGACAAAGAAGAAAGTCAAAACATGAAAAGAAACTGAATGTATACTTACCTGTTACACAGTTGCAGATGGAAAAAAAGCTAGTAAGCCAGAGATCCAGATGCAGATAACCATATACAGTTGATGTATAGTCTCTTGGGATCACGAGGTTCTGTGAAAAAGTAAGACAAAGAAGAAAGTCAATACATGAAAAGAAACTGAATGCTTACTTACCGATTACACAGTTGCAGATGAATAGAAAGTCAGTCAGATTGAGATCCAGATGCAGACAACTGCAAACACTTGGAGATCGATAGCCTCTTGGGATCATGAAGTCCTGTGAACAAGTAAGACAAAGAAGAAAATCAAAATATGAAAAGAAACTGAATGTATACTTACCTGTTACACAGTTCCAGATGAATAGAAAGTCAGTCAGATTGAGTTCCAGATGCAGACAACGGCAAAAAGCTGGACATGGACAGACTCTTGGGATCATGAAGTCCTGTGAACAAGTAACACAAAGAAGAAAATCCAAATATGAAAAGAAACTGAATGTATACTTACCTGTTACACAGTTGCAGATGAACACAGCCAATAAGACGAAAAATCCAGATGCAGACAATGGCAAACACTTGGAGATCGATAGCCTCTTGGGATAATGAGGTCCTGTAAACAAGTAAGACAAAGAAGAAAGTCAATACATGAAAAGAAACTGAATGCTCACTTACCGATTACACAGTTGCAGATGACAAAAATAAAGCCAGTAATCCAGATTTCCAGATTCAGACAACCATATACAGTTGATTTATAGTCTCTTGGGATCATGAGGTACTGTGAACAAGTAAGACAAAGAAGAAAGTCAATACATGAAAAGAAACTGAATGTATACTTACCTGTAACACAGTTGCAGATGAATACACAGTCAGTAAGAAAGAATTCCAGATGCAGACAACCACATACAGCTGGAGATCGATAGCCTCTTGGGATCATGAGGTTCTGTAAACAAGACAAAAAGAGAGTCAATACATGAAAAGTAACTGAATTTATACTTACCTGTTACACTGTTGCAGATGAATACACAGTCAGTAAGAAAGAATTCCAGATTCAGACAACCATATACAGTTGATTTATAGTCTCTTGGGATCACGAGGTCCTGTGAACAAGACAAAGAAGAAAGTCAATACATGAAAAGAAACTAAATGTGTACTTACCTGTTACACAGTTGCAGATGAATAGAAAGTCAGTCAGATTGAGTTCCAGATGCAGACAACCACATACAGCTGGACATCGATAGTCTCTTGGGATCATGAAGTCCTGTGAACAAGACAAAGAAGAAAGTCAATACATGAAAAATAACTGAATTTATATTTACCTGTTACACTGTTGCAGATAAATACACAGTCAGTAAGAAAGAATTCCAGATGCAGACAACCACATACAGCTGGACATCGATAGTCTCTTGGGATCATGAAGTCCTGTGAACAAGACAAAGAAGAAAGTCAAAACATGAAAAGAAACTGAATGTATACTTACCTGTTACACAGTTGCAGATGGAAAAAAAGCTAGTAAGCCAGAGATCCAGATGCAGATAACCATATACAGTTGATGTATAGTCTCTTGGGATCACGAGGTTCTGTGAACAAGTAAGACAAAGAAGAAAGTCAATACATGAAAAGAAACTGAATGCTTACTTACCGATTACACAGTTGCAGATGAATAGAAAGTCAGTCAGATTGAGATCCAGATGCAGACAACTGCAAACACTTGGAGATCGATAGCCTCTTGGGATCATGAAGTCCTGTGAACAAGTAAGACAAAGAAGAAAATCAAAATATGAAAAGAAACTGAATGTATACTTACCTGTTACACAGTTCCAGATGAATAAAAAGTCAGTCAGATTGAGTTCCAGATGCAGACAACGGCAAAAAGCTGGACATGGACAGACTCTTGGGATCATGAAGTCCTGTGAACAAGTAACACAAAGAAGAAAATCCAAATATGAAAAGAAACTGAATGTATACTTACCTGTTACACAGTTGCAGATGAACACACAGCCAATAAGACGAAAAATCCAGATGCAGACAATGGCAAACACTTGGAGATCGATAGCCTCTTGGGATCATGAGGTCCTGTAAACAAGTAAGACAAAGAAGAAAGTCAATACATGAAAAGAAACTGAATGCTCACTTACCGATTACACAGTTGCAGATGAAAAAAATAAAGCCAGTAAGCCAGAGTTCCAGATTCAGACAACCATATACAGTTGATTTATAGTCTCTTGGGATCATGAGGTACTGTGAACAAGTAAGACAAAGAAGAAAGTCAATACATGAAAAGAAACTGAATGTATACTTACCTGTAACACAGTTGCAGATGAATACACAGTCAGTAAGAAAGAATTCCAGATGCAGACAACCACATACAGCTGGAGATCGATAGCCTCTTGGGATCATGAGGTTCTGTAAACAAGACAAAAAGAGAGTCAATACATGAAAAGTAACTGAATTTTTACTTACCTGTTACACTGATGCAGATGAATCCACAGTCAGTATGAAAGAATTCCAGATTCAGACAACCATATACAGTTGATGTATAGTCTCTTGGGATCACGAGATCCTGTGAACAAGACAAAGAAGAAAGTCAATACATGAAAAGAAACTAAATGTATACTTACCTTTTACACAGTTGCAGATGAATACACAGCCAATAAGACGTAAAATCCAGATGCAGATGAATAGTCTCTTGGGATCATGAGGTCCTGTAAACAAGACAAAGAAGAAAGTCAATACATTAAAAAAAACTGGATGCTGACTTACCGATTACACAGTTGCAGATGAATACACAGCCATTAAGAAAGAATTCCAGATTCAGACAACCACATACAGCTGGACATGGACAGACTCCTTGGATCATGAAGTCCTGTGAACAAGTAAGACAAAGAAGAAAGTCAATACATGAAAAGAAACTGAATGTATACTTACCTGTTACACAGTTGCAGATGAACACACAGCCAATAAGACGAAAAATCCAGATGCAGACAATGGCAAACACTTGGAGATCGATAGCCTCTTGGGATCATGAGGTCCTGTAAACAAGTAAGACAAAGAAGAAAGTCAATACATGAAAAGAAACTGAATGCTCACTTACCGATTACACAGTTGCAGATGAAAAAAATAAAGCCAGTAAGCCAGAGTTCCAGATTCAGACAACCATATACAGTTGATTTATAGTCTCTTGGGATCATGAGGTACTGTGAACAAGTAAGACAAAGAAGAAAGTCAATACATGAAAAGAAACTGAATGTATACTTACCTGTAACACAGTTGCAGATGAATACACAGTCAGTAAGAAAGAATTCCAGATGCAGACAACCACATACAGCTGGAGATCGATAGCCTCTTGGGATCATGAGGTTCTGTAAACAAGACAAAAAGAGAGTCAATACATGAAAAGTAACTGAATTTATACTTACCTGTTACACTGATGCAGATGAATACACAGTCAGTAAGAAAGAATTCCAGATTCAGACAACCATATACAGTTGATGTATAGTCTCTTGGGATCACGAGGTCCTGTGAACAAGACAAAGAAGAAAGTCAATACATGAAAAGAAACTAAATGTATACTTACCTTTTACACAGTTGCAGATGAATACACAGCCAATAAGACGTAAAATCCAGATGCAGATGAATAGTCTCTTGGGATCATGAGGTCCTGTAAACAAGACAAAGAAGAAAGTCAATACATTAAAAAAAACTGGATGCTGACTTACCGATTACACAGTTGCAGATGAATACACAGCCATTAAGAAAGAATTCCAGATTCAGACAACCACATACAGCTGGACATGGACAGACTCCTTGGATCATGAAGTCCTGTGAACAAGTAAGACAAAGAAGAAAGTCAATACATGAAAAGAAACTGAATGTATACTTACCTGTTACACAGTTGCAGATGAATACACAATCAGTAAGAAATAATTCCAGATGCAGACTACCACATAGATCTGGACATGAACAGACTCTTGGGATCATGAAGTCCTGTGAACAAGTAAGACAAAGAAGAAAGTCAAAACATGAAAAGAAACTGAATGTATACTTACCTGTTACACAGTTGCAGATGAAAAAAAAGGTAGTAAGCCAGAGGTCCAGATGCAGATAACCATACAGTTGATGTATAGTCTCTTGGGATCACGAGGTTCTGTGAACAAGTAAGACAAAGAAGAAAGTCAATACATGAAAAGAAATTGAATGCTTAGTTACAGATTAATAGAATTATTTGCAGATGAATAGAAAGTCAATCAGATTGAGTTCCAGATGCAGACAACGGCAAACACTTGGAGATCGATAGCCTCTTGGGATCATGAAGTCCTGTCAAGAAGTAAGACAAAGAAGAAAATCAAAACATGAAAAGAAACTGAATGTATACTTACCTGTTACACAGTTGCAGATGAATACACAGTCAGTAAGAAAGAATTCCAGATGCAGACAACCACATACAGCTGGACATCGATAGCCTCTTGGGATCATGAAGTCCTGTAAACAAGACAAAAAGAAAGTCAATACATGTAAAGAAACTGAATGTATACTTACCTGTTACACAGTTGCAGATGAATACACAGTCAGTAAGAAAGAATTCCAGATGCAGACAACCACATACAGCTGGACAAGGACAGTCTCTTGGGATCATGAAGTCCTGTGAGCAAGTAAGACAAAGAAGAAAGTCAATAAATGAAAAGAAACTGAATGTATACTTACCTGTTACACAGTTGCAGATGAATAGAAAGTCAGTCAGATTGAGTTCCAGATGCAGACAACGGAGGACACCTTTCGCTGTACAATGTACACTGTACAGTGACAAATACGTGCACCTTACCTAACCTTGGGATCATGAGGTCCTGTAAACAAGAAAAAAAGAAAGTCAATACATGAAAAGAAACTGAATGCTTACTTACCGATTACACAGTTGGAGATGAATACACAGCCATTAATAAAGAATTCCAGATGCAGACAACCACATACAGCTGGACATGGACAGACTCTTGGGATCATGAAGTCCTGTGAACAAGTGAGACAAAGAAGAAAATCAAAACATGAAAAGAAACTGAATGTATACTTACCTGTTACACAGTTGCAGATGAATACACAGTCAGTAAGAAAGAATTCCAGATGCAGACAACCACATACAGCTGGACATCGATAGCCTCTTGGGATCATGAAGTCCTGTAAACAAGACAAAAAGAAAGTCAATACATGTAAAGAAACTGAATGTATACTTACCTGTTACACAGTTGCAGATGAATACAAAGCCAGTAAGAAAGAGTTCCAGATGCAGACAACCACATACAGCTGGACAAGGACAGTCTCTTGGGATCATGAAGTCCTGTGAACAAGTAAGACAAAGAAGAAAGTCAATAAATGAAAAGAAACTGAATGTATACTTACCTGTTACACAGTTGCAGATGAATAGAAAGTCAGTCAGATTGAGTTCCAGATGCAGACAACGGAGGACACCTTTCGCTGTACAATGTACACTGTACAGTGACAAATACGCGCACCTTACCTAACCTTGGGATCATGAGGTCCTGTAAACAAGAAAAAAAGAAAGTCAATACATGAAAAGAAACTGAATGCTTACTTACCGATTACACAGTTGGAGATGAATACACAGCCATTAATAAAGAATTCCAGATGCAGACAACCACATGCAGCTGGACATGGACAGACTCTTGGGATCATGAAGTCCTGTGAACAAGTAAGACAAAATAGAAAGTCAATACATGAAAAGAAGCTGAATGTATACTTACCTGTTACACAGTTGCAGATGAAAAAAGCCAGTAAGCCAGAGTTCCAGATTCAGTCAACCATATACAGTTGATGTATAGTCTCCTGGGATCATGAAGTCCTGTGAACAAGTACGACAAAGAAAAAAGTCAATACATGAAAAGAAACTGAATGTATACTTACCTGTAACACAGTTGCAGATGAACACACAGCCAATAAGACGAAAAATCCAGATGAAGACACTGGCAAACACTTGGAGATCGATAGCCTCTTGGGATCATGAAGTCCTGTCAACAAGTAAGACAAAGAAGAAAATCAAAACATAAAAAGAAACTGAATGTATACTTACCTGTTACACAGTTACAGATGAATACACAGTCAGTAAGAAAGAATTCCAGATGCAGACAACCACATACAGCTGGAAACCGATAGCCTCTTGGGATCATGAAGTCCTGTAAACAAGACAAAAAGAAAGTCAATACATGAATCAGAATCAGAATCTCTTTATTTCATATGTTACACATACAAGGAATTTGTCTTGGTGAGAGCAACACGTATGACAAGTAACAAAAAAAAAATCACAGATTATTCTTAAACTAAAGGAAAATGACACTAAACAATAAATAGGGTATGGGATAAATTAAAAAAGTAAAAAGTACTAAGGTAAAAAAGAGCTGAAAATATATTTACAGAAAAGAACATCTGTACAGGTGTGCAAATAGTCATAGTGCAAAATAGGCAGAGTGCAAAATAGCTGTTCAGTCCGGTTTGGTACAGTTCAGTTGTAAGTTTTGAGGTTTACAGTGGGAGGTGTCCACTGTGATTGAGGAGCGCTACAGCTCTGGGGAAGAAGCTGTTAGCATGACGTGTTGTGCTGGTTTTGATGGACCGCAGTCTTCTACCCGAGGGGGGTGTCTGGAAGAGGAGGTGTCCAGGATGTGAGGGGTCAGATGTTATCTTGCCAGCCCGCTTCCTCATCCTGCTGGTGTAGATCTGCTGAAGTGATGGCAGGTTACATCCGATGATCCTCTCTGCTGTCCTGATGATGCGCTGGAGTTTGGTTCTTTCTTGTGAGGTGGAGGAACCAAACCAGATAGTTATGGAGGCTGTGATAATGGACTCGATGATCGCTGTGTAGAACTGGATCATCAGGGTCTGTGGCAGGTTGAACTTCTTGAGCTGTCTCAAGAAGAACATTCTTTGTTGAGCTTTCTTGATGATGGAGATGGTGTTTTTCTCCCATTTCAAGTCTCTGGAAATGGTGGCGACCAGGAACTTGAGTGACTCCACCATTGATACTGCAGTGTTGTTGATGTGGAGGGGGGGAAGGGTGGGTGGATTGCGTCGGAAGTCCACCACCATCTCTACAGTCTTTTCTGTGTTTAGCAGCAGGTGGTTGTTGCTGCACCAGAACAACGGCAAACAGCTGGAAATGAATAGTCTCTTGGGATCATGAGGTCCTGTAAGAAAGTAAGACAAAGAAGAAAGTCAAAACATGAAAAGAAACTGAATGTATACTTACCTGTTACACAGTTGCAGATGAATACACAGTCAGTAAGAAAGAATTCCAGATGCAGACAACCACATACAGCTGGACATGGACAGTCTCTTGGGATCATGAAGTCCTGTGAATAAGTAAGACAAATAAAGTCAATACATGAAAAGAAACTGAATGTATACTTACCTTTTACACAGTTGCAGATGAATAGAAAGTTAGTCAGATTGAGTTCCAGATGCAGACAACCACATACAGCTGGACATGGACAGTCTCTTGGGATCATGAAGTCCTGTGAATAAGTAAGACAAATAAAGTCAATACATGAAAAGAAACTGAATGTATACTTACCTGTTACACAGTTGCAGATGAATACACAGCCAATAAGATGAAAAATCCAGATGCAGATGAATAGTCTCTTTGAATCATGAGGTCCTGTAAACAAGACAAAGAAGAAAGTCAATACATTAAAAAAAACTGGATGCTGACTTAGCGATTACACAGTTGCAGATGAATACACAGCCATTAAGAAAGAATTCCTGATGCAGACAACCACATACAGCTGGAAATGGACAGACTCCTTGGATCATGAAGTCCTGTCAACAAGTAAGACAAAGAAGAAAATCAAAATATGAAAAGAAACGGAATGTATACATACCTGTTACACAGTTGCAGATGAATACACAGCCAAGAAGACGAAAAATCCAGATGGAGACAACGGCAAGCAACTGGACAAGGACAGTCTCTTGGGATCATGAAGTCCTGTGAACAAGTAAGACAAAGAAGAAAGTAAATACATGAAAAGAAGCTGAATGTATACTTACCTGTTACACAGTTGCACATGAAAAAAAAGCCAGTAAGCCAGAGTTCCAGATTCACACAACCATATACAGTTGATGTATAGTCTCTTGGGATCATGAAGTCCTGTGAACAAGTAAGACAAAGAAGAAAGTCAATACATGAAAAGAAACTGAATGTATACTTACCTGTTTCACAGTTGCAGATGAATACACAGCCAATAACATGAAAAATCCAGGTGCAGATGAATAGTCTCTTGGCATGATGAGGTCCTGTAAACAAGACAAAGAGGAAAGTCAATACATGAAAAAAAACTGAATGTATACTTACCTGTTACACAGTTGCAGATGAATACACAGTCAGTAAGAAAGAATTCCAGATGCAGACAACCACATAGATCTGGACATGGACAGACTCTTGGGATCATGAAGTCCTGTGAATAAGTAAGACAAAGAAGAAAGTCAAAACATGAAAAGAAACTGAATGTATACTTACCTGTTACACAGTTGAAGATGAAAAAAAAAGCTAGTAAGCCAGAGTTCCAGATGCAGATAACCATATACAGTTGATGTATAGTCTCTTGGGATCACGAGGTTCTGTCAACAAGTAAGACAAAGAAGAAAATCAAAATATGAAAAGAAACTGAATGTATACTTACCTGTTACACAGTTGCAGATGAATAGAAAGTCAGTCAGATTGAGATCCAGATGCAGACAATGGCAAACACTTGGAGATCGATAGCCTCTTGGGATCATGAAGTCCTGTCAACAAGTAAGACAAAGAAGAAAATCAAAATATGAAAAGAAACTGAATGTATACTTACCTGTTACACAGTTGCAGATGAATAGAAAGTCAGTCAGATTGAGTTCCAGATGCAGACAACGGCAAAAACCTGGAGATGAATAGTCTCTTGGGATCATGAGGTCCTGTAAACAAGAAAAAAAGAAAGTCAATACATGAAAAGAAACTGAATGCTTACTTACCGATTACACAGTTGCAGATGAATACACAGCCATTAAGAAAGAATTGCAGATGCAGACAACCACATACAGCTGGACATGGACAGACTCTTGGGATCATGAAGTCCTGTGAACAAGTAAGACAAAATAGAAAGTCAATACATGAAAAGAAACTGAATGTATACTTACCCGTAACACAGTTGCAGATTAATACAAAGCCAAGAAGATAAAAAATCCAGATGCAGACAACAGCAAACAGCTGGAGATGAATACTCTCTTGGGATCATGAGGTCCTGTAAACAAGACAAAGAAGAATGTCAATACATGAAAAGAAACTGAATATATACTTACCTGTTACACAGTTGCAGATGAAAAAAAGCCCGTAAGCCAGAGATCCAGATTCAGACAACCATATACAGTTGATGTATAGTCTCTTGGGATAACGAGGTCCTGTGAACAAGTAAGACAAAGAAGAAAGTCAATACATGAAAAGAAACGGAATGCTTACTTACTGATTACACAGTTGCAGATGAAAACACAGCCAATAAGACGTAAAATCCAGATGCAGACAACCACAAACAGCTGGACAAGGACAGTCTCTTTGGATCATGAAGTCCTATGAACAAGTAAGACAAAGAAGAAAGTCAAAACATGAAAAGAAACTGAATGTATACTTACCTGTAACACAGTTGCAGATGAATACACAGCCAATAAGACGAAACATTCAGATGCGGTTGAAAAGTCTCTTGGGATCACGCGGTCCTGTGAACAAGTAAGACAAAGAAGAAAGTCAATACATGAAAAGAAACGGAATGCTTACTTACCGATTACACAGTTGCAGATGAAAACACAGCCAATAAGACGTAAAATCCAGATGCAGACAACGGCAAACAGCTGGAGATGAATAGTCTCTTGGGATCATGAGGTCCTGTGAACAAGTAAGACAAAGAAGAAAATCAAAATATGAAAAGAAACTGAACGTATACTTACCTATAACACAGTTGCAGATGAATACAAAGCCAAATAAAACGTAAAATCCAGATGCAGACAACGGCAAACAGCTGGAGATAAATAGTCTCTTGGGATCATGACGTCCTGTAAACAAAACAAAAAAAAGTCAATACATGAATAGAAACGGTATGTATACTTACCTGTTACACAGTTGCAGATGAATACAAAGCCAGTAAGAAAGAGTTCCAGATGCAGACAACCACATACAGCTGGACAACGACAATCTCTTGGGATCACGAATCCTGTCAACAAGTAAGACAAAGAAGAAAGTCAATACATGAAAAGAAACTAAATGTATACTTACCTGTTACACAGTTGCAGATGAATAGAAAGTCAGTCAGATTGAGTTCCAGATGCAGACAACGGCAAACACTTGGAGATCGATAGCCTGTTGGGATCATGAATTCCTGTCAATTAGTAAGACAAAGAAGAAAATAAAAACATGAAAAGAAACTGAATATATACTTACCTGTTACAAAGTTGCAAATGAATACACAGTCAGTAAGAAAGAATTCCAGATGCAGAAAACCACATACAGCTGGACATCGATAGCCTCTTAGAATCATGAAATCCTATAAACAAGACAAAAATAAGTCAATACATGAAAAGAAACTGAATGTATACTTACCTGTTGCAAAGTTGCAGATAAATACAAAGCCAGTAAGAAAGAGTTCCAGATGCAGACAACCACATACAGCTGGACAACGACAATCTCTTGGGATCACGAATCCTGTCAACAAGTAAGACAAAGAAGAAAGTCAATACATGAAAAGAAACTAAATGTATACTTACCTGTTACACAGTTGCAGATGAATAGAAAGTCAGTCAGATTGAGTTCCAGATGCAGACAATGGCAAACACTTGGAGATCGATAGCCTGTTGGAATCATGAATTCCTGTCAAAAAGTAAGACAAAGAAGAAAATCAAAACATGAAAACAAACTGAATGTATACTTACCTGTTACACAGTTGCAGATGAATAGAAAGTCAGTCAGATTGAGTTCCAGATGCAGACAATGGCAAACACTTGGAGATCGATAGCCTCTTGGGATCATGAAGTCCTGTGAACAAGTAAGACAAAGAAGAAAATCAAAATATGAAAAGAAATTGAATGTATACTTACCTGTAACACAGTTGCAGATGAAAACACAGCCAATAAGACGTAAAATCCAGATGCAGATGAATAGTCTCTTGGGATCATGAGGTCCTGTAACCAAGAAAAAGAAGAAAGTCAATACATGAAAAGAAACTGAATGCTTACTTACCGATTACACAGTTGCAGATGAAAAAAATAAAGCAAGGAAGCCAGAGTTCCAGATTCAGACAACCATATACAGCTGATTTATAGTCTCTTGGGATCACGAGGTACTGTGAACAAGTAAGATAAAGAAGAAAGTCAATACATGAAAAGAAACTGAATGTATACTTGCCTGTAACACAGTTGCAGATGAATACACAGTCAATAGGAAAGAATTCCAGATGCAGACAACCACATACAGCTGGACATCGATAGCCTCTTGGGATCATGAGGTCCTGTAAACAAGACAAAAAGAAAGTCAATACATGAAAAGAAACTGAATGTACACTTACCTGTTACACAGTTGCAGTTGAAAAAAAGCCAGTAAGCCAGAGTTCCAGATTCAGACAACCATATACAGTTGATGTATAGTCTCTTGGGATAACGAGGTCCTGTGAACAAGTAAGACAAAGAAGAAAGTCAATACATGAAAAGAAATTGAATGTATACTTACCTGTTACACAGTTGCAGATGAATAGAAAGTCAGTCAGATTGAGATCCTGATGCAGACAACGACAAACACTTGGAGATCGATAGCCTCTTGGGATCATGAAGTCCTGTGAACAAGTAAGACAAAGAAGAAAATCAAAATATGAAAAGAAACTGAATGTATACTTATCTGTAACACAGTTGCAGATGAATACACAGCCAATAAGACGTAAAATCCAGATGCAGATGATTAGTCTCTTGGGATCATGAGGTCCTGTAAACAAGACAAAGAAGAAAGTCAATACATGAAAAGAAGCTGAATGTATACTTACCTGTTACACAGTTGCAGATGAATAAAAAGCCAGTAAGCCAGAGTTCCAGATTCACACAACCATATACAGTTGAAGTATAGTCTCTTGGGATCATGAAGTCCTGTGAACAAGTAAGACAAAGGAGAAAATCCAAATATGAAAAGAAACTGAATGTATACTTACCTGTAACACAGTTGCAGATTAATACACAGCCAATAAGATGAAAAATCCAGATGCAGACAACGGCAAACAGCTGGAGATGAATAGTCTCTTGGGATCATGAGGTCCTGTAAACAAGTAAGACAAAGAAGAAAGTCAATACATGAAAAGAAACTGAATGCTTACTTACCGATTACACAGTTGCAGATGAAAAAAATAAAGCCAGTAAGCCAGAGTTCCAGATTCAGACAACCATATACAGCTGATTTATAGTCTCTTGGGATCACGAGGTACTGTGAACAAGTAAGATAAAGAAGAAAGTCAATACATGAAAAGAAACTGAATGTATACTTGCCTGTAACACAGTTGCAGATGAATACACAGTCAGTAGTAAAGAATTCCAGATGCAGACAACCATATACAGCTGGACATCGATAGCCTCTTGGGACCATGAGGTCCTGTAAACAAGACAAAAAGAAAGTCAATACATGAAAAGAAACTGAATGTACACTTACCTGTTACACAGTTGCAGTTGAAAAAAAGCCAGTAAGCCAGAGTTCCAGATTCAGACAACCATATACAGTTGATGTATAGTCTCTTGGGATAACGAGGTCCTGTGAACAAGTAAGACAAAGAAGAAAATCAATACATGAAAAGAAATTGAATGTATACTTACCTGTTACACAGTTGCAGATGAATAGAAAGTCAGTCAGATTGAGATCCTGATGCAGACAACGACAAACACTTGGAGATCGATAGCCTCTTGGGATCATGAAGTCCTGTGAACAAGTAAGACAAAGAAGAAAATCAAAATATGAAAAGAAAATGAATGTATACTTATCTGTAACACAGTTGCAGATGAATACACAGCCAATAAGACGTAAAATCCAGATGCAGATGAATAGTCTCTTGGGATCATGAGGTCCTGTAAACAAGACAAAGAAGAAAGTCAATACATGAAAAGAAGCTGAATGTATACTTACCTGTTACACAGTTGCAGATGAATACACAGCCATTAAGAATGAATTCCAGATGCAGAAAACCACATACAGCTGGACATGGACAGACTCCTTGGATCATGAAGTCCTGTCAACAAGTAAGACAAAGAAGAAAATCAAAATATGAAAAGAAACGGAATGTATACATACCTGTTACACAGTTGCAGATGAATACACAACCAAGAAGACGAAAAATCCAGATGCAGACAACGGCAAACAGCTGGAGATGAAGAGTCTCTTGGGATCATGAAGTCCTGTGAACAAGTAAGACAAAGAAGAAAGTCAATACATGAAAAAAAGCTGAATGTATACTTACCTGTTACACAGTTGCAGATGAAAAAAAAGCCAGTAAGCCAGAGTTCCAGATTCACACAACCATATACAGTTGATGTATAGTCTCTTGGGATCATGAAGTCCTGTGAACAAGTAAGACAAAGAAGAAAGTCAATACATGAAAAGAAACTGAGTGTATACTTACCTGTTACACAGTTGCAGTTGAAAAAAAGCCAGTAAGAAAGAGTTCCAGATGCAGACTACCACATACAGCTGGACAAGGACAGTCTCTTGGGATCATGAAGTCCTGTGAACAAGTAAGACAAAGAAGAAAGTCAATACATGGAAAGAAATTGAATGTATACTTACCTGTTACGAAGTTGCAGATGAATACAAATCCAGTAAGAAAGAATTCCAGATGCAGACAACTACATCCAGCTGGACATGGATAGTCTCTTGGGATCATGAGGTCCTGTAAACAAGACAAAGAAGAAAGTCAATACATGAAAAGAATCTGAATGTATACTTACCTGTTACACAGTTGCAGATGAATAGAAAGTCAGTCAGATTGAGTTCCAGATGCAGACAACGGCAAAAAGTTGGAGATGAATAGTCTCTTGGGATCATGAAGTCCTGTCAAGAAGTAAGACAAAGAAGAAAATCAAAACATAAAAAGAAACTGAATGTATACTTACCTATTACACAGTTACAGATGAATACACAGTCAGTAAGAAAGAATTCCAGATGCAGACAACCACATACAGCTGGAAACCAATAGCCTCTTGGGATCATGAAGTCCTGTAAACAAGACAAAAAGAAAGTCAATACATGAATCAGAATCAGAATCTCTTTATTTCATATGTTACACATACAAGGAATTTGTCTTGGTGAGAGCAACACGTATGACAAGTAACAAAAAAAACAAAAACACAGAATATTCTTAAACTAAAGGAAAATGACACTAAACAATAAATAGGGAAGGGGATAAATTAAAAAAGTAAAAAGTACTAAGGTAAAAAAGAGCTGAAAATATATTTACAGAAAAGAACATCTGTACAGGTGTGCAAATAGTCATAGTGCAAAATAGGCAGAGTGCAAAATAGCTGTTCAGTCCGGTTTGGAACAGTTCAGTTGTAAGTTTTGAGGTTTACAGTGGGAGGTGTCCACTGTGATTGAGGAGCGCTACAGCTCTGGGGAAGAAGCTGTTAGCATGACGTGTTGTGCTGGTTTTGATGGACCGCAGTCTTCTACCCGAGGGGAGTGTCTGGAAGAGGAGGTGTCCAGGATGTGAGGGGTCAGATGTAATCTTGCCAGCCCGCTTCCTCATCCTGCTGGTGTAGATCTGCTGAAGTGATGGCAGGTTACATCCGATGATCCTCTCTGCTGTCCTGATGATGCGCTGGAGTTTGGTTCTTTCTTGTGAGGTGGAGGAACCAAACCAGATAGTTATGGAGGCTGTGATAATGGACTCGATGATCGCTGTGTAGAACTGGATCATCAGGGTCTGTGGCAGGTTGAATTTCTTGAGCTGTCTCAAGAACATCATTCTTTGTTGAGCTTTCTTGATGATGGAGATGGTGTTTTTCTCCCATTTCAAGTCTCTGGAAATGGTGGTGACCAGGAACTTGAGTGACTCCACCATTGATACTGCAGTGTTGTTGATGTGGAGGGGGGGAAGGGTGGGTGGATTGCGTCGGAAGTCGACCACCATCTCTACAGTCTTTTCTGTATTTAGCAGCAGGTGGTTGTTGCTGCACCAGGACAACGGCAAACAGCTGGAAATGAATAGTCTCTTGGGATCATGAGGTCCTGTAAACAAGTAAGACAAAGAAGAAAGTCAAAACATGAAAAGAAACTGAATGTATACTTACCTGTTACACAGTTGCAGATGAATACACAGTCAGTCAGATTGACTTCCAGATGCAGACAATGGCAAACACTTGGAGATCGATAGCCTCTTGGGATCATGAAGTCCTGTCAACAAGTAAGACAAATAAGAAAGTCAATACATGAAAAGAAACTGAATGTATACTTACCTGTTAGACAGTTGCAGATGAAAAGAAACTGAATGTATACTTACCTGTTACACAGTTGCAGATGAATACACAGTCAGTCAGATTGACTTCCAGATGCAGACAATGGCAAACACTTGGAGATCGATAGCCTCTTGGGATCATGAAGTCCTGTCAACAAGTAAGACAAATAAGAAAGTCAATACATGAAAATAAACTGAATGTATACTTACCTGTTACAAAGTTGCAGATGAATACAAAGCCAGTAAGAAAGAATTCCAGATGCAGACAACGACATCCAGCTGGACATGGATAGTCTCTTGGGATCATGAAGTCCTGTAAACAAGACAAAAAGAAAGTCAATACATGAAAAGAAATTGAATGTATACTTACCTATAACACAGTTGCAGATGAATACACAGCCGATAAAACGTAAAATCCAGATGCAGACAAAGGCAAACAGCTGGAGATGAATATTCTCTTGGGATCATGAGGTCCTGTAAACAAGATAAAAAAGTCAATACATGAAGAGAAACGGAATGTATACTTACCTGATACACAGTTGCAGATGAAAAAAAGCCAGTAAGAAAGAATTGCAGATGCAGACAACCACATTCAGCTGGACATCGATAGCCTCTTGGGATCATGAAGTCCTGTAAACAAGACAAAAAGAAAGTCAATACATGAAAAGAAACTGAACGTATACTTACCTGTTACACAGTTGCAGATGAAAAAAAGCCAGTAAGAAAGAATTCCAGATGCAGACAACCACATTCAGCTGGACATCGATAGCCTCTTGGGATCATGAGGTTCTGTAAACAAGACAAAAAGAAAGTCAATACATGAAAAGAAACTGAATTTATACTTACCTGTTACACTGTTGCAGATGAATACACAGTCAGTAAGAAAGAATTCCAGATTCAGACAACCATATACAGTTGATGTATAGTCTCTTGGGATCACGAGGTTCTGTGAACAAGTAAGACAAAGAAGAAAGTCAATACATGAAAAGAAACTGAATGCTTAGTTACAGATTAATAGAATTAGCTGCAGATGAATAGAAAGTCAGTCAGATTGAGTTCCAGATGCAGACAACGGCAAACACTTGGAGACCGATAGCCTCTTGGGATCATGAAGTCCTGTCAAGAAGTAAGACAAAGAAGAAAATCAATACATGAAAAGAAACTGAATGTATACTTACCTGTTACACTGTTGCAGATGAATACACAGTCAGTAAGAAAGAATTCCAGATGCAGATAACCACAAACACTTGGAGATCGATAGCCTCTTGGGATCATGAAGTCCTGTGAACAAGTAAGACAAAGAAGAAAGTCAATACATGAAAAGAAGCTGAATGTATACTTACCTGTTACACAGTTGCAGATGAATACACAGTCAGTAAGAAAGAATTCCAGATGCAGACAACCACATACAGCTGGTTATCGATAGCCTATTGGGATCATGAAGTCCTGTAAACAAGACAAAAAGAAAGTCAATACATGAAAAGAAACTGAATGTATACTTACCTGTTACACAATTGCAGATGAATAGGAAGTAAGTTAGATTGAGTTCCAGATGCAGACAACAGCAAGCACTTGGAGATCGAAAGCCTCTTGGGATCATGAAGTCCTGTCAAGAAGTAAGACAAAGAAGAAAATCAAAACATGAAAAGAAACTGAATGTATACTTACCTGTTACACAGTTGCAGATGAATACACAGTCAGTAACAAAGAATTCCAGATGCAGACAACCACATACAGCTGGAGATCGATAGCCTCTTGGGATCATGAGGTCCTGTAAACAAGACAAAAAGAAAGTCAATACATGAAAAGTAACTGAATTTATACTTACCTGTTACACTGTTGCAGATGAATAGAAAGTTAGTCAGATTGAGTTCCAGATGCAGACAACGGAGGACACATTTCGCTGTACAATGTACACTGTACAGTGACAAATACGTGCACCTTACCTTACCTTGGGATCATGAAGTCCTGTAAACAAGAAAAAAAGAAAGTCAATACATGAAAAGAAACTAAATGTATACTTACCTGTAACACAGTTGCAGATGAACACACAGCCAATAAGACGAAAAATCCAGATGAAGACAATGGCAAACACTTGGAGATCGATAGCCTCTTGGGATCATGAGGTCCTGTAAACAAGAAAAAAAGAACGTCAATACATGAAAAGAAACTGAATGTATACTTACCTGTTACAAAGTTCCAGATGAATACACAGCCATTAAGAAAGAATTCCAGATGCAGACAACCACAAATAGCTGGACATGGACAATCTCTTGGGATCATGAAGTCCTGTGAACAAGTGAGACAACAAAGAAAGTCAATACATGAAAAGAAACTGAATGTATACTTACCTGTAACACAGTTGCAGATGAATACACAGTCAGTAAGAAAGAATTCCAGATGCAGACAACCACATACAGCTGGAGATCGATAGAATCTTGGGATCATGAGGTCCTGTAAACAAGACAAAAAAAAAAGCCAATACATGAAACGAAACTGAATGTATACTTACCTGTTACACAGTTGCAGCTGAAAAAAAGCCAGTAAGCCAGAGTTCCAGACTCAGACAACCATATACAGTTGATTTATAGTCTATTGGGATCACGAGGTACTGTGAACAAGTTAGACAAAGAAGAAAGTCAATACATGAAAAGAAACTGAATGTATACTTACCTGTTACACAATTGCAGATGAATAGGAAGTAAGTTAGATTGAGTTCCAGATGCAGACAACAGCAAGCACTTGGAGATCGATAGCCTCTTGGGATCATGAAATCCTGTCAACAAGTAAGACAAAGAAGAAAGTCAATACATGAAAAGAAATTGAATGTATACTTACCTGTTACACAGTTGCAGATGAATAGAAAGTCAGTCAGATTGAGATCCAGATGCAGACAACCACATCCAGCTGGACATGGATAGTCTCTTGGGATCATGAGGTCCTGTAAACAAGACAAAGAAGAAAGTCAATACATGAAAAGACACTGAATGTATACTTACCTGTTACAAAGTTGCAGATGAATACAAAGCCAGTAAGAAAGAATTCTAGATGCAGACAACCACATCCAGCTGGACATGGATAGTCTCTTGGGATCATGAGGTCCTGTAAACAAGACAAAAAAAGTCAATACATGAAGAGAAACGGAATGTATACTTACCTGTTACACAGTTGCAGATGAATACAAAGCCAGTAAGAAAGAATTCCAGATGCAGACAACCACATACAGCTGGACATCGATAGCCTCTTGGGATCATGAAGTCCTGTGAACAAGTAAGACAAAGAAGAAAATCAAAACATGAAAAGAAACTAAATGTTTACTTACCTTTAACACAGTTGCAGATGAATACACAGCCAATAAGACAAAAAATCCAGATGCAGATGAATAGTCTCTTGGGATCATGAGGTCCTGTAAACAAGAAAAAGAAGAAAGTCAATACATGAAAAGAAACTGAATGTATACTTACCTGTTACACAGTTGCAGATGAAAAAAAGCCAGTAAGCCAGAGTTCCAGATGCAGACAACGACAAACACTTGGAGATCGATAGCCTCTTGGGATCATGAAGTCCTGTGAACAAGTGAGACAACGAAGAACGTCAATACATGAAAAGAAACTGAATGTATACTTACCTGTTACACAGTTGCAGATGAATACACAGTCAGTAAGAAAGAGTTCCAGATGCAGACAACCACAAATAGCTGGACATGGACAATCTCTTGGGATCATGAAGTCCTGTGAACAAGTGAGACAACAAAGAAAGTCAATACATGAAAAGAAACTGAATGTATACTTACCTGTTACACAGTTGCAGATGAATACACAGTCAGTAAGAAAGAGTTCCAGATGCAGACAACCACATACAGCTGGACATGGACAGACTCTTGGGATCATGAAGTCCTGTGAACAAGTAAGACAAAAGAAAATCTAAATATGAAAAGAAACTGAATGTATACTCACCTGTAACACAGTTGCAGACTAATACACAGCCAATAAGATGAAAAATCCAGATGCAGACAACGGCAAACAGCTGGAGATGAATAGTCTCTTGGGATCACGAAGTCCTGTGAACAAGTGAGACAATGAAGAAAGTCAATACATGAAAAGAAACTGAATGTATACTTACCTGTTACACAGTTGCAGATGAAAAAAAGCCAGTAAGCCAGAGTTCCAGATTCAAACAACCATATACAGTTGATGTATAGTCTCTTGGGATCATGAAGTCCTGTGAACAAGTAAGACAAAGAAAAAAGTCAATACATGAAAAGAAACTGAATGTATAATTATCTGTAACACAGTTGCAGATGAATACACAGCCAATAACACGAAAAATCCAGATGCAGATGAATAGTCTCTTTGAATCATGAGGTCCTGTAAACAAGACAAAGAAGAAAGTCAATACATTAAAAAAAATTGAATGCTGACTTACCGATTACACAGTTGCAGATGAATACACAGCCATTAAGAAAGAATTCCAGATGCAGACAACCACATACAGCTGGACATGGACAGACTCCTTGGATCATGAAGACCTGTCAACAAGTAAGACAAAGAAGAAAATCAAAATATGAAAAAAAACGGAATGTATACATACCTGTTACACAGTTGCAAATGAATACACAGCCAAGAAGACGAAAAATCCAGATGCAGACAACGGCAAACAGCTGGAGATGAATAGTCTCTTGGGATCATGAAGTCCTGTGAACAAGTAAGACAAAGAATAAAGTCAATACATGAAAAGAAACTGAATGTATACTTACCTGTTACAAAGTTGCAGATGAATACACAGCCAATAAGATGAAAAATCCAGGTGCAGATGAATAGTCTCTTGGCATGATGAGGTCCTGTAAACAAGCCAAAGATGAAAGTCAATACATGAAAAGAAATTGAATGTATACTTACCTGTTACACAGTTGCAGATGAAAAGAAACTGAATGTATCCTTACCTGTTACACAGTTGCAGATGAGTACACAGTCAGTAAGAAAGAATTCCAGATGCAGACAACATACAGCTGGACATGGACAGACTCTTGGGATCATGAAGTCCTGTGAACAAGTAAGACAAAGAAGAAAGTCAATACATGAAAACAAACTGAATGTATACTTACCTGTTACACAGTTGCAGATGAAAAGAAACGGAATGTATACTTGCACAGTTGCACAGTTGCAGATGAATAGAAAGTCAGTCAGATTGAGTTCCAGATGCAGACAACGGCAAACACTTGGAGATCTATAGCCTCTTGGGATCATGAAGTCCTGTGAACGAGTAAGACAAAGAAGAAAATCAAACTATGAAAAGAAACTGAATGTATACTTACCTGTAACACAGTTTCAGATTAATACAAAGCCAATAAGATAAAAAATCCAGATGCAGACAACAGCAAACAGCTGGAGATGAATACTCTCTTGGGATCATGAAGTCCTGTCAACAAGTAAGACAAAGAAGAAAATCAAACTATGAAAAGAAATTGAATGTATACTTACCTATAACACAGTTGCAGATGAATACACAGCCAATAAAACGTAAATTCCAGATGCAGACAATGGCAAACAGCTGAAAATGAATAGTCTCTTGGGATCATGAGGTCCTGTAAACAAGTAAGAAAAAGAAGAAAGTCAAAACATGAAAAGAAACTGAATGTATACTTACCTGTTACACAGTTGCAGATGAAAAGAAACTGAATGTATACTTACCTGATACACAGTTGCAGATGAATACACAGTCAGTAAGAAAGAATTCCAGATGCAGACAACCAGATACAGCTGGACATCGATAGCCTCTTGGGATCATGAAGTCCTGTAAACAAGACAAAAAGAAAGTCAATACATGAAAAGAAACTGAATGTATACTTAGCTGTTACACAGTTGCAGATTAATACAAAGCCAATAAGATAAAAAATCCAGATGCAGACAACAGCAAACAGCTGGAGATGAATACTCTCTTGGGATCATGAGGTCCTGTAAACAAGACAAATAGAAAGTCAATACATGAAAAGACACTGAATGTATACTTACCTGTTACACAGTTGCAGATGAATACACAGCCAATAAGACGAAAAATTCAGATGCAGTTGAAAAGTCTCTTGGGATCACGAGGTCCTGTGAACAAGTAAGACAAAGAAGAAAGTCAATACATGAAAAGAAACGTAATGCTTACTTACCGATTAAACAGTTGCAGATGAAAATACAGCCAATAAGACGTAAAATCCAGATACAGACAACGGCAAAAAGCTGGAGATGAATAGTCTCTTGGGATCATGAGGTCCTGTCAATAAGACAAAAAAAAAAAAGTCAATACATGAATAGAAACGGAATGTATACTTACCTGTTACACAGTTGCAGATGAATACACAGCCAGTAAGAAAGAGTTCCAGATGCAGACAACCACATACAGCTGGACAAGGACAGTCTCTTTGGATCATCAAGTCCTGTGAACAAGTAAGACAAAAAAGAAAGTCAATACATGAAAAGAAACTGAATGTATACTTACCTGTTACACAGTTGCAGACGAATAGAAAGTAGATTGAGTTCCAGATGAAGACAACGGCAAGTACTTGGAGATCGATAGCCTCTTGGGATCATGAAGTCCTGTGAACAAGTAAGACAAAGAAGAAAATCAAAACAAGAAAAGAAACTGAGTGTATACTTACCTGTTACACAGTTGCAGATGAAAAGAAACGGAATGTATACTTACCTTTTACACAGTTGCAGATGAATACACAGCCAATAAGACGAAAAATCCAGATGCAGACAATGGCAAACAGCTGGAAATGAATAGTCTCTTGGGATCATGAGGTCCTGTAAACAAGTAAGACAAAGAAGAAAGTCAAAACATGAAAAGAAACTGAATGTATACTTACCTGTTACACAGTTGCAGATGAATACACAGCCAATAAGACGAAAAATTCAGATGCAGTTTAAAAGTCTCTTGGGATCACGAGGTCCTGTGAACAAGTAAGACAAAGAAGAAAGTCAATACATGAAAAGAAACGGAATGCTTACTTACCTGTTACACAGTTGCAGATGAATACTCAGTCAGTAAGAAAGAATTCAAGATGCAGACAACCACATACAGCTGGAGATCGATAGCCTCTTGGGATCATGAAGTCCTGTAAACAAGACAAAAAGAAAGTCAATACATGAAAAGAAACTGAATGTATACTTACCTGTTACACAGTTGCAGATGAATACACAGTCAGAAAGAAAGAATTCCAGTTGCAGACAACCACATCCAGCTGGACATGGACAGTCTCTTGGGATCATGAAGTCCTGTGAATAAGTAAGACAAAGAAGAAAGTCAATACATGAAAAGAAACTGAGTGTATACTTACCTGTTACACAGTTGCAGATGAAAAGAAACGGAATGTATACTTACCTGTTACACAGTTGCAGATGAATACACAGTCAGTAAGAAAGAATTCCAGATGCAGACAACCACATACAGCTGGACATCGATAGCCTCTTGGGATCATGAAGTCCTGTCAACAAGACAAAAAGAAAGTCAATACATGAAAAGAAACTGAATGTATACTTACCTGTTACACAGTTGCAGATGAAAAAAAGCCAGTAAGCCAGAGTTCCAGATTCAGACAACCATATACAGTTGATGTATAGTCTCTTGGGATCACGAGGTCCTGTCAACAAGTAAGACAAAGAAGAAAGTCAATACATGAAAGGAAACTGAATGTATACTTACCTGTTACAAAGTTGCAGATGAATAGAAAGTCAGTCAGATTGAGTTCCAGATGCAGACAACGGCAAACACTTGGAGATCGATAGCCTCTTGGGGTCATGAAGTCCTGTGAACAAGTAAGACAAAGAAGAAAATCAAAATATGAAAAGAAACTGAATGTTTACTTACCTGTAACACAGTTGCAGATGAATACACAGACAATAAGACGAAAATTCCAGATGCAGTGGAATAGTCTCTTGGGATCACAAGGTCCTGTGAACAAGTAAGACAAAAAGAAAGTCAATACATGAAAAGAAACTGAATGTATACTTACCTATAACACAGTTGCAGATGAAAACAGCCAATAAAACGTAAAATCCAGATGCAGACAATGGCAAACAGCTGGACATGGATAGTCTCTTGGAATCATGAAGTCCTGTAAACAAGACAAAAAGAAAATCAATACATGAAAAGAAACTGAATGTATACTTACCTGTTACACAGTTGCAGATGAAAAAAAGGCAGTAAGCCAGAGTTCCAGATTCAGACAACCATATACAGTTGATGTATGGTCTCTTGGGATCACGAGGTCCTGTGAACAAGACAAAGAAGAAAATCAATACTTGAAAAGAAACTGAATGTATACTTACCTGTTACACAGTTGCAGATGAATACACAGCCATTAAGAAAGAATTCCAGATGCAGTCAACCACAAATAGCTGGACATGGACAGTCTCTTGGGATCATGAGGTCCTGTAAACAAGACAAAGAAGAAAGTCAATACATGAAAAGAAACTGAATGTATACTTACCTGTTACACAGTTGCAGATGAATAGGAAGTAAGTTAGATTGAGTTCCAGGTGCAGACAATGGCAAGCACTTGGAGATCGATAGCCTCTTGGGATCATGAAGTCCTGTAAACAAGACAAAAAGAAAGTCAATACATGAAAAGAAACTGAATATATACTTACCTGTTACAAAGTTGCAGATGAATACAAAGCCAGTAAGAAAGAATTCCAGATGCAGACAACCACATCCAGCTAGAGATGAACAGTCTCTTGGGATCATGAAGTCCTGTGAACAAGTAAGACAAAGAAGAAAGTCAATATGTGAAAAGAAGCTGAATGTATACTTACCTGTTACACAGTTGCAGATGAAAAAAAAGCCAGTAAGCCAGATTCACACAACCATATACAGTTAACGTATAGTCTCTTGGGATCATGAAGTCCTGTGAACAAGTAAGACAAAGAAGAAAGTCAATGCATGAAAAGAAACTGAATGTATACTTACCTGTTACACAGTTGCAGATGAAAAGAAACGGAATGTATACTTACCTGTTACACAGTTGCAGATGAATACACAGTCAGTAAGAAAGAATTCCAGATAAAGACAACCACATACAGCTGGACATCGATAGCCTCTTGGGATCATGAAGTCCTGTAAACAAGACAAAAAGAAAGTCAATACATGAAAAGAAACAGAATGTATACTTACCTGTTACAAAGTTGCAGATGAATACAAAGCCAGTAAGAAAGAGTTCCAGATGCAGACAACCACATACAGCTGGACAAGGACAGTCTCTTGGGATCATGAAGTCCTGTGAAGAAGTCAATACATAAAAAAACTGAATGTATACTTACCTGTTACAAAGTTGCAGATGAATACAAAGCCAGTAAGAAAGAATTCCAGATGCAGACAACCACATCCAGCTGGACATGGATAGTCTCTTGGGATCATGAGGTCCTGTAAACAAGACAAAGAAGAAAGTCAATACATGAAAAGAAACTGAATGTATACTTACCTGTTACACAGTTGCAGATGAATAGAAAGTCAGTGAGATTGAGTTCCAGATGCAGACAACGGCAAACACTTGGAGATCGATAGCCTCTTGGGGTCATGAAGTCCTGTGAACAAGTAAGAAAAAGAAGAAAGTCAAAACATGAAAAGAAACTGAATGTATACTTACCTATAACACAGTTGCAGATGAATACACACCCAATAAAACCTAAAATCCAGATGCAGACAACGGCAAACAGCTGGAGATTAATAGTCTCTTGGGATCATGAGATCCTGTAAACAAGACAAAAAAAGTCAATACATGAAGAGAAACGGAATGTATACTTACCTGTTACACAGTTGCAGATGAATACAAAGCCAGTAAGAAAGAATTCCAGATGCAGACAACCACATACAGCTGGACATCAATAGCCTCTTGGGATCATGAGGTCCTATAAACAAGACAAAAATAAAGTCAATACATGAAAAGAAACTGAATTCTTACTTACCGATTACACAGTTGTAGAAGAATAGAAAGTCAGTCAGATTGAGGTCCAGATGCAGACAACGGCAAACACTTGGAGATCGATAGCATCTTGGGATCATGAAGTCCTGTCAAAAAGTAAGAAAATCAAAATATGAAAACCTGTTACACAGTTGCAGATGAATACACAGCAAATAAGATGAAAAATCCAGGTGCAGATGAATAGTCTCTTGGCATGATGAGGTCCTGTAAACAAGACAAAGAAGAAAGTCAATACATGAAAAGAAACTGAATGCTTACTTACCTACTACACAGTTGCAGTTGAATAGAAAGTCAGTCAGATTGAGATCCAGACGCAGACAACGGCAAACACTTTGAGATCGATAGCCTCTTGGGATCATGAAGTCCTGTCAACAAGTAAGACAAAGAAGAAAATCAAAATATGAAAAGAAACTGAATGTATACTTACCTGTTACACAGTTGCAGATGAATACACAGCCATTAAGAAAGAATATAAAGTGTGGATACCGAAAACTCTCACAGAGATAAGGAGCTGCTGGTGTTAGTTTAAAAGACAGTCAAACCTACTGAAGAACAGAGACTAAATAAAAATCAATGACTAACCTTAACTTCCTCACTTTTAAGGAATGGATATGTTTTAGCACTTTAGACAATATAAACATGCATGTAGCACATTTTTATAACAAATAAATCATTACTGTGACACTGTCATAAAATATGCCTATTTGAACCATTTTTAAATAATATTGTTCCTGTAAAACATCCATATAGCTTACACATCCAAAGTCAGCTGTAGTGTACAGAGACACATCTGATAAATATACTACAACCCTTAGAATAGCCAGATTACAATTTGCTAACAAATGCTTAAGAGAGCCTGGAGAATTCTGGAGAAAGGTCTTGTGGACAAATGAGACTAGGATTAACCTATATCAGAGTGATGGAAAGACAGAAATTGTGGATTGCTCACTCGCGCTTCAAGGGAGGTAAAATTTAGTTTGCACTCACCCTCTTATTAACGGTACATACTTGGAGCCCATAGGAACCATCCAAAACATAGGTGTTGGAAAGCTCCCACAAAGGTGTTTGTACTTCAGAAATCTTTCTTTCTGAAGACATTTTATAATCCTGGGTGTCTCCTTGTGAAAGTAAAGTCTGAACTGTGCAAGTCCTCAGTTTGAGTTGCTGAGAGTCAATTTAGGAGTGATCCCTTTATCCTACAGAGTGCTCTGTGTGTAATTTATTCTAATGTCCATATGAAAGCACAAAACCTCATGAATAAAAACATACACAAGGCTTGGCTGAACATATAAGGAAACATACAACTTACTTAGAACCTATAGTTCCATCAGTAATCTTCATTACAGTGAAGTTAGCCACAGCTAAACCTTTGCAAAAGCATGGTTCTCTCCTTTTGGCTTGTAACCTGGCCTACTTCCAATATACTGCCACATAGTGGATGGAGTAGGAATTACCATGTAAAATGCCATCTGTTGCAACAATGGAGTCACATGGGTATCAGCTATGGCTTCAAGTTGTAGGACTTTTTATGGCATTATAGACAATAGGCAAGTGGCTTAAAAGTCCAACCACAACAGGCCCAATGAGACATAAAGAACCAGCACAACAGGCCCAGTGAGACTAGGGATGCACCTAGCAGATATTAGGATCGGATATGTGTCCCTATATTAACAACGACCCCTTTTGGTCTCACTGACTTAATATTTCAGAATTAAAGCCAGCCAACACTGATAAATACATGAGTAACAAATCAATACACACAACTAATCATCAAAATTATTACATTTTTAGCTAAAAAAATAAAAACAAAACACTATTCTGTTGAGAGTCAAATCTCATATGAAGACATATTAGAATAGCCTAGTATCTTTTTTGAAAATAACAAAATATGGCATGTGTGACTGTCTGATATACATTGTAAGGCGAACGCTGTACCAAGGTCCTGCACAATTGTTTCTTATTTTAGTGACAAATAAATAGCAATTTAATACATTCATATCTGTGTGTTAATTTGTTGTATTTTATTTTACAAACATGGTGAGGTAAACATTTTATTTTTTTAACAATGTATCGGATCAATATTGTGAATCGATCGATAAGTTTATGTATTGGTATAGAAACTGAACAATGTTGGTGCATCATTAAATGTAACATATAGGAAACAGGATATGACATCACTGCTGTAGTGTGTCTTTGACAACTTCCCTAGTTAATAGAATATGCCTACATTGATAAATCCCCATACGTTTCACCCTGATTGGTGAATGTTTAGCCTTTCAAATGCATGCTTGAATGTGATTGGCTAATGGCAACCACAATAATTGACATGTCAAGTCTTCTGGACAGACAGTATTATAGAATAGGCTAAAGACGCAGTATGTAAAATTGCAGCTTGACTGGATGTATGGTTTCTGAGAAACAGTTACGTACCACTGACCTCACCCTGCTCTGCTCACTGAGAGACAGGTAATCAGTCACACAAGTCATGTCAGACTTACTATTCAAACGTGCTGTATGTAGCTGTTACTTAATATCTGTCCGTGTCTCCTCGGATTAGGACAGAGTCATCACCACAGGCCCTCTCCTGCATTTTATCCACCGACTTGATGATCTGGTCTTAAAAACTGCTGAAGGTATACAAACTGTACCCCTAGAACAGCTGCAGCTTTGCTTGGTCTGCCACTCAGAAGATCCAAATTTCATCAAGATGTCTGATGTAAGCCTGTACCTTTTTGTGATGTAAAACTGTGGTGCATGTATAGATTTTAACATGTATTTGTGATGCAATAAGCTGTTTTATTAATTGCTTAAACTATAGAGGAGCATTATTGGGCTAATGAGCATTATGAGCTAAATAGTTTAATTGTCACTTTAACAGGTAAGGACACCAGTTTCTCTCAGCGTTAGCTTAAGTTTTACTAATAAAAAAGGTAACTTTGATTAAAAACAAAATAATAATACTGTCTTGCAGACATCTGATTGATCTCATTTATGGCTGATTTACCGTTACAGTAACTTGATCACAATATTCTGCAAAATAAAATGTAGTAGCTCCACTGAATATTGGTTTTGAAATATACCACTGTTTCCTAAGAGGAAGCTGTAACAGGAACAGGTCATTGTAATTTTATGTGTAACCCAGGTTTTAAATGTTCAGAACATTCAAATCAGATGCAAAGCAAAAAACAATAAATAAATAAAAACAAAAAAACAGCCATTAAAGCAGATAGAAAATGACTTACTGATAAGTAAGGTAAATAAATCGAGCCTTAAATGACAGCCAATAGCTTGTTGCCAAGACTGGTCTGCGTCAGAGACGGCCAATCAGCGCTCAGGGGGGCGTTACCTCGGCTCCTCCACTAGAGACTTGCTGTGGATCAGAAAAAAGGTGAGAACGGCAGAGTGAAACACGATGGAAAGTTTTATTAAACTTTGTTTCATAAAATCGCTCATAAAGGTGAACGTTGAGAAGTACGACTGAAACGACGATTTTGATTTAGTCTGCATTTGATTTTGTGAGTGTAATAGGTGAAGCTTTTGGTGCAAATAGTTCAAAAGTTTAAAAAAGAAAAGCCTGTAGAGTTGAGGCTAACATGCTTAGCTGAATTGCAGTTTGTTTCAAGGGGTCATGAGCGAGTGGGCAGTGCTGGCCACCATTTCATGCTGCTAATGAGAGTTTTATATTGAAAGAGGGAAGAAAAAATCGCTTTACTTTGTAAATGTAGTATTATGTGTATCTATTACGGTGCTGTTTTTGGGAACAGGTCAGTTTTTTCTGGGTGTAATTTTACTCTACTCTGCAATCTGGCTGCACCTGCGTGAACACTCTGCAGCATTGGCAGCATGGAGAAAGGGGTTTGGCCATTGAAAATGTATATTACACTAAATGATGTTTAGTATTCCCTTGATGTTTGTGTAATGGGCCATCTGCATAGTGAAGTGATTCCATTGTGAAAAATCTTACTTACTAAACTTCGACACTCTGTGGGTTCTGTGTGGTAAAATGTTGCTTCTGGTTTCTGGTGGGTGCTTTCATTTTTAATAAGGCTTAATCTTCTCTGGAGTATAAATGTAACCTTTTGATATGGATTCTTTGAGTATGGCGTACATTTAGCTATGTTAGGGTGAAATGATTTTTGTAGCTGGTATAATAAAACCTTTTTTGCTTTATTTCATTGTTTTGTTTGCTGTGAGTGCCACATTTTAATGGTATTGAGTCTAATTGTTTTTGTTTGTTTGATGCTCTTTCAATTAATGCTAAAGTTGTGTATGTTTACTACTAAATACAAACATTGTGAACATGTGTGGATATTTCAGGCACACTTTAGTCACACTAGGGTCCAGAATGGCTTGTCACTGGGGTATTGCCTTCAAAAGCACTTGTTGGTACCTTTTGAAAAGGGGATACAGTTGTACTATAGGTACATTATAGCTTCTTAGGGTACTCCAATTTGTGAGGATGAGTACTTTTGTGTCTTCCAGACTCTCCGTCAAACAGTGGATTAGGGCTGCCCGTGGTGATTGTGTGGCTTTAAGCAGATGTGAAGGACGATTCACCACAAGAATACAGCCAAACACTTTCAGGTAAGTTCCAGTGGTATGTAATGTTGAATTTGTGTAGAAATCAAAAGAGAGTACATGCAACAAAAACAAAAAATAGACGAGCTAGATAGTACACTCTTTGTACAACAAGGCCTCAGCTGCCTTCATTTGAGGGCTGCAAAGCCTCACGCACGTCTACTATTGCTTCCGCCAACTCCGTGCAAGCTGAACCCTTTTATTGCCTCCTACACAGCCCTTTTAAGATGTATGCTGAAATTGATCCAACTCGCACAAAACATTACTGTTATTCTTTTACTGACTTCTCATACCTTAAAGTTAAGCTAGCTGTAATTAAGGAAACATTTGCATTTAGTCCTCCTTCCATTAAAGCAAGATTATACAGATTTAGGCTTTGGTGATAATGATTTAGTACCACAGTGAAGTTGTAAAGTAAACCAGAAATAAACCCATATAAAAAAGCAAACAAGAGCATGTCATCATTATTATGGCTTAGTACTAAAGTAAGGCAGATGATTGCATGACAGAACTGCGCTGACCACAGAATATGCAATGCAAAACCCACTGGTGTGAAAATATCAATTATTACAGTGCGTGCAAGTAATAAATTAAACAAACTTGAATGTGTCTTCCAGGTTTTCACATAATTGTGTTAAGACAGACTTCAAAATTACAAAACTGTATGACCAATATTTTGATTACCATATAGTTTTGTATTTCAACTTGCCAGCTTCTCTTCTGTCCACAGTCTTTGATTATTTAGGAGTGGCTACGAAATGTATTAATGAGGCTATCACCAACCTCTTCCACAGTTCTCGGTGAGTCCACTTCTTCACATTTCTTGTGATATCACTTACAGTGCCCATTGCAATCGCCTGCCCAGATTTTCTTCTGTCCACACGCCTTGATGATTCTGAAGTGGCTATGAAGTTCATTATTGAGGCGATCACCATCTTCATTCACAGATCTTGGTGAGTCCACTTCATCACACTTGTTTTATGCTGTTTACAGAGCCCATGACTATGTACCAGGTTCTGCCCTGTGTGCAGTTTTCAGGAAGATTGTGTTGACGGAGGTAGATCTGCTAATGGGGTTTTGCTAAGTTCTCTTATCCCCTACTGAAGTATCTGCTTTTGTCACACCAGATCTCTTTCTGCAGTATTCCGTAATGCCAAAAAGGCTCCTGCTACCTTCCAACGTCTCATGTGGAACATTCTAGCTAATGTAAACAATTGTGAAGCATGTCTGGATGTCGTTGTGATGTCTAGATGTCTATCAGAGTTGGAATGAACATTTGGCAATCCTCTGAAATGTGTTTAAGCGCTTTCTGAAAGTTTCCCTCACACTTAATCTCACTAAATGTGAGTCTGGGAAAGCTAGAGTATCCTAGGTTGGTAAGAAGGTGGGCCAAGGTGAAATGCGCCCTCTTGAGGCTAAGATACCAACCCTGCAGTTTTGCTTTTGTAGATCCCCTGTTCTAATGACTCCTGACTACACTCAATTCTTCGTAAGCCGTAAGCTGGAAGCTGTAAGCTGTAAGGCTGGAGCTGTCCTCCTTCAAGAAGACTCTTGAGGTGTTGACCATCCAGTTTATTTTTCATAGAAATTGAAGAAACATCAGATCATGTATAGAACCACTGAGAAGGAAGCCTAGCAGTCTTATGAGCTTTGCAACACTTTATGTGGGGTCGAGTGTTTTGGCAGTAGTGGCACTATATAGACCACAATATCAGCTAAAGACTGATGAGATGGTTTATGATTGTTCAAGATTTTAATGTTCAGAACAAGAAAGATTGTGAAAATGTAGTTGCTGATGCGTTGTCTAGGCAGTAGTGTGAGGGTGTTATGACCCTGGGGAGTGTAGAAGAGAGCCTCATTGGTGCAGCCATGTTTGTTTACAGCGTCAGAAGGACGAAGCAGTATAGGAACACAGAGTCCTAATCTGACGTCAGTCCAATTATTCCGTTCCACCTTAAATGGTGCAGCAGTTTCAGTCAAAAGTATTCACTCCACGCCCCCACCCCATTTACTACTAAACATAACAAGTGCTTTCTCCAAATTCAATAATGCTAAATTGCAGTGAGGGGCGTGAATAAGTTGGACTGCAACTGTACAGTGCCAGAATGGTACAGGTGGAAAATAATTGGGATGAGATGCTGATTTCAGTAGGGCATCAATTTTGGTGTGCTTCTCTATCCTTCTTCCACTTAAACACAACTCTAATGATGAACATATGATGCTTTAAATACAAAAACAGATACTATTATTATAATATTAATAATATTAATAATAACAGATAATATTATTTTAATAAATTCAGCCTGTAGTTCAAAACTACATCCAACCAAACACCACTGTTTGACTCATTGTTGTCTTTTCCTAGTTAATAGATGTAGATCTGCACCCTTAGCTCCTTCAATTGGGTTTTTTTTCAACCATTTCAGCCCCCCCAAAAAAAGCTTTCAAGCTTTTCAGTCACTGAGATCAGTACTGGAGGACTTATGTGTCCATCTGCTGAATTAAGAAAACAAATGGGAAATGTGGCATCAATCTATACGAAATGAAAATGTGAGTGAGTTAGACAATCATGCAGTGAGGTGAGGATGAATCAATGCGAGGCCCAGCGGGCAGCAGGGTAGTGTCTGGCAGTACTGGGTGGAACAGTTGGAACCAGCCATGTCAGTACATTTGAAAGAGAGAGAGAAAACAGAAAGGAGGGAAAAACACAAGGGGTTAGAAGGAATACAGGAAAATGTTATTGATTTTAAATCCCGGACTTTTCTTTTTCTTCTTAGTTTTCTTTTTCTTCCTTTTGTTTTATCTTGTCTTCATTGACTTTGTACTCATTTGGACATTTGTCTTTTTCTTTTTTGTCTTGTTCTTTTCTTTTTCTTTGTCTTTTGTTTTGGTCTTCTTTGTCTTTATCTTTTTCTTTTATGTCCTTTTACATTTTGAATTTTCTTCTTTTTCTTGTCTTTTCTTTATCTTCTTTTCCTTTGTCTTCTTTTCTTCTTATCTTTTTTTTATATTTTCTTTTTTATCTTTGTCGTCTTTGTCTTCTTTCTTCTTTGTCTTTGTAATTTTCCTTTTTGTTTTCTTCTTTGACTTCTTTTTCTGTATATATTTTTTGTCTTTATTCTGTCTTCTTAGTCTTTGGCTTTTTGTTTGTCAAGTCAAGTAGAATTTATTTGTATCGCGCTTTGTACAACTGTTGTCACAAAGCAGCTTTAAATAATTGGTAATTAGTAAAAGACAGAAAAAAAGTCTTTAATAGCAGTCCCAAAATAGAGCCTTGTGGAACTCCATATCTTACTTCTGTGTAATTTGAAGATAAATCTTTAATCTTTACAAACTCCGTTAGATATGATTTGAACCACGATAGGGCTGTTTCTGTGATTTCAACCATTTTCTCTAATCTTTCTAGTAATATAGTATGATTTATTGCAAAGGCTAAAAATAAGACACTAAGGTCTTGTAGGGCTAAAAAAGATACATAGCCTTTATAAGAGGCAAGAAGGAGATCATTTGTAATCTTCACTAGGGCTGTCTTAGTGCTGTGATGGGATCTGAATCCAGATTGGAATTTCTCATACATGTCATTTTTACTCAGGTATAAGCAGATTTGTTGGCCTACAGCTTTTTCTAAAATCTTGAATATATATATATATGTTAAGTTGAAGATGGGTTTGTAAATAGACAATACACTAGGATCAAGATTTGGTTTCTGGATTAAAGGTTTTATGACTGACAATTTAAGGGTTTTGGGTACATGCTCTAGGCTAAGGGATGAATTTACAATTGTTAAAAGAGGTCTGATTTTAAGTGAGAGTATTTCTTTTAGCAATTTAGAGGGAATTGGGTCAAGTGTACAGTTTGTACAATTTGGTGAGGAAATTTTTTTTTCTAGTTCTGGCTGTGGAAGTGGGTAGAAGGCTTCCAGCCTTTGTACTACAACCAAGTTATGTTCGAAAGCAGCTCCACCAGGTGACGGCCATGTTTGATCTAATAAGCAGGGTTGGATTTGTTGTCTAATATTTTCTCTTTTATTATTAAAATAGTCCATAAAAACATGACTGGTTAAAGATGTTGGAATCTGGGGTTGAGAATCTGCCTGGTTTTTAGTAAGTTTAGAGATCTCGCTAAAAAGAACTCTGGGATTGTCTGTTTTTGTTTTTCTCAATCAGCAAAGCCAAATACGCTAAGCGAGCTTTAATGAGTGCCTTTCTATATTGATTAAGGCTGTCCTTCCACACAGAGTGGAACACCTCTAGTTTGGTCGTATATAATAAGCAGAGATGTCTGCAAAAAAAGAACGAGAAAGAGATCAGAACTCAGGACCACCAAACAGCGGCTGCCTGCAGGGCAGCTACCCTGCTCGGCCCTACCGGTTCTCTCTAGCGCAGCTACCCCCTCAGCACTTCCCCCCCAACACGGCAGCCCTGCTCCAGTCTCTGTCCACTTGAAAACGCCACTTGGCTTTGCTCAATATTCATTTAATAACCAAAAAAAGTTACATTGATTCCCTGGATTATTTCACATTAAACCAGACCCACTCCCACAGTGTTAAACCTCGTTTGGAGGGGTGGGGAAGATGGTGTTGCTGACATTAAAACATTCAATTTAAATTAATTCATTAATTCATGTATGTATTCAAGAGCTTTAAAAACAGATTTCACAGATTTTGCCACTTCTGAGCTATTTGTAACATTTTAAACATAAAAAAACAAAAAATAAACACAAAATAATGTTTTGTGTGAAAATTATACATAATTCTAGCAGAAGGTGCACAAAAGTCTGAGTGATTCTGTGACGATATCTAATGCTAAAAAAGTACATTTACCAGAATCTTGTTGGAGTTGTGCCACAGGCACTAGAAGTAGGGCAAGAAAGGAGAGAGAACAGGAGTTAGGACAGAACGTGTAGAAAGGGATAAGTGGATATTAAACTACCCAGAATCAAAACCCCCATTAGTTTGCATCCTAATTACACAGCCTTAGTGCACACATCTACAGTACAGGCCAAGAGTTTGGACACACCTTCTCATTCAGTGCGGTTTCTGTATTTTTATGACTATTTACATTGTAGATTCTCACTGAAGGCATCAAAACTATGAATGAACACGTGGAGTTATGTACTTAACAAAAAAGGTGAAATAACTGAAAACATGTTTTACATTCTAGTTTCTTCAAAATAGCCACCTTTTGCTCTGATTACTGCTTTGCACACTCTTGGCATTCTCTCAATGAGCTTCAAGAGGTAGTCACCTGAAATGGTTTTCCAACAGTCTTGAAGGAGTTCCCAGAGGTGTTTAGCACTTGTTGGCCCCTTTGCCTTTACTCTGTGGTCCAGCTCACCCCAAACCATCTCGATTGGGTTCAGGTCCGGTGACTGTGGAGGCCAAGTCATCTGCCGCAGCACTCCATCACTCTCCTTCTTGGTCAAATAGCCCTTACTGTTTGGGGTCATTGTCCTGTTGAAAAATAAATGATAGTCCAACTAAATGCAAACCAGATGGGATGGCATGTCGCTGCAGGATGCTGTGGTAGCCATGCTGATTCAGTGTGCCTTCAATTTTGAATGAATCCCCAACAGGGTCACCAGCAAAACACCCCCACACCATCACAGCTCCTCCTCCATGCTTCACAGCGGGAACCAGGCATGTGGAATCCATCCGTTCACCTTTTCTGCATCTCACAAAGACACGGCGGTTGGAACCAAAGATCTCAAATTTGGACTCATCAGACCAAAGCACAGATTTCCACTGGTCTAATGTCCATTCCTTGTGTTTTTTGGCCCAAAGAAATCTCTTCTGCTTGTTGCCTCTCCTTAGCAGTGGTTTCCTAGCAGCTATTTGACCATGAAGGTCTGATTTGCGCAGCCTCCTTTCAACAGTTGTTCTAGAGATGGGTAAGCTGCTGTTAACTTGCGATTTCTGAGGCCGGTGACTCGGATGAGTCCTGAGAAGCAGAGGTGACTCTTGGTCTTCCTTTCCTGGATCATCCTCGTGTGTGCCAGTTTCGCTGTAGCGCTTGATGGTTTTTGTGACTCCACTTGGGGACACACTTAAAGTTTTTGCAATTTTCCGGACTTCATTTCTTAAAGTAATGATGGCCACTCGTTTTCCTTTAGTTAGCTGATTGGTTCTTGCCATAATATGAATTTTAACAGTTGTCCAATAGGGCTGTCGGCTGTGTAGTAACCTGACTTCTGCGCAACACAACTGATGGTCCCAACCCCATTGATAAAGCAAGAAATTCCACTAATTAACCATTTCAGGTGACTACCTCTTGAAGCTCATTGAGAGAATGCCAAGAGTGTGCAAAGCAGTATTAAGAGCAAAGGGTGGCTATTTTGAAGAAACTAGAATATAAAACATGTTTTCAGTTATTTCACCTTTTTTGTTAAGTACATAACTCCACATGTGTTCATTCATAGTTTTGATGCCTTCAGTGAGAATCTACAATATAAATAGTCATGAAAATACAGAAACCGCACTGAATGAGAAGGTGTGTCCAAATTTTTAGCCTATACTGTGTGTGCACAGATTTGTGTACTTCTTGTCAAGGCACCCTGTACTACTGTACCTAATGTCCTTACCTGTTCTGGATCTGTTCTGCAGCCCTGTCTTAGTACAATGACAATAAAGTTGAATTTAATTGAATCAATTGAAAAATCTACTGAACACTACTGAAATCTACTGTCTGGACACCCCTAATAAAACCAGTACCAGAATGAGAGCACAAGATGTAACAGAGCCAATCCACAGACCATACACCCCACCCCATCACACATGCAGTCATACACACACAGGCCTCAGAGCTCGATATTTCCTGTTGTGTTTACTTGTGTGTTTGTTTACATAAAAATGAATTCACCAGTATTTTAGCCAGTTGCACTATTCTGCTTTTGCATCTGCTCTCGCGTCTGCTCTCTGTCAGAGGCGAGGCTTGAATCTATATTTATTATATTATTACAACGTCCTTTATATATGTGAGCAATATATAATTATAATGATATATAGTTATACAATAATACAATAATATATCCATATACAATGTATCATTCCCTTCATTGTTTTCAGCGTCATCATTCCAGAGAACACAGTTCTTCCACTGCTCCACAGCTCAATGCTGGGGGGTTTTATACCCTTCTATAGCCCATGTCTGGCATTAGCTAGCATGGTGTCAATAGGGTCATGTTGAGTCCTATTCTATTGGCAGTGCTTCTCTACAGGAACTAGACAAGCTGTGTATGTGTGTGCATTTGTGTGTACATCCTCTAACTGAACCAGAGCATTTTAATTGAAATCACTGTTAAAATCTGACAACTTACGACAAAGTGCTTTTTTCAGGTTGTTTCTAAAACATGCTCCTACATGCTCCAATAAATACAGGTGCTTCACATGGTTATTTGAATGATGCCATAGAAGAACCACTTTTCGTTCCTGCAGAAAACATGCAACTAAACACAATCATTAATCATGAGAGCACAAGGTAGGTGTTCCTAATAAAGCGACCAGGGAGTGGAAGCACAAGGTACATGTTCCTAATATAGTGGCTGGTGACTGGAAGCACCAGGTAGTAGGTGTTTCTAATAAAGTGGCCAGTGACTGGAAGCACAAGATAGCAAGTGTTCCTAATAAAGTGGCCAGAAAGTGGAAACACAAGGAAGTAGGTGTTTCTAATAAAGTGGTCAGTGAGTGAAATCACAAGGAAGTAGGTGTTTCTAATAAAGTTGCCAGTGAATGAAATCACAAGGTAGCAAGTGTTCCTAATAAAGTGGCAAGTAAGTGGAAGCACAAGGTAGCTAGGTGTTTCTAATAAAGTGGCCAGTCAGTAGTTTTCTAACTGCCATCCAAACTCAGAGTGCCTAGTTTTTAGGAACGCTGCTTTACAGGTGATGTCATAATGACCCACTGTGACATCACCACCCTGGAGCCTATATATAAATAGAGCCTGTAGAGCAGACCCTGGCCATTCTGCTTCAGCCCTTGAAGGGTGTAGGCCCTCTGACGACATGCTGAGGAAGTTTATTGCAGTCATGAAGAAGTATCAAAGAGGAGATACTGGAACAGACATGGATTATCTGAACTACAGGATCTCTCAAATTAGCAGCGACCAGAAAATCCAGGCAGCATGGAGGAGGCTTCAGGGAGAGATCAGCTGCATGAAGCAGTCGCAGGCCACTGAGAAGATAGAGGAGGTGAAGGCAGAAGAAGCAGACTGGCTGAAGGTGCGAGGCCAGAAAAACACGGAGCAAGGAGGGCAGAGAATAGTAAACACCGAATGGATGGACAAGGTGAGAAAGGCTCTGGAAACACTGGGCCAAGAAAATCCAGAGGAAGATGAAGCAGAAGAGAGGATCTCCGGCTTGAATGAGCGCATCCAGAAGCTCAAGGAGGACAATAAGCAGCTGACGGATGAGCTGGAGAGGAAGGAAGAAGAGCTTGAGAGTAGCAGAGAGAAGCTGAGGGAATTATCCGAGAAGGTGAAGAACATCAGGGACACGTCAGACAAGCTCCAGGCTGACACTCCAGGCTGTCAAACGAGTGCCGCATATGAGCGCCTGATGAAGCAGAAGCTAAAGGAGTTGAGACGGGTGAGCGAGATGATGAGTGAGCTGCTGTAGAAGGCAATAAGGGAGAGGGAGGATAAGCTCCTCTCAGCTCTTCCTCTAGTGGTGCTGCAGAAGCAGAAGCTCATGTAGGAACTGAAGCAGAAATCAGCTTTCCAGAGGATGAACGAGAATGAGGAGAGAGTGAAGGAGGCGGAGGAGCAAAGCACAGTGCAGCAGGACAAGGCCATAGAGGGGGTGGAGGACAAGACGAAGGGGAGCTCCAGTGCTCTCATGAGTGAGAATGAGAAAGAAGGATGTGAGAGAGAGGAGAAATAGGCTGGGGAGCAAAGCACAGAGCAGCAGGAGAAGGCCATGGAGAATGTGGAAAAGAAGAAGAAGGGGAAGAGGAGCTTCTGGAAAAGACTTGTTGCAGTGTTTAAAAAGAGAAAGTGAATAAGCAGAGATGTCTGCAAGAAAGAACCAGAAAGAGATCAGAACTCGGGACCACCAAACAGCAGCTGCTTGCAGTGCAGTGTTTTGTGAAATTTTGAACCAAAATTTGACAGAATCCTTTCAGTTTCGCAATGAGACTTTCCGTTACTTACCACTCACTGGATTGGGAGAGCCCTTCAACCCTGATAGGAGACAGCCGTCTCTGTAAACCACCATGCTGGTCCCGCAGTTCCACTCAGCCGACTTTCACCAGAAAAGGGGGAAACCTGTTCCTTATATCTTTAAACAAAGCGAAAAACTATATGTGGGCAAGAGCGGGGGCCAACCGCTCCCGCCAGGCATAGCCTTCCACTATCACTCGTACATTCTAGTGGTTTCGCAACCGCATCCTTATGAAAAACAAGTTATATAATTGATTGTATAGTAGAATAACCACTACTAATAAGACCAGTAGTGGATGAGTGAGCATATTTATTACAGAATGTGCACGTGGCGACCTTCCCTTAAAAAATTGACCACCAGGTATCTTGAGCTTCAGCCTCAATTACCTTACCTATGCTCAGCAACTTACTACCAGCTACCATAGTTTTCACTATTAGTTTAGTGGTATTGTGTCGATGTTCCATTGCTAGTCCAATTCATTCATTTAGTAGCATTTTTTTATTCCATGAATCTATCATGTCCCAATACGCTTGATAGTGTTGCGTTATCATTTCCCATAGCTATAAAATCGACAGGTACTGAAGGGCCATCCGACTGCTGTACCCAAACTTTTGCCCCATTAATATCAGTTAAACCGAAACCACCCTCACCCCTGGCAGTGAGCACAGTTGGCTTAGTGATTTCAGATACATCATCCATGTTACATGGCTTTACTAACAATTGTGCACTTTTGTCCCCTTTTTTCAGGGTTAAAGCCTCACTGGATGTATTTTGGAGGACTACTTTTATGGATAGTCCGCATCAATTATTCCAGCCATTACTACCACGTCCTTTCAGGGCCAGCCCTGATTGTGGTAAAACATGACCATAGTGCCCTTTAGGACACTGCAAATCCAATTCTGTGTTTACTCTGGGCACCTGTTGAGAAAATAGTGTTACAGTAGTTCAACATTTCAAATCCAAATCTGCCGAGCCAGTAGTGCCACTTACTGGTAATTGTGCTTCAGGGACAATTTTCCACATCTTAATAGGACCATCGCATTCAATGGCCTCTACTGGGTTAACCAACCGTTGGAGGGGCATTTGCCCAGCAGCTGTGGGTCTAATGTTGAGTGATTGCAGCACTTCAGTTCTTCCGCCCTTTGAGGGAGTTGTCCTTGCCCAACTTCCGCAACTGCGTTTTCAACAGCCCATTCATTCTCTCAATGAGACCTGCGGCCTAAGGATAATAAGGGATATGGGAAATCCATTCCACATTGTTTCTGCCTGCTGGATTGCTTCTTGGGCCTAAAAGCAGTTTCCTGCTCAGTGCCCATTCAAACTAATTCTTTTTCCTAGTGATTTTGTACAGGGGTTGCAGAATTTGCCATAAGTGAAGAATATGGTGCCGCCAACATAATTTCATGAAATCAAGTGCCAGCCTTTCCATTACACAAGCGTGCCCTGATTCATGCAGATGTGCACTGCTTCTGTTTACTGGGAATAATTCTAAATATATATATTTATATATGAATCATTTATATTTAGTCTAATAACACCTCACTTCTCCCCTGTTATCATCAGCTGAGACAGAAAAGGGCACAGAGCACCTGTACCTGCACAATATTTATAAGTTATTAAAAATAATACCTTGTACAGTTTTGCTTCAGGGCTACTTGAAGACTAAATTTAACATTAATTCACACATTTTTAACATAACTGGAGCACCACACACGAAAGAATAATTCCCAAAGCTCATTTAATTCTCTGTATTTGTTTTTTAGAGTTTAATATTATATATATATTGCATATATTGTAGAATAAATATATTGTTAATGCTTATAACATTATTACATGTATACATTGCTGTTTTCTGATTTCTCAGGCATTTATAAAGGAAATTATTGTTTCTTAGCTACATTTATAATTGTATTACTTCATGAATTATTACAGGTTGTTTTTATATTATTAAACTTAGCTATTAAAGCTACAATTATAGCAACAGTGAGTCTACAGCCCCATCTAGCTAATGTTTGTGCTAGCTACCAATTACTAGCTAGCTAACTTAAGCTAGCTATATTTCGAAAGCTTATTTAAAATAATATTGCACAAAAAACAGAAAACACTTCAAAGATTAATCAGCTGATAAATATGAGCCTGTATAGTTAGAGCCTGTTTTCACTGATTATATAGTTAGTTAATGATGTAGTCGGCTTGCTGGCTAGATATAATAGCTAGCTAGCGTTAGTGTCATCATTTTAGCAAGGTGACTAGTGTTTGCTCTGTAAATCAACAATAGTTTAAGGTAAAAATCTGTACAGAAACCTAGCTAACACAGCCAACAGCTTTTAACTATCAGAAAACAGGAGTTTACCTACATGAACAGAACATGAACAGAGACACTGAGAAAACTGAGAAATAGTATATTTTAATATAATGAATTAACTGATAGATGAATTAACTTCACCAGTAAGCATTCAACTGTGCTGTAAAATATTTTAAGTAGTGAAAATCAATTAATACATTTACTTACTATTTGTAATGTTACACCAAGTTATTTGTAACATTATCATTTTAAAAATGACTTTTATTTCTTTGTGAATGTTTGATATAGGTGTAAATACGAACTGTACTTTGTGGTGAAGTGGCTGAAGTGCAACTATGGTTTCAGTTCTGGCCACAGAATTTAGACCAATCAGGACCTTGAACGTTGAACATGGCATCTACCATGAGTTGAGTTACAGGAGTCTGTTGATGCAGTAAATAAATGATAGCGCTGGATGAACAGCTTTCATTAACGTTGGTTTGTGTATCTGCTCCAGTTCAGAGGGTGTTTGTGTTTTAACCGCCATTGTTGGTCCATTTCTTCCCGGATCCAGTATAGAAATGTGTCTGCGGTTTGAGATTGGAGGGGCAGCAGGTGGTCTGGGTCCCCCCGAAAGTGGTTTCCGTCCTGGGCAGATTCCCTGAAGTTTTCTGCCCTCCACACAGGGGCGTTGTGTGTCTGTGCCCCAAGCTAGACTCTTCAGACAGCAGGTCAGATGCTTCAGAGGCTGTTCTGCAGGAGCTGGGGGCTGGAGGGACGAGGTGAGTACACCTGCGGCCGGTTAAACAGGAAGTTCTGCAGTGTTAAAGCAGCAGTTCAGTCAGCAGTGAAACTCTCATGATTGATCACTGATCCCGGTTCAGTCGATCGGTCGAGACGTGGTTGGCATCTGATGTGAGCTTCTTTAGTTTATAACAGGAAATGCTAGGCAAACACTGCTAACAAACACTGGACCTAGACTGTCACCAATCTCATCTCATCTGAAGGAATGCGTTGTTGGAGAGGATGCTACGCCTGAGGCCCACGTTAAGGTGTTGCATGAAAAGTACAGGACGACACATCCTGATTTAATTATCGTGAAGGACCACATGAAGACTTTTGCATTGGCAGCATGGAGAAAAGGGATTGGCCATTGAAAATGTATACTTGTGTCTTTAATAGTCTATTATAAGATATTTATGGCTATTCTAGGTTTTTACTTTTCACTACTGCCTTCATCACTACACCTTATTGCAACTATATAATGAAGCTTTTGTGTATTTTCTGCTTTTATCTTACACTTGTATGATGAGGTCGATGCCATCCATCCTTTAATGGTGTATGTTTGTCACTGCTTCAGCTGAAACAATGCTGGGAGTTTAGCTCTGAAGGCCTCCAAGGTGATCTTCAAGAGATGCTTGGCAAAAGTGTAAGCACACCATTTTTTATCTCTACCAGCAGCCTTACAGAACTACTCTATAATTCATTGATAATCTCAGACGTGTACAGTTTCAGGAAAAGGTGCTTCAGTGTGCATCTTATATTACACTAAATGATGTTTAGTATTCCCTTGATGGTTGTGTAATGGGCCATCTGCATAGTGAAGTGATTCCATTGTGGAAAATCTTACTTACTAAACTTGTGACACTGTGGGTTCTGTGTGGTAAAATGTTGCTTCTGGTTTCTGGTGGGTGCTTTAATTTTTAATAAGGCTTAATCTTCTCTGGAGTATAAATGTAACCTTTTGATATGGATTCTTTGAGTATGGCGTACATTTAGCCATTTTAGGATGAAATGTTTTTTTAGCTGGTATAATAAAAACTTTTTTGCTTTATTTCATTGCTTTGTTTGCTGTGAGTGCCACATTTTAATGGTATTGAGTCTAATTGTTTTTGTTTGTTTAATGCTCTTTCAATTAATGCTAAAGTTGTGTATGTTTACTACTAAATAAACAGCATAGACAAACATTGTGAACATGTGTGGATATTTCAGGTAGAAACTAGGGTCTAGAGTGGCTTGTCACTGGGGTATTGCCTCTTTTATTGTTAAGTACCCTAAGAGGGTAATAAAAAAGACCCCAATTTGTGAGGATGGGTACTTTTGTGTCCTCCAGACTCTCTGTGTAACAGTGGATTAGGGCTGCTTGTGGTGATTGTGTGGCTTTAAGCAGATGTGAAGGACGATTCACCACAAGAAAACAGCCAAACACTTTGAGGTAAGTTCCAGTGGTATGTAATGTTGAATTTGTGTAGAAATCAAAAGAGAGTACACGCAACAAAAACAAAAAATATTAGAGCTAGATAGTACACTCTTTGTACAACAAGGCCTTAACTGTCTTCATCTGAGGGCTGCAAAGCCTCACGCACGTCTACTATTGCTTCCGACTACTCCGTGCAAGCTGAACCCCCTTATTGCCTCCTACACAGCCCTTTTAAGATGTACGCTAAAATTGATCCAACTCACACAAAACATTAAGATATGAGAAGTCAGGCTCCCGTTTTAACCTTTGAGAGAAAATATGGTCTTTTCTAACATTACTTTCATGTGGTTTCAACTTGTTATCAAATGGTTATCTTAATCCTTTGTCTCACCTTTTGTTACCCTTCATCTGCCGGCCTAAAGTGGTCACTCTCTCTCTTTGTATATCATAACCCCCCCCTCAACTTCACCCACCTCCTACCCCTCTTTAAAGTGATAACTATCACCCCCTATTGTTGACACTCCAAGTGCCCTCAACTTCACCCACCTCCTACCCCTCTTCAAAGTGATAACTATGACCCCCTATTGTTGATACTCCAAGTGACCTACCCTTCATCCCCCTCCTACCCCTCCTTAAACTCCTCTTCATCAACCTTTCTCCTCCCACAATTTCCAATGTATATAAGGCCCTCTCAAAATACCCCTAATCAGACTGGGTTGACCGTGACCGATCGAGTTGTACATCTCTGTGTGTATCAATAAACTCATCAACACTGAAGATCCAGTCTCCTGACTCCTGAATCTGTCTCCTGGACACCGGATTTCTAACAATTTGGTGCCGTGACCCGGATGGCCTACTGAAACCTTCTTGGTGAGTAAACGCCATTTTGAATCGAAGAGAAATTCTGGTTTCCTAAGACAGAGGAGTCAGTAATTGTTAGCCTCTCTGAAAGAAGAGAAGTTTTGTTGTTTGTCACTGATAGAAACTTAGTGTTTTGTGGCTGTTATCCTCTCTGTTTGAGGGAAGTTTGGTTGTTTGTCACTGATAAAAACCTAGTGTTTTGTGGCTGTTATCCTCTCTGTTTTGGAGGGAAGTTTGGTTGTTTGTCACTGATAGAAACCTAGTGTTTTGTGGCTGTTATCCTCTCTGTTTTTTTGAGGGAAGTTTGGTTGTTTGTCACTGATAGAAACCTAGTGTTTTGTGGCTGTTATCCTCTCTTTTTCTGAGGGAAGTTTGTTGTTTGTCACTGATAGAAACCTAGTGTTTTGTGGCTGTTATCCTCTCTATTTCTGAGGGAAGTTTGTTGTTTGTCACTGATAGAAACCTAGTGTTTTGTGGCTGTTATCCTCTCTAAAGGAGAGAAGTTTGTTTTGTTACTGTTAAACGTAACGTTTGTAACCAGAATCCTCTCTGAACAGAGAGAGGTTTGTTTGTTACTGATGAGTTGTATTTTTGTTCTTCTGTAGTTAATAAGAAGAAAACTTGGTTTTGTTCTCCTGTTTCCTCACTATGTCCAGAAAAGGCCAACATACTCAGAATCTTGGTAAAGACTCATGGAAGCCTCTTAACTATAAAAGCAGCACCTTAGTTAAGGGAGGGACTGAAATGCCTCAGTGGACTGATTCTGATTTTGAAAAGGTAATCAATGGCATAGTGAAAAAACAGATTAATGAGCAAAAGATAACTCAGTACTTTTCATCCAAAGGTTTCTCTGCTGATAGAGAATGGACTTTTGCTGAGTGTAAGGTAGCTTTAGGTTATGGCCTTAAGCATGACTCAGTGAAGAAGTGTCTTTTTGTAATTAAGCAATATTGGAAATGCAAGTTAAAGTATATGGAAGATGAGTTAAAGGAAGCTCAGGGAAAGATCTTAGAACTAATTAGTGAATGCAGACGGCATAAAACAGCTACCATAAATGCCAAAAGAACATGTAAGACACTTCAGCAAAACCTGTCAGAAGTTGAACAGCAGCATGCTAGTTGTAAAACTAAATCAAGGTGCCAGTGTCCTTCTGTTGCCCCTCCAGCAGGTCAGCCATGTTACACAGAGGATGGAGATTCTCAAGTAACAGTAAGGCTGTATCCTGAATTATCTGTAAACGACAAAGGCAATGAGACTGTTCATTCTGATGGATCAGAATCTTCATCCTCTGACGAGGGTTCTGAACATGCTAGTGCAAGGCGAGTTCAGATGAGACCTGTAACCATTGTATCTTCTGAAGTACTTAATCACGCAAAATGCCGAGGTACTGAAACCAGTGTAGAAATTGGTCATGTTCCTTTAGATGCAGATACTTTGGACAAGTTGTCTAAGGAGTTTAAGCATCCAAGGAAAATGGGGCTTGATTTCATTGACCTCATGCATAAGAAAAGGAATCTCTACTCTTTGCACCCCAATGATGCTGTAGCTATAGCAAGCCAGGTACTTAACGTTGCAGACAGTAGACAGCTTGCTAAAAAGGTGTTAAATTCTATGGGTAACAATGGCCAGAACCTTGAAGGGGGATGGAAAGCATTCAATGATTGGATTAGCTGTCATGCCATAAAACAACTGACTGGACACAGATAACCAAATGTAGACAAAGAAAGGGAGAGTCTGCAGCAGACTTCTGTGAGAGGTTTGAAAGAGTCTTTTTGCGTCACTCAGGTATTCATCAATACAATGGTGATAACATTGACAGTACAACTGATGGTCCCCATTTTGGACAGCTGGTTGAGTCACTACGGACAGATCTAAAACAAGCTCTGGTGACTGCTGTTCCAAATTGGCGGCAAACTAAGTGGAGTGACCTTAAGAATGAACTTGACCGATTGGACATTGATCTAGAACCATGCCATGTTCCAGCATCAATCCATGTCCTCACAGAGACTAGCTCTAACTCAGATGCAAGCAAGAGGTTCTCTAATAAGAAGAAACAGTGTCATTACTGTCATCAAATTGGTCACTTTTCTAGAGTATGTTGCAAAAAGCGGGCAGATAGCCACAATAAGGGTGCAAGGTTGAGAGACAACCTAGTGGGAAATTATTCTGGGGGGTTTTCACAGGGAAGCCCAGCAGGGATTTCACAAGAGCAATTGTCTTTGACGTTAAGGACCTTGCAGGGAGTCACAGAGCAGTTGTTTCTGATATTCAATGGAATACAGAGAGTCATAGGGACATCAACAGTTCCTCCTGCTGTGGTTTAAACTAAACAGTCCACAGAATTGAACTCACCATACTTACTGTATCGTGTTAATGACACCCAAGTAGTGTGAATGAGAAAATGCATATCAAATGCATAAATGCACTTATTGATTCTTTTTTACTGTTTTTTTATGTAAGCAAGGGACATAAGGTCAGTCCTGATGCAGTTCAGTTGTGGTGTGATGGTGTACACACTCTGGACAATTTGTTACCCAGGGTTCTAGAGGAATTGTGCCTTGTAGAGAAGCTGCAGTTATCGCAATGCCACTGCCAAGCACAGTGCACTAATTGCCAAGCTTTCTTAGGCCTTGTAAGTAATGCTACATTTAAAAAAAAAAAAAACACTATACGATCTGCTTAAAGATAACCCTGGGCAACATGGCCCTATTGTACATTTAGAGTGAACACTAGAGTGAACCACTGATCTGTGAAATAATAGATATGGCTAAATAATGGTGTGAAAAGGTCTCCAGATGATGTGACACTAGCATCACACTACCTGGTTACAGTAGTGTAGCAAAAATGTTTTCACACGTTTGAGGAATGCTAAGTTCATATAACTAACAAGATTAGTTAGCCAAAACTGTGCTACTTGCTGAAAGGTCAATGGATCTTGGTGAGGAAACAGTGACGAACAGTCCTTAGAACTTAGATGGGGTGGCCCATTTCAGGTTATGCTAATCACTGATTCAGCAGTGAAATGTAAAGGAAACAGTTATTCATGTTTCTTACTGTAAGGTTGTATCTGCTCATCAGAACGAAATAATAGGGTCAGTAAAGAGAAGAGGTGGGTAATGCACAGAGCCTCAGGGAAGAACCATGGTTTTTATGCCATAGGGGCCAACCCTTTGGTGAAGACTTTTAACACACTATGCATTACCATAGCAGCCTCCTCTGAGGGACAGATAGTGGGGATGAGCAGGTATACTAATGGTAAAAAATTCCCAACAACAATGAACAGTTTACTGCGCAATGTTACTTCTGTGTTACAGATCAGTTGGAGCCAGACAGTGCTCCTGTTCATTGAGAATGGCAAGAATAGTTTACACATTGCACCCAAGCTTCAGACTCGAAGAACCAACTGACCACTGGACTACTTGGATGATCTACCATCGGCTGATGTTCACAAACATAACTTGGACACACGCTGTGACTGCTCACAGACACAGAAGAAAACTCTCTATGGTATTTTTCAGGAAGTTGCAGCCATGGACAACTTCAATGTGACATTCTTTAGCATAATAATATAGAAATAGGCACTGCCCTGTTTTTGTATAGTTATTGCCTTTTATTTTGTTTATTTTGTTTGTTTTTGTTTTCGACTTCTTATTGTACATATGTATTGTACTTAGTAGTCTTAATATTGTTTTGTGATTCTCCATGAGGGAGAATCAAAGGGGGAATTGAGAGAAAATATGGTCTTTTCTAACATTACTTTCATGTGGTTTCAACTTGTTATCAAATGGTTATCTTAATCCTTTGTCTCACCTTTTGTTACCCTTCATCTGCCGGCCTAAAGTGGTCACTCTCTCTCTTTGTATATCATAACCCCCCCCCCTCAACTTCACCCACCTCCTACCCCTCTTTAAAGTGATAACTATCACCCCCTATTGTTGACACTCCAAGTGCCCTCAACTTCACCCACCTCCTACCCCTCTTTAAAGTGATAACTATGACCCCCTATTGTTGATACTCCAAGTGACCTACCCTTCATCCCCCTCCTACCCCTCCTTAAACTCCTCTTCATCAACCTTTCTCCTCCCACAATTTCCAATGTATATAAGGCCCTCTCAAAATACCCCTAATCAGACTGGGTTGACCGTGACCGATCGAGTTGTACATCTCTGTGTGTATCAATAAACTCATCAACACTGAAGATCCAGTCTCCTGACTCCTGAATCTGTCTCCTGGACACCGGATTTCTAACACCTTCTTTTAGCCCAAGCGGTACAGTTGGGGCAATTCGGGCAGTAAATGGTGCTTACCTTTTCCTGTGTGAGAAGAGCAGTATATCTAGAACCTGCTCTGGTTCTAAAAGCAGTGGCTCTAGATTAAAAACCATCAGTATCTTTTTAAGCTAATGTAGTTTATGTTCGTTATTCAAGAGAAATTATCTACCAGGCAGCGGTGCAGTAAGAGTTACTTGGATGTTACTAACTGTATTTGGACTGTGAACAGTTAAGAAACTGCAAATCTCTTGAAGCTCACTGACATTTCATGGGTGCAGGATTTGTTTCCATTTGGACTGAAGGACTTTAGCAACGCAGTGCTAACAGTAAAGTTAAGCTAGCTGTAATCAAGGAAACACTTGCATTTAGTTTTCCTTCCAATAAAGCAAGATTATACAATTTTAGGCTTTGGTGATAATGATTTAGTACCACAGTGAAGTTGTAAAGTAAACCAGAAATAAACCCATATAAATAAGCAAGAGCATGTCATCATTATTATGGCTTAGTACTAAAGTAAAGCAGATGATAGCATGACAGAACAGCGCTGACCACAGAACACCTCAAAATGGCCGTTAACTCTTCATCTAAGTTCTGTTTTGAGTTGAATTTATTAAAAACAAGTCTTTCTGAATGTGTGCTTACACACGTTTGATGGGACAGTGCAACACTGCTGAAAGTTAAGCCTGCTTTTCTGAACACTATTTAATGTTTGTGTTTTATCATGTGCTGATCATTATGACACAGGAACTTTCACTGTCACTGTGGCTAATTTACACTTTGCCATTTAGGCCAGTAAGCTTTAAAGAAGTATTTTGTAGACCTATGTATATGTGTGTCTGCATGTATGGAAGTCAATGGTATAACATGCGAATTTGCACAACCAGTCTACTCAGCGATCGACCACGACTGATCGTCTTGTTCAGCAGTGGCACTTCAAAAGAGGTCTCGGATTTACTTTGCCAGTATTGAACATGTTTGTGCAGACGTTTCTGAGAATTGCAGCACAAAAACAAAGAAGTAAGCAGACTTAAAATAGAGCAACTCCAACAAAGGTGCAGAGATAAATTGAGACGAACATAAGTTGATGCAGTAGATTAAAAATGTTTGTGCATGTATCATTGTTGGGAAGGCCTAGCCTGCAGTGAAGTGCCAGAATAGTGACTGGAATGGGCGTCACAACACGTCTTGTTGGATGCACATGTGCATAAATCTTCCATAAATGTACACTGACCAGCCATTTCTTTGGATCACCATTGTGTTTGATCCAGTTGTACCAGAAAATTGTCTTTTTATCTCTAGGGGTCAACCTAACCAAACACAAAAGAGCCTGTCACTATCAAAAGTATTCAACCTTGTTTGTGGTTAAAGCATAATTACAGCACAGTGCTCATGTGTCTGAGACTTGTGAATTAATTAGGCAGTTAAGAATGTTTGCAGTCCCAAATACTTGGCCCTGCCATCTATGGATGCTTAAAAATGCTTCCTTACTGCACCTGCACTGGGATACCTTTAAGACCTGCAATGCAGAACCCACTGGTGTGAAAATATTAATTACATTATTACATGCCCATTGCAATTGCCTGCCCAGATTTTCTTCTGTCCACAGCCCTTGATGATTCTGAAGTGGCTACAAAGTTCATTAATGAGGCGATCAACATCTTCATTCACAGATCTTGGTGAGTCCACTTCATCACACTTGTTTTATGCTGTTTACAGAGCCCATGACATAGTTTGTTCAAAGTAGCTTATTTACACAGCCCTCAATGATTCAACTTCATTAATAAGACTGTTACCAACCTCATCCACAGTTTTTGTAAGTCCACTTTATCACACTCCATTTCCTATCATTTACGGTACTCTTCTGTCTACAGCCTTTAACGATTTGGAAGTGGCTACAAACTTCAATAATGAGGCGATCACCAGCCTCATCCACAGACCTTGGTGAGTCCACTTCATCACACTCCTTGTTATACCGCTTACAGTGTCCATTACAATTGACTGCCCAGATTCTCTTTTGTCCACAGCCCTTTTTGATTCGGAAGTGGCTACGAACTTCATATATAAGGCTTTCGCCAACATTGTCCACTGTTCTTGGTACAATCGCCTGCCCAGATTCTCTTCTGTCCACAGTGTTACTGTTACGTTCAAGACTTAGGTGATCCTGTGATCCAGTAGTGATACTGTTAGTGCTGCCATCTGGTGGCCTGTTTCTTGTTGTTTTTGTTTTTCTCTCTCTACCTCTCCTGGTGAAATGACTGATTGGAAACAGCTGATCTCAATGCGTGTGCTGGTTGGCTGCAGTGTCTGAGCTTTGTCATTGAAAAGGTGCCATTGGCGTTTATCCAGTCGCCCGTGGCATTCTCACCATGTGGCCAAAGGTGGTTGTGATTGAGGCTGTTCAGGATACTTTTGATTTTTTTTTTTCTTGCTATTTAGAAACTCCATTAGATTTAGCTTTGTACTTCTCGTAAATCTGTATGGTCCTGAATGTAATGGCTGGCTACCACTACGTTGATTGTTTTAACATGACAATTCACAGTTTGATGTATGTGGATCTATTGTAGTCTACTCTTTTCTGTGTCATTATGTACTTGTTGATGTCCAAGTGGTTTAATCATAGTCATGTTTGTAGGGATGAGTGCCATTTACTATTTTAATTTCATTATTATTCCTTTTCTCTTGCTTCATGTTGGGGAGGCAGGTAAGGCCATTGTATTTTGTTTTACTATTTTTTAGTTAGGTTAGTTAGTGAGGAGGGATGTCATGTATGTTTGTAATTTTGGCCTTTGCTCACCCTGAAGCTATATGATGTTGACTGGAAAAAGTACACTGTATGTGAACTTTTACATTCTGAATTTTTAGTTGAAAGTAAGTCAGAAGATGCTGAAAATGATTCCACATCAAAACTGAATTTTATTAAAGAGGCTTTGATGGAGGAACAAAGTTGGGATCAATCTCTTGATAACTATAGACTAACTGCTGTAACAGAAGAAAGTTATGCCCCAGCATTCAGTATTTTTAGCAAGATGTACATGTACTTAGCATGTACTTAGCTTAGCCCCCTGACAGTGTGTTCTCTGGTCATCTGGGTATACGGAAAACACATCATCGGATCATGCGTTTTTTTTCTTTTGGCCTGGTCCTAAAGCTGATGTTGTGTTATGTCTGCTGAGTTACGGGAAAACCCAATCAGGTTATTCCATCCGCATCACTTCATCCAATCCTAGCATTATGAGCACCATTTCAACGTGTGTGTTAAATCCTTCTACTTTTGTGTTACCCCTTGACCAGCTACCTAAACAAATGCTCATGCTTCATTAGAGTAACAAGGCTGTGATGGCTGTCTTACGTATGTTGCGAGAAGGTTACAAAGTGTGTTCAGGTTTTTCGCTGCTGCTGCTGCACCTGCATCATTATCCTCCATTTTTTTTGTTCCAGACATGAGGAGCTCCTCCCTTTCTGTTCCACATTGCATTGTGGTATAATGTAAAAAAGTGTCCATTGTAACCACACTGAGTATGCACCAAAAATTAGCTGTGCGCTAACCAGTGTACGTTCGGCACCATTTAAGGTGGCTTCCAGTAAGAAGCTGGAGAATAACTCCAGCCTTGTTGGTGCAGCCGTGTTTCTTTATGGCATCATAAATCAGCACATTTTACAGTTCTAAAATTCATCCAGACAGATCCGGGAACTAATTTTACTGAAGTTCTGGAATTGTTGGCAATTGATCATCACATGTCCAGTGCATACCACCCCGAATCTCAGGGTTCTCTAGAATGTTTTCAACAACCTCAGTGCTTCGTACCTACTGTCTTTAGGTAGATAAAGAATGTGATGATGGCATCCCGGTCTTATTGTTTGCCATTTGTGAAAGTGATTAGGATTCCATTGGGTTTAGCCATTCACAGCTGAATTGTGAATTTCACTTTGGAGATAAAAGACTTGTACATAGCAGGTTCTGCCCTGTGTGTCCTGTTTTCAGGGTCGTTGTTATGTCTAGATGTCTATCAGAGTTGGAATGAACATTTGGCAATCCTCTGAAACGTGTTTAAGCGCTTTCGGAAAGTTTCCCTCACACTTCATCTCACTAAATGTGAGTCTGGGAAAGCTAGAGTATCCTAGGTTGGTAAGAATGTGGGCCAAGGTGAAGTGACCCCTCTTGAGGCTAAGATATCAACCTTGCAGTTGTGCTTTTGTATATCCCCTGTTCTAATGACTCCTGACTACACTCAATTCTTCAAGCTGTAAGCTGGGGCTGGAGCTGTCCTCCTTCAAGAAGACTCTCGAGATGACCATCCAGTTTATTTTTCATAGAAATTGAAGAAACATCAGATCATGTATATAACCACTGAGAAGGAAGCCTAGCAGTCTTATGAGCTTTGCAACACTATGTGGGGTCAAGTGTTTTGGCAGTAGTGGCACTATATAGACCACAATATCAGCTGAAGACGATGATGAGATGGTTTATGATTGTTCAAGATTTTAATGTTCAGAACAAGAAAGATTGTGAAAATGTAGTTGCTGATGCGTTGTCTAGGCAGTAGTGTGAGGGTGTTATGACCCTGGGGAGTGTAGAAGAGAGCCTCGTTGGTGCAGCCGTGTTTGTTTACAGCATTAAAAGTCCTAATCTGACGTCACTCCAATTATTCCGTTCCACCTTAAATGGTGCAGCAGATTCAGTCAAAAGTATTCACCCCCCCCCCTCCACCCCATTTACTAGTAAACATAACAAGTGCTTTCTCCAAATTCAATGATGCTAATTTGCAATGAGGGGTGTGAATAAGTTGGACTGCAACTGTACAGCGCCAGAATGGAACAGGTGGAACATAATTGGGATGAGATGCCGATTTCAGTAGGGCATCAATCTTAGTGTGCTTCTCTATCCTTCTTCCACTTAAACACAACTCTAATAATGAACATATGATGCTTTAAATACAAAAACAGGCAATATTATTTAAATTCAGCCTGTAGTTCAAAACTACGTCCAACCAAACACCACTGTTTGACTCACTGTTGTCTTTTCCTTTCAAGCTTTTCAGTCCCTGAGATCAGTACTGGAGGACTTATGTGTCCATCTGCTGAATTAAGAAAACAAATGGGAAATGTGGCATCAATCTATACGAAATGAAATGTGAGTGAGCTAGACAATTATGCAGTGAGGTGGGGATAAATCAATGCGAGGCCCAGCGGGCAGCAGGGTAGTGTCTGGCGGTACTGGGTGGAACAGTTGGAACCAGCCATCTCGGTACATTTGAAAGAGAGAAAGAAAACAGAAAGGAGGGAAAAACACAAGGGGTTAGAAGAAGTACAGGAAAATGTTATTGATTTTAAATCCTGGACTTTTCTTTTTTTCTTTTTCTTTTTAGTTTTCTTTTTTTTCTTCTTTTGTCTTTTTCTTCTTTTTGTCTTTTTCTTCTTAGTTTTCTTTTTCTTCCTTTTGTTTTATCTTGTCTTCATTGACTTTGTACTCATTTAGACATTTGTCTTTTTCTTTTTTGTCTTGTTATTTTCTTTTTCTTTGTCTTATCTTTTTCTTTTATGTCCTTTTACATTTTGAATTTTTTTCTTTTCTTATCTTTCTTTTATATTTTCTTTTTTTATCTTTGTCGTCTTTGTCTTCTTTCTTCTTTGTCTTTGTAATTTTCTTTCTTGTTTTCTTCTTTGACTTCTTTTTCTCGATATAATTTGTCTTTCTTCTGTCTTCTTAGTCTTCGGCTTTTTGTTTTTCTTATTTTTCTTTTCTTAGTGTTTTTGTCAAATTTAAATCAAATTTCAATAATAACAAATAAGTCAAATTTATTTGTATAGCGCTTTGTACAACTGTTGTTGTCACAAAGCAACTTTACATAATTAGTAATTAGTAAAAGACAGGAAAAAGTCTTTAATAGCAGTCCTAAAATAGAGCCTTGTGGAACTCCATATCTTACTTCTGTGTAATTTGAAGATAAATCTTTAATCTTTACAAACTCCGTTAGATATGATTTGAACCACGATAGGGCTGTTCCTGTGATTCCAACCATTTTCTCTAATCTTTCTAGTAATATAGTATGATCTATTGTATCAAAGGCTGCACTAAGGTCTAGTAAGGCTAATAAAGATGCATAGCCTTTATCAGAGGCAAGAAAGAGATCATTTGTAATCTTCACTAGGGCTGTCTCAGTGCTGTGATGGGATCTGAATCCAGATTGGAACTTCTCATACATGTTATTTTTACTCAGGTATAAGCAGATTTGTTGGCCTACACCTTTTTCTAAAATCTTGAATATATATATATATGTTAAGTTGGAGATGGGTCTGTAAATAGACAATGCCCTAGGCTAAGGGATGAATTTACAATTGTTAAAAGAGGTCTGATTATAATTGAGAGTATTTCTTTTAGCGGTTTAGAGGGAATTGGGTCAAGTGTACAGGTTGTACAATTTGGTGAGGAAATATTTTTTCTAGTTCTGGCTGTGGAAGTGGGTAGAAGGCTTCCAGCCTTTGTACTACAACTAAGTTATGTTCTAAAGCAGCTCCACCAGGTGACGGCCATGTTTGATCTAATAAGCAGGGTTGGATTTGTTGTCTAATATTTTCTCTTTTATTATTAAAATAGTCCATAAAAACATGACTGGTTAAAGATGTTGGAATCTGGGGTTGAGTATCTGCCAGGCTTTTAGTAAGTTTAGAGATCTCGCTAAAAAGAACTCTGGGATTGTCTGTTTTTGTTTTTCTCAATCAGCGAGGCCAAATACGCTGAGCGAGCTTTAATGAGTGCCTTTCTATATTGACTAAGGCTGTCCTTCCACACAGAGTGGAACACCTCTAGGTTGGTCGTTCCCTATTTACGCTCTTGTTTCTACCCTGTTTTTAGTTTTTGCCTTGTCATTTTACTTTTAAATTTTGCTTCGTTGTCTAAGGTTGATTGAAGGGTATTTACTAGATCGTTTGTTAATTTAACTAGCTCCGTTTGGAGTCATTGGGGTTATTGCGCGCTTTAGACAGTGTTGCGGGGACAAATTAACATTTTGCTTAAGATGTAGCTCAAAGGAGATTAGATAATGGTCTGATTGAGCTTTGAGGTACAATATTTAGAGGATCAATTATAACACCCAGGGTCAGGACTAAATCTAGGGTATGGTTACAGTAATGTGTGGGTCCAGTCACATTTTTTTGTGTTGCTGACAGAATCTAAGATTGATACAAACGCCTTTGTTAATGGATCATCTGCTTTTTCAAAATGAATATTAAAGTCTTCTACTATTATAACTTTGTCACTGCACACTGAGAAGTCTGCAGCAAAATCACAAAATTCTTTTAAAAATTCTGAATATGGCCCTGGAGGCCTATAAATATTAATTAGTCTGAATGCATTTTTATTTGTGGCTGGATTTGATTTATTAATGTAGAAAATCTCAAAAGAAGTGAAATTGTTACAGTGTTTTTGAATAATATCTAGTGTATTCTGGTAGATTATGCATACTCCACCTCCTGTGCCTGATAATCTAGGGCTATGTACATATTTATAACCTGTGGCGGTGGCTTCATTTACTGCTAGTTTCTGATCACATTTAATTTCATTTACAATGACTGTTTTCAAGGTTAATGATCTAGTATTAAGTAGGCCGAGCTTTAGGTCTGAGGTGGTGCTGTTATCATTTGAATCTGTGAATTTAACACTGATTAAATTATTAAAACAAGCAGATTCACTTACAGTGAACTCAATACAGTGAAACCTGGGTGACGCCTCAAAGCAGCTCGCAGATGGTCGGTTTAGCCTGTCTGTCTGCAGCCTGGTCCCAGCTTTGGATTGTCAGCAGCCTTTTACACGACTCTGCCGACTAACTAGCAGACTATGCGTTATGCTGCACGAAAATAGGGCAGTACCCTCCTTGTCCTAAAACTAATCAGTTATCTATGTTATTTAGCGCTGTGATTCGGCTGTAAGACTCAGCGGCGCGCCTCATTGGGATAGGGCCAGAGCAAATTCCGGCAATAAAGTGGCCGGTGAGTGGAAGCACAAGATAGGTGTAAGTGGCCAGTTAGTGGAGAGACGAGATAAGTGTTTCCAGTAAAGTGGCCAGTGAGTGGAGGGACGAGGTAGGTGTTCCTAACAAAGTGGCCAGTGAGTGGAAGCACACGTTAGCAGGTGTTCCTAATAAAGTGGCCAGTTTTTCCCCTAGTGGTGCTGTAGAAGCAGAAGCTCATGCAGGAACTGAAGCAGAAATCAGCTTTCCAAAGGACGAGCAAGAATGAGAAGGGGGCGAAGGAGGCGGAGGAGCAAAGCACAGAGCATCAGGAGAAGACCATAGAGGGTGTGGAAGACAAGATAAAGGGGAGCTCCAGTGCTCTCATGAGTAAGAATGAGAAAGAAGGACGTGAGAAGGAGGAGAAAGAGGCTGGGGAGCAAAGCACAGAGCAGCAGGAGAAGGCCATGGAGAATGTGGAAAAGAAGAAGAAGGGGAAGAGGAGCTTCTGGAAAAGACTTGTTGCAGTGTTTAAAAAAAGAAAGTGAATAAGCAGAGATGTCTGCAAGAAAAGAACCAGAAAGAGATTAGAACTCGGGACCACCAAACAGCAGCTGCCTGCAGGGCAGCTACCCTGCTCGGCCCTACCGGTTCTCTCTAGCGCAGCTACCCCCTCAGCACTCCCCCCAGCACGGCTACCGTGCTCCAGGACAATCGCGGTTCCAGACAGTCTCTGTCCACTTGAAAACGCCACTTGGCTTTGCTCAATATTCATTTAATAAACAAAAAAAAGTTACATTGATTCTCTGGATTATTTCACATTAAACCAGACCCACTCCCACAGTGTTAAACCTCGTTTGGAGGGGCGGGGAAAGTGGTTTTGCTGACATTAAAACATTCAATTTTAATTAATTCATTCATTTATGCATGTATTCAAAAGCTTTACAAACCACAGATTTCACAGATTTTGCCATTTCTGAGCTGTTCGTAACATATGAAACATAAAAAAACATGAAATAACATAAAAATACACACAAAATAATGTTTTGTGTAAAAATCACAATTCATTATTGTTTTTAGCTACCTTTTATAATTGTATTACTTCATGAATTATTACAGGTTGTTTTTAGATTATTAAACCTAGCTAACAAAGATATAATTCTAGCAGCAGCGACTCTACAGCCACATCTAGCTAATGTTTGTGCTAGCTACCAATCACTAGCTAGCTAACTTTAGCTAGCCACATTTCAAAAGCTCATTTAAAAAAATATTGTACAAAAAAAACAGAAAACACTTCAAAGATTAATCAGCTGATAAATATGAGCTTGTATACATAGAGACTGTTTTCACTGATGATGTAGTTAGTTAATGATGTAGTCGGCTTTCTGGCTAGCTATAATTGCTAGCTATCGTTAGCGTCATCATTTTAGCTAGTTAACTAGTGTTTGCTCTATAAATCAACAATATTTTAAATATTTTAAATATATACGTACAGAAATCTAGCTAACACAGCCAACAGCTTTTAACTATCAGAATTTTACCCACAGGATTTTACCTACAGTGTATAACAAAAGTGAGTACACCCCTCACATTTCTGCAGATATTTAAGTATCTTTTCATGGGACAACACTGACAAAATGACACTTTGACACAATGAAAAGTATTCTGTGTGCAGCTTATATAACAGTGTACATTTATTCTTCCCTCAAAAAACTCAATATACAACCATTCATGTCTAAACCACCGGCAACAAAAGTGAGTACACCCCTTAGTGAAAGTTCCTGAAGTGTTAGGTCACCATTATTATTATTTTTTTTAGAGCTGTCTGGGCATGGAGTTTGCCAGATCTTCACAGGTTTCCACT